>NC_045763.1:133518446-136018446 GCF_008692025.1 Phocoena sinus
ACAAGAACAAATAACACTTTCTGTGAGTTTTTACTACTGACACCCTCAGATTGATTCAAGAAAACATCTCTTCAATCGAGTTGGCCAATTAACCACTCAAATGGCTTGAAAACTTATTTAATGTCACTGCCTAATCATTTTAATAAATGTCACTGCTCCAACAGGCAAGAACGTCTGCTTTATCCCTCACTTGTCTTATGCTTCACTCCCTTTCTGAAACACAGAGCCTCCTCCCAAAGAAGACTAAAATCTCAGAGCCTCACCCCTCATATTTGTGCCCCTTTTATTTGCATAGAATTAAGGGATTTCTGTTTTGGGCAGGACCATGGGGATCATCTCACCTCTTAAATCATTTTACTGATGACCAAAGGGAGGCTCCCAGGGGAAGTGATTTGTAAGTGGCAAAGCCCACGTGTTTTTATAGCTGTAAATCATGGAAGTGGTGCAGTAAAGTGTAAATACTATAGGAGCTAGAGTAGGTAGACCCAGATCTGCCACTGACACACATGACCTTGTGCAACTCACTTATCTATTCCTAGGCTCCGTGTTCTCATCTGTTAAAAGGGGATCCTACATTTTCAGAAACAAAGATCGAGCATCATTTTATTATCTGTGCTTCATAAATAGTAGTGACCACACAAACAGAAAATGATGTCTGCTGGTATTGATTCATGGTAATTGTTAACAACATTAACAATTTTGTTAATTATAATACTAATTTCACATCTATTTCTCCTTTTCTTCTGGCCTCTAGCAACAGCTTAGCCATAGCCTTAACTCCTCCAACATGGAGCCCCTCCCCTGCACAGTATTTTTCAAAGAGGAAACTGTACTTCTATCTCCCTTGCCAGGATTTAGTACCTGAGCAGCTGATGCCCCAGATCCTAACTGCTCTATCGACACACCTAGTGTACATGGAGATGGAGACCAACAGGAGGACACAAAAGAGTCCCCAGAAGTCTTCAGCTGGGTGACAGTCTTGGTGGAGATGTGATTCTTATAAGCTTTCCCCTGTTGCAGACCGCGCTGCCCACTTCTCATGTGACTTAATCTACACCTGATTTTCTCAGTTGACAAAACTGGAACCCATTGAATTCATGGCTTAACGAACAGATACGAGCTAATGTACTCACAAAGGAAAAGCCATGACTTATTCTACTTGTACCTTTGGGCCAAAGCTGATTTATAATTTGTGTAGGTGTAGAACTCTGTCTTGAGTAGGGTCTAAGTAAGTGAAATTATTTGGCTTTCACAAGTAAATTTCTAATTGTTTTCCTCAAGGAGCTAGCTTAGCCATGACTTTAATACACTCACATGTAACATAGAGATTTACTTTCACAACCAGTTGTAGGACAAAATGGATACATAGAAGCATCATGGGGAAGGCGAGAATTGTTTTAACCTGTTGAATATTAACAGTACCAGCACAAGACTCGAGAATCTAGACGGTTAAGATTTGCTTGACAGGTTGCTGTTACAAGATTTATAATAATATTGTTTGTGGAGCATAAACGGTAAATGCCCAAAAGCTATCCTCCTTGAAAAGTCTAATTTTTACGCAACTGTCAATGCAGCAATTATTTTGTGTTTTTTTTTAAAGGTGAAGGAACGTGTTCTAGGTATTTTTTTAAGGAAAATTTTGAAACCTGTTTAAAACTTCTCTTTCTTAAAAAGAGATTTTTTTTTTTTTTGGTCAAAATGTTTTCAGATCCTGAGAAAAACCAATGGAACGGAAACCATATGATTCTGAGGCCCGGTTTTTTAGAGGCGCCGTCAGCACTGAATTCAGGCGTTCTTGCTGTGCTCAGCAGACCCGGCCCAGCAATCAAAACCATTTGATTCTAAAGCTGATACTTCTATAACCAGGCAGGTTCCAGCACATTGTGAACCCTGAAAAAGCATAATTACAAACAAAGAATGACAAGAAGCACACGTTGACTTAATATAGCTCGCTTCTTTCAAAGAGCACACAGCTTTTCACACACGCGCTCTCACCTGTCCTTAGAAACCCGCGATTAGCAGGGGAGGGGGCGGCTGCCACCCCTGTGTTACAGCACAGGCCGCCAGGAGGCTCAGTGGCTGGGCCAAGGCCACACATTGTCACCGGGTCACAGTGACGCCTCTAGGAAACGCATGGAATTGATTGATCATGTATTTTTGAAGACTGACTCTGTATGAGAGTTGAAGTTTTTCATATAAACAGAGACCTGGACTTTGACCTTGAAGGGTCAGGCAGGGTTGATGTTGTATGGTTCTCATGCCGAGAATAATCGCTAGTCTCCTCCAGAAATCACCAAGAACCCTCAAAGGTGTGCAGAATGGGAGCGAAGTCCTTTATGTGTCTATTATTTTTCAATTGCTGTGTAAGGAATTACCACAAACGTAGTGACATAAAGCAGTATGAATTCATCATGTCACAGTTTCTGTGGGTCAGGAGTCCAGGTACAGCTTAGCTGGGTCCTCTGCTCAGGGTCTCACAAGACTGAAATCGAGGTGTCAGTCAGGAAAGCAGTTCTCATCTGGGACTCAGAGTTCTCTTCCGGGCTCATGTGGCTGTTGGTGGAATTGGTTTTCTTTTTCTTTTTTTTTTTTTTAATTGGAGTTTAATTGCTTTACAATGTTGTGTTAGTTTCTGCTGTACAGTGAAGTGAATCAGCTATACGTATACATATATCCCCTCCCTCTTGGACCTCCCCCCCAACCCCCATCCCACCTATCTAGGTCGTCACAGAGCACTGAGCTTCCTGTGCTTCATAGCTTGTTCCCACTAGCTATTTTACGCATGGTAGTGAATATATGTCCATCCTAATCTCCCAGCTTGTCCCACCCTTCCCTTCCCCACCATGTCCACATGTCCATTCTCTACTTCTGCATCTCTATTCCTGCCCTGGAAATAGGTTCATCTGTACCATTTTTCTAGATTCCACATATATGTGTTAATATACGATATTTGTTTTTCTCTTTCTGGCTTACTTCACTCTGTATGACAGACTCTAGGTCCATCCACATCTCTACAAATGACCCAGTTTTGTTCCTTTTTATGGCTGAGTAATATTCCATAGACATTTCACTGAAGAAGACATAGAAATGGCCAAGAGGCATGTGAAAAGATGCTCAACATCACTAATTATTAGAAAAATACAAATCAAAACTACAATGATGGGGGCTTCCCTGGTGGCACAGTGGTTGAGAATCTGCCTGCTAATGCAGGGGACACAGGTTCGAGCCCTGGTCTGGGAGGATCCCACATGCTGTGGAGCAACTGGGCCCGTGAGCCACAACTACTGAGCCTGCGCATCTGGAGCCTGTGCTCCACAACAAGAGAGGCCACGATAGTGAGAGGCCAGTGCACCGCGATGAAGAGTGGCCCCCGCTTGCCGCAACTAGAGAAAGCCCTCACACAGAAACGAAGACCCAACACAGCCCCAAATAAATAAATTAATTAATTAATTAAAAAAAAAAACCCTACAATGATGTATCACCTCACACTGGTCAGAATGGCCATCATCAAAAAATCTACAAACGATAAATGCTGGAGAGGGTGTGGAGAAAAGGGAACCATTTTGCACTGTTGGTGGGAATGTAAATTGATACAGCCATTGTGGAGAACAGTATGGAGGTTGCTTAAAAAACTAAAAATAGAATTACCACATGACCCAGCAATCCCACTACTGGGCATATACCCTGAGAACACTGTAATTCAAAAGGACACATGTACCCCAATGTTCATTGCAGCTCTATTTACAAGAGCCAGGACATGGAAACAACCTAAATGTCCAACAACAGATGAATGGATAAAGAAGATGTGGTACATATATACCACAGTGGAATTTTATAGTGGAATATTACTCAGCCATAAAAAAGGAATTGGTTTTCTTGGGGTGGTACAACTGTGGTTCCCATTTTCTTACTGGCTGTTGACTGGGAATTGTATTCAGTTCCTAGAGGCCACCCACAATCCCTTGCTGCATGGCCCACATAGACTGTACACAGCATGGCTGTTTGCTTTCTTCCAGGGCAGCTAGATCCTGTCTCTCTGACACTTCACCTTCTTTTAGAGGCTCACCTGATTAGGCCAGGCCCACCCAAGATACTTTTCCTTTTGATTAACCCAAAGTCAACTGATCAGTAACCTGATCATGGAAGGAGTCTCCCATCATATTCACAGGGCCTGCTTGCACTCAAGAGGAGGAGATTATAAAGGGCACACACAGAAGGGCTCAAGAATCTTGGGGACCATTTTAGAAACCTGCATTCTGCAGTGTCCTACCTGTGTCATTGCTTGTCCACCTTACTGTGTTTGCTGCCTTGGCCTGCTCTGTCAAGCAGCCCCAGTCTCCAAAATGTGCCTCCATCAATATGCCTTTAGAAAGAGAACAATATTTTATAAGAGGAACTAATCGCTAATGGTAGGTAGTGTTTCAGACAATGTAACGAGCACGTGCTTTCATATTGTTGGTACTTAACAGAGTGTCTGGCACTTAGGAGTCCTCAGTTTCCGTTTCTCAAGCAACGAATGCATGGATGATTAAATGAGAAATATTTTGGGCATCCTCATCAGATTACATCCCATAAAAATAAATGCCTACCCCTCCATGTGCAAGGCTGATTCCTCCTTTTAGTTTATAGCACGAATTTCCCCCCTCCCCGGTTTAAAAGTAATGCCTGCTTATTATAAAAACATTTGGAAATATGTCTTCTTTCTATGGTTTTATTTTTTATATTTAACTTCTTAATCCATCTGGAACTAATTTCCCAATATTATGTATAAAATAGTCTACTCCCTACCCATTTAATCTGTGATGCATACACACACACACACACACACACACACACACACACACACTACGTTCTTATGTATATAATAAGGTCTATTTCTGAGCTAGCTGTTCTATTTCATTGATCTGCCCACCCACTTTGTGTGCCAGTATCACCTACTTACTTACTGGAATTTTATAATAGGTTTAAAGATCTGGTAGGGCAGATGTTGCCTCACTATTTGTCCTTCAGCCCCCCTGTCCACCAGTTCATTAAGTATGGGTCTATCTTGGGGCCCACTCTAGCGCCTTAGAGAGCAAAGCATTCTTTGGAAAAGTCTGGACACGGAACCAGATCTAGGTTCATATTCTACCCTTGCATCTTCCTAGCCCAGCACCTCTGAGTCTCAGGGAAATGTAAACTTGTAATAATAATGCTTATAGTAGAAACTTTCTGTGAGAATTAACTGGGGAAACTTCTAAGAATTACCCAGTGCGTAGTAGATGGTCAGTACCTACTAATCAGAGTAGAGGAGTGACTCTGAAGGTCCATGCACCCATGCTTCTGTCCCTTTATCCTTACCAGCAGGCACTGCAACACTTTTGAAAGCATCTTGTACAAATGCTGAGGCTCAGATCTGTCAGACTCAGGCCAGCTTTTAGGCTGGGAGTAACCAGGATTAAGAATTGGCCCCAGCCTCTGGGCAGCCTCTTCAGGGTTTGCATTGGTCCAAGGGAAGTCGGTGGTTTTGTTAAACTGGAGCCATTCCTGAGTGACCTGGGGTCCTGGGGAATGGGAGTGAGTCAAATGCTGAAGCCCACTTTACCTTGCCGTACAGAAGTCTGGAAG
Organism: Phocoena sinus; assembly: GCF_008692025.1. NCBI lineage: Eukaryota > Metazoa > Chordata > Mammalia > Artiodactyla > Phocoenidae > Phocoena > Phocoena sinus. The sequence goes on from NC_045763.1 coordinate 133,524,054, forward strand.
TGCCAGTGAATTGACACCCTTTGCTTCATCACAGGAAGCTCATCTCTGGACTTTGGCAGCCAGAGAAAGGCCTCAAAGCCACAAATTACACGTGTTGGGGATTGGAAGTCATTCTAGCACAAACCAAGGTGGTACTGGTGAGGGGAGATGGGTGAGACTCTGACAGCATGTGCTAGACATTGAAGATTGAAGAAATGAATTCGATTGCAAGAACCCCTGCAGTACTGAGTCAGCCAGGAGTCTTGAAGGCCAAAGTCTTACTCCCTTCCTGGCACTGTCCCTCAACTCAGAGAGGGCAGGGCAGGGCAAGAATGCACTCATTCATTTCTTCAAGAAGCGTCTCTAAAGGCCTACTGTGTGCTCTCAGGAACTAGGGTAGGGGGATACACAGCCCTGCCCTCAGAAAGCTTCCATATTACACAGTGAGGAGAAAGAGCACAACGGGGCCATCCTTGTGTCCACGGATCTGTTCTCTGATGATGGTGATTTCCCACTGTGACTCTATCCCTGCATGGCCTTTTGTAAAGGAACAGATCGATGTTCAAAGCAGGAAGTCCAAAGCTTGACTGTTATCTAGTCAAGCCTCTTTCTTTTCTCTTCTTTTTTTTTTTTCTTTTAAAATATAGTATAATCCTACATTTGTTTTTTTTAAATTGAAGTATAGTTGATTTACAATGTTGTGTTACTTTCAGGTGTACAGCACAGTGATTCAGTTATTTATATATTAAAGTATTTTTATTTATAAAGTGTATATATATATATATACTTTTTCAGATTCTTTTCCCTTATAGGTTATTACAAAGTATTGAGTAGAGTTCCCTGTGCTAGTCCTTGTTGATTATCTGTTTTACATAGAGTAGTGTGTATATGTTAATCCCAAACTCCTAATTTATACCTCCCCTACTCCCTTTTCACAACCATAAGTTTGTTGTCTATGTCTGCAGGTCTATTTCTGTTTTGTAAATAAATTCATTTGTATTTATTTTTTAGTTTCCACATATAAGCAATATCATATCATATTTGTCTTTCTCTGTCTGACTTACTTCACTTTGTATGATAATCTCTAGGTCCATCCATGTTGCTGCTAATGGCATTATTTCATTCTTTTTTATGACTGAGTAATATCCATTGTGTGTGTGTGTGTGTGTGTGTGTGTGTGTGTGTGTGTGTGTGTGTACCACATCTTCCTTATCCATTCATCTGTCAATGGATACTTAGGTTGCTTCCATGTCTTGGCAATTGTAAATAGTGCTGCTATGAACATTGGGATGCATGTACCTTTTCAAATTATGGTTGTCTCTGGATATATGCCCAGGAATGGGATTGCTGGATCATATGGTAGCTCTATTTTTAGTAGTATTAGGAACCATACTGTTCTCCATTTTTATTTTCCGTAAGGGATAACTAAACTCAGAGAAGAGAAGTAATTTGCCCAAGTTCACCCAGCTTCATAATAGTGATGGGACTTCCCTATTCTGCCCACAATTCACCATCAGAAAAAGGGGGCTTCTCTTTGCTTTACATCAAGCCTCTAGAGGCTGCACACAATCTATGAGGCTATTATTGAAACATAGTGAACATTTTTGAGAGAGGAAGACAAGCCGATGGCCGTTGAGTCTACAAAGGAAACAAGGAAGCAACACAGTATAAAGGTTAGAGTTGGACCCCCTGAGGTCAAAATTCTGGTTTCTTCACTTGAAATCTGCGTGAAATTAAGCAACTTTCCTCATATCTCTAAACCTCATCTTCTCATCGGCAAAATGACAGTGGTGTTTCCTGTAGGATTGTTTTAAGAATTAAATGAAATATACATCAACACTTAGCTCAATGCCTAGAAGGAAGATGTGTTACTAGGATAAAGGGTTTCTAGAATGGGCCCTGCCCAAGGAGATTTGATGCTCACAGGCCCACGCGGTCAGACCGGGGTGTGCAACTGACATCTCCGTGTTGTACTTTTCCAGTTCCAGGAGCCCTGGTGGAGCGGCACAGAGCGGGAGAGTGTGGCGAGAGAATGAAGACACCAACCGCCTGGGAGAAGCATGAGGTGGCAGTGCGGCACTCGATTTAGAGGGCTTCGGCCGGTGGCGGCGGCCCCATGGGCAGCTCTGCTGGCACTGGCCCTCCCCGGTTGGGTGCTGGCTGTCTCGGCCACGGCGGCCGCTGCGGTCCCCGAGCATCATGCCTCCGCGGCCGGCCAGCCGCCCCTGGACTGGCTGCTCACAGATCGGGGCCCATTTCACCGCACGCAGGAGTACACCGACTTCGTGGAGCGCTACCGCCAGGGTTTTACCACCAGATACAGGATCTACAGGTGAGTGGGGCGTCCCACTGAAGCCAGCCTGGGTCTGTGCAGGGCGCCAAGCGCCAAGCCAGCTGGCAGGCCGCAGACTGCACTAGGGGAGAGCCGGAGGACCAGCAGGCAGGGAGAACAAGTTTGCCATGTTGGTTTTTAAAAAAAGAAGAAAACACATACAAGCTGGAAGACCTGCTGATGCCTCCTGGGGAACTTAGCAAAAGGGTTTCTATTTATAGGTTGTGCCGCTTATAAATTGAGGACAAATCAGGCGGCTTGGATTCAGCATGCGGCCTGAGCTGCTGCAGGAGGTCAGAGTGGAAGGCTGGGGCCCGGTTTAAAATAATGGGTGAGATACTTTTATGAGTTGTAATTAACTCGATATGCAAATGAAGGAAGGGCAGCTCCAGTTCCTGCCTTAGAGGTGGGGGGAGCCCCGCAGGGGCAGGGATGGGCCTGCCCTCACCCTTGTCAACACCACAGCCTCAGTTGGCCTTGTGCAAGGAAATGGGCTGCATCGTCCCTGCCCCTCGGCCTGTCCTCAGGAGCATCAGAGCTGAAAGTCAAACATGTGACCTGTCTGACCCATCTGACAAGGGATGAACCAGGTACAAATTCCTGGCTGCTGGACCAGCACTTCAGAAGCACAAGGCTCGTCAAAATCCTCACCTCAGGTGACCCAGAGACCCTCAGGGCTCCCTTGAGTGCATTCCTGAATTCAACTTTCCCCTTCATCCCTCTTCTCAGTCCCTGCCTTAGTGTCACCCCCTTTTCCTCCTCACCGTGACCATAGTCTTCAGACAAACCTGGGAACTTTGCTAGAATTTTTTTCTTTTATTAAAGATATTTATTTTCCGATTATAGATTCATTTCTAATGAGAGAGACAGAGAGAGAGGGAAAGTATGAAAAAGCACAAAGAGAAACAGAAAATCGCCTATTCTTTTGCCATCTAGAGGTTGCTCTTGGTAACCTTGGGCACGTGCATTCCTAGTCATGTGAACATACTAAAGGTTTTGGCCCTCTTGCTGGATCTAGCCCTTTACATGCCTTATGTACATGAACTCATTTAATCCTTCTAATAGTCCTCTTTTGGAAGAACAGTTATTCTCCCCTTTTTACAGATGAGGACATTGAGGTCCAGAGAAGTTAAGGAACTTGCTGAGGGGCACACAGCTAGTAAATGGTGAAGCTAGGATTAACTCCCAAGTAGTAATCAGACTCCAAAGTCTGGGTTCTTAAATTATATTTAAAGAAACTATATTTTTCTGTTTCTGAGAGGCTTTTTTTTTTTTTTTTTGCGGTACGCGGGCCTCTCACTGCTGTGGTCTCTCCCATTGCGGAGCACAGGCTCCGGACGTGCAGGCTCAGTGGCCATGGCTCACGGACCCAGCCGCTCCACGGCATGTGGGATCTTCCCGGACCGGGGCACGAACCCGTGTCCCCTGCGTTGGCAGGCGGACTCTCAACCACTGCGCCACCAGGGAAGCCCAGTGCTTTTTTTTTTCTTCTGCAATACCACTCAGTCTGTTTAGGTTCGTATGGAGTCTCAGAAATAAGGTTTTAAGGTATTGAGCACTAGGAGAGTCCCAAATGGTAAGTGCAGCCATTTACAGGGGACGTTTTCCTGGTACACGATTCCCACATGCAGATGCAGGCAAAGAGAAAGATGAGGTATTTGAGGGGCTGGTGCTTCCTGCATGCAGAGGTCCGTAGAAACAAAAGCCATTTCTCTTCCAGTCTGGTATTAGAAGGGATTACAATTCATACTCTCCGGTTCAGCGGCTCTGATTCTTGCCATCCTCCAAAGACTGTAGTGTAAATTCACACAGGGCCACTGAGGCAGAGAGCGGCCAGCTCGGGCTGGGAGTGGCTGAGCTAACACCTGCTCCGGTAAAAGAGGTTAACTTGACTTTCAGTAAATATATAAGAAATTAGACCTGTGTCCCCCACGAATTTTCTATAAGGTAAATTCAGGGCGATGCTTCTCTTTATCGAAGAATTTATTTTTCCATCTCTCCAAAAAAAAAAAAAAGAAAAAAAGGGAAAAGAGAAAATCCACACTAGAATGTATTTAAGCAGCAAATCCCTCTAGTTCAGGAAAACAAGATTTAATTCACCTCAAACTTTTCTGTTTATCCCAAATCTTTCAAAAGCACTGTTATCACCAAAAAAAATTTTTTAAGTATGTTGGAACTGTAATGTCAGGCTGGGAATCCTAAAACCACCATTCACTTCAAAGAGCTATAGGAACTAGAAGCAATAAAGCACCAGTTTCCTTCACCCCTCCACAAATTTTTCTCGTCATCAGGCCCCAGCCCCAAGGCTGGCGACCACTGAATGCCTTAGCAGCAGCTCAGAGCCGGCCACGGGGAATGTCCGGAATCACTTCTGCACCATCAACCATTCTATCAGTACGTAATGTTTTGTTTGTTTTTTTTTTTGCGGTACGCGGGCCTCTCACTGCCGTGGCCTCTCCCGTTGCGGAGCACAGGCTCCGGACGCACAGGCTCAGCGGCCATGGCTCACGGGCCCAGCCGCTCCGCGGCATGTGGGATCTTCCCGGACCGGGGCACGAACCCTCGTCCCCTGCATCGGCAGGCGGACTCTCAACCACTGCGCCACCAGGGAAGCCCCGTAATGGTTTTTTGATCATTTAATGTGACAGACTCTTACACTGTGCCATTCTGTTTCTCTGGGGTCAGTTATTGCACATGAACCTGTACTTGGGGAAACAGTAACCAGTCATTCTGACAGGAATGCAGCATTGCGATTTGCGACCCCATGGCGGGGCAATGGGAGAATGGTCACACACGGCTGCTCCAGGAGCATTCTGGGAGTCTATGGTGGATCCATGGATACTTGTTGTAGGGCTCTGTATTATCCCCAAGGGAATTCACTCTTATCCCTTTCCCTTTTGTCTCTAGTGGTAATTCCTTCTAGCAACTTCAAGACCTTGTTTACTGTGACTAGAGCAGGTCACAGAAAACCGGTCTAGTCATCCCTAATGCCTAGAAGGGCATTTCTTCCAGAAGGGCAGAGGGAGGAAGAGCTTACAGAGAATATCAGAAATGCTCTGTGGTGAAATATTGGGTCTCGAACAGGATTAGTCTTTTATTCAATACTTTTAGAAAGCTTTTGGTACATGGAGATCATATGGTATCCATATGTGCTTTCCATGTAAGAAGGGAGGTGAGCTGTGATGGGGGAAGAATAAGACTTTCCAATGGGGCTAGAATATTCGGTACAGAGTTACATGAAGCTCTCTTACACAGCAGAACAGAGATCCTTCTTCTCTTCTATCTGTGTGTGGACATATTATAGCAATTACACAACCAGGTTCTAACATTAAGCTCTGAACCCCAACTATTCTTATATGGAGATCAGAATGTGCTCTCTGTTGGAGTAGATGACTGGTTGATCTAGAATAGCTCTGGCCTCTCTAACCATGGGTCCCCAGAGATTGTTGCTCTCTCCATAAGTTTGTATTCTCGTAGGCATAGATGCTCCAGAGTGAAGGTTCTGGAGCCAGATGACCTGGACTCTAATCCTGGAGCTGCAGCTTACTAGCTGTATGATGTTGGGTTAATTATTAAATTTCTTTGTTCCCCAATTTACTTATTTGTAAAATTAGGACAATAATAGTGCCCACCTAATGGATTTATCTGAAAATTAAATGAGTGAATTGATGTAAAACACTTAGAACGGTGCTTAATAAATATTACCTATTATTAGAGTATCCTCAACAAATATTAACCAATGCAAAAATTATAATGAGATGACAGCCATGGGTACCATCTTCATGATGACATCTGATAATGACTTAGCATTTGACAACGTACATTAGAAGGAGAAAAAAAAATTGTTCTCTTGCTTTTTTAAAGCATATTAACCTTAATTCCTCAATCTCTCTCTCTGCTGGGAGAGGAACTCAACTGGAGAATGAATGCATGTTTTCTGGGGCACACTCTTACTGGTCTTATGGACTGCCAGAAAGAGCTGGATCATTTCCAGCATGTTTTAGAGTCACCACAGGGAATGATTTTTCTCCTATAAAGTCAGGGGTTGCCAACTGAGCAGACCTTTCTTAAGATGTCCTACAGAAGCTGGGCACTGGTCACTGCCAGCTCCCTGGTCCCAGGGGTAACTTGAACAATCTCAGGATGGCACCATTACGAGAAGAGAGACAATATACATTCTTGTTAAAACTTCCTAAATAACAGAATGGCCTTGGCCATCTCACCCAGTTTTGGGCAGGCTTTTAAATTCCATTAGCCGACCTCTCAGCATATTCTCAAGCCCTATCAGACCAAGATCTGAGCAATCAGTCCACTTCTCAGACACTGTCTCTTAATAGGCTAGTGGTAAGAGCTGGAAGAGCAGAGATCCTGTCTCGGATTCCATTTGTGACTCCCAACTGCTTGCCTTTGCCCCACTCTATAGCCCCCAGTACAATAAACCCTTAAGTGATCAACCTCTCACAGCAGCCCTGTGAGGCAGATGGGGGTTTTTAGGGTTCAGGGCAGTGAGATGGACTTGTTCAAGGTCAGAGAGGTAGCCAGTCACAGCCAGAAATAGCACTCAGAGCTCCTGACTTGAAGTCTCCTGCTCATTACTCTAGACCACGCCACTTCCCTTTGACTGGTAAGTGCATCTTCATCGTAACTCGCAGCCTAATCAGGCACCTAAGTTGAGCTGATGCAAATGTAAATATGGTTTCTCAAAACACTCTAGCAGTAATGTTCCATTCTCTCTTTGCTACAAATCAAAGTAATGAGCAGTCTGTTTTTTTTAAATTTCTTTTTGTATTAAAGCTTTAATAGAGAGATGATCGTGGGATTGGAAAAAATCCAAGTCACTATGATGAAACACTTAAAACTCGGAAAGAATAAATTAAAATATAAAGTTAGAGATCATATAGAACAATGAGTATAATATGATGGTTGGGAGAAAAGCAAGGCCAGGTATAATTCCAAATTATTGACCTTAGTCACTAATACCTCCATTTCTATCATCTGCCTCTCTTTTAGAAAAGAAGGGTCTAGGGGTATGTTAGAAGTCTTTTAGGAGGAAAAAAACAAATCAAAAAATAAGTAGCTATCTTCATATTATATGTGATCATATTCTGATCATGGTTTTCTGATCATATTCTGGGCAAAGTTTGCAAATTTTGAGAACCAAAGTAGAACATAGCTTAAAACCAAGAGGTTGGAGTGGTACCCAAAGGCAGGCAATGTTGAAGCAGGAATGTGTTTTAGCAGGTGCATCTGGAAACATACAATAGGGCAGGCTGGGGTAGAATCAGATGACGTGCTGAATGAGGGCAGTTAAGGCAAAAGAACCTTTCTACAGGCACCAGAGCAATTACCCTAAGAAAAGATAATCTGTTTATAGTTCATCAGGATGAAAAATAAGGTTTGGCAATAGCTTACATGTGAAAGAAGTGAGAAACGGGCAAAACTGAATAATTTATCCATACTGCTCCAAGTGTGGTCTGTGGACCAGCAGCATTGGCATTACCTGAGAGCTTGTGAAAAATGACAGAACCTCAAGTCTCACCCTGACCTACAAAATCAGAATCTGCATTTTTTTTTTTTTTTTTTTTTTTTTTTGCGGTATGCGGGCCTCTCACTGCTGTGTCCTCTCCCGTTGCGGAGCACAGGCTCCGGACGCGCAGGCTCAGCGGCCATGGCTCACGGGCCCAGCCGCTCCGCGGCATGTGGGATCTTCCCGGACCGGGGCATGAACCTGCGTCCCCTGCATCGGCAGGCGGACTCCCAACGACTGTGCCACCAGGGAAGCCCCAGAATCTGCATTTTAACAGGAGCCCCACGTGAACAATATGACATTAAAGCTTGATTATACTAAGTGCTTGGGAGGTGGAAGGAGAGCAGGAATAACCAGGGTGAAGAAGGACAGAAGGCTTAATGGTAAGGCAGCATCCCCCATGATGCACTTGAGGTCGTGAGAATATTTACAGAAGATGTTACAAATGAAATAGAACAGTAGTCATGGGAGGTTAAATTTAGGAATTATTAGTGCCAAGGCACATGAACTCATAAGATCCAGCATCTGGGAGAAAAGTTTAAAAGCAGAAAAGGCTGGAGGGCCTAGAACCAGCCTATGGGTGCCTCCTGGGAGATGGAGAGGTGAGGAGGCAGAGAGCAGCTGTGGAAGCAATCACAGAAGGAACTCCAGAGCTGATTTATCATCTGGATCATGTCTCAGGGACTAACAAATACTGATTTGAATAAACAGTGAACCCTGGGAGAGGCACCGTCTCCAATTAAGAGATCACAATCCACATAAATAAACGGCAACCAAAGGCAACCTCAGTCTGTCTGGGTAAAGACCAGTGATTTCCTAGGTGTTCCTTACAGCTATGGAGGTACAGAAAGGTTGTGTTATCACACAGCTGCGGGGCACCACAAGGGAAGCCGTGGTTCTCAGGTGGATGGGACAGGCGGGGGAGAAGGTGAGCTCGGCCGGAGAAATGACCATCACCCGAGCAAACTGGGTGATCTCTGGCCTTCTCACTGGGTTTATATTTTGACAAGGGAGTTTGTTGGAATAGAAGGCAAGAAAGGAACAGTACACAAACTAGAGCAAAACAAATCATAGTGAAATCAGAGGCAATGCGGAGTGATGAGCCTGTAGTCTGGTCACAGGTACTAGTTCTCAGTCCACAGAGGTAAGGAGGTGGGAGAGGGACAGAACCAAACGTCTAGAGTTTGCTTTCCTCAAGAGTTCAGTGCTGGCTAAATGTAGAGCCGAATATCTGACATAAACTATGTAATCTAGGCTGTAGACCCAGCAGAAGGCCTTCACCCAAGGAGTTTTATTCCAGAAGTGTCTGGATGATGAGCCCCAAAAGGGTGTATGGGCCCTTGGATTGGGCCTTGCAGATACTCATCCTTGTGCAGCATCCTGTCTGCATCTTAACATGGAAACATCCGCACCAGTGCTGCTGACCTATGCGAATGAGGAAGTGTGCTGCTCACTTCGAGGAAGGAGAAAGAGCACATAAACATACAATGAACAATTCAAGAGCGTAAGAAGAGCAATACTCATTCAATCCATTGTATTGAAGGCCGACTCTGTGCTCATGCTTCTACAAGATTCTGCTAACAAACCATGAATGGGGAGAACACAGTTCTTGATCTGGTGGAACTCACAGACAAGTACATTTGGAGAAAGTGCGAGGTCACTCTGCACAGAAAGGTCAAGGAAGGCCAGAAAAAAAGGGGATGCATCGGCCAGACTCTGATGTGGCTGAGTGGGAGATCTCCAAGTGGAGAGCTTGGGGAACGGTGCTGTGGACACAGGAGCAGTATAACCCAAGTTGTGGGAGTGCCAGGTGTGCTTTAGAAACTGAGCAGCCAGTCCCATGCATCCAGTGTAAATGCCAAGAAGCATGTGAATGTCCCTCCTCCACCTGCTCTCCCCCACTGTGTTGTTTCTGCCATATCTTGTCACTCCAAAATGCCAAAAGGGTCTCCTAGACACCGATTTCTTCCAAGGTGCAATTTTAAAAGCCTCTCACCTGGAGGGCATGTCGTTTTCCTGTACTGGCAGTGAGTAAAATGAAGTCAAAGTAATTGCATATCTGGAGAAGGTAGGACAAAGGCAATTCCTTGCATTTCTACTTTGGAAAAATGGAGTGTGACTATGCACCTGGTGAGAAAATGGTAAGCAGTGCTTTGAGGTCTTATAAAGCCACTAGTTCAACTGAAAATCCAGCATCACTTAGGCTTTAAAAATTGAATTTAGAGTAAGCTTCCCACACCATGTGTTTGCTTTCTTGGTCCTCTCGCAAGTATTTATGGAGCATCTACTTTGTGCAAAGCATTATTCTGGGCACTGTTGAAGGCTACAAAAGATAGAGAAAACATGGTTCTACTGATTTCCAGGAGTTTAGCTGTCCAGTGTGAGTGACAGCACACATAAATGGAAAAAACACATTGGAACGTAGCATCTCAGGCTCTGGGAGAAGAAGATATTTAGCACATTCTCAGTGATTGATGGATAGATTTGGTCCATGGATGCCATATCAGAACGAATTCTCAGGATGTCAGTCCCACGTTCCCCCAGGACAAAATGACTCTCACCCCAAATTTTCCTGTGTGTTCTAGGACTATTTCCATGTCATCCACCTGGCTTGAAATAGGATTGCAAAGATGGTCTGTGAAGAGAAAATGTAAAAATTAAAACATGCAAGAAAAGCAGGGAAAATCCAGGAAGGCCAAGGGGAGAAAGCTAGTTCAGTTTTGTTTTCAGATGAGATTTAGTAGAGAGATCTTGAGTCTGTCAGGCAGAGGAAAAGATTAATTTTTGCTTTGAGAAATAATTAATTTTATTCATGAATGAATTGCTACTTAGAGACATGTATATGTAGAAAGGAGTGAGGTAGACTTCATCTAGAAACCGTCGCGACACAGATGCAGGCAGAAAGGGACACTGGCTAGCCGTGTGGTCTTTTCATTTTTTTTCTCCTCAAGAGAACAGCTTCTTCTGGGTCAGGGATTCTCAGTTTTTTTCTCTATTCAGCTTCTGCCACATTTATCCCACCTCAGGGCTTTCCACATCTCCCACAAGAAAATGATTTCAGTCCCCATTGCTTAACAGTGAGTGGCATGTGGTGGGACATTTATTCAGTCAGCATCCATTTATTATCTCTGTGTGCTGGCCACTCCCCAAGTGCTGGGGACACAGCTGTGAATGAGACATGGCCCAGGCCTCAGGGAGCTCTGCCTTCAAGGAAGACAGACCCCCGGGAGCAAGTGGTTGGAAGTGGGCTGAGGTCTGTACAGCAGACCAAAGCGCTCGGTATGAGTTTGGTTCCCGTGCCAATCATCCGTCTTCGACTCCAGGATTAGAAACAGGTGAGTGTGCTCGCAAAACTGCTCAAAGCAAGTAGAACAGATTTATGACCATAGAGCTGGGCTGGAGATGAAGATTTGGACCTGAGTCTGAGACAAAGATTTCTATCCCCACAATCTATCCCTGACTCAAATGAAAGACAACCGGAGCCTTCTGGTCTTTCGGACTGATTTGCCCAATCCTATATGAAGCAACTGAAAAAAGGCATCACTGGATCCTGTGGATGGGCTGGGCAGGTGACCTCAAATGGAGCTCCACGAACTGAGCAGGAGGAAACCTTCAGAGGGCCTGTTGACTGGAGGGTGTGGATGTCCGAGAGACAAAAGCTTTTTGTGAGCAGGGATCTCAAGGCATTGACTACACAGTATTGAAGTGTGGACCACAGGGCAGCAGGCTCTCACCAATTTCCCCAGTTTCTTTATGGGAGCAAGGGGGCAAAGAAAACAGACTGTTTTGGGAGGGTAAATGCATAACTTAGAAGAGAGCAAAGCATTCCTCTACGTTGTGACATATTAATAACAATAATAAATAATAGTGACTATACATATGAGTATATATATGTATATATATATACATATATATATATGTATATTCACAATATACCCAACATCTTACTAAGTGCATAATAATATACATATATGCTAAAATTATTATGAGAAATGTACAAGGGAGATGCTCTTTGTATACATGCTGTACCGATGAAGACACTGAGTTTTAGAGCGTGTCGCACAACTGGTAAGAGGAAGAGCCAGCACTCAACCATACAATAGCGGATCTGACCATTAAATGATTATTATTGAATCAAATACATAATCTGAGCCTGGGATTCTTTTTTTTTTTTTTGTGGTACGCGGGCCTCTCACTGTCGTGGCCTCTCCCGTTGCGGAGCGCAGGCTCCACGGCATGTGGGATCTTCCCGGACCGGGGCACGATCCCGTGTCCCCTGCATCGGCAGGCGGACTCTCAACCACTGCGCCACCAGGGAAGCTCCTGAGCCTGGGATTCTTAATGCTCCAAGAGAAATGGTGCCTCTACTTGTAACCACCTGTGCTCTCGGCCCCTCATACTCTTCCTTCTGGCATTCTAGCAGATCTCTGGGATGGAGAAGATGGGTCTCGGGGCTAGAAGGTGTCTCTTCCCACTCAAAGACCCTGTAGTTCTCTGTTTCCACCAGAGTTCTGCATCTGCACTTGGGCTCTGGGGAACCCTTTGTGGGAAGAAGCTACAGATGAACCTTCCTGAAGCAGGTCACCCGCAGAGAACTTTGTGTGTGTTGGCTTTGCACTGCCAGTGTATTTCTATAAGGGGGCAGTGTAACTCGAATTTCTGTAAATCAAATCCTCTGATCGAGGGACACTTGATGCTATTTCCAAAATTCAGTATCTTATTTTTTTGCCTGACAATGGCTTATAAAAATTCAGTGCTAAGTCAATCTCTAGCCCCTGACTTGAGGATCAGGTAGCTACTGATTTATAAAACACAGACATCCACTTGGAAATATCTTATATTTCAAGAACTATTTTAATCCAACGAGAAGAAAACTTTGGTGATGCAAATAACCTCTGCTTATTGGGCTACTTTGCAAATTTGGAGTTTCATATAACGACAAGATTGGTAGGTGCTCTGGGTCACTCCTACTTACCCTTTGCATCCACAGCACATCATGGAATCAGATGAAGCAGTGAAAGAGACCTAGAGGCTGGGACTCCCAAGTTAGCTTTAGGATTTGTAGGTATAGGGTAGGCAGATTAGGGCTGCTGTACTCAGGCCATGGCTTAGAGAGGGTGCAAGGATCTGGCACAGCTCCCTCTGCCTGCCGTGTTTTCCCCTCTGCACCTGTTCAATGCTCCCTGGTGCTGCCACCACACCAGGCTCTCCCCTGAGCCCAGAAATGTGCCTCTTTCTCCCTCTCCCTGCAAAGAACAAGCAAGCTCTGGACGTCAGAATGAGTCAGAATGACAAGAAGTCTCACTGGCCAGGCAGGAGGCCCTGGTGGGAGAAAAATGAGGTAGCCGGATTGAGCGCTGCCCCAAGCCCTTCATTACTAGCCTTGGTGCCTGGGAGAATTTTCGTTTTCCTTGTGTGCTGGGAGAGTCTGTGTCTCATCTGGGGACATGCTAGTGATGGAGGAGGAAGAGGAAGGAAGACTCTCTGGGGAGCGAGTTCTCCTGGATCCACAGAGGCATGTAAACACCTAATGATCCCTCGACAGGGGTCACATAGTTGGTTTACTAGTAACAGAGGTAAACTTCAGCGCAGTGAGCCAGGCTTTGCTTAGCTGCGTTCTGTTTATGTTCTAAAGTGTGAGTCTGATAAAGACCACGTGGAGAGGAGGGGAGGCTAAGCAAGTCCTTGAATGCCAGCCTCGGCCATCTGGAAATTCATGCTCACGTGGGACTTGATAGAAGAGATATGGCTCTAGAGGCTGATAATACCTGATAATACATTCTTTTACCTTCTGTTACCACTAAGTAGGGCAATGTCCATTCTGGTGCCTGTAGGCCAGGAGGCTAAATCAGAGAACACCAGATTTAGTGGTTGGCCTGGAATAAGAGGCCAGAGCTGCAAAAACAGTATCTGAGGATGCAGGGAAGCCTGGGGACATGGGATGGCAGAACAGCACCAAGGTGCTCGGATCTGTGAATTAGAAGGAAATTTTATTTTTTTATGAATTTATTTTATTTATTTATTTTTGGCTGCGTTGGGTCTTTGTTGCTGCATGCGGGCTTTTCTCTAGTTGCAGCGAGCGGGGGCTACTCTTCGTTGTGGAGCGTGGGCTTCTCATTGTGGTGGCTTCTCATTGTGGAGCACGGACTCTAGACACATGGGCTTCAGTAGTTTTGGCTCACGGGCTCTAGAGTGCAGGCTCAGTAGTTGTGGCACACGGGCTTAGTTGCTCCGCAGCATGTGGGATCTTCCCGGACCGGGGCTGAAACCCGTGTACCCTGCATTGGCAGGCGGACTCCCAACCACTGCGCCACCAGGGAAACCCCTATTTTTATTTTTTATTGAAGTATAGTTCATTATATTATAGTTCAATATATATATATATATATATTCTTTTTCAGATTCTTTTACATATGGCTTATTACAAGATATTTAATATTGTTCCCTGTGCTATATAGTAACTCCTTGTTTATGTATTTTATATATAGTAGTATATATATGTTAATCCCAAACTCCTAATTTATACCTTCTGCCCACCTTTCCCCTTTGGTAAACATATGTTTTCTATTTCTGTGAGTCTGTTTCTGTTGTGTATATAAGTTCATTTTTATCATTTTTTAGATTCTACATAGAAGTGATATCATATGATATTTGTCTTTCTCTGTCTGACTTACTTCACTTAGTATGATAATCTCTAGGTCCATCCAGGTTGCTGCAAATGGCATTATTTCATTCTTTTTTATGTCTGAGTAATATTCCATTGTGTGTGTGTGTGTGTGTGTGTGTATATATATATATATATATATACCACATCTTTTTTAACCATTCATCAGTTGATGGACACTTAGGTTGCTTCCATGTCTTGGCTATTGTAAATAGTGCTGCTATGAACATTGGGGTGCATGTATCTTTTTGAATTAGAGTTTTCTCTGGATATATGCCCAAGAGTGGGATTGCTGGATCATATGGCAGTTCTGATTTTAGTTTTTTAAGGAGCCTCCATACTGTTTTCCATAGTGGCTGCACCAATTTACATTCCCACCAACAGCATAGAAGGGTTCCAGAAGGAAACTTTAAAATCATTTCTTTTCTACCCATGGCAGACAACCACTCTACAAATCCCCAAGAAGGTGCCTCGGCTTGGGCAGGTCCAGTTCTGCGTGTTCTCTGAAGCCAACTTCCACTCAGCAGCCCCAAACACTCTGCAGATCTTTATGAAATTGAATCTCAGTATTTCCTTCCATAATTCCACTTATTGGTCCTGACTCTGCTTTCTCCTGTTTTTCTAGAATAAGTGTAAATTCCTCTTCTTTGCAAAAGGTCTCCAGACATTTGAAGGCAGTTATTCTTAGATACAGTAGCACACTGTGACTTCCTTCCAGATGTTCTTTTCTCTCTCTTTCCCCTCTCACAGTCTCTCTCTCAAACTGGCCTTGTTTCTTGTTTCCCAACTCTCTCTTTTCCCTCTTTGATCTTCATGAAATCATTCAGAACCAAGACTCCTATCCAGTCACTCTGTCATCACCCAGAGCCTCAGAGTTCTTCTGGGTCCTGGTAAACAAAGAAAGGGATAATAAATGAGAAATTGATGTTGACATAAGGTTTTCTTCCTGAACCAATTCCGGCTCCTGGAGAGCTTGCTTGCTTGCGTGCTCACCTTTCAAAATCCTCAAGAATTTTGTCACAGATCAGTGTCAGTTCACCATCCTGGAGTTTGTCAGACCAGGCGTTTTCCTCTCCACAGATTTCTTTAACTTCTTGCATTCTGTGCAGTTCTTGAAACTGAGCGATGGTAGTTCAAGGTCACGGGCTCACCTCAGAATATGTGGTGACTCTGCTTGGGACCTGAAGCCTCAATTTTACAAGAAAAGTGGGAAATATGTTCTGGATTTATCGTGAGAGAATATAGGTTTTTCATTCAAGTGAAATGTAGAAAAAAAATCCTGAGAAAACTTTTTTCTCAGCTTCTCAAAGAATTGCACCTCCCACATGATTTGATTTTGTTCACCTAGACTTAGTTTGTGGTAAAATCATAGCCAGAACTGCACTCATCCTGTTTTCTACTACACTTATTATGTCTTCTATATGCTTTCCTGTGCTTCCTACCATGACAGGCCACCACTGTAACTCATGCTTTTTCCCCATCCTCCATTTGCCTTATGTGGCTTCCATCTCAGAACTGCCTTTCAAAGCCAGCCTCTTCTCTCTTGTCTTGGCTTCATCGTTTACCACTTGGCCTTTTCTCTCTTCTCCAGTTCAACCTGCCTAAAATCCTCTTTTGGTCCCTCTGTGCCCAAAGGATAAAAATCCAAATGTTTTCTTAGCATGAGAGTCTCTTCTAAATCCATCCATTTACTATTTCAACAAATATTCCATGAATACTGACCTTGTGCCACTGATTATGCCCCATCGTTTCTTCCTGCTTATCTTGTGTTCCAGTCTCAGTGAACATTTCCAGATTTTCCTAGACACAGAGCCTTCCTTAGATCCCACTTGTCTTTCCATGTCCTATTCCGTTTTCCTGCAAAGCTCTTTCCATTTTCTCTACCATCTGAGCTCCGACTCGCCTTTCAAACCCGTTTTAATATCACCTCTCTATAGCTTCTTTTTTGGCTCCCGCAAGCAAGTTAGTTATTCCTAATTCTGGTTCCCCATCAGTCTGTTCATATTTCTGCTTTAGAACTTATTTTGTGCATTTAATTAATTATTTATTTGCCTATCTCTATTTGCTCTTCACTTGGCTCTGAGCTCTTCCAGGCAAAAATGTCTGCCACGTGTAAAGATATAATAAAAGAAGGAAGTCACTCTTTAAGAGTAGGGTGTTCTGGGACTGAATTAGATGAAGCAGAAAGCGAGTGGGTAAGGTTCCACCCTCTGCAATCATACTCTGTTGGTTTATTTATTTATTTTTTAAAATAAATTTATTTATTTTTGGCTGCGTTGGGTCTTTGTTGCTGCACGCGGGCTTTCTCTAGTTGCGGCGAGTGGGGGCTACTCTTCGTTGCGGTGCACGGGCTTCTCATTGTCATGGCTTCTCTTGTTGCGGAGCACGGGCCCTAGGTGCATGGGCTTCAGTAGTTGTGGCACGTGGGCTCAGTACTTGTGGCTCACGGGCTCTAGAGCGCAGGCTCAGTAGTTGTGGCTCATGGGCTTAGTTGCTCTGTGGCTTGTGGGATCTTCCTGGACCAGGGCTCGAACCTGTGTCCCTTGCATTGGCAGGCGGATTCTTAACCGCTGTGCCACCAGGGAAGTCCCCTCTGTGGGTTTAAATGGAAGTTCTGCTACTTCCAGCTGTGTGATCTTGTACAAGTTATTTCTCATCAGTCAAATGGGTAGAATAATAGGAATTTCTTTATAGGATTATTTGGTGATAACTAAAAAATAAATTTGGTTTATTTCAAGATAGGTGCTTATTCTTGTGATAGGTCTCCTGAGAATAAATATGGAAAACAGTAGAGCGGAAAATCTTGAGGAAGAAGAGAAAATGAAGAGAGATTAATTGAGAAAGATGGAACAAAGAAGGGGAAGCCTTACTTTATCAAACTCTTTCTACTGCAATCTTCATGCATTAATCAAATTTATCACTTAAAATCTACATATTGTTCTCCCTAGCTGTAGCCGGAGTTAATCTATTCATTGATTTTATAGTTATAGATAGTCCCAGATAAATTCCTAACTGTGACAGGTGCTTTCCCTGTAGAACACAGCTCCTACACCATAATCCCATAATGTTAAAGTCAGGGCCTCAAGACCAACAGCATTTCCATCTAGACTCACAAAGCAAGGAAGAGAGACCCCATATGGGAATGTTACTGAACTGGGGAGATATGGGAGCATGGATGTTTGACCACATAGGCAATAAAATCAGATAATTGAAAGGGACCTTTATCCAGATAGGCAATAATGTCAGGAGTGAAGATTATTTGCCAGGCTGCAATATGAGATTGACATGATCCAGGTGGAATTAGTCAGAGTAGGCTAACTGCTGGAAAAAACAGTTCCCAAATCTCAGTGACTTAATACAAGTTTACTTTTTTGCTTATGTCCAGTGCAATTTGTGGTAGGGTTAAAAGGAGATTGCCTCATGAAGTCATTCAGAAACAAGACCCCTTCTATCTATCCAGTCACTGTGTCACCACCTAGGTCCTCAGAGTTCCCCTCTGGGTCCTGGTAAACAAGGAAAGAGAGCATGAAAGATTTTATGGGAAGTCTTATGGGCTAGGCCTGGGTTCACATTAAACTGGCCAAAACTCAGTCATGTGGCTACACTTAAATGCAGAGGAAGCTGGGAAAAACTGTCCGTCTGTGAGCCCAGGAGGAAAATGAAATCGCTTAGAGAACAATTTTCCAGTCTCTGCCACAAGTGAGGAAATGCAAGAAAAAGGGGAAATGCAAAGCCTTAAATTGAAGTTCAAAATGTCGACTTCACAAATATAGGGTATAGGAGTCCTGGATTAGCTGTGGAAAAAAAATATCTGGGGTTGGAAAGATGGGGGGCTGGGTCTGGTTCACCATGAGATTACTGTCAGCCAAGAATATTTTTCTCTCAAAAAAGGAATGCAATATTCAGGTGTATTAATAAAGGAAATAGGTATAGTAGAAAGATCACAGACTATCTTTACTTTTGGTTGGTTATGTGTCCTTGACTAAGATACTTAAATTATCTCAGTCTGAGCTTGCTCAGCCATAAAATGAGACTTAAGCTCGTGGAGTGTATCAGTGTATCAGTTAATTATTGCCACAATTATCGATATAAAAGTATCCCCAAAACTCAGTAGTTGAAAACAATGATCATTTTTCTCACTCAGCCTC
The DNA here is from genome assembly GCF_008692025.1 of Phocoena sinus. Taxonomy (NCBI): domain Eukaryota; kingdom Metazoa; phylum Chordata; class Mammalia; order Artiodactyla; family Phocoenidae; genus Phocoena; species Phocoena sinus. The sequence continues at coordinate 133,542,704 of NC_045763.1, forward strand.
TGTAAGTTGGTTGAGTTAGCTATGCTTCAGGTTGTAGGTCTGCACAGGGGCCATTAGGTCTTTACTCCAGTGATGCTTATTATGGGTCTCAGGCTGAAAGGGCAGCATCTTACAGCTTCATGGAGGGAACAGTTCTCATGGTGAGGGCAGGGATGCAAGAGAGAGAGTGGAGACATGCACTTTGGGGCCCAGAATTTGCACCTGTCACTTCTGTCCATGTTCTGTCCAAAGCAATGTCACATAGCTAAGCCCAATATCAATGGGGGAGGGAAATAAGCTCCATTCATATGAGTGAGTGATACTGCAAAGTTACCGCAAAGTTACATGTCAAAGGGCATTCTAATACAGGCAAGAATGAGGATTCTACCCCACTGACATTTGCAAGATTGTGATGATGACTGAAAAATATGTAAAGCATCCAGTCCCATGACTGGCAACATAAGGACTCAGTAAATTGACACTATGATGATAATTATGATGACACTGATGTGTTCAGATACTGTATCCTAGTGTACTCTTGGTGGCTCAGAACACGTCTACTGGATTGTGTTTAATTGTGGTTGTCATCTTCAAAAAGAAATACATTGACAAACTAGATTGCGAGCAGAGAAAGTTAAAGCATAAGGGCCTAGAGATCTAGGAACTATATTGAAGGAACTAAAAATAGTTAATCTAAAGAAGAGTAGTCCAGGCTTCCCTGGTGGCGCAGTGGTTGAGAATCTGCCTGCCGATGCAGGGGACACTAGTTGAAAACAGTAGTTGAAAACAATGATCATTTTTTCAACTACAAAACAATGGGTTCGTGCCCCAGTCTGGGAAGATCCCACATGCTGCAGAGCGGCTAGGCCCGCGAGCCATGGCCGCTGAGCCTGCGCGTCCGGAGCCTGTGCTCCGCAGCGGGAGAGGCCACAACAGTGAGAGGCCCGCGTACCGCAAAAAAAAAGAAAGAGTAGTCCATATAAAAAGTAAGTACACCCAAATACCAGAAGGGCTATCTCACTGCAAGAGGAATAAACTTGTAGAACAATGGGAGGAACTGCCAGTGAGGGGGAATTTTCTGGGGTTGAGTAGGTAGTGGGAAGCCCATGTATGTTTGCTGGGGAGAAGCCTGGCATGGGCTGTCAGCTTGCTAGGCAAAGACAAGCACAACGGGAGGTGAAGAGTAGTGAACAAAGCGATCTTCTCCACAGTTAAAAAGATGAGCTGTGGGGATCAGGTTGGGAGGTCAGGGCAGAACTGGGGTTTTCTGTGCCTCAGAAAACATAGGTCTCAGCTCCCTTTTCAGTTCCTTCTGGCCTCATAGATTCACTGGCCCTTCATTGCAGTGTGTCTGCTGTACATCCTGTTGATTCTACAAACACACGGCTCTCAACACCCTCTCCGAGCCCCTGAGCCTGTCGGGCAGTATGAGATTCGCCAAAGAATGCTCTCTTCCTCCTCCTTTAAGCTTGAGTCTCCCCTCCCCATTTCTCCCAATCAGCCTTAATTAAACTGTTTGAAAGCTACAGCTTGATTTTAATTAGAGCAAAATTGGGAAGATTAGAATGAAATTGGCCAATCATTGTTTACCGGCCGTTGTTTGAGAACACAGCAGGCTGCTAAATTACCTCCATGCCAGGCTTCTTGAATTCTTCCAGTGGGTGGGCCGGGGCACTGGGGCATGATGGGGAGGGCTGGCCTTCTTTCTCCTCTTGTGCCTCTTGGAGTTGCAGGGGCTGAGATATTTTTACCCAAATGCTCCTGGATCAAAGCCTTTCTGCCTGGGGATTTCTCCCAGCCACAGTGGTAAACGAGGCAAAAGAATTTCCAGGGAAGTATGACAAAGACGTGTACAGTGGCCTTTGAACTTGAGCACAGGTCATAGACAAAGACAGAAAATCATTTGTGGCGTGGTGTGGGTTCTCATCAAACTCTACCACTGATCAGCTGAGACTTGGTCCCTTTTTTCAGTTTCTCCGTCTCATCATTTGTTAACTTCTAGAAGGTTCTTAGTTGAGTAGTAATGACTCCACTTCCTCTTTCTTGAGGCCCTTGCATTGATAAAATTGTTGAGCTTGTGTAAGAATTGTGTGCAATTATTTTTTTAAAAACTAAAGGAAAGCTTTACACCGATATAAGAGATTATGGTTTTATTATAATTTCTTTTTACAGTTCAGGTTAATCATGTCTTATTCATTATAGCAGTAAAGACTCTAATAGGCAAGTACATTATAGTAATCTCTGGTTGAGATGGAAATCTCCTGATGATGTGCTGTATCCAGAAATACTGCCTTCTGTACAGGAGCCAAAGCATGATATATCCTTCAGCTCTAAAATTTCCAGCTCAAGAACATGAAACCATCTTAGCTGTGTCACTGAGGTAAACAACTGGCATCCCTCAATGTATATGTTGGCTTTGGCTATTCTCCTTCATGTGAATTTTCTAAGGCAAATATGAGCCCTATGGGCTTCCCTGATGGCGCAGTGGCTGAGAGTCCGCCTGCCGATGCAGGGGACACTGGTTCGTGCCCCGGTCCGGGAAGATTCCACATGCCGCGGAGCGGCTGGGCCCGTGAGACATGGCCGCTGAGCCTGCACGTCCGGAGCCTGTGCTCCGCAACGGGAGAGGCCACAACAGTGAGAGGCCCGCGTACCGCAACAAAAAAAAAAAAAAAAAAGAAAACATGGTACTGTCTTAGCTTGGTGGATGGAGTTCTATGAAGAGAGTACTAGCCCTGGATGCAAGGTATATTGTTAGAAAGATGAAGAAAGAGAAGGTGCCTTTCCTAGAACTCTTTAGGGAAATCAGCAGTCCAAGTCTTAGTGTTTATTGAGACTCCTGCATCAAATTGGCGAGTGAAGCTAGTTGGGAAAAAATAACTCTCCAGGAGAAAGGTGGGCTCTGAGAACAAAGACATTTGTATTTATCTAGTACTGGTTGGTATGGGAGAAATTTGCCAGTGGTCATTGGTTGACAGTTTACATAGACAAAGTCAAGTCACAGTAAAAATGACAAGAAACCTATTTTTGTCCTTGGCCTAAGGCCAATCCATCTTTTTGGCTCCAAAGTTCTTAAATATTTTACTTAATGACCTGTCCTGTGTCTCCCTTCATTTTTCAAGGAAAATCATTTTTTTTTTCTTACAAGTATGGTTCATATCAAAACAACCTTTTAGAGGATGGTAGCTCAGTCCCTTTCAGCACTAAAGGTTGGAGGTGGGTACCTCCAAAACACAGGTTGTTGGAAGTACATCAGAAGACTAGAGAAGGGCAACATTCCCGACCACAACAGTCCACTCCTTCTGCCATTGTGTTTAAAGTGGGGCCTGGAGCTGGGCATCCTGGGCTCAGTGGTGGCCTTAAGACTTCTCCCCAGCCTCTCAGGTAGTACCAGAACCTCTTCTAGAACAGCTGCCTGAGTGAGCAGGTGATGACTGGTTTTCTCTGCTGGAGACAGCATTGAATCCTTCCCTGGTAAACCAGGCTGGATTCTAACTCAAGGGGAACAAATGAGCTCTGAGCACTCAGGGGCACGCCGACACTGGGACAGGATGGTGCAGACCTGCAGGGGTGCCACAGCGGAGCGCGGTGGGTCGAGCTGCATACTCAGGATACAGGAAATGTGATTTTTCCAAATGGCAACCATATTGGTGGTCTCGGAAATGGGCCGAAATGTGCTTCCCACACAGAGAGGGAAAGACGTGTCTATTGGAAAGTTGGTAAAAATAATCTGGCTGTAAGCACAAGGTCTCAGTGCAACTACCCATACTGTAGGTTGCAGTGTTCATTACTACTAGGTTTCAGCCTCACTGAGGTATAGTTTTGTTTTTTAACTATGGATTTTTATTTTTTTAATTTTTAAAAATTTTTAATGGAGTACAGTTGATTCATAATGTTATATGTTAGTTTCAGGTGTACGGCAAAGTGAATCAGTTATACATATACATATATTCACTCTCTTTTAGATTCTTTGCCCATATAGGCCATTACAGAGTACTGAGTAGAGCTCCCTGTGCTATACAGTAGGTCCTTATTAGTTACCTATTATATATATAGTGGTGTGTATGTGTCAATTCCAATCTTCCAGTTTATCCCTCTCCCCACTGCCCCTTGGTAACCATAAGTTTGTTTTCTACATCTGTAATTCTATTTCTGATTAAACTATGGATTTTTAAAGAAATACTCTCCTCCTTAAGGTTTCATAGGGAGGGAAGCTTCATGGGTCATGACTCTTCAAGGGGGCTGGGTCAATGTTCTCAGTTTACAAGCCCGAAAATTGGTTCTTCAGCAGTGGCTGCCGGAAACCGCACCTGGATGGAAGCCCCCGGCTGTGCTCTTTCTGTCTTTCTTGGCTGAGAGCACAGGACTCTGCCGGAGGGACTCTCAGTGGCAGTTTTTGTTGACCTCGTGTATGGTGGAGGAACACACTGCTGCAGGGGGTTTGGTGACCTTAGAGTCAGTAGTTGCTACGTGGAGGCATTCCTTTTCATTTACATCTTTCAAATTGGGAACACCTTGTGGCCATTTAGTATTCTAATCGGAGACCCTTTTGCTTCAGATCCAGAGCTGGCCTGGCCCCCAAGCCCTGCTGAAGCTCCCGTTGCCTGAGGCTTGGCATTGGGGCTTGGTTCCGCCTTCCTGTCACAGGCCCCTTTGGATTCCGGAAAATCCCTAAACTCATGTGCAACCAGAAGCATCCTGTATTGGCAACCGGACTGTTAGTGTTTAGCAGTCTGGGACAGAGATAACCACGATCACTTCAGAATGCAGATAGAGATTTTTTGTTATGTATACAATATTCTCGGTGTCGGTGTGTACGCTCGCTCCTAATAACACACTGGATTTTACCCTCCAATCGGGATTGTACCTTTCCTAAACTTTGTTTTGATTATTAATAATTTTGTGGGTATGTTAATCCTTTGACAAAAATATTTGCGATTCACTCTAGGCTAATCTAAAATGCAATAGAAAGTGTCCTAAACTTCTGTTAATTGTAGCCCTTAACTGAAGCAACGTTTTGAAGTGCTTCAGTTAACGGCAGGCAGAGTCCACATTGGAGAGCTCTGGTCACCCTTGGTTTAACCTGTGAGCTCTTTATGTAGTCACCTCTGTTGCTTTAAGGGCCCTTTCCATATGGCCTTCCCTAGTGCTTAAAATGTTTGCTTTCTCATACTGTTGACTGTGAAACAAACACAGTGGGAGAAGATTTTAGGAGAAATGGCTAAATTGAAATGAAAATTTACTTGAAGTCTTAATTGAAACAAAGATGATGGCTTAATTGAAGTAGCATGTGTTAATATAATTGTTATATAGAAAACATCCTTTTCCTAGGGGAAAAAAGAGCCTTGATTATTTTATTATGGAAAAAAAAACCTACTAAATGAAAAATTGGAAATGAACATTTATTATTTGAATAGCTCAGGCTGCCTTCCAGTATTGCCTTCTGAGGTTTTCAGTTGCTGGAAAGAACCAGGTTAATAAGTTCTCTAAGCATTTTTTTTTTTTTTTTTTTTTTACCACTCTGGCTCAAACTCCATTCACAGATGTTTCCTCCATTATTTTGATTCAGTGAAGGGCCCCAAAGGGCAGGCAGGAAACGGAGTGAAGTAGAAGAGAAAACCACTGGGTGCCCTCAGAGCCTGAACCTTCCTGCAGCCAGCTGAGGCCTTATGCCTAATTCTGAGTCGACACCCCACCAGTTTGTGGAAGCGAGGTTTGTTTATTTGTTTTGGGAGGGTGTATTTCTCCACTGAAATTCTCCTACCCCCTCACTTACACACACACACACACACACACACACACACACACACACACTCACTCTCTCTTCCACTCACAAACTCGTGATTGCCCCTTTGACTTTCACGGGGGAGGTGGTATAACACGTTGGTAAATACTGTGGATCCTGGGACCAGACAGCCTGTGTTTCAGTCCTGACTCTGCCACCTACCAGGTGTTACCTACTCGGCAAATTATTTGTGCCTCGATTTCCTTGTCTGTAAAATGAGGATAATTATATTTTACCTCTCATAGGGGTGTTTTGAATATTATATTGGTTAATATTTGCAAGATACTTGGAATGCCTGGCACATGCTAAGAATTCATTAAATGTTAACCATTACTTTTTATTACTGGCTCATAAAAACCTTCCTAAGACAGTATCATTCATTTTCTAAGTCATTTGTTATCCTGTGTTATGATTTTCAGAGCAGCCATAGGAGCTGGAATCAGGCCTTTATCTCTGATTCCTTGCATGGTACCCGGTGTATGGAGTTGATTTTTTTTCTAGGTCTTAATTTCTCCTCCTGCAAATGGGTATATTGAAACTACCTTCATCCAAAAAAGGTTTTGCTTTGGTGTATATGTTGCACTACATTTTGGATATACAGTACATTCCTGTTTTGTGTAGATAATTAAAGGAATTAAGTGTCCTGGGTAATGAAAATATCTTTGTTGAAAGATAGTAAACTCTTAAAAAGCATTAGAATGAAATAAAATACACTTAATCGAATATACAAAAAGGAAAATAGTGTTATAGAAACAGCAATATGGTATTGACCTGGGTTTTGGTCATAGCTCGGCCACTTACTGTGTGACTTTTTGCAAGTTATTTTCTTAACTTCTCCGGGTCTCATTGTTACTATTGTCACCATCATCATAGTTGTTGTTAATAGCACTGGGATAGGGTTAGGACACTAGATTTTGTTCTGGTTCTAGTGCCAAATGGTTATATTGTTTTAGACAAACCACTTCCCTCTTCGTTTCCTGATCTTCTTATAATGTAAGAGGAATGGAACAGATGTTCTCACCTGCTCTGCATGCTGGCATGTGGTGGTGCTACAGATGGATTATAGGGGTGTCCATATATTGATTCCCTCAGCCCTTGGGGTGATTGGGCAGGGTCTGGGGTAGCAGGACTCCCTGTGCTTGTCTCCTCAGGCCTGAGAAGCCTCATTCATTGATCCCAGTGCATCACATACAGAGAATTTTCAATGTACAGGATAACATGAAAGAGGTTGGCAAATAGTATTCAAATGTTTCTTCTAATTCTAATAGCCCAAATTTCCCTCTTGGTCATTTTGTGACATTAGGCAAAATATTTAGTTTTCTGAGTATATTCATTCACTTGAGTAAGATACACTCAAAACTTTGGTTTGGTTTGGATAAAATATGTGATACAGTCAAATATGTCAAGTCTGATGTTGGACAAAGGAAGATGAAGACTAAGGAAAAGTGCAGGACTCCAAGATTGTTGCCTCTTTGGGCTCTTTAACACCATGAGTATGGCAGAAATTGTTGTTAGACCTAGAATAGGGGATTGGAGCTGTTGATGTTTAACACTGGGTGTAAATCACAGCAGAGTCTGAATGGGCGCTCCATACTCGCAGACTTCAGCATGTGGACTGTCATTGGAAGTTGTCCGTGTCCACTGAAGACAGTGGAAGGGGATTCAGACTCAGTTTACCAAAGCATAAGAAAATACCTTCAGTGCCTTGATTTATATATAAAAAATGCACAAAATATGCCCATAAGTTACATTTTTATAAATCAAATCTAATTTTCTCATTGATATGTATACACACTTAGAATGCTCTACTTTTATTTCACATCAATCACTACTTGGTTGTTGCTTCTATGTATTCTCATCACAAACTTTTTTTTATCTAGTTTCAGTAATTTGCAAACAACTAAATGATTTGGAGAGCTGTGACATGAAATAATGGTTGTTTATTTTATTTATTTATTTTTGTGTGTGTGGTACGCGGGCCTCTCACTGTTGTGGCCTCTCCCGTTGCGGAGCACAGGCTCCGAACGCGCAGGCTCAGCGGCCATGTCTCACGGGCCCAGCCGCTCTGCAGCATGTGGGATCTTCCCGGACCGGGGCACAAACCCGTGTCCCCTGCATAGGCAGGTGGACTCTCAACCACTGCGCCACCAGGGAAGCCTGGTTGTTTATTTTATATAAATAAAATAAATGAGAGACTCAATCATTCAACAAAAATCTATTGAATATCTACTATTGTTCTGTTTTACAACATCTAGCATTGTTCTGTTGCTGTTGAATAAGACAGAAAGAATCAGTCCTGACCTCATAGTGTTTATGTTCTAATGGAAGAGAAAGAGAATTAAAAATATATGTCAGGTAGTATAAGTGCTAAAAAGATATGTAAAGCGGGGCATGGGGAAGCAGAGGTAGGTGTGCTCTTTTGGATGGGATGGTCAGGGAAAAAGCTTCTCGTAGGAGATACTGTTCAGGAGTCCTGAATGAAGTGCACTGAGCAAGCAATGTGAGAACCAGTTTTTATTTATTAGATTTAATTAAAGTGGGATTCACCTCTTTGGTAAAGTGGCCTTTCCTTTCAGTGAGGAGCTATCACCATTGTAAGAAACTGTGGAAAATGGAAGAATACCTGCCAACCCCCTAACAAACTAAGTGATACGACAGAAATTCTTTGTTACTTAATGAAGTCTAGGTGTGGCCTACAACAAACCAGGGAGAGTGGGTTTGGTGCCAGAAACAAACACCATCACCAAGATTCATGTCAAGGAGCTTACTGCCTATGTTTTCTTCTAGAAGATTTATAGTATCAGGTCTTAAGTTCACGTCTTTAATCCATTTTGAGTTGATTTTTTTGTATGATATGAGATAGGTGTCCTGTTAAATTCTTTAGCATGTGGTTATCCAGTTTTCCCATTATCATTCCAGTTATGTCAAAGGAGACTGTCCATTCCCCATTGAATATTATTGGCTTCTTTGTCATAAAATAATTGACCATATATGCGGGTTTATTTCTGGGCTCTTTTGTTCCTTTGACCAATGTGTCTGTTTTATGTCAGTATTATACTGTTTGGATTACTATAGCTTTGTAGTATAATTTGAAGCAAGAAGTATGATACTTCCAGCTTTGTTCTTCTTTCTCAGGATTGCTGTGGCTATTTATAGTATTTTGTGGTTCCATACTAATTTTAGGATTGTTTTTTCTATTTTGTAAGAAATGCCATTGGAATCTTTCTAGGGATTGCAATGAATCTGTAGGTTGCTTTGGGTCATATGGACATTTTAACAATACTAATTTTTCCAGTCCATGAGCATGGAATATTTTTCCATTTATTTGTGTCTTTTTACTTTCTTTCATCAGTGACTTACAGTTTTCAGTGTACAAGTCTTTCACCTCCTTGGTTAAATGTATTCCTAGGTATTTTATTCTTTTTGATGCAGTTGTAAATGGGATTGTTTCCTTAATTTCTCTTTCTGATATTTCACTATTAGTTTATAGAAATGCAACAGATTTTTGTATATTTATTTTGTATCCTTCATCTTTACTGAATTTGTTTATTAGTTCTAATAGTTTTTGGTGGAGTCTTTAGGGTTTTCTATATATAATATTATGCCACCTGCAGATAGGGACAATTTTACTTATTCCTTTCCTATTTGGATGACTTTTATTTCTTGCCTAATTGCTCTGGCTAGTATTTCCAGTACTATATTGGATAAAAATGGTGCTAATGGGCAATGTTGTCTTATTCCTGATCTTAGAGAAAAAGCTTTCAGCTTTTCACCATTAAGTATGATATTATCTGTGGACTTGTCACTTATGGCCTTTATTATGTTGAGCTATGTTCACTGTATACCCACTTTCTTGAGAGTTTTTATCATAAATGGATATTGAATTTTGTCAAATGCTTTTTCTACATCTATTGAGATGATCATATGATTTTTATCCTTTGTTTTGTTAATGTGGTGTATCACGTTGATTGATTTGATGTTGAGCCATCCTTGCATCCCTGGAATAAATCCCACTTGATCAAGGTTTATAATCCTTTTATTGTACTGTTGAATTCAGTTTGCTAATATTTTGTTGAGGATTTTTGCATCTATGTTTATCAGGGATATTGGCCTGTAATCTTATTTTCTTACAATGTCCTTGTCTGGTTTTGGTATAAAGGTATGGGTGGCTTCATAAAATGAGTATGAAAGTTTCCCTCCTCTTCTATTTTTTGGAAGAGTTTGAGAAAGATTGGTATTAATTCTTCTTTAAATGTTTGGTAGAATTTGCCATTGAAGCCATCTGATCCTGGACTTTTGTTTGTTGGGAGGTTTTTGATGATTAATTCAATCTCTTTACTAGTAATTAGACTGTTAAGATTTTCTGTTTCTTCATGATTCAGTCTTGGTAGGTTTTATATGTATATGTTTCTAGAAATGTATCCATTCTCTCTAGGTTGTCCAATTTTGTGTATAATTGTTCATAGTAGTCTCTTATGATCCTTTGTGTGATATCAGTTGTAATGTCTCTTCTTTCATTTCTAATTTTATTTGAGTCTTCTTTCCTTTTTTTCTTGGTTAGTATAACTAACAATTTGCCTTTTTTTTTTTTTTTAAACCTTTCAAAAAACAGCCTTTCGTTCCATTGGTCTTTTCTATTGTCTTTTTAGTGTCTATGTCATTTATTTTCATTCTGATCTTTGTTATTTTCTTCCTGCTACTAACTTTGGGCTTAGCTTGTTCTTCTTTTCTAGTTCCTTGAGGTGTAAAGTTAGGTTGTTTATTTAAGATCTTTATTTTTTCTTAATGTAGGCATTTATAGCTATAATCTTCCCCCTTAGAACTGCTTTTACTACATCCCACAGGTTTTTGTATTTGTGTTTCCATTTTCATTTGTCTCTAAATATTTTTTGATATCTCCTTTGACCCATTGGTTGTTCAGGAGCATGTTGTTTAATCTCCATGTATTTGTGAATTTTCCCGTTTTCTTCTTGTAATTGATTTCTAGTTTCATACCATTGTGGTCAGAAAAGATGTGTGATATGATTTTAGTCTTCTTAAATTTACTAAGATTTGTTTTGTGGTCTAACATATGATCTATCCTGGAGAATGTTCCATGTGCCTTTGAGAAGTGTATTCTGCTGCTGGATGGGATGTTCTATAAATATCTATTATGTCCATCTCGTCTAACATATAGTTTAAGTCTAATGTTTCTTTGCTGATTTCTGTCTGGATGATCTATCCGTTGTTGAAAGTGGGGTATTGAAGTTGCCTTCAATTATTGTATCACTGTCTGTTTCTCCCTTCAGATCTGTTAATATTTGCTTTACATATTTCAGTGCTCCTATGTTGGGTGCATAAATGTTTATAAATGTTATATTTTCTTGATGAATTGATCCCTTAATCATTATATAATGATCTTTGGCTTTACATCTATTTATCTGAAATAAGCTACCCCAGCTTTCTTTTGATTTCCATTTGCATGGGATATCTTTCTCCATCCCTTCACTTTCAGTGTATGTGTTCCTAAAGCTGAAGTGAGTCTTGTTTGCAGAACATGGTTGGATCTTGTGGGGGTTTTTTTGTTGTTGTTGTTTGTTTGTTTAATAAGCTGCTCTATGTCTTTGATTGGCCATTCCAGCCAATAAGAAGTGAGTTCAAGCAACTGTTCTTTATGCTGCAGTGGGATTTGGGATAGAAAATATTTTGACAATTACCCTGTACTTTAAAGTTTAGCATTTCCTCCACAAAGGAAATAAAAGATAATGTATTATTATGAACTTACCTGCTTAGATAAATAAAGCCACACAGTGGGAATTTTAAAAGGCTTTGTCAGAACCCTGAATTATCAGTTATCCCTTTTCCTTTGTTTCCCTGGTAATGTTTGGCACATGCCCCCACTCTCTTAGGTTCTAGAATTAGATAGGGGAGTTCTATAGCCTCAAATGGGCATTGATTTTTTATTTATTTATTTTGAATTATTTAATTTTTTTCTGTGGACTTGTCATTTGTACTTCATGGATTTGGGGGGAAGTTTAGGGCAAGGTTTAGCCCTGTCATGAAGAGCAGAGTTGGGATGGGTGAGAAAGTTGAGAAGACTACGTTTTGTGGTTTTCTAAGGCAGTGGAGCTGATCCTTACTAGTATAATTTGGGAGGCAATGGAAAACCCCTTTTTTACTAGTGGATATGATCATTTAAATCTCATCCTTTAAAATACAGATATTTCAGCGAGGAGTAAAGCATGAAGATTAAAATTCCAGATGGAACTAGAAAGGAACTTTGCCATCTTCTAGAATAGAGCTTCTCAAAATGTACATCCTCTTAGTTCCTTTCAGGATGTCCATGCTGACATTTGCAATAAAGGTGCAAAAGCAATGGTGAATGAAACTGCTGGCATCTTAACTTAAATAAGGGCAGTCTCACCAAATGACACTAGTAGTCATGTATTCATCATTACATACCTAAACATACACACACATACATGCATGCTTAACTTGATGAATGTCCTTGAAGCAGTAAAATGTATTAATTTTATTGGATCTTGACCCATGAGTACATGTCTTTTTTAATATTCTGTAAGATGAGATGAAAAGTACATATAAAGCATGTTTGAGGTTACTGAAGAATGATATGGTCTCAGAGAAAAATACATTTGTGATTGAGTTGTGAGTTGAACTAGCCACTTTTTTCATGGGACTGAATTTTTCTTGAAAGAACAACCAACAATCTATGGTTATTCAGATTTCAGTGTTTGGCAGACATTTTCTCAAAAAAAAAAAAAAAAAAAAAAAAAGAATGAAGCAAGCCTGCCTCTTCGAGGAAAGTAACTGACAGTATTTGTTACTAATGATAAAATTTAAGCTTTCAAATGAAAATTGAAATTTTGGAAAACTTGTATTTGTCATCATGAGCTTGACAGCTTTCCAATATTTAAAGACTTTTTTCTTGAGATTTGTGGTGATATTAACAAATATGATGTTTTGATATTATATAATAAAAAGTGTCAAAATGTGGAAGATCTGAATAACTCAGTGGTCCCATATTTTCCAGATGGATGACCAATACATGATGTTACAAAATCATAAAGAGTAAAAAGATCCATTCAAAGTACAATATAGAACGCTGGATTTTAATGTAACTGAGTATGAAAAGCTTATTGATACGGTTTCAGGTTCCACACTGTAATTAACCTTTAAGAAAGTACATTTGTTGAGTTTCATGTGGTACCAAAGAAGAATATCCACAATTATCACAACAGATTGAACTTAGAAGAAAATATGAGAATGCAGCTCTCTTCTGCTAAGCCAGAAACTCGAGAGATTTGCCAAAAGGCAAAGCAATGCCATTCTTCTTACTAAATCTGTTTTGTTCCAGAACATACAGTGACTGTCACACAAATATGTTATTTATGTTATATATGATGGATTTATTTCTGTTATCTTTAAATGAAATAATAGATAACTAAATTTAAATTTTCTCAGTTTTAATTTCTGAAGGGGTAATTATCATTAGATATAAGCCACCTAAATACAGGGACTTGATCATTTTTAAGAGTGTGATCGGGTCCTGAGACCAAAAAGTTTGAGAGCTGTTGTTCTAAACCCACCTCCTGACTTTCAAAATGGGTAACAGAGGCCATGAGGTGACTCATCCACTGAGTTGCAGTTGTGACTAGATCTTATTCCAGCAAACCACTTCCAATATTTTCATTGTTTGTTTTTCCCCATTACACTACTACCATGACTGCCTTCAGGTGAATAAGCCACTCTCCAATGGGAGCATGTACTGATGGAGATCAGCTGAGGTAGGGCTTTCTTACCAACTGGGAATCAGAGACCAGAGGGCCTCTTTCAGGCAGTGGTCCCTCCATCTGCAGAGATGTATGCTGACAGGAGATGAGGGGGTGCAAGTGGAGGAAGAACATTACCTGCTTCCGATTTTATGCCTCTTGTTCCAAAATACAGTGAGCTTTTCCTTGTCCCTCGACTTTTCCTCCAGGGAGTTTGCACGTTGGAAAGTGAACAGCCTGGCTCTAGAAAGGAAGGACTTCTTTAGTTTGCCATTGCCTCTTGCCCCAGAGTTTATCCGGAACATCCGCCTCCTCGGAAGGAGACCCAACCTGCAACAGGTCACCGAAAACCTGATCAAAAAGTACGGCACTCACTTCTTACTTTCTGCCACCCTTGGAGGTAAGCAATACCACGATCCTACACTCATTGGTTGCCAGCTCATCGAAAATAGCTTTAAGACCCATTGACTATAGCTTCAGTACTCTTCCTGGGTCTTTTATTCTTCCTGGCCTGTTATTGACCGGGAAACGTTTTCTTTCTGGTGCATTTGTCAACAGTGTAATCTCTTGACATCCAAATTCACCCCAGAACATTGCTTATAAGCATCCTCCTGGGGACGGGATGTGGGGTAAGGAGGTTGGGGGACAGACAGACTCCTACTAAGCACTTGCCAGAAGTGGGTGCTCCCACTTTTCTTTTGACTGAGCCATCTAACCCCGAGGTTTCTCCATACCTTAATATTGGCTGTGGCTACAATAGTGAGACCCATAGGCAAAGAAGTAAATGTCCACTGAGTCCCTGACCTCTCTGCTTCCACTCTATAGAGATTGGTAACCAGCCAAACCAATTAGAATGACTTTGGGCTGGATGGAGGCAAAGGTGGAAGGGGACCTATGGCTAGGGGATGGCGCAACCTATGGCTAGGACCCAGCGCAGAATTGAGAGCTGGGAATAGGCAGCATTCTCTCTGCCCTGGCAAGGAGAAAGCAGGATTTATTATAACATTTAGCTCACTGTCTGATGGACAAAAGGAACTCTCCAAGGGTTCAGGCCAGCTGCCGGCATGTGGTAGGCGCTGAGTGTTTGATGGGGAAAAGGGAGGTTGAGCTTCAAGGCTTTTGCCCTTTGTTAGGGAGCAGAAATAGCCACGGTGACTTCTTATCAACAACTTGAGACGGAGAATTTTATCTTCCCCGTGGAGGTAGATTGCCTGAGACAGAGATCAATAGAGGATGTTAACTGGATAAGCTGGAGGGGCGGGGGATGAGCTTTGGGAGATTACAGAAGTAGGGAGGAGGCGAAGGGCCTCCCAGGCAGTGGGGCCCTTATCCTGTGTCGCAGCCTGATGACATTGTTCTGAACGTGGTAGGGATGAGAAGAGTCCGTCAGCAGTCAGCAGGGGCCGTGGGCTCCCTCTTAGCTCGGTCTCCCCTGGCGAAGGTTTTCACATTCTTATTGGTAGGGGATTAGGGAGCTGAAGGCCTCACCGGTGCACTCATGTTGTTTGCTGTAGGAGAAGAGTCCCTGACCATTTTTGTGGACAAGCGGAAACTGAGCCGAAAGTCAGAGGTGGCAGGAATTGCCCCTATAGTCGGGGGCGGTGGGAACAGCTCTGCTGTGTCCCTGGAGATCCTGCACCAGCTGGCAGCCTCCTACTTCATCGACAGAGAGAGCACCCTGCGACGGCTGCACCATATCCAGATAGCCACAGGGGCCATCAAGGTAAGGGCCTGAGAGGTCCTGGGGGAGGGAGGGCAGACAGGCAGAGAAAGCAGAGGGAGGCCTGGGTGTTAACTGGCTCCAAGTGAGCCAGGCCTGACTGATGGAAGTGGGAAAGCAGCTTTCTGATGTGGGCACAACCCTAAACCAGCCCTAAAACATGGTCTGTGTCTTCCTTCTGCGGCAAATAGTCACGTGGCTTCTACCCTAAGGCAGGCTCCAGCCGAGGGACTGTGGTGAAAGGTAGACAAGGGCTCTGCTCTCCAGAGGTTACATTCTGGTGGGGGATGAAGATAATAAACAAGTAAAAAAATCAGCCCAGTAATTCCAGATAGTGATATAAGGAAAAGACCGAGTCGTAGGTACAGATTTCCTGAGCTGAGAGAGGGGAACAGTGAGTATTAGCCAGATTGGTCGAGGGAGGGCACTTTGGGTTTAGACTTCGAGGCTGAGATCTGAATCCTTAGAAGTCAGCTGTGTGTAGATCCGAGGGAAGGGTGTTCAGGCAGGGGGAACAGTAAGTGCTAAGGCCCTGAGGCAGGAACCAGCGTGGTGCCTTGGTGAAACACAGAGAAGACTGCTGTGACTGCAGTGAGATGAACAAGAAAGATGCTGGTACAAGATGGAATTCAGAGGTAGGCTGGAGCCAGGTCACATGGCTGTGAGAAAGTGCAGTAGAAGACAAGCAGAGGGGTGATATGATTTCGTGTATGTTTGAAAAAGCTCAAGAGTTACTGTAACTTGAATAACTATAACTTTCATCCCATGTTCTCTACTGACAACTAGAAGATTTCTAGGACAGTTCATGTTGTTTGAGGGAAGACTAGTGAAGATACTTGAGAACACTGGATATTCTACTTCTAAATATAAAGTTAGGGCGCTGAGGAGAGCTCAGTCTTGTCTTACATCCTGCTTTCATCCCATCCAAGACTCACAAGGAAGTTTTATCATTCTTTCACTCATTTGTTCAATAAGTATTTAAAATTTTTTATTTTATTTTATATTGGAGTATAGTTGATTCACAACATTGTGTTAGTTTCAGGTGTGCAGCAAAGTTACACATATTCACATACCTATTCCTTTTCAGATTCTTTTCCCATACAGTTTATTACAGAGTACTGAGTATAGTTCCCTGTGCTATACAGTAGGTCCTCGTTGATTATTTGTTTTACATATAGTAGTGTGCCAATCCCAACCTTACCGAACACCTGTATGTGTCAGGGACTGTTCTGGATACTGAGAATCCAAGAGTGAACAAAACATACGAAGTCCCTGCCCTCGCGAAGCTGAAATTCTAGCGGTGCAGACATAATTAAATACATGAACAGTGTCAGGCGGGCTTAATGGTATAAAGACATGAAGTCAGGGAAGGAGCTAGAGGGTGATGGGGACATGGTACTACTTTAGGGAAGACCAGACAGAGGTCTGAATGAAGCAAGGGAGTGAGTCACATGTATATCTTGAGTGAGTGCATTCTAGACAGAGCGGGGAGTGAGGGCAACTGCCCTGAAGTGGGAGTGTGCTTGGTATGATCCAGGAGCACCGGTAGTGTAGCTGGAAGGAGTCAAAAGAGAGGTAAGGTGGCAGATGAGGCTACAGTGGTCGCAGGGCCTGGATCATGAGGGTATTACCGATCGGGGAAGAGAGGAGAAAGAGGGATCCTGGAGACCAGTGCAGTCCTTCTCACTGTCAAGGTGAGAAACAGTGGTGGCTTGGACAAAGCTGGTGCTATACAGGTAGCGAGAAATTCACAGGTTCAGGTTTTGATGGTAGAGCCTACTGAGCGTTAGCTAAGAAATTGGAAGAAAGGAGTCAAGATTAACCGTGAGATTTTTGGCCTGAGCAACCTGATGAACAGTGATTTCATTAACTGAGGATAACACTAGGGGGAGATGCAGATCTGAAAGAAATAAATCAAGGGTTCAGTTTTAGACATATCGTATTTGACATTCCTATTAGATGTCTAACTAAAGATATCTAAGAGGCAGTTGGTTATCAACACCAGGATTTAAAGAGAAATGTCATGATTGGAGATATAAGTTTGGCTTACAAATATATCCACATGTGTAGTTGGTATTTAAAACTTTGGGAAAGGAGGAGATGAGATCACTCAAGGACTGAATGCAGCTAATCAAGTGGCCCCAGGGCTTTGAGTTGTGAAGCACATCAGTTTTCAGAAATGGGCCAAACGAGGAGGATTCAACAAAGGAGGCTGAGACAGAGCATAAAGGTATGAAGAGAACCAAAGCTGGATCACAAAGCCATGTGAAGAAAGTGACTCACAAAAGAAGGAGCAGGCAACTGTTGAGCAGTCAGATTGAGAACTGACCTTCAACTTGGCATCATGGAGGTAACTGGTAACCTAGATAGGAGTAGCTTCAGTGGCGTGAAGGGTATAAAAGGCTGAGTGGAGAAGGTTCAAGAGAGAACAAAGTGAGGAATCAGAATAGTAGAGACAGTTCTTTAAAGGTCTTGCTGTAAAGGCTAATAGAAAAAATGTGATAGCTGGAGACTGATGGGGGATCAAGGGAGCTTGTGTTTTTGTTTTTAAAATGGGAGGTATTCCAGAATATTGGTATGTTGATTAAAATGACTCAGTAGAGAGGGGGAAAGTGATGGTGCAGAGAGACAGGAGATAATTGCAGAAGCAATCGAGGTGGTGAGAGAGGTTGCTATTCCAGGTACAAGTGGAGCAGCAGGTCTCACACAGGACCATGAACACCTCATGCTTTGGAGGCAGAGGCTGTACAGAGCACACAGCTCACACATGCAGCGGGATGGCACATGTGGCAATGGGACGATGCGGATGTTCTCTTCTGATTTATTCCATTTCCTTGATGAAACAAGCAAAGTCCACGGCTAAATGAAAGAAGGAATTGTTGAGAAAAGAATGTATGAAATGGTCATTCAGAGTTAAGGTCATCAACTGACTAGATGACCAGATAAATGGACTGGATTGTTGGGTGGCACCAAGGACTCATTTGAGACTCATGGTTATAATTACAACATGAGGCCTGTCAGCGGCGTTGTGAGTTTTATCAGCTACATTCAGCACGTCTTGTTCAGACAGGCATGGGAGAGATGGAGAGTTGGATTTAACCAAGGGGTGTGTGTGTGTGTGTGTGTGTGTGTGTGTGTGTGTGTGTGTACAAGATGAAAGAAAAAATAGGCAAGGGAGTTGAGAGTATATAGAAAGGAGTGATTACAGTGGTGGATCAAGGGATCTGAGACCATTATAGGATGATAGAAAGTGAAAAGTTGGCCAGGTCAAAAGATTGGGAGTAAGTAGATTTGATGACTTGTTACAGGGAAGAGAGTAGAGGAGGTACAAGTGTGTAATGCTATATTGCTATATTGCTATTACAGAGGGTCAGGTTCTGGGGCACGGCCATGGGCGTGGGAGCCTAAGATGGGGTTGGATAGAGGACAAGATAAGGAGGTGAGGAGGCCAGGGGACTGGGAGGCTGGGTATTAAAGGATCACCTATATGGATGCTGACGTCAGCAGGAATGATACAGACCTGGGTGGTGGTAAGAAAGAGGGTGGTGAGCAAGCTAAACACTGAAAATCCTCAATGAGGGAGGGGGAGTGACAAAAATAGATGGCAACACAGAGGAGTAGTGGGTGATAGTCCTCATGTTTAGAGAGGAAGGAGGACCAGTGTTCAGGACATCACAGTGGAAGACCCAGCTCACTTCATGCCAGTGTGAGGTGTGGGAAGGCAGACAGCCACTGCTAGAGAGGACTGCAGGGGAAACCACATCCTCCAGAGCTGCTAGGTTGTGCTTAGAAGGAAAAGGTGAAGCGGACTCTTGAGAAGAGATTGAGGTTATAGATGTTCTTGCTGAGGAGTGATCATGAGATCCAGAGAGCATGATGGAGGTTAAGTTAAGAAAAGGGGTCAGATTGGGGGACGGCCAGTGTCTGGAGTGAGAGTCTGAGAGAGGAGGAAGATGGAAGTTCAGACGGGCTAGGGTACATTTGGGAGGCTGGTATCTTAGGCAGCTTAAAATGATGAAAAAAGAACTGTAGTAGCACAGAGTGGGTTTTACCAAGAAGACAGAACTCTGTGGAAGCCCTCTCACCCTTTAGTCCTCTAGTGGACTGTGTCAAGGTTGGAGAAGAATTGGTCTTATCCATTCGTGAAAGGTAGGCCTGGGTCAGTAACTCTATGGTCCCATTAATGTCCCTTCCTATCCTTTGACCTGACCAATTTTTCACTTTCTCTCATCCCTCCATGGCCTTATTGTCTTTTTGCCCAACTTAGATCTCTTGGTCCATCACTATAATCACTCCCTTGCATGTTCTCTTCAGCTTACCCTTTGCCTCCTCGTCATGCCCACGGCCATTCCTGTAATTCACAACCTCATCACGCTTACCTGATGTTCTCGCATAACTGGTCTTCCCATCAGCATTCTCATCTCTTCTCCCTGATTCACGATCTATGCTGCTCGCATGAGTGCACATCGTCATATCGTATCATTCCCCTGCTTAAAATCCTTCAGTGGTTTCTGACTACATGGGACAGAGCCCAAACCACCGCCTCCCATCCAGGGCGGCAGTGTGAGGCACTGGAAAGAACCCGCGAGTCTGAGCTCTGCCACAGCTCATGGCGAGGCTTTGATCAAGTTACCAAACTTCTCTGAGCCCCCATTTGCTCCTTCTAAAATTGTTGAACGATCAGAATAATTTCTAACGTGAAGGATTTCTGGGAAGTTCAAATTAGAAAATGTATAGAGGACGTGAGCCACAGCACAAACGGACCTTGAAAAGGGATAATTCCTCTTCTCAACAAAATGGGAAGGCAATTGAAGACCTACTGTCCCTGTTGTCTTTTTAGTTTCAGCTCCAAATGCTCCTTTTACACTCTTCTCAACTCTTGTTTCCCCCCTCAACCCTTCACTTCCCATTTATACCATGTAAGCCAGTCCTATCTACCTCCTAGTCTTTGTTCAAATATGCCATGCTCTTGTGTCTCCCTTCCTGGTACCTGCTGTCTTTTTTGCTTACAATCCTCGTCTGTTCACCTGAGTGGCTTTTCCTAACCCTTCTTCGCTTGGCTCAAAAAGGTAACTCTTTCGTGAAGCCTTTCCTGACTCCCAAGGTAGTTAAATGTTCCTCTTCAGTGTTTCAAACACATGCCTCCCTTATAGGGATTATCATTTGAACTGATTGCTAGCTAACATGAGAGCCTCTGAAACTATGAGATTCTTATGGGAGGGACCGGGTCTCAGGCATCTTTGGTTCCCAGTGAGAGTACAGAGCTTGCCACATTATGGATAATGAGTAAAGGTTTGCTGAGTGAATGAATGAGTCACTGACCCCACTTTTCACATGGGTTGGGCTCTTCTCAGTGTGTGTGCAAGTGCCCATAAGCATGTTAAGTTGAAAGAAACAAGGTGGATGCAGTATCAAGATGATTTGTTAAGAGAACTCTGGTGAAGGATACCATAGGTCTCTAAGAACAAGACACTAGATCCAATCCAGACACATAGGTGTGGTAAAAGGACAGTAACACTCCCAGGTTACTCTGTTTCTTGTTGGAACACGCCTCTACTTTTTCATCTCTTCCTGCTTCATTTTCCTGCATCTCTTGTTCTTTCCTCTGTTTATTCTAGACTTTCTGTACTCCAGTGGCTTCAGCCCACCTTTAGCTATGTCTAGCTCTGAAGCTGACTCTGGCCCTGGCTGAACGTAATCTTCTGTTTTGTCTCTCAGCCAGTGCACTCAGGACAGGGACTCTTCTCTTGTTCATTGTAGTATCCTCAGTTCCTGCTACATAGTAGGTGCTTGATAATTATTTATTCCGAAGTTTGTAAGTGTCCATAATCAACTCTTAAATTTCTTTTTTCTCTCAGTATCACAGTTCTAAATTCCCCAGAGAAAGAATCTGGCTCAGGACTCATCTTAGGCCAACACAAAGAGAGGGGGTTACATAATCTCAACCACGGCTCACGGGATTCACTTCTTTAGCAAGGACTGTGGGTGATAGCGTGAGAGGTGGGCAGGCACTCGAACCCACGTCTGTTATAGTGCCTGGAGATGCACGTTCTAGAACTAGAGCCACTGCCCATCTCCTCCAGAGAAGGGCCACCATCCTCGGAAGCCTCTTCTTGGAACTCCTCAGTCCCACGTGGAATGAGAGATGATTATTCAGCTTCCACTGAGCTGCTTGACCTGTAGCTGTTTCTGTTTGGGAACACCGTGGGTTCTCCCCATGGGTTGCAATTCAGAGAACCATGAAAAAAAAACAAGGCATTTAGTGTCTTCTCCCCGCTCTGCTCATCTCCACATAGTTTAGTGACCTGTCCAAGGACACACCCCTAGACTAAGGAGCAAAGGGAGGTGTTGGCATGCTGTGCCACGGCGCTGCCCCCTTGATAGGGTTGACCTGACCACTGTGTCCTGATAGTAATGGTGTTCCACAGGAGGCCATCTCTTTGCCTTAACACACAGCAGATCCAGACAGCAAGGTCCCCCTGCAGCACACCCTTGTGAACTCACACGCCTCTGCTGGTTCTGCAGCCCCTGCCACCTACTTCCCTCTCCTGAACATGCCTTCGCAGGGCTTGAGCTGGCTTCCAGTGTGGTCGTTGCTCTGGATGGAGGTGCGGTGGAGGCGAGGGGCTCTGCCCATTTGCTCAGCCTTGGTGAAGGAAAGACCCTCGAGCATATCTTCCTGTTGCTTGTTTCTCTAAGCAAAGGTGCTCTTACTTTCTACCCTTTGTTAGCAACTTCTTTTCACTAATGTGGAGAAAGAGGCACCCTGCCCCCTTTTGTTTATCCAACACATGCCCGAGACCCCACTGAACATCCCCCTCTGTTGCAAGGTTTACTCTGGTCAGTACACACCTCTGTTGCAGGATTTGTCACATTAGACGGCAGCTGTTTCCATGCCCATCTCCACCTGCCCACACACAACAGCAGGGCTCTTTTCACATGCATGCAGTTCCAGGTCCCTTCACAGTGTCAGGTGTGTGGTGAGACACTCAATAAAATGCCTGACTGATAGCGGAAGGCAGGTTACCTGGTTTAGTGGGAGACGAACTTACTCAAGTGAGAAGACCGGGGATTGGGTTTCAGCCTCGATACTTACTGTTCCTATGACCCTGGGAAGTTAGTTATTGAACTCGATGACGACATGGACTTACCGACTGTTTTACTCACCTGTACCCAGGGCTTATATTCAGCTGATATGACCACATCAGTTATTAAAATATTAAAACGCTTCCGTACAGGCTGGTAAATCATCTTCACCCAATCTGCTGTGTGCCACCCTAACCACCTTTATCCCTCCCCTGGAACCCCAGGATCTCCCCTAATAGTAACCAAAGGACTAATGGAACTCTGGAGACCCTCAGAACCCTGCTTTGGCACTACGGCTGGCACCTCTCCTGATGAGTGACGTCCTACCTGCTGATACACATTGTGAAGGACATGTTGTAAATATCACCCCTTACTCTACCGTAGGATGGGGGGGTGACACCAAATGATACAGTTCACGTGAAAACACTTTGAAAACTGTAAAGGGCTGAATACATATTCATCCTGTCCATAATTCCCAGGAAGGGATCAGAGCCCTGAAGGAAGGGAGGGGCCTATTTCCTAGTTGTAGCTCACCCTCTAGTTAATTGAAGGCTGAGGAAGGACTTAGTGAGGAGGGTTTGAGATGCTCATGAGCTGCCCGAAAAGAGCCCACATAAAAGTTCACGTGGATTGCAGGATGGCAAGAGGGAGCGGTTCTCACAAGCATTCTTAAAGTGACTTGTCTAAATTTCTCCCTGTAGCAGCTTGGGATTCAATTTGCAGCTCTTTGAATCACACACACACTCTAGCGGTGCTCTCCTGGCCAGCCCTATCGCTCACAATTAGAAGCCCATTTCACTCGAGCTTAGCTTCGCAGGTGCCCCCCTAGGTAGGACAAGAGCAGCCAGGGAGTTAAGGGCAGGGGGAGGAGAACAGGCTCACTGGAACGAGGGTTTGCACAATCTGGCATTTATGGAAAATTGGATGTGCTAATGAACCTGAGATCCATCAGGGCTTTCTGAAGGCAGGACTGTCTCTATCAACAGGCCAATTAGCACACAATTATTTTCTCCTGAAAGCTTATCTGAGGCGCTCTTTGAATGCTTGCGCCTGAGTGAGCTGCACTTTCCATTACCTCTGGGGGCCCTCTTTATAACCCGCCAAAGCTGTCTGCCTCTTCTGCAGGGAGAGGCACGGGGTTCTCCACTCCAACCTGCCAGGGACTCTGGGGCTTTCATCACTCGGGGGGAGGGGTCCTCAGCTCATCCCGCTTATCAAGTCAGTGCTCAGGCAATGTCTGCAAGAGGACCCTCTCCAGCTCCCCTTCTCCTTCCCACCTCCTTGCTTCTCTAGGGAAGGCAGAGGTGGCTCAGAGCAGAGGAGCAGGGGAAAGAGCAGTGACTTTGGGATCTAGTAAAACCTGAGTGAGCCTTCCTCACTCGTGGCGCTCTGGCTTGAGTCATTTCCTCTAACAGGAAATGATCAGGGGGGTCATGGTCTTTGTCTCTTCTTCATTCCTGTCCTTGTGCCACAATTAACAAAGTGGAGCTACTCACACCCTTTCAATGACTTACCTAATTGATTATCCTCTTGTAGAACTGACCTTTGGAAATAGCAAAGTAAAGGTCAGAAAATCGCATCAGAGCCGGCCCCAGAATATTGAACAAGATGGTGGTGGCGGGGGCGGGGGTTGGGAAGCAGATGGGTTGGTGGTAGATAGGTAGGCATAGTGGTAGGATAAAGGGGAGGAAAGTGGCTGTGCTATATTTGCCCCCTTGGGGGTCGTCCTACTTCTGCATAAGCTGTGTAGCTTTCTCACCTGTTGCTGGTGAGTGTTCAACTCAGGAGTGGGTGGATAGAAAAGCCAGGGCAGAACTCAGGACAGCATGGTGGCCAGCTTACCTGGAGGTGGGGACAGGCAAATCTCCCAAATGCCACACTCAGCATCCCACTCTGCCCTTCAGCCCATCCCATTCCGAGAGAGGCAGAGTTCCCCAGAATAGCTGGGCTAGTCCTTGGCCATAGCTCTTCTTATAGGAATTTTTGCACCACGTGGATAAAGAAGACTTTACCTTGACATAAGCCTGACTCTGCCTTCCCACTGCAGTTTGACAACTAGCCACTCACCAACTCACTCAATACAGAGACATTATTCAGCACCAAGTGCCCACCTGTGGAGGGAGGTAGGCTCACGTGGAACACCAGGATTATAGAAACATGTTTCCTTGTCTGTAAACTCCTTATGGTCGTGGCTGTGTCTTACTCACTGTGAGTTTTGGATTCTCCTTGAATATGTAATACAGGAATAAATGAGTGAAAGAATAAATGAATGAATCGTAGCCCTGCAGGTTACTAGCTGTGTGACCTTGAAGACATCATTTAACCTATCTGGCCTTGGTTTCCTCATCTGTAATATGGGATAATAATATCTAAAGTGTATACAATTTGTCTTATCCCATGTTCACATTCTGAAGAGAGGGCAGATCACTGAAATACTTTGGATGAACTGGTCTGTTTACACTTGTTTTTTAGGGTGATATTATCTAAATGGGTTTACCTCATTTTAATTTTCTGCAGCCCTTTGACGTGCCCTCACAGGAGGCCCGGGGCTTTGAACTGGAGTCTGAGGACTAAAAAGTCAAAACCCTGTTTCAGCTACTCAGCAGCTCTGTGGTCTTGGGTACTGTAACTCCCAGAACCTTGGTTTCCTTCTTTGAAGAGTGCTAGGAGTGGGATTTGTCTCAGAGTTAGTGGGAAGGTTAAATGGCATGAACTTGGAGGATGAACTTGGAAACTGTGCAGAGGTTTCCTGCCTGTCATGGCCTTGATCCCGTCCCCGATGCATGCTGGGTCTTGCTGCCTCTCATGCACTGTGTCTATTGCTTCCCCTTGGTCTTGGTCTGCAGTTACCTCTTTTTCTCCCAAATCCCCCCTTCCCTCGCATCCCTCCTCATCCTTCAAGACCAATTTATGGATCACCTTCTCCATGAAGCCTTCTCAGACTGCTTTAAGCTACAAGGTTCTCTCCCATCTCTCTCTTTACTGTATTAGTCTGTGTCATACCATCTCTCACTTAATTACTCTCTTCCATGTGTATTTTTTAAGACCAAGTATACTAAATTCTCTTTAAACATGTCACTTACACTTTGGTATTCACCACGGTAACTAGTAGGACGGCAGACAATTACACTACACACTTTCCAGCCCATGGATTGTAGATCATGCTGCCCCTTCTTTTTTTTTTTTTTTTTTTTGGCCGTGCCGTTCAATCCCTGGTTTTAGTTTTCCCCAACCAGGGATTGAACCCGGCCTCTCAGCAGTGAAAACCCAGAGTCCTAACCACTGGACCACCAGGGATGCTGCCCCTTCTTTTCCTCAGAGTACTTTCCCTCCCTTCTCTTCTTGTCCACTTTCTACTCATCTTTAAAGACCAACTCATTTGGTGTCCCCTCTGAAACTCCTTCCCTTGTTTAGAGCTGTGGTTTCCTCAGGGTTCCTCATGGCACTTTGCACCTGCTCGATGTGGATGCGTATCAGTCAGTTGGATAGGTACCTGCCTCCCCCACAGGTTGTAACCTCCTGGAGGACACGCTACACAACTTGTACACCTTTCTGCACACCTCTCCACCCCCCAAAGCCTGGAACAGATTACTCATACATTCTCTAATTTATTGAGTACCTGCTATGTGCCAGGCACCCTGTTGAGTGCTGTTGACAACCTCGTGAGCAAAATAACTACGAGCTTACCTCTGTGGAGCCTTTAGTGTGTGGAGGACCCAAGCTTTAACTAAATACTCGCAGAAAAGGATGGAAAACTGCAAGTTGTGTGCTTGTTGCGGAGCCGAGGTGCCTGGAGCTAGGAGAGAAGGTCAGAGGTCTCAGGGCCAATTTCCTTGAAGAACTCCGAGAAAGGCACTCTATGAATGTTTGCTAAATGGTAGGGAATTGAACAGTGGCTGCCCAATAAATACTCGTTGATTGGTTGATTGATTTTTGGCAAAGCCTCTGGAGATCCTGAGAAGAAAGGGCCTCAGGTCCCCATCATTCTTATTACATAATTATTTCAGTGCATTTAAAGCTCCCCATTTTTCATCTTATACTTTAAACATCAGGGAAAAACCGATAGGCCAACTTTATAATATTTTAAAATGACTGCAGTGTTTTGGAATATTACATAGCTATAAGAGTTTATGTATATTTAATATGCTTATTAAAATATGCAGTAAGCCCATGGCTGATTTTCTCTAAGGACGTCTCAGTGCCGAGGTGGGATTTAAATGTTTAATATTAATAATAATACTCATAACTCACATTTCTCTAGTGCTTTTCATCTTTGGGATCCCTAAAGCCTGTGGGCATCCCATCAAGTGGATGCAGCTGGGTTCGCCAGCGGGCTGACAGCATCCTCGTCTGCCCTCCTTTCTTCCTCTGGGGGAGGAGAAGGGGGAACTCCAACACAAAGGTTCCAGCTTCCACTGCCTATATTGAGTTTCCTCTTCCCAGACTCAAATTCCCTCTGGCTCCCTCTGAAAGGCTTCCAGTTATGTACAACTCCTGCTGCCAGCCCTATACACACTGATACTCCCTGTCTTAGAACAAGGGAAAAAGTGGCTTTATGCTCCTGGGGTAGGGAGATGCATGCCTTTCCTTGGGCTGGTCCAGGACAGGACATAGAGCCTGAGATTGGCTGACCGGAAAAGGGAAGTGCAAAGGGAAGGTCTCAGCTTGTTATATAAACCCACCCCCTGGCCTTCCTTCTCTAGGTCACGGAGACCAGGACCGGTCCCCTGGGCTGCAGCAACTACGACAACCTGGACTCGGTCAGCTCTGTCCTGGTACAGAGTCCGGAGAACAAAGTGCAGTTACTCGGTAAGGTGCCCTGTGGCGTTTTTACACTTTCCATACACGGTAAAAAAACAACAACAACAACTTAGATCACCAAAAGGAAAAAGTCCTGCCTGCCCCCTTTGGCTAAACCCTTCTGAAGACAAGAACTACCACTAGTTCCGGAACTTGTATTTAACAACTTTCCATCATTCTTTTGAGAAAACTTCTGACATGGTTCACTTTACACCTCGACCATTGCTCAAACCACTGGACACCCAAATCCTCCCACCTCCCATCCTTCCCAAGACCTCTGTCACTATCCTACTGCAACAGCACATCCATCATCACACACCTTGATCTCGTTGGCGATCTCCTTTGTTGTCCAAAGAACCCTCTGCTTTATCCTCAGTACACACTGGGGAATAGCTGGCCTTTGCAGAGTGGTTATGCGGTACCGTCTCTAGCTTGACTAAGAGCTACACAAACTGTGGGACCATTGGTTACCCTGAGAGGGTTCCCTGCTTTCTGTTACTAGTCTGCAGTCTTCAATGGGAGATCAAAGCCAGGAGAAGAGTTTGAGAAGAATAGGAGCCTTAACTGGGGACAGAACAGGCAGAAACAGAAAAGCGAAAGGAAAGGGAACGACCCTAGGTCTGGAGGCTGGGAGATAAGGGGAGGCACTCAGCTCCTGCTGTCTGTCCCCCAAGCATCCTGGGGGCAGAGCCATGCAAACTGATTCAGACAGAGCTGTTTGGCAATGGGAAAAGTTCATTCTTCTTAAGGCCTGAGTTGGACTCTGTTTAGGATATTATTGTCTTGGTATTATAAAATCAATAGCCGTCACCCAGGATCTATGATTACAAATTCCAGGCAACCTGAGCCAGACGTAAGCCCTCAATGCTTTAGGCATCAAGAAGCATACAAAAAGGAGGAAAAGACTCCTGTATTTAAAGCCGCCCAATGCAATTGGCATCCCTCTTCTCTTAGGTCCCTGGATGGGCTGGGTTTGTGTCTGGAAATTAGTGATGAGTGAAGTTCAGAGTGTCTGGTGGTTCATTTGGAATAGTTTATGCTATTTAATTTTATAGCCCATCACTCATGCAGACATTGCTCAGGGCACTTATTTTGTAGCAATAGGAAATGTTAGGAGGAGGAGGGAGCTAATGGGGGAGGTGAAAGGAAAGGACTTGGAGAGGGCTGAGTGTTGAAAGCAAGCGTATGTGGACAGCGTGCATGGGGAGGGCTGCTCAAGTGCCACTGTGGGCACATCGTCAAGAAAGGAAGGTTTAGCAGCAGTTCAGAACAGGAGGTAGATCACAAACAAGAACAACAAACATCTACCACGGCTGCAATTCTAAGTTATATTTTGAGGTCTGCCGAGACTGGGTTACATACTTTGGGCTGATTTCCTGCCAAGGACAAGGTCAAGGGTGTGACAATAAAGAGCTGGCAGACATCTGATGAAAGGGGAGCTCATCCCGTCCAGAAGTCCTCACGTCCCTCCCTCTCCTGGCACAGTTTCTCCCAGTGTCCCTGCTGGGAGAGCCTCCTGCAGGTCTGACCTCGAACCGGGCTGGGCTGCAACCAAAGGCATGCCCGTCCTTCATTCACCTCTGGATATGCTTCCAACAGCCGCCCTGTGTGGCTTGAAGCCAACTAGGAGTCTATTCTGCTGCTGGTGAACCAATATCCACCACAGATGGGTAGGAAAACTGAAGCTTGGGGCAACTTAGTGGGTTATATTCAAGACCAGAGGCAGCTAATTAGAAAAGAGAGCTGAGAGACATTCATATCTATCCAGGCTCAACTGAACTTGGGGCATCCATCGCCATCTTGCTTTCACATCGCGTTAAGGGTTAAACCCTGAGATAGGCAGCCAGTCCCAGTTATGCAGTATGACCCAATGGGACAAGGACAGGGTCTGACACCAAGCTGACTTTCCCAGCACTGTGACTTGGGCAGGCCACCATGGTCACTGGGCTGGGATTTCCTCATTATAAGAGCCTCAGTATGACCACAGTGTTGCTTGTAGTTGTATATGGAAAGTGCTTGCTGTAGTGCCTGGCCACTGTGTACCCACAACACCTTGTCCCTACCTCCTAAGCAGGACAGCCTCCTTGGTCATCGGGGCTAAGGTGGGAGGCCC
Organism: Phocoena sinus; assembly: GCF_008692025.1. Classification (NCBI taxonomy): domain Eukaryota; kingdom Metazoa; phylum Chordata; class Mammalia; order Artiodactyla; family Phocoenidae; genus Phocoena; species Phocoena sinus. The sequence goes on from NC_045763.1 coordinate 133,571,956, forward strand.
AGGAGGGTCAGCATTCAGAAGTATCCTAGGGGGCCTGCCTCTCATCTCAGAGAAGCTAGAAACAGGATGGCAATTGGAGGCAGAGCAAAAAAGCCCATCAAGCCTTGATTCTTCCCCCACGAGGGCGATAAGCTCTTCCTTTATCTGAAACATCTTCCCGTTTCCATCCTAGAAATGCTGACATGTAGCCAATAAGCCCGTTCATATGATATGCACGCTCTCAATTTGGCTGATGTGAGGGGTTTGACTAAGCCTTGAGCTTTGACGTGCCCCATCTGTCACTGGGACAGCAATAACCCTGTGTCCCAACCAGCTCAGCAGGATCGGGGCCTGGGGTGGCCATTCTTGGGCCCAGGATGCACAAGTCAGCAGAACCGCAGCTGGGGATCCTGCAGCCTTGGGTGTGGGAAACCGAGTACTCCCTGGCCCTGCCCGGCAGTTCCCCGACTCGTCCTTTCCTCAGGCCTGCAGGTGCTACTGCCCGAGTACCTGCGGGAGCGCTTCGTGACCGCTGCGCTCAGCTACATCACGTGCAGCTCTGAGGGCGAGCTCATCTGCAAGGAGAATGACTGTTGGTGCAAGTGCAGCCCCACCTTCCCAGAATGCAACTGTCCTGACGCTGACATCCAGGCCATGGAGGACAGCCTGCTGCAGATCCAGGACTCCTGGGCGACTCACAGCCAGCAGTTTGAGGAGTCAGGTGAGCAGTCAGTCAGCCCAGATTTCCTCCCTGTCAATGGGAGGTGGCTGAGAGGTACGGGATAAGAACCCGGGGCGCTCACCTTGGCTCCTGGCTCAGCCACTTAACTGGCTGGGTGACCTCCAGCAGGTTATATGACCACCCCAAGTCTGAACTCATTTTCTTTTTTTGTATATGCAAACAGACCTAATACCTACCAAAGTGATGCGTTTCAAGGACTTAATAAGCTAAGGTAAATATAATTGAGGCCATAGGCCTTGTCTGTCTTGTTTGCCACAGATTCCACAGTGCCTGCACATAAGGTGCACAGTGAATATTTGTTGAATGAATGAGGCACACGGCATGTTTCTAGGAGGCACCTAGTACATGCTGGTGATTGCTTATTGCAGGTATAACTGATATCAATGTCACCTTGAGACTAAGATTCTTATTCTGTGTTATGGCTTGAATGTTTGCATCCCCACAAATTCATATGTGGAAAATCTGATGCCCAAGGTGATGGTCTTAGGAGGTGGGGACTTTGGGATTTGATTAGGTCATAAGGGCCGAGCCCTCATGAATGGGATCAGTGCTCATATAAAAGAGGCCCCAGAGAGATCCCTTACCTCTTCCAACATGTGAGGACCCAGCAAGAATTTTGGCCCCAGAAGAGGGCCTTCATCAGAACCTGCCAGCAGCCTCCTGATCCTGGACTTCCGGCCTCTGAAAATACATTTCTGTTGTTTATAAGCCACCCAGTCTGTGGTATTTTGTTATAACATCTTGGACAGACCTAACACACTCTATTACTGATCCTTTGTATCACTAACTTTGGTTTAGCCCTGAAGCTCCTCAGTGCCTCCATTTCTTCGTCTGTAAATGGGGGAAAATGATAATAATAGGTGGATGGATGGCTCATATGGAGCAATGTAGATAAAGTATAAAGAACTCTGCATGATATACTCATAGATTTCAATATTAAATGAATAATAGTTATATGGATATATCTCAAAAAAACAATACTGGATAAAACAAAGCAAATGAAAAAGGTTATGTATTATATATACATATTTGTATTTAAATAACATTTATATGTAATACTGTAATAACATATTAAATATAATACATATTTAGTACTATTTATTTGATGTTTAAAACATACTAGCCAATACTTAATATTTTTATGGATATATTTTTAGAAAAAGTTAAAAAATATATGATAGTAATAAAACATTCAAGAGAGTAGTTACATCTAGATAAAGATGGAGGGGGAAGTTTAGGGCCTTCAAGTATATTTGCTTTGCCATATTTCTTTTAAAAAAAATCTGAATTCAATGTGGCGAAATGGCAAACTCTAGGTGGTGGGCACATGGGAGTTTATCTTGTTATTCTCTGTGCTGTTTTGTATACCTAAGTGTTTCATAAAAAGAACTATGCACACACTACTAGATGTTAATGTCATTACTAGGTGTGGTTTTTCCAGTCATCTGGGTGGGGGATGAAGAACCAGGGACCTGAGGAATCAGAATGAGCTGAGGCCCCGGGCATTGCCATCTCAGGTCTTAAACAAGGCATTCAGTTGCTAAGGAGAGTATCATATTCCAACCCCCCAGCTGCATTGGACCAATGGTGGTGGGATGTGTTAGGTAATGCTCGAGTATGTGGGAAAGGACTTTGGGCTTTCAGCACTATGGATTACTGCCAGTGAGTGAAGAAGGACTGTCCAGACCCCCATCAGGAGACGTGATGGCTGCAGGTTCCAAGTAAAAGCAGGTCCATAGACAGAGATCCGAGCGTGAATTCAGAAAACACATTGTGCCCAGGAAGCTCTGAGGAGGACTCAGACTTGCGGTAGGAGCTAAGAACCAGAAAGCACATTGCTTCCGGGTTAGTTTCAAGAAAGAATGGGTGTCTGGCCAAGAGGTAAATCTCAAAAGAGAGGAAAGGTGTCCTAGAGTCAGAGAGCAGGACATGGAGGGAAGAGGCTGGTCTCAGGGACTGAAAGGCTTCTAAGAAGACTTCTGAGCGGGGTGCTCCCTCTTCTGTGTCTGCATTTGCCAGTCTCGTCCGCCCTCACCTTCATGAGTGCCTCACACCTCCCCTAAGGGTGCGGTGGTGTGATTGGAGAAGACTGTGCATGAATTATAAGGCGGTATAAAGGGCAAGAGAGATGCATCCCAAGGTCACTGGCCCCGTGGGTGGTGACAGAGATGTGTTTTGAAATTCAGAAGCATATTAGAAACAGGAAGGATGGGAAAGAATCCATATGTTAAGGTATGTCAATCATCTCTGAATAAGGCTGTTCGAAAAGAAAGAAATAAAAGGGCCCGGGAGGGTGGATGTGAAGCCTCCTTTCTCATACAGTGACTGAAGGGCGGGCTGGGTCTGGGGTGAGGGGGGAGGTCCTCCTGATGGGCACCCATCCAGGTGCCCCTCAGCTCAGCTCTCGTGTTCTTACCCGCAGAGGAATTCCAGGCCCTGCTGAAGCGGCTGCCGGACGACAGGTTCCTGAACTCCACAGCCATCTCCCAGTTCTGGGCCATGGACACCAGCCTCCAGCATCGCTACCAGCAGCTGGGAGCCAGCTTGAAAGTGCTGTTCAAGAAGACCCATCGGATCGTCCGCCGGCTCTTCAACCTCTGCAAGCGTTGCCACCGGCAGCCCCGCTTCCGCCTGCCCAAGGAGAGGTGAGCACCCCAGATGCCCGAGCCAGAGCACGTCACCCATGACAGCCGCTGAGGCCGGGCAGGACCCCTGTCCAACACAGCAGAGCTGGGAATGCTGACGCACACACGGCCTGTTAGAGTCTCCTATTATCTTGACATACCTGCGTGTCATTCTCAGTTATGAGTTGTATCTGAAGTGAGAGAGAGAGAGAAAAAAAAAAACAGAGAGGCTAATTTTACTTTTATGTAAATTATAGTCGATTCGAATGTTATTCTAATAATACTCTAATTCTCACTCATTTCTATTTTAGTAAGTCTTTCAGGAAAGAAAAGGGTGGAGTTAAAGCTTTTAGACCGATTGCGTACGATGAGAAACACACACAATAGATTGTTTCCAACAAGTGACTCTGCTCTGAGTCATAGGAGGGAAGCGAGCTGAGGGCCTGTGCCCTTGGGAACAGAGTGGGGCTGGATTGTCACAGGCCCTCATGCATCCATCCGCTCATTCACACGTGCATCCAACAAGCCTTTATTAAGTCCACCTCGCATGTCCTAGTATTAAGCAGTGAGGGATATTTGTTAATTGAGAAGATATAATAAATATACAGGAACATCAAAATTATAAAATTATTATGTGGCAGCCACTTAAAAGCATGTTCGTGGACCATAAATCAAAGGCATGGTCTAATAATAGTAAAGGTCAGAGAGAAAAGCCACCCAGGAGAAGGACCTCTTGGCCAGATTGTGTGGGAGGAAATGGAAGTGGGATGGTATGTGTGAGCCAGAGCATTCCAGGAGGGGGCGCTGCCCTCACGGCAACCCAGGGGTGCACTTCTAACTGAGGCACAGGTAACGAGGGACATATGAGTGAGAGGACAGACCAGCAAGGGCATTTGAGAAAGGTTCATTTTTTTTTTTTTTTTTTTTCCCCAACACATAGTTAGGAAATGCTTACCAGGCACCAGGAACAATCCTAGTTTCTGAGAATATATTGGGGACTAATGCAGGGTCCCTGCTTTCACGGCATATGCAGGGAAGCCATCTCTGAACAGGTCAACAATAAATAAACAATCCACCTTGATAATGAACATTGCTGTGAATCACATCAAAGCAGGGTGATGTGACAGAGAGGGACTGGGCGGTGCTTTGGACAGGGGAGTAGCTGAAGACCTCTTTGAGGAGGTATCATAAGAGCTGAAGTCTAAACCTTAAGAGGGAGCCAGCCATAGAAAAGTCCTATCCTTGGTGGGAGGTTTCTAGAAAGGACAGAGACTGTGAAGGGGGAAAGAGGTTGGCATGACATTGGAAAGTTTGGAGAGCCAGTTGTTGGAAGATCTTATTTAAGAGGCTGAAAACTAGATTGGGTACGAAAGGCACTGCAGATCTTCTGTAGGCTTTTGAATAAGGGAATGAGGTGGTACTTTGGAGGGAGGAAGTAACTTGTTTGGTTATCCCAAAGTGGTAAAGTAGGGTTTCTGTCATTCAGAGAACCTGGGGCTTTTATCTTCCTTATCGCCTATTAGTCAAATCTCCTGCCACCCTCAGGGAAGCAGCAGTGTGTGGCTTCCTATGACTCTTGCTTCATTTTTATCCCCCCTCCCAAAGGTCTTTGTCCTACTGGTGGAACCGTATCCAGTCCTTCCTCTACTGTGGAGAGAGCACCTTCCCTGGCACCTTCCTGGAACAGAGCCACAGCTGCACCTGCCCCTACGACCAGTCCTCCTGCCAGGGCCCCATCCCTTGTGCCTTGGGCGAAGGGCCCGCCTGTGCCCACTGTGCCCCAGACAACAGCACACGCTGTGGGAGCTGCAACCCAGGCTACGTGCTCGCCCAGGGCTTGTGCCGCCCCGAGGTGGCCGAGTCGCTGGAGAACTTTCTGGGGCTGGAGACAGACCTGCAGGACCTGGAGCTGAAGTACCTGCTGCAGAAGTGGGACAGCCGCATCGAGGTGCACTCCATCTTCATCAGCAATGACATGCGCCTGGGCAGCTGGTTCGACCCTTCCTGGAGGAAACGCATGCTGCTCACCCTGAAGAGCAACAAGTACAAGCCCGGGCTGGTGCACGTGATGCTGGCCCTGTCCCTGCAGATCTGCCTCACCAAGAACAGCACCCTGGAGCCTGTCATGGCCATCTACGTCAACCCCTTTGGGGGCAGCCACTCTGAGAGCTGGTTCATGCCCGTGAACGAGGGCAATTTCCCAGACTGGGAAAGGACTAATGTGGATGCTGCTGCCCAGTGCCAAAACTGGACTATTACTTTGGGCAACAGGTGGAAGACCTTCTTTGAGACAGTCCATGTTTACCTACGGAGCCGAATCAAGTCCCTGGACGACAGCTCCAATGAGACGATCTACTACGAGCCTCTGGAGATGACCGATCCCTCCAAGAACTTGGGCTACATGAAAATCAACACGTTGCAGGTCTTTGGCTACAGCCTGCCCTTTGACCCGGATGCCATCCGGGACTTAATTCTCCAGTTAGACTACCCGTATACTCAAGGTTCCCAGGACTCTGCCCTCTTGCAGCTCATCGAACTTAGGGACCGGGTCAACCAGCTTTCCCCACCTGGCAAGGTGCGGCTTGACCTTTTCTCCTGCTTGCTCCGGCATCGGCTCAAACTGGCCAACAATGAGGTGGGCAGGATCCAGTCGTCTCTGAGGGCTTTCAACTCGAAGCTGCCAAACCCTGTGGAGTATGAGACAGGCAAACTCTGTAGCTAATGGGGGACCCACTCCAGTGCCGGGCAGGGAGGGGATCCATGAATCCGGGGTGCAAAGATCTAAGCCCTCACCTTAGTGCCAACGGGGTGTTCCCTTAAGACTGCACCCAGCAGATGGGACTCGGGGCTTGAACTGAAGCAGGCAGGAGAGAAGGAAACAGCCGCTGCACACACTCACCACGCGTGTGCACACGCGCGCACACTCACAAGGGGAGGCGAGCACTCAGCAGCCTTGTATCTGTGAAGCGGGTGCTTTCTCATGAATGCAGTTGAAGGAGAGGGAGCCAGGGAGAGCTTCAGCAAAGGAACCAGCCCAACTGTGCAACACACACATTCTTAAAAGTGATTCTTAGCATTCAGGAAAGCAAGAGGGAACAACAATGGGAGAGGTGGCAGCACCGCCTCCCCCGCTGTGGAGTCACTTTTGTATTCTTTTTAGCCAGATTTCTTAAATGGCGTTGTTTCATGATTCCCCACAGTGGTTCTTACTTTTCGTTCGCTGCCTCCTCTGAGCCCTCCAGACACAGACCGTTCCTCAGGCCAGCTCCCTTGGGGAAACAGGAAGCGACACCCACGGAGGACCACTCAGGGCAGCCAGGCAGCCCTGCTGCCCTCCCTCTCCCTCGGCCCCCTTGCTTCCTTGGCCTCCCCAGTGTCAGGGCCTGGCTGGCTCCACGTTCCCCTTGTGGTCCAGCCAGAGCTCCTCTCCCAACAGCATCTGTTCTGTCCAAGAAAGCAGCTCTGTCAAGTTAAGAGACAATGTATAGGGAAATGTTCTTTTTAAAAAACAAAAAAAACAAAAAATATTTATTTTGTGATTGTTTTTCTTGTCAATCTGCTCCAGCCACATGAACGTATGAGTAAAAACTTGCCTGGTTTAATATATATATGTTTTAAAAAGGCTGTTTTTTAGGGGAAAAAAATGAGAGAGAAAAGAGAGGGGAAAAAAGAGTATAGTTCCCTGGGCTGCCTGGATTTTTAAAAATTGGGTGTGCATGGATGGAGGATATTGCTATGTAGGAGGCTGGTTGATCTGTGTACACACAGGTGCATGCGTGTCTGGCTTGAATGTGTGTGCGTGTGTGTGTGTGTGTGAGAGAGAGAGAGAGAGAGAGAGAGGGAAGGAGGGAGGGAGGGAGAGAGAGGGAGAGAGAGAGAGAGAAATTGACATTAAATAAAGAATGGAGTGAGGCGAAACTCTTTCCAGAGAGTTACCTGGCTTGCCCACCTCCTTTTTTCCCAGGTGTGGGGGCTAACACAGGTCTGACAACCAGGATAGGCCACTATCAGGAGAGTAGTAGAGAAGTTCTTGCTTTCCAGGAGAACTGTAGCCTCTGTGCCTAGGGCAAACGCCTGCTAACAGGGGTTTCTCTTTGCCTGCACTGCTGTGGACATCAGGAGAATTTTTCATCTTCTGCATCTTATGGTCTGGGATTGCCTTTGAGGAAATTGGGAACCATGCAGACATGGCCTTGGTTTTCTCCATTCTGTCTGATTACTACTTTCCCAGCCTAAAAGTCAGGTTTGACATAAGCCACACGGAACAATGCATCATTCTCCCTTAGTGCCTCCCCCAGGTGGTATGAGAAGCATTTTATAGCAGATCTTTTGGAGAACCAATTCTCTGTCTGTTCTCCACATGATCCAAGTACAATGTGTAGGCATGACAACCCCCATTTTATTCAGGCGAAAGTCACCATGTAAATACTAAGTACCTCATTCCTTACCTGTGGTACATCTTGGTTGGTACAAAATGAACTGGGAGACAGAAAGGATGGTCATGTCTCTCTGCCCAGAGCCATCTTCGTTTATTTTTGCAAAGAGAGGAATTCAGCAGTCTATTACTGTACCATCGATCCAGGAGGACCTGAAATCCTTGGTAGATAAACAGCCTAGGGCGTTTCTTTCTTCACAACTCCCCTGAAGGCTTCTAATGTAGAAATACAGAGTGGTGGAATGATTTAGGGATGAACACAGGTATTGGCTGCCTATTTCTGGTTCAGCTGCTGCTTACTTTGGGGAGTTTATGTCAAGCTCCTCGTCTGTGGAAGATGGAACCAACAGATATCATTTTCATCAGTGGGGGTGTTGATGGGCCAAAGGAGTGTGCATTTGTTGGGAAAGGGGTTGCAACTGGTAGGAAGGCTTTGATACCTTCCCAGGATGGGGTTTGAGAGGTGTAAGGCAGATAGGAGAGTCCGATTGTAGCATTCTGAGTGCGCATATCTATATGCTTTAGGAGTGGGTGGGCAGAGGCTTTCACCCACAAATTAAAGGCACACCGTGCACAGCAATATTCAGAGTGGGGAGGAGAGCAATTGAGAAAGCGTTGTGCACAAAATCAGCAGCTGCATCCTCTGTAGCATGAAGGTGATTGTCCCAGTGGGGACTGAGTCAGTACACGAGGGCGCACATCCCACCTGAGCTAGTCCCACAGCTGAGGGGTGGGAAACCTCAGCTGTCAGTCTCTGAATCAGAGAGCGGACGGCGGGGGGGGGGGGAAGCCCACCTATAGAGTTATTAGGAAGGATGCTGCATCTCCTTACCTCAGACTCCTTGTCTTAGGAAGGCTCTGGGAAGATGCTGGTATGATATGGTTTTAGAAATATATGCATCTAGTTACAAAGATTTCCACTTCTTGCCTGCTGGAAGGTTTAAACCATGAAGCTGAGTGTATCAACTCCATCTAAAAGTACTATTACACGTTGGTAAATATTTAGGAGTGCCCTTCTGAGCCCAGAAGCAAGCACCATATTGATAGAGGGTCTAAAAGACATTAATAATTAATTACAGTAGTAGACATGTTTATATTTGACCTACTTACCTGATATCTGTGACAGATGTCTGACTCCTCCGTTCCAAGGCAGTGATGGGGTATCTGGTGTAGAAGAGCTTGGATCAAAGCAGCAGACCAAAGACTTGGCTTCCACAAGGCAGGTGGAGGAAGTCGAGGGGGGGCGGGTAAAGGATGGGCAGGATTTCTTAAGAGGCTTTTAAAAGCTTGAAACCATGAATTCAGCATGAGTTTCTCAGAAAGCTAGGCTGAGAAATGCCATAAGGAAAGGCTGTCCCCAAATGATTGCCTTAAGAGTCTATAATAATCAGAAGATGTGAGTTATCTTTTCTCAGACATGGTTGCAAATCAAGAATTGTCATTAATTAATTAGTACTAGGTTTGTCAATGTTGGTGAACTCATCGTGGAATTAAGAGCCAAATCACAATTCAGTTACTAGATATAACAATCGGAAATTCAAGCATCAATTGTAACCCCAAAGAACTAATATATCAAATGCTAATCTGCCCTAATGTTCGAGACTAATACCTCTAACACTAAATGATACATTTAACACCTGCTGCTGATAATATAATGCATACTCGTGCATGCATAGCCAAAAACAGAAATGAAGATTGCTTCAAATACTGGATATCAGGAATAGTTCAGATCCGGTTCCTGGCTTCTTTTCACAAATACGAAAATAGTGGTCATGATGGGCAGAGCTACCTTACGAGTGGTTGGAATACATCGCCTACATGTTGTCCTGCCCCCAAAAATCACCTCCAATGTCTGTAATTTCACCATGTAAGTCTGTTCTCTTGCATATAAAAGAGATCTTTTTGCCATTATATTTTGTATGAAAATTAAAATGCCCTTAGGAAGAAATAAGTCTTAGAAGTTTAGCCCTCAGGCAAAATAGAGGATTAGATTTTTGGAGTTGGAAGTTTTTTAGAGGTCGTCCTGTCTACTGATTTCTGACATGAGGAAAAGGTGAAAGAACTTTCCCAAGGTTGTATCTATTAGCAGGGCTAGGAATAGCAGTCTAATCTGCTTCCTTCTCTACCTCTCTCTGCCAGTAAATGACGTCTGGGTCCTGGGAGATGACAGGGACCCAGTTCAGGGCTTGGGAGTGTGAAGGTGGGGGAAGGAAGACCATTTTCCAGGAAGCATAAGAGGACTACTAAGAGGTAAGAGTATCCTCACATCTTCTGGGATTGGTTCTAGCAAAAATAATCAGTTGTGGGCTTCCCCGGTGGCGCAGTGGTTGAGAGTCCGCCTGCCGATGCAGGGGACGCGGGTTTGTGCCCTGGTCTGGGAAGATCCCACATGCCGCAGAGCGGCTGGGCCCGTGAGCCATGGCCGCTGAGCCTGCGCGTCCGGAGCCTGTGCTCCGCAACGGGAGAGGCCACAACAGTGAGAGGCCCACGTACCGCAAAAAAAAAAAATAATAATAATCAGTTGCTATAACAAGTGAAAGAAAAAAGATTAAACTTTCTCCCCTGAGAAGCTTTAAACACAGAGTAGACATGTTTCCGTCTAAGCTGGAGATAGAGGGATCAACTTTCCAGTTTCCTGATGACTCTACCAGCTCAATGTTTTTTAATTACAGCATCCTGCCTCCAGTTTCTTGCTGTTTTCTAGAGACCATCAATTAGACTTTGAATATCTTTACAAATCTGGTACTTCCTGCAAAACATCTGTGTAAAGGCTAAAGGTATCTGGGTACCACTAACCTCCAAAGGCCTTAGGCTGCAGTCACCACGGCAACACTCTGTTATGCCCTGAGAGTCCTTACTCCTTCCAACAGAAGAGCAAGAGGCCGTGGACGGAAGGAGCCACCCAAGGCACAAAAGTAAGGCCTTAACTCCAGACCTGGAAGGATAGATGGGAAAATTCAGGTAGTATGACTGGGCTGTAGACACACAACTTTCTTCTGGTTTCTTGTTCTGGTTCTGCCACCAGCCAGCTTTGTAACTGTGGGCAAGTCACTCCACTTCTCTGGGATTTTGCTCCCCTGTGGACGAGGGAGTTGGGTTTGCTATGCAGGTACTGGGGGACTTTCTAGTGCTATCCTTTCATGATGTTAAAAGCAGTGTGGTACAGAACACACATATGCCCTCAGTCAGACAGACCTGGATTCCCATGTTGGCTCCACACTTACATTTAAGCGACCTTAATTCTTGGTTTGTCCCCTTATCTGTAACCCAACAGCTTCATCCCTACCTCCCTAAGATTTTTCTTTCCTTTCTCTTTCCGAACACTCACTTCTCTCCCTACTTTTGCTCCATACTCTCTGACATCCAGAACACATGTGTACCTTCAGTTCTCTAAAACTCAATCCCATTTCTTCCCTCCCTCCCTCCCTCCTTCCTTTCCTCCCTTTTTCCTTCTTTTATGTATTCTTTTGGGCCAGGAAGAATTGTACAGTATAATGTGAGGGATGGGGATGCATAAACAAAGCAGAGTGGTGCATTCTCTAGTAGAGATGGGCAAAGTCTTCACGGAGAGCACAGAAAGGGAGCAAATCCCCCCATGCAAGAGACACTGGTGACATTTGTTGTGAACCTTCTAATAACTATGGAAGCAATACTCCAGGTCTCCATATGATTTACATATTTATGAGGGAAAGATTTAACATGTAATGCGTGCCTCCCTTCTCGGAGGGCAGAAGAGAGCAATGACCGTAGCAGAGCCCCACTGAAGGCACACACTACATCTGGCTGGTGCCCTTATTTGTAGCTCCTGAGCCCCGTGTCAGCACCTTGTTATGCAGTCCAAGACACAAGGCACTGCCATGGGAGATCTGTCTGCTAGAGGAGATGCTTCCTCCCCTGGAGGGTGAAGTGTTCTATAATCAAGGCTTCCCAACTTTAATATGTGTATGATTCACCTGCAATTTGAATTCAGCAGGTCTGTGGGAGCCCAGATTTTCTGCACTTCTAAGAAGCTCCCTGGCAATGCTGCTGCTGCTGGTCTGAAGACCATACTTGAAGGGGCAAACTCTTAGAGAGTATGCCTGTTATTATCTTCCTGCAGTTCTCAGGACTCTTAAAAAAAAAAAGGAGGCTCCTAGGAAGCACAGGGGCTAAGGAAACAAAAGGTCAGTGAGGTCTGGCCAGGAGGTGCAGACCTGACTTATGAAAATCTTGGTGCTCCCCTAGTCTTTAATCTCTCAACCAGTTAGGAGGCAGGTGCCTGACCTATATATACCAATAGTCTAAGCAAAGAGAGGAGAGAGGAGAGAAAGGAAAAAGGAAACATAACTAAATCAAAATTCTGTGGGCTGAGAGCTAGCTTGCTTGTGAATGTGTTTACAGGTAAGCAGCCCCACAGACCAGCTGAATCATGCTGGCTGAGAAAAGGGCTTTTCCCCCCAAGCCCATCAGAGTAAATCTGTTCATAAGTGGGACAGGGAGTACTTGTCACTCTACAGAAACATACGTCAGACAAGATGATTAAATCCGCAGCAGCAATGTGCAAGCACCCAGAGGCCCCAAACTTCAGGCTGCTAAGGTACCATGCCACCTCTAGGCACCTAATCTAAGAAATAGAATGAATTATTCCTGTTTTCAATTCTGTCCTCCTCTCTTCCAGCCTGTGCGATTACTACCCTTACAGCATTAATAAAAACAGCTACCAGAATTTATGTAAGGTCAATCTTCCAAGGATCTCAAACTTGGAGGAATGAATCAATCAATGTTATTTATCAAGCATTTTCAGATAGGAGGTGTGGGGAATAAGAAAAAACATGTATTTAGTATGTACACTCCCTTAAATTGAAAATTTTGCAGATGACTTGTAGAATAAAACTTGGGAGAGGCTATACAGCTAAGTGGATGCAGAAGCTGGACTTAGCATACGTTCTGGAGTCAGGCTGCTTTGGTTCAAATCCCATCTCTGTCATTTACAATTGTGAGGGGTGGGATATGTCATTTCATCTCTTTCAGCCTCAGTTTGCACATCTGTAAAAGGGGCACAATAACTGTGTGGATATCATAGGATGTTGTGATGGTAAAATAAGGTAAAGCATATAAAGGGTAGAGCAAGCTCACAGTAGATATTACATTAGATAGTTTCTATGTTTGGGGGAAAGGGAAGGGAAGGAAAGGAAAGGAAAAAGAAATATATTACTCACTTGCAAAAGCAGACTTCTTCCTGGAAACAGAGAAGTTTATCATCTGGGCCATTATATCAGGGTCACTGGGTAATATAATAGAAAAGGTCTTCAATTACAGTTCTGTGGCAGACATAGATAAGACATTCAAACAGGTATTTCTTATATAGATGCTCTAAAAAAGCAGAGAATATAATAACATCACTCATCACCAAAATGCCTGCGCCTGCCTAGGTCACATGGCCCAGGTACATTGTTTCTGATGCTGTAACTTATTAGAGTGATAGAGCTTGGAGTATCAGAGAGAATGGCTAGTTAACATGCCCATTAGACCGTCTCTTTCAAAGAGCGCATCCTAAGCGCACTACTAGCAAGTACTGGATTGCAGGCAATTCCTAGTTGAATTCCTTGATGGGGAACCAGGGTATAGGACTACCATAACATTTTTAGATACAGACATGAGGGAGGCAGAGTTTCTATTCCAGTTATAGTAGAAGTAGAAGACATGGATAGGCAGAAAGGTGGGGGAATGTTCTAAGAAATGGGGGCAGAATGAGCCTAGGTACATATTCCTAGACACAGTGATGGGTCAGCCTAATGTTCACATTCCAGATCCACCCTCCTGCCCTTCATTCTTTTCATTTTCAAATAAGAATTTTATTGAGATATAATACACAAACCATAAAGTTCACCCCTCTAAAGTGTACAGTTCAGTAGTTCTTATTCAAAAAGTTGCGCATCAATCACCACTCTCTAATTCCAGAACATTTGCCTGACCCAAGAAAGAAATCCTTTATCCATTAGCCATCACTCTGCATTCCTCCCTGACCCCCAGTCCTTGGCAATCACTAATCTCTTTTCTGTTTCTATAGATTTGCCTATTCTGAGCATTTCATATAAATGGAATCATATAATATGTATGATTTTCTTTTCACTTTCTTGAAAGTGTTCCTTTGAAGCACAAAGTTTAAAATGTTGATGAAGTCCAATTTATCTATTCTTTTCTTTCGTTGCTTTGGTGTCATATCTAAAACTCCATTGCCTAATCTAAGGTCACATAGATTTACAGCTATGTTTTCTTCTAAGAGTCTTTTAGTTGTAGCTATTACATTTAGACCTCTGATGCATTTTGAGTTAATTTTTGTATGTAGTTTGAGAAGGGGGTCCAACTTCATTCTTTGGTATGTGTATATCCACTTGTCCCAACGTGTGTTGAAAAGATTTGTCCCCCCTGGAATTGTCTTAGCACATGTGTTGAAAATTTATTGATCATAAATGTATGGCTTGATTTCTAAACCTTCAATTCCATTCGATTGCTCTGTATGTCTATCTTAATGCCGGTTACCACACTGTATTTATTAGCCTAGCTTTGTAGTCAGTTTGGAAATCAGGAAATGTATGACCTCCAACTTTTTCTTTGTCAAGATGTTATTACTATTCTGGGGTTTTTGAAGTTCAACTTGTCATTTTCTGCAAAAAAAATGCGGCTGAAATTTGATAGGGATTGTGATGAATCTGTAAATCAATTTGTGGAGTATTGCCATCTTAACAATATTAAATCTTCTGATTTATAAAGATGGCATGTCTTTCCATTTAAATCTTTAATTTCTTCTGATGATATTTTGTAGTTTTTTGGTCTTAAATTCTCAGACTTCTGCTAAATTAATTCCTAAATATTTTATCCTTTTGGATACTATTATAAATGGGATTATTTCCTTAATTTCATTTCTGGATTTTTCATTGTTTGTGTATAGAACTACAATTGATTTCCACATATTGATCTTATATCCTGAAACCTTGCTGAACTAATACGTTCTAAATTTTTTTGGAGGATTCCTTAAAATTTTCTATTTACAAGGGCATATCATTTTCAAACGTAGTCTTACTATGCCCTTTATTCTTAATGACTCTTCTTCAGCCTATACGTTCTTGCTTTTGCTATCAAGATGCATTCTTGCTCTCGTTGCCTCCTGTGAAAGAAAAATAATTTTTTTAATGATCTTACTGGGAGCACCTGAGAAAATTGTTTTACTGTAGAGTCAGATTGGCCTACAGAAAAACCTATCAGTCTCAACACTATTTGTGGGCACACAAATGCCTCCAAAAGCTAACATAGTAAAAAGGTGAGAATAATCAGTACTCTAAAGCGTTTGTTCGAAGTTCTCAGCTGCCTCCAAGGACCATTCAACAGCAGCAGTAACCAGATCGGCATGGGAAACCACACATAGCCTCCATACTTGTTCCCAGGGCTATTTAGTTCACGCATCCATTGTGCCAGCATCACAGTGACTAATGACAGATGCTGGCTTTCACCAGCTGACCAGCTCATTCTACCTGTTTAGTGCCTCTTCCACAGTAGAAGTTCTCCGCTGAATGTTAACATGCAGTTCAAAAGCCTTCACACTTCCTGTCCACTTTCATCCACGTGCCTTTTTACTAGGCCTCTTTGCCTTCGATTTTCCAATCTTTCTCCTTTCAGGCCCTTGATCAACCAACCACGCCATTCACTACTGCCCATGAGTTTATCTATGGTTTTATTTCAGGCCACTTCTGTTTCTACCCAGAGTTGATGACTAGTTCCATCTAACATCAACATTCTTCCCACTGAGAGGATACGCCCTCATCACTATCCATCACCACCACACTAGAAATAAAGGTTGGGCTTTTTACTTCTCTGTTATCTGGTCATAAAGGCCTCCCAGTAGGTCACAGATGTGAGCTATCGGAGATACACTAATGCAACACTGATGGATGACATTTGACTCTGGGCCACCTGCTTGATTGGCTTACTTGTGCTCTCCAGCTTTGATATTTCCCAATCTTGGATGTACCATATCCATCTTAGAATGGATTGCTGCAGGACTAGCCCCACCTTATGACTTGGTGGCTTTGACGGAACCCAGCTCATGATGGATACTCTTGCCACAAGGTCATTGGTATCTCGTAGTCAGAAGCTCTGTATTTACCAAAGCCAAGCAGCACATCAGTAACCATTTTCTAATGGTGACAGTCCTCTGTTGTAGATGGTAGGGACTTTCTTCAGAACCCCACAGGTCCACATTGTGATTCTTCTATTGGAGCTTCCCATAAACTCTACACACTATCTTCGCCCACCATAGATGCTGTTAGTCCTATAGGGTCTCCTGGGTCGTATGACTCAAGTGTCAAGACCACTGCACAGCCTTGTCCTTCTGCTGAGCTTTCCTGCTTGAGACACTACTCAAAGTTCACAGGCTTTAGTGTTACCCAGTAAATGGGTCAGCAGTATTGCCAGGTACAGAATATGCTCCCTCTAGAACTTGAAAAGGCTACTAAAATTTATGCTTTCCTAGTAGTGGGAGGTGTAAGATAGATATAATATTTTGTTGTCTAATTTGGAGAGGATGGTCTAGCTTTCTTCACAACTTCGGATCCTTAAATAGTTCATTAATGTACTGGGGTTCTGAAGCTTTAATCTCCACCCTCTAGAGCACATCTGTTTTGCCAAGGCTTCCAACATACTTGCTACTTCTTTCTCATCTGGTTTGGTTAGCATGACATTGTCAATATAATGGGCCAATTTGATGTCCTGTGGAATGTCAGACACTTCATACCCCTTCTAGCAATATAACAGAGAGTCAAAGTGTTAATATAACCTGAGACAAGACCATATTTGTATACTCTTGTCCATCTCACGTAAATATGAACTGTGTCTGGTCCTCTTTTCCTATAGGGATGGGAAATAATGCACTCACCAGATCAACGACCACTTAATATGTGTTGGAGCCTATATTAATCTGTTTTAGTAAAATCACATCCGGCATAGCAGCTGCATTTGGGGCCACTACTTGATTTGCAGTAGTGCATCATTTGGTTGCAATTCATTCCATTTTTGTATGGGACACTCTATTGAATTAAATGGGGATTTGTCACAGATCATCACCCTTGTATTCTTTACCTCTTTGAAGGTAGCACTAATATTTACTATTTTCCCCACGTTGCAATATTATTTTTATTTACTCTTGGCTTGCGTGAAAGTTGCAGAGACTTCCATCCCGCTTTCACTACTATATTTCTTACTCCACAGATTAAGGAACAAATACTAAATCCAAGGGTTTCTGCCAAATAACAAGCATGTCAATTTTAATTTTTTTACCAGCAAATGACCATCAGGTGTGTCCTTGAACCCTGTTGACCCACTGTGAGCCAGACCAAGGATTCCAGAATTTCATTTATTTCCTGGCGCATACAGCACCACTGTATGGCAACACTCCCCAAATTGATCCCTAGATTCAACTCTAACAGGAAGGCTATTTCGGCATATTGAAGACTTTGGGTATTCCCTTTTACCAAATGCATGTCACTTAGAAAATAGCTGTAGTCCCTGGGAGAAGGACTAGAGGAATTTCATCTGAATACAATTGCAGGATCCTTTTTCATAGGAAACCAGCATCTCTTTCTGCCCTCAGTGTTCTGGTTCTGAGAACTGACTCAAGTTTGGAAACTTGACAAAGTAACAAGAATTTTAGCTTGAGAGGTTTCCCTCATCTCTTCCTATCATCCATCCTTGATACCTTTTGCTTGTGTAAACTAAGAAGTATCCCCTTTGCCTAACTGTCCCCTAACTTGCCTCTGAAAACACGAAGTTCCCATTAATATCTCCATACCTCTTTGGAGGTTAAATTTCCTCTCCAGCCCAACCCAAAGACCCTTGGATTTTGCCACATAATGTGGTATCTATGGCCACCTTGCTTCATTACAATAATTGCAACTATGTTGCTTCTGAGGGTTTGAGTGACGCCAATGAACCTTTGCTGTTTGGGGATATAATCGGGCTATTAGGAAGCCCGATTCTATATTAGCCTCTCCTATCATCAGCCTTGATCTACAGAGAACTGTCATGACTAAGCTGATCCAACTTTCACCAGGGTATTCCTTATCGGTATGACACTTGGAGTGTCCTTCAGGCCCTCCCATGGAACATATTCAACTGGTGCATTTCCAACCTTGTATAGTATATGCAGTCCAGTGTGCCAACTTCTTTGAAACTTTTGATCTATTCCTTCACCATACTCCATGGAAGTTCTAGCACTCCTACTTCAAAATACGTGGGCCTCGGCCTTTTCCAGATTCCAAAGCCCTTCTAGTAATAGATCAGTATCATCTCTTGGGTCTTTGCAATTGTGTCAAATCATATAAAAAGAAGACTGTTCCTGTGTTGATAAACTCTTGATTATCTAACCTTATGTCCTGTCCCTCTTGATCCAGTACTCCAGGGTTCAGTCCCATGCATACTACCAGCTACTACAAGTACCAATTAGCCGTGCCTTGCAGCTCCTTTGGTGTACACCCTCTCTCCTTCCACAGCAGGCTTATCACATCTCTAGACTGGTTTACTGAGATTCCGTCTTCCTTATTGAATTGGTTGCCAAGAGGGGTGGTGGGACTAATCCTGAAGCAGGCAAGCATTGTTTCATGAGGTGCATGCCTCCTTTGAGGTCTCTGCATCACTTTCAAGGAAAGGGAGGGATACTGTCTTCTAACAAGGCAGAGGGGAGGAGGGGACTTCTGAAGACCCAGCAAGTCAAGGTCCTTAACCACATCTACTTAGCCCATTACACGTCTCAGTAGCCTACTCCTTCCCCATTAGGGTGCTGTATTTGGCAAAGAAACTTACTAAGACTGAGAATTCAATCCTATCTGAAGCTCTACTACTTTAATGATTAGGTCCTGAGCCTAGTTTTTTATTCTCTTGGTACGAACTCTGGTTGCAGGAGATCAGGGTTTCCCTAGATGCAGCTGAGGCCCTCTAGCTTTCATATTTTGTCTTGAAATGGTGATTACTCACCTGAGCCTGTCATTATTTATCTTTCAAAAATCAATGGTGCTCAGCAACAGCCACCCAATTCCATGGTCCTTATAATTATATTTTCCTTATCCCTTCAATCATGAGAAATACTGCAGCAGGGGGTGTATCCTCTTCTGTGGACATCCCATATCATTCTATTGCTAGTGAATGTTTTAACAATTGCACAGAAATTTTCCTAATTTTAACAATTGCACTGATATAGCATTTCAGGGGCAAGCTCTACTCCACTTACTACCGGTGATGGGGTTCTCATTGCCAGAGAGCCAATGACTGACCCATGTCCAAAATTCCATTTTGAAAGTCAGCTTCCTAAAACTACTTTTTGTATCAATGGATTCTTAGATGAGAAGTTGCAAGCAGAAGCTTTAGTAGGAAGGGTTCTTGAGGGATATACATGTAAGGAAGTGAAGATGGAAAGTTTGGGCAGAAGAAGAATCTGACTTGAAATGAGGTTGTAACTGAGACCTAAGCAGACTCTATAGGAAGTCTTGGAGCTTGAATGGCCCTTCAGAGTTGTCCCAAATTGAGGCAAGACAGCTAGTCTTTTAAATCTCTAGGCAGGCAGTCATTAGCCATAGGTTACCCAGAAGGAGTTATGCATGGGAGGAGGCATAACTTTGGTCAAGTCAGTTCCTAGTGAGAGGCATAGCTGTGACCTATGAGCATTCAGGAGTCAATATTCCAAGAAGCAAGGGGATATGTCATCAACCCTGGAGAGGGAACCTCTGTGGCACATCACAACATCTGTTACAATGACCATCTCTATTATCACCCAACTAGGACCACTGCTTGCATTTCACAGTATCTTACCAGACTGGAATCTCCACACCCTTGCAGGTATAGTTGCTTATTCTAGACATTCAGGGTTGGTTTTTAAAGCAAAAAGAAAATACTCTGCTGCCATAGTACCACCACAAAAGATACACTAAGCTTGGCTGGCAAGTAGGGGCCACGGGTGATCACGTAGGGTATTTTCGCCAGAAACATCTTTGCCGCAAGCATTTTTGCCACAAACGTTTTCACCACATAACTAATTGGCCTTAAGCTGATTCTGTTGTAAAAGATAAAATAAAAAAATATAAAAGGACATAATGAAACATGAAAAATGAGCTACAAAATTAAAAAGACTTTATTGCAAAATACAAAGTATTTGAATATATTTTAAATGGGTGTAGATTCAGGGCAATGCTGTACAAATAATTGATTTTATTTTGTGGGTTGTACCTAAGCACTTGTCTTCCAAGTCTTTCATTCATAGTTTATATATATATATACTATATATATAGTGTATATATATATATTTTTTTATTTATTTATTTTTTCTTGTTGATTTGTCCCCTCATTCAGCATTGCACTTTTTTTCATTTAAATTTCTTCCTTCTTTAAGAAGAGGTAACCATTTCCAAATACCAGGATACATGTTGGTAACCGAGCTTTGTATTGTTTTGTGAAAGACCCTGCGCTATTGTTTGTCCTTAGCGTCCTGTCAGTTGTACCTTCATAGACTTTCGAAAGTTCTATGGGAAGTGTAGGCTCAACCCTGCATCTTTGGGGCCCTTGGCTTCTTTCTCCTCCAGTGTAGTATGTTTCAAAATAAGAAACCAACTTTTGGGGGTGAATCATTGTCATCTGACAGTTGGATAAACCTATCAATAAAGTCACTAACTGGAAGAAATACTAACTCATTTCAATCAGTTGAAACCAAACTGTCAAACCAAAAATTGTCAACCTGTTATTTTATCTTTCATAGCAAAATTGCCTTACTGCCAATTAATTATGTGGTGAAAATATTTGCGGCAAAGATGCTTATGGCAAAAGTACCTAGAACCATGGATGACAACATGGTGCCAGTTGGTGATGGAAGACTAAACTAGCCCTCCATTCTGTTGGCACTCTGGTTGTAGCACCTTTCCTTTCTTTGGCTCAGAAACTGATCAAATAGGTCTGGAATACAGAGAGAAAAAATTTCGTTTGGCATTACAACTTTTTGACTGTGACATTATGCTGATTAATAATCACCTTGAAACTACAGAGCATCGCCCTCTAATTAATGTTGCCCTGACTCTCAGACCTCTTGCAGTCTCCTGACTCTCAGACTTCCAGGGTCAAGTCAGAGCCCAAAACAGTCCATTTTATTCTCATCAGAGAGAGAGAGAGAGAGAGAGAGAGAGAGAGAGAGAGAGAGAGAGAGAGAGAGAGAGAATGACTGTGACAAAGACCGACTGGATGTTCAGCAAACCTTTTCCCTATTTACCATTCACACACAGTTAGTCTGTATCTGCCAGCCTCCTGAAGTTAAGTGTGGCCATGTGCCTGAACTCTGGACAAAGGAATCGAGTACCTCCTCCCATACCTGGCCCATGAATGCTCCCAACTGCAATTCTCTTTTTTCTTTCCTCTCCTATGAGAAGGCAGGAAAGTGTTCTGAGGACTGAAGGTTAGAGCCATGAGATATAAGGTACAAGGGTCCTTGGACCTCTGCTTGGACGAGAGCTGTCCAGGGGAGCTGCTCCTCTAAATCAGACTGTTACACAAACAATCATTTGTTTTGTTATGCCAGTGGAATTTGGGGGTTGTTTGTTACAACGGTTGGCTTACGCTGACTAATACCGAGATAAGCAAATTAACACGAGTCAGAGGGAACCCAAGGGAACCTGAGCTGTGTTTCTCTCCAGTTCTAGGCATTAATTACTTGGTAACATTTAAAAATTCACAGCACCCACCCAGTGACTTGAGCTGACCAAAATAATCATTTTGAAAATGAACAAGTATTCATCCGAAAGTTACCTTGGTGGAAATATGAGGTAGGCAGGACTTTCCTGTGATCAGAAGGGTCTCGACGCAGCTGAGATTTATCTGTAGCCTCTGTCTTACTCTTCGGACACCCCACATGGAGATGGAGCTCTCATGCAGTAGAGAATGACCTATCTTCCTCCTTCCTATCCCCAGCCTCTTTCTTCAATACAAGCAAATCTGACTGGAGGGCTGTATCCTGCACCTACTTGGAAATGCTTTTTTTTTTTTTTAATTCCAAAGAACATAGGATCTGTTGATCTATTCACAGGAGTTTGTCTGGGGGCATTCCACCAAGAGAGTATGTGCACATCAACCTAAGGCAAGGAAGGTGGGCTTGGGAGAAACATTCTTGCACTTAGCCATGCTAGCCTGGCACTCTACAAAGTTCATATTCTTCCAATTAAGCTGTTCAATTCTCAATCACCTGGAGCTACTGCCAACTGCCGATTGTCAGAGTGGCTGCTGCCGGGAATGTCAGCAATTCTGCTTTCCTGCCTGTCCTGGAGTGGCTTCATGTATTCTTCCGGCCACCCCATGACAGTCAGGAACTAGCTTCTCTTCACTTAGATGGTATCAAGGGAGACACCTGGGAAGGTGCAGTGGTGCTACTAGCAATAATTTCTTTTAGTGACCACAGTCTATGCTTGATACTGTGCCATTCCAGTGCTTTAAACCCCACCTTATCCAAGTCAGATGTCAATTCTTGTTCCTGGAGAGAGCAAACAGCATGGGTAGTGGGGAGAATGCTGGCTGAGCATACTTTCCCTGCCAGCCTGGGCTGGTGCTTTATATAACATCATCTCAGAGAATCTCTGAATCATCCAGGAAGGTAAATACTGTATCCTGATTTCACAAACAAAGAAGCTAGGAATAGCTAAGTCACTTGACTATCACCTTCTCTCCATTCTCGTTACCAACACCCTGGATTAGAAACTTATCATCTTCCCCTGAACCTTGTAAAAGGCTGCCTGGGTTTTTTAGCATCTAGATTCCATCCTCTAGACATGCATTGTTCGATATTGCAGCATTAGCCACATGTGGCTGTTGAGCACTCGAAATGTGGCTAGACAGAATTGAGATGTGCTAAAAGCCTGAATTACACACTGGATTTTGAGGACTTAGTACAATAAAAAGGCATATAAAACATCTCATTAAGATTGTTTAATATTGATTACACGTTGAAATGATTATATTTGAATATGTCAAGTCAAATAAAATATTCAAATTAGTTTTTCCTTTTCCTCTTCCTTTTTTAATGTGGCTAATACCAAATTTAAAGTTACAAATGTGGCTTGCATTTGTAGTTCATAATATCTATGAATTGGATGGCACAGAGGTTGACCAGAACGTTCTCTTTGAAGCACAAATGGACCGTGCTTCTCTCCTGCTCCCATAGCAGTAGGATAAACTCCAAGTTCCTTAAAATGGCTGACAAGACCCCACCCCACTGTGTTCTGTTCTTGTCTCTCTCATGTCTCCCAACTCTCCACATTTAATTTTATGCTCCTGCCACCTCCACGAGTGGGTAATTCTTTACCCACATCATAGTATTTCTAGCACCTCTGCTTTGTTTATGCTCTTCCCTCTGCCTGAAACAACTTTCTCCCTAAGACACCCCTGGAAAACTACTTCCTGCTCATTTTTGCATACTTAATGCCTCCTTCCAGAAGACTTCTCTAACGCTTCTCCTGAACAGAGGGCCAGGCTTAGGGTAAGGCAGTCAGGGCCCCCATGGCACAAAATTTAAGAGCGCTCTTCCACAAACCTAAGAGTAGCACCTCCTTAAACTTGGTGCCCCAGGTACCTAGCTGGTCTCAGCCTAGCTTGCCCTGGCTGCCTTGTTGGATATTCCCCCTCTTGGAGTAACGTCCCTGTGTAAGTCTATGGCTGCACTGAAGAAATGTTTTAAAATTATCTCTGCATGTGATTGTTTTGAGGGTAGAGACTGATGTTTAATCATGAAACCAAGCAGAACCCTGTGGGGCTCCTGGGCATGGAAGCCTTTCTCTGTCCCCCATCTCTTGTTGTAGGGAATAGGCTTCAGCCTCTATGACCTTCCCTGTGTTCCAAGGGGCAGGTTTAAACAGTTGTTAATCAGGGAAGGGAGGGGATGCAGAGACAAGGGAGGAACAGTCAAGTAACAATAGTGCATGTGGAAAGGAGGTCCTCTGGACTATGGAGTGCTGGAGTTTGGAGATTCTTTCCCATTATAGGTTATTACAAGATATCAAATATAGTTCCTGTGCTATACAAAGCTGCTGGCCTCACTGAATGCTGGAACAACCTCCCAAAGGCACAGCTGAAGCAACAGCTCAGATATTTCTTTTTGAGGATGGTGCCTACATACTCTAGGACACAGTATGTACTTTGAATCAAATAACTTAATATGGTTCTGTGGCCCAATAAAAAGAATACAGTGGTGACCAGTCCCTCCCATCAGGAAACTTGCTCAAACCTCTTAGATAGCCTCATCCACCAGAGGGCAGACAGCAGAAGCAAGAAGAACTACAATCCTGCAGCCTGTGGAACAAAAACCACATTCACAGAAAGACAGACAAGACGAAAAGGCAGAGGGCAATGTACCAGATGAAGGAACAAGATAAAACCCCAGAAAAACAACTAAATGAAGTGGAGATAGGCAACATTCCAGAAAAAGAATTCAGAATAATGATAGTGAAGATGATCCAGGACCTCGGAAAAAGAATGGAGGCAAAGATTGAGAAGATGCAAGAAACGGTTAACAAAGACCTAGAAGAATTAAAGAACAAACAATCAGAGATGAACAATACAATAACTGAAATGAAAACTACACTAGAAGGAATCAATAGCAGAAAAACTGAGGCAGAAGAATGGATAAAGACAGAATGGTGGAATTCACTGCTGCAGAATAGAATAAAGAAAAAAGAATGAAAAGAAACGAAGACAGCCTAAGAGACCTCAGGGACAACATTAAGCGTAACAACATTCGCATTATAGGTGTCCCAGAAGGAGAAAAGAGAGAGAGAAAGGACCCGAGAAAATATTTGAAGAGATTGTAGTAGAAAACGTACCTAACGTGGGAAAGGACATAGCCACCCAGGTCCAGAAAGCTCAGGATAAACCAAATGAGAAACATGCCAAGACACATAGTAATCAAATTGGCAAAAATTAAAGGCAAAGAAAAATTATTGAAGGCAGCGAGGGAAAAATGACAAATAGCATACCAGAGAACTCCCATAAGGTTAACAGCTGATTTCTCAGCAGAAACTCTACAAGCCAGAAGGGAGTGGCATGACATATTTAAAGTGATGAAAGGGAAGAACCTACAACCAAGATTACTCTACCCGGCAAGGATCTCATTCAGATTCGAGGGAAAAATCAAAAGCTTTACAGACAAGCAAAACATAAGAGAATTCAGCACCACTGAACCAGCTCTACAACAAACGTGAAAGGAACTTCTCTAAGTGGGAAACACAAGAGAAGAAAAGGACCTACAAAAACAAACCCAAAACAATTAAGAAAATGGTCGTAATAACATACATATCGATAATTACCTTAAACGTGAATGGATTAAATGCTCCCACCAAAAGACACAGGCTCGCTGAATGGATACAAAAACAAAATCCATATATATGCTGTCTACAAGAGACCCACTTCAGACCTAGGGACACATACAGACTGAAAGTGAGGGATGGAAAAAGTATTCCATGCAAATGGAAATCAAAAGAAACCTGGAGTAGCAATACTCATATCAGATAAAATAGATTTTAAAATAAAGAAGGTTACAAGAGACAAGGAAGGACACTACATAATGATGAAGGGATCAATCCAAGAAGAAGATATAACAATTATACACATATATGCTCCCAACATAAGAGCACCTCAATATATAAGGCAACTACTAACAGCTATAAAAGAGGAAATCGAAAGTAACACAATAAAAGTGGGGGAATTTAACACCTCACTTACACCAATGGACAGATCATCCAAAAAGAAAACCACTAATGAAACACAAGCTTTAAATGACACAATAGACCATACAGATTAAATTGATATTTATAGGACATTCCATCCAAAAACAGCAGATTACACTTTCTTCTCAAGTGCGCACAGAACATTCTCCAGGATCGATCACATTGTGGGTCACAAATAAAGCCTCAGTAAATTTAAGAAAATTGAAATCATATCAAACATCTTTTCAGACCACAACACTATGAGATTAGAAATCAATTACGGGAAAAAAAGGTAAAAAACACAAACACATGGAGACTAAACCATATGTTATTAAATAACCAAGAGATCACTGAAGAAATCGAAGAGGAAATCCAAAAATACCTAGAGACAAATGACAATGAAACATGATGATCCAAAACCTATGGGATGCAGCAAAAGCAGTTCTAAGAGGGAAGTTTATAGCAATACAACCTACCTCCAGAAACAAGAAAAAGCTCAAATAAACAGTCTAACCTTACACCTAAAAGAACTACAGAAAGGAGAACAAAAAACCCCCAAAGTTAGTAGAAGGAAAGAAATCATAAAGACCAGAGCAGACATAAATGAAACAGAAACAAAGAAAACAATAGCAAAGATCAATAAAACTAAAAGCTGGATCTTTGAGAAGATAAAAAAATTGATAAGCTATTAGCCAGACTCATCAAGAAAAAGAGGGAGAGGACTCAAATCATAAAATTAGAAATGAAAAAGGAGAAGTTACAACAGACACCACAGAAATACAAAGCATCCTAAGAGACTACTACAAGCAACTTTATGCCAATAAAATGGACAACCTGGAAGAAATGGACAACTTCTTAGAAAGGTATAACCTTCCAAGGCTGAACCAGGAAGAAATATGAACAGACCAATCACAAGTAATGAAATTGAAACTGTGATTAAAAATCTTCCAACAAACAAAAGTCCAGGACCAGATGTCTTCAGAGGTGAATTCCATCAAACATTTAGAGAAGAGCTAACACCCATCCTTCTCAAACTCTTCCAAAATATTGCAGAGGAAGGAACACTCCCAAACTCATTCTATGAGGCCACCATCACCCTGATACCAAAAGCAGACAAAGATACTACAAAAAAAGAAAATTACAGACCAATATCACTGATGAATATAGATGCAAAAATCCTCAACAAAATACTAGCAAACAGAATCCAACAGCACATGAAAAGGATCATATACCATGATCAAGTGGGATTTATCCCAAGGATGCAAGGAATCTTCAATATACGCAAATCAATCAATGTGATACACCATATTTACAAATTGAAGAATAAAAACCATATGATCATCTCAATAGATGCAGAAAAAGCTTTTGACAAAATTCAACACGAATTTATGATAAAAACTCTCCAGAAAGTGGGCATAGAGGGAACCTACCTCAACATAATAAAGGCCATATATGACAAACCCACAGCAAACATCATTCTCAATGATGAAAAACTGAAAGCATTTCCTCTAAGATCAGGAACAAGACAAGGATGTCCACTCTCACCACTATTATTCAACATAGTTTTGGAAGTCCTAGCCATGGCAATCAGAGAAGAAAAAGGAATACAAATTGGAAAAGAAGAAGTAAAACTGTCACTGTTTGCAGATGACATGATACTATACATAGAGAATCCTAACGATGCCACCAGAAAACTGCTAGAGCTAATCAATGAATTTGGTAAAGTTGTAGGATACAAAATTAATGCACAG
The DNA here is from genome assembly GCF_008692025.1 of Phocoena sinus. Classification (NCBI taxonomy): domain Eukaryota; kingdom Metazoa; phylum Chordata; class Mammalia; order Artiodactyla; family Phocoenidae; genus Phocoena; species Phocoena sinus. The sequence continues at coordinate 133,599,240 of NC_045763.1, forward strand.
AAATCTCTTGCATTCCTATACACTAATGATGAAAAATCTGAAAGAGAAATTAAGGAAACATTCCCATTTACCACTGCAACAAAAAGAATAAAATACTTAGGAATTAACCTACCTAGGGAGACAGAAGACCTGTATGCAGAAACCTATAAGACACTGCTGAAAGAAATTAAAGATGATACCAACAGATGGAGAGATATACCATGTTCTTGGTTTGGAAGAATCAATATTGTGAAAATGACTATACTACCTAAAGAAATCTACAGATTCAATGCAATCCCTATCAAATTACCAATGGCATTTTTTACAGAACTAGAACAAAAAATCTTAAAATTTGTATGGAGACACAAAAGACCCCAAGTAGCCAAAGCAGTCTTGAGGGAAAAAAATGGAGCTGGGGGAATCAGAGTCCGTGACTTCAAACTATACTACACAGCTATAGTAATCAAGATAATATGGTACTTGCACAAAAACAGAGATATAGATCAATGGAACAGGATAGAAAGCCCAGAGATAACCCACGCACCTATGGTCAACTAATCTATGACAAAGGAGGCAAGGATATACAATGGAGAAAAGATAGTCTCTTTAATAAGTGGTGCTGGGAAAACTGGACAGCTACATGTAAAAGAATGAAATTAGAACACTCCCTAACACCATAGACAAAAATAAACTCAAAATGGATTAGAGACCTAAATGTAAGACTGGTCACTACAAAACTCTTAGAGGAAAATGTAGGAAGAACACTCTTTGACGTAAATCACAGCAAGACTTTTTTTGATCCACCTCCTAGAGTAATGGAAATAAAACCAAAAATAAACAAATGGGACTACTGAAACTTAAAAGTTTTTGCACAACAAAGGAAACTACAAACAAGATGAAAAGACAACCCTTAAAATGAGAGAAAATATTTGCAAACGAATCAACAAAGGATTAATCTCCAAAATATATAAACAGCTTATGCAGCTCAATATTAAAAAAACAAACAACTCAGTCCAAAAATGGGCCAAATACCTAAGTAGACATTTCTCCAAAGAAGACATACCGATGGCCAAGAAGCACATGAAAAGCTGCTCAACATCACTATTAGAGAAATGCAAATCAAAACTACAATGAGGTATCACCTCACACCAGTTAGAATGGGCATCATTAAAAAATCTACAAACAACAAATGCTGGAGAGGGTGTGGAGAAAAGGGAACCCTTGTGCACTGTTGGTGGGAATGTAAATTGATACAGGCACTATGAAGAACAGTATGAAGGTTCCTTAAAAAACTAAAAATAGAATTACCATATGACCCAGCAACCCCACTACTGAGCATATACCCAGAGAAAACCATAATTCAAAAAGACACACGCAACCCAATGCTCATTGCAGCACTATTTACAATAGCCAGGTCATGGAAGCAACCTGAATGCCCATCGACAGACGAATGGATAAAGAAGTTGTGGTACATATATACAATGGAATATTACTCAGCCATAAAAAGGAATGAAATTGGGTCATTTGTAGAGACGTGGATGAATCTAGAGACTGTCATACAGAGTGAAGTAAGTCAGAAAGAGAAAAACATGTATCATATATTAATGCATATATGTGGAACCTAGAAAAATGGTACAGATGAACCGGTTTGCAGGGCAGAAATTGAGACACAGATGTAGAGAACAAACGTATGGACACCAAGGGGGGAAAGTGGGGGTGGTGGTGTGATGAATTGGGAGATTGGGATTGACATGTATACACTGATGTGTAAAAAATGGATGACTAGTAAGAACCTGCTAGAAAAAAACATTAAAAAATAATTTAGAAAAAGAAACAATAGTGCAGCCTTGGGGCAGGGTCCTGGTTCAGCCTCAATGGATACACATAACAGTATCTTTGAGCTCTTCTGCAGAACTAAAACCCCCAACAAATGGAAGATATCAACTACTTAATGAAACATTCTTCACTCGAGAGAGGTCACAGATCAATAACCTTGAAAACCATAAAAGCTTATCAGGAGACCACCTGAGGTCAGATTAAAGGACTGCAGGCCCTGCACACACCCTGATCCTTATCAGCAACCCTACCCTTGAATTACTGCTATAAAACTCCTCACCAAATCCCCCTGGGTTGGGACACGTAAGACCACTGTGTCCCCCTTTGCCTGGCAAAGCAATAAGGCTATTCTTTTCTACTTCATCCAAAACTCTGTCTCTGAGATTCAATTCAGCACTGGTGTACAGAGGCCGAGTCTTTGGCATCAATCATTAGTGAAATCCCAGAAGCCTGCTTTCTACCAAAACATTGATTGTAACACTCATGAAATAAAATTTTGTTGGGAATATGAATCTGTTGTTTTCCAGGCGCTGTGCTATATACTGGGGATTCAACAATGACGTCGTCCATGCCCTTCAAAAAAAATCAGAAAATCCTGTTATGCGCCCTCCACTTTCCTATTTGGAGGAGAAATTTCCTAGCTTTGAAACACTGACTACATGTGCAGCCAGCTAAAGTACATTCTCAGGTCCCATCCCAGAGTTCCTGAGTCTAGATCTGCAGTGGGTTCAGATGTTTCATAATCAAAGTTAGAGAAATATTTCTCTTCTACATCCCTTTATTTATTTGTTCATTCGACTATTATTGAGTGCCTACTCGTGTAAGTCTTTGTGCCAGGGGCTGTCAGGGAAGCAAAGATAAATCAGGGAAGAATAATGTCTTATAGACTCCTATACTTTATGAAATGTCTCTGTATGTGCAGTTTGTTTGATCAGTGGATTAAGGATTATCTCCCTCTTAGAGATAAGGCTTATTTGCTCAAAATCACACATAAGTAGGTAGTCGGAATTAGGATGAAGGTCACTGAGTAAACAGTGGGGACTAGGATGAAGGTCACATAATAAGTAGTGGGCACTGGAATCAAGGTTATATAGTAAATAGTGGGCACTGGAATCAAGGTTACATAGTAAACAGTGGGGACTGGAATCGAGGTCACGTAGTCTTCACATAGCGGGAACTGGAATGCAGCCCAGCTATGTCTTCCCACTTGACACAAGAGTCTGCCCTGAAAAGGTGATCTTGAGATTCACCAGAATTTCAAACCTAGGAATTTAGGTCTAGCAGAAAGAAAGGGAGGAGGAGAAAGATAGGGGATCCTGGAAACTGGTATGTATAGAGGAGAAAAGGGGAGGGTCAGCTTGTCCCTGGAGTGGCTGCTACCTAGCCTGAAGGCTGTTAGTCCCAAGGTGACAGGGGCCAAAGGTGGGTTCCCTGCAGCTTTGTGCCTGGAGTGAGCTCTGAGAATCTCTGAACTTCCTCCTCCCCCTGGCCTCCTCCATTTCCACCCTTCCCTAGCCCTGAGGCACTTCTGCTATCCCAGCAGAGGAGAGATGTCCTGAGAGGACCTGACTCCTCTCCCACACAGCCACCTTTATACCCTGAGACCCCTTCTCCCCCTGGGTGACCAGTAGACCAGAGGACATGCCCAGGTGGTTGGCAGCCTGCCACAAACCCCCACCCTACCCCCTGGCCAGCCCTCTCCTCTCCCGGGACTGGGCTCCCAGGGCTCTGGGTTGTCATTTAAGCAGACCTGACAGCTGACAGCTTTCCAAAACAGCCGGAGCCTGGTTAGCTTTCCTTCCCTTTTTGTTCTGCTCTTCCTTTCCCCTGGTGTTGTTGCAAGACTAGAAGCCTGACTGGAATTTAAAGCAAGGCTTTGGGATAAAAATATATACTAGCACCAAGCTTTGCTCTCCCAGCCTCCCCCCTCAGATTGGCAGCTGCCCACTTTCCGGGTCCAAGAACAGAACACCTGCAAATGGTTAGAGGAGGGGTCTGGAGCAGGAAGGCGGGTGAGCGGTCACTGAGATGCCTGAGTAACCCTCTCTGTCCGGGCGCTGATTGTCTTTTTATTTGAGGCACAGGAGGGGCAGGAATTCTCCAGAGAAACACCTGGAATCTGTCCTCCAGGTCCCGAATCCCCTTTGCTTTCCTGAAGTCTGGGATGCCAGGAGGCACCTGTGCCCGCCACTAATCCATCCTACTCATGTTATCTGCCTGTTGCCCTACCGGTCCCTGCTTATGGCAGATAGATAAATAGCTGGATAGATAGATAAGAAGGAGAGACTCTAACCAGCTTAGATAAACTATCCTATTTACATCTCCGGGTCCAATCCATCAATCCATCGCTCTGTCTATTGTGTTCGTGCTCTCTCTCAATCTGCCACTTCAGTCCCCATCAACCATTCATATGTCTTCCTTCTGCCCTACACTTTCACCTTCCACCCCCCATTTCCCAGCAGCAGAATAAATCCAAAGCTGAGACTCCATGAGGCACGTCCTTCCACTCCAGATATCCTGGAAGTGTGGCCATGGTGACCGATGCTGGTAGCTTCCTAGGATGCTCCTCCTTAGGACATATCCAAATAGCCCTGTGAACACGCTGGGGGACAAAGGCCAAGGGAGAGGTCTGCTGCTGGGCTGGTCCTGAATTCACAGATTTGCAAATACAGCAGAAATTTCCTTAATCTAGTCTCTCTTGGGATAAGGGAGGTGGTGGGAGATGACAGCACACTGGGGTCAAGGAAGAAAAGGAAGGCTTTGTATATTTTTGCACATAAAACAGTTTTATCATTTTTCAAGTAATTCAGACCAACTAGGTGAAGTGAGAGTGTAGGAGAGGAGAGATAAATGGTGGGAATTGTATACGTTTCATAACTGGTACTATTTGTTGTCATTCGGTTAATTTCTTTAGCTCCTCTGAACTTCAGATTTCATGGCTAACAGCATGAAGGGGCTACTTCAAGTGATTACATTCCCAGAAAATGGAGTGAACATTCATGATATTAATGATATATAAAAATATCAACAATTTAAAAGAAGATAGAAAGAATAAAAACTACAACCCGCACCCAATCAAGTCTCTTGTGCATGTGAGTTAGGCACGCACAAAAAGTAGAGTATCTTGGCAGAACTGCCTGGGGCTACCAGGCATCTAATTTTGTTTGGCCCAGAAAGTACAGCAAATCTCAAGCTTCTCATTGCCCTTATGAAGTCCATCATAATCCTATTTTCATAATCTATCCCAGGATTTGAGTCCCCAGCTGATGGCCCTGAGGCCTTTGGTGCCTCCACGTTCCCCTGTTGACTTCTGAATAGATGTGAGCAAAGGAAAGTAGTACCTCTGTCTAGAAACTCTCTTTAGAAAGAACACAATAAGATATGATAGGACTTTGTTTAAACTGAAAAATATCAATCGATTAGCCTGATCCCCTGACACCCAGGTCAGAGATATGGGTCCACCCCCTTGCTCCCCATAGAATGCGATCTGCCACAGGAGGGCAGCACCATCCTGGACCCTGTGAAGTTCCCATTGAGGACCCAGAGGAAAAGGGATAGCAGGGCTCCCGGCTGCTGCACCCCAACTCCAGCAGAGCCCCTGACAGCTTCCAGAACTGCCTGGAGACCTGCCTTCCTGTCACTGTTGGAGACTGCTGGTGACAAATGGACAGAGCATCCTTGGAACAGAGACACAGTAAAGACAGGAGGAGCAGCGCTGGTGGGGAGGCACTGTCACCCTCCAGGGTTAGAGAGACTCTGAAAAAAACTCAAGGTCCCGTCGTAGCCCAGGAAAATAAAGTACATCTAACATTTTACTCATCCACCATTTAATAGACATAGGCTGACTCAGTCTGGGGGCATGTGGTAGTTATTTATAAGCCAACACTGGAGAATACCAGAAGATGTCAATAAGTAATTACGGACCCCGAAGAAGAAGAAAAGGTCCATTCCCCAAGCCAGCCAGATGAATATATGAAAGGAAGTATTTTTTAAGTGGGAGAATAGTGCTTTCACATACATTATTTTAGAATAAAAAGTTCCGAATAAACATTGTTTTACGAAATAAAAGGGGGAGCTCTAAGCCCTTATATTTCTTGATTCTGATGGAGGGAAAATCACTTAATGCTCCCGACTTCTATTTAGTTTATTTGTAAATGGGGAAATGAGGATGATGCTTTCTTACCTTTTTGAGGACTGGGTCTTTTGAGGCGCCTCCCAACTATCTGATCCATGAATCTGAGGCATCCAAGGATTCATCATTGAAGGGAAGAAAAGCTTCCTTCTTACTTTAAAGATAATCCCTGGAAAAGAGAAAAGCAAACAGTGAAGCAGACAGTCAAGTCTTCTTATATCTCTACTATTCAAATCAAAAAAAGGAGAAACAAAAGGCTTTAACTCATGGGCTTTGTGTTGACAAGAGAGCTCCTGAGAAGGAATGCAGTGGAATAAATTAGCACAGTGTCAGGTACATAGTAGGTGCATGGTAAATGTCGGGATGAATGGATAAACGAATGAGTGAGTGAGTTCACGTACAGTGAGTGCATGAACTAGGATGCCCTGAGTGGTGGTGTTTCACATGACTGCTTGGTACAAATAGCATCTCTAGCAAAGGAAGTTGCAAAAATTCCATGGAGATCTTTAAAAAGAAATAGACTATTTAGTGTGTTGCTTTAGGAGTGGTTCTGTATGAAGATAGTGAGAAAGGCTTGATCAGTTTATGGACAAGCTGTATCACATCTCTCAGGGAACTTGTTAAAAATACAGATTCCCAGGTGCCACCTCAGATCTGCTGAATCTGAATCTCCAGGGTGGTGCCTGGTAACTATATTTAATGAGTTTCCAGCAGATTCTCATGTAGCCAGCCTTCAACAGTTCCCAGATAAGCATTGGGGAACTATTGTTCTAGATGATACTCCAAGGACCCTTCCAGTCTAAGGGATTCTGTGGAACTGGCCCTGGGGGGTAGCAATCCAGGAAAGACAGTTCATTCATCCCACATTTATTGAGCACATACTAGATGCCAAGTATTGGAAATATAACAGTAGATAAGAAAGCATAGTCAGGTTGCTATGGTGTCTCACTGAGCAAAAACAACTTGACCTCCAGAGAAGACCAGTAGAAATCTACCCCCACCATCTTCATCATCCTATAGGACAAGATTTTTTTTTTTTTTCAATTTTGGGTCTCACAGAATAAAAGTAATTACTTAGATTACATAAACTTTCACAATAAAGTGCTTTTAGACACAGCAGTCACATGATACAACAAATTAGGTATGGTTACATCCCAATTTCATATATGAGAGAAGTTTAATTACTTCCCCAGCATCATTTAGCTTGTATGTAGGAGGACCAGGAATCCAATCCAGGTTTCGAAACTCCAAATACAATGCTATTTTAACTGTTCTCTAGAGACACACATCATCTGTGAAGTTTGGCTTCGATGTCCCTGTGAAATTGCTGATATTTTTTTCATATTTTATCTGTGCAATAATAGTATCTCCTAAGGCAAGGAAAGTGCCATCTTCCTCAGTAAAATAAAACCCAGATCTACAAGGAGGAGGGCAGCTGGACTGATCGGATTTCATTTTTCCCCTAGATTCATCTTCCCTTGGTGAAATTTCCCAAAGTGTGTTCCTCAGAAAACCAACCCTACAAAAAGTTCCTGAAAGGAGGGTTGTTTTATCATAGAGGTTTAAGAAGCACTTCCTGCTTACCTCATCCTAGAGATGCACTCTACTTGTAATGTATTAAAGGCTATCGTGAGTTAAACAGTGAAACTGCAAAAAGATATATTCATTTCCAAATCCCTGGAGCCTCTGAATATTACCTAATATGGCAAAAGATATGATTAAATTAAAGATCTTGAGAGGAGTAGATTATCTTGGGTGGGCTCTAAATGCAATCACATGTGTCCTCATAAGAGGGAAGCAGAGGGAGATTTCTCACACTCACATACACACACACACACACACACACACACACTCACACACACACACACACACACACACACACACATATATACCCACACCCACACAGAGAAGACGTTGTGAAGATAGAGCAGAGAGAGGTTTGAAGATGCTGGCCTTGAGGATTGGAGTGATGTAAACACAAGTCCAGAAAAGTAAACACCCACCAGAAGCTGAAAGAGGCAAGGAACAGATTCTCCCCTAGAGCTCATGGATAGAACACAGCTCAGCCACTGAGCCCTGCTCAGTGATACTGATTCAGACTTCCTGGCTCCAGAACTGTGAGAATGCAAGCCACCAGGTGTGTGGCAACTTGTTACAGGAACCACAGGAAACTAAAAGGGCTTGAGAAGTCTTGCTAGGAGTCAACTCATTTAAAATGCTTCACCCAGCATTCCCCAAACCTGGTTAACCGTGGCATTCTTTTTCCCATAAGGCTTTTTAATTTCCAAACAGAACACACATTATATGCAACCCACTTTGGAAAATGCTGCCTAAGGGAAATCTTTTGTTAATTACTAGGGCCACCACTGCTCATCTGGGGACAGAACTGCTCCTACTTAATGTTCTGACCAAACATGAGCCAGGATCCTGTCGTGCCAACACTGCAGCACAGCTAAGACCAGGGGGAGTATTTAAACAAGACTTTCTGAAGGCTGGGGATAGCAAAAGAGGAAAGCCGAGAGGGATATAAACATAAAACTACATGCTGCTCCTGCCAAAGGCCTTTCGGGGGAAGGTCCACTGGGGTGCCCTGAAGGGATATTGCCTTGCCTAGCTCCTAGCCACTGTCATATGGCCCCAAATATAAACCGTACATCCTAGAGCATACCAAAATGCCTCTAGGCTTCGCTCTAGAGAGCAAGGCCCATGTGTAAAGGATCTCTCTGAGATGGCTCTTCTGCAATGACCAAGAATTGGACAATGGTTGATGGGCCCAGTATAATAACTGTGTCCAACTATGGCAGGGTACCTCTAGCATTAGTGCAAGAGATAAACGTGGTAGAAGGCAATGCTACCGACTTCTTCCTTTCACCTAGTTCCAGATGACGGCCTCATCCTCACCACGCATCTGTGCATAATCAAGGACCAACTCAAAAAAAGAGGCGTAAGGTCAGTGTGGTGGCTGTCCCCCACCCAGGAAGGAAATGCCTCCCTCTTGTTTTGTAGGGGTTACGTCCAGAATTACAATAATGGGAAAGCTGCATTTTATTACAACCCCCGTTTCCAGCCTTCCTTCCCTAATATCTACTTGTTGTTATGACTATGAGCATTATTTTACACACCTCTTTCACATGAATGGTTGGCTGTTGCCTTACGTAGGCCATTAAGAAAGACTCCACCACTCAAGCAAGGAGGTTTAATTCGATTTTTAAATGAAAAAGTTCTATGACTTCAAAACGTTTGTACACTCCAGCTAGAAGGTATTCAGCCTTTCTGTGGAGGGCAAAGGACTTGGTGTCCCGGCCATTGAGCAAGGGAGTCAGTCTGCATGACAGTTGAACAGCCACTGTACGAGTTCTCCTGGCTGTGGATTCTTAGGAAAGAGAGCAAGAAACAGAGCAAATAACTCCAAGATGGAAAGGATGTTTAGAGAGAAGAATGAACCCATAAAGGACACGTGACAGACACAGAAGAAAAGTGGCTGCAGGCTCAAGAGGCCAGGTTTCAGAGCAATTACTTAAAGCTAGACTGCCCATATGCTCCTCACTGAGCTGATTCCTCTGGACAGGAAAGGGAGAGAGGCCGGGGTGGGAAGCAGACTTACTGTCTCCACCATGCCGCTGAATATTCTACGAATGCTCCTTTATGACAGGGAGAATGGCTACGTGAACCCGACTGATACTCGTAACGTGCCGAAGCCAGCCTCCCGGTAACAGACTCTAAAAGCATTCACAAAAGCCTTAGCAAGGGGTGCTGAGAGGTGTGTGCATCTCTTCTTGAGATCTGAATGGAGGCCTTTTTTCAAAGGGTGACCTCGGGCTCATAGCAGGCCATTTCACCCACGGAAGCTACAGAATTGCTTTATTAATAAGCTGAACAGGTGAGTCCGAGGGGTACCTCTTTAAAGAAGTTTCTATAATTTCCATTCAATGGTGGGAGAGGAAGCCACTTCCTCCTGCCAGGGTAAAGGATGGTAAACTCTCCAGGCAGCCTCAAGAAGGAAGGAGAGTACATTCTGGGGGGTGGGAGGGTGGTCGGAGAAGGGAAAATGTCACTCTGGAGGCTGAGCAGATGGCGACCCTTTCCTCTCCGGCTGAACTCTTGGTAGCTTTGTGGATGTGCCTCAGAACTGTGACAGCTGGAAACAGGTGAACTGGTGCAGGTAAAAGAACCGACCTCCGCCTTTGGAAGCATGGAAACAATCTCCACTAACCTTTATATGAGGCATTTGTTCTTTTCCCGTCATTGTCTCTGCCTTTCTGAAGCCTTGGATAGAACCAGCATCGTAAATACCAACGTGTCAATTAAAAATGCAAGGATGCAAGCCCAACTGTGCCAAAGTCTGTTGGTCTGCAGTGGAACAGTGATCGAGGGGAGATGATTGAAATCTAATGGACCCCCTTGGGGATCACCTGCCTCTACACATTGTTTCCTGCCATCATCACTGACCCCAAATGGGACCATCTGACGGGGAATGAGCTGTGCAATCTGCAGACAGATTCTGCACCATATGGAACAGGCATTCCAATTGCCCATTCCAATCCACGAAAACAATTCAGGACTCTAACTCGATTTCCCTGGCGATCGAGTTTTACTATCACTGGGCTCACTCTAATCAGATCTGCTGCTGTATTTATTAAATATAAGTTTCTAAACATATGGCTCGAGGGTTGGGTAATAGGATATGGAGTCAGGCTTAGCAGGAGGAGGATTTTTCAGGTCTCCCACCAGGTATTCAATGCCAGCAGGTATGAACCAGCCTATGGCTGCTCAGAGCCAATGAAGGATGGGTCTTCTCAGTCATGGAAGTGTATGTAGTTGGTTAGAAGTTACAACTAAGGAGGTCAAGGTTATGGGTTCAGATAGCTCTGTCTCCTTTTTATTCAGCCAACATTTTAGTGAACAGCTATTATGTACCATGCACAGAGCTAGGACTTGCTGATACCAAGGTGAGTAAATCATGACCAGTATGCTTGTCTAGAAGCCACTCAGTCAGTCTTACGTGGGAGAAAGACAGGAAGATAAACATTTTATTCTAGTGTGGTTTGTGCTGCAAAATAAACGTGCACAGATTGATATGTTTGGGACCAAGAAAGGGGAGCAATGAAAATCTAATGTTTCCCATTATTTGTACAGAGCTTTACAGTTTACAATTTCTAAGTCTAACACAAAATTTAGAAGCAGAGGTGTGTTTTCTTTACAAGGGAAGGAATTGAAATCAGAGGTTGTAATTGTCCAAGGTCATACAGCCAGTGAATCACCATCACAGGAAAACACACTGCTCCCCTGAGCCTTGAAAACCAGTTCACACGTGTGAACTGCTGATCACACACCAAGAGCCTGTCGACTGGTCAGGAAAATACCCTCTCAAGACTCATAGCTCAAATTCCTCACCAATGCCTTGTAGCAGCATCTTCACAGACCAAGGTAATCTATTTATTAATTATCTGGATGGTGGCCCTCATTATTTATGGTCCACTAGGCAGAACACAGAATCATGAGAAATGCATTGAGAAGGACAATTGTGAAGAGTGGCAGGTGAACACAGCTGCGTATCTCTGCATCTTCCTGAAACTCCACAAACGGGATGATTTTTTAAAGACTGCATACAGTCATGAGAGTCAAGAAAGATTAAGTGGGGAAAATGGCCACAAAATTTAGCTCTAGAAAGAGTACATGAACAAGTGGTAATAAACTGAGCACATGTCAGAGAAGGGCAAAACCAGAGCCTGCAGTGAGAAAAGTCCAGAAGCAAGCAGGTCAGTAAGCCAGAAGCCTAGAAAAGCCCAGGAATAGCAAGCAACGATATTTTTGCAAGTGGGAGTGCAGGCAGGGCTATAAACAAAAGGATTTGTTAAATGTCTATGTAAGAAGCAGATGGGTTCCCAGATCCCCTCTGTTATTCTGCAAAACTAGGTGACTGTCAGCCCCAACCCCGGTGGAAGGCCAGATGTGGAGTCTCTGAAGAGGGGCTCTTGGCTAAGGGACATGAAGCCCAGCAGAGGCAACCTGCTGAAAACAGTAGGCTGAAGAGAAGTCGGCAGAGTGCCCTGGCGGGTCTGGGCCTCTTACCCAGCTCAGTTCCAAGAACTCTGGCTGCCAGATTTAGACCCCCCGGCAAGAGACTAAGTAGCCCAAGACCTATACTACTTGGGGTCTCTACAATGAAATGTCCAGCAGATTACCTACAGTGAAACCCACCCATGCACAAGCCAGGTGCAAACACCAGAGCATCTAATCAGCATTTTAAATAATTAATTAATTAATTAATTAATTTTGGCTGCATTGGGTCTTCGTTGCTGCGCATGGGCTCTCTCTAGTTGTGGCGAGCGGGGGCTACTCTTCGTTGCAGCGCGCGGGCTTCTCATTGAAGTGGCCTCTCCCGCTGCGGAGCATGGGCTCTAGGCACACAGGCCTCAGTAGCTGCAGCACTTGGGCTCAGCAGTTGTGGCTCGCAGGCTCCAGAGTGCAGGTTCAGCAGCCATGCCACACGGGCCCAGCTGCTCCGCAGCATGAGGGATCCTCCCGGACCAGGGATCGAACCCGCTTCCCCTGCACTGGCAGGCGGACTCCCAACCACTGCGCCACCAGGAAAGCCCTAATCAGCATTTTAAAAGATCCTGAAATGTTGGAGGAGAGCCTCATGAAAGAAAGAGACCAAAATGAACAGAAAAAAAAAAAAGAATGCAGAGACAAAGCAGGAAACAGAAAGAGATTTTCAAGAACAAAAAACCCTGTAATTAATATTTTCAGAAAGATGAAAGAAGAGATAACATACATAATAATAAGAGCTGACATGTACTGAGCACTTACTACATGCGAGGCAAGTGCTTTCAGAGTAACTTATTGAGTCCTCACAATAACCCTGCATGAAGTGGGTGCTGTTACTGTCCCCATTTTACAGTTGAGGAAACTGAGACACAGAGGGTGTAAGTATGTTGTCAAATGTTAACACAGCTGGTTAAGCAGTTGAGCTGCAGTTTGCACCCAGGCAATCTGCTTGTTCAGTTTATAAGCTCAACCATCACGCAAACTATGCTTTTGTAAGAGGCCATAAAAAGGAACATTCAGAGAACAAAAAAGAGTTACTGGGATTTAAAACTACAATTACAGAAATGAAACATTCATTACTGAAAAATAAAGTCGAGGAAATCTTCAGGAAAGCAAAACACATGGGGAGAGAATGAGAAAGAATAGGAAAGAATATGTAAAAACAAACAAACAAAATAACCCACTCCCCTGCCCCAAAATCAATAGGATCAACCCAGTAGTTCCATGTGAAAAAAAAAGACAAAATTGGTGTTCCAGAAAAAGAAAAGAGAATGTGAGAGGAGGAAATTATTAGAGAAGTAATTTGAGACAATTTCCCAGAACTGAAAGTCCTGAGTTTCTAGAATGAGAGTACCTACTAGAATGAAAAAGGACATACAGACACAGTATTATGAAATTCCAGGGTTTCTGGGAAAATGATAAAATCTTAAATGCTTTCAATAGAGAAAAAAATAGATTAAATATTAAAAATTCAGATAAAACCAATCTTAGATTTTTTCAGTAGTCACGTAGGAAACTAGAAGAAAATGGACAGATGACTTCAAGTTGTGGAGGAAAAACTATTTCTGTGCTCAATCTCTCAGAATAGAATAATGGTTTTTTTCAGATATAAAAGTTATCTAAAATGTATCTCCAATTCATGTACCCTTTTTGGAAAGCTACTGGTTAGATCTAAGAGTAAACCTAGAAAGGGGAAAAAGGGATCTAGGCAACCAGGGGGCCCAACACATAGGAAAGTGTAACTCCTGTGTATACTGTAGGTTAAAGAAGTTGCCAGGAGGGTAACTGGAAGCAGACACAGTGAGCAACCATCTAATGGCAGGAGAGGATGAGGGCTCCAGGACGGATGCTTCCAAGAAAAGGAGTAACGCGAGATTACCCCATGTGTTTTGAAGCATTTGAGAGGAGATCTGCTTTGGGGATGAATTAAAGATAGTTGCATGTATAGCTGGTTGAAAAGATAATTTAGGCAAAGTATTCACTTCAGGGGAAAAATTGCACAAGAAAATAAAAATCCTAGTGTTCTGTATGACTCAGCAGTATAAGCATCTTATTTATAACCTCACAGTAAGTAAGCAATGCGAGTTGATCCCATGAAAAATCGTGATACAACTGTAGTAGGAGAATGAAGGGAAGAAGGGTGTTTGTGTGTGCATGTGTGTACGTGCACGTGTGTGCGTGTGTGAATGGATGTGTGCGTGTACATGTGTGAGTATGTGTATGTATGCATCAGAGAGTCAAATCTCAAATTTTTGTAGTAGGAAAATCGATAGATTATGCCTACCATTGAAAAACTAGCAGTGTAAGGATGTTATTTAAAATTATTGAGGTAACCACCAAAGGAAGGATTAAATAACTGAAAGTGATTGCCTCTGGGGAGTAAGAATCTGGGGCTGGGGCAAGGCACTGAGGATTTCATTGTAAACCTCATAGAACCATTTGAGCTTTTTGAATTATGCACATCTTGTCAAAATCAAATATTTTTTTTTAAAAAAAGAACAATAATTGTCTTACTGAGGGCAATATCCAATGGACACTAAAAGGTCACTTTTGACTGGACTACCACAGCTCCTTTAGGGAGAACGCTGCTCCCAACCAGTTACTGGGAAGTGCAACCCTGAGCTGAAATTCAACCCTCAGTGGACTGGAGCATGTTGGGCCTGGCTGATCTCATTTCTGCCGGCCACAAATGCCAAGAAATTCACTGCTAATGGATCCTAGGGGACACAACAGGAAACACTGGGATAAGCAGGATTTCACTGCATGTGAATCAGAGTGAGCCCAGTCTGCTTTCCCAAAGGACGAAGGGCTCTTTTCACTCTAACTAGGATTTCTCCCCTCTGGGCAGGTTGCTTCCCAGCAACCACAATATTTGGGAAGGAGGATAGAGGTTTTGAAAGAAATACGGAAGAGGTAACTTTTCTTATTGGCCTGAACCCAACAAGGTGGAATAGCTCTCTTCTTAACCTTATTAATCAGTAAGTCAAACAGCAAAAATGGAATTTCTATAATGGAATGAGACACTATGGATAGATATAAAAGCAGCCAGAGAGGTTTACACACTAAGGGAGGGACAGGAAATGCACGCTGGCCAGGCACATACCTGTATGCATATAACCACAATAGCAGGAGTTCAAAGACCTAGGAATCAGCTACGACATTAGCCTAACTTAAATACTGATGGACAGCATTTCCCCTTGTACATCTGGTTTAGCCATAACTGGATTAAAACCAAAACAGAGCTCTACCTTACCCATCTCTGCCATGATCTCTGATGGGTGCTGTTGGCTGACACCATCCAAAGGGAAAAAATGTTGGTGAGGATTGTGAGGGGTTTCACCCATCAAAAGCCACAGTCTTTTCCATCTTACTGAGGTATCTTATTCCTTCCTTTCTGCCTTCTCTAGTCCAAACACACAGTTAGGCAAACCTAAGTAGCTGTTGTGGAGGAAAAACCTTATTTGGCTTCAAGTTTCCAAATGAATGGACCACCATTTGAATCAGCCTCCTGGCCTCTGCTGCCCACAGGAAGAAGAACGACTTCTTTTCTGGTGGGTTTGGGAGAAGGAATTGAGTCATGTGGTCCAGCCCCTTCTTTTTTCTCTCTTTTTGGAGTGGCAGCCTACTCACTGGCAAGACTCATCCTCTGTTTCTCTATGGGGTAAACTGCAGGTCCAGGTCCAGCTGGGGAAGCTGGTATCTTCCAAGCAGGCCTGGGTGGGCAAGTTTATTTCTTAGGTGTATTAACAAACCACTTACCCAGAGAGATAGGCCACACCCTCTGATCTGGCTTTTTTCAGCAATAAAGCTCCCATTTTGTTTGTTTTGTTTTGTTTTGTTTTCCTTCTTTTGGCTGCACTGCATGACATGTGGGATCTTAGTTCCCTGACCAGGGATCGAACTCATGCCCCCTGCAGTGGAAGTTCATAGTCTTAACCACTGGACCACCAGAGATTTCCCCTAAAGCTCCCATTTTGATCTCCAGCTGGCTACAGTTCCCTCACACTTCAATAATACCATGTCTTCCACCAGGCTGCCTGCTATTAGTTTCTAGAACGTACCAAGCTGTCTCACCCTCTGGGCCTGCTGTCTCCTTTGCCTTCACAAGTTGGAACTCCCTCCCCACAACATCTTTTTATGACTGATTCTTTACTTTTCAGTTCTCCCAGGGAGGCCTTCCCAAACCACTCTATCAAGCAAGCCCATCTCTACTCATTTTTCTCAATCATAGCTCCCTGTGTATTGTCCTTATTGTGCTAATGACAGCATATATTCTTATATATTTATTGATGTATTGTGTTAAATCTTCCCTATATGATGAAAACTCTATGGGACAAGGGCTTAATCTTTATTGTGTTTCCAGCACCTATCATAAGCCCTGCACATAGCGAGTCCTTAATAAGTATCTGTTGAATCAATTAATGAAGTTAATGTTTTCTACAAAGGAAGTTAATGTTTTCTACACGTTCAGGTGTTAAAGCATGGAATAGCTCTGTTGCTAATATTGGTTAATAGCTCGACAAATAATACTCCTTCAGGGATCTCTTTTCCTCCGCTTCATTAATTCACCAGCCAGCTCCTGATTAGTATGCTGATAACATTGGGGCTTCCCAGACTAGCATGTGAACCTGGTTCTTATCTGGGACATTTTGACTTGTCTGTCTCGTTTCTTCAACCTGTGACAGGAGTCCTCATGGAGACTGTATTTAGCTTCTACACAATCCAGGCACCATCTCGGTTATTGCTTGCTGTGTCATTCTGTTCAAACATATCTTTTGGTTTTTGCATTCCTTTCTTTCTGCATTCACTATACATTCAAGTTTGCTTTTGTAACTCTTTGTCTCTCTGTCCAAAGGGAAGCAGTAACACTGCCTCTCAACTCCTCCTTCAATCCGGAGATCATTTTTTCCTTGGGATCTCTCCTTCATAGCACTTTGAATTTAAAAATTAATATCCATATGCCTTTAAAGGTTTTTAAAAGTCATGAAGACACTACATTTATATTTTAACAGGAATAATCCTCATCCACAGTCTACGTGGTTTCCCTGGAATTTTTAACCACAGTTCTAGGAAGAGTCTATGCTATCTAAGAGGGTTTGTGAGTGAAACTGCAGTTGGAAAGGTACTAATGATGTCAAAGGGCTCCCTCTGGATCTAGAAATATCTATGACCATCTGTCTTAGATTGTCCTACCAGGACAAGGACAAGGCACAAAGCAACTCATAGGAGGTTTTGTTCTCATGAGATTTTGAGTTCAACTCAACTACACTTGACCTATAAGGCTCTTAGGTAGTTCAAAGTCATTCTTAGACTTTCCTAGAACTAGTGTGAGATGTAAAGTTTATAGAGGTTTTACCCATTGTGACTCATTGTCTTAGAAACATTCTGCCTGTGAATCATATATATATAATCATATATATATGAATATACATATGAATATATATGAAACCTATTTAAGGTAGAGCTGTAAATGGCCTTTGAAAATGGAAAATTATATATCCAATTGTAAGTGGTGTTCCAAATTAGAATATACTGAATTTGGGGGTGTTTTCTTTGATCTTTCTTTCCTGAGAGGAGTGGTCTAGGGTCACAATGCCTTTACAGTAGACTTTTCTGAATTTCAGGAAATTCTTATCCTTCTTACCCTGAATTTCCTTGGCCCTGAGTAGCCCAGAGGCTTAAATAGATGATAGTATGGAATATTCTGATTTAATACACAAATGGGCCTAAATGATATACCTAATGATGTCCAGGTAGCCTAAGAAAACTACTGGCTGGGTTCATGCTCTACACATGGAGAAAATATATAGCAAGATAAATACAATTTGATTATCTTTTCCTATTTTACCTTAATTTTTATTTTTTCATCTTAATATCTTATGAACTGGCATATGTCTATTATGTCCATACTGTGTCTAATATTACAGACTGGCAAAAGCAATATTGAATTGTCTTATGTATTGATATTATTATATATATGTACATATTCATATACATATATATCATATGTACTTATCCATGTGTGTGTGTGTGTGTGTGTGCGTGTGTGTGTGGGTGTATGTATAGGCACACACAAATTGAGAGATAATCCTATAATAAACATTTGGGCCCAATAACATGTCCCTATCATGACAGCTTGATCTGACAAAAGTATTGAATACTTTGTCTCCCATTTATTAAGACTCATTAAGTCTCCTGGCTATAAATGTTGTTGGAAAATGTTCTGTGGTGAGAGATACAAGCTCATGGGCAACAAATCTTGAAAGGAGAAGGTATGTCTGATGATATGTTTAAGCTAAAGCTGTTACTACAGGCAACCTGAGTCACTGATTGCAAATAAGGAACTGATCAGAAAGACAGAAAATTGAAGGACTTCCCAAGGTGGGGGGAAGTACATATATATATATAATGTGTATATATAGATATATCTCAGAAAAAAACTATTGTCATTTCAGGGGAAGTGGTCTTGAGGCTCTGTTACGTGACTTTTCTCATCCTTGCTATGTCAGCCTAGCCTATAGGAGAGAACACATGGGGATGTCAGGAAGAACAGAGCTGAGATGCAGAGATTTAAAAGACAAATGAAATTTGTCCCTCTAATTCAAAAGAAGTCAGGCTGCTGGTAATAAACAGCTAGAGACACAATCAGGACTGAGGATTCTGTCTTTCCTTAACCCCTCTGCTCTGTGCCATTCCCGAGGAGTGAGATCTAAGTACCCCCAGTGCCTACATAACAAGCGGTGTAAGCCACGTGCTCCAGGCCTTCTCCGAGCAGTCCCAGGCTCTAACTGACATCCTATGAAGAACAGGACCTCAGAAGATCCCCAGAGATATGAGGAGAACGTCTCAGACCTCAGATCAATAAACCCCTTGACTTTTGTCCATTATGTCACATCACCTCTTCTTCACTATGAGATGGGGGTCAGTCAGGGCAGAAGAGGGCAGACAGGGCATCTAGTTACTCCTGAGCTGAGCACCTAGCTCTAAACTCCAAACAGGGTGAATAGACCAATAATAAGGGGGATGAAGGAAAAGAAGTCCATGGATCTCTGGCAGCCCAGAGCCCCCCAAGGGTCTGCTTTTGCAAAAAAGGCTCCAAAGTGACACACCAGTTCAGAAGAGCAGAACCACGATTGCATTCAGAGTTCATAACAAAGGAAGGAGGTAATTTTAATCAAGGTGTGAGGATAAGATGAGAATTAGATTACCATAATTTGTGAGAAATGTTCCATAAGAGGTTGTTCTTTCTGATTAGGTGCATCGCCAATAAACTAGAAATTGATAGTATAAAGTTTCTGTATCAAATTGCCATAAATATATGATGACTTTCACGGAAGGCAAAATTTCTAGGATGTAAGTAGTTTTGCCTGGCAATGTTCCAGGCACATGGTAGGTTTACTAAATATACGCTGAATGAAGAAACTGCTGAATGAATAAGCTACAATCTGTATTTTTAACCTTGTAGTCTTATATTAGTGGCCCCATCACTAATTGTAAGCAAAGTGCCAGATGCGAGGAAATGTAACAATACTGAAGTATTAGTAAATGTTACCGGCAAGGGGTTTGTTTTATTTTTGTTTGTGTTTGTTTTAGCAAGAAATACACTAACGCTAGATTGTACAAAGGTCTGTATTATTATTCTGAGTGATCAGGGGAGCCAAAAAATGACAATTATCTCAGAAGTCCTATCTTATTTAGTTGGAATTTACCTTGGCTTCTAGAGGATTTTCTCATATTTAGGACTTTGAAACAGTGGAACTCTTTTTATGTTTATAATGTCCCTTGACTCATAAGTCACGGGAGAACTAATAACACTCTAAACTCTTCTAAAGAGTTTAAGGGAATATTCATTCTCCAGGTTCAGGAGATGAGCATATAGGTCCAGTGGGCTTTCGGAGCCACCTCTTCGCTGACAAGGATGGACTTGACTTCTCGTCAAGAAGAGAACAGAGGGAGCTGACACAGGCTTTCTATTTTTCACTCTAATGAATGCTATTTTCATTTGCGTTAGAGAGCAGTCCCCAAGAAGACTAGTGACAAGATGAACGTTCACTGGTTTCCTTTTTCCCTGACAGGTTCAAAAATGCTGTGCAGGGGGCAACTTAGACTTGGCTTCCCATTAATTGGTAGGAAGAAACTTTCTCTCCTGCTGTTCAGACTGTCATTGGATCTTTTAGCACATCCTGAAGTTCTGTGGAACTATCATTATCATATTTATCGTTGCTTCTGCTAGTGCTATAGGCAGTATCTCTGAGAAAATGGTGAAGGGCTGATATCCATGAGAGCCCCTCTGAATGAATGTCTTAAAGTAACTAGAAACTGGAGATAACTCTTGGCCAGGTGAGGAACAAGCCAACTGATACAAATTCTGAGTTCTGGGTTTGGGTAAAGAACTTATTCTGTGGTTGTCTTTAAATACTTTGAGAAAATAATTTAAAAAGTAATATTGAGATGATAATGATTATGATGTGCATTGCATAGGCAGGAGAGTGTTTTACATTTATTTGGTCATTTGACCTACAGAGCAACCCTAAGAGGTGATTATTCATGGAGCCCTGGGGAAGTAAGTGACTGGCCCAACTTCACACAGATATTACTCAACTCCAGTTCATAACTGGAAGGACTATAACAAAGTAAACCACAAAGATAAGAGCATAGGTCCTTCCTTCCAAGGACATTCCAGCAAACAGAGTCAAAGACTGACATGGTGAAACCAGGTGGGATTTACACCCAAGGAGGACAGCTAAAGGAAGAACAGAAGAGGAGAATGTGTCTTTCTAAAGGATGATGGTCCTTTCCATGGAATTCAGGGAAGATTTTCTCTTTTGACAAACCAGCCCTAGATCCGCTGTGGGATGAAAACATGAGAGTGAAGAAGGATACATGTAAGTGTTGAACATTGTCATGGCTTTGTGACATGTCAGCTAAGCTAAGCTAAACTACATTCCCCAGAATTCCCTTTCTAGTATGCTTCTGATCATGGTGGGCTACAAGGGAGATTCTTCCAGGAGAATTGGAGTGTCAAAGGGAGAGAGTAACCATTTTGTAATATATATACACACCCCCTTCCAGGCATTTGATCAAACACTAGGCTAGATGCTACAGTGAAGGGATTTTTCAGATGCAATTAAATTCCCAAATCAGTTGATTTTGAGTTAATGAAAAGAGAGATTATTGTGGATGGGCCTGACTTAATTAGGTGGAAGCCCTTTGAAGACTAAGCCCTCCTTGAATAGCCAAGATTCCAAGCAGTAGAGGAGAAAGTAAACAGTAAAATATCTCTACATTCTGAAACCTCTATACTCACTTCATTTTTGCAAATCTGCTGACTCACCTCATTGGCGTGAAGCAGCAGCTGGAGCTATAATTGCTCTCTTTCCTTCCTGATTGCCTGCCCTGTGGACTTCAGGATGATGAAACCAGCTCCTACGTTGCACAAGCATATGCCTTGTAACTAATCATATATATATATATATATATATATATATATATATTATTAACATACACACACACACACACACACACACACACACACACACACATACACATGTCCTCTGGTTGCACCTGATACCAACACTGAAGGACAGTGGAATCATAGCACATTTGAACACCAGCCCTGTCCACCAGCTTGTATATGGAGTTGTATTTCCAGGAGAGGAGGGAACACCGACTAGTACAGCATTCCAGGTAAAAGAATAAGTGGGAAAAATTAATATAAAGCCATATCCACCAGTGAGGAGAGGGTGTTCTTTTAATGGAACAACACATTGTGTTTAGTCTGCTTGGGCTGCCGTAACAAAATACCTCAGACTTAGTGGCTCAAACAACAGAAATGTATTTTCTCACAGTTCTGGAGGCCGGAAGTCCAAGATCAAGCTGCCAGCAGGGTTGGTTTCAGGAAGAGGCTCGTCTTTCTGGCTTGTAGACAGCTGCCTTCTCACTGGGTCCTCTGTGTGTGCAGAGAGAGAGAACTCTTTGGTGTCTCTTCCGCTTATAAGGACACCAATCTTATCAGATTAGGGCCCCACTCTTACAACCTCATTTAATCTTCATTACCTCCCCAAGTCCCTATCTCCACATTCTGTCACGTTGGACATTTAGGCTTCAACCTATGCATTTTGGAAGAACGCAATTCAATCTCTAACATTTTTCTTCTTGTGAACAAAAGGAAGAAAAATGTTTCCAAAATTAGGGAAGTTGAAGGACAGTCATTCCTACTAAGGATTAGCTAGTTATTGGTAGAAAGGAGAATTCTTCTACTGCTCAGGTTGTCACTGGGTAGCTCGGCACGCTTTTTATTCAACTTCCCTCTTGCTCCTCTGGTTCCTACCAACCATGCAGAATGTCTTTGTCTTGTCTTTACCAGATTGTCTGTCAATACTGGTTTCTCCATTGTTTTTCAAAAGAAATCCAGTTCATGTTTGTTAATAGATTTTACTGAGGAAGCATAAGAAAAATAGAAAGCAGAGTTTATATTTCACTCCCCTACCCCCATAGCCAAATATCTCAAGTCTTCTTACCAGATATAACTCTCTTATACTCCTACTGTGGTCCTCATACAGAATTCCCACACCCAGAGTCAGCCTTTTCTCCTCTAGTGTCCCATGTAATTCTGCCCCTCATCTGAATACTCCATCAGGCTATTGTTACTTAATAAAACATAAATTTGAAGTCTCATCCCACCAACCTAAGTGATTTATCAAACAACACAAAATGGTCTCCCTTGAAGAAGTTCTGGTAAAACATACTTTTCTCCCTCTTGCTTGAAGAGAAATAGAACTGTTCAAGTGGTTTGATGCCTGTACAGGACAGCTGCACTCCATCAAAAGGACACCCCCAAGTGGATGACTGTGGCACCCCAGCTCGTTAGTCATTGGTGAAAGTGAGCTGATTCAGGCAGGGGACAAAGACAGAGGGAGAGGTAGGCTTCAAGTGACCAAAGACAAGCAGATATTTTTTCATGAAGGCCAGACTAAGTTCTTCAAGAAGAAAGAAATGCAGCAAACCTGGTGTCATGTTAGCCACCTTAATCATCAAAGAGTCAACTGTCCTGTTGGGACAGTTGGGCTCATGGCATGTCATGCAGCTCGCCCTGAAGGAATGCTCTCCACTGCTCATAAAAATGGCTAATTTAACACAGCAACAAATTAATAATGGAACATAACTTTGCCACAGCACTGAAGACCCCACATATGTCTGCTGCACTGTTGGGACACGCCCTCCCCATGCCCTTCCCTCATCTCATTACACAAGTACCTCTTTCTGGAACTCACTGAGAACTGTAGCCTGTGGAACTCTTATACTTGGGTGCCTGAAACATGTTTTAGCAATTCAGTTTGGAAAGGCAACACGGTGTAACAGGGAGAGTTCGGGGAATAATGTGTGTGAATGTGCTTTGTTAATGAGATAACACATAAATGTACATTTTATTTTGTATGAGTCAGAAGCCAAGGGTACTAGTACACATTTTACTAATGATCCTCAGAAAGTCACTTTACCTCTTGAGAATTGAGCTTCTTTATTTGTAAAATGGTATTATTTAACTAGATGCCCTCTAAGACCAATTCTGCATGAATAATGACCATCGTCATAGTGATGACTTGGTATTCACTGCATGCCCAATATACCACGGCACTCTTCTAATCCTTGTACATGTACTATCTCATTTATTCCTCAAAACACTTATGAAAATATTATTACCATCATCCCTATTCTTCAAATAGAAAAAAACCTGAGGCACAATGACATCAAGTAGCTTGTTCAAAGTCATTCAGCTAAGGAAGAGCTAGGATTTTAACCCAAGCAACGTGCCTCTTGCCTACATTCAGCCACTATGCTATACTTCTATTGTGCGTACGTTTTAATGATGCGCTCTATAAAAACAAAAACAAACAGAGCAAAAAGAACAAAGCTTTGAGATTGCCAATACAGCATCAGTAAGCCAGCTAGTATCAAGCTGGGGATGTTTTTAATGGTGGTGACAGATTCATCATAATCCATTTATGTTCTTGTCCAGGCTTCTTATAACTAACATGGAACAGTTGGCTTGGGGTTAGCAGCACTGACTCATGTCGTGAAACAGGCAAAGCTAACTGGCCTACCCAGGATTGAACCTTTGACCTTGGGCACTTGATCATTTGGAAATATTTCACTTCCCAAGTTGTCGATGGATATTTGTTCATCTTCTGCCTGAAGAACCAGGCTTTGAGATCACCGTCCCTGACTGTGTTGATGGTCTGCTCGTGGGCAAATGTCATCTTGTCTCACCTTCACCCTGGGAGCCATCCAAAGGTGCAAAATAAAATTCAAAAGAGGCAGGGTTTCACTCAGTACTTAGAGACAGCTCAGAGCATCAGCTTTGGGTTAGCTCTGATCCCTACGACAGCCAAGCACATTTTCCATACCTTGAATGTCTTTCTCCTTCTGCCTGCCAACCCCTGACCCACTCAACCCTGCAGAATAGCCATTCACATTGATTTATCCCTCTTTGAACTTGTGTAGTATTGTCAGCACTGCATCAGAGTTTAGTGTCTGATTATGAGTTTTATCCTGCTGATTTGTGGCTCTTTCATGTGTGGTTGAAGCTCATTTGCACCAACAGGTACCTTGGAGAAAATGAGGCATACCTTTTTCATTCTTCCATATTACTGGGGTCAGTGATGTACCAAGTGTATGTTTCTGTTACTACCGGCAAAATATTTGCTGAGTTAGATTGAAAGGAGGAACTGCATACAGGGATCATCCTTTGAAGGAAGAGCTTTAGAATTCAGGAGTCTGTAGAAATGAGAACTCCTGATCACCATATGCATGGGGGTTCCTATGGGCCTAACCCTCTACTGGCATGGCCACAATTGTCATTTCTTCAGATTGCAATATCAACAAAAGCTTTTAAAGAATAAATGCCATCTGGGAATGACCCTAGCACAAAAACTTGGGAAATAATATAGCCAGCCATCCCTAACTCAATTCTAATTAGGCTGGTAGAAAACCAAGCAAAAAGTTAGATTCCCATGGGAATCTCCTCAGGAAGAAACAAAGGTCAGGCCTAAGGAGGGACAGTCACTCCTGGACAACCACACAGAATGTGGGAAGGCAGGAAAGTAGGAATGTCAAAAAAGGAAGGGAGAAAGCCACTGGTAAATGTGTCATTAGGCCAACCTTTGGGGATACCTCTTGAGTATATTTCTGGGATGACAGTGTGCATATGTAGATTCAAGATATTGCATTTCCTCAAGCAGGAGACACCAGATAACACCGCATCAGTTTACAATCTAAAGGAGCCAAGGACTCTCCTTGCATTGTCCTGATCTGATTAGCATTCTAGGCCGCAATAGAATTTGAAGAAACTGCTTTTGAATCATCCCTCTCTTTCTGTAAAGCCATTATAACCATGGTTCTCAAAGAGGACTTACTGGGTTGAAGGGTTGTTTGAGCATCTTCCCTTCACATAGTTTTCTAGGGTGAATAGTGGAACATCTGAACAGCTCAGCTGAGTATGTGTGTGCAGAGTCTCTGCTACTTGTGTATGTGCTCAGGTCAGCGTAGAGCAGAAGAGAGACCTTTTGATTGTTCCCGTCAGCGTATGCATGTCATTGACTGTGAAACAAACGTAGGCAGTCCCGAGCCAAATGTCCATCGCTGTCCAAGGCATCTGCAAGCCACATTTGTTTTGGGGCTATGATGGAAAGGGGCTGGCTATCTCTGTCTTGTCTTCTTTTACTTCCCTGATCCCCTGAACTAGAGGAAGGTGTTGCCATTGATGTCTTTCCCAGGTATGGCTTGTTATTTTTTTTGTAGATGCATTGACAGCCAAAAGCTTTGAGTAAGGAAATGATCCTTTAGGAACAAAAAAGCTCTTTTGTCTGTGACATTTAGGACATCAGGCAGAATGGTCTTTCCAGATAAAGTTGGCTGACGATGGGAAGAGTGGCGTCTACGGGTCATAAAGCACCATGTCTGTACATATTTCCTGCCGACAGGCACTTACTCTGCATGCCAATCCCATGTGTTAATGTCACTCCTTCCTCCTCCACAGGGTATGCAGGTCTCTTTGCTGAATAATTCTGCCTGTGGTACTTCCGCTGGTGGAGCTGGGAAGGAAGAGTGCACTGACTTGAACATCTTCTACAATGAGTTTATTTTTATTTGTCTATTTCTAAATGTTTAAAATTTTCTAACAAGCAAGACAAAAAGGTAGAACAAAAGGAAATAAACAGCAGCTAACTATACATTTTTTTTTTTTTACTGGATTCAGAACTTAGAATCTGACTCGGTATTAAATCTGGGCCTAATAAGCTTTTTAGAATACAACAATAGAGACAGGAAAGTCCCAAGCCCCCAGTGGTACCAGAGGTGTCACAGACTAAGTGAGCACAAATATTAGGCAAGTGCTAAAAGAGGAGCATCCTGTCAAAGTGACTTGACTGTGGATGGAGACCTCTGCTCCTTTCTGTTGACCCTGTCATAGCTCTCAAATGATTTGTCCTTCCCCCACCCAGGGCATTTTTATGATCTTTTATGTCATGAGAAAACATACAGGTATTGTCTTTTTAAGTCCAGACTGGAATTATCTCCCAGGGATTGGGTAAAAGAAATAGTTTGGGTTATTTTTGGGGGGAGTGGGTAGGGAAAAAGGATCAGAGGAAGAGAGGGTGTTTTCCCACATTTTACGGACACTGATTTTCTTGTAAGAGGGGGGAAAAATAGCTACAGAAAAGTGAGTACAAAAATAAGCTTGTCTGACCCACCTTTTCCCCTAGATATTGGGCAGCTATAAATCTGGATTGAGCAATGCATAAAAGAAGTCTGGTCACTTTCACTGATTTGCATAAATAGTGTATCATTGTGATTGGTGATTTTAAAGATTGTTTTAATTTTTATATGCTTTATAACTCTAGGTTAGGTTTTTTAAAAATAAAATGTAGGACAACAAAAGGAAATTGAAAATGCACATTTTCCTTGTTAAGTAAAATTAGTGCGCATCTTTAATAATATTTATTCAAAATATGTCACTTTGGAAAAAACGTATATCTTTGGAGCATCTTTGATGCTCTCCTCAGGGTCCATAACTTAGAATTGCCTCAATCTAAAAATATTTCATAACTCTGCTGCAAGGGCAGAGTATTCAGTCTGACGTAGAAGATTCTGAAGAAAGACATAAGAGGCGCTTTCAATTATAGGGACTGTTATTACACAAGGGATGGTGATCTTATCTTCTCTATTCCTAATGAAGAGAAAATGGAAAAAAAAACCCTGAATAAGGAAAAGCTATAGTTAGATACAAGGAAGAAGTAGCTAACAGTGAGGTTTGTGAAATATGAGAGCCATTGAGGGGTATTTTCTTGTCTCCCTTCTTGAACAGTATCTGGGTTAGAAGACACCGATATCCTAGAGGGGTCTTAGTTTCACCTCAGTGCAAGGGAGGGACTAGGACATCCAACTCACCAAGTCTAAGTAACCAAAAAACAAAAAAATAGTGCAAGTGTTCACAAACATTGGTGTCAGGAAAAAGCATCTGGGGAGTTTGCTTAAAATAACTCTCCCACGGCCCATTTCCAGAAATGGTGATACAGTGGCTCTGCGGTGGTCTCTGGAAATCTGTATTGATTTTGAAGCATGCCAAGGCTTGAGAAGCACAGATGTAATGTTGAGGCCTCTGACTTAGGTGCTGGGAGCCTGCGTTCCTCCCCTAGTCTGTCCCTAATTCATTAAATGATCCTGTCAAGCTGCGGCTTCTTTGCCTGAAAAATCCATATTTCATTTGGTCCGTCTCTCCTATGAGAAAAGAGCTGCAGAAGATTTCCTAAGGTAGGAAAGCATTTTACAAATCTGATGGCATATTCTTTTTATCAAATTTTACATCCCTCATTAATCATTTTCCCAAATTAATCAAAGAAAGCCTTCTCTTCCCCCAGCTAATTTTATACATGGAATTTCAAACCCACAGATACTAATTAGGAGCCTGCCCTGTGTGCAGACCTATAGAACCCAGTCTGCTACTTTCCACCTTTGTGATCTCAGGCAAATTATTCAAATTATCTGAGTTTCTATAACCTCATTTGTGAAATGGGAATGCTTTTACCTGCCTCCCCGGTTGTCATGAGAATAGAATCTGTAAAATTCCTGCTACCCTTACAGGAGTCTGATTCTTCTCCCCTGCAAACCCTGTCCATACTTTTTCAACGTTTCCTTCTATTTTTGAATGCGACTGTCCTGTGGCAGAAACTGAATGGCAAGATTAGATTGGAAAAAAGTAAGGTTAATAGAAAGTTACCCAAAATGAACAGAAATAAGCTTTTTACTTTCTCCAAAAGCTCAACAGGTGTCTCAATATATATATAAATCGAGAAAGGAGACAGTGGTACCTGTCCCTGGGCATGTGGTGAGGGACACAGAATTCCCTTAGGGCTTCTGCAAACTCAGCTTTATTGAGAACTCAAGGTCCTTCAGCAAACAGAACACACGGAATTTTCAGAGATTCTGGTAATGATGTTTAAAAAGCAAACAAAAGTATATTCAGTGGGGTCCTTTCTGGCCTCAGCTCTGGAATGATTTTTGCCCTCTTTCTGCTAAGAAGGGACTTAGGGGAGAAAATGGAAGCTGTAGTGTCAGACAGGAGAACAATGGAACCATGTTTTAGGTGGTATTTTAAAAATTACAGCTATGGAACCTTGCATCCTTAAAAATCTCTGGCATCAACTGAGAGCAGATATGGCAGGTGCCTTTGGAAACATGGGTTTTCTTTTTTTTCGGCAGTGGGTGGGGGAGTCCTTGTTGTTTAAAATAGGTTAGTGAATATGTTGCCTATTGTTGGCATGACTGCAGTCCTCAAAGAGAGTATAATACCCAACCAGAAACTGCCTACTGTTTTCTTTTATTGCATACAAGCTCAACACGACGGGAGAAATGTCCTTGAAACTTCAGCCTGAGAGTGTCTTTGTAGGAGGTGGTGGCATTGCCATCTGACCATCAGCTGAGCACTTGGGCAGTCACTTTTGAACCCCCCCCATATACTGAATACTCAGTGGCAGAAAAGATCCTGTGGCAGAGGCTGGCTGGTAACTTCCCCCAGACTAGGGGTGTGTCAAGTAATCAGACTGAAGGCCAGACTCCCTAGAGTGACACCTGAGGGCTTTCCTGATATGCCACTGGCCGGCCTCTCCAATTTATCCTTTCTTCCTGCCCCTCCCCCACTTCTCCCATCACAACTCACTGTAGCCCTCACTGAATGCATGAAGGAAGGAAGGAAGGAACCCTTTCAAGCAGCTTCTTAAAAGCAAAAACCCTACCTTTCCCTACCTCCATGTCTCACAACTCTAATTTTGGAAGATGGAGCTATAATACTTTGTTCTAGAACCAAGAAGTTTTGGGGGGTAAGGATTTGCTGACAAATGATCCTTTGGGTTTACATGAGGCAAATACTCTAATCCCATTCCCCACCCACAGATATAGGGTATCTATAAGTACAGACTGAATGTTTGTGTCCCCTCAAAAACTCATGTGTTGAAGCCCTAATCCCAAGTGTGATGGCATTTGGAGATGAGGCCTTTGGGAGATACATTAGAGTTAGATTAGGTCATGAGAGGATCTCATGATGGGATTAATGCCCTTATAAGAGGAGGAAGAGACATGAGATTTTTGTCTGCCATGTGAGGATACAGCAAGAAGGTGGCCATCTGCAAGGGAGCCCTCACCAAACAGAACCAGCTGGCACCTCGATCTTGGATTTCCCAGCCTCCAGAACTGTGAGAAATAAACTTCTGTTGTTTAAGCCACCCAGTCCATGGTATTTTGTTATAGCAGCCTGAGCAGACTAAGACAGAAATGGGTATTGATCATGGGGTGCTGCTGTAACAAATACCTAAAAATGTGGAAGTTGCTGTGGAACTGGGTAAAGAGCAGAGCTGGAAGAGTTTTGAGGTGCGTGCTGGAAAGAGCCGATATTGCCACGAAAGGAGAGTTAAAAGTATTCTGGCGAGGGCTCAGACAGTGTGGGAGCAACGGGCTTGGCTGTCCTTGAAGGCTCTGCTCACAACTATGGTTCCTCTACATGGAGGCCCTTGGGTAGCATGGACAATGGTAGAAGGGTAGGACTGGATCCTCCTTGTGCTGGTGACAAAGCCTGGCTTCCAGGTGCCAGCTTTGAAAGGCAGAGAGGGTTCTGGAAAGCCAACCTGGCATCTGTTTGCAGTTTGGAAGACAGAAAATTTTAAATGGGGAGAGAAAATTCCTGGGGAATCCTGCGAGAGATGAAAGTGGGAAAAATTGAGAGAGAGGGCAAGTAAGGGAGCTTGTTTGAATTTTAAAAGAGAGCCATTTTGTTGTGGGGTGCTTTTAAGAGTTGTCAGAAAATGGCTCAGGTTCACTGCCACCAGGTGAGGGGCTGAGAACTCCTTTGCTAATCTTTCCTGCCACCAAACCTCACCCTCCAACTTGTTATAATACTTGTAGTAACTCAACAAAGTGATGTCTCTTTCAGTTTCATTCTGTGTTGTGCTAAGCCTTATGGGCTGTACAGAAAACGTAGGAGACACAGGTGTATACCCAAGTTGTTTACAGCCTCACAGAGGAAACAAGGTTCACTCTTGCACAAACAAGCACACAAAAAACAGTACAATACTAGATAGTAGAGTCCACAAAGAGCTCTGGATGGTGGCTCTTTGCTGCATATTAGAATCGGTTGGGGAACTTTTAAAAATCTTGAGCCCAGGGCTTCCCTGGTGGCGCAGTGGTTGAGAGTCCGCCTGCCGATGCAGGGGACACGGGTTCGTGCCCCAGTGCGGGAAGATCCCACATGCCGCGGAGCGGCTGGGCCCGTGAGCCATGGCCGCTGAGCCTGCGCGTCCGGAGCCTGTGCTCCGCAGCGGGAGAGGCCACAACAGTGAGAGGCCCGCGTACCGCAAAAAAAAAAAAAAAAAAATCTTGAGCCCAAGCCATACCCCATAGAAATGAAATTAGAATCTCTGGGAGTGGGACCCAGACATCAGTATACTTTAGTTTCCCAGGTGATTCCAAGGTATTACAAACAAGTTTGAGAAACCATGTTGAAGGAAGAGCATTAGCTCTAACTGAAAAAATCCAAGCTGTCCATTCATTAGTTCTGTAACCTTGGACTAGCCAGTGAATACCCTGGGGTCTGACTATTCCAGAGATTTTTGTAAGTCCTATGAAGGGCACTTTATGTCTCCAATGATTAGCATAATGACTGCCACATCAAAGGTACCCAATGAAGATGTATTTATTTGAATGGATAACAATAGAAGAGATATTTGATAAGCTTGCAAATTAACAATGGTGCTATTTGCAAAAGATAGTTTAGTGATAATATTAGTAGTCAAAATTGTGGTAATTCAGATTCCAAGTTAAACAGTAGAGTTAAGCCCCAGTGTTTAACATGGTAGCTGTACCTAACGGTGTTCCACACGTTTGCTAAATTGAGAAGTGCCTTGGGTGGTTTGGAAGAATCAAGAGTGAAGCTTTTTTGTTCACCTTGGGAAATTGCCTGCTTCATTGTTCTGGTCTCTTCCATCTGTCTATGTACCACTGAGATGCCAAGCCAATAAGCCTATGACAGAGGTCCACGAAAGTACAGAGGATACGGGAAAGAGAGCGAGATAGGGGTGGAGGAAGAGGAGGAGGGGGAGGGAGTAGGAGTTAAGGATTCTTGGGAAAGAAGGAAGAGGAGGGGTGTGACAACAATAATGGGAAGGGATTAAGAGAGGTTGGGAAGATGGAGAGTGACAGAAGAGACAATGAAACGCTGGATGGGCTCAATGGTTCAAGACGATGAGATGACAATAAAGGTTTGGCTTTATGATGATTTGAAGGTCCCAGGACATGGGAGCAGAGGAGAGAGGGGGTTGGACTTGTAAAAGGAGCTGATAAACCGTAAGAATTCAGAGAACACGGCTATATAGCCCAGCAAGAGCATGTCAGGTTTTACTTGCCTGACACTTTGAAAGCATGAAGGTGGTTAACTTACCTCCCATTCCTGAAAAAGCCCAGGCAGGGACTTCCCTGGTGGCGCAGTGGTTGAGAGTCCGCCTGCCGATGCAGGGGACACGGGTTCATGCCCTGGTCCGGGAAGATCCTGCGTGCCGTGGAGCGGCTGGGCCCGTGAGCCATGGCCGCTGAGCCTGCGCGTCCGGAGCCTGTGCTCCGCAACGGGAGGGGCCACAGCAATGAGAGGCCCGCGTACCGCAAAAAAAAAAAAGCTCAGGCAGGCAGCTCCCTCTGGGACCTGCATTAACCCTCGTGCTCCACTGCCAGAAGCATGACCTCACTCCACTCGTCCGTCTGCAGTCCTCACAAGCACGATCAAACTTTATGAGGCTTGTTACCAGCAAATTACATGAGAAGCTGCAAAGGATTGGAGGGAGGAGGGTGGCAGTGGGGGGCCAAGTACACTGCCGGGAAAGGGGAGCAGGGGTAGGGATGCTGGGCTCAGCCTTGACTTGGAAGGCATCAGAGTCCATCAGTGAGCAGCTGGCGGCTCCTGCCACCAGGGCCCAATTTTCCAAGTGATGACTTGAGCGTTCACACCTGCACTGGCTGCGACCAAAGCCCTCCCTCCGCAGAGTTAATGGTGCAGGCAGAAGCCGGGGACACTTTTGGCCACAACAACAATTTCTCTCCTCTTTGGCCTCACCTTCTCTACTGGCAGAGGAGGTTTCTCTCCAGCTCCTCGTCAGCTTCTCCTTCTGGGTCTCTCTGCTGCTGAGGTGTGCAGATCCCACCTCCTTCCCCAGCTAGGCAGCCTCAGAGAGACCTGCTCCAAGACACAAAAGAATCCCAGCACCTTTCCCCTTAGATGAGCAGCTGGTCTCCC
This sequence comes from Phocoena sinus, assembly GCF_008692025.1. Classification (NCBI taxonomy): domain Eukaryota; kingdom Metazoa; phylum Chordata; class Mammalia; order Artiodactyla; family Phocoenidae; genus Phocoena; species Phocoena sinus. Next base: position 133,632,065 of record NC_045763.1, read on the forward strand.
CCTCTCCCCATTGGCTTCCTCTTCCCCTTCCCAAAGTACAGACCCAAAACTATTTACTTTTTTTTCCCCTACATAACACAACCTTGGACAATTCTCTTTACAGTTTTTGGCTTCCTTTGGTATATTCTCTTGGAAATAGACTGGAGATGGCATAACTAGAAATAACCCAGGAGCTGGGATTCCTGTGGCTTGGCGTAGCTCTTACAGAGAGAAGTAGAAAACTCATGCAGATAATTTTGCTTGAATACTTTCCTATAGCAATTGCCCCTTGGAGAGTCTCTGTAACCAGGGTTCCTCTCTCTTCAGTGCTACACACTTTTGTATGAGCGCATACACACACACACACACACACACACACATCCAAGTGAAAACATGCTCACTCACAATCTTGCTGAAACAGCACCAAATCAGAGTGTCCAAACAGGCCTGATGGTTTGGGGACAATTTAGGAGATGGATGCAGGGTAAGTTCAACCCAGGCAGAGTTTTGGATGCTTTAGACCAATCTGAAATGCAGGAAACCAGGGAAGCAAAGGAAAGATACCACGTGAATATTGTTACATAAATTTCCTCTCCCGGCACAGCTTGAGGTGGTTAGATGTTGTTTCTATCCAATGGGAGCTACTTAAGCTCTCCCACTAATGCTGGAAAAACATTCACTTAGTAGGCTTGTCCAAACAATTCCCTTTTTAATTCAGACATGATGAACTGCAGGGGAGAAGCAGTGCCCCAGGGCTGCCTGCTTCAGTAACATCATTCCTGACACGGCACACAGCCACATATCCACCCCAGCGGTCCATTAAAAAGCCTGACAAGGAAACTATGTTTATAGTCAGGTTACAGAACAGGGAGGGCGGGGAGGCAATTAACACCTTCTCCAGAACCCCTTTCCTTCTATTTTCTCTCCTTCCCAATGCCCACACAACATTCGCACACAAACCCACCTCCATCCCTGGCCTTAAGTGCTGTTTGATAAGCTCTTCCTCTGGCGCACCCACCTCCTTGCACAATGGTTCTCTGAGTGCACCTTGCAGGAGAAACCGTGTCCACACGTGGACCACTCACTCACACTCCCTCTCAGATCACAGCTAGACCCACAGCCTCTTCTTTTTGTTCCATCCACATTTTTGTCTAAACGCATTCATGTGCCATTTCGTCTCCCTAAGCTTGAATCTGCTCCCATCTTCTTTTCATGCACAGTCGTTCAGGAAAACATCCCTGCCTCCTCCCATGTCCCCGACCCAACCCTTCACCATGGCTCTTATCTTCCTCCACCTCTCAGCGGCCAATTCAGAGGCTCCTCCTCTGTTCCTGGTACTCACAAGAAGCTTCTACACAAGGCAGTATTATAAGTATTTTTTTTATCTTTCTTTTTTAAAATTTAAAAAAAACCTTTATTGGAGTGTAATTGCTTTACGATGGTATAACTACTTTATCGCTCCCTCGCCCTCTCAATACGTTCCTGTCCTTCCAACTGAACTAGATTCCCCTGAGTTAAAAAACCTGCCTCTGGATTATGTAACAAGTTCCTCGGGGAATACATGAGGATTCAGCCAGTCACTTAAAAGTAAAGCAAACTGCCAACAACAACAACAAAAAACTATTAAAAAAAATGCCTAGTTTACGCAGGAACCTAATTAAAGAAAGATCTAGTTGGTGAAGAGTAGTGGGAATGGAGGCAATTCTAGTGTGGGTAATGTGAGTTTCTTGTCCAACAGCCATTTTGCAAGTGTTAACGGGATAAAAAATGCCATTGGGGAAAACATGCATCTTTGAATACCTAATACTGTGCTTCACGAGGTGCAGTAACTGTGTCAAATATAGCAGTATTCACTGCAGCAATACGAAATACACACCACGAGTGTGATTAATTAGCCAGACTATCTACAGCACATGCTATCCAACATTCACTATTATGATGAAGTTTAATAACATCACATATCACTCTGTGATTAATATACATTCAATGATTCAAATATGGCTGTGCTGTGCTTATAGTTTCTTTGTAAGAAATGGAAATCATTGTAACACATTTCACACATATTTCCATATATAACTTTATTTTTCTGTGATATTTCCAAAAGTTGGATATCGTCCCCATGTGATTGCTCAAACGAAACTCTCGCGTACACTGAGTTCCACTGGCAGGCTGACTTCCAGAAAGAGCGGCTTGAGATGTGCAGGGAATGCAGGTGGCTGAGGGGCAGAGGAGAGCAGGAGACAGCGTGGGAAGGCCTTTCTCTACCTGTCTTTGCAGCACTGACCCTCAATTTACCAGAAAAGCTGCCCAATAACAAAGAACTGCTAAGTGCTTCTTGGGGAAATTGAGACTACTAAATCCAATTGACAGACCAGCTTTTAACATGCTATCTAGTACAGGGGTCAGCAGGTAGCAAATCTGCCAGTAAAGGGGAAGATAGTAATTTTTTTTTGATTTTGGGGCCATATGGCTTCTGTCACACCTGCTCAACTCTGCCACTGAGGTCCAAAGGCAGTGGTAGTCAGTAACCAGTGGGCAGAGCTGCATTCCAAGAAAACTTTATTTATGGACACTGACATTCGGATTTCATACGGCACAAACTATTATTCCTCAGTTTATTTTTTTCATTCAAATATGCAGAAACAATTTGTAGCTCACGGGCTGTGGAAAAACAGGTGGTGGGCCGGATTTGGCTCATGGGTTGTGGTTTGTTGACTCTGATTTACAGTGTTTCACTGCAGACATTTACTGACTCTCTAAGTCCCTCCCTGCCTTGCCTTCTCTCACCCCTCCCTACCTCCTTCTCTCTCTTTTTGATCTCCAGCTTCTGCCTGCTCAGCCTCCAGCAGTTATCAAGGGCATCCTGACATGCCAGATACACCCTCTCTGTATCGATGGAATCCTTTTTTTCGCTTTGTTGTTGTCATTGAGAGTGGGGATTTCTGTTATTTCTTCTAGGAAAAAAATGCCACTGAAGAAATGCCTTTCTGGACCTCCTCATCAAAGAAGATGCTTCTTCTCACCTCCAGAGGATGGGAGCTCTTTACTCCTATTCAGGAGTGGGGAGGGAGCAAAAACCTTCATGTAACTGGTGCCTTAGCATCGGTGATATTTCTTTACATGTTCCTACAAGACAACCACAGCCAACCCTTCAGGGAGTGTGTGGAGGAGAACGGGCACCTGGTCAGTCATTTGGGGTCTTGAATAGGGTCTCACAAAGCATAGGTACCAACACCCACTCCCTATACCAATTCCCTGCTGGGGAATCTCCGGATTCCACTTTGACATTCACTCTGTACTTGTGAGCTGGGAGACATTCAGAGGCTGGCTACGTCTTGTCTCTGAGTTCCTCATCCAGGAACACAGAGTTGGCATTGGAAGCGGACCTCCAAGGGTATTGCATGTGAACATGGCATGGGGTACGCTTTTGCCTCAGGCCAGCCCTGACCTCTACAGGTTCTAAGAACTTAACAGAGCTAAACGATATGTGGGGGGCCGAGCAAAGTGCTATATTACCTCCAATTTACAGAGACAGACACTGAGGTTCAAACTTAGGAAGTAAAATGTCCACAGTCAGAATATGAGATATAGCGGCAGCAGAAAATCACAAAGACTTCTCTCTATCACCAGTCCTTTGTCTCTACTACAGGAGTCCTGTGTGAGTATGTGTTACTTTATTTGTCCTCAGTGAGCATTCTTGCATTTTTATAGCCATAACATTTGCCCAAATGCAACGACACGAGGTCAGTTAATGTCACACTCCGGGCAGCCCCCTCTTCCATCCCTGGGTTCTGGGGGGTGGGAGAAATTCGCAAAACTGTAGAACTAAAGACAAGTACACGTTGTAAACCAAAAGTCTGCATCCCTGCTCTGGTGCTGTCCTTCTCCCGTGACCCAGGCTCTCTGCTTGATGATACTTGCCTGCAGAGAAACTAGTCAGCAAGGGGAGGTTCCCGAGCGGTGGGGAAAGTCTGAACATGTTCATAGCACTTTAAGTCTCTCTACATAGTCTGATACCATTGTAAGCCCGCAGTCTCCCTCCAACTAGTTATTTGTAGCAATGGCAAAACAACAGCAGCATAGCTGTAGTGATGGGCAGCTGGGAAGGACCTTACAAATCGCCAAACTTCCCTTCTCCCTGCAAGCAGACAAGCCAAGCATCTTACCTTGGCACAGAGAACTCATCCCTCCAAAGGCCTAGAATCCATATGGGTATTAACCAATTGGTCAAGTCTACTAGAGCTCTTGGAAAAACAATGCCTCATTGCTCTGCATTGCAATTGCAAGAGGTCAAGATGGAGCTAGTCAAAGCTCGCATTATGTGGGCAAAAGGCAGGAGTCAATATAAAAAATAAAACTGTTATGTGGAAAGGGATAATGATAGGCCAGTGTCTAGTTACTTTGAATCAAAACATATGATCTGAGGAAGAGCAGCTAGGACTGGCAAGATACATCCGAGAAGACCCCAGCAGGACTTTATAATGATGTGCCTCTAAAGTATGAGTTATATGTTAAGCAAGTGTTCTAAAATATCTCATGAACTAAGCTGTCAACAGCCAACTGTCGACCTTGTGCGCTTTCCTTTGAAAGTGCCAGAATGTATGATTGGTTCAAGGCCCAGTATTTAGGACATTGGAAAGGGCAGATGAGTATACCCAAATCCCAACTTGGAAGATAAGCCTTGCAAGGCCAGTTGAACAGAATTATGCCTAAGCAACTCTTGAAAGAAATGGTTCTAACATTTGAGACCCATATGAAAATGCAATTTACTCTTGGACAACGTGGCATTCCCTGTGCAGTGAAAATCCAAGTTACCATCTGCTCTGGGCATCCGTGGTTTTGCAGCCGCAGACTCAACCAACCTCAGATCGTATAGTACTGTAGTATGGATTTAGTGCAAAAAATCCACATGTAAGTGGACCCACACAGTTCAAACCCGTGTAAGTGGACCCACACAGTTCAAACCCGTGTTGTTCAGGGGTCAACTGTACTTCATAAGTTCCTCATGGGAACATTTCGATTGATTCCAACTCTTCAGAGCCAACAATGAAAAAAAATGTTGACCTGAACCACCAGGCAGTCAGAGTCATCTGGGCCCTGACCCTGGAGGAATGTATTAGTACTCACTGCAGATGTACCCATTTTCATAAATTCATGTACTCCTTCGTCCAGCTAACATTTATGTGAACACCTACTTGTACCAGGCTTTATAGTAGGGGCTGGGGAGACAAACAAACAAAAAAGTATTATCTCTACCATCAACTAGCTTACAATCTAATATGGAACTTGACATGAAAATAAACAATTACGATACAACACAATTAGACAATGCCTACAAAAAAAGATGTGTAACAGAAATAGTTACTATTTGTGTCAAGCTCAGTAAGTGACCTAGGGACAGATTATTTATATTATTTACATAAAATTTAAAAGATGTGAGGGTCTAGGATAAGTGCCTTAATCTCCTAGGAAGGTCAGGAAAGGCTTCTCAGAGGAGATATTATTTAAGTTGACCAATAAGGCATATAGGCTGCTTCCCAGGCAGAAGAGACAGCATACACAGAGGCATGGAGACACAAGAAAGCATGGTGCATGCAAGCAAATACTAGTAGATCAGAGGCTTCTGGAAGAATTCAGCAAAGTGAGAATCTCCCCTAAATGACACCTTCCTCTAAGGAGACAAGTGATTCTTAAAACCCTGACAGCTTTTCTCCAGTGGGAGACATGGATACCACAGCCAACTGCTTGCAGATCCTTGAGTAACCTCTCCATACCCCTTTTCCTTATATGGTCTGCATCCTAACCATACCGGTAATGATCTGTCCTAATAGAAGTGACAGACTGCATTCTGGTTTTCCAACCAATAGGCAGAGACAGGCCAAGCAGCATTGCCACAAGCTTGCCCTGCACTCATAACCTGGACCACAGCCAGGGGTAAACACACTCCGAGGTCCTAGGGTCCAAGCATAATTCCCTGTTGCTATGTCTGACCCTCACTCCTAGATATCTGCTATTTCTACTGACTAGGAAAGCAGCATTTTTATTTTTTTAATTTTTATTTATTTATTTTATTTATTTATTTATTTTTTTGCGGTACGTGGGCCTCCTACTGCTGCGGCCTCTCCCGCTGCGGAGCACAGGCTCCAGACGCTCAGGCCCAGCGGCCATGGCTCACGGGCCCAGCCGCTCCGCGGCATGTGGGATCCTCCCGGACCGGGGCACGAACCCATGTCCCCTGCATCGGCAGGCGGACTCTCAACCACTGCGCCACCAGGGAAGCCCGAAAGCAGCATTTTTAAACACAGTCTGATGCAGTGAGAAGAACACTGGATTAGAAGTGAGGAGGTCTAGGGATCTCTGTGAGTCTACTATTAATTATCATGGTTCTTCTGCCAGGTCTCTTAACCTCTCTGGACTCTGGTTTCCACATCTGAAGACTGGATGGATTGGCGTAGATGACTCCCACTGTCCTTTCTAGCTCTAAGATCCTCTGAGTTATTGCTACTCAGGGAACACAATGGGTAGAGGTTGTCATCATACTCACAGTTCAGCCAGACTCTGTGTCATGAAAGATTATTCTAGAACAGGGTTAGCAAACTACAGCCCATGGGTCATATCTGGTCTGCAGCCTATTTTTGTACAGCCCACACACTGAGAATGGTTTGCACATATTTTTTAAAAAATTTAAAATAAAACAAAAAAGAATATGTGACAGAAACTATATGTGGCTCGCAAAGCTAATGTAGTTACTATTTGGCCCTTTACAGAAAAACCTTTGCTGACCTCTGCTCTAGAACACTCAGAAACTGGCCATATCAGAGGCTGTAGCCATTCAATATTCTGGAAAAAGAGTATTTCCTAATTTTTCTTAGGCTATGTGGCAGATTATATATGGTCACAATTTTTACATTCTTCCTATTGGTCTGTGTCCCAACACCCTGGCTCTGGGTGGGCTCTGTGACTGCTTTGTCCAATAGGATACTGAGGACATGTACTAAGCCAGTGTTGGGGCCCAGGCCTTGAGAAATTGGCACTTTCCTCTTTCTCTCTCTTGGGACACTCTCTCTGGGAGCCTGGAGTGGCACCCTCATAAAGGTGACAGACATGTGAACTGAAGCCATCTTGGGCCCTCCAGACTGGCCCATGTGCTAGCTGAGCACCACCAAGGATCCTCAGTCAACATCACATGGAACAGAAGAATTGTATAGTCAAGCCCTGCTCAAATTTGTGACCCACAAAATCTGCACATGTAATAAAATGACTTGTGTTGACCCTCTAAGTTTTGGTGTAGTTTGTTACATAACTAGAAATAACTGGAATAGGACCAGTGTGGGGTGCTTATGAAATATATAGCAGGAGCTTCCTCTGTCTTGGGTGGGATCCCAAATCTGTATTTTAATAAGGCCCTTCAGGTGATTCGTATTCTCAAACAAGTTGGTGAATTAATCTTCATAGTGACTCTGTTCTGGTAGCATGATTTTCCGGGATGTGCTTGGGTACCTAGATTCTTCTGTTGTACCTTCTGGACGTCTCTAGGTATGGCCTGGAGCTGCCCACAGCCTACTCCCCAGTACGTCACCTCCAAGACACCAAGTCCTTTCTTTGGACAGAACATTACCCAAGACACTGTGGGGACTGGACTGACTGTAAATATTGAAGGCCAGGTCTTGGTGTCATTTGTCATCATAACCCTCGCATCTAGCATAGATCCCAGCTGGGCACAAAGTAGTTGCTGAATGCACCTTTATGGGTTAAAAGCAAATAATAATTGCCATGCATTTATTGATCATTTACTTCATCCCAGCATTTGGTTTTCCATGATTGTTTCATTTAATCCTCACAGTGATCCTGAGAGGCAGTTGTCATTTGCTTTGCCTTAAAAATAACAAACCTAAAGTTCAGGGGATGAATTTGCCCAAGGTAGCTGGTAGAACAGCTATTCAGACAGGATGCTTGACTTCAGTGCTCTTAACCATCCCACAACCCGCCCTCTCATAGGTGAGGCATTCATAGTCCCTGACTTTGAGGGGCTTAAAACCTGGGAGAGCCAGAGCACAAGTGCACACCTGGAAACATTGCACAGAGTAGATTGTGTAGGCAGACTGCTGTAGGGATCCATGAGAGTTCTATCAGTTGACTGTTGCTTCATAGCAAATGAACACAAACTTAATGGCTTAAAAATACCCATTCAGGGGCTTCCCTGGTGGCACAGTGGTTGAAAGTCCGCCTGCTGATGCAGGGAACACGGGTTCGTGCCCCGGTCCGGGAGGATTCCACATGCCGCGGAGCGGCTGGGACCATGAGCCATGGCCGCTGAGCCTGCGCGTCCGGAGCCTGTGCTCCGCAACGGGAGAGGCCACAACAGTGAGAGGCCGCATACCGCAAAAAAAACAAAACAAAAAACCCCAAAACAAACCCATTCATTAGCTCACAGTTCTGTATGTCAGAGGTCCTAGGGCAGTGTGGCTGGGTTCTCTGCACATGGGTCACCCAAGGCTAAAATCAAGGTATCAGGCAGGCTCCAGTCTCATCTGAAACTCAGGGTCCTCTTCTAAGCTCACTTGGTTGTGGCAGAATTCAGTTGCTTGTGGTCGTAGCACTGACGAAGGTCCTTTTTCCCTTGTTGACTATCAGCCACGGGCTACTCTCAGCTCCTAGAGGTCACGCATTTTCCTCATTCCCTGGCCCCTCTATCTTCCAAGCCAGCAATAGAGAATCTCCCTAGTGTTAAATCCTGCTCACACTTCAAACTCTTTAGGAAGAGCCCAGTGCCTTTTAAGGGTTCCTCTGATTACGTCAGATCTCTCAAGGATACTCTCTTTTTTGTAAGTCGACTGATTTACATCTGCAAGATCCTTTCACAACACCCTTCTAACACAGTCCCTTCAAACACCTAGGTAAGCCTTTGCTTGAATAGGTGGTAGAAGAATGGGGATCTTGGGGATCGTCTTGGAATTCTGCCTAGCCCAAGAGCACAGAGCAGGAACAGACTGACGAATAGAGGCTGCTTCACAGATGTGTTCTCTTGCAAAGATTTTCTCTTTCTCTCTACTTAGAGGCCCCAGTGGAGACGGTTCCATTCTGGAACCTTAAGGCAGATGATTATACGGTGGCTTCTTAATCTGAGAGTGGGGTTTGGGGAGGAGGGAGTGCTGGCCCGTAAAACAATGCCTGCATGCTGATGTGCTGTACAAAGGTAGAGGGGCTGTGAAGAGTGGTACCCCATTCTGGCTCCCCGTCTTTCTCCTCTTAATAAGGTCTCTGTGGAGAGCATTCGCCCCAGAAGTGTGAGCTGGGCAGGGTCTGAGTTTGCCTTTCCCGCACAGCCCTGTGTTCTTGGCAGAATCTGCTGCTTTTGCAAGAGAATTTGATTACTGAATAATGAATTATCATTCTTCTTTCATTTTCCAGCTCTCTTCAGAAATGTGCTGCTATTTTTCTACTTATTGAGGCTCAAAATGGAAAGAAAAAGAGGAGATTCATCTTTCATTCAGAGAGGGAAAAAAAATACAATCTTACCTAACAACTCCATTTCATTCCCGGGGATGATAGTAATAATCGTTTTAATTAATTCAACTTCTAACTTCGGAGTAATTTCATTACTTCCTTAACTGGATAATAATGTCTCCAATGAAGTGAAGCTTCACTAGATAATACCAGGCAGGGCCACTTGGTCAGATAAAAAGTCCTTACCCTCTTGGGGGACGATCTCCTCCCTGCTGGGCAGGGAGGGGACATATCTTGGAAATGAGTATTCCACTCAAAGAGGATAGAGCTGTTCCTGCATCAGAGACCAGAAGCGTGCTCGGAAGTCCTCCCAGGGCTGTGGTGGAGGCTGCCCTATATATCACAGGTGTGGGAGTTCTATATAATATGAGATTTATTCTCCTGGGAACAGGGATGCATACAGGGAACTTGCCATGAGCGAGGAGGCGGGTAGCTATAGGTAAGGAAGGGGTAATATTACAGGCTGGAATTCATGTATAGCGGAGTAAGCAGAAGGAACCTGAAGGTGGCGCAACATGAAAATTGACCTATGACCCAAGACCAGTCCTTAAGTAACTGCAACTCAAAATAAGCTCCTGAGGAAGGAAAAGCTGACAAATGGCCGGTTCTGGGATATGACCGCTTAGAGGCCCTCCTTCAAAGGCCAGTTACAAGTTGTGCAGCATCAATGAGGTTCTGTTGGAGGGATCTCAGTGTGTGTGAAGGTATGTGTGTATGAGGATATGTGAGAGTCTGAGTGAGTGTGTGTATATGTGAGAGGGTGTTGTGAGGATGTGTGTGAGAGACAGTGGAGGGTGAGTGAGTGTGTGTGTGTGTGTGTGTGTGTGTGTGTGTGTACATGGTGCTGGAAGGAATCCTGACACAAGCCAGGTTTTGCCTGAGTGACCTTTACACCTTTACACGTTTACAACAGATTAAAATCCCCGTGGAGAAGGAATGGCAGGACCTGGCAGGGCAGGGAGAAGCAGGAATGGATTCAGCACTTAGCAAACAGAGACAACTAAATCGGGTGACTGGGGGAGGAGCGGTGGGGGGGGCGGAGTGGAGGTCAGAAGGCATCTGGCTTGAGCAGCTGGGTGAATAGTGGCCGCATTAACATGGAGAACAGAGAAAAATGGGAGCAAGGTTAACAGGACGTCATTTGAAACGAGTATTTGCTTTTGAGGAAACCACATGTGTCTTCAAGAAATACTTCTTGTCTTCAGAGTCTGCAAAAGCCTCTGGTCTGCTATCATCCACAGACTGAACTACCAAGAATATTATCTCATGCTTTAATCACCGTTTCCTGTCTCTCGATCTGCCTTCCTCTGTGTCTATCAAACTTCTTCTGTCCTGCTTTTCGAGTTTTGCTTTTTCCCCCCTGCTGATCTTGTGTACACTTTCTAGAAAGCCAGCATTATCTCCACATTTTGTTAGCTCAAAACTGAGTGCAAGCACAGCCAGGGCCCCAGGAGGCACCCCCAGCTGTTTGTTGACTTGAACTGTATACAACTAAGGATCCAAGAAAAAGTAAGTTTTTCTGTAGTTTTTATATTGTTTAAAACTTACTTAGCTTGGTACCTACTAAGGAAGCTCCAGAATATCAAAGAATAAATAGAAATTAAAATAAAAGCAAAAGCTTCTTTTGCTTGTGAGAGATCTTGCCCCTCTCCATCATTAGCTTATTCAGCTAAGTACCATTAGTAGAACCTGGGCTTCCACGTGAGCTGGTAACCCCTGGGGCGTTAAGACAATTGTTCAGTTAGAAACATCTGGAAAGGACAAGGAACATTGAGACTTTGAGACCAGGGGAATGGGAGAGGACGATTTCCCTGAAAGGTGACCAGGCAGGCATGGGTCAGGACATGTGACACATCACTGTGTCACAGGAGGCTCCAACTGAGAGAGAGACTGTCCTTTCAGATGGTCCGTTACTGGAGGATTACAATTTTTTTTTTTTTTTTTTTTTGCGTTACGCGGCCTCTCACTGCTGTGGCCTCTCCCGTTGCGGAGCACAGGCTCCGGATGCGCAGGCTCAGCGGCCATGACTCATGGGCCCAGCCGCTCTGCGGCATGTGGGATCCTCCCGGACCGGGGCACGAACCCGTGTCCCCTGCATCGGCAGGCGGACTCTCAACCACTGTGCCACCAGGGAAGCCCGAGGATTACAATTTTAAAAATTAACTAGCCCCCTTATGAGAGGGACCAGATTTAAGACAACATGCTGCTTTGTTTCCTAGTTCTCTTCCATAGCAAACAAGGCTCTAAAAATGCTTTGCAGAACGAAATCATGAATCATGCTGGAGAGAGCAGTAAAGTCCAGATGAAGGACAGGCTGCTATAATAAACTCCCACAAAAACCTCAGGAAGGGTACCCCTGGCAGGAGTTGAAGGGTAAAACATTCTGCATCAGGAATCGTGGAAATGTATAGAAAGACAAGGGCAAGAAATCTGAGGACTGAGAAAATTGGAGGCAGGGGATGGGGGAGGATCAGGTTATAAGGAGCTATAAGAGAGGCCATGAATCTCATCCTATGAATCGTGAAGTATCCCTATAACAGGTCTGGAACATGGTGGATTGGTGTGCCTTGAAGGGCATGTGGAGAGTTTGCCTGCACACACAGGTCAAATCAGCCTCTGGCAGATGCAGCCTTTTTCTCTGGCACCTAGATCATTAGCATCATAGAGATGAGCAGTCTTCTGACTCAGCCATCACAAAAGCAAAACTCTGGAGGGCCCAGGCAGGCCATGTAAGTGAGTGAACCCAGCTAGGCATAGGAAAAGCCATTCATCTGGATCTCTCGACTGATGGAAACGTGGATAGAGAGAAATATTTCTCTACCATCAGGAAATCTGCAGTGTGAGAGGATGATCAAGGGGCCCTGGCACTCAGCCTCAGTGTCAGAAGCCAATATGGTATGGATGGAGAGGAGGCATGCTGGACGGTTCATGGTAATGGTGTGGCCACACTCTCTACAGCCCACTGCCAGCAAAGGAGATGCAGTGCCCTATGGCTGCCACATCTGATTGTCAAAAGAAGTTATCCTGGTTTTTATGTGATGTCTGCCAATTTAAAAATATTCAGATTTTTAAAAGATACAAAGAAAACACCTGGGAAGGTTGCATTCAACCTGTATGCAGTCAATTTAAGATCTCTGATCTGGTTCAACAGTCTCTCATTTTACAGATGAGAAAACTGAGGCCCATGGAGAAGTGTCTGGCCCTCTGTTACACGATGAGCTGGGGCCAAGGCTACACCTCGAGCTTACACCTCCCTGACGCCAGGCCTTCTGCCGTCTCCCTGCTTCTCTGGATACGTTATCGTCCCCTCTGCAGCCTTGTGCTGCTCCCTGGTCATCAGCATCTTCACTGCATTAACCCAGTCAGGAAGCTTTCTGTGTACAACACATGTTCTACAATACCTGCCAAAAGTAAACAAAACAAAATACCTTACCCATTCCTTCAGGACCTAGGGTGGGTTAAACGGTAGCGCAGTAAAGATATTCATGTTCTAATCCCCAGAACCTATAAATGCCATCTTATTTGGAAGGATGCTCTTTGCAGACATCAAGTTAAAAGATGTTGAGATGAGATCATTCTGGGTTAGCCATGTGGGTCCAAAACCCAATGACAAGCATCCTTATAAGAGGGAGGCAGAAGGAGATTAAACAGACAAAAGAGGCAGAGGCAATGTGACCACAGAGGCAGAGGTTAGCGTGATGCAGCCATAAGTCAAGGAATGCTGGCAGCCACAAGCAGCTGGAAAAGGCAAAGGGTACATTTCCTCCAGGGCCTCCAGAGGAAGTACATCCCCGCCACACATTGATTTCAGACTTCTGGCCTCCAGAACTGTGAGAGAATAAATTGTAATTGATTACAGCAGCCACAGAAAACTAACACAGGACCCTTCCTTCTGGTAGGGAATAGGAATTTCCTGTGAGACTAATAACAATGACTACCATTTGTTGGCTACTTCATTTATACCAGGCCCATATGTTTTTTCCAATCCTCATACCACTCTTTAAAATAGGTGTTATCTCCTCTCCCATCCCTCACCCCCACCCATTACACAAACAGGGAAACAGAGGCACTGAGAAACCACCCAGCTCCTAAGCAGTAGAGCCAAGATTTGAAGCCCATGCTTTTTACTCTCTCCACTCTACTTATATGGAACTTCCTCGAATAAGCTCTTGTAATGTAATAGCGAGGCTTTCTTAGCTCCAGAAAGCAGCTCTGAAGGTGGGAATCTCCCATTGTTAGAACAGATCAATGCAAACATTTTTTTTTGAACAGTGACCAAGTTTTTTAGATTTAATATTTTAAGCTAAATTATGCCGGAATTAAAGAAAGAGCTGTGCCTGGTACACCGACCTGTGGGCAAATGCACATCACTTTCAGATGCAGGCATTGCTGAACTGTATCCTAAGATGAATCACCATGAGGGGAGACTCTGTTCATGTACTGATAATTTCATTTTTTCAGACCTCTGGGAATAACCACCACACCAATGTATGAAGTCAGGAAAAAACAACTTCACCCTAATACAGCAGAGGCAAAGCACAGATTGACCAAAACTGGGACCGGCTTTACTGGAGAAAAGGGAAGTACCTGGAATCATGATGTTTAAGTAGCTAGAAATATTTTGAGGAGTTGATTGTGATCCAGAGAAATAGTGTGGATGTTGAATACTAACCGTGAGTGTTTAGATAGTTGAACTTAATCTCTTTGAGCCTCAATTTGCAAATTTGTAAAATATAAGGATAGAAATAATGTGTACGTATCATATGGATAAGGGTGTGGCAAATATCTGGTTCTCAATTAACAATGGTTATTAAATTATTATTATTGCTGTTGTTAATAGTCCCGACTCTTCCCTGGTTTATTATACAAAATTTAAACTCAAATATTCTGTAAGAGGATATCACAAAAATTATCCAATCACCAGTTTAATTTCTCTTTCTATAGTTATACAGAGAATTGAAATTCCACACCAGAAATATTGCACCCTTTCAAATTATCCTTTAAAATAACTTGTTGCATGTCTTCCTTGGTGAAATGTCTATTTAGGTCTTCTGCCCATTTTTTAACTGGATTGTTTGTTTTCTTGATATTGAGCTCCATGAGCTGTTTGTATAGTTTGGAGATTAATCCTTTGTCTGTTGTTTCATTTGCAAATGTTTTCTCCCATTCTGAGGGTTGTTTTTTGTCTTGTTTAAAATTTCCTTTGCTGTGCAAAACCTTTTAAGTTTAATTAAGTCCCATTTGTTTATTTTTATTTCCATTACTCTAGGAGGTGGGTCAAAAAAGATCTTGCGTGGTTTACGTCAAAGAGTGTTTTCCTCTAAGAGTTTTATAGTGTCTGGTCTTATGTTTAAGTCTTTAATCCATTTGGAGTTTATTTTTGTGTATGATGTTAGGTAGTGTTCTAATTTCATGCTTTTACATGTAGCTGTCCATTTTTCCCAGCACCACATATTGAAGAGGCTGTCTTTTTTCCATTGTATGTTCTTGCCTCCTTTGTCATAAATTAGGTACCAATATGTGTGTAGATTTATCTCTGGTCATTCTATCTTGTACCATTGATCTATATTTCTGTTTTTGTGCCAGTACCATACTGTCTTGATTACGGTAGATTTGTGATATAGTTTGAAGAAGGGGAGCCTGTTTTCTCCAACTCCATTTTTCTTTCTCAAAATTGCTTTGGCTATTCGGGGCCTTTCGTGTTTCCATAGGAATTGTAAAATTTTTTGTTCTAATTCTGTGAAGAATGCCATTGGTAGTTTGATAGGGATTGCATTGAATATGTCGATAGCTTTGGGTAGTATAGTCATTTTCACGATATTGATTCTTCCAATCCAAGAACATGGTATATTTCTCCATCTGTTTATGTCACCTTTGATTTCTTTCATCAGTGTTTTATAATTTTCTGAGTACAAGTCTTTCACCTCCTTAGGCATGTTTATTTCTAGGTATTTTATTCTTTTGGTTGCAATGGTAAATGGGAATGTTTCCTTAATTTCTCTTTCTGATTTTTCATTGTTGGTGTATAGGAATGCCAGAGATTTCTGTGCATTAATTTTCTATCCTGCAACCTTACCAAATTCATTGATTAATTCTAGTAGTTTTCTGGTGGCATCTTTAGGATTTTCTATGTGCAGTATCATGTCATCAACAAACAGTGACAGTTTTACTTCTTCTTTTCCAATTTGTATTCCTTTTATTTCTTTTTCTTCTCTGATTGCCATGGTAAGGACTTCCAAAATTATGTTGAATAGGAGTGGTGAGAGTGAACATCCTTGTCTTGTTCCTGATCTTAGTGGAAGTGCTTTCAATTTTTCACCATTGAGTATGATGCTTGCTGTGGGTTTGTCATATATGGCCTTTATTATGTTGAGGTAGGTTCCCTCTATGCCCATTTTCTGGAGCATTTTTATCATAAATAGGTGTTCAATTTTGTCCAAAGCTTTTTCTGCATCTATTGAGATGATCATACGGTTTTTATTCCTTAATATGTTAATGTGGTGTATCACATTAATTAATTTACGTATATTGAAGAATCCTTGCATCACTGGGATAAATCTCGCTTGATCATGGGGTATGATCATTTTAATGTGCTGTGGGATTCTGTTCGGTACCATTTTGTTCAGGACTTTTACATCTATGTTCATCAGTGATATTGGTCTATAATTTTCATTTTTTGTGATATCTTTTTCTAGTTTTGGTATCAGGGTGATGGTGGCTTCATAGAATGAACTTGGAAGTGCTCTTCTCTCTGCAATTTTTTGGAAGAGTTTGAGAAGGATCAGTGTTAGCTCTTCTCTAAATGTTTGATAGAATTCTCCTGTGAAACCCTCTGGTCCTGGACTTTCGTTTGTTGGAAGACTTTTAGTTATGGTTTCAATTTCATTACTTGTGACAGGTCTGTTCATATTTTCTAATTCTTCCTGGTTCAGTCTTGGAAAATTGTACCTTTCCAAGAATTTGTCCACTTCTTCATGGTTGTCCATTTTATTGGCACATAGTTGTTTATAGTAGTCTCATAATCCTTTGTATTTCTGAGGTGTCAGTTGTGATTTCTCAATTTTCATTTCTAATTTTATTGATTTCCATCCTCTCCCTTTTTTTCTTGATGAGTCTGTCTAAGGGTTTATCAATTTTGTTTATCTTCTCAAAGAACCAGCTTTTAGTTTTATTGATCTTTGCTATTGGTTTCTTCATTTCTATTTCATTTATTTCTGCTCTGATATTTACGATGTCTTTCCATCTACTGACTTTGGGTTTTCTTTGATCTTCTTTCTCTAGTTGTTTTAAGTGTAGGGTTAGATAGTTTATTTGAGATTTTTCTTGTTTCTTGAGGTAGGTTTGTATTGCTATAAACTTCCCTCTTAGAATTGCTTTTGCTAGATACCATAGGTTTTGGGTCATCGTGTTTTCATTGTCATTTGTTTCCAGGTATTTTTTACTTCTCTGATTTCTTCAGTGATATCTTGGTTATTTAGCAGCACACTGTTTAGCCTCCATGTATTTGTAGTTTTTACAGTTTTTTTTCCTGTAATTGATTTTCAATCTCATAGCTTTGTGGTCAGAAAAGATGCTTGATATGGATTAAATTTTCTTAACTTTTCTGAGGCTTTATTTGTGACCCAAGATGTGATCTATCCTGAAGAATGTTCCATGTGCACTTGAGAAGAAAGTGTATTCTGCCACTTTTGGGTGGAATGTTCTATAAATATCAATTTGATCTATCTGGTCTATTGTGTCATTTAAAGCTTGTGTTTCCTTATTTATTTTCTGTTTGGATGATCTGTCCCTTGGTGTAAGGGACATTTGACATTTTAAACAAATACATTTTATAGACGGTCAATTTTATCTCAATATAGCTATTTTGTTAAAAAAAAAAGACCCACTCGACCTCTTGATAGAAACAAATCAAAAAATGAATAAATTACTGCTAACCAAGGACTCTATATTCAGTGAAAAATTCTCATCAGAAATTTAGGAGAAATAAAAATATCTTCAGACAAAAGCTAGAACTTACCAGCAGACTTACCTTAAGGGTACTATTTTCTTTTTTAAACATCTTTATTGGAGTATAATTGTTTACATTTTTGTGATAGTTTCTGCTGTATAACAAAGTGAATCAGCTATACGTATACATATATCCCCTTATCACCTCCTTCTTGTGTCTACCTCCCACCCTCCCTATCCCACCCCTCTAGGTGGTCTCAGCTCAAAGTACTGAGCTGATTTCCCTGTGCTATGCAGCTGCTTCCCACTAGCTATATATTTTACATTTGGTAGCGTATATATGTCCATGCCTCTCTCTCAGCTCATCCCAGCTTACCCTTCCCCATTCCCGTGCCTCAAGTCCATTCTCTACATTTGTGTCTTTACTCCTGTCCTGCCTTTAGGTTCATCAGAAACTTTTTTTTTTAAATTTAGATTGTATATACATGTGTTAGCATATGGTGTTTGTTTTTCTTTTTCTGACTTACTTCACTCTGTATGACAGACTCTAGGCCCCTCCACCTCACTACAGATAACTCAATTTCTTTTCTTTTTATGGCTGAGAAATATTCTATTGTATATATGTGCCACATCTTCTTTACTCATTTATCTCTCAATGGACACTTAGGTTGCTTCCATGTCCTGGCTATTCTAAATAGTGCTGCAATGAACATTTTGGTACATGACTCTTTGGATTATGGTTTTCTCAGAGTATATGCCCAATAGTGGGACTGCTGGGTCATATGGTAGTTCTATTTTTAGGTTTTTAAGGAACTTCTATACTGTTCTCCATAGTGGCTGCATCAATTTACATTCCCACCAACAGTACAAGAGGGTTCCCTTTTCTCCACACCCTCTCCAGCATTTATTGTTTGTACATTTTTTGATGATGGCCATTCTGACGGGTGTGAGCTGATAACCTCATTGTAGTTTTGATTTGCATTGCTCTAATGATTAGTGACGTTGAGCCTCCTTTTATGTGTTTGTTGACAATCTGTATATCTTCTTTGGAGAAATATCTATTTAGATCTTCTGCCCATTTCTGGATTGGGTTGTCTGTTTTTCTGATACTGAGGTGCATGAGCTACTTGTACATTTTGGAGATTAATCCTTTGTCAGTTGCTTCATTTGCAAATATTTTCTCTCATTCTGAGTGTCATCTTTTCATCTTCTTTATGGTTTCTTTGCTGTTCAAAAGCTTTTAAGTTTCATTAGGTCCTATTTGTTTATTTTTGGTTTTATTTCCATTTGCCTAGGAGATGGGTCAGAAAGGATATTGCTGTGATATATGTCATAGAGGATTCTGCCTATGTTTTCCTCTAAGATTTTTATGGTGACTGGATTTATATTTAGGTCTTTAATCCATTTTGAGTGTATTTATGTTTATAGTGTTAGGGAGTGTTCTACTTTCATTCTATTACATGTAGCTGTCCAGTTTTCCCAGCACCACTTATTGAAGAGGCTGTCTTTGCTCCATTGTATATTCTTGCTTCCTTTATCAAAGATAAGGTGACCATATGTGCGTGGGTTTCTCTCTGGGCTTTCTATCCTATTCCATTGTTCTATATTTCTGTTTTTGTGCCAGTACCATATTGTCTTGATTACTGCAGCTTTGTAGTATGGTCTGAAGTCAGGGAGCCTGATTCCTCGAGCTCTGCTTTTCTTCCTCAAGATTGCTTTGGCTATTCAGGGTCTTTTCCGTTTCTTTACAAATTGTGAAATTTTTTGTTCTAGTTCCGTGAAAAATGCCATTGGTAGTTTGATAGGGATTGAATTGAATCTGTGGATTTCTGTGGGTAATATAGTTATTTTCACATTATTGATTCTTCCAATACAAGAACATGGTGTATCTCTCCATCTGTTTGTATCATCTTTAATTTCTTTCATCAGTGTCTTATAGTTTTCTGCATACAGATTTTTTGTCTCCTTAGGTAGGTTTATTCCTAGGTATTTTATTCTTTTTGTTGCAATGGTAAACGGGAGTGTTTCTTTAATTTCTCTTTCAGATTTTTCATCATTAGTGTATAGGAATGCAAGAGATTTCTGTGCATTAATTTTGTATCCTGCTACTTTACCAAATTCATCAATTAGCTCTAGTGGTTTTCTGGTAGCATCTTTAGGATTCTCTATGTATAGTATCATGTCATCTGTAAACAGTGACAGTTTTACTTCTTCTTTTCTGATTTGGATCCCTTTTATTTCTTTTTCTTCTCTGATTGCTGTGGCTAAAGCTTCCAAAACTATGTTGAATAATAGTGGTGAGAGTGGACATCCTTATTTTGTTCCTGATCTTAGTGGAAATGGCTTCAGTTTTTCACCATTGAGAATGATGTTGGCTGTGGGGTTTTTCATATATGGCCTTTATTATGTTGAGGTAAGTTCCCTCTATGCCTACTTTCTGGAGAATTTTTATCATAAAACAGTGTTGAATTTTGTCAAAAGCTTTTCTGCATCAATTGAGATTATCATATGATTTTTATTCTTCAATTTTTTATATGGTGTATCACATTGATTGATTTGCATATATTGAAGAATCCTTGCATTCCTGGGATAAACCCAACTTGATCATCGGGTATGATCCTTTTAATGTGCTGATGGATTCTGCTTCCTAGTATTTTGTTGAGGATTTTTGCATCTATTGCATCAGTGATATTGGCCTATAGTTTCCTTCTTTTGTGGCATCTTTGTCTGGTTTTGGTATCACAGTGATGGTGGCCTCATAGAAGGAGAGTATGAGTGTTCCTCCCTCTGCTATATTTTGGAAGAGTTTGAGAAGGATAGGTGTTAGCTCTTCTCTAAATGTTTGATAGAATTCGCCTGTGAAGCCATCTGGTCCTGGGCTTTTGTTGGTTGGAAGATTTTTAATTTCAGTTTCAATTTCAGTGCTTGTGATTGGTCTGTTGATATTTCTATATTT
Source organism: Phocoena sinus (assembly GCF_008692025.1). NCBI lineage: Eukaryota > Metazoa > Chordata > Mammalia > Artiodactyla > Phocoenidae > Phocoena > Phocoena sinus. Next base: position 133,652,454 of record NC_045763.1, read on the forward strand.
CTTCCTGGTTCAGTCTTGGAAGGTCGTGCTTTTCTAAGAATTTGTCCATTGCTTCCAGGTTGTCCATTTCATTGGCATATAGTTGGTTGTAGTAATCTCTCGTGATCGTTTGTCTTTCTGCAGTGTCAGTTGTGACTTCTCCTTTTTCATTTCTAATTTTGTTGATTTGAGTCTTCTCCCTGTTTTTCTTGATGAGTCTGGCTAATGGTTTATCAATTTTGTTTATCTTCTCAAATAACCAGCTTTTAGTTTTATTGATCTTTTCTATTGTTTTCTTTGTTTCTATTTCATTTATTTCTGCTCTGATCGTCATGATTTCTTTCCTTCTACTGACTTTGGGTTTTCTTTGTTCTTCTTTCTCTAGTTGTTTTAAGTGTAGGGTTAGATTGTTTATTTGAGATTTTTTCTTGTTTCTTGAGGTAGAATTGTATTGCCTTAAAATTCCTCTTAGAACTGCTTTTGCTGTATCCATATATTTTGGGCCATCGTGTTTTCATAGTCATTTATTTCTAGGCATTTTTTGATTTCCTCATTGATTTCTTCAGTGGTCCCTTGGTTATTTAGTAGCATATTGTTTTGCCTCTATGTATTCATATTTTTTACAGTTTTTTTCCCGTAATTGATGTCTAGTCTCATGCTGTTGTGGTCAGAAAAGATACTTGATAGTATTTTAATTTTCTTAAATTTACTAAGGCTTGATTTGTGACCCAAGATATGATCTATCCTGTAGAATGTTCTATGAACGCTTGAGAAGAAACTGCATTCTGTTGTTTTTGGATGGAATGTCCTATAAATATCAATTAAGTCCACCTATTTTAATGTGTCATTTAAAGCTTGTTTTTACTTACTTATTTTCATTTTGGTTGATCTGTCCATTGGTGAAAGTGGGCTGTTAACGTCCCCTAATATTATTGTGTTACTGCTGATTTCCCCTTTTATGGCTTTTAGAATTTGCTTTATGTATTGAGGTGCTCCTATGTTGGGTGCATAAATATTTACAATTGTTATATCTTCTTCTTGGATTGATCATTATGTAGTTTCCCTCTTTATCTCTTGTAACAGTCTTTATTTTAAAGTATATTTTATCTGATATGATTATTGCTACTCCAGCTTTCTTTTGATTTCCATTTGCATGGAATACCTTTTTCCATCCCTTCACTTTCAGTCTCTATTTGTCCCTAGGTCTGAAGTGGGTCTCTTGTAGACAGCATATATATGGGTCTTGTTTTGTATCCATTCAGCCAGTCTGTGTCTTCTTCTTCTCCTGTGTTTTCTTCTCCTGTGTTTCCCGCTTAAAGAAGTTTCTTTAGCATTTTTGTAATGTTGGTTTGGTGGTGCTGAATTCTCTTAGCTTTTGCTCGTCTGAAAAGCTTTTGACTTCTCCATCAAATCTGAATGAGATCCCTGCTGGGTAGAGTAATCTTGGTTGTAGCTTTTTCTCTTTCATCACTTTAAGTATATCCTGCCACTCCCTTCTGGCCTGCAGATTTTCCACTGAAAAATCAGTTGATAACCTTATGGGGATCCCTTTGTATGTTATTTTTTGTTTTTCCTTTGCTGCTTTTAATATTTTTTCTTTGAATTTATTTATTGTTAGTTTGATTAATATGTGTCTTGGTGTGTTTTTTCCTAGGGTTTTTTCTGTATGGGTCTCTTTCTGCTTCCTGAACTTGGGTGAATATTTCCTTTCCCTTGTTAGGGAAGTTTTCAACTATAATCTCTTCAAATATTTTCTCAAACCATTTCTTTTTCTCTTCTTCTTCTGGGACCCCTATAATTCGAATGTTGGTGCATTTATTGTTGTCCCAGAGGTCTCTGAGATTGTTGTCAATTCTTTTCATTCTTTTTTCTTTATTCTGCTCGTTGGCAGTTATTTCCACCATTTTGTCTTTCAGCTCACTTAATCGTTCTTCTGACTCAGTTATTCTGTTACTGATTCCTCCTAGTGTATATTTCATTGCAGTTCTTATGTTGTTTATCTCTGGGTTTTTTTTTAAATTAATTTATTTTTGCTGTGTTGGATCTTCGTTTCTGTGCAAGGGCTTCCTCTAGTTGTGGCAAGGGGGGCCACTCTTCATCGTGGTGCATGGGCTTCTCACTATCGCGGCCTCTCCCGCTGTGGAGCACAGGCTCCAGACGTGCAGGCTCAGTAGCTGTGGCTCACAGGCCTAGTTGCTCCGCAGCATGTGGGATCCTCCCAGACCAGGGCTCAAACCTGCGTCCCCTACATTAGCAGGCAGACTCGCAACCACTGTGCCACCAGAGAAGCTCTATCTCTGTTTTTTGTTCTTAATTCTTCTAAATCTTTGTTAAACATTTCTTGTATTTTCTCAATCCATGCCTCCATTCTATTTCCGAGATTCTGGATCATCTTTACTATCATTACTCTGAATTCTTTTTCAGGTAGGTTGGCTATTTCCCCTTCATTTATTTGGTCTTGTAGGTTTTTACCTTGCTCCTTCATGTGTGACATATTTTTATCTCATCTCTTTTTTTTTTTTATGAGTGGGATTGTGTTCCTGTCTTACTGGTTGTTTGGCCTGATGTTTCCAACTCTAGGGTTTGTAGGCTATTGGGTAGAGCTGGGTCTTTGTGCTGAGATGAGGAACAACATGAGACCTCACTCTGATGAATATTCCCTGGGGTCTGAGGTTCTCCATTAGTCCCTTTGTTTGGACTTGGAGCTCCCACCACAGGAGTTTGGCCTGACCCCGGGCTCATGAACCAAGATCCCGCAAGTTGCTTGGGCCAGAAAAACAACAACAACAACAACAACAAAGTAAAAAATAACATTAGACTAGGAAACTAACAGATGTGTTAGGAAAAATATAAAAATAAAAATATCGATGAGTCAACAACTGCAAGGTACAACAGTACCACAATAGCAAAAAAGAGGAGGAAGGACAAATAAAGTGGGGGGAATGGCTTTGGCTGTGGAGGGTGGGGCCTAAGCAAGTGCGAGGTTTGGGTAGTGGGCGGGGCCAATGCTCAGGACCCACATGGCTGGAAAATGCCCTGGGGGTTGTGGGGGGTGGGGCTTATGCTCAAGGAACAGAAGGGGCCCAGGTGTGCCCCCCACCCCTAGTCTCAGAGGGCAGGGGACCTCACCTGGGAGCCCAGCAGACTTTCTGTGCTCGAGTGAGCCAGGCCAATGCCATCCTCTCCTCTCCCGCTCCTCCTGGATGGCTCCTCCCACCAGCCTCTCCTGATCTCCCCAGCCTCAGGGGTGCCGATCCTGTCTGGCCTCCACTTGCCCTCCCCCCTCAGTCCCCCTATGTCCTACTGGTTAACCTTGGGGTTCCCTCCATCTCCTTGGGTGTCAGAGGCCCCCACCAGTGGCCTGCAGGATGACCAAGAGGCACATGAAAAGATGTTCAATGTCACTAATTATTAGAGAAATGCAAAACAAAACTACAATGAGGTATCACCTCACACCAGTTAGAATGGGCATCATCAAAAAATCTACAAACGGTAAATGCTGAAGAGGGTGTGGAGAAAAGGGAACTCTTTTGCACTGTTGGTGGGAATGTAAATTGATACAGCCATTATGGAGAACAGTATGGAGGTTCCTTAAAAAACTAAAAATAGAACTACCATATGACCCAGCAGTCCCACTACTGGGCATATACTCAGAGAAAAACATAATTCAAAAAGAGACATGTACCACAATGTTCATTGCAGGACTATTTACAATAGCCAGGACATGGAACCAACATAAATGTCCATTGACAGATGAACGGATAAAGAAGATGTGGGGGCTTCCCTGGTGGTGCAGTGGCTGAGAGTCCGCCTGCCGATGCAGGGGACACAGGTTCGTCCCCCAGTCCGGGAGGATCCCACATGCCGCGGAACGGCTGGGCCCATGAGCCATGGCCGCTGAGCCTGCGCGTCCGGAGCCTGTGCTCTGCAGTGCGAGAGGCCACAACAGTGAGAGGCCCATGTACCGCAAAAAAAAAAAAAAAAAAAAAAGAAGATGTGGCACAGATATACAATGGAATATTACTCAGCCATAAAAAGAAACGAAATTGAGTTATTTGTAGTGAGGTGGATGGACCTAGAGTCTGTCATACAGAGTGAAGTAAGTCAGAAAGAGAAAAACAAATACCATATGCTAACACATATATATGGAATCTAAAAAAAAAAAAAAAATTGTACCGAAGAACCTAGTTGCAGGGCAGGAATAAAGAGGTAGACATAGAAAATGGACTTGAGGACATGGGGTGGGAGGGGGAAGCTGGGGCGCAGTGAGAGTAGCATCGACATACATACACTACCAAATGTAAAATAGTTGGCTGGTGGGAAGCAGCAGCATAGCACAGGGAGATCAGCTCGGTGCTTTGAGACCACCTAGAGGGGTGGGATAGGGAGGGCGGAAGGGAGGCTCAAAAGGGAGGGGATATGGGGATATATGTATGCATGTGGCTGATTCACTTTGTTGTGCAAGAGAAACTAACACAGTACTGTTAAGTAATTATACTCCATAAAGATCTATTAAAAAATTTTAAAAAAAGAAAAGAAATAATAAAAAAATAAAATAACTTGTTGCGAGCATACATAAATTCACTCCACGTATAATATTCTTTCAGTTGACTCAGAGATGTGAAGGTTGACTTGTTAGAGGTAAAAAAAAGTCTATAAAGGCTGCACTCATTCATCCACTAGATATTTATGGAGGAATGTCTCCAGAATCAATGCAAAGTACAATAATTGCCTAAGAGGTTTGAGTAAAGTGGTATGGGATTATAAACAGAAAAAACACAGTTAAGTTTATTAATTAAAAAATGTGAATTCAAAAGAGGGAGAATTCCTTTTTAATACCATATAGGGTTGGGGAAGAGGGGAAATAAATGATGAGGAAGAAAGCATAGCATAAGAAAATGCTCTCTGAAGGAGGTAGCTTTCTAATTAAATCTTAAAGGAGTTGGCAGATTTCAACATGGGAAGCAAGGGTCTTCTACACAAAAAGATGGAGACTGACAAATTCTAGGTGACTGTGGGAGGCAGCAAATAAGTCTGTTTTGATGGGGCAAAGAGTATATAAAAGTGAATATTTTATTTAATATTGGAAAGGTAGGTAATAGAGACCTCACATATGACCTGAGCATAGACAGTGGATGTAATTAACATCCTTAGTAGAGGAGACATATGGTGAGAAATAGGCATTTTGTCACTTGGGTGTATAGCCTGTGTTTGTGGGAATGGAAGCAGGGAGACCAGTTGGGAGGCTGGCTGATAATCTAAGTGAGAGGAGAATGAATGATCAGCTAGCTAGGAGAGAGTGGGATGGGAAGGGAATGTAATACAAGAGGGAGTTAGCTGAAGGATGTGGTGGGCCAAGCAGGGATGCTCAAGAAAACCTCCTGGTAGTAATGGGAATAAGGAACACAGAACGAAGAGTAGACTTTTGTGGAAGAATTATATGCTTAGTTTGGGATGCACAGAGATGCCCATCATACAAATGAAAACAAAACAAAACACCCTTAGTTTAGAAGAAAGTATGGCCCTGGAGATTTAGGTTAGCATTCTACAAAAGGTAATAGTTTATAGCCTTGAGAAAGCTCAGATTACTGAGGGAGAATATGAAGAGAAAGAAAAGAAGAAGACAAGGACAGGCTCTGGAAGGCAACATCTCATTTCATGGGGGTAGGTGTAAATTAACGTCCAGAGAAAGGGCAGCCTGAGAAGTAGAAGGAAAATGAAATTTGCCCAATGTCTCTAGTCCTTGAAAATGAGGAAGGTAGAGATACTTTACAGACCAAGATCTAGGAGAAAGCTATGCTTTTGCCAATGCTGTTTCTCTGTCTGGAATGTCTACCCTACCCCCACTCTCCTCCATCTAGCCAATTCCAATTCATCCATGAGGCTCACCTCAGTATGAATGCCACCTCCTCTGTGAAATCATCCTAAGCCACGTCCTAAGAAAAATTGATCCTGCCCTCTCTCTTGTATAGGAATTCTCACTCTACATTATCATGGTTTCCAGTTATGCAGTCAGTCATATGGTAGACCTCTAAATGCTGGTTGATGGGAACCAGGGCTAGGATTAAAGGCATAAGAGAAGGGGCTAGTCTTGGTCAGCAGGAATGATACTTTTCTTCTAAGATAGGAGACAAGGGAAGACTTCTGGGCTCAGTATCTAGGATCTACATGTTTCCCAAGGGTTTCAAAAATATTTGAGACCAAAAAACAAACAAAAAAATCCCTCCAAAATATGAAAAAACTGAAAAGCAAAAATAATAAATGTTTAAGTATCTACAAATGTTATTATATTGAATAGTCAACAAAAATTCAAATCAAGTCTTCTATAATCTTGTGTAAATGTGATTTCATGTGGGGTGTGGGTGCATTAAATACATACATAATAGACAAACAGGTTTGATATGGTTTGAGGTGGTACGTCCAATAGTATGCATGCCCAGAACCTGGGAAGACCCGAACCCATCCTGAGAAAAGGCCAGTGGAGGAATTTTGAAGCAGAGAGGACGGAAGTAACAAGGCACACTTTACAGGCCATCTATGGCAGGCTGCTTTATGTCACATACATTGTTAAAATAAAGGTGTATTAAGACTGAGAAACTAATCCCATACAAGTATTCACTTCCCGGAGCCTGGTTACTACCTTCAACTCATCCTTGTTTCATCTGCAGCAATGACTGACATGGAGGCAGGTCTACCAATCACGTCGTTGACCTTCAGGAACAGAGAACAGTCACCTACTATCTTAGCAGTCTAGTGATCTCAGCCCAAACCTCACAAATAAGTACTTGATTATTATAAAAATTGAAATTATTAATAAACAAATGTAGACAAAACAAGTTCTTCACAGCCACAAAGAATAATTATGATATTTTCAGAAACAAGCTACTACTTGCCAGACAACTTGCTAGGCCACTTTCAGCCTGTAGTAAATCTATACACTTAGCTTTGCTGTCTTCATAAAACACATTTACAAAGTAATAGCAAAATGGCTGCTGAAAAGAGGCAATGTCTAGATGAAGCCCTAAGGGAATTATATAAAGTAAAGCAATCAGATGAAGGTAAGGAGTGCCTTTTCCCTTAAAAATTTTCTATGAAGTTTTTTCTATTCATTTCAGATTTAAAAATTATTAAAATGGGACTATGTGCACAAAATATAATCTCATTTATGAAAATGACAGCCCCCAATCCTATTTTAAACCCAATTTTCAATACATGGAAGTTGTTCATGAGTCATCTGAGTCATACTAGGATATTCTTGTTAAAATTACCACAGTCTGTGGAGAAAATTAACTTTCTGAAGTATCCCATAGGTGCAAATTTTATAGGCATTTTTAAAATTAGCATTCAATTTTCTAAAATATATTGCTGGGTTTTCCTAAGACTGTACATTGAAATAAAATAGGCACCGTATATATAATATTAGATGTATATAAATTTAAAGTATATACAGTTTTTGATATAATTATGGTATTTTGTATTACATATCTGACATTATATCAGTTTCTTCACCCATGCATCTTTCTCTCTGATTATTTAAAATGAAAACTCTCACTGGTGTTTTATTACTGTATCTCTAAGAAGAGAAAGGCAGAGGCAACTGCCTTCCCTGGCAATCAACCACTGCCACATTCTTTTCACATTTTCCTCATGAAATTGCATTTCTGAAAAGAAGCATCTGTGGGGGAGGGGTGGGGTGAGTTTTATAAGAAACTGACGTGAGAAGGCAAAGATAAAGTCGGAAACCAATGGTCATTTCAAAGGACACATATAAGGCCAGGCTTAATTTTTCTGAATAACCAAGCATTATCTCAACCACTTGCGTGTCATCCTGGATATAAAGCTGTGGCTTGGAATATCTCCCTTCCCTGAAACCACGCCAAAGAACCGAGAATATATTTCAGCTCCCTCAAACTGCTGTGGAGTTGGCAAAGGGGCAGCAATCATGCAGAATGACAGGGAGGGTCAGGCTGGCAGTCTGTAATTGCCCCATTGGCACTTTAATGGTTCTCTCTGCTGACTTCCATTTTGTAGGACTTCTATTAATGATCAACAGGCTATGGACAAGGTACTTACTGTACATTTTAAACTTTTAAAACTACTTGGAGCCACTTACATATTTGGGAAGAATTCCATTTGCAGAGACCACATTAGTTGGGTGAAAATGCATTTTAAGGATTACATATTAATGAGACCAAGTAAAATTTGGTTATTTGAACAACTGACCAGGTATGCAAATGCTGGGACTCTGTGTACAAAAGGAAGTTCTTAATTGGGTCACTGATTTGCATAATTGAAGCAATTCCCTTGGTGCTCTGCTTCAGTCTGACCATAAAACTCACCAGACCGTGGAGGAGGGTCTGCATGTTAATCAGAATGATGACAGATCTTAACCCTTCCCCTGTTCAAGTTGTACCTCCAGGTTATCTGGTTGTCTGCCCTGTGGTGGTAAGGGTATACCCAGTATATTAGATCATTGAGGATTTTTCTCTTATGATCATTTTGGGGAAAGAGTCAGAGTCATTACTTTTGAGAGTCTTGATTTCTTGACTATCTATGCTCATTGAGCTCAGAGAAAGGGCAAGAGAGGGAGGTCAAAAGAGTGGACCACGTGGCAGTTAGGAGAATAGATTTTGATCTAACGCTTGTGGCTACTGGGCTGTGTAACTCTAATCAGCCATGTCCACTCTCCATCCCTCAGAAGACCGCAGGTAGAATGACCAGAGGTACCAAGGTGAGGGCCAAGGAAAAGGGTCTGGATGAGGTAAAACCACTTCCTAAAGCTCAAATGTGGCCAAGTTCATCAGAGTGGGTTTGGGGAACCATGATAAAGCTATTAGAACAAATCATACTAAAGGGTCATTTTCTATGACAAAATAAGTGGCCTCTTTATATGGTTCAATTTAGTTGTAAAATTGTGAAGTTTTGCTGGAGTTTCCTCACTGGGTCTTAGAGGTTCTGATGCTATCTCTTTCAATATGTTCCATTTCCTCATCAAATGTTGGTTTTAAATAACAACTTTATAAGTAAACCTGGGATAGCATTTGATAGCTTATGAATTGCTTCAACACATTTAATCTGATTGAATCCCCACAGCCTTATCAGAAAAAAACCCATTATCATTCCTTGACTTCCAACACATGGCACTATTCTATTTACTCTCCTGTTCATGGTCCATTCCTTTCCTAACTTCCTAACAGGCTTTTCTGTGTTGGCAGCTTGTTTAAGGGTATTTCTCAAGGTTCAAGCCTCATTCCTCTTCTCTACCCCAGAGACATCATCCATCTTTATACACATGACCTTCACATTTTTATCTCCTACCAGAACCTTTTCCCTAAATTCCACTTCTACCATTCCAACTGCCAGCTGGACACTTGGTACTTGATTTTCCAGCATCACCTCAAACCCAACAATTTTATAGCTGAATTCATCATTTCTTTTCCCTCCTCCCTTCATCCCTTGTGGCTCCTCCTTCTGACTTTTCTACTCCAGTTAATAGCATCAACATTCTCCCAGGAACCAAAGTTCAATATGCCCATCATTTTGGACTCCTCTTTCTCCCTTGTCTCCCACATTTCATCAGTCATCAAGGTTTTCTGATTATTACTTCATAATTTCTCTCCACCAACAGGGTCAGAGAATGGAGACAATCACAGGATGAGTTACCCATTATTACCTGAATACACTATTACCTCACTAGCCCAAGGAACACACAGATGAATTTTTCCATGTTCCATAACACGTGTGCCCTAGACTTTCCCTTTAGAGTGGTAAGAAATATTTAGTTCAAGAGTATCAGGTACAAAACAGGCAGACAAAACCTTCCCTGGGGCTGTTTGGTTTGCCGTTGCTGGGTTAGGGATCTAAGGTAGAGAGGGGCTTTTGGACAGTTTACTTGGGGGACCCAGACTTTAAATTTGCAAACCTAAATAAATGGGAGACCACAAGGAAGAGTACAAAACTACAGAGGAAGATAGATTTGGCTCTGAGATGCTAATTTGCTACAATTTCAAACATTATTTTAGCCCTCAGGACAAAGAAAGTGATACATTGCAACTGTCAAAACAACAAAAGGAACCCTTACTCCATTTTCTTTCCTATTTCTTCTTTCTGAGCAGAGGTAAAGGTACACATTGATATTTTCAGACTGGGCTGATGAGAAAAATAAGGTAAAATTTTAAATAAGTAAACAAAATTAATTAGATGATTGGGACCATAGTGCAAATGTGACCATGGACACAGCAGAGAAAGAGTGTTTGCCATGGAGTTGCTCAATACCCTTAGGTCTCTGTTGTAAAATTGTTACAATAATCAAGTATACATACAATGCATGTGAAGATTATAAGGGGAGATTAAGTCAGTGGACACAAGGGCTGATGTGTACATTAGGTAGAACAATAATATTTAATTTATTAAAACCATGTATGTCTAAGCAATGATTATAACCTTCACATGCTAGTACATTATTCCTAAGGGAATGATAAAGCATAGAGGTTCAGAGAAGAGAAATTCATCCCAGACAGACTTGAAGATGTGTTTTTTCTTCTGCCAGTTACCATAGTACTTCATTTTTAGGCTTCAAGTTTATCTCTACAACATGGGAAGTAATGATAACGTCTACCTCATAGGTTGTGAGGATTTAATAAAACAATGCACGGAAAGCACTTAGCTTTAGTAAATTTTAGTAGGAATCCAATTACTCATAGCTTTATCATCATAGTGTTATCATCCTGTTTTCATGTAAATATGCACTGAGAAATCAAGTCGAGCTGTAGACGGTGCCATTAGTTTAGGCAAATACTCATACTTCTTAACCTAGACTCATGGATACACAGGTAGAATGTGGATAGAGGCTGGTGAATTGGTAATCGTTTTAGAAGGTGAGTGCAGAACTCTTTTGTGTTTAAGCACAATAATTTAGTGTGTTTGAACAACCTACAATAACCTTCAGCAAATTAGCATCCATTATTGTTTATTACATTATGGAATACTCTAACAGAAGCATGACGTTTGTCAGTCCTAAGCCTTAGGGTGAGTCTCATTTGATTCAGAGTTGGTTGGTTTCCAGCCAAAGCAGGTCTCCCCAACATCTTCTATATATATAAATGCCAATGGTTCCCAACGAGAAGACAAGAGGATGAATGTCTCAGCATACCTACTTGAATTGCTACAAAAGCTATTCAAAGGGCACCCCAATGGGATGCTCATAATCCAGAAGAGAGACTGAGAGGGAGGTCCTTCTCCTGTGTATTCTTCTCATGAGAGGGAAGGAATGGAGGATTTTCTTTTCAGGGACAGTATTATGACACCAACATACTGATCATCCAATACATAAGCAAGGTGTTGGAGAGCAGACCATAAAACTTAAATATTTCACAAGGAGAAGGCTTACAAGAAGCTAAAGAACTCTTTGCAAATTATAAATACATTTATATTATTATTTTTTATTCCAGAGATCAGAATTCATTAAAGTTAAATGAACAGTTAATGGGCTACTTTGTGGTTTATCTCTGTATCAACCATCATTAAATTTGAGTGTTCCCTTAAGTGTGCTGGAAGGCAAGATGGTTTCAGTTTTTTGTATTTATTGTTGCTGTTCTTTCGTTAATACCCAATGAATTATTCCTAAAGAATTATCAAAGGCACTAATGATACCGGGTTCCTCTTTTCCACTAACTATCTCAAGTGTAGGAAATTTTGCATTTTTTGGAAGGCTTTTTATTTAAACTAATTTCTTTGGCCTTCAGTTGACCTCAGATTGATCCCTCCCACCCTCCAATGAAGGTTAGAAGGAGGAGGAGGCTAGAGAGGGAGTGAGAAGTTTGGAAGAATGTCGTGGTGGTCACAGCCCTTCCTCACTGCCCAGCACTAGAGCAAGGAGCTCCAATGGGAAATCAAGACAACACCACACCTCTTGTTCCTTTGTCCTTTTATATACAACCACTTAAATTAGCTTTAGGTCCCCAGAAGGTAGAAATAAGGTCTATTTTCAAACTGTGTTCAGAATCTAGCACCTTGCTTAATCAATGTTAAATAGTAAGAGTGCATTTTAATTGGCCTACTTTCAGAGCATCAGATTAAATTATTCTGCTAATTAATTGGTTGATCTCATATTTCACTTATATTGTCAGGTTATTATTTTTCCCTTAAGGGCTCAAGATACCACTGACAGTTCAAATACTTCTTCATTAATTACCATGTCTTAGATTCCACATAATCTTATTATAATTATTTTGATATCATATTTATTGAGGACCAGCCTGTATTATGAGAGATTAAGAACAGAGAATTAGTTTCACCTCTTCTCACTAATATGCACTTTGGTTCATTGCTCAAAATCCAATGGAAGGTGTACTTGGCTTGGCAGAGGAGAGCCTTCAATTGGGTTTAATTGGTCAGACATTAAACTAGTTTCATGTAAGTGATCGCTAAACATTTTATAACATTGGACCAAGTTTCTGTTTCACCAGCCAAATGTTTCCTGTTAATCGGCTCGTCCTGTCCTCCCTGGGTAACTGTGATATATAACTAAACCAATCACCACGCTTTAAGAGAGAAAAAGGCAACCTGGTAGCTTTTAAGAGAAAAGGAAGCAAGAGAGACAAGGATTTGAAAGTCAACACAGGTCAACTGGTTAAAGGAACTGTGAGTTTAGCTTGGAAAACAGAAAATATGGTGAGACATAAAAGCTACATGAAGCATTTAAAGAGCTTACATGGATAAGAAATGGATTAATTTCATGTAACAGAACAAAGTCCAATGGGTGGATGTTACAGGGATAGAAAATTTTGCACAATGTAAGAAAAAACTAAACAAAATATTAGAATAATATATACACTGGAGGACGCTTATACAGAGAGTTCCCTGTCATTCACAGAGGTGCTAACGAGACCAATTTTTAAAAATTCAACAAATAATTATGAATGCCTACTATGTGAAACACGTTTATAAGTAGAAGTGAATAAATCAAACTACAGGCTGCCAAGGAGCTTAGTTTTTAATGTGTGTCCGGTGTGTGTTGGTGTATGTTTGTTTGCGTGTGTGGTGGTTTGGGGGCAGTAACAGAAAAGAAGCAGTCAAACCATTGTGCCTGAGGTCATGGTAAATGCTGTGCTGGGATGTCAGGAAAGTGGGGTCCAGGAGATGGTGGGTGTCTAAGCATGCAGGGATTTCTGGGGCAGAGTGGAGTTAAGATTTTAATTTGAGTGCAGAGAGCCTTTGGAGGGTTTTCAGCAGAGAAGCTGTGAGCTGATTTGCATTTTCAGAAGCTCACTCTCTCAGTAGTGTGGAGAATGAATCATGGAGGAGGAAAAGAATGGAGGCAGGGAGGCCTTCTAGGAGGCCAGTGGAGTGAGACAGGTGAAAGACGTAGGGGACACATTTGGGAAAGGTCCCGGAGGTGGAGCTGCTGCTAGATAAGAAGTGATGTATGAGGGATGGGTGGAAGATGGTGCCCATCTCCAAGGGATGTTTGAGACAGGAATTCTTGCTTTAAATGGAGGGTGGAGATGATGGTCTCTGAAGGCACTTTCGTCTCTAAAGCTGTATAACCATTTGGTAAAGTTTGGGTGCGGCACCTCTATATCCTCCATCTAACCTTTGTGCTAATACAGAAGCACTTATGTGAGCACCAACATTGATTATAGGACTGAAAAGAATATAACATCTATGTGCTAGCAGAGATGTTCTTTTGTCTTCTCTACTGCTATACCTCTACTGCCTAGCACAGTGCCTAGCGAATCATCAGAATCCAATAAGTAGCTGGTGAGTGAATGAATGACTAAAAGGATGAAAAGTTTCTAAATGTATCTTTTTTTGAATCTGTAATAGATGCTAAAACTAATTAATACCTACGAAATCTACCTTGCTCTTGTTGTAATGTACGAGTTGTACTTGATGCCAACACAAAGGATAAACAGTCACTTACATATATGGGTATCAAAGCTTAACAATTGAAATGGGTCAGAATGCTCCTTTCTCTCAAATTCAAGAATCTTTGTCTTTTCTTGTACAGTGATGCCAAATCCTCTCAAATAAAGAAAAATTAAAGATAAAAACAGGAATAAATACCATGCTAATGTTAAGTTAAAACCACTTGAATAGTATGCTAGGGATAATGTGTGCTATGTGGACATGCGGGAAGGTTTTTGCCAAATTGTACTAATAACCACAGGTTACCGGGGAGGAAGGGTGGAAGAGAGGGACAGATTGGGAGTTTGGAATTGACATGTACATACCGCTATATTTAAAATAGATAACTAACAAGAACCTACTGTATAGCACAGGGAACTCTGTTCAATATTATGTAACCATCTAAATGGGAAAAGTATTTGAAAACGAATAGATACATGCATATGCATAGCTGAATCATTTTATTGCTCCCCTGAGACTAACACAACATTGTTAACCAACTATACTCCAATATAAAATAAAAGTTAAAAAAACCCCACAGTTGTCTGCTGGAAACTATGCAGTGAGGGATTGCACACAATTTGCATGTAAGGCAAAAACAAAAATATGCTATTAAAAAACCAATCACCACAGGGCCTACCTCCAAGCAGGCCTCAGTAAATGTCAGTGGATTCCCAAAGTTTAAGTTCCTTGAGGATGAGAAAAATATATCAAGTGTGGCTGTACAGTCTACCATGAGGAGATATTCAGCTCTGCCTACGAAGCCCCCTCTTCTTATGATCCTCACAGGAATTGGTCCGTGTCAAGGGCTCTACATACCTGCCTTGAACTCACTCTAGGTAAATTGCTTCCTGGAGTTAATGGTTTTTGTTAAATGTCTAACTACCCAGTAGGTTCCAAAGGCCCAGCCGTGTTCTTTCTCAAGGCTTTCTGTGTCTGCTCTCCCCCTCTTCCTATCACTCACTGGACTACTTCCTTTATTTCACCTAATCCACGGTTTATTTGCCTCTCTTGTACTATGAGGCAGAGGGGAAAACAAGGATGACCCAACACTAATCGGCACTTGCAACAAACAGAAGTTGTTGCCAAGGCAACTACACCGGAGAGTCCTGCGTCCAGCCATCATGGTGTGAACGGAGTTTCAGATGAGCTCGCCTGAGGGGCAAGGGGACCCTTCAGGAGAAAAGCTGGCCTGATAAGGGAACCAAGGATTTGCCGTTCCAAGTGATAGCTTTTTCTCTTTCTCAATAAAGAGAAGAGCTTGTGAAAGCCCTGAAAGATAGGCAGGCTGGGTAAACTAGATGGGATTTCAAAGGATCTTGTTCAATTAATCTGACTGAGGGTAGATCAGAACAGTTGTGCCTGTGGGGACATGCAGAGGGAAGACTTTAGGGCAAGGAGACACGAGGAAAGGGAACAGGGCATGAAACACACTTCTGAACCACAGTGTACACTCTAATCTAAATAAAGCAGTGATTGCCTTTATTTCTACAATGCCTTTTGTCCAGGATCCTGAAAGCACAGCATAGACATTACCTTCCTGGGCTTCCAAGCACCCCTGTGAGCTGAGGATCAAGGATGCGGATTATTTTACAGATGGGAAAACTGGCACTCAAAAGCCACATATGTGCCAAGGCCCCTTCACAAGGCAGTGGCACAGCCAGAAACAGGATGCAAGTAAAAATAACAACAATAAATTTCTCTTTTTTTTTATTGCTTCTTAACATCTTCCCTGCTGAATTAAGATCTAGTTCACAAAACTTTAAAAAGCCAAAGTCTCCCATTTTCCCCAGTACAGAATACGGTGAGTTTATACGCTCTGACTGCAATTGTTTCAGGTCTGAAACTACAGAATGAGAGGAGGGTCAAGGGTAGGCTTGTGGACTACAGGGATCACGGGAAAATGCCCCCAGACAGCATTGCAGCTGCTCTGGACTTCACTCTCTGCGTTTACTGGGCGTACTTTTAGGAGATTCATTTTGGCATCTCCCAACCATGTGGATTCTCAATCTGGGAATCTTAATCAATCAAACAAATATTTATCGATTGCCCACCATGTTCAGACCTAGCACTGTGATTGAATAACAAATGTTAGCTTTGGTACTCTCCTGCCAAAAATACTATGTATCTATCACAGAGCCTTCTACAGAAGAAGTACTGAAAACATGTAGTGAACAGTAAATAAATGAACAGAAAATGAAAATGAAGACACCATAGACCCTATGGCAGAAGCAGAGTGCAGCAGAGCTCTGAAAAAAGGGGAGTATGAGAACTTGAAGCCAGGGGAGTCTTGATCAAGGAGGGGTCCTTGAACCAATTGTCAGAGGCTTGTTCCCTGAATGGAATGATAAAGTGCCAACCCCAGATGAAACAGACCTGTACACACACCATTTCACAGTATGCTCCACATGTGCTTCAGTGAAAACATATGATGAATAAATGGATGGATGAATCGACATCCTGAGACAATCACCATCATCATCATCATCTAATGCTATCTTCCATGCAGCAAGAATTGATAGTTGATATTTAATAAATAAGTGAGACCTCTAAGCTCCCACACAATACAGAAGGCCAAGATCTGGGGGGGTTTGAATCTTGCCTCTGCCCTTTACTACCCTTACGGCCTTAGGACAAGACTCCAAGTCTCTATTTCCTCAGTTATAAAATATGAATGAAATGGTTGTGTTTACCTCAGTGGTTTTGGTAAGGCTGAAATTAAATAATGCATGCAAAAATGCTTTGTAAAGTGTAAAGCAGTGTACAAATCTGTCTTTATTGCCATCAATAATGTAATTTAACATATCATTAATTGATGTCATCTATTACATACTGTCCCCACCAAAGTACTGTCATATATCATAGGTCGTTTACGATAAATAAGCCAAAGTTGATGTAAAATTATTTTCCTCAAGGTCCAACAGCCAAAAGTAGAGCCATGTTTCAGACTCCTGGCCTGTGCCCCTTCCACGAAGCAGCTCCTAGAAGGCCCACTCAGCAGATTCATGTTGGAAGGATAGAAGCTGTATGTTTGCCTTTCTCCCTTCTCTGTTCTCATCTCTCAGCATCACCACATCAAAGCAGGGTCGGAAACATTTTTGTAGTCATTTCTTATCTCTATCCTCACTCAAGGCCAGATGCTGCTCCTCTTTCCTGAACACTGTGGCAGCTCTGGGCCAACCTCCCAGCCTGAGTCCTTCCCCCACCACAGTCCAATCTGGACTCTGATGTTCAATCATCTTCCTCAAGCATCATGTGAGCAGGTGACTTCCCTTCTCAGACTACTCAAGGAGCTTCTGATTGTTTCTTTTCCTAAAAGTCCCCTTCGTGGAGTTTGAACCTCTTACTGGATGCCCTCCCATTCTTGCAGAGCCCAAGGGTTAGGTGGGGTGGGACTATGTCTGTTGTCACTGTATCTACCAGCGTTTTGCATAGTATCAGCCCCCACTAGACCCTCGATATGAATTTATTAACTTAGAGGAATCATATTGAACCCTACAAAGTAACCACTCTTCCAACTTCCCCTCTTAGTCCTAACACACAAGCTCACAAATTCCCAACCACATCTCACAGCCACAGATTCCATGGAATATATTCTATGACACTTGATATAGGCAGCCTTTCCAGTGGGGGTGGTCATTCATCATATTTATCCTTCTTCTCCCTTCTTGTCTACCAGCAGCTGTCCTCTTATTCACCGCTTTCCCTGGGCTGCCTACCAATCCTGCACATGTGTCCTCTACCCTTCACACTTTGCACAGTATACTTGCCATTATCCCACAGAACCACCCTCCCCAGTCTTCTTCAGCAAACCAGGCCCTTTTCCCATTTAGAACTGTGCTCGAGTGCCCTCCAGCAGGAACCCCTCCAGACATCCTCACCATATACTCTTCCATGGGGTCTCCTGGATTTCAAAATGCGATTCTCTTCAGTAGCAGCCAATAGGTATTGAGTGCCTATTATTGACAGGTCTTAGTATGAGATGCCAAGAAAACTACCTGATGTGTGTTTTAGTCCCTGCCTTCAGGGAACTTAGAACGAAGTTGGGGATACAAGAAATACGCATCAAATAATTACGTTGGCTTACGAGGTCCTTATATCTGTAGGCGTTCCTTTCCCACCCTTGCATATGATCTATTTATACAACTTGAGCCAGCTGCCCACTGGTTGTTTTCATGTCTGTGTTCCTTCTACACTGTGCTTGTTTGTGAATGTTTCCCTGAGTGTCACTTCTACTCAGAGGTATTTGTGTACGTATTTTTTCTATGTATACCCAAGCTCTCCCGCCAGAACAAGCTAGAGGGTTGTGGTAATTAGGTGCTTTCTGTCACTGCACAAACTGATATGTGCAATGGCTTTCAGGAAGTGCTGGTGATGGAGGCTGGCTGAAAGAGGTCATCTGGCCCAGTTGTCATTGTCTCACACACACACACACACATACATACAGATCTAGAAGTATTGACCTCAGTTAGAATCTCAATGCCACACTTTCCAGAAGAATGCTTATCAACTCTCATCAACTTCCTTCTGATTGAGGGACTCCATAACTTAACCTGATACCAGATTTTGAGAAGTGACTGTGCCTGCAGACAAGTGCGTAGGATCACAAAAGTTGCCAGATCACTCACACTGCACTTGCTCCACAATTTTACCACAGTATCTCCAGGAATTACTTTCTCCATTCCCTTCTAAATTTGTTCAGAAGATGCTGTCTCTCCTATGCTTTTTGCACGTGATATACCCTATCTCTTAGAGTTCATTGATTGATTCATTCGTTCATTCAAAAATATTTGTTGAGCATCTCTCTATGCTGTACACTGGTGATAGAACAGTGTGGTAGTCTCTGCTTTTAAAGAGTTCACTGTCAAAAATATAGCTTACTAATGAGAAAAACAGGCAAAAACACAAGAAATCACAAAGTGCAAAGGTAAAGGTTAGAAAAGGATTTGGTCATAGCCAGTAAGAGGGTGACCTAACCCAGGAAGGGCTAATTTCCTCAAAAAAGTAACCTTAGAATTTGACCTGAGGATGAGTAGGTCTTTAGTGAGACAAAGGAAGAATGAAGGACAGAAACACCTGAAGATGTAAGGACTTTGTGAGCCACATAAGTATTTGATGCATATTTCTTGTGTCACCAACGTCATCATAAAGTCCCCAAAGGCAGGGACTAAAAACACACACCATGTCACTTCCTTGGCACCTAATACTAAGACCTCTCTCTAACAGGCACATGATATCTACTGGCTACTGCGAAAGAGAATCCTGTTTTTGATATGTCTCCGTTGTCAATTTTGGAGGAAAAGTACTAGCCCTCAGGTGGGATAGCCCGCTCATCCACTGGCTTAACTGACAACAGAATGGTCATAATATGCAGAAGACGAGGGATCCTCCACTCTTTCTTTGTCAGAGAGTGTAGTAGAGAAGTAGACTTCTCCGCCATCAACTATCCTCCTGTACACTGCCGATCTCCTGAGACTGGGAGGTGGTGAGAGTTGGGAAACCTAGCCACGTCAGAAAGGGAGGGGAGCCATGTCTGAAGCCCCTCTGGCAAGCCTCTGTTGTCTGGCATAGGGCCTGGTGGTTTGAAAGAAGCACCTAGAAGGGGCACATCAGCCCCCACTTAGGAACCCTGTTCATAATGGTGTCTGTTCTAGACAGCTTCTCTTTGTTCTCATGATTAGGAAAAGAAGGTAGAATGGTAGTGTTCACACTCAGATAGGCTCCTTCTATGACCCTCCCCAGAAAGAGCAGAGAAACTGCGCAGGCAGGAGCAAAGAGGCGGCAGTTTGGTAGCAGAATCCCACCCTTATTCTCTTTACTCAGCCCCACTTGGTTCTTTACCAAGTCAGGCCAGAAGCACTGCCAGCTCTGGTCCCAACCTACTCAGGGCAAACCACTCAGATGATTTACTCACAAGCCAATGATGTAAATGTTGGAGAACATAGATTTTAAAATGCTTGACTTTTCTGAAAATGCCTGGATAACGTGAGCTCTAAATAACTAATACTCAGCAAGTAAAACATGTTTTCTGAACAGTAGGATTCTGGCTCTTAGGAGATTCTACCCATAAGTCTCCCAAGTCTCCTAGGCAAGATTCTTTGCAAAGTCATCTTCAACTAAGCTAGGAAATCTATGGAGAGAAATGGAGAAGACATATATAGGGACAGCTAAGAGTAAACGGGAGTGAGAAAATTAGTAATGTGAGCTCTCGATCCCGTGCATACCTCCAGGCCGGCAGTCCGTTGAGTTGTTACAGAACATGGCAAACAGTAAGATGAAAATTAAAACAAAACAGGGAAAAAAACAGAGTTTTAAAAACAGATAAAATATAGACTAGAAATGAAAGACCAGAAACTTTAAAACGAGTTACAGATAACTGAAAGCAACAAAAGAAAGATTTAAAATTTAGGCTCAATATTTCAAATGATTAAGTGTTGAAAAATAAGGCAGTGCCAAATAACTGGTGAGAAACCAAACAGAAGCCCTGAGCTATCAAGGCAAGAGATTAAAATGTGAAAGTTAAAAAATGTAAGAATATGATAAATCTAAAATCCAAAGATAAACTTAGAGCTTTGGGGAAATGGGGCTAAGAATCAATAGAAAGAAAAAGCAAGCGTGTATCTGAAGGGGTGGGTGCGGCAGAGAAGGAGAGAAAAAAGGAGAATGCTGGTGGGAGGAAGATAAGAAGAGAGGGTCTGATGGGAGGGTCTTGAATCCTCGGCTTCTGAACAGAGAGGGGCTGATCAGGCCACAGCATCCCTGCTGCATATTGGAGACAAATGTATCTAGAGCCAAATGCAGCCATTTCTGTCTTGACCCTACAGAATGCTTCTGGAGATTTCTGCCTCAATACCAGGCTACAGTTTCACTCTGCCTACGGGGAAGAGGAAAGAGGCACAGATAACTAACCTCCTCAGATCCCACAGATTCCAAGAGCTTTGATCATGTTACATTTTCCCAGAGGAAAAGCTCTACTCTAAGCCCTGCGTCAGCCCTGCATCAGAACACTGGCCTGAGAGTCAGGAATCTGGTATTCATGACCCCACACTGCCCCCACAGAGAGCTGACTGTTGCTGTTCATCTCCTAAACTTTCTAACTTTCATCATCATGTCTGATGTAGAAAAATATCAGTAGCTAAATTATATCCAGTCCATCAAAAACCGAGTTGGGCCAAGGAGATGCTGTCAGGCAGGTGGAGCCACTGGGATCACCCTAGGTCCTGTCTCCCAGAGTCCTAGCTGTATTCCCCCTTTCTGCTTCCCAGTTCTTGCTCCTGTTACCTCTGGAGACTGATTTGGCTTGTCTCATCATCTCCCAGTGCACACCCACCATTTGACCCTGCTTTTTTTTTTTTTTTGCAGTACGCGGGCCTCTCACTGCTGTGGCCTCTCCCGTTGCGGAGCACGGGCTCCGGACGCGCAGGCTCAGCGGCCATGGCTCACGGGCCCAGCCGCTGCCGCGGCACGTGGGATCCTCCTGGACCGGGGCATAGAACCCACGTTCCCTGCATCGGCAGGCGGACTCTCAACCACTGCGCCACCAGGAAAGCCCTGACCCTGCTTTTTGGATCATGAACTGAACTCAACATCTCTCTGGTTCTCTGGGGCAAACCTGGCTGTCCCATAGTGTTGACCTTATTTCTGTGTAATGCTGGGTAAGGCAGCTTCTGTTTCTTCTGATGATAACATTTTCTGATTCTAATTCCAACCAGCTGTCTTAAAGCATTGGTCACAAGGGAGATTAGGAGATTGTGTCTGTTTGGTTCCATGTAAACCCATCCTGACTGCTAGAAAAACAAAGGAAAATGCATGCTGTATGAAGAATAAACCAGTCACATCATGTTTCTATGTGAGGGGCAGGCCAATTCATTTTTTAAAATCAAGACACTTTAGTAGGAAGCAAATCTCTCATATTTCTCTTGTTCTTCGCCCTCAACTAATTCTTTGAGATGTAAAGACAGCACCATGGGAGAAATATGTCCTGGTATTACTAACACAGAGAAATCCTGGGAAACAAGAGAAGGTTTTGTTAGCATTGAGGTGATGTTCATTCAAACCTGTTATGCCTGATATTGCTCCCTGTCGCTTCACCTTAATAATGACTTTCCAGATATCAAGTGAAGGCACCCTGAGTAACGCAACGGGAGAGGAATCCATCTGCGATGCTGCAAGTGACAACGCAGACCGATTTTCATGTTGTTTAAAGTGCATGATATGCCATTCTTGTAACACAACAGCTCACAAAAACCTGTCCATGGAAATAATGCTGGAGGAGCATATCAACTCTAGAGTACCAAATCTTCCTCTTGATAAACTACACTTGCAGAGAGAGCAACAAATTAGGTCCCATGTGCGGAATACAGAGGAACTTTAAAATAATCTTTTACTTTTTGTTTCTGGGTGACCTGAGGCTGGAGAAAACAATGGGCAATTTAATGTAGACAACTGTGAAGTGTTGTCTTCAGGGCAAGGGATCCATGGAGTGAGCCCAGTGTGAGGGCAAATTGGTAGAGCCAAGGGGTCCGGAGTGGGCCAGGCAAGTCAGTGAATGTTTTGCTTGGCTAGCTAGGACACCAGAGCATCCTCTTGACAAATGCTGACCTCCTTTGGAGATCTGGGTCAAGGTGGGGGAGGGAATATCTTTTGTTCATTAATCCAAGTGCTATTTGTTTCCCCTGGGCCTGGATTAGTGTCCTTTCAAAGAAAGAGCCGAAAAAGCAGTAATCAGCGTGTCAGGTTGTTAGTTGAGGGCTCACAGCTTTACAATTCAACAAAAAAGCAGTCACCCAAGGGAGGAGTTAGGTAGGGATGTAGTCTCTTCTAAAAATGCCAGGAATGTAAATTTGTGCAGCCACTACGGGGAACAGTATGGAGGTTCTTTAAAAAACTAAAAATAGAGTTATCATATGATCGAGCAATCCCACTCCTGGGCATATATCCAGAGAAAACAATAATTCCAAAAGATATATGCATCTCAATGTTTGTAGCAGCACTGTTTACAACAGCCAAGACGTGGAAACAACCTAAATGTCCACTGACAGATGAATGGATAAAGAAGATGCAGTACATATATACAATGGAATATCAGCCATTAAAAAAGAATGAAATAATGCCATTTGCAGCAACATGGATGGACCTGGAGATCATCACACTAAGTGAAGTCAGACAGAGAAAGACAAATATCATATGATATCGCGTATATGAGGAATCTAAAAAAAAAATGATAAAAATGAACTTATCTACAAAACAGACTCACAGGCATAGAAAACAAACTTATGGTTACCAAAGGAGAGAGGTGTCTGGGGGGTAGGGATAAACTGGGAGTTCAGGACTGACATATACACACTACTATATTTAAAATAGATAACCAACAAGGACCTACAGTATAGCACAGTGAACTCTGCTCAATAATCTGTAAGTTCTAAATGGGAAAAGAATTTGAAAAAAATAATATATATATATATATATATGTATATATATATAACCCAATCACTCTGCCGTACACCTGAAACTAACACAATGTTGTAAATCTACTATAGTCCAATATGAAATAAAAATTAAGAAATTAAATAAAAACAAATTCCCCCTAAAAAGGAATTTATAGAAAAAAAATAAAATAATACAGTGATTGATTGATCTATCTATCTGTTGAGAGAAGGGAGACAAAAGGCAACCATGGTTCAAATAAATAAATAAATAAAATTCCCAGATTTTCCCTTTATCCAGAAGCCCCCACTCCCAACTTTCAGGACAGCACACGCACACCCAGATGTCAAAGGGCACATACCCCTGCCCAGTGTGGATCTTATTTGAGATACAACTATATCTGAGTCTATAATAATAAGAAATGAGTCTTATTATTCAGTTGAGTTTGGCACCCATGAAGTCAACACACGTCAGGTTTTTGACAACACCTCCATTTCTCCTTCCAGGCTTTTCTTTAAGTAGAAATCTAGAGCAATGCCTCAGTGACTGAGGAGTCCGACTCCATTGTGTCTCAGTTACGTAGAACCAGGGCTTAGTAGACTCACCTCCCATCCTCTCAAAACTTAGCTTGCACACATCCCTACATTCTGTCAACAGAACTTCCCTGAACCTCCTCTCCCATGGAAATGAGTACTGTCAACACGACTCTTCAGTGTCTGTGTATTCAGGCTCTTGTTAATTGCAAATTATTCTGTTATGAATTACTTTATGCATTTTGACTCACAGTCAGAAGGTGACTGCACCCAAATTCATCTTCTTTATGAATCTTCTCTCGGTTGGAAACTCTAGATGAGGTTTTGCACTTCTCCTCAGAGGTCCAAGCACATGTTCCTTCTATACAGGGATTTTCACCTGCAGAAATAAACCTCTTAGTATCATCTCAGCACAAATATTTTAATAATCCGGCTTTTTTTTTAATACCTACTGACCCAATTATAGTGAGGGAAAAGTGGGGATTCTTAATCCTTAAAGATAATTAGGTTTAGGGAGAATCATTGAAGATGATAAAATGATAAAAATAAAAAAAGACAAATTAAAAAAATCTGTTAATATGGAGTAAAATGTTCAGACTTTGTGAGCATGAACTCAAATTTTCCTTTTTTAACTCACAGTGTTGTTAATAAGTCACTTGATACAGAGTGACAGGAAGGGAAAGAGATGGGTTGAAGTGAGGATACTAAAAAGTTCAGGTTCTCACAGTGAGTGACAAGCCAAACATGAGATGATCCTTTTAGGAAGCCACCAATTGGAATACATCAACTGGAGTATGTTATTATTTAAAAATAAAGAAAAGGTCAAGCAACTCAATTTCCTTTTACTAGAGAGATTCAGCTAGGGTAGCAGTGCAAGATGGGTACATCTATTTTATTTTCAGATGCACGTATTATGGAAAGAGTCCACATGAGAGCCATGAATGTTACCATAATTCTTGAAGGTGCCATCAGCGAGAATGGGCTGTGGAGCTGGATGAAAGTTGTGTACGTCCTTCTAGCAGTGCCACTTATGAACAATGTGACAAGGACTGAAGTTCTGCATGCAGATTGCTGATACAATTGTTTGCATACAAAATGTCTCTGTGCTCCAATATTGCCTGCCTGCCTTAAATCATCATTTCCTAGGTGCCTACCCAAAAGGCTTATCTGCTCTTGCCCAACATGTAATGGGCAATCAAGTAAATGTACCACATTTAAATTCCTAGAATCGTAGAGCTGGAGGAAACCTTAGAGATACTTTTGTAACCCAATTCTTATTCAATAATATTGTCTTTCCCTCAAATTATAAAATTGACATGTGCTCATTTTAAGGAGTATAAAAAACAGTATGAAAATGAAATAACCTATAATTCACTTATCAGAATTCTGAACTTCCTAGGTTTTTTGGTGGGAGGATGGTATATATATGTATATACATATTTGTATATATATGTGCACATATATGTACACACACATACATATGCACACACTGATGCATACATTTTTTCCTGCATGTTCTATTTTATTTTTTTAATAGATCTTTATCGGAGTATAATTGCTTCACAGTACTGTGTTAGTTTCTGTTGCACAACAAAGTGAATCAGCCACAGGCATACACGTGTCCCCACATCCCCTCCCTCTTGAGCCTCCCTCCCACCCTCCCTATCCCACTCCTCTAGGTCATTGCAAAGCACCGAGCTGATCTCCCCGTGCTATGCTGCTGCTTCCCATTAGCTAACTATTATACATTTGGTAGTGTATATATGTCGATGCTACCCTCACAGCCCATGGTATTCAATATAAAAAAAACAAACAGTCCAATTAAAAAATGGGTGGGAGACCTAAATAGACATTTCACCAAAGAAGACATACAGATGGCCAAGAGGCACATGAAAAGCTGCTCAACATCACTAATTATTAGAGAAATGCAAATCAAAACTACAATGAGGTATCACCTCACACCAGTCAGAATGGCCATCATCACATACATTTTTTAGCTTACAAAATTGAGATTATACTGAAAGTCCAGCTTCTAACAATATGTACATGAAATTAATTTTTCCATATCAGTAAATATTCTTCAAAAGCCACAATTAAAAAAAAAGTTAGTGAGGTGTTATACACATAATGTAAAATTAACCATTTTAAAATGAACAATGCAATGGCATCTAGTACGTTCACAATGTTGTACAACCACCACCTCTATCTAGCTCCAGAACATTTCTGTCACTCCAAGACAAAACCCCACACCCATTAAGCAGTTTTTCCCAACTGTTTCCTGCCCTGCCCCCAGAGCCTGGACACTACCAATCTACATTCTGTCACTATGAAATTACCTATTATGGATATTTCAGATACATGGAATCATACAACATGTGACCTTTCGTGTCTGGTTTCCTTCCCTTAGCATAAATTTTTTGAGGTTCATCCACGTTGTAGCACGTATCAGTACTTCATACTTTTTTATGTTTGAAAAGTAGTCCACAGCATGTGTATGCCACAGTTCGCTTTGCTATTCAACTATTAATAGGCATTTGGACTGTTTCCACCTTTTGGCTATCCTGAACAGTGCTGCTGTGAACATGTGTGTACATAAACTTCTTTGAGTGCTTGTTTTCAATTCTTTTGGGTATATATGAAGGTGAAGAATTACAGGATCCCGTGGTAATTCTGTTTAATTTTTTACTTAACCACGAAATTATTTTCCATAGCTTTTGGATCATTTTACATCTCCACCAGCAATGCACTAGGGTTCTACTTTCTCCACATCCTCACCAGCACTTGTTATCTTATGCTTTTAAAAAGTATATACCCATCTATTACAGTGGGTATTAAGTGGTATCTCATTATGGTAAAACCACAATTTTTAAATATCATCTGGTTTTTCCATAATATGTTAACCAGTCCCTATTCTGTTGTTGGCATTTAGGTTGTATTGAAATTGCCCCTATGGTAAATAGTTATATGATGAAATCCTTACACGGTACATAAATCTTTAATTAAATCTCATTATTTCCTTATTGAAAGTTCCAGGGGACAGTCATCTGATTTTGCAGATGAAGAAGCTGAGTTAACAGTTGCTGAGACCATAACTTGGGTTGCCTATACTTCAGCCAGTGCTTTCCATTAATTTTTTTGATGAGGTTGGGTGTTTCACATGTCAAATGTGTTGCATATTAGGTGGAACTCAGCTAAGAAATAGTGAATTCTTCAGTGTTGGGTCTGATGCTCTGTGGAACTGATGACTCCAAAGCTACTTCTAGCACTATTTTGACGTATTCTATTTTACTCTAAATAGAGGAAATCTGTAAACACAGCAAAACACTATGTGCTCCGTTGTGTACCGTGTACCATCAACAAATTAACATGCATCGCCTTAAATAAAGTCTACCATTACTCAACCAATTCTGCATGTGCTACAGACTCCTAGTAGAATGTGCTCAATGCAATCACACTGGGCCTGGTGCCCTTCTGTGACATTGCTTTTCCACCTCTATGGCGTTCCGTGAGGGTAAGAGAATGACATGTAGGTTTGTGCTGTCATTGGTAGACCTCTATTTAAATGGCATTTTCAATGAGGTTCGAGTTGTTAAGAGAGTGAGATGCAATGATACATTTTGAAGTTTTTAGTGAGATCCCAAAAAGAAATATATCCAACCACACAGAGTGCATAAAACTACAGTCTGTTTCCCCTCTAATTGGTAATAAATGTAAATGTTTAGTTATGCCTGACTAGGGAGCTATGAACAACACATCTGTCTGACTGCTTTTTCACAAGGACTGCAGCATTTATACCATCTGTAGCTTGTGAAGGAAGAAAGAGACAGAGAAAAAGTGAGACTGAAATGTAGAGCATGGATATTAGTAGAAGTTCATAAGGAATTGACTTGTTCAACAAATATTTATTGAGCATCTATTATGGCCTGGGAACTAGGAAAGAAATAGAGGGAGATAATAAATTTCTTCCCTTCCTAAATTCTGAATCAATTGATGGGGTGAGGGTCAGGCAAATGAAGATATAAATGTCAAATCTGTTACTGAAAACAAATTCTCTAGTACCCATTATTGGGTTGGGGTAAGAATGCGTTTCCTAACAGTGAACTCCAGGATTAAACAGGCCCACCTGCCCAGACATAGGCAGCACTGGAGGATGGCAGGCCTTGCCCACAAGGGCAGAGCCCTGACTATTTATCTCGTGGCCTGGCCAGGAGAAGAGCAGGCAGCTCTCTGCAGGTCAGCAGGGCTGGTAGAGGGAGAGGAGGGCTAGGTCAGGCTACAGGCTAGTCTTCCTCGTCTACTCAGTCAGATGAGTGAGGGGGTAACAGGGAAAGACCAGGACATACACACAAATACTCTGACTCTCTGCTCTGCCTATAGGTTAGGGTCAACTGGGAGCTTTAGTAAAATCTAGATTCAGTCCCCAAACCTAGAGATTCTGATTCCAGCAGGCATGGATTGGGCATGGATATTTTTAAAAACTTCCCACGTAACTCTAAGTGTGCAGCCAGGGGTTGAGCATCACCTAATAGAAACTGAGGGGAAATGAGCCCCCCATTTCCCACAGCCCAGCAGATACAACGATACACGAGGGACAGTTCCTATCTTCCAGAATCTCTCACTCTCCTGAGAGAGAAGTCATGAAAGCAGCCACAGCGCTGTTCACCGAGTGCCGTGGGCACTCAGAGGGTGGAAAGACCAAAGGCCCAGGGTGCCAGAGACCTTCCCAGGACCATGGGTGTTCTGGGTTCAGAAGATCACCCTGACAGCTGTGGAAGAGGCAATAAGAGAGAGGCAGATGACCAAGAGACCCGCTATGAAATTACAATAGATCAAGACAGAGAATAAAGTAAAAAAGGAAGCAAGGCAGCTATGGACACAGATTCCTCATTAATTAGCATCCTTCCGGGTTCAGACTTGGAATAAAAAACCTTCCTTTCTCGAGCAGGCTGTCTGTGGTCTGCCTTGGCCATATGTGTGGCCTCCACTGGGGGCTGTGGTACTGTGCTGAGGAGCTCATGTTTCTTGGGGTTACACTGAGGATTAGAGGAGGGGATGCCTATCAAGTACATAGCCTAGTGCCTGGCACAGAGTACACCCTTATTACATGTTAGGTGCTACTGTTGTTTGTTTTGAGAAGCCACAGAAGCTACAGCAACAAGGTCTTTCCTTGGCTTGTTTGCTTTGAGCTCTGATTCACTTGTGTGAAAGTAGAGATTTAAATGGCTTATCACAAACTAACAGTTTTGCAGAAATTTCAGATGTTTTAGTCCATTTCTTGGTTCAAACATCAGTATTTGGCAAAAAAAGAAAAAAAAATGTTGTGGATTCCCAAACATTATATCTTAATGAGTTTTAATGATCACCAGACCCTAAACCAGAATTCAATACCAAACAAGTACTTTTTCTTTTCATTTAACTCTCATAGCTAGCCTGTGATGTGCATTTCACAGATGAGAAGCTGAGGTTTGGAGAAGTTAAATAATATTTCTAATACCAGCTTTTAAGTAACAAAGGAAGGATGAAAAGCAGGGCTTTTGATTCCATATCTGGCTCTGTTTCAATTATATTACACCAAATTAACAGTGCTTATTGCCTACAAGGACAAGAAGGAAAAGAAAGGTATGATTCGTTAAGTCCTCCAGAAGTACTGCCTATAAGTTGCCTTTGTGGTATATGGAGATAGGGTTTTAACAATTTGAGAATTCTTGCTATGTTCTATTTCCGAGAATCGTCACTGTTTCCCTTCTATACATTGGAAAAACTCCTTACGTGAAGTCGAGAGTAAATAAATATTCATACTTTCTATGAATTTGGTCTTCAATGGGTCTACGGGGGACCCCGAAGAATATGGAAAAAAATGAGAACTTTTTGAACTCAGAGTCACTCTTTTCCCCAATTAGATTGCATGCCATGTCCCTTAGACAAGTATACTCATTTTAGGTTTTATGTGCCTGCAGACAATCCATGGGAAATACCATGAAGAATGTGGGCCATAAATTCCTTAAATTTGCACTTGTGACTTGCGTTTGATGAAGAACTTTTTTATTTTTTAACATCTTTATTGGAGTATAATTGTTTTACAGTGTTGTGTTAGTTTCTGTTGTAAAACAAAGTGAATCAGCTATATGCATATGTATATCACCTCCCTCTTGCGTCTCCCTCCCACCCTCCTTATCCCACCCCTCTAGGCGGTTGCAAAGCACGGAGCTAATCTCCCTGTGCTATGAAGCTGCTTCCCACTAGCTATCTATTTTACATTTGGTAGGTCTATATGTCAATGCTACTTTCTCACATTGTCCCAGCTTACCATTCCCTCTCTCTGTGTCCTCAACTCCATTCTCTACGTCTGTGTCTTTATTCCTGTCTTGTGCCTAGGTTCAAAAATTGGTGCTGAATTATGTCAAGAGCTTTCTCTGCATCTATTGAGATAATCATATGGATTTATCCTTCAATTTGTTAATATGGTTTATCACATTGATTGATTTGCATATATTGAAGAATCCTTGCATTCCTGGAATAAACCCCACTTGATCATGGTGTATGATCCTTTTAATGTGCTGCTGGATTCTGTTTGCTAGTATTTTGTTGAGGATTTTTGCATCTATGTTCATCAGTGATATTGGTCTGCACTTTTCTTTTTTTGTAACATCTTTGTCTGTTTTTGGTATCAGGGTGATGGTGGCCTCGTAGAATGAGTTTGGGAGTGTTCCTCCCTCTGCTATATTTTGGAAGCTTTTGAGAAGTATAGGTGTTAACTCTTCTCTAAATGTTTGACAGAATTTGCCTGTGAAGCCATCTGGTCCTACGCTTTTGTTTTTTGGAAGATTTTTAATTTCAGTTTCAATTTCAGTGCTTGTGATTGGTCTGTTTATATTTTCTATTTCTGCCTGGTTCAGTTTCGGAAGGTTGTGCTTTTCTAAGAATTTGTCCATTTCTTCCAGGTTGTCCATTTTATTGGTATAGTGTTGCTTGTTGTAATCTCTCATGATCCTTTCTATTTCTGCAGTGTCAGTTGTTACCTCTCCGTTTTCATTTCTAACTCTATTGATTTGAGTCTTCTCCCTTTTTTTCTTGATGAGTCTGGCTAATGGTTTAATAATTTTGTTTATCTTCTCAAAAAACAGCGTTTAGTTTTATTGATCTTTGCTATTGTTTCCTTCATTTCTTTTTAATTTATTGCTGACCTGATCTTTATGATTTTTTTCCTTCTGCTAATTTTGCAGGGTTTATTGTTCTTCTTTTTCTAATTGCTTTAGGTGTAAGGTTAGGTTGTTTGAGATTTTTCTTGTTCCTCGAGGTAGGATTGTATTGCTATAAACTGCCCTCTTAGAACTGCTTTTGCTGCATCCCATAGGTTTTGTGTCGTCGTGTTTTCCTTGTCATTTGTTTCTAGGAATTTTTGATTTCCTCTTGATTTCTTCAGTGATCTTTTGGTTATTTAGTAGTGTAATGTTTAGCCTCCATGTGTTTGTATTTTTTACAGTTTTTTTCCCGTAACTGATACCTAGTCTCAAAGCACTGTGGTTGGAAATGAAACTTGATATGATTTTAATTTTCTTATATTTACCAAGGCTTGATTTGTGACCCAAGATATGATCTATCCTGGAGAATGTTCCATGAGCATTTGAGAAGAAAGTGAATTCTGTTGTTTTTGGATGGAATGTCCTATAAATATACATTAAGTCCATACTGTTTAATGTGTCAGTTAAAGCTTGTGTTTCTTTATTTATTTTCATTTTGGATGATCTGTGCTTTGGTGAAAGTGGGGTGTTAAAGTCCCATACTATTATTGTGCTACTGTCGATTTCCCCTTTCATGGGCTGATAGCATTTGCCTTATGTATTGAGGTGCTCCTATGGTGGGTGCATAAATTTTTACAATTGTTATATCTTCTACTTGGATTGATGCCTTGATCATTATGTAGTGTCCTTCTTTGTTTCTTGTAATAGTCTTTATTTTAAAGTCTATTTTTTCTGATATGAGAAATGTTACTCCAGCTTTCTTTTGATTTCCATTTGCATGGAATATCTTTTCCATCCCTTCACTTTCAGTCTGTATGTGTCCCTGAGTCTGAATTGAGGGCAGTCTCAATTCTTTTCTTAATTGTTTTTGAAAAGAAGAGAGAGAGAAAGGACCCAAGAAAATATTTGAATAGATTAGAGTCAAAAACTTCTCTAACATGGGAAAGGACATAGCCACCCAGGTCCAGGAAGTGCAGAGAGCCCAAACAGCATAAACCCAAGGAGAAACACGCTGAGACACATAGTAATCAAATTGGCAAAAATTAAAGACAAAGAAAAATTACTGAAAGCAGCAAGGGAAAAATGAAAAATAACATACAAGGGAACTCTCATAAGGTTAACAGCTGATTTCTCAGCAGAAACTCTACAAGCCAGAAGGGAGTGGCATGACATATTTAAAGTGATGAAAGGGAAGAACCTACAACCAAGATTACTCTACCTGGCAAGGATCTCATTCAGATTCAATGGAGAAATCAAAAGATTTACAGACAAGCAAAAGCCAAGAGAATTCAGCACCACCAAACCAGCTCTACAACAAATGCGAAAGGAACTTCTCTAAGTGAAAAACACAAGAGAAGGAAAGGACCTACAAAAACAAACCCAAAACAATTAAGAAAATGGTAACAGGAACATACATATCGATAATTACCTTAAACGTGAATAGATTAAATGCTCCAACCAAAAGACACAGGCTCACTGAATGGATATGAAAACAAGACCCATATATCTACTGTCTACAAGAGACCCACTTCAGACCTAGGGACACATACAGACTGAAAATGAAGGGATACTAAAAGATATTCCATGCCAATGGAAATCAAAAGAAAGCTGGAGTAGCAATTCTCATATCAGATAAAATAGATTTTACAATAAAGAATGTTACAAGAGACAAGGAAGGACACTACATAATCATCAAGGGATCAATCCAAGAAGAACATATTACAATTATAAATATATATGAACCCAACATAGGAGCACCTCAATACATAAGGCAACTGCTAACAGCTATAAAAGAGGAAATCAACAGTAATGCAATAATAGTGGGGGAATTTGATACCTCACTTATACCAATGGACAGATCATCCAAACAGAAAATTAATAAGGAAACACAAGCTTAAAATGACACAATAGACTAGATAGATTTAATTAATATTTATAGGATGATCCATCCAAAAACAGCAGATTACACTTTTTTCACAAGTGCACATGGAACATTCTGCAGGATAGATCACATCTTGGGTCACAAATCAAGCCTCAGTAAATTTAAGAAAATTGAAATCATATCAAGCATCTTTTCTGACACAAGCCATGAGATTAGAAATCAACTACAGAGGAAAAAAATGTAAAAAACACAAACATATGGAAGCTAAACAATATGTTACTAAATAACCAAGAGATCACTGAAGAAATCAAAGAGGAAATCAAAAAATACCTAGAGACAAATGACAATGAAAACACGATGATCCAAAACTTGTGGGATGCAGCAAAAGCCGTTCTAAGAGGGAAGTTTATAGCAATACAAGACTATATCAAGACACAAGAAAAATCTCAAATAAACAATCTAACCTTACACCTAAAGGAACTAGAGAAAGAAGAACCAATAAAACCCAAAGTTAGCAGAAGGAAAGAAATCATAAAGAACAGAGCAGAAATAAATGAAATGGAAACAAAGAAAATAGTAGCAAAGATCAAAACTGAAAGCTGGTTCTTTGAGAAGATAAACAAAATTGATAAACCTTTGGCAAGACTCATCAAGAAAAAGAGGGTGATTACTAAAATTAATAAAATTAGAACTGAAAAAGGAGAAGTTACAACAGACACCGCAGAAATACAAAGCATCCCAAGAGCCTAGTACAAACAACTCTATGCCAATAAAATGGACAACCTGGAAGAAATGGACAAATTCTTAGAAAGGTAAAATGTTCCAAGTCTGAACCAGGAAGAAATAGAAAATATGAGCAGACCAATCACAAGTAATGAAATTGAAACTGTGATTAAAAATCTTCCAGCAAACAAAAGTCCAGGACCAGATGGCTTCACAGGTGAATTCTATGAAACATTTAGAGAAGAGCTAACACCCATCCTTCTCAAACTCTTCCAAAATATTGCAGAGGAAGGAACGCTCCCAAACACATTCTATGAGGCCACCATCACACTGATACCAAAACCAGAGAAAGATACTACAAAAAAAGAAAATTATAGACCATTATCACTGATGAATATAGATGCAAAAATCCTCAACAAAATACTAGCAAACAGGATCCAACAACACATTAAAAGGATCATACACCATGATCAAGTGGGATTCATCCCAAGGATGCAAGGATTCAATATACGCAAATCAATCAATGTGATAAACCATACTAACAAATTGAAGAATAAATCCAGATGATCATTTCAATAGATGCAGAAAAGCTTTTGACAAAATTCAACACCTATTTATGATAAAAACTGAAAGTGGGCATAGAGGGAACCTACCTCAACATAATAAAGGCCATATACAACAAACCCAGAGCAAACATCATTCTCAATGGTGAAAAACTGAAAGCATTTCCTCTACAATCAGAAACAAGACAAGGATGTCCACTCTCACCACTGTTATTCAACATAGTTTTGGAAGTCCTAGCCACGGCAATCAGAGAAGTAAAAGAAATAAAAGGAATACAAATTGGAAAAGAAGAAGTAAAACTGTCACTGTTTGCAGATGACATGACACTATACATAGAGAATCCTAAAAATGCCACCAGAAAACTACTAGAGCTAATCAATGAATTTGGTAAAGTTGCAGGATATAAAATTAATGCACAGAAATCTCTTGCATTCCTATACACTAATGATGAAAAATCTGAAAGAGTAATTAAGGAACCACTTCTATTTACTACTGCAACAAAAAGAATAAAATACCTAAAAATAAACCTACCTAGGGAGGCAAAAGACCTGTATGCAGAAAACTATAAGACACTGCTGAAAGAAATTAAAGATGATACACACAGATGGAGACATATACCATGTTCTTGGGCTGGAAGAATCAATATTGTGAAAATGACTATACTATCCAAAGCAATCTACAGATTCAATGCAATCCCTATCAAATTACCAATGGCATTTTTTACAGAACTAGAACAAAAAATCTTAAAATTTGTATGGAAACACAAAAGACCTCGAGTAGTCAAAGCAGTCTTGAGGGAAAAAAATGGAACTGGAGGAATCAGACTCCCTGACTTCAGATTATACTATAAAGCTACAGTAATCTAGACAATATGGTACTGGCACAAAAACAGAAATATAGATCAATGGAACAGGAACAAAAGCCCAGAGAGAAACCCACATACCTATGGTCAACTAATCTCTGATAAAGGAGGCAAGGATATACAATGGAGAAAAGACAGTCTCTTCAATAAGTGGTGCTGGGAAAACTGGACAGTTACATGTGAAAGAATGAAATTAGCACACTTCCTAACACCATACACAAAAATAAACTCAAAGTGGATTAGAGACTTAAATGTAAGACCGAACACTATAAAACTCTTAGAGGAAAACATAGGAAGAACACTCTTTGACATAAATCACAGCAAGATCTTTTTTGATCCACCTCCTAGAGTAATGGAAATAAAACCAAAAATAGAGAAATGTGACCTAATGAAACTTAAAAGCTTTTGCAAAGCAAAGGAAACTACAAACAAGACAAAAGACAACCCTCAGAATGGGAGAAAATATTTGCAAACCAATCAACAGACAAAGGATTAATCTCCAAAATATATAAACAGCTCATGCAGCTCAATATTAAAACAACAAACAACCCAATTCAAAAATGGGCAGAACACCTAAATAGACAGCTCTCCAAAGAAGACATACAGATGGCCAAGAAGCACATGAAAAGCTGCTCAACATCACTAATTATTAGAGAAATGCAAATCAAAACTACAACGAGGTATCACCTCACACCAGTTAGAATGGGCATCATCAGAAAATCTACAAACAACAAATGCTGGAGAGGGTGTGGAGAAAAGGGAACCCTTGTGCACTATTGGTGGGAATGTAAATTGATACAGGCACTATGGAGAACAGTATGGTGGTTTCTTAAAAAACTAAAAATAGAATTACTATATGACCCAGCAATCCCACTACTGGGCATATACCCAGAGAAAAACATAATTCAAAAAAGACACATGCACCCCAATATTCATTACAGCACTATTTACAATAGCCAGGTCATGGAAGCAACCTAAATGCCCATCAACAGATGAATGGATAAAGAAGAAGTGGTACATATATACAATGGAATATTACTCAGCCATAAAAAGGAACGAAATTGGGTCATCTATAGAGACGTGGGTGAATCTAGAGACTGTCATAGAGTGAAGTAAGTCAGAAAGAGAAAAAAAAAATAGATTAACGCATATAGGTGGAACTTAGAAAAATGGTACAGATGAACTAGTTTGCAGGGCAGAAATTGAGACACAGATGTAGAGAACAAATGTATGGACACCAAGGTGGGAAATTGGCAGGGGGTGGGGGTTTGGTGGTGTGATGAATTGGGAGATTGGGATTGACATATATACACTAATATGTATAAAATGGATAACTAATAAGCACCTGCTGTTTGAAAAAAGTAAAATAAAATTTTAAAAAAAGAAAAAACTGGTTACTAAAGATAATTTTCTCTTATTTCTTGGAATGGCAATAGGTTAACAAAATATGCAAACGTCTCTGGGTGACAGTATATATGTGTGCTGATTTTTACTACCTCCAAATTGTTAAAATGATATAAAATGCACAGTCATGGAGAAAAAAATATCTAGGCAATTATTGGTTTCCTGTCCTCGGAGATTCTCTTTTGTTTAAAGAAAAAGAAAAAGGTTACTTTGGTTAAATATGACACTTAATATGAGTGGTTGATTATATTAGGTGACAGTAATTAAGAAAAAAAAATAAAAGAGGAAAAAAAAATTCTTGGCCATGGGGATGTAGTTTAGGTGGGGTTAGAACTTAGGCAGGGGCAGGGTTTAGGGTGGGGCAGGACAGGAGCGGGTGGGGGCAGTGACGTTTGAGCATGGGGCGGGGTCTACATGGGGCAAAGTTCAAGCGTGGGGCGGCGTCTTTGCTTAGGACCTGCAAGGAAGTGGAGACGCGGCAGGTCGAAAGGAGGGTCTCTGGAGTGTGGAGTTCCGGAGTTTGGAGGTAGGGCCCTGGCTGGGGGTGTAGGCGCGGGGCTTCGGTTCTGCGCCGCGGGAGGGAGGCTCCGAGGATTAGGCCTGGGAGCCCAACAGTCTCCCCTGTGCCTATGTGGACAGGGAAAGCGCCGGCCGCGTTTCCTTCCGTTCCTCCGCGCCCCTCCCCCACCGTCTCCCCCAGGGTCTCCCCTGTCGCCGCTGGACCCCTAACCGTGGGTGGGTCCCGCTGGGTGTCGGAATGCCTCCCCTCCCCCAGCCACCCCTCAGGGGTCCGGGTCCCGGAGGTCCGGCCTTTACTTTTGCTCGGCCTTCCCTCCCTGCCACTCCCTTAGGACCCGCGCGGCTGGAGGGGGCCTAGGTGGGCAGAGGATCAAGCCTGGGATCTCAGCAGGTTCCTTGGGGCCCATGTGGGCAGGGGAAACCTGGCCATGCTCCCTTTTGATTCTCTGCCCTCCCAATGGTTCCCGCATTTGCCCCTTCGGGCGTGGGATCCGTTCCCCTCCCCCAGCCGCCCCTCAGGGGCACGAGTCCTGTCTGCCTCCCCTTCTCCTCCCCCTTCACTCCCCCCACGCCCCACGTCGTACCTGGGGTTCCTGCCATCCCCTCAGGTGTCCGTCATCTCCCACCAGTGCCTGGTAGGTGCTCTAGTTGTGAGGAGACGCGAATTCCACGTCCTCCTAGTCCGCCATCTTGACTCCGCCTGATGGATGACTTTTGACCAAATGAATCAATGTTGGGGAAGATTGATACTGTTGAATTCAAAAGGTGGCAGAGATGCTATGCTTTACTTAGGGAATATTTTAGAGTATCTGAGGGTCTGACCAGCTGGAGTCTGACAGCACAAGGGGAAGCTGAGAAGGGAAGAGAGTTGTTCTTATCTCTCCCAGGGCCTGGCGGCAAAGCCCTTAACTATGTCTGTAAGTGCTTGATGCCATTCCTCATCTTAATTTCAAATTGATTCTTTACTTTGCACCAGTTAGACATTGCGTGTTAGCAGCCCAGCACGACACCGGTTGTCTTCCAGCACTTCCAGCTGACTTGTAATTATCTTCACCTGGCTTTTAAAGAGGCATTTGAG
This sequence comes from Phocoena sinus, assembly GCF_008692025.1. Classification (NCBI taxonomy): domain Eukaryota; kingdom Metazoa; phylum Chordata; class Mammalia; order Artiodactyla; family Phocoenidae; genus Phocoena; species Phocoena sinus. The sequence continues at coordinate 133,690,573 of NC_045763.1, forward strand.
AAGGAAATTTACTGTAAAGAGAAGGAAAGGGTCTCTCCATTTTTTCCCATGACTGGTGTCAATAAAAATGGTACCTCAAAGTAACTTTGTCCCGCTTTGCAGCCTCAGTTCAATTCAGTATGCGTTTATGGAGGTCATTCTCTGTGTGGAACACTGTGATAGAGACTCTCAGAATCTCAAAGATAAATGAGTACTAAGCCTTGTCTTCCAGATGGAAACATGGGAGCAGACGCTAAGACATGTTGCATAAAAAGAGAACACTGGAGTCTACTGTCTAATCACTATCCACAGATCATGTGAAGTTTCATCACTTTGACCTTAGACACATATCTTACCATCCTCTTATTTTATGTGGGTGTCGCCACAGATAAAAAGGTGTAAGATAGAGTAGTTTGTGCTATAACTATATGCTAAGTCCTCTGAATCCTGCTGTGGTGGCATGAGAAATCATATTAGAAGTGTTTTAGAATACAAGATTCGAAATATCAGGAACTGTGAATGATGGAGAGCTACAAACACTTTCATTTTGTAAGGTAGGGGTATCCTGATGTTATCTTAGGTCTAAGGGTGCCGTATCTAGAACTCTTAAAGTTTCCCTCTCTTAAAGGATCTTTCAGATCAGCAAACATTTGCGGGATACCTACTATGTGCTACCTGTTTAGCTGGGTCCAGGGAGTAGGTACTAAGATAATTAATAGACATTTCCTGCCTTGAAGGAGTTTTCAACCTTGTGAGGGGTGCAAAAATGTACAATTTCAATAACTAATGTTGGGAAGTTAGGCAGAGAAGTACACAGTGCACTATCCTAGCAGCAAAGGGCAGTGCATAGCCCAGGCCGAGGGTTTGAAAGGCTCCCTAAAGAAGCAGCTACTCTTCTAAGCCTTGAAGTTTGTTCAGGTGAAGAAAGGTTTGAAGGGAAGCCCAGGTAGAGGGAGAAGACAAGCCATGGAGGATAGAAGTATGCGGTGTTTGGGGGGGAATTCCTAGTTTAGTTTTTTAGAATTAAGTGCAAGTCAGGACATGGTGGATGCCGCTGGAAAGGTAGACAGGTCAGGCTTAAAAAGGTTTGGGTACCATGGTAAGAAGTTTATGTCCCCTCATAAGGGAGCTGCACTGAAAGTCACTGGGACTGCAACTTAGGGAACAGGGTTAAATGGAGCAAGGCAGGGGCTGGGAAAATGGGGAGCCCAGTTCAAGAGACTACAGCTGAGAGATTTTGAAGGTGTGAGCTAGGATGTGACACTAAAGGTGAAGGAAAGGGTGAAATTTCAGAGTTGGAAATTGATTGGGTGTGACTAATGGGGAAGAAGAGGGAGTCTAATGACTGAAATTTGGTGCTTAGATGACAGGGTGGATGGTGGTATCATTTATAGGCACTGGAAAGAGAAGAGAAGAGAAGATTAGGGCAGGGGAAGAGAAGTCCACATTGGGATACGTGTTGAATTTGAGGCACCTATCAGATGACTGAGGGAGATGCCAAACAGGATATTAGACATACAAGTCTAAAGTTCAGAGCAGAGACTAGGGCTGGAAATACAAGCAGAAAACTTGTCTTCTAATTCTCCTGTCTTAGATCAGAGCTTGGGAGGTAGTAAGGAAGTAAAAATTACGAGTTTAAGGCTGACAGCTGGGGGGCCATAGGGTAGAGCTATCTGCTACAGGAAAGAAGAGTAAAGAAAATCTTTTAAGATTTTCTATGCCTTAGATTCTGCAGTACAGAAAAAAATACTTTAGACCAGGACAGGAGTTGGCTGTTAATCCCAGCCTGAAAGCACTTTTTATTTTTCCACTACCTGTTTTTGGTGTCATTCAGTTTATTTTTAGGCACCATTGGAATTAACTTTGGAGAATCTTCTCTTGAGGTTTACCCAGGGGAAGGTGACCTGGATAGTGAACTATCTAGAAATCGTTTCATATGAGAATTGATTTAAATACTTGCAGATATTCATCCAGGAGAAACACACACACACACACACACACACACACACACACACACACACACACACAGAGATATGTGCTTACGTAATAAAGGCATCCTCCAAATATTTAAAGGGCCATCACATAGAAGAAACGATTTATTGAACATATCTCCAGCAGATCAATGAATGGAAGTTACACCCAGGTAAGGGTAACATTTACTCGGTAAATAATTATTAAGGACCTACGTTTAGCAGGCACTGTTTCTAAGTACAGGTACAGGGATCTAATGAGAAACATGGTAGATAAAGTCCCTTTTCTCCTGAAGTCCATATTCTAGTGATAAGGAGACAGATAATCAACAAGATAAATGGCTTTAGATACAGGTAAGAACTATGAGGAAAGGAGTACATACAAAGAGAGAGTGTAGCCAAGCAGGGGAGCACATGGTGGGGGACACACTCCTTAGATTGGCTGCTGAGGAAGACCTTCCAAGGAAGTGACATACTGAGATAAGAATGACAAGAAGCCAGTCTTAGGAAGAGCTTTCTGGGCAGGGTGAACATCAAGTGAAAGGCTAAAACTCAGGGTTGAGCCTGGGCTCTTGAGGACAAGAAGGTAGGCCAGTGTGGCTGAAGGAAGGTGAATGGGGGATGGGCTATCAGATGAAGTCAGATAGGTAGACAGAGAAAACCCATACAGAGTCTCTTTGGGGTTTTTTTTTTTTTTCCAACTGTGATGAGAGACTATGTATTGTGTAAGTTTGGGACAGGATTTGTTCAGGAAGTAAAATGATCGAAATTATATTTTAAACGATCACTCTGGCCATTAGGCATAGAATGGAGTGTGGGAGAGTTGATGCTATAGCAGAATTCCAGGGGACAAAAGACAGTAGCTTGAAGCAAGGTGTTAATACTGTAGAAAGAGAAAAATGGATGGATTCCAGAAACATTTAAAAATAGAAATGGCAGGAGCTGCTGAGGAATTAAATGTTGGGGGGAGGTGTCAGTGAAGAAAAGGGATAATTAAGGATGACTCTTGGGTTTTTTGCTAAAATACTCAGTTGGATGGTACTGCCATTTATTAAGATGGGGAAATACTGGGAGGAGCAAATTGTGGACAGTAAACAGGGTTAAGAGTTACGGTTTGGATATATTCTGTTAAAATCCCAATTTGACGCTCAAGTGGATATATCATATAGGAAGTTAGATACATGAGTCTGGAGCTCACAAGAGAGGTCATGGCTGGAGAAACAAAGATTGGAAGTCATCATCACATAGATGGGACTTGAGCCATGGGACTAGGGATTGAAGGAAATAAAAGAGGCCCCCAAACTGAGCTTTGGGGGCTTTCAATATTCAGAGCTCAGTTAGAGAAGGCAGAGTCAGTAAAAAGGGTGGCTAATGAGATAAGAGACAAACCTGGAGAGGGTAGAATAATGAAAATCAACAGAGGAAAGTATGTGAAGAAAAAGTCATTCCATTTAAGGAAAATTCCATGAAAATCAGATTTTTCCCTACTGTGGAAGGAATCTCACAGTCCCCTTGGAGACCTTACTGTTCCATCTCTCTCCTCCTCTGGATGATGAAAACAACTTAACTTTGCCAGCAGGCAAAGATCACCCATGCCAGGACTGATGCTGAAGAAAGGACAGAGAGACATTTATTGGTGGTTCAAGGCTTGGCCTCTGGGCAGTGTTGTTACATACATTACTGTGCCCTTGGAGACTCTTCCCTAATGCTGGGTCCCTGCCTTGTTTTCAGGTCTCAGGAATATTTTTCTTGTCTATTTCAGGACTCTACCCTCCAGGTAGATTCTAATTCTTGCTGTCAGACCTCACCACCAGCACCACCTCTATGATGGTTTCAGTTCTCAAGTCCTTCCACCCATGTGGGAAGTTATAACCATGGTAATTATAACTGTGGTAACTTCCTGTTATAGACCAACTCTCAAACTCACTTCCATGTGTCTTGTAAAACCAGAATCTTAACCTTTGCCCAGCACCACAGATCTTTCTGGATCCCACCACTGAGTTGCATATGGTCTGGGACAACTGAGAACACCAGAACCTGGTTATAATCATCATGAGTGGCCAAGCTTAGGTGGGATGAAGAACATGGAAAGGGCCCTGCTCTTAGGAGAACGCTTATTCCACGTGGGAGTGTGATAGGGTTGGCCTTTGAGGACCCTTCCAACATCCAAGATTCTGTGGTATTTTCAGATGCCATGTAAAATAACAAATCCTGGGTTCATTTTTAAGAGAATCATTTTGAAAGCATTCATTTAATGAAATAAAATTACATTTCTTTTTCCCTAGCACAGGACTATTCTCATTCTGAAATCCTGTTTTTCTATCTTTCTCATATGTTTTGTTCTGGGTTGAGGAAGCTCTTACTTTGCTGACAGGGTATTTTGCTTTAGGCTATCATATTGGAATTACTTAGGCGTAATTCCAAATGACAAAATTATACACTAGCGATTTCAGATCCTCTGGTCAAAACTGACCTACTATTTGCTTGCACATAGTAGGCATTCAGTAAACATTTAATGAGTTGAACAGAAACCTTTTAAAAAGTGGCTTCCTTACTAAAGAAAATGGCTGGTGTTGGTGTTCGTTACCATGACCTGGCAGAGGATGGGAAAAGGAGTTTTGTGAAGCACACTTTCTGTTTCTTCCCTCATCTGTCCTCTTATTAATGTGAAGATGACATATTGTTGCTTTCTTATTTGTACTAAGAATGTAGACAAGAAATTATAAATTATAGATTTGGAAAATCCCCAAATATTTCTACACTTACCTAGAAAATGACATTAGCTTAGTACATCTGAATGTGAGGTGGGTTCATGTGACATTGCCTTGTCCCCTGTGCCCATCCCATGGCCACATTCATTTCAATGTAGGCTTGCAATGTCCAGGGTAGGGGAAGAATTGTATCTAATACCTAACATAAAAGTCATCAATGAGTGGTCTCCATGTTTAGGTCGTTTGACTGACAGAGGGTTTCTAAAACATTTAGAAGCCATACATTCTCCAGTCTTCATTCTTCTCCACTGTGTTGCTCTTGGCCTGCATCATTCATTTTTGCTACCTTCTAGGGTTGGGATGCTTTTCAATGTGCAAACCTGGTCTAAAACATGATAGAACAGGAAATATGGCAGTGCTTATAAATTGTCATACCCAGGTTTTATTTGGATTGCAAGAGTGTAAACATCACAGAGTTTTAAGATAGAAACAAATGTAAACTATTATCAGTTTACTGAACAAGCTGGAATGAGAAAGGGGAAGGCAAAAAGCGACTTTATTCTCTCTCACCATTGCCCCGTTTTACACCTTGTGGAATTATTCTTCCCAACCACCGGATGACTCCTGGGCATATCCTTATTTTTTCCGTCATTCTAAGGCATTAATGAAAAACCTGGCTTATAAACTATTTAGAAAGTACAGGCAGTCGGATATTGATGCTCCAGTTTCTCACCCAATTGAAGTACCCCACTGCTGGGCCCATATATCGGCTGGAGACTCACTAAGGTACAGAAGCTTGGGATGAAGCAGGCTGAGATTGCTTTCTTCACTCTTTGTCCTCTTCTACTTTTATTTTTCTTCTCGGCCTCTTTCCAACTCTAAATCCTATTTCTGCCCCCTTCTCAGGCTGGAGACTCAGGAGAACAGTGATCAGAGAAAAGGCTGCAGTCTTCCTTTGCTCATGTGTTTGTATCATGGCATGAGGGCTCTCTGTGTGTCAGGAACACACATTTAAATCTTTCTCTTAGAGATCACTTTTGTGGGTCATTCACATATCTTCCCACTGGAGGCTTCTTATCAGTGGGAAATATCCTCTCCAATGGGATTTTTTTTAATTTGCCCAGTTTTTTTTTTTTTTAACGTCTGTATTGGAGTATAATTGCTTTACAATGGTGTGTTAGTTTCTGCTTTACAACAAAGTCAATCAGCTATACGTATACATATATCCCAATATCCCGTCCCACTGCTGTCTGCCTCCCACCCTCCCTATCCCAGCCCTCTAGGTAGACACAAAGCATCGAGCTGATCTCCCTGTGCTATGTGGCTGCTTCCCACTAGCTATCTGTTCTACATTTCGTAGTGTATATATATATGTCCATGCCACTCTCTCACTTCATCCCAGCTTATCCTTCCCCCTCCCCGTGTCCTCAAGTCAATTCTCCATGTCTGCATCTTTATTCCTGTCCTGCCCCTAGGTTAATCAGAACCATTTTTTTTATTCCATATATATGTGTTAGCATACGGTATTTGTTTTTCTCTTTCTGACTTAACTTCACTCTGTATGACAGACTCTAGGTCCATCCACCTCACAATAAATAACTCAAGTTTGTTTCCTTTTATGGCTGAGTAGTATTCCATTGTGTATATGTGCCACATCTTCTTTATTCATTCATCTATTGATGGACACGTAGGTTGCTTCCATGTCCTGGCTATTATAAATAGTGCTGCAATGAACATTGTGGTACATTACACTTTTTGAATTATGTTTTTTTCAGGGTATATGCCCAGTAGTGGCATTGCTGGGTCGTATGGTAGTTCTATTTTTAGTGTTTTAAGGAACGTCCATACTGTTCTCCATAGTGGCTGTATCAACTTACATTCCCACCAACAGTGCAAGAGGGTTCACTTTTCTCTACACCCTCTCCAGCATTTATTGATTGTAGATTTTTTGATGATGGCCATTCTGACTGATGTGAGGTGATACCTCATTGTTGTTTCGATTTGAATTTCTCTAATGGTTAGTGATGCTGAGCATCCCTTTGTGTGTTTGTTGGCAATCTGTATATCTGTGGAGAAATGTCTGTTTAGGTCTTCTGCCCATTTTTTGATTGGGCTGTTTGTTTTTTTGATACTGAGTTGCATGTACATTTTGGAGGTTAATCCTTTGTCAGTTGCTTCATTTGCAAATATTTTCTCCCGTTCTGAGGGTTGTATTTTTGTCTTGTTTATGGTTTCCTTTGCTGTGCAGAAGCTTTTAAGTTTCATTAGGTCCCATTTGTTTATTTTTGTTTTTATTTCCATTTCTCTGGGAGGTGGGTCAAAAAGGATCTTGCTGTGATTTATGTCATAGAGTGTTCTGCCTGTGTTTTCGTCTAAGAGTTTTATACTGTTGACCTTACATTTAGGTCTATAATCCATTTTTTTTGTGTGTACGGTGTTAGGAAGTGTTCTAATTTCATTTTTTTACATGTAGCTTTCCAGTTTTCCTAGCACCACTTATTGAAGAAGCTGTCTTTTCTCCATTGTATATTCTTGCCTCCTTTATCAAAGATAAGGTGACCATATGTGTGTGGGTTATCTCTGGGCTTTCTCTCCTGTTCCATTGATTTATATTTCTGTTTTTGTGTCAGTACCATAGTGTCTTGATTACTGTAGCTTTGTAGTATAGTCTGAAGTCATACTGATTCCTCCAGCTCCATTTTTTGTTCTCAAGATTGCTTTGGCTCTTTGGGGTCTTTTGTGTTTCCATACAAATTGTGAAATTTTTTGTTCTGGTTCTGTGAAAAATGCCATTGGTAGTTTGTAGGGATTGCATGGAATCTGTAGATTGCTTTGGGTATTATAGTCGTTTCCACAGTGTTGATTCTTCCAGTTAAAAAACATGGTATATCTCTCCATCTGTTTGTATCATCTTTAATTTCTTTCATCTTGTCTTATAGTTTTCTGCATACAGGTCTTTTATCTCCTTAGGTAGGTTTATTTCTAAGTATTTTATTCTTTTTGTTGCAATGGTAAATGAGAGTGTTTCCTTAATTTCTCTTTCAGATATTTCATCTTAGTGTATAGGAATGTGAGAGATTCCTGTGCATTAATTTTGTATCCTGCTACTTTACTAAATTCACTGATTAACTCTAGTAGGTTTCTGGTAGCATCTTTAGGATTCTCTATGTATAGTATCATGTCATCTGCAAACAGTGACAGTTTTACTTCTTTTCCAATTTGGATTCCTTTTATTTCTTTTTCTTCTCTGACTGCATTTAATCCATTTACATTTAAGGTAATTATTGATATGTATGTTCCTATTACCATTTTCTTAATTGTTTTGGGTTTGTTATTGTAGGTCTTTTCCTTCCGTTTTGTTTCCTGCCTAGAGATGTTCCTTTAGCATTTGTTGTAAAGCTGGTTTGGAGGTGCTGAATTCTCTTAGCTTTTGCTTATCTCTAAAAGTTTTAATTTTTCCATTGAATCTGAATGAGATCTTGCTGGGTAGAGAAATCTTGGTTGTAGATTTTTCCCTTTCATCACTTTAAATATGTCCTGCCACTCCCTTCTGCCTTGCAGAGTTTCTGCTGAAAGATCAGTGGTTAACCTTATGAGGTTTCCCTTGTATGTTATTTGTTGCTTTTCCCTTCTTTTAATATTTTTTCTGTGTATTTAATTTTTGATAGTTTGATTAATATGTGTCTTGGTGTGTTTCTCCCTGGATTTATCCTGTATGGGACTCTTTGTGCTTCCTGGACTTGATTGACTATATCCTTTCCCATATTAGAGAAGTTTTCAACTATATAATCTCTTCAAATATTTTGTCAGTCCCTTTTTTTTTTTTGCTATTCTTTTTCTGGGACCCCTATAATTTAAATGTTGGTGTATTATAGAGTGTTGTCTCAGAGGTCTCTGTGACTGTCCTCCATTCTTTTCTTTCTTTTTTCTTTATTCTGCTCTGTGGTGGTTATTTCCAGTATTTTATCTTTCAGGTCACTTATCCTTTCTTCTGCCTCAGTTATTCTGCTATTGATTTCTTCTAGAGAATTTTTAACTTCATTATTGTGCTGTTCGTCATTGTTTGCTCTTTAGTTCTTCTAGGTCCTTGTTAAATGTTTCTTGTATTTTCTACATTCTGTTTCCAAGATTTTGGATCATCTTTACTCTCATTACTCTGAATTCTTTTTCAGGTAGACTGCCTATTTCCTCTTCATTTGTTTGGTCTGGTGGGTTTTTATCTTGCTCCTTTATCTGCTGCATATTTCTCTGTCTTCCCAGTTTGCTTAACTGACTGTGGTTGGGGTCTCCTTTTTGCTTGCTGCAGGTTCATAGTTCCCATTGTTTTCAGTGTCTGCCCCCAGTGGATTCAGTGTGTTGTGTAGGCGTCCTTGTGGAGGGGACTGGTGCCTGTGTTCTGGTGGATGAAGTTGGATCTTGTCTTTCTGGTTGGCAGGGCCGTGTCCAGTGGTGTGGTTTTTTTTTTTTTTCTTTGCAGTACGCAGGCCTCTCACTGTTGTGGCCTCTCCTGTTGTGGAGCACAGGCTCCGGTCACGCAGGCTCAGCGGCCATGGCTTACGGGCCTAGCCACTCCACGGCATGTGGGATCTTCCTGGACCGGGGCACGGACCAGCGTCCCCTGCATTGGCAGGTGGACTCTCAACCACTGCACCACCAGGAAAGCCCCAGTGGTGTGTTTTGGGCTGTCTGTGACCTTATTATGATTTTAAGCAGCATCTCTGTCAATGGGTAGGGTTGTGTTCCTGTACTGCTTGTTGTTTGTTGTGGGGTGTCCAGCACTGGAGCTTGCTGGTCATTGAGTGGAGCTGGGTCTTAGCGTTGAGACAGAGATCTCTGGGAGAGCTCTTGCCGATTGATATTAACTGGGGCCTGGAGGTCTCTTGTGGATCACTGTCCTGAACTCGGCTCTGCTCCCTCAGAGGCTCAGGCCTGACACCCGGCTGGAGCACCAAGACCCTGTCAGCCACACGGTTCAGAAGAAATGGGAGAAAAAAAAGAATGAAAGAAAAATCTAAAATAAAATAAAGTTATTAAAATAAAAAATAGAAAAATATTACTAAAATAAAAAGTAATAAAAAAAGAACTAACAGAGCAACCAAACCAATAAACAAATCCACCAATGATAAGAAGTGCTAAAAACTGTGCTAAAAATAAATAAAATGGACAGAAAGATCCCTAGGACAAATGGTAAAAACAAACATATATAGACAAAATCACAAAAAGAAGCATACAAGTACCCACTTGGATAAAGAGAAAAAGGAAAAAAATATGTACATATATATATCTATATCTGTATATGTACAAAAAAAGCAACCAAATCAATAAACAAATCTAGTGATAATAAGCTCTAAATACTAAACTAAGATAAACATAAAACCAGAAACAAATTAGAGGCAGAAAGCAAACCCCAAGTCTACAGTTGCTCCCAAAGTCCACTGCCTCAATTTTGGGATTATTCATTGTCTATTCAGGTATTCCACAGATTCAGGGTATATGAAGTTGATTGTGGAGGTTTAATCTGCTGCTCCTGAGGCTGCATGGAGAAATTTCCCTTTCTCTGCTTTGTTCACACAGCCCCTGGGGTTCAGCTTTGGATTTGGCCCCGCCTCTACATGTAGGTTGCCCTCTGGCATCTGTTCTTCGCCCAGACAGTAGGGGCTTCAAGAGCGGCTGATTAGGAGGCTCTGGGTCACTCAGGCCAGGAGGAGAGAGGGGTACGGATATGGGGTGAGCCTGTGGCAGCGGAGGACAGAGTGACGTTGCAACAGCTTGAGGTGTGCCGTGTGTCCTCCTGGGGAAGTTGTCCCTGGATCATGGGACCCTGGCAGTGGTGGGCTGCACAGGCTCCCGGGAGGGGAGGTGTGGATAGTGACCTGTGCTTGCACATAGGCTTCTTGGTGGCTGCAGCAGCAGCCTTAGCGTTTCATGCCCATCTCTGGGGTCCGTGCTGATAGCCGTAGCTCGTCCCCGTCTCTGGAGCTCATTTAGACAGTGCTCTGAATCCCCTCTCCTTGTGCACCCTGAAACAATGGTCTCTTGCCTCTTAGGCAGTTCCAGACTTTTTCCCAGACTCCCTCCTGGCTAGCTGTGGTGCACTAGCCCCCTTCTTAATTTGTTCATGCAACCAACCCCAGTCCTCTCCCTGTGATCTGACCTCCGAAGCCCAAGCCTCAGCTCCCAGCCCCCGCCCACCCTGGCGGTTGAGCAGACAAGCCTCTCAGGCTGGTGAGTGCTGGTCAGCACCGATCCTCTGTGCAGGAATCTCTCCACTTTACCCTCTGCAGCCCTGTTGCTGTGCTCTCCTCCGTGGCTCCAAAGCTTCCCCCCGCCCACCCCCTGTCTCCACCAGTGAAGGACCTCCCTAGTGTGTGGAAACTTTTCCTCTTTCACAGATCCCTCCCACAGGTGCAGGTCCCATCCCTATTTTGTCTCTGTTTTTTCTTTTTTCTTTTGCTCTCCCCAGGTATGTGGGGACTTCTTGCCTTCTGGGAAGTCTGAGGTCTTCTGCCAGCATTCAGTAGGTGTTCTGTAGGAGTTATTCCACACGTAGATGTATATTTGATGTACTTGTGGGGAGGAAGGTGATCTCCAGGTCTTACTCCTCTGCCATCTGCCAATGGGATTTTTATGATTCCCCTGTCGTCCCTGGATTCTGGCCCTTCAGCACAGACTTTCTTTCTTGGAAATTGTACCTCATCTCTCCAGACTGTTCTAATGGGAAAGTTCCTTATCAGAAGCCCTAAAACCACGTACTTTTTTGGGGGGTCTACATATGACCCATAGGGGAAAACATTTTGTATCTGATGACTTTGGAAATACAAGCCATCCTCCATGAGGCTCTCTTTGTTTTGCTACCAGACATTTCACAGAGCTCTTCATCTGTTGACTTTTTCAGGTTTAGTCAGGTAGGTCCCTGAGTGCCCCAAGCTTCAGGGAATATATATCAAGCTTCCCAAGTGGTTATATGAAGACTTCCCATCATTGGCTTGAAGTGGAAGGGATCTCCCCCAAGATTCTTCACTTGTCACCAACTTCTATATTCCCTGGAGTTGGTTAATGGGCTAATGAGACAAAACAGGTTTGGGTCTGCCTCTTTCTAGGCCCTGCATAAATGATGCCATGCATTACTTCAGAATTCAGGAATACTCACCATCTATTATTCTCAGATTTGGGGCCTAAGCAACAAAATAAGAGGTGTAAGTACTCTTTACATCCTGCATCAATGACATAAAAATTCTCCTAACAAAATCCTATCAATCTCTTTGCTTCTACTTTAGATCCTGTTCCCTGTTGACTTTTCAAGGCACCCTCCCCTCTTTTTCTATACAATCTCTCCCTCTCTACGGAAACAGTCCTGTCAACATCAAGCAAACACTATGATCTCCCATCTTAAAAACAAAAACAGAAACACAATGTGAGTCTTCCTCCACCCCACATACTTCTCTGTTGTTGCAACATTTTTCTGTTCCTCTTCACAAACTTCCTAAAAGGTTTTTCTACAAAGCTGTCTCCACTCTCCATCTGCAATTTACTCTTCACCCAAAGCCTGAATTGTCTCCATTACTCAACTGAAACTACTCTTGTCAAAGTTAACAACTTCCATGTTGCCAAATGCAATCGACACTGTTCTCTCCTCATCTTTCTGAGTGTTTTACCAGCATTCAACCCGACAAAATTCCTACTATAAACACTTTCCTCTTTTGTCCCCAGGAGATTACACACTCCTAGATTTCCTTATTCACTTTTGTCGGATTTCCCCCTAAGTGTCTCCTCTTCTAATTGACCGAGATTGTTAGACTTCCCCATCACCTCTTTCTGAGATGTTTTCTCTTCACTAGTCTTTCCTGGGTGATGATCTCCATTTCCATAGCTATAACTACCATCTGTATTCTCATGGAAACAAAACTTCAGTCTCCAGTCCAGACCTCTCTCCTACTCTCCACTTGTGTATTCAACTGCTTACTTAACATGATGTGCCATGGCCATCTCACATTTCACATGTTCAAATCAGAAGTGAGTTTTCCTCTCAAAGCTGTTTCCGTCTTCCCTATCTTCTCAGAAAACAACAATGCCCTTCCTCCTTGTTGTGAAACCCAAAACTTTGAGAAACATTTTTCTTTTTCCTTTTTCCCCCCAAATACAATTTAATCACATGTTTTTTGAAGATCCATTATGTACCTAGCACTGGGTACCCACATTCCATTCTTTTCTAGTTCCTATTGATTCTACCTCCAAAATATATCTCTAATGTGGCCAAGATATATCTCTAATGTGGCTACATCTTACCCTTTCCCCTGCTACCACTTTAGTTCAAGCCTCCATCATTTCCAGCTCAACCATCACAATCACCTTCTAACTGACCTCCTTGCTTTCACCCTGACCCCAACCTCACACCCATCCTTTTTCCACCCAGCTGCCAGAGCAACTTTTAAAATATGATAATTTCACTAAGCCCAAAATATTTCAATGCTTTGCAATTAATATAAAATATAATACCCACTTTGGGTAAACCCTGGTTACCCAGCTCTTCTTTTCTTTTCATTTTCAAACATGGCTCCCATCCCTCAGTCACATCTCTCCAGCCATATAGGTCATTCAGTCCTGTGAATAGACTCACCTCTTTCCTGCCTCAGGGACTTTGCACTTGCCATCCTCTTTACCATGTATTGCACAGCACATTCTCATCCTACAGGCCTCAGCATAAAGTCATCTCTTCAGACATGTTGCCTCTAACCACCTTCTGCAGTGTTCCACTGCCATTCTCTATCTTGCTGCTCTATTGTTTTTCGTTTATAACTCTCCTCATAATTTGTAATTATTTGTTATTGTTAAATATTTGTGATTCCCACAGGATGGTAAGTTCCACGAAGGTGGAACTTGCTCACAGTTGCATCCGTACCTACCACAGGGTCTGATTGATAGAACGCACGCAAGAAAGTTTAGATACATCAATGAATGGGTGAATATGAGCATATCTCACAGAGAGACATCTCTCCCTGGTTGCCTTTCTCATTGCAGTGGGTTTGGACATCATAACATGGCAGAAAGATGTCAGAATATTGGAACCATTAATTCATTCCACAAATGTTTAAGGAATATTTATTTACTATGTGCCCAGCACTGTTGTCTTCACTGGGGATGCAGTTAACAAGTTGTAAATACAGTCTCTACCCTCATGGACAGTTTGTTCTCATGGAGGAAATAGATCACAATATAACAAGGAAGATATATTATCATGTCATTTCATAAGATATGTGTTAAGAAGAAAAGTAAAGCAGGCAACAGGATAGAAAATGACAGGAAGGGGGCCATTTTAGACTGGGTAGTTGGTAAGGAAGTCCTCTCTGAAGAGGTAACATGAGAAGAGATGCAGAGAAAGAATTTCTGGTGAGGAAGCAGCAAGTGTAAAGGCCCTGACACAGGAAGGAGTTTGAGAAGTTGGAATAGAGGGAGGTTTGACAACTGTGAGTGTGGAATGAGATAAGAGTGGGAGAGGTGGTTAGGGGACTGATTACAGGGGATCTCAGACGACACAGTAACATGTTGAAATTTTATTCTGAGTGGGATAGGAAACTTTGCAGGGGTTAGAGCAGGAGAATAATGTGATCTCTTTGACATTTTAGACAGACTGTCTGGCAGCTGTCTGGGAATTGACCAGAGGCAATGGTAGAAACAGGAAGATGGGTTAGGAGGCTACTGTAGTAGTAGAGATGAGAAATGAATGGTGGGCATGAAGAAAAGTGTGCAAGTTAAGGATATGCTTTGAAGATAGGATCAAGACAACCCATTGGTGGAAAGGCTGTGGGTGTGAGGCAAGGTACTACATTTGGGCCTGAGCAACTGGGCACCATTTACTGTGAAGGGGAAACCTGTGGGAGGACACTATGGAGGGGGTGGTAAATAAAGTATTCTGTTTTGGCCATGTTATGTTTGAACTGTATTGAAAACTGACATAAGCCAGTTTGATAATGCACAACTCTTAGGTTCATTGTGGTACACAACTACAGCCACGGAAAATGTTGAAATGGATAAATCAGTTAGTTACCCCCACAACCTCATTACCAAGTTACAAAGAGAGCAAGTCTCAGGTCAGATTTTACCACATACGCAGACATAACAAGTAGGCACAAAGCAATTTATACACGTGCTTTGTAAGTCTGATGTAGCCCCAACTCACTGGCCTTCTAGTACTACAAGTACTACATTGCATGAGGCATTCACCCAGCAGAAGATAATATTTCAGGGCGGTCATACATCCAGAAATCCTTTGCCCTAATGGCTGGAAACAGAATTGTTTAAGAATCAAGTATAAGAACCAGGTACTATCCCTAAAGGGACAGCCTATCAGCCTTGTTAAAATCTTATATCCTGTTTTATGTGGGTAGAGAAGGTCCCTAAAATATTTTAGCCAGTTCCTGTATCTTGATTACCTCCAATTTGATCTATGAAAGCCCATTTCTAACATCCATTATGCTGATTAACAAGCCACTAATTTCACAAATGAAAACCCCGTTTTGACTTCAGCATGCTAATTAGCAAAATGTCTGGTGTTGATCAGAGTTAAAGATAGCTGAAGTGCTTGTAGGAGCTGCCTCTGGAGAATGGGCTTTCTGTAATGAAGCCAGCTGTAGTGCACATTCCTGATTAGAGCAACTGTCTTTACCTTGAAGCAACTAGTACCCACTTCTGGAGCACACACTCTCTGTTGCAGTATTATAAAGCAGATGACACACAATATCACAAGTTGCTTATAGTAGACATCCACATGGAGGCTCCTTTTAGGTGGATGGATACACAAGTATGATGCATGCTCAGGACTGCAGGAGTACATTTTTGATTCCTCAGCATATGGATGGTATTTAAAGCCATGTAACTAGATGAGCTCATTCAGGGAGTGAGAACATATGAGAGAGAAAGAGGTCCACTGAGACTTGGGACACTCCAACTTTTTAGGGTCAGTTAAAGGAGAAAAAGAAGTGGCCGGTGATGTAGGCAGATGGCCAGAAAAGTTTGTTGACATGAAAGCTAATTGAGAAAGGTTTCAAAAAGGAGGAATGACCAAATGGGTCAAATGTTCCAAGAGAATAAGTAATGAGATTGAGAACTGTCCATTGAGCTTACCCAGATTGAAATGATTGATATCCTAATAAGGGTAGTTCCCTCAGTGGCAGAGATAGAAACCAGATTGGAGTGGATTAAGGAGAAAATGGGAAGCAGGGAAGCAGAAACAGAGTTTGCACAACTCTTCGGAGTCATTTCCTATGGAAGGAAAAAGAGAAATGGATTGGTAGTTGGAGAGTACAGGCGGTCTAAGAGGTGTCTGTTTTGGTTGTTGTTGTTTTTACTGTGTGAGATACTGCAGCCTGTTTGTATGCCGGCAAGAATGATCCATTACAGAGGAGCTGTGAAGTAAGATGAGCACCCCATCTTGATGCTATGCCATGGGTGGGACACTGCTCCTTTCCACTATTCCCATCCCAGTTAGTAAATTCCCTGCCACCAGATTTCCTTCTTAGAGTTGTCGGAGTTGTGTGGTGATTTATTAGGGTGGAAAAAAATTTCCAGAAGATTTAGAATTCTAGAATAAAAGACCATCAAGGAATACATATTCCAGTCCTTGCACCCCTAGACCATGGCCCAGGGGTAGATGAGAGCCTTCTCCTCTGTTACCAATTGGCAGTGGGTTTTGCCTGAGAAATGTTCTAATTGACCCGATCCTCAAGTCCCAAACCTATCCTGACCACCTGTTACATCAGCCTCAGTAATTGCTGAAACAGCCTCTGGTAACAAGATTAGGGATCTGCCAGTGTCAGAGTAAAAGTGAAAAGAAGAAACATCCAACCATGAACCAGAGAGATGAACTCCATGCTCCACTGAGTGGGCGCTGAGGCTCTTTCCATCTCTTCCTGAGATCATGAATTATTACTGACTCAGAAGCCTCTGTGCAAAGGATCAACATAGCAGACCCAGACAAGCCCAGGAAGTAAGGAAGCTGAATGTAATCCTCTCCTCCCTCTCTACACTGAGGCCTCTAGCCCCCTAGTTGTGGGGTTAGATATGTGCTTGACTAGCTTTACTCTCCCACCCAGTCATCACAATCAATTCATTCCTGTGTTTTGGTGACCCTGACTAGGGACTTCAGGATAAAATGTGACCTCACAAAGGCCCCTTCTACCTCCTTAGTGCTGTATCCATGCCCAGCTTGATTAGCCAGGAACTCAATATCTTTCTCCTGAAACTTTTTTGCAGTCTTTTTGCTTCTAGCCTTTCCATTCTTCTATACTCCAGCTTATGGAGTTAATCATCCTGAGAGAAATTTTATTCTACATTCCCTGCTGTAAAATGAAAACTGCCACTGGTTCTTCACTGCCTACAGATTGAAAACAAATACCTTACAAAGGATGCAAGACCCTTCCTAGATTGCCCCCACCTCTTTTAAGCCCTCTTTGCCTCCTTCCACTTTGTTGCCACCTAACTGCCACCAGAGGTATCAAGGGTGTCTGGTCCTTGGGCAAAGGCACAAGCTGTTTCCTTCACTGGGAACACTCTGACCCTTCTCTGTCTCATGAGCTCTTATTTATCCATCAATACCCAGCTCAAATGTCATTTTCCCTCTGAATCCTACTGCTGTGGGCTTTGTTGGTTGCCCACCCAGCAACTATTTTCTTCCTCCTTTATATCACTTCCTATACCATGCATATATGACTCAAGAGAAGTTTATTTCAGGGAAGGGGTGTTTTTAGTTAAAACCCTTCGCTTGCAATGTTCCAGGTGAATGGTATTGTCCCAAGAGCAGGTATATGCTCTGAAATGACTGAAGGAAAGAAAGGTTTTTCCACAGTTGGAGCAGAGTTTTTTCTCTCTTTCCTACTGGACACAAAGAAGCTGCTGGCCATTATTTTGCAGCCAGTTAGGGAAGCTGAGGTCAAATTCAGCCCACAAAAGAGGGCAGAGCTGTGAGAATAGCAGAGAAATGGAGCTGGTGCCATGGCCAGACTATAACTTTTGCTTTCCATGACTTGGATGTGGTGTTTTGTAAGATGATTTTCTTATTGTTTAACTTGATTTGCATTGAGTTTTCTGGTACTTGCAGCTGAATGCCCCCTACAAATGCATCCTCTCTCCCTTGCCTGGAGAGAGTTCGCATTCCTTGATGCTCCACCCCGACGCCCACCCGAATTAGACTTGGTCACAGCACACTTACAGGCTGTGACTTCATCCATATCTGTGTATCTTTAGTGTCTCATACAGTTCCCAGCGAACCACAGGCTGATGAATGTAGAAGGTGTAAACAGATGAATGGATAAATCCCTTGATAATCCTGAAAAGCCAATCCAATGAATCACAAGTTATTAAGAGGAAGGTAACAAATAAGAAACAAAGAGAGAGGGAAGAGCCTTTTCAAAGGGAACAGGTTAACAACTGAAGAGATGTCAATGTTTTGGATTTATTAGTATCTTTAAACTCAGTTTCCTATCGTGGCCCTACTTGCAACAGGGAACAGAAACTGTGGTAAAATCAAGGCAGGTGAATCCACCTAAGAGCTTAACACAGAGTACAGATGTCTTGTAGGATCAAATCTTGTCTCCAGAACTTATAGCACCTGGACTTTGAGCAACCTCTCTGAGCTTCACTTCTCTATGCCATCAGGATGATGATATCTCACAGGGCTGCTTGAGGTTTAAACAAGGTTAAAAACTAAAAAGAACTTATCCTAGTACGTGGGTCAGTAGATGCCTAAGATCCTCCAGGGAAGTGCGGGAGACAGGCAGGTAGTTATATGTGTGTTTGTTTTAACTGAGAAAGATCCCCTTCATAGAGAAGCTCTCTACTGTCATTCCCTTAAGATCCTTGATTTCTGTCTCCACTTGTATTACAGCTTAGCACAGACACAGCTGTGGAGATGAAGGCAGGGCATCCCTTATCTTGTGACAGGAGCACTGTAGTGTGCTACTTAAAATAAACTGGAACAGAAGAAGTTGGGAGCTCAAGTAGGAAGAAAAGGATGAAAATGGTTAGTTGCTGAACCCCTCTTCTGGCTGGGGCAGCTGTTCTCCAGCCTGGCATTCAGTGACATGGGTGTAATTATGCCCATCTTACAAAAAAGGACTCCTAGACATAGGCAGCCTAAGAACTTCCCCAAAGTCACACAGATAATCAGGGGTAGAGTTTTTAACCCAAGTTCATTTGGTTTAAGAGCTCAAGAGGGAAGCCAGAGAGACCGAGAATTAGAGAGATTCTGGGGTCATAGTACATCAGAGTGGCGTCATAGGGAGCTGAGACCACACAACTGGTCTATTTGCACTTTTTTCTAGGTCCCGAGAAAGAATGATCTATTAGTAATTTAATCCATTCCCTGAAGTTGGTGCAACAGAATTCTCTGACAACCTGCATTTAGGACAGTCCACAGGGGGACGAGAAAAAATGAAGTAGGACTCTCAGAAATCATGTTCCTTACATGAAAATAGATCAGGCAGTGGGAGGGGGTGAACCAAAAATAGCCTGAGGGAGTGAGAGACAAAACATGTGAAACAGTGAAAGGGAGGCTGAGACAACTGTGATGTGGTGAAGAAAGGGCACAACGAAGCAGGGAGAGGAGCAGGCGCAGGGATGAGATGGAATGGTTTTCTTTCAGGATTCTGTTAAACCAGCCATTCATCCCCTCAGGCAGATTGTTCCTAAAAAGACAGGGTATTTTAAATTATGCCAGCTTAGTTAAAGCACCACTTCCTTGGTAGTCACCGTGTCCTTCCAGGAACATCTATTTTCTGAAGAAAA
The DNA here is from genome assembly GCF_008692025.1 of Phocoena sinus. Lineage (NCBI taxonomy): Eukaryota > Metazoa > Chordata > Mammalia > Artiodactyla > Phocoenidae > Phocoena > Phocoena sinus. The sequence continues at coordinate 133,710,011 of NC_045763.1, forward strand.
TAAATAAACAGATATTTTCCCCTAGATTTGAAAATAACACGTTTATTATGTAAAATTTAGAAAGTACAGAAAACCATGATGAACAAAGTCACTCATCCCACCACATAAATATTACCATTACTAGCATCTTATATATTGACTTCATGTCCCCCATTTATATATGTGTGTGTGTATGTGTATATGAACTTATTATATATGTGTGTGTATGTGTGTATTCATAAATGTTTCTGCTTGTAACTTTGCAGCATCATGGATATATGATGATATATGATATATATATATCATCTTTTTATATATATATATATATGCTTGATATATGTATATATATCTTGAGGTAAATCCATGATGCTGCAAAGTAATAAACAAATTCCTGAACAGAGATCCATGTTGCTGAGGCTCCTGAATTCTCCAGAATTACCTGTGTTCTGGTTGATATCAGATCCTTATCTTCTGAAAGATTTTTCAGGCTTCTTTTATGCCCTATTTCTTCTGCATCATAAAATAGATTTTAAAATATTAGTTGAACACACACATTCCTCCATCTGCCACCTCATTTCTCGTCTCCACCTCTTGAGAGAATTGTCTTCATAGGTTGATGTCACTTCATCTCTAATTCATTCCTGTTTTAAAATTACTGTATGTATAATATATAATTTATATTGTTATTAATTCATTTTATTATGTTTTATTCATTTAATTAAATAATTATACCTGTTGATTAATTATATAGTTATATATAATTAATAATTGCTTGTTTTAAAATTTTACTTTTATGTACCTCCACAAATTCAGCCCCTGGTGAGAATTATCTGTAACTCTTCTCCCAGAGTTGATTTAGTTTCTCCAGAAAAGACTACCAGTTTCTTTTCCAGACCTGCTGGAGTTCTGGAAGAGAAGTGGGGAAAGAAGGCTGATGCCTTACTTTGCAAAAAGCAGACTCTTACTTATTCCCCTTGTTTTAGCAATCACCTCACCACCTCTGCTGTTCATGAGACTGAAGTGAAATCTGGGGGTCTAACTGCCCTTCATAAGACTTCCAGGCCGCTCTCTCATTTTCAGCTCATCCTCTCAGTCCTGCTGTGGTAAATGGACCTAATTCTTCACCCCTCCCTTCATCCATGGCCTTTGCCACATGACCTGGCAGTTCCTCTCACTAAAGAGTCAAAGTTTCTTCCTCATCCCTTAAATTTAGGCTGGGTTATGTGACTTGCTTTGGCCAATACAGTGAGGTCAGAGTTACAGTGTTCCAGTTCTGAACCCCGTCCTTAGGAGGTCTAGAACTGTTCCCTTGTACTCCAGTGCCTCTGCCCTCACCAGGGACAGGCATGACTGCTAGCAAACTGGCCTCAGGAAGAGGATGTGGAGTACAGCTGCCCCAGCTGAGGAGACCCAGCTGAGCCCATCCTTGAGAAACGCCCCCAGCTGACCCACAAATGCATGAGCAGTCCAGCTAATCTTCAGACATGTGAACGATAGAAGGTTCCCGTATGCCATCGAGGTTATATGATTGTCATAAATTTTACTGTGACTATACTTAATCCATGCACTTTGCTTCTCCAATACTTAAGGTTATCAGTGGGGTTGGAGGTTGGTGGGACTTTCATCTATTTTGTCTTTGTCCTCTTCTTTTCAAACATTTACCACTTCTCCATCTAACTCATCTGATCTTCATGTCCACATTGTGTTAATAACTCTCTTTCATTGTTTGTCACCCATTGTTTGTCCTTCTCAAATTTTACCTTTTTTCTTTCTTTCTTTTTTTTTTTTACTCTTTATTGTCCCTTTAGAGGCTTATTCCAGGGTTGAGGAAATAGAGATAAGTGCATGTATTTAATCAGAAGATCCTCTTTCCTAAAACACTCCACTCCCTTAGCATGACAGGGACAATGCTATTGTTCATCAAACAATTTTTATTTTTCTACTGGGTACAGACCTCGCAGCTGCTTGCATCTGGGTTCCAGCCTAGGTGACTAGTTCTGGCCAACAGAATGTGAGCAGAAATGATTTATGCCACTTTCAGGGCTTTCTCTTTTCCCCACTATCTTTTTTTTTCTCGGCTGTGCCATGCGGATTGCAGAATCCTAGTTCTCCGACCAGGTATTGAACCCCAGCCCCTGGCATTGAGAGCACCATGTCCTGACCACTGGACCACCAGGGAATTCCCTCCCACTATCTTATATACAGTATATTGGTAGTAATTATTATTTAGTCTTTAGGGTACAGAATATCAAAGAGAATTTTGGCTGTGCTGAGAAAGGAATGAACATCCTCCATACTTGGAAACATGGGATTTCGTATCTCCCTATTTTGGGGAGAGGAAGAGTATCAGTAGCTTTTTATTCATGCTGTATCTAAATGCATGCTATTAGGTGGGTGCATGATGCTGATATTGCTGTTGTTTAGGAGTTAAATATGGATAGAAGGGTGTGTTTGGACACTGAAAATCCAAAGGAGTACCAAGTATTATTTATTAAACTTTGTACCTTTGCTGCCATTTTCAGCTCTTCTTTCTACTTAAGTATGTAAAGCCTAAAATATCATTTTTCAGACTTACTTAAAAGATAGTTTCCAGGACTTCCTGGGTGGTGCCATGATCAAGAATCCACCTGCCAATGCAGGGGACACAGGTTCAAACCCTGGTCCGGGAAGATCCCACATATCGAGGAGCAACTAAGCCTGTGTACCACAACTACTGAGCCCGCTGCGTGCCACAACTACTGAAGCCCACGTGCCTAGAGCCCGTGCTCCACAGCAAGAGAAGCCACCACAATGAGAAGCCCGTGCACTGCAACGAAGAGTAGCCCCCGCTTGCCACAACTAGAGAAAGCCCACGTGCAGCAACGAAGACCCAATGCAGCCAAAAATAAATAAATTAAATAAATAAATTTATATATATAAAAAAGATAGTTTCCAGTTAGAGTCTTCAAATTAGAGGCACTACTATGACTACCCTGAGTCTCACAGGAGGTTGTGAAGTCCAAACTACACTCTGTGCTAAGGAGTGGGTGGACACCACAGAGAGGCACTGCTTTCTCTAGACTGGTTATTGCTAGTCCAGCCAACCAAGTGACCCAAGGGAGCCCACTTTTTCCTTATCCATGTGATATTGAACTTCTGGACCTAGATACCTTGCCATATGCTTTCGACGTACACTATGCCAGTTTTTTCATCTTGAGTGCAAATATATGAATTCAGCAATCACAGCACCATGGTGCAGGAGCAGTATGGAGGTGATGGGATGACTCAGAGGTCCCTGCCAAGATGACTGACCCAAAGTATGGGACAGACAGTAAGAACACTTCTAAAGAAGCCACTCACCTATTCAAAAGGAAACATCTGAAATCATGAGGCACATGGTACTTCTAGGAGAACTGTCACCTAAGCCACTCTGAGTCCTTTGGTGTGTCTCTCACAGGTGGTGACCTCAACTAACATGTCATGATGCTGGACTTGCTATTTTGTACTGGTTGTGCTGGGGAACAGTGGGTAGCGATTTTAGTGTATGCCGATAATACCAACCCTTTTTCCTACTTCTGGTGCCTTCTGGCCAACTCTACTGAATCACAACACTTAGTACCCTGCCAATGAAACTAACAACAATGAATCATAGAACAAGAGGCTGAGAAAGCTAGGTAAGACGTCTCTTCTCTCTTCAGGAGTCATTGGAGGAGGCTTGAGAGTAATGCTGTGAATTTTGTTAGCATTTTCTCATCTGCTGGGCTACAGGCGCAGATCCTATTGACCCAGCTATACTTTTCAGACTGAAGAATATGCCCCTCCTGGCGGTTCTTAAGAATGAACTCCTTTGTCTGCCTTAGGTGGAAAGGATCTGCCTCCTGAGGGTAGTCAACCGACCATTACTAACCATCTTCCAGTGTCTCTTAAAGCGATGCCAGTGACTAGTCTCATAGCTCTCAGGATTGGAATGGTATGTTTCTGACAGTGGGATATAGTGCATAGACACAAACTTTCAGAATCAGAAGATAGGTTGAGAGCATCTCCTGCAGGACCCCAGCAAAGATCCACGGAAACTGGCTATAGCCCAGGGCTTCAACCAGTCAGCGTTAGTCAACCCAAAGGCTTGGACCCCAGGAACCTTGTCATATCATGGGAGGGTTTGATGCTTCTCCAACCCAGAATGCTAACGTAGGAAATCTTGCCAGTAGCTCACCATGTCATACAGTTGCAACCAAGTCTTAGATACCAATTCCCTGCTCACATCAGGAGTGGGGTTATTGCTTCATCAACCATAAACATGGAGTTGGCAGAACTGGGCTAGAGCAAAATTCTAGCACTCACATTCTATTGAATAAATGCCACTATGCCAAGTGAAGGGGTGATGCTTTCTCAGTCACATAGTCTAAAAGTCCCATAGCCCAAGGGCTGGAGTCCAGTATTTGACTCTGCTAAATTTCTGAGCCTTGACCAAGAATGTAGCAAGCCATGGGGAACCTGAATATGTGCCACAATGCTTATATCCAAGAGAGTTTTTTTCCCAAGATATGTTGTTCTGACAAGCATAGTATGGTTGCTGGTTGCTGTTTGTCCTGTTTTGCATAGTACTCAGTATTCAACTTTGGTCCTTTTCTCTCCCCATGCTCTCTTTCTTGATGACATCATCAATTACTATAATTTCAAATGTCATCTGTATGATGATGGTTCTCAACTATATGCTGTACTTGTACCTTCAACTTCTCTGAACTCAAGAATTAAATCCCCAACTACTCAGATGGATATCTCCATCTGAATGTCTCACAGATATCTTAGATTTGTTATGTCCCAAACTAGAATACTTTATCTCTTTTTCTCCACTGCTACTAACCTTTTCTGTGCCATCCTTCTACCTATCACGTGGATGTCATCATCACTCAAATGGAACACAGATTCCATCTTTGCCCTCCTCTACCTCATTCTTATGGCAAAGTGATCTTTCAAAATGTAAACCACGTCATCCAATCTCACTGTTTATTTGTTTAATGACTAAACAAATGCCAAATTCATATGATATAAAAGGCCACCAACTACGTCCATGATGACATACCTTATCCTTCAAGACTCAGCTTGAAAGTCACCTTTTCTAACCACCCGTTTAATTATGTTATCTAAAGTAAGTCCACATCCTTATTCTTTAACTGAGTACCTTTCACAATTGGTAGTAATTTAGCTTGTTTGCTTAATTGTGAGAAGTGTTTTATTGTTCCATTAGCTCCTTAAGGGCAAATATGGGCAAATTTTATTCATCATTTTCCCAGATTTGGGACAATAACCAGTACATAGTCAGTGCTCAATAACTACTTATAGAATAAAATAAATGACATATCTAGCATGACTTTTACTGAGTACATCCTCACAGCATTACTTGCCTTTTTTTGTGTTTGTGTTTTTCTTTTTTTAACATCTTTATTAGAGTATAATTGCTTTACAATGTTGTGTTAGTTTCTGCTGTAAAACAAAGCGAAGAAGCTATATGTACACATATATCCCCATATCCCCTCTCTCTTGCGTTCACTCCCTATCCCACCCCTCTAGGTGATCACAAAGCACCGAGCTGATCTCCCTGTGCTATGCAGCTGCTTCCCACTAGCTATCAGTTTTACATTTGATAGTATATATATGTCAATGCTACTCTCTCATTTTGTCCCAGCTTCCCCTTCCCCCTCCCCATGTCCTCAAGTCCATTTTCTATGTCTGTGTCTTTATTCCTGTCCTGCCCCTAGGTTCACCAAAACAATTTTTTTTAGATTCCATATATATGTGTTAGCATATGGTATTTCTTTTTCACCTTCTGACTTCACTCTGTATGACAGACTCTAGGTCCATCCACCTCACTACAAATAATTCAGTTTTGTTTCTATTTATGGCTAATATTCCATTGTATATATGTGCCACATCTTATTTACCTGTTCATCTCTTGGTGGACACTTAGGTTGTTTCCATGTCTTGGATATTGTAAACAGTGCTGCAATGAACATTGTGGTACATGACTCTTTTTAAATTATGGTTTTCTCAGGGTATATGCCCAGTAGTTGGATTGCTGGGTCATACGGTAGTTCTATCTTTAGTTTTTAAGGGACCTCCATACAGTTCTCCATAGAGGCTGTATCAATTTACATTCCCACCAACAGTGCAAGAGGGTTCCCTTTTCTCCACACCCTCTCCAGCATTTATTGTTTGTAGATTTATTGATGATGGCCATTCTGACCGGTGTGAGGTGATACCTCATTGTGGTTTTAATTTGCACTTCTCTAATGATTACCGATGTTGAGCATCCTTTCATGTGTTTGTTGGCGATCTGTATATCTTCTTTGTAGAAAATGTCTGTTTAGGTCTTCTGCCCATTTTTGGATTGGGTTGTTTGTTTCTTTGACATTGAGGTGCATGAATTGCTTGTATGTTTTGGAGATTAATCCTTTGTCAGTTGCTTCATTTCAAATATTTTCTCCCATTCTGAGGGTTGTTTTTTGTCTTGTTAATAGTTTCCTTTGCTGTGCAAAAGCTTTTAAGTTTCATTAGGTCTCATTTCTTTATTTTTGTTTTTATTTCCATTTGTCTAGGAGGTGGGTCAAAAGGGATCTTGCTTTGATTTATGTCATAGAGTGTTCTGCCTATGTTTTCCTCTGAGATTTTATAGTGTATAGGCTTACATTTAGGGTTTTAATCCATTTTGAGTTTATTTTTGTGTATGGTGTTAGGAAGTGTGCTAATTTCATTCTTTTACATGTAGCTGTCCAGTTTTCCCATTACCACTTATCGAAGAGGCTGTCTTTTCTCCATTGTATATTCTTGCGTCCTTTAACAAAGATAAGGTAACCAAATGTGCGTGGCTTTCTCTCTGGGCTTTCAATCCTATTCCACTGATCTATATTTCTGTTTTTGTGCCAGTAGCATACTGTCTTGATTACTGTAGCTTTATAGTATAGTCTGAAGTCAGGGAGCTTGATTCCTTCAGCTCCATTTTTCTTTCTCAGGATTGCTTTGGCTATTCAGGGTCTTTTGTGTTTCTATATAAATTGTGAACTTTTTTGTTGTAGTTCTGTGAAAAAAACCATTGGTAGTTTGATAGGGATTGCATGGAATCTGTAGATTGCTTTCGGTAATATAGTCATTTTCACAATGTTGATTCTTCCAATCCAAGAACATGGTAATGTCTCCATCTCTTTGTATCATCTTTAATTTCTTTCATCAGTGTCTTATAATTGTCTTCGTACAGGTCTTTTGTCTTCGTAGGTTTATTCCTAGGAATTTTATTCTTTTTGTTGCAGTGGTAAATGGGAGTGTTTCCTTAATTTCTCTTTCAGATTTTTCATCATTAGTGTATAGAAAGAGATTTCTATGCATTAATTTTGTATCCTGCTACTTTACCAGATTTGTTGATTAGCTCTGGCAGTTTTCTGGTAACATCTTTAGGATTTTCTGTATATAGTATCATGTCTTCTGCAAACAGTGACAGTTTTACTTCTGTTCTGATTTGGACACCTTTTATTTCTTTTTCTTCTCTGATCACTGTGGCTAATTTCCAAAACTATGTTGAATAATAGTGGTGAGAGTGGGCAACGTTGTCTTGTTCCTGATCTTAGTGGAAATGGTTTCAGTTTACCACCATTGAGAATGATGTTGACTGTGGGTTTGTCATATATGGCCTTTATTATGTTGAGGTAAGTTCGCTGTATGCCTGCTTTCTGGAGGGTTTTTATAATAATTCAGTGTTGAATTTTGTCAAAAGCTTTTTCTGCATCTATTGAGATTATCATATGGTTTTTATTCTTCAGTTTGTTAATATGGTGTATCACATTCATCGATTGCATATATTGAAGGATCCTTGCATTCCTGGGATATACCCCACTTGATCATGGTGTATGATCCTTTTAATGTGCTATTGGATTCTGTTTGCTAGGATTTTGTTGAGGATGTTTGCTTCTATGTTCATCAGTGATATTGGCCTGTAGTTTTCTTTCTTTGTGACATCTTTGTCTGGTTTTGGTATCAGGGTGATGGTGGCCTCGTAGAATGAGTTTGGGAGTGTTTCTTCTTCTGCTATATTTTGGAAGACTTTGAGAAGGATAGGTTTTAGCTCTTCTCTAAATGTTTGATAGAATTCGTCTGTGAAGCCATCTGGTCCTGGGCTCTTGTTTGTTGGAAGATTTTTAATCACAGTTTCAATTTCAATACTTGTGATTGGTCTGCTTATATTTTCTATTTCTTCCTGGTTCAGTCTTGGAAGGTTGTGCATTTCTAAGAATTTGTCCATTGCTTCCAGGTTGTCCATTTTTTTTTGTATATAGTTGCTTGTAGTAATCTCTCATGATACTTTGCATTTCTGTAGTGTCAGTTGTGACTTCTCCTTTTTCATTTCTAATTCTATTGATTTGAGGCGTCTTCTCCCATTTTTTCCTGTTGAATCTGGCCAGTGGTTTATCAATTTTGTTTATCTTCTCAAATAACAAGCTTTTAGTCTTATTGATCTTTGCTGTTGTTTCCTTCATTTGTTTTTTATTTATTTCTGATCTGATCTGTATGACTTCTTTCCTTTAACTTTGGGTTATTTTTGTTCTTCTTTCTCTAATTGCTTTAGGTGTAAGGTTAGGTTGTTTATTTGCAGTGTTTCTTGTGTCTTGAGGTAGGATTGTATTGCTATAAACTTCCCTCTTAGAACTGGTTTTGCTGCATCCCATAGGTTTTGGGTCATTGTGTTTTCATTGTTATTTGTTTTTAGGTATTTTTAAATTTCCTCTTTTATTTCTTCAGTGATCTCTTGGTTATTCAGTAGCGTATTGTTTAGCTTCCATATGTTTGTATTTTTTACAGTTTCTTTTCCTGTAATTGATATCTAGTCTCATAGAGTTGTGGTCAGAAAAGATACTTGATGTGATTTCAATTTTCTTAAATTTACTGCGGCTTGATTTGTGACCCAAGATATGATCTGTCCTGAAGAATGTTCCATGAGCACTTGAGAAGAAAGTGTGTTCTGTTGTTTTTGGATGGAATGTCCAATAAATATTAAGTCCATCTTGTTTATTATGTCATTTAAAGCTTGTGTTTCTCTATTTATTTTCATTTTGGATGGTCTGTCCATGGTGAAAGTGGGTGTTAAAGTCCCATTCTATTATTGTGTTACTGTCGATTTCCCCTTTATGGCTGTAAGCATTTGCCTTATGTATTTTTCTTTTTTTTTTAACATCCTTATTGGGGTATAATTGCTTTACAATGATGTGTTAGTTTCTGCATTATAACAAAGTGAATCAGCTATACATATACATATGTTCCCATATTTCTTCCCACTTGCGTCTCCCTCCCTCCCACCCTCCCTATTCCACCCCCACCAGGCAGTCACAAAGCACCAAACTGATCTCCCTGTGCTATGTGGCTGCTTCCCACTAGCTATCTACCTTACGTTTGGCAGTGTATATATGTCTATGCCTCTCTCATGCTTTGTCAGAGCTCACCCTTCCCCCTCCCCATATCCTCAAGTCCGTTCTCTAGTAGGTCTGTGTCTTTATTCCTGTCTTACCCCTAGGTTCTTCATGACATTTTTTTTTTCTTAAATTCCATATATATGTGTTAGCATACGGTATTTGGCTTTCTTTTTCTGATTTACTTCACTCTGTATGACAGACTCTGGGTCTGTCCACCACATTACAAATAGCTCAATTTCGTTTCTTTTTATGGCTGAGTAATATTCCATTGTATATATGTGCTACATCTTCTTTATCCATTCATCTGATGATGGGCACTTAGGTTGTTTCCATCTCCAGGCTATTGTAAATAGAGTTGCAGTGAACATGACTCTTTCTGTATTTTGGTTTTCTCAGGGTATATGCCCAGTAGTGGGATTGCTGGGTCATATGGTAGTTCTATTTGTAGTTTTTAAAGAAACCTTCATACTGTTCTCCATAGTGGCTGAACCAATTCACATTCCCACCAGCAGTGCAAGAGTGTTCCTTTTTCTCCACACCCACTCCAGCATTTATTCTTTCTAGATTTTTTGGTGATGGCCATTCTGAGTGGTGTGAGATGATATCTCATTGTAGTTTTGATTTGCATTTCTCTAGTGATGAATGATGTGGAGCATTCTTTCATGTGTTTCTTGGCAGTCTGTATATCTTCTTTGGAGAAATGTCTATTTAGGTCTTCTGCCCATTTTTGGATTGGGTTGTTTGTTTTTGAGCTGCATGAGCTGCTTGTAAATTTTGGAGATTAATCCTTTGTCAGTTGCTTCATTTGCAAATATTTTCTCCCATTCTGAGGGATGTCTTTTGGTCTTGTTTATGGTTTCCTTTGCTGTGCAAAAGCTTTGAAGTTTCATTAGGTCCCATTTGTTTATTTTTTATTTCCATTACTCTAGGAGGTGGGTCAGAAAGGATCTTGCTGTGATTTATGTCATAGAGTGTTCTGCCTATGTTTTCCTCTAAGAGTTTGATAGTTTCTGGCCTTATATTTAGGTCTTTAATCTATTTTGAGCTTATTTTTGTGTATGGTGTTAGGGAGTGGTCTAATCTCATACTTTTACATGTACCTGTCCAGTTTTCCCAGCACCATTTATTGAAGAGGCTGTCCTTTCTCCACTGTACTTTCCTGCCACCTTTATCAAAGATAAGGTGTCCATATGTGCGTGGGTTTATCTCTGGGCTTTCTATCCTGTTCCATTGATCTATCTTTCTGTTTTTGTGCCAGTATCATAGTGTCTTGATTACTGTAGCTTTGTAGTATAGTCTGAAGTCAGGGAGCCCGATTCCTCCAGCTCCGTTTTTCGTTCTCAAGATTGCTTTGGCTGTTTGGGGTCTTTTGTGTTTCCATACAAATTGCAAAATTTTTTGTTCTAGTTCTGTGAAAAATGCCAGTGGTAGTTTGATAGGGATTGCATTGAATCTGTAGATTGCTTTGGGTAGTAGAGTCATTTTCACAATGTTGATTCTTCCCATCCAAGAACATGGTATATCTCTCCATCTATTTGTATCATCATTAATTTCTTTCATCAGTGTCTTATAATTTTCTGCATGCAGGTCTTTTGTCTCCTTAGGTAGGTTTATTCCTAGATATTTTATTCTTTTTGTTGCAATGGTAAATGGGAGTGTTTTCTTGATTTCACTTTCAGATTTTTCATCATTAGTATATAGGAATGCCAGAGACTTCTGTGCGTTAATTTTGTATCCTGCTACTTTACCAAATTCATTGATTAGCTCTAGTAGTTTTCTGGTAGCATCTTTAGGATTCTCTATGTATAGTATCATGTCATCTGCAAACAGTGACAGCTTTACTTCTTCTTTTCCGATTTGGATTCCTTTTATTTCCTTTTCTTCTCTGATTGCTGTGGCTAAAACTTCCAAAACTATGTTGAATAAGAGTGGTGAGAGTGGGCAACCTTGTCTTGTTCCTGATCTTAGTGGAAATGCTTTCAGTTTTTCACCACTGAGGATGATGTTTGCTGTGGGCTTGTCATATATGGCCTTTATTATGTTGAGGAAAGTTCCCTCTATGCCTACTTTCTGCAGGGTTTTTATCATAAATGGGTGTTGAATTTTGTCGAAAGCTTTCTCTGCATCTATTGAGATGATCATATGGTTTTTCTCCTTCAATTTGTTAATATGGTTTATCACATTGATAGATTTGCATATATTGAAGAATCCTTGCATTCCTGGAATAAACCCCACTTGATCATGGTGTATGATCCTTTTAATGCGCTGTTGGATTCTGTTTGCTAGTATTTTGTTGAGGATTTTTGCATCTGTGTTCATCAGTGATATTGGCCTGTAGTTTTCTTTCTTTGTGACATCCTTGTCTGGTTTTGGTATCAAGGTGATGGTGGCCTCGTAGAAGGACTTTGGGAGTGTTCCTCCCTCTGCTATATTTTGGAAGAGTTTGAGTAGGATAGGTGTTAGCTCTTCTCTAAACGTTTGATAGAATTCACCTGTGAAGCCATCTGGTCGTGGGCCTTTGTTTGTTGGAAGATTTTTAATCACAGTTTCAATTTCAGTGCTTGTAATTGGTCTGTTCATATTTTCTATTTCTTCCTGATTCAGTGTTGGCAGGTTGTGCATTTCTAAGAATTTGTCTATTTCTTGCAGATTGTCCATTTTATTGGCATAGAGTTGCTTGTAGTAATCTCTCATGATTTTTTTTATTTCTGCAGTGTCAGTTGTTACTTCTCTTTTTTCATTTCTAATTCTATTGATTTGAATCTTCTCCCATTTTTCTTGATGAGTCTGGCTAGTGGTTTATCTATTTTGTTTATCTTCTCAAAGAAGCAGCTTTTAGTTTTATTGATCTTTGCTATCGTTTCCTTCATTTCTTTTTCATTTATTTCTTATCTGATTTTTATGATTTCTCTCCTTCTGCTAGCTTTGGGGTTTTTTTGTTCTTCTTTCTCTAATTGCTTGAGGTGCAAGGTTAGGTTGTTTATTCGAGATGTTTCCTGCTTCTTAAGGTGGGCTTGTATTGCTATAAACTTCCACCTTAGAACTGCTTTTGCTGCATCCCATAGGTTTTGGGTCGTTGTGTCTCCATTGTCATTTGTTTCTAGGTGTTTTTTTATTTCCTCTTTGATTTCTTCAGTGATCACTTCATTATTAAGTAGTGTATTGTTTAGCCTCCATGTGTTTGTATTTTTTACAGATCTTTTACTGTAATTGATATCTAGTCCCATGGCGTTGTGGTCAGAAAAGATACTTGATACAATTTCAATTTTCTTAAATTTACTGAGGCTTGATTTGTGACCCAAGATACGATCTATCCTGGAGAATGTTCCATGAGCACTTGAGAAAAATGTGTATTCTGTTGTTTTTGGATGGAGTGTCCTATAAATATCAATTAAGTCCATCTTGTTTAATGTATCATTTAAAGCTTGTGTTTCCTTATTTATTTTCATTTTGGATGATCTGTCCATGGGTGAAAGTGGGGTGTTAAATTCCCCTACTATGAATGTGTTACTGTCGATCTCCCCTTTTATGGTTGTTAGTATTTGCCTTATGTATTGAGGTGCTCCTATGTTGGGTGCATAAATATTTACAATTGTTATATCTTCTCCCTGGATCGATCCCTTGATCATTATGTAGTGTCCTTCTTTGTACCTTTTAATAGTCCTTATTTTAAAGTCTATTTTGTCTGATATGAGAATTGCTACTCCAGCTTTCTTTTGGTTTCCATTTGCATGGAATATCTTTTTCCATCCCCTTACTTTCAGTCTGTATGTGTCTCTAGGTCTGAAGTGGGTCTCTTGTAGACAGCATATATAAGGGTCTTGTTTTTGTATCCATTCAGCCAGTCTGTGTCTTTTGGTGGAGCATTTAGTCCATTTACATTTAAGGTAATTATCGACATGTATGTTCCTATTTCCATTTTCTAAATTGTTTTGGGTTCGTTATTATAGGTCTTTTCCTTCTCTTGTGTTTCTTGCCTAGAGAAGTTCCTTTAGCATTTGTTGTAAAGCTGGTTTGGTGGTGCTGAACTCTCAGCTTTTGCTTGTCTGTAAAGGTTTTAATTTCTCCATCAAATGTGAATGAGATCCTTGCTGGGTAGAGTAGTCTTGGTTGCAGGCTTTTCTCCTTCATCACTTTCAGTATGTCCTGCCACTCCCTTCTGGCTTGTAGGGTTTCTGTTGAGAGATCAGCTGTTAACCTTATGGGGATTCCCTTGTGTGTTATTTGTTGTTTTTCCCTTGCTGCTTTTAATATGCTTTCTTTGTATTTAATTTTTGACAGTTTGATTAATATGTGTCTTGGTGTATTTCTCCTTGTATTTATCCTGTATTGGGCTCTCTGTGCTTCCTGGACTTGATTAACTATTTCCTTTCCCATATTAGGGAAGTTTTCAACTATAATCTCTTCAAATATTTTCTCAGTCCCTTTCTTTTTCTCTTCTTCTTATGGAACCCCTATAATTCGAATGTTGGTGCGTTTAACGTTGTCCGAGAGGTCTCTGAGACTGTCCTCAGTTCTTTTCATTCTTTTTTCTTTATTCTGCTCTGCAGTAGTTATTTCCACTATTTTATCTTCCAGGTCACTTTTCCGTCCTTCTGCCTCAGTTATTCTGCTATTGATCCCATCTAGAATACTTTTAATTTCATTTATTGCGTTGTTCATCGTTGCTTGTTTCATCTTTAGTTCTTGTAGGTCCTTGTTAACTGATTCTTGCATTTTGTCCATTCTATTTCCAAGATTTTGGATCATCCTTACTATCATTATTCTGAATTCTTTTTCAGGTAGACTGCCTATTTCCTCTTCATTTGTTAGGTCTGGTGCATTTTTATCTTGCTCCTTCATCTGCTGTGTGTTTTTCTGTCTTCTCAGTTTGCTTATCTTACTGTGTTTGGGGTCTCCTTTTTGCTGGCTGCAGGTTCGTAGTTCCCATTGTTTTTGATGTCTGTCTCCAGTGGCTAAGATTGTTTCAGTGGGTTCTGTAGGCTTCCTGGTGGAGGGGACTAGTGCCTGTGTTGTGGTGGATGAGGCTGGATCTTGTCTCTCTAGTGGGCAGGTTCACGTCTGGTGATGTGTTTTGGGGTGTCTGTGGCCTTATTATGATTTTAGGCAGCCTCTCTGCTAATGGGTGGGTTTGTGTTCCTGTTTTGCTAGTTGTCTGGCATAGGTTGTCCAGCACTGTGGCTTTCTGGTCATTGAGTGAAGCTGGGTGCTGGTGTTAAGATGGAGGTGTCTGGGAGATTTCCGCCACTTAATATTATGTGGAGCTGGGAGGTCTCTTGTTTACCAGTGTCCTGAAGTTGGCTCTCCTACCTCAGAGGCAGAGCCCTGACTCCTGGCTGGAACACCAAGAGCCTTTCATCCACACGGCTCAGAATAAAAGGGAGAAAAAGTAGAGAGAATTAGTAGAAGTATGAGGAAAGAAATAAGGAAAGGAGGAAAGGAAGGAAGGAAGAAAGCAAAGAAGGAAAGAAAGGAGGGAGGGAGGAAGGAAGGAGGGAGGGAAAGAAGGAAAAAAGACAGAAAGTAAAAAGATACAGTAAAAATAAAATAAAGTATAATATAGTTATTGAATTAAAAAATATTTAGAAAAAAAAAGGGACGGATAGAACCTTAGGACAAATGTTGGAAGCAAAGCTATACAGAGAAAATCTTACACAGAAGCATACACATACACCCTCACAAAAAGAGGTAAAGGGGGAAAAATATATCTTGCTTTCAGAGACCACCTCCTCAATTTGGGGTGATTCGTTGTCTAAAGGAGGGAAGGAAGGAAGGAAAGAAAGAAAGAACGAAGGTAAAGTATAATAAAGTTATTACAATTAAAATTAATTGTTAAGAAAAAAAATTTTTTAAAAAAACCATGGACAGATAGAGCCCTAGGACAAATGGTGGAAGCAAGAGTATACAGACAAGATCTCACACAGAAGCATACACGCACACATTCACAAAAAGAGGAAAAGGGAAAAAAACCATAGATCTCGCTCCTAAATTCCACCTCTTCAAATTGGGATCATTCCTTGTCTATTCAGGTATTCCACAGATGCAGGGTATATCAAGTTGATTGTGGAGCTTTAATCCGCTGCTTCTGAGGCTGCTGGGAGAGATTTCCCTTTCTCTTCTTTGTTCTCACAGCTCACAGGAGCTCAGCTTTGGATTTGGCCCTGCCTCTGCGTGTAGGTCGCTGGAGGGCGTCTGTTCTTCGCTCAGACAGGACGGGGTTAAAGGAGCCGCTGATTCGGGGGCTCTGGCGCACTCAGGCCGGGTGTGGGGGGGGGAGGGAGGGGCACTGCGTGCGGGGCGGGCCTGCGGCGGCAGAGGCCAGTGTGACGTTGCTCCAGCCAGAGGCCCGCCATGCCTTCTCCTGGGGAAGTTGTCCCTGGATCCCGGGAACCTGGCAGTGGCGGGCTGCACAGGCTCCGCGGAAGAGGGGTGTGGAGAGTGACCTGTGCTCGCACACAGGCCCCTTGGTGGTGGCAGCAGCAGCCTTAGCATCTCCCGCCCGTCTCTGGGGTCCGCGTTTTTAGCCGCGGCTCGCGCCCGTCTCTGGAGTTCCTTTAAGCAGCGCTCTTAAACCCCTCTCCTCGCGCACCAGGAAACAAAGAGGGAAGAAAAAGTCTCTTGCCTCTTCGGCAGGTGCAGACTTTTCCCCGGACTCCTTCCCGGCTAGGACTCCTTCCCGGCTAGCCGTGGTGCACTAACCCCTTCAGGCTATGTTCAAGCCGCCAACCCCAGTCCTCTCCCTGCGCTTCGTCCAAAACCGAAACCCGAGCCTCAGCTCGCAGCCCTGCCAGCCCCAGTGGGTGAGCAGCAGAAGCCTCTCGGGCTGGTGAGTGCCGGTTGGCACCGATCCTCTGTGCGGGAATCTCCCCGCTTTGCCCTCCGCACCCGTCGCTGTGCACTCCTCCGCAGTCCTGAAGCTCCGCCCTCCACCTCCCGCAGTCTCTGCCTGCGAAGGGGCTTCCTAGTGTGTGGAAACTTTTCCTCCTTCACAGCTCCCTCCCACAGGTGCAGGTGCCGTCCTTATTCTTTTGTCTCTGTTTTTTCTTTTCTTCTTTTGCCCTACCCAGGTACGTGGGGAGTTTCTTGCCTTTTGGGAGGTCTGAGGTCTTCTGCCAGCCTTCAGTAGGTGTTCTGTAGGAGTTGTTCCACTTGTAGATGTATTTCTGGTGTATCCGTGAGGAGGAAGGCGATCTCCGTGCCTTACTCTTTCGCCATCTTCAAGATCCCCCCATATGATCCTTTTAATGTGCTGTTGGATTCTGTTTGCTAGTATTTTGTTGTGGATATTTGCATCTATGTTCATGTTATATTGGCCTGTAGTTTTCTGTCTTTGTGACATCTTTGGCTGGTTTTGTTATCAGGGTGATGCTCGCCTCATAGAATGAGTTTGGGAGTGTTCCTCCCTCTGTTATATGTTGTTTCTCTGGTATAAGTTGGAAGAGTTTGAGAAGGATAGGTGTTAGCTCTTCTCTAAAAGTTTGATAGAATTTGCCTGTGAAGCCATCTGGTCCTGGGCTTATCCTCTTCATTTGTATAGTGTGGTGGGTTTTTTCCTTGCTCCTTCATCTGCTGCGTATTTCTTGTCTTCTCATTTTGCTTACCGTACTGTGTTTGGATTCTTCTTTTGTCAGGCTGCAGGTTTGTAGTTTCCATTGTTTTTGGTGTCTGCCCCCATTGGCTCAGGTTGGTTCAGTCGGTTGTGTAGGCTTCCTAGTGGAATGGACTGGTGACTGTTCTGGTGGGTGGGGCTTGATCATGTCATTTTGGTGGGCAGGGCCATTTCCAGTGGTGTGTTTTGGGGTGTCTGTGATTAGTATGATTTTAGGCAGCTTCTGCTAATGGGTGGTGTTGTGTTTCTGTCTTGTTAGTTGTTTGGAATGGGCCATCCAGCACTGGAGCTTGCTGGCCATTGCTTGGAGCTGGGTCTTCGCATTGAGATGGAGGTCTCTGGCAGAGCTTTTGCTGATTGATGTTATGTGAGGCTGCGAGGTGTCTTGTGGTCTAATGTCCTGAACTCGGCTCTCCCACCTCAGAGGCTCAGGCCAACACCGGGCCACAGCACCAAGACCGTGTCAGCCCCATGGCTCATAAGGGAGAAAACAAGAAAGAAAAAAAATTATAAATAAGGAAAAACTAAACTTAAATAAAATTATTAAAATAAAAAATAATAATCATAAAAAATAGAAGAGAGCAACGAAACCAATAAACCAATCCACCAATGATAACAAGCACTAAAAACTATACTAAGATAAACATAAAAATCAGAAACATGTGAGGCTCACACAGCAAACCAAAGTCTATAGTTCCTCCCAAAGTCCACTGCCTCTATTTTGGGATGATTCACTGTCTATTCAGGTATTCCACAGATGCAGCATACATCAAGTTGTTTGTGGGGATTTAATCCACTGCTTCTGAGGCTGCACAGAGAAATTTCCCTTTCTCTTCTTTGTTCGCACAGCTCTTGGTGTTCCACTTTGATTTTGGCCCCACCTCTGTGTGTAGGTCGCCCTCAGGCATCTGTTCCCCACCCAGACAGGACAGGGTTAAAACAGTGGCTGATTAGGGGGCTCTGGCTCACTGAGGCCAGGGGGAGGGGGGTCAGCAATGCAGGTCGAACCTGTGGCAGCAGAGGCAGGCATGACTTTGCAACAGCCGAGGAGCACTGTGTGTTCTCTCGGGGAACTTGTCCCTGCATCATGGGACCCTGGCAGTGGCATGCTGCACTGGTTCCTGTGGGTGTGTGGATAGTGACTTGTGCTTGCACACAGGATTCTTGGTGGCTGCAGCAGCAGCATTAGCATTTCATACTCGTCTCTGTGGTCCCAGCTGATAGCTGTGGCTTGTGCCCGTATCTGGAGCTCGTTTAGGCAATGCTCTGCCTCCTGTGGGCAGATAGGGAAGGAATCCCCTCTCCTCGCGCACCCCGAAACAATGGTCTCTTGCCTCTTAGGCAGTTCCAGACCTTTTCCTGACTGCCTCCCGACTAGCTGTGGTGCGTTAGCCCCCTTCAGTCTGTGTTCATGCATCCAACCCCAGTCCTCTCCCTGGGATCCGACTGAAGCCCAAGCCTAAGCTCACAGCCCCCACCTGCCCAGGTGGGTGAGCAGACAAGCCTCTCAGGCTGGTGAGTGCTGGTTGGCACCGATCCTCTGTGCTGGAATCTCTCCACTTTGCCCTCTGCACCCCTGTTTCTGTGCTCTCCTTCATGGTTCTGAACCTCCCCCCCCCGCCCATCCCCCCACTGTCTCTGCCAGTGAAGGGGCTTCCTAGTGTGTGGAAACCTTGCCTCCTTCACAGCTCCCTCCCACTGGTGCAGGTCCCATCCCTATTCTTTTGTCTCTGTTTTTTCTTCTTTCTTTTGCCCTACCCAGGTACGTGGGGTTTTTCTTGCCTTTTGGGAAGTCTGAGGTCTTCTGCCAGCATTCAGTAGGTGTTCTGTAGGAGTTGTTCCACCCATAGATGCATTTTTGATGTATTTGTGGGGAGGATGGTGATCTCCACGTTTTATTCCTCCGCCACCTTGAAGGTCCCCCCTTACTTGCCTTATTGACTTTTGCTATTGTTTTTCTCTCAGTTGATGGCTATTTTTAAAACAAAGAAATAACATATTTTAATCTAGGAGAGTTTAATGTTTACTTAGTTAAGGAAAACACTGCACATATGAAGATACTGATGCTGCATTACTGATGAGATTAGCTCCCTAGCTCTGCGATTCACTCTTCATCTTTCAACTTCACACAGTTAAAAACTGCTACATATCATAGGCCTTTGGGATTGCTTGAAAACAGTTAAAACCATAAATATGAACCCTACCAATGCCAAAGGGTTCTATTTTCAGTTTTGTATTAAGATTTGTATTTTAATGATGATTTCTCATGTAATTATTACAAATTCATTTGCCAGTTGGAGAATGTCTTCAAGTAACTTTTTCAAAGAAATATTAGTTACAACAGAAACTAATGCAACATTGTAAAGCAATTATGCTCCAATAAGGAAGTATTAAAAAAAAATAAGTGGGTACTATCTCTACTAGTTCTATAGGAAAGTGTTTTGAATAACTGTTCGATTGGGTATAAAATTTGGGCTAACGATCTTTATTCTCATAGTACCAAAATTCCAAATGTTGCTCCATTGTGTTCTAGCATTTATTGTTGAAGGAAATTAGTTGTCACCAGTCTAATATTAATGCCTCTGTAGATAAGCTCTGCATTTTTCTTCCTCTTGTCAGTGGTACTCATAGGATATTTTCCCCCTTTATAGTTCAAAAATTTTGCCTGACTATATCTAGGTGTAGAGATCATTTTATTAATTTTACCTATATATGTAAGAATTTTTGGTCATCCCAATGTGAGATCTTTTCTTAAATCCAGAAACATTTTCTATAATATTTTTTATAATTTAATCTGGTTCCCATAGTTTGGGTTCCCTTTTCAGAAGCACTTTTAAGTATCTGGTAAAGCTGCTGCCTTCTGTTATGTACGTTCATAGTCTTTCTCATTTTCCCCTATTTCCTCTGCATATCTGAAGAGCTTCTCATGTTACACTTGCAAACTGTGATTCACTTTTTTTCCCTTCAGCATCAATTCTATTCCTAGGTGCCTCTGATGCAAACTCAAATTCTTCTACAGGAGACCTTGATTTATAGTTACTTCCCCATTACCACAGTTTTTATGGTATTTCTTTTAATGATCACAGTAATGATCTAAACTAGTATTAAAGATCATCTAACGACTGTGAATGACACCATCACTAATGCTGTTGCCATGACAACTCAATTATCACACTTGGTTAGCTAGTGAGGTATATCCTGCAAACACGCTTGAGCTGTGAGAATCTCATTCACATAAGCTCTATAATGAGACTCTTATTGAAATAAAAGAGCAAAGAATGAGCAGAGGAGAGGTAGAATATGGGCATCTCCTCTGAGGGAACCACTTAGAGGAATGCACTGCCTCTGAGAAGACCTAGCCCTGAAGGTGAGCAGAAGGTACCTTTGGTTGGACATAAACTCATGCCAAAGAGCATAGCTTGGGGAATGGAGCTGGATACCAGCTGGATACCAGCTCCTGGATACCAGCTCCTATTTGCCCCCTTGGCTGGGTACCTGTGCTGTGTACGTAATGTGCAAATGCACATAACAACTCTGGTTCCAGTTTCTCCTGAGGCCAGAGCTGTCATTTCATGATATGGCTGTATGAGTAAATAGATCCATTGTTTGTTTGCTTAAAAGAATTCTGTCACTTGCAACTAAATAAAATTGATTTGTCTGTACATATGATATATTTATTCCTTCAAAAGCTAACAAATAAGGTGCAAAAAGTTTTGGAGTCAGCGATTGGATGAGGCAGAATAGGAAGTGTGAGAATTGCCATTGTTGGTACAGCCTTAGGTAGTCTTACTAATGGGCACAGAACATGTTGAGGTGTAACCTGTGAGCTGAGTATACACACATCAGTCAAGGAACCTGCTGTCAAGACAATGAGTCCCTGAGATACCATCTCACAGTATCTTAAGTTTGAGAATGAGGGCTACTTCCTTGATTATAGGGGCCAAGTTGATAACACAGAGTACAGTGTATTTATACCACCTTGAACATTCAGAAGGGAAAGGACTTAAAAACAGATCTTCCAGTTCACAATGAAGACATTCCTGGTGACTACCTAGACCCAGTGAATCAGTCTAATCACTGGGCCCCCCTGCCTTTCCCCAGTGTCGGGGGTGGGCATCCTGAAACAGTCCAGTCTGACCCTTTATGTCAACAATTGAAAGGAAGAAAGGAGGAAGGAAGGAACTGAAACACAATAAGGTTTAATTATTGATATCAGATTAAAGTGCAACTTCTCTAAGAGATAGCTATGTATTAAATAAGTGGGGGGGAATGCTAAGCTACTGGAATTAAGCTAAAAAGGCGAACTCCTTGAAGGAACCGAGTATGTCATGCCTAGCAAAGCACATAGCATAGAGTACGTTTCCTGAGTAGGAAAATCCATGTTGAATGCACCAGCATGAGCTCAGGAATAACTGTGGCAGTGCCTCCTCGATAATCCTGAGTCCACACCTCTTCAGTGAAGCTACCCATGCCTATGTCTCAGAGGTTTGTGATTTACCCTTTGTGTTCTCAACAGATGCACACACCTCTATTAGCACTTAAATCTACTGTAATATTTTCCTCTATGTATGTCCTCAAGAGTTTGAGTTTTTCTCTTTGCTCAGTACCTGTCTGCTAAAAGTGAGTTTTTAAATTTTTTCTTTTTAATAAAACAATTTAAATTTAATTAGTGTATATATGTCAATCCCAATCTCCCAATTCATAACACCACCGCCACCACCCCTGCTGCTTTCCCCCCTTGGTGTGCATATGTTTTTGTTTTTTTTTTCCCCAGTACGCGGGCCTCTCACTGTTGTGGCCTCTCCCATTGCGGAGCACATGCGCCAGACGCTCAGGCTCAGCGGCCATGGCTCACAGGCCCAGCCGCTCTGCGGCATGTGGGATTTTCCCGGACCAGGGCACGAACCCATGTCCCCTGCACTGGCAGGCAGACTCTCAACCACTGCGCCACCAGGGAAGCCCAGTGTGCATATGTTTGTTCCCCACGTCTGTGTCACTATTTCTGCCCTGCAAACCGGTTCATCTGTACCATTTTTCTGGGTTCCACATTTATGCGTTAATATATGATATTTGTTTTTCTCTTTCTGACTTACTTCACTCTGTATGACAGTTTCTAGATCCATCCACGTCTCTACAAATGACCCAATTTTGTTCCTTTTTATGGCTGAGTAATATTCCATCGTATATGTGTGCCACATCTTCTTTATCCACTTGTCTGTTGATGGGCATTTAGGTTGCTTCCATGACCTGGCTATTGTAAATAGTGCTGCAGTGAACATTGGGGTGCATGTGTCTCTTTGAATTATGATTTTCTCTGGGTATATGCCCAGTAGTGGGATTGCTGGGTCATATGGTAATTCTATTTTTAGATTTTTAAGGAACCTGCATACTGTTCTCCACAGTGGCTGTATCAATTTACATTCCCACCAGCAGTGCACGAGGGTTCCCTTTTCTCCACACCCTCTCCAGCATTTGTTGTTTGTAGATTTTCTGATGCCCGTTCTAACTGGTGTGAGGTGATACCTCATTGTAGTTTTGATTTGCATTTCTCTAATAATTAGTGATGTTGAACAGCTTTTCATGTGCTTCTTGGCCATCTGTATGTCTTCTTTGGAGAAATGTCTATTTAGGTCTTCTGCCCACTTTTTAATTGGGTTTGTTTTTTTTAATATTGAGCTGCATGAGCTGTTTATATATTTTGGAGATTAATCCTTTGTCCGTTGATTCGTTTGCAAATATTTTCTCCCATTCTGAGGGTTGTCTTTTTGTCTTGTTTGTAGTTTCCTTTGCTTTGCAAAAGCTTTTTAGGTCCCATTTGTTTATTTTTGTTTTTATTTCCATTACTCTAGGAGGTGGATCAAAAAATATCTTGCTGTGATTTGTGTCAAAGAGTGTTCTTCCTATGTTCTCCTCTAATAGTTTTATAGTGTCCAGTCTTACATTTAGGTCTCTAATTCATTTTGAGTTTATTTTTGTGTATGGTGTTAGAGAGTGTTCTAATTTCATTCTTTTACGTGCAGTTGTCCAGTTTTCCCAGCACCACTTATTGAAGAGAGTGTCTTTTCTCCATTGTATATCCTTGCTTCCTTTGTCATAGATTAGTTGACCATAGGTGAGTGGGTTTATCTCTGGGCTTTCTCAGTTTATTAATCTTTAATAAATTAACCGACAAATGAAAGAAGGGAAGGAAGGAAGGAAACCTCCTAGTCTGTCCATATAAAACATATAAACAGTTAGCAGAGTTAATGTAGCTCTGAGAGTTGAGATGTGCAGTTTGGAGCTCCAGCAGCTAACTCTGAGCACCCTTCTCCTAAGTCTGTGAAAATAAAAAAATAAAGGAATCTATTCAGTTGGGAAGCTGTGAGAATTAGTTTTTTTCTGTGTAATAAACTATCACCAAAATTAGTGACGTAAGACAACAAAACAACCATTTACTTAGCTGTCAAGTTTGATTGATCTAGATGGGCCTTAGCAGAGATGTTTGGCTAGTCTTGGCTTGTACCTTCACATGCCTTTGGCTAGCTAGGGGTCAGCTGGCCTAGGCTATCTAAGGCTGGGACAGTGTCTACTCCATGTGCCTCTAATTATCATCCTAGAATTGGCAGGCTTGCTCATCTCATGGTAATGGCAGAGTACAAGGGGAAGCCTAATCACGCAAGCATTTTTAAGGCTCTGCTTGAGTTACACCTGCTAGTATCTCACTCACCAAAGGGTTGAAGAACTGTGGCCATTAATGCAATCCACCTAACTGCATTAATCTAGTTGACCAATGAAGAGGCTCTTCATTGTTGTGAGAGCAAATAATTATTTTAAAAGCACATTGTAAACATACCATTGTTTGGCACAGACATAAATACTTCTGGGGGAAAAAAACAACTTCTAAACTTTCCTAGAAAGTCAAATTACCAATCAAGAAGTTAAATCTCCCTTCATAAATCCAGAAGTGGTAATATATTGGTTAATAGCTTGACAGGTCTAAGATTTTACCCTACTTGCACACTAACATGTAACAAGTTAGTCTGCCATAGTTTCATGGATACTGGCAGAAGACATGAGACTGCTGGCTCAGAAGCAAAGGATGTTTTATTACTCACAGCAACAGCAGCTACCAGAGTATCAACTTTTTTTGCATCAGTTCCCTGAGCCCAATTCCCATAAGGCAATGCTGAGAGGGCCAAGTGACATCTGTGTACTCAGTATTTTGCATTTCTGGAGAGGGAAACTGAGCTTACGAAACCCAAACCTTGTATAATAGATAATAAGCATGCCTACCCCTGCTCGGAGGGAAAGCAACACTATATCCGTTCTCCAAGGCTTTGACTATACAACATCACTAAAAAGATAGGTAGGAATAAAGGCAGTCAGTGCTTCTTCTCACAATACTTATGGAAATACAAGAGATCCATGGAGAATTGCATCCTGACCAACTAAAATAATCCTGGCTCTTCTGTATGGACCTCGGCCACAGCCAGGATTCCATGCATTACATTCCATGCTTTAATTTCTGGTTTTGGTACATACCCTATCTGTGAACCCAGGGACACATGCATAGACAGAATAGTAGAGGCAAATACCAATCAACCTCTATCCTATGATCTATGTTCACTAACTCCATTTAAGTCTGTGCTCTGCCACTGACCGGTGTGATAGCTGAAAGCAGAAGCTTCACTTTGAGTCTCAAGTTTCCCCATCTGAAAATAGAGGGTAGGGTCAACACCTCTATTTACCTGCTAGATCCTCTATCCTTGGTTATAATACTCTTTCCCAGCAGCTGTGAGTGTTGACTGGTGATCTTCTCTGGGTAATTGTCCACAGCCAGACCGAAGCTGCTTCACCCAAGATGTTAAGCCTTGCCCACCCCTGCCCTAAGGGAAGTCAAAGACTGTTTGAAGGGAGAGCAATGTACAAAAAAGCAACCCCTTCACTTCAAGGTAGAACAACTCCATGGTGTAATTTATGTTCCAGAGCTCCCATGGGATCAAACTGAAACCAAATGCTTGCTTACTTCTTTCCCCTGCCCTATCTGACTTCCCTCACTCACTTTCTCCTGAGAACATCCCTTCTATAAATCATGTGCACTCAGATCCCTAACTTGGGCCCTGATTTTAGGAGACCTAACCTAAGACAGAGAATAATAGCTGCCCCAGAGCACCATGATGAAATATAACTTGGTATCGTTCAGAGGTACAAGAGTTGTAGTAGTTTTCCTACCACTTCTGACCGTAGCCCACAAAATTATTTTGTACCCTAACTGTCCTGGTTTATGCAGCTGATCTTGCCATTTAAGTTGACTTTTCTTGGTCCACCAGGCTCAAAAGTGTCTCAGACCCCTGCTTCCTATTTAGATGGTCCTGACCTATTCTAAAATAGGCCATATCATGTTCTGTGGTGACCTGTATCAGTAAAATTCTGGGTCATCAGATAAGTTTTATAGCCTCCATACAAAGTCATGTGACCTGCAGGGGTCTGTATGTGTGTACAACAGAGAAAGAGAGAGAGAAAGAGAACCTGAAACCTGTCCTGCCACAGCAGTGCATATAACCACAGTAGATAAACTAAAGGAAAAAATAATTTACCAGGTTGAGCCTGGGAATAATGTCAGGAAAGACTAGTTGTTCATTGAGACTGCTCTTAGCGTTCCGGTCACTGCCCTTATCTGCTGCTACTACAGCTTATATAAAAATCTATGCAGATACTTACTAACAATGCCCCTGGCAATGGCAGTTCCCAGAAAGCTGCCTTCCATCTTCATCGGCACCAATGCCACCATTAATGCTAGGCTGCTGCTTCTGGATGAATCAGCTTCTGCTTTGGTTGCGGAGTCAGTCATTTCTTAACCTATGTAGTTAAATGCTTGGATGTAAGTACCAAACCAGATAGATTCTACCCAACTTTGAGTCGTTTTTAAATTTCTATTTCCAGCACCATTCTGAACTCCAAAATAAGTTCATATGACCTTCTTTTTGCCATGATAAATGGCTGGTCCATCCCCAGAACTCATCTTGACTGCCACATTTCTGCCTAAAACCTGCTCTTTTGCCCTCTCTCTACCTTCTTCCAGTTAGCTACCTCTCTCTTGAGTTCAGTAAGCCCATCAGACTCATTAGAATTTTTTTCTGACACTTTTGCCATCTAAATAAAGACTATTCTGGGCACAATATACTGAAACTTTCAGTGTGACACTCCAACTAGCAGCATTTTTTATTAGTACAGAAGCCATGTCCCCAAAGCCAAACTAGCCAGTGGTGAGCCATGAGAATCTAGCTAACATCAGCAACTTCATCCCACCCCCACATCCCCCACATGTGCAAGGGCTGTGTTCAGTCTTCACTAGTCAAAGAAGGCAGAGAACTGGCATAATCATCTAGATATTTGGGTCAAGGCCCGTCTCTCATATACAGCCATATATTTCCAATAGGGTCTCAATTCAAGCACAAGTAAAATAGCAGAAAAATGGGCGTGGAATCGCATCCCTTCCATCCTGATAGATTCAGGAAGCATATCTGACTCTTCAGTAGAGTCCAATTTTAGAAGTGCAGAAGCTAGTCACGAAAATGCAAATGCTTCTACTTAGAATGTTCTTTGACTCAACAAGGCAGCATGTGCATATTAGGAGACTTGCTAGCACAAATTTATTTCAGAAGAGAAGAAGAAATTTGTGAGCAATTGGTGCTCAGAGTCTTCTTACTTCCCAGGGCCTCAAACGGAATCAGAGCTGTGGCAAGGAGACAAGTACAGATGCTGCTCCAGTGCTTCCTCATTTAGAACGTTCAGATCATCAGAACACTGAGATGCATTTAGTTGCTGCTCTGAATTGTTGGGTTTTTTTTTTTTTTAATCTAAAAATATTTACTCTTTTGTCAGGCCTCAGAGAATCAAGTTTTGAAAGCCCCTCCTTTCCCCCACCCCCATTTCTATAAACATTCACAACAATTCATGAACAGACAGGGATGAAGAGACAAATGGACTATTCTGTGGAAAACAATGCAGTGACAAAGGTTTCAGATTCTAGTTCTTGTAGTCAAGGAACAGAATTAAATGTAAAACAGCCGCCTGCACATCTAGTAACAAGGCAAGGAATTGTCACCAGGGAAGCTGTCTCAGAGGCATCAACATAGAGCAGAAGAGCTTTTCTTTAATCTCATTTTACTTTGGTGTATGAGCATGGCTAATACCCAATTTAAGACATCTATTTATGCCATCGAGAAGAAGACATTTGTCCATATCATCCTGAAAACTAGAATGGTTCATGAAATATTGATGAGATTGTAATATTAGAAGGTGAGAGTCTGTAGAGTTCAGAAAGCAGAAACAGTTGAAGAGTCTGTCCACCACTGTCCAAGAAAAAAATGATACTGTAAATGTTGAACACCATATTCAGTTCCTGGAGAGCTGTGCTCTAGAGGAAAGCAAGAGCAGTGTACAGTCCTTGCACATTTCCTTTGTAATTTCACCCACTCTTGTGACTTCATTTACAGATATATGCTGATGACTCTCAAAGCAAGCTCCAGACCTGCTGGACATTGCCACTTGGATAGCCCATAGACGTTATACAATTCATAAATCTAAAACTAAATTCAGTGCCTTCTCTTCCATGACCAAAATTTGGAGTTTCTTCTCCCTCAACTACCACAGCCAATCATTCAAATTCTGTTAGTTCTTCCTCTGTAATATGGTTCAAACTCTATCTCCAATATAAATCTTTCCATCATAAATGCTACTACCTTCAAGTCTATCTCATTAATTATTTCAACAATTTTCTAAATGGTTTCCCTGCCTCCAACTTAGTTTCCATTAGTTTATTCTTCTTCAAACCCCTCTCCTCCCACCCACCCAAATGATGATGCCTTTGCCGGCAATGATTCATTATTTCCTTCAGACTAACTCCCAAATGCTTTATAAACTGTCTCCCCGTCATGTCTATCCAAACTGACATCTTATCATTCCCCTCCTTGTAGTATATATTCCACCATGCTGGACAATTTGTGGTTCCCTGGAGAAACTACTCATTCTTTTTCTCACCACCTGCTCTGGCCCCTCCTCTTCTCTTTTACCTAACTGGATCTCACTCATCTTTCAGGAGTCAACTCAGGCACACCTGATTTGCAACATCTAGCATTATTTAATATTAAATATCACATATTATAAAGGTCCTCTCTGACTAGGCTAAGCTCCTGAAAATAGATATCATGTCTTGGGTGATGCATAACAATTGCTCAATAGCAATATGCAAAAATTCTGTCTTTTGTAGAGCATGTGACTTCTCTTCTAAAACTTTTCCACTCCTTTTTAGTCTGTACTCTCTGAGAAACTTCAAATTACTATTCCTGTACCCCGTTACCTTGATATTGGGAAGAAATCTACAGGGTAAAAACATCCCTAATACTATTAATGCATATTTTCAGTATGAAAAATAATCTGAGTTATCAACAAAATCTATGCTTAATCTCTCACCCTATATCAATTCTAGAATTGCTTCCCTGAGAAGAACGGATGAAGGTGAGAGGCTGAAACATCAAAGGAAAAGTCACACTCTGTACCATGGTATACATCCCTAGGATGTAGGCCATGTGACCTTGCCAGACTGTTTTACTGGTTTGACCTGTGTCCTATGGCTAACTAGCTTTAGGTGGCTGGTATCACAAAAGGTGAGATGACAGAGCAAGCTCTGCTTAAAGTCAAGCGGTGAGAGAAATGGTGGCTGGAAGGGGGAATGAGGCAACAGACTTGCAGAGCCTTCTACCTTTACCTCTGGAAACCATTCAAAGGTTTACATTTGACTTCCTGCCGCTACAAATGGAATCTCAAAGTAAACACCTCCCATTCCTCTCACAGATGTTCAGTCAATGGGAACCTGTCAGATACAAAGGAAGCCATCTGTCTTTTCCACACATGGCTATTGTTAGGAAATCTTGAGGGTCCTCTTAGCATTTGGCCCACTATGCCCACAACATGACAGGGGTAGTTTTTCTGGATCTGACCCTGAGCTCTTGGAGAAGGCATTGAAGAAAACCACACAAATAATAAAGACACAAGCTTACATGTGTCAAAAAAGATAATGTCTGCAAAAGTAGCAAATTACCTCACCTACCAATGCCAAGTCTCAGCCAGGGAATGTAGGTATATACAGACAAGAAACCAAGAGTTTCCAAATCTACCTCTTAGAGAGGCTAAAAGAGAAACATCTTATATTGAGGATTATTAAATTTTAGAATGATTCATCCAGTGTAAGAAATACAGTCTCTTATTTCTGAAAAGCTATAAAAAGAGAAGAGAGCCAGTCTACTTGGGATGCCAATTGTTGACCTGCCTGAGTCATGGGAATGGACTTTATGAGCTCTTAGGTTCCCTCCTGCCCCCATGGTTCTATAAAACCTTCTAATAGAAGATTTTCAGATATACCAAATGATTTGTTTTTACATTATCCTCTAAGGAAAAAAATGCTAAAAATCACTGGCAGGTCGTTCCTCTGAGAGCCAAGTTTTCAGGAGAAAGGAGGCTTTTCCTTATCTGTATAATATCCAGTGACCATCCTGAAGACTTGACTGACACCTGCAAATGAGAGCCTAGAATAGAATTATAAATCAGGAGAACATACATGGAGCAGCCATTCTTCCTAACAGTGACTAGGAACACATTAGGCAACCTGGGTTGGTGCATGATAATAACAATAATGTATTGTTGCTAAAAATTTAACACTAAGACTTTGGAAGTTGAACAGAACCAAATATGAAAGACAATGGGAAAATCAGTAAAAATGCCCAGACTCATAGAAGGAGAAAGGATTATGCCAGATTCTTCTACTCTTAGGGGAAAACATAAAAGATATTTCCAAGAGAAATCCATTGTGTGAAAGTGTGACTTTCTCATTCTAAAGCTTCATGAGGTAGGCTGTAAAAGGCCAATAAAACAGAAAATTCCTAGGGAGAGGGTTCATGATGACAGTATAGGAAGATCCTGAATTTACCTCCTCCCACAGACACAACAAATCTACAAGTACATATGGAATAATTTCCTCAGAAAGGGAATGAAAACTGGATGAACAGAGCCTCCACAGCAAAGGGTAAAAAGATAGCATCAAGATGGGTAGGAGAGGCAGAGATACGGGCTTCCCAAGGAAAAGCCCACACCCTAGCTGCAGGGATCCACAAAGGTACAGATCTTTTCCCTGAAGAGTAAGAGATGCGTCCCACATCAAGCATCTCAACCTTTTGATCCTTTATTGGATAGACGAGCCCCTAGAACATCTGACTCCGAAAACCAACAGAGAATATGCCCAGGAAAACTACAGAAATGCAGGGAAGAGAAAACCTGCTCTTAAAGGGTTCACATGCAGACTGAACCCCCAAACCAGTGCAAAACACCAGATTGAAAAGCACACAGACCGTAGGTGAAGGGGACACACTTATAATTTTGAAGTGTCTGCCAAAGAGGCAGGAGCCATGTGGGTCACTCCCCAGGGAATGAGTCAGTGGTGGGGGCCACTTATGCATTCTCAGGCTACTTGTTAATACTGGCACTAACAGGAGCCATTTTGGAATTCTCCATCTAAACCAGTATGCCAGTGGAGGCACCCTGCTGAGAGCCCTGCCCACCAGCACTCTGTGGCAGCTGCTGCTGGACCCCACAGCTGGTCCGGGCCAGCCCCATCCACCAGTGCTCCATGACAGCTACAGCTTCATAACAACAGGAGGGCACATGAAGCCCACATAGGGGACAGACCTTGAGTGCCTGGCTGTGGTGGATAAGCAGGATTGAGCTTCTGAGCCCCACAGGTCATCTCCTAATAAGGCCACTCTTTCAAGATTGGAAGATAGTTGATACACCTAATAATAGAAAAAAAAAACCCTGAGAATTAAGCAAAATGAGGAGACAGAGGAATATGTTCCAATCAAAAGAACAAGACAAAACTTGTCTCCAAAATGGAGACAAGCAGTCCCTCTGATACAGAGTTCAAAGTGATGGTCATAAAGATGCTCACTGAACTCAGGAGAAGAATCAGTGAATACAATGAGCACTTCAACAAAGAGACAGAAAATATGAGAAAGTACCAAACAAGTTGTAACGAAACTGAAAAACACACTAGAGGGGTTCAGTAGCAGACTGGATGAGAAAGAATAAGTCAGTGAGCTGGAAGACAAAACAATGGAACCCATCCATGCAGAGCAGCAAATTTTTATCAGTTTTTAAAAAGTGAAGAAAACTTAAGGGACCTTTGGGACAACATCAGGTAGAATAACATTCACATTATAGGAGTCCCAGAAGGAGAAGAAGGGAATGGCCATAAAAATTATTTGAAATGATGTTGGCTGAAAACTTACCTAATCTGGGCAAAGAAACAAACATCCAGGTCCAGGAAGCCAAGAGAGTTCCAATAAAAAGAACCCAAAGAGACAGACAACAAGACATATTATAATTAAAGTAGTAAAAGTTAAGGATAAAGAGAGAATCCTAAAAGAAGCAAGAGAAAAACAACTTGTTATGTACAAAGGAAATGCCATAATGCTACCAGCAGATTTTCATCAGAAACTTTACAGGCCAGAAGGGAGTGCATGATGTATTCAAAGTGCCAAAAGAAAAAAAAAAAAACTTCCAACCAAGAATTCTCTACCAAGCAAGGTTATCATTCAGAATTGAAGGAGAGAGCGAGAGTTTCCCAAATAACAAAAGCTAGAGTTCATCAGCATTAAACCAGCTCTACATGAAATATTAGAGACTTCTTTAAGCTGAAAATAAATGTCACTAATTAATAGTAAGAAAACACAAAAGTAAAAATCTTACTGGGAAAGGTAAATATATGATAAGGATAGTTGATCAGTCACTTATAAGACAAGCAGGGTGGTTAAAAGACAAAAGTAGTAAAGATAACATTTACAACAATCAGTTAAGAGATACATAAAATAAAAAGAAGTAAAATGTGTCATCAAAAGCATAAAACGTAAGTATAGAGCTTTAGAATGTGTTCATATTTAAGTTGCAAGAAACTTAAAACAGGCTACTACTTACATAGGATATCATATGTGAACCTCACAGAACCACAAGGAAAAAATTTATAGTAAATACACAAAAGAAAATAAGAAAGGAATCTAAACATAACACTAAAGAAAACCACCAAAACACAAGGAAAGTGAGAAAAAGAAGAAGAAAGAAACAGAGAGGAACTACAAAAATAATTAACAAAATGTCAATAAGTACATACCTACTAATAATTACTTTAAAAGTGAATGGACTAAATTCACCAA
The DNA here is from genome assembly GCF_008692025.1 of Phocoena sinus. Lineage (NCBI taxonomy): Eukaryota > Metazoa > Chordata > Mammalia > Artiodactyla > Phocoenidae > Phocoena > Phocoena sinus. The sequence continues at coordinate 133,742,275 of NC_045763.1, forward strand.
TTAAAAGACATAGAATGGCCAAATAGATTTAAAAAAATTAAGATCCATCTATATGCTGCTTATAAGAGACTTCAGAAGAAAAAACACAGACTGAAAGTGAAGGGATGGAAAAAGATATTCCATAAGCAAATGGAATGAAAAGAAAGTTGGAGTAGCAATACTTACATCAGACTTAATAGACTTTAAAAATAAGACTGTAATAAAAGACAAAGAAGAGCTTTACATAATGAGAAAGGGGTCAATCCAGCAAAAGATACAACATATATATATATATATATGTATGCACCCAAGAGATGATCAAGATATATAAAGCAAATATTAATAGACTTAAAATTGAAAGCAATACAATAACAGTAGGGGACTTTAACATCCCACACATCAATGGATAGATAATTCTAGACAGAAAATAAGAAAACACTGGCTGTAAGTAACACATTAGATCAGATAGACATAGTAGATCTATACAGAACATTTCATCCAAAAGCAGCATAACATGTTCTTCTCCAGTGCACATGGAACATTCTCCAGGATAGATCACGTGTTAGGTTGCAAAACAAGTCTCAATAAATCCAAGAAAACTGAAATCATATCAAGAATTTTCTCCCACCACAATGGTATGAAATCAGAAATCAATCACAAGGAAAAAAAAAAAAACCCAGGAAAACCCACAAAAAACATAGAGATTATACAACATGCTACTGAATAACCAATGGATCATCTAAAAAATCAAAGGAGAAATCAGAAAATGCCTACAGGAACTTCCCTGGTGGCACAGTGGTTAAGAATCCACCTGCCAGTGCAGGGGACACGGGTTTGATCGCTGGCCTGGGAAGATCCCACATGCCGTGGAACAGCTAAGCCCATGTGCCACAGCTACTGAGCCTGCATTCTAGAGCCCACGAGCCACAACTACTGAAGCCTGTGTGCCCTAGAGCCCATGTGGTGCAACTACCAAAGCCTGTGTGCTCCAGGGCCCGAGTGCCGCAACTACTGAGCCCATGGGCTTTGCTTGCATGCCTAGAGCCTGTGCTCTGCAACAAGAGAAGCCACTGCAATGAGAAGCCTGTGCACCACACTGCAACGAAGAGTAGCCCCTACTTGCTGCAACTAGAGAAAGCCTGCACGCAGCAATGAAGACCCAACGCAGCCAAAAACAAAAACGCAAAAATACTTAGAGAAATGAAAACAGAAATTTTACATACCAAAATTTAAGAAGGAAGTTTATAGCAATACAGGCCTACCTCAAGAAATAAAAATTCTAAATAAACAATCTAACTTTATATCTAAAGAATAGAAATAAAAGCTTAAAATTAGTAGAAGAAAATAACAAAGGTCAGAGCATAAATAAATGAAAGACTTACAAAAGATCAGTGAAACTAAGAACTGTTTTTTTTGAAAAGAAAAACAAAATTGATAAACCTTTAGCCAGACTCATCAAGAAAAAAAGAGGACTCAAATAAAATCAGAGATGAAAGAGAAGTTCAACTGATACCACAAAAAATACAAATGATCATGAGACTACTACAAATTATATGCCAATATATTGGACACTAAAGAAATGGATAAATTCCTGGAAATATATAATCTTCTAAGACTGAATCATGAAGAAATAGAAAATCTGAATTGACTGATTACTAGTAAGGACATTGAAACAGTAATAAAAAAATCCCCCCAAAAAGAAAAGCCCAGGACCAGATGGCTTCATTGGTGAATTCTACAAAACACTCAAAGAAGATTTACTTCCTGTCCTTCAAAAACTCTTTAAAAACTGAAGAGAGACCTACCAAACTTTTATGAAGCCAGTATTACCCTGATACCAAAACCAGATGAGGATACCACAAAAAAAGAAAATGGCAGGTTCATATTCTTGATTAACATAGATGCAAAAATCCTCAATAAAATATTAGCAAACAAATCCAATAAGACATTAAAAGGATCAGATACAATAACAGAGTAGGATTTATTCCAAGGATGCAAGTATGGTTCAACATCCACAAATCAGCCAACATAATACATCACATTAACAAAATGAAGGAAAAAATCACACGATCATCTTAATAGAAGCAGAAAAAGCATTTGACAAAATTCAACCTCCATTTATGATAAAAACTCTCAACAAAGTGGGTATAGATGAAACCTACCTCAACATAATAAAGGCCATGTATAAAAACCCCACAGAGATTTACTACAAAAATTAACTCAAAATGTATTAAAGACTCGAATGTAAGACCTGAAACAATAAAATTTCTATGAGAAAACGTAAGTGATGACTTCTTTGACTTTGGTCTTAGTGATACTTTTGTGGAACTGACTCCAACCTACTAAATGGGAGAAGATATTTATAAATTGTATATCCAATAAGGAGTTAATATCAAAAATATATAAAGAATTCCTACAACTCAACAACAACAAAAAGACAAAAAAATGATTAAAAATGGGCAGAGGATCTAAAAAGACATGCCAAGTGATATAAGTCAGATAAAAAGATTATTATTTCACTCGTGGAATCTGAAAAAACAAGACAAACAAAATAAAACAAACTCAGAGAACAGATTAGTGGTTACTAATCTTAGTTGGAAGGGGGTTAGAGTATGGGCAAAATGAATGAAGGGGGTCAACTGTATGGTGATGGATAGCAGCTAGACTTGTGTATACAGATGCCAATTTATAATGCTGTACCACCTGGAATCTCTATTTTAAAATTCTTAGAATTAGGAGGAGGAGCTCACTAAATTTTAAGATATATTTATAGATGTTTGACCATGATGACTAAAGTCCTACAAAATGTGAAATCATTAATGTATTCTGTACTAAGCATTTTTAATATGTATTTTTAATATTGCATGTAGTTATTTGGATACCCTTACATCTATTCAGTAATTACTGGCAATGAGGCAAAGCATCACCAGAAAAATATCCAGCTGTTATGAAGATGTATTACTTTAAAAGCATAAATTAGAGGTTAACATATAGGTATCTGACAAATATACATGAAATATTATATCTAACTGGTAAGGGAATTTGTTTTAATAAATCCTTGAGGGACTTCCCTGGTGGCGCAGTGGTTAACAATCCATCTGCCAATGCAGGAGACACGGGTTCGAGCCCTGGTCCGGGAAGATCCCACATGCTGTGGAGCAGCTAAGCCTGTGCACCACAGCTACTGACTCTGCGCTCTAGAGCCTGCAAGCCACAAACACTGAGCTCATGTGCCACAACTACTGAAGCCCGCGTGCCTAGAGCCCATGCTCTGCAACAAGAGAAGCCACTGCAATGAGAAGACCGCGCATGGCAATGAAGAGAAGCTCCCGCTTGCTGCAACTAGAGAAAGCCTGTACAGCAACGAAGACCCAATGCAGCCAAAAATAAATAAATTTAAAATAAATCCTTCAGTTTGTAGTAAATCTCCGTTTCAAGATTTTTGAAGTACTTTTCTAACATTACTGGTTAATTGCCACAAAACCAAAATTTGGAAGAAGGAAAGAATTCACTTCAGTTTTTAGGTGAGAAAACAGTGTTGATCTGAATTCACTGGCTTTGTTCTACCTCAGTAAAATGGGGCTTTGAAGAAAAATTAATTAGAGGTTGAAGAAGACAACAATCCCCCTAGGGAACCTGTTCTGCCACTCTTCCCTGTCTCCGTGTACTTACAACCCAGACTTGGAGTGCACCAGGGGTTCAGAAATTCTGGATAAGTTCTTAATTGGTCCAGAAGGCATAGCCCTATTTTAGAGAGCTGTGCCAAACCTTGCCATCCTCACAGTCTAACTGAGCCCAATCATCATGCTATTCCACAGCTGCTGAAAACACATCAGCCACAGAAGGGCTAAACAAATTCTAGGAACGCTGGACTGTGGAAGTCTATGCAGCAGTTATAAATAAACAAATCGAAGTGTATTGACATACAAAGATCTCTTGAGACATTGCCGGATGAGAAAAAGCAAGTTACAGTATGATATATATATTATGACATTAGTAATGTTAAAAACAATACAAGATCCTTCTGCACATACCTGGTTTATTGAAAAATCCAATTCATTGGGATACAAATATGGGATTGCTTTTTTTTTTCAATAACTATCTTTAATGATGTTGAATCTCTGTGTTCAAACCTTTAATGATACGCGGGATAGAACACATAGCTTTCTGATTGTTTTCACATATTAATATTCCAGTTTAGTCTTATACCTGTATCCCAGTTTATATTTTTTACTTTTTTCTTTTAAGATTCAAACAATTTAATTAGCAATTTTGAACCCCCAAATAGAGATTATTTCTTGTACTAGTTTGTAAACCTTTGAAGTTGAGTGTATCTTATTATTAAGATTTATATTCCTGAGTGTACCTAGCATGTTTATTTTAATGGGTGGGTGACTTAAATAGACATTCCTCTAAAGAAGACATACAGATGGACAAGAGGCACATGAAAAGATGTTCAACATCGCTAATTATTAGAGAAATGCAAATGAAAACTACAATGAGGTATCACCTCACACCAGTCAGAATGGCTATCATCAAAAAATCCACAAACAATAAATGCTGGAGAGGGTGTAGAGAGAAGGAAACCCTCCTACACTGTTAGTGGGAATGTAAATTGGTGCAGTCACTATGGAAAACAGTATGGAGGTTCCTTAAGAAATTAGAGATAGAGCTACCATATGCTCCTGCAATCCCACTCCTGGGCATATACCCAGAGAAAAACATGGTCCAAAAGGATACATGCATCCCAGTGTTCATCGCAGTACTGTTTACAATAGCCATCTTGTCCATTGACAGATGAATGTATAAAGAAAATGTGGTACTAATATACAATGGAATATTACTGAGCCACTAAAAAGAATGAAATAATGCCATTTGCAACAACATGGATGGTCCTAGAGATTGTCATACTGAGTGAAGTGAGAAAGAGAAATATTGTACGATATTGCTTATATGCGGAATCTTAAAAAAAAAGATACAAATGAACTTATTTACAAAACAGAAACAGACTTACTTTGAGAATTAACTTATGTATCCCAGTTTAAATCATCAATCTCACACCTTTCCTTCTACCTCATTTAGCTTGACCCTGGCTGGGGAACTTAGAGTGGGGAGGATGCCTGTTCTATTATTTTGCTTCTTCCCCTCCTCCTCCCTCTTCTAGGTCTCTTATTTCAGCTCCAGTATACAGAAGTAGAGAGCTAGAATTAGAGTTTCTGTGCCTTTGAAATCTTCTCTTGGTTGACACAGGCTGGCCTCTGAGGCCACTGAGCTGACAGGCATCTTTCTTGAGAGAAACATGTGTGACTTTTTCCTGAAAGAGATGAAAGGCTCTGATTTGACCCCTACTGACCCACCTTCCAAGTGGTCCAGACCACCTTCTCTTGTTGACAGGGTCTCCTCTTGACTAAGTCAGCACCTCAGTCAGAGTAACAACAAGAGTGTTCCAGTAGCCTTCCTCCATGTCCACTTGAGGCATAGAAAACTCTTTTATCCTTGCCAAACCAAACAACACGAACTGCTTCCTTTTGCCCTCTCTAGCCAATTTTCTTTTCACCTGGCCCAAATAAGTGCTGAGTGAATATCATCAAGTCCATTCCCTGAGATGTCCAGTCAGGGAATTAGAAGTTAGACTCCTCTTCTTGTAGATACCTTCAAGATATAAAAGTGGTTTTCTTGGAGCTTTCCTCCTTTGACTTAAGGATTAGGCTAAAACACCTCCTCTGATTTCCCATAGAGATGAAAGGGAAAACCCACAGTACTCTCTTTAAACCAACAAGTCACAACTCCACTTCCATTCTTAAACATCTTGAGGAGGGACTTACAGGGTGATGGTAGCAGGGTCAGTTCTACTTCTTAAAAAAGCCTGCAAGGAGGTTCCCAGTAACACCTCAGCTGCACGCCCATTTATCATCCTGTAACATACAGCTATATGTTTGTAAAAACTAATTGATTTACAGTGTTCTCTGGATAGGAACATGGGATGAGAAGCTGTGGTAAATTGGCTTTAGTTTGTCTGTATTATTTGGGTTTTTGCAAAGAAGAATGTTTTTATGCATTTCATTAAATCATTCAAAAGAAAATTGGCTTGCCTCTAACCATACCATGTATGGTTTAACCAAGGAAGCTGAGGCTGGAGTCTCAAACCTGACTACCATATTATGCTAAGTACTATTGACTCTGCACTGATAAGATTTTCTCAAAGTTTGATGGAGGAGTTGCACTTTCCCCAAGAGTATAAACTGGCAAGTAGAGCCGTGGAACACAGCACAGACTCTCTTCACCCACGTTGCTAAAGGGACACAGACTACAAGTCAATGTTTCCCTGCATGTTCCACCTGCTACAATTCTGTGTGATCATCTGCTAGACTCTGGCTAACGAGAGCAGCAGAAACCCTGCAGGATGGAAGGGGCAGTCTGGCAAGAGCATACAGAGGGAGAAGACAGCCTTGTTCTGCCATGCTGAGTGCCACATGGAGTTTTACCACTTGTTAGGGCTTCCTGACAAGCATTTAGAGGAGGGCTGGGAGGGGATTTAGTTAGCACGCAAGAGGCCTGGGATGCTCTCCTGTGTGTTATTCTGCACATCCAAAGTGAGAGAAGGTCCCCAAGGCACCTCTTTTGGCAAGGAGAGGAAGTAATACAGCCAGCTTCTACCAGGGTGACAATGGTCACATGAAAACATTGTTTTTACATCTTTTCCCGTTGACTCTCCAATCTCAGTTGGTGTCTGGAATGGAGAGGAGTCAAATATCACTAGCAAGCTTCATTGACATTGGACCGAAGAGAGAGAGAAAAACAGAAATCTGAGAGTTTCAGATAATAGCACAAGTAATGTGATTTTAGTTCAAGACAAGTTTACCCTAGAGAGTACAGATCTCTAAAAACTGTTCCAGAATTTTCCCCATGAACTTGTCCTTTAACATCAGATTACAAGAGAGCTGTGGATGTTTTTGCTTTAGAAATTACATGTGCTCTTTCATCGCTATCTTACTATCTAGGTTTCCATTATGATACCTCTTTGATCTAAGACATACAAAATTTGGTGCTGGAAAGAATTTGAATTTTAGAGATAACCCAGTACAGCCATCTCATTCTGCAGATATGAAAAGGGGAGATGTTAAGTTAGCTGCCTGAGGGCTCACTGTGTTATAGCAGGAGAGGCGGCTAATCAAAACCAGCTCCTCAGATTCCCAGGTCCATCATCTTTCACCACAAAAGTCTGCCTCTAGTGGCACAAAGGAGTAGTTCTGAAAGGTATAATTTACCTTCAGGATTACTGTTCAAAATCAATGCAGATGGTAGAGAAATAATAAGAGTATCTTAAATGTTTACAGATCATCACAATTACAATACTTTCCCATACAAAACCTCATTTGATTGCAACTCTGAGAGTCAAGCAGCACCACCATGATTAGGCCCATTTTATAAATATGGTGACTGAGTTTAAGAGATTATATGGTTTGCCTAAAATAATGCAGAAACTGTCAGTTCTAACTCTTAGTTTAACTTCACTTCCAGATCATCAATCACAAGTCTTTGTATTTTCCACAAATTTTTAACAGCGTAATTGACTACTTCCCACCTGAACTTGATGTTTTATTCATCTCCACGTGGATAAGCATAAGACCAACCATGTGTTTATTTTCCAGTGTGTCTGCTAGGATTTTATTATGAGAATATGGTGTATTGAAATTAACACTCAGAAGCCACACTGACTCAAAGAAGTTCAATATTTTGTACTACTTTTCATTTTCTTAACTTGGGCTGGACGTCTTTGGGGAAACATTTCAGTCTCTGCAGACTCAGAGATTCGATAGGAAGAGCATCGTCAGTGACCCACAGAGGGTACTCCCAGCCCCTCTCCTCCTGATTCACCCCAAAGGCTTCTGCCTATCTTCCACTCATTGCCCTCAACAAACATCCACAAAAGCACCCTCAATTGGCCCTGTGAACGGTAAAACAGGTTAGCTACACCAGGCAGGACTTGACACGTGGCTTGCTCAGCCTCTGGTACCTCTTCTTCCCTTCAATATATACCACTTGGCCATATTAATTTCTGTCACGGGGTGGGGGGAGATTGGTCAGTGAAATCTAAATGGGCTTTTTCTATTTACTGATAGAATTTTGTAGCAAGAGCAATTTTCAGAGCTTATTTTCCACTCCATTGAATCCCATGTTACTGCAAATGAATATATTCCTCGGTCAGTGCAATGGCAAAACAGTTGTAAGTGCTTTATGCTTCATTTGGATAAAGAGTTCAGGATATTACCAAATATAAAAGGAAGTTCAGGGCCATATTTCATTAGAAAGCTGTCTCTGCTGTTAATAAAACCTGATGTTGGTGGTAGATGTGTAAAAAACCAGAGCAGAAACTTGTGGCTCTGACTGGTATTTAGTAAGGCAGTACAGTGGTTGCAAACAACACATGAGGAACACACCACATTTCCAGTAAAACCAATATCAATAATCCAGCCCAGGTATCAGGAAGAAACTGGATGGTAAATTGGATGTTTCATAGAAAATTGAAAATCCCACCCCATGGGCAAGTTATGTTCTTCATCAGGTGATAGCTTTTATTTATTTATTTCTAATATTCAAGAGAATTTAATCATAATAAGTGCCACATGAAAACAAAAGACAAACTGATTTGAACCAAAAGCTGTAAATGCATTGTCATTGAATAATCCAGTCATTCTTTTTTTTTTTTACATCTTTATTGGAGTATAATTGCTTTACAATGGTGTGTTAGTTTCTGCTTTATAACAAAGTGAATCAGCTATACATATTACATATATCGCCATATCTCCTCCCTCTGGTGTCTCCCTCCCACCCTCCATATCCCACAGAGCTAGGTGGTCACAAAGCACCGAGCTGATATCCCTGTGCTATGCAGCGACTTCCCACTAGATATCTATTTTACATTTGGTAATATATAAGTCCATGCCACTCTCTCACTTCATCCCAGCTTACACTTCACACTCCCCGTGTCCTCAAGTCCGTTCTCTACATCTGCGTCTTTATTCCTGTCCTGCCCCTAAGTTCTTCAGAACCACTTTTTTTTTATATTCCATATATATGTGTTAGCATATGGTATTTGTTTTTCTCTTATTTTTAAAAAAATTATTACTTTCTTCGCGTCTTTAAAAAAATATTTTACACCTTTATTGGAATATATTTGCTTTACAATGGTGTGTTAGTTTCTCCTTTATAACAAAGTGAATCAGTTATACGTATGTTCCCATATCTCTTCCCTCTTGCATCTCCCTCCCTCCCACCCTCCCTATCCCACCACTCTAGGTGGTCACAAAGCACCGAGTTGATCTCCCTGTGCTATGCGGCTGCTTCCCACTAGCTCTCTATTTTACATTTGGTAGTGTATATATTCCATGCCACTCTCTCCCTTTGTCACAGCTTACCCTTCCCCCTCCCCATATCCTCAAGTCCATTCTCTAGTAGGTCTGTGTCTTTATTCCAGTCTTACCCCTAGGTTCTTCATGACACTTTTTCCTCCTCAGATTTCATATATATGTGTTAGCATACGGTATTTGCCTTTCTCTTTTTGACTTACTTCACCCTGTATGACAGACTCTAGGTCTATCCACCTCATTACAAATGGCTCAATTTCATTTCTTTGTATGGCTGAGTAATATTCCATTGTATATATGTGCCACATCTTCTTTATCCATTCATCCCATGATGGACACTTAGGTTGCTTCCATCTCCTGGCTATTGTAAATAGAGTTGCAGTGAACATTTTGGTACATGACTCTTTTAGAATTATGGTTTTCTCAGGGTATATGCCCAGTAGTGGGATTGCTGGGTCGTATGGTAGTTCTATTTGTAGTTTTTTAAGGAGCCTCCATACTGTTCTCCATAGTGGCTGTACCAATTCACATTCCCACCAGCAGGGCAAGAGTGTTGCCTTTTCTCCACACCCTCTCCAGCATTTATTGTTTGTAGATTTTTTGATGATGGCCATTCTGACTGGTGTGAGATGATACCTCATTGTAGTTTTGATTTGCATTTCTCTAATGATTAATGATGTTGAGCATTCTTTCATGTGTTTGTTGGCAATCTGTATATCTTCTTTGGAGAAATGTCTGTTTAGGTCTTCTGCCCATTTTTGGATTGAATTGTTTTTTTTCTTATTGCGCTGCATGAGCAGCTTGTAAATTAACCCTTTGTCAGTTGCTTCATTTGCAAATATTTTCTCCCATTCTGAGGATTGTCTTTTGGTCTTGTTTATGATTTCCTTTGCTGTGCAAAAGCTTTTAGGTCCCATTTGTTTATTTTTGTTTTTATTTCCATTTCTCTAGGACGTGGGTCAAAAAGGATCTTGCTGTGATTTATGTCATAGAGTGTTCTGCCTATGTTTTCCTCTAAGGGTTTGAGAGTTTCTGGCCTTACATTTAGGTCTTTAATCCATTTTGAGCTTATTTTTGTGTATGGTGTAGGGAGTGGTCTAATCTCATACTTTTACATGTAGCCATCCAGTTTTCCCAGCACCCCTTATTGAAGAGGCTGTCCTTTCTCCACTGTACATTCCTGCCTCCTTTACCAAAGATAAGGTGACCATATGTGCGTGGGTTTATCTCTGGGCTTTCTATCCTGTTCCATTCATCTATATTTCTGTTTTTGTGCCAGTACCATACTGTCTTGATTACTGTAGTTGTAGTAAAATCTGAAGTCAGGGAGCCTGATTCCTCCAGCTCCGTTTTTCGTTCTCAAGATTGCTTTGGCTCTTCGGGGTCTTTTGTGTTACCATACAAATTGTGAACTTTTTTGTTCTAGTTCTATGAAAAATGCCAGTGGTAGTTTGATAGGGATTGCACTGAACCTGTAGATTGCTTTGGGTAGTAGAGTCATTTTCACAACGTTGATTCTTCCAATCCAAGAACATGGTATATCTCTCCATCTATTTTTATCATCTTTAATTTCTTTCATCAGTGTCTTATAATTTTCTGCATACAGGTCTTTTATCTCCTTAGGTAGGTTTATTCCTATATTTTATTCTTTTTGTTGCAATGTTAAATGGGAGTGTTTTCTTAATTTCACTTCCAGATTTTTCATCATTAGTGTATAGGAATGCCAGAGATTTCTGTGCATTAATTTTGTATCCTGCTACTTTACCAAATTCATTGATTAGCTCTAGTAGTTTTCTGGTTGCATCTTTAGGATTCTCTATGTATATTATCATATCATCTGCAAACAGTGACAGCTTTACTTCTTCTTATCTGATTTGGATTCCTTTTATTTCGTTTTCTTCTCTGATTACTGTGGCTAAAACTTCCAAAACTATGTTGAATAGGAGAGTGGTGAGAGTGGGCAACCTTGTCTTGTTCCTGATCTTAGTGGAAATGCTTTCAGTTTTTCACCATTGAGGACGATGTTGGCTGTGGGTTTGTCATATATGCCCTTTATTATGTTGAGGTATGTTCCCTCTATGCCTACTTTCTGCAGGGTTTTTATCATAAATGGGTGTTGAATTTTGTTGAAAGCTTTCTCTGCATCTATTGAGATGATCATATGGTTTTTCTCCTTCAGTTTGTTCATATGGTATATCACGTTGATTGATTTGCGTGTATTGAAGAATCCTTGCATTCCTGGAATAAACCCCACTTGATCATGGTGTATGATCCTTTTTATGCGCTGTTGGATTCTGTTTGCTAGTATTTTGTTGAGGATTTTTGCATCTATGTTCATCAGTGATATTGGCCTGTAGTTTTATTTGTGACATACTTGTATGGTTGTGGTATCAGAGTGATGATGGCCTCGTAGAATGAGTTTGGGAGTGTTCTTCCCTCTGCTATATTTTGGAAGAGTTTGAGAAGGATAGGTGTTAGCTCTTCTCTAAATGTTTGATAGAATTCGCCTGTGAAGCCATCTGGTCCTGGGCTTTTATTTGTTGGAAGATTTTTAATCACAGAGTCAATTTGAGTGCTTGTGATTGGTCTGTTCATATTTTCTATTTCTTCCTGATTCAGTCTTGGCAGGTTGTGCATTTCTAACAATTTGTCCATTTCTTCCAGGTTGTCCATTTTATTGGCATAGAGTTGCTTGTAGTAGTCTCTCATGATCTTTTGTTTCTCTGAAGTGTCAGTTGTTACTTCTCCTTTTTCATTTCTAATTCTATTGATTTGAGTCTTCTCCCTTTTTTTCTTGATGAGTCTGGCTAATGGTTTATCAATTTTGTTTATCTTCTCAAAGAACCAGCTTTTAGTTTTATTGATCTTTGCTATCGTTTTCTTCATTTCTTTTTCATTTATTTCTTATCTGATCTTTATGATTTCCTTTCTTTTGCTAACTTTGGGGTAGTTTTGTTCTTCTTTCTCTAATTGCTTTAGGTGCAAGGTTAGATTGTTTATTCGAGATGTTTCCTGTTTCTTAAGGTAGGATTGTGTTGCTATAAACTTCCCTCTTAGAACTGCTTTTGCTGCATCCCATAGGTTTTGGGTCATCGTGTCTCCATTGTCATTTGTTTCTGGGTATTGATTTCCTCTGATTTCTTCAGTGGTCATTTCGTTATTAAGTACTGTACTGTTTAGCCTCCATGTGTTTGTATTTTTTACAGATCTTTTCCTATAATTGATATCTATCTCATAGCGTTGTGGTCAGAAAAGATACTTGAAAGTATTTTAATTTTCTTAAATTTACCAAGGCTTGATTTGTGACCCAAGATATGATCTATCCTGGAGAATGTTCCATGAGCACTTGAGAAAAATCTGTATTCTGTTGTTTTTGGATGGAGTGTCCTATAAATACCAATTAAGTCCATCTTGTTTAATGTATCATTTAAAGCTTGTGTTTCCTTATTTATTTTCATTTTGGATGATCTGTCCATGGGTGAAAGTGGCATGTTAAAGTCCCCTACTATGAATGTCTTACTGTCAGTTTCCCCTTTTATGGCTGTTAGTATTTGCCTTATGTATTGAGGCGCTCCTATGTTGGGTGCATAAATATTTACAATTGTTACATATTCTTTTGGATCGATCCCTTGATCATTATGTAGTGTCCTTCTTTGTCTCTTCTAATAGTCTTTATTTTAAAGTCTATTTTGTCTGATATGAGAATTGCTACTCCAGCTTTCTTTTGGTTTCCATTTGCATGGAATATCTTTTACCATCCCCTCACTTTCAGTCTGTATGTGTCCGTAGGTCTGAAGTGGGTCTCTTGTAGACAGCATATATATGGGTCTTGTTTTTGTATCCATTCAGCCAGTCTGTGTCTTTTGGTGGGAGCATTTAATCCATTTACATTGAAGGTAATTACCAATATTTATGTTCCTATTCCCATTTTCTTAATTGTTTTGGGTTTGTTATTGTAGGTCTTTTCCTTCTCTTGTGTTTCTTGCCTAGACAAGTTCCTTTAGCATTTGTTGTAAAGGTGGTTTGGTGGTGCTGAAGTCTTTCAGCTTTTGCTTGTCTGTAAAGGTTTTAATTTCTCCATCAAATCTGAATGACATCCTTGCTGGGTAGAGTAATCTTGGTTGTAGGTTTTTCTCCTTCATCACTTTAAATATGTCCTGCCAGTCCCTTCTGGCTTGCAGTTTCTGCTGAAATATCAGCTGTTAACCTTATGGTGATTCCCTTGTGTGTTATTTGTTGTTTTTCCCTTGCTGCTTTTAATATATTTGCTTTGTATTTAATTTTTGTCAGTTTCATTAATATGCATCTTGGTTTGTTTCTCCTTGGATTTATCCTGTATGGGACTCTCTGTGTTTCCTGGGCTTGATTAACTATTTCCTTTCCCATATTAGGGAAGTTTTCAAGTATAATCTCTTCAGATATTTTCTCAGTCCCTTTCTTTTTCTCTTCTTCTTATGGAACCCCTATAATTCGAATGTTGGTGTGTTTAATGTTGTCCGAGAGGTCTCTGAGACTGTCCTCAGTTCTTTTCATTCTTTTTTCTTTATTCTGCTCTGCAGTAGTTATTTCCATCATTTTATCTTCCAGGTCACTTATCCGTTCTTCTGCCTCAGTGATTCTGCTATTGATCCATTCTAGAGTATTTTTAATTTCATTTATTGTGTTGCTCATCGTTGCTTGTGTCTTTAGTTCTTCTAGGTCCTTGTTAAATGTTTCTTTCATTTTCTCTATTCTATTTCCAAGATTTTAGATCATCTTTACTATCATTATTCTGAAAATTTTTTTCAGGTAGACTGCCTATTTCCTCTTCATTTGTTAGGTCTGGTGGGTTTTTATCTTGCTCCTTCATCTGCTGTGTGTTTATCTGTCTTCTCATTTTGCTTATCTTACTGTGATCGGGGTCTCCTTTTCGCAGGCTGCAGGTTTGTAGTTCTCATTGTTTTTGGTGTCTGTCCCCAGTGCCTAAAGTTTAGTGGGTTGTGTAGGCTTCCTGGTGGAGGGGACTAGTGCCTGTGTTCTGGTGGATGAGGCTGGATCCTGTCTTTCTGGTGGGCAGGTCAACGTCTGGTGTGTTTTGGGTTGTCTGGGGACTTATTATGATTTTAGGCAGCCTCTCTGCTAATTGGTGGGGTTGTGTTCCTGTTTTGCTAGTTGTTTGGCATAGGGTGTCCAGCACTGTAGCTTGCTGGTCATTGAGTTAAGCTGGGTGTTGGTGTTGAGATGGAGATCTCTGGGAGATTTTTGCCATTTGATATTATGTGGAGCTGGGAGGTCCCTTGTGGACCAGTGGCCTGAAGTTGGCTCTCCCACCTCAGAGACACAACACTGACTCCTGGCTGCAGCGCCAAGAGCCTTTCATCGACACGGCTCAGAATAAAGGGGAGAAAAAATAGGAAGCAAGAGGATAAAATAAAATAAAATAAAGTAAGATAAAGTAAAATAAAGTTATTAAAATAAAAAATTTTAAGAAAAAGTTTTTTTAAAAAAGTAAAAAAAAAAAAACAAAAAAACGGACGGACAGAACCCTAGGACAAATGGTGAAAGCAAAGCTATACAGGCAGAATCTCACACAGAAGCATAAACATACACACTTACAAAATGAGGAAAAGGTGAAAAAATAATAAGTCTTGGTGTCAAAGTCCACCTTCTCAATTTGGGATGATTCGTTGTCTATTCAGGTATTTCACAGATGCAGGGTACATCAAGTTGATTGTGGAGATCAATCAACTGCTCCTGAGGCTGCTGGGAGAGATTTCCCTTTCTCTTGTTTGTTCGCACAGCTCCCGGGGTTCAGCTTTGGATTTGGCCCCACCTCTATGTGTAGGTCTCTGGAGGGCGTCTGTTATTCGCTCAGACAGGACGGGGTTAAAGGAGTAGCTGTTTCGGGGGCTCTGGCTCACTCAGGCTGGGGGGAGGGAGGGGTATGGAGTGCGGGGCGAGCCTGCGGCGGCAGAGGGCGGCGTGACGTTGCACCAGCCTGAGGCTCGCCGTGCGTTCTCCCGGGGAAGTTGTCCCTGGATCCTGGGACCTTGGCAGTTGCGGGCTGCACACGCTCCTTGGAAGGGAGGTGTGGAGAGTGACCTGTGCTCGCACACAGGCCCCTTGGTGGCGGCAGCAGCAGCCTTAGTGTCTCATCCCCGCCTCTGGGGTCCGCGCTGTTAGCCGCGGCTCGTGCCCATCTCTGGAGCTCCTTTAAGCAGCGCTCTTAATCCCCTCTCCTCGCGCACCAGGAAACAAAGAGGGAAGAAAAAGTCTCTTGCCTCTTCGGCAGGTGCAGACTTTTCCCCTTACTCCCTCCCGGCTAGCCGTGGTGCACTAACCCCTTCAGGCTGTGTTCACGCCACCAACCCCAGTCCTCTCGCTGCACTCAGATGGAAGCCTGAGCTTCAGCTCCCAGCCCCGCCTGCCCCGGCGGGTGAGCAGACAAGCCTCTCGGGCTGGTGAGTGCTGGTCGGCACTGATCCTCCGTGCGGAATCTCCCCGCTTTGCCCTCCGCACCCCTGTTGCTGCACTCTCCTCCGTGGCTCCGAAGCTCCCCCCTCCGCCATCCGCAGTCTCCGCCCGCGAAGGGCCTTCCTAGTGTGAGAAAACCTTTCCTCCTTCACGGCTCCCTCCCACTTGTGCAGGATCTGTCCCTATTCTTTTGTCTCTGTTTATTCTTTTTTCTTTTGCCCTACCCAGGTACGTGGGGAGTTTCTTGCCTTGTGGGAGGTCTGAGGTCTTCTGCCAGCATTCAGTGGGTGTTCTGTAGGAGTTGTTCCACGTGTAGATGTATTTCTGATGTATCTGTGGGGAGGAAGGTGATCTCCACGTCTTACTCTTCCGCCATCTTCCCCCTCCGCTTGTTTTTCTCTTTCTGACGTACTTCACTCAGTATGATAGACTCTAGGTCCCTCCACCTCACTACAAATAACTCAGTTTCGTATCTTTTTATGGCTGAGTAATATTCCATTTATATATGTGCCACATCTTTATCCATTCATCCATTGATGGACACTTAGGTTGCTTCCATGTCCTGGTTATTGTAAATAGTGCTGCAATGAACATTGTGGTACATGACTCTTTTTGAATTATGGTTTTCTCAGGGTATATGCCCAGTAGTGGGATTGCTGGGTCATATGGTAGTTGTATTTTTAGTTTTCTAAGGAACCTCCATACTGTTCTCCAAAGTGGCTGTATCAATTTACATTCCCACCAGCAGTGCAAGAGGGTTCCCTTTTCTCTACTCCCTCTCCAGCATTTATTGTTTGTAGATTTTTTAATGATGCCCATTCTGACTGGTGTGAGGTGATACCTCATTATAGTTTTGACTTGCACTTCTCTAATGATTACTGATGTTGAGCATTCTTTCATGTGTTTGTTGGCAATCTGTATGTCTTCTTTGGAGAAATGTCTATTTAGGTCTTCTGCCCATTTTTCGATTGGGTTGTTTGTTTTCTTGATATTGAGCTGCATGAGCTGCTTGTAAATTTGGGAAATTAACCCTTTGTCAGTTGCTTCATTTGCAAATAATTTCTCTCATTCTGAGTGTTGTCTTTTGGTCTTGTTTAGGTTTTCCTTTGCTGTGCAAAAGCTTTTAAGTTTCATTAGGTCCCATTTGTTTGTTTTAATTTCCATTTCTCTAGGAGGTGGGTCAAAGAGGATCTTGCTGTGATTTATGTCATAGAATGTTCTGCCTATATTTTCCTTTAAGAGTTTTATAGTGTCTGGTCTTGCATTTATAACTTTTATCCATGTTGAGTTTATTTTTGTGTATGGTGTTAGGGAGTATTCTAATTTCATTGTTTTACATGTAGCTGTCATGTTTTCATAGCACCACTTATTCAAGAGTCTGTCTTTTTCCATTGTATATTCTTGCCTCCTTTATCAAAAATAAGGTGACCATATATGCGTGGGTTTCTCTCTGGGCTTTCTCTCCTGTTTCATTGATCTATATTTTGGTTTTTGTGCCAGTACCATACTGTCTTGATTACTGTAGCTTTTATAGTCTGAAGTCCAGGAGCCTGATTCCTCCAGCTCTATTTTTCTTTCTCAAGATTGCTTTCGCTATTCGGGGTCTTTTGTGTTTCCATGCAAAGTGTGAAATTTTTTCTTCTAGTTCTGTGAAAAATGCCGTTGATAGTTTGATAGGGATTGCATTGAATCTGTAGATTGCTCTGTGTAGTATAGTCATTTTCACAATGTTGATTCTTCCAATCCAAGAACATGGTATATCTCTCCATCTGTTTCTATCATCTTTAATTTCTTTCATCAGTGTCTTACAGTTTTCTGCGTACAGGTCTTCTGTCTCCTTAGGTAGGTTTATTCCTAGGTATTTTTTTCCTTTTGTTGCAGTGGTAAATGGGAGTGTTTCCTTAATTTCTCTTCTAGATTTTTCATCATTAGTGTATAGGCATGCAAGAGATTTCTATGCATTAATTTAGTATCCTGCTACTTTACCAAATTCATTGATTAGCTCTAGTATTTTTCAGGTAGCATCTTTAGGATTCTCTATGTATAGTATCATGTCATCTGCAAACAGTGACAGCTTTACTTCTTCTTTTCTGATTTGGACTTCTTTTACTAAAACTCAAGGGACGATATCACAACAAACTATCTTACCTATGGAAGGATACAAATTTTCCCAAACATTGGTGTTAAATCTAAATCTGGATGAGATCTAGCTACAAGCTGGTTTTGATGTGAATGCTTCCAAACTACTACACTTTGAATGAAATTCACTAAATCCTGAAGCCTAGAAGATTCATTTCTGGCTGGTTTTTCTCTGGTGAATTGTGACTGTGGGAGGAAATGGTATCAGAGAGTTAGCCTGAGCAACTATGCTTGAACTGTAAGCAAAGACCAGGTCGAATATTCAGGGAAAAGGGAAGGATATAACGTTTATCTGGTCCCTATTAAGAACTGAGCGTCTTAAGTCATCTTCTTCTTAAATAGCTGTATACGATAGGTATTATTATACCCATTTTACACATGGGGAAAATAAGGGTCAGAGAGTTGAGAAAACTTGCTCAGAGCTAGGTTTTGCACCTGAGGTCACCGTGTGGAGGGTTTGGACGTGCTGAGAGTCATGGCAAGGGCTGAGATCCTAAATTGGAAGGGCTTGCTTGATGTTCAGACAGCCTAGTTGGGCAGTCCTTAACTTGAAGACTCTTTATCTCTGTGGGGGAAACCAAGATGTAAGAGAGAACTTTCATGCCATTCATTAAATGTGACAGGACAGTAAAATGACTCTTTGATGTATGCATCTGGAGAGTTGTCTGTTTTTCAAGTGAAGCCCCAAGTCACACATTAGGGGCTGATAGTTTATACTCCCAATCATCAACTATCTTATGTAATGAATCCAGTATTTTCCCGAAAAACTGCAATATGTTGAAAAGCCTAATGAGAAAAGGGCATTCATGTGAGTGTCATGAAGGAGACTTGTCATGAAGGAAGGATGGGGCTTGGACCATGTTGGGAGTGTGAGCATCAGCAGAGGAGCAGTGGTTACAGTGGCAGATGAATTCCTCCTCAGCAATGGTGAGCAAGATCAGGGAAGAACCACAGACAAAAAATTACCAGGAACAATTTGAGTGCTTGACATTTAGACCTCCTTTCAATTAAGGGAGAGGAAAACATCCTAAACTGAATATTTATTCAAAAAACTTGAGGGGAAGAAAAATGGTGGAAGTGACTTTGTTATCTTATGTAGGTAAAATTAAAATTTCTCCCATTGGTAGCATTTGAGATTTATGAACTGAGGTAAATTCAGATATAACGGTAGAGTCTGTAACCGTGAAATTCACGCCATCTACATAATCATAGTGGGTTTTCTTTGGTTTGTTTGTTTGTTTTTTACTGTACTAGACTCTGAGCTCCTTGGAAGAAAGACTTAGATTTGTTCATCTTTTGAAGAGTGGGCAGAGTATGGATTTTAGGAATAAGTCAGGCATTTGAGGTTTAGCTGTGTCCTGTATTTTCTGTATAAACTTTTGGAGTCTCTGTTTCCTCATCTGAAAACTGCAGAGCATGTAAGTTACCATGTATTAAAGAAGTTGTGAAAATTTAAATAATGTGCAGAAAGTACCTGGCACTCAGATGCTCAATTAATATATTTTCCCTTGTATCTCCTCTTTCCTCGGCACACAGCAAAGAACATAATACATACCAGACACTCAAGAAACATGTGGCTTTCCCTTGCTTGTAGCACCCTCCCCACTTGCATTGCCCAGCATGATCCTGGAACAGCATCTCTTTTTTTTCTCCCCTAGTACATTTCAAGTGGATCTAAATTAGATTCACTATGTCCTCCCAGCAACTAAATGAGGTTGTTAATGTTAATATCCCCATGTTTCGGTTCCAGAAATTGAGGCACAGGATGGTTCCATAACATAAGTCACACAGCTATTAATATAACAGAAACAAGGCATTTCCAACTCTAGAGCCTATACCTCTAATTACTTTTCCTCTCCTGATTCCAGGACCATCCAATTCCAAGCTCATACTCTTCCCCACTATCACAGTCCTCCCTTTCACAGATCAGTTTTTCTTCTTATAAATTCCTCATTTGGTTTAAGACAGCTTTGTTGAAGTTAAACTTTAAACTCCATGGGAAAGAATTTTGTGATTCTGAGCTCCACAGAGCACTTTGGCATGCAGGCACCCTTTTAAATTTCTGCTAAATCAGCCAGCAAGCTCTTAGTGAGACCCAATATTTGGTCTTAAGTTCTGAAGGCTTCTGGAACTCCAACTGAGGATCTTGAGCCATGAAGACAGATGGGACAATGAAATTAGCCTAATCAATGACATGCAGTTCTTTTAGATTTCTGTTTTCTCCATGGAGAGTGAAGCACCAGCTCAGGTGCTGTGCTGTGATAGTGCTTGGCAGGCCAATTCAAGGAGAGAGAAGCATCCAAAGACAATTCCCTTCTCAGACAAAAACTTCCTTGGATCTTCTCTCTTAGGAGATGACAATCAGCAATGTTTCCTGTGTACCTTGAATGTCAAAGTGAGGATCCCTTGTCCACTAGGACAGCCATTACCAGCACATTGCAAGCTCTAAGAGAGCAGGGCCCATTCTCAAGTACCTCAAGTGCCTAGCATAGGGCTTAGCACACTGTAGTTCTCAATATTCATTGGATTAATAGATGAATTTAAATGGCAGCGTCTAGTGACTTTGAGCAGAGTGGTCATCAGTGAAGTGATAAAACTTGGTGTGATTAACAACTGTTAAGTCTTTCTTTAAAAATTAAGAAAACTAGTCTATCATCTGAAACATTCCAAACAGTGATTACACTGAGAAGATAAAAAGCACAGCCATATCACCAATTAGTCTGTATATATGAAAGGGTCAGAACTTATCCAATTCAAACCAGTCCAGAATTTGCCAGAGTTACTTTGCTGGTGATGAATGTCTAGGATGTGGTGACTTGGTCCAGAGGTACCCTTCACTGCGGTGGCTGGTCTTTGGCAGCCCTTGGGCTGATCCTAGTAGACATCCAATATAGGTGGGTTTTGGAGAGAAGGTGTAGCAAAGTGTTTAAGAGCTTTGGAGCTGGAATGACACTGCCTAGATATGAAATGTAGACCCACTGCCTATTAGATATTATAACTTTAAATAAGTTGTTTGTGCTTGAATTTCCCATTCATTGTCCATAAGATGGGAACAATAATATCACTAACCTCAGAAGGATGTTGAAATAATTAAATATATTAATATATATAAAGCATTAGAACAATGCCTGGCACATAGTAAGTGCTAAAAAAGTTACACCTACTGTTAATCATAATTAAACTGTCTAATAACACAGTTGAAGAGAGAGCAAACCATGAAAATTAATGTATTAGCCTTCATGAGAACTCTTCCACAAGTACAATGGAAAAATCATTGATTTAGAAATTACTTCCAGCTGTGCTATCTTGGACTCACTACCTTACCTCTGTAAGATCCGGTTTCTTATCTGTAAAACAGAGTGGTAATATCTACCTCATGGAGTTGCTAAGAGGACTAAATAACATCCTGTACAGGATACATTGTGATTGATACACAATGACCAATGGATGTCACTTGCCTTCCCCTGCCCAGCCCAATTGAGCCACTCTGCTCAAAGTCACTAGATGCTGCCATTTTAAGAAACTTCAGAGAGCCAATGACACAGCTCAACCCACTGACACAATGTACTATAAAATGGCTCAAGATGTGAATCAGACAGAATAGTTAAAATTTCAGATGCATAAAATATAGGAGCAAAATCCTCTGGGTAAATAAGAGAAGACCAGAGTTAGGTGGAGATGAATCAAAGTGCAGAAGAATCTCCATTCAATTTCTTCATCTATGCACCTCCATAAAAACTCTACTCCTGCTGTATCCTCAAAGGTAAAAATGAGAGTAATTCTTAAGTAGGAGACTGAAATTTAATTTTCTGGTGACCTATTGTGTGAATACAATAAATAAAATTTTAATTTTTATTGTAACCATCTGATAAACATGAGGAATAGTATTTTTCATTAAATTCTCGAGTGACCTGAAGATTTAACTAAATTATGCTGGGAATGGGTCTAAAAACATTTTTTTCCCATAGAGAGCAGCTGCTTTTTGAAATTAAGGGCACTGACAAGCATATGAAGTCTCTGCAATTAGCCTGAAATTAAAGAAGATTATCTAGCACATAATAGGCAAGCTTTTCCTTTTAAGCCATTCCTATTCCTGGGTCAGGCCAAACAGGAGCTATAATGAAGGGATTCTTCTTCATGTCTGTTCTTGTAACACAGTTGGAACAAGGAATAGGCATTCTCTGCCACTAAGGGTTAATTCTCCCTGGTCCACAAAGACCTTGCTCTCTTTTCATTTTCTTTTTGCTCCCTCCCTCCCCTCAGCTATCACCACTCCCCTCTCCACCAACCCAAGGCAATGCACTCAGATAACTCCAATGCACTTGGAGTCAGTGAACCACAGTCTCACAAATACTCAGAAACTTTAGAAATATTGCTCCCAGTGAATAGAACAAGCCAAAACCTGACAAGTCTAAGAAACCAGCCATATCCTCTCTTCTAGCATCCACAAATCAGGTTGAATTGGACATAAAGAAGCACCATTCCTGTGTTAAGTAACCAGATGACCTCGGACAAGCCACTTCACTTCTCTGGGTCTCCACTTCCTGATCTGTAATGAGAGGACATTGGATTATTAGATTAGATGGATGATCATGGATTTATCTTCCTCAAACATACTATGATTCTAAAGATAGGCACATTGCTTCATATTTGTAGATTCAAAAATTCATATTTATTCACAAAACTGGAGGACCCTAAGCCATTTTATTTTTTAGCACAAACATGCCTATATACTCCAATGTATCTAAGCATTAGGGATCATGTTCTTGGTGGCAGATAGGGTTAAATTTAGATTTTGTGTTTTTATACTGGGTGATGAGTAAGATTCTTTAAAAACAACTAAAACATGAACACTGGGTCAATTTAACAAGCACATCGACCAACACAGTACAATGTCTGCATTGTACTTGGTGCGATGTACTTGGGACTTGGTGCAATTATGAAAGGATAGAAATTTTTCCTGAAGCTTTGCTGAGCTTTACAAGAGATGGTTTATGGGCAGAGGAGAGA
Organism: Phocoena sinus; assembly: GCF_008692025.1. Classification (NCBI taxonomy): domain Eukaryota; kingdom Metazoa; phylum Chordata; class Mammalia; order Artiodactyla; family Phocoenidae; genus Phocoena; species Phocoena sinus. Next base: position 133,765,224 of record NC_045763.1, read on the forward strand.
GCTAGCTTTGCTGAATATACAAGATACATGCTACATTGAATACAGGTTTCTTCTTACCACATTACCAATGTTGCTTACATAAGTTTGGGAAGATTGGAAGGTTCATTGAGTTAATATCAAGAATTATGAAAGTAGTTGAACCCAACAAGTAGACCATAAATATGGCCACAGCTATTCTGAAGTCTAGACTATATTGCTGCAGTGGTCCCTAGTGTGCTATTTGGCATTCCTTTTAATTTCCCTCCAGGTGTAATGAGATAACCAAGGTTTATAATACAGTAAATGTATAATTAAATGCAGATGATACAGTATTCCTGGCAGTACAATTCAAGATGCTGGGCTTATACTACAAAATATCATGATCACTTTGAGCACAGATTTGTTGTTCAAAGAAATAAAATCTCTAGTAAATGGGTCACTTAGAAAAGCCCACTCTATTAGCCTTGGTGTTGATTGGGAAATTCAGCCATTTTCAAGCATCTTTTATTGATTAATTCACTTAATATTCACTGGACACCTACTGTGTGTCAGTCACTGTGCTGGGCCCTGAGCATGGAACAATATATACCCACATGCACCTTACATTCTATCAGGGAGACAGACAATAAACAAATATATTAATACACAGAAAAGTTATATATCAGGATAAGTTCTATACAGAAGATAAGCAAGGAGATACGATAGGAATAATGGAGAAAGGCAGTGTTTCCAACCTGTGCTACCAAACCAAATTGGATGACTAAGGAAATTATCTAAGGAAACTGGTACAAGCCTTTTGGCTCCCTTATCTGAATCACTGAGAATACAGTACTGGTAGATGCCACAATGGCTGCCATGAGGGCTGGGGTAAGGCCTGAAATATAGTCAGGTTTCACAGAGAAGTAGCATGACACCCAGGGTTATGAATCAAAATACCTGGACTCAATTTTTTTTTTTTTTTGCCACACCGTGCAGCATGTGGGATCTTCGTTCCCCTACCAGGGATTGAACCCGCGCCCCTTGAAGTGGAATGGTGGAGGCTTAACCACTGGATTGCCAGGGAAGTCCCCCTGGACTCAATTCTTGGTTCTGCCATTCGTTAACTGATTTAGGGCAAGTCGACAGCTTCAATTATTGCTTTTCTCATACAAGGTGGATAACACCTGTTTCGCTTATTTCTATCATGGTGGAAGAGAGGAGCAAATTAACATGAAACTATAAAGTGGTATACAAATATTAGTTTGCTATTATTAATCAACCCTAGGAATTTCACATCCTTTCACATACCTTTCAGATGCCAGAAATGAAGACATTATCCTGTTCTTTTCCTTCTCTCTTTCTACATAAAATGCCAGGAATATAACTTTGCCTTCTGGTAAAATGCACCCTCTGACATACAGTGTGTGCAAACTTCAGTCTGCAAGTAAGAGAGGCGTCTTAAGTGCTCTGCACCTCAGGAGTTGGGAACATGTTTGTGAGTCAGTTGTTTTAGATCTTGGCGGTAAGTTCTTTTTAGTGATCAAGTTATATAAGGAAATAATCAGTAAACAGAAAGATTGCCTCATTATGCAAAGTGAAATACAATCTGCCTTAGAAAGGAGAATCATGCGGAGAAGCTTGCCGAACAGACTCTGCCTCCAATTAAGCTTCTATTACAGAGCTGTACTTTACTTGAAAATCCATTCTCCAGAATGGCTTAGATTTCAAGGGACATGGTCAACATGATAATAATGATATCATGCCGTTTTCTATAATTCCTTTTCCCAAGGAATTCAGAGTAGCATCCTGACATTGTCTTAGCTTTTATCTTCAAACCCAGTTGGGAGAATGAGGGGCAGAGATTCTTTTCTCTACGCTTCCAGACAGAACCAGTGGGGGGAAAACTCTTGTGGGGTTTGCCTGGGGAGCCAGGTTAGGAATTGAGGCCAGGTTCCAGGTGCTTCCTCACCAGTCTTATTGGTTAGTATCTTTGAAGTACTGATGGGTATGTGGTGTTATACCAAAAGTTATAAACAGCAGAAAAGCTGGTTTGGTCTCTGAGACAACGAAGATGTTAGTGGGAAAAAAAAGCACCTGAATTAACATTGAACAAATACACAAACAAATCCTGGAGCATACAAGAGGCATCACATAGACATTGCTGTGTCCTACCAGCCATGGTCCAAAAGGCCAACAGTATATCAATACCATGTTTCATGAAACTGAAGGTGACAGTCAAGACACACAATTATCTTTCTTTACCACCAAGGAAAAAAATTCTGCAACTGGAACTTTGACAATTGCTTTCTGAACATCAATTGTAGGACATATACTGATTTTAGAGATGTTAAAACGTGGGGGAAATGTGTCATAGATTATTTGATAAATTTGTTGTTTTTAGCATACCCCTAGAAAGACACACAAGAGCTAGGGAAAAATCTCAGGAAATTGTGTAGGTAATTTGGTAACAAAATTTGAGGGTCTTCTCTATAAGGAAAAACAAGGACTCTTCAGAAAAAAATAGGAACTTGAGGGTGGATATGAAAGACACCTGCAAAATCATGCAGGATACATGTAAGGCACACAACACAAGGACCTACTCACCAAGTCCTAGAAACCCAGAATTAGTAGGAATTCCTATAAGCTTAAAGAAATTTCAGAAGCAAAAGGATGTGTTATTCCACATATCAGGCAGTCCACATAAGGAACTCATTACTCCAAGAGATAGTGCAAACTAAAAAAAGATAATTTGGTTCAACGTGGTTTTAGGTAAATTCATGGATGATAGATCCATAATGGAGTTCATCCTCTATACACTTAAATACTCTTATTAAGTCATCACTTCAGCTTTTTCTTTCTGTGCTAAATAATAGTGCTTCCTCTAGCTCTCCCAAAAAGCTCCCATTTTCCAGTCCTTCAGTTTTACCTGTCCTTCTTTAAATAAGTGGTCCCTTTGAATGAGTTTTCCCCCTTTTAATGAGTCCTTGCAAACATCATGGGAAGTTCACGTATCCCAAATCACTATCAGAGTTTAAAGCTCATTGAAGGCAGAGGCATATCATCTTTATCTTCAAAACTTCACAGCACCCAGCACAGTGCCTGGGATAAATTCCCCTTGGATGGATAAGCAAATGAATGAGTGGTTGTGTGTAACTTCAGTTCTCTGGAACCCTTATTGAGACCTAGGTTGCCTAGGTGTCCCCATGCTCTGTGTGGATTGTTTATGTGTGTGATGGCAGATGTCTGGGGTGGGTGTTGTGGGGAGGGGAGGGAAAATAGGTTTAAATTAAGAGGGATTTGAGTCTGCTGCCATATGCCCTGGATTCCCAAGTTTGGTTATAACTTCTACTACAGCCATCTTAAGGGGAGCTTAGGGAATATGGGAGCTCAACCTAAGCCTCATAGTCAGGTGTCTGTTCTTGCCATAGGACTCAAGTTAAAAGAACACAGTAGATAGACAAGGGGTAGATTAGGTGTGAGAAAGGGTTAAAAACACAAGGAAGTAATAGACTTAGAAGATTGGCTTCACTTCCTCTTCAAGTAGAGGGTGTCCCTTTTGACTTCCTCTTCAAGTAGAGGGTGTCCCTTTTGTTCATGGGCATGGAGTGTTGATGGAAGTTCTCTTAATTAGAAAGACCATCAGTAACCCAAAGGTGACTTGGTGACCTGGACAAGAGTCTTCCAACAAGCCTGAACTGTATTGCAGTAGTACCCAGGTGTGGCCTGCTATAAGCACATCAGTGACATCATTTAGGACACACATAAAGAAAAAAATAGCTAACGCTTCTGTGAACTCAAGGATCATGTCCCTTTGGCCTCCTTATTCAACAGTCTAGATTCCTGCTGATGGGGAAAAACTGAAGGAAAAGTAATTATTCATGTATATACATGCATATGTGTGTATTTATTTCTTCAAAGCAGTTTTGTAATATCCTTTTGAGACAAGTTCTAAAACCTCACCTTGACAACAAAAGCTCCTTTATGAACACAATTTGTCTTTTCCCCAGTGACCTGAGTTAGTACTCATCGTTGTTGTCTTTATATACCATATTTATGGAAATGACATCATGTGAGAATGAAGTGTTTTATGGCTGGTAATCTCTGTCTTGTTACATAGGATTTATGAGACCAGAGAGGCAGCCCTCCTCACTGGCCTCGGAGCCTGAAGTCGATGTTTTATGCATTTTCCTTTCTTCCTTGTTAAGGAATTGATTCATTTTATCTCATGTTATCTACTGATTTTCCTTTCCTTCTGCCATATTTGCTAAATATTTTTTATAACAGATGAATACTGCTTATGCACATCTTTTGTGATGTGTACATGGATCTGTGTGCATGTCTGTCCCTATGCACCTGTGTTGTGTGTGTGCACACACTTGCCTGAGCACTTGCATGTCTGTGTATCTAAGTGGTTCGGACTACTTGGGGCCACACAAGGGACAAATACTAGTGCCAGATTTAAAAAAATCATTTCCTCTAAGCACCCATCCCTTTCATCCACTGTACACCTGAAGCAGGTTTACATTCTTCAGGAAGCACAGAAGAAGCACCTCCTTCTTTATACACTGGCCACATTTGTGAGTTTCCTAAACCTTCCCTCACACTGAGTACCATTTATCTTCACAGACATTTTGCCTCCACTATTACTCTTCGAACATCCTTGTTGCTGTCAGTTTCTGCATCTTTTATAGGGCAATGCCAGATCATTGGGTGTTCCTGAGCTTCTAGACATAAGGTTTGTCTTCTGTTAGGGCCAAAGATGGCTAGGGCTCAGTCTAGTAGATCAGAACAAGGAACTGTTCAAGACATTCATATTTATGGAATATCCTTCAAATATAGTGTGAAGAAAGAGGGAAGAGACAGAAAAAATATGGAGACCTGTTGAGTTCCAACCTCTAACTGCTTGCCTTGACAATCTTCATAGGGACAAAACCAAACTTCCTACAGTGTGCAAGGAACTGTTTTACATTCTCAGAGAGCTTCCATATTTACTACTATACTAATATAAAATGGCATTTTTAGTCCTCAATTTCTGCATCTATATTTTCTTACCTACATGTTATAGATGAAGAAACTGAAGTGCAGAAAAGTTGAATGGCTGGCCCAACAGCAATAATGGAGAATAACGGCAGAGTGTGGATTCAGTCCCAGTCAAAACGATAGCTAGGAGCATGGCATCCAGAATCCAGTGTGCTCAGATGCCACAAGTGCTTTCTACTAACTTCTTCCCTAATGGGAGGTCTCTGAGTCTCAGTTACCTGGTAAGTGGAATCACTAATGAGAATAGTTGCCACCTCATATGAGCTAAAGAAATAATTGAATGAGACAGTGAATGTAGCATCTTAAGCAGAGTGCCCAACCCATATTAAATTTACAGTAATAGTTATTGATATTTTATATTGTTATTCTCAGAGAGAACCTTTGAAAGTTTCATATTATCCCAAGATATCAAATGTTCATTTTGATAAAGTACATAGAATTTGTAGATTACTTGGAAGAAATGGAAAGGTAATTTTTCTGTGATAAATAAGCTTAGCATAAGGTGTTTATGAGCTGAAAATGTTTAATAAAGAGGTAATAGGCAAAAATCACCAAGTCAATTGTTACCTGGGGAAATAAAAAATTAAAGGAATATCTTTAATTACATCTGTAAGCTTCTAAATTCTAAAGGTTACTGGGGTCTAGCCTTCTTTGCATCCCTTAAAAATTAATCCTGTTGTGTTCTACATTCCAAACGGTGATGGTTTGATCATTTTCCTCTGCTTTCATGAAATTTTCTACTCTGCTCTAATGCATGGAACATTTTTACTTTAAAATTTGGCATCACCCAGCTTCAGGGGAGGCCTAAGGAGGTTTCTAGAAAAATAAAGACCAAAATACTTATCCTTCAGATTTAGATCATGCCTCAGTTAGCTTTCAGTGCACAATCAACCACCCCAAAAATCAGAGGCTTAGAAACATCAGCATTTATCTAACTCATGATCCTCCTAGGTGGTTCTTTTAGCCTGGGCTGGGGTAGGTTCAGTGAATCTGAGCTATGATTGCCACATTATACTCAAATGAATGATCTGTTACCCTGCCTCACCTCTCACAGTGCCTGAGGGATATAAATTGAAAGCTGGTAGATGTTTTTTGAGTTAATAAATTAATGAGTTAATGAATTAATGGATGAATAAGCAAAGTTATCTGCACTTGGCTTGGCTCTTCTTGGACACTGTGTGGTAGGGCTCTCTCTTGGAGAATTGCGAAGAATTTATTTTCCCCAGCAACTTCCCAATGCTCTTTATCTCCCAGGTTGATCCAGTATATTCTGTCTCCCACTTAGACACATGCCTAGACCTGCCATCCCTGAGCGCTGTGCCAAGTAAATCACAAACTTCTCCCAATCATGACTTCTCCCAAGTATTCCCTTCCTTATTTCCCTTTAAAATTCCCATTCTTTCAATGCCGTGAGAAAAAGTCTTCCCTGCTTTATGGGAGGAACCACTAGGTCACACTGCAAGGAAGTGGATACTAAGAGGACACTGTGGCCATTTCTGTAATCCACCACAGGTCACAATTTATGGATTCCAAAGTGCACCATGCCATCCCAGATCACCAGGTAGCATAGAAATGTTGCTGTGTAAAAGAGAGCAGGCATCTCTTTCTGATACTCTTCTTGCTATTAAAAATAATAATAATAAAGCTCTTCTGGATGTCAGCAATTCTCAACCTAACATAGATGCCTCAGCCCCAAACAGCCTTTAAGCCTTTAAGCTCTTTAAAAATTTATCCAGTATAAATTCATCACAGACTGGAGAAGTGACATACTCTGGAAAGGAAATCCCAACACCAAAAGAGTTATCTGTCACTTCTGACAGAGCATGGCATGATGCTGGGAGGGAGAGCATAAGTTGAAGAGGATGACCCTATGGAGAAATCTGTTCCAGGTCACCGCCCACTGCTGTATGGGGGAAGCAGGGCGGCGAACCTGTGGCCTTGCAGAGAACGTGAGAAATTGGAGACCCTGTTCTTTGAAAGTCTGCTTTAAATGAGCTCAGTTTCTTAGAGTAAATAATGGACTGGGCATGACTGATGGTGAGATTGGTCCTTTATTTAACTGACTGGAACTGGAGATAATGCTTGGTCACCCTCCCAGAACCTGAAAGTAGGTAGACCATCAACAGCTACCTATACTAGGAAGGTTTTAATAGGAGTCAAGTGACCAAGCTCAAATGATCTGTACTTTTCAGCTTCTGAGAGGCATTCTCAGAAGTATGTCACACATACACTTCTATATTCAGTCATAAAGGTCCATACTGTCAACTTGTGCAGACTCTGTTAGCTCTGCTCCCTTCTCTGCATCCCCATTGCTAGCCCACTGCCTTACTTCATGTCCTCATAGCTGCTGTTCACACTTCTAACTGAGCTTCCTGCCTCCAGACCTCTTTCCTATCAATTCAGCACTCTTTCTAAATTGTAGTTCTGACCATGTCACTGTCACCGTTTTCAGGTCCCACATAGCTCTCAGGATCAAGTTCAGATATTTTGGCTATGCCGTCCCCAGTTTCTCTCTACCCCCTACCCCACACTCACCTCTCTTCCTTCCACCCACCCTTCACCACACATTTTCAAAACAGTCATTTGAAACTACTTGCAATTCCTTAAAATACAACAGGCTGCTTCAGGCGTCCAAGTCTTTGCACATATTGTTCCCTCTTCCAAGAAAACACTGTCTCTGCCTCTACGTCATCTAAGACTAACTCATTCTTCTAAATTCAGCTCAGGCATCACCTCTTCCAAGAAATCTTTCTCGAGATTCCTATTCCGATATAGATACTCCTCCTCTGTGCTCCTTTCATAGCCTTGCTACCTCTGTCACAGCTTTAACACATTATACTGAAATGGATGTTCTGTTGGCCTGTCTCTGCCACCATTCTGGGTGATTTTGCCTTATTCAAGTTTCCTGAGGTGGAGCACAAAGTGAAAGCTGGCTAAATGTTTTCTTAATGAATGAATGAATGAGTGAAGTCACTAGCACTTGGATCTTTTAGACACTGTATGTATGGTCTACGGATCTCTCTTGGAGAACTGCAAGGTAATTAATTTACTGTTTCCAGATTCTCCACCACCAATGCACTATCTCTCGAATTTATCCAGTATAATCCCCCTCCCAGTTAGGCACATGTTCAGACTCACCCTTGACGCTAAATCATGTAATTACTCCCAAATTATCCTTTCCTTTCTTTCCTTTAAAACTTTCATTCTTTCAGTATCCCAAAATAAAGAAAGAAAATTGACAGGTAATATTATTAACAATATTTACAATGAGGTGGAAAAAGCTGAAAATAATAACCCTTACAATTATATAGCATTTTATAGTTTATGAAATTTTCATATTCATTGCCTTTATCTTTATTATTTTTATTTAACATCTTCATTGGAGTATAGTTGCTTTACAATGTTGCATTAGTTTCTGCTGTATAACAAAGTGAATCAGCTATATGAATACATATATCCCCATATACACTCCCTCTTGCGTCTCCCTCTCACCCTCCCATTCCCACCCCTCTAGGTGGTCACAAAGCACTGAACTGATCTCCCTGTGCTATGCAGCTGCTTCCCACCAACTGTCTGTTTTACATTTGGTAGTGTGTATATGTCAGTGTTACTCTCTCACTTTGTCCCAACTTATCCTTCCCTCTCCCCATGTCCCCAAATCCATTCTCTACGTCTACGACTTTATTCCTGTCCTGCCCCTAGGTTCTTCAGAACCATCTTTTAAATTCCATATGTATGTGTTAGCATACGGTATTTGTTTTTCTTTCTGACTTCACTCTGTATGACAGACTCTGCGTCCACCCACCTCACTACAAATAACTCAATTTTGTTTCTTAGTATGGCTGAGTAATATTCCATTGTATATATGTGCCACATCTTCTTTATCCCTTCATCTGTCGATGGACACTTAGGTTGCTTCCATGCCCTGGCTATTGTAAATAGTACTGCACTGAACACTGTGGTACATGACTCTTTTTAAATTATGGTTTTCTCAGGGTATATGCCCAGTAGTGGGATTGCTGGGTGATACAGAAGTTCTGTTTTTAGTTTTTTAAGGAACCTCCATACAGTTCTCCAAAGTGGCCGTATCAGTTTACATTCCCACCAACAGTGCAAGAGGTTTCCCTTTTCTCCACACCCTCTCCAGCATTTATTGTTTGTAGATTTTTTGGTGATGGCCATTCTCACTGGTGTGAGGTGATACCTCACTGTAGTTTTGATTTGCATTTCTCTAATGATTAGTGATGTTGAGCATTCTTGCATGTGTTTGTTGGCATTCTGTATATCTTCTTTGGAGAAATATGTATTTCCACCTTCTGCCCATTTTTGGATTGGGTTGGTTGTTTTTTTCTTCATTTTGAGCTGCATGAGCTACTTGTAAATTTTGGAGAATAATCCTTTGTCAGTTGCTTTGTTTGCAAATATTTTCTCCCATTCTGAGGGCTGTCTTTTCAACTTATTTATGGTTTCCTTTGCTGTGCAAAAGCTTCTAAGTTTCACTAAGTCCCATTTGTTTATTTTTGTGTTTTTATATCCATTTCTCTAGGAGGTGGGTCAAAAAGGATCTTGCTCTGATTTATGTCATAGAGTGTTCTGCCTATGTTTTCCTCTAAGAGTTTTATAGTATCCAGCCTTACATTTAGGTCTCTAATCCATGTTGAGTTTACTTTTGTTTATGCTGTTAGGAAGTGTTCTAATTTCATTCTTTTACATGTAGCTGCCCAGTTTTCGAAGCACCACTTACTGAGGAGGCTGTCTTTTCTCCATTGTATATTCTTGCCTCCTTTATCAAAGATAAGGTGACCATATGTGCGTGGGTTATCTCTGGGCTTTCTGTCCTGTTCCACTGATGTATAATTCTGTTTTTGTGTCAGTAACGTACTGTCTTGATTACTGTAGCTTTGTCCTATAGTCTGAAGTCAAGGGGCCTGATTCCTCCAGCTCTGTTTTTTTTTTTTCTCAAGATTGCTTTGGCTATTCGTGGTCTGTTGTGTTTCCATACAAATTGTGCAATGTTTTGTTCCAGTTCTGTGAAAAATGCCATTGGTAGTTTGATAGGGGTTGCATTGAATCTGTAGATTGTTTTGGGTAGTAGAGTCATTTTCACAATGTTGATTCTTCCAATGCAAGAACATGGTATATCTCTCCATCTGTTTCTATCATCTTTAATTCCTTTCAGCAGTGTCTTATAGTTTTCTGCATACAGGTCTTTAGTCTCCTTAGGTAGGTTTATTCCTAGGTATTTTATTCTTTTTGTTGCAGTGGTAAATAGGAGTGTTTCTTTAATTTCTCTTTCAGATTTTTCATCATTGTTCTATAGGAATGCAAGAGACTTCTGTACATTAATTTTGTATCCTGCTACTTTACCAAATTCATTGATTAGCTCTAGTAGTTTTCTGGTAGAATCTTTAGGATTCTCTATGTATAGTATCATGTCATCTGCAAACAGTGACAGTTTTATTTCTTCTTTTCAGATTTGGATTTATTTCTTTTTCTTCTCTGAGTGCTATGGCTAAAACTCCAAGACTATGTTGAATAATAGGGGTAAGAGTGCACAACTTTGTCTTGTTCCTGATCTTAGTGGAAATGGTTTCAGTTTTTCACCACTGAGAATGATGTTGGCTCTGGGTTTGTCATATATGGCCTTTATTATGTTGAGGTAAGTTTCCTCTATGCCTACTTTCTGGAGGGTTTTTATCATAAATGGGTGTTGAACTTTGTCAAAAGCTTTTTCTGCATCTATTGAGACGATTATGTGGTTTTCATCCTTCAGTTTGTTAATATGGTGTATCACATTGATTGATTTGTGTATATTGAAGAATCCTTGCATTCCTGGAATAAACCCCACTTGATCATGGTGTATGATCCTTTTAATTCTGTTTGCTAGTGTTTTGTTGAGGATTTTTGCATCTATGTTCATCAGTGATACTGGCCTGTAGTGTTCTGGGGTTTTTGGACATCTTTGTCTGGTTTTGGTATCAGGATGATGGTGGCCCCTTAGAATGAGATTGGGAGTGTTCCTCCCTCTCCTATATTTTGTAAGAGTTTGAGGTTAGGTGTTGGCTCTTCGCTGTTTGATAGAACTTACCTGTGAAGCCATCTGGTCCTGGGCTTTTGTTTGTTGGAAGATTTTAAATCACAGTTTCAATTTCAGTGCTTGTGATTGGCCTTTATATTTTCTATTTCTTCTGGGTTCAGTCTCGGAAGGTTGTGCTTTTCTGTGAATTTGTCCATTTCTTCCAGGTTGTCCATTTTGTTGGCCGACAGTTGCTTGTAGTAATCTCATGATACTTTGTATTTCTGCAGTGTCAGTGGTTACTTCTTTCTCATTTCTAATTCCGTTGATTTGAGTTTTCTCCCTTCTTTTCTTGGTGAGTCTGGCTTACCAATTTTGTTTATCTTCTCAAAGAACCAGCTTTTAGTTTTATTGATCATTGCTATTGTTTATCTTATTTCTTTATTTCTGATCTGATTTTTATGATTCCTTTCCTTCTGCTAACTTTTGGGGGTTTTTTGTTCTTCTTCTCTAATTGTTTAAGGTGTAAGGTTAGGTTGTTTGTTTGAGATTTTTCTTGTTTCTTTTTTTTTTTTTTTTAAACCTCTTTATTGGGGTATAATTGCTTTACAATGGTGTGTTAGTTTCTGCTTTATAACAAAGTGAATCGGCTGTCACAAAGCACCGAACTAATATCCCTGTGCCTTGCAGCTGCTTCCCCCCAGCTATCTACCTTACTACGTTTGTTAGTGTGTATATGTCCATGACTCTCTCTCGCCCTGTCAAAACTCACCCTTCCCCCTCCCCGTATCCTCAAGTCCGTTCTCCAGTAGGTCTGCGTCTTTATTCCTGTCTTACCCCTAGGTTCTTCATGACATTTTTTTCCCTTAAATTCCATATATATGTGTTAGCATACGGTATTTGTCTTTTTCTTTCTGACTTACTTCACTCTGTATGACAGACTCTAGGTCTATCCATCTCATTACAAATAGCTCAATTTCATTTCTTTTTAAGGCTGAGTAATATTCCATTGTGTATATGTGCCACATCTTCTTTATCCATTCATCCGATGATGGGCGCTTAGGTTGTTTCCATCTCCGGGCTATTGTAAATAGAGCTGCAACGAACATTTTGGTACATGACTCTTTTTGAATTTTGGTTTTCTCAGGGTATATGCCCAGTAGTGGGATTGCTGGGTCATATGGTAATTCTATTTGTAGTTTTTTAAGGAACCTCCATACTGTTCTCCATAGTGGCTGAACCATTTCACATTCCCACCAGCAGTGCAAGAGTGTCCCCTTTTCTCCACACCATCTCCAGCATTTATTGTTTATAGATTTTTTTTTTTTTTTTTTTTTTTGCGGTACACGGGCCTCTCACTGCCGCGGCCTCTCCCACTGCGGAGCACAGGCTTCGGACGTGCAGGCCCAGCGGCCATGGTCCACGGGCCCAGCCGCTCCACGGCACATGGGATCCTCCCGGACCGGGGCACAAACCTGCGTCCCCTGCATCGGCAGGCGGACTCTCAACCACTGCGCCACCAGGGAAGCCCTGTTTATAGATTTTTTGATGATGGCCATTCTGACTGGTGTGAGATGATATCTCATTGTAGTTTTGATTTGCATTTCTCTAATGATTAATGATGTTGAGCATTCTTTCATGTGTTTGTTGGCATTCTGTATATCTTCTTTGGAGAAATGTCTATTTAGGTCTTCTGCCCATTTTTGGATGGGTTTGTTTGTTTTTTTGTTATTGAGCTGCATGAGCTGCTTGTAAATTTTGGAGATTAATCCTTTGTCAGTTGCTTCATTTGCAAATGTTTTCTCCCATTCTGAGGGTTGTTTTTGGTCTTGGTTATGGTTTCCTTTGCTGTGCAAAAGCTTTGAAGTTTCATTAGGTCCCATTTGTTTATTTTTGTTTTTATTTCCATTACTCTAGGAGGTGGGTCAGAAAGGATCTTGCTGTGATTTATGTCATAGAGTGTTCTTCCTATGTTTTCTTCTAAGAGTTTGATAGTTTCTGGCCTTACATTTAGGTCTTTAATCCATTTTGAGCTTATTTTTGTGTATGGTGTTAGGGAGTGATCTAATCTCATACTTTTACGTGTACCTGTCCAGTTTTCCCAGCACCATTTATTGAAGAGGTTGTCCTTTCTCCACTGTACATTCCTGCCTCCTTTATCAAAGATAAGGTGTCCATATGTGCGTGGGTTTATCTCTGGGCTTTCTATCCTGTTCCACTGATCTATCTTTCTGTCTTTGTGCCAGTACCATACTGTCTTGATTACTGTTGCTTTGTAATATAGTCTGAAGTCAGGGAGCCTGATTCCTCCAGCTCCTTTTTTTGTTCTCAAGATTGCTTTGGCTATTCGAGGTCTTTTGTGTTTCCATACAAATTGGGAAATTTTTTGTTCTAGTTCTGTGAAAAATGCCAGTGGTAGTTTGATAGGGATTGCATTGAATCTGTAGATTGCTTTGGGTAGTAGAGTCATTTTCAGAATGTTGATTCTTCCAATCCAAGAACATGGTATATCTCTCCATCTATTTGTATCATCTTTAATTTCTTTCATCAGTGTCTTATAATTTTCTGCATACAGGTCTTTCGTCTCCTTAGGTAGGTTTATTCCTAGATATTTTATTCTTTTTGTTGCAATGGTAAATGGGAGTGTTTTCTTGATTTCACTTTCAGATTTTTCATCATTAGTATATAGGAATGCCAGAGATTTCTGTGCATTAATTTTGTATCCTGCTACTTTACCAAATTCATTGATTAGCTCTAGTAGTTTTCTGGTAGCATCTTTAGGATTCTCTATGTATAGTATCATGTCATCTGCAAACAGTGACAGCTTTACTTCTTCTTTTCCAATTTGGATTCCTTTTATTTCCTTTTCTTCTCTGATTGCTGTGGCTAAAACTTCCAAAACTATGTTGAATAAGAGTGGTGAGAGTGGGCAACCTTGTCTTGTTCCTGATCTTAGTGGAAATGCTTTCAGTTTTTCACCATTGAGGATGAAGTTTGCTGTGGGCTTGTCATATATGGCCTTTATTATGTTGAGGAAAGTTCCCTCTATGCCTACTTTCTGGAGGGTTTTTATCATAAATGGGTGTTGAATTTTGTCGAAAGCTTTCTCTGCATCAGTTGAGATGATCATATGGTTTTTCTCCTTCAATTTGTTAATATGGTTTATCACATTGATAGATTTGCGTATATTGAAGAATCCTTGCATTCCTGGAATAAACCCCACTTGATCATGGTGTATGATCCTTTTAATGTGCTGTTGGATTCTGTTTGCTAGTATTTTGTTGAGGATTTTTGCATCTATGTTCATCAGTGATATTGGCCTGTAGTTTTCTTTCTTTGTGACATCCTTGTCTGGTTTTGGTATCAAGGTGATGGTGGCCTCGTAGAAGGAATTTGGGAGTGTTCCTCCCTCTGCTATATTTTGGAAGAGTTCGAGAAGGATAGGTGTTAGCTATTCTCTAAACGTTTGATAGAATTCACCTGTGAAGCCATCTGGTCCTGGGCTTTTGTTTGTTGGAAGGTTTTTAATCACAGTTTCAATTTCAGTGCTTGTGATTGGTCTGTTCATATTTTCTATTTCTTCCTGACTCAGTCTTGGCAGGTTGTGCATTTCTAAGAATTTGTCCATTTCTTCCAGATTGTCCATTTTATTGGCATAGAGTTGCTTGTAGTAATCTCTCATGATTTTTTTTATTTCTGCAGTGTCAGTTGTTACTTCTCCTTTTTCATTTCTAATTCTATTGATTTGAGTCTTCTCCCTTTTTTTCTTGATGAGTCTGGCTAGTGGTTTATCTATTTTGTTTATCTTCTCAAAGAAGCAGCTTTTAGTTTTATTGATCTTTGCTATCATCTCCTTCATTTCTTTTTCATTTATTTCTGATCTGATTTTTATGATTTCTTTCCTTCTGCTAGCTTTGGGGTTTTTTTGTTCTTCTTTCTCTAATTGCTTGAGGTGCAAGGTTAGGTTGTTTATTCGAGATGTTTCCTGCTTCTTAAGGTGGGCCTGTATTGCTATAAACTTCCCCCTTAGAACTGCTTTTGCTGCATCCCATAGGTTTTGGGTCGTTGTGTCTCTATTGTCATTTGTTTCTAGGTATTTTTTTATTTCCTCTTTGATTTTTTCAGTGATCACTTCATTATTAAGTAGTGTATTGTTTAGCCTCCATGTGTTTGTATTTTTTACAGATCTTTTCCTGTAATTGATATCTAGTCTCATGGCGTTGTGGTCAGAAAAGATAGTTGATACAATTTCAGTATTCTTAAATTTACCAAGGCTTGATTTGTGACCCAAGATATGATCTATCCTGGAGAATGTTCCATGAGCACTTGAGAAAAATGTGTACTCTGTTGTTTTTGGATGGAGTGTCCTATAAATATCAATTAAGTCCATCTTGTTTAATGTATCATTTAAAGCTTGTGTTTCCTTATTTATTTTCATTTTGGATGATCTGTCCATGGGTGAAAGTGGGGTGTTAAAGTCCCCTACTATGAATGTGTTACTGTCGATCTTCCCTTTTATGGTTGTTAGTATTTGCCTTATGTATTGAGGTGCTCCTATGTTGGGTGCATAAATATTTACAATTGTTATATCTTCTCCCTGGATCGATCCCTTGATCATTATGTAGTGTCCTTCTTTGTCCCTTTTAATAGTCCTTATTTTAAAGTCTATTTTGTCTGATATGAGAATTGCTACTCCAGCTTTCTTTTGGTTTCCATTTGCATGGAATATCTTTTTCCATCCCCTTACTTTCAGTCTGTATGTGTCTCTAGGTCTGAAGTGGGTCTCTTGTAGACAGCATATATAAGGGTCTTGTTTTTGTATCCATTCAGCCAATCTGTGTCTTTTGGTGGGAGCATTTAGTCCATTTACATTTAAGGTAATTATCGATATGTATGTTCCTATTCCCATTTTCTATATTGTTTTGGGTTCGCTACTATAGGTCGTTTCCTTCTCTTGTGTTTCGTGTCTAGAGAAGTTCCTTTAGCATTTGTTGTAAAGCTGGTTTGGTGGTGCCGAACTCTCTCAGCTTTTGCTTGTCTGTAAAGGTTTTAATTTCTCCATCAAATGTGAATGAGATCCTTGCTGGGTAGAGTAGTCTTGGTTGCAGGCCTTTCTCCTTCATCACTTTCAGTATGTCCTGCCACTCCCTTCTGGCTTGTAGGGTTTCTGCTGAGAGATCAGCTATTAACCTTATGGGGATTCCCTTGTGTGTTATTTGTTGTTTTTCCCTTGCTGCTTTTAATATGCTTTCTTTGTATTTAATTTTTGACAGTTTGATTAATATGTGTCTTGGAGTGTTTCTCCTTGTATTTATCCTGTATGGGACTCTCTGTGCTTCCTGGACTTGATTAACTATTTCCTTTCCCATATTAGGGAAGTTTTCAACTATAATCTCTTCAAATATTTTCTCAGTCCCTTTCTTTCTTTCTTCTTCTTCTGGAACCCCGATAATTCGAATGTTGGTGCGTTTCATGTTGTCCCAGAGGTCTCTGAGACTGTCCTCAGTTCTTTTCATTCTTTTTTCTTTATTCTGCTCTGCAGTAGTTATTTCCACTACTTTATCTTCCCGGTCACTTATCCGTTCTTCTGCCTCAGTTATTCTGCTATTGATCCTATCTAGAGTGGTTTTAATTTCATTTATTGCGTTGTTCATCGTTGCTTGTTTCATCTTTAGTTCTTGTAGGTCCTTGTTAACTGTTTCTTGCATTTTGTCCATTCTACTTCCAAGATTTCGGATCATCCTTACTATCATTATTCTGAATTCCTTTTCAGGTAGATTGCCTATTTCCTCTTCATTTGTTAGGTCTGGTGGGTTTTTATCTTGCTCCTTCATCTGCTGTGTGTTCTTCTGTCTTCTCATTTTGCTTATCTTACTGTGTTTGGGGTCTCCTTTTTGCAGGCTGCACTTTCGTAGTTCCCGTTGTTTTTGATGTCTGTCTCCAGTGGCTAAGGTTGTTTCAGTGGGTTGTGTAGGCTTCCTGGTGGAGGGGACTAGTGCCTGTGTTGTGCTGGATGAGGCTGGATCTTGTCTCTCTAGTGGGCAGGTTCACGTCTGGTGGTGTGTTTTGGGGTGTCTGTGGCCTTATTATGATTTTAGGCAGCCTCTCTGCTAATGGGTGGGGTTGTGTTCCTGTTTTGCTAGTTGTGTGGCATAGGTTGTCCAGCACTGTGGCTTGCTGGTCGTTGAGTGAAGCTGGGTGCTGGTGTTAAGATGGAGGTCTCTGGAAGATTTCCACCGTTTAATATTATGTGGAGCTGGGAGGTCTCTTGTTGACCAGTGTCCTGAAATTGGCTCTCCTACCTCAGAGGCAGAGCCCTGACTCCTGGCTGGAGCACCAAGAGCCTTTCATCCACACAGCTCAGAATAAAAGGGAGAAAGAGTAGAGAGAATTAGTAGAAGTATGAGTAAAGAAAGAAGGAAAGGAAGGAAGGAAGGAAGCAGCAAAGAAGGAAAGAAAGGAGGGAGAGAGGGAGGGAGGGAGGAAGAAAGGAAGGAGGGAAAGAAGGAAAAAAGACAGACAGAAAGATGATACAGTAAAAATAAAATAAAATATAATATAGTTATTGAATTAAAAAATATTTAGAAAAAAAAAAAAGGGACGGATAGAACCTTAGGACAAATGTTGGAAGCAAAGCTATACAGAGAAAATCTTACACAGAAGCATACACATACACCTTCACAAAAAGAGGTAAAGGGGGAAAAATCATAAATCTTGCTCTCAGAGACCACCTCCTCAATTTGGGGTGATTCGTTGTCTAAAGGAGGGAAGGAAGGAAGGAAAGAAAGAAAGAACGAAGGTAAAGTATAATAAAGTTATTACAATTAAACTTAATTATTAAGAAAAAGAATTTTTTAAAAAAAAATCGTGGACGGATAGAGCCCTAGGACAAATGGTGGAAGCAAGAGTATACAGACAAGATCTCACACAGAAGCATACACGTACACATTCACAAAAAGAGGAAAAGGGAAAAAAAATCATAGATCTCGCTCCTAAATGCCCCCTCTTCAAATTGGGATCATTCCTTGTCTATTCAGGTATTCCACAGATGCAGGGTATATCAAGTTGATTGTGGAGCTTTAATCCGCTGCTTCTGTGGCTGCTGGGAGAGATTTCCCTTTCTCTTCTTTGTTCTCACAGCTCACAGGAGCTCAGCTTTGGATTTGGCCCTGCCTCTGCGTGTAGGTCGCTGTAGGGCGTCTGTTTTTTCGCTCAGACAGGACGGGGTTAAAGGAGCCGCTGATTCGGGGCCTCCGGCTCACTCAGGCCGGGGGTTGGGGGATGGGGGAAGGAGGGGCACTGCGTGCGGGGCGGGCCTGCGGCGGCAGAGGCAGCGTGACGTTGCGGCAGAGGCCGGCGTGACGTTGCACCAGCCTGAGGCCCGCCGTGCGTTGTCCCGGGGAAGTTGCCCCTGGATCCCGGGAATCTGGCAGTGGCGGGCTGCACAGGCTCCGCGGAAGAGGGGTGTGGAGAGTGACCTGTGCTCGCACACAGGCCCCTTGGTGGCGGCAGTAGCAGCCTTAGCATCTCCCGCCCGTCTCTGGGGTCCGCGGTTTTAGCCGCGGCTCGCGCCCGTCTCTGGGGTTTGCGCTTTCAGCCACGGCTCGCGCCCGTCTCTGGGGTTCGCGCTTTTAGCCGCGACTCGCGCCCGTCTCTGGGGTTCGCACTTTTAGCCGCAGCTCGCGCCCGTTTCTGGAGATCCTTTAAGCAGCGCTCTTAAACCCCTCTCCTCGCGCACCAGGAAACAAAGAGGGAAGAAAAAGTCTCTTGCCTCTTCAGCAGGTGCAGGCTTTTCCCCGAACTTCCTCCCGGCTAGTCGTGGTGCACTAACCCCTTCAGGCTATGTTCAAGCCGCCAACCCCAGTCCTCTCCCTGAGCTCCGTCCAAAACCAAAACCCGAGCCTCAGCTCGCAGCCCCGCCCGCCCCGGCGGGTGAGCAGACAAGCCTCTCGGGTTGGTGAGTGCTGGTCGGCACCGATCGTCTGTGCAGGAATCTCCCCGCTTTGCCCTCCGCACCCGTCGCTGTGCACTACTCCGCGGTCCCGAAACTCCCCCCTCCGCCTCCCGCAGTCTCCGCCCGCGGAGGGGCTTCCTAGTGTGTGGAAACTTTTCCTCCTTCACAGCTCCCTCCCACTGGTGCAGGTGCCGTCCTTATTCTTTTGTCTCTGTTTTTTCTTTTGCCCTACCCAGGTACGTGGGGAGTTTCTTGCCTTTTGGGAGGTCTGAGGTGTTCTGCCAGCCTTCAGTAGGAGTTCTGTAGGAGTTGTTCCACGTGTGGATGTATTTCTGGTGTATCCGTGGGGAGGAAGGCGATCTCCGCGTCTTACTCTTCCGCCATCTTCAAGGTCTCCCTTTTCTTGTTTCTTGAGGTAGGATTGTATTGGCTATAAACTTCCCTCTTAGAACTGCTTTTGCTGCATCCCATAGGTTTAAGGTTGTTGTGTTTTCACTGTCATTTGTTTCTAGGTAGTTTTTGATTTCCTCAGTGATCTCTTGATTATTTAGTAGTGTATTGTTTAGCCTCCATGTGTTTGTATTTTCTACAGTTTTTTTTTCCTGTAGTTCATATCTCATCTCATATCATTGTGGTTGGAAAAGATATGTGATATGATTTTAATTTTCTTAAAGTTACCAGGGCTTGATTTGTGATCAAGACATGATCTATCCTGGAGAATGTTCCATGAGCACTTGAGAAGAAAGTGTATTCTGTTGTTTTTGAATGGAATGTTCTATAAATATCAGTTAAGTCCATCTTGCCTAATGTGTCTTTTAAAGCTTGAGTTTCCTTATTTATTTTCATTTTGGATGATCTTTCCTTTGGTGAAAGTGGGGTGTTAAAATTCCCTACTATTATTGTGTTACTGTTGATTTCCCATTTTATGGCTGTTAACATTTGCCTTACATATTGAGGTGCTCCTATGTTGGGTGCAGAAATACTTAGAATTGTTATATCCTCTTCTTGGATTGATCCTTTGACCATTATGTAGTGTCCTTCTTTGTCTCTTGTAATAGTCTTTATTTTATTTATTTATTTATTTTGCGGTACGCGGGCCTCTCACTCTTGTGGCCTCTCCTGTTGCAGAGCACAGGCTCCGGACGTGCAGGCTCAGTGGCCATGGTTCACGGGCCCAGCCGCTCTGTGGCATGTGGGATCTTCCTGGACCGGGGTACAAACCCGTGTCCCCTGCATCGGCAGGTGGACTCTCAACCACTGCGCCACCAGGGAAGTCCAGTCTTTATTTTATAGTCTATTGTATCTGTTATGAGAATTGCTACTCCAGCTTTCTTTTGATTTCCATTTGCATGGAATATCTTTTTCCATCCCCTGTCAGTGTGTATGTGTCTGTAAGTCTGAAGTGGGTCTCTTGTAGACAGCATGTATACAGGTCTTATTTTTGTATCCATTCAAACAGCCTGTGTCTTTTGCTTGAAGCAGTTAATACATTCATTGAACGTAATTATCGATAAGTATGTTCCTATTGCCATTTTCTTAATTGTTTTTGGTTTGTTTTTGTAGGTCTTTTCCTTCTCTTGTGTTTCCAGCGTAGAGAATATCCTTTAGCATTTGCTGTAAAGCTGGTTTGGTGGTGCTGAATTCTCTAATCTTTTGCTTTTTTTAAAGGTCTTAAGTTCTCCCTCGAATGTGAATGAGATTCTTGCTGGGTAGAGTAATCTTGCTTGTAGGTTTTTCCCTTTTATCCCTTTAAATATGTCCTGCCACTCCCCTTCTGGCTTGCAGAGTTTTTGCTAAAGATCAGCTCTTAACCTTAT
This sequence comes from Phocoena sinus, assembly GCF_008692025.1. NCBI lineage: Eukaryota > Metazoa > Chordata > Mammalia > Artiodactyla > Phocoenidae > Phocoena > Phocoena sinus. The sequence continues at coordinate 133,786,009 of NC_045763.1, forward strand.
GGGAATTCCCTTGTATATTATTTGTTGCTTTTCCCTTGCAGCTTTAATATTTTTCTTCTTTTTTTCTTTTTTCATCATCTATTTTTCCACCTTTGTAATGTAAGCTACACGAAGGCAGTGACCTTATTGTTTTTTGGTTTTTTTTTAACATCTTTCTTGGAGTATAATTGCTTTACAGTGGTGTGTTAGTTTCTGCTTTATAACGAAGTGAATCAGTTATACATATACATATGTTCCCATATTGCTTCCCTCTTGCATCTCCCTCCCTCCCACCCTCCCTATCCCACCCCTCCAGGCGGTCACAAAGCACTGAGCTGATCTCCCTGTGCTATGCGGCTGCTTCCCACTAGCTATCTACCTTACGTTTGGTAGTGTATATATGTCTATGCCTCTCTCATGCTTTGTCAGAGCTTACCCTTCCCCCTCCCCATATCCTCAAGTCCGTTCTCTAGTAGGTCTGTGTCTTTATTCCTGTCTTACCCCTAGGTTCTTCATGACATTTTTTTCTTAAATTCCATATATATGTGTTAGCATACAGTATTTGCCTTTCCCTTTTTGACTTACTTCACCCTGTATGACAGACTCTAAGTCTATCCGCCTCATTACAAATAGCTCAATTTCATTTCTTTTTATGGCTGAGTAATATTCCATTGTATATATGTGCCACATCTTCTTTATCCATTCATCCGATGATGGACACTTAGGTTGTTTCCATCTCTGGGCTATTGTAAATAGAGCTGCAGTGAACATTTTGGTACATGACTCTTTTTGAATTATGGTTATCTCAGGGTATATGCCCAGTAGTGGGATTGCTGGGTCATATGGTAGTTCTATCTGTAGTTTTTTTAAGGAGCCTCCATACTGTTCTCCATAGTGGCTCTACCAATTCACATTCCCACCAGGAGTGCAAGAGGGTTCCCTTTTCTCCACACCCTCTTCAGCATTTATTTTTTCTAGATTTTTTGATGATGGCCATTCTGACTGGTGTGAGATGATATCTCATTGTAGTTTTGATTTGCATTTCTCTAATGATTAATGATGTTGAGCATTCTTTCATGTGTTTGTTGGCAATCTGTATATCTTCTTTGGAGAAATGTCTGTTTAGGTCTTCTGCCCATTTTTTGATTGAATTTGTTTTTTTGTTATTGAGCTGCATGAGCTGCTTGTAAATTTTGGAGATTAATCCTTTGTCAGTTGCTTTGTTTTCAAATATTTTCTCCCATTCTGAAGGTTGTCTTTTGGCCTTGTTTATGGTTTCCTTTGCTGGGCAAAAGCTTTGAAGTTTCATTAGGTCCCATTTGTTTATTTTTGTTTTTATTTCCATTACTCTAGGAGGTGGGTCAAAAAGGATCTTGCTGAGATTTATGTCATAGAGTGTTCTGCCTATGTTTTCCTCTAAGAGTTTGAGAGTTTCTGGCCTTACATTTAGGTCTTTAATCCATTTTAAGCTTATTTTTGTGTATGGTGTTAGGGAGTGGTCTAATGTCATACTTTTACATGTGGGTGTCCAGTTTTCCCAGCACCCCTTATTGAAGAGGCTGTCCTTTCTCCACTGTACATTCCTGCCTCCTTTATCAAAGATAAGGTGACCATATGTGCGTGGGTTTATCTCTGGGCTTTCTATCCTGTTCCATTGATCTATCTTTCTGTTTTTGTGCCAGTATCATACTGTCTTGATTACTGTAGCTTTGTAGTATATTCTGAAGTCAGGGAGCCTGATTCCTTCAGCTCCGTTTTTCGTTCTTAAGATTGCTTTGGCGATTCGGGATCTTTTGTGTTTCCATACAAATTGTGAACTTTTTTGTTTTAGTTCTGTGAAAAATGCCAGTGGTAGTTTGATAGGCATTGCATTGAATCTGTAGCTTGCTTTTGGTAGTAGAGTCATTTTCAGAATGTTGATTCTTCCAATCCAAGAACATGGTATATCTCTCCATCTATTTTTATCATCTTTAATTTCTTTCATCAGAGTCTTATAATTTTGTGCATACAGGTCTTTTGTCTGCTTAGGTAGGTTTATTCCTAGATACTTTATTCTTTTTGTTGCAATGGGAAATGGGGGTGCTTCCTTAATTTCTCTTTCAGATTTTTCATCATTAGTGTATAGGAATGCAAGAGATTTCTGTGCATTAATTTTGTATCCTACTACTTCACCAACTTCATTGATAAGCTCTAGTATTTTTCTGGTAGCGTCTTTAGGATTCTCTATGTATAGTATCATGTCATCTGCAAACAGTGACAGCTTTACTTCTTCTTTTCTGATTTGGATTCCTTTTATTTCCTTTTCTTCTCTGATTGCTGTGGCTAAAACTTCCAAAACTATGTTGAATCATAGTGGTGAGAGTAGGCAACCTTGTCTTGTTCCTGATCTTAGTGGAAATGCTTTCAGTATTTCAGCATTGTGGATGATGTTGGCTGTGGGTTTGTCATATATGGCCTTTATTATGTTGAGGAAAGTTCCCTCTATGCCTACTTTCTGCAGGGTTTTTATCATAAATGGGTGTTGAATTTTGTCAAAAGCTTTCTCTGCATCTATTGAGATTATCATATGGTTTTTTTCATTCAGTTTTTTAATATGGTTTATCAAATTGATTGATTTTCGTATATTGAAGAATCCTTGCATTCCTGGAATAAAGCCCACTTGATCATGGTGTATGATCCTTTTAATGTCCTGATGGATTCTGTTTGCTAGTATTTTGTTGAGGATTTTTTCATCTATGTTCATCAGTGATACTGGCCTGTAGTTTTCTTTCTTTGTGACATCCTTGTCTGGTTTGGGTATCAAGGTGATGGTGGCCTCATAGAATGAGTTTCGGAGTGTTCCTCCCTCTGCTATATTTTGGAAGAGTTTGAGAAGGATAGGTGTTAGCTCTTCTCTAAATGTTCGATAGAATTGGCCCGTGAAGCCATCTGGTCCTGGGCTTTTGTTTGTTGGAAGATTTTTAATCACAGTTTCAATTTGAGTGCTTGTGATTGGTCTGTTCATATTTTCTTTCTTCCTGATTCAGTCTTGGCAGGTTGTGCATTTCTAAGAATTTGTCCAGTTAATATTTTTTCTTCATATTTAATTTTTGATAGTTTTATTAATATGTGCTTTGGCATGTTTCTTCTTGGATTTATCCTGTATGGGACTCTCTGAGCTTCCTGGACTTGACTATTTCCTTTCCCATGTTAGGGAAATTTTCAAGTATAATCTCTTCAAATATTATTTTCTCAGTTCCTTTCTTTTTCTCCTCTTATTTTAGCACCCCTATAATTCAAATGTTGGTGTGTTTAATGTTGTCCCAGAGGTCTTTGAGACTGTCCTCAGTTCTTTTCTTTTTCTTTATTCTGCTCTGTGGTAGTTATTGCCACTATTTTATCTTCCAGGTCACTTATCCGTTCTTCTGCCTCAGTTATTCTGCTACTGATGCCTTCTAGAAAATTTTTAATTTCATTTATTGTGCTTTTCATCATTGTTTCTTTGCTCTTTAGTTCTTCTGGTTCATTCTTAAACCTTTCTTGTATTTTCTCCATTCTAGTTCCAAATTTTTGGATAATCTTTACTATCATTACTGTGAATTCTTTTTCAGGTAGACTGCCTATTTCTTCTTCATTTGTTAGGTCTGGTGGGTTTTTGCCTTACTCCTTCATCTGCTGCATATTTCTCTGTCTTCTCATTTTGCTTAACTTACTGTGTTTGGGGTCTTCTTTTCTCACGCTGCAGGTTCGTAGTTCCCGTTGTTTTTGGTGTCTGCCCCCAGTGGGTAAGGTTGCTTCACTGGGTTGTGTAGGCTTCCTGGTAAAGGGGACTGGTGCCTGTGTTCTGCTGTGTGGCGCTGGATCTTGTCTTTCTGGTGGGCAGGGCTGCATCTGGCAGTGTGTTTGGGGTGTCTGTGAACTTGGTATGATTTTAGGCAGCCTCTCTACTAATGGGTGAGGTTGTGTTCCTGCATTGCTAGTTATTTGGCATGGAACATCCAGCACTGGAGCTTGCTGGCCATTGGGTGTAGCTGTGTCTTAGCCCTCAGACGGATCTCTGGGTGAGCTCTTGCTGGTTGATATTATGTGGGGCCAGGAGGTGTCTGGTGGTCCAATGTCCTCTACTTGGCTCTCCCACCTCAGAGTCTCAGGCCTGACACCAGGCCAGAGCACCAAGACTCTGTCAGGCACACGGCTCAGAAGAAAAGGGAAAAAAAAAGGAAGAAAATAAATTAAAAAAAAATTTTAATTATTAAAATAAAAAATTGAAAAAAATTATTAAAATTAAAAAGTAATAGTAATTAAAAAAAGAGAGCATGCATGCTGTTAAACAAATCCACTAATGATAACAGCACTAAAAACTATACTAAGATGAACATAAAAATCAGAAACAAATCAGTTGCAGCCAGCACACCCCAAGTCTACAGTTGTTCCCAAGTCTACTGCCTGGTATGATTTATTGTCTATTCAGGTATTCCACAGATGCAGAGTACATCAAGTAGATTATGGGGATTTAATCCGCTGCTCCTGAGACTGTATGGAGAAACTACCCTTTCTCTTCTTTGTTTGCACAGCTCCTGGGGTTCAGCTTTCGTTTGGGCTCCACCTCTGCATGTATGTCACCCTTAGGCAACTGTTTCCTGCCCAGACAGGATGGGGTTAATGCAGCGACTGTTAGGGAGCTGTTGCTCACTCATTCCTGGGGGCAGGAGCGGTACAGTAGTTATAATTGGAATGCAGGGCGAGCCTGTGGTGGCAGAAGCTGTTGTGACCTTGCAACAACCTGAGGCACTCCATGTGTTCTCTTGGGGAAGTTTTCTCTGTATTATGGGACCCTGGCAGTGGTGGGTTGCACAGGCTCCTGGGGTGGGGTGGTGTGGATAGTGACCTGTGCTTGCACACAGGATTCTTGGTGGCTGCAGCAGCAGTGTTAGCATTTCATGCCCATCTCTGTGGTCTGAGCTGATAGCTGCAGTTCGCACCCGTCACTGGAGCTCATTTAGGCAGTGCTCTGCCTTCTGTGGGCAGACAGGGAAGGAATCCCCTCTCCTCGCACACCTGAAATAATGGTCTTTTTCCTCTTAAGCAGGTCCAGACTTTTTCCTGGACTCGCTCTCAGCTAGCTGTGATGCATTATCTCCCTTTAGGCTGTGTTCAAGCAGCCAACCCCAGTCCTCTCCCTGGGGGATCTGACGTCTGAAGCCTGAGCCTCAGCTCCCAGCCCCGCCCGCCCCGGCGGGTGAGCAGACAAGCCTCTCAGGCTGGTGAGTCTTGGTTGGCACCAATCCTCTGTGCAGGAATCTCTCCACTTTGCCCTCTGCACCCCAATTGCTGCGCTTTCCTCCATGGCTCCGAACCTTCCCCCCAACCCACCCGCCTTCTCTGCCAGTGAAGGGGCTTCCTAGTGTGTGGAAACTTTTTCTCCTTCACAGCTCCCTCCCAGAGGTGCAGGACCCATCCATATCTTTTGTCTCTGCTTTTCTCTTTTTCTTCTGCCCTACCCAGGTACGTGGGGAGTTTCTTGCCTTTTGGCAAGTCTGAGGTCTTCTGCCAGCCTTCAGTAGGTGTTCTGTAGGAGTTGTTCCACATGTAGGTGTATTTTTGGGGAGGCAGGTGATCTCCATGTCTTACTCCTCCACCATCTTGAAGGTACCCCCTCCACTGCCTTTATCTTTACAACTGTTTTGTGAGGTGGGCCACTCAGGTACTCTCATTTCATTTTATACCTAAGAAAACTTCAGCTCACAGTTGTTTTGTAACTTTGCCAGAACCATATAGGTAATAAGCAGTAGAACTTCAGTTCATACTCTATTTTTCTATTTCATTTTTCAAAAAATGTATATAGTGAGAGTTAGTTTTTAAGCAGTGTTCATGGAATAAGAGATGTTGGAAACGCTTTACAAAACCGCATTTATATGTTGATTAAGCATTTTGGCTGATGCTCTGAGGTCCATTGCCTGCTCATCAAAACCCCACAACTTCTCATCATGCATAGATTTCTCCCAGAGCCTGCATCCATGTCCATGACACAGATATGCTGGGAGGCCACCCTAACCCTCAGGCCAAGTGTATGTGCAGTAAGAACCAGGGGGTCTAGAGTAAGTCAGTGAGTGGAAGAGGATGGAAGGAGAGAAGAAACAGGAATGAGTAGCTGAAAAGCTCTAAGAAAATGAATTCTAAACTCTAATCATTAACCCTACACCAAAGGTGATTATAGAGATTATCACCCACATCTATCAAAAGACTGTAAGCCAAGGGGGTGTGTCCTTTCTCAGCCACCTACACCATATCCCTCCCACCATGCTTCACCACTCCTGTCAGCATCTGAGGCTGCACTCAACACCTATCATCATTTACTTACTGTGTCCCTCTTTCCCCCATTTCATTCTGTAAAGGAATTTAGGTCATTTCTATGAACGATTGTCGAAAACCTGAGCTGAGATGATTCTCTAACTCTGGGGTGTTGTACCTTTATAGGTGGGTATCACCATTCCTGAAGAGAAAGATACTGGTTAACTGTAATGGATTCTGTGTGTTTGTTGTTCATCTGTTTGTTTGTTTGCTTATAACTTCTGTAGACCCTGTCAAAGATTAGGTAGTCAGGAAAACAAACTTTGAGATGGAGTTTTTAGCAGGCAGAATGTTTATTAGGAGGTGCCTTTGGGATAACAACATGGAAAGAAGAGAAGCAAGTTGGATGGGAAGAGGGGGAAATTGGGCTCTAATGGTGGCCTGAACAACCGCCTCAGCCTACTCTACAGGGTAGCTGTGCAGCTAAAGTGACCCGTCAGATTTATCCCACATTGGGCTAAAATGGCCGAGCCTTTATATCATTTCTGCTATCAGTCACTGAGTGTGGAATGCCTCAGAAAGAGCATTACCTTGAGCAAAGTGGATTTCTGCAGCTCAGGCCATCTCTGAAGAGGCTGGCAGCTGAAGACTGCTCACAGCACTCCCTGCTACTAAGTGCAACAAGAAACTCTTCACAAGAAATCTGGAGGGTACATGTCCATGTCCACTATAGTCCACCCCGTGCATCCCTTGAACCAACTTTTACATATCCTTTTGTGGAACAGCTTCTCTAGCATTTTAGTGGGCCTTTCTTCCTGTGGGAAATTTAGAATGTAAATTTAGTAGCAGATACAAGAATAGGGTGGGGTAAGAAAGATAAGTAGGGCACAAAATTTAAGGGGTTAAAAAAAAGTGCCTCCTTCAGTTCTTCACCCTAGATGCCTCACTCTCTTATGTTTGGACAGTTTTATTTATAATTCACACACCACAAAATTCAAACTTTTAAAGAGTACATACATCTCAGTGGTTTTTAGTTTTGGTGTTTAGTTTTTAGTTTTTGTGTGGACATATGTTTTAGTTTTTCTTGGATGCCTGAGTAGAATTTCTAGACCATGTGGTAACTCTAAATTTAGCTTTTTGAGGAACTATAAAACTATATTTTAAAGTGGTTGCACCATTTTACATCCCCAAGGGTAATGTACAAGGATTCCAATTTTTCTACATTCTCACCAAAACTTGTTAATGTCCATCTTTTTTTATTATAGCTATCTTAGTGTGTGTGTATAGTGATCTCTCACTATGTTTTTTTTTTTTTTTTTGGCTGTGTTGGCTCTTTGTTGTTGCGTGCGGGCTGTCTCTAGTTGCAGAAAGCAGGGGCTACTCTTCCTTGTGGTGTGTGGGCTTCTCATTGCAGTGGCTTCTCTTGATGCGGAGCACAGGCTCTAGGCACATGAGCTTCAGTAGTTGTGTTATGCAGGCTCATTAGTTGTGGCGCATGGGCTTAGTTGCTCCATGGCATGTGGGATCTTCCCAGACTGGGGCACAAACCTGTGTCCCCTGCATTGGCAGGTGGACTCTCAACCACTGCGCCACCAGGGAAGCCCTCTCATTATGGTTTTGATTTGCATTTCCTTAATGACTAATGATGGTGAGCATCATTTCATGTACTTATTGGTCATTTGTTCATCTTTGTTGGTGAAATATCTACCCAAATCCTTTGCCCATTTTAAAACTGTATTGTCTTTTTACTGTTGAATTGTAAAAGTTCTTTGTATATTCTGGAGACTAGGTCCGTATCAGATATATAATTTGCAAATATTTTCTCCCATTATATGGATTGTCTTTTCACTTTATTAATGATGTCCTTTAAAGCACAAAAGGGTTTTTGTTGTTGTTGTTTTATCATTTTAAATGATATCCAATTTATCTATTTTTTCTTTTGTAGATTTTGTTTTGGTACCATGTCTTAGAAACCTTGCCTAATCCAAGGTCATGATTATTTACCTTATGTTTTCTTCTAAGAGTTTTGTATTTTTAGCTTTTACATTTAGGCATCACCTCAGTCTTCAGACAATTTATGTATTGAGTTAATGCTGGCCTCAATGCTGGGTTGAGATGGATACTCTCCACTTCTCCACTTCTAATTTATGGAAAGATTTTGTGAAGGTTTGGTGTTAATTCTTCTTTAAACATTTTTCAGAGTTCACCAGTGAAGACACCAGGGCCTGGGGCTTTTTTTAAACTAATTTAATCTCACTACTTGTTTTACATATATTCGTATTTTTATTTCTTGAGTTAGTTTCAGTAATTTTTATAGGAATTTACTCATTTAATCTAGGTTATTTAATTTGTTGGCATTAATTATTTGTACTATTTTCTTAAAATCCTTTTCACTTCTGTGAGACTAGTGTTGTCACCTATGTCATTATTGATTTTAGTAAATGAGTCTTCTCCTTTTTTCACTTGATCAGTCTGGCTAAAGATTTGTCAATTTTCCCTACAAGGGCTTAATTTCCAAAATATACAAACAGGTCATACAACTCAATAATAGCAACAGCAACAACAACAACAAAACCAAAACAACCCACTCAAAAAATGGGCAGAAAACCTAAATAGGCATTTCTCCAGAGAAGACATACAGATGGCCAATAGGCATGTGAAAAGATGCTCAACTTTGCTAATTATTAGAGAAATGCATATCAAAACTACAATGCGGTATTACCTCACACTAGTCAGAATGGTCATCTTTAAAAAGTCTACGAATAAGAAATGCTGGAGAGGATGTGGAGACAAGGGAGCCCTTCTGCACTGTTGGTAGAAATTAGCGCAGCCACTGTGATAGTATGGAGGTTTCTTTTTTTTTTTAAAGTATGCATTCAGACATAATGTACAACGTGGTAACTATAGTTAATACTGTATTGCATGTTTGAAAGTTGCTAAGAGAATAGATCTTTTTTTTAACATCTTTATTGGAGTATAATTGCTTTACAATGCTGTGTTAGTGTCTGCTGTATAACAAAGTGAATAACTTATACGTACACATATATCCCCATATCCCCTCCCTCTTTTATTTATTTATTCATTCATTAATTCATTCACTCCTGGCTGTGTTGGGTCTTCATTTCTGCACGCAGGCCCTCTCCAGCTGAGGCGAGTGGGGGCCACTCTTCATTGCGGTGCGCAGGCCTCTCGTCGTGGACCACAAGCTCCAGATGTGCAGGCTTAGAAGTTGTGGCTCACAGGCCTAGTTGCTCCGCAGCATGTGGGATCTTTCCAGACCAGGGCTCGAACCCGTGTCCCCTGCATTGGCAGGCAGATTCTCAACCACTGTGCCACCAGGGAAGCCCCCCCTCCCTCTTGTGTCTCCCTCCCACCTTCCCTATCCCACCCCTCTAGGTGGTCACAAAGCAACAAGCTGATCTCCCTGTGCTATGTGGCTACTTCCCACTACCTATTTTACATTTGGTAGTGTATATATGTCAAGGCCACTCTCTCATTTAGTCCCAACTAACCCTTCCCCCTCCCCATGTCCTCAAGTCCATTCTAAGAGAATAGATCTTTTTTATTCATTTATCTTTAATTTTTTGGTTGCACTGCACAGCATGTGGGATCTTAGTTCCTCGACCAGGGATCGAACCCACACCCCCTGCATTGGAAGCATAGTCTTTTTTATTTTAACATCTTTATTGGAGTATAATTGCTTTACAATGGTGTGTTAGTTTCTGCTTTATAACAAAATGAATCAGTTATATATATACAAATGTTCCCATATCTCTTCCCTCTTACGTCTCCCTCCCTCCCACCCTCCCTATCCCACCCCTCCAGGCGGTCACAAAGCACTGAGCTGATCTCCCTGTGCTATGCAGCTGCTTCCCACTAGCTATCTACCTTACGTTTGGTAGTGTATATATGTCTATGCCTCTCTCACGCTTTGTTACAGCTTACCCTTCCTGCTCCCCATATCCTCAAGTCCATTCTCTAGTAGGGCTGTGTCTTTATTCCTGTCTTACCCCTAGGTTCTTTATGACACTTTTTTTTCTTAAATTCCATATATGTGTGTTAGCATATGGTATTTGTATCTCTCTTTCTGACTTACTTCACTCTGTATGACAGACTCTAGGTCTATCCACCTCATTACAAATAGCTCAATTTCATTTCTTTTTATGGCTGAGTAATATTCCATTGTATATATGTGCCACATCTTCTTTATCCATTCATCTGATGATGGACACTTAGGTTGTTTCCATCTCTGGGCTACAGTAAATAGAGCTGCAAAGAACATTCTGGTACATGACTCTTTTTGAATTATGGTTTTCTCAGGGTATATGCCCAGTACTGGGAATGCTGGGTCATATGGTAGTTCTATTTGTAGCTTTTTAAGGAACCTCCATACTGTTCTCCACAGTGGCTGTATCAATTTACATTCCCACCAACAGTGCAAGAGGGTTCCCTTTTCTCCACACCCTCTTCAGCATTTATTGTTTCTAGATTTTTTGATGATGGCCATTCTGACTGGTGTGAGATGATATCTCATTGTAGTTTTGATTTGCATTTCTCTAATGATTAGTGATATTGAGCATTCTTTCATGTGTTTGTTGGCACTCTGTATATCTTCTTTGGAGAAAGGTCTGTTTAGGTCTTCTGCCCATTTTTGGATTGGGTTGTTTGTTCTTTTGTTATTAAGCTGCATGAGCTGCTTATAAATTTTGGAGATTAATCCTTTGTCAGTTGCTTCATTTGCAAATATTTCTCCCATTCTGAGGGTTGTCTTTTGGTCTTGTTTATGGTTTCCTTTGCTGTGCAAAAGCTTTGAAGTTTCATTAGGTCCCATTTGTTTATTTTTGGTTTTATTTCCGTTTCTCTAGGAGGTGGGTCAAAAAGGATCTTGCTGTGATTTATGTCATAGAGTGTTCTGCCTATGTTTTCCTCTAAGAGTTTGAGAGTTTCTGGCCTTACATTTAGGTCTTTAATCCATTTTGAGCTTATATTTGTGTATGGTGTTAGGGAGTGTTCTAATCTCATACTTTTACATGTAGCTGTTCAGTTTTCCCAGCACCCCTTATTGAAGAGGCTGTCCTTTCTCCACTGTACATTCTTGCCTCCTTTATCAAAGATAAGGTGACCATATGTGCGTGGGTTTACCTCTGGGCTTTCTATCCTGTTCCACTGATCTATCTTTCTGTTTTTGTGCCAGTACCATGCTGTCTTGATTACTGTAGCTTTGTAGTATAGTCTGAAGTCAGGGAGCCTGATTCCTCCAGCTCCGTTTTTTGTTCTGAAGATTGCTTTGGTTATTCGGGGTCTTTTGTGTTTCCATACAAATTGTGAACTTTTGTTCTAGTTCTGTGAAAAATGCCAGTGGTAGTTTGATAGGGATTGCATTGAATCTGTAGATTGCTTTGGGTAGTAGAGTCATTTTCACAATGTTGATTCTGAAAATCCAAGAACATGGTATATCTTTCCATCTGTTTGTATCATCTTTAATTTCTTTCATCAGAGTCTTATAATTATCTGCATACAGGTCTTTTGTCTCCTTAGGTAGGTTTATTCCTAGATATTTTATTCTTTTTGTTGCAGTGGTAAATGGCAGTGTTTTCTTGATTTCACTTTCAGATTTTTCATCCTTAGGGTATAGGAATGCCAGAGATTTCTGTGCATTAATTTTGTATCCTGCTACTTTACCAGATTCATTGATTAGCTCTAGTAGTTTCATGGAAGCATCTTTAGGATTCTCTATGTATAGTATCATGTCATCTGCAAACAGTGACAGCTTTACTTCTTCTTTTCCCATTTGGATTTATTTCCTCTTCTTCGCTGATTGCTGTGGCTAAAACTTCCAAAACTATGTTGAATAAGAGTGAGAGTGGGCAACCTTGTCTTATTCCTGATCTTAGTGGAAATGCTTTCAGTTTTTCACCATTGAGGATGATGTTGGCTGTGGGTTTGTCAGATATGGCCTTTATTATGTTGAGGAAAGTTCCCTCTATGCCTACTTTCTGCAGGGTTTTTATCATAAATGGGTGTTGAATTTTGTCAAAAGCTGTCTCTGCATCTATTGAGATGATCAGATGGTTTTTCTTATTCAATTTTTTAATATGGTTTATCACATTGATTTGCGTATATTGAAGAATCCTTGCATTCCTGGGAAAAACCCCACTTGATCATGGTGTATGATCCTTTTAATGTCCTGATGGATTCTGTTTGCTAGTATTTTGTTGAGGATTTTTTCATCTATGTTCATCAGTGATATTGGCCTATAGTTTTCTTTCTTTGTGACATCCTTGTCTGGTTTTGGTATCAGGGTAATGGTGGCCTCGTAGAAGGAATTTGGGAGTATTCTTCCCTCTGCTATATTTTGGAAGAGTTTGAGAATGATAGGTGTTAGCTCTTCTCTAAATGTTTGATAGAATTCGCCTGTGAAGCCATCTGGTCCTGGGCTTTTGTTTGTTGGAAGATTTTTAATCAGAGTTTCAATTTGAGTGCTTGTGATTGGTCTGTTCATATTTTCTATTTCTTCCTGACTCAGTCTTGGCAGGTTGTGCATTTCTAAGAATTTGTCCATTTCTTCCAGGTTGTCCATTTTATTGGCATAGGGTTGCCTGTAGTAATCTCTCATGATCCTTTGTATATCTGCAGTGTCAGTTGTTACTTTTCCTTTTTCATTTCTAATTCTATTGATTTGAGTCTTCTCCCTTTTTTTCTTGATGAGTCTGGCTAATGGTTTATCTATTTTGTTTATCTTCTCAAAGAAGCAGCTTTTAGTTTTATTGATCTTTGCTTTCGTTTCCTTCATTTCTTCTTCATTTATTTCTGATCTGATTTTTATGATTTCTTTCCTTCTGCTAACTTTGGGGTTTTTTTTGTTCTTCTTTCTCTAATTGCTTTAGGTGCAAGGTTAGGTTGTTTATTCGAGATGTTTCCTGTTTCTTAAGGTGGGCTTGTATTGCTGTAATCTTCCCTCTTAGAACTGCTTTTGCTGCATCCCATAGGTTTTTGGTCGTCGTGTCTCCATTGTCATTTGTTTCTAGGTATTTTTTAATTTCCTCTTTGATTTCTTCAGTGATCACTTCGTTATTAAGTAGTGTATTGTTTAGCCTCCATGTGTTTGTGTTTTTACAGCTCTTTTCTTGTAATTGATATCTAGTCTCATAGCGTTGTGGTCAGAAAAGATACTTGATACAATTTCAATTTTCTTAAATTTACCAAGGCTTGATTTGTGACCCAAGATATGATGTATCCTGGAAAATGTTCCATGAGCACTTGAGAAAAATGTGTATTCTGTTGTTTTTGGATGGAATGTCCTATAAATATCAATTAAGTCCATCTTGTTTAATGGATCATTTAATGCTTGTGTTTCCTTATTTATTTTCATTTTGGATGATCTGTCCATTGGTGAATGTGGGGTGTTAAAGTCCCCTACCATGAATGTGTTACTGTCAGTTTCCCCTTTTATGGCTGTTAGTATTTGCCTTATGTATTGAGGTGCTCCTATGTTGGGTGCATAAATATTTATATTTGTTATATCTTCTTCTTGGATCGATCCCTTGATCATTACGTAGTGTCCTTCTTTGTCTCTTCTAATAGTCTTTATTTTTAAGTCTATTTTGTCTGATATGAGAATTGCTACTCCAGCTTTCTTTTGGTTTCCATTTGCATGGAACATCTTTTTCCATCCCTTTACTTTTAGTCTGTATGTGTCTCTAGGTCTGAAGTGGGTCTCTTGTAGACAGCATATATATGGGTCTTGTTTTTGTATCAATTCAGCCAATCTGTGTCTTTTGGTGGGAGCATCTAGTCCATTACATTTAAGGTAATTATCGATATGTATGTTCCTATTCCCATTTTCTTAATTGTTTTGGGTTTGTTACTGTAGGTCTTTTCCTTCTCTTGTGTTTCTTGCCTAGAGGAGTTCCTTTAGCAGTTGTTGTAGAGCTGGTTTGGTGGTGCTGAACTCTCTCAGCTTTTGCTTGTCTGTAAAGGTTTTAATTTCTCCATCGAATCAGAATGAGATCCTTGCTGGGGAGAGTCATCTTGGTTTTAGGTTTTTCCCTTTTATCACTTTAAATATGTCCTGCCACTCGCTTCTGTCTTGTAGAGTTTCTGCTGAAAGATCAGCTGTTAACCTTATGGGGATTCCCTTGTGTGTTATTTGTTGTTTTTCCCTTGCTGCTTTTTATATGTTTTCTTTGTATTTAATTTTTGACAGTTTGATTAATATGTGTCTTGGCGTATTTCTCCTTGGATTTATCCTGTATGGGACTCTCTGTGCTTCCTGGACTTGATTAACTATTTCCTTTCCCATATTAAGGAAGTTTTCAACTGTAATCTCTTCAAGTATTTTCTCAGTCTCTTTCTTTTTCTCTTCTTCTTCTGGAACCCCTATAATTCGAATGTGTTGGTGTGTTTAATGTTGTCTCAGAGGTCTCTGAGAGACTGTCCTCAGTTCTTTTCATTCTTTTTTCTTTATTCTGCTCTGTAGTAGTTATTTCCACTATTTTATCTTCCAGGTCACTTATCCGTTCTTCTGCCTCAGTTATTCTGCTATTGATCCCATCTAGAGTGTTTTTCATTTCATTTATTGTGTTGTTCATCATTGCTTGTTTCCTCTTTAGTTCTTCTAGGTCCTTGTTAAATGTTTCTTTCATTTTCTCTATTCTATTTCCAAGATTTTGGATCATCTTTACTATCATTATTCTGAATTCTTTTTCAGGTAGACTGCGTATTTTGTCTCATTTGTTAGGTCTGGTGGGTTTTTATCTTGCTCCTTCGTGTGCTGTGTGTTTTTCTGTCTTCTCATTTTGTTTATCTTACTGTGTTTGGGGTCTCCTTTTTGCAGGCTGCAGGTTCGTAGTTCCCGTTGTTTTTGGTTTCTGCCTCCTGTGGCTAAGGTTGCTTTAGTGGGTTCTGTAGGCTTCCTGGTGGAGGGGACTAGTGCCTGTCTTCTGGTGGATGAAGAAGCGTAGAGTCTTAACCACTGGATCACCAGGGAAATCCCAGTATGGAGATTTCTTAAAAAATAAAAATAGAGCTACCATATGATTCAGCAATGCCACTCCTGGGCATATTACCAGACAAAACCAGAATTTGAAAAGATACATGCACCCCGGTGTTCATAGCAGCACTATTTACAATAGCCAAGATACAGAAGCAACCTAAGTATCCATCAGAAGATGGATGGATAAAGAAGATGTAGTATATATATATACAGTGGAATACTACTCAGCCATAAAACAGAATGAAATAATGCCATTTGCAGCAACACGGATTTATCACACTAAGTGAAGTACATGAGACAGAAAAAGAGAAATATCATATGATATCACTTATATGTAGAATCTCAAAAAATGATACAAATGAACTTATTTACAAAACAGAAAGAGACTCACAGACATAGAAAACAAACTAATGGTTACCAAAGGGGAAAGGAAGAGGAGGGATAAATTAGGAGTTTGGAATTAGAATATACACACTGCTACATATAAAATAGATAACCTACAAGAACCTACTGTATAGCACAGGGGACTATACTCAATGTCTTGTAATAATGTATAACTGAATCTAAAAAAGAATATATATGTACAACTGAGTCACTTTGCTGTACACCTGAAACTAATACAACATTGTAAATCAACTATATAGTTCAATAAATATTTAAAAAAATAGAAAAAACTAAAAATAGGTTGCCATATGATCCAGCAATCCTACTTCTGGGCATATATTGTTGCCATATGACCCAGCAATCCTACTTCTGGGCATATATCCGGAGAAAACTCTAATTTGAAAATATACATGAACCCCAGTGTTCATAGCAGCACTATTTACAATAGCCAAGACATGGAAGCAACCTAAGTGCCCATCACCAAATGAATGGATAAAGAAGATGTGGTATATAAACACAATGGAATATTACCCAGCCATAAAAAAGAATGAAATAATGCCATTTGCAGCAACATGGATGAACCCAGAGACTATCATACTGAGTGAAGCAAGCAAGGCAGAGAAAGACAAATATTATATGATATCGCTTATACGTGGAATCTGAAATATACAAACAAACTTATTTATAAAACAGAAACAGACTTAAAGTAATAGAAAACAAACTTATGGGGAAGTGGTGGGGAGGGAAAAATTAGGAGTTTGGAATTAGCAGATACAGACTACAAAATAGATAAACAACAGGATCCTACTGTATAACATGGAGAAGTATGTTCAATATCCTGTAATAAACCATACTGGAAAAGAATATGGAAAAGAATACATGTATATATAACTGAATCACTTTGCTCTACACCAGAAACTAACACTACATTGTAAATCAACTATACTTCAATTATCAATAATTTTTTAAAAGAAAATAGAGTGGTACATGCACATAGTGAGCATTATAATAATGTTAACTATTTTTATTATTGTAAAAGTAATGTAGAGATTATCAGTCACGATGGCAGAAGAGTAAGATGCAGAGATCACCTTCCTCCCCAGAGATACATAAGAAATACATGTACATGTGGAACAACTCCTACAGAACACCTACAGAGTGCTGGCAGAAGACCTCAGACCTCCCAAAAGGCAAGAAACTACCCACGAACGTGGGTAGGGCAAAGAAGAAAGAAAAAACAGAGACAAAAGAATACGGATGGGACGTGCACCAGTGGGAGGGAGATGTGAAGGAGGAAAGGTTTCCACACACTAGGAAGCCCCTTCGCAGGCAGAGACTGCGGGTGGCAGAGTGGGGAAGATTCGGAGCCGGAGAGGAGAGTGCAGCCACAGGGGTGCGGCACCCTATGTTCCTTTCTCCTTCTGCTGACTGATACGCAGATATTGCATCTGGCTCTCACACTGATTTTCTGCTTCTCTCAGAGTCAAATCCCTCATTAGTAATGATTTGCAGTGTTATCTCTGCTGTACTCCCATTATGTTACTGAGCATGATGAGTGGGTAAGCACCTATGGGAGGCTTTTAACGTTATTTATATTTGTCTTCAAAAGCAAATAATTACAGACTTGTTGGGGTTGGGAACAAAAACCAACAGATAAATAAATTTAAAGCTTTGGTATAAATGGTCAGGAGGTTGACAAAATGGTCTTCTCTTTAGTGGGACCAAGAGAGCCATCCAGAGATAAGTAGGTAGCACACAACCCAAGCTAATTTGTCTGGTGCCCTGGGTAAGTCTTCATGCTCTAACCCCACCTTCCAACCCCCCATCAGCCAATCTGAATATTGAGGAACAGAGCTTATCACCTCCACTTCTGTCCTTTGGGGGTTTCATGACCATCAAGGATGCATGTTCCTTTGAAAAGGTGATACACAATATTATTTTGAAGAAATAGAAAATATTGTAGAAGGGGAAGGAAGAGATATTCAGGACAAAACTACAGAAGATGAGTTAGGTTTGAAATATGGAGGAAGGAAAAAGTAAATGAAAGATGAAGCGGAGGAAATAGAATGGACAAAAAAAAGTATGGACGAGGACACTGAAGAAAGAGGAGAAGGAGAAAGAAGAGAAGAAGGAGAAGCACAACTACAAAGAGGAGAGAGAAGAGGAGAAGGAGAAAAAGGAGGTCAGGGAAGACCAGCATGAGCTCTAAACTTCAAGCAGAGCAACACACTTCCTCTAACAAACCATAGCACATGCAAATTGAGCCCGAATCTCATCACGGAAACGAAATTGGCAATCTAGAAAATGAAGGTAGATGAGGAAGCCAAGATCTTAGAATTTCCTCAACTACAACTCTGTCTTGCTCCTTGTTTATTTGTCTAATACAGCTTGTTGGTGGGGATGCAAGTCTCCCCAGAATTCAGAAGGATAACTTGAAATAGGTTCCTAGAAAAATGAGAGAAAAAAAAAACACCCAAAACTAAAAATAGAACTCCAGCTTTGAACAAAGAATAGAACTCACAGAGGCAGGGAATTACGCATGTAGATTCAGATCTACATGGTTCTCTGGTTTCCCATCCCACTCACCCCATCATCTGAGCTTACACTGGAAAACTCAACCATTAGCAGAAGTTATTTTTAAGGTGAGAGAGTTGCACATTACCTTCATCTGCGGATTTAGTACTCAACGAATGCCATAAGAAATTTAGGATAACTGGAATTATTTTTTAAATACAGCTTTATTGTGCTCCACTCCCCTGCCAGCAGTAAAGTGGACTCCTTAAATAGGCCTTGTAAACGCAGACTATAAAATCAAAGATCCAAGAGAAACAGACACTTAAGCACCCCACTTGCTGTACCCAGGGCCGCCGAGGACCTCTGAATGTGCACCTTAAGAGCAAGCACAGGTTTTTATATTCACCTTGCCTCCATTATACAGGTATCACAGTCCCAGTCAATCTCCTTCACCTTTGGCAGTAATTATTCCCCATCTCAGCGTTTAGCCTCTTCTTCCCTTTCTTCTTGTATAATACTTTTAGCCCTCCAGGGTGCAATCATTTCTTTGATCCAGAGGACAGACTCAAATTTGGTTTTATAAAGAATCTCTCATGGCTGGAGCTCAGAACACTTGAAAAGGCAATGCTGATGCACAGTGGTGAGTGGGAGAAGGGTTCTAACACTCACTTCTCTGTGTTTACTTGGGTAGAAAAGATTACCTGACCCATTTTTACCCAGATGCTGGGGGTCTGAGCACAGCACTGTAAGATACAGATTAACCCCTGGATGATCCTACACCAAGGAAATGGACTCTCCTTCCCTGGCATTGACTAGAAGGGAGCCAGTTGTATTGACTGTTTTCTCACTTCATTTACAAGGTCTTTGAAGTTCATGAGTTTGTGTAAGGAAATGGGATGGGGTGGAAAGGGGGAGGGGGTGTTTTAAAAGCTCTCTTAAAAGGAGAGAAATAGGATGAGAAAGTCCTGAGGGCAGTAAGTATTGGAAAGTAATCTTAACATTTCCACTTATTAAATGCCTGTTATGTGCCAGGCACTTCATATTAATGATCTCTACTCAAGGTAGAAGATTCAAGCCAAACCTGGGTCTTAATTTTAGCTCCAAATGTTATTAGCTGTATGATCTTGACAAATTAGTTTGGCTCTCTGCACCTTGGTTATCTCATCTGTTTAAAGGGATAATAACGCCTGCTTCACAAAATAATTGAGGAGGATTAGTGCCGCTTAATGGAAAATGATGGTAACTATCATTATTATCATCTTCAATCCAGCTCTTCTATCTATGCACTTTAAAAATGAGAAACCTGAGGCTCAAGAGAGTTTAAGTAACTTGTTCAAGGACGTAGAGCCAGTGAAGAGCAGACCTGGGATTTGAGCCCAACTCTACATGACTCTTTCCACTCTGTAATAACACCTCAGAGCACCCAAGATAGTATCCATGGCAACTGCAGAGCGACTTCGGTGGAGGTTTTTCTAGTTATCAGCATCATACCAGTTCAACTTCTAGGTGTAAACATCTCCATCCCCTATTCCTGTTTAGAGCTTGACTTAGTTCATTTCACTGACTTCCAGAGGTTTCTTTTGGTCTAGTGAGAAAAATACACCAGTGAAAAATGAGTGATGGATAATTTTCTATCTAATTTTCTTCCTTAAACATGGAAGGAAGATGGATGAAATATATGCCCAGTCACTGAGCTTGACCATTTTCCTCTACCAAGTCTCCTTTCTATTCATTTATTCGACTAATATTTACTGATCACTTACCACACGTCAGTCACTATTCTAATGCTGGGAATATGGCAGTAAACAAGAAGACAGGGTGCTTGCCCTCAAAACTAACAGGCATCATTGTAAAGACATACTAATTGAATATCAAGACAGGAGGGAACCTTTGAGATGTTGAAAAAGAAAAAAATAAGAGAAAGACCAAAAAAACCACCAAAAAACAGATATTGTTGTAAAAGATGTGACTTACAAATTCTGGAATTCTCACCAACATCATAGCAGCTGACAGTGTCTTCAATAAAAAATATGTAATTATAATAATTGAAGAAATGCAAAATTGAAGTAATTACAGGAGTTAAATGAGAAAGAAAGAAGGGTCAGAGATTTTAATAGCAGCATGATGGATGGATTCAGTTAATTAGATAAGGCATTCCCTTTACAATAATCCTTCCTAAAATGGGCTTGTCAGTCATGTAGCTTGCTACATTCACCATCCCTTCTAAGGAAAATTGTCTACCCACAGCCTTCTCCTGAGGGAAATTGCCCTGGGGTGTTTCATAAACAAAGATTGGCCACTGATTGAACAACATAGAAATCTGACCCAAGTGTGGTCAGTCTATATACACCGGTCACCAATCATCCGATACTCTTGTAAGAAAAGCTCTATGATATGATTACCGGGGGGAAGGGTGGAGGGGAGGGGTAGATTGGAGTTTGGGATTGACATGTACACACTGCTATATTTAAAATAGATAACCAACAAATGGATATATGTACATGTATAACTGAATCACTTTGCTGTACACCTGAAATTAACACAACATTGTAAATCAGCTATGTTCCGATAGATTTTTTTTTTAATGAAGAGAAAAAGAAGAAAACAAAAAGAAAAGCTCTACACAATAGAGGTTAATGTAATTTTCCAAAACATTCAGTATCTTTCTCCAGATTTCGAATGGGGGAAACTGATAAAATATATTAGTAATAAGGGCTTTAAATATATGAACTCGTTACTAATCAAAACAACCAATGAGGAAAGCACTATTATTATTCCCATTTTACAGATGAGAAGATTGAGGTAAAGTAACATGCACAGTTAGTAAGAAATAGAGATGGTGTTTGAAATCAGGTATTTTAACTCCAGCATCTATACTGTTAGTCACTTTGAATCTCCAAAGAGTGGGAAGAGGAATGATAAAAGACACAAAAAGAAGAAGAAACAGAGAATAACAGAGCCTTGTTAATGGTGTCAGAGTGTAGATCTAAAAATTCTTGCTCCTAAGGGGACAACAGAGATGACACTAGTGCTCAGGACTATCTGGGAAAATGGGTAGTGGATGTTCCTTGATTCCTGTGAGAATCCTGTCTTCTCTATTGCCTCGTGTGCCCTTTCCAGAAACTTCCACTACTAAGATAACTTAAGCAAGTTTCCTGCAGCCCAAGTGCCTAACACTCTTTTCAACCATGAGTTCCCCATGCATAAAATTCTAGAATTCCAGAATTTGTAAGTCATATCTTTTGCAACAATATGTTTTTGGGTTTTTTTTTTTTAGACTTTCTCTTATTTTTTTCTTTGTAGCAACTACAAATTGTGAATCATTCCTGATGAGGAGATCTAGGAAAAGAGTAAACTGGAGGGTAGCTGACTGCCTGGGGTTCTAGCTTTTATGTATTCAGCACATAGAGACCTGGCTGCTGACTACAAATCTGCCTAAGGATATTGGGCATCATTCTGTAGGAAACCTCAGCCAGCCAAACCAGCCATGCGGGCTCACAGGTTTGTTACTCTTGGACACAGACTAAGATGTAAATCCTCTGGGCATCTTTCTGCTCTTCATTTCACATTCCCATGTCACTTTGCTTTGCTATCCCATACTCTTGACCCAGACTCTTACTACACTTTATTTTCCTATATTTTTGAGAGTGCCCTCTGAAGTTCTCATTCCTTATAAGTGAATTGCAGTTAAGTATATCCCTTTCTTCATGTATAAAAATAGATCAATTAAATGGCAGTTGCTTCATCTTCTTTGTTCTATCTTCTGAGTCTATTTTTTTGTTAACCTTGCATACACAGTCTATACATACCACCTCCTCCAACTTTCTTCAAAAACTCTTTTCAGATTCTTTATTCATTCTGAGAAGTCCATAGGTAATAACTACCATTTGCCTTTTCACAAAAGTATAGCTATATAGATAAAGGAAGATCTCAAGTTAGAATTTCATTTGTTCTTAAAAGTAGGGGAGGATTTTAGGGTGGAGAGGTAGCTTGAAAACAATCACTTCTTTTACTTATCATAATTGACTTCAATATTAGACCTGGGTACAAATTACTCTAATAGAAGCATTTACTGTTTGCAGGATGAGAACAAGCTTTACACATGATCCCTGATTACAACAGGAATATGTCTTTATCAGCAGGAATGGTGATATTGAAATCTCCTTAGGCAATACTTGATGTTATTAGCAAGGAGAATGAAAACATGTAAATATCAACTCGTTATTTTTCAAAATTAACTAACTTAAAAACTACAGTGAAAGGTTTATCCTTCAAATTTTCCATGATTTTTCTTTCTTAGGGAAGACGACAACACTGCCAAGTTTGAAGCTTACAGCTTTAGACCTTTCTGAGTTACACAATCACAAGGAGGAGATTGAAGTACTTTCTGTGAGAGGGGGACTTGAAGGGGGAAAAAAGCCTGTGTGGTCTGACTTAGAGGCAGAGAAATTGGTGGAATTGTATCAGTTCAAACTTTCAAAAGAGAAAAGAAACTCACTTCAGGATAAGCCGTGAAGTATGGCCATTTCCAGACCAAGTCTTTTTGTGATGAGGAGGATGAATATCCTGAAATGTGAGAAGAGAAGTGGCACATGGTTCATAATTATACAGAGTTTCTCTATTGTTCAAGATCCAAGTCCGCAGTTAACTCTAGCTGACTCTAGCTGAAATCACTCACATAAAAAACACTGATTTCTAGGGAATCATTGTCTACAAGGTCTCCAATATGATCCTCAGATCAACACTTGGATGTGGGTACTATTAAAGCCATTTTATGAATAAGGAAGCAGAAGCTCACCAAGATTAAATGACTTGCCTCAGGACACAGAGGTGTTAATTGGCACAGCCAAGAGTGGAAATCCAAACTTTTTGACTTCAAATTCTGGGCTCATTTCATTAGGGCATAAAGGAATGAGTATACTAACCAACTAAGCCAAGTCACTGGATCACCAAAGTAAGATGCTACTCTGCATCTATCTAGCATCATAACTTAGGCTGTAAAACTCAAAGTAGATTTTTGGCCCATTAGAGAAGGACAAGAAAACTAAAGGATTCATCTCAATGGTAGCATAACTACCTTTAGTTTGCTCTACTCCAGATCAGACAAAGGGAGCAATAGTTTTCAAATGGAATACTGCAGCCAATGACTTTAGATTTCCATGACACTTCTTAATTTTTTATGTAAACTTCATAAATCCTAGAAAAACATTTTGCATTCTATCATTAATCAAATGTTAGGAAGTTCCAGCTATGCAACAGGCATTGTCATAAGTCCTAGGAATATAAAGAAGAATAAAAGGTATCCTGGTCTAAGAATACTTCCTAGTATTGTAGAAGAGTGAAATCACTGAAACTAGTATTACACAATACAAGTGTAATTAAACAGAATGAATAAAGTACAGAGGAAAGACTCTTCCAGGGGAGTCAGAGAAGCCTTTGCAGAAGTGATATTTGACCTTAAACTTGAAAGATGACTAGGAAAAAGAGGTAATTTGGTACATTATAGAATTTAGCTCTTTTATGTTATTTTGAATTATATTCAGGGCCAAGTATGAGAAGTGGGGAGGGGTTAATTTCCTGGGTTACGTAGCAGGTTCATAGGTTTCCAATGGCTATCCCCTGTGTCATGATGTCAGGTTGGCTTCAGATTTATTAATTATATAAGTTTTGACCATGGCTTCAGGTTTTAAAGACCCACAGTGAATTTTATTTTATTTTCCAGCTTTACTGATACATAACTGACATAACATTTTGTAAGTTTAAGGTATAAAATGTTTTGATTTGGTATACTTACATACTACAGAATGATTACCACCGCAGCACTAGCTAACACCTTCCTCAATGTCACATAATTATCATTTTTGTGGTGAGAACATTTAAGATCTACTACTCTCTTAGCAATTTGCAAGAAAATGATACAGTATTATTAACTATAGTTATCATGCTGTACATTAGATCCTCAGAGGGTAGATTTTATTCATGGACATTTTTTAAGCATGGGAGCCTTTATTTTATAAAAGGTACAGTATCTTTTTGGATTAAGGAATTGAAAAAAAATATCAGTCATTTTTGAGTTTCAAAGGCTAAAAAGACCTGTGTCTGGTAGAGTTTCAAGGAATCAAGTTTGCTCAGGAAAGAAACTGAATTTGCTTTAAAAATATGCATCACCTTATTATCATATCTGGAGCTCTGGGAGAAATAAAGAAAGCTTTCCTTAGGAGATGTTAGAGGACTGCCTAGACCCATGTGAATGTGAAAATACAATCTTGGGGGCCAACAGACAGATATGACAGGGAAAAAGAGCTGTTCCTGGATTAGAAAAGGAGAGGAGAAGTTTTATGTGTTCTGGATGCAAAACAGTTGCTACAGTCCAAAGAAATCCCACAGAACAAAGCCCAGCCTTACCTGTCATTTTTCTCCAAAAGGAGCTTGGATCCAGGAACTGCTCATTTTAAAGCCAAAGATAGTCTTTACTTGTAAAGGGAATTGGGGAAATACTCTTGAAAGTTGGGGTAGCTATAAGAAGGATTTCAGAAGAAAAAAAAATAGATAACTTAAAAAAGACCAACATAAATACTCATAGCATTACTGGGGTGAGTTTCAAGGCAACACATTTACTGTAGGTGGGGATGCAGTATTGTGATGGTTAATATTTAACAACCCACTCTCTGGAAAAAATAATAAACTTATTTGTAGTGTTTGCCAATTTCTGTGATATGAATACTGCCTCCATAGCTGATTTCAAGCTTGCAATACAGTATCACTGCACATGGATATGGGAATAGATGTACACAATCAGCTTTTGTGAGTCTGTGTGAGCCCACTCTGGCACCCCACTGGGGGCATGAGGTTATTGGAGTATGCTCAAAATTGTGTGAAATTTGGCCTTCAAGGGAATGTGAGAAACAAACAAAACATACTAACAGGGACCTGAGGAAGACAACAAAAAGTGAGTCCTCGACTGCTTTAGATGCTGATCTTCTGCAACAGTACTTTTCTGGGTGAGGTTAACCAACTCAGGGTTAGGACGTCAAAGAGGATTAGCTTGAACGATAGATGATGTTATTGATAAGATTGCACTGACTTTTCATGTCTCACTGTAAGGGTTACCATAGGGCTGGACTGATATTCAGCTAGAATGCACTGGTATGTAACAACACGCCCACATGCCTTATTTACAGCCAGCACCTCTTTTGATTGGTTGCTGCCTGCACTACACTGGAGGTTAAATATTGGAGTATCATTCCTGTCTAGGCCAGAAGTCAAAGGAGAGAGGAAAGAGAGCACTTAGTCTGCCGTGGTAGAGAAGGAAGGGAACTAATTACAGAAGGAGGTTAAACTGTCAGAACCTCAGCTGAGCCTTTCTAAAAGGCACAGGGAAACTAGCAAGAAAACGCACTAGAGGCCTACCCCATTATTGCAGGAAAAAATTACGGGAAAAAGAAATGTTACTTAAGCCCTGTAACACGCAAATGTAGAGGAAAAATAAGAATCACATGGCAGATGTGCTCAGGGGCACAGACTTCAGAAATGTCAACTGCAACTTCTCTTTAGGCGTTTTCCCAGGATAATGCTCTGGCTAAAAGGGGTGTCAGGGCAAGGGTCAAAACCTTCTTAAAAGACGGATTTAGGATAAACAATGCCAAAGGAAAAGGCGATGGTGGGGCCATGGAGGCACAGGACTGACAGATATCTGCACCTGAAGCTCCAAGAAGGTAATCGCTTTAAAAAGAGCCCACACCCAACGTGGCTCTCAGGTGGCAGGTATAAGGACTCCAATGGAAAAGAGCAAAGTAAGAGATTTCATATATGCAGGATGGGTAAAAAAGGAGGTCTCAAGCAAGACATGCTTGTGACTGCCACCATTGCATGTCTGAATTTAGAAGAAGAAACCTGTCTTTTCTGAGTAAGGGGACTGCATGTATATTTGAGGTTCCTCTCAGCTCTGATGAATCCATGGCCATGACAGACTCCTTCAAGGGAATTTTTTTTCCCCTGCTGGGTTTAAATTCATAGGCCATGGCATAAACTGACTGGCATCCTGGCAGAGTTGCAACCGTGGTATTTCCCTTTTTAGTCTAGATTCTTTCAGATATGACTAAGTCTCAACTATAATCGTTAGCAGAAGCCAGCATCATCTGTACAGTTAATCCGTACTCCTTGGTAGTGTGTATCTGAAAGTTTGGCACTCTTGGTAAGGACACATTCCTGGCTCAATTCTAAGCTGGTTGTTTAATCTAAGGTGCTACTAGATGTACTAGGTCAGACTTTCACAACCGGGATTCCCTAAAGATATTAAGACCTAATGAAGACCTGCTGCCCTAAGGCAGGCAAACTTTATTAAAGGCTCAGAAAGAACATATTTTAGGCTTTGTGGGTGCATTGTATGCATTTTTCATTTTCTGCATATTATAATGTTTTGACATCTTAAAAAAATCTTTCTGGCTGGGGAGAGACTGCCTCTCCCAGGACTAGCCAGTTCTTAGAGAAAGTAAAGGGCCCAACCAGGAGCAGGCCTTCCATACGTAAACTAAGCACTCCAGAACCTGGCCTCCGTGCACCCCAGGAGGCAATACTCTTCTGCCCTAACCAGAGCCAGGTATCAGACAATTAGAGACTACCTCAGTAGCCCAAAGTCTGCTGAAGTTATGCAGACTCATCAATGCTAAACTGTTCATTCTGCCCTGCTTTGCCTTTCTAGCGGAAATCTTAATAAAGGTGGCAAGTGACCTAAGCAATTCCAACCCCCCACCCCTGCCCCCACTCCTGTCTTCTGCTTCCTGAATACCCTAGTGTCTTTCCCATGTGGCCCTGTGGCATGTTGTGCCTCTTATTTTTAGGCCTTGTAAGTATTCTAAAATTTGTTTCCCTGAACCTCTCCTCTGTCTCCTCTTGTGGCAGCACCTGACTGACCATCTCATAAAAGAATACAAAACATTCTCTGTTCCAGATACTCAACTCTACCATTGCAACATGAATGTCGCCATGTGTAATATACAAACAAATGGGAGTAGCCATGTTGCAATAAAACTTTATTTACAAGAACAGGCAGTGGCTTGCCTCCAGTAATAGTTTGTCAACTCTTGCGCTGAAGCATCCAATGTATATAAGAATTTAGCTGCTCTTCAGTGCATTTAGAATACTAGTTATACCAACCTGGAGGAAACTGAGAAAATAATTCCTCAAATTATTTTCAGTGCTCTATGCTTCAGACAAGGGTGGGAAAGGCTATACGTGATAGTGTAGATACCTTAATTCAAATAATCCCACAAAAACTCTAAAATGTCTCTCTCAAAACATTTGAGCCACACCCGCCCCCCTCACCTGCCATTCCTACAGCTCCCTCTATTTTTGCCTTATCCTGGATGTAGATCTTGGCACCTCTTCAGATTCCACCAGAGGAATTCAATCACCCCAAAATAGGGGCTGGCATCAACAAGTGATACAGTGGGAGTTTTACATACGATATCTCACCACAGACTTCTTAAATGTTCCCATTAGAATATATCTATACCTCAGATTCCCTTCTCAGCCATATCAATCCTGGGGGTTTTGCTGCATGTAATTACACAACTGCCCTTTTGCCTGTTACTTAATCTTTCCCGGACCCCCGAACTTCAACTTTCTTTCTCCTTTATTATGCAAAGCGATTCTGCTTGGCTCCAGGACTGTACCTTCAACTTCACATAACCAAGTCTATCCTAGACTTCAGAAAAACCAAGGCCTTGCTGTTGATACTATTAACCCTGCTTTGAGGCAGGCTAAGTTAAAGATGGAAAATAAACCTTCTCCTTATACAGATATAGTTTGTCAGGCATTCTAAAATTGTGTGTGTGTGTGTGTGTGTGTGTGTGAAGGAAAAAAGCATGTATATTTTTACTAATGTTATCTACAGGCCATGCTGTTTGACCTTGGGACTCCAGCTGTATACACCACTCATAGTGTAGTTTGTCCTGACTCCTGGACAGATCTTCCAGGCTGGTGAAGGCCTGATGCACAAGATGTATGACTAGGATGCTGAGGTTGCTAGAGGGAGAGGTGAGCAGGAGATTCTGGTGTGATCTAGAAACAAGAAAACGAATCCTGGGTGAGTAACTAAACATACAATGATGTGAAGGAGCATGGGCAAACTATGTGAGAAGAAGCATGTAATCAGGTACAAATGATTCAGGTGCGTGATTATACATCATGTTTAAATTAACCTGAAAGATTGAGTTAGACTGGAGAGAAATCAAATCGTTATACCCTTCTGGGATAGTTCCAAAATTAATGAATCTCATCAGAAGAAAATTGGCTGAATTGAAAACAAGATTATTTTGTTCTGTGTCACTTGTTTGTGACTTCAGTGCCTCCTCTTGACACCTGCCTAACTTCTCCAGGTCAATGGGACTTCATACTTTCGGTTTCTGTGTTAACATCACCCCCTTCGTTAGAGCTGCTTCTCTGGTAGAGTGGGTTAGGGTTTTGACCTTTATGGTCAAGGAATAAAGTCTGTACTTGGAGGATTTGGAGATAACTTTAGAGAAGTGGATGGCAAATAACTCAACTTGCATAATAACACTAATTGGTTAGTAGTGGCTATGTAAATGCTGTGTTGAGAGGGATTCTGAAGTCATATCAAGGGTAAACAGGCACAAGGTTTTTCCCCTTTGATGTTCTAAAGTGCTGCTGGCCTGCCCACACTATCAAGGATTTTCAAGGAAGAGTTTGGTAGACTAAAGAAAAAGTGACTGCTTTGGAGAAAGACAAGCCTCGGTTTGAACACTGACTCTTCCACTTAGTATCTGTGTTTCAGGCAAAGAGCATAAAAGCCTCTCTGAGTTCATACACCTTTATTTGTGAAATGGGGACAATAGCACCCACCCGTAGAGTTGCTAAAAATGATTTATCATATGTTAAAATCTAGCACAGACCCTGGCACATGGCTAGTAAAAGTATGCTAGTCCCCCTTCCTGACTACAAAGATACCATGCTCTCTCATCCAGAAATCTCAGATTTATCAACTGGTATAAAAATCATCTGACAGAAGCCTTGATTCAAGACTGGAGATCTTTCCAAGGTATATACACCTCTGTGTTCACTGAAGCATTATTTACAAGAGCCAAGAATGGAAGCAACTGAGGTCTCCGTTGATAGATAAGTGGATAAAGAACATGTGGTGTATATATATGAACAGGAAAATTACTCAGCCATCAGCAAGATTGAAATATTGCCATTTGTGACAATATGGATGGACCTAGAGGGTATTGTGCTAAGTGAAATAAGTCAGGCAGACAAAGACAAATGCCACATGATTTTCCTTACATGTGGAATCTAAAAAACAAATGAACAAACATAACAAAGCAGAAACAGACTCATAGACACAGAGAACAAACAGTGCTTGCAAGAGGTTGGGGGGGGTGGCGATGAGTGAAATAGGTGAGGGAGATTAAGAGGCACGAATTTCCAGTTATAAAATAAACAAGGGGATGTAATGTACACCATAGGGAATATAGTCAATATTATTATAATAACTTCATATGGTGACAGATGGTAACTAGACATATCATGATCATTTTGTAATGTATGAAAATATCAAATCATTATGTTGCACACCTGAAACTAATATTGTAAGTCACTTATACTTCAATAAAAAATAAAATTAAAGATTGAAAAAAGACTGTAGATCTTTTCAGTCTGGGACAAAATGTTACAGAGACCAATGTGACTGTCAACAAGTTTGTCTCTCTTTGAGGGATACAAAATCGAGAAGCAAGAACTTGAAGTGAATGAAAATGTAATTTAATTCACAATCAAAGAAAAATTCTACAGCCTGAGAATCAGAGAATATCCTTGGAATGGACTCTCTTCAGTACCATAAATTTAACCAACTGCATTCTTTAAGTATCCACCTTGTCAGCCTTTTGAAATGAAGGTTGATTAGGTTCAATGGGAAATCTGTATTTCATCATGAAAATGGAACACAATGTCCTTGGCTTAGTCTCCCAAGGAGTAGCAATTTGGGGCACTATGTGCAAAGCATGAAGTAAAAACAGAGGTAGCAGATTTATTTCAGGCATGCCAAACGGAGGCACGCATATGCATAGTCCAAGAAGAATGAAAAGCCGTAGCTTCCACTCTCACTGTACAGACGTCTGTAAAAGGAAAACTCCCTTAAGGGGCTTCTCTAGCCTTTCACATTACAAATAATAGTTTACAAAAATGGAGACATTACAAAGAAGGGAGACACTTTAGATTGAGTTGATTTCTTTAAATACTAGGGGAAGAAAAACACAATTATCAAGGGGTAAATGCAGCAATGGTTAAGTCTTGTCAAAAGAAACCAAGCCCCATTGGGTGTTTCCCAAATCTTCGCTTCTTTGAAATGGTTTAATGCACAGCCCAAGAGAATTTAACTATCTAATAACCTGAACAAAGTTAAAAAGGTATAGTGGAATAAAAAGTGTGCGTATTATGCATCTCATTTCTAAAACAACAATGAATTGTGTGCTAGATTTATCAGGTTAATTAAGGAGTCTGTTAGCAATGAAGTAAAAGCTGGCACATTCCCAATTCTGGCTGATACTAACCCAGACATAGACATAACTGATGTTTCTCCAGTACAACCAAGATGCTTCATCTAATTCAGAGACAACACATTATCTATAACAGGCTTAAAGTCAGATTGGAAGCCAAAATGTTGTCAACGTTTTTAGATCAAGTAATACACTTCTGAAAAGCTGAGTAAGCTGTTTGGCTGATGGAACAGTAAAGAAATGAAAGGATAGGAGGACCTTCAGGATGGCAGAGGAGTAAGATGTGGAGATGACCTTCCCTCCCACAGATACATTAGAAATACATCTACATGTGGAACAACTCCTACAGGACACCTCCTGAACGCTGGCAGAAGACCTCAGACTTCCCAAAAGGCAAGAAACTCCCCACGTACCTGGTTAGGGCAAAAGAAAAAAAGAAAAAACAGAGACAAAAGAATAGGGATGGGACCTGCACCTTGGGAGGGAGCTGTGAAGGAGGAAAAGTTTCCACACACTAGGAAGCCCCTTCGCTGGTGGAGACGGGGTGGCGGGGGTGAAGCTTCAGAGCCACGGAGGAGAACGCAGCAATAGGGGTGCAGAGGGCAAAGCGGAGAGATTCCCACACAGAGGATCAGTGCCTACAAGAACTCACCAGACTGAGAGGCTTATCTGCTCACCTGTCGGGGAGGGTGGGGGTTGGGAGCTGAGGCTTTGTCTTTGGAGGTTGGCTCCCAGGGAAAGGACTTGGTTTGGCTGCATGAACACAGCCTAAAGAGGGGCTAGTGTGCCCCAGCTAGCTGGGAGGGAGTCCGGGAAAAAGTCTGGAACTGCGTAAGAGGGAAGAGACCATTGTTTTGGGGTGTGCGAGGAGAGGAGATTCAGAGCACCGCCTAAACGAGCTCCAGAGACCGGCTCGCACCAGAGACGGGCATGAGACGCTAAGGCTGCTGCTGTACCACCAAGAGCCTGTGTACAAGCACAGGTCACTATATCCACATCTCCCCTCATGGGAGTCTGTGCAGCCCGCCACTCCCAAGGTGCTGTGATCCAGGGACAACATCCTCGGGAGATCACATGGCGTGCCTCACACTGCTGCAAATGTTACACCAGCCTCTGCCACTGCAGGCTCACCCCACATTCCACACCTTTCCCTCTCCCTGGCCTGAGTGAGCCAGAGACCCCTAATCAGCTTCTACTTTAACCCTGTCCTGTATGAGCAAAGAACAGACGCCCTCAGGTGACCTAAATGCAGAGGCGGGGCCAAATGCAAAGCAGAACCCCAGGAGCTGTGCAAACAAAGAAGAGAAAAGGAAATTTCTCCCAGCAGCCTCAGGAGCAGTGGATTAAATCTCCAAAATCAACTTGATGTACCCTGCATCTCTGGAATACTTGAACAGACAACAAATCATCCCAAAATTGAGGTGGTAGACTGTGTGATTTTGTCTGTATAGCTTTGCTTTTACCATTTATCCTAGGGCTCTGTCTGTCCATTTTGTTTGGGTTTTTTTTGTTTATTTCGTTTTTAGTGCTAGTTATCATTGGTTGATTTGTTTTTGCTTCAGTTGCTCTCTTTTTTTACAATGCTTTTTAATTTTTTTATTTTTAATAACTATTTTTTTTCTCCCTTTTCTTCAGAGCTGTGTGGCTGACAGGGTCTTGGTGCTCCAGCCAGGTGTCAGGCCTGTGCCTATGAGGTGGGAGAGCCGAGTTCAGGACATTGGTCTACCAGAGACCTCCCAGCTCCACGTAATATCAAATGGCGAAAGCTCTCCCAGAGAGCTCCATCTCAATGCTAAGACCCAGCTCCACTCAATGACCAACAAGCTACAGTCCTGGACCCCCTTTGCCCAACAGCTAGCAAGACAGGAACACAACCCCACCCATTAGCAGAAAGACTGCCTAAAATCATAATAAGGTCACAGACACCACAAAACACACCACTGGATGCGGTCCTGCCCACCAGAAAGAAAAGATCCAGCCTCATCCACCAGAACACAGAAACCACTCCCCTCCACCAGGAAGCCTACACAACCCACTGAAGCGACATTAGCCACTGGGGGCAGACACCAAAAACAACAGGAACTGTGAACGTGCAGCCTGTGAAAATGAGACCCCAAACACAGTAAGTTAAGCAAAATGAGAAGACAGAGAAACACACAGCAGATGAAGGAGCAAGGTAAAAACCCACCAGAACAAACAAATGAAGAGGAAATAGGCAGTCTTCCTGAAAAAGAATTCAGAGTAAGAAGAGAAAAGATGATCCAAAACCTTGGAAATAGAATGGAAAAAATACAAGAAACATTTAACAAGGACCTAGAAGAACTAAAGAGCAAACAAACAATGCTGAACAAATAAATGAAATTAAGAATTCTCTAGAAGGAATCAATAGCAGGATAACTGAAGCAGAAGAATGGGTAAGTGACTTGAAAGATAAAATGGTGCAAATAACTACTGAAGAGCAGAATAAAGAAAAAAGAATGAAAAGAATTGGGGACAGTCTCACAGACCTCTGGGACAACATTACACACACCAACATTCAAATTATAGGGATCCCAGAGGAAGAGAAAGGGAATGAGAAAATATTTGAAGAGATTATAGTTGGAAACTTCCCTAATATGGGAAAGGAAATAATCAAGTCCAGGAAGCACAGAAAGTCCCATACAGGATAAATCCAAGGAGAACCACACCAAGAAACATATTAATCAAACTATCAAAAATTAAATACAAGGAAAAAATATTAAAAGCAGTAGGGGAAAAACAGTACATAACATACAAGGGAATCCCTCTCAATGGTGAAAGAATGAAACCATTCCCTCTAAGATCAGGAACAAGACAAGGTTGTCCACTCCTACCACTATTATTCAACAAAGTTTTGGAAGTTTTAGCCACAGCAATCAGAGAAGAAAAAGAAAAGGAATCCAAGTTGGAAAAGAAGAAGTAAAGCTGTCACTCTTTGCAGATGACATGATACTATACATAGAGAATCCTAAAGAGGCCACCAGAAAACTACTAGAGCTTATCAATGAAGTTGGTGAAGTAGTAGGATACAAAATTAATGCACAGAAATCTCTTGCATTCCTATACACTAATGATGAAAAATCTGAAAGAGAAATTAAGGAAGCACCCCCATTTCCCATTGCAACAAAAAGAATAAAGTATCTAGGAATAAACCTACCTAAGCAGACAAAAGACCTGTATGCACAAAATTATAAGACTCTGATGAAAGAAATTAAAGATGATAAAAATAGATGGAGAGATATACCATGTTCTTGGATTGGAAGAATCAACATTCTGAAAATGACTCTACTACCAAAAGCAAGCTACAGATTCAATGCAATGCCTATCAAACTACCACTGGCATTTTTCACAGAACTAGAACAAAAAAGTTCACAATTTGTATGGAAACACAAAAGATCCCGAATTGCCAAAGAATCTTGAGAAAGAAAAACGGAGGTGGAGGAATCAGGCTCCTGCACTTCAGACTATACCACAAAGCTACAGTAATCAAGACAGTATGGTACTAGCACAAAAACAGAAATACTGATCAACGGAACAGGAGAGAAAACCCAGAGAGAAG
Source organism: Phocoena sinus (assembly GCF_008692025.1). Taxonomy (NCBI): domain Eukaryota; kingdom Metazoa; phylum Chordata; class Mammalia; order Artiodactyla; family Phocoenidae; genus Phocoena; species Phocoena sinus. The sequence goes on from NC_045763.1 coordinate 133,820,243, forward strand.
CCCACGCACATATGGTCACCTTATTTTTGATAAAGGAGGCAAGAATATACAATGGAGAAAAGACAGCCTCTTCAATAAGTGGTGCTGGGAAACCTGGGCAGCTACATATAAAAGAATGAAGTTTGAACACTCTCTAACACCATGCACAGAAATATACTCAAAATGGATTAAAGACCTAAATGTGAGGCCAGACACTATAAAACTCTTAGAGGAAAACATAGGCAGAACACTCTATGACATAAATCATAGCAAGATCCTTTTTGACCCACCTCCTAGAGAAATGGAAATAAAAACAAAAATAAACATATGGGACCAAATGAAACTTAAAAGCTTTTGCACAGCAAAGAAGACCATAACCAAGAGAAAGAATCAAATGACAAAGGATTAATCTCCAAAATTTACAAGTAGCTCATGCAGCTCAATATGAAAAGAAAAACAACCAACCCAATCCAAAAATGGGCAGAAGATCTAAATAGTTCTCCAAAGAAGATATACAGGTTGCCAACAAACAGATGAAAGGATGCTCAACATCACTAATCATTAGAAAAATGCAAATCAAAACTATAATTAGGTATTGCCTCACACCCGTCAGAATGGCCATCATCAAAAACTCTACAAAGTATAAATTCTGGAGAGGTTGTGGAGAAAAGGGAACCGTCTTACACTGTTGGTGGGAATGTAAATTGATACAGCCGCTATGCAGAACAGTATTGAGGTTCCTTAAAAATGTAAAAATAGAAGTACCATGTGACCCAGCAATCCCACTACTGGGCATATACCCTGAGAAAACCATAATTCAAAAAGAATCATGTACCACAGTGTTCATTGCAGCTCTATTTACAATAGCCAGGACATGGAAGCAACCTAAGTGTCCATCGACAGATGAACGGATAAAGAAGATGTGGCACATATATACAATGGAATATTACTCAGCCATGAAAGGAAACAAAATTGAGTTATTTGTAGTGAGGTGGATGGACTTAGAGTCTGTTATAAAGAGTAAAACAAATACCGTATGCTAACACATATATATTGAATCTAAAAACAACAACAGCAACAAATGGTTCTGAAGAACCTAGGGGCAGGACAGGAATAAAGACGCAGACTTAGAGAATGGACTTGAGGACACATGGAGGGGGATGGGTAAGTTGGGATGAAATGAGAGAGTGGCATGGACATATGTACACTACCAAATGTAAAATAGATAGCTAGTGGGAAGCAGCTGCATAGCACAGGGCATTTAGCTCGGTGCTTTGTGACCACCTACAGGGGTGGGATAGGGAGGATGGGAGGGAGATGCAAGAGGGAGGGTATATGGGGATGTATGTATACATTTAGCTGATTTACTTTGTTATACAGGAGAAACTATCAGACCATTGTAAAGCAATTATACTCCAATAAAGATGTTAAAAATAAAATCCATAGGAGTTTTAGATGTAAAAAAAATTTAAAGGATAATTCAGTGTGCTTATACAGTTAGAGAATCATTTATTCAAGTTCATGACATATTCTTCCTCAGTCCTGCACCTTTAAATCAAGTTGACCTCCCCTGGATGAGGTAGCTAAGGCCAGTTAAGATGAGAGGTGCAGGTAACCAATTCCCTGCAGTGGTTTTGGCCCTCAGCACCTCTGCAGGACTATTAAGTTTTTGGAACACTAGAGAAAAGTACAACAAGCTGGACACCCAATTTGTACTGTAGCCCATGTGTATTAATGAGCACCCAGTATGCATCTGGCTCTATGCTTGGTATTGTGGATACATAGGTAAATGAAACATGACTCTTCCTGCAAAGAGCTTGTTGGTAAGTGGGGAAAACAGATGGGAAACAAACAGTTATGTTGCAAAATGGTAACATTGGATATAAACAACTACAGAAACTGAAATGTGAAAGGATAGCTATTTCTGAATCAAGAGGGCAACGTGAGGGTCAGGGAAGACGACTGAAAAGTGGTGATCTTTGAACAATGACTGAGTTGTCCTGTGGACAAAAAGGAGGGTGCATTTTAAGCAGTGCAGACAAGACCCAATGTGTGGAGGCATGGCTAAGGAATAACAGTCAAGAGTTTTTGGCGTGGCCAGAGTGGAGAAGCTGTGTCCAAAATCTGAGATTTTGGCCTTTGGGACAGGGATGGGCATCTTGACACTTTACACAGTGCTGTGTAACATCCCCACTCCCAGCACCTCACCCAGGTGAGACTCTAGTCCTAAGGAGGTGAAGTCAGTGCTGACAGCATCCTGTGTTCGTCACTCCCTCTGATGAGATTTTTATTTTTTTTTTCCCTTGAGCAAATATTTCCTTTCAATAAATATGCATTGAGCATACTGGTATGCTAGTATTATGAAAGGCACAGAGAAAGCAGTATTGTCATTAAATGGAATTAGCATAGGTTAAAAGTGAATGTCTGAAATCAGACTGTCTGTGTTCAGAGTTTGGTTTAACACTCACTAGCTGTGTCATTTTAGATAAAGTACTTCATTTCTGTAAATGAGATAATACTGGTATTTCACTGTAGCATGGCTACAAGGGTTAAATGAAACATAGTATGTATAATACTTAAAACACTGCCTGATACAAAATAAGTGTTAGGTAAACGTTGGCTGTATCCATCATCTTTGGGTGCTAGAATGAGCACTGCACAAAGTAACTCGCAACATAACTGTTACCCTGCGTGCCCCTTGGCCTCCTCTGTTCCATCCATGTTTCATTCCCTGCAATAGAAGTAACCCTTTCTACACAGCTCCAGAGAGTTTCCTCTGGACTTCTGAAGAGCTCACTTTGTCGGCTGTTTCTCCTAGGAAATCACATTCTTTCCTCACAGAGCATCAAGGTCCCCCCCCCTACAAATCAAAACATGTCCTTCTCAACTTCATCCCACACTCATATTCCCACTGACAGACAACAAATGCTATCTGCAACCCCTGCAAAACTCATTTATTTCAACATGAAGTCAGCTTGTTCCTGATGAACTGCAACAAGAAAGGTAAGGACCACGGGACTGTTCAGAGGTTGGTGGTTCCTTGAGTGTTACGAAGGACTAGAAAGTTAGGTGAGAGGGGGGAGAGGACAGGAGCTGGGGGACAGAATGAGAAAGGAGTCAGTGAGACCCACAGGGTCAGGCTGCTCATGGCAGAATCTGAGTCCAAAGAAACCTAGAAATCCTAGGATTAGCCTTCAAGGAGGTGCTTCTTTGATTCCTAAACCTGAGTGATTCAGAAGGAGCCCAATGCGTGGGGAAAGAAAGGAGGAGGAGAGAGAGGAAGATCTGACGACTATCCTTGGCAATAAGGGAAAAATCAGTACAAGCAGCATAACGGTTGAAAATCTGTGCCAGCCTCTATGGTTGCATGCTACCTGCAAGCTGGTCACTGTGACATCCTGAGAACAAAACTACAAGGAAGCGTTCATGGCAACCAGCAGCTGCAGGACTGTGGGATATGGCAACCTGGGCAGAAAGGAACCCGTGTCACCAAACAGCTCTCAGGCACAGCGGTGTGTCTGTGGGTGGCCAGTGTCCCACGGACAATAGATGATTTAGCTACAGCCTTCTGATTAACCTGCCAGAAACTGAAATATAAGATCAAGGAGACAGACACGGATGTACTAATGAAGCAGTGATTTAAAAAGAAAACCCCCCGTCAGTCAGTCTTAGACGAGTAATGTGCTTTCCCTGCCACAGTGCAGCCTCACTATTCCCTCACTCCTCCCCTAGGGAGTGGGCAGAGGCCACAACAACAAAAAAAGATATGGGAACATATGTATAACTGATTCACTTTGTTATAAAGCAGGAACTAACACACCATTGTAAAGCAATTATACCCCAATAAAGATGTTAAAAAATAAAAAATAAAAATTACCTAGCATCGAAGGAGCAGGTCAAATTTCTAGTCACACATAATACAGCTGTTTTTCAAAGGAGGAGGAGGCTCGGAGGGAGGAGGCGAGAGGAGTAGCAGGGAAGGGTGACATCCTGAGGTAGTTTTGACTATGATTGATGGCCCTGTGCTGTATCCTCACTCATGTAGAAAATTAGAGCGAGATCGTTCCAGATACTGGTCCATCTGAGTTCCTTTTTGGGTCCATCCTCTAAACCCAGTTACTCTCCTGGGAGCCCTCTGTTCCTGCCTGAGGGCCTCATTATTCAAAATTCCTAGCAGAAGAAAGCAAAACCACTTGTTTCTTTCCTATTCTCTCTCTTTTACTGTGCGGAATAAAATCATTTTGAGGAGTTCTTCACTTCGTGAATTAAGGGAAAAGTCATTTCTCTTGGAGCTTCAGGTTATTTTTCTAGGAGGTTCAAAAGCGACAGTGACAATTACTTCTGAGGGTGTCTTCATCAAATTTGCCGTGGCGCCATCTCTGCTAAATTGGCCTGTCTCTCCACCCCTCCGCTGGACTCCCCCGTGCCCTCCTACACATAGCCTGCTTTGTACCAGGCAGGATTTATTGTATAACTCTGCCTCTCCATTTAATTAGTCTGCTACAATTTTAGGCAGATCTTACAAGGTTTCAGTTTCTCTCCTAAGGGGCGGAGCAACTGAACATCCATATTTTTCACAGGGTCTATACTGTGACCAAATATGCCCTCAATCCAACCAAGGGCAGACATCTACAAGCTGCTTTCATAAGATGCCTCCAGGAAGAAGTAAGGTAGAATGTAGCATCATTCAATTTTAAAAGGATGTCATTCTATGAATGACATTCAGTTCACTCACATTTATTTTTACAACCTCTGTTAATATATCACCTTTTATAAAAACCCAAAGTCCACTGCAAAATTTGGAAAGTATGTATATTTGAAGTTATAATTGGCTACCACTTTGTTTCAACATGGAAGGCTGAAACACCTACCCAACCCAGTCAAAAGGGGATTATATTTACCGAAAGTTACATTCGTGCCAACCAGCAGATAAATGAAAAATGCACGTCCAATCAGCTACATATTAGTCTGATTTGAGACAACCAAACCATACTTTCACTCTGTTCAGGAGAAGTTTTCTTTTTAAAGGAACCTCGTCATGAATTCTGTAGTGAAGCAGGTAAGTTGAGATACCAGTCTTCTGACCTCACTGCCTAAAAACAAGCAATGTGTTTGCAGCACTGCAGGGATTTGAACCCATGGGAAGGAAAAGGGGGGATGAGAGTTACCTCTTTACCCCCACCCCCTCCCCAGTGTCCTTTTACCCCACATCAAAAACACCAGCTCTGTTCTCAAATTCTAATCAGCAGAAGGAATATGGTTCCATCCAGCTGGGATGCGCAGTGTTGGGGTGACCTTGGAAAAAATTGGGCTCCACACCGTTACAACTTTATAGATTAAACCCAGCAACTTGAACTGCATGAGGGAGAGAGGTGAGGCAGTGACGGACAGTGGAGCTAAGACCACCCTGGACTGGACAGGCAGAAATGCCACTGGAAATACCAAGTGTGTCTCCAGTCAACCTTATTTTTAACACAAAGCCCTTTCTCTGTGGGAGGACACTTGCCGAAACGTGATCTAAACTCATATCCAGAAGAAAAGTGCATTCCTGGAATTGAAATTGAGATCTTTCTCTCCCCTCTGGAGGCCCCTGGTCCTCATGGCAGGTGACTACTTTGAGCTTCGTTGGAGGCCAGCCTTAGACAGACCAGCACAGGAGGTGATACCTCCCCTAGTTCCTGGCTAATTCTCCTTTCTGCCCTTTCTCCCAGCCCAGACTTTCCCTGCTTCAGTACCTGCTGCCCAACATGGCTTTGGTCTAGCTTCTGGTGATTGTAGCAAGCTTTGGTTTCTGTCACCAAATGGGCCTTGATATTGTTAAGGCTGGAGTCTTTTTTAGGAATCTGCCTGCTTCCTCTGCTCCCCTTTCTGTTCCTTTCACTGTATGGGTCACTTTTGTGGGTTTTTCCCAAAGATCTGGCAGTAGTGTGGGAGTTAGTCTGTCGAGCTCTCTCCTCTTCCTTGTTTTCTCCAAGGTAACTATAAAGGCCCTTTTGGTTTTAAGGGTTTGCTTTTAATATGTACAGAAAAAAAAGCAGGCAAAAACCTAATAGTGATAATAAATACAGTGAAGTTACAAATCTTAAGAAATCCTTCAAAGTCTCTACAGCATTGGTCTCCAGGCTATAGTTATGGCTCCCCTTAAGATGGTAACTGAAAACTACACTTGATTTCCCCATTTTAAAAGTTGGAGCCTACTAACTTTCACCATCCCCATCCCATCTCACACATTGATAACCATTTAGTGAAAGCATGGACCACGTTAGTCCCTAAGGACCTTGCAAACTGAGGGGCCTTCATGTCTCTCAGCCTCCATCTCATGTAGTCCTTGGGTCACAGATATTTAAACAAACCTTTAATCTCTTAAGTTCCCATCTTAAACATCCCCATTTAATTTGGTTTATTTACACCAAGGGGCTAATTTTTTAAGCTTCTTTACACCAAGGGGCTAATAACTATGTACTACGTTACCTATCTAGGGGTATTTACATTTAAAAAATATTCCAGAGAGAAAGAGAAATAAAAGGAATGACACTCTAGTGGGGGAACTTAAGGCATATATCGTGGAAAGCCAGAGGGAAAACTGACTAATACACTTGAACTGTCCCAGTACCTGGGATGGAAGACCCTGGTTCAGCTCTGTCTCTGTCCACTGTTAGAAGCTTTTTTAATATTAATGTGGATTGTAGTCAAGAGCTGTTCCAGCACATTCTTCACATCAAGATCAGAAGACGGGGGGTTATAAAATGGGATCTAAATTCCAGTGGGTTTGAATTGTGGTAAAATAAACCCGAGAGGAGCCAAATCGAAGAGCTGCCACCTGGGCTCAGTCTGGCTTCCAGTCAGTGTGTGCGGGGCACGCCCAGTCTGCTCAGCACCAGTCTAGGCACGGAACAGATCACACAGAGCCTCTTCTCTTTCTGGACGTAACTGAGGATGCACAATGGACAAATACAGAGTCAACGCTTGATTATACATGCTAACGTTGGGAAGCAATGGTGCAGATAATCAAAAGCAGCAGCTCATTGGAAAATTATACATGCCCTGCTCCCTACCAGGGCTGTGGGAAGCAAAAGGAAAGAGAAAAGGTAGCACCAGGCAACACAAGCAGAATAAGCTGGAAGGAAACAGGGGATGTGTTGGGCAATAATTTGCATCACAGCAACTGTCTTGGCAAACTGGTGTGAGGGGATGTTTTGTATGTTTAATTATATGTGTTGGTTAAAGGATATAACTGTTTAATATATATCAGTTGTACTGGGGTTTTTAAAAATTCAGGTGGTAGAGTCACTTGTTCAGAGAAACCCTGAGGGAGACAATGATGATGATAATTACAACAACAACAAAACAACAGATAAAAGCCAAGGCCTGGAATTTGGGCTACGATGACTTTACTAAAATAATCTCTCCACTTGGTATTTTATGGTTTACAGACTTATTAAAGGAATTGGTTAAAGAATTGTCACCTTGATTTCTCAGTCCATTTCAAACTGAGGGAGTGGACTCAAGCCAAGACCAAGAATTCCCTCGGCTGAAAATGCACTAGTGTCAACACTAGTGGCCTGGGGCTAAACAGGGCCTTACTGTGTCCACTTCCCTCCGTGTGTCACAGCAACTTAATGAAAGTAGTAAAAGAAGAGTCATGGTCTCCAGACCTTAGTCTCCCTTTACCAAGGCCCTGGCCCACGTCCATACCATCCACATCTCTGCCTTTCCCCACTCAAAGCCTTCCTCCATTCGTTTCTACTGAGGGTGCCTGCGCCTCCTTCCCCAGATGAAAGGAGCTTTTCCCACCCAGGGGAAAGACGCTCCTGCATCTTGGTTCAGTTGCTAAATGTTTGCGACTCCTTTGACCTCTGAGCTGGGCCAGGTAGAGAAGAACTGGTGAAAGCCAGAACTCTTGCTCATCTGCTCCTTACCCTGGGATATGAGGTCCAGCACAGTCCTCCATCTTTACCCACATCAGGATACATTTTCTGACTTCCTGGGATACCTTCCCAAGGGATTGGAGGGCAGACTTTGTCCTCACCTGCCTTCCCATGGTTCTCCAAAGTTCCCATCACTGTGCCTCCCGTGATGGGACACTTCAAGAGAACAGAACCCCACATAACCTGCTACGGCATCACAGAATCCCTGAGGTAACTATGCAGATTAGACCCCTCTATGGTCCTGGGTGACTTTCATTTAAGGCAACATGCGGATTAAATGCTAAAATGAGTGGTACAGGCAGCAAGTGCCAAGGGAGCTCGGAGTAGGGAGAAGTTCACATCCCTCTCTGTTCGATATATAAAGAAGCCAAGGGATTTTCTCCTCTTTGCCTTTGAATTGTCTCCTTATTCCCTTCTTAAACACACCCCCCAACACACAAACAAACACACACACACCACAATTTTTTGCAATAATATGTGACTATAAACCCCAGGGAGTCCAAGAGAATATTCTCAATCTAAGCCCTGACACTGGGCAGCCAAAGTAAAATCTAGTCATTTGGAAAAATATGCAATGAACACCTACTATGTGTCAAAGCAGTGTGCTTGACTCAGGGAATTCAAAAATTAATAAGATGAACCCGTTGTTTTTATGAAGGCTATAGGTGGGGAAGGGGGTGGTTAAGAATGTCAGCAGGCCATGAGGTTCAGGTTGAGAAGTGCTTCAGTTGTGGCACATACAGGCTGCTGGGGAAGGAGAGGAGAAAAGGAGGGACCAGGAAGGCTGCAGGAGAGGTAACAATGCACACATCAGGGGCAGATGAACAATTTAAACTCCTGAACCCAGAACACCCTCTGGAAACTCAAAACAGAATGAAAGCACAGGTGGGTAAATACACATACCTAGATTTGATGTAAAGGTGGGGGCCAAAAGATCTCAGACTTTTAAAAAGTTCAGCCAAAATGGAATTAATGTGGCGTGATAAAGCAAAATACTTTTCCAACATTTTGTGGCCAGTAAAAGACATATTTTGGTGAGCATTTGTACTGAAAAAAGTATGGTAAACTCTAATAGCACACACTTCTCATAAGATTTGTATCCTTCCATTGTGATTTGAGGTAGAAACTTCACATCGTGATGATTTAGAGAAGTAGGATTTTTAGGGCACAAGAGCAATAAGCAAATAAATGCCATAATTAAAAGTAACGGTGACTCAAAACCTAAAGCTGAAGAATGTGCCACAAAATTATTGTGAACAGCTGCCAACATGAGAGTCAATGTCTAAATTCCAGACTGAGACCCTTCTGTGACTCTGGAAACATGACCACAAAGGCCAGCATCTTTTGTATATGGCTGTAATAAATTATTTGGTTAATGGGGAATAAAAAGGAAACTACCCAAAAATGCTGACATCACAAATATCTTAATGATTTGATCAAGTTATAAACACACACACACACACACACACACACACACACTTCCTATCAGGACTTAGTTAACAACTAAATCAAGATATATGGGTGATCGAAACACCCATGTCAGGGACATATAGGGAGGTCCCAGCAATGGGGCAGTGGTCTCTGAAGAACTCACAAAAGCAGCCATATGAGAAAACCAAAGCCCAAATCAGAACCACTTGGGTTTGAACTGGCTACTTTTTCATCATTTTTCTATGTAACCTCAAAATTCTCTTCTCAAGGTATATTGCTTGACATAATAAAGAACATATTTTGGAAAATAATGATTTACATTCATCATCCCCTTTACTGCCCTTTGCTCCTCAACAATTTTATTCCTGACATCATCGTTCTATTGACACCACCTATTCTATTGACACAATAATTATATCTGCAGTTCTCTTGCCTGACTTGTCCAAGATATTTGACACTGTTGGCTACTTCCTCCTTCCTGAAATTTGTCCTTTGACATCTGTGGCAGATCTTCTGTCCAGGCTCTCTTCCTCCACTTCTGGATTCCCCTGATGGACACTTCTGGATATCCCCTTACTTTAAATATTGTTAGCACTGGTGTTCTATCTTTGGTTCTACTTTCTTCTATTCTGCATACTCTCTAGTGGTCATTTGTTCCAATCACTACCTTCCTTCTCATTACTTCCTAGCACAGGAGGCAAAATAAATGCATATGTGAAATGGCTTTTCTCTATTTTCCCTAGTGAATCAATCTCTTTTAACCTCTTTCAGTGTAAAGTTCTATTTATTAGGATGAAGTGAAAACAGAAGTATTGGCCTAAACACCCATCCCAATGATGGGTTCCAGAGCATGGCCCGGTGAAGCTCTAGTGATAGGTGGGATTTGCAATGGTTCTTCTGAAGGTATACTTTGGCTTCTTCTGGTGCCTTCTTTGACAGCAATTTAGGGGACCAATGCAATGTGAAACTCATCTAAACAAGCAGTACTCACTCCCATAGCTTGAAACAGGGACTCAGTCTGCTTGTAAGGGACCCAATCCTCCATGATTTGCACCCCCATGATTGCTACACCACTATATAATGCTTGCTAGATCACCTCAGAAGTGGAATCTGGTGACTGTCCTGGCATCTATCATAAAGACAGAGAAAGGACTTAATACAAGTGTGGCAAGATAACAATTTGGGATATTAATTGTGGTTTCCCCCCACCACTTCCAATAATCTTATTGCCATTCCCTCCTCCATTTAGTACAAATACCCATTTACCTCAAGGAAAGATTGTTACAACAGAAACACTAAAGGACAGTATAGCTGTTGAGTCTCAAAAGAGTGTTCTGAAATGATTGCCAGAGACAACTGTGACAACTGTTACAGTAAAAAGGGCTTTTATGTTCCAAAATCTTGGCTTTTGAGTATCAAAACCAACGTTTTGAAAGGCTCTGAGGCTAAAGTTTGTTCCATAACAACAACAACAAAAATACAATAGGATCCTAGAAGTTGTGAGTAATCTTATACGATGACCAAGTCCCTCAGGCAAGTCCAACATACCAATTTCTAAATCGCCACGCTTTAGACACCCTACCATCAGTATAACTTCCAACATCTACTCTCTTCTCCTGCCCTCGTTCCCCAAAAGGCAATCCAGATGACTTGAAGTATGTGAGAAATGAGGGTAGATGCTAATTAGGTGGGCAGAGTCTGTCCCCCACACCCCCAAATGCCCCCAGAGTCATGGTCTGAATGTAGTAGCTTCTATACTTATTTAATAAAAATCTACTGGGCAGAATGGAAAAACACTGCACAAAATGAGCAATCACAGATCCCTTTCGGGACACGTGTTCTGTTGCTTTCTGTCTCAGAGCTACTGCTGAGTTGGGAGAAGAGGGCATTGCTAGCTCTGAGCTGTTAGCAATGGCCCTCCCCTGTCAGTCCTGCTGCTATAGCTGCTGTTGTTGGCAGCTCTGCCTGTGGCAACTGCTCCCTTCTCCCACTGTGTGCCCACACTCGCAACCTATCCTCCAGCCTTCTCAGAAAAGCTGCAGAATCAGGAACTCTGTGGCCTTCCACCAGATCAGACCCCTGCTCTTCTGCATCCCCGGATCCCAGGACTTCTAATTGGTCTCTCCTGGGCCATAGGAAGCTAGCCTCAATCTCATGAATTAGACTCTTCTTGTGGCTGAATTCTTCCAACTTTGAAACAGTTTTAACTTTCTCAAAGCACTTGCTAAGACTGAGAAGTCAAAAAGAGTGAAAGAATCCTAAAATGCAGGGTTTAGCATTTGGGGCCAGCTGTAAGCTAAATTCAATTTGAATTTTAAAATCTCAGTCTCTCAGAGCTAAGCAGGAGTTTCATCTCCTTAAAAAAAAAAAAAAAAAAGATATTTTTGGCCAGCTGCATTCCCTTGTGGTATGGTGAGGATTAAGTTAAATTTGATTAATGGAGCAAACAAAAATCTGTTGGTTATAAAGTGATGTTTAAATAGAAGTTGTTTCAACATTAAATCTGAAAGTTGTCCTCTGCTGCTTAAAATAAGTAAGAAATATATGATGTAGTTGGATTAAAGATATATTAATCTTTTCTAAAATAACTAATCACAGCTGGGACAGGTAAAGGGTTTACGGAAAACAAAGACTGCCTTGAATATTTTCCCTCTATCCAAATTTAAATGGAATGTTTGCAAGCTCATTAACTTTAATATTAGCAACTTGCTTGCTTCTGAATTTCTTTCTTCCGTCCCGAATAGGAAAAGAAAACGTTGATGAATTTTGTGGACCGGGAATCCACTTCACCGACAATTAGGGACATTCTCCAGGGGCCAGGCAATGCTAGGGATACAAAGAGGTTTAAAACACAGGCTGAGTCTTTAGAGGACTCAAAACTACAGAAAGGTACACCCCACAAATGTGTATAGTGTAATGGAAAGGATGTAGCGGTTATAAGAGTACTTTATAATTGGAATCCAGGGAAAGGTGCAATTAATCCACCCAGGGGTGGGTCAAGGAAGGATAGAGAAAAATATGTGACATTACAAGTGAAGCCTCCCAGGGTATGCAGGGGTTTCTCCAGAAGACAAGCAGAGAAAAAGCATACTTGGCAGAAAGAACCACAAGCAAACTCATGATATGAGACATCCTTGGTATGCTCCATCTCTTCAATTCTTGGGGAATCATGGCTAAAGCCAAAGGTACATGGGACAGAGTGATGATAGTATTAAGAGGCTGAAGAAGTAGATTGGAGCCTCCATACAGAAGAGACCTGTATGCCAGACTAAATAGTTTAGTTTTTATCCAGAGGTGTCCTTGATGCTTTTAATGAGGGCAGTGACTTGATTAAAGGGAGGACAGGGGATCAGATAAAGGCAAAGAAATCATATAGGAAGCTATTACAATAGTAGAGGCAATATGAGAAAAGGGGTGATTTTTTTTCCTGGCTTAATCTAGACTCAGCAGAAGAACGCTTCGCCAAATAACTGATTAACAATATTTATTAGTCGGCGAACATAAAATAGTTTGAACCATATGTAATCGCCATTTTTATAGGTCAACAATGGTTGAGCATGAACAATTTCACATGATTCAGTCTAATATAAAATGACTGCCCATAGCTCCTCCTGATTTAGGAGAGGTACAAGGAGCGCATACCTTAGCAGAATTAAATGTCTAGTACTGGGGATCATAACTGTATAACTTGCTTTGTACACACCCACAGCAGTATTGCTTATAACTAGATTTGTAGTGCTCTGATAAGGGAAAAATCTGTCAAAAATATTGCTTAATATTTTGCTATTTCTCCTATCTCCCCATTGTTGTTTATTTAGGAGTATATCATACAAGAAAGAAAAATATCACAATATACGTATAATGAGAAAGAGAAAGGAAAGTGAGATTCAAGGTAGTAGGAACAAGGGCAAAATAAAGAAATTGAGGGCAGAGTTTGCTAACTGCAACTAGAGAAAATGAGAGTTACATAGATTTGCCTGAGGAACTTCAAAGAAGATCTCTCTGGATTTCAGCTAGAGACAGGAAAGAAATCTGAGACCAGTGATGGGCAAAGGAGGATGACATTCTGAAGGAACTCATGGTGTAGGAAGAGGACTTGGGAAGATTTGGGGTGAGTATTTCTTCTACCAGAGATGCAACATGATTTTGTCTGAATCCAGTCTCAGTAATAGCAACCTCCACCCTGACAAACATTTGTGCACATGCACGCACACACACACACAAACACACACACGCACATCCATACACAAATACACAGTTCCTCTTTGGCTGAAAATTAACATTAAACTGTTCTATTCAAGGAACCAAGGTTTTTCTATCACACCCGAAGAAGTGACAAGTTGCAATTTCCCACCATGTGGTGCTACCGGATTGGGAAGGAGGGACAGCAATCTGAGGAGGCAGAATGCAAGTGGGCCTGGAGATACTGAGGTTATGTTCTCACTTCCCCCCCCACCGCCCCTCACCCATGCCATATGGCGGGCTACACCTGTTCAGAGAACGAACTTCCACACAGAACACACCCCCTTGGCTCTCCCCTGAAACTGCAAACATTACAACCGACAGAGGGAGTAAGTGGTCCCACATCAAAGAGCATTTCCAGATGAAGAGAAAACTTTGAAAAGCCAGCAGGGCTGTTAGCTTTCACAGTGAGGTCAAGTGGTCTGAACTCCTCCACTGACTCACCTGGATCTACCACCAGAGTTAACCACAAGCCTCCACCATGACCTAGTGTTTAGAAAATTGGGAGTGCAGTGGCAGAAAACATGCAATAGGGTCCTGATGGAGAGCCCATGATAGACTGCACAGCCTGTGGTTACACTGGAGGCTCGTCTGCTCTGACACACCAAAGAGGCACTGCTAGGTTGCAAAACTGGCAGTAACACTTAGCAGGTCCTCCCAGAAAGAGAGGTCTATTTCCCTAACCCTTGAATCTGCTGGCATTGAGAACTGCTCTGACTAAAAGTGATGTTATGTGTTCTGAGACTCAGCTTCAAAGGCCCTTGGGAACCAGAAACCATCACCCCATGAACCAGGTCAGCTAACCTGCTGGATGACAAGGGACAAATGCCTACCTCAGCCAATAGCCAGATGACCGCCAGACAATGCAAGTGAGGCAATCCTGCCTGCTGAATCTTGGTGCAGGAGTGAGGTCAGCTGAGACCAGCAGAAATTCCCAGCTGATCCTAGCCCAAGTTGTGAACTAAAAAACAGTTGCTGTTTGAAGCCACTAAATCTAAGGTGGACTATTATTATGCAAAACCTAATGATAGAAAGGTTGGTGCATAATAAAATCATTATTTAGAATTCCTACAGAAGGTCATTTTGAGTTCTTATGAGTTTTTTGGTTGTTTTTCCTGTTTTTTGTTTTCTCTTACTGTCTAGGTTTAGCTCCTATATCTCATTTCTCTCTGCTAGCTGCTTCTAGAAATCCTTTTTCTCCCCTTATTAATGCATTAAATCAGCTGCTGTTTAAGAAATCATATAATTAAGCATAAAATAAAGGGAAATGAGTCCAGAATAAGGGTCTAAGGACTCTTATCAGTAAAGTAAATAAAATGCAATGATTGTGCTAATATTATGGTGGACTAGCTACTCTGAAGGCCTTTCCAATATGAGAGAACTATACCATATATAAACTGAAACAAACATTACTTTAAAGGCATTGCTGGACTCTCATAGAAGTAACTGAGGAGCAGAGAGGGAGCGCTGAAGCTCAAACGGTGAATGGAAGCCAACAGCAAATTTAAATGTACCCTGGGGACAAACGGCAATAATAGCACTAGAACTAAGAGACCACAGCTGGGGTGTGCTGCAAAGTGCAGAGCTCATCTTGAGATGCCAGCATGAAGACAGGATGCTCTATGGGGGCTAAGGAAGTCCCAGGACATAGGGTCCTCTAGCATCTGAAGAACTTAAGAAAAGCCCTGCCTGGAAGAAAGCAAATCAAAGTTAGGCCCTCTGGGGCAGAGACCTTCAGGATGGCGGAAGAGTAAGATGCGGAGATCACCTTCCTCTCCACAAATACATCAGAAATACATCTACACGTGAAACAACTCCTACAGAACACCTACTGAATGCTGGCAGAAGACCTCAGACCTCCCAAAAGGCAAGAAACTCCCCACGTACCTGGGTAGGGCAAAAGAAAAAAGAATAAACAGAGACAGAAGAATAGGGACGGGACCTGCAACAGTGGGAGGGAGCCGTGAAGGAGGAAAGGTTTCCACACACTAGGAAGCCCCTTCCCTGGCAGAGATGGGGGTGGTGGAGGGGGCAAAGCTTTGGAGCCACAGAGGAGAGCCCAGCAACAGGGGTGCGGAGGGCAAAATGGAGAGATTCCTGCACAGAGGATCAGTGCCGACCAGCATTCACCAGCCTGAGAGGCTCATCTGCTCACCCGCTAAGGCGGGCGGGGCTGGGAGCTGAGGCTCGGGCTTTGGAGGTCAGATCCCAGGGAGAGGACTGGCGGCATGAACACAGCCTGAAGGGGGTTAGTGCGCCACAGCTAGCCGGGAGGGAGTCTGGGAAAAAGTCTGGACCTGCCTCAGGGAAGAGACCATTGTTTCTGGGTGTGTGAGGAGAGGGGATTCTAAATAAGCTCCAGAGATGGGCACGAGCCACAGCTATCAGGAGACTAGCATGAAATGCTAACACTGCTGCTGCAGCCACCAAAAATCCTGTGTGCAAGCACAGGTCACTATCCACCCCACCCCACCCTGGGAGCCTGTGCAGCCCACCACTGCCAGGGTCCCATAATGCAGAGACAATTTCCCCAAGAGAACACATGGTGTGCCTCAGGCTGTTGCAACATCACACCAGCCTCTGCTGACACAGGCTCATCCCACATTCCTTACCCCTCACTTCCCCTGGCCTGAGTGAGGCAAAGGCCCGAAATCAGCGCTATTTTAACCCCATCCTGTCTGAGTGGGGAAAAGATGCCCTCAGGCGACCTACACTCAGAGGCAGGGCCAAATCCAAAGCTGAACCCCAGGAGCTGTGCGAACAAAGAAGAGAAAGGGAAATCTCTCCCAGCAGCCTCAGGAGCAGTGGATTAAATCTCCACTATCAGCTTGATGTACCCTGTATCTCTGGAATACCTGAATAGACAACAAATCATCCGAAAATTGAGGCAGTGGACTTTGGGAGCAACTGTAGACTTGGGGTTTGCTTTCTGCATCTAATTTGTGTCTGGTCTTATGTGTATCTTATTTTAGTATTCAGAGTTTATTATCAATGGTAGATTTGTTTACTGATTTGGTTTTTTTTTTTTTTTTTGCGGTACGCGGGCCTGTCACCATTGTGGCCTCTCCCATTGCGGAGCACAGGCTCTGGACGCGCAGGCTCAGCAGCCATGGCTCACGGGCCCAGCCGCTCCGCAGCATGTGGGATCTTCCCAGACCGGGGCACAAACCCATGTCTCCTGCATCGGCAGGCGGACTCTCAACCACTGCACCACCCGGGAAGCTCAATGCTCTCTTTTTTTTTTTGTTTAATATATATATATATATATATATATTTTTTCCATTTTCTCCTTTTGTGAGTGTGTATGTGTTTGCTTCTTTGTGTGACAGTCTGTATAGCTTTGCTTTTACCATTTGTCCTAGGGTTCTGAATGTCCGTAGTTTTCTTCTTTTTCGTATAGTTTTCAGCACTTGCTATTCTTGGTGGTATTGGTTTTTAGTTTGGTTGCTCTCTTTTTTCTTTTCTTTTTTTCTTAAATTTTATTTATTTATTTATTATTTTTGGCTGTATTGGGTCTTCGTTTCTGTGCGAGGGCTTTCTCTAGTTGCGGCAATAGGGGCCGCTCTTCATCGCGGTGCACGGGCCTCTCACTGTTGCGGCCTCTCTTGTTGTGGAGCACAGGCTCCAGACGCACAGGCTCCAGACGCACAGGCTCAGTAGTTGTGGCTCACGGGCCCAGTTGCTCCGCGGCATGTGGGATCTTCCAAGTCCAGGGCTCGAACCCGTGTCCCCTGCATTGGCAGGCAGATTCTCAACCACTGCGCCACCAGGGAAGCCCTGTTTTCTTTTTTTATTACTTTAATTTTTTTATTTTTCATAATTTTATTTTTTATTTTAATAACTTAATTTTATTTGTCTTTTTTTCTCCCTTTTCTTCTGAGCTGTGTAGCAAACAGGGTCTTAGTGCTCCAGCCAGTGTCATGCCTGTGCCTCTGAGGTAAGAAAGCTGAGTTCAGGATATTGGTCCACCAGAGACCTCCCAGCTCCACATAATATCAAACGGCGAAAGCTCTCCCAGAGATCGCCATCTCAACATGAAGACCCAGCTCCACTCAACGACCAGCAAGCTACAGTGCTGGACACCCTATGCCAAACAACTAGCAAGACAGGAACACAACCCCACCCATTAGCAGAGAGGCTGCCTAAAATAATAATAAGGTCACAGACACCCCAAAACACACCACTGGACATGGTCCTGCCCACCAGAAAGACAAGATCCAGCCTCATCCACCAGAACACAGGCACCAGTCCCCTAAACCAGGAAGCCTAACAACTCACTAAACCAACCATAGCCACTGGAGGCAGACACCAAAAACAACAGAAATTATGAACCTGCAGTCTGAGAAAAGGAGACCCCAAATACAGTAAGTTAAGCATAATGAGAAGACAGAGAAACACACAGCATATGAAGGAGCAAGGTAAAAACCAACGAGACTAAACAAATGAAGAGGGAATAGGCAGCCTACCTGAGAAAGAATTCAGAGTAGTGAGAGTAAAGATGATACAAAATCATGGAACTAGAATGGAGAAAATACAAGGAACGTTTAACAAGGACCTAGAAGAAAAGAGCAAACAAACAATGATGAACAACACAATAAATGAAATTAACAATCCTCTAGAAGGATTAATAGCAGAAAAACGGAGTCAGAGGAAGGAATAAGTGATGTGGAAGATAAAATAGTGGGAACAACTACCACAGAGCAGAAAAAAGCAAAAAGAATGAAAAGAATTGAGGACAGTCTCAGAGAAATCTGGGACAACATTAAACATACCAACATTCAAATTATAGGAGTCCCAGAAGAAGAGAAAAAAAAAGGGTCTGAGAAAATATTTGAAGACATTATAGTTGAAAATTTCCTTAATATGGGAAAGGAAATAATCAAGTCCAGGAATTGCAGCGAGTCCCATACAGGATAAGACGCCAAGACACATATTAATAAAAAAATCAAAAATTAAATACAAAGAAAAAATATTAAAAGCATAAGGGAAAAGCAACAAATAACATACAAGGGAAAACCCATAAGGTTAACAACTGACCTTTCAGCAGAAACTCTACAAGCAAGAAGGGAGTGGCAAGACATATTTAAAGTGATGAAAGGGAAAAACCTCCAACCAAGGTTACTTTACTCAGCAAGGATCTCATTCAGATTCAACAGAGAAATTAAAAGCTTTACAGACAAGCAAAAGCTAAAAGAATTCAGCACCTCTAAACCAGCTTTACAACAAATGCTAAAGGAACTTCCCTAAGCAGGAAACACAAGAGAAGAAAAACACCTAAAATAACAAACCCAAAACAAGTAAGAAAATGGTAATAGGAACATCCATATCGATAACAACCTTAAATATAAATGGAGCAAATGCTCCAACCAGAAGACACAGATTGGCCGAATGGATACAAAAATAAGACCTGTATATATGCTGTCTACAAGAGACCCACTTCAGACATAGGGGCACATACAGACTGAAAGTGAGGGGATGGAATAGGATATTCCATGCAAATGGAAATCAAAACAAACTGGAGTAACAATTCTCATATCAGACAAATAGACTGTAAAATAAAGATTATTATAAAAGACAAAGGACACTACATAATGATCAAGGGATCAATCCAACAAGAAAATATAACATTGGTAAATATTTATGCACCCGATATAGGACCATCTCAATACAGAAGGCAAATGGTAACAGCCACAAAAGGGGAAATTGACAGTAACACAATCATAGTAGGGGACTTTAACACCCCACTTTCACCCATGGACAGATCATCCAAAATGAAAATAAATAAGGAAACACAAGCTTTAAATGATGCATTAAAAAAGATGGACTCAACTGATATTTATAAGACATTCCATCCAAAAACAACAGAATACACTTTCTTCTCAAGAGCGCATGGAACATTCTCCAGGATAGATCATATCTTGGGTCACAAATCAAACCTTGGTAAATTTAAGAAAATTGAAATTATATCAACTGTCTTCTCCGACCAAAACACTGTGAGATTAGATTTCAATTACAGGAAAAAGTCTGTAAAAATACAAATAAATGGAGGCTAAACAATACACTACTAAATAACCAAGAGATCACTGAATAAATCAAAGAGGACATCAAAAAATACCTAAAAAAAAAAGACAATGAAAACACAATGACCCAAAACCTATGGGATGCAGGAAAAGCAGTTCTAAGAGAACAGTTTATAGCAATACAATCCTACTTCAAGAGGCAAGAAACATCTCAAATAAACAACCTAACCTTACACCTAAAGCAATTACAGAAAAAACCCAAAAAACCCCAAAGTTAGCAGAAGGAAAGAATTCATAAAGATCAGATCAGAAGTAAATGAAAAAGAAATGAAGGAAACAAGAGCAAAGATCAATAAAACTAAAAGCTGGTTCTTTGAGAAGTTAAACAAAATTGATAAACCATTAGACTCGTCAAGAAAAAAGGAAGAAGACTCAGATCAATAGAATTAAAATGAAAAAGGAGAAATAACAACTGGCACTGCAGAAATATAAATGATCATGAGGGATTACCACAAGCAGCTATATGCCAACAAAATGGAGAACCCGGAAGAAATGGACAAATTCTTAGAAAAGCACAACCACCTGAGACTGCACCAGTAAGAAAAAGAAAATATAAACAGACCAATCAGAAGCACTGAAATCGAAACTGTTATTAAAAATCTTACAAAAAACAAAAGCCCAGGACCAGATGGCTTCACAGGCGAATTCTTTCAAACATTTAGAGAAGAGCTAACACCTATCCTTCACAAACTCTTCCAAAATATAGCAGAGGGAGGAAAACTCCCAAACTCATGCTATGAAGCCACCATCACCTTGATACAAAACCAGACAGAGATGTCACAAAGAAAGAAAACTACAGGCCAATATCACTGATGAACATAGATGCAAAAATCCTCAACAAAATACTAGCAAACAGAACCCAACAGCACAATAAAAGGATCATACACCATGCCCAAATGCGGTCTATCCCAGGAATGCAGGATTCTTCAATATACGCAAATCAATCCAAGTGATTAACCATATTAAAAAATTGAAGGAGAAAAACCATATGATAATCTCAATAGATGCAGAAAAACCTTTTGACAATATTCAACTCCCATTTATGATAAAAACCCTCCAGAAATTAGGCCTCAATATAATAAAGGCCTAAGGTATATATATTATATACCTCAATATAATAAAGGTCATATATGACAAACCCACAGCCAACATCGTCCTCAATGGTGAAAAAAGGAAACCATTTCCTCTAAGATCAGGAACAAGACAAGGTTGTCCACTCTCAACACTATTATTCAACATAGTTTTGCAAGTTTTAGCCACAACAATCAGAGAAGAGAAAGAAATAAAAGGAATCAAAATCAGAAAAGAAGTAAAACAGTCACTGTTTGCAAATAACATGATACTAAATATAGAGAATCCTAAAGATGCTACCAGAAAACTACTAGAGCTAATCAGTGAATTTGGTAAAGTAGCAGGATACAAAACTAATGCACAGAAATCTCTGGCATTCCTATACACTAATGATGAAAAATCTGAAAGTGAAATTAAGAAAACACTCCCATTTAACATTGCAACAAAAAGAATAAAATATAGGAATAAACCTACCTAAGGAGATAAAAGACTTGTATGCTGAAAACTATAAGACACTGATGAAAGAAATTAAAGATGTTACAAACAGATGGAGAGATATACCATGTTCCTGGATTGGAAGAAACAATATTGTGAGAATGACTGTACTACCCAAAGCAATCTACAGATTCAATGCAATCCCTATCGAACTACCAATGGCGTTTTTCACAGAACTGGAAAAAAAAACTTCACAATTTGTATGGAAACACAGAAGACCCCTAATAGCCAAAGCAATCTTGAGAATGAAAAACAGAGCTGGAGGAATCAGGCTCCTGGACTTCAGACAATACTACAATGCTACAGTAATAAAGACAGTATTGTACTGGCATAAAAACAGAAATATAGATCAATGGAACAGGATAGAAAGCCCAGAAATAAACCCACGCCCATAAGGTCACCTTACCTTTGATAAAGGAGGCACAAATATAAAATGAAGAAAAGAAAGCCTCGAAGAGGAACCAAGATGGCAGAGTAGAAGGACGTGCTCTCACTCCCTCTTGAGAGAACACCAGAATCACAACTAGCTGCTGGACAGCCATCAAAAGGAAGACACTGGGACTCACCAAAAAAGATTCCCCACATCCAAAGACAAAGGAGAAGCCACAATGAGACAGTATTCATTGGGGAACAATCACAGTTCCCCAATACAGGGGAACAATCACAGTAAAATCAAATCCCATAACTGCTGGGTGGGTGACTCACAGACTGGAGAACACTTATACCACAGAAGTCCACCCACTAGAGTGAAGGTTCTGGGCCCCACGTCAGGCTTCCCAACCTGGGGGTCTGGCAACGGGAGGAGGAATTCCTAGAGAATCAGACTTTGAAGCTTAGTGCGATTTGATTGCAGGACTTCGACAGGACTGAGGGAAACAGAGACTCCTCTCTTGGAGGGCATACACAAAGCAGTGTGTGCATCGGGAGCCAGGGGAAGGAGCAGTGACCCCAGGGGAGACTGAACCACACCTACCGGCTAGTGTTGGAAGGTCTGCTGCAGAGGTGGGGGGTGGCTGTGGCTCAGTGTGGGGACAAGGACACAGAAGAACTTGTTCTTCACAGAAGAAGTTCTGTGAAGTACTCCCTGGCGTGAGCACTCCCAGAGTCTGTCATTAGCTCCACCAAAGAGCCCAGGTAGGCTCCAGTGTTGGGTAGCCTCAGGCCAAACAACCAATAGGGAGGGAACCCAGCCCCACCCATCAGCAGTCAAGCGGATTAAAGTTTTACTGAGCTCTGCCCACCAGAGCAACAGCCAGCTCTACCCACCACCAGTCGCTACCATCAGGAAACTTACACAAGCCTCTTTAGATAGCCTCATCCACCAGAGGGCAGACAGCAGAAGCAAGAAAAACTACAATCCTGCAGCCTGTAGAACACAAACCACATTCACAGAAAGACAGACAAGATGAAAAGGCAGAGGGCTATGCACCAGATGAAGGAACAAGATAAAACCCCAGAAAAACAAATAAATGAAGTGGAGATAGGCAACCTTCCAGAAAACTAATTCAGAATAATGATAGTGAAGATCCAGGACCTTGGAAAAAGAATGGAGACAAAGATTGAGATGATGCAAGAAATGTTTAACAAAGATCTAGAAGAATTAAAGAACAAACAAACAGAGATGAACAATACAATAACTGAAATGAAAACTACACTAGAAGGAATCAATAGCAGAATAACTGAGGCAGAAGAGCGGATAAGTGACCTGGAAGGCAGAATGGTGGAATTCATTGCTGCGGAACAGAATAAAGAAAAAAGAATGAAAATAAATGAAGACAGCCTAAGAGACTTCTGGGGCAATATTAAATGCAACAACATTCTCATTATAGGCGTCCCAGAAGGAGAAGAGAGAGAGAAAGGACCAGAGAAAATATTTGAAGAGATTATAGTCTAAAACTTCCCTAACATGGGAAAGGAAATAGCCACCCAAGTTCAGGAAGTGCAGCGAGTCCCATACAGGATAAACCCAAGAAGAAACATGCCGAGACACACAGTAATCAAACTGGCAAAAATTAAAGACAAAGAAAAATTACTGAAAGCATCAAGGGAAAAATGACAAATAATATATTAGGGAACTCCCATAAGGTTAACAGCTAATATCTCAGCAGAAACTCTACAAGCCAGAAGGAGTGGCATGATATACTTAAAGTGATGAAGGGGAAGAAACTACAATCAAGTTTACTCTACCCAGCAAGGATCTCATTCAGATTCGAAGGAGAAATCAAAAGCTTTAAAGACAAGCAAAAGCTAAGAGAATTCAGCACCCCCAAACCAGCTCTACAACAAATGCTAAAGGAGCTTCTCTAAGTGGGAAACACAAGAGAAGAAAAGGACCTACAAAAACAAACCCAAAACAATTAAGAAAATGGTCATAGGAACATACATATCGATAATTACCTTAAACGTGAATGGATTAAATGCTCCAACCAAAAGACACAGGCTCGCTGAATGGATACAAAAACAAGACCCATATATATGTTGTCTACAAGAGACCCACTTCAGACCTAGGGACACATACAGAATGAAATTGAGGGGATGGAAAAAGATATTTCATGCAAATGGAAATCAAAAGAAAGCTGCAGTAGCAATACTCATATCAGATAAAATAGATTTTAAAATAAAGAATGTTACAAGAGACAAGGAAGGACACTACATAATGATCAAGGGATCAATCCAAGAAGAATATATAACATTTATAAATATATATGCACCCAACATAGGAGAACCTCAGTACATAAGGCAACTGCTAAGAGCTATAAAAGAGGAAATCGACAGTAACACAATAAGGGTGGAGGACTTTAACAGCTCACTTACACCAACGGACAGATCATCCAAAATGAAAATAAATAAGGAAACACAAGCTTTAAAGGATACATTAAACAAAATGGACTTAATTGATATGTATAGGACATTCCATCCAAAAACAGCAGATTACAATTTCTTCTGAAGTTGCATGGAACATTCTCCAGGATAGATCACATCTTGGGTCACAAATCAAGCCTCAGTACATTTAAGAAAATTGAACTCATATCAAGCATCTTTTCTGACCACAACGCTATGAGATTAGAAATGAATTACAGGGAAAAAAAATGTAAAAATTACAAACACACGGAGCTAAACACTACATTACTAAATAACCAATAGATCAATAAAGAAATCAAAGAGGATATCAAAAAATGCCTAGAGACAAATGACAATGAAAACACAATGATGAAAAACCTATGGGATGCAGCAAAAGCAGTTCTAAGAGGGAAGTTTATAACTTTGCAAGCCTACCTCAAGAAACAAGAAAAATCTCAAATAAACAATCTAACCTTACACCTAAAGGAAGTAGAGAAAGAAGAACAAACAAAACCAAAAGTTAGCAGAAGGAAAGATATCATAAAAATCAGAGCAGAAATAAATGAAATAGAAACAAAGAAAACAATAGCAAAGTTCAATAAAACTAAAAGCTGGTTCTTTGAGAAGATAAACAAAATTGATATACCATTAGCCAGACTCATCAAGAAAAAGAGGGAGAGGACTCAAATCAATAAAATTAAAAATGAAAAAGGAGAAGTTGCAACAGACACTACAGAAACACAAAGCATCCTAAGAGACTACTAAAAGCAACTCTATGCCAACAAGATGGACAACCTGGAAGAAATGGACAAATTCTTAGAAAGGTATAACCTTCTAAGACTGAACCAGGGAGAAATAGAAAATATGAACAGACCAATCACAAGTAATGAAATTGAAACTGTGATTAAAAATCTTCCAACAAACAAAAGTCCAGGACCAGATGGCTTCACAGGTGAATTCTATCAAACATTTAGAGAAGAGCTAACACCTATCCTTCTCAAACTCTTCCAAAAAATTGCAGAGGAAGGAACACTCACAAACTCATTCTATGAGGCAACCATCACCCTGATACCAAAACCAGACAAAGATACTACAAAAAAAGAAAATTACAGACCAATATCACTGATGAATGTAGATGCAAAAATCCTCAACAAAGTACTAGCAAACAGTATCCAACAACACATTAAAAGGATCATACACCATGATCAAGTGGGATTTATCCCAGAGATGCAAGGTTTCTTCAATATACGCAAATCAATCAATGTGATACACCATATTAACAAATTGAAGAATAAAAACCATATGATCATCTCAATAGATGCAGAAAAAGCTTTTGACAAAATTCAACACCCATTTATAATAAAAACTCTCCAGAATGTGGGCATAGAGGGAACCTACTTCAACATAATAAAGGCCATATCTGACAAACCCACAGCAAAATTCATTCTAAATGGTGAAAAACTGAAAGCATTTCCTCTAAGATCAGGAAAAAGACAAGGATGTCCACTCTCACCACTCTTATACAACACCATTTTGGAAGTCCTAGCCATGGCAATCAGAGAAGAAAAAGAAATAAAAGGAATACAAATTGGAGAAGAAGAAGTAAAACTGTCACTGTTTGCAGACGACATGATACTATACATAGAGAATCCTAAAAATGCCACCAGAAAACTACTAGAGCTAATCAATGAATTTGGTAATGTTGTAGGATACAAAATTAATGCACAGAAATCTCTTGCATTCCTATACACTAATGATGAAAAATCTGAAACAGAAATTAAGGAAACTCTCCCATTTACCATTGCAACAAAAGAATAAAATACCTAGGAATAAACCTACCTAGGGAGACAAAAGACCTGTATGCAGAAAACTATAAGACACTGATGAAAGAAATTAAAAATGATACCAACAGATGGAGAGATATACCATGTTCTTGGATTGGAACAAGCAATATTGTGAAAATGACTATACTACCCAAAGCAATCTACAGATTCAATGCAATCCCTATCAACTTACCAATGGCATTTTTTATAGAACTAGAACAAAAAAAATCTTAAAATTTGTATGGAGACAGTAAGGACACCGAATAGGCAAAGCAGTCTTGAGAGAAAAACACGGAGCTGGAGGAATCAGTCTCCCTGACTTCAGATTATACTACAAAGCTACAGTAATGAAGACAATATGGAACTGGCACAAAAACAGAAACATAGATCAATGGAACAAGATAGAAAGCCAAGAGGTAACCCATGCACCTATGGTCAACTAGTCTATGACAAAGGAGGCAAGGATATACAATGGAGAAAAGACAGCCTCTTCAATAAGTGGTGCTGGGAAAACTGGAAAGCTACATGGAAAAGAATGAAATTTGAACACTCCCTAACACCATACACTAAAATAAACTCAAAATGGATTGGAGACCTAAATGTAAGACTGGACACTATAAAACTCTTAGAGGAAAATATAGGAAGAACACTCTTTGACATAAATCACAGCAAGAATTTTTTAAATCCACCTCCTAGAGTAATGGAAATAAAAACAAAAATAAACAAATGGGACAAAAATAAACAAATGGAAATTAAAAAAATAAACAAACAAATGACTAATAAGAACCTGCTGTGTAAAAAAATAAATACAATAAAATTCAAAAATTCAAAAAACCCCACTAATACTAAACTTTCTTTGGGTTATTTGTATGGAAATATGTTAATATAAATGTTTCAGACATTACATGAAATTGAACGCATTTGCACAGCAAAGGAAACCATAAACAAGACGAAAAGACACCTCACAGAATGGGAGAAAATATTTGCAAATGAAGCAACTGACAAAGGATTAATTTCCAAAATATATAAACAGCTCATGCAGCCCAATATTAAACAAACAACCCAATCCAAAAATGGGCAGAAGACCTAAATAGACAGTTCTCCAAAGAAGACATACAGATGACCAAGAAGCACATGAAAAGCTGCTCAACATCACTAATTATTAGAGAAATGCAAATCAAAACTACAATAAGGTATCACCTCACACCAGTTAGAATGGGCATCATCAGAAAATCTACAAACAAGAAATGCTGGAGAGGGTGTGGAGAAAAGGGTACACTCTTGCACTGTTGGTGGGAATGTAAATTGATACAGCCACTGTGGAGAACAGTATGGAGGTTCCTTAAAAAACTAAAAATACAATTACCATATGATCCAGCAATCCCATTTCTGGGCATATAGCCAGAGAAAACTATAATTCAAAGAGTCGTGTACCAAAATGTTCATTGCAGCACTATTTACAATAGCCAGGATGTGGAAGCAACCTAAATGCCCATCGACAGACGAATGGATAAAGAAGATGTGGTACATATATACAATGGAATATTACGCAGCCCTAAAAAGGAACGAAATTGAGTCATTTGTTGAGACGTGGATGGATCTAGAAACTGTCATAGAGAGTGACATAAGTCAGAAAGACAAAAACAAATATTGTATATTAACGCATGTATGTGGAACCTAGAAAAATGGTACAGATGGACCGGTTTTCAGGGCAGAAGTTGAGACACAGATTTAGAGAACAAACGTATGGACACCAATGGGGGGGAAGCCATGAGGAGGTGGGGATGGTGGTGTGCTGAATTGGGCAATTGGGACTGACATGTATACACTGATGTGTATAAAACTGATGACTAATAAGAACCTGCTGTGTAAAAAATAAATACAATAAAATTCAAAAATTCAAAAAACCCCCACTAATACTAAACTTTCTTTGGGTTATTTGTATGGAAATATGTTAATATAAATGTTTCAGACATTACATGAAATTCCTAAGAATCTTATATGTTCTGGTATAATGTTATAAGTCATAATTCTAGTTATTACTTTAAAATATATATCTTAGAAGTAACTAAATTTCCTTGTCAATTGCATTATTATGAACTTTCATCAAATCTTTAACTGTGGTCATTTTTAAGTCTTTTGTCATTTACAGACAGTCCTGGGTGTACTCTGATGCTTTTGCAAAAATGTTCCTATAAAGGGGTTTCATCTTCAAGGAATTCATGGAAAAGACTCTGACAAGTACACGTTTCTGGTAAGTGACTATACTGCTGAACTGAATGAATAAGCATTTTCAGAACTCTAATGGAAAATGGATGAATTCATAAAATTGCTAACAAAAGATGAAGATGAAAAAAAATTAATTACATGGGATTGAGTGAACTCATGTGGATGTTTATAATTTTTGTGACTTTCTGTTTGAAATAAAAAAATGTGATATAAATTTATGTAAAAATAATGTAAAACAATGCTACTCTTCTCATATATTTTCCTTGTTTTGGAAAATATAGATATTTTCTGTTAAAAAAAAAAAAGACAGCCTCTTCAATAAGTTGTGCTGGGAAAACTGGACAGCTACAGGTAGAAGAATGAAATTAGAACACTCCCTAACACCATACACAAAAATAAACTCAAAATGGATTAAAGACCTAAATGTAAGGCCAAACATTGTAAAACTCTTAGAGGAAAACATAGGCAAAACACTCTGACATAAAGCACAGCAAGATCCTTTTGAATGGAAGTAATGGAAATAAAATTGAAATTAAAAAAATGGAAATAAAAAAATAAACAAATGGGACCTAGTGAAACTAAAAAGCATTTGCACAGCAAAGGAAAACATAAACAAGACGGAAAGGCAGCCCTCAGAATGGGAGAAAATATTTGCAAATGAAGCAACTGACAAAGGATTAATCTCCGAAATATACAAGCAGCTCATGCAGCTCAATATGTAAAATAAACAACCAACCCAATCCAAAAATAGGCAGAATATCTAAATAGACATTTCTCCAAAGAAGATATACAGATTGCAAACAAACACATGAAAGAATGCTCAACATCACTAATCATGAGAGAAATGCAAATCAAAATTACAATGAGGTATCACCTCACACCCATCATAAAAAATGTACAAACAATAAATGCTGGAGAGGGTGTGGTGAATAGGGAACCCTCTTGCACTGTTGGTGGGAATGTAAATTGATACAACCACTATGGAGAACAGTATGGAGTTTCCTTAAACAACAAAAAATGGAACTACCATACGACTCAGCAATCCCACTATGGGGCATATATCCTGAGAAAACCATACTTCAAAAAGAGTCATGTACCACAATGTTCATTGAAGCTCTGTTTACAATACCCAGGACATGGAAGCAACCTAAGTGTCCATCGACATATGAATGAATAAAGAAAATGTGGCACATATATATGATGGAATATTACTCAGCAATAGAAAGAAATGAAATTGAATTATTTGTAGTGAGGTGGATGGACCTAGAGTCTGTCATACAGAGCGAAGTATGTCAGAAAGAGGAAAACAAATACCATATGCTAACACATATATATGGAATCTAAAAAATAATAATAATGGTTCTAAAGAACCTAGGGGCAGGACAAGAATAAAGACACAGACGTTGAGATTGGACTTGAGGACACGGTGAGGGGGAAGGGTAAGCTGGGATGAAGTGAGAGAGTGACATGGACATATATACTCTATCAAATATAAAATAGATAGCTAGTGCGAGGCAGCCACATAGCACAGGGAGATCAGCTCAGTGCTTTGTGATCACCTAGAGAGGTGGGATAGGGAGGGTGGGAGGGAGACACAAGAGAGAGGAGATATGGGGATATATGTATAGCTGATTCACTTTGTTATAAAGCAGAAACGGATACACCATTGTAAAGCAATCATCCTCCAATAAAGATGTTAAAAATAAATAAAGTAGGCCATTTACATTTAACATTAAAAATAGAAAAACTTAGGCCCTCTGGAATAAAACAAATTAAACTAAATCAAGTAAGGGTTCAAAGTTTTTATAAAGTCACCAAACACACATGGAAAGAAGCTACTAGGACTAAAAAACAAACTAGAGAGGGAAAAAAACAAAGAATTTAAAACCTCAAGAACTTCAGGTACTAGAATTATCTGATTGGAAATGTAAAATAACTACAAATGACATTTTTTTAAAAAGATAGAATAAAAATAAACATGGAACAAAATCCAATCGAAATTACCAGGAAAATGTACAAAATGAAATAAATAGAAGTTTTAGAAGTGAAACAAAAAAAATCATATAATCATTGAAGTTGAAAACACACTGGATAGACTGATGATGGATGAAGAGAGACTTACCGAAAAAGCAGCAGAAAGACAAGAACAAAGAAATTTGTGAAGGAGAAAATAAAAAGCAAGGAGGATACAATAAAAAAGCATAACCTGTCATGAAAATCTCAGTGAATATAGTAGGAGGAAATATCTGAAAAAATAGTGACTGATACTTTTCTAAAAATTATGAACAGCGAGAATCCAGAGATAAATGAAGAAAAGCATATACAAGCAAGTTAAATATGAAGAAAATCTCATGTAAATATTGAGTTAGCCAAAAAGTTTGTACGGGTTTTTCCGTAACATCTTATGGAAAAACCCAAATGAACTTTTCGGCCAACCGAAGATATGGTAGTAAAATAGATTAACACCAAACACAAAAGTAGGTCCTAAAAGAAGCAAGGGAGAAAAGACAGATCACTTACAAAAGAATGAGAGTTAGACTGAAAGCAGAGCTATACTTGAAGCTAGAAGACATGGAATTTCTGAATTTCTGAGAAAATAATGTAGACACTCTCAGGTAAACAAAACCTAAGAAAGCTTACCACTAGAAAGCTTTCCTTAAAGAGACTTCCAAAGGATATACATTAAGAGTAAGGAAACGGGGGAGTTCCTTGGTGGCCCAGTGGTTAGGTAGGATTCCAGGTTTTCACTGCCACAGACCAGGTTCAATCCCTAGTTGGGGAACTGAGACCCCACAAGCCATGCAGCACAGCCAAAAAAAAAAGAATAAGAAAATGGTCTCAGTGAGAAGGTCTAAGATATAAGAAGTAGTGGTGAGTTTTTGTCATAAATGGATGTTGAATTTTCACTAAAGTTTTTTCTGCATCTACTGAGATGATGATATGAGCCAACAATTCCAGTCCTAGGTATACATAAAAAAAAACCCCAAAAATACTAATTTAAAAAGATACATGTACCCCAATGTTCACAGCAGCATTATTAACAATTTCTAAAATATGGAAGCAAACTATGTGTCCAGCAACAGCTGAATGGATACAGAAGATGTGGTGCATGTGTGTGTGTGTGTATATATATATATATATATATATATATATATATATATATATATATATACACAATTGAATATTACTCAGCCATAAAAAAGAATAAAACATAATAAAGGCCATATCTGGCAAACCTACAGCTAACATCATACTCAATGGTGGAAAACTGAAAGAATTTCATTTAAGATCAGGAATGAGACAAGTATGTCCATTCTTGCCACTTGCATTCAACGTAGTTTTGGAAGTCCTAGCCACGGCAATAAGTGAAGAAAAAGAAATAAAAAGGAATCCAAATTGGAAAAGAAGTAAAACTGTCACTGTTTGCAGATGATATGATGTTATACATAGCCAATCCTAAAGAAAACTATTAGAGCTCATCCATGAATTTGGTAAAGTGACAGGATACAAAATTAATACACAGAAATCTGTTGCATTTCTGTACACTAACAACAAAAGATCAGAAAGAGAAATTAAAGAAACAATCCCATTTACAATAACATCAAAAAGAATAAAATACCTAGGAATAAACCTACCTAAGGAGACAAAAGACCTGTACTCCAACAACTACAAGACACTGATGAAAGAAACTGAAGATGACACAAACAGATAGAAAGGTATACCATGTTCTTGTATAGGCAGAATCAATTTTGTCAAAATGACTGTACTACCCAAAGCAATCTACAGATTCAATGCCATCCCTATCAAATTACCAATGGCATTTTTCACAGAACTACAACAAAAAAATTTTAAATTTGTATGGAGACACAAAAGACCCCAAATAGCCAAAGCAATCTTGAGAAAGGAAAACAAAGCTGGAGGAACCAGGCTCCCTGACTTCAGACTACATGACAAAGCTACAGTCATCCAAACAGTGCAGTTCTGGCACAAAAACAAAAAATACAGATCAGTGGAACAGAATAGAAAGCCCAGAAATGAACACACGCACCTATGGTCAATTAATCTATGACAAAAGAGGGAAGAATATACGTTGGAGGAAAGACAGTCTCTTCAATAAATGGTGGTGGGAAAATTGGACAGCTACATATAAAAAAATGAAATGAGATCACTCTTTAACACCACACACAAAAATAAACTCAGAATGGATTAAAGACCTACATACAAGACCAACTACTATAAAAGTCTTAGAAGAAAACATAGGCAGAACACTCTCTGACATAA
This sequence comes from Phocoena sinus, assembly GCF_008692025.1. Classification (NCBI taxonomy): domain Eukaryota; kingdom Metazoa; phylum Chordata; class Mammalia; order Artiodactyla; family Phocoenidae; genus Phocoena; species Phocoena sinus. Next base: position 133,852,643 of record NC_045763.1, read on the forward strand.
ATTGCAGCAATATATTTTTTGACCCATCTCCCAGAGTAATGGAAACAAAAACAAACAAATGAGACGTAATTAAACTCAAAAGCTTTTGTACGGCAAAGGAAACCATAAACAAAATGAAAAGACAACCCACTGAATGGGAGAAAATATTTGCAAATAATGCAACTGACAAAGGTTTAGTCTCCAAAATGTACAAACAGCTCATGTGGCTCAATACCATAAAAACAAACAATCCAATCAAAAAATGAGCGGGAGACCTAAATAGACATTTCTCCAAAGAAGACATCCAGATAGCCAAGAGGCACATGAAAAAATGTTCAACATCACTAGTTATTAGAGAAATGCAAATCAAAACTACAATGAGATATCACCTCACACCAGAATGGCCATAATCAAAAAATCTACAAACAATACATCCTGGAGAGGGTGAACAGAAAAGGAAACTCTCCTACACTGCTGGTGGGAATGTAAATTGGTACAGCCACTATGGTGAACAGTATGGAGGTTCCTCAAAAAATCTAAAAATAGGACTACCATATGACCCAGCAATCCCACTCCTGGGGATACATCTGGAGAAAAACTTTGTTCGAAGTATACATGCACCCCAATGTTCATTGCATCATAATAGCCAAGATATGGAAGCAACCTAAATGTCCTTTGACAGATGAATGAATAAAGATGTGGTACATATTTACAATGGAATAGTTCACAGCCATTAAAAGCAATGAAATAATGCCATTCACAGCAACATGGATGGACCTGGAGATTATGATACTAAGTGAAGTACATCAGACAGAGAAAGACAAATATCATATGATATTGCTTATATTCAGAATCTAAAAAAATATGCAAATTAACTTATTTACAAAACAGAAACAGACCCACAGACTTGGAGAACGAAATTACCAGTATAAGGAGGGAAGGGCAGAGGGAGGGATAGACTGGGAGTTTGGGATTGACATGTACACACTGCTATATTTGAAATAGATAACCAACAAGGACCTACCATATAGCACAGGAAACTCTGCTCAGTATTCTGTAGTAACCTAAACGGGAAAAGAATTTGAAAAAGAATAGATACATGTATATGTATAATTGAATCACTTTGCTGTACACCTGAAACTAACACAATATTGTTAATCAACTATATTCCAATATAAAATTTAAAAACTTTGAGAAAAGAAAAAAAAGAATAAAATTTTTCCATTTGTGGCAACGTGGATGGACTTGGAGGGTATTATGCTAGGTGAAATAAGTCAGAGGAAGGCAAATACTGTATGAGATTACTTATATGTGAATCTAAAAAATTTAACAAACTAGTGAATATAACAAAAAAGCAGACTCACAGATACAGAAAACAAACTAGTGGTTACCACTGGGGAGTGGGGAGTGGGAGGGGCAATACATGGATAAGGGATTAATAGGTACAAAACAAGCAACAAGGATATATTGTACAATATCGGGGATATAGCCTATATTTTATAATAGCTATAAATGGAGTATAACCTTAAAAACTGTGAATCATTATATTGTACACATGTAACATATAATATTTTACATCAACTATACTTCAATAAAAAGAAAAGTAGTGATGAGAAAAGAAATACATATTTAGGTAAATCAAAATAAATATTTTCTGTCAAAAATAATAGTAATAACAGGAAAAACATTACAGAATAAATATTTAGAAGAAAGGAGAACAAGATAGAAACAAATATTAATGATCAGAAAACAAGAATAAATGGAAATGATGGTTCTTTGAAAAGACTATTAAAAAGACAAACTTCTGGTGAGACTGATAAAGAAAAATAATATTAGGATGGAAGGTGGAGGATAACTATAGAAAAAGAAGACATTAAAAGTAATAATAGGGCTTCCCTGGTGGCGTGGTGGTTGAGAGTCCGCCTGCTGATGCAGGGGACACGGGTTCGTGCCCCGGTCTGGGAGGATCCCACATGCCGCGGAGCGGCTGGGCCCGTGAGCCATGGCCGCTGGGCCTGCGCGTCTGGAGCCTGTGCTCCGCAACAGGAGAGGCCACAGCAGTGAGAGGCCCTCGTACAGCAAAAAAAAAAAAAAAAAAAAAAAAGCAATAAGAAAGTGGTATGAGAAGGAATCAAGATGGCAGAGTAGAGGGATGTGGAGCTCACCTTCTCACACAAATACATCAAAAATACATCTACATGTAGAACAGTTCTCACAGAATACCTACTGAAAGCTTGCAGAAGACTTCATACAAACAAAACAAGAAAAATCCCCACGTACCTGGATAGGAGGAAGGGAAAAAGAGAAAAAGAGGAATTGGGATGGGACCTGTGCCCTTGGGAGGGATCTGTGAAAGAGGAAATGTTCCCTGGGCACCCCCTTCCCTGGCTGGAAGGTCCATAGGCACAGACAGGGAGCTTCAGAGTCTTGAGAGCAGAGTGCAGGAGCTGGTCTGTAGCCCCACAGGGTAAAGAGAGACCAGCATAGATGATCCTTGCCATGTCACCACACTGCCCAGCCTGAAATGCACACGTGCTGGTGTGCACAGTGACTGGGTGCTGACCTTCTGGCTTCAGTGGGCAGACCCAGGGAGAGGACTCAGTTTGGCTGTGCAGAGACAGCCCCAAGGGCCTGAAGTATGGCCTGGGCCACAAATGGGGGTGCATGCAGGACAGAGTATGGGTCTGCCATAGGAGCCCCATTTTCAAGACAGGAAGGGAGGAGCATGGGCCCACCAAAACAGCCTCATTATCAGAGTGCTCACAGTGGGCAAGGCTCCAGCCACCATGGATTCTTCAAATTTTGTGGATGCACACATATGGAGGTGGGGTGACTTCCTGGCTCCCACTGCAGATACAGGGGCACAGCTTCAGTGGGTTTTCACACCACTGGTTGTGTGAGTGCACATGCATGCCTAAGGGTTCTCTGAGCTGATTACCAGTGCTCCCATGATGGAGGCAGCCCCCAAGGGCAGTGCCAGCAACAGTGATCTTTGTGGATGCACACCAGGTAGCAGGCAGCGTCACAGAGTCACACATCCTGGAAGACAGTTCCTGGAGAAGAACATACAGTGGCCCCTTCCCCAGAGGGAGCACTCCAGTCCTTCCTACATCACACCACATCTTAGAACCAGATCTGGGGGCTCCTACTCCAACAACGGGGGAGCAGGATCTGCCCTCAAAAGGGTTGCGACAACCACAGGGCAAAGAGGAGACCCTGCCCAACACTCACTCCAGGCTCTGGTCACCCCAACACCAAACACACCTCCTATCAATGGGACAAGAGCGAACACATACTGAGAAAAGATATGGCAAGCATCTATACTAAATAACAGCCCTCACAACAAGAATATTGGACTCATACAGTCTACACAGCGTTGCTCCCACATAAAAACAGCCCTTCAAGACCACAGTAGATAACTGTTTCTCCTAAATTCATAGAGTCAGAGAAATATAAATAAAATGAAAAAGGAGAGGAACTACTCCCAATTAAAAGAACAAGAAAAATCCCCTAAAAGAATGAACAGTGAAACAGACCTCTCAAGTCTACCAGACCCAGGGTTCTACCATATGACCCAGCAACCCCACTCCTGGGCATATACCAGAGAAAACCATAATTCCAAAAGATACATGTGTCCCAATTTTCATTGCAGTACTATTTACAATAGCCAGGACAGGGAAGCAACCTAAATGTCCATCAACAGAAGAATGGATAAAGGAGATGTGGTATATGTACAATGGAGTATTACTCAGCCATAAAAAGAAATGGAATTGAGTTATTTGTAGTGAGGTAGATGGACCTACTACCTACTACAATGAGAACCTACTGAGAACTTACTGTATAACACAAGGAACTCTACTCAGTGTTCTGTGGTGACCTAAATGGGAAGGAAATCCAAAACACAGGAGTTATATATATATGTATAGGTGATTCAATTTGTTGTACAGCAAAAACTAACACAACATTGTAAAATAACTATACTCCAATAAAATTAATTAAAATGGGGGAGTTATAAAAATGCTGAAGGAATTAAGAAAAACTCTCAATAGAAATGCAGATCACTGCAATGAAGAACTAGAAACCATAAACGGGAACCAATAAAAATTCGGCAACTCAATTGCCAACATGAAAACCAAGCTAAATACACTAAGTGGCAAACTAAATAATGTAGAAGACCGAATAAGTGATCTGGAAGATAGAATAACAGAACTCACTCAATAAGAACAGCAGACAGCAGACAGATGAAAAAAATAAAAAGAAAGCAACATATGAGATCTATGGGATAATATAAAGCATGCTAATCTACACATAATAGGAATTCCAGAAGGAGAAGAAAGAGAAAGAAGGGTTGAAAATGTATTTGAAGAAATTATGTCTGAAATCTCCCCAAACCTAAAGAAGGAAACACACATCCAGGTACAGGAAGCACAGGGGATCCCAAACAAGATGAACCTAAACAGATCTACTCCAAGACATATCATAATCAAAATGGCAAAAGTTAAAGATAGAGGACTCTAAAAGCAGCAAGAGAAAAGAGTCAGTTACAAGGAAACCTCTATTAGGCTATCAGCTGATTTTTCTACACAAACTTTGCAGGCCAGAAGAGAGTGGCAAGATATATTCAAAGACCTGAAAGGGAAAAACCTGCAACCTAGGATAGTCTATCCAGCAAGATTATCACTTAGAATGGAAGGAGACATAAAGAATTCCTCAGACAAGCAAAAAGTAAAAGAATACAGCAATACCAAACCTATCCTAAAAGAAGTATTGAAAGGTCTTCTGCAAATAGAAAAGAATCTATAGGATATGGAAAACAATAGGAAAGGTAACCATATAAAAGGATTGAAGATCACTTAAATAAGCCGTTACATAGATTAAAAAACAATTTAAAAAAACTCTGTGAAAGCAATTATAAGTAAAATGAATAGTGAAAGGATAAACATAAAAGATATAAAATGGGACATCAAAATCACAAATGTGGGGGAGGGGAGTAAGAACATTTATATCTTTTAGGATGTGTTTGAACTTATATGACTACCAGTCTAAAGCAAGTGGATATAGTAATGGGTTAACATGCTTGAAGACTAGGGTAACAGCAAATCAAAAACATACAACAGATTCACAAAAACCAGAGAAAAAAAGAAAAGTATAATACAAAAGAAAACCATCAAACCGCAAAAGGAAAAACAAAAAGGAAAAAGAAGAATTACAAAATCAACTGGAAAACAAGGTTTAAAATGGCAATAAATACATACTATCAATAATTACTTTAAATATCAATAGACTAGTGCTCTGATCAAAAGACACAGATTGGATAACAAAATAAGAAGAAACAGGGCTTCCCTGGTGGCGCAGTGGTTGGGAGTCCGCCTGCCGACGCAGGGGACACGGGTTCGTGCCCCGGTCTGGGAGGATCCCACGTGCTGTGGAGTGGCTGGGCCCATGAGTCATGGCCGCTGGGCCTGCGTGTCCGGAGCCTGTGCTCCACAGTGGGAGAGGCCACAGTGGTGAGAGGCCTGCGTACCACAAAAACAAAAACAAACAAAACAAGAACAAACAATATGCTGCCTGCAAGAGACCCACTTTAGGGCGAAGGACACACATAGATTGAAAGTGAGGGGATGGAAAAAGATGTTTCATACAAGTGGAAATGATAAGAAAGTGGAGGTAGCAATACTCATATCAGAAAAAATAGACATTAAAACAAAGACCGGGCTTCCCTGGTGGCACAGTGGTTGAGAGTCCGCCTGTCGATGCAGGGGACACGGGTTCGTGCCCCGGTCCGGGAACATCCCACATGCTGCAGAGCAGCTGGGCCTGTGAGCCATGGCCACTGAGCCTGCACGTCCGGAACCTGTGCTCCACAACGGGAAAGGCCACAATAGTGAGTGGCCCGCATACCGAAAAAACAAAGACCATAAAGAAAGACAAAGAAGGACATTATATAATGATAAAAGAATCAATACAAGAAGAGGGTGTCACACTCTGAACATATATGCACCCAATATAGGAGCATCTAAATACATAAATACTAACAGACGTAAAGGGAGAAATTGACAGGAATCAAAAAATATCAGGAGACTTTAACACCCCACTGGCATCAATGGACAGATCTTCCAGACAGAAAATCAGTGAGGCAACAGAGGCCCTAAATGAAACAATAGAACATTTAGATCTAATTGATATTTACAGGACACAACATCCAAAACAAAACCAAAAAGAATACACTTTCTTTTCTAGTGTACATGGAACATTTGCTATGATAGACCACATACTAGGACACAAAACAAGTCTCAACAAATTCAATATGATAGAAATTATATTAAGTATCTTTTCTGACCACAACAGCATGAAACTAGAAATCAAGCACAGAAAGAGAAAAGAGGTAAAATGATTACATGGAGACTAAACACATGCTACTAAAAAACCAATGGGTCAACAATGAAATCAAACAGAAAATTAAAAAATAACGTCAAGATAAATGACAATGAAAACACACAACTATACAAAATCTATGGGATGCAGCAAAAGCAATTCTAATAGGTAAGTTCATAGTGATACAAGCCTTGATCAAAAAATAAGAAAAATTCCAAATAAACAATCTAACCTACCACCTAAAAGAATTAGAAAAAGAAGAACAAACAAAATCTAAAGGCAGCAGAAGGAAGGAAGTAATAAGGTCAGAAAATTTTTTAAAAAATAGAGATTGAAAAACAATAGAAAAAGATCAAAACCAAGAGCTGGTTTTCAGAAAGGATAAAGAAAATTGAGAAACCTCTGGCCAGGCTCACTGAGAAGAGAGAGGACCCAAACAAACAAAATAAGAAATGAAAGAGGAGAAGTAAAAAACAATACCACAGAAATATGAAATACCATAAGAAGATATTATGAACAGTTATATGCCACCAAATGGACAACCTAGAAGAAATGAACAAGTTTATAGAAACATATAGCCTGCCAAAACTGAATTAGGATGAAGCAGATAATTTGAACAGATGGATCACTAGACGTGAAACAGAATCTGTAGTTAAAAACACACACACACACACAAAACAACTCCCTGCAAACAAAAGTCTACGACTGAATGGCTTCACTGCAGAATACTACCAAACATACAAAGAAGAACTTATACCCGTCCTTTCAAACTCTTCCAAAAGACTGAAGAGGAGCAAACATTCCCAAAGTCATTCTAGGAAGCCACCATCACCCTGATACCAAAACCAGACAAAGACACTGCCAAAAAAGAAAATTACAGGCCAATATCTTTGATTAATATCAATGCAAAAATACTCAACAAAATATTAGCAAACCAAATCCAACAACACATAAGAGGGATCATGCACCATGATCAAGTTGGAGTCATTCCAGGATCACAAGAATGGTTCAACATACACAAATCAATCAATGTGATATACCACATCAACAACAGCAAAAATGACATGATCCTGTCAACAGATGCAGAAAAAGCATTTGATAAAATTCAACATCAATTCATGATAAAACTTCTCACCAAAGTGTGTATAGAAGGAACATATCTCAAAATAATAAAAAGTCATTTCTGACAAACCCACAGGAATACTCAATGGTGAAAAGCTAAAATCTGGAAAAAGACAAGGATACTCACTCTCAGCACTTCTATTCAACATAGTACTGGAAGTCCTAGCCACAGCAATTACACAAGAAAAAGAAATAAAACGTAGCCAAATCAGAAGGGAAGACGTAAAATTTTCATTATATTCAGATGACCTGATACTATATATAGAAAACCCTAAAGTCTCCACACAAAAACTATTAGAACTGCTGCATTTCTTTACACTAACGAGAGAGAGAGAAAGTAAAAAAATCATCCCCATTTAAAATTGCATCCAAAAACTGTCTAGGAATAAATCTAACCAAGGAGGTGAAACACTTCTATGCTAAGGACTATAAAACATTGATAAAGAAAACCAAAGATGATTCAAGGAAATGAAAAGATATCCATGCTTCTGGATTGGAAGTATTAATATAGTTAAAATGGCCATACCACCCAAAGCAAGCTACAGATTTAATATGATGCCTATCAAATTACTCATAACATATTTTATAGAACTAGAACAAACAATCTTAAAAATTTATATGGAACCACAAAAGACCCAGCATTGCCAAAGCAATCCTGAGGGGAAAAGAACAAAGCTGGAGGCATAACCCTCCAGACTTCAGAAAACACTACAAAGCTACAGTCATCAAAACAGCATGGTATTGGCACAAAAACAGACATATAGATCAATGGAACAAAATAGAGAGCCCAGAAAGAAACCTACACAGCCATGGTCAATTAACCTTTAACAAGGGAGGCAAGAATATACAATGGAGAAGAAATGTTCTCTTTTTTTAAGACAATCTCTTCAGCAAGTGGTGTTGGGAAAGCGGGAAAGCTGCATGTAAATCAATAAAGTTAGAAAACTCCCTCACACCATACACAAAAATAAACTCAAAGTGGCTTAAAGACTTAAGTAAAAGACATGATACCATAAAACTCCTAGAAGAGAACAGATGCAGAATATTCTATGACATAAATCATAGCAATATTTTCTTAGGTGAGTCTGCCAAGGCAAAAGAAATAAAGGCAGAAATAAACAAATGGGACCTAATCAAACTTAAAAGCTTTTGCACAGCAAAAGAAACCATAAAAAAAAAACCCAAAAGGACAGCCTATAGACTGGCAGAAAATATTTGCAAATGCTGCAACCAACAAGGGCTTAATTTTCAAAATATACAAACAAGTCAATATCAAAAAACAAGCAACCCAATCAAATAATGGACGGAAGATCTAAATAGATATTTCTCCAAAGAAGACGTGTAGATGGTCAACAGGCAGAAAAGATGTTTAACATCACTGATTATTAGAGAAATGCAAATTAAAACTACAATGAGATGTCACTTCACACCAGTCAGAATGGCCTTCATCAAAATGTCTACAAATAATAAATTCAGGAGAGGGTGAAGAGAAAAGGGAACCCTCCTACACTGTTGGTGGGGATATAAATTGGTGCATCTACTATGGAGAACAGTATGGAGGGTCCTTAAAAAATTAAAAATAGAGTTACCATATGATTCAGCATCCCACTTCTGGATATATATCCAGAAAAGACAAAAACTCTAAGTCTAAAAGATAACATGCACCCACATGTTCATAGCAGCACTATCTACAATAGCCAAGATATGGAAGCGACCTAAGTGTCCATCAACAGATGAAAGGATAAGGAAGATGTAGTATATATATACAATGGAATATTATTCAGCCATAAAAAAGAATTTGCAGCAACATGAATGAAGCTAGAGATTATCATACTAAGTAAGTCAGAGAAAGACAAATATTTTATGATATCACTTATATGTGGAATCTAAAATATGGTAGAAATGAACTTATTTACAAAACGGGAAGTAGGCTCAGACATAGAAAACAGAGTTATGGTTATCAAAAGGGAAGGGAGAGAGGGTAAATTAGGAGTACTGGATTAACAAATACAGCTATATATAAAATAAACAACAAGGATTTACTGTAAGGAACAGGGCACTATATTTGATATCTTGTAAAAACCTATAATAAAAAAGAATTTAATAAAAAGAATATATATATATATATATAACTGAATCACTGCTGGACACCTGAAGTTATACAATATTGTACTGGGCTGGCCAAAAAGTTCATTCGGGGTTTTCAGTAACATCTTACGGAAAAACCCGAACAAATTTTTGGTCAACCCAATAAATCAACTATACTTCAATTTTAAAAAAGAAAGTTGAATGAGTAACTTAATAACAAAAAAATAGAATTAAAATTTGAAAAATTAGCTGAATTGGGTAAAATCATGGAAAATCCTGTATATATATGTATGTATATATCCTGCATATATATGTACCATATATATGGTACATATATATATAATATATATGTATATACCAACTCGAAAAATGGGCAAATGATGTAAAGAGTTATTTTATAGTGGAAGACACGTGAAGGTTAAACATTTGAAAAATGTTCAATGTAATTAGAAATTCTGGAAATGCACACAAATAAACCATATTTTACCCCATCTAGAATGCAAAAATTTACAAGTTTGACAATACCAAGTGATAGCAAGGATGTGAACAGCAAGACCTCTTATTTTCCACTAATAGAGGTGTAAATGTGTGCAACCATACTGTGAAGCTGAATGTGCTCAACCTCTATGATATGGCAATTCTACTGGTGGTATATTCTCTAGAGAAACTCACACAGGTATAATACAGCACATGAATAAAAATCTTCAAATCAGTATTATTTGTAACAACAGAAACCTGGATATCAACCAAATGCCAATCAACAGGAGAATGGATTAATAAATTATACAGTTGTCTACCCTTATCCACAGGGGATATGTTCCAAGACCTTGGTGGATGCCTGAGGCCACAGATAGTACTGAACCCTATATAAACTATGTTCTTTCTATACATATATACTTTATGATAAAGTTTAATTTGTAAGTTAGGCACAGTAAGAGATTAACAGTAACTAATATTTAAATAGAACAATTAATATACCGTAATAAAAGTAATGTGAATATGGTCTCTCTCTCAATGTATCTTAATATACTGTTCTCAACCTTATGATGATGATGATGATGTGAGATCATAAAATGCCTGTGTGATGAGACAAAGTGAGCTGAATGACATATGCAATGTAATGTAGCGTTTGGCTACTACTGACCTTCTGATGACACCTCAAAAGGAGGAGCATCCTCTTCAGGTGATCCTGGACTACTGAGATGTGATGATGTGGATGGCTGGATGTCAGGAGCAGACAATGTCAATGATCGAGTATCCTCGGTGGGATGAAGCAAGACTGCAAAAGATTTCATCACACTCCTCAGGATGGCGAACAATTTCAAACATAAATTGTATATTTCTGGAATTTTCCATTAAATGTTTTCAGACTGTGGTTGACCACAGGTAACTGAAACTGTAGAAATCAAAACTATGCATAAGGGGAAACACCTGTATGTAAAATATATATAGCAGTAAAAATGGATGAATATATATTTTCTTTAACAAATATATGAAGCATGATCTACATGCCAGGAACTGTTCTAAGTTATTTCCAAATATTAACTTGTTTAACTGTTATAAAAATACAGTAGGGCTTCCCTGGTGGCGCAGTGGTTGAGAGTCCGCCTGCCGACGCAGGGGACAAGGGTTCGTGCCCTGGTTCGGGAAGATCCCACATGCCGCGGAGTGGCTGCGCCCGTGAGCCATGGCCGCTGAGCCTGCTGCTCCGCAACGGGAGAGGCCACAACAGCGGGAGGCCCGTGTACCCCAAAAAAAAAAAAAAAAAAAAAAAAAAAAAAATACAGTAAAATAGTGAAGTATTATTACTTCCATTTTGCAGAGAAGGACACTGGACACAGAAAGTATGTACAACAAACTAAATTTTAAAAAAAGCAAGTTCAGAAGACTACATACAGAATGATAGTTTATTTTACTAAAACTAAAAACCAAACAATGCTCAAGATTATGTTGTTTAGGGATATATATATATATATATATATATATATATATATATATATATATGAAAAAAAATTTCAAAGAAAAAGTGTATTATATGGCCAAAAATTTGGAGAGTAATTAACTCCAGAAGATTAGCAGGCCTGCAGATGGGAGATAGCTTTGAAAGCATTAGCAATTATCTAGCTTTTATGACAGGTGGTGGATTCATAGTTGATGATTATATCACTGTGCTTCATAGTGATGCATTACATATAGTTTTGCTTATATTAAAATTATACTTTAAGAAGTTTAGCACCTGCATTTTCTGACATTTAGGTTCACTGTTCAGAGGACTATTTTGCTTATTTGCTGGTTTCCAGCTACACTCTTAAGAGGTGGGATTGCTAAACAGTTGCCTCCCAGAGAAGCAAAGCAAAACCATATATTTTTTTCTTTCAGTGTGTGTAGTCATTCTTAAGATAAATCAGGTTCAAATTAATGCTTATAGGAGAATAAATGGTCAAGACCTGATGTTTTCTTTTTAGCACACTAAATGCAAAAAACAATTTGACCACTGAGAGATATAAATAAGCAGTTTTGACATCATCTCTCTCAAACCAATATGCCCACATTATTGTAAAAGTTGGAATAATAATAGTAATAAAAACAAGAATAACACTTCCAGTTTGAGCTCCAACATGTAAAAAGTTGAGAATTTATCACACTTGTCCTTAAGACAAGATAAACTAAAAATCAATGACTTTTGTTGAACACATCAGAGAGCTGAGTTTGTAGGGCTAACTGCCACTCCACAATCTGGACATGCAGGCTCCTTCAGAGAGACATCCAAGATCTGCTTACCTAGAGCAGAAGCTGCTGGAGCAACTGATGGGAACACTTAAATAGTAATTTTGATGAATTGTTGAGAGTGTGGACTAGCATGAGAGTGAGGAAGTTCTGGAGATCACAGTCTAAGGGGTTCACCACGTGTTCATACATCCCACCATGTTCTCAAAGTAAAGATTCAAGAATACACTTGTGGCTCTGGCAGGGTTGTGGATGGGAGAAAAATCATTGTAAAATGCACTCAGCGCATTCTCCATTAGGAAGACCTACCCTCCAGGGAAAAAGACTTTACCAAATCCTTATCCCAGCTGAGGAAGAACATTTCTCCCACTCTCACCCCCTCTACACTTCCTGTCTCATTTTAAGAGTAAAAGAAACTATACCATTGGGAAAACATTTGTAAGAGCCACAGCCCAGAGCCACAAGCTTAGTAAAAAACTGAGATTTAGCCACAGGATCATAGAATTCTTCTTCTCCCCCACATTTGACCACCGCCCCAGTGGGGATTCAGAGTACAGTGGCTTATAGCTTAAATAGTTGCAAGATATAGACTCTCTCCACAGAAGAATAAGAAGGGCATCCAAAAATCAAGAGGAGTCATGTACCAAAATGTTCATTGCAGCTCTATTTACAATAGCCCGGAGATGGAAACAACCGAAGTGTCCATCATCGGATGAATGGATAAAGAAGATGTGGCACATATACACAATGGAATATTACCCAGCCATAAAAAGAAACGAAATTGAGCTATTTGTAATGAGGTGGATAGACCTAGAGTCTGTCATACAGAGTGAAGTAAGTCAGAAAGAGAGAGACAAATACCGTACGCTAACACATATATATGGAATTTAAGGAAAAAAATGTCATGAAGAATCTAGGAGTAAAGCAGGAATAAAGACACAGACCTACTAGAGAATGGACTTGAGGATATGGGGAGGGGGAAGGGTAAGCTGTGACAAAGCGAGAGAGAGGCATGGACATATATACACTACCAAACATAAGGTAGATAGCTAGTGGGAAGCAGCTGCATAGTACAGGGAGATCAGCTCGGTGCTTTGTGACCGCCTGGAGGGGTGGGAGGGAGGGAGACACAAGCGGGAAGAGATATGGGAACATATGTATAACTGATTCACTTTGTTATAAAGCAGAAACTAACACACCATTGTAAAGCAATTATACTCCAATAAAGATGTTAAAAAAAAATCAAACATGGACACTTTCATGGTGTCCATGGTCTATTGTTTAAAAAGAAAAAACAACTCCAGAAAGTGTTAACCAAGTACAAAAAAAAAAAAAAAGAGAGAGAGAGAGAGATAATAATAAGGACATCAGAGGAATTTGAAGTATCTGGCAACTACAGCTCCAGCCAACATTGAACACAAACTTATAGCCAGATTAACATAGATTCTCACATCAGTGTCCTCTATATTTCAACACTGGTTACTTGATACATGTACATCTTTCAACAAAAGATTACAAGGCATGAGGAAGGAAGGAAGGAAGGAAGGAAGGAAGGAAGGGAAGAAGGGGGGGAAGAAGAAAACTTTAAAGAGATAAAGCAAGCATCAGTTAGACTCAGTTATGACACAGGTATCAGAATTACCAGATAGGAAATTTAAAATAACTATGACTACTATGTTAAGGGCTCAAATGTAAAAATAAACTGTAGGCAAGAACAGATGGGTAATGTAAGTAGAGTGATGGAAACACTAGGAAAGAATCAAAAGGAAAATGTGAGAAATCAAAAACACTGTAACATAAATAAATAATGCCTTTGATAGGTTTATTAGTAGACTGTACATTGCCAAAGAAAGAATCAGTAAGGTTGAAGATAGGTCAATAGAAACTTCCCAAACTGAAATACAAAGAAAAAAGAACAACAACAACAAAACTTTCTAAGAAATGTGGGACAACTGCAAAAGCCACAGCATATGTGTAATGAGAATACAAGGTGAAGAAAGAGAGACGAGAGCAGAAGAAATGTTTGGAGAAACAATGAACTTTCCAAATAAAGACACCAAACCACAGATCAAACCATCTCAGAAGATGCCAAACAGGATAAATAAGTACAACAGCAACAAAACCCACTATACCTAAGCCTGTTATATTCAAACTTCTGTAAACCAAAGACAAATAGGAAATCTTTAAAGAAATCAGAAAATATCACCTTACCTAAGAATTACAGTGGGCTTCTCATCACAAACCATGCAAGAAGAAGAAAGTGTTGAAAGAAAAAGACACCAACCTAAAATTAAATAGCCAGTGAAACTGTCCTGTAAAAGTAAAGGAGAAATAAAAGCTTATTTTTTTAATTAAAAAAAAACAGAGGAAATTCACCTTCAGTACATCTACCCTGCAAGAAATTTTAAAAGTTCTTCAGAGTGAAGAAAAATTATATACATCAAAAAGAAATCTACATAAAGCAATGAAGCACATCAGAAAGGGAATAAATGAAGGTAAAACAAAGTCTATTTTTTGTTCTTAATTGATCTGAAAGTTAACTGCTCAAAGTAATAATACTAACAATAAATTGGGTAATTGTAGCATATGGGTAAGTGAAATGAATGGCAACAATCATAACAGATGGGAGGGAGGAATTGCAAATACTCTGTCACAAGGTATCTACACTACACGTCAAATAGCATGGTGCCACTTGAAAGTGGACTTAGTTAAAAAATGTATATTGCACAGTCTAGGCAAACACTAATTTTTAAAATAAGTATAATTAATATGCTAAGAGATTAAATGTTATCATTTTAAATGATCAATTAAAACTGAGATAGCAGATAAAAAGAACAAATGCAACTTACAGAAAATAGTTACAAATATGGTAGATATTAATTCAACTGTATCAATAATGACTTGAAATGTGAATGGAGCAAATAAATCAATTAAAAGACAAATTGTCAGAAGGAATTTTTAAAAGATATAGAGACCTTGTAGACAGCTGTATGTTATATATAAGAAACCCATTTTGAATATAAACACTCAAAATGATATAAAGAAGTGGAAATAAATATATACCATGCTAACAATAATCAAAAGAAAGCAGGAGTAGCTATTTTTTTTTTTTTTTTTTTTTTTTTTTTTGCGGTACTCGGGCCTCTCACTGTTGTGGCCTCTCCCGTTGCGGAGCACAGGCTCCGGACGCGTAGCCTCAGCGGCCATGGCTCACGGGCCCAGCCGCTCCGCGGCATGTGGGATTCTCCCGGACCGGGGCACGAACCCGTGTCCCCTGCATCGGCAGGCGGACTCTCAACCACTGCGCCACCAGGGAAGCCCAGGAGTAGCTATTTTAATATCAGTCAAACCAATCGTCAAAATAAGGAAAATTATCACTGGTAAAGAGGAGCATCTCATGATTAAAAAAAGATCAATTCTCCATAAGACAGGGAAAAGCTAAATGCGCACGCACATAACAACAGTGTCAGAACATGATATAACTCAAAGGAGAAGTAGGCAAAGCCACTACTACAGTTAGAGACTTTAACACCCCTCTTTTAGCAATTGAGAGATCAATAAGCAGGTAATCAGTAGAGATATAGTTAACCTAAAACCATAAATCAACTTTATAATTGGCATTTACATAATATGTCATCAAACAGCCACAGAATATACATTTTACACACACACATATGGAACATTCACCCAGATAGACACTTTTCTGGCCATAAAACATATTTTAACAAATTTTCAAAAATAGAAATTATATAAAGTATATTCTTAGACTATAATGAAATTTAACTAGAAAGCCATAACAAAAATATAGCTGGATAATCTCAAAATATTTTGGAAACTTAGCCACATGCTCCTACATAACACATGGGTCAAAGAAGAAATCTCAAGATAAATTATAAATATATTTTACTAAATGAAAATCAAAATATAACATAAAAATTTGTGAGGTGCAGAGGAAGCAGTTCTTAGAGGGATATTTGTAGCATTAAGTTTATATATTATAAAGGAAGAGAGATCTAAAATAAATAACCTGAACTTCCACCTTAGGAAAATAGAGAAAGAAGAGCAATTCAAGACTAAAGCAAGAAGAAAAATAATTTAAAAATTAGAGTATAAACCAATGAAATTGTAAACAAGGGTAAAAAATTTAAAGAAACTAAAAGTTGATCCTAATTCATCTAAATAAGGAATGGGTAACCTATCCTTCTCAAACTAGTCCAAAAACTGAAGAGGAAGGAACACTTCCAAACTCATTCTATGAGGTCAGTATTATACTAATACCAAAACCAAAAAAAAGACACTAGAAAAAGGAGCAAATTACAGACCAATATCCCTGATGAACATAGATGCAAAAATCCCCAACAAAATATTAGCAAACTGAATTCAACAATGCATTAAAAGGATCATACACCAAGATCCAGTGAGATTTATTCCAGGGATACAAGGATGATTCAATAACCACAACTCAATCAATGTGATACACCATGTTAACAAAATGAAAAATAAAAATTATACAATCATCTCAGTAGATGCAAAAAAAGCTTCCAACAAAATTTAACATCCATTTATGATAAAAACTCTCAAAAAAGTGGGTATAGAGGGAACATACCTCAACATAATATGGGACATGTATGATGAATCCACAAATAACATCATATTCAACAGTAAAAAGCTAAAAGCTTTTCCTCTAAAATCAGAATGGAGAAATGGATGCCCACATTTACCACTTTTATTCAACATAGCACTGGAAGTCCTCATGATAGCAATCAGAAAAAAAGAAAAAGAAAAATTATTTGAAGTGGAAAAAAAGAAGTAAAACTGTAACTATTTCCAACTATTTGTTACTATTTATAACTATTTTCTATATATAGAAAACCCTAAAGACTCTGCCAAAAAAAACTTAGAATAAATGAATTCAGTAATGTTGCAGGATACAAAATTAATATATAGAAATCTGTTGTATTTCTATATACTAATAATAAGCTATAAGAAAGATAAATTAAGAAAACAATCCCATTTATAACTTCATTAAAAATATCTTGGAATAAATTTAACCAAGGAGTTGAAAGAGCTGTACTGTGTAAACAATAAGATGTTAATGATAGAAATTGAAGAAGACACAAATACATGGAAAGATACTCATGCTCATGGATTGGCAGAATTAATATTGTTAAAATGTCCATATTACCCAAAGCAATCTATAGACTCAATGCAATCCCTATCAAAATAAATGACATTTTTAAAAAAAGAACTAGAACAAATAATCCTAAAATTTCTATGGAACTATGAAGACCTCAAATAGCCAAAGCAATCTTGAGAAAGAAAAACAAACTTGGAGGTATGAAGCACCCTGATTTCAAACTATGCTATAATACTATAGTCATCGAAACAGTATGGTGCTGGCACAAAAACAGACACATAAATCAAAAGAACAAAATAGAGATCCCAGAAAGAAACCCACACTTATATGGTCAATTAATCTATGACCAGGGAGGCAGAAATAGACCATGGGGAAAAGACAGCCTCTTCAGTAAATGGTGTTTGGAAAACTGGCCAACTATCTGCAAAAGAATGAAACAAGACAACTTTCTTATACCATATATAAAAATAATCTAAAAATGGATTGAAGACAAATGTAAGACTGAAAACATAAAACTCCTAGAAGAAAACAGAGCCAGAAAGCTCTTTGACTTTGGTCCTAAAATATTTTTTGGATCTATCTCCTCAGGCAAAGGCAACAAAGCAAAAACTAGTTGTCCCAACAAATGGGACAACATCAAACTAAAAAGCCTTTCCACACCAAAGGAAACCATCAACAAAATGAAAAGGCAACCTACTAAATGGGACAAGATACTTGCAAAGCTATTTGCAAATGCTATGTCTCATAAAGGGTTAATGCCCCAAATACACAAAGAACTCATACAACTCAATATCAAAAAAACCACAACAATCCAATTACAAAATAGGCAAAGGATCTGAATAGATATTTTTCCAAGGAAGACATACAGATAGCAAAAAAGTACATGAAAAGATGCTTAACACCATCGGTCATCAGGGAAATGCAAATCAAAACTATAGTGAGATATCACCTCACACCTATCAGAATGGCTATTATGAAAAAGACAAGATATAACAAGCACTGGGGAGCATGTGGAGAAAAGGGAATCCTCAAGCACTGTTGGTGAGAATGTAAATTGGTATAGCCACTATGGAAAACAGTATAGAGGATCCCCCAAAAGTTAAAAATAGAACAGCCATACATTTCAGCAATTCCACTTCTGGGTATTTATCTGAATAAAAATGAAAATGTTAATTCAAAGAGCTATATGCACCCCAATGTTCATTGCAGCATTATTCACAATTGCCAAGATATGGAAGCAATGGAAGTGTCCATCGATGGATGAATGAATAAGAAGATGTGGTATATATACACAATTAAGTATTACCACAAAAAAGAATGAAATCCTGCCATTTGTGACAACATGGATGGACCTAGAGAGTATTATTCTGAAATACATCAGAGAAACACAGATACCATATGATTTCACTTATATATGGAATCTGAAAAAACAATGAACAAACAAAACAGAAACAGACTCATAGAAACAGAGAACAAACTGATGATTGCCAGAGGGGAGGGATGTGAGAGGATGGGTAGAATTAGGGGAAGGGGATTAAGAGGTACACACTTCCAGTTATAAAACAAATAAGTCATGGAGATGTGATGTACAGCATAGGGAACAGAGTCAATAATATTGTAATAACTTTGTATGATGACAGATGGTAACTAAACTTATCATAATAATCATTTCATAATGTATAAAAATATCAAATCACTGTTGTACACCTGAAACTAATATAATATTGTATATCATATATATAATGATATATAATATATACTTAATATGGCATATTATACTTCATTTTTAAAAAAAAATTCCATTACCCCATCAAAGAAACCTCTGTTTCCCCATCACCAATGCCAGCCCCCATACCCCACACCACCACTAAATTTTAGGGCAGAGATTTTGTTTAATTCAAAAACGAAGACTGTGGATCCACTGCCTTGCACTTGCCTGGCAAATAGGAGGTGCTGAAAGAGAGAAAAATAAGAGACTCCTATCACTCAAAGGGAAACAAGTGTATTAAAGCTTAATAGACCCCATGTTGTGCTTAGCTTTCTTCCATGATTTACTTTTCATGCTACACTTTGTCCTATCCTTCTAGCCAACATCTCCACATACTGCAGGAGCTATTCCCACTGAGACCTTTCTCACATCCTTCTTTTTCTTCCAGTCCCTTGTGCATGGCAGCCCTCCAAAGGCAGCCAGTTACTTAAGAAGTGAGAGCTCACTGATTTATATTCCAGCTACCTTCTGGAAGGGGCTGTGGTCCAGCTGCACATTTGTGTATTCATTGAGCCATACTCCCTACTGCACAGCCTCCTGACAGCTGCAGATGGCAAAGACATTTTTCATAAGGCATGTGAGAGGAGGAGAGGGAGAGGCTTAAACATCACCTGGAGGAGACAGCAGCTCTGGCACAACCAAGAGAGCAGTACTGATAGAGAATTAGAAATTGAATAGGGAGCAGATAGTATCTTCTCCTATTATTGATATCCATTTAAAACTACTGTACAGTTTCATCATTATCAATTACTATCACACACTGTTCAGAATAGAATATTCTAAATATCCTGGAACTGTATTCAGGAGCTTACATGCAAAGGCATTGAACTTTAGCTTTCTCTCTTTCTCTCTCTTATCCTTTCTTTGATATGATCTTGCTGATCGTAAGCCCTGGAGTAAACAGTTCAAAAACAAAAAGAACAAGAAGTTGAAATGGCTGAAGATATATAGGAAGCAAGTTAGTAAAAAAAGAAAAGCATCAGAAATCTAGTATTCTTGTTAAGAGTGGAGCTTACAAAGGAGGAGTTACCCATGGGACTTGGCAACCATCTCTGTAACAGCAAGAGCAGTTGACACATCAAAAACAGAACAACTGGCCCACAGGAGAAGGAATCAATGAACCCACAGCTGAATCAAGACGGATGTATTTCTCTGATGAATTATCCTGCATCTTAAGAAAAAAAACAATGGGCCACCTCTACCTGGGTTGCTCTCTCCTGTCATCCCACAGTTTATACTCCGTATTTTGGCCCCTGATAACATAAAGCCTAATATGACCCGCGTGTGCTGTTTTCTGTATGCCTTCTTAATAAATCCGGTCTCTAGAACTACATTTCTTTAGGGCCATAACTGAGTTACCCATTTAATTTTTCAAGCCTGATGTTAATATCTAACATGTCTGTGGGTAGGAACTTGTCCCTCCTCAAATACCTGTCTTTCTCATAAAGTGTTCAGGTCATAATAACACATATTGTTTTCTCTATGATGAGGCATATTATCTTTGTACTTTGAAGTAAATTTTCTTTCAGTTCGAAACTGGCTTGCATTTCCTTCAATTTGAATGCAATTCCTAGTGAGAAATTAACTCAAATCCTGAGGTCTTTAATTTTCTTTCCTCTTCCCTCCCTGCTTTCTTCTCTTCTTATCTCTTCCATCTATCCATTAGATTCCTCCAACAGATTGAAGGAGAGTATTCCAGACACTACTGAATATAGAGCACATTCACCCTATTTAACCACAAGAGGAACAGAGACATAACATGAGAAAGTACATCATCTAGAGTAGTGTTGGAGAATCAGGCTTTTTCAGAACTAACTAGCCATGGCTTCATTCAGTGCCACAGAGGCCAGTCTATCTTTTGTGCTACAAAGCCACGTGATGTGGTCCCACACAGGAAGACTCACCTGTTGGGGGCAGATCGAGATATCTGATGATAATACACACATACATCTGATATTCAAAAAGAATGAATCTTAATGTGGAAGAATATTTCTTCTTTTATCAGAAGAAATTTGGGGATCAAAAAGAATCTACCTGGAGTGGCATTTTCATCACATCAGACTCAGATGCTATTTTCCACCAGTGTGATGGCTCTTTGTAATAAAAACAGGCTCAAAAAGAAATCAAATATTCCTTACACAATACTATCAGTGTTTTTATTTCTCAAGATATAGGTTTAAAGCCATGTCAACAGGAAGAACATGCTTTCCTCTTTCAGGGAATAAACTGATTTTCTTCAACTCACTGTATCAAGAAATGTTTGCATTTGGGAAACTCAGAAAGAAACTGATCCCAGTCTTCAATAGTGGAGAGTTGGAACTGGAAACAAATCATCTTTTTCGCTGTCACTCTGCTCAGTCTGTCCCTATTTAGAGTCAGCAAACCCCAGGGCGACAGAAATAATCTACTTATCCACCTGAAATCTGGAATACTGATCTTTCCAAAACTCAAGTAGACATAGAGGCTCTAGATTCCTTTCTCATGGGTTTTCTGAAACAGCAGATTGGCTTCCCCACATCTGGGGAGAAAGCCTTGATGAGTGACACATATAGAGGACAAGAGTAAGTTTGGGAAATAGGTGTCAAGAGGGGCATATTCATGTGGATCTCTCTCCAAACATCCAAACTACGAGGCAGAGATCATCCATCCCTTGTGTGTTATGAGAATGAGTCAGTGATGTAAGTTTCCCAATTCTTGATCCACTCAACTTTGCATTATTTCAGGATACCTCCCCATTCTTCATAAAAAGAGTTGCCTAAACTTCCATTGGGGCTCTAATATGTGCAGTGTGGAAAAGGCAGAAATGGTACTGTTCAGGAATCGGGCAGGACCCTGATTACCATGTGGGCTCTGGCAGGCATGGGGCTGGTGGGGGAGCATGGAAGTCATCAGTGGCCTCACCCTGTGAACCACCGCATGGTTAGGCCTATCAACTACTTGCCCAAGACTCTCAAAGTTCCACCATGAGATCAGTGGGGCATTGAGGGTCATTTCTTCTACCTGGTGGTAGAGAAAGCAGGGGTCCTTCCACACTCACAGTACAGCAGACATCTTGGTTAATGGCCCTAAATAAGAATCTAATTTGAGTCTGGAAGCACAAATACAAAGCTAGAGTGTAAAAATCAAGACATATTTATCATGGAGAAGAAGACCAAAAAAACTGATTTGGATGTAAAATATGTGACTCCAAAAGATTCCCAATAATTGAGGCCAAGAAAAAAACTGTAAACTCAAAAACAACTCAGGTTAGAACACAGCTAGAAGAATTCAAATTTTCTGTATTGAGAATTACCTGATCCAGTTTCAAGAGATACCTTATATTTATGTCCCACTTGTGTAAAACGTCTCTCACGTGATTCTCATAACAATCCTAGACAGAGAAGACTGATAAATTCATCCTAGGATTTAGAGGTAACAGAATAGATATGTTCTCTGACTTTACCTCTTGTCTTGCTTTTTCCTATGTCCTCACTGTCCCAGGATCTATACTTTTCTTTCAGACTTTGTCTGTGTTGCAGGAACTTCTTAGATGCATGTCTATCCCATGCCTTATTCTCTGAGAACTAGCCACCACCCATGGCCCCTGCTGAAGTGTGGACCAAGTACCAACCTTCCATGTTGGGACCATGTGACCCTCTCTCTCCCAGGACACAGCTGACTGCATCTTGAATAGATTATTGACCCAAAGTGAGCCAGTTGTATTATCTATCCTGGGAATTTTAGGTTTGGACATAGAGAATCTAGTTAAAGGATGCTGGGTATGGGATCTGAGAAGTCAAGTACGAGCTATAAAAAGAAGAGCTATAGAGCCACTTCCTACCTCATTCATGCCAAGGCAGATAAAACTTGTCTCCACAGAGAAAAGAATGAAGCAGATGTGCTGACCAAAGTGTGAGTGGGTATATGTGTTGCAGAGAGAGATGGACAGAGTAGTCTAGGCTTTAGTTTTTCCAATTCCTGAGACAAAACTTTCCTTTTTGTGCCTCGGTTTTATAAGTTTTCTCTGATCCCTTTCTTTAGCTTGAGAGGGTTTCTATTTCTTACAACCAAGATATCCCTGACAAAGATGATATAGATCCCCCTTTCAATGGAGCCACATTGATGCCCTACAAGCATTCCCTTGTTGGCTGGAGTCAAGCTGGACCAGCCTTGACCCTCCCAACCTGTGGTAAAAGCTAAAAACTTGTTATCTCTATTCCACCTCCTGCTTTTTTCTTTTTTTTTTTTAAAATCACTGACATGCACTCTCTCCACTCCTCACCTTCCTCTTTTCACTGTGCACACTGGATCCCATATTTCTTGGAAAATGAAAATCTCTACCTTTTTAGCCTTTCAATTTCTTGCTAAATGGAAAAAAGGCTGTCTTCAAAAGCCATGTTTTCACTTTCAGTTCAAAACAGAAGGCACTTACTCTCTCACACCATATGTGCCATGGGGCCCTGAGAAGGAATCTTTGTTTTCCTAGCTTCAGTGTTATACCATAGAACTTTCTTTTGACATATAAATCAACCATCTGCATCAGTTTCCTTGGTGCTGTGTATTAGGGGGCATATGCTCATGTGCCGAATTGATCTATAGTATCTCACCATCGTTGCTCCTTTCTACAAAGCAAATGAGAAGTTTGCTACTACATTTCCTAGAATTCTGTTCTGCACGTTTACTGTATGTAACTGTATGTCTCAGTTTAAAGAAAAAGTCTTTCTACTTAGAACACCTAGAATGATGTGTTTTTCTGACTCAAGATTTTAGAGGGAGAAAATCTTTGTTTCTAATACTTATACTTCCTTTCATGTGGAAGAAGTATCACTAGCTTTATACTCCTACACCCTTTCTTCTCCCTTCATGGGGTGGGATGACCTAAATGATTCATGAGACTGGCTAAAGATGCAGGCATGCATGGATCTGTCTCTTTCTGTCCCCCTCCTTTTAGAAGCTCATCTTGCTTCAAAGAGCTTATCTTCTTTCCTGGTTTCTGATAATATGAAAGGGGTCTACCTCTCACTCCCCAGAAGAAGCCTGTAGAGGTTCAGAGCTTCCTAAGCCTGGGTGGCTAAGCCAGGAAGGAGTGAGTGGCAGTAGTGCTAAAGAAGAAAGGGCTGCAGGCTTTTTCCAGGCCCTGCTGGAAGGAAGGAATGAGAGGATGAGAAGCCCCAGCTGGCTCCTGCTTAGAAATGGAAAGACCTGGGTAGAATACCTGACAAGAACTAAAATCCACAGCATCTGCATTCATGCTCTTCCCACAACAGCAGCTGCCGGGGAACACAAAGTTCTTCTCAGGTCTCTGACTATGCCAGGTCAGAACCTTATCACCAGAAACACAGAACTGGCAGGAACTTTACAGGTCGCATGCTCCAGACATCTCCTTTTAAAGATGAGAAAGCTAATTAAACAAGCATTTACTGAGCACCTACTTCAAGCCAGGGACTGTACGAGTTC
The DNA here is from genome assembly GCF_008692025.1 of Phocoena sinus. Classification (NCBI taxonomy): domain Eukaryota; kingdom Metazoa; phylum Chordata; class Mammalia; order Artiodactyla; family Phocoenidae; genus Phocoena; species Phocoena sinus. The sequence continues at coordinate 133,877,275 of NC_045763.1, forward strand.
TTGGTCCTAAAGGTGGGAACTAGAGAGATATGGACCCTTGTGGAGTTTACAAATTGAGCAGGGGAAGAGTGATAAAAGGCAAAAGCCCAGGGTGCAATTATAACAGTGTATGTGGCTAGGTATGGAAATTTCCTGAGGAGATAACTTAAACTGAGACTTGAAGGATTTGAACAAACTAGGCAAGCAGGGAGTAGCTGGTTACTTAAGTGAAGTGGTCTGCTCAGGGTCACTAATTAGCTCTATAATGCAGGACAACTTATAAGCCTCTCTGTGTCTCAGCAGTAAACAGGAGAATGTTTGTTAATTCATAGGCTTGTGAGTGTTAAATGGGCAGGTATATGCAAAACATTTAGTGCATAATAGCTGCTTAATAAGTGTCTGTTCCCTTCCTGCATTTTTCCTGGTCCAGAATATTTTCTGCTATATGATATTGCCTTTATTTTTTTATTATTATTTTTTTTGCGGTACGCGGGCCTCTCACTGTTGTGGCCTCTCCCGTTGCAGAGCACAGGCTCCGGACGCGCAGGCTCAGCGGCCATGGCTCACGGGCCCAGCCACTCTGCGGCATGTGGGATCTTCCCGGACCGGGGCATGAACCCGCGTCCCCTGCATCGGCAGGCGGACTCTCAACCACTGCGCCACCAGGGAAGCCTATGATATTGCCTTTATTCTTAGGACACGGAGCCCTTCAGGGTCAATAACTCCAGTCTGTTTTGATATCTGTTTAACTTGTGATGTTGCAGATTGCGCAACACGATTGGAAAATTATGGCCGTTCACGTTATGCGGCAGCTAGGGGTTGAATGCATTGTTTTTCATCTCAAACTGTTGTTCATGTTTTCCCATGACCAAAACTATTTATGACTAACTTACAAAGTAGAGAAACTCATATTATTTCTGGCAAGTCCACTTGGTGAGAGCACTTTAAAATTGCATAATGATACATAGAGAATCCTAAAGATGCTACCAGAAAACTACTAGAGCTAATCAATGAATTTGGTAAAGTAGCAGGATACAAAGTTAATGCACAGAAATCTCTGGCATTCCTATATACTAATGATGAAAAATCTGAAAGTGAAATCACAAAAACACTCCCATTTACCATTGCAACAAAAAGAATAAAATACCTAGGAATAAACCTACCTAAGGAGACAAAAGACCTGTATGCAGAAAAATATAAGACACTGATGAAAGAAATTAAAGATGATTCAAATAGATGGAGAGATATACCGTGTTCTTGGATGGGAAGAATCAACATTGTGAAAATGACTCTACTACCCAAAGCAATCTACAGATTCAATGCAATCCCTATCAAACTACCACTGGCATTTTTCACAGAACTAGAACAAAAAATTTCGCAATTTGTATGGAAACACAAAAGACCCAGAATAGCCAAAGCAATCCTGAGAACGAAAAAAGGAGCTGGAGGAATCAGGCTCCCTGACTTCAGACTATACTACAAAGCTACACTAATCAAGACAGTATGGTACTGGCACAAAAACAGAAAGATAGATCAATGGAACAAGATAGAAAGCCCAGAGACAAACCCACGCACATATGGACATGTTATCTTTGATAAAGGTGGCAGGAATGTACAGTGGAGAAAGGACAGCCTCTTCAATAAATGGTGCTGGGAAAACTGGACAGGTACATGTAAAAGTATGAGATTAGATCACTCCCTAACACCATACACAAAAATAAGCTCAAAATGGATTAAAGACCTAAATGTAAGGCCAGAAACTATCAAACTCTTAGAGGAAAACATAGGCAGAACACTCTATGACATAAATCACAGCAAGATCCTTTCTGACCCACCTCCTAGAGTAATGGAAATAAAAACAAAAATAAACAAATGGGACCTAATGAAACTTCAAAGCTTTTGCACAGCAAAGGAAACCATAAACAAGACCAAAAGACAACCCTCAGAATGGGAGAAAACATTTGCAAATGAAGCAACTGACAAAGGATTAATCTCCAAAATTTACAAGCAGCTCATGCAGCTCAATAACAAGAAAACAAACAACCCAATCCAAAAATGGGCAGAAGACCTAAACAGACATTTCTCCAAAGAAGATATACAGAATGCCAACAAACACATGAAAGAATGCTCAACATCATTAATCATTAGAGAAATGCAAATCAAAACTACAGTGAGATATCATCTCACACCAGTCAGAATGGCCATCATCAGAAAATCTAGAAACAATAAATGCTGGAGAGGGTGTGGAGAAAAGGGAACACTCTTGCACTGCTGGTGGGAATGTGAATTGGTTCAGCCACTATGGAGAACAGTATGGAGGTTCCTTAAAAAACTACAAATAGAACTACCATATGACCCAGCAATCCCACTACTGGGCATATACCCTGAGAAAACCATAATTCAAAAAGAGTCATGTACCAAAATGTTCATTGCAGCTCTATTTACAATAGCCTGGAGATGGAAACAACCTAAGTGCCCATCATCGGATGAATGGATAAAGAAGATGTGGCACATATATACAATGGAATATTGCTCAGCCTTAAAAAGAAACAAAATTGAGCTATTTGTAATGAGGTGGATAGACCTAGAGTCTGTCATACAGAGTGAAGTAAGTCAGAAAGAAAAAGACAAATACCGTATGCTAACACATATATATGGAATTTAAGAAAAAAAAAATGTCATGAAGAACCTAGGGGTAAGACAGGAATAAAGACACAGACCTACCTGAGAACGGACTTGAGGATATGGGGAGGGGGAAGGGTGAGCTTTGACAGGGCGAGAGAGAGTCATGGACATATACACACTAACAAACGTAGTAAGGTAGATAGCTAGTGGGAAGCAGCCGCATGGCACAGGGATATTAGCTCTGTGCTTTGTGACAGCCTGGAGGGGTGGGATAGGGAGAGTGGGAGGGAGGGAGACGCAAGAGGGAAGACATATGGGAACATATGTATATGCTTAACTGATTCACTTAGTTATAAAGCAGAAACTAATACACCATTGTAAAGCAATTATACCCCAATAAAGATGTTAAAAAAAATAAAATAAAAAAAAATAAAATTGCATAATGATCAGCTAGGTAGAGAGGCACTGCTTAGGGGGGTCCTTTTCATCAATAATATGCTAATTATTATAATAAATATTTTTATCATAATAAAAGAACTATCAATAATGTTAATTATTATACATTATAATTATTACATTATAATATTATTGTTGTTATTATTATTATTACAGCTATTAATGAATATGTCTTCCACGCACCAGTCACTGTTCTAGGTTCATCATAGGGACAGCCCTGCCTGATCCCCTGTGGAACCAAACAGTATACTATAAGTGACAGGAATCCTTTGAAGTTTATGGCAAAGGAGTGACATGATCACATTGCAGGATATGTAGATCCCTAAGAGAGCGAAGAGAATGGATGAGAGGCATGGAGATCAAGTAAGGGTCCAGGAAAGAGATGATGAGAACCTAGCTGGGGCAGTGCTAGCAGGGATGGAGGGGGAAGGAGGGATTAAAATATATTTAGGAGGCAAAATCACCAAGATTGGATGAATGACTGATAGGGGAAGGGGTTGGGTAGAAAGAAGGAGGAATGCAGGATGGCTCCTCAAACCAAGAAGCAGAATAAAGAAAGAAAAGCAGATTGATCCCAGAGAAGGTTGAGACTTGCAAACTTGGTTTTGAAACTCAGTTTAAGGTGACTGTGGGACAACAGATAGCGATGCCCAGTGGGCAGCTGGTACAGGAGTCTGGGGCTCAAATCGGAAGTCAGAGCTACAGATAAGTAGTGGGGAGGGGGACTTCTGCATAAACACAATAGTTTAAGCCCCAGACCTGGATGAGAGCCCCACGAACAGTGGAAAGAGTGAGAAAGTAAGAGAGCAGAGAATAAAACCCTGGGGAACAGCAATATTTGAAGAGCTACCAGAGGAAGAACTTGTAAAGGGGAGGGAGAAGGACTGTCAGAAGAGTAGAAGGCAGAACAGTAGAGCGTGGTGCTCTGGAAACCAAGAGAGGAGATGGTGCCCAGTGCTGCAGAGAGTCGAGGAAGGCGATAACTGAAATGCAGAGTTGAATGTCCTTCTAGATGTCACTGACCACATAAGCAAAGTAGGCTTCTAATGGAGGGGTGGGCACGGAAGCCAATGGGCCAAGAAGGAAATGGGATGTGAGCACAGAGCCTTCAGCATCCATTTTGTATTGTGTCCTCAGGTCTGACTAGGGCACTGTCAGAGATCCCTGTGACACCAAAAACCATATCCCATACTCTTGTTGCTCCACCTTTTGCTTCTCCACCAACTTCTCTTACTCTGACTTCCTTTGTACTCCTAGGCTCCAGATCCAACTCTGATCAGTGTCTAATGCCCTAGAATAACAAGATCATAATTTCAAAATCAAGATCAGGGGTGCTCTAATTTCAATACATATTGTAGGCCAGGCACTCGGACTTGCAAAATAGAGTATCATCTTTCTACTCTGACAGTGACTGGGGAGAAGGCCACCTCCACCACTACACTTTATTCTAAGCCACCATCATTCCTCTCTGGACAAAGCAAGAGACTCTTTGCACCCCTGTCCTTTTACATTTGTGCTCCATGCTACAGCCAGAACAATCCCTGTGAGAAGGAAATCAGACCAGGCCTCCTCTTTGCTCAAGACGATTCAATGTCTTCCCATTTCACCTGGAATAAATTCTAGTTCTTACACTGCCTAAAAGTGCGAAGTAATCTGGCCCCAGCCTAACTATTTGACCTCATTTCCTATACCTCTTCCCCGTGCTATACTGCATTTTGCATACACTGGCCTCCTCGTTGCCCCTCCAATACAGCAAGAACATCATACCTGCCTCTGGGATTAGGCAATTATTTTTCCTGGAATGATCTTCCTCTAGAAATTTGCATGGCTTCCTCACTCATTTCATTCAGGACGCTTCTTAAATTTGAAATATATAAATATAAATATATGATTTAATATATATAAAATTACATATATATGTATCATATATATACTCACATGCACTCTTTCTCCTCCCACAAGAATGTAAGCTCTGTGAGGGTATGAACTTTGCCTATATTTCTAGCACTTAGAATAGTATTGGGCATTTAATACATAATTATTGAATGAATAAGGGGATGAAGGTACATCCCACAATCTGAAACAAAAGAGAATGAACCAAACAGAAACTAAGGCCAGATAGCAATCCTCTAGTAGGTGTGTACCAAACATTTCCTCTGTCCCCTGAAGAACACAATTGTCAACATAAAACAAGTCTGGTCCTTGCCCATAGTAAGCAGACACTTAAGATGAATAGACATATTAAATACCTAGTGAATGAGACAGTTGATAGAAAAGTACTGGTGGTCTTTAAATTAAAACTCTAATTAGTTAATAAATTTGTATCACCTTGCCTGGAGCCACTGGATGTTTTCTACCCTCCCGTCCCCCCCCGCAACCTGCTCCTTTCCTCTGCCATACATGTCTCTTTCCCCTACTACTCCCCCTGACAGGAACAGCCACTGAAGGCCTGGCTTAGCTGCTTGGTCACTTCCTCACTGAAAGAACCTTCTTATTTTGCTACTTAGGAATTTCACAGTCATTGGCCTTCTCCTTCCCATACAACATCTGCTCCTTTCAGGGTTAAAAGAAACTCAGGGATCTAAGCAAAGGACAGAGACCTGTTATTAGGGCTACAGCTGATACATCCAAGTAACTAGTTAGAGACTTAAACCATCTCTTTAGTATAGATTCAAACAGGTTCTAACACCAATGTAGCATGGGAATTTTTGCCTATTATCTGTTCATTAGTCAGAAATTTCCTATATGGTTATTAATACTGCCTTATTGACTCGAATAAGACACCAAAAAGGACATGACAAATATATTGACCCATTTTCCTGTGCAGAAAGAAGTGGGTTGCTGAGGATCAAGCTGTTAGAATAAGAGGTCAGGCCTCCTGACACTTGACCTGTGAGTCTCCTCTTTATGGCCACTAATGACTGGGGTCTCAAGTCCCAGTGGGGAAGAAAGAAGAGCAAAGCCAACAACTTTGATTTCTTGGCAAGGCCTTTGCCTCAGTAGGCTTTCCCCCAAACAAATCCCTGCAGGCAAAATCTCACTGGATCACCCCACCAGTTTGAAAAATACCATATGCATGAGGATACATTAGCTCAAAGATGAAATCAGCAAAAGCGATGATCACACTATAGTCACAGACTGAAGTATCTTTTCTTTTGTCAGACAAAAAGTCAACAGAGTAATGATTGACCTCATTCACAACAGTCAGCCAGCCCTATGTGATTACTCCCATGACAACAAAGAAAATAAAGGAATAAGATACAATGCTTTGATATCTCCAAAAGCAGGAGGATTAAGATGCTTTACCTGTATTTTTTCCTGAATTCAGAGAAAAGAATTAGATTCATTTACTCAACTAGCATTATTAAACACAAATAAATAAGTGGTGCTAAAGTAAATAGTGTGAAAGAGAAGGAATACGGGGAAGGTATAATTTTCTTTCCACAGCATTTCCAACTGAGAAGCAGGCACAGAAACAAGAAATGACATCAAAGTCATCCGTGGAAGGAGCAAGATATTACAGTGTAAGATGTATCAATAAGAAAGAATGAGATGTAAAAAAAGGGCCTGTGTAAAATAAGTCAATTCACTCATTTTATAATTATTTCCTGGGCACCTACAACATCCCTAATACTGTGAAGCATAGACCTTGAAAGATCTTAAAAATTTCCAGAGGAGACAGAATACGCACATTAGAGCTAAATAAAAATATGTGCGGTATCACATTATTTGTTGAGTGAGTGGGAAAGCAGTATGTGTGATTTTCAAGAAATTGAGGAGGAAGAAGTGACTCTGGATTGGTGAAATTGTGGAAAGCTTCATGGAGGGGGTAGGAAGCTTCGTCTGGGTATCAGACGAAGCACAAAATTTTTAAATGTGAAGAGAAAACTCATTCCAGGCAATGGGAACCATGCACATGAATTCATGTAGATAAGAAAGTATATGGCGGGTGTGTTAGTAATGCTTACTACTATAACAAAAAGGCAACAATCTCAATGGCTAAACAAAATTAAACTTTATTCCTTGTTCATATAGGCTCAAATTCAGATGTTCCCAGTGAATTGAAAGAGCATCTGCCCAGTTATTCTGAGGACCTGACTATTTTAATCTTGTTGTTCTGTCCTCTGGGTGTGTAGAGTTCCCCTCCCTTTAGCTGATGGGTGGGAAAGAGAAGGAGTAAGGAAGACTGACTGAATATGGAAAATTTTCACAGGGCAGGTGTAGATGTGATGGATACACCTCAAGCTAACCCTCATTCCGTTGACTAGAACTCAGTCCCAACACCACACCTAACTGCAAGGGTGGCCACGTAACGTGTCCAGGAGGACATGGCAGTGGGCTCGGGTGAACACGTAGCAGTCTCTGCCACGGCATGTTTGGGAGAAAGAAAGTACACCTAATTGGCTGGTGTGGAAGAGGCTAGAGAAATAGATGAAATCAAAGATAGGAGGGCTTCCCTGGTGGCACAGTGGTTGAAAGTCCGCCTGCCGATGCAGGGGACACGGGTTCGTGCCCCGGTCCAGGAAGATCCCACATGCCACGGAGCGGCTGGGCCCGTGAGCCATGGCCGCTGAGCCTACACGTCCGGAGCCTGTGCTCCGCAACGGGAGAGGCCACAGCAGTGAGAGGCCCGCGTACCGCAAAAAAAAAAAAAAAAAAAAAGATGGGAAAGTGTAAGACACAAGACTGCTCTCAAGGAGATAAGAGAAGGAGGATAGGCACACATAAAAGGTTTAAAAACAAAAGAATGTGCCTAATACTCCTAAGGGTGAGGCATAAAATAGATGGGAAGGGGATTTATGGTGTTGAGAGGTTGCTCAGTGTGGCATGATTGGGAAAGGTTTCAAGGAAGATGTAGAAATAGTGCTGTGCCTTTAAGGATAGAAGCAGAGAGGATTCAGAGAGACAGAAGTACCGGAGTGGATATCTCAGGTGGGATAGGTATAAAGAGAGGGTAAACATTAATACAAATGAGGAAGGTGGAAAAAGAATATGATCAAGGGCAGAGAGATAATTATAAGCAGGCTCGAGGGAGACAGTAATCAAACAAATGGCATTTATCAATGAGAGTCCTTCTGGCATTGGGAGCAGAGGAACAGTTCTTTCTTTATAGGACTGCCACACATCACAGGACTTTAATCATCCCTAAACCACACCCATCAAATGCTGGCACTACCCACAAGTAAGAGTGACTATTAAATTCCTCCATACTTCCAAATCTCCCTCCTGGGGAAAGGGATAGAGCAGTAGTGCCTCTATTAAGGGCACTGGCCAGAGAATAAAGAGAGATGAGGTCAGAAAAGTGGTCAGGAAACCTTTGATGTAGGGTCCTGATGTGAGGCTAGGGAGGGTAAGGGAGAGAAAATAGGAAACTACTGAAGGCCTTAAATGGAGACTGTGCTGAAAATAGTGTTCAAATCTGTTATCTCTAGGTTGGATGTCCAAGACGGTGGCACCACCAATTGGAAACTGTGTTTTAAATTCAACTTGAGGCATAACTCACAAAAGACTTATACCCAAATCAAGTCGATTAATCTAAATGTCACATACGGGCATTCAAGTATTGAACAATAAATTCCTGAAAATTCAGGATGCTCCTAAATTAAGACCACTAAATCAGTCTCTTACCTGAGGCTAGAATGGTATGTAGATGGAACTCCCCCTAATGAAAGAAATCAATCTGGCGAGAAACCAGAGAAGTTAAAGTAATTTGAAAGTGTCTATATTTTCTATCCACCCGGCCTTATTTTGTGAATGTTTCCTCTATTTGGAGAGCTACTGCAGTTACTTCAGACATGTCAGGTCCTTCAGGACAGATATATCTTGCCCTGATTCCAAAACCCCTGAAAATGGTTCTCTCCCAAATAATAGGATTGCCGATTTGCCAAGCTACACTTTTGTATCTATGTCTTTTGCCCCCCGACTGGCCCTTAAAATGAGAGCTTTTAGCTGAAGAGCATGCTAAGTGAAACAGAGCTAATCCCATTGGCCAGGATTGCCTGTTACCCGACAATCACAGAGCCTGGTCTGACCCTCAGCACTGACGTGGGACAATCAGGGAGGTCAGTCAGATGTACCTGCAGTCCTGATGGGAAATGTCACTCAGAAATGCCTCAGCTGCAAGAGAAGCATCTCAAAATGGATGTTTGAAAATAACCGTGATGATACCCAGAAACAGCACACTTAGAAGGTTTAAAAGGGGCAAAAGTCAGGTTTACAAAAAAACAATTCTAAGGGATATCTCTCATAAAGGGAAGCAGACAATATTTTCCCCAAAATACCTGACTTCTTTTAAAATCACTGGCAGTTTTTTTCCCATGGTATTCCTGAGACCAAATATGTAGATGTACAGGTTTCCTCTAATGAACATTCAGACACCCCGACGATGGCTCTGATGTAATTATTGGGACATCAAAGTAAATTACTTCAATAGATTATTTTCCTCTTTTTTTCTCAGTGAAATACCCTCCATTGAAGGGATGGGGTTTTGACTGAGGAAGAGAAAAGATGGGTAACTGACACATGTGCAGCTTTGAGGTTTAGGGCAATAGGAAGGTTTGCTTTTTAGGAAAAGAGAAAAGTGGGTGTTAGGAGAGAGGTGGAGAAAGGAAAAGGAACTCCTCATCCACAAATAATTAAATAATTAAAGGGAATTAGTTTCACTTTAAGACAAGGGAAAACTACCATTCTTTCCACTCACAAATATTTCTGAAATGTTTACTTGGTACAAGAAAGTGCCAGGTTCTAAGTATCCAATAGTGAGCAACATAAAGAAACAAACAAAAACCTGCTATCATGTGAAAGCAGAAGAAGGGATTTCATCAAATGGGGAGATCTGCAGCTTCTTTGGAGAGTAGGGATAGTTTGAAAGCAACACGAAGAAGGCTGGTGGGGGGAAGTCATACAGAGTGGTCATGAGAGAAGGAAGAAGTGCCTCTGGGAACAGATATAGTGGAGGTGAAAGGAGGTGAAAGTAAGGAAGTTAAGGTCAGATGGCTCTGACCTTCCCAATAAACTTGGAGGTATTGGCTGAAAGTAGTTTGAAAAAGAAGAGAACAGAGAAGGTATGGAATATAGGAAATGTGTTCTTGACCTTGATAAGTCTAGTAGTTTGCCTACTTTTCACCCACTAGAGGTATGTGGTATTACATGCAGCTTGGTTTCCATGAGTTGGTGTGCAGACATTTGATAAAATGCTGGTGATCAGCCTGATATGTTCATTTGCTTAAACTTTCTATGATAATTATAACACTCTGCCAAGTGCTCCTTTTGGTTCTCGCAGCCTGGGTACTTTTGGATCTTGTAAGAGATCATCTAGGAATCGATTTGGAATCCATTAATCAGTCATTAGTATCAAGAAATGATTATTGGACACTTGAGAAATTACACTTTGAAGTTCAATAGCAACTTTACTGGAAAATTCAGACTTGCTCGCTCCATTCTAACCATATGTCCTTCTTTGCTTTTCATCAAATATTTTGAGTACTCCCATCTCAGGGAGTTTGCAATTGTTTCCTCTGCAAATCCTCCCAGAGAGACATAAAACGTACTCTTTCACCTCCTCTTCCATCAAGTTTTGTTCAAATGTTACCATTTCAGCAAGACCAGCCCTAAAACCCCTTTTAAAATTGCAGCCTTACAGCATTCCCATCCTTCTTTCCCTCTATTTTTCCACAGCACTTACCACCTACAACATACTGTATAATTTACTTTTTAAATTATGTATGTCTTTCCATCTCCTGCCAAGAATGAAAGCTCTGTGAATGTGTATATGTTTTCCTTTCCTTTTATTTTTACTTCTCTGTTTCAGAACCTAGGACAGTGCGTAATATGAAAAAAATTACTTGATGAATGAGTGAATGATAGTTATGGCTCATTCTATCTCTGAAAAAAGAGAGCCTAATAAAGCACCTTCTTGCAGAATTTCCAGCCTCTGAGATTTCTGGTAATTGGTTCTAGAGTAAGATTATAACCAACATAGTTAATAAATATCTAATGTCATTTATTGAGAGATCTCATCAAAAGGACCAAAGGTAGCCTAGAGAAAAAGGAGAGAGGGGAGGAGGAGAGAAGGTAAAAGAGAAATGAAGAGACAAAACCACTGAGGAGTCAATGTGCAATGAGAAATACAGCACATGATTAAAAGCAAGAGAAGACTCAGCATGTGAGGAAGTGGCAAATGGGCTGTCCGATGCCACTTTCTCACCTTTCATGACACTGCGGAAGTGGGGGAAGAGGGCATGCCACCTCTGGGCTGGAAGCTTCCACTTAGTAGTCCCACTTGCCGTCTCCACTGTGGGAGGCAATGTCTGTGTTCTTGTAGCTGTGCTTTCTTTAATTGAACTGGGCAAGATCAGATGGATTGACTACCCATTGAGCCAACTGCTCACAGGAGATTCCCAGAGAGTTAAATTCATTCGGGGCTGCATATTTACGGACAACGTGCTCCTTTGAAGGGAATGTTAGGACGCTTAAGAGTTGTTTTCATAAGCTTCCAAATTACATCGAAAGAGATTTCACATACAAATATTAGCTTTTTATCCAATGCAATGCATTTAGTGCATAAAGCAAGGTTAACTTTTACTTTCCTGGGACTTTAAAACTCCCTCAGCCTTCATTACCTTCCAACAAGACGTAAATTGGAAAGTCTACAGATGTTTTACTGTATACAGCCCTCTGCATCCCCTTCAAAAAAGAAATCTTTGAGTTTCTATAGAGTTTTTCCCCACTTTGTATCATGGCAGATTTTAAAGTCAGGGGTTTCAGACAAGCAATAACAAGTTTGCTTAATCACTACTCCAGTTGATACCACTATTTGGTGCTACACCAATGCTTGAAGCAGTGTATGGCTCTCTACTTTGGAGGGCTATGTGTAAGTTTTATGCAGTGTTAAGAAATAGGTTTTGGGATTTTACAGTCCTAAATTTGAATCCCATCTTATAATTCACTGTAAACTTGGATATACTCATTCCAAAAATGGATAATCTATATCACATAATATTAGGAGCATTAGAGATAAAGTACATAAAGTGCCTAGCATGGGCCTGTCACACAGTTGGGTTTCAATGGGAAGTAATTCCATCACACCTCCCCCTTCTCATCCTTTATAACATTTTTGTGTTACTCAAAGCTGCCACAGTTACTGGGTTCTACAAACCCCTAACTCTTTTCTAACCCAAACTGATCTCATTCAAAGTACATGAATGGAACTTGAATGCCGGCTTGGTGCAGTTCTACGAAAATGTTCTCATCAGACAGTGAGCCACTGAAGCTATAGTTTAGGAGAAAACTATCTCACTCAGCTAGAGACAATCCCTGTTTTGTTTTCATTTTGAAGGGAATACAGCCTTATAAATGTTAGTGATTTTATTCAATAAGGATCTTAAAATATTAAGCTATTGATCTCTGCTTGGTTAAAATTTCTCCTGTAAAAATACAGAAACAAAGTACTTAATATTAATTATTCTGAACTAGAAATTTAGAGAAACCTCACAGGAAGTACCAGGGTAGTCTCTATGATAATTAGAATGAATACCACTTTTATAGTATTATGCATGAGAAAACATTTTCTCATTTAACTCTTATAATTCTGAGGTATATTTATTTCTATGTTTACAACAGTATAATTAGGGAAATTTGGTCATAAGGTTAAGATGGAGGGAAGTAATAAAAAAGAGAACTGAAAATAGAAAATAACTTATAGGAAAAGAACAATAAGGCTAAAAGTAAGTGTTAGATAAGACCAGCAAAACTGATAAAAATCCTGGACAAGGAAAAAAAAAAAAGAGAGACAATACAAATTACCAGTATCAGGAATAAGAAGAACATTCTTTTTTTTTTTTTTTAAGAAGAACATTCTTACTAAGACTGTACACACATCAATAATAGTGGACTATTATCAAAAAATGTTATGCTAACAAATTCAACATCTTAAATTAAATGGACAAATTCCTCAAAAAATACACTTTACCAAACTGACATAAGATGAACAGAAATTTGGAAGAGCCATATATCTGCTAAAGAAATTCAACTTAATATCAAAAACTTTTCCACAAAATAATTCCAGGCTCAGTTGGTTTTACTGGTGAATTCTACCAGACATATAAGGAAAAAAATAATACCAAACTCACACAACCTTTTTGAGAAAAAGGAGACCACTTCCTAACTAATTCTGTGAGGCCAGAATAACACTAATACAAGAACCTGAAAAAGATGTTACAGAATGAGACAGAGAGAGAGACAGAGAGAGAGAGAGAGAATTACTCACCAATATCAGTCATGAATAGAATGCAGTAATACTTTTCAAAATGTTAACTAACTCTGATCCAGTAATATATAAATAGGAAAATGATGCAGAATAAAAGTATTTGACAAACTGCAATGCCAATTCATATTTTTAAAGTTCTCATTAAACCAGGAATAGAAGAGAAATTAATTAATTTAATTCATTAATTGATCCAATTCAATTAATCTATGAGAAACAAAAAAATATCATCATATTTAAAGATTAAAGGCTAAACACTTTTTTTCATATTATATAGAAGGCAGAGATTTCCCATTCCCACAATTTCTATTCAATATTTTCCTGGAGGTGAGGGCCAGGGCAGTAAGTGAAAAAAATAAAATAAAATTTATGAAAAATCAGAACAGAAGAAGTAAAAATATATATTTGCAGATGATATGGTTGTTAACACAGAAAATTCTGAGGAATTTGAAAAACATCTAATTGAATAAGTGTATTTAGCAAAATTGTAGAATAAAAAGTTAATAAAAATCAACTATATTTTACATAGTAACAGCAATTATAAAATTAATTTAAAAACTTTACTTCTAAAATCATCAAAAATCATAAAACACTTAAGAAATTTAAGAATATCTGTAAAGTGAAAACTACAAAACATCACAGAGAAATTAAAGATCTAAATGCAGACATGTTCATGGATTGCAAGACTAAATATTATTAAGATGTCAATTCTTCACTAACTGGTTTCCACAACTCTCCACAGAATTGTTCTAAAGCAATTTTTGTCATAATCCCAGCATGTATTTAAAGAAATTGATCATCTGACCCTAAAGTATCTACGGAAATGCAAAAGACTTAAACATCAAACATTATTTTAAAAGAATCATGACAAACTTTATTTAAAAAGTATAATGTTACACAACTTTCACCAGGTGATTTTAGACTTAAAGACAATATAATCAAGAATGATTAGTCAGTCAAACATAAGAGTCAATAAATTGATGCAGTGGAAAAGAGATCAGAAATATACCTGCACTTATATAGTCATTTAATTTTTGGCAAAATGTCAAAGCAATCCAATGTGGTAAAGAAGGTCTTCTTAACAAATGAACAACTGGGTATGCATATATGAAAATAATGAACCTTGACCCCTACTTCATATAATATATAAACATTACTTTACAATGACTCCTAATTCCAAAGGTAAAAGCTGAAACTATTAAGATAATATTATTGTAACTTAGAGGTAAGCAATGGTTTCTTAAACTGAACATAGAAATCAATAACCATAAAAGAAAGGATTAATAAATCAGTCTTCATCAAAAGTAAAAAGTTTTATTTATCCAAAGAAACCATTTAAAAAATACATAAGACACAGCCTGGGAAAAAGTATTTGCAAAACTTATATTTGACAAAGGATTAATATTTAGTTAATGCAAAATTTTTTCTACAACTCACTGAGAAAAATAAAGCAACCTAGTAAGAAACGGGCAAAAGATTTGAACAGACACATCACAAAGGAAGATGTACAAAAGGGCCATAAGCCCCCCAAGCAGTGCTCAGTATTATTAGTCCTCAAGGAAATGCAACTGAAACCACCATGAAATAAAAGCATACAACCAATAGAATTGTTAAAAATACAGTCAACATTCAATGTTGGCAACCCTAAATTCTTATACACTGTGATGGGAATACTGACTGGTACAACCACTTAAGGAAAAGATCTGACAGTGTTTTATAAATGTTAACATACATCCATCTTATAATCCAAAAATTCCACTCTGAGGAAGAACAAAAGAACAGAAGATAAAAACATATGTCCAAAAATAAGAATTCTACATGTTTCACAGCAGTTTTATTCAAAAAACTGATTTACCTTTTCCTTCTGCTTACCAAGACTCAACTTCTATTCATCACCTAAGTAAAACCATAGTAAGTTGCCCAACTGTCTCAGCCCTAGGAACACTCTGATCTACTAGCCATCATCACTCAAGAAGAGGAAGAAAAAGCCAGAGACTTTGTGGAGAGCCTCTCTGAGCCTGACTGTATTGGAACTGAGTGTTGGAGTTACTGACAACTGCTATGCAGAAAGATGTGCTAAAGCTCGATCCTCACTTCAGGAGAGGCTGAAACAACTGAGGGTATTAGGAGATGATACACAGGGCATACATGCAGGACCTTTCAGTGACCAAACAGCTGAGGGCCAGAGGGCATATGGACTAGGAACCTCAACTGTATTTCCACAGAGTATATGAACCCAACAGCTAGCACTTTGGTTGTTGAGGTTGGAGCCTCATTATTCACTATGTTGATTTTCACTTATTAACAATGTGTTCTGTACAGCACGCACATCCAACCTCAGCTGCACTTTCTACTCCTGAGTCCAGACTTTCCATATTGCAATCTCTTCCTGGTTTCAGTCCAACATCCACTCAGCCTTCAGACATACCTTATACCTCCAATGCCAAACATGTTCCAAGATCCTGTGGTGTCAATAGTCTTCCTTCTCTTTGACTTACTCCAATTGCATTAGTTACACACTGCCTTTCTCTAGAGTGCTAAAATAATTAAAATTCATTTATCTTTTTCATTTTTTCAAAATTTATTGCTATATTTCTTTTTACCAATCATCTCCTCCACAAGTCTATTTATTCTTTTAGATTTGCCATTTTTTAAAAATTTAACTTACAGGAATTTTATTTACTTTCAGGAGTGTTGGACCTACAATTTTTAACAGAATATATTCTCTCTATATCTCTTGACCTCTTTTTCATATTTTTCAAATTTTTCAGTCCCCTGAAAACCTTTTGTGCATTTCAATAATTATCTGTTTGGACCTCTGGGATAACATCAAGTGAATTAGCATTATAGGGGTCCCAGAAAGAGAAGAGAAAGAGCCCAAGAAAATATTTGAAGATATAATAGCTGAAAACTTCCCTACCCAGGAAAAAGAAACAAGCACACAAGTCCAGGAAGCACAGAGAGTCCCATACAGGATTAACCAAAAAAGGAACACACCAAGACACATTGTAATCAAAATGACAAAAATGAAAGATAAAGAGAGAATACTAAAAGCAGCAAGGGAAAAGCAACAAATAACATAAAAGGGAACTCCCTTTCTCAGCAGAAACTGCAGGCCAGAAGGGAGTGGCAAGATATATTTAAAGTAATGAAAGGGAAAACCCTATAACCAAGAATGCTCTACCCAGCAAGGCTCTCATTCAGATTTGATGGAGAAATCAAAAGCTTTACAGACAAGCAAAAACTAAAGGAATTCCTGGAGGTGAGGGCCAGGGCAGTAAGTGAAAAAAATAAAAAAAACCTGATTTACAACAAATGGTAAAGGAAGATTTCTAGGCAAAAAGCCACAATTAGAAATGAGAAAATTACAAAATGTAAAAGCTCATTGGTAAAGGCAAACATATAGTACATGTAGAAAATCATCCACACACAAAACTAGTAGGGTGGTTAAAAGACAAAAGTAGTAAAAACAGTTGCATCCACAATAAGAAGTTAAGGGATACACAAAACAGTTAGATTTAAAATATGATATAATAAACAGTAATAATGAGGGGAGGCGAGTACAAATGCATGGTTTTTAAAATGCATTTGAAATTAAGTGATTAGCAACTTAAAACAATCACGTTTATATATAGACTGCTATACAAAAACCTCATGGTAACAACCAACCAAAAATTTATAATAGATATAAACACAAAAAAAGAAAAAGGAAGCCAAACATAACACTAAAAATAGTCATCAAATCACAAAAGGGGAAAAAAAGACTTACAAAATCAAATCCAAAACAATTAAGAAAATGGCAATAAGAACACTCATATCAATAATTACCTTACATGTAAATGGACTAAATACTCCTATCAAAAGGTAGACTGGCTGAATGTATACAAAAACAAGACCTGTACATAAGCTGCTTACAAGAGACTCACTTCAGATCTAGAGACACATACAGGCTAAAAGTGAGGGGATGGAAAAAGGTTTTCCAAGCAAACAGAAATCAAAAGAAAGCTGGAGTAACAATAGTTGTATCAGAAAAATAGACTTTAAAATAAAGATTATTGCAAGAGACAAAGAAGGACACTACATGATGATCAAGAGATCAATCCAAGAAGAAGACATAACAATTATAAATATTTATGCACCCAACATAGGAGCACTTCAATACATAAGGCAAATATTAACAGACATAAAATGTGAAATCAAGAATAACAACAATAGTAGGGAATTTTAACACCACACTTATATCAATGAATGGATCATCCAGACAGAAAATCAAGGTAACAAAGGCCTTAAATAACACATTAGACAAAATGGATTTAATTGATAAATACAGAACATTCTATCTGAAAGGATCAGAATACACATTCTTTTCAAGTACACATGGAACATTCCCCAGGATAGATAACATGCTACACCACAAAAAAAGCCTCAGTAAATTCAAGAAAGTTGAAATCATATCAAGCATCTTTTCTGACCACAACACTTTGAGATTAGAGACAACTACAAGAAAAAAACAGCAACAAACACGTGGAGACTAAACAATATGCTACTAAACAACCACTAGATCACTGATGAAATGAAAGAGGAAACCAAAGAATACCTAGAGACAAATGAAAACAGAAGCACAAAAATCCAAAAATATATGGGAGGCAGCAAAAGCAGCTCTTAGAAAGTTTATAGCAATACAATCTTACTTCAGGAAACAAGAAAAATCTCAAATAAACAACTTAATCTTACACCTAAAGCCATTAGAGAAAGAAGAAACAAAACCCAAAGTTAACAGAAGGAAAGAAATCATAAAGATCAGAGAAGAAGTTAAAAAAATAGAGACTAAAAAAATAGAAAAGATCAATGAAACTAAAAGCTGATTCTTTAAAAAGATAAAATTGGTAAACTTTTACCAAGACTCATCAAGACAAAAAGGGAGGGGGCCCAAATCAATGAAATCAGAAATGAAAAAGGAGAATTTTATAACCAATACTACAGAAATACAAAGGATCAAAAGAGACCTCTAAGAGCAACTATATGCCAATAAAATGGACAACCTAGAAGAAATGAATCTTAGAAAGGCACAATCTCCCACGGCTCTATCAGAAAAAAGAGAAAATATGGGCAGACCAATTATCAGTAATGAAATTGAAACAGTAATTTTAAAACACCCAACAAACAAAAGTCCAGGACCATGACTTCACAGGTGAATTCTACCGAACACTTAGAGAATATTTAGCACCTATCCTTCTCAAACTACTCCAAAATTTGCAGAGAAAGGAACAGTTCTGAATTAATTCTATGCGGGCATCATCACCCTGATACCAATACCAGACAAAGATATCAAAAAAAAAATTACAGACCAATACCACTAATGAACATAGATGCAAAAATCCTCAAGAAAATACTAGCAAACTGAATGCAAAAATACATTAAAAGGATCATACATCATGATCAAGTAGGATTTATCCCAGGGATGCAAGGAGTTTTCAATGTCTGCAAATCAATCACCACATTAACAAATTGAAGTATAAAAACCATATGATCATCCCAATAGATGCAGAAAAAGCTTTTGATAAAATTTAACATCAGCTATGATAAAAACTCTCCAGAAAGTGGGTATAGAGGGAACATACCTCAACATAATAAAGGCCATAAATACAAACCCACAGCTAATATCATACTCAATGGTGAGAAGCTGAAAGCACTTCCTCTAAGATCAAGAACAAGACAAGGATGATCACTCTAATCACTTTTATTCAACATAGTTTTGAAAGTCTTAGCCACAGCAAAGAAAAAAGAAATAAAAGGAATACAAATTGAAAGGAAGAAGTAAAACTGTCACTGTTTGCAGATGACATGATACTATACATAGAAAATCCTAAAGACACCACCAGAAAACTACTAGAGCTCATCAACAAATTTGGTCAAGTTGCAGGATACAAGATTAATATACAGAAATCTATTGCATTTCTATATACTAAGAACGAACTATCAGAAAGAGAAATTAAGAAAACAATCCTATTTACCACTGTATTGAAACGAATAAAATACCTAGGAATAAACCTGCCTAAGAAGGTAAAAGACATGTACTCTGAAAACTACAAGATGCTGAAGAAAGAAACTGAAGGTGGCACAAAAAAATGGAAAGATATACGATGTTCTTGGATTGGAAGAATCAATATTGTCAAAAAGACCATACTGAAGGGGTACCCAACACCTGGGCCATGGATCGATACCGGTCCGTGACCTGTTAGGAACCGGGCCACAAAGCAGGAGGTGAGTGGCGGGCAAGCGAGCGAAGTTTCATCTGTATTTACAGCCACTCCCCATTGCTCACATTACCGCCTGAGCTCCGCCTCCTGTCAGATCAGTGGCAGCACTAGATTCTCGTAGGAGTGCAAACCCTGTGAACTGTGCATGTGAGGGATCTAGGTTGCTTGAGAATCTAATGCCTGACGATCTGAGGTGGAGCTGAGTTGGTGATGCTAGCGCTGGGGAGTGGCTGCAAATACAGGTTATCATTAGCAGAGAGGTTTGAATTCATAGAGACCATAATAAATCAATTGCTTGCAGACTCATACCAAAACCCTGTCAGTGAGTGGCAAGTGACAATTAAGCTGCATCTGGTGGCAGGATTTATAGTGGCAAGTGAGTTGATGTACTTCAGTTGAACAACTGCATCTAGCGGCAGGCTTTAAGTCAGTGCATGACCTGCCCATTATTTTATTTATCGCTTCCATCCATGCCTCTTTCCCACACTGCACACTTGTCTCAGTCACAGTTTTGTCAAGTCCACAAGCTAACCCTAGCCAAAATGAGTAAAGACCAAACGTCGCCGGAGAGCTTTTTTAAAGGGGGAGAAAGACCCAATGATGAGACAGCAGAAGACTCTGAGACTGCCAACAAAAAAGAAAGCTGCATTTAAAAGAAAATACTAAGAGTCCTACTTCACTGCAACAGGTGATTCACGTTCTCCAAGCCCACTCTGTACAATATGTGGTGACCGCCAATCCAAGGAAGCCATGAAACCTTCAAAACTGCTTTGCCACATGGAGACCAAGTACCCTGCGTTAAAAAACATGCTGTTGGAGTTTTTCAAAAGAAAAAAAAAACATGAACATGAAGAACAGAAGCAATTATTGAAGGCCACCGCTTCATCAAATGTGTTGGTACTGAGAGCATCATTCTTAGTGGCTAACCACATTGCTAAAGCTAAGAAGCCCTTTACTATTGGTGAAGAGTTGATCCTGCCTGCTGCTAAGGACATCTGTCATGAACTTTTAGGAGAGGCTGCAGTTCAAAAGGTGGCACGTGTTCCTCTTTCGGCTAGCACCATAACTAGACTAATTGATGAAATAGCAGAGGATACTGAGGCACAATTGTTAGAGACGATTAATGAGTCACTGTGGTACACAACCCAGGTTGACAAGTCTACCGATGTTGACAACAAGGCAACAATGCTTGTTTTCGTTTGATATATTTTTCAGGAGGATGTGCATAAGGATATGTTATGTGCACTTTTGTTGCCACCCAACACCACAGCTGTAGAACTATTCAAGTCTTTGAATGATTACATATCAGGAAAACTGAACTGGTCATTTTGTGTCAGTATATGCATGGACAGAGCAGCTGCCATGATTGGATAGCTTTCTGGTTTCACTACTCAGGTCAAAGAGGTCACTTCTGAATGTAAGTCTATGCACTGTGTCATCCATAGAGAAATGCTGGCTCGCTGAAAAATGTCACCTGAACTTAACAACATTTTGCAGGATGTGATTAATATTATCAACCACATTAAAGTACATGTCCTTAACTCATGTCTGTTCGCACAGCTCTGTGAGGAGATGGACGCAGAGCACACGTCTTCTCTTATACACAGAAGTGAGGTGGCTTTCTAAAGGTAGATCACTGGCCAGAGTTTTTGAGTTACAAGAGCTGCTCCAGAGATTTCTTCTAGAAAAACAGTCACCACTGGCAGCGTATTTCAGTGACACAGACTGGGTCACAAAACTTGCTTACTTGTGTGACATATTCAACCTCCTTAGTGAACCCAGTCTGTCGCTTCAGGGGAGAATGACAACTGTGTTCAAGTCGGTAGATAAAGTGGCTGCATTCAAAGGCAAACTGGAATTATGGGGGAGATGAGGGAACATTGGGATTTTTGACATGTCTCAAACAGTAGCAGAGATTTTGAAAGAGACTGAGCCAGGGCCTTCTTTCTCCTAGCTGGTGCATGATCACCTATCTCAGCTTTCAAAAGAGTTTGAGCATTACTTCCCAACCAAAAAAGACCCCCGAACTGGGAAGGAATGGACCCGCGACCCATTTGTGAATAAGCTAGGTGTATCGACTTTGCCCGTTCTAGAAGAGGATCAACTGCTTTTAACTTTTAAGACAGTGGCCTTAAAAGTATGTTTGAGACAACTTCAAATCTCCATAGGTTCTGGATCAAAGTCAAGGCAGAATATCCTGAGATTGCCACAAAAGCACTGAAAAGCCTGCTTCCATTTCCAACACCCTATCTTTGTGAAGCAGGGTTTTCTGCAGTGACGGCCACCAAAATGAGATGACAGAGTAGACTGGACATAAGCAACACACTTCAGGTGTCACCGTCTCCCATCATCCCCAGATGGGACCATCTTAGTTGCAGGAAAACAAGCTCAGGGCTCCCACTAATTCTGCATTATGGTGAGTTGTATAATTATTCCATTATATATTACACTGTGATAATAATAGAAATAAAGTACTCAATAAATGTAATGCACTTGAATCATCCCAAAACCATCCACCCCATGCCAGTCCATGGAAAAACTGTCTTCCACAAAACTGGTCCCTGGTGCCAAAAAGGTTGGGGAACACTGCACACTGCCCAAGGCAATCTACAGATTCAATGCAATCCCTATCAAATGACCAATGGCATGTTTCACAGAACTGGAACAAAAAATTTTAAAATTTATATGGAAACATAAAAGACCCCAAACAGCCAAAAGAATCTTGAGAAAGAAGAACAGAGCTGGAAGAATCATGCTTCCTGACTTCAGACTATACTACAAAGCTACAGTCATCAAGACAGTATGATACTGGCATAAAAACAGACATATAGATCAATGCAACAGGATACAAAGCCCAGAAATAATCCCACACACTTATGGTCAATTAACTTACAATAAGGTAGGCAAGAATATACAATGGAGAAAAGACAGTCTCTTTAATAAGTGGTGCTAGGAAAACTGGAGAGCTGTGTGTAAAAGAATGAAATTAGAACATCTCTAAGACCATATATAAACCAAAATAAACTCAAAATGGATTAGGGACCTAAATGTAAGATTGGATACTATAAAACTAGAGGAAAACACAGGCAGAACACTCTTTGACATAAACTGCAGCAATATTTTTTTAGATCCATCTCCTAAAGTAATGGAACCAAAAGCAAAATAAACAAATGGGATTTAATTTAAAAAGTTTTGCACAACAAAAGAAACCGTAAACAAAATGAAAACATAACCTACTTACTGGGAGAAAATATTTGCAAATGATGTGGCTGACAAGTGCTTAATTTCCAAGATATACAAACAGCCCATACAGCTCAATGTCACAGAAAATCAACCAAATCAAAAAATGGGTAGAAGATCTAAATAGACATCTCTCCAAAAAAGACATACACATGGCCAAAAGACACATGAAAAGATGTTCAACATCACTAAATACTAGAGAAATGCAAATCAAAACTACAACGAGGTAACACCTTGCCCTAGTCAGAATGGCCATCATCAAAAAGTCTACAAATAATAAATGCTGGAGATAGTGTGGAGAAAAGGAACCCTCCTACACTGTTAGGGGGAATGTAAATTGGTACAGTCACTATGGAAAACAGTATGGAGGTTCCTTTAAAAACTAAAAACAGAGTTAACAATATGATCCAGCAACTCCACTCCTTGGCATATATCGATAAAAGATGAAAGTTCTAATTCAGAAAGATACATGCACCCCAATGTTTAGAGCAGCACTATTTACAACAGCCAAGACATGGAAGCAACATAAATTCCCCTCAACAGATGAATGAATAAAGAAAATGTGGTATCTACACAATGGAATATAACTCAGCCATAAAAAAATGAAATAATGTCTTTTGCAGCAACATGGATAGATTTAGAGATTATCATACTAAATGAAGTAAGCCAGACAGAGAAAGATAAATATCATACGATATCACTTACATGTAGAATAAAAAAAAATGATACAAATAAAATTATTTACAAAACAGAAATAGACTCACAGACATAGAAAGCAAACTTATGGTTACCAAAGGGGAAAGGGGATGTGGTAGGGATAAATTAGGAGTTTGGGATTAAGAGACACACACTACTATATATAAAATAGATAAACAACAAGGACCTACTGTATAGCAATGGGGAACTATATTCAATATCTTATAATAACCTATAATGGAAAAGAATCTGAAAAAGGATAGATAGATAGATAGTTGATAGATAGATAGGTATAGACAGATAGATCTAAATCACTTTGCTGTACCCCTGAAACTAACACAACATTGTAAATCAACTATACTTCAATTAAAAATAATAATTATTATTTCTTTGGCTGAACATGATATGCTGTTTTAACCAAACTATTAAGTTTTATCTTATATAACTAGTTTTATTTGTAAGTTTTAACTAATGCCTTTTAGAAACTGCTTAGCCTTTTTGTAGCATCTTGCTCTTCATTATTTTTAATTTTTTTTTCTTTCATGTATTTAATCATTTCAGACATACCTCTCACATTGTTCAATAATCTGAAATTCTTAACCCAATACCCTGATGTTTGTTGTATCTGCTAACTCCTGCATATCATAGAATGTTTCCCTGTATTATTTAACTTTTAATTTAATCTTTAATACACTTTTATCTGTGGAAAATCAGTGCAGCCAAGGTTGAGGCTTTATTTCTCAAGAATGGTTTTATATTTGTATCTGTCAGTCAAAATATCAGCAGCATAGGACTGAATTTTATGTTAATTTCTCAATTTTGCATCTCTCAGGACAAGAAGCTAGTGTAAATTCAAAACACTACCCATGTGATTCATAGACCTAGGCTTGAAATAAATCAGGAAAGCCTTTATTCCACCCAGAAGCCAGTCTGAGACATACAGATGTCCTTGTAATCTCCCTGTGATCCTAGGGAGGTTGCTTTTAAAACGTACATTTTCATTGAGGTTATAGTATTTTAAGGCTTCCAACTTATATGTGTACATGTGTGTTGGGGAAGTGTTGCTGTTAGTTCTAGGTGTTTACCTCTCTTAGGTCCAAGGCTTCATCTTTTTAACTGGCGTGAATATTAACAGTTAAAACACGGGCTTTCACATTAGGTCAAGTTAGAGTAACTACGATTGACCTAACCATCCCAACCCAAATAACTACGAAACTCCACGAAATACATGAGACAACTGTTTATAGGTACGAATAATAGAGCAGAACTGTGAAAGAAGGGAAATGCTTTAACTGAGCCTGTGTTCACAACAGCTCTGCAGGGGGAACCGTGATGCAGAGTGCTGCGGTTGAAGCAGAGCAAAAGTCTTACTGCTGAGGAGGCTGAGATCAGAATTTATGGCAGTTGAGGTAGCTGGAATTTGTAGACCATGTTAGAAAAGAAGAAAACTTACACAGATATTAGGATCCCAAGATCTGCAGGGAGGTTCCCCTTCAGTTCCTGGTCAAGGGCTGGACTGAGTTTGCACAAGTTAAAACTCCATGAAGCCTATCAGAGAGTGGCTGCAACAAGGGGAAAAGTTGAATGAAGAAACCAAAGGTCATGCAGTGCTGGTAAATGTTGAAGTGCCAGCCCAGCCAGGGTGGAGAGACCTCACTCAGCACCTCTTTATTCATTTGTGACTCCAAAAGAGAGTACACTTTAGAAGCAAGGACCAAGCCCCAGAGCAGGGGTCACAAATATTTTATGTAAAGAATCAGATAGTAAATATTTTAGAGATTGCAGGCCACATATAGTCATCTTTCTCCCTCCTCTCCCTCCTCCTCTTCCTATTCTTTAAGAAAAGTCATTTTTAACTTTGGGCTATACAAAAACAGTTTGCAAGTCAGGTTAAGCCCATGAGTCATAGTTTGCAGACTCTTGGCCTAGATTTAGGCCCATGACCCAAATTATGGACAAATTAGAAAGAGTCCTGCCCCAGCAATGTATAAAACAATGTGTGAAAATTTCAGGAAGGAGATCCAGCAGTTAACTGTCTGCCAGGACAAAATTAACACTGTATAAAGCAAGACAAAGTAAAGCAGACTATTCTCTACATATTACGTAAAATGCCTACCAACCATCAAAATTTTTCATTCAATTCCTACTTCCAATAATGGCAGAATATCCACAAATAAAAATTATAAAACCTGGATATCAAGTTTTGATATCAATATCAAGATATTTTTAAAACAATTATTCGAAGGCAATGGAGAGTGGTTGCTATATGCTGAATTGATCAAAAAAGATCATTTGATGTGCTCACCTCCAGTATCCCAGGATGTAACTTTATGTGAAAAGAAAGTGTTTACAGAGGTAATCACATTAAAATGAGGTTATTAGAGTGGCCTTAATCTAATAGGACAGGTGTCCTTATAAAAACAGGAAACTTGGACACAGACCAAGTTCTCCCTCTCACCAAGGGAGAACACCATGTGAAGACAAAGACCGAGTTTGGGTGATACACCTATAAGTCAAGCAATGCCAAAGACTGCCAGCAAACCATAATGAGACAGATTTTCCCTCAGAGCCCTCAGAAGGAACCAACTCTTCTAACGCACTGACCTTAAGCTTCTAGTCTCCAGGACTGTGAGACAATAAATTTCTATTTTTTAAGTCACCCAGTTTGTGGTACTTTCTTAAAACTACTCTAGAAAACTGATATAGTGACCAAGAGCAGGCAGAAAATTTAGATGGAAGGACCCTTGAAAGAGCAAAGTCCTCTACATTAGATTTATATAAAGGTGGCTTTTCACCCAAGGCCACTCCCTAGTATGTATGGTGAGGAGTAGAAGAAAGTTGTAGTCTTACTGGCTTGAGGAAGAAAATAGGACTAGCAAAGCACCTGGAGGGTTAGAAGAAAAACAATGTGAAGAATGAGGCCCTGGGGCAGGGTGGGTCATATGTTAAGCCCCTATATCTGACAATAAATTTTGCCCAGTGCTTGGCTGTTTACTGAAATACACATTCTTGGGGAAAACTTCAGGGGGCCTGGTGAAAACAGAAGTTGAAAGGTATGAGAGAATAGTTCAGCTGCTGACCACCATAGGAAAGATACTGTTTAGAGTTTAAATCCAGCCAAATTAACTTCTGGCTAGAAAGAAAATCAACATTCAAGAGAAGAAAATGGCAGAATTCAATTCTCTACAACTTATCATGGAAACAGTGTCCAGTTTAGAAAAAAAATTACTAGACTTAAAAAAAAATCAGAGAAATATACCCAAAGTCAAGAGAGGAAGAATTCAATAGGAACTGATTCCCAAAAGAATCAAATGGTAGAAATAGCAATAAGAATTTTAAATCAGCTACTTTAAATGTGTTCAGGACTAAAAAGAATTTGTGATAATTATCAATGATCATATGAGGAATATCAGCAAAAAAAGTGGAAACTGTAAAAAAAATGAAAGTACCAGAATTAAAATGTACAATCACTAAAATGAAAATTTAATGGAAATTCTTACCAGAATATTTGAGAGAAAAGAAAAATAGGCAGTTAATTTGAAGATATATCAATACAAATAATCTAGTAAGAAGAACAGAAAGAAAAAAATGGACATAAACAGAGACAATGTGACATGTAGGGAAATATTAATCTGCTTAATACTCTTGTCATTGGAATCTCAGAAAGAAAAGATATATAAAATATAAAGATGTACTTGAAAAATAATAGCTGAAAATTTCTCAAGTTTAAGGAAAAATATCAAGTGACAGAATCAAGAATCTCCACAAATGCCAATATAGAATCTCACAAACAGAATCTCATCTAGGCATATCATAATCGTACTAGTGAAGACAAAAGACAAAGACATAACCTTAAAATCAGACTAAGGGAAAAAAGACACATAATATGCAGGAATACAATAAAATAAACTACATCTAGTTTCACATTAGAAAGACTAAAGCTCAGATAAAATCTTAAAGTGCTGGAAAAAATCTGTCATCCAAAATCTTAAATCCAAGGAAAATGTCCTTCAAATATGTGACAAAATATTCAAAAAGAAAAAAAATTTTTGAGATAAACCATATCTAGCAGAACTATACTAGAGAAAATGATAAAAGAAGTTCCTCAGAATGAAGGGAAATGACAACAGATGGAAAAACAGATCTACACAAAGAAATGAGGACCATGAAAAAAGGAAATAGAGGGAATTCCCTGGTGGTCCAGTGGTTAGGGCTCCACACTGCCAAAAGCCTGGATTTGATCCCTGGTCAGTGAACTAAGATCCCATAAGCCACACAGTGTGGCCCAAAACAAAATTGTAAATCGAAAAGATTTTATTTTTCCTTTACTCAATTTTTTATTGAAATAAATTTTACAGAATATAATATTCACAATTTAGGCATTTTAGAGTGTGAACTTTGGTGCTTTTTAGTATATTCACAATGTTATTCAACTGTCACCATTGTATATTTGCAGAATATTTTCATCACACCAGAAAGAAACCCTGTACCTCTTATGCAGCCATCCCCATTTCATCCTTAACCTAGCCTGTAGCAGCCACTAATCTCCTGTCTCTATGTATTTGCCTATTCAGGACATTTCATATAAATGGAATCATATAATATATAGACTTTTGTGTCTGGATTATTTCACTCAATATAACGTTTTCAAGATTCATCCATGTTACAGCATGTATTAGTACTTCATGCTAAAGTACTACTATTTGCTTATCCATTGATCAATTGATGGATATATTTGGGTAGTTCCACACTTTGGCTATTGTAAATAATACTGCTATGGCTATTCATGTACAAGTTTTTATATAAACATATGTTTTCAATTCTCTTGGTTGTATACAAGTTCCACGTGCACTTGAGAGGAATGTGTATTCTGCTTTTGCTGTGTGAAATGTTGCTGAATAGATGAATGTTAGGTCTAGTTGGTTTATAGTACAGTCCAATTTCCTTGCTGACTCTTTGCTTGCTGACTTTCTGTCAATTTGTCCTACCCATTATTGAAAGTGGAGTATTGAAGCCTCCAACCATTATCTTTAAACTATGTCTCCCTTCAATTCTGTTTGATTTTGCTTCATATATTTGTAGCTCTGTTGTTAGGTGCATTTATGTTTATAATTGCTATGTTTCCTTGATGAATTGACCCTTTACCATTATATAATGTGCTTCTTTGTCTCTCAATTTTTCCATAAGGCTATTTTGTATAATATTAATATACACACTCCAGCTTTCTTTTGTATACTGTTTTATGAATATCACTATCCATCCTTTTATTTTCAACATAATCTGAAGTGAGTCTCTTGCAGACAGCATATAGCTGTACCATGTTTTTTTTTCATTTTTTAGTTTTCATCTATATTCATAGATTTAAAATATAAGAAAGTAATAGAATGCAACACTTTTTTGGTAACATCTTTATTGGAGTATAACTGCTTTACAATGGTGTGTTAGTTTCTACTGTATAACAAAGTGAATCAGTTATACATATACATATGTTCCCATATCTCTTCCCTCTTGCATCTCCCTCCCTCCCACCCTCCCTATCCCCCCCCAGGTGGTCACAAAGCACCGAGCTGATCTCCCTGTGCTATGTGGCTGCTTCCCACTATCTACCTATTTTACCTTTGGTAGTGTATATATGTCCATGCCACTCTCTCCCTTTGTCACAACTTACACTTCCCCCTCCCCATATCCTCAAGTCCATTCTCTAGTAGGTCTGTGTCTTTATTCCCATCTTACCCCTAGGTTCTTCATGACCACTTTTTTTTTTTTTTTTTTTTTTTAATATTATTTATTTATTTATTTATTTTTGCGGTACACGGGCCTCTCACTGCTGTGGCCTCTCCCGTTGTGGAGCACAGGCTCCGGACGCGCAGGCTCAGCGGCCATGGCTCACGGGCCCAGCTGCTCCGCGGCATGTGGGATCTTCCCAGACGGCGGCACGAACCTGTGTCCCCTAAATCGGCAGGTGGACTCTCAACCACTGCGCCACCAGGGAAGCCCATGACCACTTTTTTTGTTTGTTTTTTTCTTAGATTCCATATATATGTGTTAGCAAATGGTATTTTTCTCTTTCTGACTTACTTCACTCTGTATGACAGACTCTAGGTCCATCCACCTCACTACAAATAGCTCAATTTCATTTCTTTTTATGGCTGAGTAATATTCCATTGTATATATGTGCCACATCTTCTTTATCCATTCATCTGTCGACAGACACTTAGGTTGCTTCCATGTCCTGGCTATTGTAAATAGAGCTGCAATGAACATTTTGGTACATGACTCTTTTTGAATTATGGTTTTCTCAGGGTATATGCCCAGTAGTGGGATTGCTGGGTCGTATGGTAGTTCTATTTGTAGTTTTTTAAGGAACCTCCATACTGTTCTCCATAGTGGCTGTATCAATTTACATTCCCACCAGCAGTGCAAGAGTGTTCCCTTTTCTCCATACCCTCTCCAGCATTTATTGTTTCTAGATTTTTTGATGATGGCCATTCTGACCAGTGCATGCTTTTTTAAAAATTCATTTTACTTATCTTTGCTTTTTAATTGGGGAGTATAATCCATTTACATTTCACATAATTACTAATAAAAAGGGACTTTCTTCTGTCATTTTGCTATTTTTTGCTATATACCATATTAGTTATGCTCCTCAATTTTTTTCATTATTGTCTTCTTTAATGTTAAATAGTATTTTCTAGTGTATCATTTTATTCCCTTTCTATTTCTTTTACTATACAGTACTGAGTTATTATTTTAGTAGATGTCCTCATTATAATATCTTAATTTACAACAATCTTAATTTGTAATAACTTAATTTATTATAATCTTAATTCCTAATTTAATACCTATTCACTTTCAATAGTATACAAACACTTTCCTCCTATATGGTCTGCCCCCCTCCTTATGTTATTATTGTCAAAAATTATATCTTTATACATTGTGCAATTATCAACATAGATTTTTAATTATTATATTATTCAGCTTTTACATATGTTTATGAAAAAGAGGAAACATAAAAAAATACATTAAACAACTTTTACATTTTCAGATGTAGTTACCATTACTGGTGGTCTTTATTTTTGTGTATTCAAGTTATTATATGTTAGTGATGAACTCTCCTGTTGTTTGTTTATCTTAGGATATCTTAACACCTCTTTTATCTTTGAAAGATAGTTTTACCAGATAAAATTTTTGGCTGTCACTTTTTTTTTTCTTTAAGCACTTGGAACACATCATACCACTGCCTTCTAGCCTCCATGGTTTCTGATGAGAAATCAACTGATAATCTTATTGAGAACTCTGTTTATGATCAGTTGCTTCTTTCTTGCTGCTTTCAACATTCTCTCTTTGCCTTTCAACAGGCTGATTATAATGTGTATCGGTGTGGATCTGTTTTATTTTATTTGGAGTTCACTGAATATCTTGGATGTAAAGTTTGGACTTTTCATCAAGGCTAGGATGATTTCAGCCATTGTTTTCAAATGTCCTTTCTTCTTTTCTCTCTCTCCTCTCCTTCTAGTCCTCCCATTATGCATAAATTAGTATGCTAGATAATATCCCATAAATCTCTGAGGCTTTGGTCATTTTTCTTCATTATTTTTTTCTATTCCTCAGACTGGATAATCTCAATGAACCTATCTTCAAGTACACTGATTCTTTTTTTATGCTACTAAAATGTGCTGTTGAGTCTCTCCAGTGAATTTTTCATTTCAGTTTTATTTTTCAATACCAGAATCTCCATTTCGTTCTTTTTTTTTACATTTCTGTCTCTTTACTGATGTACTCTACTTGATATATCATTCTCATGGTTCCCCTTAATTCTTTACATATTGGTTCCCCTTAGCTTTTTGAACCTATTTAAAATAGCTAATTTAAAGTCTTTGTCTTGCATGGTCAATGTCTGTACTTCCTCAGAGACAGTTCTCAGTGATTGCTTTTCTTTTCTTGTGCATGGGTCAGACTTTCTCTTTGCATACCCTGTAATTGTTGAAAACTGGACATTTTTAATATGATATAGCAACAATGAAAATCAGATTCTCCCCCTTCTTGCCATTGCTGTTTGTTGTATTTGTTCTTGGTCGCTTGTTTAGTGACTGTTCTGAACTACTTTTGTAAAGTCTGTATTCTTCATGTGTGGCCACTGAAGCCTCTGTTCCATTAGCATAGTGGCCATACAGTGATTAGACATAGTTCTCCTCAAATGTGTGTAACCTGAAAAAACCTCCCAGGCTTACAGATGGGCTCTTTGAAAGTGTTAGGACATGCCTTTGACACTCAACCACATAGTTTACATCTCTGCTTTAACCTTCACTTTCTGCTTATAAAGGATCCAAAAGACCAGAGCTAAAGGCTTAGGACCTTCTCAGGTTTTTCTGGAGTGTATGCACAATCCCAGTCTATGTTTACCTAGAGTGCCTAGAAGTGATGACACATCAGTAACAATGAGCACACACTGTGCCCAATTTTTGTTTCTAAATATTATTATCCTCACTATAAACCAAAACCTCTTAGAGAAATGATGATTCCAGGGCTAATGCAGGGAAAGTACAAACAAACCCCAGACTACCTCACTGCACCAGAAACTAAGAAAATACTCAAAGAAACATGAAGACATATCAAAAGGTCACAGGGGCAGATAGAGGTATCCTCCAATGGTCAAATCTGGGACAATTTTAATTATCAGAGAAGGAATGCTACATGGGTAAGATGGAGACTGAGCTATGCACTTTCAATTATAGATGAAGTTTGACTAGAAACAGGGAGGTGGAGAGCATTTTGGAGGAGAGGAAGACAAAACAAGAAGATAAAGTTAATCAAATCATGACATTAATAAATAATTCTATGGTTTTTCATTTTTTTTAAACCTAGGACAATTTTAGTATCAAAATAAATAATGATAATGTATTGTAATTCATTAATAAAACCAAAAAAATTGGGTCTACCATCATAATTATTATTTCTTTTACCAGCAAAAGCAAGTTTTTCCTTATGGTAAAATGCAATTAAAAAATATAGGAAGACTGATGGAGTTAGGAAATTATCATTATATGCTAAAATTGGCAGGTAAAAGTTTGAAGATAGCTGTATATTCATATATTTTAAAAATATTCCACCAAAGTTATTTATTAATTACAAAGGGGAAGTTTTTAAGTAGAGAAACTTAGAAAACACCATTTTATCCAAGTCATCAAAGCTAACACAGCCAATTTGGGAGCATACTGGCATTATGCGCCTCCTAATAAGATTCACTGAGGAGAATACACTATCACTTCAGTAGTTTTCTTGCCAAAAATGCATATCCTGAATCTAATCATGAGGAAACATCAGACAAATCAAAATTGAGGAACATTCTACAAAGCAGATGGCTTAAAGTCTTCAAAAATATCAAGGTCAAAAAGCACAAATAAAGGCTGAATAATGATTCCAAATTATACACTAAAGAGATGTGACAACTAAATGTAATGCAGGACCCTGGATTTAATCCTGGACTAGAAGCAATCAATTGCTATTCAGGACATTATTAGGACAGTTGATAAAAAGGATAAAATGACAGTATTGTATTAATATCAAATTTCCTGGTTTTTATAACTCTAATCTGTTTATGCAAGACAATGCCATTTTTCTTAGTATATGCACACTGACATATTTAAGTATAAAAGAACATGATGTTTTGATCTTGTTCAAATATTTTTTTCCAGGAACAAACGTATACAGTGAGAGAGCAAGAAAATGGATAAAATACAAATGTTTGGTGGAAATGAGTAAAAGGTATCTGAGACTACCTGACAATATTTTAAAAACTTTTCTGTACATTTGAAATTACATCAAAATATACTTCTGTATGAGCCAATATGAAGTAACAGAAGATGAATTTACCCTCTTACCTGAAACAACGAAAAAATGCACAAAATATATAAAACAATGGCTTTCAAGCTATAGGATATCAGGCAGTAGAAGGTAATGATCATGAGAAAAGGGGAAAAAAATGAGGGGAGAACTACA
This sequence comes from Phocoena sinus, assembly GCF_008692025.1. Lineage (NCBI taxonomy): Eukaryota > Metazoa > Chordata > Mammalia > Artiodactyla > Phocoenidae > Phocoena > Phocoena sinus. The sequence continues at coordinate 133,910,794 of NC_045763.1, forward strand.
ATTGTTTTACCTTATTGCCTGGAGAGAGCTTCCAAGATGCAGGGCAAGGGAGGGGAAACCAAGACTGAGCCCAGGAATTTCCCTGAGTTGAGGAGATTCAGATGGGATACTGGGAAGGCCAATGTGACCAGAGTTCAAAAGGCAATGTACTGAATAGAAGAACTCTTCACTGAAACAGAACTACAAGGGGTCTGCCTCAAGTCTTTAGCTAAGTACTAATCAAAGTATGCATGTAAAGAAATTACCCAAGGCTGGGGAAAGACACACCCAAAAGGAATAGAGGGGAAAATTCTGAGAGCTCACACATGGCCACAAGTAATTCACATTCCCACCACTATAGTACAAAAACTTTTTTTTTTTTTTTTCTGTACGTGGGCCTCTCACTGTTGTGGCCTCTCCCGTTGCGGAGCACAGGCTCCAGACACACAGGCTCAGCGGCCATGGCTCACAGGCCTAGCCACTCCGCGGCATGTGGGATCTTCCCAGACTGGGGCACGAATCCATGTTCCCTGCATTGGCAGGCAGACTCCCAACCACTGTGCCACCAGGGAAGCCCAGAAAAACCTTTTAATTCACATGGGTATTGCTGTAGTAATGGAGGAAAAGTCAACCCTAGATAACAGCTTCTTTAATGCCACCTAACAGAGCTTAAAAATATAACTCAAAAAGATCAAATGGTTTTCAAGTAACTTAACTATGTCCCAGAATACAGCTCAAGAATATTTATAGAAATATGAAAATATACAGAATTCCAAAAAGGTAAAATGCAAAATTGTTGTCATCTAACCAACAATTCTGTGACATGTAAAGAAGATAAAAAAAATGAAGCCCATACTAACGAGAAAAATCAGTCAATGAAAATAGATGCATAAATGACATGAATGATGGAATTAGTAGACAAGGATATTAACAGTTATTATGACTATTTTCTAGTTGTTCAAGTAGGTAGAAGAGATCATGAATGTTAAACAAAAACGAGGAAGATATTAAAAGACCCAAACTGTACCTCTAGAGATAAAACTACAATGTGAGAGATGAAAAGTACACTGGATAAGATTAAAAGCAGATTAGACTCTATGAAAGAAAAGATTAGTGAACTTGAAGACATAGCAACAGAGAAAAAGACAGAAAAAAAAAAAAGAAAAAACCAAGCATCAGTGACCTTCAAACTTCTGATTTACCTGTAATTACAGTCCCTGAAGAAGTGACACAGCATACAGAAAAAAATATTTGAAGAAATAGCCAAATATTTTTCAAGTTTTAAAAAAAATTTGAGAAAAAAATGACCATTATAAATAACATAAATTCATACTTATTATACCTCTGATATTTTTGTTTGCCTAGGGAAAAGCATAGCCAAATAAAAACAATTAGAATTATAATAATTCAGTGGAAGCTGGTATTAAATAACAAAACTGAAAGTTTCTAATACCAGCAGCAACCTATTAGGAAAAAAAGAGTTAATTTGTTGCATCACAGTTGCAGTATAAAATACCTAAAGAAAAACTTAATAAGAAACTAACAAAACTCTATTAAGAAAACAAACTACATTGTTTTTAAAAGAAACCTTTAAAAAGACTTGGGAATTATATTCAATATCTTGTAATAACCTATAATGAAATATAATCTTCAAAAAGTTAAAATAAAAAATTAACTGAATCACTATTCTGTACATCTGAAACTAATGCAGTATTGTAAATCAACTACACTTCAGTAAGAGAGACAGAGAGAGGAATAAAGAGGGAAAAGAAAGAAAGAAGGAAGGAAGGAAGGGAGGAAGGAAGGAAGGAAGGAAGGAAGGAAAGGAGGAAGGGAGGGAGGGAGGAAGGGAAGAAGGAAGGAAGGAAGGAAGGAAGGAAGGAAGGAAGGAAGGAAGGAAGGAAGGAAGGAAAGAAGGAAGGGAGGGAGGGAGGAAGGGAAGAAGGAAGGAAGGAAGGAAGGAAGGAAGGAAGGAAGGAAGGAAGGAAGGAAAGAAGGAAAGGAGGAAGGGAGGGAGGGAGGGAGGGAGGAAGGGAAGAAGGAAGGAAGGAAGGAAGAAAGGAAGGAAGAAAGGAAGGAAGGAAGGGAGGGAGGGAGGGAGGCTCCAAATTTGAGTGTCTACACACAACTTCAGCGAAACTGTTCCCATTAATCCGTATCTTTTTAATAGTTTATTTCATTTTTGATAATCACTATAAACTAGCAGGTCCAAAAAGTCTAATAAACCCCAAGCTTGATGGCATACAAAAAGCTACATAAAGGCACACTGTACTAAAATTGTTTAAAATCAGTAATAAACAGAAAATGTTTTTTTAAAATTTAGAAGAAAAAAGAAACACACAAGAATGAAAACAGACTTCTGTCAGAAACAATACAAGAAAGAAGAGTAGTGTAACATCTTTAAAATACTGAAAGAAAAATCTTTCAACAGGAAATTCTATACCCAGTGAAAATTTCTGTCAAACTGAAGGTAAAATGAAGACTTTTTAAGACATACAAAAGCTGAAAGAATTCATTGCAAGCAGACCTGAACTACACAAACTGTTAATGATAGCCCTCCAGTCAGAGAGAAAACAATATTCAGTCCCTTCAGTCAGAAGTAAAATAATATCACTTGAAGGTAGAATATGGTTATTTTAAAATGCATACTATAAACCCTAAAGCAACTATTACAAAAGAAAAAAATTATAATTGTTTATAAACCAAAAAGGAGATAAAATAGAATTATAAATATTACTGAATTAATCTAAAAGAAAGCAGAAAAAGAAGATAAAAGAAGAAAGAGCAGATGGAACAAGCTAACAAGTGGCAATACAGATTTAAACCCAATCATATCAATTTCCATTAAATATAAATGGTCTAAATACTGTAATTGCCAAATTAGATAAAAAGCAAGATGAATTATATGTTATCTATAGAATTCCACTATAAATCTAAGGATGCAACTAGGTTAAATGTAAAAGGATGGTAAATTTATACCATGATAACACAAATCAAAATTATATCAAATAAAAAATTAGTAGACATGCAAATAAGCAGGAAAATGTGACTCTAATCTAGAGACAAAGCTGTCAATAGAAACAGATGCTGGAATTTTTATAGAGACCTTAAAATAGCTGTTAACATTATGCTCAATGACATTAAGAAACAGGTGGACCTAATGTGTGAACCAATGGAGAAATCTTAGCAAAGAAATAAAAACTAAAATAACAACCAAAAGAAAGTTAGATACTATACTGGAACAGTATATTATCTGAAATTTAAAAATTTTACTGGGTGGGTTGCTTCTGCTACATAATGTAAAAAATTTTAATTGAACTCACAAAAAATAAAATATAATAAACTCTAAAATGTTACAAGTCACTCATAAGAAAGAAGGGACCCAGTGTTGCTTGCATTCTTGTCGGAGCAGTAGCTGGAAGAGAAATTTGCTGTAGACAACATAAGATGAAAACAGCTGGAAACTTCCATTATTAAAGCTCAAGTGAGAGTTGGCATGACAATTGATCTCTAGAAGCCTCAGAGTCAAGGGGATTCTGTACCCATCCTCAATTCCTTTCTATGAGCCTTTCCTGAGTACTTTTGAGAAAGACTCAGGTCAGAGCAGGAGAGAAAATGTCACCCCCTGCTGGTGCAGATGAGAAGGTCCTGTTGAAGTCTCAAATAGAGCTGAAGAACTGAGGGAAACTTCATGATAGTTCAAAACCTTTCACTAAATTCCAGGCATTGACTGTCTACAACAGGGATGCAGAAGGAAAATTGAGGGAGGACACATGAGGTACAGGCTCAGGGGGCCAGCTGAAGTCTGGAAGAACTGCGAAGAATGGAAAGAAATCCAATTAGCATTTTAGGCCTTTCTCTGAGTATAGGATATGGCCTTTGGTTGCTAGGGCAAGGGCACAACCATCAAGTGAGAATGCCCTGAGCAACAGCAGTGTGGGTCCTGCAGAAGTCTGAAGATAGAACATGAAAACTATGAGCAAAAATACATCACTCCAAGCCTTACACTGAGTACAAGGCAGTAGCCTCTGCACACAAAGAGGGGGCAATAGACCTAGAAATGAGCCATGAACACAACCCACTGAAGCACATGAACATGGCCTACTGAAGTCTATTGGCACACAATAGGATAGTCTCAAACCCTCAGATCCAAAGTTTTGCTAAAGAAAAGGTTCAGTGCGTGCCCTCATAATCTAAAGCCTTGATGAACTGAATGTAACAAAAGCAAAAAAAAAGGCCTACACCAAGACCAACTCAAAAACAGAATGAGTGCAACCCCTAAAAGTTCCTTGGCAGAAAAAGCAGTACGCATTTTTCAGTATCAATACTACTTACCTCAGGCTTTACTGTTATTTTAGACATGTAATCCAAACACACAAAGTAAAAATTTGTGGCCCACCATGAAGAGAAGAAACGGTCAATATAAACAGACACAGAGAAGACTCAGGTGAAAAAATATATGTACATATTTCTAATGCAGAAGGTAAAAAAAAAAAAAATTAACTGATGGAGAATTTCATCAAAGAAATGAGAACTATAAAAAAAAAGAACCGGGGAGTTAAACTAAATCTCTCTCCCCTACTAAAAATGAAACCTCATTGTAGTAGTTCCCTTAAATAAAATCTAATTACCACTGTCTTTTAACAAAAAAATAACCATATGGATGAAGTATGTGGAAAACTTTTTTCAATGGGAGCATCATGTTAAACTGAGTGAACTGTATTTAAGATGAAATAAAACTAAAACATCAGTAAGTATTAACACGGGTTAATATATTATACAAATTGAAATAAAAATTAAAAAATTTTAAATGCTACAAAGCATTTAAAATAAGGGAAGGAATGAATAGTAAATAACCTAACATATATGTTATTGGAGTCCTAGATGGGAAAGAGAAAGAGAAAAGATACAGAACAAATAATCTAACATATAATGGCGAAGAATTTTCCAAAATTGAACAGACATCAAACTCATCAAAACCCACCCTAGATAGATATCAAGAAAATTACACTTAGGCACATTATAGTCAACTTCTAAAAACCAAAGATAAAAAGATCTTAAAAGCAAAGAAAAAATTACTAAAATGGTATAACAATAATAATATTTGCTAACTTCTCATTAAAAACAATAGGGAGAGGAGACAACAGAACAACATCTTAAAAGTGTTGAAAGAAAAACTCTTTCAATCTATAATACTACCTCCAGAGAAAATATCTTTCAAAAATAAAAAAATAGATATTTTCAGACATTCAAAGGCTGAAAAAATTGTTTTCTAACAGAAAGAACTTTACTTTTTAAAAATGCCAAAAATTTTACTCGGAGGAAAATGATACCATAAAGAAACCTGACGTTGAACAAAAAGTGAAGGACACCAAAAAGAGTAAGTAGTAAATACCAAAAATTATACATACAAAAACACATATATAGGCAAAGAGTAGGAGGGTGGTAAATAGAAGTATATTGTTGTAAGATTTTCAAATTGATCATACAATAATAGAAAATAATAGAATATACTTTAAAGTAGAATATGATAAGTCAAAATGCATAGAGCAATAACTTACAAAAACACAAAAATAACTAAAATGTCAATAGAGAAGAAAAAGTAGAATAATGAAAATCACATGAATCACCAAAAACAAAAAAAAAGTAAAGAAAGATCAAAGGAATGATATATGAGATACATACAAAACAAACACCATAGTGGCATACTTAAATCCAATTTAGAAATAAAAATATTAATTGTAAGTGGACTCAACATGCCAATTAAAAGCAGAAATTTTCATACATGATAAGTAACACTTTCAATATGAAGAAACTCATGGTATAAAGTAAAAGAATAAAATCAAGTAGTACAAGTATATAGCATAAGAAAGCTATGCAAGTTTTTAGTATCACACAAATTAAACCCAAACACTGAGTATTACAAACAATTAAGAGGGAAATTTGAGAATGAGGAAATGGACAATTCACCAAGAAGACAAAACAATCTTAAAAATATAGGTAACCAATAACAAAGCTCCCAAATACATGAAGCAAAACTAAGAAAAAAACAAAAGAAACAAATCCACAATCAAAGTTGGAAATTTTAACACCCTTCTCTAGGCAACAGAACAAGGAGACAGCAATCAATAAGGATATTTGAATAACACTGTCACAACTTGGATAAAATAACATTTAGATAACCCTACACCCAATGCAGCAGAATATTTTTTTTAACATCTTTACTGGAGTGTAATTGTTATACAATGTTGTGTTAGTTTCTGCTGTATAACAAAGTGCATCAGTTATATGTATACATATATCCCTATAACCCCTCCTTTTGCATTTCCCTACCACCCTCCCTATTCCAACCCTTTAGGTGGTCACAAAGCACCCAGCTGACCTCCATGTTCTATGCAGCTGCTTCCCACTAGCTATCGATTTTACATTTGGTAGTGTATGTATGTCAATGCTACTCTCTCACTTCATTCCAGCTTACCCTTCCCCCTCCCTGTATCCTCAAATCCATTCTCTATGTCTGTGTCTTTATTATTGTCCTAGTCCTAGGTTAATCAAAACCATTTTTTTTCAGATTCCGTATATACTTGTTAGCATATGGTATTTATTTTTCTCTTTCTGACTTACTTCACTCTGTAGGACAGATTCTAGATCCACCCACCTCACTATAAATAACTCAATTTCATTTCTTTTTATGGCTGAGTAATATTCCACTGTATATATGTACCACATCTTCTTTATCCATTCATCTGTCGACAGATACTTAGGTCGCTTTCATGTCCTGGCTATTGTAAATGGAGCTGCAATGAACATTGTGATACATGACTCTTTTGGAATTCTGGTTTTCTCAGGGTATATGCCCAGTAGTGGGATTGCTGGGTCATATGGTAGTTCTATTTTTAGTTTTTTAAGGAACCTCCATACTGTTCTCCATAGTGGCTGTACCAATTTACACTCCCACCAACAGTGCAAGAGGGGTCCATTTTATCCACACCGTTTCTAACCTTTATTGTTTGTAGATTTTTGATGATGGCCTTCTGATAGGTGTGAGTTAATACCTCATTGTAGTTTTGATTTGCATTTCTCTAATGATTAGGGATGTTGAGCATCCTTTCATGTGTTTGTTGGCAATCTGTATATCTTCTTTCGAGAAATGTCTGTTTAGGTCTTCTGACCATTTTTGGATTCAGTTGTTTGTTTTCCGGATATTGAGCTGCATGAGCTGCTTGCATAGTTTTAAGATTAATCCTTTGTCAGTTGCTTTTTATCCTTCAGTTTGTTAGTATGGTGTATCACATTGATGATTTGCATATATTGAAGAATACTTGCATTCCTGTGACAAACCCCACTTGATCATGGTGTATGATCCTTTTAATGTGCTGTTGGATTCTGTTTGCTAGTATCTTGTTGAGCATTTTTGCATCTATGTTCATCAGTGATATTGGCCTGTAGTTTTCTCTTTTTTTGACATCTTTGTGTGGTTTTGGTATCAGGCTGATGGTGGCCTCATAGAATGAGCTTGGAGTGTTCCTCCCTCTGCTATATTTTGGATGAGTTTGAGAAGGATCAGTGTTAGCTCTTTAAATGTTTGATAGAAGTCGCTTGTGAAGCCATCTGGTCCTGGGCTTTTGTTGGAGGATTTTTAATCACAGCTTCAATTTCAGTGCTTGTGATTGGTCTGTTTATATTTTCTATTTCTTCTGGGTTCAGTCTTGGAAGGTTGTGGTTTTCTAAGAATTTGTCCATCTTCCAAGTTGTGCATTTTATTGGCATATAGCTGCTTGTAATAATCTCTCAAGATCCTTTGTATTTCTGCAGTGTCAGTTGTTACCCCTTTTTTCATTTCTAATTCTGTGGATTTGAGACTTCCCCCATTTTTTCTTGATGAGTCTGGCTAATGGTTTATCAATTTTGTTTATCTTCTCAAGGAACAGCTTTTAGTTTTATTGATCTTCATTACTTTTTCATTTATATCTGATCTGATCTTTATGATTTCTTTCCTTTGCTAACATTAGGGGTTGTTTGTTCTTCTTTCTTTAATAATTAGGTTTTTTATTTGAGATGTTTCTTGTATCTTGAGGTATGATTGTACTGCTATAAACTTCCCTCTTAGAACTGCCTTTGCTGCATCCAATAGGTTTTGGATCCTCGTGTTTTCATTGTCGTTTGTCTCTAGGTATTTTTTGATTTCCTCTGAGTTCTTCAGTGACATCTTGGTTACTTAGTAGTGTGTTTTTTAGCCTTCATGTGTTTGTATTTTTTACAGTTTTTTTCCTGTAATTGATATGTAGTCTTATAGTGTTGTGGTAGGAAAAGATACTTGATACAATTTCAATTTTCTTAAGTTTACCAAGGCTTGATTTGTGACCCATGATATGGTTTATCCTGGAAAATGTTCCAAGAGCACTTGAGAAGAAAGTGTATTCTGTTTTTGTGGGATGGAATGTCCTATAAATATCAATTAAGTCCATCTTTTTTAAGGTGTCATTTAAAGCTTCGGTTGCCTTATTTATTTACATTTTGGATGATCTGTCCATTGGTGAAAGTGGGGTGTTAAAGTCCTCTACTTTTATTGTGTCACTGTCAATTTCCCCTTTCATGGGATGTTACAATTTTCCTTATGTATTGAGGTGCTCCTATGTTGGGTGCATAAATATTTACAATTGTTATATCTTCTTCTTGGATTGACCCCTTGATCATGATGTAGTGTCCTTCTTTGTCTCCTGTAATAGTCTTTATTTTAAAGTCTATTTTGTCTCATATGAGACTTGCTACTCTAGCTTTCTTTGATTCCCATTTTCATGGAATATCTTTTTCCATCCCCTCTCTTTCAGTCTATGTGTCCCTAGGTCTGAAGTGGGTCTCCTGTAGACAGCATACATATGAGTCTTGTTTTTGTATCCATTCAGCCAGTCTATGTCTTTTGGTTGGAGCATTTAATCCATTTACATTTAAGGTAGTTATCGATATGTATGCTCCTATTGCCATTTTCTTAATTGTTTTGGGTTTGTTATTGTAGGTCTTTTCCTTTTCTTGTGTTTCCTGCTTAGAGAAGTTCCTTTGACATTTGTTGTAAAGCTGTTTGGTGGTGCTGAATTCTCTTAACTTTTGCTTGTCTGTAAAGTTTTTAATTTCTCTGTCAAACCTGAATGAGATCTTTGCTGGGTAGAGTCATCTTGGTTGTAGGTTTTTCCCTTTCATCACTTTAAATATGTTCTGCCACTCTCTTCTGGCTTTCACAGTCTCTGCTGAAAGATCAGCTGTTAACTTTATGGCGATTGCCTTGTATGTTATTTGTTGCTTTACCCTTGCTACTTTTAATATTTTTCTTTTTATTTAATTTTTGACAGTATGATTAACATGTGTCTCGTCATGTTTCTCTTTGCATTTATCCTGAATCGTACTCTCTGTGCTTCCTGGACTTTATTGACTATTTCCTTTCCCATGTTAGGGACGTTTTTGACTATAATCTCTTCAAATATTTTTTCAGTCCCTTTCTTTTTCTCTTCTTCTTCTAGGACCCCTATAATTCAAATGTTGGTATGTTTAATGTTGTCCCAGAGGTCTCTGAGACTGTCCACAATTCTTTACATTCTTTTTTCTTTATTTTGCTCTGTGGTAGTTATTTCCACCATTTTATCTTCCAGCTCACTTATCCGTTTTTCTGCCTCAGTTATTCTGCTATTGATTCTGCTATAGAGAATTTTAAATTTCTTTTATTGTGTTTTTCATCATTGTTTTTATGCTCTTTAGTTTTTCTAGGTCCTTGTTAAACGTTTCTTGTATTTTCTCCATTCTATTTCCAAGATTTTGGATCATCTTTACTATCATTACTCTGAATTTTTTTTCTGGTATACTGCCTCTTTCCTCTTCATTTCTTTGGTCTTGTGGGTTTTTACCTTGCTGCTTCATCTGCTGGGTGTTTCTCTGTCTTCTCATTTTGCTTAACTTACTGTGTTTGGGTTCCCCTTTTTGCAGGCTGCTGGTTCATTGTTCCTTTTGTTTTTGGTGTCTGCCCCCAGTGGGTAAGGTTGGTTCAGTGGCTTGCATAGGCTTCCTGGTGGAGGGGACTGTTTCCTGTGTTCTGGTGGTTGAGGCTGTATCTTGTCTTTCTGGTGGGCAGGGCTGCGTCCAGTGGTGTGTTTTGGAATGTCTGTGAGTTTAGTGTGATTTTAGGCAGCCTCTCGTCTAATGGGTGGGGTTTTGCTCCTGTCTTCCTAGTTGTTTGGCATGGGGCATCCAGCACTCAAGCTTGCTAGCCGTTGGGTGGAGCTGGGTCTTAGTTTTGAGATGGAGATCTCTGGGATAGCTCTCACTGATTGATATTTACTGGGGTTGGGAGGTCTCTGGTGGACCAGTGTTCTGAACTCAGCTCTCCTACCTCAGAGGCTCAGGCCTGACACCCAGCTGGAGCACCAAGACCTTGTCAGTCACATGGCTCAGAAGAAAAGTTTGAAAAAAAGAAAGAAAAAGAATTTTATTTTAATAATTAGTAAAAAAAATTATTAAAATAAAAAAGAGAGCAACTAAACTGATAAATCCACCAATGCTAACATGCTGTAAAGACTATACTCTTATAAACATAAAAATCAGAAACAAATCGGTCACAGACAGTGAACCCCAAGTCTACAGTTGTTCCCAAAGTCCACTGCCTCAATTTAGGGATGATTTGTTGTCTATTCAGGTATTCCACAGATGCAGGCTATATCAAGTTGATTGTGAGAATTTAATCTGCTGCTCCTGAGACTGCAGGGAGAAATTTCCCTTTCTCTTCTTTGTTTGCACAGCTCCTGGGGTTCAGCTTTGGTTTTGGCCCCACCACTGCATGTAGGTCGCCCTCAGGCATCTTTTCCTGCCCAGACAGGACGGATTTAAAGCAGAGGCTGATTAGGGGGCTCTGGCTCACTCAGCCTGGGGGGAGAGAGCGGTTCAGTAGTTATTATTGGAACGCAGGGTGAGCCTGAAGCGGCAGAGGCCAGCATGACGTTGCAACAGCCTGAGGCACACCATGTGTTCTCCCAGGGAACTTGTCACTGGATCACGGGACCCTGGCAGTGGCATGCTGCACAGGCTCCTGGGGGTGTGTGGATAGTGACCTGTGCTTCCACACAGGATTCTTGGTGGCTACAGCAGCAGCCTTACCGTTTCATGCCTGTCACTGGGGTCCAAGCTGATAGCCACAGCTCATGCCCATCTCTGGAGTTCGTTTAGGCATTTCTCTGCCTTCTGTTGGCAGACAGGGGAGGAATCCCCTCTCCTTGCACACTCCAAAACAATGGTCTCTTGCCTCTTAGGCAGTCCAGACTTTTCCCCGGACTCCCTCCAGGCTAGCTGTGGCACACTAGCTCCCTTCAGGCTGTGTTCACGCAGCCAACCCCAGTCCTCTCCCTGCGATCTGACCTCCAAAGGCCGAGTCTCAGCTCCCTGACCACACCCACCCCGGTGGGTGAGCAGACAAGCCTCTCAGTCTGGTGAGTGCTGGTCGGCACTGATCCTCTGTGCGGGAATCTCTCTGCTTTGCCCTCTGCACCTCTGTTCCTGTGCTCTCCTCCATGGCTCCAAAGTTTCCCCTCCATCCACCCCCTTCTCCACCAGTGAAGGGTCTTCCTAGTGTGTGGAAACTTTTCATTCTTTAGAGCTCCCTCCCAGAAGTGCAGGTCCCATCCCTATTTTTTTGTCTGTTTTTTATTTTGCTCTACCCAGGTATGTGGGGAGTTTCTCGCCTTCTGGGAAGTCTGAGGTCTTCTGCCATTGTTTAGTAGGTGTTCTCTAGGAGTTGTTCCCCATGTAGATGTATATTTGATGTATTTTGGGGGAGGAAGGTGATCTCCACGTCTTACTCCTCCACCATCTTGAAGGTGGCCCAGAATATTTTTTTCTTAACAGGAATTAGAACATTCACCAAGATAGACCATGTCTGGGCTATAAAACAAGTTTCAAAAAATTTAAAGGGACTGAAATCATATTCCCTGACCAAAATGGAATTGCATTAGAATTCAAAACAAAAAGTAATTGGAAGATATCTAAATATTTTTAATTTAAAAAATATTCTTGTAAGTAATTTATGAGTCAGTAGAGAAATCAAAATAAGTTAGAAAATAGTCATTCACTTAAAAAAGTTATTTAAAACAGCAAATCAAAAATAAAAAGAAATCTAAATTGATAAAGGGCATCTATAAAAAATGACAACGAATGTCATACCTAATGGTGACGTACTGAATGTTAAAATCAAGAGTAAGACAAAACTGTCATTTTTCACCATTTATATTGAACTTCAATGGCCAGTGCAATAAAACATGAAAAAGAAATAAAAGAGGCATACAAAAGTGAGAACAAAGAATTTAAATTGTCTTTTTTTTTTGCATGAGACATGACTGCATATGAAAGAAATCAATCTTTAAAAGTGAATAGAACTAATAAGTGAATTTAGCAATGTCACAAGACACAAAGTCTTTTTACAAAAATCAATTGTATTTATATATACTAGAAATGAACAATAGGAAAATAAATTTTCAAAAACAACACCATTTACATAGCATCTAAAAATATAAAATACTTGGGAAAAAATATAACAAAAGAGGTATAAGACCTCTACATTGAAAACTAAAAAGTAAAATTGCCAAAAAATTTAAAGATAGTTCAATTAAAATGAAGACTATATTATGTTCATGAATTGAAAGTCTTTATATTTTAAGACATTAATTTTCACAAATTTTGTCTATGTAGTGAATGAAATTCACAGAAAATATCTGTAAGTGTTCTCATAGAAATTGGTAATTACTTCTTAAATTTTATATAAACATGCAAAGGACACAGAATTGCCAAAACAATATTGAAAATAGAAAACTAAGTTTGAGGATTTATTCTAGTTGACTTCAAGAGTTACTACAAAAATGCAGTAATCAAGACTGTGGTAATAATGGCAAAAATATAAATGAATAGTTTAATGAAATAGTCAAGAAATAGTCCTACATATAAACAGTCGAGTGATATTCAACAAGGGTTCTAAAGCAATTCAATTTTAAAAAGTATTGAATATGCACTAGGAGAAATAAAGCAAACCCCTACTCATACCATGCTCCCAAATTAACCTGAGATGAATATGGACTTAAATGTAATAGCTAAAGCTATAAAGTCTCTAGAATGAAACATATGAGAACATATGAGTCATTACATCGACTGTGTAGTAGGAAAAGGTGTTTTTTCATTTTGGATACGTAAATAAACTAACCATAAAAGCAAACAATTGGAATACGAATTGGAAAGCAATACCACTTACAATAGTATGAAAATATCCTTGATATTACTCTGATTCCAAAATCAAAGACATCACCAGAAAAGTACAGTCCACTATGCCTCATACACATAGATGAAAAATCTTCAACAAAATAGTAGCAAAGTGAACTTGGCAACATTTATAAAGGATTATGTACCTTGACCAAATAGATTTAGTCCAAGAATGAAAGTCTGGTTTAGCATCCAAACATCAATTAATATAATATACATATATTAGTATATTAATAGAATATAGAATAAAAAGAACAGTAACAGATCATATAATACCATATTAATAGAATAAAAGACAGAAAACCACATTATCATATGCAGATAGGTCCAGAAAAAGCATTTAAGACAATCCAACACTCATGCATGATAAAAACCCTCAAACTAGGGTTAAGCAAGCTTTCTCAATTTGACTGTATTATTTCTACTGCTGCCATAACAAATTACCACAAACTTAGTAGCTTCAAACAACACAAAGTTATTATCTTATAATAATATAATAACAAAATATCAGCAGGGTTTCTTTTTTGTGTGTGTGGATATTCTAAGGAACAATCCATTTTCTTGCCTTTTCCAGCTTCTAGGAATGGCTGCATTCCTTGACTCATGGCCCACCTCTTCCATCTTCAAAGTCAGCATTGTAGCATCTCTCTGACCCTTTTTCCATCATCACATCTCTTTCTCTGACCATGGCCAGAAAAAATTCTCTGCTTTTAAAGACATGTGTGATTAGAATCAGCCCTACTTCATAATCTAGGATAATCTCCCCATCTCTAGGTCTATAACCTTAAGCTCTTCTGCAAAATCCCTTTTCACAGGTAAAGTAACATATTCTTGGGTTCTGGGAATTAAGATGTGGACATCTCTGAAGGGCCACAACCAATATTATATTTCATGGTGAAAGACTGAATGCTTCCCCCTAAAGTCATGAGCGAGACAGGGGTGTCTGCTCTGATACTTATATTCAACATTGTAGTAGAGATTCTAGCCAGAGTAATCACACAACTAAGATGACTAAGAGGTATCCAGAGGGAAAGAAAGAATGAAATCTCTTTACTGTCAGATAATATGATCCTATATGCATAATATTCAAGGATTCCCTGTCCCAACATACAGACAAACATATGCTAACTGCTAGAATTAATAAAAAGTTTAGTAAGGTTGCAAGATACAACACTGATCAACATAGAAAAATCAATTATTTTTCTATATAATAAGCCATCAACAGATTGAAATTTTAAAAATTTCCATTATTGAAAAAAGTAAAATATTTAAGAGTAAAATTATCAAAAGTAATGTAAGTCCTATACACTGAAAACTATAAAATATTGCTGGGAAAAATTAAAGATCTAAATGAATGGAAAAATATTTATTGTTCATAGATTGGAAGACTCAAAATCTAAAAGACATCAATTTTCCTCAAACTGATCTATACATTTAATCTCAGCAGTTTTTTGTAGTAATAAGCAAGCTGATGCTAAAAATGTATATGAACCTAAACTTCAAAGGACCTAGAATAGCCAAAACAATTTTGGGAAAAAAAGCAAAGATAGAGGACTTAACACTACCTGATTTCAAAACTTACTATAAAGTCAAAGTAATAATGACAATGTAATAGTGGCCCAACAATAAGCATATAGATCAATGAAATAGGATTGAAAGTCCAGAAATAAATTCTTATATTTATGGTCATTTGATTTTCAACAAAATTGCCAAAACAAACCCATAAGGAAAGAACACTGTTTTTTTTTTACTAAAATGATGTTGAGACTATTGGAAATCTAATTGCACTATACAATGAACATGGACCCTTCACAAAATACAAAGAAAATTAACTCAAAATGGATCATGGACATATATGTAAAAATTAAAACTATCAAACTTCTAGAAGAAAATTTTGTAACCAAGGGTTGGACAAAGAGTTGTTAGATGTGACACTACAGGAACAAGCCATAAAAGAAACAACTGGTAAATCAGACATCATCATAATTTAAAACTCTAACCCCTCAAAAGACATCATTAAGAAAGTCAAAAGGCAAGCTACAGACTGGGAGAAAATATTTACAAATCATCTATCTGATAAAGGTCTTGTATTCAGAATGTATAAAGACTACTTCTAACTCAATAATAAGAAGCCAAACAACCCGATTTTTAAATATGTTGAAAGATTTGAATAGACATTTCACCAAAGAAGATACAGGAATCATTAAAGAACACATGAAAAGATGCTCAGCATCATTATTCGTTAGGTAAATACGAACAGAAACCAAAATGAAATGTCACTATACACCTAGTATAGTGGCTATAATAATCAAGGACAGATAGTAGCAAGTTTCGACAAGTATTTGAAGCAACCAGAACCTTGTGTATTGCTGATGAAAACAGAAGAGTTCAACCACTTTGGAGAACAGATTGGCAATTCCTTAAGAAGCTAAAAACAATAAGTCTAGTTAACATATGATGATCATTTCATAATATATACAAGTATTGAATCATGATGTTGTACACTTGAAGCTAATAATGTTGTAAGTTAATTATAATTCAATTGGGGGAAAAAAAGCTAAACACAAAGTTACCATAGAACCCAGCAAGCCAGTTGCTAGGACTCTACCACAAAATAATGAAAATATATGTCCACACAAAACTTGTACAGGAATGTTCATGGCAGCTTTATTCATAAAAGCCAAAAACTGGGGGAAAAAACCCAAATGCTCATCAACTGGTAAATGAATGAACAAATTGTGGTATATCCATATGATGGAATATTATTCACCAGTCCAGAGGAACAAACTACTGATGCATGCTACAGTAAGGATGAACCTCAATAACATTATAATGAGAGAAGCCAGCTGCAAAAAAAAAAAAAAGTGTTACATGATTCATTTATATTAAATGTTTATAAAGACATTTATAAAGATATAAATTTGATTAATAGTAGCCAAGGGCTATGAGGGTGAATGGGGATTAACTGTAAATAATATGAGGAAACTTTTCTGGGTGATTGAAATATCCTAAAACTGGACTGAAATGATGTTTGCATCCTCTATAAACTTAACAAAAGCACTGAACTGTACACTTGCAAAGGATGGTTTTCATAGTACGTAAGTTACACCTCCCTAGCTATTAAAAATATCTTTGGGAATAAATTTAATGAAGGTGGGCTAGACCTTCATACTGAAATCTATGTAACATTGCTCAGAGAAATTAAATTTTGGAGGATCCAATATTGTTAAGATGTCAGATTCAGCACCATCCCAAACAGTATTTCAAAGTCTTTCTTTGTAGAAAACAATAAAATAATTCCAAATTTTTTTTATAAATGCAAAGTCACCAGAATATACCAACTAATCTTGAAAAAGTAAAACAAAGTTAAAGATTTACACTGAGTTTATGACAATCTAAAAAGCACTGTTGTATTGGGTTTAGACCTGAAAAAGATTTCAGAAATATATCCACACATACAGGATCAATCGATTTTCACAAAGATACCAAGATAATTCAATAGGGGAAACGAAAGTCTTTTCAGTAAACATGGCTGGACCAACTAAATAACATATAAGACAAACTAGGGAATTCCCTGGCCATTCAGTGGTTAGGACTTGACACTTTCATCTCCAGAACCCGGGTTCAGTCCCTGGTTGGGGAACAAAGATCCTGCAAACTGTGTGGCATGGTCAGAAAAAAAAAAAGAAGAAAGAAAGAAAACCCAAAATTTCAACACCTATCTACATTATAACTCAACAAGGATTTATATATATATATATATATATATATACTAAAATACTTCTAGAAGCAAACATAGGAGAATGTCTTTACAAATTGGGATTGCCAAAGATTTCTCAGACAGGACAAAATAAAGCCATAGTACTGTTAAGAATTATATATAAGAACTATTAAGAAAGTAAAAAGGCATGTCACAATCTGAGAGAAAATATTTGTAATACATATATCTGACAAAAAATTTGTATCCAGAATAAAGAATTCTTACTAATAAAGGACAAACAACCAAATTACCAAGTAGACTGCAGACTTGAACAGACATTTCACAAAAATAAGACATGAGCACATACTATAACACAAAGGTAGCACATAAGTAGGTATTCAAAACCATTATTTAGCAAAGAATTCCAAGTTTTAAAGGACAATTAAATATCACTTACTATTTCAAAGCAACTGGAAGAATTAAAATTTAAAAGATAGACAACACCAAATGTTGCTGAGAATATGGAAAAAGAACCCAGACAGAACAGAGTGCCCCTAGTGTAGGATTCAATTTACATAATATTTAAGTACAGGGAAGACTAATTAATCTATGGTGATAGAAATCAAATCAATCGTTGCCAGTTAGATGTGGGAATTGACTACAATTGGCATGAGAGAACTTTCTGGGTGATGAAAATGTTCTACATCTTGATTGTGGTATTGTGTATATATATCAAAATTCAGTAAAATGAATACCTGAAATTTCTAAATCTCACATTATGTCAATTTTGCTCCCCCCAAAGAGAGTGAAGCTATAGCTAGAAAAAGTTTACAAAGCAAATAATTCTGCAAAATTAACATTTTGGGGACAAGTTTTCATCCTAATATTTGTGTGTCTGTGAATCATCTGAAAACTAACCATGTACTTTAAATGAAATAAACTCAGTCTTCAAAAAAGCCCTATAGTACTGAAACCATAGTGTACGGACAAGCCCTCCATCCAAGAGCAGCTACACCATCACGTTATGCAGAAGGGCAGTGTCTTTCTATTTCCATCACTCTTCTATTTCTACTTCTACCGCTTAATTGCTACCACACAGATATTTTCATTGCAGGCTAACAGGTCACGTGACCTTGCCTGTATAATCCATCAAATGCCTACTCCTGCTCCATGAGAGTAGTTTTGTTATGTGTTGCTTTGTTCAAGTCTTGCATCA
Organism: Phocoena sinus; assembly: GCF_008692025.1. Taxonomy (NCBI): domain Eukaryota; kingdom Metazoa; phylum Chordata; class Mammalia; order Artiodactyla; family Phocoenidae; genus Phocoena; species Phocoena sinus. Next base: position 133,928,973 of record NC_045763.1, read on the forward strand.
TTTTCGATGAGAAATCGATATTTTCTGGACTGCCTGGAAGACCTTTTCTCATTACTATAATGCCTGATTGTGGCTATTCCTGCCTCACATAGTGAACGTCCTCAGATAAAGATAGAAGTAAAAAGCCATTCTGTGTGATAACTAGGGATTTGCTCTTTAACTCTTTAATGCCTATATACATGGGTCACACTTGAGCCTAATAAATATCACCTTCTCTTGGCAGAAAACCCAGGAAAAGTAGCAATTAGAAGTGTGAGGATCATCCCATTTATTTGCATTTCTCTGACCTTATACCACAAACAGTGAGCCCCAACTTTCAACTGATGAAGCAGATAGAATTGGTACCACTCATTCTTTATTCAGTAAGTTTTTAAATTCCTCTTAAGAGTTTAATAAGTTAACCACTAAGACATCTCCACCAGAAGTTGTTTTCAGCCTATAATGTGCCTAGATTTAAAATCGAGCAATCATGCTTTCCCAACTAGAGTTACTGCACTTTTGAATATAGCGTTCATCACTGTGTTTTTACAGATTCTGTGTGTCACAGTACAGCATTAATCCCACACAGCTCTCATATCCTACATCTAAGAGGTGGTCACACAATCGGGGTGAGAACACAGGTGCAAGAGTTTGAATCTGTGATGTACGTGGGTGGCTATTTGGAATGACATACAGTCTAGAAAAAAACCTCAACATTAAGAAAGGATAAAGAGGAGAACAAGACTTAATGAATAACGAGTAGAAAGATAGGAAGAGACTTAAGAAAATCTAGGCAGGGTTTATGAACAGGAAGGTGAATGAAAGAAACTCTCCCATAGGTCCAAGCAGAAAACCAGAAATATGCTGATGTCGGTGCATAAGACAGGAAAGGTCTCAATAAATAAATAAATAAATAAATAAATAAATAAATAAATAAAGCAACAGTACTAATGGACTTTCAAAAGGAGCTAAAAATACTGAGCGTTACTGACTTCTGGCAGAAGAAAGTGACGTGCAGATTAAATGTCCTTCCTCCATTCAGGGAAGACGGGGTGACTGAACAGCATGACTTTTTCTGAACCAGATGAAGCGAAATGTCATTCATTACCATTTTACCTACCCATATGGTAGTAAAGCCCATTGAGGAAATGTTCATTTGAAAAAGAAAGGAAGCTCTGAATTATGTTAATTTTACAAATCCAAATGGAAAGTACTTGGGAAAGCTTAGAAAATCTAATAATATTCTCAGTTATTTCTTGATTCTACAGCCCAAGTTTAGAGAAGAACTTTTAAGAATATGCCATCGCCATTGCTCACAGTTCTGACCTTATAATATTCATCACAAGCTATTGGAAACATGCCATGTTCTGACACAGGGAGATGTGGCCCTTTTTCAAACCCAATGTGTAGCATTATTTCAGAATGGTTGATATTCTTGACCTTGGTAACTAAAGAAAGAAAACAGCATATGCTAGATAAATGAGAGTTAAAAGGAGGTATTTCATTATTATTATAGAATTCATAAATTTCCATAGTCATCAAGTCTTCTAGAATTTATCCCCCACATATGGTGAGCATCTTTCATATTCATGTTTTCTTTATCCAAACACCAGGAGTTTTGCTCTCCTTCTCTATGTAACACCCTGAATGGATAAAAACAATGATGCCACTGACCACCCCCCCATCAATAGGGGGTGTCAAACAACATTGAGAGATATGCAAACAAACACCCTTTGTAATTGTCTCTCTGCTTCCAGCCCTGCCTATCTACCCTTCACATTCCTAAATTCATCCACATTCCAAAAATGCAAACCTGTTTATGTCACTCTCCTGTTTCAAAACCTCTTAATATCTTCAAAATAAATTCAAACTTCATACCACGGTCCAGAAGGACACTCATGGTCTGCTTCTTGCCCCTTGTCTCAGCCTTCTCTGATGACTCTCCCCACAGTCACCCAAGGTTTCGCCATTCATTACCATTCATGGTAAACTTTGCTGTTCCCTGCACACACTATGCTGTCACATACAGCTTCACTCTTCCTGTGTGATCCCTCTACCTGGAGTACCAAGCCCAGCCCCATCTCCAATGCCCCAACCAGGCTGATGTCTCCTTTGCTTTAAGACTCTGATCAAACATATCTTCTCCTTCAGAGGATTTCCTAATGTTCTCTCTTCAATAATATTCCACTGGGAGACCTTCAAGATGACAGAGGAGTCAGACGTGGAGATCACCTTCCCTGCCCAAAATACATCAACACGTGGAACAACTCCTACGGACCACCTACTGACTGCTGGTAGAAAACCTAAGACTTCCCCAAAGGCAAGAAACTCCTCACATACCTGAGTAGGGCAAAAGGAAAAAGGAAAAAAAAGAGACAAAAGAATAGGGACATGACCTGCACCTCTGGGAGGCAGCTGTGAAGGAGGAAAAGCTTCCACACACTAGGAAGCCCCTTCACTGGCGGAGACGGGGAAAGGGGTGAAGCCTTGGAGCCACAGAGGAGAGAGCAGGAACAGGGGTGCAGAGGGCAAAGCAGAGAGACTCCCACACAGAGGATCGGTGCCGACCAGCACTCACCAGCCTGGGAGGTCTGCATGCTCACCCACTGGCCAGGACGGGTGGGGTTTGGGAGCTGAGGCTTGGGTGTTGGAGGTCAGACCCCAGGGAGACGACTGGGGTTGGCTGTGCAGACACAGCCTGAAGGGGGCTAGTGCACCAGAGCTAGCCGGGAGGGAGGCCAGGAAAAAGTCTGGACCTGCCTAAGAGGCAAGAGACCATTGTTTTGGGGTACATGAGGAGAGGAGATTCAGAGCACTGCCTAAACGAGCTCCAGAGAGGGGTGTGAGCCATGGCTATCAGCACAGACACCAGAGATGGGCATGAAACACTAAGGCTGCTACTGCAGCTACCAAGAAGCCTGTGTGCAAGCACAGGTCACTATCCACACCTCCCCTTCTGGGAACCAGTGCGGCCCACCACTGCCAGGGTCTCATGATCCATGGAAAACTTCCCTGGGAGAACACACGGTGTGCCTCAGGCTGATGCAATGTCATGCTGGCCTCTACTGCTGCAGGCTTGCCCCACATTCTGTAACCTTCCCTCTCCCAGGCCTGAGTGAGCCAGAGCCCCCTAATCAGCTGCTACTTTAATACCATCCTGTCTAGGCAGTGAACAGACGTCCTCAGGTAACCTACACACAGAGGCAGGGCCAAACCCAAAGCTGAAACCCAGGAGCTCTGTGAACAATGAAGAGAAAGGGAAATTTCTCCCAGCAGCTTCAGAAGCAGCAGATTAAATCTCTACAATCAACTTGATGTACCCTGCATTTGTGGAACACATGAATAGACAACAAATCATCCCAAAATTGAGGTGGTGGACTTTGGGAGCAACTGTAGACTTGGGGTTTCCTTTCTGCATCTAATTTGTTTCTGGTTCTATGTTTAGCTTGGTTTAGTATTTAGAGCTTATTATCATTGGTAGATTTGTTTATTGATTTGGGTGCTCTCGTCCTTTTCTTATATATATATTTTTTTTCCATTTTCTCTTTTTGTGAGTGTGTACATGTATGCTTCTTTGTGTGATTTTGTCTGTATAGCTTTGCTTTTAGCATTTGCCCTGTCCACATTTTTATATAGCTTTTAGTGCTTGTTATCACTGGTGGATTTGTTTTTTTGGCTTGGTTGCTCTCTTCTTTCTTTCTTTTATTACTTTTTAATTTTATTTATGTTTAAGAATATTTAAAATTTTTAAAATTTTAATTATTTTATTTTATTTTCTCTCTCTCTCTCTCTCTCTCTCTCTCTCTCTCCTTTTTTTCTGAGCTGTGCAGCTGACAGTGTCTTGGTCCTCTGGCCAGGTGTCAGACCTGAGCTTCTGAGGTGGGAGAGCCAAGTTTAGGACATGGGTCCTCCAGAGACCTCCTGGCTCCACATAATACCAAATGGCGAAAGCTCTCCAAGAGATCTCCATTTCAACACTAAGACCTACCTCCACTTAATGACCAGCAGGCTACAGTGCTGGACACCCTATGCCAAACAACTAGCAAAACAGGAACACAACCCCACCCATTAGCAGAGAGGCTGCCTAAAATCACAATAAGGTCACAGACACCCCAAAACACACCACTGGACGTGGTCTTGCCCACCAGAAAGACAAGATCCAGTCTCATCCATCAGAACACAGGCACCAGTGTTCCCCTCAATGAGGAAGCCTACATAACCCACTGAAGAAACCTTACCCACTGGGGACAGACATCAAAAACAATGGGGACTATGAACCTGCAGTCTGTGAAAAGGAGACCCCAAACACAGTAAGTAAAGCAAAATGAGAAGACAGAGAAATATGTGGCAGATGAAGGAGCAGGGCAAAAACCCACCAGACCAAATAAATGAAGAGGAAATAGGCAGTATACCTGAAAAAGAATTCAGAGTAATGATAGTAAGGATGATCAAAAATCTTGGAAATAGAAGGGAGAAAATAAATGTTTAACAAGGGCCCAGAAGAACTAAAGAGCAAACAAACAATGATGAATAAGACAATAACTGAAATTAAAAATTCTCTAGAAGGAACCAAGAGCAGAATAGCTGAGGCAGAAGAATGGATAAGTGACCTGGAAGAAAAAATGGTGGAAATAATTACTGCAGAGAAGAATAAAGAAAAAAGAATGAAAAGAATTGAGGACAGTCTCAGAGACTTCTGGGACAACGTTAAATGCATCAAGTGTGCATGGAACACTCTTCAGGATAGACCATATCTTGGCTCACAAATCAAGCCTTGGTAAATTTAAGAAAATTGAAATTGTATCAAGTAACTTTTCCAACTACAACGCTATGAGACTAGATATCAATTACAGGAAAAAATCTGAAAAAAATACAAACACATGGCAGCTAAACAATACACTACAAAATAACCAAGACATCACTGAAGAAATCAAAGAGGAAATCAAAAAATACATAGAGAAAAATGACAATGAAAACATGACGACCCAAAACCTATGGGATGCAGCAAAAGCACTTCTAAGAAGGCAGTTTATAGGAATAAAATCCTACCTCAACAAACAAGAAACCTCTCAAATAAACAACCTAACCTTACACCTAAAGCAATTACAGAAAGAACAAAAATACCCCAAACTTAGCAGAAGGAAAGAAATCATAAAGATCAGATCAGAAATCAATGAAAAAGAAATGACAGCATAGATCAACAAAACTAAAAGTTTGTTTTTTGAGAAGAAAAGCAAAATTGATAAGGCATTAGCCAAACTCATCAAGAAAAAAAGGGAGAAGACTCAAATCAATAGAAATAGAAATAAAAAGGAGAAGTAACAACTGACACTGCAGAAATATAAAGGATCATGAGAGATTACTACAAGCAACTATATGCTAATAAAATGGAGAACCTGGAAGAATTGGACAAATTCTCACAAAAGCACAACCTTCGGAGACTGAACCAGGGAGAAATAGAAAATATAAAAAGACCAAACACAAGCACTAAAATTGAAACTGTGATTTAAAATCTTCCAAAAAACAAAAGCCCAGGACCAGATGGCTTCACAGGTGAATTCTAACAAACATTTAGAGAAGAGCTAACACCCATCCTTCTCAAACTCTTCCAAAATATAGCAGAGGGAGGAGCACTCCAAACTCATTCTATGAGACCACCATCACCCTGCTACCAAAACCAGACAAAGATGTCACAAAACAAGAAAACTACAGGCCAATCTCTCTGATGAACATAGATACAAAAATCCTCAACAAAATACTAGCAAACAGAATCCAACAGCACATCAAAAGGATCATACACCATGATCAAATGGGGTTTATCCCAGGAATGCAAGGAATCTTCAATATACATAAATCAGTCAATGTGATACACCATATTAACAAATTGAACAATGAAAATCATATGATCACCTCAATAGATGCAGAAAAAGCTTTTGACAAAATTCAACACCCATTTATGATAAAAACCCTCCAGAAAGTAGGCATAGAGGAAACTTACCTCAACATAATAAAAGCCATAAATAACAAACCCACAGCCAACATCATTCTCAATGGTGAAAAACTGAAACCATTTCCACTAAGATCAGGAACAAGACAAATTTGCCCACTCTCACCACTGTTATTCAAATCAGTTTTGGAAGTTTTAGCCACAGCAATCAGAGAAGAGAAAGAAATAAAAGGAATCTACTTCAGAAAAGAAGTAAAGCTGTCACTGTTTGCAGATGACATGATTCTCTACATAGAGAATCATAAAGATGCTACCAGAAAACTACTAGAGCTAATCAATGTATTTGGTAAAGTAGCAGGATACAAAATTAATGCACAGAAATCTCTAGCATTCCTATACACTAATGATGAAAAATCTGAAAGAGAAATTAAGGAAACACTCCCATTTACCAATGCAACTAAAAGATTAAAATACATAGGAATAAATCTACTTAAGGATCAAAAGACCTGTATGCAGAAAACTATAAGACACTGATGTAAGAAATTAAAGATGATACACATAGATGGAGAGATATACCATGTTCTTGGCTTGGAATAATCAACATTGTGACGATGACTGTACTACCCAAAGCAATCTACAGATTCAATGCAATCCCTATCAAACTACCAATTGCTTTTTTCACAGAACTAGAACAAAAAAATTTCACAGTTTGCATGGAAACACAAAAGAACCCAAATAGCCAAAGCAATCTTGAGAAAGGAAAATGGAGCTGGAGGAATCTGGACCCCTGACTTCAGACTATACTACAAAGCTACAGTAATGAAGACAGTATGGTATTGGCACAAAAACAGAAATATAGATCAATGGAACAGGATAGAAAGCCCAGAGAGAAACACACGCACATATGGTAACCTTCTTTTTGATAACGGAGGCAAGAATATACAATGGCGAAAAGACAGCCTCTTCAATAACTGGTGCTGGGAAAACTGAAGAGCCACACGTAAAAGAATGAAATTAGAACACTCCCTAACCATACACAAAAATAAATGCAAAATGGATTAAAGACCTAAATGTAAAGCCAGACACTATAAAACCTTAGAGGAAAATATAGGCAGAACAGTCTATGACATAAATGACAGCAATATCCTTTTTGACCCACCCCCTAGAGAAATGGAAATAAAAACAAAAATAAACAAATGGGACCTAATGAAACTGAAAAGCTTTTGCACAGCAAAGGAAACCATAAACAAGATGAAAAGACAACCCTCAGAATGCGAGAAAATATTTTCAAATGAAGCAACTGACAAAGGATTAATCTCCAAAATTTATAAGCAGCTCATGCAGCTCAATATCCAGAAAACAAACAACTGAATCCAAAATGGGCAGAAGACCTAAATTGACATTTCTCCAAAGAAGATATACAGATTGCCAACAAACACATGAAAGCATGCTCAACATCACTAATCATTAGAGAAATGCAAATCACAACTCTGATGAGGTATCATCTCACACCAGTCAGAATGGCCATCATGAAAAAATCTACAAACAATAAATGCTGGAGAGGGTGTGGAGAAAAGGGAACCCTCTTGCACTGCTGATGAGAATGTGAATTGGTACAGCCACTATGGAGAACAGTATGGAGGTTCCTTAAAAAACTACAAATAGAATTACCATACGACCCAGCAATCCCACTACTGGGCATATACCCTGAGAAAACCAGAATTCAAAAAGAGTCATGTAGCACAATGTTCATTGCAGCTCTATTTACAATAGCCAGGAGATGGAAGCAACCTAAGTGTCCATCAACAGATGAATAGATAAGGAAGATGTGGCACATATATACAACGGAATATTCCTCAGCCATTAAAAGAAACGAAACTGAGTTATTTGTAGTGAGGTGGATGGACCTAGAGACTGTCATACAGAGTGAAGTAAGTCAGAAAGAGAAAAACAAATACCATATGCTAACACATATATATGGAATCTAAGAAAGAAAAAGGTTCTGAAGAACCTAGGGGCAGGACAGGAATAAAGACCATGTAGAGAATGGACTTGAGGATATGGGGAGGGGGAAAGGTAAGCTGGGACTATGTGAGAGATTGGCATGGACATGTATACACTACCAAATGTAAAATAGATAGCTAGTGGGAAGCAGCTGCATAGCACAGGAGATCAGCTCGGTGCCTTGTGTCCACCTACGGGGGTGGGATAGGGAGGGTTGCAGGGAGACACAAGAGGAAGGAGATATGGGGATATGTATATGTATAGCTGATTCACACTGTTATACGACAGAAACTAACACACCATTGTAAAGCAATTATACTCCAATAAAGATGTTAAAAAATAATAATATTCCACTGCTCACTCCTTCCCCTCCTCTTTCCCTCTGCCCCACAGCATGAAGGTTATATTGATGAAGGTTTATATTTCTCCTGTGTACTTTCATAGCATTTCATGCATAACTCTCTTATGGCACTCTCACACCACAGTGTCATCTTTTATTTTCTCACTTTTCTTTCTCCACTAGACCTCTTTGAAACAAGGCCTATGTTTGTTTATTTTTGTACCAACAGTGGCCAATTATATAGCTAATGCATAGACATATTCAATAAATGCAGTTTCAATGAAACAAAAGTGATTGAAGGAAGAAAGGAAGGAAATCAAAAGAGAAGTGCTATGGATTGAATATTCGTATCCTCCAAAATTCATATGCTGAAGCCCTAACTGTGATGTGATGGTATTTGTATGCAGCCTTTGGGTGATAAACAGGGTTAGATGAGGTCATAATCGTGGGAACTTCATGATGGAATTAGTGCCCTTATAAGAAGAGACATCAGAAGCTTTCTCACTCTTTCTCCACATGCACTGAGGAAAGGCCATGTGAGCACGCAGCAAGAAGTCTGCTGTCTGCAAGCCAGAAAGAGATTCCTCACCAGAAACTGAACTGGCTTGCACCCTGATCTTGGACTTCTGGGCTCCAGAAATGTAAGAAAATTAATGTCTGTTGTTTAATCCGCCCAATAATCTAGGATATTTTGTTATGAAAGCCTGAGCTGAATAAGATAGGAAGGAATAAGCAAATACATGAATTAATAAATTAAAAAAAAAGATGAGTACGTGGACTAGGAGATTTGCCCCTTGTACACTTTGTAACCAGTGGCTCAAGGCTGCAGATGACAAGTCACATATAGATATTCAGTACGTGGTTCTTCTCTCTGCAGGGATAATTGGTTCCCCTGGGGTGTCACATTATTGACCTTGCACTCTTCAGTACCCCCACGATCTAATCGGAACAGCACAAACAAAAGACAGCCATTATGTAGATGATTGTCTGGGTTGAAGACCACAAAGATCCTTTCCATCCTTTACTTGAAAATGTTAACCTCTCCTTGAGGAGACGTATGTGGGGACATTAGGGACATATGTGGGGTTTGTAATATTCTTAAAATCCTAAATTATTGGCTTCCCTGGTGGCATGGTGGTTGAGAGTCCGCCTGCTGATGCAGGGGACACAGGTTCGTGCCCCGGTCCGGGAAGATCCGCAGCTGGGCCCGTGAGCCATGGCCACTGAGCCTGCGCGTCCAGAGCCTGTGCTCCACAACGAGAGAAGCCACAACAGTGAGAGGCCCACGTACCGCAAAAAAAAAAAAAAAATTCCTCAATTATGAAGAATATTTACCTAAGAAAAACTCTCCAAAATTGAATTAAACAAATAAAATACCAAATTCCATGGTTATATCTCAGCTTCCTTACTTCTTCCCATTCTGTATCCCTACCCCACAAAATTCCATTCATTCTATCATTATTGAAGAGATCTTTCTAAAACTACCCTTCTTAAACATTTCAGTCATTCCTCATTGCCTTCATAGTTCAGTTCAAGGAACCCATGCTCCATAAATGGGCCTTTACCATTCTACCCAGAAAAATAACACCAAGCCCTCTCTTACCTCCTCACCTTTGTATATGCTTTTCCTTCTACTTATCACATCTCTCCGCCCCCAACCACCTATCCCCAAATCATCCTCCAGCTCTTAGCTTATGTATCATTTTGCCCAGGAAGCTTTGTCTGACCCCCCAAACCTAGGTTCTTACAACACACACTCTATTTCCCTCTAGAAAATTGTAATCACATGTAATTTATATGCTCATTTTTATATGCTCATTTTCCCTCTGCTCTTGCAAAGCAGGAACTACTGTATTATCTCTGCCAGCCACAGGACTGGCAAACAGTAGGTGCTCATTAAATAATTTTTGTTAAATGAGTGAATAAATAGTAAATTTCTTGTGAAAAGTCTTGAGTCTACATTTTTATGTTATTTTATTGTTGACTGAGCACATTTACACCTCATTATCTCATTTAACTCTTTTAACAACCCTGGGAAGCAAGGCAGGTACTAATCAAACACTGCTGATCGCCCTCTCTCTAGCTATGTCATTTCTCTTCCATGTCAGCAGAGCTCTAGTTTTCTTTTGAAGTCTACTCCTCCCCCAAGGAACTAGAACTAATCTTGATTAGTTTGAGGTCATTGTGGTGGTTGTATCAGCCTGTTCCCCTAGAAAACAAGGTCTGAGGCAAGGTTTAAGTGTGAATATGTTATTGGAAGGTATGACGTCAGGGTATCAAGAGTGAAGGAAGGAGGAAATGCTGCGAGGGAGAATGGGAAGTAAATAAAGTTGATGCTTTTCCAGGTTCGCCACTATTTCACAGAGACACAAAGTTACTGAGCCACTAGAGATTATCTCCAGAGAAGCTACATCAAAAACCCATGCTTTGGGGACTTCCCTGGTGGTCCAGTGGTAAAGAATCCATCTTCCAATGCAGGGAATGCAGGTTCGATCCCTGGTCCGGGAACTAAGATCCCACATGCCATGGGGCAACTAAGCCTGTGAGACACAACTATTGAGCTCACGTGCCCCAATGAGAGAGCCTGCACGCCACAAACTACAGAGCACACGTGGCCTGGACCCGCGCACCACAACTGGAGAGAAGCCCCAGTGCTTCAACGAAGAGACCACATGCTGCAACTAAGACCCGACACAGCCAAAAAATAAAGTAAATAAATAAATAAAATATTTTAAAATTTTTTTTAAAAAGCACACACATGCTTTGGAACAGGCCATCACAGGGGGGAATAGAGAAGCAACTTGTCTGCAAGCCTGTTCCCACTCTCTGTCTTCCATTGGTAAGAGTTCGTCCCATAAGGAGTAACTGCCAGCATGGTATTTACTGAAGTGTAGAAGTGGTGGGAGAAGCCAGAGACTTAGTAAAATGGGGTGGGCTTGCACAGAACCGGCCCAGGGTGCTGCAGCAGAAGCTGCAAGCTTCCAACGGCCCAGGAGAGAAGAGAATAGGAGGACATACACAAGATACAGGGATACTACTAGGGACTGGTGTGTGGGAAGTCTGCTGACAGAGGGGAAATGGTATGGTAAAGGGCTTTAGAGACATTCTTACGTAAGAAAATATATTGTACATTGCGTTTCATCAATTGGATAATTCAGGATGCATCTGACGAAAAACAGTTTTTCATAATCTAATTGGCAGTGTTGTTTCTTTTGCGGTGATGTATAATAATAATAGTGTACCTTCTAGCCAATGACATCTTAGGTTCTGTAAAATACAGTAGGCCCTGTATTTATCTTCAGACATTGATGCATAAAAAACGTGACACTAGGAACTGCAGCTGTCCTTTTGCAATCATGAGAGGAGCTAATCTGACGGCCTGAGGATAGCAGAGCAGGAATATGGAAAGAACCTGGGTCTTTTCAGTGAAGTCTTCTCCCCATCTGACAGATTAAGAATCAGAGGATAGAAAGCTCATAGGACTTTTCCAGATTCACATGGGTGGTTAAACAATGGAGCTGAGACTTTTTTTTTAACATCTTTATTGGAGTATAATTGCCTTACAGTGGTGTGTTAGTTTCTGCTTTATAACAAAGTGAATCAGTTATACATATACATATGTCCCTATATCTCGTCCCTCTTGCGTCTCCCTCCCTCCCACCCTCCCTATCCCACCCCTCTAGGTGGTCACAAAGCACCGAGCTGATCTCCCTGTGTGGAGCTGAGACTTTAACCCATGTTCTTGTTGTTCTTTCCTATACAGCTATATTCAATGCCCTTTACAACTGGCCCATTTACAGCCTTACCTGCTAATCTCTCCCCACCTGTCTTTCTAGGTGTCTGAAATTTGGAGTTTCCTAAAAGCAGCCTGTTTCTTCATGCATCTCTAACTTCTAACATGTTAGAAAATTTGGCAAAAAAAAAAAAAAAAAAGTGAAGAATGTTAACCTATTAAAGACTTATTGTGTAGAAAATGAAGAGATCTGGATTTTTATCTCCAGCACTTTCCAAAAAATAAAAATAAAAATTGTATATATTTAAAGGATGTATCTCCAGTCTAAATTCCAGTATGTGGAAAGCAACACCATCTTTCTTTCAAAACACCTTGGTGCCACAGTTAAAAGCAGAGGACTGGGCTGCATGCAGATGTGATATTCAAGCAATGGAACAGCCAGTACATCAGGGACCCACTCATCAGAGGAGGCTCGGTAGGGTCACGCCAGGCAGTATGTGCCAGCTCAACACCATTTCTCAAACCCAGCTGCCTATCCCCAGTCAACCCCAAAGCTCATATTCGCAGCTACCCAGTGACTTTTCCCCAAGTATCTTTAATATGTGTACACTGTCTGGCTTTGGCTCAAATTACTTGTACTTGCAAGTATTTCAACTCAGGTAAATGACTAAGTGTCAGAGGAAGTTTGAAAAATCAGAAAACAGTGTCTCTTTAATAAGTCAGTCCCTGAGTATTCTGAGATCAGGAAAATAATTTATACCCAGGTTCTCCAATATGGCCAAGCATCAGAATAAAAATCCAAATGATCTAGAGAAATCTACTAATGAAGCAACTTAATGACATGGTAGATTACTGCCCAAGCGAAAGGATTTAAAGAAAAAGCCCACTAGGGCAGTAAAAACACTCTGTAGAAACGAACCAGCTGGTTTCTGCATGTGGGTGCCTCCAGCCTTCGTGAATCTGCAGCTGGCTGTGAATAATCTGGGTACCATTTTCCATCCTTACCAGAGGAGCTACATGGTTTGAGGTTCCCAAGTCATGGTAGTGTCCTGTAGCAGCAAGTGCAATAAGACAATATCCCAATGTGTCAATCATCCCTATGCCAAGTTAGCAATTGTTGTCTTTGTTCTTACAACTGGCATCATGTGACACTCCTCTGGTACCTCCCCTTGATGAGAAGAGGAAAACTGCATATATTTAGGGAATCTCCTTTCAATAAACGGCTCAGAATGGAAATTAAGCCAACGACTTTGTCTGAATGCTCCAAGGAAGCCTGATATGGAGAACCTAGACCATTCATCAGTTTTTTCTTTTCCCATTTTTCCTCTCTCTGATTTGGGGACCTGGAATTAGAATGTGGCATAGGCACTCCCCTTATTTTATCTTTCTCCTAGTTCTCCAGTGGCATGGAATTAAGTAAATATCTGTGCATGTGCACAAGGGGTGCTGTAAGAAACCTGTGGAAAGTTCATGAAATCTGGTCTTAGGAGACAAATAGCAGGTGTTTAGTTTATTATGTTCTAAGCAGAACCAAGGGAGTAAACATGAGAATATGATAGTGATTGTAAGTGCACTTAGAGTCCTTTGCTATGTGGGAGCTGCCAAGTGAAGAAATATATTAGTCTTGCTTTTCTACTAGTCTCCTCATGAAGTAATCACTTTAATGGGTTCTCAGAGTTCAGGGGAATTGGAAGACCAGCAGTAATAAGAGAGATACCTCGATTTTTTTCCCCAAGGCACTCCAAGGACCTCCAAGACATTATTACACTTACCAGCCCCCCCAGGTCCACCCAAAAAAGATGTCAGCTTCATGAAGAAGGAAATCTTCCCTTACAAATTGGGGGTGGGTGGGAATGGAAAGTAGAGGATTTGAAACTCGCCAGGTGCGGTTCCTGCAACTTCCAGAGGCCTGGGTTCTGAAATCCCAGTCCATCAGTGACTGGCCCAGTATTTTAGAGTACTCCTTTTAGGAATATGAAAGGGTGAGAGCAGTGGTGACTCCTCTGAAAGGAAAACATTTGGAGGTCAACCTAAATGCCAGCCTCTTCTTTTCCCAGGCCTGCTCCCCACAGCTCTGCACACATACACCCTTGGGGATCTCTGAGCTATTCTGGGCTTCAACCTCATCTGCCTTTCACATTAGGCTCTGTGTTAATTATGACGCTTCAGTGAAAATGAGCCTTCTGACAGTCTGTGCTTGGAGAATGGAAGGAGGGATAAAGGCAACTCCAATTACAGGCCATTAGCCCTAATTAATGCCCACCTCCTGTGTTTGGTATTCTAGACACAATCACCCCAGTACTGGGGGGAAGAACTCAGTTCGCTCAGTGGCACAAGGACCAACAATATTAAGCCAGGCACTTGCTGGTCCCTATGGAACATGATCTTTCGGCAAAGAAGCAATTTATATGCAGTAACCAGGAGGAACACATAATCCTGTGTTTCTCCTTTTAAGCTGTCTTTTGACATTCTTATGGCTCATCTTCTTTTAGGGGACAGAGACTACAGCCTTTTAGAAACCAAAAATCTTTTTCCTTCTTTGGTTCTAGACCTCAAGTCAATCAAACAACCAAATACATACACATATGTACATACACACACACACACACACACACACACAGTACTCTAACAGGCTGTGCAAGAAATATGGAGGATATAAAATCTGGTTCTTTTTAGAAATATGTCACAAGCACAAACTTCACTAAATCCAAATGTCTTCTGGGCAAGTAATACTTCCCTGCTGCTTTCTGAAGGATTTTAGCAATTAATTCTGCAGGGAGTAAATTCAAATGAAGAATGAGGCCGCCATATAGGCCCTAACCAGAGCCCTACTTAAGGCATTTAGCTGCTCAAGTTCACAGTGACTTCTGCCTCTCCGCCTGTCCTCCCGCTTTCTCTTACCCACCTGTGGCTTCCAATCTCTCCATTCTCTTTTTTAAAAAAAAAATTTTTATTGGAGTATAATTGCTTTACAATGAAGCAACTGACAAAGGATTAATCTCCAAAATTTACAAGCAGCTCATGCAGCTCAATAACAAAAAAACAAACAACCCCATCCAAAAATGGGCAGAAGACCTAAACAGACATTTCTCCAAAGAAGATATACAGAATGCCAACAAACACATGAAAGAATGCTCAACATCATTAATCATTAGAGAAATGCAAATCAAAACTACAATGAGATATCATCTCACACCAGTCAGAATGGCCATCATCAAAAAATCTAGAAACAATAAATGCTGGAGAAGGTGTGGAGAAAAGGGGACACTCTTGCACTGCTGGTGGGAATGTGAATTGGTTCAGCCACTATGGAGAACAGTATGGAGGTTCCTTAAAAAACTACAAATAGAATTACCATATGACCCAGCAATCCCACTACTGGGCATATACCCTGAGAAAACCAAAATTCAAAAAGAGTCATGTACCAAAATGTTCATTGCAGCTCTATTTACAATAGCCCGGAGATGGAAAGAACCTAAGCGCCCATCATTGGACGAATGGATAAAGAAGATGTGGCACATATACACAATGGAATATTACTCAGCCTTAAAAAGAAATGAAATTGAGATATTTGTAATGAGATGGATAGACCTAGAGTCTGTCATACAGAGTGAAGTAAGTCAGAAAGACAAAGACAAATACCGTATGCTAACACATATATATGGAATTTAAGGGGAAAAAATGTCATGAAGAACCTAGGGATAAGACAGGAATAGAGGCGCAGACCTACTGGAGAACGGACTTGAGGATATGGGGAGGGGGAAGGGTGAGTTTTGACAGGGCGAGAGGGAGTCATGGACATATACACACTAACAAACGTAGTAAGGTAGATAGCTAGGGGGAAGCAGCCGCAAGGCACAGGGATATAAGCTCGGGGCTTTGGGACAGCCTGGAGGGGTGGGAGGGGGAGAGTGGGAGGGAGGGAGACGCAAGAGGGAAGACACATGGGAGCACATGTATATGTATAGCTGATTCACTTTGTTATAAATCAGAAACTAACACACCATTGTAAAGCAATTATACCCCAATAAAGATGTTAAAAAAAATATATATTTTTATTGGAGTATAATTGCTTTACAATGGTGTGTTAGTTTCTGCTTTATAACAAAGTGAATCAGCTATACATATACGTACATTCCCATATCTCCTTTCTCTTGCGTCTCCCTCCCTCCCACCCTCCCTATCCCACCCATCTAGGTGGTCACAAAGCAACGAGCTGATCTCCCTGTGCTATGCGGCTGCCTCCCACTAGCTACCCGTTTTACCTTTGGTAGTGTATATATGTCCATGCCACTGTCTCACTTCATCCCAGCTTACCCTTCCCCCTCCCCGTGTCCTCAAGTCCATTCTCTACGTCTGCATCCCTTCGATGCAGTTTCCCAGATGGTCACTGAGGGCCGACCACAAAGCAGCCCTGGGCCAGGAGCTGAGTGAGCACAGACAGGGCCTATATGGAGGCCTCATCCTTCATTTGAATTTACTCCCTGCAGAATTAATTGCTAAAATCCTTCAGAAAGCAGCATATACAAAGTGAGCCATACTCCAGATTCCTTCATTCTGCGGCTCATAGGAATCCACTGTCATTTTATGTCTCCAGGTTACTCTCTACCACTAGATTGTAAATTCCTCAAGGGCAGGGTAATGCCATCACTATCTCTGGGTCCTCAGGGCCAGGTTCAGAACCCCAAACTCATGGGCATAACAAATGATAAAGGAATTATTAAATGACTGAATAAATAAATTAGATAAAGAAAACTTAACAGGCTAAATGATTTCAACCTAGGAAGCATCCTCCCAGAGCTTCTGTGGATAATGCTGGCCAGGCCTTCCCCCTGTTGGGGAGATTCTCCCTGATGACTCTCTTCGAAGTAGCTTCCTTCCCCCCACTTGCCTTTTATCCATAATTTACCTACCAGCACTCACCGTGGCTAGAAATTATCCTGTTTGTTTATATGCTTATTTGATTATTGTCTGTCTTAAGAGAATAAGTTCCAAGAGAGCACAGACTTGTCTGGTTTGCTTCTGTACCCTTGGCACTTAGCAGAGGGCTTAGAATAACGCAAAAACCTATATTTGATGGATGAATGAATGAATGAGTGCGTGAATGGACAATTATGTCTAATTAATGTGTAAGAATATCAGAGCTATGAGAAAAGTTAACATAGCTTAATATTTAACCAATTAATATTTGTTAATAGGGAGAACAGGGCTCTGCTAAGAACAGCGGGTAATAAGATACGTTAAGACATAATTCTTGAATGTCAAAGAGTTTACAATTTAGTGAGGGCCAAAAGACTTGCGAGTGCACACATGCACGCACGCACACACACACAATTCCATTTTAAGAGCTCTTACAATAATGCAAATTAAGACACTGTAACAGTGTAACAGTCACTGGGAGATATAAAATGGTCTAAATCTGAAGGGACTTAGTAGAGGGGACGGATAGCATACAGGAAAAGATAACTAATAACATCACATGTTAGCTAATGCCAGTCATGTGAATCATAACCTCGTGGACCACCGAAGAGAATGGTTATCATCAGCCCTTGACATGGTTCAAAGACTTCTTTCTTCCTCCCCCATTGTTAAAGGGGCAGACTTGGCCTATAACCAGGAAGAAGGTGTTCCTAATGACAGCTCTGTAAGTAAGCATCAACGGGCACGTATCTCAGGAGCAGGGAAATCATTCATCCCACTCACCTACTCAAAGAAGGCTGTTTTTTTACCTTTATGTTCTTCAGAGCACTTAACACACTACCATCTTGCAATAAATTACAATTAGTGATAACAGCATCGTTATTCTGGGTTTTATTATTAGAGGCATTAATTTTTAATGTTTACTGTACTCAGATATGTGTGGAAGACTAGAAATGTATTTAATAATGATCACTTCCACCTTCCAAGCCCTAGTGATGGTCTACTGGGATATAAACAAACTGCTCCACATTTAATGCTCTGAGCAGAATAGGCAGCGAGAAAGAACAGGAAAGTGAGGGGGCAGCTTTGAGCTGAGGAAGAATGTATGCTCTGTAGGATCCGAAGCCCATCAGGCCTTCACCTGCAGGTCAGTAGTATGCTCTGCGGTCTAGAGGGTCTCTCTGAACCAGCCTGGCAGGGAAGACCCTAAGGACACCCCAGGGAAACAGGCTAATTTGGAATTGAACATTCTTAAATGCAGCCTAGGAAGGAGTGAGGAGGTAAGAGATAAAAGGAAAGAAGGCCCCTCTTCCTCCTCCCCACATCTCTGAGTGGGGAACTCTGAAGCTGGTGCTCTGAAGGCTGGTGATTTCCACCACTTCCAGCACAGACTGACACATCACCCTCCTCTGCTTCCTTTCCAGGTCAGACTAGGCTGGATGAAGAGGCTTTCCCTTGTCAACATGGCAACATATTGGGGGTGGGGAGCAGCCTGTGTCCAGGTTCTACCCTGACTTCTTTTACGGTCTTGGATATCAGTTCCCTCCATTTAAATTATGCCTTCTCAACTCTGCCCCAAAAGACACCAGCCCCAAGCTCTTGATGATGGTAATTCACCCTATACAGAAGCTGCCATTTCATTTTAACAAATGAGATTGGAATGTACCAAATTCAGCCTTCAAACTTGGTGCTTGGCCAAAATCTCCTATTATTAAAATCTCCGATTATTATTATATCTCCTATTATTATTATTATGGTTATTTAGCCATCAAAAGGCTAAATAACCAAAGGCCCACTTCAACGTCATTTCCAGGAGCCCTGAATGTATGTGTGGTCAACGATCATGTAATCATCTAGGTCACTAGCCTTTCAAGTCGATAGTCCAATCAGTTTTTTAAAAAGCCATGTCATTTGAATTTATTCTCATTTGAATATTTAATTTCAAATATGCAAAAGCATTACACAAAGACCTTGGAATGAAAGTCTCCTTATGCGCTTTATGTGTTGAAATTCTACCACTTACGGTTTAAATATACATTTATTATTGCAAGAGTAAAACACTACAAAAATTAATGATGATTGTGCAAGCTGTTAATTTTAAGAACAAAAGTAATTATTCAGAACTTTCAAACTGCTAAGCACATGGGTAAATGGGAAAATTAATGGGGAGTTAACATGTGTGTGTTATCAAGGTTTCAGGAAGAGCACTGTTTCCTTGTGCCAGCACAAATGTTTATTACAATGTAAATAACCATCTCAGGCAGAGTAATAGAGATTAGATAAAATCATATTTCTAATCTTTGTTGTTTTTTTAAAAACTCTGGCATTAATAATGTTAAACAAAATAATCTTGAAAAGATGAATTGGCTATTAGTTATTCACTTTCTTTCAGGCCATGCCTCATACTCCTCCAG
This sequence comes from Phocoena sinus, assembly GCF_008692025.1. Classification (NCBI taxonomy): domain Eukaryota; kingdom Metazoa; phylum Chordata; class Mammalia; order Artiodactyla; family Phocoenidae; genus Phocoena; species Phocoena sinus. Next base: position 133,948,310 of record NC_045763.1, read on the forward strand.
CTACCAGAACTGAGCATGAACATGGCTTTAGGATGGTAACTGTATAACCTGGGGTCCTCACAGCCTAGCCAGTGGCTGGCAGAGCCGAGAGATTGTTGTTCCTGCATCATAATGTCAAACTTAAAACATGACTCCTAAAATTTTCCATAATGAACTTTTTGAAATAATTAAATTTTTATAATAAAATTTGTTATTTAGATTTATAACCCAGAAGTTCATTCTCTAGTGGTCATATTTGGCTTTAGCCAAATGTTGATTTTAACAGGTGACTCTTCATCATTAGGAATACAAATATGTATTCCACGCACCTCTTGGGTTATTCTCCCTGACGTCCCCTCTCAGGAAGAACAAGTAACTACTTCCCAAGGAAGTGTTCACAAAGAGCCTAAAACAATTATTAAATGCTCTTTCCAGGTTCTGGTCCCCTAAGCTGCTTTTCTCCCTCAATAGTAAGTTTGTTATCTTTTTAAGTTACACGGATAGCTGTTTGCCCTTAACACATTCTGCACACTCAGCCGATCTTGATGCCTTTCTAGCACGGGGGCCACACCCCGTGACATAGGGAACAGAATGGACAGGGCCTTCCCCCTCAGGCTTCTGTCCAGAGTCTCCCAGGCCCTTCCTCCTCGCTCCTGCCCGGCTCAGATGTCCAGGCTTTGCCCCTCTGTTCTCTCCTCTTCCCTAATAGAAGTCTCCCTCACACACAACAGAGAGACTCATCCTTGTGGGGTGGCCTGAAGACCCACAAGCCTGCCTTCTCCAAGGCCATGACATGGTTTACATTTTTACTGACCTCTAGGACTGAAAAAGCTTTGAACTTGGAGACCTCAGTGTCTTTATTTCATTGACTTTACATTAAAATTTTAAAAATTATTCTTCTACATCCTGAGCCCACACATGACCTGGAAGAAAAGCAGCAGACCTTGACACCGGCCCCCTCAGATAGGGCTGCAGGGCTCCACAGACTCATTTCTGTGACCCACCCACCTGTGCTTCCCATCACGGCTACCTCCTTAGATATGTTCTGACTTGCCATGGCGAGGCCTTGTCTGTGCAACCGAGAGCAGTAAACATGCCAGTGTAATTAATGTCTTAACAACTTATTACAATCCTCAGATAATTAATCACAAAAGCTAAACATGTTGTCTCACCCTCTTAATGTGTTAATTCTCTAATTATTATGCCTCAATTAAGAGGAAGTCAATGCTCCTTGCTTAGAAGTGCATGCTTAATAAAGGCTCACACACTTGGCACCAGCACACAGTAGTATGTGGCAGGGAGCGGAGGAGGAGAGACCTTTCTAATGAAGCTTTATAAGCAGCTTCAGGCAAGAAAGTGAAAACCCCCTTTTCTTGAGTTTTACCCTTGGATGAACACTGAGTTCTGAGAATCTGTTGGGGCTTAGGGCTGTTTCCCAGAAAGGGGGAAGCTGTTCCAAGTGAAGGTGTGCATATGTGCTAGCACCTGTGTGTGTGTATCTGAGACTATAAACTGGAGTGCATCATTCTCTTTACTAGATTCATGTGTGAATGTGGTGTGTGGGGCTGGCCACCTCCTGGAAAACACAGGACCCAGTGTGCTTGGCATTTGGGGAAGTGGCGCAAGGAGTGAAGGGTCTCTCTCTAAATTAGATCTTTTCTTTCTTGAAATAGATTTTATTCGAAATAGAATTTACATTGTTACCTAGGACATACCCATACACATCCATACATACACAACACTGAAACAAAGTTTTCCAAAATAAAACCACCACTCATGAAGGCATTTTTTTATACTGTATACTCTATCTTAGTCCATTTTTTTAAAATGTGGGCTGCAACCCTCTAGATTCGAGGTGGAGATAGATGGGCCCCTGGGCTGGACAGCTGGTGTTTGTCACATGGAGTAAAACTGAAGCTTCTCACGCAGACACTCCAAGGACAAAGCTAGTGGCAGAAGCTGAGCTCTACTGAAGTAAAGAGGTAAGATGACCAGTCCTGAGGTCAAGGAAAACTTCCTTGTCTGCACATGCTCAGGATAGCTCCTTGGGGGTCAAAAAGGGAGGGGGTGTCACCCCATAATAAGTGTGGACATGCACCCACAGGCCTCTGTGGTGGAATCCATCTTAGCAAAAAGTTGTACACGCATGTTGGGGTGAGTCCTGGGACAGGTTAGGTGTGGAAAGAGAAACAAGACAATTGGCCAAAGGTAAACAAAGACCTGGAAGAACTGTCCTATATATTCGGAAGGATGCCCACACCCTTTCTCTCCCGTACGTATTTCTCCCTAGATTCTGCCTTACTGCATGCCTCATTCAGGAGCACGCCTCTCTGGGTGTGTACTTCTGCCTTGCTTCTGATGTAAACTGTTCCTCTGTGTGCTCTCCCATATGTTGTGCTGTGTCTCTAATAATAAACTTTGTACCTGTTTTTGTAGTTTTTGCCTCCTTGCAACATTTTTGCTTTGAAATGGAGCAAGGGCCAGGGAAACTTTGCTTCTAGCCTCTTGTCCTTTGTGGTCTAGCGGCTAGGATTCCTGGTTTCTATCCAGGTTACCCAGGTTCAATTCCTGGGCAGGGAATAAGTTCTCTCTTCAGGACCTCTCACTGCTGTCTCTTTGAGATCAGATTGATCTCATAACCCACCAAATATATCTCAATCCAGAGGTTGAAAAACACTGGTCCAGAAGCTGAATAGCCCGCATGGAGTTTCCCCTTTGACTAAGTCTCTCAACTGAGACTAGGATCTGACTTCCTAGTCCTGAGGTTCATTTATCAACTAGCCACAAATACTCACTGAGCAGTCGCAGTCCCTCACCCCTGGAGCATCAGCCATCTGTCTCCTCACCTGGCTATCTACAACTGGGGCAGGTCAAGAATGACCCAATAGTCTTGAAACCTAACTACACACACACACGCACACCCCACACACAATTTCAGAATAAATTATAACCATATCAAAAAAAAATGGTTTGGGACCCAAAGTTTAGGGAACCTTTTTAAGGAAAACAGAACTTTTGAAACACGCTAAGCATAAAAACTAAGAGAAACTAAAACTCAGTCCAATCATTGTTTGGAGCCATTTGGTTTGGTTTTGATCTATCACAGTTGGAACACTCACTCTTATTGACACATACAGACTACTGTATTTAAATATTTAATAGATAACCAACAAGGACCTACTGTATAGCACAGGGAATTTGCAAAATATTCTGTAACAACCTAAATGGGGAAAGAATTTGAAAACGAATATATGCATACCTATAACTGAAACAATTTGCTGTACACCTGAAAGTAACACAACATTGTTATCAATTATACTCCAATATAAAATAAAAATTAATAAAATGTTAATGGTTTCTTTATGTATCTTCAAATAAAAAAATCTTTTTTCAGAAAAGAAAAAGAAATAACCATGTGCGCCACACCTGAGTGCATGCCGTGGGGAAGAGGCCGAGCCTCTCTGGATGCAGAACTTCCCGTGAAAGATTGGTCTGGCCATCGCACCTGCTCTACCCTAAGTCCAGTCCTTTAGTGGCTAGGCCCTGGACTCTAAACACACACACACACACACACACACACACACACACACACACACACACACATACACACACACACACTCCCATCCCTGTGGCTGGGACAAGCCTCTGAGGTAGGAATGCTAAGACGCCATAATCCTATATCAATTTATCATCAGTCGACCATTTTGATCTTTTGTGTACTAGACACTATTTCTTGAACTTTGGGAGATGCTGAGAAGCAGCAGACACAGCTTCAGCTCTTGGACAGTTTACCGACTTCTTGGGAAGATGAGACAGAGAAGCTTGAAAGGAAATGCTCTCAGTTCAGGGCCGTATATGATAAGTGGCCCATAAATGGTACTGTTTAGAAGAGACATAAAGGGATTTTGGGGGTGCTCGGTGACAACTTCCTCGAGGAGTAGATGCTGGAGCCGGCCCTTGAAAGAGGACAGATATCACTTTGCAAGTCTATAAATCTTGGAGTCAACCCTGACTCTATGTTTTTTATACTCCCATCTAAACTCTGTCCATATTCTGTTGGCTCTACCTTCAAATTTTATAGAGACTGTGACTACTTCTCCCTACCTCCATCACTGCTCACTTGTCCAAATCCCCATCCTCTCACCTAGATCACTGTAATTGCCTCTTAACTGGCCTCTCTACTTTGGGGCTTGCCTCCCTACAGACTATTGTCCATACCATAGTCAGGAAAGTCCACTTAACACTTAAGTCAGATCATGTCATTCCTCTGGCTTCTCATCTCACTCCTTACAGTGCCCTACAAGGCTCACATAATCTGGTCCTTCATTAATTCTCTGCCTTCATCTACTAATACTATCCTCCAACCCCTCATTCACTCTGATTTGATTGCACTGAGCTTCTTAATATTCTCCAAACATACCTCGCCCGCTCTTAGACTCTCCCCCAGATATCTGCCTGGCTCACCTTTACCTCCTTCAGGCCACTACTCAAATGATGCCATTGATACATGACTTGTTTACAGTCATGTGTCACTTAGACACAAGCTGCATATCAGGAAGGGTCTTATCAGTTAATTCTAATTTTGCACAGCACCTAGAACAGCACCTGCTATATATTAGGTGCTCATTAATTTGATGGCTGGGAAAGGACACTGAGGCAAAAGAATGGTGTGAACAAAATCACAAAGGTGGGAAAGTTCCAGGTGTGGTGGGAGCGGAGGCAGTGAGGAGGCTCACCTGGCAGGACTGGGAGTTTTGCCTTGGGGGAAAGTGGGAATTGAGGCTGAAAAGGTGAGGATGAGGGTGCTTTGTCTTCCAGGCTATGGAGATGCCCCCACCCCAGTCCCGCCCCATCGAGCACCCTCTGCCACAGCCAGAGAGAGCTGATATCCTACTCTTAACATCTATTTAAAATGCAGGCACTTTTTGTCAGGAGGAACTGTTTTTCATTTGTCTGAGGACTTGGACAGGTCATATTCTGCGAACACAAATAAAAATGAAGGCTTCCCTGGACAACACGTAAGCCACTTCTTTCCTGGCAGGAAGTTCAACAATGGCTTTAATTTTCAGAGATGATGGATCACAGAGTGGACAAACCAATGTGACTTTCACACAGGATTCTTCCCAGAATTCAGCATGCTCCCAAGGAGAGGTGCTCTGGGAAACAGAGGTGTCTTTGGACTTTGATAGGAAGTCTGTGGGATGGGTAGGAGCAGAGGCCATGGAAGCTGAGAAACAGCTTTCAGTCATGGGGTTTCAAGAATGGGGTGGACTCTTCCTTGAGGTTAGGGCCAAGATGCCATCCCCAACCTGTTGTTACCCTGACAGATTCACCTAAGGCATAAGAGAAGAGCAGGATTTAGATCATCCAGTGAGTGTGAGTGTGCCCGTGCGTGTGTGTGCATGTGTGAATTTATCAAGAGCCAATCAATTACATCAATAATTAACTATGTGAATCAAAGTTCTAGACTGACAAGGAAGATGCTGTTTCCAGGATCTCATGAGGATAAACTGTCTTCCCAAATGGCAACTGAATGGTGAAGAAAGCAAAGTACTAGACTCAAGAGGATAAGGGACTTCATCAGAAACTGATTCTTGCTTGCATTCTTGCTCTCTTATTTACTAGCTACATAACTTAGGGCAAGTCAGGAGACATCTCTGAGCCTCAGTTTCCCTCAGAGGTATAAAAGGGGTAATAAATTCTACCTCACAAAATTGCTATGAGGGTTACATGGGGGCAATGTCCATGAAGGTGTTTTGTAAGGTGCTGTATCAGTTAGCTTTGCCAAAAAGTATGCTGCATAACAAACCACCCCAAAACTCTGGAGCTTAAAGCATTAGTTTATTCTCACTGATGTATGAATTGGCTGATGTAGGCTGGGCTCAGTAGGGCTCAGCTGAACAACTTTCCTGATCTCAGCTGGCCTCACTCACATGTCTGGTGGTCAGACTGGAATCAACTGATCTAGGCAGGGCTCAGTGACACTGATCAGCTCTGTTCCACATGCTTCTTTGCCTCCTGAAATCAGCAGGCTACCCCAGGCGTGTTCTTCTCATGACAATGGAATAATAAGAAGAGAGCAAGCCCAGTCACACAAGAGCTTCTCAAGACTTTGCTCACGTAATGCTCGCTAGCATTGGCCAAAACAATTCACATTGGTGAACCTGAAGTGATGGGGTGGAGGATATGACCTGCCTGTGTAGTGGGTAAAACCGGAAGGTTCCATTGCAAAGGGCACAGATGCAGGGATTGGTAAAGAGTTAGAGAGATGAATACAATCTACTGTAAGTATTTTTTAAATGCAAGAGATTATTTTCAATATGTTCCACAGAACTGGGGAGACAGCAGGAGTTTCTTTGGCTTCTCGTCATTGGACTCTTCCAGATTCCAATAGATCATTCTTTTCTGCTATCAGTCCCCAACCCCCTTGCTGGTCAAATCCAGGAAAACTATTAAGTATCAAACATCAAAGAAGGCAGGACCCTCTACTCATGAAGGACATGGTTTAGTGGTCAGATGGAGCAGGATTTGAGTCCCTGATGTGCCATTGCTATATAATCTTAAGTTATTTAACTGTCCTAAGTTTTATTTTGCTTATTTTTATTTATTATTATGATTTCCTTGGTTATCTTATCTAGGCTTATGGCTTTAAATACCATCCATAAACTGATGATGCTAAAATTTCTATTTCTAGCAAAAAGTTCTTCCCTGGACTCCAAGTTTGTACATCTCCTACTACACATCTATGCTTGGATATGTCACTAGCATCTAAAACTGAACATATCTAGAGCGGAGCTCCTAATATTTTCCCCTAAATCTGCTTCTCCCATCCTCTTTCTGAGCTCATTAATTAGAATCTTCATTCTTCTAACTGATCAGAACTAAAGCCTTATTATCATCTTTCTTTTATACCCCAAATCCAACATGCAGGAAAATCCTGTTGGCTCAACCTTTAAAATATACCTTAAACCCAGCCTCTCTTCACTAAGTCCACTCTATAACCATTGTCCAAGCCACCATCATTTCTTATATGGACTATTGCGTTGGTTTCCTAACACTCTCTCTGCCCAGGACACTTTCAGTAAAGCCATTAACCAGTGAGTCAGATTGCATGTCTTTTCTGCTCAAACCCTCCAATGGTTTCCCATCTCACTCACTGTAAATGCCAGATTACTTATGTAGCCTACAAGGCCTCATGATCTTGCCTCCCAGTATTCTGATCTTTCCACTATAGCCACAGGAGTCTCCTTGTCATTCTCTAGAGCTTTGTACTTCTAATTTCCTCTCTCTGCAATATTCCTTTCCTCAAATACTTGCATGACCCACTCCCTTCCCTCCTCCAGGTCTTTACTTAAAGTTTGCCTTCTCTCTGCGGCCTCCCTGGCTATCCTGTCCTCATTCCCTGCCTGATTTTTTCCTTAAACTTTATCACCATCTAACACACTGATTATTTTACTTATTTATTCTGCTCATTATCTGCGTCAGCTACCAAAATGTAAGATCCATATGAGGTGGAATTTTTGTCCATCCTATACATTGTTGTACTCCCTGGGTCTAGAACATTGCCAGGCACATAATAGGTGCTCAATGCATTTGTTGAATGAATGAGAATAAGAATATTGCACAGATTAAATGAGATAATACATATAAAACTGAGGCAGAGTATCTGGTGCATAGTAATTGCTCAAGAAATGATAGCTCAATATAAACAGCAAATAGAACCCAAAGCCTTGGGATTCTGAGGCTAAACTGACTGCACACTGTGATATTGTTCATGTTCCCTGATGTGTCTTTTCACTGGGGCCCAAATCAGCTCTCTTTCCCCAGCATCTCATGTGCAGTAGATGCTCAATATACTTTTACTCAATCAAAGTAAAAGCAGATGAGTCCAAGTTGCAGGTGACTGGTCAGATTGTTCCCTCTGGTGTTGATCAGAATCTAAAGGGGGCTGCTCCTCTGAGGATGAAGTGTCAGCAATGGGTCCTGACACAGAGTCAGCTGCATGATTTAAAATCCAGTGGACACTGGAGTCACTGGTCTGTTAGGTAGGTAGACAGATGCCTGCCTATCCTATAGGCTCTTTCTCCAATCTCCAGGTGCCCCCAGAAAATTCTATTCCCATCAGAGTACAGATCTATTTACCTTTATAGCTATCCCAAGAACAATAATAACAACCACCACAAACAAAATTGTACATGTCTATAGAGTTAACTTCCTCTTAAACTCACAAAGTACTCACAAAGTACAAGAGCATGACTCATTCTCCCAATAGGAGATTGACAACTGTGTGTTTCTAGTTGAGCTCGATGAGGTTTCAGTTTAATTCCCTGCCACTTTACTTAACAAAAGAGAAAAGAATGATATGTCTGTGGACAGTATATCTTTCCTTCCAGTAATGCAGAAAATTACCCGAAGAGATAAATCCAATACCACATCTCCAAGTCTGATCTCTTACTAAAGCAACTGTGTTTGGGGGCATGTTTTCATTTCGTGCTACATAATCCAGCCTCTACCCCTCACTTGTCTGGCTATGGCACGCATTCATCAAAACGATATATATTTATAGAGCATCTACTGTATACCGCACGCTGGGTCTCAGGTTGTAAAGCCCAGATATGATCACAATAGAAGCTCAATAACAGTTCTGGAATTAAGTAATATGAAACAAACCAAGAAACATTACAATGTGGTGAGTGATTAAATGTCCTAAATGTCTGGTAATGGCACGTGGACATTAGTTCATTAGCTATAGACCATGTAGGCAGAAATCCCAGGGAAGGCTTAATGGAAAAGGTAGTACTTGAGTTAGAGACTTAAGAAAGGATTTGAACAAAGAGTCTAAGAAAGAGAATCCACATAAACACATAGATAGGAGTGAGCAAGGCTTGTGAGTTTGAGGCCCAAGGAGTCCATGCATTTTATACAAAAACATTTTATTAATAAAATGTCAAATGTAAAGTCCAGGTCTCTCTACCAGTAATATCTCAAATGTAAATGTTATTGGTAGTAAAAACAATTGTAAAAGATTATTGATCCAACATAATTTTTTAAAAGGATCAGACCAATTAAAACTTTTTTCTAAGCTAAAGGCTCCTTCTAGGTTTTATAATAACTATTTCCTGAGATTTTACTCCTAGTCATGACTCTGATGCACCTTGCCATTACAGCCCCGCCCCCAACAAGGTGAGCTGACAGCTTTCCTTCCTTTAACTGCTGTGATAACCCCAGATCACTGAGACCGTTTTTTTTCCTTCTTAATCTCTAAGGATCTTCTGGGACTCTTGCTTCATCTGTTAAAGCCCAAAGCAGCTTTACATCACTGCTCTTCTTGGCACATCCCTGCAGCCAAACAACTGCTCACCACATGTTTCCCATTCTCCAGTTAGATAAGCTTCACTCCTTCTACTGCAGCTTGCCCAGGGCAGGGGCCGGAAAAGGCTCAAGCCTCAGCTCCTCTTAAGCTGTACTTTTCATGGCAGACTAGAACATGCTCAGTCCTTTCCAAGGGCTGGGGTGTTTACAAACCAAGATCTTGACATATTATAATATAAAAAATTAGGAAAACTGTCAAATATACCAAAGAAGAATATTATCAATCCAGTTTCTTAGGATCACTAAGTCTTACACCTGCTATGTGTAGTAGATATATCATTTTTATTTTATTGAAGATATATGAAAATTAAAATTTCCAGCCTCTCTTGCTGTTCGATTAGAGGCCATGCAACTAGGTTTTGACCAATGAATGGTAGATGGAAGAGATGTAAGTCCTGGCATCCCTAAAAGGCATCATGCCAACATCTCCCATCTTTTGTTTTTCTTTCCATTAAAACCATGAGTCCCAGTTGGCATAACTACATGATGGATGAATCCCAGATTTCTGAGTCACCTCCTGAAGGAGAGCAACCTAATCCACATCAGAAACTGACATGGGCAATAAATAAACCTTTCTCATGTTAAGCCACAGATATTTCAAAGTTTATCTATTACTTTAACATAGTGTAGCCTATACTGATTAATTCATACTGGGGAAAAGATAGCAAATTGAAGTCAGATTATTGCTTACATTAATAATAACTGCTATTAAGAACCTTCTCAAACAGAAACAGAGTTACAGATGTAGAAAAAAATCTTATGGTTACTGGAGGAAAGTGAAGGGAAGGATAAATGGGTGATTGGGATGGACATATACACAATACAGTATATAAAATAGATGATGAATAAGAACCTACTGTATAGCACAGGGAACACTACTCAATACTCTGTAATGATCTATATGGGAAATGAAATTAAAAAAGAGTGGATATATGTATATGTATAACTGAATCACTTTGCTGTACAGCAGAAAGTAACACAACATTGTAAATCAACTATACTCCAATAAAAAATTTTTTAGAAAAGAACCTTCTCTATGCTGGGCACTGCTCAGCCCTATATGTATGAAAGCGTGTGTGTGTGTGTGTGTGTGTGTGTGTGTGTGTGTGTATAAACAACCTTGGCATTTCATACCTATTTTACAAACGGGAGAATTGAGACTCAGAGAGGTTTACAAAAAGCTGCTCCAGGGTCAAGCAGTCGGTGATGAAGATTTTTCTGATGCCAGTGTTTATGCTACTTCAGTGACTTTATAACGTCTTTCTCATGGTAAAGATTCCCCCTTTCCATTTTTGGTAGGAAGCGATTACCTCAATTACATTCACTTTTCTTTACTGAAAGCTAACTATTCTCTCTACCAAATTCAGAATTTTTTCCATATTGCCTCATTACTTGCTCTACAGAGTGACTGAACACAATAGAGTTTCTAGCACATTCTGTATTGTTAATCATTATGGAAGCCCAGTGGGAACTGCCCACCACTCTTACTCCTTAGCTCTAAAAATGACCTATCCACTAATTTAGCTGTGATCCAGTCAAAAGTAAGGTGTTACAGGAAAAGTCACCTAGTGTTTTGGTCTATGCCATTGCAGTCATTAAAATGTTAATTATACCCAAACCAATCTAGATAAAATAAATCTAGTCTACAAATATGTATTGAGTCTCCCGTGTGTACAGGGCACCATAGAGGCAAAATGGTTTTGTGGTTTACATTTGAGCTCTGAGGCCTGGTGAGCCCCATCATACATAGCCTCAGGCAGCAAGTCTGGCTTATTATGGTAGTAGACAACATATATGTATACCCCAGTGCTTTCATATCTATAATTAAATTTTATCATCATAGCAATCCTATGAAATAGCTAAATTGGTTATAATTATTCCCATTTACCCATGGTAAATTGAGGCTCACTGACTTGGTGAAGTTCTCACAGTGGTAGAACTGAGGGAGAATGGATCGAGATCTCCAGAAATCTCAAGCTGAGCAGCTGTGCGTTTCTTACAAAAGAGCCATTGGTATTGCATGTAGTTTTGATGACTTCCATCCTATCTTAATCATGCAGATCAGTTGTAGCAACTCTTTATCAGGAATCAGTATATGTAGGAAAAGCCTTTAGTATTTTTCAATGTTCCATCTACCCCACCTTTTCTTTCTCACTTAAAAATATAAGTCTGCTGAATCACACGGAGCTGATCCACTGTGGCTCTTCCTCTGATCTTTCTTTCATCAGTGAACATATTATTCATATCAAAACTTTATCATCTTATGTGCTCCCATAAGCTATGCATATAAAATCTACAATATTTTGTGTCTCCATTCCAAGTAGAAGATTCTGGCCCCATTTTTTTCAGAAGTGAGCTTCAGTGTTCTATAATTAATTACTTCTGGTGATACTTCCACAGTGGGCCCCTTGATGGCCATGAAAGAAAGACCCAGGCAGGTTATAGGCAAGGTGAACAGATAGCTCATTTGCCAAATAATTTATTTGGAAACTGCAATATCTGGTGTTTTCAACGTAATTCCAACAGGAAATGCAGTGCACCCACAAACGGATCAAATGAAGACACCTACATGAAGGGGTTACCCACAGAGCAATGGGTCAGGATACTGAGGCACCCAGGGACTGGCAACTGATGAAAGCTGTTACACTTCCAAGGAAGAACAGGCGAGGGGAAGAAGTAGCGTAACCAGAAGCCAGTGAAGGCTACAGTCACAGGAGGGAATAGCTATTGCCAAAAACACCACACTAAAGCTGGGAGAGAGCAAGAGAGAAATACCATATTACTCTCCTCTCGTCCTTTGGTCTCTTGGTGATGCCTCCTACTATCCAAACCCAATGGGGAGCCAGTGGGCAAAGGGGCCCTGGAGATACGGTCTGAAATAGACTCTCAAGTACAGAGCAAGGCAGGGAAGGACAGAAAATGAATCTGGGACTGGGGTGGAGGTCAGTGTGGGATGATACAGAGAATAACCAGTACATCTGGTGATTCACAGGCTTTCAGTTGTACACTTTGTCTGCAAAGGTGCGAGGTAGTTTTTATAAGAATGAAGCCCCTTTTCAACATTCCACCATCTGACGCACACATAAAATACTATGTAAAAATGACTCTGACCTGAATACATATCGATGTTTTTTAATGTGTTAGTAAATACAGTCGTCGGCTGTTGCAGGAGAATTATGTATCATCAACTGACATAAAAGGGAGAGTAATGTCATCTTCAATTGCAGTTAGAAGAAATAGGATGAAATTATGAGCAATTAGGAAAAGAAATATTATATCCCTATGGAAGCTCAGGTTTTACTGAAAACCCTGTTAGACTGGTTATATGAGCCACCACATAAATAACTGAGGCCCACGCCCAGGCACAAGAAAGAGTTATGACCTCAAAGTATGTTTCCACGGTAAAGCTTCAGGGAATTTAATGCCCTGAAGTAGCTTGGAACACATCAATGGCACGAGGTCAATGAAGAAACCTGCTCTAAACATGAGTGTTTACAAGCATTCTGTAAAAGTGATTTAGAAAACTCTTATCTCATAGATGCCAATATTTAAGATAACAAATGACTCACTAGAAAAACAAGAGCAGTCCCCTCAAGGGAATCGTGAGCTGAGAAAAATACAGATCTGGATCTAAGGAAATGGGAATTGGGACTGTGGCTTCAGTCTAAACAACGAGTATCTGTCTTCAGAAGTGAATTTCCAATTTTGGCTTGTCCATATATGATGACTCTGTAATACCAATCAGTTAACTTTCTTCTTGAATAAGGATCACAGTTCTTCTAATACCCATTTGTTCTGAAATTGAGAAAGGCCTAGCATTGACCTCTGAAATATTGTTGAAAGACAGCTGAAGCACTATGAATTATGAAATCAAATAGAATCTTTTCACCCTGGCATTCAAGGCCTTACTCCATCTTCTCAGGCTTACCTCCCAATGTTCCTTTACAAGTCAGCCAAACATAACCCACTGTCACTTTCATTTTACTGTTTCTTCTATCAATAATTTCTGTCTTTGCTGATCATTAATCTGTTCATCCTTCAAGACCACCTTCCCTGTAGAACATTTCTGGATCTCTACAAATATACTAATTCCTTCATCTTTTGAAGACTCATAGCATTCAATTTATTAATGAAAATGGTATTTACTTTCTTCCACCTTGTATTTTAGTCACTTATACCCTTGCTTACTATTCTCTAAGATGTTGGAAGTTCCTTGAAGGGAGGGCTCACTCCTTTCATAAACCCTACGGAACCTAATATAGTGAATTTCATACACTAGGGGCTCTGTCAGGGTGTTGAACTGAATTGACCTGAATGGTATTAATGAGGATGAAGGAATGAATGAGACAGTCTCTTTAAAGTTCACAAAAATACTCTCAAGATTTTCTGTCTCATTGAGTCAGAGATCAAATTTATCTTTTCAACATTATCAGAAAAGATGCTCTACACAAAGGGGACTCAATGCTCTAGACTGCCTTATAAGTCTAAGAGATGGTTAACTCCAAGAAGGCATTTTCCAAGCCCTCATAATGCTCTCCAAAAGTGCCTTTGTTCATACCAACATTACATAATTCCTATACACTGATAATTTCTAAATATAAATTCCTAGATCCAAGTTCTCTCCAAAAATCCAGTCTTACGTCATAACTTATCTCCTGAATACATCCCCTTGGATTTCCCAAAGGCATCTCAAATTCAACATGGTATATTTGAAGTTCATGATCTCTATCCTATCTTTCCCTCACTCCCAACCTCACAATTTCCCTTCATTACAAATTTTCCATCTCAGTTAATAGCATCTTCATCAATCATGTTTGTCTATCTAGATGTCATCCTGTGGTGCCCTCTGCAAACACATGCAAGTCTGCAGTGGAGAAACAGACCTGGCACATGCCCTCGCAGAGGTCTGCCTCCAGTCTCTCACCTCCTCTAAATGCAGACCTAATTGATTGGCCAAGATGGTGGAGTAGGAACACCTTGAGCTCACCTCCTCCCACAGACACACCATAATTACAGATATTTACAGAGCAACTATCGATGAGAGCAACCTGAAGTCTAGCAGAAAAGATCTTACACAACTAAAGGGACCACAATGAGATAGATAGGAGGGACAGAGAGGCAGTATTGTCAAGACCCACTAACAGGAGGACAATTACTGTAGAGGTCCTCCCCAGGGAGCAAGGGGTCCAAGCCCCACAACAGCTCCCCAGCCTGGGGGTACTGTACCAGGAAGATGTGTCCCCAGAATATTTGGCTTTAAAGGCCAGTGGGGCTTACTTTAGGGAGAGCCGAAGGGCTGTGGAAAATAAACTCCACTCTTAAGGGTGCACACAAAACCTCACATGTTCTGGGACCCAGGGCAAAAGCAGTAATTTGAAGGGAGCCAGGGTCAGACTCACTTGCTGATCTTGAAGAGCCTCCAGAGAAGCAGGAAGCAATTGGGACTCAATCTAGGGACACAGATGCTGGAAGTAGTCATTTTTGGAAGCTCATCCTACCACAAGGACACTGGTGCTGGCAAGCACCATTTTGGAACCCTCTCACTAGCCTATTGGTGCAAAGACTTGGCATAGCCCACCAGCTGGTAGGCACCAGCCCTGGGATGTCCCTGGTCAAGAACCTAGCTGGGAGAGACACAGCCCCACCCATCAGTAGGCCAGCTGCCCTAGGACTCCCTGAGCCCCCAGCAACCCAGGACCTGACTCCAATCACCAGAGGGCCGAAGACAAAGTCCGAAGCACCAGGCGGCAGGGACAAGCACAGGACCCCTTGGACCCTGGCCCCACCCACCAGTGGGACAACACCAGCTGTTGGACCCCCAGGCCCTGTAGCCAGAGACCCCAGGGCATGGCTTCACCAACCAGTAGGTGGACACCAACTCCAAGATGCCTTGGGCCACAGCCACGCCCACCAGCCAGCAGACACTAGCCCTGGGACTACCAAGGTCCTGAAAAACCACAAATCAAAAATTCATAATAGGGCTTCCCTGGTGGCACAGTGGTTGAGAGTCCACCTGCCGATGCAGGGGACATGGGTTCGTGCCCCAGTCCGGGAAGATCCCACATGCTGCAGAGCAGCTAGGCCCGTGAGCCATGGCCACTGAGCCTGCGCGTCTGGAGCCAGTGCTCTGCAACAGGAGAGGCCACAACAGTGAGAGGCCCATGTACCGCAAAAAAAAAAAAAAAAAAAAAAATTAATAATAGATACACACAAGAGAAAGAAAAAGGAATCCAAACATAATACTAAAGAGTGTCCTCAGATCTCAAGGGAAGAGATCAAAAGACGATAAAAGGAAGAAAAAAGAACTACCAAAAAACACCCCCAGAAAACAATTAACAAAATGGCAATGAGTACATACCTATCAATAATTACTTAAATGTAAATGGACTAAATGCTTCAATCAAAAGACATAGGATGGCTGAATGGATACTAAAACAAGATATGCATATGGTGCCTACAAGAAACTCACTTCAGATCTAAAGACAAACACACACTGAAAGTGAGGGATTGGAAAAAGCTATTCCATGCAAAAGGAAATCAAAAGAAAGCTAGAGCAGCAATACTTAGACAAAATAGACTTTAAAACAAAGACTGTAATAAGAGACAAAGAAAGACATAACATAATGATCAAGGGCTCAATCCAAGAAGATATAACAATTGTAAATACATATATTTACAACATAGGAGTACCTATACATAAAGGAAATATTAACAGACATAAAGGGAGAAATCAAGAGTAATGCAGTAATCATAGAGACCTTTAACACCCCACTTATCAGCACATCAACGGACAGATCATCAGACAGAAAATCAATAAGGAAGTCACTGGTCTTAAATGACACATTAGACCAGTTGGATTTAATTGACCTATAGATAGATATAGATATAGAGAGATAACATTCTATCCAAAAGCAGCAGAATAGACATTCTTTTCAAGTGCACATAAAATATTTTCCAGGATGGATCATGTCCTAGGCCACAAAAAAAATCTCAGTAAATTTAAGAAAACTGAAATCATATCAAGCATTTTTCTGACCATAACACTATGAGAATAGAAATTAACTACAAGTAAAAACACGCAAAAATATGAACATATGAAGGTTAAATAATATGCTACTAAACAATCAATGGAACACTGAAGAAATCAAAGAGGAAATAAAAAAATATCTAGACACAAATGAAAACAAAAACATGATGATCCAAAATCTATGGGACACAGCAAAAGCAGTACTAAGAGGAAAATTTATAGCGATACAAGCCTACCTCAAGAAACAAGAAAAATCTCAAATAAACAACCTAATCTTACACCTAAAGGAATTAGAAAAAGAACAAACAAAACCCAAAGTTACTAGAAGGAAAGAAGTCATAAAGTTAAGATCAGAAATAAATGACATAGAAACTAAAATAACAATAGAAAAAATATCAATGAAACTAAGAGCTGGTTCTTTGCAAAGATAAATGAAATTGATAACCCTTTAGCCAGACTCATCAAGAAAAAAAGAGAGAGGGCCCAAATCAAGGCCCAAATCAATAAAATCAGAAATGAAAAATGAGATGTCACAATCAATACCACAGAAATACAAAGGATCATAAGAGATTACTATAAACAATTATATGCCAATAAAATGGACAACCTAGAAGAAATGGACAAATTCTTAGAAAGGTACAATCTCCCAAGACTGAACCAGGAAGAAATAGAAAATATAAACAGACCAATTACCAGTAATGAAATTGAATCAGTAATTAAAAAACTCCCAACAAACAGAACTCCACGACCAGATGAATTCTACCAGGTGAATTCTACCAAACATTTTACCAAACATCTACCAAACCTATCCTTCTCAAACTATTCCAAAAATTGCAGAGGAAGGAATGCTTCCAAATTCACTGTGCAAGACCAGCATTACCCTGATACCAAAACCAGACAAAGATACCACAAAAAAAGAAAATTACAGGCCAATATTACTGATGAACATAGATGCAAATATCTTCAACAAAATATTAGCAAATCAAATTCAACCAATACATTAAAAGGATCATACACCATGATCAAGTGGGATTTATCCCAAGAATGAAAGGATTTTTCAATATCTGCAAATCAATAAATGTTATACACCACATTAACAAATTGAAGAATAAAAATTATATGATCATCTGATTAGATAAAGAAAAAGCTTTTGACAAAATTCAACATCCATTCATGATAAAAACTCTCAACAGGGCTTCCCTGGTGGCGCAGTGGTTGAGAGTCCGCCTGCCGATGCAGGGGACACGGGTTCGTGCCCCGGTCCGGGAGGATCCCACATGCCGCGGAGCGGCTGGGCCCGTGAGCCACACCTACTGAGCCTGCGCGTCTGGAGCCTGTGCTCCGCAGCAAGAAAGGCCGCGATAGTGAGAGGCCTGCGCACCGTGATGAAGAGTGGCCCCCCGCTTGCCACGACTAAAGAAAGCCCTCGCACAGAAACGAAGACCCAACCCAGCAAAAATAAATTAATTAATAAACTCCTACCCCCAACATCAAAAAAAAAAAAAAAAAAAAAAAAAACTCTCAACAAAGTGGGTATAGAGGGAACATACCTCAATATGATAAAGGCCATGTATGACAAGCCTACAGCTAACATCACACTCAACAGTGAAAAGCCGAAAGCATTTCCTCTAAGATCAGGAGAAAAACGGGATGCCCACCCATCACTTTTATTCAACATAGTATTGGAAGTCCTAACCACAGCAATCATAGAAGAAAAGGAAATAAAAGGAATCCAAATTGGAAAGGGAAAAATAAAACTGTCACTGTTTGTAGATGACATGATACTACACATAGAAGAATCCTAAAGAAACCACCAGAAAACTACTAGAATTCATCGACTAATTCAGTAAGGTTGCAGGATATAAAATTAATATACAGAAATCTGTTGCATTTGTATACGCTAACAATGAACTATCAAAAAGAAAAATTAAGAAAACAATCTTATTTACAATCACATCAAAAAGTATAAGATATCTAGAACTAAATCTAAGTAAGCAGTAAAAGACCTGTATTCAGAAAACTGTAAGACACTGATTAAAGAAATTGAAGGTGACACACATGGAAAAATATACCATGTTCATGGATTGGAACAATTAATATTGTTAAAAATGACCATACTCTCCAAGGCAATGTACAGATTCAATGCAATCTCTATCAAAATACCAATGGCATTTTTCACAGAACCAGAACAAATAATTTTAAAGTTTGTATGGAAACACAAGAGACCTCAAATAGCCAAAACAATCTTGAGAAAGAAGAACAAAGCTGGAGGTACCATGTGCCCTGATTTCAAACTATACTACAAAGCTACAGTCATCAAAACACTATGGTACTGGCATAAAAACAGAAAACTGGATTAATGGAACAGAATAGACAGCCCAGAAATGAACCCACGCTCATATGGGCAATTAATCTATGACAAAGGAGGCAAGAATGTACAATGTGGGAAAGAGAGCCTCTTCAATAAATGGTGTTGGGAAAACTGGACAGCTACACACAAAGAATCAAAGTGGACTACTCTCTCACACCATGCACAAAAATAAATTCAAAATGGATTAAAGACTTAAATGTAAGTCCTGAAATAAAACTTCTTGAAGAAAACATAGGCAGTATGCTCTTAGACATCAGTTTTAGTAATATTTTTTGGATATGTCTCCCCAGGCAAGGGAAACAAAAGCAAAAATAAACAAATAGGACTACATCAAACTAAAAGGCTTTTTCTCAGTTAAGGAAACTATCAACAAAATGAAAAGGTCAACCACTGAATTGGAGAAGATATTTGCAAACCATATATCCAATAAGGGGTTAATATCCAAAGTATACATAGAAATCATACAACTCAACGTCTTAAAAACAAACAACCCGATTAAAAAATGAGCAGAGGATCTAAATAGACATTTATCCAAAGAAGACATACAGATGACTAACAGGCATATGAAAAGATGCTCAATATACTCATCACTAGGGAAATGCAAATCAAAACAACAATGAGGTTATCACCTCACACCTGTCAGAATGGCTATTATTAAAAGACAACAAATAACAAGTGTTGGCAACAATGTGGTGAAAAGGGAACCCTTGTGCATTATTGGTGGGAATGTAAATTGGTACAGCCACTATGGAAAACAGTGTGGAGATTCCATAAAAACTTAAAGATAGTACTACCATATGATCCAGCAATTCCACTCCTGAGTATTTATTCGAAGATAGCAAAAACATTAATTAGAAAAGATATTTGTACCCCTATGTTCATTGCAGCATTGTTTACAATGCCCAAGATATGGACACAACCTAAGTGCTTATCAATAGATGAATAACTAAAGAAAATGGAGCATGCATATATATGTATAATGCATATATATTTATATAATGAGATATTACTCAGCCATAAAATAAGTATGAAATCTTGCCATCTGGGACAACACGGATGGACCTAGAGGGTATTATTCTAAGTGAAGTAAGTCAGACAGAGAAGGACAAATACTGTATGATTTCACTTATATGTGGAATCTAAAGGACAAAACAAGTAAACAAACATAACAAAACAGAAAGAGCTACAGATACATAGAACAAACAGGTGGTTGCCAGAGGAAAAGGGAGCTGGGGATAAATGAAATAAGTGAGAGAGATGAAAAGGCACAAACTTCCAGTTTCAAAATAAGTGAGTCATGTGTATGAAATGTATGGTGTGGGCAATACAGTCACTAACTATGTGATTTCTTGTTATGGTAACAGATTGTAACCAGACTTATCATGGTGATCATTTTGAAATGTATTGAATTATCAAATCATTATGCTGTATAACAGAACTAACATAGTATATTTGGTCAATTATACTTCAAAAACAAACAAACAAAGTTATAGAAAAAGAGATCAGGTTTGTTGTTACCAAAGGCCAGAGGTGGGGGATGGGGAATTGGATGAAAGTAGTCAAAAGTACAAACTTCCAGTTATAAGGTAGATAAGTACTAGGGATGTGATGTACAACATGATAAATATAATTAACACTACTTATGTTATATATGAAAGTTGTTTAGAGAGCAAATCCTAAGAGTTCTCATCACAGGGAAAGTTTTTTTTCTATTTCTTTTTTATCTATATGAGATGATGGATGTTCACTAAACTTACTGTGATGATTGTTTCATGATGTATGTAAGTCAAATCATTATGCCCTATACCTTAAACTTATACAGTGCTGTATGTCAATTATAGCTCAATGAAACTGGAAGATAATTAATTAAGTAAAAGTAGAAACTTCCGGTTATAAGATAAATAAGTACCAGGGATGGGATGTACAACATGATTAAACACTGCTGTGTGTTCTATATGAAAGTTGTTAAGAGAGTAAATCCTAGGAGTTCTCATCACCAAAAAAAATTTTTTCCTCTTATTTTGTATCTAGATGAGATGATAGATGTTCCCTAAACTTCCTGTGGTAATCATTTCATGAGTTAGATAATTCAGATTAGTATGGTGTACACATTAAAGTTATATGGCACTGTATGTCAATTATATCTCAACAGAACTGGAAAAAAATAATTTAAAAAAATCAAATTAATAAAGTACAATGGGAATAAGGGCGTAACGTGGTAAAAATGAGATGACGTATACAAAGTATTCAGCACAGCACCTGATAAGAGTCAATACACAATGAATGATAATGATTTTACAATTATTAGTAAAATGTAAAATATCATACAAATGTATGGAATATATCTTTGGGACTGATGGAGAGATAGATATCACCACCCAGATACTCTGACCACAGAGTACACCATTATTAAGGGAGAAATATAAGGATCATATCCAGAAAACAGGGCAAAAAGTCTACAATTGAAATTTGGAAGTAGATGATGAGTATTTTAAGAAGTATTTATAAAAGGCAGGATTAAAGAATGAGTGAATTATGAAAAAGAAGGGGCCAAGCACCTACATAAAGTACAAGCAAGTGAAATGGAAGGGACCATGTATTAAATCCATCAACAATGAGAACAAACTGTGCCAGGTTTATATTCAGCCAAGGTCATTGCTATCCCAGGCGAGGACCCTTCAAAGAACTAAGCTGGGCTCCTGGAAGAAGGACACGCAAGCAGAAGTAACAACAGAAAACTGGCACAGCATAAAAGCATTACACATGGACGAAGGGAAAACAGAAAATCCCTTTCCCAGGGGTGAGCCTGAATTAGATGTTTCCCTGGCTTAGTGTGTTCGGAATTAGAGTCCAGGGAGACTCAGCAAGCTGTGCTCTGATTTTCAGTCTTCCTTGAGCACAGAGTAAAAGGGGAACTGAAAACATATATGTGCTTTTTAACCTCAAATCCCAGTGCAGAACAGAGGTCGTAGTAGGATTTTATGAGCCACCTCTCTCTGCTACTGATAAAAGTGAGGCAAGCCACAAAGCAAATTCCAGCTTACTACAGAGCCTTGGGGTGCAAAGGGCCACCTGGAATGCACTTTGGACCAGCATAAGATGTGCCTCTTGATAGCAAAGCCATCTGCAGAGGCCTGCCATTTGTCGATCCACTATCTCAGGTACCCAGCAATTACAGCTTCAGGGTGCCCAAGCTTCTCACAGTGGAGTGTGCCCTGTGCTCAGGGCAGCTCTGTCCAAAGTCTTCCTCAGAAAGGAAGGCTGAGGAAACCTCCCACCTGCTAGCTGGGCTGTGTCTAAGGTATTAAAAGAGAGAGCTCTTTAGAAAAATTTGGGTTGGGAGTCTCTTCACTGCCTTTTCTAACAGGCAAAGAGGTAGAGGCCATCATTTTTTTCATTTGGCTTCAAGGGAGCAACAACTTTTTTCACATCCCCTTGGCCTCCACCTCTGAGAAAACATGTCTAGTAGCTGTCATGCACAGAGCCCTAACACTGGGGACAGAACTTCGTCCCCACCCGTTAAATCTTGGGCCTAATGAATTTCCCATTGATCTTCCTTCAGCCCAGGCATAAAACCCAGGGCTCCGTGCAGTGCGGTTACTTCTTATAATATCCTTATAAATCTTGGCCATCGTATTCATTAATTACAGACCAACCAGGACTCTGGCTGTTAGTTCTGGGTGGCAACTTCATTTATTCCCACATTAGATGCTTTATTTCTGTGGAGCTATTTCAGTCTCACTCCATTACTTAGCTTACCCACCACGTCATCAAGCAATTTTTTAAAAAAAGACACCCGTCCCTTCTTTTTCAAGAATGAGATAAAGTAGCCAAGTTATTCTAAAACCAGATGATAACAGCTAAACATTTGAGTCTTACTATGTTGCAAACACTGTACAAAGTGCTTCAAATACATTAGTCCATTTAATCCACAAAAAAATCTGTAAAATAAATACTATTTTTATTGTCCTGGTTTTATAAATTGAAGATTAGAAACATTAAGTAACTGGCCCACAGTTAAGTGGGTAGGGTCTCCATTGGAATTCAGGTTTGTCTGATTCCAAAACTCAAACTCTTATCGACAGAACTGTAATAAATAATTACAAAATTGTAACTGCATGTCTTATTGTATGGAGCTCTGCACTGAAAAGCAAACACAGAATTTTGCAGTTAAAAAGATCATTAAAATGCTTTAATTCAATCTCTATACTCAGCAGATGGGCCCTGGGTCCCCTCGGGGTGAGACACTGTGCCCAGGGTCACACAGATAGTAGAGTAGAGCTGAGACTGGGACCCAGGGCTCCACATTTTCAGCTACATGCTTTCCCTGCTGAAGTCTGCTGCTGTCCAAATGCTCTATTACACTGGAATTTTTTTCCCCTGGGTACAGATGAGAGTAGAAGGATCTGTGGAGTGGTGTTAAGTGAACTGAATGTTCCTTCAGCAAATGAAAATAAGAGGCTGTAAAGCTGTCACTGTTTGCAGATGACATGATACTATACATAGAGAATCCTAAAGATGCTACCAGAAAACTACTAGAGCTAATCAATGAATTTGGTAAAGTAGCAGGATACAAAATTAATGCACAGAAATCTCTGGCATTCCTATATACAAATGATGAAAAATCTGAAAGTGAAATCAAGAAAACACTCCCATTTACCATTGCAACAAAAAGAATAAAATATCTAGGAATAAACCTACCTAAGGATATGAAAGACCTGTATGCAGAAAATTATAAGACACTGATGAAAGAAATTAAAGATGATACAAATAGATGGAGAGATATACCATGTTCTTGGATGGGAAGAATCAACATTGTGAAAATGACTCTACTACCCAAAGCAATCTACAGATTCAATGCAATCCCTATCAAACTACCACTGGCATTTTTCACAGAACTAGAACAAAAAATTTCGCAATTTGTATGGAAACACAAAAGACCCCGAATAGCCAAAGCAATCTTGAGAACGAAAAAAGGAGCTGGAGGAATCAGGCTCCCTGACTTCAGACTATACTACAAAGCAACAGTAATCAAGACAGTATGGTACTGGCACAAAAACAGAAAGATAGATCAGTGGAACAGGATAGAAAGCCCAGAGATAAACCCACGCACATATGGACACCTTATCTTTGATAAAGGAGGCAGGAATGTACAGTGGAGAAAGGACAGCCTCTTCAATAAATGGTGCTGGGAAAACTGGACAGGTACATGTAAAAGTATGAGATTAGATCACTCCCTAACACCATACACAAAAATAAGCTCAAAATGGATTAAAGACCTAAATGTAAGGCCAGAAACTATCAAACTCTTAGAGGAAAACATAGGAAGAACACTCTATGACATAAATCACAGCAAGATCCTTTCTGACTCACCTCCTAGAGTAATGGAAATAAAAACAAAAATAAACAAATGGGACCTAATGAAACTTCAAAGCTTTTGCACAGCAAAGGAAACCATAATCAAGACCAAAAGACAACCCTCAGAATGGGAGAAAACATTTGCAAATGAAGCAACTGACAAAGGATTAATCTCCAAAATTTACAAGCAGCTCATGCAGCTCAATAACAAAAAAACAAACAACCCCATCCAAAAATGGGCAGAAGACCTAAACAGACATTTCTCCAAAGAAGATATACAGAATGCCAACAAACACATGAAAGAATGCTCAACATCATTAATCATTAGAGAAATGCAAATCAAAACTACAATGAGATATCATCTCACACCAGTCAGAATGGCCATCATCAAAAAATCTAGAAACAATAAATGCTGGAGAGGGTGTGGAAAAAAGGGGACACTCTTGCACTGCTGGTGGGAATGTGAATTGGTTCAGCCACTATGGAGAACAGTATGGAGGTTCCTTTAAAAACTACAAATAGAATTACCATATGACCCAGCAATCCCACTACTGGGCATATACCCTGAGAAAACCAAAATTCAAAAAGAGTCATGTACCAAAATGTTCATTGCAGCTCTATTTACAATAGCCCGGAGATGGAAAGAACCTAAGCGCCCATCATCGGACGAATGGATAAAGAAGATGTGGCACATATACACAATGGAATATTACTCAGCCTTAAAAAGAAATGAAATTGAATTATTTGTAATGAGATGGATAGACCTAGAGTCTGTCATACAGAGTGAAGTAAGTCAGAAAGACAAAGACAAATACCGTATGCTAACACATATATATGGAATTTAAGGGGAAAAAATGTCATGAAGAACCTAGGGATAAGACAGGAATAGAGGCGCAGACCTACTGGAGAACGGACTTGAGGATATGGGGAGGGGGAAGCGTGAGTTTTGACAGGGCGAGAAAGAGTCATGGACATATACACACTAACAAACGTAGTAAGGTAGATAGCTAGGGGGAAGCAGCCGCAAGGCACAGGGATATTAGCTCGGGGCTTTGGGACAGCCTGGAGGGGTGGGAGGGGGAGAGTGGGAGGGAGGGAGACGCAAGAGGGAAGACACATGGGAGCACATGTATATGTATAGCTGATTCACTTTGTTATAAATCAGAAACTAACACACTATTGTAAAGCAATTATACCCCAATAAAGATGTTAAAAAAAAAAAAAGAAAAAAGAAAATAAGAGGCTAATTAGATTCCATAATCACTCTCTTAATTACTGATTAATGTTGTCCTCCCTCCTACCCCAACTTCTACACCTCTGACATCCCTCCGTTGTGATTTGCAGTAACCCCTGCTCAGTCTAAATTTGTCTCCTCACGCATATGTCCCAATCATAAAGCCTGACTTATTAAATCCTTTAATAGCCACAGACTATACCCAGCCGGATGGGGTTGAGGGCCTGAAATCATGCTTGTTCTTACTGTTGAAAGTCAACAAGTTCTTACTCTATGATGGTAGAGTTGTGGCTTGGAGGGTTTAAACTTAAAATCTCACAGAGGCCAGGCAGGAAACTGAAACAAGAGAAGTTGGTAGATATTAGGACATACCAGTATCTCAAGTGAATGTGGGGAACTACAGTAGACCACAGGGGCCACATGTGACCCTGAAAGGAGCAGCTGCTCCTCATCTACAGCCAGTGGATGCTGTGGATTCTGTCTCTCTGAAAATAAAATAAGTACCACGAGTGTGGGGACTTTGTCACATGCCCTGTTGCATTTCCTGTGCATGAAGGGGGCATGACACCTAGTAGGCACTCAATGAATATTTTCTGAATGAATGAAGCTTCCAGTTTGGAAGCTCTACAGTGTATTCTATATTCAGTGTAAAAGATAGTCCTTGATCTATTAAAGGAATACAGTACATCTGATTGCTCTGGAATAAGGGGGACTGTGTATAGATATTCATGTCAACCACAGGGCACTTCATTTCATAACTGAGGGCCACTTCCAGAGTGAAGAGAGTGATGGAGAGTGGGTGCACACTCATCACCTTTGTCACCAGTATCAGTGTTGCCAGCCGGGTACCCTGTAAGCCTAGAAAGTGCCATTCAATGATAGGAAGAGCTTTTAGTAGGAAGGTCTGGCTTCAGGCACCAAAAGGTTATGGGACCTTATACAGATCTGGCTCCTCTCTGACCCAGTTTCCCTCTCTTTAAAAGGAAGGGATTAGGTATGTTTGGCTTCAATAGGTTTTGCCACCTGTTTGGGGAAAGGAACACACCTAGGAGTCCCAAGGGTCATTAATAAAGAGTCAACTGATGCCATAGAAATACACAAGAAACTACTATGAAAAGTTATGCAACAAATTGGACAACCTAGAAGAAATGGATCAATGTCTAGAAACATACAACCTACCAAGTCTGAATCACGAAGAAACAGAAAATCTAAACAGACCAATTATTAGTAAAGCGATTGAATCAGTAATCAAAAACTTCCCAGCAAAGTCCAGGACCAGATGACTTCATTGGTGAATTCTACTGAACATTCAAAGAAGAATTAATGCCAGTCCTTCTCAAACTCTTCCCAAAAATTCAAGAGGAGGGAACACTTCCAAACTCATTTTAAAAGGCCAGCATTACCTTCATATCAAAGCCAGATAAGGACACTAGTAGAAAAGAAAATTATAAGTCAATATACCTGATGAATGTAGATGCAAAAATCCTCAAGAAAATACTAGAAAACTGGATTCAACAGCACACTGAAAGGATCATACACCATGATCAAATGGGATTTATCCCTGCCATGCAAGGATGGTTAAACATATGCAGCTCAATAAATGTGATACACCATATTAACAGAATGAAAGATAAAAATTATATGATTGCCTCAATAGATGCAGAAAAGGCATCTGACAAAATTCAACATCTTTTCATGATAAAAACTCTCAAGAAATTAGGTATAGAAGAAGTGTACCCCAACATAATACAGGCCATATAGAAAAAGCCAACAGCCAACATACTCAATGGTGAAAAGCTGAAGGCTTTTCCTCTAAGACCAGGAACAAAACAAGGATGCCCACTTTTGCCACTTCTATTCAACATAGTACTAGAAATCCTAGCCCCAGCAATTAGGTAAATAAATAAATAAAGGCATCCAAATCAGAAAGGAAGAAGTAAAATTGTCTGTTTGCAGATGACATGATCTTATTTTAATATAGAAAACCCTAAAGAATCCACCAAAAAACTCTTAGAACTAATAAATTCAGTAAAGTTGCAGGATACAAAATCAACATATGGAAATAAGTTGCATTTCCATACATGAACAACAAATTGCCCCCCCCAAGATTAAGAAAACAACCCAATTTATGATGTCATCGAAAAGAATAAAATGCTTAGGAATAAATTTAACCAAGGAGGTGAAAGATCTGTGCACTGAAAAATATAAGCATTGATGAAAGAAATTAAAAAAGACACAAATATATGGAAAGATATCTCATGCTCATGGATTGGAAAAATTAATATTATTAAAATGTCCATATTACTCAATGAATCTACAGATTCAATGTAATCCTTGTCAAAATTCCAATAGCATTTTTCACAGAAATAGAAAAAAAATCCCCAAATTTGTAAGGAACCAAAAAAATCCCAAATCATGAATGCAATTTGAGAAAGAACAAAGCTAGAGACATCATACGTCATGATTTCAAACTATATTGCAAAGCTATAGTAATCAAAATAGTGTGGTACTGACAAAAAAACAAACACATAAACCAATGGAACAGAATAGAGAGCCCAGAAATAAACCCACACATATATGATCAACTAATATTTGATAAGGGTGCCAAGAATACAGAATGGGGAAAGGATAGTCTCTTCAATAAATGGTGTTAGGGAAACTGGATATCCACATGCAAAAGAATAGCATTGGAACCTTATCTTACACCACACACAAATATTAATCAGAAACGGATTCAAGATGTAAGTGTAATACCTGAAACCATAAAACTCCTAGAAGAAAACAGAGAAAAATCTCCTTGACATTAGTTTAGGCAATGATTTTTTGGAAATAAAACCAAAAGCAAAGGCAACAAAAGTGAAAATAAAAAAGTGTGAATACATCAAACTAAAATGCTTCTACATGACAAAGGAAATAATCACCAAAATGAAAAGGCAACGTATGAATGGCAGAAAGTATTTTCAAAACATGTATCTGATAAGAGGTTAATATCCAAAATATAAAAAGAATTCATACAACTCAATAGCAAACAGTAATAACAACCAAAGACCTCTATTTAAAAATGGGAAAGAACCTTGAATAGACATTTTTCCAAAGAAAACAAACAAATGGTCAACAGGCATACAAAAAGGTACTCAATATCACTAATCATAAGGGAACTGCAAATCAAAACTACAATGATATACCACTTCACACCTGTCAGAATGGTTATTATCAAAAAGTCTAAAGATAACAAGTGTTGACAAGGGTATGAAAAAAACTACACCCTTGCACATTTTTGGTGAGAATGTAAATTTGTACAGCTGTTATGGAAAATATTATGGATGTTCCTCAAAAAATTAAAAATAGGACTCTTGCATGATCAAGAAATTCTACTTCTGGATATATATACAAAGGAGATGAAATCAGTGTCTGGAAGAGACATCTACACTCCCATGTTCATTGCAGCATTATTCACAAAAGCCAAGATATGGAAACAACCTAAGTGTCTATTGACGGATGAATGGATATATATATATATATATATATATATATATCTCCATCTTTTATATATATATATATACACACAAACATACAATGGCATATATATTCAATGGAATATTATTCAGCTATAAAAAAGAAGGAAATCCTACACAGAAATACAGGCACTATATGATCTTACTTATATGTGGAAAATAAATAGTCAAACTCACAAAAGCAGAACAGAATGGTGATGGTCATGGGCTGGGGAGTGGGGCAAATGGGGAAATGTTGGTCAAATGCACAAACTTTCAGTTATAAGTTGAGTGAGTTGTGGGGATCTAATGTAAAGTATGCTTACTCTAGTCAATACTGTATAATGTACTTGAAATTTGCAAAGAGAGTAGATCTTAAGTACTCTCATCAAAAACATAATACACAACTGGTAGCTAATGGGAAGCAGCTGCATAGCACAGGAAGATCAACTCAGTGCTTTGTGACCACCTAGAGGGGTGGGATAGGGAGGGTGGGAGGGAGGGAGACGCAAGAGGGAAGAGATATGGGAATATATGTATATGTACAGCCGATTCACTTTGTTATAAAGCAGAAACTAACAAGCCATTGTAAAGCAATTATACTCCAATAAAGACGTTAAAAATTTTTTTATAGAAAAAAAAGAGATAACTGTGAGGTGATAGATGTGTTGATTAACTTGACTGTGGTAATCATTCCACAATATATACATATATTGAATCATCACATCATACACCTTAAATATATACAAATTATCTGCCAAATATACCTCAGTAATGCTGGAAAAAATAAAACAACAAATAATAATAAATAAAGAGTAAAATCCACCACGCATCTCTCCTAGCTGCTATGTGAGACACCATAAGCGCAACAGCCAATTGAAAGCGTAAATATCTAGAGCTCCAACATGTAATGCTACACTGGGCATTATTCCCATAGACAATCCCAAAGGCTGATTCCTTCAACCTTTAAGTTCGGAGCAGCAGTAGCAATCTAGACCCATTGAGGAGCTGTCAGAAAACCATAAATGCATATGCCTGTGTGAATGGAGTGATTTAACTTATGTGTGTGCATATAAGCCTCACCCAGCTAATGCTCCTCATCCATGGATTTAATTCCTTTCCTCTCCATTTCCTGCTTGTACTTTTCTCATCCCATCTTACCAAGAAAGGCACTATTTACAGCAGATTCTGCCCCTGAGGATAATACCTAGTTCTGTCCTCTTCTCTCATTCTATCCCACATGGAGTATATATTCACGTGTGTGTCTGTGTGCGTGTGTGTATATGCACCTGCTCACACAGATGTGATTGAAAGTCACTTTGTCAAACGTCAGGTGTGATCTAGCCACTCATTAATAACACCTAACTCTGCATTTCTGGGTAAATAACTAAACTGCCACTTTTCTTATGTCATCACTTCCTGTGTTGTCACTGTGGTACTTCAAAGGATCAAAATGTGGAAACTCTTTTAGTTCTTAAAAATGTTACCTTCAAAGGAAAATTCTCTGACTTGAGTTGACACAAATGGCTCTGTATCACTACTCTTCCCCACACAGATTTCCAATTTTAAACTGCAATTTGGTGTTTTTTTCTGATATCACACATAATAATTGGTTATAATTAGGAATAAATTGCTTCTAGGGATGAGTAAAGTGTCTAATTGTGTTTAAAATAAAGTGTGCCTTTAATGTTGAGGCAACTTATTTACCTTGTCCAGAGACGCGAGTAAGAAACCTGGAAGGTGACAGGTAAGACCCGTGTACATTGGGGCTTCGAGGGAAAACAGAGGCCAAGGAAACTAAGGGCTCGGGTTCTGGGACTTGTGGCACAGCATGAGACCTGGATAAACGAAAACCAATGTCCAGTTTTCTTCTCTTAAAAAGTAGATTGAGGGGCTTCCCTGGTGGCGCAATGGTTGAGAGTCCGCCTGCCAATGCAGGGGACACGGGTTCGTGCCCCGGTCCGGGAAGATCCCACATGCCGCGGGGTGGCTGGGCCCGTGAGCCATGGCCGCTGAGCCTGTGCTCCACAACCGGAGAGGCCACAACAGTGAGAGGCCCATGTACCGCAAAAAAAAAAAAAAAAAAAAAAAAAAAAGAAGTAGATTGAAACTAGAAATCCTATAACAGGAGGTGATTTACAACACAGAAATTGTTCAAGTCAAATATTTGACAGAGCCCAGAACACCTTCTGCCTAGAAAGTAGGAATATTATAGCCATAGGTGTGAAACAGATGCAAAATGAATAGAAGCACAAGTGAGTGAGCCTGTTTACCATCATGCACACTTTAGGAACAAAACATTCTGGGAGTTGAGCCTGGGGCTATGGGGCCTACGAATGAGGATATAAGAGAAGACATAGGGCTGAGAGACAGACAACCCAGACATCCACGGGCGATGTTGTGAGTGAAATATCAGTATTTCCTGCTGTGGTTCTGTGCTCCATAAATCCCTAGCTAACAAGGTACCTATGACAGAGGTGCTCTTTAATAACTTTGAGGGTGTAATAACTGATGGCATAGCCAGCTGGTTGCTGTGATCAGATATAAATTAAATCATCTTCATTGTTTTATGTGTCCTCTAACCCTAACCCCCACACAGTCCAACAACCTTTTCAGCCTCTCTTAACCAATCCTGAGAAAAGAATCTGTCTGCATCATTTACCAAATGACAAGAGCCAGTGGGAAAGAGAGAGGGAAGAGGATGAGAAACAAGTTCTAAATGATTCTCAGTTCCTTGGGCCAGAGATTACAGTCTTAATCTTGTGTTCTGTTTTGTTCTGCTTTGTTTTTCAAATGCTTGACAATCACTTCCTTCCTGTACTTTCTTTGCCCACCTGGACCAGGTCTAGCAATGGCTAAGCATCCTTTCATTAAAGAAGCATGGCCTGGGGGACTCTGGTGGGTCAGGCCCTCTTTCTAGACACTGGGCACAAGATGATGCAGACAAGGTCATTCCCTCAAGTTGTTCACTGTCAGGGTTGCAGTGAGGGAGGGGAGACAGACACATGTAGACTGTCTGATGAGGTGTGACTGGTGCCACAATGGAGATCTAGCTGAGAGGACAAAGGAGGGTGAGCTAAATGCAACCTAAGTGGGGAAAATTCAGGGCAGGTGCATAGAAACAGATGGAAGAGAGGAGAAAGGGGATGGAGTCAGAGAAGATCCAGGTCAAACAAGGCTTGTTCTGCACTACCTCCCCTGCCTCTCTCACTTTCTCTTTGTCCTGGTAGCAATTAGATGCCTTAAAGCAAAGACAAACCTGGGTGGTTTGACCTGGTTGCCTCTCAGTCTGTCCCAGGGGTCACCCTTCTTTCGCTCACTCACTTGACAAGTAATGCTTGAGTGCCTGCTAGGTGAGAGGTAATGAGCACAGGGCTGAGGACAAAGAGATACAAAAGATGCACTGGGCCTTTGAGGTCACAGCCTTATTAGGAAACAGCCATGTGAGCAAGTAAAGCCCACCACTGAAAGGGGATGTGACTAAGGCCTAGGTGCTAGCTCCAAACTGTCCATCATCCTAGCTCTGCCACTAGCCAGATGACCCTGACAAGTTACTGATCTCTCTGCACCTTGGTTCGTCATCTGTATCATGGGGATAATACCCACTATGCAGGGTTCTTGGGAAGATTAGATGGGTCAATAAATGTTGAAGTCTTAGAACAAAGCCTGGTACTTGTAAAGAAGGGCTGTGTGAGCATTGCATAGGACATACTATTAATAATATGAAATGTATTATGAATTGAACTAGGAGCAGTGTGCTTTGCAAGCACAGAGGAAGGAGCTCTGTGCCTTAGTGATAGGGAGGCTTTGCAGAGGAGGTGGTATTTGACTCACTGATAAAGAAGTCTTTGGGGCTTCCCTGGTGGCACAGTGGCTGAGAGTCCGCCTGCCGATGCAGGGGACATGGGTTCGTGCCCCGGTCCGGGAAGATCCCACATGCCACAGAGCGGCTGGGCCCGTGAGCCATGGCCGCTGAGCCTGCGCGTCCAGAGCCTGTGCTCCGCAACGGAAGAGGCCACAGCAGTGAGAAGCCCGCGTACCGCAAAAAAAAAAAAAAAAAAAAAAAATAAGTCTTTGCATCCTTTGTTTGTAGGCACCTACCCAGGAGCCAACCAAATGTCATTGTTGGGATACAGAAGACAGAGAAAGGGAACCAACAAAGAGAGACGAGAGGTCAGGCCAAGGGTGATGTAAAAATGACTTATATGCAGATGCAAACTATTATATATAGGATGGATAAACAGCAAGGTCCTACTGTATAGCACAGGGAAATATATTCAATATCCTGTGATAAACCATAATGGAAAAGGATTTGAAAAAGAATATATGCTGTACAGCAGAAATTAACACAGCATTGTAAATCAATTATACTTCGATAAACTTATGAAAAAATAAATGGTTTATATGAGCAGGAGATGTGACCCTGAGCAGGCAACATGTGACAGAGTCCCATCTTAAGTCACCAGGAAAGATTCCTAGGTAAAAAAGGTCTTTAGAATCTTGCAAAGGTAAATTCTACCTTAAAACCTATCTTTATTTATACATATACATTTTAACTATTTATCTTTGTTTGATTATAGAGACTTTTGCCTATTTGGTTGGTTTAGACCTGGGACAAGTTACTAACCATCTCATAACCTCGGTTTTTTTAATCTGTAATATGGGGATTTTTAAGGTGACTTTTTAAGGTGGTTGAGATAACTTAATCTATTCTCATAAAATACTTGCCAAAGTGACAAATAATACATATTCAGTAATTGATGGTTATTGTGTTAACTTGATGACGATACCACTGATATGATGATGGTATTGGTGATAGCAATTACATGAACAAAGGGACACAAGATCATAAATGGGTCTTAATGTGCCCTCGTTTTTTGTTTGTTTTTTTATGCTCTTCCAAGGATTTTGCATCTCTAACATTTGTAATTCCTCCATTCATTTTCATGTTGTCTGTAGGCTGGCAGTGCCTCTTTACAAAGAAATGTGGATTAGACTTTTGTCGGTTGAATAAAAAAAATCTGGAGTGGTGAAAATTTGGGGAGAAGGGCGAGGCAGACATGTTTGTTCATTCTGAGTCCTTAAAATGTCTGGCCCTGGCTCCCCACTCAGACCACAGACCAGCAGACAAGGGCAAACTGCAAAGTGATCTGGCTGTGACCAGGTGGGACTATCAATCATGATGAGAATTGAAATTGAATCAAATGGGGGCACCTGTGCACACTATTTCACAACGCAAGCAACATGGAAAACACAATCTTGTAAAATAAACCTAATTGCTTGCCATTGGGCAACAATTCCTTCCACCCCGTCCTTATGGCTTGAACTGCTTCCTGGCTCCTAAGGGCAATTCACAGGCTCACACAAACATTTCACTATACAGACACACCTGGGAGATATTATAGGTTTGGTTCTAGACCACCACCAAAAACAGGTCAAATTGTTTGGTATCCTACTGCGTATAAAAGTTATGTTTATATTATACTGTAATCTATTAGGTGTACAATAGCATTATGTCTAAAAAACAATGTACATACCTTTATTAAAAATACTTTTTTGCTAAAAAATGCTAATCATCACCTGCGACTTCAATAAGTACTATTTTTTTGCAAGAGTAACATCAAAGATCATTGATCACAGATCACCATAACAAATATAATAATAATGCAAAGTTTGAAATATTATGAGAATTATCAAAATGTGACACAGAGACATGAAGTGAGCAAATGCTATTGAAAAAATGGTGCCGACAGACTTGCTTGTTACGGGGTTGCCACAAACCTTCAATTTGTAAAAAATGCAGTATCTGCGAAGCGTAATAAAATGAGGTATGCCTGTATATCTTACTATCTACAGAAGGTTTCCTAGCCCCCCACCCCCCCAAAAAAATGTCAGTAAACTTCTGTGCAGAAAAGTGATTTAGGGAAAACAGGCAGAGCTGAGCTAGGGGTACGTGGGCAGCAGAAACCAAAGTTGGAGTAGGTGACTGCCTACCATTTGGTGATAATCTTCAGGGTTCTGGGATGCTGAGAAGCCTCCCCAACACCCCCAAACCCTGTCCATTCTAAGTTGATGATAGATGAAATGGCATAATGAAAGAGAAATTCTGTTATTCTCTGTCAAAAAGGAGAATCCTGCCCCCCAAGAGGTAACCCCCAGGCTTATGTTAATTTGAGCAAATGTATCAGTTCCTCGTTGAGAGTCATTGGTGGTTGATGATTGTGGGGAGGGAAGCAGGTTCATCGTACGGTACTGGGTACTGAGAAGTCAGGAATGTTGGGAGTGAGGCACAGTAGGGACAAGAAATGAGGCAGACACAAAAGAGGGCAACATGGTTACTGAGAACACTCACCTGTTTCCTAGCAATATGTACCATTGGCCTTGGCCCAGGCCCTGCAAAAGGCGTAGGACTGGGGAAGAAGTAAGGGTGAGAAGAGACATGCAGACTTCCAACTTGGAATCTGTCCAGAGGTATCCTGCCCACCCCATCCCCATCAAACATATGCAAATGGCAATGGTATTAAACTCAGATAATGACAGAGTCAGCATGTAAACTCACCATAGAATGCATAAATTACAGGGGAGGCTGTTACAGATGCAAAGCCTGGATGCTTTATTGCTGGGAGAGGAAATCCTGATTTGCAGGTGCTAACTGGGTGTCTCAGGCCAGGCACGGAGTCTCATCACTCTGGGACTCCTACAGGGCTTCCTACAAGGCAAAGAAGACTGAGGTCAGACCATGCTGCTATTAGGCATGGAAGCTGCTCTCGTAGGTTCAATGTCTTTCTTCCAGCCAGACGAAGCAGCCCAGACCCCATCTTTTTAACACACCTGCCTACTCACACCACTCCAGCTTCACAGCGTGCCTTGCTATTCCTGGAACCTGCCAGACACACTCTTGCCTCTGCCATGTTTCCTCTGCCTGCATCCTTCTTCCTCCAAATAGGCATGTGTTTCACTCCTTTACCTCCTTCAGGTCTTAACTCAAAGGTTCCTTTCTCAATGAGGCTAACCCTAACTACCCTATTTGTAATTACAACCCTTCATGCCCCCTTACCCTTGTCCATAGAATCATCATCTTTTCACATACTATATAATTTACTTTTTGCTATATACTTTGTTTATTGGGTGTACTGTTTATTATGTCTCCTTCTACTAAAATATAAACTCCTTGAGGGTAGGAAATTTTGTCTTTATTGTCTCCCCTACACATTCACACACACACACACACACACACACACACACACACACAGGGTAACCCAAGTGCCTAGAACAGAGGCTGGTACTTAATAGGTATTTAATAATTAAACACATTATTAAAAACTGTCTCCTTTTAGAAGTCAGAAGGAGGAGAACTTTTCTTCTCAATAACAGTAACTGAAATTTGTAAGATGCTTGTAACATTTGATTCAGGCATTCTCTACTTTCCCAAACTTGTGGTTTGTTACTGACTCAAGATTGAATGTTCTTACCAATTAGTGCAACACATATGGTTCAGAAGCATATCATCTCCTAAGAATAAAAGGGGACTAGAGAAGCCCAGAGACCTGGGGCAAATATGCATCAGTTTGATTTCTCCCGTGCTCATATGAAGACCAACTTGAAGAGTTATTATATATTATAACTTTTAGAACTAGGAATGAACTCGCATCCCGTCCAATCATCTTTTTTGAAAATAAGGCATGGGAGATTAAATGGCTTGCCCAGGCTCACATGTCCAATTAGTTGGAGCAGTGAAATCAAATCCCATCTCTGTTATTTTCCTACCCAGTCTCTGTGCAGCTTTACTACACAGGTTTTGTACCTAGGTGTTCCATGCAGCACCAAAAATTCACTCTCTGAACAGTTCCTTTTTTTTTTTTGCGGTACGCGGGCCTCTCACTGTTGTGGCCTCTCCCGTTGCGGAGCACAGGCTCTGGATGCGCAGGCTCAGCGGCCATGGCTCACGGGCCCAGCCGCCCTGCGGCATGTAGGGTCTTCCCGGACCGGGACACAAACCCACGTCCCCTGCATCGGCAGGCGGACTCTCAACCACTGCGCCACCAGGGAAGCCCCAGGAACGTTTTAAACTACCCTACAAGGATGCAATTGGCAAAATCCATACCATGAAAAATTCTTAAAGAAAAATAACTTGTTTTTTTCAAGAACCACCATAAACTGGCAAAGGAAATATGAGAGGTGGAGGAGGAAGCTATGGATTCAAAGAGATTTAAAAGATATCTCAACCAATACCAGTGTGGAACTTAATTGGATTCTGATTTGCTTAACTAACAAACATTTCCAAGAAATGTATGAGATTAATTTGAAATTTGAATACTGTGACTAACTAGGATATTAGGAAATATTAAATATTTTAATAGGTGATAGGGAATTATGGGGGTTTTTTTGCTATGCGGGTCTCTCACTGTTGTGGCCTCTCCCGTTGCGGAGCACAGGCTCCGGACGCGGAGGCTCAGCGGCCACGGCTCACGGGCCCAGCCGCTCTGTGGCATGTGGGATCTTCCCGGACCGGGGCACGAACCCGTGTCCCGTGCATCGGCAGGCGGACTCTCAACCACTGCGCCACCAGGGAAGCCCTGAACAGTTCCCTTTTAAGAGCTTTGTCAGTGATCCGTTTTTCACAATGTATTGCTGTTTCAGCACCTCTGCACACGGACAGCAGCCAATCCAGTTTATTCTAGCTAGTCTATGCTTTAGTGAACATTTGATTCCTTTCAATTCTATTTACATGATTAGCCAGTGCTCACCCTTTACCTTCAAAAGTAAGCCTTTTCGGAGGGTTTTATGATCCATGGCCATGTCTCTAACTTGAATGTCTAGTGGTCTAGACAGAATTTTTAGCCTGTGGACATTATAGTAGCAATGCCTAAAGCAAGTTCTGAAAACTAGTAATTCTTCGGAGGCTAATAGACACTTTGATATTAAATAAATAAGTATGCATATATTTACATAAACGAATGTAAATAACTTTCCTTCCGTGTCTTTTAAAAAGTTCATTACACATTTCCAAGAGAGGTGTATAGTATGCATCATTTCTCAATCTAAATTGACCATGAAACCTTTTACTATGAAGCATCTCATAGATCTGACAAGAACATCTTTGGGAAATACTTCTGTACAGGGCCAAAATATCTAAGGGTAGGAGGGAAAGAGCTATGCGTAGCATTGGAGAAAAAAAGCAGGAGC
This sequence comes from Phocoena sinus, assembly GCF_008692025.1. NCBI lineage: Eukaryota > Metazoa > Chordata > Mammalia > Artiodactyla > Phocoenidae > Phocoena > Phocoena sinus. The sequence continues at coordinate 133,986,331 of NC_045763.1, forward strand.
TAAGATAAATACCAAAAAAACCCCCAAAAAACCGAAAAAAACGGAGTCACAGAAGTCCAAGAACAGTGGAGCTATGGAATAGTAAAAATATAAGGATGAATCAAAGATTCACCAGATCTTTCAAGACAAGAGGCCTCTCTCCTAGATCTGGAAAGTGGAACTTCCCCCATAAGATGCCTAGTTGCTCATTAGCAGGGCCCAATCCTCTGAAGTTCTAAATACAAATCACCAAGGAGCAGAAATCCACCCCTAAGCCTCTGATTTTAGCGGCTTATGCCTTTCCAGAAGAATTAACTTGCCTACTGAAATGGCTCCTGCCCAGGGCTGGAGAAGTTTGAATAAAATGCATTTAGCTACTATATAAAGATCTTAAGTCACTGAGCCAAATGCAAGAGCCTTTTGTTAAGAATCACACTTAACTAGATATTGAGGTTTATTACATACTTTCTCCAATTTTCCTTCTCCTATTATGTAATCTCAGCTGGGCTGATTTGCCTGCATTCTTTCCAGTGGAATCTTCTTATTACTCCCAAGACACAACACAGAATCTCCAACCCTATACAGAGGGGCACATGGCTGCATCTGGATTAGAAAAAGGGGTCTATTTATACCCAAATCAATAGGCAGATTTTAGCATAACATTGCAGGCTTTCTGCAAAGAGAACGAAAGAAAGGAAAATGCAGCTCCTTTTACATCATTCTTCTTTACTGTATTATTTGCCTCATAGTATGCTTGTCACATGGCCCAGAGCAGTATGATCTAGTAATGATAGGTCTGCTTGGCACAAGGGAGGGGAAAATCCAGCTGCACTGGGGGTTTCAGGGGATGTCTCAGACAGCTGGCCCAGCCCTCACCCCCTGTGTGTTTCAGGGTAAACAACCAGTATGTTGCTCATCTCACTTGCATGTAATTCCTCCCAGTGCTAAAACTGACTCTGGGTCAGAGCCATTCAGAGCCTCTTGTCTCTCAAACAACCAGAGGGCCAGAAAACCCTGGATAATACCAAAAGTAAACAAACCTGAGGCCACAGAAGTCTTTGATTCCATTCCAGTTGGGAGGCTCTCCAAGTCTGTGCTCAAACTGGCCAGACTGCGGCCTCCCAGCCCAGCTGTGAGGAACAGCCCAAAAGCCTACCTCTTTCTGCAGCTTTAATTAACCCTGTGCCTTGTCAAACCAGTGGGAAATGCTTCAAGATGAGAGATACATGAATCGAGCAGTTGAAACTTTAAAATGAAGGAATGGGTAGCCCCTCCATAAACCTGAAGGAGGCAAGAGCGAGCATAGACTTCCTTCACACCAGTTCTAGGGAGCACTTGTGTCATTTTAGCTGCTCCAAGGAGAGCCATCAAGACAAACGGCCAGGGCACAGCAGAACCACTAGCCTTCTAAGTCTGTCTGTGCCAAGCACTGCCAGTCCCCTCTGTCATTCTCAGGACAAATTCTCCAGTTTCATCTATTTGCACCTGCTAAGTCTTTGTGCCAAGAACAGTAAACCACGCTTACTCAGTCACTCCGTAAAGGCATATAAAAAAATTCTTGGCTGCTGTCACACAATCCATTCTGTGCTTCGCTTTCTAGGACACAGAGTCTTATGTGAGCAGTGACAGCAGGAAGAGTCTGGAATGTAAGATAGAGTCCAATGGCCCTCCCACCTCCACCAGCTAGTGAGGTTCCTAGCTCCTCTTCTTTTCCTACCTGCACTAATTTGTGAGCCTGGGATCTGACCAGCTCTATGAAACCCTTTATCCAATTACAGCAAGAGTCCACAATTGACTAATAGTCAGATTATCCTCTCCTAGAACTGTCATGATAAGCTATTATTATATGGGTAGAAAGATCTTTGCCAGGGATCCACCATGCACTCACTTCAGAACTGGGATGAAAGTAAGAAAAACATCATGTTTCAGCAAAACCCTTGAAAGAGAACACTGCAGGATTCAAGATCATAGCTCTATACCATGGATCAAGTCTCAGGAAGAAATGAAAGAAAAAGAACTTTTGGTACAAAGAAAGATAGCAGACATAAAATATCTAGGAGTTCTGGGATTTAAAAAATGTATTTGGCTGGGGGGGGGCTTCCCTGGTGGCGCAGTGGTTGAGAGTCCGCCTGCCGATGCAGGGGACACGGGTTCGTGCCCCGGTCCGGGAAGATCTCACATGCCGCGGAGTGGTTGGGCCCGTGAGCCATGGCCGCTGAGCCTGCACGTCCGGAGCCTGTGCTCCACAACGGGAGAGGCCACAACAGTGAGAGGCCCGCGTACCGCAAAAAAAAAAAAAAGAAAAAGAAAAAATGTATTTTGTAAAATGTTTCAAGTGGAAGATAAGCTGCATTCCTGCACTTACATAGAAATATTGTGGACTGCATAGGAATGTACTTCCTTAACTACTATATTAGGAAAACATCTCCCAGGCAATATAAAAATAAAATAAAATAAAATAAAATAAAATAAAATAAAACCTTAAGGAGGTACATGTCATTATATAAAGCCATGTGTCAGAGGGAAACTTCATTCAAGGACTCAAAATTGGATGAGCATTAAAGATGATGGAAGGCCTTGATATACTTAGAAACATGCAGCATGAAATATCTAGTGTGATTTCCTAGTGTTTTTGACTCTCCAAGAAAGGGAATAGGTCTTTTCAAATGAATACTTAAGACTATGTAAGTTAGGGTAATGCAAGCAGCTTTAACAAATCAATTCCAATATTTCAGTACCCTCAAAAAATAAAAGTATGTATATTTTTCACTTAAATAGCATTCCAATGTGGGTGTTCCTGGTAGATAGGCTGCTTTTCTCCATTTGATGATTGAAAGACCCATCTTATGGCCTTGTTATTCCTTTGGAACCTTGAAGCCATATGTTCTACTCTGGCAGATGGGAAAAATAGGAGGCCCAAAAGCCACACTTCTTCTTAATATCCTTGGCCTTGAAGTGGCATCATTATTTCTGTTTATACTCCAGTTGGAGAGCACCAGCCAAATGGCCTCCCCAGGTGCAGAAGAACTGGGAACTAGAATTTCTAGATATGAACCTGCTTTACAGGGACAACTCAATAATATGGAAGGACAGGCATGAATTTTGGTTTAAAGTTTGCCTTCTCTGCCTCAGAGATATATACCAAAGCAAACCAGGATGATCTGACTTGGCCAGTCTACACATAGGTTGGTCAACATGTTATCAATTATTTTTTGTTAGTTAAGAGGAGATAAGTGACTTCAGGGAAGAGGTAAGACAGCTATGAAAATAATCCAACAAACTTTAATCCTTTGGCTTTTCCCATGGTTCTTGTTCCCAAACTGGTTACTTCATTTTGATTAACTTTTGAGCTGGTAAACATTATAAGGGGATCTCCATGTAAAGCTGGCAGAGTAAGGGCATTTATACACCACAAGGCTCTTTCTAAAGTCACAACAACAACAAAAAGAGAATTTTTAAAAACTCTGTCTATAAAATAAGCAAATAGCTATAAACAATGAGGCATATTGCCTAATATTGAGAAATCTGGACTAAGATGAAGGAAGATTCTAGGAGCTGACATAGCTCCTCAGTTCTTCAATAAGATCCTTAAAAGGAAGTATCTAGGAAAGGCTGGTTAATAAACCACTGCGCAACAATTTTGGGGAGAAGAAGATGAATGTTAAAGTACTCGGGAGGAAAAATTTAAGAAGAAACAATGCTGACATCTCTGACCTTAACCCCTAGCCAAGGGAGATCACTGGGGTGAAACAAGGTGAAGATGACGTGATCACCAGAACTTACTGAGAACTTATTCTAAGCCAAACCAACGTCTTAAAAGCTGAAAACTGTGGGCAGCTATGATTCCCAGAGCAAAACAAATAATTAAGTAAAGGAGTATGAACAAAAACATGTGGAAGATATTATGCTTCCAAAGAGGAGTCACCAAAAGAGAGGAAATATTATTTTAAATACGTAATTCTTCTACTTATCTTCAAAAACTTATACACAACTAATCTGTCTCTTGCTAAATAATAATTAAAATTTTGATACATATGTTCAAAGGAGAAAAGAGTTCAAATAAAATACTATAAAACAATAAAAGCAAACAAAATGTTCTGGGGGAAAAAAGGTCCTTCAATTCAGGCCTCATAAATCTCCCACAGAGCGTGTCGCAATAAATATGAGTTCACAATAAAGGTCACAAAACTCAGAGTTAAGATTTTTGTGAAAATCAGCTAGAAACAATAGTGACAACAATAAAACAGACTCCAGATATTGGAATTATCAGACAGAGGATTATGAAATAACTATTTTTAGTATGTTTAAAGAATTAGAGAAAAGAATTTATAAAATAAGGGGCAGTAGACTATCAAACATGAACAGGTGGATCTGAAAAACAACCAAATACAACTTATTGAAATAAACAATGAAATAAGTGCGAAGCTCAATGCAAGTGACTAGAAAGAGGCACCAGGAAACTTCCTGGGGTAATGGCAATGTTTTCTAGTTTATTACGGTTGGCTGTTAGACGGCTGTATTGCCTAAACTCATAAACTAAATACATAATAATTGTGCACTTTATTGTATGTTAATTATACCTCAATTTTTAAAAAATCAATGAAAGAATTGAAATATATCCAAGAGAGAAGTGGAGAATAAGAAAAATGGAGAATTCTGCTCAGAGATATTTAAAAAATATTAAGGAAAACTAATAAATTCAAGACTATAGAGTCAGAGGGTCAAATATAGATTTAATCAAAGTTTCAGAAGGACACTGAAACTAGAAGGTAAAAGAGACAATATTTAAAAGCCAATGGACGAGAATTCTCCAGAATGGCTGAAAGACAAAAAACCTCATTTTAGGAATCTCAACAATTCCAAGATTCATCATAGTGAAACTGCAGGACACCAAAGATAAATTGTAGACCTCAAAAGCAATCAGAGACAAGTGTAATTACTTGCATAGTCATAATAATTAAATTGACAGCTAACATCTCAACAGCAGCAGTGAAGCCAGGAGACAGTATAATATTTCAGTTTTCCTTAAGTAATGACACAAAATAAGTACAGTAAAATCTCATGCAATAATGTGTAATACATATGTAATACAATGGAAGATAGGCTCCTTGTCTGGCTCAGTTTCTTACCTTATATAGATTAAAGGTTAAAGAGGTGGGGAGAGTGAAAAAAAGATGAATCCCAATCTCCCCAACTAACTAGGAGATCGTTAGAAACACTGTTACTCTCTTGGAAATCTCAGCCAGACATTGAACCCAGAATTGTCCCCATCAATATTGAAGCTGAAATATACATGAAGGCAACAAGACTGTGCCTAACTAATGTTGGAATACAGACAGATTTGGGTCATATGGCTAAAACTTGGGAACTTCCAGCCAGCTAGGTTCAACCAAGTCATTTCAACCCTAAAATAATGTGAACTTGCATTTTATAAATATAAATATTTGGGCTCAGGCTTATTGTATTATGTTAGGATTTTACTGTATTAACTTAAATTTGTACATTAATATTAAGCTATATCTCAGGAACAAAGATGAGATAAAGATATTTTCAGCTATAAAAATCTGAGTTTACCACTATTAGACCTGTATTAAAGAAAATTCAAAAATATGCATCTCAAGAAGAAAGAAAATAGCAGAAAGGAGCTCTTGACATTCAGGAAGGAATAGGAGTGAAATAAAAAGTAAATATAGGCACTTCCCTGGTGGTCCAGTGGTTAAGAATCTGCCTTCCAATGCAGGGGATGTGGGGTCGATCCCTGGTCAGGGAACAAAGATCCCACATGCCACAGGGCAACTAAGCCCACGTGCCACAATGACTGAGGCTGTGCACTGCAACTACTGAGCCCGCCCACTCTAGAGCTTGTGTGCCACAACTAGACAGCCCATATGCCACAACTACTGAGCCTGTGCACTCTGGAGCCTGTGTACCAAAACTAGAGAGCCCGTGCACCACAACTAGAGAGAAGACTGTGCCCTGCAATGAGGAGCCCACATGCTGCAATGAAAGATCCCACACACTGCAACTGAGACCCAATGCAGCCAAATAAATAAATAAATAAAAATTCTAAAGAAGTAAATATATAGATAACTTTAAATAAAAGCTGAATCTATAAAACAATATTAAAGTGTCTAATTTATGATCTAATAGACACTAAAAGGATGGTCATGTAGACACTTGTTAGCAGTGGTTAGAACTGAACAATTCTAAGATCTTATATTTGCAGGGAAGAAAAGTAAAACTATTAATTAACTTTATATTGTGTTATGAATACATTTTAAAAATTTCAAAGGTAATCACTGAAAAAATGGAATAAAATTAATATCTTTGAAAACAGTAAAAAGAAAAAAAAACTTGAATCAATTCAAATAAAGGAAAGAAAAGAGGGGAAAAGGACATAACACTTTCCCCCTAAAAACAGGAAGCATAAAATAAAACAGAATAAAGCTAAATATATCAGTAATTACAATAAATAAAATTAACCTATCTGGTTAAAAGGCATAGATTGTCAGACAGGATTTTTAAGCTCTGTGGTGTTTATAAGAGATATACAAAAAACATAAAGACACAAAAAAAGTTAAAAGTATAAACACAGAAAAATTATATATAAGATACAAGCATTGGGGCTTCCCTGGTGGCGCAGTGGTTGAGGGTCCGCCTGCCGATGCAGGGGGCGCGGGTTCGTGTCCCGGTCCGGGAGGATCCCACATGCTGCGGAGCGGCTGGGCCCGTGGGCCATTGCCGCTGAGCCTGCGCGTCCGGAGCCTGTGCTCCACAATGGGAGAGGCCACAACAGTGAGAGGCCCGCGTACCGCAAAAAAAAAAAAAAAAAAAAAAGATACAAGCATTAAGGAAAAGAAAAATAACATAACTATGTTCATATCAGGCCAAAATAAACTTTAAAGCAAAGGCATTACCAGAGAAAAAGAATCATTTCATAATGGTAAAACAGTTCACCTCTCCAGAAAGATATAATTTTACATTTGAATATACGCAATAAAATAGTTTAAAATTCATAAGGCAAAAAAATAAAAGAACCACAAGAAAAAAACATCTACAGTGTTACTGGGAAATTTTAACACACCTCTCTCAGAAACTGATAGTAATGGTATGAAATATTTGGGCACAAAAGAAGGTAGACTTTATTACCTAGATTCCATCACATTTTTCCCGGGGACACGATGGGCTTTGCCAGCGACACCATGGATGCTATGGATTTTCCTCTTTCTCATTGCCCTTGACTCAAAGGAGGGTATCTAGAACACCATAATGACATCTACTGTCACACCATTTTCCTCTGGACTGTGACACACAAGAAAAACCCATGTGGCTGACAGAGTATTGGTGTTCCGGCCAGGTGTCAGGCCTGTGCCTCTGAGGTGGGAGAGCCGAGTTCAGGACATTGGTCCACCTGAGACCTCCAAGCTCCACGTAATATCAAATGGTGAAAGGTCTCCCAGAGATCTCCATCTCAATGCTAAGACCCAGCTCCACTCAACAACCAGCAAGCTACAGTTCTAGACACCCTATGCCAAACAACTAGCAAGAAGGGAACACACAACAGAACGGATAAGTGACCTGGAAGATAAAAAGGTGGAAATAACTACTGCAGAGCAGAATAAAGAAAAAAGAATGAAAAGAATTGAGGAAAGTCTTAGAGACCTCTGGGAAAACATTAAATGCACCAACATTTGAATTATAGGGGTTCCAGAAGAAGAAGAGAAAAAGAAAGGGACTGAGAAAATATTTGAAGAGATTATAGTTGAAAACTGCCTTAAAATGGGAAAAGAAACAGTCAAGTCCAGGTAGTACAGAGAGTCCCATTCAGGATAAATCCAAAGAGAAAAATGCCAAGACACATATTAATCAAACTATCAAAAATTAAATACAAAGAAAAAATATTAAAAGCACAAGGGGAAAAACAACAAATAACATAAAAGGGAATCCCCATAAGGTTAACAGCTGATCTTTCAGCAGAAACCCTACAAGCCAGAAGGGAGTGGTATGACATATTTAAAGTGATGAAAGGGAAAAACCTACAACCAAGATTACTCTCCCCAGCAAGGATCTCATTCAGATTAGATGGAAAAATTAAAACCTTTACAGACAAACAAAAGCTAAGAGAATTTAGCACTACCAAACCAACTTTACAACAAATGCTAAAGGAAATTCCCTAGGCAGGAAACACAAGAGAAGGAAAAGACCTACAATAACAAACCCCAAACAATTAAGGAAATGGTAATAAGAACATACATATCAATAAATACCTTAAATGTAAATGGAAAAAATGCACCCACCAAAAGACACAGACTGGCTGAATGCATACAAAAACAAGATCCATACATATGCTGTCTACAAGAGACCCACTTCAGATCTAGAGACACATACAGACTGAAAGTGAGGGGATGGAAAAAGATATTCCATGCAAATGGAAATCAAAAGAAAGCTGGAGTAGCAACTCTCATATCAGACAAAATAGACTTTAAAACAACGACTATTACAAGAGACAAAGAAGGACACTACATAATCATCAAGGGATCAATCCAAGAAGACATAACAATTTTAAAGATCTATGCACCCAACATAGGAGTACCTCAATACATAATGCAAATGCTAACAACCATAAAAGGGGAAATCGACAGTAACACAATCATAGCAGGGGACTTTAACACCCCACTTTCACAAATGGACAGATCATCCAAAATGAAAATAAATAAGGAAACACAAGCTTTAAAGCATACATTAAACAAGATGGACTTAATTGATATTTATAGGATATTCCATCCTAAAACAACAGAATAAACTTTCTTCTCAAGTGCTCATGGAACATTCTCCAGGATAGATCATATCTTGGGTCACAAATCAAGCCTTGGTAAATTTAAGGAAATTGAAATCGCATCAAGTACCTTTTCTAACCACAACACTATGAGACTAGATATCAATTACAGGAAAAAAATCTGTAAAAAATACAAACACATGGAGGCTAAACAATACACTACTTAATAACCAAGACATCTCTGAAAAAGTCAAAGAGGAAATAAAAAAATACCTAGAAACAAATGAGAATGAAATCACAACAACCCAAAATCTAAGGGATGCAGCAAAAGCAGTTCTAAGAGGGAAGTTTATAGCAATACAATCCTACCTCAAAAAACAAGAAACCTCTCAAATAACCAACCTAACCTTACACCTAAAGCAATTAGAGAAAGAAGAACAAAGAAACCTCAAAGTTAGCAGAAGGAAAGAAATCATAAAAATCAGATCAGAAGTAAATGAGAAAGAAATGAAGAAAACGATAGCAAAGATGAATAAAACTAAAAGCTGGTTCTTTGAGAAGATAAACAAAATTGATAAACCATTAGGCAGACTCATCAAGAAATAAAAGAGAGAAAACTTAAATCACTGGAATAAGAAATGAAAAAGGAGAGGTAACAATGACACTGCAGAAATACAAAGGATCATGAGAGATTACTACAAGCAACTATATGCTAATAAAATGGACAACCTGGAAGAAATGAACAAATTCATAGAAAAGCACAACCTTCTGAGGCTGAAACAGGAAGAAATAGAAAAACAGACCAATCACAAACACTGAAATTAAGACTGTGATTAAAATTCTTACAACAAACCAAAGTCCAGGACCACATGGCTTCACAGTCAAATTCTATCAAACATTTAGAGAAGAGCTAAAACCTAACCTTCTCAAACTCTTCCAAAATATAGCAGAGGGAGGAACACTCCCAAACTCAATTTACGAGGACATCATCACCCTGATACCAAAACCAGACAAAGATGTCACAAAGTAGAAAAATTACAGGCCAATATCACTGATGAACATAGATGAAAAAGTCCTCAACAAAATACTAGCAAACAGAATCCAATAGCAATTAAAAGGATCATACACCATGATCAAGTGAGGTTTATCCCAGGAATGCAGGATTCTTCAATGTATGCAAATCAATCAATGTGATACACCATATTAAAAACTGAAGGAGAAAAACCATATGATCATCTCAATGGATGCACAAAAAGCTTTTGTCAAAATTCAACACCCGTTTGTGATAAAAACCCTCTAGAAAGTAGGCATAGAGGGAACTTACCTAAGCACAATAAATGCCATATATGACAAACCAACAGTCAACATTGTTCTCAATGGTGAAGAACTGAAACCATTTCCACTAAGATCAGGAACAAGACAAGGTTGCCCACTCTCACCACTCTTATTCAACATAGCTTTGGAATGTTTTAGCCACAGCAATCAGAGAAGAAAAAGAAATAAAAGGAATCCAAATTGGAAAAGAAGAAGTAAAGCTGTCACTGTTTGCAGGTGACATGATACTATACATTGAGAATCCTAAAAGTGCTTCCAGAAAACTACTAGAGCTAATCAATGAATTTGGTAAAGTAGCAGGATACAAAATTAATGCACAGAAATCTCTAGCATTCCTATACACTAATGATGAAAAATTTGAAAGAGAATTAATGGAAACACTTCCATTTAACATTGCAAATAAAGAATAAAATACCTAGGAATATACCTACCTAAGGAGACAAAAGACCTGTATGCAGAAAACTATGAGACTGATGAAAGAAATTAAAGATGATACAAATAGATGGAGAGATATACCATGTTCCTGGACTGGAAGAATCAACACTGTAAAAGTGACTATACTATCCAAAGCAATCTACAGATTCAATAAAATCCCTATGAAACTACCAATGGCTTTTTTCACAGAACTAGAACAAAAAAATTCACAATTTTTATGGAAACACAAAAGACCCTGAATAGCTAAAGCAATCTTGAGAAAGAAAAACGTAGCTGAAGGAATCAGGCTCCTGGACTTCAGACTATACTACAAAGCTACAGTAATCAAGACAGTATGGTACTGGCACAAAAACAGAAATATAGATCAATGGAACAGGATAGAAAGCCCAGAGATAAACCCACGAACATATGGTCACCTTATCTTTGATAAAGAAGGCAAGAATATACAATGGAGAAAAGACAGCCTCTTCAATAAGTGGTGCTGGGAAAACTGGACAGCTACATATAAAAGAATGAAATTAGAACACTCCCTAACACCATACACAAAAATAAGCTCAAAATGGATTAAAGACCTAAATGTAAGGCCAGACACTATAAATCTCTTAGAGGAAAACACAGGCAGAACTCTTTATGACATACGTCACAGCAAAATCCTTTTTGACCCACTTCCTAGAGAAATAGAAATAAAAACAAAAATAAACTAATGGGACCTAATGAAACTTAAAAACTATTGCATAGCAAAGGAAACCACAAACAAGACGAAAAGACAACCCTCAGAATGGGAGAAAATATTTGCAAAGGAAGCAACTGACAAAGGATTAATCTCCAAAATGTACAAGCAGCTCATGCAGCTCAATATCAAAAAAACAAACAACTCAATCCAAAAATGGGCAGAAGACCAAAATAGACATTTCTCCAAAGAAGATATACAGATTGCCAACACATGAAAGGATGCTCAACATCACTAATCATTAGAGAAATGCAAATCAAATCTACAATGAGGTATTACCTCACACCAGTCAGAATGGCCATCATCAAAAAATCTACAAACAATAAATATGGAGAAAAGGGGACCTTCGTGAACTGTTGGTGGGACTGTAAATTGAAACAGCCACTATGTAGAACAGTATGGAGGTTCCTTAGAAATCTAAAAATAGAACTACCATATGACCCAGCAATCCCACTACTGGGCATATACCCTGAGAAAACCATAATTCAGAAAGAGTCATGTATCACAATGTTCAGTGCAACTCTATAATAGCCAGGACATGGAAGCAACCTAAGTGTCCATTGACAGATGAATGGATAAAGAAGATGTGGCACATATATACAATGGAATATTACTCAGCCATAGAAAGAAATGAAACTGAGTTATTTGTAGTGAGGTGGATGGACCTAGCGACTGTCATACAGAGTGAAGTAAGTTAGAAAGAGAAAAATAAATACCGTATGCTAACACATATATATGGAACCTAAAAAAAAAAAAGCTTCTGAAGAACCTATGGGCAGGACAGGAATAAAGATGCAGACGCAGAGAATGGACTTATGGACTTAGAGTGGCATGCACTTATATATAATACCAAATGTAAAACAGATAGCTTGGCAAGCAGCCACATAGCACAGAGAGATCATCTCGTGCTTTGTGACCATCTAGAGGGGTGGGATAGGGAGGGTGGGTGGGAGACACAAGAGGGAGGAGATATACGTATATGTATAGCTGATTCAATTTGTTATAAAGCAGAAACTAACACACCATTGTAAAGTAATTATACTCCAATAAAGATGTTAAAAAAATTTGCACAACATAGTGAACAAACTTGGGTTCTTTAAGACATATATAGAATATGCAACCAACAATATGGTAACATATTTTTTAACAAACACACAGGGAAGATTTATAAAAATGCATCACTTACTAAGCCATCATGCAAATTCCAAATACTTTCAAGAATTACTATCATAAAGACCAAATTTTTCTGACCACAATGCAATTTTAAAAATTGAATATGAATGGAAAACAAGGGTGCGCACGTGCATATGCACACATATATACATTTCTAAATAATTTATGTGTAAAGAAGGAAGAACCCCTAATGGAAATTATAGAATACTTAGAACTGAATAGCAATGAGACTTACAGGCATTAAATCTTGTAGGACATAGGCAAGGTGATGCTTAAAGAAAATATTATAGATTTAAATATTTAGGATAGCAAAGTGGAAAGGGTTGAAAGTTAATAAGAAAACCACTTAACAAGCCAGAAATAAAAAGAAGAAATACACCCATATAAGGAATAAGGAAGTAATTGTTTTTTTATTTTAAAAAGCGGAGTTAGTGAAAATAGAAACAAAGTTGTTAACAAGAGTTTCACACACAGTTTGGCCCACAGAGATGCTCTAAATTGACAGCCCCACCTATGCGTTCAGAACTTCCAAATAAATGTTTAGGCTCTATCTCTCAGTCATTAACATACAACCAAGGATTGTCAGATATAAAAGGAAAGCCTCTAATATGAAAGGCAAATAAATCTGAAGAAATGGGGGAAGGCGAATGGAAAAGCAATTTGGATAATGTGGAGATTACTCAGAAAGGAGATAAAACAAACCTTCATGTGCTATGCAGCTACTTCCCACTAGCAGCCGCATAGCACAGGGAGATCAGCTCGGTGGTTTGTGACCACCTAGAGGGGCGGGATAGGGAGGGTGGGAGGGAGGGAGACGCAAGAGGGAAGAGATACGGGAACATATGTATATGTATAACTGATTCACTTTGTTATAAAGCAGAAACTAACACACCATCGTAAAGCAATTATACTCCAATAAAGATGTTAAAAAATAAAACCTTCAGAAAAAGTTATCATTAAAATCTTCAAGAGATTTAAGGAAAGACAAGGCTTTAATGATGCAATAACAGAATGCTAGAATAAAAGGAATATATAGGGAACAAAATTGAATGTATGATGGCAGAATTTTAAAAATCAAGAAAGGAGATAAATTAACCATAAAGTAAAAAGAGGGTAAGTTGATCCCAGTAGAAAAAAGATCCTCAAATTAGAGAATAATTTCACTGTGTCCACCATCCAAAAAGAGAGAACAGATAAAATAAAGGAGGATATCATATGAAATAATTCAAGATTTATCAGAAATGAGAGACATGATTTTCTAGATTAAAAGTGTAGAGCACAATGGATTATAATAAGCCCACTCTAAGGCATATTATTGTAAACTTTCTGACCACTGAGGACAAAAAAAGTTCCTTAAATGACAGAGGGGAAAAACAAGTGACATAGATGAGATCAAGAACCACAGTGGCTTCAGATATTTCCACATCAATACAGAAAACTAGCAGAAAATGAGCAATGCCTTCAAAATTATGAAGGAAAATATTTTCTAAATTAGATTTCTGTACCCACCCAATACCAATTAAATAGAAGGAAAAAAGTATAGATATTTCCAGAAATAGATAATCTAAAATTTTTCCCTGCTATATACCCTTTCTCAGAAAGTTACCAAAGAGCGTGTTGCTTCAAAACTAGGAAGTAAAGCAAGAAAGAGAAATACAAGAAATGAAAGTTTAATGCAGAAGAAGGATGCAAGGTATTCCCAATATGGTACTGACACAAACTATCCAAATTTGATCATGTTTGAGATGTTTAGACAAGAAAAATTGAGGATCCCATAAAAATAGGCACCCTTCCTTCTAACATATACAAATGGGCATGATTAAAGTCAATGGAGAGGCATCATTTGTCCTGATGAGACCTGAAGGATGCTGGCATAAGGATGAGTCTGAAAACTGAGACACAAAGTATATATTCCTAAAATGAGTGGATTTGCTAAACCTGGTGATTTTTATTTGAGTCAACGAATTAGCAAAAACTTTGATACCCACAGACTGAAACAAAATCTGAAACATATAAGAATTTATCCTATATATGCAAGTATAGTTGTATATGCATAGAATAGCTCTGGAAAGATACATCTGATTGCCACTGGTAAGGGGAACTTGGTGAAAGGAATATGAGGGAAACTTATTTTCCACCACTTACCTTTCATTTCTTTTGAATTTTATAACATATGTACATATAGAATAACCAAAATGAGTAAAATAAAATATATTTCCTACACCATTTGATCCAATAATTTCACCTCCAGGAATTTATCCCAAGATACATCTGCACATATGCAAACTGATACATACACAAAGTTATTTGTTGCAGTTAAAGTTTTAGCAGTAAAACACTGGATATAATTTTATGTCCTCTAATTTTTTTAGAAAAATAGTAAAATAAATTATATATATCCATAGAGGACTACACCACGCACCCACAAAAGAGATTGAAAAAAACTCATTATTTCCTGATATGGAAAGATCTCCAACAGATACTATTAAGTGCAAAAGGTTAGAAGAACAGAAGCATGTATAGTATTCTACCACTTAAGAAAATGTAAAATTATTTACTTATATATATTCGTGTTTACTTATATATTTGTACCTTATCTAGAAGGATAAACAAGAAATTGATAATATTAGTTATTAGAGGGTAGCGATGTCAGGAAAGCAAGAATGAGAGAGAGATTTTCCACTACATATCTTTCTCCACCTTCCGAATTTTAATCATGTAAATATATTACCATGTAAAAATGTTCAAAATAAAATTCGAACAGCAAGACAAAGATATTAACAGAAAAATCAGTAATATTTGAAATAAAAAAGGGATACAACTACTGATACAGAAGAGAGGTAAACAATATAGATCATTATCACTAATTTTGTGCCAATATGTATTAAAATATAGAGAAAATTAACAAATTCCTGGATAAATATAACTTATCAAAACTAGCTTAAAAAGAATATAAAAATAATTACCATAAATGACATTGGGCCAGTAATTTTTCAATGTTTCACAAAGAAAACAATGGTCTCAAACTTCTTTATAGGTAAATTCTACCAAATATTTAAGAAACAGTAAGATACAAAGGACAGGATTTTTATCTGTTTTGTTCTGCACTATATCTCCAATCTCTAGAGCAATTTTAGACCTATAGTAGACTTTCTGTTCACTTAATGGGACTGGTGTCAACTTAATTCTGAAAACAGACCTGAACAGTATATGCACACAATATCTCCCTAAACCTAGTAAAGAGCATCTTACCAGAGACCTGGAAGAAACATCATCTCAAATTATTTTCTGTAAAATTAGTAACAGGATAAGCTTTCCCAATAAAAGAACTTCTTATTCAGCACTGGAGGTGAACATAGCCAGAAAATAGTATTAATGAAAATAAAAGCTAAAAAGATTAGAATGATAGAAACAAAATTGTCATTATTCAGAGATGATATAATTATCTACATAGAAAACCCAAATGATTTTCCAGACTAGTTACTAGAATTAATAAGAAAATTTGGCAGTAGCTAGACTAAAATTCATATACAAATATTATGCCTCTATATAACATCAATAAACAGAAAATATTTTTAAAGTATTATTTTAAATACCATAAAATATATGAGGCACCTAGACATAAATATATTAAAACATGGGCAATATTTTCATGGAGAAAATATAAGCCTAAAGTGAAAGAATATATAGAGAACTATATAAATGGAAATTTATACCATATTCATAGATAAGGATACTCTTTATCATGAAAATACCAGTTGTCCTATATAATTACTTTAAATATAAGTGATCCAAATACACTAACTAAAAGACAGAAATGAACAGAGTGGAGTTAAGAAAAGAATTACCCAACTACATGCTGCATATAGGAAATTCACTTTAAACAAAACAACACAGGTAGGTTGAAAGTAAGATAATAGAAAAAGATATATCAGGCCAATGTTAATCAAAGTAAATTGGGTTAAAAGTAAAACAATGAAAAAAGATATGCATCACTCAGGATAAAATATTGAAAATAGTTATGTAACTATCAGAAAAGAGAACTTCAGAATAAGGGCTATTATCATAGGAGGGACATTTTTTAATGATAATAACTTCTTCAGAAAGGCAGAACAATCCTAAACATGCATGCACCTAATAACAGCACTTCAAAATTCATGAGGTAACAACTGACAGAACTGAAAGGAGAAATACACAAACCCAAAATTAGAGTTGGAAACTTCCACACTGTATAATTAAGTTTTAAATAGTTTCTAAATATAAATAAAGAAACTGAGAGAAAAATGAAATCTTTTATAAAAATGATTCAAGAGAAGCTGATGGATATGGAAGACAAAGGAGATCCAACGTATACATAATTTGTGTTCATAATAAATAGAATGCACCAATAGAATGCACCAAATGGTCCAGAATAAATACTTTAAAAAATCCTTCATGAATGAGAAACACTTGAACCTGCACATTGACATTATACAGGGAGAAAAATACTGAGTTGTCTATAAGGGGATTAGAAATCCACACTATCCCAGATACTTTCACAGCAGCAGTCAGTGCCAGAAGACAATGGAGAATGACTCGTGGCTTTTTACTTTGTATTAGTTTCTGAAGATTGATATAAAAAATTTTTAAATATATCTTATTTATGGCTTTATGAGGAAATAGAATGAAGTATAGAAGAACATGAACTATGCTGGGTATTAGAATTCTGGGATCCAGGTCCCAGATCTCCCCTTTACCCTCCATATCCTTGAGTAAGTTACTTCACTTGTCCTAACTCGAGGCGAAAACTATGTGGAAATCCCAATCTCAAAGGCATGGTGATGCTCTGGCTGCCAAGACTGGCCCTGAGGAGCAGGTCGATGATTCTATACTCTATATCCAAAAAGAGTACTACGATGAGGCATGATCCAAGAGAATGCTTGTATCAGAAAGAATCAGTCTATTGAGTAAAGGAAATGTTCCAGGTGAGGTAGGAGAAGTACAGGCTATGACTGAATGGCAATGTAAAGTGGCTAAGAGCACAGGGTTTGGGGTCAAACCTTTACAGATTTGAATCTGAAGTCAGCTACCTTACTTGCTGTATGACCTTGGATAAATCACTTTCCTCACCTGTAAAATAAAGATAGTAATCCTCCTTTCACAGAATTAAGTTTTATATTGTTTGAGAGACACACATATCAGTGTTTGGTACAGAGTTGGTGCTTAATAAATTGTAAGTATCATTATTCAACAAATTCTATGCTTCACCATATGTGAGCCAGACTCCTGCTAAGTGCCCTGCCCTAGCTTGTATTGGCTCATAAGTTAACAGGGTTGAGCCTGTAGAGGAAAGGAATTCCTTATGCCCCTGTAGGGAGCTAGGCAAGGCAGGAGTAAATTTAGTGCCACTTAGCTTCAATTTTGTCATTTCTACAATAAAAGGATTTAACCAGACAATCTCTAAGGACCTTATAGCTCATAGCTCTAAAACTCTTTGATCTATGAACCAAATCTAATGTGTATTCTATATTTAAAATTGATATATTGTTAGATCAGGTGGGAATTGCTAAAATCATATCATCTATTGATTTATATAAAGGGTTATGGTAAATGACCTTGGGTAAAGAATATAATCTAAAATGGTTTTTGTAACATCAAATGGAGTGTAAAGATTTAATGGCTTACCCTTTGAACTGAGGACCTCTTAGATTCATATATTCTTACAATTTAAAAGAATCTTAGAAGCCAACTTGTCAAATCTTCCAACCATTGGAGGAACCCCTTCTATTGTATCCCCACAATTTTCACAAACTGGTTTGAATATATCTCATGACAGGGACCTCACTGCCCCACAAGATACCTTTTCCAGTTTTGGAATTCTAATATTAAAGCACTCTTTTATGTTTATTTTGAAACCAAAACATTTTTAAGCCCCAAATTTTCCTTCTTGAATACAATGACCCTTCATATTTGAAGCAACTATCAAGCATCCCCTTATCTCTCTTCCATGCTATACAACCTTAATCACTTCAGCCATTCTCCATATAAGTTTCTGGACCCCGTAACACCCTGACTTCATTCTCTGGGGCCACTTTGTAGCTCAGTTAAAATGTAGTCCCTGAATTAAGTACAGTACTCCAAAAATGGTGCAAGAGGGAACACTCACCCCCAGTAGGTGGTACATGATGTCCCTCTTAATTCCAAAGACTGACATTTGACTGACTTAAACAGACATTTCTCCAAAGGAGACATAAAATGGCCAACAGGTATATGGGAAAATGCTCATAGTCACTAATCATCAGGGAAATGCAAATCAAAACCACAATAAGACATTACTTCATACATAACAGGATGGTTATTACCAACAAAAACAAAAGACAACAAGGGTTGGCAAGAATGTGGAGAAACTGGAACCTTTTTCTACTGCTGGCGGGAATGAAAACTGGTGCAGCTGCTTTGGTAAACAGTATGGAGGGTTCTCAAAAAATTAAAAATAGAACTATCATCTGATTCAGCAATCCCATTTCTGAGTATTTATCCAAAAGAACTGAAATCAGGATCTCAAACAGATAATAGCATTCCTATGCTCATTGCAGCATTACTCACAATCACCAAGATGCATAAATAATCTAAATGTCCATTGACAGATGAATGCATAAAGAAAATGTGGTACATACAGTGGAAACGTGGTGTATACATACATATTTAGTTTTAAAGAATAAAATTCTGCAATATGAGACAACACATGAACCTGAGGACATTATGCTAAGTAAAATAAGTCAGTCACAGAAAGACAAATACTGCATGATTCCACTTATATGAGGTATCTAAAAGAGTCAAATTCAGAGAATCAAAGAGTGGAATGTGGCTAGGGAGTGGGAAATGGGGAGTTACTAAACAATGGCCATAAAGTTTCGGTTAAATATGTTCTAAAGATAAATAAGTTCTAAAGATATACTGTATAACGTTCTACTTATCATCAACAATAATGTACTTTACACTTAAAAATTTGTAAAGAGAGTAGATGTCATGTTTTGTTCTTACAACAATAAAATAATTTTTATGGAATGATACAAATAAAAAAATAGGATTTATGTTTGTGAAGCTCCACTTCATTGTTGGCTCTTATTATACTCATTACTTTGGCCATGGTGTCCTCATCTACAAAATAAGAGCCTAAGCTACAAGATCAATGATATATTTTTAATTTTATACAATTTTTAGGATTACTTCCCATTTACAGTTATTACAAAATATTGGCTATATTCCCCGTGTTGTATAATACACCCAACAATTGTTGTATAATACACCCAACAGTTTGTACCTCCCACTCTCCCATGCCTACTTTGCTCCCCAGACCCCACTGGTAACCACTAGTTTGTTCTCTATATCTGTGAATTTGCTTCTTTTTTTAAAATTTACTAGTTTGTTGTATTTTTTAGATTCCACATATAAGTGATAATATACAGTATTTGTCTTTCTCTGACTTATTTCAATTAGCATAATGCCCTCCAAGTCCATCCATGTTGCTGTAAATGGCAAAATTTCATTCTTTTTATGGCCAAGTAGTATTCCAGTGTGTGTGTGTGTGTATGTGTGTGTGTGTGTGTGTGTGTATGATATCTTCTTTATCTACTCACCTGTGAATGGACATCTAGGTTGCTTCCATGTCTTGGCAATTGTAAATAATGTTGCTATGAACATTGGGGTGCATGTATCTTTTTGAATTAGTGTTTTTGTTTTTTTCATACATATACCCAGGAGTAGAACTGCTGGGTCATATGGTAAGTTCTATTTTTAGCTTTATGAGAAACCGCCATGCTGTTTACCACAGTGGTTGCACCAATTTACATTCCCATCAACAGTATACAAAGGCTCCCTTTTCTCTTCATCCTCACCAATACTTGTCATTTGTGTTCTTTTTAATCATAGCCTTTCTGACAGGTGTGAGGTGATATCTCATTGTGGTTTGGATTTGCATTTCCCTGATTATTAGTGATATTGAACATCTATTCATGTGCCAGTTGGCCATCTGCATTTGCTCTTTGGAGAAATGTCTATTCATTTCTTATGCCTATTTTTTAACCAAGGTGTTTGTTCTTTTGATGTTGAATTGTATGAGCTGTTAGTATATGTTGGATGTCAGTCCCTTATTGGTCATATCAACTGTAATATTGGTCATATCATATTTTCTCCCATTCATTTTTGTTTTGTTGATTATTTCCTTTGCTGTGCAAAAGCTTTTAAGTTTAATTAGGTCTCTCCTGCTTATTTTTGCTTTTATTTCCTTTACTTTAGGAGATGGATCCAAAATTATATTGCTATGATTTATGTCAAAGAGTGTTCTGCATATATATTCCTCTAGGAGTTTTATAGTAACCAGTCTTACATTTAGGTCTTTAATCCATTTTGAGTTTATTTTTGTATATGGTTTTAGAGAATGTTCTACTTTCATTCTTTTACATGTAGCTGTCCAGTTTTCCCAGCACAGTCTTTCCTCCATTGTATATTCTTGCCTCCTTTGTCAAATATTAATTGACCATAAGTGCGTGGGTTTATTTCTGTTCCATTGATCTATGTGTCATTTTTGTGCCAGTACCATACTCTTTTGATGACTGTAGCTTTGTAGTATAGTCTGAAGTCAGGGAGTGTGATTCCTCCAGCTCTGTTCTTTCTCAAGACTGTTTAGCTATTCTTTTTTTTCAGTTGTATGAACTCTTACTTCAAATTAAACCATATGTGGATCTCCAACAGGAAACAGAACCAATAGAAGTGTGCTGGTTGTACTCTGCCCATTTCATCCCTGCCTACTCAGTACCCCACCCTATTGCTCTCTGAGGGTTGCTATTAAAGCCTTGTCCAGAAAACCCTAGGAATCTATGGATACCTTGATCTCTCATTTTCCTTCAAGCCCTAAAATTCTCAATAAAAACAAACAAACAAAAAACCCCCCAGTTTTTCATATGAAATGTTGTCATGGCATGTAGCATAGTGGTTACCAATGTCAGTTCGAATCCCAGCTCTACTATGCTATGGATATATGATGTTGGGGAAGTTTCAGTGCCTGTTTCCTCATCTGTAGAATGAGGAGAATAACTGCCTTTACTTCAGAGGGATGCTATGATGATTAAATGATTTAACACACTCAAAGCCCTTAGAATAGTACCTGGTACTCAGCCTCATATCAGCTGCCAGCTCAAGCCTCCCCAAAATTTGATTTACATAGTTACATTTTTGAACCTAAATTCAGGACACTAAGCTTTTCTATATTTAATTTTTTTCTTAATATGGACTGAGCATTCAGGATTCAGGCTCAAGATAATTTTGAATCTTGATTCTGTCATCTTTTCCCCTATAATTTCTTTTCCCAGGACTCTGGCACCTGCATTTTTGATAAGCAAACTTCCTGTGCCTTCTTCCAGGTCACCAATCTCTTCTTAAAAATCAAGCTTGACTTTACTGAGTGGTTATGGCTAGAGATATAACCTGGCAATATTTATTCAGGGTGTATGTGGATATCATAAATATAATGTTTGGGTAAAACAGTAAATTACAATGTCAATGTCCAGAGGTCAGACATTTTGAAAATAAATGAGAGAGAGAGAAACTACCAAAACTTTGAAGTAGCCCAATCCATTCTGAAATTGCTTAGAAACCAAACAACATTTGAAAACCACAATTTATAATCCACAAAGCATTAAGAAAATTTCTCAGAGAAGAAATGAGCTTTTGCACCTTTACCAGTCTCCAGGGCTACATTCAATTCAGAAAATTTTCTTAGCACTGACAAAATAAATGTCAGCTCCCTAACTGTGCTTATAGGATTTTTCACTACTTTGACCCATCTGCCTCTCTCACCAATATTCCTGTCACATAAAACTTGTTCTCATTTCCACAAACACACCATATATATATATATATATATATATATATATATAGTGGTACGCAGGCCTCTCACTGCTGTGGCCTCTCCGGTTGCGGAGCACAGGCTCCGGACGTGCAGGCCCAGTGGCCATGGCTCACAGGCCCAGCTGCTCTGCGGCATGTGGGATCCTCCCAGACCGGGGCACGAACCTATGTTCCCTGCATCGGCAGGCAGACTCTCAACCACTGCGCCACCAGGGAAGCCCCCACACCATATTATTTTATACTGTGTCATCTGATATGCTAATCCTTCTCCCTATTAATACTTCTCCCCTTTTCTCTCTGTGACATACTTTCATTTATTCTTATAGACTCAATGCAAATATCATTTCTTCTGTGAAATTAACCCCAATTCCAAAATCACTGCTCCTTCTTCTGAGTTCCCCCACTGTATTATGTATTTCCTCTTTTAGAACCCTCACAATATTGTATCGTAATCAATTGTTTCCAAGTGTGTCTCACTGGCAGTAGCTAGCTAGGGAACATTGTATGATAACTCAACTAATGCCCAGTTTCTTGCATACTGTAGAACTTAGATGTTGAGCAAATGTTACAGTGTTCTAAACAGCAGAATTTAAAATTAACTTTAGGACTCTATCCTATCACTGATTCATTCAACAAAAGATTCTTGAACATTTACTATATGTCAGGCATTGTTTGAGCCACAAGAGATACAACATTAATCAAATCAGTCAAATATATTGTCTTCTGGGAGCTTATATTCTAATGCGGAAGATAAAATAAAAAGATAAAATAAGTTTAAAATAAGGTATGTTGAAAATTGACAATATTAAAGGGAAAAATAAATCCTGGTAGGAAGATAGGTACAAAAATATCAGGGGAAATAGTTGCAATTTTCAGATAAAGTGATAAGGAAAGTTCTCACAGAGGTGGTGCACTAGAGTAAAAATATGAAGGAAGTGAATAAGTGAGCCATGTGAAGCTAGCATGACAGACAGAGGAAAGAGCAAGATCAAGGATGAGAAGTGAAGACTGCCTGGTATGTCCAAGGACAGCACTTAGGCAATGTAGCTGAAGTGGGAAGATTAGGGGTGGGAAGAGAAATAACCAGGAGCCAGGTCCCACAGAGCCCTGTAGGTGAGTGTGAGGACTTTGGGTTTTAGTCTGATAAGATGGAACTCCAGTGAGAGTAATACGCAGAGAGTGATATGATCTAATTTATACTTTTATAGGGTCCCTCTGGCTGCTGTGATAATATAGATTTGAGGGAGGCAAGGGGGACAAAGACAGAAGCAAGACACCAATTAGGAAGTTACTGCAATGACACAGGTGAGACATGATGGTAGAGATGAGAAATGGTCAAATTTTATAAGAATTTGTCAGGATTTTCTGATGGATCACATAAAGGTTGTAAGAGAAATGGAAGAGTTAAGACTGAGTTCAATGTATTTTTATTCTAGCAGTTTAAGGACTGAAATTACACTAACTGAAATGGAAAAAGCATAAGAGAAACTAGTCTGGAGAAAGATCCAGAGCTTAGCTTTGGAGATGTTAAGTTTTCAGGCCTGATTAGACATCCAAGTGGTGATGCCCAGTAGGCTGTTAAGATATATAGGTCTGAATCAGGGAAGGCATCTGGATTGGAGGTAAGAATTGGGATGATATCAGCAGAGGGATGCTATTTAAAGCTATGAATCTGGACTAGATCAACTACAGAGTGATTATAGATAGAAAAAAAAGGGGGTCCAAGAGCTGAGCACTGAGGTACTCTAATATTTGGGAGATGGTGAGGCTGGGAGAAACCAGAAAAAAAAAAAAAAACTGAGAAGAAGCATTTTAAAAGGTAGGAAGAAAACCAGGCAAGTGTGGTAATCTAGAAGCCAAGAAGAGAAAGTTTTACAGAGAATAACAGAACACCTGTGTGTCAAGTGCTGTTGTGAATTTAAGTAAGATGAAGATGGAGAATAGCCATTGAATTTAGCAACATGGAAATCAAGGGTGACCTTGACAAGTTTAGTTTCAAAAGAGTAATGCTGGTGAAGGCTTAACTGGGGATGTAGGTGAGGATGGAGCAGAGGAATTAAAGCAATTAAAGAAATTTAAGGGGGAACTTCAAGATGGCAGAAGAGTAAGATGCAGAGATCACCTTCCTCCCCATAGATACATCAGAAATACATCTACATGTGGAACAACTCCTACAGAACACCTACTGAACGCTGGCAGAAGACCTCAGACCTCCCAAAAGGCAAGAAACTCTCCATGTACCTGGGTAGGGCAAAAGAAAAAAGAATAAACAGAGACAAAAGGATAGGGACGGGACCTGCACCAGTGGGAGGGAGCTGTGAAGGAGGAAATGTTTCCACACACTAGGAAGCCCCTGCGCGGGCGGAGACTGCAGGTGGCGGAGGGGGAAAGCTTTGGAGCTGTGGAGGAGAGCACAGCAACAGGGGTGTGGAGGGCAAAGCGGGGAGATTCCCGCACAGAGGTTCGGTGCGGACCAGCACTCACCAGCCCGAGAGGCTTCTCTGCCCACCTGCCGGAGCGGGCGGGGCTGGGAGCTGAGGCTCGGGCTTTGGTCGGAGCGCCGGGAGAGGACTGCAGTTGGCGGCGTGAACACAGCCTGCAGGGGGTTAGTGTGCCACGGCTAGCCGGGAGGGAGTCCGGGGAAAAGACTTTTTCTTCCCTCTTTGTTTCCTGGTGCGAGAGGAGAGGGGATTAAGAGCGCCGTTTAAAGGAGCTCCAGAGACGGGCGCGAGCTGCGGCTATCAGCACGGACCCCAGAGACGGGCGAGAAACGCTAAGGCTCCTGCTGCCGCCACCAAGAAGCCTGTGTGCGAGCACAGACCACTATCCACACCCGCCTTCCGGGGAGCCTGTGCAGCCTGCCACTGCCAGGGTCCCGAGATCCAGGGACAACTTTCCCAGGAGAACACACGGTGTGCCTCAGGCTGTTGCAATGTCACACCAGGCTCTGCTGCTGCAACCTGCCCCGCTCTCCATACCCCTCCCTCCCCCCGGCCTGAGTGCGCCAGAGCCCCCGAATCAGCTGCTCCTTTAACCCCCTCCTGTCTGAGCGAAGAACAGATGCCCTCAGGTAACCTACACGCAGAGGAGGGGCCAAATCCAAAGCTGAACCCCAGGAAATATGAGAACAAAGAAGGGAAAGGGAAATCTCTCCCAGCAGCCTCAGGAGCAGCAAATTAACTTTCCACAATAAACTTGATGTACCCTGCATTGGTGGAATACCTGAATAGACAATGAATCATCCCAAATTGAGGAGGTGGACTTTGGGAGCAACGATACATATATTTTTTTCCCTTTTTCTCTTTTTGTGAGTGTGTATGTGTATGCTTCTGTGTGTGACTTTGTCTGTAGAGCTTTGCTTTTACCATTTGCCCTAGGGATCTGTCCGGATTTTTTTGTATAGTTTTTAGCGCTTGTTATCATTGGTGGATTTGTTTTTTGGTTTGGTTGCTCTCTCTTTTTTTTACTTAAAACTTTTTTTCAATAATTTAAAAAATTTTTTTATTTTAATAACTTTATTTTATGTTATCTTCTTTCTTTCATTTCATTTTTTTCCCCCTTCTATTCTGAGCCGTGTGGATGACAGGCTCTTGGTGCTCCAGCCAGGCATCAGGGCTGTGCCTCTGAGGTGGGAGAGCCAAGTTCAGGAGACTGGTCCACAAGAGACCTCCCAGCTCCACGTAATATCAAACAATGAAAGCTGTCCCAGAGATCTCCATCACAATGCCAAGACCAAGCTCCACTCAACGACCAGCAAGCTACAGCACTGGAAACCCTATGCCAAACAATTAGCAAGACAGAAACACAACCCCACCCATTAGCAGAGAGGCAACCTAAAATCATACTAAGTACACAAACACCCCAAAACACACCACCAGACTTGGACCTGCCCACCAGAAAGACAAGATCCAGCCTCATCTAACAGAACACAGGCACTAGTCCCCTCCACCAGGAAGCCTACACAACCCACCGAACCAACCTTTGCCACTGGAGGCAGACATCAAAAACAACAGGAACTACAAACATGCAGCATGTGAAAAGGAGACCCCAAACACAGTAAGTTAAGCAAAATGAGAAGACTGAGAAACACAATGGATGAAGGAGCAAGGTAAAAATCCACCAGACCTAACAAATGAAGAGGAAATAGGCAGTCTACCTGAAAAAGAATTCAGAATAATGATACTAAAGATGATCCAAAATCTTGGAAAGAGAATGGAGAAAATACAAGAAATGTTGAACAAGGACTTAGAAGAACTAAAGAGCAAACAAACAGTGACAAATAGCACAATAAATGAAATTAAAAATTCTCCAGAAGGGATCAATAGCAGAAAAATGGAGGCAGAAGAACGGATAAGTGACCTGGAAGATAAAATAGTGGAAATAACTACTGCTGAGCAGAAAAAAGAAAAAAGAATGAAAAGAATTGAGTAGAGTCTCAGAGACCTCTGGGACAACATTAAACACACCAACATTCGAATATAGGGGTCCCAGAAGACGAAGAGAAAAAGAAAGGGACTGAGAAAATATTTGAAGAGATTATAGTTGAAACTTCCATAATATGGGAAAGGAAATAGTTAATCAAGTCCAGGAAGCACAGATAGTCCCATACAGGATAAATTCAAGGAGAAACACACCAAGACACATATAAATCAAGCTATCAAAAATTAAATACAAAGAAAAAATATTAAAAGCAGCAAGGGAAAAACAACAAATAACACACAAGGGAATCCCCATAAGGTTAACAGCTGATCTTTCAGCAGAAACTCTACAAGACAGAAGCGAGTGGCAGGACATATTTAAAGTGATGAGGGAGAAAAACCTACAACCACGTTTACTCTACCCAGAAGGATTTCATTCAGATTTGAGGGGGAAATTAAAAAGTTTACAGACAAGCAAAAGCTAAGAGAATTCAGCACCACCAAACCAGCTTTACAACAAATGCTAAAGGATCTTCCCTAGGCAGGAAACACAAGAGGAGGAAAAGACCTGCAATAACAAACCTGAAACAATTAAGAAAATGGTAATAAGAACATACATATCAATAATTACCTTAAATGTAAATGGATTAAATGCTCCAACCAAAAGACACAGACTGGCTGAATGGATACAAAAACAAGACCCATATATATGCTGTCTACAAGAGACCCACTTCAGACATAGGGACACATACAGACTGAAAGTGAGGGGATGGAAAAAAGATATTCCATGCAAATGGAAATCAAAAGAAAGCTGGAATAGCAATTCTCATATCAGACAAAATAGACTATTGCAAGAGACAAAGAAGGACACTACATAATCATCAAGGAATCAATCCAAGAAGATATAGCAATTGTAAATATTTATGCACCCAACAGAGGAGCACCTCAATACATAAGGCAAATGCTAATAGTCATAAAAGGGGAAATCGACAGTAACACAATCATAGTAGGGGACTTTAACATCCCATTTTCACAAATGGACAGATCATCCAAAATGAAAATATTAAGGAAACACAAGCTTTAAAGCATACATTAAACAAGATGGACTTAATTGATATTTATAGGACATTCCATCCAAAAACAACAGAATACACATTCTTCTCCAGTGCACATGGAACATTCTCCAGGATAGATGATATCTTGGGTCACAAATCAAGCCTTGGTAAATTTAAGAATATTGAAATCGTATCAAGTATGTTTTCCAACCACAATGCTATGAGACTAGATATAAATTACAGGAAAAAATCTGTAAAAAATACAAACACATGGAGGCTAAACAATACACTACTTAATAATGAAGTGATCACTGAAAGAGGAAATCAAAAAATACCTAGAAACAAGTGACAATGAAAACATGACGACCCAAAACCTATGAGATGCAGCAAAAGCAGTTCTAAGAGGGAAGTTTACAGTACTATAATCCTACTTTAAGAAACAAGCAACATCTCAGATAAACAACTTAACCTTACACCTAATGCAATTAGAGAAAGAAGAACCAAAAAACCCCAACTTTAGCAGAAGGAAAGATATCATAAATATCAGCTCAGAAATAAATGAAAAAGAAACAAAGAAAACAATAGCAAAGATCTATAAAACTAAAATCTGGTTCTTTGAGAAGATAAACAAAATCGATAAACCATTAATGAGACTCATTAATAAAAAAAGGGAGAAGACTCAAATGAATACAATTAGAAATGAAAAAGGAGAAGCTACAACTGACACTGCAGAAATACAAAGGATCATGAGAGGTTACTACAAGCAACTCTATGCCAATAAAATGGACAACCTGGAAGAAATGGACAAATTGTTAGTAATGCACAACCTTCTGAGACTGAACCAGGAAGAAACAGAAAATATGAACAGACCAGTCACAAGCACTGAAATTGAAACTGTGATTAAAAATCTTCCAACAAACAAAAGCGCAGGACCAGATGGCGTCACAGACATATTCTATCAAACATTTAGAGAAGAGCTAACACCTGTCCTTCTCAAACTCTTCTAAAACATAGCAGAGGGAGGAACACTCCCAAACTCATTCTCCATGGCCACCATTACCTGGATACCAAAACCAGATAAAGATGTCACAAAACAGGAAAACTACAGGCCAATATCACTGATGAACATAGATGCAAAAATCCACAACAAAATACTAGCAAACAGAATCCAACATTAAAAGGATCATACACCATGATCAAGTGGGATTTATTCCAGGAATGCAAGGATTCTTCAATATACACAAATCAATCAACGTGATACACCATATTAACAAATTGAAGGAGAAAAACCATATGATCATCTCAATAGATGCAAAGAAAGCTTTCGACAAAATTCAACACCCATTTATGATAAAAACCCTGCAGAAAGTCGGCATAGAGAGAACTTACCTCAACATAATAAAGGCCATATATGACAAACCCACAGCCAACATCTTCTTTAATGGTGAAAAACCGAAACCATTTTTACTAAGATAAGGAATAAGACAAGGTTACCCACTCTCACCACTATTATTCAACATAGTTTTGGAAATTTTAGGCACAGCAATCAGAGAAGTAGAAGAAATAAAAGGAATCCAAATCGGAAAAGAAGTAAAGGTGTCACTGTTTGCAGATGACATGATACTATACATAGAGAATCCCCAAGATGCTACAAGAAAACTACTAGAGGTAATCAATGAATTTGGTAAAGTTGAGCGTTACAGAATTGTTGCATGAAATCTCTTGCATTCCTATACACTAATGATGAATAAATTTGAAAGTGAAATTAAGAAAACACTCCCTGGCACGCCGTGTCTGGGGCCGGCTGGTTCGCTAGACGCCGCTGGCAGGTTGGTGGCTAATGTAACAGTTTGCCAACCGAGGGGAGTTGTGAAGGGTGCGGGCTTGAGGGGCGCGCCACTGGCTTTGTGGGTCCATTGGCCGCCGCGTTTGTCCCAGAGCTGGGACCACAGGAGCAGAGACAAGAGGTAGTGAGGGTGGGGATGGCGATGGGGACCGGCCACCCCTCCTAGAGGAGGCAGTGTGCTAGCTCTGGGGACGGGTCGGTAGTGGGAGTGAGGGCTGCACGAACGCCGGTGCGCTTGGCCCTGCATCTCCATCCCCGGGGCGCCCCCACGTCTTAGGGGTGGGCCGGGACCCGTTTCCGGGAGTGAGAGCTGCTGTCTTCAGCTGGTGAGGCTCAGGTGAACTCGGGGTACTCGGTACCCAACGGCGTGGAACCTTACCATTCAAGGCACAGCGTCTGAGTAGGCAGCGGGGCCTGGTATGGGATGGAGAAGGGGAGCGGGCGGGACAACCCGAAGGGATGCTGAGGATGAGAGAGGCCCTTCTTCCATCCTAGCCTCCCCTAACGTCACCATCTCTCAGTTCCTGTCCAGGTCCAGCCCGGCTTTCCCTGCCAGCAGGGGAGCTCCAGGTGTAGGAAGGTAGTTGAGTCCTGGGTGGGCTGCACCCCAGGTGTAAAAAAAAAAAAAAAAAAGAAAACATTCCCTTTTACCATGGCAACAAAAAGAATAAAATATCTAGGAATAAACCTACCTAAGGAGACAAAAGACCTGTATGCAGAAAATTATAAGACACTGATGAAAGAAATTAAAGATGATATAAACTGATGGACAGATATATCATGTTCTTAGATTGCAAGTATCAACATTGTGAAAAAGACTATATTACCCAAAGCAATCTACAGATTCAATGCAATCCCTAACAAACTACCACTAGCATTTTTCACAGAACTAGAACAAAAAATTTCACAATTTGTATGGAAACACAAAAGTCCCCGAATAGCCAAAGCAATCTTGAGAAAGAAAAACGGAGTGGGAGGAATCAGGCTCCCTGACTTCAGACTATTCTACAAAGCTACAGTAATCAAGATAGTATGGTACTGGCACAAAAACAGAAATATGGATCAATGGAACAGGATAGGAAACCCAGAGATAACCCCACGCACATATGGTCACCTTATCTTTGATAAAGGAGGCAAGAATATACAGTGGAGAAAAGACAGCCTCTTCAATAACTGGTGCTGGGAAAACTGGACAGCTACATGTAAAAGAATGAACTTAGAACACTTCCTAACACCATACACAAAAATAAACTGAAAATGGATTAAAGACCTAAATATAAGGCTAGACACTATCAAACTCTTAGAGGAAAACATAGGCAGAACACTCTATGACATAAATCACAGCAAGATCCTTTTTGACCCACCGCCTAGAGAAATGAAAATAAAAACAAAAATAAACAAGTGGGACCTAATGAAACTTAAAAGCTTTTTACAGCAAAGAAACCATAAACAAGACAAAAAAACAACCCTCAGAATGGGAGAAAATATTTGCAAACGAAGCAACTGACAAAGGATTAAACTCCAAAATTTACAAGCAGCTCATGCAGCTCAATATCAGAAAAACAAACAACCCAATCCAAAAATGAGCAGAAGACCTAGAGACATTTCTCCAAAGAAGATATATAGATTGCCAGCAAACACATGAAAGAATGCTCAACATCATTAATCATTAGAGATATGCAAATCAAATCTTCAATGAGATATCATCTCTCACCTGTCAGAATGGCCATCATCAAAAAATCTACAAACAGGGCTTCCCTGGTGGCACAGTGGTTGAGAATCTTCCTGCTAATGCAGCAGACACGGGTTCGAGCCATGGTCTGGGAGGATCCCACGTGCCGTGGAGCAACTAGGCCCGTGAGCCACAACTACTGAGCCTGCGCATTTGGAGCTTGTGCTCTGAAGCAAGGAAGGCCGCGATAGTGAGAGGCCCGTGCACCACGATGAAGAGTGGCCCCTGCTTCCCACAACTAGAGAAAGCCCTTGTACAGAAACGAAGACCCAACACAGCAAAGATAAATATATTAATAAACTCCTACCCCCAACATCTTCTTCTTCTTCTTTTTTTTTTTTTTTTTTTGCGGTACGCGGGCCTCTCACTGTTGTGGCCTCTCCCGTTGCGGAGCACAGGCTCCGGACGCGCAGGCTCAGTAGCCATGGCTCATGGGTGTAGTCACTCCATGGCATGTGGGATCTTCCCAGACCAGGGCACAAACCCGTGTCCCCTGCATCAGCAGGCAGACTCTCAACCACTGCACCACCAGGGAAACCCCCCCACCAACATCTTCTTTAAAAAAAAAAAAATCTACTAACAATAAATGCTGGAGAGGGTGTGGAGAAAAGGGAACCCTCTTGCACTGTTGGTGGGAATGTAAATTGATATAGCCACTATGGAGAACAGCATGGAAGTTCCTTAAAAAACTAAAAACAGAACTACCATACGACCCAGCAATCTCACTACTAGGCATGTACCCTGAGAAATCCATAATTCAAAAAGACACATGCACCCCAATATTCAATGCAGCACTATTTACAACAGCCAGGTCATGGAAGCAACCTAAATGCCCATCAACAGATGAATGGATAAAGAAATGTGGTACATATATATAGAATGGAATATTACTCAGCTATAAAAAAGAATGAAGTTGGGTCATTTGTAGAGACGTGGGTGGACTTAGAGACTGTCATATAGAGTGAAGTAAGTCAGGAAGAGGAAAATAAATATTGTATAGTAATGTATACATGTAGAATCTAGAAAAATGGTACAGGTGAACCGGTTTGCAAGGCAGTAATAGAGACACAGATATAGAGAAGAAACATATGGAAACCAACATGTTATGGCTCAATATTACTCAGCCATAAAAGGAATGAAATTAGGTCATTTGTAGAGATGTGGATGGACCTAGAGACTGTCGTACAGAGTGAAGTAAGTTAGGAAGAGAAAAATAAATATAGTATAGTAATGCATGTATGTGGAATCTAGAAAAATGGTACAGATGAACAGGTTTGCAAGGCAGAAATAGAGACACAAATATAGAGAACAAACATATGGACACCAAGGGGGGAAAGTGGGAGGGGAAGGGAGAATGAATTGGGAGATAGGGATTGACATATATACACTAATACGCATAAAGTAGGTAAGTAATAAAAACCTGCTGTATAAAAACATAAAATAAAATTTTAAAATCTTCATTGTATTAAGTCACTGACACCTATTTTTTCCCCCCACAGCACAGCATAACATGATCCTGACTACAACACAGACACACCATTTTACCAGAGGTAACCATTTGGCCTATAAATGTCAATCCTTTAAGTCATAGCAAACATCACAGGTGCTTAAATAACAAGTTCTCTTATGATATAAAACGTAATTTGCTCCACAACCATTTGGTTTTCACACAGCACATCTGGTTTTTCGGAATACATCTATGTAAATTGGGTCATCTCTTTAATGATATTGTATTTACATCTGAGAACTGAAAAGAGAAGACTGACTGCAGGTTAAATAAGAAGTCCCTAGGTCTCTTAATTTGCTCTCTAAGCTCCTGTGATAACATATGTAAACACCCTGTAGGTAATTAGATTCTAAATTCTTCTTTGCTGTAATGATCCAGGTGTCACTGGAGTGATTTTTTTAAAAAGACATTTTTCCTACATAAAGCTATGACATATGAATTTTTTTCTTTCTTAATTAAACCTCTGCACAGTGAATAAAGCACCTTATTTAGACATTCAGAAATTTTTCTTTCCAGAACTTTCCAACTCAGCTAAGAGAGCCAGTGTAGCTGATTGAGGCAATTGTGTTGCCTTATAAAATACTGTCCCCAAAGAATCCTTTATAGCCACTCAGAGTCAGGATAGAGTCAACTATTAAGGTTTCTACCTGTATTGCTCAGTCTGCTCTTTCCCCCAATACTACCCCTATTAATCTGCTCCGGAACCACTCTGTTTTTCTGATGCTGGGATAGGGTTTGTTGAGGTATCTGTTTGGATTTTCTTTGGTTGCTTAATATTGGAGGAGAAGAACAGAAATGGTAGCTACAGCTGATGTTTGGATTTAGACCATGCCACCTAGAGCAGATACTGAAGAGAGGGTCACTGGAATGTCTCCTGCATCATGAACCTCTTGTTGAAAGTACTGAACGTATTTTCTACTCCACTGATAAAATGACAGGATTTATTAACCAGAATTTCTCTCTACTGCTTCTTTTATCACTGGCAGTAAGTTCCTCTAACAACATCACTATCCCAAATATTTGTTAAAGGCTTAAACAGTTTCAAATGTGTTCTCCTTTATTTAATTTATAGCTGTTTCTGAAAATGCACCATCCAGTGTTAGATGAAACAGCTTATGCCTCCTGTCATATTTCACATTTTGTTTTATGCTTTGGTAGATTTCACAGTGATCTCTTTTTAACCAGTAAAATTTGTTTTAGAGTACAAGATACCTTTAAACAGTAAGGTTGCAGAAAGAGTCCTATATCATGAAATCTTTTCATGGGCCTAAATAACAACAGTGCATCCTGCAGACCTTTAAAAATATATTTGGGCCTCTTAATTTTCATAGAGGTTAGTTGCATTCTCTCATGGCCTCATTTCACAAAAGCAATTGTAGTAGAGTGGGAGGCATGCTGA
This sequence comes from Phocoena sinus, assembly GCF_008692025.1. Classification (NCBI taxonomy): domain Eukaryota; kingdom Metazoa; phylum Chordata; class Mammalia; order Artiodactyla; family Phocoenidae; genus Phocoena; species Phocoena sinus. Next base: position 134,020,604 of record NC_045763.1, read on the forward strand.
ACCTGGACTCAGTTTACCTGGGTCTATATCCTAACTCTGCCACTTGGAAACTCTATAATTTGGGGCAAATCACTTAACTTCTATGAGCCTCATCACCCTCATCTGTGAATTAGGGCTAATAATACTTATCAACAGAGTTATTCTAAGGAGACAATACAGTACCCATGTAAATGTGCCTAGCACTGAGCCCGGCCCAAAATAGGCAATCAAGATTCATTATTAGGGGCTTCCCTGGTGGCGCAGTGGTTGAGAATCTGCCTGCCAATGCAGGGGACACGGGTTCGAGCCCTGGTCTGGGAAGATCCCACATGCAGCAGGCCCGTGAGCCACAATTACTGAGCCTGCGCATCTGGAGCCAGTGCTCCGCAACAAGAGAGGCCGCGATAGTGAGAGGCCCACGCACCGCGATGAGAAGTGGCCCCCACTTGCCGCAACTAGAGAAAGCCCTCGCACAGAAACGAAGACCCAACACAGCCATAAATAAAATTTTAAAAAACCCAAACATTCATTATTAGAATCTTCAGGTCATACACAATTTATCTAGCATGAGATCACATGAATTAATAATTTACATGGAGTCTTCTAGGGTGAAGTAATATGGAGAACTCCATGGCAATTTAAGGTGTTCTGGCCATTTAAGATTTAACTGATTTATTTCCTACCTCCGTAGGTAATACAGGTCCTACAGTTCAACTTGCTGCTATTTTGTTTTGAAATTTTATTCTTACCCTCTCCACCAAGGAACAGTCCTGTGGATTCCCCACAAGAGTTCTGGTTTCCTGTCACTCTCTACTGCCTCTTCCTCACTCAGTGCCAACAGAGCACAAAAGTTATGGAGTAAAACCTTGTTTTTAACTCAGAGATGCATTAGGGGCTGAGATGAGGATGGCACTAATTTACCTTTTATTCCTAAGAGAAGTTTCCTGGAGGAATCTGTGTCTGGAATACAAAGGAGTCTCCTCCAAACATTCCTTATAAGAACCTACATGCTGCCAAGCTCAGGGGCTGGAAGGAACATCTCAGGTTTAGAGCCAATAGTGACATTGGGGTCTCCCCCTTTCAACCTACAGGCAAGTGCTTCTGGGGAAAAAAGCATTTTTAAGTAGCAAACATGAGCCTTCAGTACAATCTGAACTTAGCTGACATACAATCCCCTAACTCAGCTAATGCTTGTGGGTGGCAGGAGGCTTCATCTAAGTCAGCTTAAGTGCCTTTTCTCTTCTCTCCCTCTCACGATTCTTTGCCACATAAGTGAACATCTTTCAAACTCTGTTGACTGTAATCCACAGTTTAAAAAATACATTTAACTTTGCAACTCAGTATTCAAACATACATGCACATGCGTGCACACACACACACACACACACACATACACACAATCAAAAATGTTATGCAACAATTCTTGCCATTACTATGTACTTGATTTCCACCCTATTATATTTCACTTTTTAATGCTAGTCATGACCTTTAAAATGGATTTTATGACTCTAATGGGTCACAGCCCATTGTTTTAAAAACACTGAGCCAGATTTTTAATAAGGAGCTACTAATCTAGAAAAGGAGTAAATGAGGTTCATACTTTAAAGTATATGGGAAGTTTAAGTTCTGTTAAAAGTACATGTAGGGTTCTGATAAGATAGAAAACATGTACTTTATCCTATTCCACCTACTAAGTAAAACTAAAAACTCTAGGAATTATATTTAAATAAACATAAGAAGGCTCTGAAAGGTTAAGACGAAGAAGTCAGATGGTCTAGGGACTAGGTGACCCAAGGAATGATGTACTACTGATTTTGTGGCCTTTCTTTTTGCCTCATATATCTCAGACTTGGAACTGAAGAAGCTGGCAACCTGGAAGTGCCAATGAATATAGACAAAAGTCAACTCTCTCTAAACAAAGGATCAAGAAAGGGAAAGCCCACAAAGATATAAACCTTTTAGACAATAAACACTATATGCCAAACACAACAGGTAAAACTATACCCATGCCAGCAAAGGCCAAGTGGAAAAGCCTAGACGAGGTTATAATGAGGTGCCCTAACCCACCCAACGTGCTGATGTCAGAGAAGGATGAGTAAGGAGCTGAAACTTCCATCCCTGTTGGATGGTAACGAGTTCTTCTCACCCCTGTCCACAGTATCATCAGAGACATTGTGAGGAGTCTGGGCTTCCACCTCCACCCAGTACTACCAAGGCAAGCCTCCACTTCACCACTGGTGTAGGTCTATTGGAGAGTAAGGACTTGTACCACTGCCCAGTGGTAACAAGGTGACCCCCACTGTGTAGTAGACACCACGTGAGGAGCAGTAATGATAAACTTCTAGTCCTCACAACCAAAGAGGTATAGATAGAAGCCAGAATACCTACCCCTGCCCAGAATTAACAAAGAGCCTTCCCCTCAACTGTCAGTGGTGGTTTAGTGGGGCACCTGAACTTCTACCCCCATATGGAAGTAATGAGTTGGTGACCCACCATTCCATTCCAGAGGAGTTTCATAGGAAAATAATTAAAACCAAGAGTTTAAATAAAATCTAGAGTCCCATAACATAACACCCAAAAGGCCCAGGTTTAAGTCAAAAATCACCATCATATCAAGAAACAGAAGATACTGAACTGAATGAAAAAAGATAACTCATACCATTATTAACATGACAGAAATTTTAGAATCATCTGACAAATATTTTAAACCAGCCATCATAAAAATGCTTCAATTATCAAATACAAACATGCTTGAAACAAATGAAAAAATATAAAATCCGTACAAAGAATAGTAATAAATAGCTAGTAAATAGAAGATATAAAGAAGAACCAACTGAAAATTTTAGAACTGAAAAATACAATAACCAAATTAAAAAATTCAACAGCAGAATGAATGAGGCAGAGGAAAGAATCAGTGAACTGGAACATAGAACAATAGAAATTACATATTCTGATGAGAGAGAAAATAGACTGAAAGAAAAAGAATAGAGACTTAGGGACCTTTGGGGCCATATATATAAAGTATCCATGTGATTGGAGTCTCAGGAGATGAGAAAAAGAGTAGGACTGAAAAAATATTCAGGGAAAGAATAGCTAAAAACTTTACAAATTAGGCAAAGAACGTAAACCTGCCAATTCAAAAAACTAACAGAAGTCTGACATGACTTAGCTAAGTCACAAGTGTGATTTATTATAGGAATGCAAGGGTGGCTCAACATAAGAAAATCAATCAATGTAATACACCACATTAATACAACTGAAAGAAAACAAAACAGATAATCACCTTAATTGTTGAAGGAAAAGCATTTGACAAAATCCAGCACTGTCTCATGATAAAAACGCTCAAAAAACTAGGGAAGGAAAGGAACTTACACAACATGATTAAGGGCTTCATGAAAAACCTGCAACTAACATCATACTCAATGGTAAAAGACTAAAAGATTTCCTTCTAAGATCAGGATGAAGACAAGGACGTCCACTTTCACCTCTGCTGTTTTACATTGTACTAGAAGTTCTAGCGAAAGCAATTAGGCAAGAAAAAGAAGTAAGAGGCATCCAAATTGTAAAGGAAGAAGTAAAACTGTATTTGCAGATAACATAATATTATATATAAAAAATCCCTAAGAATCCACAAGAAAGCTACTAGAGTTAATAAAATGAACTCAACAAAATTGCAGGTTACAAGATCAACACACAAAATTTAGTTGTGCTGTTACAGACCAGCAATAAACAATCCAAAGAGGAAATTAAGAAAATAATTCCATTACAATAGCATCCAAAAGAATAAAATAGCTACAAATAAATTTAAGCAGGGAAATAAAAGACTTGTACCTTAAAAATTGCAGAACGTTGCTGAAAGAAATATTAAAAGAACTTAAATAAATAAAAAGACAGGCTATAGCTATTCGTGAACTGGAATATTTAGCATTGTTAAGATGTCAATACTACCCAAAGTAATCCACAAAATCAACATAAATGCTTCCAAAGTTCCAATGGCATTTTTTTTTTGCAGAAATCAAAACGTCTATCTTCAAATTCAAATGGAATTACAAAAGAGGTTGAGTAGCCAATCTTGAAAAACAAAGAGTACTCACACTCCTTGATTTCAAAATTAATACAAACCTACACTAAATAAACAGAGCGGTACTTGCATAAGGATAGCTATATAGACCAATTGGGTCCAGAAATAAAGCCATATATCTAAGGCCAATTGATTTTTGACAAGGGTGCCAAAACCATTTAATGAGGAAACAGTGTCTTCAACAAATGATGTTAGGGCAACTGGATTTTCACATGCCAAAAAATGATGTTTGATCCCCTACCTCTCACTTCATACAAAAATTGACTCAAAACGGATAGACAACCTAAATTTAAGAACCAATACCATAAAACTCTTAGAAGAAAACAGAGACTTAAATATTAATGACCTTGAATTTGGCAACGGATTATTATTTATGACACACAAAGCATAAGAAACAAAAGAAAAAATAGACAAAATGGTCTGCATCAAAATTTTAAAACTTCTGCAACAAAGAATATTAACAAAAACAAAAAAACAAACAAACAAAAAAAAAACTTTGACTTCTGGTTTCTGGTCCAGCATAAGCTTTTAAGTTGTCACCACATCCCAACAAGTAAAAAAGCTTAACAAACTGGAAAATCAACAAGTCTTCTTAGATCCATAAGAGAAGTGAGGTGACAGGACAAACCACTGCCCTCAAAACTTGCAGAAATTGACAGGTGGAATCAGAGAATTAAAACTTACCTGAGCAATTATCCAAGAGCTTAAACCTCCAAAAGGACCAATGCTCAGATAGGAAAACCTGAACTGTAATTGACAACTGCTGGAGGCTTAGTGTGCACAACTCCGAGAGTTAAAAACACCAGGGGAACACATTCATAGGGGGACCCCACATATTTATGAGTTTTACCTCCAGGAGGTCAACTTGGTTCTCACAGTGAATGTAAGAGACAAAACTCCTCAAGCTTCCAGAAGAGTGAAGTGGAAAGGAACCATTTTGGAAAATGGCGGAGCATTCTGTTCTACTTGACAAGGCCTGCTCTCAGGAGAAATTATTTAACAAGAGCCTAACCTATTGGGGTTTTATCAGAGCCTAACTGATCTGGTGGAAGGGGAATATTTAAAAAGCAGCCAGCTCTAACCTTCCACATGGAGGAGAGGAAATACTCAACACCATTCCCCTCTAATCTTCTTCATGAGAGAAGGGAAGTATCCATCTCCAGCACATTCTAACTACTATGTCCCACCTAAGGGCAGTGGGGGCTGGGGGAAGGCTGAGAAATACATTTGAAGTTCTCAGTCCAGAGGAACTAAAACTCCTAAAAAGCTGAGATCTAATCACAGGACTACAGAATGCTTTTCCTCCCCCAACACCATATTACTAAAAGCCTACTTACAGCATCCTCATTTACCCAGTACATCATGCCTGGCTATCAAGAAAAAAATACAAGACATACTAAAAGGCAAAAAAAAAAGCACAGTTTTTAAGAGACAGAGCAATCATCAGAACCCTAATTAAATATGACAGAAGGGCTTCCCTGGTGGCACAGTGGTTGAGAGTCCGCCTGCCGATGCAGGGGACACGGGTTCGTGCCCCGGTCCGGGAAGATCCCACATGCTGTGGAATGGCTGGGCTCATGAGCCATGGCCGCTGAGCCTGCGCATCCAGAGCCTGTGCTCTGCAACAGGAGAGGCCACAGCAGTGAGAGGCCCGTGTACCGCAAAAAAAAAAAAAAAAAAAAAAAAAAATGACAGAAACACTGGAATGATCAGGTCAGGAAATTTAAAAAAACAATGATTAATATGCTAAGGGCTTTAACAGATAAAGCAGACAGCATGTAAGAACAGATGACCAATGTAAACAGAGAGATGGACATTCTAAGAAAGAACCAAAAATAGATGCTAGACACTAAAAGCACTGTAACAGAAATGAAGAATACATTCAGTGGACTTATTAGTAGATTGGACACAGCTGAGAAAAGAAATTCTGAGTTTGAGAATATCTCAATAGAATCCTTCAAAACTAAAAAGCAAACTGAATAAAGCAGGAAAGAATATCCAAGAACTGTGGGACAACTACCAAAGGTGTAACATATATGTAATGGGAATATCAGAAGGAGAAAAGAGAAAGAAAAGAAAAAATATTTGAAACAATAGTGACTGCGAGTTTTCTTAAATTTATGTCAGACAACAACCACAGATCCAGGAAGCTAACAGAACACCAAGTAGGATAAATACCAAAAACACTTTACCTAAGCATTAAATTTTCAAATGACAGAATATCAAAAAGAAGAAGAAAATCCTGAAAGAAGCCAGTGGATTAAAAACTCCTAACTTATTGAGGAGGAGAATCTTTTAATTCATTTGACTTCTCCTCAGAAACTATACAAGAAAGAAGAGAGTGAAGTAAAATATTTAAATAGTTGAGAGGAAAAATAAACACCAATCTAGAATTCTGTACCCTGAGAAATTATGTTTCACAAGTGAAGGAGAAATAAAGACTTTCTTGCAAGAAATGTTAAAAGGAGTTTTTAGAGAGAAGGAAAGTGATAAAGGTCAGAAACTTGTATCTACATAAAGAAAGGAAGAGCATAAAAGGAATAAGTGAAGATAATAAAAGCTTTGCTTCTTAATCATTGTAACAGATAAGTTTTTTTCAAAATAATAGCATCAATGTATTTGATTATGTATGCTTTATATATAATATATATAACATAAATAACAAATTGTGTATATATAAACACACATAAAATATTATGTATAAAGAGAGAGAAAGAGAGAGACATGTATGCTTATGTGTAAGTTAAATGAATGGCAGAAGAAATGAGAAGGAGGAAATTCGGATTATTTTGTTATTATTAAGTACTAACTGTGAAATGGTATAGTGTTATTTGAAAGTGGACTTGGATTAGTTGTAAATATATATATATTACAATCTCTAGGGCAACCACTGAAACAAAAAAGAAAGAAAAAAGTATAACTAATATGCTATAAAGGGAAGAGAATGGAATCATATAAAATGCACAATTAAAATCACAAAAGGCAGAAAAAGAGTGGAAGACAAAAATAGGAACAAAGAACATGGGCAAAAAGTAGGAATAGCAAAAAATATGGCAGATATTACCCCAACTATATCAAAAGTCATTTTCAATGTCAATGGTCTAGATGTATCAATTAAAAGACACAAATTATCAGAGATAGGACCCACTATATGTTGTCTACAAGAAATGCACTTTAGATATAAAGACATATACAGATTAAAAGTAAATGGATGGAGACATAAGAGTACCTACATTAATATCACACAGAGCAGATTTCAGAGCAAAGGAAGTTACCAAGGATAAAGAGGGGCACTACATAATGACAAAGGGGTCAATTCACCAAGAAGACATAACAATCCTTAATGTGTATGGACCTAAAGATAGAGCATAAAAATACATGAGGCAAAAACCAATAGAACAGCAAGGAGAAATAGATTAATTATTATAGCTGGAGATTTCAACACAGCTTTCAAAAGTGGACAGATCCAGCAGGCAGAAATTCAGTAAGGACATTGTTGAACTCAATAGCACCAATACTCAATTGAATATGATGAATAGCTAAAGACCATTTCACCCAAGAATAGCCAAATACACAGTCTTTTTAAACATTTGTGAATATTTGCCAAGATAGACCACAGAAGGAATACTTCCTAACTCATTTTATGAGGCCAGCATTATCATAATACTCAAACCGGACAAAGAAATTTCAAGAAAACTACACAACAATATCTCTCATGAACACAGGTGTAAAAGTTCTCAATTAAATATTAGCAAATTGAATCCAACAATGTAGCAAAAAAAGCTGTACATCACAAGTAATTGAGTTTTATCCCAGGTACACAAAGATGGTTCAGCATTTGAAAATCAATTACTGTACTCCATCACATCAAAAAACTATAGAGGAAAAATCAAAAGATCACTTCAACATGTGCCCAAAAAAAGCACTTGACAAAATTCAACACCAATTCATGATAAAAACTCTCAGTAAGCTAAGAGTAGAGAGGAACTTCCTCAACTTGATTTTAAAAATCTACAAAAAAAATTGCAGGTAACATTATAATCAATTGTGAGAAGCTCGAAGCATTCCCGCTAAGATCAGAAACAAGTCAAGGATGTCCCCTTTTACCATTGCTTTTTAACATTATACACGAATTCCTAGATAATGCAATAAAATAAGAAAAAGAAATAAAAAGCATACAGATTGGGATGTAAGCAATAAAACAGTCTTTGTTTGCAGGTGACATGATCATCTATGTAGAAAATCTGGAATGATCAACAAAAAAATTCCTGGAACTAATAAGCGATTATAACAAGGTTACAGAATATAAGGTTAGCATATAAAAGTGCACTCCTATACATCAGCAATGAACAAGTGAAATTTGAAATTTAAAACACAATAATATCTACTTTAGCACTCCTAAAAATGAAATATTTAGGTATAAATGTAACAAATATATACACAAGATCTGTATGAGAAAATCTACAAAACACTGATAAAAGAAATTAAGAACTAGATAAATGTCCATGGATAAGAAGACTCAATATTGTTAAGACACCAGTTCTTCCCACTTGATCCAAATCAAAACAATCTAAATCAAAATTCCAGTAAGTTATTTTGTGGATTTGACAAACCTGTTCTGAAGTTCATATGGAGAGGCAAAAGACCCAAAACAGCAACAAAATATTGTAAAACAAGCACAAAGTTGGAGGACTGACACTACTCCACTTCAGAACTTACTAAAAGGCTATAGTAATCAAGACAGTGTGGCACTGGTGAAAGAACAAATACATAAAAAGAATAGACATAGGGATTTCCCTGGTGGTGCAGTGGTTAAGAATCCGCCTGCCAATGCAGGGGACACGAGTTCAAGCCCTGGTCCCGGAAGATCCCACATGCCATGGAGCAACTAAGCCCGTGCACCAAAACTACTGAGCCTGTGCTCTACAGCCCGTAAGCCACAACCACTGAGCCCACGTGCCACAACTACTGATACCCGCAGACCTAGAGCCCATGCTCCGCAATGAGAGAAGCCACCGCAATGAGAAGCCTGTGCACCATAATGAAGAGTAGCCCCCACTCACCACAACTAGAGAAAGCTCACATGCAGCAATGAAGACCCAATGCAGCCAAAAATAAATAAATTCTTTAAAAAAGAATAGACATACATACAATGGAAGATTACTGCACCATAAAAAGGAACGAAATTGAGTTATCTGTAGTGAGGTGGATGCACCTAGAGTCTGTCCTACAGAGTGAAGTAAGTCAACAGAAAGTAAATAAAGTAAGTCAAGAGAAAGTAAGTAAAGAGAAAAATACTGTATGCTAATGCATATATATGGAATCTCAGAAATATGGTACTGATGAACCTAGTGGCAGGGCAGGAATAAAGATGCAGATGTAGAGAACAGACTTGAGGGCACAGAGGGGGAAGGGGAAGCTGGGACGAAGTGAGAGAGTAGCATTGATACATATATACACTACCAAATGTAAAATAGATAACTAAGGGGCAGCTGCTGCATAGCACAGGGAGATCAGCTCAATACTTTCTGACGACCTAGAGAGGTGGGATAGGGAGGGTGGGAGGGAGGCTCAAGAGGGAGGGGAAATGGGGATATATGTATACATGTAGCTGATCCATGTTGTTGTACAGCAGAAACTAACACAACATTATAAAGCAATTATACTCCAATAAAGATGTTAAAAAACAGAAAAGAACAGAGAGCCCAGAAATAGATTCACACAAATACAGTCATCCCTTGGTATCTGAGAGGGACTGGTTCCAGGACCACTGAGTGTACCAAAATCCACAGATGCTCAAGTCCCAAAGGCAGTCCTCCATATCTGTAGTTCCCCATCTGCATTCAAACAACCAACGATTGTGTAGTACTGTAGTAGAAGTGGACTCCCACAGTTTAAAACTATGTTGTTCAAAGGACAACTGTATATTCAACCTATTTATTTTTAACATCTTTATTGGGGTATAATTGCTTTACAATGGTGTGTTAGTTTCTGCTTTATAACAAAGTGAATCAGTTATACATATACATATGTTCCCATATCTCTTCCCTCTTGCGTCTCCCTCCCTCCCACCCTCCCTATCCCACCCCTCCAGGCAGTCACAAAGTACCGAGCCGATATCCCTGTGCCATGCGGCTGCTTCCCACTAGTTATCTACCTTACGTTTGTTAGTGTGTATATGTCCATGACTCTCTCTCGCCCTGTCACAGCTCACCCTTCCCCCTCCCCATATCCTCAAGTCCATTCCCCAGTAGGTCTGTGTCTTTATTCCTGTCTTACCCCTAGGTTCTTCATGACATTTTTTTTTCTTCTTAAATTCCATATATGTGTGTTAGCATACGGTATTTGTCTTTTTCTTTCTGACTTACTTCACTCTGTACGACAGACTCTAGGTCTATCCACCTCATTACAAATAGCTCAATTTCGTTTCTTTTTATGGCTGAGTAATATTCCATTGTATATATGTGCCACATCTTCTTTATCCATTCATCCGTTGATGGGCACTTAGGTTGTTTCCATCTCCGGGCTATTGTAAATAGAGCTGTAATGAACATTTTGGTACATGACTCTTTTTGAATTTTGTCAACCTATTTTTGACAAAGTTTCAAACCCATACAATGGAGAAAAGATAGCTTTTTCAACAAATGGTGCTAAAATGACTGGACATCCATATTAAAAAACTGAATCTAGACACAGACCTTACATCATTCACAAAAATTAACTCAAAATGGATCACAGACCTAAATGTAAAAAGCAAACCTATAAAACTTTTAGAAGATAACATAGGAGAAGATATAGATGACCTAGGTTTGGTGATGACTCTTTAGATAAAATATCAAAGGCATGAGCCATGAAAGAAGGAAATGATGAACTTGACTTTATTAAAATTTAAAATGTCTGCTCTGCAAAAGCACTATCAAGAGAATGAAAAGACAAGCCACAGACTGGGAAAAACATATTCTCAAAAGACACATCAGATAAAGGACTGTCATGAAAAATATAAAAAGAACTCTAAAAATTCGACAATAAGAACCTTAACAGACACCTCACCAAAGAAGACACAAAGATGGGAAATAAGTACATGAAAAGATGCTCCACATGTCATCAACAAAGTGAAAATTAAAAGAAAAATTAGACAACAATACACATCAATTAGGATGGCCAAAATCAAGAACACTGACAACACTAAATGCTGGTGAGGATGCAGAGCAACAGGAGCAACACTCATTCATGGCTGGTGAGAACGCAAGATGGTGCAGCCACTTTGGAAGACACTGTTTCTTAAAAAATTATACACGAAGTTTTCTTTAAAAATTATACATCCTCTTACAGACAATCCAGCAATCATGCTCTTGGTATTTACCCAAAGGAGCTGAAAACTTATGTGCACACAAAAACCTACACACAGATGTCTACAGCAGCATTATTTATAACTGCTAAAACTTGGAAGCAACCAAGATGTCCTTCAGTAGGTGAATGGATAAACAAACTGTGGTGCATCCAAACAATAGAATATTATTCGGTGTGAAAAATACATTAGCTATCAAGCCATAAAAAGACCTGGACATATCATGTCATCTGCAAACCATGACAGTTTTACTTCTTCCTTTGCAATTAGGAGTGCTTTTATTTCGTTTTCTTCTCTGCAGCTAAGACTTCCAAAACTATGTTGAATAAAAGGGGCGAGAGCAGACATCCTTGTCTTGTTCTTCATCTTGCTTTCATCTTTTCACCATTGAGATGGTGTTAGCTGTGGGTTTGTCATATATGGCCCTCATTATGTTGAGGTGTGTTCACTCTATGCCCTCTTTCTGGAGAGTTTTTATCATAAATATATGTTGAATATTATTAAAAGATTTTTCTGCATCTCTTGAGATGATCATATTGTTTTGATTCTTCAATGTGTTAATGTGGTGTATCACATTGATTTATTTGCAGATATTGAAAAATCCTTGCATCTCTGGGATAAATCCCACTTGATCACGGTGTATGATCGTCTTAATGTATCATTGGATTCAGTTGCTGGTATTCTGTTGATGATTTTTACATCTACATTCATCAGTGATATTGGCCTGTGATGTGTGTGTGTGTGTGTGTGTGTGTGTGTGTGTGTGTGTGTGTGTGCTATCTTTGGTTTAGGTATCAGGGTGATGGTGGCTTAATACAATGAGTTTGGAAGTGTTCCTTCCTCTGAACTTTTTTCGGAATGGTTTCAGAAGGATAGGTGTTAACTCATTTTTTAAAAAATTTTTATTTTATATTGGAGTATAGTTGATTTACAATGTTGTGTTAGTTTCAGGTGTACAGCAAAGTGATTCAGCTATACATATTCATATGTGTATTCCTTTTCAGATTCTTTTCCCATATAGGTTATTACAGAGTATTGAGTAGAGTTCTCTGTGCCATACAGTAAGTCCTTGTTGATTATCTATTTTATATATAGTAGTGTGTATATATTAATCCCAATCTCCTAATTTATCTCTTCCCCTCACCTTTCCCCTTTGGTAACTATAAGTTTGATTTCTAAGTCTGTGAGTCTGTTTCTGCTTTGTAAATAAGTTCATTTGTATCATTTTTTTAGATTCCACATATAAGTGATATATTTGTCTTTGTCTGACTTACTTCACTTAGTATGATAATCTCTATGTCCATCCATGTTTCTGCAAATGGCATTATTTCATTCTTTTTTATGGCTGAGTAATATTCCATTGTATAAATGTACCACATCTTCTTTATCCACTCATCTTTCAATGGACATTTAGGTTGCTTCCATGTCTTGGCTATTGTAAGTAGTGTGGCAATGAACACTGGGTGCATGTATCTTTTTGAATTATGTTTTTTTCCAGATATATGCCTAGGAGTGGGATTGCTGGGTCATGTGATGGCTCTATTTTGGGTTTTTAAGTAACCTCCATAATGTTCTCCATAGTGGCTGTACCAATATACATTCCCACCAACAGTATAGAAGGGTTCCCTTTTCTTTCATTTTGCAAATATTTTCTCTTCTTTGCAAATATTTTCTCCCATTTTGCTGTGCAAAAGATTTTAAGTTTAATTAGTACCCATTTGTTAATTTTGATTTTTATTTTCATTACTCTAGGTGGTAGATTCAAAGAGATATTGCTGCAATTTATGTCAAAGAGTGTTCTGCCTAGTTTTCCTCTAAGAGTTTTATAGTATCTGGTCGTACATTTAGGTCTTTAACCCATTTTGAGTTTATTTGTGTATATGGTGTTAAAGAATGTTCTAATTTCATTATTCCACATGTGGCTGTCCAGTTTTCCCAGCACTACTAATTGAAGATACTGTCTTTTCTCCAGCTAAGGAAACCATAAGCAGAACAAAAAGACAACCTACAGAGTGGGAGAAAATATTTGCAAACCATGTGACTGACAAAGGATTAATTTCCAAAATATACAAACAGCTCATGCAACTCAATATCAAAAAAACAAATAGCCCAATCAAAAAAAAAATGGGAAGAGGATCTGAATAGACATTTTTCAAAAGAAGACATACAGATGGCCAGAAGGCACATGAAAAGATGCCCAATAACAGTAACTATTAGAGAAATGCAAATCAAAACTACAATAAGGTATCAGCTCACTCTGGTCAGAATGGCCATCAGTAAAAAGTCTACAGATAATAAATGCTAGAAAGGGTGTGAAGAAAAGGGAATCCTCATGGATGGACCTAGAGATTATCATACTAAGTGAAGTAAGGCAGGCAGAAAAGACAAATACAATATGATATCACTTATACACGGAATCTTAAAAAAATGATACAGATGAACTTATTTACAGAATAGAAAAAGACTTACAGATATAGAAAACAAACTTATGGCTACCAAAGGGGAAAGGCAGGGAAGGAACAATAAATTAGAAGTATGGTATTAACAGATACACACTATTATATATATAAAATAGAAAAACAACAAGGACCTACTACAGCACAGGGAACTGTATTCAATATCTTGTAGTAATCTATAATGGAAAAGAATTTGAAAAATAATATGAATATGTGTATATATATGTGTGTGTATACATATATATGTGTATATACGTACATATATATGTGTATGTAACTGAATCACTTTTCTGTACACCAGAAACTAACACAACTTTGTAAATCAACTATACTTCAATTTTAAAAAAAGACATAGAGGAAATGCATATTAGTAAATGAAAGAAGCCAATCTAAAAAGGCTACATACTGTATAATTCCAACTATATGACATTCTAGAAAAGACAAAACTATGGAGGCAGTAAAAAGATCAATGGTTGTGAGGGACTGGAGGAAGACAGGGGTGAACAGCTATAGCACAGAGGATTTTTAGGGCAGTGAAACTCCTCTGTATGCTACTATAATGGTGGATATGTTTCATTATACATTTGTTCAAACCCACAGTATGTATAACACCATAAGTGAACCTTAATGTAAACTGTGGGCTATGTGTGAAAGTAGGTTTATCAATTGTAACAAATGAACCAATCTGGTGAGAGATGCTGATAATGAAGGAGGTTATACATATGCGGGGACAGCAGGTATTGGAAATTTCTGGACCTCCTCAATTTTTCTATAAGTCAAAATCTGCTCTAAAAATAAACCCTATTAAAATCTTTAAGAAAGAACCCTTTTACATAATGGGAGAAAATACTGGCAAATCATATATGTGATAAGAGTTTACTATCCAGAATATACAAAGAATTCCTACAACTCAACAACAAAAAGATAATCGACCTAATTTTTTTTAAAGCCTTTACTGAATTTGTTGCAATACTGCTACTGTTTTATGGTTTTTTGGCCACAAGGCATGTGGGATCTTAGCTCCCCGATCAAGGATCAAACCCTCAACCCCTGCATTGGAAAGCGAAGTCTCAACCACTGGACCACCAGGGAAGTCCCTTGACCTAATTTTTTAAATGGACAAAGTATGTGAATAGACATTTCTTCAAAGAAGATATACAAATGGCTAATAAGCACATGAAAAGATGGTCAACATAATTCGTTTTTAGGGAAACACAAATCAAAACCACAATGATATACTATTTCATACCTACTATGATGGCTATAATAAAAATAAAATGAAAAATAAGTGTTGGTGAGGAGATGGAGAAATTGGAACCCTCATACACTGTCTATGTGAGTGTAAAATGGTGCACTCATTGTGGAAAAGTTTGGTGGCTCTTCAAAAAGTTAAACATAGAATTACCATATGACTCAGATATTCCACTTCTGGGTATATACCCAAAAGAACTGACAGCAGGGACACAAGCTGATGTGTGTACACCAATGTTCATAGCAGCATTATTTATAATTCAAGTGTCCATCAACAGATAAACAAAATGTGGAATGGTCATACAATAAAATATTATTCAGCCTCCCAAAATGAAGTCCTGATACTTTCTGAAACATGGATGAGCCTTGAAAACATTGTGATAAGTGAACTAAACCAGACATAGTAGGACAAATATTGTATGATTCCACTTACATGAAATATCTAAAGTAGACAAATTCATAGTAACCAAAACTAGATTAGAGGCTACAGAGGCTGGAAGGAAGAGAAAAGGAGAAGTTATTGCTTAGTGAATTCAGAGTTTATGTTTGGGGTGATAAAACGTTTTGGAAATATGTCATAATTATGGTTGTACAACACTGTGAGTATAATTAATGCCACTGAGTTGTATACTTAAAAATGGTTAAAATGGCAAACTTTGTGTTACATATATTTCACCACAATAAAAAAGAATCTGAGTAAATCCCCCAAAGAATAAACCTAAAGAAATCTACACCAAGACATGTCATAGTCATATTCTGAGAATTAAAGACTAAGAAATAATCTTGAGAGCAGCCAGAGAAAAATGACACCTTGCCTATAGGCAGAAAAACCTTTTGGATGACAGCATATACGTTTTCAAAAATCATGGAGGCACGAAGGAAGTGGCACAATATTTTTCAAGGGCTGAAAAAATGGAGTTGTTAATCCAGCATCCTGTATTCAGTGAAAATATCCTGCAAGAATAAAGGAAAAATCACGGCATTTTCAGATGAAGGAAAACTAAAGATTTATCACCAGAACATCTATCCTAAAAGCAATAGCTAAAGAAGTTCTCTAAACAAAAAAGAAATAAGAAAGGAGTCTTGAAACATCAGGAAGGAATAAAGGACAGTGTAAGCAAAAATATGGTATTACATTGATTGGTATTTTAATATTGAGTCAGACTTACATCCCTGGAATAATTTCCATTTGGTCATAGTGTATTATTTTTTATGTATATTGCTAAATTCTATTTGCTAATATTTTGTTAAGGATATTTGCATAAAGGAAATTTGTAGTTTTCTTTTTGTACTGTCTAGTTTTGGTATCAAGGTAATAATAGCTTTATAAAATGAATTGGAAAGTGTTTCCTCATGTTTTCTAGAAGATACTGTTTAGAATAATTCCTTGATATTGGAAATTTGTGTCTTGTATGGTTTTTTCCTTTGTCAATATTGCTAGAGATGTGTCAGTTATTAACCTTCTCAAATAAAAAGCTTTTTGTTTCCTTCATTTTCTCTCTTTTTCTGTTTTTTATTTCACTGATTTCTGCTTTTGTCTTAATTATTTCCTTCTTTTTTGTTTTGAGTTTTTAGTGCCCTTTTTTTTCTGCATCCCTGAGGAGTTCAGATGATTGATTTGAGACTCTTCTCATGTATGCATTTACTGCCATAAATTTCCCTCTCAGCAGTGCTTTAACTATGTCCTACACATTTTGACTCTCATCACTATTATTCATATTTTGAGTACTTCTGGCCAGTGCAATAAGGTAAGGAAAGAAGTTAAACATATACTTGTTGGAAGGAAGAAATAAAACTGTCTAATTTTTCAGTGTTGTGACTATGTTCACAGAAACTCCCAAGGAATATACAAAAAAAAGTTTTAACTCATAGAACTAATAAGTGAGTTCATCAAGGTTGGAAGATACAGATAAACAAATTATATTTCTATGCTCTAGCAATGAACATGTAGATACCAAAATTAAAAACAATACCATTTATAATGACTCAAGAAAACTAACAAAATATAAAAAAAATTTGTATGCTAAAAACTTCAAAATGTTGATAAAAGAAATCAGTTAAGATCTAAACAAATGGAGAGATACACCATGTTCACGGGTTGTAAGACTCAATATAGTAAAGATGTGAATTTTTTCCAAATTGATAAACAAGTTTAATCCATTTTCTATAAAATCTTCAAAAAAATTTTGTAGCTATAGACAAGATTACAATAAAATTTATATGGAAAAGTGAAGTAACTAGAATAGCTAAAAACCATTTTGAATAAGAATCAAGTGGGAGGAATCATTCTACTTGATTCTAAGTCTTACTGTAGAACAGTAATCAAGACTGTGTGATATTGGTGGAGAAATTGACAGATCAATGACACAGGATAGATCAATGAGACAGAATAGATACATAGACTCACGTAAATATGCCCAACTGATTTTTGACAACTGTGCAAAAATAATTCAATGAAGGAAAGAAAGGCTTTCAACAAATGGTATTGCATCAATTGCACAGCCATAGGCATAATAAAAATAAAGAAAGAAAAAGAACATTGATCTAGGTCTTACCCCTTCTATAACTATTAAGTTTTTGGAAAACAACAATGGAACATCTTCAGAATCTAGGGGTTAGACAAGGAGTTCTTAGACTTGACACCAAAAAACACAATATATATAAGGAAAAATTGCTAAATTGAACTTCATCACACTTTAAAACTTGTGCTCTGAAAAAGATCTTGTTAAGAGGATGAATAAACAAGCTACAGACTGAGAGAAAATATGTGCAAACCATACATCCAGTGAAGAACCAGAATGTAGAATACTCGTAACTCAATTAAATAAATAAAGTTAGTAAATGCACATAAAAAAGAATGCAATTAAGTAATAGACAAAAGTCATAAGGAGACATTTTGTTAAAGCAGATATACAGATGGCACATAAGCAAGTGAAAAGATGTTCAACATTTTTAGTCATTAGAGAAATGCACATTAAAATCACAATGAGATCATTACATATCTATTAGAATGACTACAATCAAAAAAATAGTGACAACACCAAAGGCAAGGCGGCAAAGATGTGGAAAAACTGGATCACTCATGCATGGCTGATGGGAATGTAAGAGGGTACCCTCACTCTGGAAAACAGTTTGGCACTTCCTTAAAAAACTAAACATGCAACTACCATACAGCCCAGAAACTGCACTCCTGGGCATTTATCCCAGAGAAATGAAAACGGATGTTCACACAACAAAAACCTACATGAATGTTTACAGCAGCTTTATTTGTGATATCCCAAACTATACACAACTGGGCTGTCTTCAGTGGGAGAATGGTCAAACGAACTGTGGTGGTACAGTGTATCATGCAAAGCTACTCAACAATAAAAAGGAAAATAACTACTGATACAGGCATCAACCTGAAGGAATCTTCAGAGAATTATGCTGAGTGAAAAAACCAATCCCAAAAGTTTGCGTACTGTATGACTTTGTCATATAACATTCGTGAAGTGACAAAATTATTAAAATGGAGAACAAATTAATGGTTATCAGAAGTTAAAGAGAGGGCAGGGACAGAAGGTAGTAGGATCCTTGTGGTGATGGAAATGTTCTGTGTCTTGACTGAATCACTGTCATTATCCAGGTTGTGATATTGTACTATAGTTTTGGAAGATGCTACCATTGAGGAAAACTGAATAAAGGTTAATATAGATCTCTCTGTGTATTATTTCTTACAAGTTCATGTGAATCCACATTTATTTCAAAATTTAAAAACCTATTTTTTTAAGTATGAAGACAACATGGGCTGGAGACCTGAATTATTTAACTTTCATCCATGGACTTTAGCCAAGTCGCTTCACCTCCCTGGGCTTCAGTTTTCCTACCTGTGAGGCAGAATGACAAAACTAGCTCAAAGTTCACCTGATTTTGATGTTAAGTATAAATATAGAAAGCAAAAGCAGGATGAAGGAAGTATGCACCCAGTGATAATAAATATTACCAGCCTTGCCTACCTTACAGAGCTGTTTTACAAATCATATGAGGTAGAATCTCTGGACCTGCTCTGAAAACTGCAAAGCATCATCCAGTATTAGTTATTATTATAATCTTTTTAGGCAAAAAAGAGGGGAAGGAGATCTGGATACATCCGAAAGGACATAAAAGTCAATAAAATAATTTGGTTAAATTGCCTTGGATAATCCTATGGGAAGAATAACACCTTGTATGGCTTTATTACCTCTTGTCTCTACCCGTATACCTCCTTGCACCACTACTATTGCCATCTACAGCTTCCTGAGGCTGGACAGAAACACTTGCAGACCAAGGATGTAAAGTTCAAAAGTCTCCCACAGCCACAGAGCAGGGAGGAGGACCAGTACTATATATAACAACAAGCAAACTCCCAAAAGCTAATCATATGTGTCAGTACCCATTCTTAACACATGATCTACCTCGTCATTTCAAGAGAAACACAGAATAATATTTTATATATTAGGGATGAGAGAGGAGCAGAAATAATGGAATAAGAACTAAGGATGTCAAGTCATCCAATGAGCAATGGCAACCTGTATGATGAGCCTTGGGATGTTCAAGAAAGTATTCTATTCAAGGTCAACCACAAAGTCAGGAAAAAAGACAAAGAAATAAAGGAAGAAAGGAAAAGGCAAAGGTAACTTAGCAGCATGGCAGTCTGGAGAATTATAGGTGCTTTCTGAGACCTGGCATGTGGGGAAAAGAATAGTCCAACACCACCAGATAAGAAATTAATTTGCCACCCATCATAAAAACACAGCAGCTGCCACTTAAGAGTTACATTTATAACCCCTTAATTTCAGAGATATGCCGCAGGAGACAACAGGTCCACTCTGTCAAAGAGAGGGAAGATGGAAGAGTTTGTTTCATTTCTTTTAGGGCACCTGAAGTAAAAGAAGAAAAAGAAAAGAGACCTGAGGGGATTTAAGAGACAGAAATGACGAAAAAAGCCACTGACCTTCGCTGAAGAAGATGTAAGGTCTTCCTGAGCCCAGGACCTTAACACCTCTAGACAACCAAGGACAGGGCTTTATGCAAAAAGAAAAGAACTAGGGAAAACTGGTAGAAAATTGGGTACAAGACAAATCCCTTTGCCTCAACTGGTTGTGCACATCAATTATTCAAATAATTTTCACCGTTTCTCACTTACTGACACTTATAAGTAAAGACATGGCCAATCTGGTATGTTTTCAGAACTTTTAGAATTTTATAGAAGCACCTGACACAACGGAAATGCAATACTTTTCAAAGGAAAAGTTAGGATTTTTCAGCAAAGGGCACTATTTAGCAAATGGCCCATTCCAGGATGCAAGAGAGTATTCCAAACACCTTCAAAAGAGACAATGCAACTCAGAGAGAAAGGAAACTTTACTTTCAGATGGAAAATTTTTCTTTCCTTTTTTTCCAGCTTTATTGAGATATAATTGACATATAACACTGTATACGTTTAAGTGTACAGTGGGATGATTTGCTGTCCTATATATTGTGAAATGATTACCAGTCATGTTAGTTAACACCTCCACCACCTCACATAATTACGTAGGGGTGTGTGTGTGTGTGTGTGTGTGTGTGTGTGTGTGTTCAATGAGAACATTTCAGATCTATTCTTTTAGCAACTTCTGAGTATATAATACAGTGTTGTTAACTATCATCACCATGCTATACATTAGATCTCCCGAACTTACTCATCCTATAACTGGAAGTTTGTATCTTTTGACCAAAATCTCCCCATTTTCCCAACTCCCAGTCTCTGGCATTCTACTCTCTGTTTCTATGAGTTTGGCTTTTTTAGATGGCAGGTTGTTTTTAATTAAGTTTAATTCCGTTTTAATTCACATGTTCCTAGCACTGTACAGAAAATATTTTAAAAACTGTGTCTAAATGCAACAAGCTTATAATCAAGAACAAACCAACAAACCAAGAGCCCTATGTATAACACACAGACAATAATTATCCTATAGATTTCAATTTATTAACGATAGCTCAGAGATTACATATATACATTTCCACAAAATATTAGAAAATGGGATTTTCCTCTTAGTTCCAAATCTTTTCATTCAATAAATGTACATGAAGCCCTGCTATACGATAGCAGTGTGCCGGGCACAGGGTTGCAGAGGTAACTATGATATAGTTGACTCTTGAACAACACGGCTTTGAACTGTGCAGGTCCACTTATACACAGATTTGTTTTCAGTAAATACGTCCTACAGCACTACACCATCTGCAGTTAATTGGTTGAATCCACAGATACAGAAGCACAGATAAGAGGACCAAAGTTATATGTGGATTTTACTCTGCAAAGGGTTGGAGTCCCTGATGCAAACCCCATTGTTCAAGGGCCAACTGTATAGTCAAATATGAGAGAGATATGGGTACTTATAATAACAAAACAGTGAGCTGTTTGGGGATGATAGTAAGTCTAAGACAGAGTTATGAGTATAGGAGATAAGTAAATTCTCTGGCTTATGGAGAGGTGCAGTGGAAGAATGAAGTGATAGTAGTAGGGTGGGGGGGAGGCAGTCAAAAAAGTCAATGATCACTCTTTAGTTATAATATTGATATATAACTGGCTTGAAATGGGAAGAGAAATTGTACAGGCAGGAACCAGGTAAGTGATTCCTCCTTGCTGAACAAATTTCCAGATAATGATTATAGTTTTTTCCCTGGTATTTCCTGGTTGTATTTGATTTAATTCCTCAAAACATAAGAGGAACATTAGACTGGTTTCTTCCGTGGGATTTGCTTTATTGAGTCTGATGATACCTGTGGTGAATTTTTCACTGTAATTTTCCCCCTCTAGCTTTTCCTAACATAGTATTTATCTGAGAGTAACTGCAAGAAAAGATGTAATCATTCTGACTCAAGCCATGATAACCCCGGATTCCTGGCCTTACATCTCTTTCCTATAACTTTGGTACTGACCACAAATACTGGTAACTCTAAAGCAAACAAACATATATGGAGATGGTTTGGACATGCTTTTCTTGCAAGGTCCAAAGTCTACTTCCTGTTTCTGGCCTGAAACATGACTCTTGCTCTGTTTGTTTCCTTTTGTGGTATTTCTTTAGACAACTGAGACAGGATATCAGTTTGATTTCAGAGCAAATTGCATTAGACCATCTACAACGAGGGTTTCACATTAGAAACAAGGAGAATCGATCTGTAGCCAGAAGCCCATTTAGTTTAGAGGGAGGCAAGGGTAAAACCAGAGCCACTGGCTAAAAGTCCCAAGCCCACAATTTTCTCCTTTGTTCACATTTTCTATTATGCACTTGGAGACATGCCCATGCACTGATGAACAATTGTATTTTACATTTTGCATTCTGCTTTGTTTCTGGAGACCTGGAGAGATTTGGGACGCTGGGATAAAATATGTAAGGTGATGTGACTTATTTTTTACTCTTCTGTGTGATGAGAGCTAGAAACCCATGGACATCTAGAGAAGTTATTTTCAGAAAATGAGCAGTTGTGACAGATCATGTGATGAACTCTGGGAACAGAAATAAATTATGGTCTGAAACAGCTTGGACATTCATTATTTCTGATGGAGCTGGGCCCTCATTTGGGTTTGGAGATTGTTGTGATGTGTGATGTATGCACCTCAAGAGGAAAATTCCTCACCTCTTCGTTGCAAAATGAACCCATGAGCTGAAGGTAAGGTATGAGCCGCTGATCACCCTAAATTTGAAAGAATTTGTTTTGCTCGCTCTTGTTTCCATATTTATAATACATTATAGAAGGATAATGAAAATTATTCCCTTCATCAATACATTAAGCGAAAGGAAACTCTATTTTAGACTGGGTTACAGGAATTTGGAAGTCGTTCCTCTAAATTCATGAAGCCAGTTAGACACAAAAATTTCTCACAAGGATAATTTGAAACGCTTTTAAGTGACACAGTAGGAACAACAGATCTTAGTTTTCATTGGATAAAGCCATTAAAAATTGAGCACTTCATTTGGGGCCACTGTAGATACATAATGAACCAATTAGGAGAGGTCCTGTCTTGATTACATGATGAAAGTCGAGGTAAGCCTCTGATGTTGACTTTGCAGGAATCATGGCTTCCATCTCAGAACAAGCTATTTAAACTAACCAGAACTGGAAAGTTTCAGTTTGCTGGCATAAAATAATACCACTTTCTTCTGTCCTTTCCTGACAACAACTATCTCAGGAAAGGAAGCACATTTTATTTCCATCAATTGGAAACTGATGGAAATAAATTTGGATCTCATTTCTGGCTTCATGCCTATTGGGCCTGGTTATGTTCAAGGACATTTGGGGATGTGTTAAATGGCAGGTGTAATCACTTGCACTTTTATACCTATGAGGTTGGGTGGGGATCAATCAGTGTCAATCTTTTGTATGCTTGGTCCAAGGTTGTGGCATGGCAGGATGTGACTGCCTCACTCAATAAAGGTCACCTAGCTTTGGGTGTGCATCTTACCTTTATGTTAGGAGATTCAGAGATGCTAATTATGACTTAAGAACTTAGCCTTAGGAAACCAGTTGATTTTGCTTTCCACTGATATGCCAAAGCTGCCATCCTGAGTCTCCGATGGTATTTTAAAGCAGTGCATATTGGTCAGCAGAAGGACCGCTGTCGGCACCCACTGCTCTAATAGGGAAAGCAGGACACCCTTCTGGCCATGGAGTCTGCAGCTTGCGAGGCTTGCCTGACTGCTTCCCCTGGAGATCCCAGCTTCTCCGACTCAAACATGTACCTTAGAAGGTTTTCCTTGGGAACCAAAAAGAACAATAAATAGACCAATCCTCTGCTAGGGCTCAGCAGGTGACAACCCTCATAAAGAAATAGATATGGACCTTGTATAGAAAACTTCACCCTGAGCTGGCCTGCTGACTCAGGCATATCAGGGTGTGTGATCTCTAGAAACATCTCCTCATGACTTATCCTGGAGTGCATATAACCTGGGATGCCTTGGGGCTGCCTCATCAGTCAGCTCTACTGTGACCTCCCAGAGATCATTGATAACTAATGCTCAAACACCCAGGTGGCATCCACAGCACTTTGGCCTCAGCAGCCAAGGACTCAACTGAGCAGTAGCATGTACTACCTAAGCCTACAGCAATGGGCTTAGGGTACAGCAAAAATGGCAGGGACCATGCACCACAGAGTGAGGAAGAGCTTTAGAGCCAGAAGCACAGAATTCGGGTTTTGACTATAGCATTTACCATCCAGGTAACCTAAGGCAAATTACTTAACCTTACTAATTCTTGATTTTCTTATCCGTCTACTCACTTGTTTGGCAAATGCATATTGAGCAACTACTATGTGTGAGGTGTTATTCTAGGGGCCGGGAAGCAATGAGCAAAGTTGAATGAAGACTGCAGTCTTGTTGGGGGAGACAGTGAACAAAATTAATAAGCAAAACATAAAGTACGTTAGCGGGTGAAAAGGGTCTTGGAATAAAGCAGCACCTACTTCTTAGAACTGTTGTGCAGGTACTAATAGGAAACAGGAATTATTTCTGCTTGGAGTCCATCTTCTCTGACAAGTTTATAATCTACTAAATTGGGGAAAGCAGGAGTCCAAAGGGACTGAACAGATCACACAAAATGTGACATGTAGAGGATCACTGCTTGGTCCTACGTCTCCCACAACCTTCTGCTTTCTCTTTCCAAAGACCTAAAGATTCAGGTCCTCTCAAGACCTGCCATGCCCCACCCAAGGCAAGACAAAGGGTTCTCTTCTCTAGCACTGACTGCTAGGTAGAAGGTAGTCTCTTCTTGACTCCTCTCGCGATATGATTCAAAAACTAGCTTTGCGTCCTTTTCATTTCATTAAGTTTTCTGCTATCTCCACAAGAAAGCAATCATTTAACCATAATTGCAAAAATTATAAACGTGGGGAATTACAAAGGCTCCAGCAGGCCTGTCCCCAGTCTGTGTTCCTGACTTCAGAGGTGCTCAGAGACCAAACATCACCAATCTTATTCTCTTCCCTTCAGACCCTACCTTCAGTCCTCTGCCCTTTTCGAGGTCCCCAAGACCTTTGAAATTGTGGTCCATGGACCAGGAACACGAGCATTATCTGAGGACTGGTTATTTATTTGGACCTTCTGAATAAAAATCTTCATTTTAACAAGATACTCAGGAGGTCTGTATGCAGGTTAAAATTCAAGGAGCACTGCTCTAGGTCCCTTTCTCTTTCAGAGTGAAGACAGTATAATAAGTGTTAAGTAATGATAATAATGACAAAACAATAATGGCATTACTACTACCAGTAATAATAATAGGATTTATTTAGAGTATACTATTTGAAAGAACATACAAAGGGCTTTCCACTCCTTAGACCATTTAACTAGTACCTATTCTAATACCCCTTGGTCTCAATGAATTTCAGAATTTTCTATCTCAGGATGTCCCTCCTTCCATGCTTCACATGGGAAGAGTCGCCTTAGAGCATAAACTCACAGGAAATCCAGGCATCAGGGAAACCAGGCTCCTAGCAGGGCACAATGTCCACACAAATAATAATGAAGAGAGCTTCCGGAGCTGCCAGAGGGCCAAATAAGCAGGCATCTAAGGGGAGACTCACAAGAATCAGAGTTGAGGGAGCAGAGCCAAACAGGAAGAAGAATAGAGGAGGCTCGGTCCTGGGAACAAGCAAAGAACTGCTAGGGAGGCCCCCTGTCCCTGGTTCACCAGAACTCTTGAGTGCATCCCAAGAGAGCTCAGCCTTAGACCTGCAACCAACCTGGTTGAAAGTGTATAGGCAGAGTCAAGGGAGGGCAGGAAACAGGCTGAGATGGGATGAGAATCCAGGTCTTTGAACTCCAAGTCCACAATTCTCCCCTCTACATCTTATCTGTGCTTATACATTCTGCTGCCCCTCAACTTATAAGGACAAAAGCCCCAGGAATGGCAGGGCATTACAGGAGACTATGGTTTGACAGATGGCTGAGCCACAGCAAATGAAGCCAAGGTTGTGTGTTCAGTCCCCATCTGGGCCAGGCCGTTTCACTGTCCTGCAACCAAGAGTAAGTGGCCACCAAGAAATGAGTGGGGAAGTGGCCACTGGATGAACACAAATGCTCCCCAATACAGCACATATCCTACTCCTGAGAGCCTTCATGAATGAAAGATCATAGTATCAGACCATGTTCTTCTTGAAGTCAGAGAGTGAATATTCTTTAATCTAAACAGGACCCAGTACAGTGATTAATACATTATGGGAAAGAAGTGCTTGATCATTAAAGAGGAGAAATGAAGAGTCATTTCTGGACTAAGTTGGTGAAATGGTTAACTTTGCAGTTCCTCAACCTAAGTATTTTTACTCGGGCTTGTCCCATTGTTCAAATAAAGAAAAATGAAGGCCAAATGGATAGGATATTAACTCTCCCTCCTTGGATCCTGGAAGTTTTTTTCTTCTGCTGTTATAGCCCTAATACAAAAGACATGAGTATGTTGTGTATGTATCTTAACCCCCTACTATACTGTAAGTTCATTATGGGAAGGGGCAAGTTTGATCTTCCTTATATCTCATGCACAACACAATGTCTGGAACAAAACAGGACCCAGAAAGTAACTATTTAATTGAAATTGACTTTGAATCCTGAGCCCTCTGACCAGCTTGAACCCAGAGGCCAGCTGTGATAAACTCTACTCTAGGCTACGCCTGTTCTCAAGACATTGTCTTTCTAAGTCATTGATCTCTGTTCATAGATATGAATGGGTTTTAGCAGCTCCTAATATCAGAACTGAGGCTGAAGGTCAAAGCCTAAGCTCATTTGCACTGTCAATCGCTATCTCATGTGCTTAACCCAAGCGATGTATTGATCCTGATTGTCTGGAAATGCACCTGGAAAGGGCTAGGTGATGTTTCTAAGGAGAGACAAGATACTTTCAAGTCAATTAGAAGTATTAGAGGATTCAGTGCACAGAGGAGGAACTCACCTCAGAGGAGCAGCTCCTGAGAATGTGGATTGAATTAAGCACCCTCTTATACACCAAATCCTCTAATAACCTCTGACATCTAAGAGACATGGTTGCTTGTCCCATAGCATGTGCTACAGTCAAAGTGCCATGGCTTTGTGCACCAGAGCTATAAAACACAAAGTGGTTGTGACTGTCAAAAAGACAAATGTAGAAAATATTGACTCACTTGGAAAATGAGTGCAAGTACCTAGTCTCAGGTTTGAAAGATGGTTGCTTTGCTTTATAAATAAAACATAATCCCTCTTGTTTGCAAAGTACTCTGTACTTTTCAGACAACTTTCACCTCTCCTTAAATCCCAATGGTTATCCACCATAACCCTCTGTAACAGAGAGTGAGCCATCACAGTTATGCTCAGATGAGATATGAGGAAATTGAGCTCCAAAAACATAGGCTGGCTTGACCAAATTCACATAATTAGATCATGTCCAACTTTCAACTACAATCAGATTATCCCAGGGATCTTTCCATTAAATCTCACAGGTTGTAACCCTGAAGATAAAAATAGTCTTAAGAAAGGCAAGATAGTCCAGGGGATGTTAGTTCTATTCGTGCAAGTTTAACAAGTGATTGGGAGGGTTCATTCACTGGATCTGCCTGTAGCTTAATCACCGGATTTAATAGTCTGGCAGACAGGAGAAAAGCAGGAGAGCTACCAGGAACCTGGATTCCCAAAGGCAAGTCAAACGCCCAGGGGCAGATTCAGGATTTACAGCCTGAAGCTTATACAATTTAGGAACTGCTCTTTTAGAAAAGAATACAAGGTGACAAATTCAAAGTTAAGTGTAAAAGTGAATATTTGTTTACAATGAGAAAATAAATCACAATAAATCACATATTTTAAAAAGCTGACACATATAACAAACACCAAATTTTTTTAATCTTTAAAAATAACCTAGTACTTTCATTAACTGCCTGACAAATCTCTCCACTGTTTCTTTTCCTGTACATTATTAAATGCATAATCACCTCCTCATACGGCAGTTATAACAGTTTCTATAGAGAGAATAGAAACATAATTTAGTCGTTCCCCTACATAATTGATGAGCACTTGTTTTTTATTATTGATAATTTAGAGAAGTTTCTTTCAGCTTCAAAACTTGTAATTAGCAATGACATGTACATTTTTAGGATTGTTGACAAATCTGGGAAAACTCCTGTCAAGTTTCTTTCATATGTGACCGATAAGATTTAAGAATTTTCTGTAGGCAATCTTATGACTCTATACATTTCAGATCTTCTTTCTCCACTGCTAACCACATCCATCCAGTAGCAGGCATTATAGCACATCTTCCTATCATGATATCCTGATATAACCAGGCTTCCTACAACTTTGGAAAATGATTTGGTGGCGCAGCAGGTGGCAAAAGTATTCCCGGAAGCCATTCCTACACTGGGGCAGCTGGCAATAACTTAAATATGCATGGAAGTGACAGTGACCTCTATTAGCAAATCCAATCTATATGTCTCACTTCAGCTTCTCCTTAGCTGGATTCCAAAATGCCCAAGGACATTCTGACTTCTCCTAACACATGGGGAAGTGAGACCATGTGGGACTTGAAGTTGAAAGAGAGTACAGTAATCTTAACCAATTGCAGTTAAAAACAAATTGTTATCCAAAATGTGTAATCATAGGACTATATTACTAGGGTCTCTCCCAGTGCCATGGAAGGGGCCTCTACTAGGGAGGAGCTCTGTCCTTTTGCCCATTGGTGGTTTTGCCCATCAATAAACTGAGGCTGCAAATCATGTCTACTCCTCTAAGAGGACATATTATAGGACTGACCTGGATGAGAGATGAATTAACAGGGACTAAATATGGGTTCTTTGATCCTGATTTCAGAATGCCTGGCATCTGCCACACCCATCCTCAGCTCAAGAGGTGGAATAAAACAGTAGATCAATTGAATATCAAGTAAGGTAGAGAAAGCACTTTGAGCTCCTTGGAGAAAAACAAGTAAACACATGTCGAACGGAAGAAAAACCAAAAAGGTTGTTTCGCAGACTCGCTGGGGTCTGCTATAAGCCTGCTTCACTCTGGTACTGAAATGCTGGTCAGTGAATCCCATCACACCCTGGCATCCTGGCTTCCAAGTCCCTCCACAGTCCAGGCCTTAATGCCAATCTGGATATAGCTCTCTCCTCCCTCCAATGAGGGCAGGCAGCCTAGCCTCACTTTCCTCCAACAAATCTCCTACAGCCCCAGTAAACTGCTGTCACTCACTGCTTCTTTTTTTAACATCTTTACTGGAGTATAATTGCTTTACAATGGTGTGTTAGTTTCTGCTGTATAACAAAGTGAATCAGCTATACGTATACATATATCCCCATATCTCCTCCCTCTTGCGTCTCCCTCCCACCCTCCCTATCCCACCCCTCTAGGTGGTCGCAGAGCACCGAGCTGATCTCCCTGTGCTATGTGGCTGCTTCCCATTAGCTATCTATTTTACATTTGGTAGTGTATATATGTCCATGCCACTCTCTCACTTTGTCACAGCTTACCCTTCCCCCTCCCCATGTCCTCAAGTCTTTAAGGGTCTTAACAAAACTCGCTTAATCCTCCTGGCATGGAATCCAACTACAGCAGGGCAGGTTTTATGGAGTGCCCTACTGCACTGGGTTTTACGGAGTGCCCAGGGCAGGATTCAGTGCCCATAGTTACATGGCTCCAGCTTCCTCAACATGACACGCACTACCTCCCACTGCCCTGTTCATTGCAGGGTCAACCGTAGCACTGCTCTCCCTCTGCTGCCACCACCACCACGGCCTTTCTGCTCCGACTAAGCTTCGTGGGATTCTGTGCAGAGTGCAGAAGGGGAGGGGAGAGGGAAGTGAAGACAGAGGGAGAGACAGGGAAAGGACAGGAAAAAGTTAGAGAAAACGGGATCAAGTCCCACAGGAAATCAGATGGAGATGTTCTTTTAACTCAGCCAAAGGAAAGAGTAAGCTGTATTTTTAGGCCCGCAGGCTGTTGGCAAGGAAAATAAACCTCCTAATGGACCCTGAATCCAATGACAGCAAGGAGGAACAGATGGGAAAGTGAGGGCAGGTGAGTGGGGCGAGTTGGGGGAGATGACTGGATTTTCTCTAAAGGGTACTAGGAGAGGAATCCTTTGAATGCAGAGCATTGACTTACTCAGCAATACGCAGCACCAACAGACTGCAGTCCCTGATTTTGTCACAAAGGTTTTGGATCAGTGACCTACAGCAGCGTTTACATTAATGTAGAAATCAAATGGATGAATCGTGAATGTATTTTGAGCCTGGGGAGGTCACATGGGAACTTCACAGCATGTCAGACCCAAATGGTTAGTTATTACCGCCACCAGTATCGTCATCATCCTCAACGTCACTTTCACCATTTTTGATCTTTTAGATGGGGAAGCCCTTGGAAAATAGGTTCCTTGTACTTCCACATCCCCTTCCCACCCTAAGACTTCTGCATCAACACACCCCATGGTACAGCAGCACGGAAAACCTACCCACGTAGCTCTCTCCTCTCTCCTCCACCCCTTAAATGTTCTTCCATGTATGTGATTGTACGGATTCTGGTATGAAGCCGGATAGCATGGAGTTACGGGTAGGAAACAGAAGAAGAGGACAAAAAAGGAAATACCAAGGAAGAAGCGACAAAATTTAAACTCGGAATTTGCCCGAAAAGTGCCAACACTGTTCATCTAGGTACTCAGAAACCATATGCAGATCACATGCAAATGAACCCATGGCCCTCTTAACTCATCTGTTACACCTGGACGTGGCTCTGAGGAAAAGCTTAATGGGGCTTGCTATGAGCACTGAAGGAAGAGTCCCCTTGGTGGTATTTTACTCCTCTGTTCCTGTTACCAGTTCTAACTAGGGGAAGAAGTGAGCTGGTGCAAAACAATAACTAAGAGTTGGGAGAGAAACAGTAACCACAGAAGTTCATTCAAGCTGTCATTATTTTGTACTGAGAAATTACCAGGAGACATAGACCTACCCATCAAAGCTCAAAATGCAAAACACACTACCCATCCTATGGCAAGGGACTTGGGGCAGATTAGTCAGAGGAACCAGTGTTTCCAGGCTCTGTCTTTTATGGTGGGAATAGGAGGGGCCCAGTTCCTTCTGCTTGGGATCGGAGAATGGAGTGTCACCCTTCATCTCCCAGCCAGCTCCCAGCAGTCGGCAGGAGGAAACCGTTTCCTGTTTGGAACATTCTCCTATCTCGGACTGAGCGACAGAGTGTGATGCTCTACACTGCAGTAAAAGAAAGCAAATCACGCTCCCTCCTTCATCTGTCTGCCCCACGCTGGAGGGGCTGCAATCAGGGTTCACTGCACTGACTTCCCAACTGGGCCCTTTCCCTGAAGTCTCCCACCCACCTGGCTCCTGCAGAGAAGTTGTTCTATTAGGCTTAGGATGATTCAGGACCAGACAGTCTCAAATTTCCCAGAGTCAAGTGCAGATGGGGATTAGAAGGAGGAAAATATGTACAGTAGAGGAGACACTTGATAAGTAGGTAGAAGAGGCCTTTGCAATACGAATACATTTACTCATGCAGCCAACATGACTTCCTATACGTACAGAATATGTAGGCGATCGGGGCCATTTCCCAGAACGGAACAATGGGAAAACATGTTTGAGTGTGCCCAGCCATGAGTGCACTACCTTCGAGTCCCAAGGCAGCAGTCTTAAGGGGATTCAGCCTTAGGGGATTCATAAGGCTGTCTTCTCTATTTCAAACAGCCAAAGTAGCTGAACCACTAGGATCGTTAATAGACAAGACAGGCAGGCAGGCTGACAGATAGATTTATTATGGGGATTTGAATGCATGCAACTGTGAAACCTGGTTAAGCAGGTTTCTTCTGAACATCTGTACAGCTGCTGTTGGAGCTGGGAGACCACAGGGCGGGGAGGCAGAAGGAGAGGGAACGTAAGAACAAGTAGGAACCCACAAGCCCACAAAGATGGACAGAAATGCATGTCAGTGCTTGCCTCTGACCTTAGTAGTATGACTGTCCTGCAGAAGCCAGGGCCCTTTATCACGGAGCCAAACACACGGATCTGTCCTAAGAGTCAGGGAAACCGGAAGATCCAGAAGAAGGAAGAACAACGGAAGCCCTAGTTGCTGCTTCATGCTGATGAGGTAAATCAGCAGATCAGTGACAAAGTATGTGAGCTACAAATGGCTGCTCCTTCACTTACACCCTGCACTTCCCACACAAGAATCTCTCTTGTGGCCTACCCTAGCAAGAAACATACCGGAAAGGGAAGTCTGGGAAATGTAGTTCAGCCTACCCAAGCCCACCCATCACAAAGCCTCCACACTATCTAAAGCCCCTCTCTCAGCAGGAATGGATTGGGCCCTGGGCTCAGCCACTGGCAGTAGGCTGAGTGTCAGGGCGTCATAAGCAGGAGCTCTAGGCTTGCAGCACTGGCCCATGACAAGGCTGGAGGAAGGACACAGAACCACAGCTGAGTAGAAGTTTCCAGAGTCATCGAAGCATGCCAAGGGCCAGTGATGGAGATGGAGGCCTGGCCTGACACAGCCTCTGTTTTCCTTCCCCAGTCCCACATGGACCAGTCAACTGACCATGCACTGCCGTCTTTCCAAACCCACTGGCAGATGGTGCTCTCTCCTCCTGGGTTGGGGACTTGTTCATTTCATCCTTCAGCTCTGACTGCTGTAGAAGCGGGCTTCAGCCCTGCCAGAGGAAGAAGACAGAAAGGCTCTCCTTATCCTTAATTTTCACTTTGATAATGCGTTTCATTGCAGGGACTCACAATTAGCTGTGTTCTACTAGTCCTACTGTGAAAACGGAGGAAAACTGCCTGGGGTTGAATAAAAAGGAGTTAGATGTTATGGCTCCAGGTTGGCATGCACAGAGATCATTAAACTCCTCATTAACTGAGCCGGGGCTTTGCCAGGACCCTGTGTGTTCTGGGACTGAGCATGTGTGTGACTCACCCGAAATGAACACATCCAAAAGGTGACAGTGATGGTTGACGGGGAAGGATGGCTAATTCCTGACATTTCTCTCAGTGAGGCAAGCCTCAGAAATGCCTCCTTCCCCTGAGATCCCTGAGAGAACATCAGCTATTCAATCCTAAAGAAGCCTGTTTCAGCACAACAGACACGTACTCTGAAGCTGATGCTCAATCTAACTTACCAGATGGCATTGAAAAGTCACAGCTTCCATTTTTCTTACCCTGAGAAGGCTTTAGAAGGGTGGAAATGAAACACTTCTTCCAAGTGAAATAGTGTCCTGGCACCGTGGAGGCTTCATTCCAACATGAGTGCACAGAGGCTTGCATATGCCTGTGTGCATGTGTCTGTGTGAACAGGAGGCTGGGGCAGGGATGGGAGATGGTGTGATTCCTACAACTCTACACTCCTTTGGTGTTCTTCAACCTCTAATGCTGAAAAATAAATAACTTAAGTCACAGAACGGGCACAGAGAACACTGACAACATGCATCAGGTAAAAGCAAATTAAGTGTACAAGGACTTAACTCAGAATCAGTCTTCACAGCACAGATTATCCACAGCATCTTAGACAGGGGCATTAAGAAAGTCAAGCAGCCAGGACAGAGATGGCCCCAGGTTGGAGTTCTGTTCTCAGTGATATGGTACCTTCTATCAGCAAGCCAGTTTACCCTATCATAAGTTTCTGCAAAGCAGTCTAGGGGGGCTGTTTAAGATCATCAGAGATGCTAGAGCAAAAATCAAGTTGAGACTAGGAAAGGCTAAGAAATTGTTGAACTGTGGCGGAGTAGGCAGCGAGGAGTTTGGAAGGCAGAACTGGCTTAGTTCTAACTCTGCTACTTCCGGCCAATGACCAGGGTGCATCTTGAGCCTCAGGTGCCTCAGCTGTAATATCAAGATAACAGGATCTATACCACAGGGATCTTTTCCCCAAATAAATAAGAGATGAGGTATGCATAAAACTTTATACATCACAAAGAAAAAACAAAGCTAATATCTGAGACGTTCCATTACTAATAATAGCTATTATTTATTGTATTTATACAATATACATGAGGAAATTGAATCTCAGGAGGTTAAGAGTATTGTCCAAAGTCGTACTAATAATACACAGAATGGTTAAAACTTCAACTCAGGCCATTGACTTCAAAGGCCACCTCTTCATCTTCATTCCCTTCTGCCTGCCTTTCAGCGTTGGCCACAGTCAGCCAGAAGCAGGTATTTCTCCACTCACACTTCTGGGGCGAGGTTTTGTCAGATCTGTCTCTTTGCAGAATTATGAGTGGAGTAAGTTTGATATTCGTACCACAAAGCTGTGAAGGGCGTATCTTTTTGGCAGCTCACTTAAGCCAGGATTTCAACTCTTACCTTCCCTGATCTGCTCTCTTTAATCTTCAATTCTGGACCCTATATGCACCTCTTGGAAGAACAAGTCCTTCATTCTTTTCTTGGCTATCTAGAACCCCCAAGACTTTCTTCTAGAGCTAGTCTCTAATAACAGTGGCCCCTTAATTCTTTCTGAGATGCAGCCTTGCCTCTTAGGGTAGCTAACATCCTATTGCATCCCACATGAGATAAATGTATTCTAGGTCCTGCATTCTTTGTATCTAACCCAGCGAAAAGCATTGGAGCCTGTGCACATGAGTTGGTCACAGTAGAAGAGACAGTATTCCTTCTTCTTGATAATCCATGTGGAGTGGTGGACAAGGTGTCTACCAAGCACCAACCTTGAGCCACTGTGAGGAAAGCTGATCCCTGCATTGGTCAGAGCAGAAGGAGGATGTAACCAAATTTGGCATCATTAAAACTGATCAACCAGCTGCAAGACATTACCAGCTGCCGTGTTAGTCATTAATGAGGCAGACAGTGCCTGTTGCCTGTGTAGTGAACCAAACATTATGACTTGGGTTTTCATTCCATTTAAAATTAACTCACTGAATGAAGAATCGGCCTCCAGCTTGTGAGAGACAGAGCTGCTGGCGCAAGGAGGGGACTGGCAGGCCAGAAGCACAAAAGGAACATAAAGTCCCTCATTGATATGATCCAACCGTTTGTATGAAGGACATGTCTTTTAATTTAATTCGATCTCAGCTCCTCAAAGCTGACGCTCAAAATATTTCTGTGTTCCCAAGCAGAGCTTCCACATGTCACAGCTCCTTCCTGCAACGGCATGTGATGAAGCCTCGCCAAATTACTTTTACTAGGCAAAGCGAGAGCACAGTCCTACTCTTTATTTTTGGATTGTAATTTTCCTATTCAGGAAAACTGAATGCTATTTTGAAAACTTTTTATTATGTTTAAACACACACAAAGGTAGAATAATAAATGAACCTCAATGAACCCACCATTCTCCTTCAATAATCATTGACATTTTACTGATCTTGTGTTTCATTTATCATCCCAACTTTGTTGTTTTTGTTCTTCCCGGAATATTTTAAAGCAAAACTAAGATACCATCCCATTCTATTAAAAAATTCTTTAGTATGGATTTCTAAGTACATTACTTATCTATCTATGTATATATTACCACTATGCCATTAAGCCTAAGAGAAATTCACAAGTGTTAATTATTACCATCAAATAATGAGAAGCAAAACTAAGATACCATCCCATTCTATTAAAAAATTCTTTAGTATGGATTTCTAAGTACATTACTTATCTATCTATGTATATATTACCACTATGCCATTAAGCCTAAGAGAAATTCACAAGTGTTAATTATTACCATCAAATAATGAGAATCTATTCATACTTCCCTCATTGTCTCAAAGATGTGAGCTTACAATTGGTTTTTCTATTCAGGATCTAAACCAGGTCCACACACTGCATTTGACCGGTAGATTTTATCCCGTAACACTCCTCCCTCGCTTTCCTCACTCTCATCCTTTTTCCCAGAACAGTTAGTAAAACTGGGTCATCTGTTCTCTAAAATGTCCTATATTCTGAATTTGGCTGATTGCTTCCTCACAGTGTTATTGAACTTGTTCTTCTATCCTCCATATTTCCTGTAAACTAAAAGTTAAAGCTGGAGATTTGATTAGATTCAAGTTCAGGCTTCTTTAAGTGAAAAATCATTCATAGATGTTGCTGCACACTTCTTATTGCACCATGTCATAAGGCACGTGATGTTTGAGGTCTCATTTTTAGTGATGCTAAGACTTTCAATGGGATCAGAGGATCCCTCCACCGTATCACTCTTCTTTAATCTTTCACCTAAACACTATGTACCATTTGATCAACTGATGATCCATTGTATCATTAGCAGTTGAGAATGGGAATTTTCAATTCCATTATTACCCTTGCATCTATTAATGGGAATTCTGTAAAGAAGAACCTCTCCTTATCAGCCATTGATATCCCTAAATACAGTTCCTACAGGAAAGGCAAAATAACTGCTTAATTCTTTCCTATTATTTAATAATCTTCAGAGTAATAAGTTGTGCCTTAGAAAGACCCAGTGGTGACCAATTTTATTTTTTTAGTATCAGTTTTTATAACCCATATGAAGTCAAGGGTTTTTATTATGTTTCATGTGTTTCAACTAAAATGTAGTTATTCTTTTTAATGATCAACTTGTCCCAATGTAAGCCAACTGGGAGTCCCCTCAAGTTGGCTTCATTGTTCTTTTGACATGGCCATTAGG
Source organism: Phocoena sinus (assembly GCF_008692025.1). NCBI lineage: Eukaryota > Metazoa > Chordata > Mammalia > Artiodactyla > Phocoenidae > Phocoena > Phocoena sinus. The sequence goes on from NC_045763.1 coordinate 134,057,300, forward strand.
TATTTTAATATATTTTTTATTGTGGTAAAATATATGCATAAAATTTGCCACTTTAACCATTTTTAAGTGTACAAGTTAGTGGCATTAATTATACTTCAGTGTTGTGCAACCATCACCACTATTTATTTCCAAAATTTTTTCACTACTCCAAACAGAATTAAACATTAATTAACATTAAACAATAATTCCCTATCTCCACCCCCAGCCTCTGGACTATAATCTATTTATGTCTGTATGAATTTGTCAATTCTGGATATTTCATATAAGTGGAATCAAAAATATTGGTCCTTTGGTGTTTGGTTTAGTTCACTTAACATAATGTTTTCAGTATTGATCTATGTTGTAGCATGGTATGTATCACTTGTGTTCACTCCTTTTTATGACTGAATAAAGTTTTATTGTACATATACACCACATTTTGTTTAGCTGTTCACCTGTCAATGGACACTTTGTTTCCACCTTTTGGCTATTATGAATAGTGCTGCAATGGACATTGACATACACATATCTGTTTGAGTCCGTTTTCAATTCTTTTGAACATATATACCAAGGAGTGGAATTAATGGATTATATGGTAATTCTGTGTTTACCTTTTTGAGGAGCTGACAAATTGCTTTTCACAGCAGTTGAGCCATTTTATATCCTCACCAGCAATGTACAAGAGTTCCAATCTCTCCATATTCTCATCAATGGGACTCATCAGTCTTCAATAGCTTGCCAGTTTTCTAGTACAACATGATGTTCAAAGTCATCTTGTACACTTATTGCTCTAAACATTTAACCAGCCATTTCTCCAAGAAGTTCTGGTTCCTTTGAGTTGAGAACAGTATTTAGAGAACACAGACCAGATACTAGAGATGCTCATAGATGCTGCATTATTGTTGCTCCTGGGTCATTTCAATTAACAGATATTTACCCTACTGGTGCTCTTTCAGTTTCTAGATTTTCCAGCTGGCAAAGGCTTTTTTAAGTAAGAATAGTGTCAGAGCTATTCAGGGTCTTTTGTGTTTCCATACAAGTTTTAAAATTATTTGTTCTACTTCTGTCAAAAATGCCATTGGTATTTTGAGAGGAATTGCACTGAATCCGTAGATTGCCTTGGGTAGTAATGGTCATTTTTAACAATACTGATTCTTCCAATCCAAGAACATGGTATATCTTTCTATCTGTTTGTGTTATCTTCAATTTCTTTCATCTGTGTCTTATAGTTAACCAAGTACAGGTCTTTTGCATCCTTAGGTAGGTTTATTCCTAGGTATTTTATTCTTTCTTTATTTGATGGTAAGTGGGATTGCTTCCTTAATTTCTCTTTCTGATAGTTTGTTGTTAGTGTATAAAAATGCAACAGGTTTCTGAATACTAACTATGTAACCTGCAACTTTACCAAATTCATTGATGAGCTATAGAAGTTTTCTGGTGGCATCTTTAGGATTTTCTATGCATGGTATCATGTCATATGCAAACATTAACAATTTTATTTCTTCATTTCCAGTTTGGATTCCTTTCATTTCTTTTTCTTCTTTGATTTCTGTGGCTAGGATTTACAAAATTATGTTGAAAAAAAGTAGTGAGAGTGGGATCCTTGTCCTGTTCCCAATCCTAGAGGAAATGCTTTCAGCTTTTCACTGTTGAGTATGATGTTAGCTGTCAGTTTGTCATAAATGGACTATATTATTGCCCAAATAGCCAAAACAATCTTGAGAAAGAAGAACAGAGCTGGAGGAATTACACTCCCTGGCTTTAGACTATACTACAAAGTTACAGTCATCAAAACAGTGTGGTACTGGCACAAAAACTGATACATAGATCAATGGAACAGGATAGAGAGCCCAGAAATAAACCCATGAACTTATGGTCAATTAATCTATGACAAAGGGGGCAAATATATACAATGGAGGAAAGACAGTCTCTCCAATATATGGTGCTGGGAAAACTGGACAGCTACTTTTAAAAGAATAAAATTAGAACATTCTCTAACACCATATACAAAAGTAAACTCAAAATGGATTAAAGTCCTAAATATAAGACTGGATACTATAAAACTCCTAGAGGAAAATATAGGCAGAACACTCTTTGACATAAATCACAGCAATATTTTTTGGATCATCTCCTAAAGTAGAGGAAATAAAAGCAAAAATAAACAAAGCGTACCTAATTACATTTAAAAGCTTTCACAGATCAAAGGAAGCCATAAATAAAACAAAAAGAAAACCTACTGAATTGGAGAAAATGTTTGCAAATGATACAACCAATAAGGGATTGACATCCAACATGTAGAAACAGCTCATACAACTCAACATCAAAAAACAAACAACCCAGTTAAAAAAATGGGCATAAGAGGTAAATAGACATTTTTCCAAAGAGCAAATGCAGATGGCCAACAGGCACATGAAAAGATGTTTAACATCACTAATCATCAGGGAAACGCAAATCAGAACCACAATGAGATATCACCTCACACCTATCAGAATGGCTATGATTTAAAAAAAAAAACAGAAATAACAAATGTTGGCAAGGATGTGGAGAAAAGGGAACACTTGTGTACTGCTGGTGGAAACGTAAATTAGTGCAGCCACTAATGTGGAAAATGGTATGGAGGTTTCTCAAAAAACTAAAATGGAACTACCACATGACCCAGCAATTCCACTCCCGGGTATATATCTGAGAAAAACAAAAACACTAATTCAAAAAGATACATGCACCCCCAATGTTCACAGCAGCATTATTTACAGTTGCCAAACTATGGAAGCAACCTAACTGTCCATCCACAGATGAATGGATAAAGAAGATATGGTATACACACATGCGCGTGCACACACACACACAGGAATACTACTCAGCCATAAAAAAGAACAAAATTTTGTCATTTGCAGCAGCATGGATGGACTTGGAGGGCATTATCCTAATTGAAATAAGTCACACAGAGAAAGACAAATACTATATGATATAACTTATATGTGGAATCTAAAATATACAACAAAATAGTAAATATAACAAAAAAGAAACAGACTCACAGATAGAAAAAACAAACTATTGGCTACCAGTGGGGATACGAAAGTGTGGGGGGCCAATAGGAGTAGGGGAGTAAGAGGTATAAGCTTTTAAGTATAAAATAAACTACAAGGATATATTTTAGAACACTGGGAATATAGCCAATATTTTTAATAATTATAAATGGAGTATAACCTTTAAAAACTGTGAATCACTATATTACTCAACTGTAACTTATATAACACTGAACAGCAACTATACTTAAAGAAAAAAAGAATAGAGTCAGGGAGAGTGGGAAGATGGCAGAAGAGTAAGACACGGAGATCATTCTCCTCCCCACAGATACATCAGAAATACATCTACATGTGGAACAACTCCTACAGAACACCTACTGAACGCTGGCAGAAGACCTCAGACCTCCCAAAAGGCAAGAAACTCCCCATGTACCTGGGTAGGGCAAAGGAAAAAAGAATAAACAGAGACAGAAGAATAGGGACCTGCACCAGTGGGAGGGAGCCTTGAAGGAGGAAAGGTTTCCACACACTAGAAGCCCCTCCGCGGGCGGAGACTGTGGGTGACGGAGGTGGGGAGCTTTGGAGCCACGGCGGAGAGTGCAGCAACAGGGGTGCAGAGGGCAAAGCTGAGAGATTCCCGCATGGAGGATCGGTGCCGACCAGCACTCACCAGCCCGAGAGGCTTGTCTGCTCACCCGCTGGGACGGGAGGGGCTGGGAGCTGAGGCTCAGGCTTCCAACGGAGCGCAGGGAGAGGACTGGGGTTGGCGGTGTGAACACAGCCTGAAGGGGTTAGTGCACCACGGCTAACCGGGAGGGAGTCCAGGAAAAAGGCTGGACCTGCCGAAGAGGCAAGAGACCTTTTCTTCCCTCTTTGTTTCCTGGAGTGCGAGGAGAGGGGATTAAGAGTGCTGCTTAAAGGAGCTCCAGAGACGGGTGCGAGCCGCGGATAAAAGCGCGGACCCCAGAGACGGGCATGAGACGCTAAGGCTGCTGCTGCCACCACCAAGAAGCCTGTGTGAGAGCACAGGTCACTCTCCACAACTCCCTTCCAGAGAGGCTGTGCAGCCCACCACTGCCAGGGTCCCGGGATCCAGTGACAACTTTCCCGGGAGAACGCATGGCACGCTTCAGGCTAGTGCAACGTCATGCCAGCCTCTGCCGCCGCAGGCTCTCCCCACACTCCGCACCCCTCCCTCCCCTCGGCCTGAGTGAGCCAGAGCCCCTGAATCAGCGGCTCCTTTAACCCCGTTCTCTCTGAGCGAAGAACAGACGCCCTCCAGTGACCTACACGCAGAGGCGGGGCCAAATCCACAGCTGAACCCCGGGAGCTGTGAGAACAAAGAAGAGAAAGGGAAAGCTCTCCCAGAAGCCTCGGGAGCAGCGGATTAAATCTCCACAATCAACTTGATGTACCCTGCATCTGTGGAATACCTGAATAGACAACGAATCATCCCAAATTGAGGGGGTGGACTTTGAGAGCAAGATTTATTATTTTTTCCCCATTTCCTCTTTTTGTCAGTGTGTATGTGTACGCTTCTGTGTGACAATTTTATCTGTACAGCTTTGCTTTCACCATTTGCCTAGGGTTCAATCCATCCGTTTTGTTGTTTTGTTGTTTTTTTTTTTTACTTAAAAAAATTTTTTTTCTTAATGACTTTTTTATTATAACTTTATCTTACCTTACTTTATTTTATTTTCCTTTATCCTCTTCCTTTCTTTCTTGTCTTTCTTCTCTTTCTTTCTTCCTTCCCCCCCTCCCTCCCTCCTTTCTCTCTTTCTTTCTTTCTTTCTTCTTTTTATTCTGAGCCATGTGGATGAAAGGCTCTTCGTGCTGCAGCAAGGACTCAGTGCTGTGCCTCTGAAGTGAGAGAGCCAACTTCAGGACACTGGTCCACAAGAGACCTCCCAGCTCCACGTAATATCAAACGGCGAAAATCTCCCAGAGATCTCCATCTGAACACCAGCACCCAGCTTCACTCAACGACCGGCAAGCTACAGTGCTGGACACCCTATGCCAAACAACTAGCAAGACAGGAACACAACCCCACCCATTAGCAGAGAGGCCGCCTAAAATCATAATAAGTCCACAGACACCCCCAAAACACACCAGCAGACGTGGACCTGCCCACCAGAAAGACAAAATCCAGCCTCATCCACCAGAACACAGGCACTACTCCCCTCCACCAGGAAGCCTACACAACCCACTGAACCAATCCTAGCTGCTGGGGACAGACACCAAAAACAACCGGAACTACGAACCTGCAGTCTGCAAAAAGGAGACCCCAAACACAGTAAGATAAGCAAAATGAGAAGACAGAAAAACACACAGTAGATGAAGGAGCAAGATAAAAACCCACCAGACCTAACAAATGAAGAGAAAATAGGCAGTCTACCTGAAAAAGAATTCAGAATAATGATAGTAAAGATGATCCAAAATCTTGGAAATAGAATACAGAAAATTAAAGAAACATTTAACAAGGACCTAGAATAACTAAAGAGGAAACAAGCAATGATGAACAACACAATAAATGAAATTAAAAATACTCTAGAAGGGATCAATAGCAGAATAACGGAGGCAAAAGAACGGATAAGTGACCTGGAAGATAAAGTACTGGAAATAACTACTGGAGAGCAGAATAAAGAAAAAGAATGAAAAGAACTGAGGACAGTCTCAGAGACCTCTGGGTCAATAGTAAATGCACCAACATTCGAATTATAGGGGTACCAGAAGAAGAAGAGAAAAAGAAAGGGACTGAGAAAATATTTGAAGAGATTATACTTGAAAACTTCCCTAATATGGGAAAGAAAAAAGTTAATCAAGTCCAGGAAGCACAGAGAGTCCCATACAGGATAAATACAAGGAGAAATACACCAAGACACATATTAACCAAACTGTCAAAAATTAAATACAAAGAAAACATATACAGAGCAGCAAGGGAAAAACAACAAATAACACACAAGGTTTTCCCCAGAAGGTTAACAGCTGATCTCTCAGGAGAAACTCTGCAAGCCAGAAGGGACTGGCAGGACATATTTAAAGTGATGAAGGAGAAAAACCTGCAACCAAGATTACTCTACCCCACAAGGATCTCATTTAGATTTGATGGAGAAATTAAAACCTTTACAGACAAGCAAAAGCTGAGAGAGTTCAGCACCACCAAACCAGCTTTACAACAAATGCTAAAGGGTCTTCTCTAGGCAAGAAACACAAGAGAAGAAAAAGACCTATAGTAACAAACCCAAAACAATTAAGAAAATGGGAAAAGGAACACACATATCAATAATTACCTTAAATGTAAATGGATTAAATGCTCCCACCAAAAGACAATGACTGGCTGAATGGATACAACAACAAGATCCATATATATGCTGTCGACAACAGGCCAACTTCAGGACTGGAGACAAATACAGACTGAAAGTGAGGGGATGGAAAAAGATATTCCACGCAAATGGAAACCAAAAGAAAGCTGGAGTAGCAATTCTCATATCAGACAAAATAGACTTTAAAATAAAGACTATTAGAAGAGACAAAGAAGGACACTACATAATGATCAAGGAATCGATCCAAGAAGAAGATATAACAGTTATAAATATTTATGCACCCAACATAGGAGCACCTCAATACATAAGGCAAATACTAACAGCCATAAACAGGGAAATCGACAGTAACACAAACAGAGTAGGGGACTTTAATACCCCACTTTCACCAATGAACAGATCATCCAAAATGAAAGTAAATAAGGAAACACAATCTTTAAATGATACATTAAACAAGATGGACTTGATATTTATAGGACATTCCATCCAAAAACAACAGAATACACATTTTTCTCAAGTGCTCATGGAACATTCTCCAGGATAGATCATATCTTGGGTCACAAATCAAGCCTAGGTAAATTTAAGAAAACTGAAATCGTATCAAGTATCTTTTCCACCACAACACTATGAGACTAGATATCAATTACAGGAAAAGATATGTAAAAAATACAAACACATGGAGGCTAAACAATACACTACTTAATAACGAAGTGATCACTGAAGAAATCAAAGAGGAAATCAAAACATACCTAGAAATAAATGACAATGGAGACACGACGACCCAAACCTATGGGATGCAGCAAAAGCAGTTCTAAGAGGGAAGTTTATAGCAATACAATCCTACCTTAAGAAACAGGAAACATCTCAAATAAACAACCTAACCTTGCACCTAAAGCAATTAGAGAAAGAAGAACAAAAGAACCCCAAAGTTAGCAGAAGGACAGAAATCATTAAGATCAGATCAGAAATAAATGAAAAAGAAATGAAGGAAACAAGAGCAAAGATCAATAAAACTAAAAGCTGAGAGACGGGGGAAGATGGCGGAAGAGTAAGACGTGGAGATCGCCTTCCTCCTCACGGATACACCAGAAATACATCTACACGTGGAACAACTCCTACAGAACACCTACTGAAGGCTGGCAGAAGACCTCAGAGCCCCCAAAAGGCAAGAAACTCCCCACGTACCTGGGTAGGGCAAAAGAAAAAAGAAAAAACAGAGACAAAAGAATAAGGACAGCACCTGCACCAGTGGGAGGGAGCTGTGAAGGAGGAAAAGTTTCCACACACTAGAAAGCCCCTCCGCGGGCGGAGACTGCGGGAGGCGGAGGGGGGGAGCTTCGGGACCGCGGAGTGGTGCACAGCGACGGGTGTGGAGGGCAAAGCGGGGAGATTCCGGCACAGACGATCGGTGCCGACCGGCACTCACCAACCCGAGAGGCTTGTCTGCTCACCCGCCGGGGCGGGCGGGGCTGCGAGCTGAGGCTCGGGTTTCGGTTTTGGACGGAGCGCAGGGAGAGGACTGGGGTTGGCGGCTTGAGCATAGCCTGAAGGGGTTGGTGCGCCACGACTAGCCGGGAGGGAGTTCGGGGAAAAGCCTGCACCGGCCGAAGAGGCAAGAGACTTTTTCTTCCCTCTTTGTTTCCTGGTGCGCGAGGAGAGGGGTTTAAGAGCGCTGCTTAAAGGATCTCCAGAGACGGGTGCGAGCCGCGGCTAAAAGCGCGAACCCCAGAGACGGGCGCGAGCCGCGGCTGAGGGCACGAGCCCCCGAGACGGGCGCGAGCCACGGCGGGAAGCGCGAGCCCCAGAGACGGGCGCGAGCCGCGGCTGAAACCGCGGACCCCAGAGACGGGCGGGAGACGCTGGGGCTGCTGCTGCCGCCACCAGGGGGGCTGTGTGCGAGCACAGGTCACTCTCCGCACCCCTCTTCCGCGGAGCCTGCGCAGGCTGCCACTGCCAGGTTCCCGGGATCCAGGGACAACTTCCCCGGGAGTACGCACGGCGGGTCTCAGGCTGGTGCAGCGTCACGCTGGCCTCTGCCGCCGCAGGCCCGCCCCGCACGCAGTGCCCCCTCCTTCCCCCATCCCCCAACCCCCGGCCTGAGTGAGCCGGAGTTCCCGAATCAGCGGCTCCTTTAACCCCGTCCTGTCTGAGCAAAAAACAGACGCCCTCCAGCGATCTGCGCGCAGGGGCAGGGCCGGGTACAAAGCTGAGCTCCTGTGAGCTGTGAGAGCAGGGAGGAGAGGGGGAGGTCTCTCCCGGCAGCCGCGGAGGCGGCGGATTGAAGCTCCACAATCAACTTGATGTGCCCTGCATTGTGGAATACCTGAATTGACAGGGAGTGATCCCAAATTGAAGAGGGGGAATTTAGGAGCGAGATCTGTGATTTTTTTCCCTTTTCCTCTTTTTGTGAATGTGTGCGTGTATGCTTCTGTGTGAGATCTTGTCTGTATACTCTTGCTTCCACCATTTGTCCTAGGGCTCTATCCGTCCATGGTTTTTTTTTAAAAAAAAAATTTTTTTTTTCTTAATAATTAATTTTAATTGTAATAACTTTATTGAACTTTACCTTCGTTCTTTCTTTCTTTCTTTCCTTCCCTCCTTTAGACAGCGAATCACCCCAGGTTGAGGGGGTGGTCTCTGGGTGCAGGATTTATGATTTTTCCCCCTTTGCCTCTCTTTGTGAACGTGTATGTGTATGCTTCTGTGTAAGATTTTCTCTGTATAGCTTTGCTTCCAACATTTGTCCTAGGGCTCTATCCGTCCGTGGTTTTTTTTTAAAAAAAAAATTTTTTTTTCTTAATAATTAATTTTAATTGTAATAACTTTATTGTACTTTACCTTCGTTCTTTCTTTCTTTCTTTCCTTCCTTCCTTCCCTCCTTTAGACAGGGAATCACCCCAGGTTGAGGAGGTGGTCTCTGGGAGCAGGATTTATGATTTTTCCCCCTTTGCCTCTCATTGTGAACGTGTATGTGTATGCTTCTGTGTAAGATTTTCTCTGTATAGCTTTGCTTCCAACATTTGTCCTAGGGCTCTATCCGTCCATGGTTTTTTAAAAAAAAATTTTTTTTTTCTTAATAATTAATTTTAATTGTAATAACTTTATTGTACTTTACCTTCGTTCTTTCTTTCTTTCCTTCCTTCCTTCCCTCCTTTAGACAGCGAATCACCCCAGGTTGAGGAGGTGGTCTCTGGGAGCAGGATTTATGATTTTTCCCCCCTTGCCTCTCTTTGTGAACGCGTATATGTATGCTTCTGTGTAAGATTTTCTCTGTATAGCTTTGTTTCCAACATTTGGCCTAGGGTTCTATCCGTTCTTTTTTTTTTTTTTCTTTCTAAATATTTTTTAGTACAATAACTATATTATACTTTATTTTATTTTTACTGTATCTTCTTTCTTTCTGTCTTTTTTCCTTCTTTCCCTCCTTCCTTCCTCCCTTCCTCCCTCCCTCCCTCCTTTCATTCTTTTTGCTTCTTTCTTCCTTCCTTCCTTTCCTCCTTTCCTTCTTTCTTTCCTCATACTTCTACTAATTCTCTCTACATTTTCTCCTTCTTTCCCTCCTTCCTTCCTTCCCCCCTCCCTCCCTTTCTTTCCTTCTTTCCTTCTTTCTTCCTTCCTTCCTTTCCTCCTTTCCTTCTTTCTTTCCTCATACTTCTAATTCTCTCTACATTTTCTCCTTCTTTCCCTCCTTCCTTCCTTCCTTCCTCCCTCCCTCCTTTCTTTCCTTCTTTGCTTCTTTCTTCCTTCCTTCCTTTCCTCCTCTCCTTCTCTTTCCTCAAACTTCTACTAATTCTCTCTACATTTTCTCCTTCTTTCCCTCCTTCTTTCCTTCCTTCCTCCCTCCCTCCCTCCTTCCCTCCTTTCTTTCCTTCTTTGCTTCTTTCTTCCTTCCTTCCTTTCCTCCTTTCCCTCTTTCTTTCCTCATACTTCTAATTCTCTCTACATTTTCTCCTTCTTTCCCTCCTTCCTTCCTTCCTTCCTCCCTCCCTCCCTCCTTTCTTTCCTTCTTTGCTTCTTTCTTCCTTCCTTCCTTTCCTCCTTTCCTTCTTTCTTTCCTCATACTTCTAATAATTCTCTCTACTTTTCCTCCCTTTTATTCTGAGCCGTGTGGATGAAAGGCTCTTGGTGCTCCAGCCCAGGAGACAGGGCTCTGCCTCTGAGGTAGGAGAGCCAACTTCAGGACACTGGTCAACAAGAGACCTCCCAGCTCCACATAATATTAAACGGTGGAAATCTCCCAGAGACCTCCATCTTAACACCAGCACCCAGCTTCACTCAACGACCAGCAAGCCACAGTGCTGGACAACCTATGCCAAACAACTAGCAAAACAGGAACACAACCCCACCCATTAGCAGAGAGGCTGCCTAAAATCATAACAATGCCACAGACACCCCAAAACACACCACCAGACGTGAACCTGCCCACTAGAGAGACAAGATCCAGCCTCATCCAGCACAACACAGGCACTAGTCCCCTCCACCAGGAAGCCTACACAACCCGCTGAAACAACCTTAGCCACTGGAGACAGACATCAAAAACAACGGGAACTACGAACGTGCAGCCTGCAAAAAGGAGACCCCAAACACAGTAAGATAAGCAAAATGAGAAGACAGAAAAAACACACAGCAGATGAAGGAGCAAGATAAAAACCCACCAGACCTAACAAATGAAGAGGAAATAGGCAATCTACCTGAAAAAGAATTCAGAATAATGATAGTAAGGATGATCCGAAATCTTGGAAGTAGAATGGACAAAATGCAAGAAACAGTTAACAAGGACCTACAAGAACTAAAGATGAAACAAGCAACGATGAACAATGCAATAAATGAAATTAAAAGTACTCTAGATAGGATCAATAGCAAAATAACTGAGGCAGAAGAACGGATAAGTGACCTGGAAGATAAAGTAATGGAAATAACTACTGCAGAGCAGAATAAAGAAAAAAGAATGAAAAGAACTGAGGACAGTCTCAGAGAGCTCTGGGACAACATTAAACGCACCAACATTCGAATTATAGGGGTTCCAGAAGAAGAAGAAAAAAAGAAAGGACTGAGAAAATATTTGAAGAGATTATAGTTGAAAACTTCCCTAATATGGGAAAGGAAATAGTTAATCAAGTCCAGGAAGCACAGAGAGTCCCATACAGGATAAATACAAGGAGAAATACGCCAAGACACGTATTAATCAAACTATCAAAAATTAAATACAAAGAAAGCATATTAAAAGCAGCAAGGGAAAAACAACAAATAACACACAAGGGAATACCCATAAGGTTAACAGCTGATCTCTCAGCAGAAACCCTACAAGCCAGAAGGGAGTGGCAGGACATACTGAAAGTGATGAAGGAGAAAAACCTGCAACCAAGATTACTCTACCCAGCAAGGATCTCATTCAGATTTGATGGAGAAATTAAAACCTTTACAGACAAGCAAAAGCTGAGAGAGTTCAGCACCACCAAACCAGCTTTACAACAAATGCTAAAGGAACTTCTCTAGACACGAAACACAAGAGAAGGAAACGACCTATAGTAGCGAACCCAAAACAATATAGAAAATGGGAATAGGAACATACATATCGATAATTACCTTAAATGTAAATGGACTAAATGCTCCCACCAAAAGACACAGATTGGCTGAATGGATACAAAAACAAGACCCTTATATATGCTGTCTACAAGAGACCCACCTCAGACCTAGAGACACATACAGACTGAAAGTAAGGGGATGGAAAAAGATATTCCATGCAAATGGAAACCAAAAGAAAGCTGGAGTAGCAATTCTCATATCAGACAAAATAGACTTTAAAATAAGGACTATTAAAAGGGATAAAGAAGGACACTACATAATGATCAAGGGATCTATCCAAGAAGAAGATATAACAATTGTAAATATTTATGCACCCAACATAGGAGCACCTCAATACGTAAGGCAAATACTAACAGCCATAAAAGGGGAAATTGACAGTAACACATTCATAGTAGGGGACTTTAACACCCCACTTTCACCCATGGACAGATCATCCAAAATGAAAATAAATAAGGAAACACAAGCTTTAAATGATACATTAAACAAGATGGACTTAATTGATATTTATAGGACACTCCATCCAAAAACAACAGAATACACATTTTTCTCAAGTGCTCATGGAACATTCTCCAGGATAGATCATATCTTGGGTCACAAATCAAGCCTTGGTAAATTTAAGAAAATTGAAATTGTATCAAGTATCTTTTCTGACCACAACGCCATGAGACTAGATATCAATTACAGGAAAAGATCTGTAAAATATACAAACACATGGAGGCTAAACAATACACTACTTAATAATGAAGTGATCACTGAAGAAATCAAAGAGGAAATAAAAAAATACCTAGAAACAAATGACAATGGAGACACAACGACCCAAAACCTATGGGATGCAGCAAAAGCAGTTCTAAGGGGGAAGTTTATAGCAATACAAGCCCACCTTAAGAAGCAGGAAACATCTCGAATAAACAACCTAACCTTGCACCTCAAGCAATTAGAGAAAGAAGAACAAAAAAGCCCCAAAGCTAGCAGAAGGAAAGAAATCATAAAAATCAGATCAGAAATAAATGAAAAAGAAATGAAGGAAACCATAGCAAAGATCAATAAAACTAAAAGCTGGTTCTTTGAGAAGATAAACGAAATTGATAAACCACTAGCCAGACTCATCAAGAAAAAAAGGGAGAAGACTCAAATCAATAGAATTAGAAATGAGAAAGGAGAAATAAAAACTGACACTGCAGAAATAAAAAAAATCATGAGAGATTACTACAAGCAACTCTATGCCAATAAAATGGACAATCTGGAAGAAATGGACAAATTCTTAGAAATGCACAACCTGCCAAGACTGAATCAGGAAGAAATAGAAAATATGAACAGACCAATCACAAGCACAGAAATTGAAACTGTGATTAAAAATCTTCCAACAAACAAAAGCCCAGGACCAGATGGCTTCACAGGTGAATTCTATCAAACGTTTAGAGAAGAGCTAACACCTATCCTTCTCGAACTCTTCCAAAATATAGCAGAGGGAGGAACACTCCCAAATTCCTTCTACGAGGCCACCATCACCTTGATACCAAAACCAGACAAGGATGTCACAAAGAAAGAAAACTACAGGCCAATATCACTGATGAACATAGATGCAAAAATCCTCAACAAAATACTAGCAAACAGAATCCAACAGCACATTAAAAGGATCATACACCATGATCAAGTGGGGTTTATTCCAGGAATGCAAGGATTCTTCAATATACGCAAATCTATCAATGTGATAAACCATATTAACAAATTGAAGGAGAAAAACCATATGATCATTTCAATAGATGCAGAGAAAGCTTTCGACAAAATTCAACACCCATTTATGATAAAAACCCTCCAGAAAGTAGGCATAGAGGGAACTTTCCTCAACATAATAAAGGCCATATATGACAAGCCCACAGCAAACATCATCCTCAATGGTGAAAAACTGAAAGCATTTCCACTAAGATCAGGAACAAGACAAGGTTGCCCACTCTCACCACTCTTATTCAACATAGTTTTGGAAGTTTTAGCCACAGCAATCAGAGAAGAAAAGGAAATAAAAGGAATCCAATTCGGAAAAGAAGAAGTAAAGCTGTCACTGTTTGCAGATGACATGATACTATACATAGAGAATCCTAAAGATGCTACCAGAAAACTACTAGAGCTAATCAATGAATTTGGTGAAGTAGCAGGATACAAAATTAATGCACAGAAATCTCTGGCATTCCTATATACTAATGATGAAAAATCTGAAAGTGAAATCAAGAAAACACTCCCATTTACCATTGCAACAAAAAGAATAAAATATCTAGGAATAAACCTACCTAAGGAGACGAAAGACCTGTATGCAGAAAATTATAAGACACTGATGAAAGAAATGAAAGATGATACAAATAGATGGAGAGATATACCATGTTCTTGGATGGGAAGAATCAACATTGTGAAAATGACTCTACTACCCAAAGCAATCTACAGATTCAATGCAATCCCTATCAAACTACCACTGGCATTTTTCACAGAACTAGAACAAAAAATTTCGCAATTTGTATGGAAACACAAAAGACCCCGAATAGCCAAAGCAATCTTGAGAACGAAAAAAGGAGCTGGAGGAATCAGGCTCCCTGACTTCAGACTATACTACAAAGCAACAGTAATCAAGACAGTATGGTACTGGCACAAAAACAGAAAGATAGATCAGTGGAACAGGATAGAAAGCCCAGAGATAAACCCACGCACATATGGACACCTTATCTTTGATAAAGGAGGCAGGAATGTACAGTGGAGAAAGGACAGCCTCTTCAATAAATGGTGCTGGGAAAACTGGACAGGTACATGTAAAAGTATGAGATTAGATCACTCCCTAACACCATACACAAAAATAAGCTCAAAATGGATTAAAGACCTAAATGTAAGGCCAGAAACTATCAAACTCTTAGAGGAAAACATAGGAAGAACACTCTATGACATAAATCACAGCAAGATCCTTTCTGACCCACCTCCTAGAGTAATGGAAATAAAAACAAAAATAAACAAATGGGACCTAATGAAACTTCAAAGCTTTTGCACAGCAAAGGAAACCATAATCAAGACCAAAAGACAACCCTCAGAATGGGAGAAAACATTTGCAAATGAAGCAACTGACAAAGGATTAATCTCCAAAATTTACAAGCAGCTCACACAGCTCAATAACAAAAAAACAAACAACCCCATCCAAAAATGGGCAGAAGACCTAAACAGACATTTCTCCAAAGAAGATATACAGAATGCCAACAAACACATGAAAGAATGCTCAACATCATTAATCATTAGAGAGATGCAAATCAAAACTACAATGAGATATCATCTCACACCAGTCAGAATGGCCATCATCAAAAAATCTAGAAACAATAAATGCTGGAGAAGGTGTGGAGAAAAGGGGACACTCTTGCACTGCTGGTGGGAATGTGAATTGGTTCAGCCACTATGGAGAACAGTATGGAGGTTCCTTAAAAAACTACAAATAGAATTACCATATGACCCAGCAATCCCACTACTGGGCATATACCCTGAGAAAACCAAAATTCAAAGAGTCATGTACCAAAATGTTCATTGCAGCTCTATTTACAATAGCCCGGAGATGGAAAGAACCTAAGCGCCCATCATCGGATGAATGGATAAAGAAGATGTGGCACATATACACAATGGAATATTACTCAGCCTTAAAAAGAAATGAAATTGAGTTATTTGTAATGAGATGGATAGACCTAGAGTCTGTCATACAGAGTGAAGTAAGTCAGAAAGAAAAAGACAAATACCGTATGCTAACACATATATATGGAATTTAAGGGAAAAAATGTCATGAAGAACCTAGGGATAAGACAGGAAAAGAGGCGCAGACCTACTGGAGAACGGACTTGAGGATATGGGGAGGGGGAAGGGTGAGTTTTGACAGGGCGAGAGAGAGTCATGGACATATACACACTAACAAACGTAGTAAGGTAGATAGCTAGGGGGAAGCAGCCGCAAGGCACAGGGATATTAGCTCGGGGCTTTGGGACAGCCTGGAGGGGTGGGATGGGGAGAGTGGGAGGGAGGGAGACGCAAGAGGGAAGACACATGGGAGCATATGTATATGTATAGCTGATTCACTTTGTTATAAAGCAGAAGCTGACACTATTGTAAAGCAATTATACCTCAATAAAGATGTTAAAAAAATAAATAAATAAATAAAACTAAAAGCTGGTTCTTTGAGAAGATAAACGAAATTGATAAACCATTTGCCAGACTCATCAAGAAAAAAAGGGAGAAGACTCAAATCAATAGAATTAGAAATGAAAAAGGAGAAGTAACAACTGACACTGCAGAAATACAAAAGATCATGAGAGATTACTACAAGCAACTCTATGCCAATAAAACGGACAACCTGGAAGAAATGGACAAATTCTTAGAAATGCACAACCTGCCAAGACTGAATCAGGAAGAAATAGAAAATATGAACAGACCAATCACAAGCACTGAAATTGAAACTGTGATTTAAAGTCTTCCAACAAACAGAAGCCCAGGACCAGATGGCTTCACAGGCGAATTCTTTCAAGCATTTAGAGAAGAGCTAACACCTATCCTTCTCAAACTCTTCCAAAATATAGCAGAGGGAGGAACACTCCAAAACTCATTCTACGAGGCCACCATCACCCTGATACCAAAACCAGACAAGGATGTCACAAAGAAAGAAAACTACAGGCCAATATCACTAATGAACATAGATGCAAAAATCCTCAACAAACTACTAGCAAACAGAATCCAACAGCATACTAAAAGGATCATACACCATGATCAAGTGGGGTTTATTCCAGGAATGCAAGGATTCTTCAGTATACGCAAATCAATCAGTGTGATACACCATATTAACAAATTGAAGGAGAAAAACCATATGGTCATCTCAAGAGATGCAGAGAAAGCTTTCGACAAAATTCTATATCCACTTATGATTAAAAAAAAACCTGCAGAAAGTAGGCATAGAGGGAACTTTCCTCAACATAATAAAGGCCATATGTGACAAATACACAGCCACCATCGTCCTCAATGGTGAAAAAGTGAAAGCATTTCCACTAAGATCAGGAACAAGACAAGGTTGCCCACTCTCACCACTATGATTCAACATAGTTTTGGAAGTTTTAGCCACAGCAATCAGAGAAGAAAAGGAAATAAAAGGAATCCAATTCGGAAAAGAAGAAGTAAAGCTGTCACTGTTTGCAGATGACATGATACTATACATAGAGAATCCTAAAAATGCTACCAGAAAACTACTAGGGCTAATCAATGAATTTGGTAAAGTAGCAGGATACAAAGTTAATGCACAGAAATCTCTTGCATTCCTATACACTAATGATGAAAAATCTGAAAGTGAAATTAAGAAAACACTCCCATTTACCACTGCAACAAAAAGAATAATATATCTAGGAATAAACCTAACTAAGGAGACAAAAGACCTGTATGCAGAAATTTATAAGACTCTGATGAAAGAAATTAAAGATGATACAAATAGATGGAGAGATATATCATGTTCTTGGATTGGAAGAATCAATATTGTGAAAATGACTCTACTACCCAAAGCAATCTACAGATTCAATGCTATCCCTATCAAACTATCACTGGCATTTTACACAGAACTAGAACAAAAAAATTCACAATTTGTATAGAAACACAAAAGACCCCGAATAGCTAAAGCAATCTTGAGAACGAAAAACGGAACTGGAGGAATCAGGCTCCCTGACTTCAGACTATACTACAAAGCTACAGTAATCAAGACAGTATGGTACTGGCACAAAAACAGAAATATAGATCAATGGAACAGGGTAGAAAGCCCAGAGATAAACCCATGCACATACAGTCGCCTTATCTTTGATAAAGGTGGTAGGAATGTACAGTGGAGAAAGGACAGCCTCTTCAATAAGTGGTGCTGGGAAAACTGGACAGGTACATGTAAAGTATGAGATTAGATCACTCCCTAACACCATACACAAAAATAAGCTCAAAATGAATTAAAGACCTAAATGTAAGGCCAGAAACTATCAAACTCTTAGAGGAAAACATAGGCAGAACACTCTATGACGTAAATCACAGCAAGATCCTTTTTGACCCACCTCCTAGAGAAATGGAAAGAAAAACAAAAATAAACAAATGGGACCTAATGAAACTTCAAAGCATCTGCACAGCAAAGGAAACCATAAACAAGACCAAAAGACAACCCTCAGAATGGGAGAAAATATTTGCAAATGAAGCAACTGACAAAGGATTAATCTCCAAAATTTACAAGTAGCTCATGCAGCTCAATAACAAAAAAACAAACAACCCAATCCAAAAATGGGCAGAAGACCTAAATAGACATTTCCCCAAAGAAGATACACAGACTGCCAACAAACACATGAAAGAACGCTCAACATCATTAATCACTAGAGATATGCAAATCAAAACTACAATGAGATATCATCTCACACCAGTCAGAATGGCCATCATCAAAAAATCTAGAAACAATAAATGCTGGAGAAGGTGTGGAGAAAAGGGAACCCTCTTGCACTGCTGATGAGAACGTGAATTGGTACAGCCACTATGGAGAACAGTATGGAGGTTCCTTAAAAAACTACAAATAGAATTACCATACGACCCAGCAATCCCACTACTGGGCATATACCCTGAGAAAACCATAATTCAAAAAGAGTCATGTACCAAAATGTTCATTGCAGCTCTATTTACAATAGCCTGGAGATGGAAACAACCTAAGCGCCCATCATCGGATGAATGGATAAAGAAGATGTGGCACATATATACAATGGAATATTACTCAGCCATAAAAATGAACGAAATTGAGCTATTTGTAATGAGGTGGATGGACCTAGAGTCTGTCATACAGAGTGAAGTAAGTCAGAAGGAGAAAGACAAATACCATATGCTAACCCATATATATGGAATTTAAGAAAAAAAAAACGTCATGAGGAACCTAGGGGTGAGACAGGAATAAAGACACAGACCTACTAGAGAATGGACTTAAGGATATGGGGAGGGGGAAGGGTAAGCTGTGACAAAGTGAGAGAGTGGCGTGGACATATATACACTACCAAACGTAAAATAGATAGCTAGTGGGAAGCAGCCACATAGCACAGGGAGATCAGCTCGGTGCTCTGCGACCACCTAGAGGGGTGGGATAGGGAGTGTGGGAGTGAGACGCAAGAGGGAAGAGATATGGGAACATATGTGTATGTATAACTGATTCACTTTGTTATATAGCAGAAACTAACACACCATTGTAAAGCAATTATATTCCAATAAAGATGTAAAAAAAAAAAAAAAAGAATAGGGTCAGAGCGAAGGCCAAATCCAGGGCACTGACAGTACAATGTAGCCTCACAGTAAAGTTCAAATTAAGAGTGTGGCTTCAAGACTGTTTTTAAGACTTCAGAAGGATTTATGATGGTGTCTCACAGACAGCCTTAGCTCAATAAAAACCTTCTAAGGATCTTTCAGGCATTGTACAAAAGCAGCTTAAAGTGCAAAGAGGGCTATTTCGAAGAGATTTGTAGGTGTGGCTTTGTAAAATGTAACCCCCAGTAAGCTTCACAGAAAATGTATAAAGTTTTTAAGATAGCTTTACTAATAAACTACCACAGGTTTTGACTAAAATGCACAGAAAGAGCACATAAAATATATATGGGCATAAAGAAGGCTAGTACGACAACTCAGCTGAAAAATAAGACCATTTCCTAAGGATACCTCAGAGATCATAGCCCAGATCCCAGATGACAGGGTCAAACACTGCAGAGAACCAATCTCAAAAAGGAGAATTGGGCATTTATCATGGAATGTTCCATACTTACCCAGAGCAGGCAGTACTTGGACATATGACCAACCGGATTTTAGAATGGTTATGGACCATTGACTGCTATGTTACTTCCATTTCCCTCTTTTTAAATAGGAGTGACTACTGCAGTTATTCTATCACCATCTTATTGTTTTATGTTGGATATGGGGGATAAGTAACTTTTTCTCCAGATTGAGATGAGATGCACTTGAGAAGCCTCAGCCACATCTGGACTTGATGCAGATCATGAGATGCAGGAGTTGAGCATGATACTGTAGCTGGAAAAGATTTTGGTGACCCTGGTGGGGGAGTGTGTTGTAGTTTTCACATGGGAGAGATGTGAATTGTGGTGGCCAGAAGGAAGAGTGATACAGTCTCCAAGATTGCCACCATCCATTCTTCCTCTCCTGTACACACATACTATTCCACATACTAAGTGGTGAAGTCTAGGCTGAACTTGTGACTTACTTTGAAAAATAGAATGCATCAGCAATTATGGTCTAGGGAATTCCCTAGTGGCCCAGTGGTCAGGACTTCACGCTTTCACTGCTGAGGGCTTGGATTCAATCCCTCGTTTGGGAACTAATATCCTATAAGCCACAGAGCACAGCCAAAAAGAAAAAAGGAAGGAAAGAAATAAGTAAAGAGAGAGAGAGAGAGAGAGAGAGAGAGAGAGAGAGAGAGAGAGAGAGAGAGAGAGAGAGGGAGGGGAAGGAAAGAAAGGAAGAAAGGCAGGAAGAAAAAAAGAGAGAGAGAGAGAGAAAGAAAGAAAGAAAAAAAAAGTAAGAAAGGAAGAAGGAGAGAGGGAGGAAGGGAGGGAGGGAGGAAGGGAGGGAGGAAGGAAGGAAAGGGAAGGAAAGAAAGGAAGAAAGGCAGAAAGAAAGAAAGAAAAGAAAGAAAGAAAGAAAAAGGAAGGAAGGAAGGAAGAAGGAAGAAGGAAATTATGGTCTAGGATTTATGAGTCCAGATCTTTAGAGAACTTTCAGCTTCCACTTCTCTGCTGGAAATCAGGCACCATATATTAAAACCTGACTACCCTAAGATCATCATTCTCTGAAGAAGCCAAGGTTACCAACTTGGAGAGGCCCCATAGAATGAAAGAAAGAAAATCAGGCAGCCTCCAACTTTTCTGGCAAACCACACTGGTGAAAGCACTGAAATTTTGAGCACCAAATATATGAGTAAGGAAGCCATCTTAGACATTCAAAGCCCAGCAGACATCACTTGAAGCAGAAGAACTGCCCAACTGAGCCCAGCATAGACAATGAGGAAAAAAATAAGTTGTAACTCTTCAAAGCCTCTGCTTGTGGACCTTATTATGCAGCAATAGATGATTAAAATGCAGACTGAATGAACTCATCATTTTATATATATATATTTCCAGTGTGTCTACTTGGTTTTGTTTTGTTTTTTTACAAATTTCATCACTTCTTGAAATTCCCCATGTAGTCATGCATGCTGTTCACCTTTTCCACAATGTCCTTTAATGTATTTATTATAGTCATTCTAAAGTTCTTTGATAATTTCAACATTTTGGCTGAGGATCTATTTCTATTTATTCTTTATCTCTTTATTATATCACATGTTTCTGCATCTTCCATTGTCTCATAATTTTTCACTACGCCAGATATTGTGTGTTAAAAAAATTTAAGTTGCAAAATAAATATTTACTCAGAAAATAGTGCATCCCTTCTTCTGTCAGGCTACTATTGGAAGGGTCTGTTTCCATCTTCCCTGTATTAAACTGGGCTATGTTGTAGCTTTAGTTATATTCGGTCTACAATTGGATTTAAATATTTTGAGGACAGGACTAGAACTTTTCCCTTGGCATAATGTGGGATCTGAGCACTTGGGAGATCCAAAAAAAATTTACCCTTTGTTCTCCCAGTTCCCAACTTTCTGAACCATGAGAGATCTCTGCCCTGCAGCCTGACCATGAGCTTTGGAGTCACTGAGGAGTCCTCTTTTCTTTCCAGCCCCAGTTCTGACTTTCTGTAGCTCAGGAGATCTCTCTGTACTGATGTCCTGTCTCCAGTTTTTGGAGGACTGTAGCAATGGATTCAGTAAAGACCTGAAGTGTCTAGGAGGGGTTTTTTCCACCTTTGCTTCTCTTCTTCCCCCAGCTTTCAGGGAGCATGTTCAGTGCATTTGTTGAAGAGCCAGTGAGAAATTCACTGAGCCTTAGAAAGATTTCCATAAATTCTCGTGCCCTGATGCCAACCTTCAGTGGGACACTGCCTTGCACTCAGGAAAGGTCCAGTGCAGGTGGGGGATTTGTTCAGTCCATCTGCCCTTCCCCCGCCCTCATCAGGACACTACATTGTACCTGGAGAAGGTCCCTGCCTTTCATTTAGGGAAGACCTATGTTTCTCAGGGGGCTTTCTCCCTGCACCTTTGCTGAGTCCCCCACCTTTGACATCCTTTCCCTGTGTATTTAGTGAAGATTCAAAATGAAGTTGACAGGTGGGTACTGACATGCTCTGTGACTGAGGATACCATCACACCAGGACCCATGTGGTTATTAAAATTCATGAACAGTTAGCTTGGTTTCTATTAGCTCTTGTCTATGGTGGTTTCTTCCCCCTCCCGCTGTTTTTCCAGTGATGAACACAGTTATGTGTCTTCTTTTTCCTCAGATATAACCCCTTCAGGTTTCTTTTCATCTTTAGCTCTCTGAAGCTTTTTTTGTAAATTATGGTTTATGTTTTGCTTGGTTTGTTCTGGTTGCTTAGGTCAATTAAAAAGGAAGCTGCACCACAACATGGACGGACGTAGAGATTATCATACTACACGAAGTCAGACAGAGAAAGACAAGTATATGACATCACTCAGAAGTGGAATCTAATTTTGAAAAAGATACAAATGAACTTATTTACAAAACAGAAGCAGACTTATAGACATTGAAAACAAACTTATGGTTACCAAAGGGGAAACATGAGGCAGAGGGAGGGATAAATCAGGAACTTGGAAGGAACGCACGCACACTATTCTATATAAGCTGGATAACCGACAAGGACCTACTGTATAGCACAGAGAATTCTACCTAATAGTCTGTGATAACCTATGTGAGAAAAGGATTTTAAAAAGAATGAACATATCTATATGTATAACTGAATCACTTTGCTGTACACCTGAAACTAACACAACATTGTAAATCAACTATACTCCAATAAAATTAAAATATTTTATAAAAGGAAGCTGTATCAAGAAGTGATGACATTTTCAGACTTACTACTGACTTAGTGAGTTTCAGTTTTACAAAACTTAGTTTCTCCATCTGTAAGACAGCTGCCACCCACCACTCAAAGGCTGTGAGGATTAAATAGTAAATGGCAGTAAAATTCTTAAAAATGGGGAAGGGGGTGAAATGCCTGTTTTTTGATTTAGGCACAGTCCTCCTAGTCATTTGCTCCATCTCCCTTGTTCACCATACTCATGGCTCCGATATTCTTTCAGTCAGTTCCTCAAAACCGTCATGCTCTCTAGCCTCTGAACACACTGCTCCCTTTGCCAGGAACACGTACTTCCTCTTCTCTCTTTCTGCCTTGCTAACTCTTTGTTTGTATGATATTTCTTCTAGGAAACCTTTCCTGATCCCCACCCCTCCAGGTAAGTGCTTCCCCTTCAGGGCATTTTTCATTTTGTATTATGATTGTATATTTACATGTATACATTCTTTACTGGACTATAAACTCTCTGAAAGCAGGAATTAAGCATATCTTATGAATTGCTACATCACAGAATGTAACAATCTTCATATAGTGGGCACATAAGAAGCATTTGTTCATAAATGAATAAATGACTGAATGGATAATTCACTCTGAATAGGCTTATTTTAAAAATATTTATCATACATCTAAGAGGTACATAGCATTATGCTAAAGATACTCGTGAAACAACAGTATATATCAATATACAGCTCCCAGCCTCAAGGAACTTACATCTAGCTGGGAAAAACAGAGAAACACATAGGAAGCTAAATAACATTCAAATATTCAATATAAATAAGATGGTCATATAGAAAAGAAAATAATTTCAATCAGGAAAGATAAAATCAACTATTTTAACACTACCAGTGTGGCTGATAGAACAAAGGATATAAAGTCTGAGAACAAGCCTTTATATTTGGCAATTAGGAGGTCAACAGTAAACTCTGAGAGAGGAACTTCAGAACTGGTGACAACAGAAGCCAGATTGCAGGACATCTGGAGTGAAACAGTAGTGAAGAAGCCCAGTCTGTGGGTGGCCCTCACATATTCAAGAAATTTGACAAGAAGAGAACAGAGGACCATTCTTTTGGAGGCAATAGACCAAGCTGGTCTAAAGGCACATGGGAAGGATCCACCAAGAGGAACAGAGCTTTCAAATGCCCAGGAAAAGCAGAACACCTGAAAGAACATCATTCTACAAGAGAAGATAGGGACCAACACTACTGATTGCAGCCAGGAATGAGCCTAGGAAAGGGAGACACCTCCTTCTCCAAGATAGGAGAAGGAAGGCAGAGACTTTGAGGAAGCAGGTGGAGAAGAAGAACCTGCCAGATGGTTTCCATGGTCTCAGACATGCACAAAGCAAGACCATTTGCTGAAAGAGCAAGAGAACTGCTAATGTGGGAAATATAAGGAGAGTGGAGGTGGGTGTAGAAGAACTAATATACAGAAGTGTCCTCTCTTGGAACATGGTCTATGTCAAATGTCTTCTTGCATTCAGCAAACAGGGCAGATATACCAGGAACACCTGACATAAGACCTTCTATTGTGGTGGGGCTGGTTTCTTCCAGACAGGCTGATGTAGACCACTCTCAGGAAAGGTAAAGGCACATTCAAGTGCATCCTATGGTAGAGTAGTAGAGAAAGGAAGGAAAATGAAACCAGAGGAGTGTTGCATCAGGTCCTAGGACACATGAGATCAAAAAAGAGAGATCACATACCTCATCAAAAAGGTAAAGACCAAGCTGAGTAGTGAAGACTGGAACAGGAGCTCAGAAGCAAACACAGGGAAGATAGATATCAGAGTTCCAATCAGTGCAGTTCAGGGAACTCTACTATTTCACAACATCCAAGGCAGTTTGGTTGTATTCTATCAAGCCGTCCACAATTGCAGTCACTTTCTTTTTAGTGCATTTTAAATGTGTGCTTGGCCTTTAGCATCAATAAACAAACAGATGGCACCAGAGAAATATATCACAACCAGCAAGGCTCAATATCAATGTCAGGACTCTAGCGCAAGACACATTTACAGTCCTGCAAAGGACTAAAGCACTAAGATATTACCAAAGCAGTACTGGCACAAAGAGAACAAGTCAAAAGCTTTACAGTAGAATTGAGATTCACTCTGATAATTAGTTCTTGAGGAACAGGTAGAGTGGCCATTTATTAGAATTTGGGACAGAAAGGTGACTGGGACTCAAAAATATGACCAATCTTGGGCCTTTCTTCTAACTAGACACAAAGGTCAGGTTATATTAAATTCTCCTACCGCCACCAACATGAGTTCTAGAAACTCCAAAAGGATTGAACCAGAAGTGACAATGTAAAGGATCAGGACATGGTACAGATGGGTTTGTATACAGAATCCCGGGAGATCTGGTTGGCCAGGGTGAAGCCACATAAGACTCATGAACTAGACCTAGAACCACAAAGCCAGGGGGAGTGGAAACAATCAGCACAAGAGCATGCAGAAGTGAAAACTACCGGCCAAAATGAGGTGAACACCAAGGTGTTCCTGAAAAGGAAAGCATGGGCTATAGCAATGAGAGAAAGGAAAATCAATAAATTTTAAAACTGAAAGAGTGCGAGGGAGTTGAAAGGGAGGTAAATGCAGTTACATGGTCGAGGATCCAGAAAACAGGAACAGGCTTAGAAAGATATCTCAAAGGAGTGAGCCAGGGGAATATGCTTGGCCAGAGCCGAGACATCATGCTGTAAATAAGACGGGATAATTGTGACTATCCATGAAGCATTCTCTGTCCCCAATTTTTAAGGCCTGTGCACAGCCTTAAAATCAGGAGGCCTCCACAGGGGTATATAATGTAGGAATCAAGAGGACATAAAGGATACAGCACAAGGAAGTTTCTTAAGTAAGATCATGTGGTATATTAGGGGACCTGGGCTGTATTCTGAGAGACTTTCTGATCTTGTGAAATTGGGATTGGAAAATTACAGTTTGGTGGGGGTGACCAGAGCTAACCATTGAAATGTACAGTGGACACATGTAATTTTTTGTTGTCAAACATCCATTCTCTTTCCTTGTGAGGAAATATCCTTCCGCCTGTATGTGGCCTTGAGCATGGGTGATTCACAGGGCCTTCCACTACCATCTTCTATTATAGAAGCTGAAAGGAGCTAGATCCTGGTTCCTCCCATACCTTGCCATCCTAGGAGGTGGGCACTTGGCCCTATGCTCAGCCAATCAGACTCCAGGACTTTGAATCCTGAACACATAAGACAAGGAGGTGGGGATTGGTGGAGGCTGTGGTAGGGATAATAGAATCCTTGATTCCTTCTAATTTTCTAAGCCTGGTCCTGATCTCATCAATTCTCTGAGCACTTCATATCCTTCCAATGTAAACTCTTTCTGCTTAAAACAACCAGAGACAGTTTCTGTCACTTGCAACCAAAACCGCTGACTGAAACATTATGTGGTAGATGGTGAGAAGGATAAGAGCAGATCTAATTGTCAGCAAGGGAGATATTGATGTAACTGATCTTGAAATAGAGATTAGACCAGAAGTCAAGAACACAGAGAAGGATGTTACTGGCTGAGATGAAACTGAGGAGTCAAAAGCTAAGAAAATTGTTGTCATCAATGGGTTTTGGAGAGGCTGAGACCACACGTAAGTTAGTGGTACCTTTGGAAAGAATGAGGGGTTGGGAACATACAGAGTTTACAATCCAGCAAAGAAAATTACATGAACAATCACCATAAAACATGACAAGTGTCATCATTAAGAATATGAGCTTTGGAGTAAAAACATCTACATGCAAATCTCACCCCTTACAAGCTATATGAAGTCTCTGGACCTAAGTTCCCTTATTTGTAAAATGAAGTTATAATATATCCATTGAAAACAACTCAAATAGTGTAGGGAACCTGGTATATACTCAAAAAATGTTATTTCTTTTTTATATGGGAATGTAGGGTGTTCTATGGAAGCACAAAGCCATTCACTTAACCTAGTTTTGAAACAGGGGCAGAAGTTAGTGGTAACAAAATAGTGATATTTAAACTAAGGCCTGAAAGATAATAAGAACAATAACAGTGATGACTAACACTTATTGAGCTCTTTCCATATGCCAAAAATATTACCTTCTTCATTCTCCTCAAGAGTTCTAAGAAATACGCACCATTATTTCCCCTATTTTGTGGATGAAAGAACCTGCTACTCAGAAAAGTTAAGCGTCTAGACCAAAATCACTGTGCTAATTAGGCAATGGAAAAATGAAGGGTGGGAGAAAGGCAAATGGATCAGCATATTAAGACGACCCAAGCTTCTGATCAGCAGTTATGCGATATCCCTCATTGCCTAGACCCTGCCATCACCATATAGATTAGAGGTATTTCTTTGCCCACAAACATTCTCAGTTTTATAACACGAGATGTTCAGAGGACACAATTCCTTAGATGAAATTTTGCTTCCATCCCACTTTTCAGGAGCATGTATTTCCCATAATTGAAGAGTAACTGATGTAGTTATTGATGATGATAAAATTAATATATTTTTCTTAATTAGATTCATGTCAGAGAACCTCTCAAAGCTGGCTCACAGAGAACCTGCTCAGTTTACTCCTGGTATGATGCAAGTGAGGAGAAAAATATGCTTAAACGCCCTCCCTTCTGTTCAAAGAGAGGCCACATTTGTCCTACACACTAATCAAAGAAATGTGTTACCATCTTGCCCAGTTTGAGCCCTGACTTCATTACTAAAATACGGTGTCTGCTGAGGTGGGTGACTGGGGCAGCTGTTCAACATATGCCTAGCAACAATGAAAGCCCTGCTTAGTCTAGGAAGTGAGGGATGCTCTATCCCTTTGAAGCTGAAGGGGAAATTGTAAGTAACCATAAAGTAATTACCCACTTGGAACTTGTCCAGGCCATGTTCAATGCAATTGAAAGCTTTTGTCCTTGATGCCAACCTTCCCTAGCTTAGGGAGGTCAGAGAACTTGGAATATTTTCACCACTCTGTGCCGCAGAGACCTGACCTGCTTTGAAGATCTGTCTGAAATTCACTGAGGTCGCTGAGGGAAGGGATTACCGCCTTCCCAGCCAAAGAACATCCTGTCCCCTGAGAGTTAATATCATTTCAAATGCTCTTTGGTTCATGGTAAATATTGCTGCTTTCTCTCTGTAGTGGTTTACAGAGTGCCCTCCATAGATTAGTATCCTATTTAGCAACACAACAAATGTGTGACGAAAACAGGACACGTATTCTTATTCTCAATTTACAGGCAAGGAAACTTGAGGATAGAGAGGGTAACTGATTGAAAAAGGATGCAGTCATAGTCTTCTGAGTCTTGTCATCTTGGCAGTTGGTGTCTTTTCTTCTTTACTCTACTTTACCTCTATGATTCCCAACTACGATGATTAATTTTATGTGTCAACTTGACCAGACCAAGGGGTGCCCAAATTAAATATTATTTCTAGGTGTGTCAATGAGGGTGTCTCTGGATGAGGTTAGGATTTGAATTGGTGGACTCAGTAAAGTAGATTGACCTCCCCAGTGAGGGTGGGCATTATCCAATCTGTTCAGGCCTGAATAAAACAAAAAGGTGAAGGAAGGAGGAATTCACCCCTTTTGGTTTCTGTTTGCCTGCTTATGCTGAGAAATCAGTCTTTCCCTACCCTGCACTGGGATTTATACCACTGACTCCCTCAGTTCTCAGACTATCAGGCTTAGACTGGAATTATACTACCAACTTTCCTGGGTCTCTAGCTTGCAAATAGCGGTTGGTGGGATTTCTCAGCCTCCATAATCATATGACCTAATTCCTCATAATAAATCTTTTCCTATAAATATGTACTTCTATTTCCTTGGAGAACCCTGATAATTCACCAACCAACCCTCAATTGGGGACATCCAAGTTATCTTTCCATTACCTTAAAGGTTTTCAAGAAATAGACCGAAATAATTATTTCCAAAATAAAAGTCAAATAAAGTAATCTTTTTAAAGATATATGTTTAAGCTTCCAGATCTTATGAAGATGATGACCTAGTACCTGCTGACTCCTTCTTCAATTTCAGCCCTGGGGTACATGAAGAAGTATTAGGGAAATACGAATCTTTGGAGCTAATAAAAAGCATGTAAATCTCATAGGAGATGGAAAGATGTTTTGAACTGGTAGGTGGGGAGTGTATTACAGTTGGAGACAGAAGGCTATGAGAGGTAGCAGTGAGAAGGTATATTGGAGAAAAGCTTCTTGCTGCAGGTCTTGGCTTTCCTCCTCATTGTTTAGAGACAATTATCACTAGCCACTTCCCTGCAGAAATCCTTTTACATTCCAGATCATTGGTATTGGCAGTAAAATCAAGGAAGTGCAGGTGGATACTGGGGTGAGATGCTGAAAGCAGGGGCGGCTGACCAGCATCTCTCTAAAGGCCACTGCTAGAAAATATGGTGACACTATGTGCATTAGGAAAAGGCACCACTGCCTCCAGGTAGGCAGAGTCTCATACCTGGGTACACAGCTTGGGAGTGAAGGTGGATAGCAGTGACTGTTCCCCCCTGTCCTATAAGTAGGGGCCACCTGCTTAATTATGAGCAGCAGCCCTAGCTCTTCAGTATCCTGATCCCCACTTCTCCTCCAAACTCCCATGCCTGGGAGAATTACAATCTATGGAGACTGACTCATCTCAGTGCTGTTTCTCCCAATTAATTCACTTTAAAGGAGAAACTCTGCCCAGGTGAGATGCCCAGGGCAGAGGCAGTAAAAGGGACTGATACAAAGTGCTTTATGGTGCCTGGGGTACTATGCCCTGGGGTTCAACATATCTTAGTATTTTAAACACGTCTAAATAGATGGAGACTAGAGCCTAATATTTGGCTTTCCCAACAAACATTACCAGGCAGAGTGGATGATATCCACAGTACAGCATGAGCTTGCAAGACGAAATAACTAGAGTCTAGTAAGCAAAGACAAAAATAGACATTAAACACGATCTGAAGCAGAACCATTTAAACAAATAGAAGAATATAACATTAGTATAACTATGCTTAAGGAAATGTGGGAAGATACTAGTAAAGAAAGAATAGGAAATCTTAAAAAGAACCAAGTAAAATATAAGATGCAAAAAATATATAGCTGAAATGGAATAAATAATAGGATGGGGGCTTCCCTGGTGGCGCAGTGGTTGAGAGTCCGCCTGCCGATGCAGGGGACACGGGTTCGTGCCCCGGTCTGGGAGGATCCCACATGCCGCGGAGCGGCTGGGCCCGTGAGCCATGGCCGCTGGGCCTGCGCGTCCGGAGCCTGTCCTCCGCAACGGGAGAGGCCACAACAGTGAGAGGCCCGCGTAACGCATAAAAAAAAAAAAAAATAATAGGATGGAATAGAGCTAAGGAAAGAAATAGTGAATTGGAGGATCAGAATGAGAAATTCTCCCAAAAAGTAACAGGAAAGAATAGAGAGACAGAAAATATAGAGAGAAAAAAAATTAAGGCTAAGAAATATGAATGATAAAAGTAAAAGTACTCACATCCTGATAACAGGATCCCACAGGGATGGGTTGGAGAAAATATTTTTTTAAATAATGAAAATAAACATTCCCGGATTGATGAATGATAGAATCCTTCAGAATGAAAAGGTCCTTAGAGGACCAAATAGAAGAGATAAGAAAAAAAAATCCATACCTATTCACATTATAATAAAAGTATATTAAAGCAAAGAAAAATATGTTAAATGGAAGAGAAAAAGCATTCCCTGTTAAGTAACAAAAATCAGGCTAACACTAGAATTTTCAAGAACGCTAAAAGATGATAATGGAAGTTTTTATAAAGATACTAGAGTATATTTTCAAGCACTGAAGGAAAAGCAGTTTCAAATCTAGAATGTTATCATTCAATTATGAGGGCATAACAAAAACATTTTCAACTATATAAGACTTCAGGAGGTTTCACATGCAAAAATCCCCACTCAAACACTCTTGCAAGATACTCAAATAAGAAAAAAAGGAGAAATGCTGCAAGAGATAGGCAAAGTAAACCTAGTTAAATATCTTGAGGAGGAGGACAAGGGGGCAGAGTAGAAAGATTCTGGGTTCATCTTTTCCCATGGACACACCAAAACTACTACACATGGAACAACTATCTCTGAGAATGACCTAAAGACTAGAGGAAAAGATTTTCACATCTAAGAATAAAAAGAAAAATCCACACTGAAACAGATAGGAGGGTAGAGGCAATCTGGTTGGGATTCATACCCCCAGCTCATCAATCCATAAGTAAGAGAAGTATCACAGCCACAAAGGTCCTCTCTGAGGAGCAAAGGGTCCAAATCAAACATCAGGCTCCCCAGCCCAGGGGACCTGCACTGGGAAGACAAGCCCCCATAATATCTGGCTTTGAACACCAGCTGGGCTTAATGTCCAGGAGAGAGCTGTAGGAAACTGAAACTCTTCTCTTAAAGGGAACATACAAAAAGTCACTCACTTCAAGTCTCAGCACAGAGGCAGCAGTTTGAAAAGTGCCTGGGTCATAAGTGAAGAAAATTAAATGACTAATTTTAGGGCATGCGCTGGAGGGGCAGGGATCTGTTGGAACTTTCTTCAGGTACATAGGCATTGGTGGGTACAAGTTATTTTTGCTCATCTTCTACCTACCTGGCCCAACACTGGCAGAGGCTATTTTTTATTCTCCCCATCTACCTTACTAGCAGGCAGGTGCCCTCGGCTGGCATCAGAGTCCCTCCAAAGCAGCTCCTGCCCAATGGCTGAACTAGCACACCAGAACACCCACAACAGTCAGAACCAGGCCTTACAGCCAACAGCACAAGGTTCACACCTACACATTAGCATGCCAGCAGCAACTGCAGCTCAGCCACACAGGTGGGCAGCCCACACCGTGGACATTTCTGGAACACCTGGCTCTGGCAGCCAATGGGGACCACACTACTGAGACCCACAGGATACCTTCTACATAAAGCCACTCCTACAAGACCATGAAATATAGCTGATCTACCTAATACATAGACATAACACAGAGATTTTTGGCAAAATGAGGAGACAAAGGAATATGTTCAAACTAAAAGAACAAGACAAAAGCTCTGAAAAATAACTAAATGAAACAGAGATAAGAAATCTACCAGATAAATAGTTCAAAGCAATGTTCATAGAAATACTCACCTAACTCAGGAGAAGAATGGAGGAATACAGTGAGAAATAAAACAAAGAGATAGAAAAACATCAGACCTGAGGAATACAATAACTGAAATCAAAAATATACTAGAGGAAATAAACAGCAGATTAGAGGTTGCAGAAAAACAAATCAGTGACCTGGAAGACAGGGTAGTGGAAATTATCCAATCGGAACAGCAAAAAGAAAGAAGAAACAACAAAAAAATGAGGATCCTCAGAGACAACATCAAGCACAGTAACATTCACATTATAGGGGTTCCAGAAGGAGAAGAGAGAGATAAAGGGGCAGAAAACCTATCTGAAGAAATAATGGCTGAAAACTTCCTCAGCCTGTGGAATGAAGCAGACATGCAAGTTCAGGAAGCACAGAAAGACCCAAACAAGATGAACCCAAAGAGACCCACACCAATACACATTATGCTTAAAATGTCAAATGTTAAAGAGAAAATCTTAAAAGCAACAACAACAACAAAAAAACTAGATCCATATAGGGGAGCCCTCAAAAGACTCTCAGCTGACTTTTCAGCAGAAACTTTACATGGACAGAAGGAAGTAGCACAGCATATTCAAGGTGCTGGGGGAAAAATGTCGCAACCAAGAATACTCTATCCAGAAAGATTATCATTCAAAATTGAAGAAGAGATTGTTTCTCAGACAAGCAAAAGCTAAAGGAGTTCATCACCACTAAACAACCTTACAAGAAATGTTAAAGGGAATTCTTTAAACAGAAAAGACCATAACTAGAAATACAAAAATTGTGAAAGAAAAAAAATTTCACTGCTAAAGGCTAACATATAATAAAGGTAGTGAGTTAGCCACATATATAGCTAGTATGAAGGTTAAAAGACAAAAAAATTAAAATCATCTATATCTACAATAATTAGATAAGGGAAAAACAAAAAGTTGTAAAATCTGACATGAAAAACATTAAACCTGGAAGGGAGTAAAACTGTAGTGCTCTTAGAATGCGCTCAAACTTAAGTGACTATCAACTTAAAATAGACTGTTATATTCATAGGTTGTTATATAAGAGCATCATGGTAGTAACAAACCAAAAATCAGTAAGACACACACACACACACACACACACGCACACGCACACGCACATAAAGAGAAAGAAATACAAACACAACACTAAAAAAGTCACCAAAGGAAGGAAGGAGATCAAGATGTCAACGTAAGAGAATGTGGAACTTACTTTCCCCCATGAACACATCAAAAACACAATCCTCACTGAAAACAAACTGGAAACTGCAAGATTAAAAGACAAAAAAGTGGTAAAATCAACTATAACTATAATCAACAGTGAAGGGATTAAAATGAGGATGTAAAATACAATGTCAAAAACACAAAACATGGGGAAGGTAAGTAAAAATAGATAGACCTTTTAGAATGTGTTTGAAATTAAATGACTACCAGTTTAAAGCAAGTAGATATAGTTATAGGTCAACATATATGAACCCCATAGTAACCACAAATCAAAAACGTATAATAGTTATACAAAAAATAGAAAGAAAATAGCCCAAGCATACCAATAAAGAAAAACATCAAACCACAAGGGAAGAAACTAAAAAGAACAGAGAACTACAAAAACAACCAGAAAACAAGTACCAAAACCACAGTAAGTACATACCTATCAACAATCACTTTAAATATCAATGGACTAAATGCTCTAATAAAAAGATACAGAGTGGCTGACTGGATTAAAAAAACGAGACCCACCTACATGCTGCTTAAAAGAGACTCACTGAAGAGCTAAAGACACACACAGACTGAAAGTGAGGAGATTGAAAACGATATTTAATCAAATGGAAATGACAAGAAAGTGTGGGTAGCAATACTCATTATCAGACAAAATAGACTTTAAAGTCTATAACAAAAGACAAAGAAGAGCATTATATAATGATAAAGGAATCAATACAAGAAGAGGGTATAACACTTGTTAACATATATGCACCTAATATAGGAGAACCTAAATATAGAAAGCAAATATTAACAGACATAAAGGGAGAAATTGACAATAATACAGTAATAGTAGGGGACTTTAACACCTCATTTATATCAGTGGACAGATCATCTAGACAGAAAATCAATAAGGCATCGGAGGCCTTAAATGACACATTATAGATCAGTTGGACTTAATAGATAACTACAAGACATTTCATCCAAAACAGCAGAACACACATTCTTTTGAAGTACACATGGAACATTCTCCAGAATAGATCATGTCCTAGGCCACAAAGCAAGTCTCAAGAAATTTAAGAGGATACAAATTATATCAAGTATTTTGTCTGACTACAATAATATGAAACTAGAAATCAGTTATAGGAAGAAAAATGGGAAAACACAAACAAATGGAGACTAAACAACAGGCTACTAAAAAGCCAATGGGTCAATGAAGAAATCAAAGAAGTCAGAAACTAACATAAGACAAATGAAAATAAAAATACAACTTTCCAAAATATGTGGGATGCAGCAAAAGCAGTTCTAAGATACTTAAGATACAGGGTATATCAACAAAGAAAGAAAAATGCCAGATAAGCAACCTAACCTACCAACTAAAGGAATTAGAAAAAGAACAAAGCTGAAAGTCAGCAGAAAGGAGAAAATAATAGAAATCAGAGAGAAAAATAAAATAGAGACCAAGAAAAAAAAAAAAAGCCAATAGAAAATATCAGTGAAACCAATAGCTATTTTTTTTGAAAAGATAAACAAAATTGATATGACTTTAGCCAGGCTCATCAAGAAAAAAAGGAGAGAGAGAAGACCCAAATAAGCAAAATAAGAAATAAAAGAGGTAAATTTAAAAATAAGACCACAGGGATACAAACAATTAAGAGAGATTACTACAAACAGCTATATGCCACATATTGGACACCCTAGAAGAAATGGACAAACTTCTGCTAAGAATCAGGGAGAAACAGACAATCTGAACAGACTTATCACTACTACTGAAAATGAATTTGTAAAAATACAAACAAACAAAAAAACACTCAGCAAAACAAAAGCCCAGGACCAAGAACTTCACAGGGGAATTCTGCCAAACATAAATAAGAGCTAATAACTATCCTTCTCAAAATATTCAAAAAAACTGAAGAGGAAGGAACACTCCCAAATTCATTCTATAAGGTGTCCATTACCCTGATACCAAAACTAGACAAAGATACTAATGAAAAAGAAAATTACAGATGAATATGTGTAATATCTCTGATGAATAAAGATACAAAAATCCTCAACAAAATATTAACAACAAATTCAATAATATATAAAAAGGACCATATACCATGATGGAGTGGGATTTATTCCAGGGATGCAATGATGGTTCAATATTCGCAATCAATGTGATACACCACATTAATAAAAGAAAGGGAAAAAAATCACATGATCATCTCAATAAACACAGAAAAAGTATTTGACAAAATCCAACAGCCATTCATGATAAAAACTTTCAAGTTCCCGGCGGTCCAGTGGTTAGGACACAGCGCTTTCACTGCTATGGCCCGGTTTCAATCACTCGTTGGGGAACTAAGATCCTGTGAAACATGCAGCACAGACGATCAATCAATCAATCAATCAATCAATAAAATTAAAAACTCTCATCAAGGGCTTCCCTGGTGGCACAGTGGTTGAGAGTCCACCTGCCGATGCAGGGCACACGGGTTCATGCCCCAGTCTGGGAAGATCCTACATGCCGTGGAGTGGCTAGGCCCATGAGCCATGGCCGCTGAGCCTGCGTGTCCGGAGCCTGTGCTTTGCAATGGGAGAGGCCACAACAGTGAGCAGCCCGTGTACCGCAAAAAAAACAAAACAAAAAAAAAACAAAAAGAAACTCTCATCAAAAATGGCATAGCAGGAACAAAACATAATAAAGGCCATTTATGACAAACACACAGCTAACATCATACTCAATGGTAAAAAGCTGAAAGCTTTTCCTCTAAAACCAGGAAAAATACAAGGATAACCACTCGCTTTATTTTTATTTAACATAGTATTGAAAGTCCTAGCCATAGCAATCAGACAAAAAAATGAAATAAAAGTCATCTAAATTGGAAAGGAAGAAGTAAAACTGTCACTATTTGCAGATGACACGATACTACATATAGAAAACCCTAAAAATCTCCACTAAAAAACTATTAGAATAAATAAATTCAGTATATTTGCAGAATATAATACAAAGAAACTTGTTGATTTTCTGATAGTTAACAGTGAACTATCAGAAAGAGAAAATTTTTTTAATTCTGTTTACAACTGCATCAAAAAAAAAATACCTAGGAATAAGTTTAACCAAGGAGGTGAAAGACTTGTACTATGAAAGCTTTAAGACATTAATGAAAGAAATTGAATCAACACATATAAAAGGAAAGATAGACCATGCTCATGGACTGGGAGAACTACTATATTGTTAAGAAGTCCATACCACTCAAAGTAATCTACAGATTCAATGTAACCCCTATCAAAATACCAATGGCATTTTTCTAAGAACTAGAACAAATAAAGTTTGTATGGAACAACAAAAGACCAAATAGCCAAAGCAATCTTGAGAAAGAAGAACAAAGCTGATGATATCACACTTCCTGATTTCATACCATACTACAAAGCTATCATAATCAAATCAATATGGTATTTACACAAAAACAGACAGATCAATATAACAGAACAAAGAGCCCAGAAATAAACCCACACACATATGGCCAATTAATCTGACACAGGATGCAACAATATACAATGGGTAAAAGAGAGCCTGTTCAATAAATTGGGTCAGGAAAACTGAACAGCTACATGCAAAAGAAGGAAACTGGACCACTTTCTTACACCATACACAAAAATAAACTCAAAACTTATTAGAGACTTATATATTAGACCTGAATCCACAGAACATCTAGAAGGGTGGTAAATGCTTTTTATCAGTTTTAGCAATATATTTTTGGATTTGTCTCCTCAGGCAAGGGCAAAAACCCAAAAATAAACAAATGGGACTACATCAAACTGAAATGCTTTTGCACAGCAGAAAGAAGCCATCAACAAAATGAAAAGGCAACCTACTAAATGGGAGAAGATATTTGCCAATGATATGTCAGATAAGAGGTTAACATGCAAAGTAAAGAACTCACAAAACTCAATATAAAAAAAAAGGAATCCAATTAAAAACAGAAGACCTAATAACTTGTTTTTCCTAAGAAGGCGTACAGATGGAAAACAGACACAAATGAAAAGATGCTCCCCAGTGCTAATCATCAGGGAAACACAAATCAAAACCAGAATGAGATAGTACCTCAAAACCTCTTAGAACGGCTATCATCAAAAACACAACAAATAACAGGTATTGTCGAGGATGTGGAGAAAAGAGAACCGTTGTGTATTGTAAGTGGTAATATAAATTGGTGCAGCCACTATGTAAAACACTATGGAAGTTCCTCAAAATTTTTTAAAAAGAGCTACCATACAATCCAGCAATTCCACTTCTGGGTATTTGCCCAAAGAAAATAAAAATAATAATTCAAAAATATATATGCACCTCTATGTTTATTGCAGCATTTACAACATCCATGTTGTGGAAACTCTCCATCAATAGATGAATGGATAAAGAAGATGTGTTATATCTATATACAATGGAATATTACTCAGCCATTAAAAAATGAAATCTTGCCATTTGGGACATCTTGGACAGATCTAAACAGTATTATGCTAAGTGACATAAGTCAGATAGAGAAAGACAAATACCATATGATTTCACTTACATGTGGATCTAAAAACCAAATGAAATAAGAAAACAAAACAAAACAGAAACATACTCATAGATATAGAGAACTGGTGATTACCAGGGAGTGGGGGAAGGGGCAAGCGTTGGGTGAAATAGGTGAAGAGGATTAAGAAGTACAAACTTCCAGTTATAAAATAAGTAAATCACAGGAAGGTAACGTATAGCATAAGGAATATAGTAAATAATATTGTAATAACTTTGTATGGTGATAAATGTTTACTAGACTTATCATGGTTATCATTTTGTATTGGATTTAAATGTCAAATCAATATGTTGTACACCTGAACCTAACAAAATACTGTACATAACTATACTTCAATAAATTTTTTAATGTCTTGGTAATGTGTATTGTTCACTGTTCAAGCTGGTTTTTTGAAAAGATCAAGAGAAAGAGACCTCAAAACTGATCAAAGAAAAAAAAGGAAATATACAAATAAATAAAATACAGGGGGAAAACAGCAAACAACTATAAATACAACAGAGATTCAAATGATGATATTGTGAGCACCTACATATTAATAAGCCTGAGACTTAGAAGAAATAGAAGATGTGAAGTGCCAAAATTAGTTCAAGGAGAAAAAGAGGAAAGGAATAGGCAAATAAATAGTTTTAAAAGGTGAAATCTAAGCTAAAGACCTCCCTTTCAGAAAAAATTATACTCCCCATGTTCAGATTGTTTTAGATATGAATTCTGCCAAAATTCTAAGAATTAGCTATTTTCTAAATTGTACAAAGTTTTCAAGAGAAGAGAGAAAGCAAAAACCACCAGGTTAATTTCACAAGGCAATAATAATCAATATTTTCTTTAAAACCAAATTAAAATGATAAGAAATTAAAGTAATAATATTAAATGTAGATGAAAAATCTAAATAAAATTTTAGCAAAATGATTAAACATAAATGCAACCTGATGATAGAGCGATTATGCAGTTTTAAAGATCTTTTCTTTGAAAGATGCACACTGAAGCATTTTTTAATGAAATAATAAAATGTCTGGAATTTGCTTGAAATGATCCATTTTGTGGGATGTGAAGAAGGGGCAAAAGATGAAGCAAGATGAACTATGAGTTAATAATTATACTCGGGGCTTCCCTGGTGGCGCAGTGGTTGAGAATCCGCCTGCCGATGCAGGGGACACGGGTTCGTGCCCTGGACCGGGAAGATCCCACGTGCCCCGGAGCAGCTGGGCCCGTGAGCCATGCCCGCTGGGCCTGAGCGTCCTAAGCCTGTGCTCCTTAACGGAAGAGGCCACAGCAGTGAGAGGCCCGTGTACCACAAAAAAAAAAAAAAAAAAAAAAAAAACACAAAAAAAAAATAATTATACTCTTCCCTCTATTATTTATTTTTAATTTTGAATAAAAAATTTAAAAAATGATTATGTGCAGGTTATTTCAGTATGGAAACAGTGATTTCAAAAATCAGGGAAATGTATATAATCCGAGAAATGTAATGCATAGAAATATCGTATCACCATGTCATGCACCAGGAATGAACATAGACTGTAGGTCAATTATATTTCAAAAACAAACAAGCAAACAAACTCATAGTAAAAAGAGATCAGATTTGTGGTTACCAGAGTCAGGGAGGAGGACTGGATAAAGGCAGTCAAAAGGTACAAACTTCCAGTTAGAAAAATAAGTACGAGGGATGTAATGTACAACATGATAAATATAATTAACCCTGCTGTATGTTATATAAGAAAGTTAAGAGAGTAAATGCTAAGAGTTCTCCTCACAAGAATTTTTTTCCTTTTCTTTATTTTGTATCTATATTAGATGATAATGTTCCCTAACCTTGTTGTGGTAATCATTTCATGATATATGTAAGTCAAATCATTATACATACACCTTAAACTTACACAGTGCTGTATGTCAATTATATCTTGATAAAACTGGAAAGAAAAAAAATCATAGAAATCTATAAATGTAATTCACAACATAATAAAAATAAAAATTTGATTCTCTCAAATGATGCAGAAATAGTATTTGACCTCCATTTATGATGACATATTTTTAAAAATATTCTTATCAAAGTAGGAAACGAGTCAACTTTTTTAACTTTTTAAAGGTAATATCACAAGAACCGATAGCAACATTATATTTAATGGAGAATTTTAGGTATTTTCCCTATAAAATTGGGAGCAAGAAAAGGAAGTCACCATTAGCAATACAATTTTTAACATAGTACTAGAAGTCCTAGCTAACACAATAAAGAAAGAAACGAGGAAATAAGATATTCTGAAAAAGAAACAAAAACTGTCATTATTTGCAGACAGATGTAAAAGGGAATTCAGCAAGTTTAGAGGGTTCAAGATCAATAATAAAAATCTAC
This sequence comes from Phocoena sinus, assembly GCF_008692025.1. Taxonomy (NCBI): domain Eukaryota; kingdom Metazoa; phylum Chordata; class Mammalia; order Artiodactyla; family Phocoenidae; genus Phocoena; species Phocoena sinus. The sequence goes on from NC_045763.1 coordinate 134,097,447, forward strand.
AGGATTTTAATATCATAAAGATGTCAGTTCTCCCCCCATATTAATCTATAAATTCAATACGATCTCATTCAAAATATCAGCTGGAATTTTGAGAAACTCTATAAACATTTGAGATCTTATATGAAAAATTAAACGCCCACAAATATTTAAGACAACCCTGAAAAAAAGAAGTTTAAATGATAGAAGCAGTGAGTTACTCCATCAGATACTAAAAACAGTCATAACACCTTAGCAATAAAAACAAGGTGATATTGGCACAAGAACAAAATATGGACAATGGAACAGCATTGCTCCATTGAGAACAATGGTAGTTGAGAGAGAGAGAGCCATGTATGTATGAGAACTTAATGCATGATAAAGATGGCAGCACAAATGAAAATGGAAAGAATGCTGTTTACTGAGTAACGTTGGGGCAAGTAGCTCAGCACATAGAGAAAACTAAAACTGGATCTCTACTTAATATCTCATTCAAGGCTGGAAGGTGGAGAGATTAAAGATTTTAATGTAAACAGTATATTTATAAAAGTTAAGCAGAAAAAAACTGTAGGGGAATATCTATGTAGCCTGTGTGTGAAGGATTTCTTAAACAAAACTTCCAAAGCACGAATTATGACCAAAAAAAAAGTTTTCCATGAAAATTATTTTTCTCTTCAACAAAGGGTATCACAAAGTTAATAAAGAGATAATAAATTAGGAGAATATATTTACAACATCTCAACGCCCCCCAAAAAAATTCCATCTGAAATATATAAGGAACTTCCGCAAGTCAACATTAAAATACACACACACACACACACACACAGATCAATTTGCAAATGGGCAAAGGATAGGAACACACAATTCACAGGGAGGAAACCTAAATGACCATCAAATATATGAAGCCATGCTAAAAATTAGTAGTAATCAGAAAACTGTAAATTAGAACAACAACAAGATGTCATTTTATACCAATTAAAGTAGCAAGAATTAGAAAGCTGGTTAATGCCAGTGTTAGTGAAGGTGTGGGATCGTAAGAACCCTTGATCTCTGTGCAAGGGTTTTCAGTAAAGCATGGCTTGGGATGGTAAGCAGTTAGAGATCATCCAAGTGCCCATCAATGGGAAAGTGGATAGGCAAACTGTGGTATGATATTTATTAAGGGGCTAATATCATTAGTATGGTATTCTTTGCCTAAGTGAATGTATTTCATGCAATAAGTTAGAAGCAGTAGTGTTTATATACATATAATAACATGGATGGATCTGAAAACACAGTTCTGCTATATATAACATAGTACCATTTATGTAAATTTAAAATACATGTGTACAAAACAATAATGTACATTTTAAGATAATACATCCAAACAAAAAGATGCACATTAGACATTAGAATGGTTGCATGTGGGCACAGAGAAGGAAATAGGGTAGGAGGAAATGAATGAATGAATAACCTTACGTGGACCGGTAACAACCTACCATGAATGGAGGGGTATGATTAACTTAACACTGATCCACAAAATTCTTAAATAAATAAGGATTCATAAGTACCTGTGTCAGATGGCATTCTTAAGGTAGATAAACAGTGAAGGGATAAGGTAGGGCAGTTAAGCATACAAGGCAAAATCAACCACATGTGGCAAAAAATGAAAGGTTGAAAAGCTCTTGCTTTGATTAATGGTTCACACACTTGTCTAGTCTCCGGAACACTTTCTTCATCAAGGCTAGAGACCCTGACAAGCACCAGCCTCACCCACTTCTGCTTATTCTCATTGCTCTAAATCCTTTCTGAGAGCCTGGGAGGATGGGCACAACTTTTTATGAGAGGCTGATGAAGACTACACAAGCAAATGGCGATTCATACCAGTAACATTATAAAGATCTGCCTCCCATAAAGTTTTGAAATCCTGAAGTCTAAAGAGGAAGCAAAAAAAGGTAAAACCTTTAATAGTGAAATTTGTGACACCAATGACTACTGCAATATCAAAAGAGCCTTATCCCTAGGTTTGGAGTCCAACTTTCCCAAGACTCTTATTTCTCTTTCCCCTTCCCTTCTGGCATGCCCTGACACATTCAGAAAACTAGGCAGGAAGCAAAACTTATGTAACTTGTTTTTGCCTAAGAAGAGCTTCCAGTGGACCTGTGCATTGCCAGGGTTTTATAGCGCTTGAAGAGCTATCATCTCCACTGCTCTAATGGCTGAGATCCTGGAATTGACATTTTCTCCCAGCTATCTCCTCCCCATTAAGGAAGCCCTTCAACTCCTGCTGTTCCCATGCGGATCCAGTCTTGATTATGTATCACACTGTTCTGTTTCCCACAGGTCTAACCTATGTAGATTACCTGAGTCCCCTTGTCCTGTGGCTTCCAGTTGAGTCTGGCCAATCAGGAGCAATGGCAGAAGACTAGAGTGAAGGAGGAATTTCCCTAGTTCCCCTCCTGAACGGTTGCCATAGGCTGGCTGTGTTTCTGGAAATCTTAACTATAGTCAAACAACGCCCTCCAGAAACAGTCTGTCCCAAAGCTCAAGAAACCACTTGGTCTCCCCACTCCTTCAGACAGAGGGGTAGAACTGGAGCCCTACTGTTACTAGTTCCAGGGTAGTACACTGTCACTTATGGTTTTCCTACAGCCATACTTTTAAAAATGGCTCCTTTAATAAGTATCACCTAAGATTATTCTAATGTAATCATGCCATCTATGCCCTACTACAACCAACCTGTTCCAAAAGGCTTAAAAATAAGTGCACCTTTCTTTAAGGATACTTTTTAGGATTCTGTAAACACTCAGAGTTTCCAATTTTGATGTTGATTAGAGGCTGTGAGCCAAAGTTATAAACAATATTGGTTCAAGACCCTTGTCTGGGATCACCCTAAATATGTTGAGGGGACCTTTGTGAATGACTAATCAAAGCTTTCCTCAATTTGTTCTCAGAGGTATCATCATCCCCCCTGGGACATTTTTAGCGGAGACTACCCTCTGTGCTTTTATAGGTTTCATTACAATCGTAACAGTTTTATGTTTCACTGTTAAGACTTGAATAAATCTTTACCCATAAAAAGTTGATTCATTGCAAATCTCTAGACAAATGGAATGGTCTCTGCATCATAATATTAATTTATATGGCATGTGCGGAATAACTTTCACCTGCAGATCATCTCCGATTAAAATGACTTACAGCAGGGTTAAAGACTAGTAGGGGCAGGCTGAGAAGGAGCTAGTCTCGAAGACAGATGTACCAAATGGGTATGGATAAGCTAACACACTCCCGGGCAGCAGACAACTTGGAGGTGAAATACCACAGCTGTTAACTGCTAGAGCAAAGAGTCTCAATTTAAGAAAGAAAATAAAGAAAAATCACCTGCCCACCGGGCCTGCACAAGGGGAGCTTAGAAGGCACCGTACAATAAATACAGTTAGAATCACTCAAGAGAGCTGTGAAGGTTCATCTCATGCAACTTAGCCTTGTCTTCTAACTACACTATAACTTAAGGCAAGGTATTGGGTGTTACTTTTTAATATACACTCTTCTCACTGTATACTCAGCTCAGAGACACACAGTTGCGGGGCAGATACACATAAGAGGCAGTGTTCAAGTGTACCTACAGGCCATTCATTCAAAAAAGGTGTCCTGCTATGTTCCTGGAACTGTCTGGGCACTGAGAAAGCAACAGTAAATACAACAGAGTTCCTACTCTCGCGAAAATTACATTCCAGTTGTCTGTGTTGTTGAGTGAGGTGGGGTAAAGAGAAATAGTAAATAATAAACATACAAAATGTCAGATAGTAGAAAGGATTAAGGAAAAAAAAAATGAGCCAACCAGGAATAATGGAGAATGCTATTTTAGAAAGTTTGGACAAGGAAGCCAGTAGTTAGGAAAGATAGACAAATCAAGATAAGGTCCTCTCTGCTAAGGAAAGCATTCACATTTCTTAATAGAGTTGGGGCTAATTAAATAGTGTAGACTGGATAACCACAAGTAGACCAGACTTTGGCCTCTCCTAAAATACCTCCTGCTACTGCAGAAAGCAGCCTAGCACCTATGGTGTCTTGAAGAGAACGGTGCACTGACAGCACCATCCCCCATGAGCCTGATTCTACAAACTCTTTTGATCCTGAGATGCAATGATGGATAAAGCTCTGTAGGAAGGGATCAAGAGAAAGGTAAGTGACAGGTACCAAGTGAGTCCAACAGACTATAAACCTGTCACAAGGAAAAAAAAAGGATAATAAGAGCTTACTCCCACTATCTGGAAGTAAAGTGTTCCTGTGAAACCTTTTCTACATCGAAACAGCATAAAGCGAAGAAGCAATTACCTTAGGACACATCTTGCTAATGGATGCACAAAATAAACTGAGATAAAGTACAGATGCTTGCAGACACAGTTCAGAGCTTGGCGTCTTGTTGCTGACATGCTGACTGTAGTTCCAGGGGAAGGACCTTGGCAGTGCCACTCTCCCTGCTTGGCACACACTTTGCCTCTATAACCACTCTCTGAAAAACAAACAACGCTATTTTTGCTTTTTGCCTTTTTTTCATAAAAGTGAAAATCCTCTTTGGATTTCTTTCTGTTAATGAAAACCGGTACTAATATAGCTCCTTCGTAAAAGCAAAGGGTGGCATAAAGGGAACTTTCAAAAAGTGGAGGATACCTGTCTCTGCAAAGCTCTAGCCTCCAAAGAAATCCTGGTGATTTCCTTTTCAGATTGCCTTTTGAAGTAATTAAACATCAAGACATCCTTTGGGGGTACAGGGAAGCTAGCCTTGGCTTCAAGTCATAGATGGTAAAACTGAGACCCTGAGACACTCATTAACTGCCTTATCTAAGGTTAACTATGACTAGCAGAGGCAAAACATAGGGTTGGGGTATTTGAGTACATTATTAAATGCGAAACACATACACATAACCAAGACTACTACAGGGAAAATGAGGGATTTCTGCTTGGACTGTTTAAAGTGATCACATGTACCCAATAATTATTTCCCTCTCCCCTTTGCTATGCTTATAAGGTCTTGCCAGAGATCATTAATGCACATTTTGAGAGCTGGTATGCCAGGGTTGAAAGTGCATAGGCCATTCAAAGGAACACATATTTTACAAGAACACAGAAACTATATAAATATATAAGTACGTACACATGAACTGATTTGAATTGTTCCCTAAAGGAGTGGCTGGGCCTGAGTAAAAGAAGTAAAAGGCAATAAATAAGTAAATGTAGGCATGAAAGCCAGTTTGGATTGAAGATACTAGTGTATATAACGAAAACAACCCTTGGTACCCAAGGTAAAAATCAAACAAACATACATCCTGTCTATGAGAGTTGAGCAGACCTGTCTTGAATGTTGGCAAGTCCTTAACTTTTCTGAATCCCAATGTCCTACTCTGAAAACCAGGGATAATAATATAGACAGGCACATCATTCATTTTCAAAATTATGGCACATGGGAAGGACGTTATGGTAGACAGCACCCAGTTCTTGCCAATATGCAGTTACCTTTTCCTTCCCAGGCACATGGAAGATTACAAATTTCAGCCACCTTAAAGTTTGCAAGATCATATCATATGGTAAGTGACTCAGGCAGAATTTTTAAAAGGCTCAAACTCTCCAGCTTCCCTCTTGCCCTTTGGTGGAGAGTTTAGAGGCCATGGGTTGACATGATAGGGGCCTAAAGATTGGAGCAGCCTGGATGGATGGATGGATGGATGGGTGGGTGGGTGGGTGGATGGGTGGGTGGATGGATGGATGGGTGGATGGATGGGTGGATGGATGGATGGGTGGATGGGTGGATGGATGGATGGGTGGATGGGTGGATGGGTGGATGGATGGATGGATGGATGGGTGGATGGATGGGTGGATGGATGGATGGGTGGATGGACGGACGGGTGGGTGGATGGGGACAGCTTCCTGGATAGCTGCTGGGAATCATAGTAGATTTTGCAGGAGCAAGAAATAAATTTTTGCTGCTAAGCCCCTGAGATTTTGGGTTGTCTGTAACTGCAGCATAGTTTAATCTAACCTGATTTATACACATGTAGTAATCATTAGTATCCTTTCTCACATAGCCAGGAATGCCTGACCCCAGATCCTGCAGGACATGAATGGTAGGAGGATTCAAGCATTGACCTACTGGCCTTTTGAGCTTTTAATGTGAGGTTAAGGGCTGGGCATGAAGAGCTGGGAAGGAGAAATAAGCCATGATCACTACTGGGATTCAGAAAGCTCAGCTCATGAATCACTGTAAATCTGACTGGCCTGCCTCTGGGAGGGAGCTTACCCTAATCCTTGACACTCTTCCCTAGATCATCCAACACCCTGTGCATTTTCCCCCAGGAGCCACTAAAGCCCAGAACAAATCCTCTTACGGGAAGCTTTTACAGTAGCCCTTCCCCTGCCTCAGAGTAATAGGAGCTGTCTGTTATCTCTAGCTGAAAAATTAAAGTATTACTTGGCCAAAGCCAAAAGGTAATACAATTCTATAACCCCGTGATTTCATCTATTACTTACTGTTTGGGGAGAAGACAATAAATAAAATATCTGTGCATGTAATATCTCCTTTTCCCTCTGGGGACTCACATAAGTTCCAAATTTCTAAAAAACCTCAGTGAAGCAATGTTTGCCAACAGTCCACCAGCTTCTTTATGACTCTCTCATTAGCCTTTTCAACCTTCCAGTGTCTGTTTCTTAGGTCTGGTCACGTCTACTTAATAATGTTGGTACAAACTATTGCCATAGACTAAAGTAACAGAACGGCATGTCCTCACACATAAGCAAACAGTGTGTCAGTCCCTGTGTAATTATAGGACTATGAAACATCAAGAGTAGGCCAAAAAATAAAGAGGGGCTATACAGATGACAATATAAGTCCGAGGAAGACTGATCGTGGTCATTATATCTGGCACCTGGTTCCCCACTCCAAGACCTCTCTGTTCACTCCCTCTCAGCTGTCTTCAGTAGAAAATGCAGAAGCCAAGAACTGTGCTGAGAGGAAGAATCAAAAATCAGGAGAACCAGGTCCTCACAGCTTTGCAACCTTCTAACCTTTGGAGGTTCCGGTTGCCCCAGAAAGAGTAAATGGATCTTGAGGATGTTGGGCAGCCCAGGTGGTGACAAATACTTGTTAGGAAGTATAGCCTGTCTGTCACCGGCCATCTCCACCTCTCCTCACCTAGTGCTCTGTCTTGGGCTCGCTGCATCATTTCTATAATACGAGCCAGAGGAACGCTAGGCCTCAGGCATTTTCATTTCTTAAAGACAATTCACGAAAAGTCATTAAGATTCCAGGTAACAGTCAACCTGGGGTGGTTCTTTTCAATGTAGTCTGCCCGGTGTTGATCTCTCGGTCCTTCTGCCTTCTCATTGCTCCCATCAAAACAGAAGAGGATTCTATAACGTTTTAAGTCTTTTACAACTTGACAAAAACACCTTCATAATAATGCATTAGTTTCCCTAGGCAATTTAAGCTCTTATCTTTAATTGTGGAATTAAGAATTTTATCTCCCATGAAAGGAATTTCATGCACCAACAAAGCAGTGTGCAGGGTAGAGGTGGAAGGGAGCCTCCTTGGGCTCCTAAAAACCATGCTCAGTCTTGGGGGACCCAGAGAAGATGCTATATCAGGAATGGAAGTTCAGAGGAGATGGCCTAAGTCAGAGAGCCCTGATTCTCCGTGACTGCTCTGTTCCCTTGCTCACTTGGCTGTCCTCATGTGCATGTATCTGAGCTGCTCCCTAAGAAGCTATTTTCTGCAGTGGTTGCAAGGGGAAAAGTCTGGAATTGCTGGTTTCTTGCACTGCAGCCTCTGGGCCTGGAGCCAGAGGTGTCTGAGCCCTCTTCCCCGCCTTTGGTCTTCCCGGACTCGTTCCCAGGCCCTGGGACTACACAGTCTTTCTGTCCCTTCCTCTCACCTCCCTTGAGCCACCATCAATGGCCTGTTTGTGCTCCTTCACCAAGTTCCCCTCCACCCCCCACGCTACTGCCACTTTCCCTCTAGAAAGACTGTCCACTCCCTCCATGCAGAGTTCTCTGCCTTGAAGAATTTAGCAAAGGGATGCCTGGGAATGTGGGAGGAGAGAAGAAGCTAGAAACTTACTACTGCTCAGCAAATACCAGTTCCAGATGTAGGAGAACCTATGGGATCACAGAGAGAGCTTCAGCCATGGAAGGGTGAGTGGAAACAGCAGAGATATGGGACCTGATCTAGGATATTTATCGCTGCCTGTGTAAGTCCTCGCACATGTTTGTGTGTGCGTGTGTGTGTGTGTGTGTGTGTGAGAGAGAGAGAGAGAGAGAGAAAACATGAGGGTGTTGAGGGAAAATTGACATCTTTGAAGTTAATTACAGTTACCAAGAAACTTTAAAAGTGAGAAAAAGAACTGAAACTTTGGCTAGCTAAGAGTAATACTAATTACAGCCTTTATGCAAATTAAGTCTAATTATCATGCAACATAATAATAATATGTCTATCACTATAATGTGTCAGATTAATTTTCTTGTAAATTTTCCATAACAATTCTGAGTTTTCTTCATGTACTAGAGACGTAAAAGGACTGTAAGTTAACAGAACTACATTGTCTTCTCAAGTCCTGTGCCCGTATTTCTACATGGTTGTTTGTCGTTTTCCTTAATGGTTTTTAAATGGTCTTTATGCATTGAGGAGAGAATTCTTTTATCTATCACATGTGCTGCAGATATTTTTTCCAGTTTGGAATTTGTCTTTTAATTTTGATGGTGTATTAGAATATACAGAAGAAACTGGTCTGATTACATCCTTTATAATCATACTTCACGTGCTCACTTTCCAAGCAGCATACTCGCCTGCTCACAATTTTTTTTAAATATAGAAAAAGTACCCATTATAACCAACTGCTGAAGCCTGAAATTCCTTTGAACAGGAAATAATGTTTCATTCCACAATTAGAGATATAATGTTTACAAATGCACAGGCCTTAGAGATAATACATTGGTGTGTTTCAGGTAAATGTTTATGATGACAACAGTCTTGCCTGTGTTTATGGGGTGGGTTTCATTTAGAAAGTGGTAGAGCATTCAGTGCCAGAATATGTGTGAGGAAGTGCAGCCACTAAGGAAAGTTCCAGAGACCAAGAGTGACCACCTCCTAGAACCTTCCCTGACCCTCCAGGTCAGAGTTAAATGCCTCTTGCCTGCTGTCCCACAGCACTTGTGTGTGTCCTTGTCATATCCCACTGACCTCATAGTCATATGACGGCTGTTTACTTCTCTGTCTTGCCTTCTTCACTGTTAGGTGCTTGGAGGGCAGGGGTTGCACATAACAAGCTCACCATCATATCCAGGGCACCTTGCCTCATAGGTTCTTAATAAGCCTTCACTGCATGAATGAGTAAAGGAATCAATAAACCAATGTTATTCTTTTCCTCGGGGCTTACGTGACTGGATCACCACGTCTGTCTTAGAAAGATGGGAAGGGACTGGATATTAAATGAGAAGACTCAAGCTGGGAAGATGATCTGCTACCGGATGACCAGCACTCTTGCAGGATCCAGCCCCAAAAAGCCCAGAAATAAATACCCCAAAGAGCTCCTCAAAGACCATGGCCTCCCTCCAAATTCAGATTCCAGTGTACCAAGGTAAATGTGGAGAATGCCTCCCCTCTCCCTTCCCAAGAGACACAGAGCTTCCTGAACCAGCTGAGATCTTCTAGTGCCTCTGGGCTAAACCCTGAGGAAGGGGCAACTGGGCTTCTAGGAGCTGCCCGGAGGAAAAGAGCTCATGCAACAGGGGACCTTGTCTGAGCTGAGCTCCTTTAGCGCTCTCCTGGGTATTTTATGATTGATCTCGCTTGAACCTCTTTACTTGCTTGGAAGTTTGCTGAGCTTTCAATCCTCCTTTAGCTGACCTCAGATAATACCACATCCTGCTCTCTGTCCCTGTGACCCTCTGCGACGGGTCTCAGAGCCCTTCTAGATGGTATAGGCCATGCCCAGCCCACCACCAGGGCTGACCTCTTTTCTGGCCTTCCTGGCAAGGTCAGCCTGACTGACCCTGGGTTCTGCCTAGTTCTGGTGCCTTGTACAGACAAGCACTTTCCCATCCTTTGCTCCACGCTCTGTAAATAGACTCAAGCCCTGACCAAAGACCTCTGCCTGCACATGCTGAAACCGCCCCGTGCAACGTTAGCTCTTCCTAGCTAGGTCTGTGCACGGTCATCACACTCTAGGGGTTGTTTGCTTTTCTAGTTTCTTCTTACCTCCAATTCCGTGTGTGCATCCCAACCTGCTCACCTCTGTTTGCAAACTCCTGTTGCCCACGTGCTTTAACTTGGGTTTCTAGGTTCCCATTGTCCTAGCAATGGGTTGGGCTCTGCCTCCTGGTTACTCGGTGATCGTTTCTCCTGAAAACCATCCAGCTACCTCTCAGAATTCAGGACTGAGCCCTGCCCGTGTAGCTGATAACTGCAGGCACCTTTAAATGGTGCCAAAGCACCCTCCCCACTGCCTGAGCCTCTTGAATCACTTTCTCAATCTCTTCCCAACCTCCCATCAATAAATTCACCCATCTTCTCATTTTTTCTTCTAGGACCCTACTCTAACATAACTGTAGAATCACAGAATTTTAGGTATATATGATCTAACCATAAAATGGGAACATAAAGATCTCTACCAAAGTGTAGGAAAGTCAGAGGATGCTTCTTGTAAGAGGTGGGGATTTGGGGTTTTAGGATCCCCTCCCTTATTGACAGGTCCCTTCTCTTCTCTATAGCACCCTGTCCCCTACATCCTTCTAAATATCAGCTCCACTCTTCATGAGCTATTTGATCCTGGGCAACTATCTAAACTTCTTTGTGCCTTTGTTTTCCCATCAGCAAAGTGGCATTATATTGTACCTTTTTCAAAGGATTGGCCAGAGGATTAATGAGATAATCTTATGTGGATCAGTTAGCATGGTACATGGCACTCAATAAATGTTAGCTCTTATTATTTCTTTAAGCCTTTATATCTCTTATTCTTTAAGAAAATCAGTCCAAATCAATCCCTCTATAAAGTAATACTGAAGGACAATATATTTTACCTCTCCCAGGTAATATAACTGTATTTAGGCTGAAAGGATGTTTTCATCCAATGAAGGGTTGTCCCTGGAGTATCCCAAGGTCCTGGCAAATGGAGAATGGAAGTGTTTTAGGGTAAGTAGGATTCCTAGATCCCTGATATCAAGTAAAGCAGGTAGTTGCTCCAACATGTGGAGAAAGACTTGGGCTTCTTGTCTAAATTCCTTAGAGCCCTAAGCCTAGAAAATGACAACCAGGGCTTATTTCCACAGCTCTATTAGAGAAGGGGTTTATGACAGATCGTTTTATTTCCCCTGTTCACACCAGATAGTCCATTTCTTCGTAATTTTGCTTAAAAGAGTTAAAGCATGACCTAACTTAATTTAAATACCTAAACCATCAGGCTATTTAACTACTATAGTAATGTTTCTTTTTCAAACTTTTGTAGATTTTTTCCTATGTCCAAATCGAGTCCACTATTCTGCTGAACACTGGTATCAGCTTTGGCAGACGTTTATTACAAAGATGTCTCTAGCTTTTCCAAAGGCTGCTATTTTTCCTAGTTTATTTCCTAGTTTATTTAAATTCTACACAAACACCAAAAACCCTCCTAAAGCGAGCGCCATCCTGAACTGCCTTCCAGTTTTGATTAGCAGGGCTATTTCCTAATGGAAAGCCAAAGCTGGAATACATTTCCTTCCCTGTTTTTTATCAAACACTCCCTTGGAGGAGTCTTCATTGCCTTTTAATTGTCCGAGTTTATTTTCATTCCTCTTATTAGAGTTGGCAGAGGGGGCGAGGGAGAACCTAGCTATACCTCAACAACCTTCAAAGTCTCCTTTAATCTTATAATCATCTTCATCCATCAGCCTCTCTGTTCCTTTAACTCTATTTTTTCTTGGTTATTCAGAAAAGCCTTTCTCATTCTCATTTGCTCACATTAATTCACCCTGCTCTTTGGCTGCCCTAACTTGAGTTGCATATTCTCATTTGATTCCCTCCTGTCCCTTTCCTTTCCAAGTCAGGGTTTTCTTTGCTCATAGGTTTTTAAGCCACCCTTTGGAAATCCACTTTGCAATGAACAAGCAATCTCCAATATCCTTTTCCAGAGCAATTGTAATCCACTATGCTTTAATTATAGTGTCTATTCAGATGTTCAAAATTCCATCTAGTTATAGATTTTAATACTTCTTCCCTCTGCACCATACTTATTGGGTTAATTCCCCAAATGTGCTTTTTTTTTGAAGTTTAATACCCTAGGTTTTTGAAGACGCTGCTTACTTAAAGAATTCAAGAAGATCATGATTACCAGTAACAAGGAAGCTGCCTTGGCTTTAACTATATAATTCAGCTATTGCTAATCCTAGGACCTCTAGTGCTGTTCCACTGTTAGCTTGAGTCGCCAGCATCTCAGTCAAAACACTGTCCTCTCCCTCCCCTAGGACACAGTGATAGGTGTGCTTTTGCCTATAACCTGTGGAGTGCCACACCTGGGGAGTTTCAAAGGCAAATAAACAAATTAAGTAAGGACTGCCTTTTTTTATTATTGTTATTCTTCACTCTCATCATGGATGATTGGTGATAAGTTGGAGTAATTCATATTATGTATCTGGACCTTCATTTCTATATAAGTGAAGTAGGGAAGGAGAGCTAGGTGGTTTCTAAGATACCTTCTAGCTCTTGTAAATGCCGCAGCTTCTGTGATTCTAATTTTTTCTCCAAAATTGTGGAGTTGTATTGCTGGTACTTTAATCTGAACTACGGAACACTTTATTGTTTAAAAATAAATATTTTATTTTAGATATGTTGAGTAGTTAAACCCATCTCACCTTTTTTAACAGCTTTATTAAGGTAAAACTGGCATGCAGTAATATGCACTTATTTAAAGTATATAATTTGATAACCTTTGTCAGATGTATATACTCATTAAACCATCACTTCAAACAAGACAATATCCATCATCCCTACTTTGAGATTAGTTGAGTATCCCTTATGATTCCATATTGCCTAACTTGTTGGATTTCTAACTAGAATTCTTTGTAGTATTATTTCAGGGGTGGCTCTAAGGTTTATGTAATATACATCTTTAACTTATCACCATCTACCTTCAAGTAATATTATACCACTTCATATATATTAAAAGAACCTAACTACCTTCAAGTAATATTATACCAATTCATGTATATTAAAAGAACCTAACAACCACAATATTTCATTTTTCTCTCCCAGTCTTTGTGATATTTTCACACATTTTGCCTCCATATATGTTATGAACTCCAATATACATTGTTATTATTTTTTCTCTGACCATTTTCTTTTAAAGAAATTAAAATAATCGTTTAAAGTCTTATATTTACCCACATGGTGACCATGTCCAATACTCTTCATTCCTTTGTGTAGATCCAGATTTCCATTGTATCATTTCCCTTGTGCCTGAGGATTTCCTCTCTGTATAAGAATATGTTAGTAACTAGTTTTTTTCAGTTTATGTATATCTGACAAATCTTTATTTAGCCTTGGTTTTGAAACATTTTTGCTGGGTATAAAATTGTAAGCTGACAGTTGTTTTCCATCAGTTCTTTAAAAGCTGCTTTAGTTCTTCCTCTTGCATGTTTGATGAGAAATCTATTGTCATCCTTAACTTTTTTCTTCTATACATAAGGCATGTTTTTTCTCCAGCTGCTTATAGGATTTGTCTCTTTATCACTGATTTATAAACAATTTGATTATGATGTGCTTTGGTGTATTTTTATTCACATTTCTTGGGCTTTTGTTGAAACTTGGAATTATGGGTCTATAGTTTTAATCAAATTTGGACAATAGTTGGCCATTATGCCTTCAAATTCTTTTGGTGCTTTGTTCTCCTCTCTTTAAGGACTCCACAGTTACATGTACCCTAGGACACTGGAAGTATACCACAGTTAATTGATGTTTTATTATTTTTTCCCGTCTTTTTTTCTCTGCTTCATTTCTAATAGTTTCTACTCTGTCTTTTCATGATCAATAACATTTTCTTCTGCATTGTCTCATCTGCCATTAGGCCTCTCTAGTGTATTTTTCATCTCAGAAATTGTGGTTTTTACCTCTAGAAGTTCTTTTTTATATTCTCCGTTATACAATCTTTAATACACTCAATCTTTTCTCTAGCTTGAGCATACAGAATGTTTTTGTCTAACAATTTTGTCATCTATACCATTTCTGGGTTGGTTTTGACTGATATTTCTGAGTATGGATCATATCTTTTCTTGCTCCTTTGCAGACCTGGTAATTTCTTATTGAATGCCAGAATTATGAATTTTATCTTATGGGGTGTTGGATATTTTTGTACTTCTATTAATATTTTTGAATTTTCTTCTGCTTCACCACCAATTTACTGCAAAACAGTTTGATCCTTTCTGGCCATATTTTTAAGCTTTGTTAGGTAGAACCAGAGCAGTGCTTAGTCTAGGACAATGTCAATCCACTACTGGGGCGGGATACTTCTGACTACTCTTCCTGATATCACATGAATTATGAGATTTTCCACTCTGGTGGGAACAGTTTGTGTGAGTTTTGGAGATTGTTCCTTCTAATCATTTCAAGTTATTCTTTTCCCAGCTTCAGGCAGTTTCCTTATAAGCATGTGCTGACCAGTATCTTCTGAAGACACAAGGAGACTCTCTGCAGATCTCCGAAGCTCTCTATGCAACTCTCTCCTCAGAACACTCTACCCTGCAAAACTCTAGCCACATTGGCCTCCCCAGACTCCCAGTTCTGTCTCCTCAATCCAGGGAGACCACCAAGATTTTCCTGCATTTACCCATCCTATGCCATGACCTGGAGGATCTCTCTTGGTAGTACACTGAGATAATCAGGAGACACAAAATTTGCTTTCTGTCTCTCAGGGATCACTGTTCTTTTTCTCTGATGTCTAACATCTTACAAACAATTGTTTCATATAAATTACCCAACTGTGTAGTTGTTCCATGAGAGTGGGCAAATTTAGCCTCTGTTACTCCATCTTGGCCAGAATCAGAAATCACCCACCTTACATTGAACTGCTATAAAACCCCCGTTTGGATGAAGTACCCTTCTAAGTATTTAATGACTATTTGTCATAGATCACCTATTTGCCTTCCAATACTATAACTTAAGTCATTCTCAACAATCTTCCTTGGCTCTGCACCTAAATATATATTTAGGTTTACTGTTTCATTAACTGTTTTCTTTTTCCTTCAGTAAACAGCTTCATTGGAACATTATGAATGCTTATTGCCTTTTTTTCTAACGTGGTTCCCACTATTTCTAATCACACTACTTACAGAAGTCTAAGTAGAGGCAATCTCATCAGTGTTGGCTTAGATTCAGTCTCAAAAACCCAGACAAAATGGTTCAGTCATTATGATGGCTTCATATGAAACCATTTTACATGTTTCATATTTACTCACTTGGTGATGACTTTCAAGGACAGGGAAAGATTTTCTTCTGAAAAGAAACATCAGCCTTTGAGCATAGGAGAGAAACCCTCTCTCCTAAGTATTCACTGTTTCCAAAGTATGATCTGGTCTTGATTTCCCAACAATGCCACAAGTGAATTGTAATGGTTTATGCAAAAGTGGTTCTTATTTCTTTAGCTCCCTTCTGTTCACTGTATATCTTCCTATGCCAGCTAATATTTAATGGTTGAATTTAACAAAGTCACACACACACACACAGACACACACACACACACCCTTATCTCGCCCTCTGTTCATGCCAATACAATTTCTCAATTTATTTTTCCATGCACTATAATAATAATTTTTTTAAAAAACAAAAGCTACAGATACCAGAATTGAGGTCATAGGAGAACCCATTCAGTTGAAATCCTGTTGATAGACAATAAAGCACCTTGCACCCTAGGGAACAAAGGTGCTTTCGAAACCCAGAATGTTGTTGCCACAGTGAGACCAGCTCTATAGTACACGATAGAGCCAGAGATATTTTCTTTAATCTAGTTCCTGTGATCTCACCACGTCCCCTTAATTTTAAATCAGGTGACAGAATTAAAAAGTTTTCTTTCCCAATCCGGTCTTCCCAGTTGGCCTGTCCTCCATGCTGACATGCCACTGTTTTCTGTTCTCCCAGCAGCAGGGCAGCAATCATACACTATGGATGAGACCCACGCTGGCAGCCTGTCAGGACCCCGAGGGCCCAGCCTTGTCATTCCCGAATAGAGGGAACTGAGCTGCTGGCTGGTTCTGAGGCTCAGCACTCACTCCCTGTGCGTTGTCGGGGCGACTGGGGTTGGCCACACCCTTTCTGAACTTAGTTGCCCAGAGACGTAGAAGGATCACACTGGCCCACTAAGGGCCCATTTCTCCCAGACCCTCTCCCTCTCGGGCCTACTAGAAAATGAGAAGTTGACAGACCTCAAATTTTCTCGAAAGCCATTTTCCGCCTGCAAGGCTGGACTCCCACAAACTAACACAGCCAATCTTACAAGACAAGCCTTCCAGACAATGTTTGCAGGGGCGAGTGACAAATGTCGTCTCCTTCCTATTCCCTGGAAAAGTGCACTGGGTATTAGAGAAACGCCAATGACCTTTTGCAATAAAAATGACCTTATATGGTTCTTCTTTAATTAATAACAAATTTCCTCCACTCAGAAAAACAGAGCCTATATTTGAGTAGCTCTTTCTGTTTACTTTATTTAGGAAATATGTCTCAGGCCCCTGTTCTGTGCCAGGCACCGTGTTAGGAGGTGGACATATGGAGCTGAGCCAGGCAGACGTGGCCCAGACTTCTCAGGGCTCACGGTTTGTTGAATTCATACGAGTCGAAAGCGCTTGCTATAATGATGAAGGACTATATGACAGGTGAAGCACAGGATATAAACACACACATGAGGGGTGCTGTGTCCAGGCTATGAAAGTCCAAGGAAGACATCCCTGAGGAAGTCATACCAAAATGGAAACCTGCAAGGTAAGGAAAATCACAGACTAAGGGAAGTGGTGTGGGAGAGACGGAGAAGAAGAGTGCCCAGAGGCAGAGGGACCATCAGGAAACAAGAAAGAGCTCTGTCAGTGGTTTCTCTAGACGGGAGTCCAGTGTGGGCTTGAGCGGGAAGGCAGGATATAATGAGTGGAAAGGCCTGAGGTGTCAGCAGAGGCCCGACTGAAGGCTTTGCGATTTTAAAATCCAAAGTGTTTGGACCTTAACCTGGTGACAGCAGGGTACCACTCAGAAGTTTTAAGCAGGAACCAATAGGATGCAGTTTACATTTCAGAATATCATTCGGGTTGGGAGAGAAAAGGGGTACAGGGAGCAAGGCTGGAGATAAGGAAAAGAATTAGGATTACTGTCACCTAGGCAAGAAATGACTCTGGTCTGAACCAACTGAGTGGCTGTGGAGTTTTGGAGAAGTAGATACATTTTAGAAATATAGATGAGGTAGACTCAACAAGAGTACAGGAGTGACTGAGGGCAGAGGTTCAGGAGGGAGAGGTGGGACCTAAGAAGATGCTTTCACTGAGGGGATGGCGGGGCCCTTTGATAAGACAGGAAACGTAAGAGGGGACAGAGTCCTGAGTGGGGACCAAGTTTTTCTGTTACCAACTTGGTTAAAGTACCTATGGGAAGTGAGGGAGGTGGAGAGGTCAGATGGCCTCCCCAAGAACTGTGCCCGTCCTTACCCGAGAGCGGGTAGGTGCCAAGGCAGATATTATAAAACAGAGAAGCTGAGGCGTGACACAGAAAGTGGATTTTCCTCAAGGACTCACAAGAAGTTCATGGTTGGGTCCCCAATTTCCAGTCCAGAGCACCAACTTTCTGACCTGGCATCCTTTAGAAGGGAATCTCTGATTTTCCAGTACATGTCAGGTAGTAGTTTGGAATAGATTCAGAGGCCCCAGAGCTAGAGACATAGTTCAAATAAGTCAAATAGTTCAATAACTCATGTGGAAGGACAGAGTACTGAGGGCCAGCTTGTTAGCTTCAGGCCTGATATGTGCCAGTGAGTGCCCTTGCTTAGCGAGGTGGGGCAGCTGAAGGCTGATCCCACAAGCCCTGGAGGCTGCATCCGGCCCTCCTGCCACTCCCTCTGTCCTTTGCTGCTCCTGCCGAGGATGCAGAGCCTCCTGGTCCTCTGAATTCCTCCACCTGTTATCAGTGCTGTCTCCTCCTCCAGATATGGTCCTCCTCTTTTGGCCCCTCTCCTGTTTTTTTTACCAAAACATTTAGTGAAACACAAATGTGAATATATATTTAGGTGCAGAGCTAAGGAAGATTGTGGAGAATGACTTGAAGCTATAGCACTGGAAGGCAAATGGGTGATCTATGGCAAAGAGTCATTAAACACCTAGAGGGATGCTCATCCAAATGAGAGTTTTATAGCCGTTCAAGTGAAGGTGGATGATGTCCGCTTCTGTGTGCCATGCAAATTACAAGAGATCCGCTTCCTCAGCAACCTGAAAAAATGCTGTGCCTCCTTCAATCCCAGTCCTGGCTGAGGGCTACAAACAGATCCTCCAGGACTCTATGGCCACCCTCTGTCCTCTAAACCTGCAAATGTTGAATAATTGAGCTATGATTTTGCTAAGGAACTATCTATCATTCCACACAGGCACATCAGACTGTAGAATCAATGCTTTTACCCATAGAGCTGGAAATGTAAATAGAGAGAGAAAAATGACTGTGTTAGTGAAACGCTACATAGGACCCCTAAGGACCTAATTATAAATGGACATTAAATATTTAATCTCATCTTTAACCCTTGAGGCAGAGGCCCACGGTGGGCCTGACTTACTCCAAGGGCAAAATTCCACAAGGTTTTCCCACATTAATTTCTCTCCCATGGGCAGTTTAGCCTTACTGTCGAAATACACCCCTTGGGACTTCCCTGGTGGCCCAGTGGTTAAGAATCCCCCTGCCAATGCAGGGGACACGAGTTCAAACCCTGGTCCAGGAAGATCCCACATGCCGTGGAGTGACTGAGCCTGCGCGCCACAACTACTGAGCCTGCGCTCTAGAGTCCACAAGCCACAACTACTGAGCCTGTGAGCCACAACTACTGAGCCCATGTGCCTAGAGCTCGTGCTCCATAAGAGAAGCCACCACAATGAGAAGCCTGTGCACTGCAACAAAGAATAGCCCCCGCTCGCCGCAACTAGAGAGAAAGCCTGCGTGCAGCAACGAAGACCCAGCGCAGCCAAAAATAAATAGTTTTTAAAAATTAAAAGAAAAAGAAACACAGCCCCTTTTCTTCCCACTTATGAAAATAAACTTCCTCCTACCCTCACCCACAACTTCCTTTGGCTCTTCCTTCTTCCCATTGAGTCTTTCCCAGTTTTAAAAATCAATGGTTTTATGTTAGCCCCCATTTTTATTAAACAAATAACAATAATAATGACAATAACTAACATCTACTGAATGCCTACTCTGTACCAGGCCCTGATGGATGATTTAGCAGCATTATGTATGTGATCTCACGTAATCTTCCTAAAACCCTATGAGGAATGTTTTCTATTATTCCTGTTTCAAAGATAGAAAACTGAGGCTCAGAGAAAATAACTGGCCCAAGTTATATTGTATGGAACTGGCAAAGCTGGGATTCAAACCAGGTCTCTGACTTCAAAGACCATGCTCATCTACTGTAGGAATGTTTTTTTATTTTAATAAAAATTAACTCTAGAACCCAATGAAATCCTGTTGTGTAAACATCAGGGATGCAGACTAAACTTCAATTCTCTCCACTATCACATGAGGAGATGTGTACTTCAAGGCAAAGGAGGCCATTTCCCAAAGTACAAAGAAGAGGTGGAAGCAATGTTGAGTACCTTGTTAAGTGGCAGGGGCCCCTAAGCACTTTATCCTATTGAATCTGCACAACCAAAAAGGCAGGATAGGAATCATTACATCAATTTTTCCAACGAGGAATTTTAGATAACTTGTACCCATTGTCACAAACCAAGTGAGTTGTAGGGCAGAGTTGATCCTCATCAGAGTCTACCAAACCCAAGCATTTTCTTTCTTCTAACCCCAACTACCACCACACACAGATGGCAGAGACACTTTCCTCTTCATTAATTTCTACCAAATGCCTGATATGAAGGTCAGCAACATGTCACTACAACAAATGTGTGCCTCTGACCCTCTTAGATGGTTTCACCACAACCTTGACCCTTGACTCTGTCCTTCACTTCCATCTATCCCAAGGGGCACCCATTTCATGAGAGCTGGGAGCTACGTCTGTCCAAAAGTAAAGATAATTCTCAGAGTGTCACTTCCAGTGTGTCCCAATAAACACCATGCTCCTATCATACCAACCTTCCCTCAGATAACAACTATAAACTCTGGATAAAATCCAAAAAGGAAAAAAATAATAACCTGAAGACTGGAAAGTGAAAAACAAAAGCAAGCAAATGCTACGGGGCAGCAAGACTTTGAAGAAGGAAATTGCATGAAGTGAGTTTCCCATTTTTACAACTTTAAGAATGAGCTAGTTATATCAAGAGAAAACCATAATTCAAAAAACTACATGCACCCCAATGTTCACTGCAGCACCATTAACAATAGCCAAGACATGGAAGCAACCTAAGTGCCCATCAACAGATGAATAGATAAAGAAGATGTGGTATATCTATACAATGGAATATTACTCAGCCATGAAAAAGAAAGAAATATTTGCAGCAACATGGATGGACCTAGAGATTATCACATTATCACACTAAGTGAAGTAAGCCAGACAGAGAAAGACAAATATCATATGATATTGTTTATACGTGGAATCTAAAAAAAAAGATACAAATGACTTATTTACAAAACAGAAATAGACCCACAGACATAGAAAACAAACTTATGGTTACCAAAGGGGGAAGGGTGGGGGGGAGGGATAAATTAGGAGTTTGAGATTAACATATACACACTATGATATATAAAATACATAACCAACAAGGACCTACTGTATAGCACAGGGAACTCTACTCAATACCTTGTAATAACCTATAAAGGAAAAGAATCTGAAAAAGTACAGATATAGATTTAGATATTAGATATAGATATGTATAACTGAATCACTGTGCTGTATACATACCTGAAACTAAACAACATTGTAAATCAACTAGACTTCAATAATAAAAAAAAGAATGAGCCAGAATTTTATAAGGTAGTTTAAAGTAATCAAAACAGAAAAACAATCTTTCTGGCCTGAAGAACCAGAGGATAGAGTTTGGTGCAACTACAGCCACTGGAAAGAGGGAATCTCACAAACAAAAGATCCAGAGAGATGGGGCACCAAATCCTGTACATAAACTCTACCCTACCCAAATCTCTGACTTGCCCTTGAACTATGCAGTGCCAGACAGACTCAAAAGCAGTTCCGCTAAGGATAAAATGAGACCTGGCTGTTGGCCAACAGACAGAAATTTGCAGTTTAAATCCAACCAAATTAATTGCCTGCTAAAATAAAAAGTCAACATCCTTCAGAGGTATATGACTTAATTTGGAGTGTCCACAGCAAAACAGCCACAATGTTGTGGGTAAAATAAAAATTATTTGATGTTCTAAGGACCATGAAAATTTGAAAAGAGAAAAAGTTATCAACAGAGATTAACAAGTTGGCACAGATGTTGGAATTAGCAGAGAAGGATTTTTTATTTGTTTACTTTTATTGATGTATAGTTGATCTACAATGTTGTGTTAGTTTCTGGTGTACAGCAAAGTGATTCATATATATATATATTCATATTCTTTTGCATTTCCAACAGTAGGTCCTTCTTGTTTACCTACTTTATATACAGTAGTGTGTATCTGCTAATCCCAAACTCCTAATTTATCCCTTCCCCCCACTTTCCCCTTTGATAACCATAAATTTGTTTTCTAAGTCTGTGAGTCTGTTCCTGTTTTATAAATAAGTTCATCTGGCTCATTTTTTTTAGGGTCCACATATAAGTGATATCATGTGATATTGTTTTTGATTACTTCACTTAGTATGATAATCTCTAGGTCCATCTATGTTGCTACAAATGGCATTATTTCATTCTTCTTTATGGCTAAGTAAGAGTCCATTGTATATATGTGTGTATGTGTGTGTGTGTGTGTGTGTGTGTGTGTGTGTGTGTGTATCTCCCACATCTTCCTTATCCATTGATCTGTCGATGGACATTTAGGTTGGTTCCACGTCTTGGCTATTGTAAATAGTGTTGCTATGAACACTGCGGTGCATGTATCTTCAAATTCGAATTTTTGTCTTTTCCGGATATACACCCAGGAGTGGGATTGCTATATCATATGGTAATTCTATTTTTAGTTTTTAAGGAACCACCATACTGTGTTCCATAGTAACTGCACCAATTTACATTCCCATCAACAGTGTAGGAGGGTTCACTTTCAGAGGACTTTAAAGCAGCTATTATAACTATGCTCAACGGTATGAAGTCAAATATGCTCACAGTGAACAAGAGATAGGAAATCTCGGCAGAGAAACTATTTTTAAAAACTTTAAATTCTGCACCAGGAAAAAAACAGATTCTGAAATTTAAAAAGTCACAGGATGGGCTTAACAGCAGAATGAGATGACGGAGGAAAGTCAGGGAACTTGAAGATAGATCAATAGAAATGATCTAATCTGAAGAGTATGGGGGAAATGATTTTTTTTTTAAAAAAGCTAGAGCCGAGGAAAATATCAAAACATCCAATGTATAACTGAACATAACTCAGCATAACTGGACTGCCAGAATATGAGGGGTGTAACAATGTGGCAGAAGAAAAATGTTTGAGGAAATAATGGCGAAACTTTTCCCAAATTTGAGGACAGATTTAAGAATCTCAGGGCCCTGAGTAAAATAATTATACCGTGCCAAGGCATATCACCATCAGCTGCAAAACTTTATGAGAAAACCTTGCAGGAAGACAGAGAGAAACAACACATTACATACAGAAGAACAAAAAATAAGAATTACCGTAGCCTTCCTGTTGAAAACCTTACAAGCCAAAGGATAATGGATCAACACTTTTAAAGTGCTCAAAGAAAACCTGTTAACCCAGACTTCTGTACTGAACAAAGATACACTTCAAGAATGAGGCAAAATTGAGGCATTTTCAGACACTTTTTTAAAATGAGAACTCATCACCAGCAAATTTACACTATAATAAATGGTAAAGGAAGCTCTTTGGTCTAAAAGAAAATGATACCAGATAGAAACTCAGATCCTTAGGAAGGAATAAAGAACATTGGAAATAGCAAATATATACATAAATATAAAATACTATTTTCCTTTTAATTAAAAAACTAGAACATACAGGGTTATATAATTATAACACATAGTCTTATAGGGCTTATCTAGATTTAATATATATGACAACCATAGCAATAAAGGCATGGTTGGGGGAGGTAAATGAACCTATACAGTTGCAAAGTCTCTACATTTTACATGAATTGGTACAATATTAATTCTTACTTCGTTGTGAAAAATTGAGAATTTATATTATAGTTCCTAGAACCACCACACAAAAAAAATGTTTTTAAAATGTAATTTAACAGGTAAGCTAATGTGGCATTCTAAAAATTATTTAATTCAAAAGAAAGAATGAAAGGAGAAACAAAGGAATGAAAAACGAATTGTACAAGGAGAAAAATAATAAAAGGCAGACCAAAATCCAAACAGAAATTGCATTAAGCTTAATGGACTAAACACCTCAATGTAAGTCAGAGATGGTAAGAATAGATTTAAAAAATCAACACCCAACTATATGTTGCCTATAAGAGATTCCACTTGAAAAAGAAGTAAGTAGATAGACCGAAAGTAAGTGGATGGAAAAATATATACTAGGCAAATAGTAATAAGTACGAAGTCCAGAGTGGTTATTTTAATATCTGATAAAATAGACTTCAAGATTAAAAGTAACATTAAAGATAAAGGACATTTCAAAATGATAAATGGATCAATTTATCGAGATATAACAATCATCAATGTGGCATGTGCCTGATAGCAGAGCTATAAAAGATATAAACCAAAAATTTACAGAATTAAAGGAGAAATAGACAATTCTGCAACATAGTAGGATAATTTAACACACATCTCTCAACAGCCAATAGAACTCTTAAATGAAAAAAAAACAAAATCAGTAGAGACACAGATGATCTAAACCAGATTTTCAACCACCTTGACCTACAACTTCAGAATACATATTCTTTTCAAGCACATGGTATGTTCATCAGAGGAGACCATATGCTGAGTCATAAAAAAGTTTCAGTAAATCTTAAACCACTGAAAACATAATAGCCCTCTGTGGAACCTAAAATTTAAGCTTCATGAGATCAGACACATTGTGTCGTTCTTTGCTGTATCTCTGGATCAAGCAGAGTTCTCCAGAGAATCAGATACATACGTATATCTATAGAGAGATAGATTTTTTTATCTTCAAGAATATATTTGAGAGATTTATTTTAAGGTACTGGCTCATGCAACTGTGAGGTCCGGCAAGTCCAAAATCTATAAGGCAGACCAACAGGCTGGAAACTCAAGCAAGAGCTGATGCTTCAGTCTTGAAGCAGAATTTCTTCTGCGGAAAGCCTGTTTTGGCAATTAAAGGTTTTAACTGATTAGATGAGGCCCATCCATACTATCTTTACTTAAACTGAGTATAATTGTTAACCACATCTACAAACTACTTTCACAGCAACACTTAGGTAAGTGTTTAATTAAATAACTGGGTACCACAGCCTAGACAGGTTGACACAAAAAATTAATCATCACAATATCTAAAGCCAAGAACAGTGACTGACACTTAGAAGCTTTCCATCAGCATTTGTTGAATGAATGTTGAATATATAATTATGGGATCACAAGGCCAAAATCTAAAGGTAGGACATAAGCTTAAGAGATTGTCTAGGCCAGAATTTTCAAGCTTCAGAGATTCCCCATGTTGTATCCTCCAGAGAATCTATGTCAAAGGTTGGGGTGGGGTCCAGGAAGTGGTTTTTAACAAGCATACCAGGGCCACCATATGTGGCTGTACCACTTATCCAGTGCACTACTCAACCCCATTGCCCTGCAACCATCCACAGATGATTCTGATGCAGGTGGTCCACAGATCAGAATCTGAAATCTCTAAGGTTATCAACTCATCAAATACAATCATCCTCTCTCCAGCATTCCAGACAGTAGCCCTTCAGCACCTGGAAGGACTGAGTTCTCACTACCGACTCAAGCAGCCTATTTTGTCTTCAGTCAGCTGACTTTAAAAGTTCTTCCTTATATTGGGTCCAAAGAGGACTTTCTGAAATTTCTGACCGTTGATACCAGTTCCCCTTTGTGCAACTCAGAGTATTTCAGGGTCACAGATGATTGACAGGGCAGCTTTGATTCAGGTGATGGTTCAGAAGATTTGGTCTGCATGACAGCTCTTGTTCACCTGTGAGAGGACCTAAAGTAAACCAGATATACTGGCTGGTGAATATGCGAGGATGTAGGACTGTCTGAAGGGAGCCCCCAAAGGAACTGACTGGCTAGGAGAGCATCAGGAATACTTTCTAGGATGATGGTGATGCAGTGAGCCCTGGGAACCTGCTCCAAGAAGGTAGGTTGCTATGACAAATATCTGGTTCTGCTTATTAGAGGATGGACTACTGGATCTAACAAAAATGTTAAATTACAAATCCAGAATAAGGAACTAGAATACAGCTGCCTAGGATGTTTGGAAATAGCAAAAGAAATTTGAATGAAGACAATACTGGGGCTTCTCTACCTTAGCTGGTACAAGCCAGTATATAGTGGCCCTCTGACATTCTAAGCCATTCATTCATGGATTCACTAAATCCATTCATTCACGATATTGATTACATGGTTAATGTAATCAGGCACTGTACTAGGTACAAGGAATGAGTAGTAAACAGAACAAACATGATCTCTGTCCTCATGGAATTAAAGTCTAATAGGGGTGACATAGTAAACTAGTAAGCAAGCAAAAATATAGGTATGTTATAAAATAATGCGTTTTTAAAAAAATAATAAACAAGGTATATTTATATGGAGTATAACAGGGCAGACCTTGTGTTCAAGGAAGGCTGTTCTGAGAGGATAGAGTTTATATTCGACCTGAGGATAGACAGAAGTTTGCTTAGTGCTCTGGGCACAGACAACGAGAAAGGCATGTGCAGAGTTTCAGAGGCAGGAAAGAACCTGGCCACACACAGGATCCAAAAGGATGTCGGCATAACGGGAGCGTGAGTGAAGGGAGGCTGTGGTTTGAGATGAGATCGCAGAGGTAAACCAGGCTGCTGCCACAGCAGACATCTGAGTAGCAAGCCATTAAAGGATAAAAAGCAGACGGTGGCATAATTCAATTCACGTTTGAAGGGGTGACTCTGGCCATGTTTGGAAAATGGATAGGAAGGGGCAAAACTGAAGGAGGTCACTTAACAAGTAATTGCCCCAGTGAGAAATATTGGTGGTAAGAACTAGAGTAGTTGGGGGAAGAATCTGAGAAAAGCAGATGAGTTTAAATTATACTCCAGAGTCAGAATGAGTATATTCCATGATGGAAGAGGCCATGTGTGTTTTGCTTCACTAGCACAGCATCTGGTATATAAATATGAACACAGTGGACTCTCATTATTTACAGGTTCCATATCGGCAAATTCACCTACTCACTAAATGAAACCCCCAAATTGATACTTGTGGCACTTTTGCCTTCATTCACAGACATGAGCATTTGCAAACAGGTGAAAATTTTGAGTTGCCTATCACACTTGGTCCTGGCTGAGGTCCAACAAGGCAACACTTTGCCTTCTTGTTTCAGCTCTCATACCGTATAGAGATGTCCTTTTCCTTGTGTACTTAGTGCCTCATTTTTGGGCTTTTTATTGGTACCTTTCCTGCTTAATATGGTCCCCAAGTGTAGTACTCAAGTGCTTTCTAGTGTTCCTAAGTGCAAGAAGGGTGTGATGTGCCTTATGGAGAAAATATGTGTGTTAGATAAACTTCATTCAGGCATGAGTGATAGGGCTGTTGGCCATGATTTCAGTGTTACTGAATCAACAACATACATTAAAGAAGGTGTCTTTAAACAGAAACACACATAGAACGTATTGGGCAGTTGGCAAAAATGTTTGACCAGAGGCTCACAGGAACCTAACCCTGTAATTTCCCTAGAAGCAATGGTTCAAAATTCACTAAATCGGTGTTCTCAGCAACTTTATAGCACATAACTGCCTCAAATAATGAGAATCAACTGTAAATGCTAACTGAACAAATGAATGCAATAGATATGGCAGTACCTGTTCGTGAATTGAGGGCTTTAGGCTTGAATAACTGCAGTGATGGTGGCATCATTTATGGGGACAGGATATTCTGAAAAGGGAACAGGTTTGGGAGGAAAACGCAAAATTCCATTTTTACATCTTTCTTTAAGCTGCCTGTGAGAAATCCAGGTAGAGATGTCAAGTAGCCAGGTGGATATACGAGCCTGAGTCTCAGAGAAAAGTTTTGGACTAGATACATACATTTATAAGTCATCAGCATATAGATGGCATTTAGGGCTACAGGGATAGAAGAAATCATGTAGGAAATAAGTATATGGAGAGAAGAGAAGAGGGCCCAGAACTAAGCCCTAGAGCACAGCCACACTCAGCCCAGACTTAAGGGAGGAACCGGAGGGGAAAAGGACAACCAGGAAATGTGTGGAGTCATGGAAGGCAATAGAGAACTATGCTGACAAGAGCAAGGGTGGCCCTGGAGATGGTGGCTGGGAGACTGATGAAGATGAAGACTTGAAAAAGTGACGCTTGGATGGCACAATAAATAAGTAGGCAGTGACCCTGAGCCACCTTCAGGGCAAAGGAGGGGATTAGAGAATGACTGCACAAGACAAGAAAATTAAAACACGATTGGACAACTTTTAGAAGTTTGATTTTGAAAGGAAGCAGAGAATTGAGGCATTTGTTGGAGCAAATAAGCCATCAAAAGAGGGTTTTATTTTGATCTGATTTTAACTTGGGAAAATACAACATGTGTGCAAACTGTTGAGAGCGATGCAGTAAGAAAGGGAGAAATTGATGCTGAAGAGGGAAGAAAACTGAAGACCTGATGGAGGCAATAAAGAACGGAACTCAGGGCACACTTGAAGGAACTAATCTTTGTTAAGAGGAGTGACTATCATCCTTTGCATGTGTGTGTGTGCACAAACACACACACATACACACACACAACACTATACCCCTGTAATTGACATCGTAAGTTAAAGACTCTTCATGTATTTCTATTATCTTATTGATTTTGACCAAAATTCTAACAGGATTCTAACAGGTACAGAAATGTTGAATCTTGCTTCTAGTATCCCACAGTTTGCATTCTTCTTTTTCCCCATGTTTCAACCTTCAGACCTTGGCACTTGATTTTCTCTTAAGTTACCCGTCTGGGGTTCTTCTAAGTCTCTTTCTGACTCTCAGTTCTTTGTAGAGACTTCTCTTCTTCTCCCTTCTCTCAACTTTTAAAGATTTGAGTCATGCCTTTTTACCACCCGCGGCGCTGCCTGAAGGCTGAGCACTAGCTCGGGTCAGCTCACTGCCTCCTGCTTCCCTGCCACTTAAGGGGCAAAGTCCTCTGAGCATCCCCTGCCCGCAGGAAGTGCAGGGCTCAGCATATAGTAAAGGCTATAGTTTCCTTAGGAACTTCATTTCTGGCAGTTCTCTGCTCATCTATTTTCATCAGTGTTCAGCACTTATTTGAAGTATGACTGTGGTAATAATTTAAGTTTTACATACCCCAAGGATATTCACCTCTCTGTTAATCTACTATAGCACCTGACATCAGTGGACCTGCAATGTGTTCTATGAGCTGCTTTAGACATATTATCTCATTTTTTTTCCCTCACAACCCCCAGTGAGGTTGGTATCATCATTCCTGGTTTATGGGTTATTGAAATTGAAACTAAAGGGTCACACAGCTAACATATCAGGGAGTCAGGATTTGAACTCAGGCTGAAGTGGAGCAGGTCCCTATGGTCCTTCCCCCACATCCTCTGCCTGCCTTTTGTCTGTGGAAAAACTTTAGCCAAAGAATAAGTGTAATCAGAAAAGTGAGAAAATGCAGAAGCAAAGAAAAGCAGTCAAACAGGACATAATAATTTAGTCATTAAGCAAAGTCAAGGACCTTTAGTTCCTTCTCAAGGGCTATAGATAATATTCTGAGCCATGTGAGCTGTCTTATAGATACTGAAACCCCCGGCCAGGTGGAAGAAGTTAACTACTTGGTGACCAGACTGTAGCCATGGCATAAGCTGCCACAATTCTGAGAACTGGCCTCAAGGAAATGGGAACAAACCACCCTGAAACTGAAGATTAAAAAAATCAGGATGACACTGGTCAAACCACCACATGACCAATTGCAAGATGACTGTCAGAGCCGACTGTGCTGTTTCTGCACGTAGCCCCCTCCCTCTGTCTATAAAAGCTCTTGCCCACTGGCTGTCAGTGGAGGGGAGGGGGGGGGAGGGAGGGCAGTTGGCCTTTGGACAGGAGTTTACCCTCCCCCGCAATTGCTGGCATCCAAAGTAAAGCAAACTTTCCTTTCCACCAACCTTGTCTCTTTATTGGCTTTTGAGTGGCGAGAAGCCGGTCACCATTTTCAATAAAAATGTCACACTCGAAAGCCTAAAACCTTCCCACTTTTGCCAGGCTGTGGGGTAGACGGCTGTGCTCTCTTGACATGTCTTTTTGGCCACCATTTCATTCCATGTTCTGGCTCCCTAAAGCTGCAGAGATTGCCGTGAAGAAAAAAATACCGATTCAAACCAACTCATGTCCCCCACTAGCTCAATGCCTGTCCTGTGAGGCCATGGTGGTGCTTCCTCTTTGTGAGAAACCACTACACACTGCCATTTCCACCACCCTGTTCAATCTAAGTAATACAAATAATAAGATGAGGGTGGAATTATTTTAAGTCCCTGGCAAAATCTTCGGTACACTGTGAAAAATGGTATTGTAGAAGAGGCCTAGTCTATGTAAAGGTGAGTAACAAATAATGAGCTTCAGAACAAGGACGAAATAACACAACAATGATTGGCAAGGGGGCGATAATGGGTTAGAACACACCTGCTCGTGTGTGCTCGCAGGTAATGGGGAGGGATGTCCTACTGCTTTAGGTGCTGGAAAGAGACCAGTAGTACCCAAGTCAGCCCAAGAGAAGACAGCTAGCTTCATGCCAAAGAAAGAAGCAGAGGAGAGGTCTAGAGTAAGAAGTGGACCCTCAGAGTGAATTGTGGGTGTTCAGGAGGCCTCACTGCCTGCTGGCAGTAAGTGTGAGCCTGGAACTGGGGCCAGAGAAACCCATGAGGCAGGCAGAGAAGCTGCGAACAGACTAAACCCCAGAGAGCCATGTGAGAACTATAACGGCTTTCTTTGAAATAAGATAAAGGAAGTACAGAGACAGACTAAGAAGTGATTGATAACAAAGATTAGAGCAGGTACCAATCTCATTCCACTTGATATCCTTTTCTTAACCAGGAGTGCAGAGCTAAATTGCTATAGATCAATTTACACTTTATTCTATTTTAATAAGGAGGGCTCTTTTTTTTTTTTTTTAAAGCAGATGTGACTTGATTATGTGCTAATCTCTGCCCAATTAATAGTGTGACTCAGACTGTCTCCAAAGTGCATCCAAACAACTAGTTTAAAAGGAAGAATTAAGCCAAATCCATTTTGGTGTGTGTACCTGGGGACACCGATTTCACAACCTTGTTGTGACACTTAAAGCGCCTTGCGTACAGAGGCACAGGCCCAAGACAATGACAGCCAGATTTTCAAATCTAGCTTCTCACAGACACTTCAGCCTCCACAGAGGCAGGAGAGGATTTGGTGGTGACGTTTGTCTAATTAATGGCAAAAATGTGGGAGTGCAAGCCCACACCACAGCCCAAATGCTTCATCACCCTTTCAAATACGTTTTCTGAACAAAGAGCTTTGTAATGCACAGCTGCACAAAGACAAAGGGGGTGAGGGCAATATCGTTTTCACAAAACCATGGCATGTGTGTATGTACACACTGCACATGCAGACACACGGGAGCACACAGAGCACACGGCATTCAGGGCACACCTACGCTAATATGAGATTTAGTGTAGAAGAAAACAAATCTCACCTCAGGAAAGGAAAAGTTTAAAATCAAGGTTCTTGATGCAATTGTAACCTGCAATCACTTGCTCCATAGCAAGATCATTACCATGACTATTACTGTTAACGTTAGTAACAAAAAAACTTGTATTTGCATAACACTTTACATAAATTATCCCATTGGGCTTTGAAAGATATTTTGCTAACATTTCCAACAAAGAGCCAAGCTACAAGAAACAAAAAGAAAAAACCTTTGTATCAGGGGCTCCCGGGCTCTCTGTCACCAAAGACCTCTTTTGGTCTTTTCCCTATAAGGTTTCTTATTTTTAATATTTTTTGTCTAATTGATAACCTTTATTAAAGAATATTTCATTTCCCTATCCTTATGCATCAAAGACCAATCAGTATGCGATAATCCACATAACCACACTGAGCAAATATAACTCCATGAACTTGGTGTTTGACTTACACTGATGCCTTATGATCAGTAAATCAATTTTAATTTAGCTTTTTGATATACTGAAGATAACTTTAAGGTCCCCGCTACCCCCTTACAGGACTTCTAGGGGTCCTAGGGCCCTAGTAAGGGAAGCACTGACTGAAATCTCAGATACTGTTTTCTTCTTCTTCTTTCTTTTTTAAGATAACATTTTTTCCTTCCAGTTTTATTGACCCTTTCTTTTTAAACTAAGTATGTGCTAATAGATGAAGAGTTTAAATTTTTTGTAAGAAAACTCAGAAGTCTCTTAAATCAGACACCACAAAGCAATCATTTGAGGACAAACACAAGAGAAGGCAGGTAATGAACTAACCACTGCCAATACTCTTGTCTCACCCGAAACGTGTTCTGGCCTGGCCAAGCCATTCCTAGCTCTATCTAGCAGTGCTGGGCTCTGATGCCAACTTGCTTGACTTCCTATCCTAGCTGTCACTTCTTAATTAAATGCAGGGGAAATTTTCTGAACGTCTTGGGCCCTCTGTTTCTTCATCTGGAGCTTGGGTTCATAACAGGCTCACTTTTTAGGGCTGTGTGGGGCTTCTATGAGTAAATACGCATAAGGAACTTAAAACATGGTGTCTGGCACATGACAGGTAAGCAATACATTTTAGCTATTATCATCATCATCTCACACTTTCAGGACCCGTGGCTGGTTCCTAAGCTTTTTCAGGGCCATGAAAAGGAAAATCTAGTCATTTATGAAATGTGTTTCTGTTAAACCTCTTGGTCCCAACGTTGTTAGAATAACGGTGCATCTCTGCTGAGATCAAATCTGAAGCAGCACGCATAGAAGTTAGTGATGAAGAAGACTGTGGAGGGAGAATTGCCCCTGTTCAAAGAGGTTTTTAGCTCTTACCAGCTATGAAGAGCCAGATATAACCCGGAGTATATTACCCGACCTCTCTAAGCTTCAGTTTCCCCTTCTGTAAAACAGAGATTGTAAGCATCTCCTGAGGCATTGGAGATTTAATGAGAAATCGCCTCCCTCTCAAGAAATTAGCTATCATGATTACTATCGGTTAACATATGAAAGTATATTGCTGAATCTAGTCCCTGGTGCAAAATAGAAGACTTTTGAAATCCAAATACATTCTCATTTACTAAGGCAAAGCACTTAGATAAACCAATAATTAGCCTTGGAAATGGAAAGCTAAAAAGAAATATTACTAGTGAATTTGTTCGTTTTTCTTTTCCACTTGCACACATTTGACTGTGGCTTGAGCTTGAACTATGTCGATATACATCAACTGCTTCAACAGTTTCAACTCATCTACCTAGTTATTTCTCTGGTTACTTTTCAGTTCAAGGACTGACTAGTGGTCAATTAGCAGCTGACCAAAAAAGCATCAAACTAGGTTTTTTTTTAATGGGTCTGTTATATCCTAGGTCCTGCTGGAGACCCACTAAGAGAAAAACTCTTTGCAAAGGTGTCTATTCACTTCCTTTTTCCTAAGATTGCTCAGGTGCGTGCCCCCCACCCCGTGTCCAGCTCCTCCCCAGATCCCTTCCTCAGCCATCCGTACATTTTGCCAACTTCTCTCTCTAAATCGAATCTGACAGGGAGGGCCTTTTCCTTTCTTCCTGACTCTAAACTGAGGCCTTTATAGACTTGCTCCATGTATCTATGGGGCAAACCAAACCCTACTAAATAATAAAAAGTAGAAAAGTTTCCCCAGGCACACTGTCTCTTCCGCACCTTGATTAGCCGAGCAAAATGTAGGCATAAAATGCAATTGCTTTTTTTTCCCAGATGCTAAAAATGTCAGCCTTGATTTACCCCGATACTCTGACTGACTCACGGCAGACATAAATCCTTCACACCCAACACAATCATTTTTTGCCCTGCTCAGTGGTGGAGAGAGGGAGGGCTTTGCATTTATCTTCCTGGTGCCAGCACCTCGATCCTCATAACTCTTCCTTCATCTACCCCTGAGAAGCAAGGGCTAGAGGAGTAAAGGCAGAGAGGCGTATGTTTATTGTATTATTTCTGAAACATCACGCCACAAGGGGTTTTTCTTTAATTTATTAAGAAGGGAAGGGAAGAGGAAAATAGAAAGTATTTTTAGAGATCGATTTCCTCTCACCTAACCCACAAACTCACCTTGATTAGGAAAATAGGAAAATATAGGAATACCTTGCACTTGGGAAGCAGCTGTGTTTTTACGGCAGGAAAAAAAAACCTGATGCCCTTCTGTCAGATTCTTTCCCAAGCAGCACATGTGACATTCCAGGGACTCATAGCAGAGCTGTGAAACTTGCCATTGTTTGTAGCTTGCTCAAACCTTGTTGGGTGGCCTGTCAGCTTGGAAGCATGGTCTCCTGAACCTTGTCATCTGAAGCACATTCCATTAAGCAAATGGGCATGACTGGTTAATGGGGAAGACATGGGGTCTGATCTCACATCAGCCCCTTACTAAGAGCAGCTTTGGACCAATTATTTTCTTCTTCATAATTAGGGCCCCATATCCTTAAGATGGTTCCATATACGTCCCTCCCATCTTCCCCCCACAGGGATCTCATTGTATTTTGAAGTGTTTTGAGCACTCCTAAAGCAAGGAGAGATGTAAACTGATGACACTGTTCTCCCTGCTCTCCATGGCTATGGGCCAGAAAAATGATGCCCACTGCTCCCATAAGAGACGGTCTCTTTCCTTCCAAATTCACAAACTGTACCACCTGGGTCATCCACCTCTGTCTCCTATGTAGCAGTATGGCATTCTCTCTCCAGCCCCTCATACACACCCCTCTCCAAGGCAATGATGACCAAGAGTCCCAATGTTCCCCTTTCTTGTTTTCTTCATGCTTTCACCAATGAGGTTTTATTTATCATCTTCTCTTTCAGTTAAGCTTTTAATCTGGGAGTTTCTTAAAGGCAGAGACTATAGTCCCATGCCTGGCATATAATAGGTGTTCAATAATGAGTTAATGAAGTGGGCTCTTGTCTCCCCATAGACCCAGTCTTCCAACCCTTGGCTGAACAATCCTCTCGTAAGACCCTCCTGAACTTTTCCAGAGTCAGATGCTTGAGAATCCTCCTACTAAACACATATTCCTGCATATCCCTCTCTTTGTCTCTTTCCCAGACTACAGAGGTCAGTGTGAAATTAAGTCCAGGGCCACTGGAGGAAGGCAAAGGCATACCTCTCCCATTTCTCCATGACCTCCCTCAGCAGGCCATCTCTTCCAGCCCACTGCCAGCTCCCTGCCAATCTCTGCCTGCCCACAGCTACTTCAGGAGGGCTGTGCCTGTGCACCATCCCATGATTCTCTGGAATGCAGGGTGACCTCAGAGTTGAGAGGTCAAGATGCTCTGGAGTTCCACATGCAGAACTGCCTCCAACCCTACAGACAAGAGGGCCTCCTAAATAGAGGCCCTAAATAGATGGCTGGTGGGGGGCAGCCGCATAGCATGGGGAGGGTCAGCTCAGTGCTGTGAAACCACCTAGAGGTGTGGGATAGGGAGGGTGGGAGGGAGACGCAAGAGGGAGGAGATATGGGGATGTATGTTTATGTATAGCGGATTCACTTTGTTATACAGCAGAAACTAACACAACACTGTAAAACAATTATATTCCAATAAAGATGTTAAAAAAAAAAAAAAAAGAGGGCCTCCAACTTGATCTTCAGGAAAAGTGGGGCTTCGAGAAAGTTGTACCTCTTTATATCACCAGGAATAAGAATGATTAAGTGTTCGGACACCAAGTAG
This sequence comes from Phocoena sinus, assembly GCF_008692025.1. Lineage (NCBI taxonomy): Eukaryota > Metazoa > Chordata > Mammalia > Artiodactyla > Phocoenidae > Phocoena > Phocoena sinus. The sequence goes on from NC_045763.1 coordinate 134,132,722, forward strand.
GCATACATGTTTATCCACAGACCAGTGCAACACTAGACGTAAGTTTTTCCTAACATTACAGAAGATAAAGTTGAAGGTCAGCAACTTCAGTCATAGCTCTCTGGTTGGGGATGGCCCTAGTCACACTTTACCTGACTCCACAGCTTCCTCCCAGCTCCAGCTGGTCAAGGGGAGAAGCAAAGTCACCAAAGCCCTTTTTGCTCATGCCGCAAGTGGACCATGAAGGCCTCATGCCCCATGCAGAGAGGAAGGGGACACTTTAGGAGCTACCTAGGCTGCAGTTCAAAGTATATTGCCACCCAAGCTCCATTCCGCAAGTCCAAGAAGAAGGGGACAAAATTAACACCAGCACTTAAGACGTTATGGAAACTATGTGACATGCTCTGTTAGCCAGCCCCTGGCCTTGGAATCCATACATTATTTAATGAGAAGGAAGACATACCCTAAATGAGCCAGAAAACTGCTTAAGGCGGGGAGAGGGTGGAAGAGGAAGGATGTGTGTATACGTTTTTTTTTTAATTTCTCAGACCGTGCCCGTTAGTTTTGTTTTTTATTAGAATACAGCATTAATCATGCTAATACTTTACAACCGGGCTTCACTCTTTACTCATTACTTTAATCAAACCCATCAGCGAATGAAGGAACATGTTACCAGGTGGGAATAACTGCTACCGCTCGCTGTTAATTACTTTGCATTTTACAGCAATCAGCAGCAGGGGCTGAGATCATAATAAATTCATGACTTATGGGCCCATAAAATCATTACCGTAGGAAAATATGTTTTATCGGGGATTCGATGGGCTGCTGCTCAGAGAGAGACTTCTTGAAGGAAATGACACCCATGAAATTAAACGGATCTTAGCAGTCAGCAGAAATGCAAATGCACAAAGAGCAAAATTTTACTGTGGGAGGAAGAGACTGAGGACAGAGCAGGGACTGGGTGAAGACTGAGGAGAGAGTGGTGTGGCCATGAGAGGGGAGTGGCCCGGAGGTGCTGCTTGAGGACGAGGCTCCAGGACAGAAAAAGCACTGAGAGCAAGGAAGGAAAGAGACTCAGGGACCCTGGGCTGACCTGGAAGTCTGGGAGAGCAGTCCTTTTACTACATCATAGGCTTTACCCTCTCCCATCCTTCTTTATTTCAGCCAACTTTTTCTCATTGCCTTGGGTATTTAGACTTAGGTGGTCTCAGAGGCCACTAAGATGGTGAGGTTAAAGGCAAAAGGAAAAGTCAACACATCATCCCTGAGAGAGGCAGTAAAAGGGAGGGAAGCACTCCTGTGTTTCCTCTCCTGTCCTAAGGCAATTCAAGTGAGCTATTCGATGGACAGCATCACTCCTAACTGAGGCAATCCTGCCACACACCCCACCACCCCCACCGGCTTCTGACCCCTACAGCTACCCACACACCCCCAGCCTAGCTGTGTGGGACTTTGTGTTCTTAAAGGCCATCTCTGGTCTGTGGGAAATGCTCTCCATGGAGGATAATTAAAGCCCTGGTGTTTGTTTTATTGGGGGGTTTCTCTATCTTCAAATTTCTCCCAAGATGCAGTCATGCCATTTGTTTGGAAGTAACTGTTTCCCTTTTCTTTTGCTTCTTCCAACTATGCTAGACAAATACAGGCCCTTATTTAGTAGTATTTAAGCATGAAATTATAACAGATCCTTTTAAATGCTAAACCACTAAAAATAAGTCCTTTTATCAAGGCACACCAGGTCCAGATCTGGTAGCTCATTAATTTCTGTAACTCAGACAAGATGAAATTCAAACAAATTCCAAGAGCTTTCAATGGAAGCTTTATTCATTCTTCCTGGGATGATCACCATCCTTGTTCATCATTATCATTATTGTTCACATTTCTAAAGGACCAGGGAGGGGTTGTCCTCTCAACAGGGTGAATAGCACAGCTGAGAGGGATCAATGTCACCAGAAAGATGACAAGGAACCAAACATGACTTTGAATTCCACTCTTACCACTTACTAGTTGGAAACTTAGGGAACTTATTTAACTTCCTAGACCTCAGTTACTGATTCTGTAAAATAGGGGAAATTGTATCTACCTTTAAGTAAAGAGTTATTATGGAAATGAAATGAGCTTACTGTGTATGTGTAGCACAAAATAAAACACTAGGCAGGGTCTCTGAAAAAGCTGATCCGCTTCTCAGAAAGTCTTTACCACCCCACCCCAAGGTCGGTCAAGGTACAACTGCCTGCTCCCTGAAGGAGGTCGGGATGCTGAGGAGCTGGCTGGGAGAGTTGGCCCACAGGAACCTTGCACAGCAGCAGCCTGTTACATGGAATGATAAATGGATGGTGTGGGGCATTTGGCTACATTCCCACCTGGCACTGTGACTTTCAGGAATATGTACTGCACTTCTAGGTTCTTGGGCGATTCAGAGCCTCATAAGAGAGAGATTTGCTTCAGGAGCGAGAGTCAGTGACAGCAGGCACTAGCCTCACTGGGATAGATGGAGATGCCCTGGGAGGCTAGTCCTGGGCTCCAGGCTGTGCCGTCTCCTGTTCCCCATGACAGTCTCCTTCTCTCGCACTTACCTTTTTGAAACTCTTCATAATAAAGAGAAAGAGGGAGTCCTCTCGTCATCATTTGCCCCAGCATCCTCTCCCCACCAATCAAGGGATATCCAAACCCAGGCATCCCTCCACCACATCCACCACCTCCCGAGAGGCAGTGCTGGCAGCAAAGTTCAGCAAGGAAGCCTGCTTTCCCTAAGCTATTAATGGCCTTCACTGCCAATGAAAGTAAAGCCAGACCTGCCTCCCCTGCCTAGCTCCTTCTCCCAGCCCCCAGCTCCATCTACTACCTCACCACTAGGGAAAGAAAAACAAATGAGGAGGTATGGGCAAAATTAATTATTTTAATCAAGAAACCAAGGAATGCAATAACCCACCAGCATTCCATCTCTCTGGAGATCAGCATTTCAATATGATTTCAGACCACAAGTGAAATGATTTTGATGGGTACTGACTTTTTGTCATATATGTGTGTCCCTGATAAGTTGTATAAGTGAGCCCCTTACAATGGGTTGAAATAAAATAAGGGGAGAGTCAGAGGTGTGTATGGGGTTTTCCCCTCATTTACAATTTTTGAAGTTGTATTGGAGCAGTTGCAGTACAGTCGGAGGAAGAAAAGTACAGACAGAAAGACAGCAAGACCTCTTCTTGCTGACAGGAAGAGTCAGCACAGACAGATTCAAATCCCAGCTCTGTCCGATGCTAGTTACCTGACTTTGGTGAGTTACTTAAGATCCTCAGTTTCCCCAAGTGAATTATTGGGATTATGCATCGACATTTCTGGATTGTTGTAAAGGATTAAATGGTTAATGTTTATAAAATATCTATAACAGGATATTCACAAAAGCTCAGGGCTATTACTAAATTACTGAAAAAGCTCCACGGAGCTATTGGAATGAGTATGAGTTAGAGTTCCAACCTGTGTTAGAAACCCCAGAACAGTTTGAGCTATAAAACCCAATATGTGGTACTAGAATCCCTGTATCTATTAGGATCCTGTGGCTACTAGCAGAAGAAACTTATTCTTGACATCTTCCATAGCAAATGTATTTATTAAAATACAGTAGTAACTTGACTTTAAATCTCAACCATCATTAGATGCCATTCTGAGGGATTTTAAAGAAGAGATTTTTACCTGGCCATTGTTGAGTGAGCAAAGGAGGACCCTAGGGCCAAGAGAAAGAGGTATTAAAGCTCCATGTCTCTGTTGTCTTCCATGTCTTCACACTCATGCTTTATGTATGTCAAGCCATCTGGACTATCACAAACATGTTTATCCATCACACAGATAACAGCACAGAGGTACTGCTCTTCAGATGTCATGCACCTGTGCCATTTTCTATTTTCTATGTGCTATAACACCTCAGAGGAGTTCAATCAATGTATCGATTGATATTGACTGTTTTAACAGAAAAACGTAGAAAAAATTTTTCTTTTAAAGGGGAAAAAGAAATAATGTCATCAGATAGCTATTTTGTGTCCTGAATTGTGCTGGGTATTTACACATACTTATCACAACAACCTGCTATTGACCCTAATTAACAACTGAGAAGGTAGGGAGGTAAAGATACTAAAGAACATAAGAGCATGCTAATGTATTGTGTGTTATTAGAAGGAAGAGAGGGAGATAAAGAGTGAAGAAAGTGAAAGGGAGGGAGGGAGAGGTGAGGGAGGGGACACGGGAAAGAAGGAGGGGGGAGAAAGAACGACTTTAAAAATCAATCGGGATGAATAAATATAAGTTTGGGTCATAAGAGCAACCACCACAGCATCAGAATTAGATGTCAATATGTCCGATGAAAAGCAGGAGTGAAGAAAAAAGAAACAAAAGGACAGAAAATGGAAAAAATAAATAAGATGATAGACCTAGGTTCTAACATAATAGTAGTTAGAATATAAATTAATTAAACTCAATTAAAATATAGAACCTTTCTGTTTGTTTAGTGCAACAATATATTGGCTGCAAGATACATACTTAAAAACACAGATGGGTCAGAAATAAAAGGATGGAAAAGATGTATTAGTAAAATATGAACCAGAAGAAAGTTTAGTAGTGATCTTAGTATTTAGGCAGGATAGAATTTAAAGCTAAAAAATTTGAAAGGAACAAAGAACATCAATTCATAAGAGGGGGAAGGGATTAAAGAGAAGGCATAGTCAACATAAACCTATTTATCTAATACAGCATCAGAGACACAAAGCAACAGTTGTCTAGACTATAGGATGAAAGAGATTAATCAATTGGTGTGGTGGATATGTTAGAAACCAACATATCAAACAGAAGAAAATAGCAGAGATATCTAAAGCCTAAGTAACATAATTAGTAAATTCTAGCAAGTATATAAAGAATACATATGGGAACTCTTCCCCAATAAAGAATACAGTTTTTAATTCCACCTCAGTTACAAAAATAGGCCACATATTGCACCATTAAAGCAATCTCAATATATTACTGAAGAACAATATCAGACTTCAACAATAATGAAATAGAATTAGAAGTTGTCTACAAAAGCGTAACTTATATAACATATTCGTTATATAAATGAAATCACATTTTATTAAATAGTTCTTGGGTTAGGAAATGATAAAGGAAATTTAGAAATATTCAAGACTGAATGATTATTAAAATAACACCTGCCAAATTCTGTGGGACACTGATAAGGCTGTGCTTAGAGAAAAATTTATAGGTTTAAATAAATTATCAGGAAACAAGAAAAGTTAGAAGTAAATTAGCTAAGCATGCAACTAAATAAGTTGGAAAAAGCGCCTTAGAGCAAACTCAAGGAAATGAAAAGTAAGAAAATATTAACAGGGCAAAAATCAGTGAAATAGAGAATACACACAACAACAAAAGATTAACAAATTCTAAAGATATTTGTTTGTTTCATAATGAAAATAAAATACAGATCTCCAGAAATACTGATCAAGTAAAAAAGAGGAACGTTGCACATCCTCCCCATGAAAGAAGGATGGATAGATGGAAGGATGGAAAAAATTAAGAAAAGAAACAGCTGTAAGTGAATACATGTGAAAACACTGAGGAAATGAATAAAAGACTAAAAATTTTTAACTGTCAAAATTATAACAACTAGATTTGGGGAGCTTAAAGAAACCAGCAAATTTAAAAGAGTTATAAAAGAAATTCAATGACTTTCCTGTCCCAAAACTAACCAGATAGTTTATTGGAGAGTTCTATAAAATTCTCAGGGAATGATGAATTCTAGTTTTAAGCACTGCTTCTAAAAAATAGAAAAGGAGGGAGACTCACTTAGCTCATTTTATGGGAGAAATGAATTTCGATTCTGAAACCAGATAAACATAAGAAAATACATTTCTAGAGCCATTTCACTTATAAATTTCAATACAAATATACTAAATAAAATAGTAGCTAGCAGAATGAACAATGATATATATGCATCAAGCTCAAATGAAGTTATTCAGGAATGCATCAAAAATGTAACAACATAATTTATCATGATCAGGAGGAAGAAAAATATGGAGCAACAGTAAGGAGGTTCCTTTAAAAATGAAAAATTGAGTTACCATTTGATCCTGCAATCCCACTCCTGGGCATATATCTGGAAATGTCAAAATCTCTAATTCAAAAAGATACATGCACCCCAATGTCCATAGCAACACTATTTACAATAACCAACACAATGGAAGATGTGGTATATATATATATACAATGGAATGTTAGCCATAAAAAAGAATGAAATAATGCCATGTGCAGCAACATGGATGGGCCTAGAGATTATCATACTAAGTGAAGTAAGTCAGACAGAGAAAAACAAATATCACACGGTATCACTTATTTGTGGAATCTTTAAAAATGATGCAAATGAACTTATTTACAAAACGGTCTCACAGACATAGAAAACAAACCTATGGTTACCAAAGGGGAGAGGAGGGGAGGAATAAATTAGGAGTTTGGGATTAACAGATGCACAGTACTATATATAAAAGAGATAAACAGCAAGGACCTACTGTATATATAGCACAGGGAACTATATTCAGTATCTTGTAATAACTTATAATGGAAAAGAATATGAAAAAGAATATAACAGAATCACTGTGCTGTGTACCTGAAACTAACACAACATTGTAAATCAACTATATGTCAATTAAATATATAATTATTATATATAAATTTTTTAAATTATATCAATAAATAATAATTATATAATAATATCAGTGGATTCAGAAAAAGCAGTTGATAAGGTTTGATACCTATGGTGATGCATTCTCTCATTATACTAATTTAACTTAGTATAAGAGGTCAATGTTACACACAAAGTGAAAGAAAATAAGAGGTATAAGGATTGGAAGAGTGTTTAAATTGTCTTCTAGGTAAATGTGATAATCTACCTAGAAGACTCAACACAACAGCTGCCAGATACAAGATCTACCTACAAAAATCAAAATAATTTCTCTAGACTAGTAAAACCCAACAGAAAATGTCATCTTAAAGAGAGAAAAATACCGACTGCAATATCAACAACTACAAAGTATCAATATCTAAAAGTTAACTTCTCCAAAAGTACACAAGACCTCTATAAAGAAAATGTAAAACTCAAATAAAGAACATAAAAGAGAATAATACGCCAGTAACAGATAAATGAAGAGATCCCAGGCTCTTGGATAGGATGATTTAATAGTCTAAAGACACTGATTATCTCTGAATTAATATTTAAATTAAAGCAATCAAATTAAAATCTTATATCAAATTTCCATGAAACATGATAAACATACCCTAACACGTATACGGAAAAATCTCTCTACTAATGGATAAGCCATTGTTAAAAGAGAAGACTAAATCGGAGGGACTTGTCCTGCAAAATGTTGTTATAAGATGACAGTTGTTAAAAAATACCTCTGGTATTATCATAAAAACAGGTAAACAGACCAAAGGAACTGAAGAGAAAACTTAGAGGTCTATGACATTATAGGACTATAATACACAATAAAGTAGTTATATAAATCAATGAAGAAAGAATTATTTAGTCATTTGGCCAAAACTGATTTGCTAGAGAAAAGGGTAACTGAATCCCCAATTAATACCACATAGAAGAAATATAGGAGAATAGCTTTGTGGTGTAAAAGTGTAGAACTTTCTAAATTTTCTAAGTGTAACTCCTAAAACAATAACTCAATGAATGTTATGGCAACAAAATTTATTATTTCTGTAAATTGAATGACATCATGGACAGAGCTAGAAGACAGACGTTTTCAATGCTTAAAACTGTTAAGAAATTAATATCTAGAAACTAGAAGAACTGCAAATTAACATCAAGAAGAGAGCATCTCCATTAGAAAAATGGGCAACTAATATAAATAGACAGTTTGTAAAAGAGGAAATCCAAAACCTGAGAAGCATATCGAGAGATGCTCAAACTCATCAGTAGTCAGAAAAATGCAAATTAAAACAACACTGAGATTTCACTCTATACCAATTAAACTGGCAAAAATTAGAAAACTGGATAATGCCAGGCACTGGGGCACGGCATACAGTTATACTGGAATTTCCCTGCATTGCTGTGGGGAGTAGAGACCAATGCCATTTTCAGGGGAAACAAGTCTTGCATTACTTACAAAACTAAATGCACATACCTTATGACTTAGCAAATCTGTTCCTCGATTATATATCTACAATGAATTTTCACACAGGTCCAAAAGGGGATGTGTGCAAGATGTTCACTGAAAATTATTTGTAGGCTATGCCAATAGCAGCTCCTGGAGTGATGCAGGTGATAACCTAGCAGCCTGTATACAGTGGACTGAACTTGGCTGTCCATCGCTGGGAGAGGGAATAAGTAAAATGTGAAGGATGCACACCGTGTGGTACATGCAACAGATACATTCACATGCACCAACCTGAAGAGATCTTACAGCATAGTTCTTAGTGGAAAAGTCAGAAATATAATGCGATAATACAGAACATACACGTATTTCAAAAAACAAAACTACATGAACGCAAAACAAACATTTTATAAGAACTCATGTAAACAAAACTATACACATTTTAAAAGTAGATGATTGCCTCTGGGAGGGAGGGGGATGGAGGTTGGATACTGAGATAAAACTAAAGAGGGCCCTTCTGATCAGTGGGGAAGATGGCAGAAGAGTAAGACACGGAGATCACCCTCCTCCCCACAGATACATCAGAAATACATCTACACGTGGAACAACTCCTACAAAACACCTACTGAACGCTGGCAGAAGACCTCAGACCTCCCAAAAGGCAAGAAACTCCCCACGTACCTGGGTAGGGCAAAAGAAAAAAGAATAAACAGAGACAAAAGAATAGGGATGGGACCTGCACGAGTGGGAGGCAGCCGTGAAGGAGGAAAGGTTTCCACACATTAGAAGCCCCTTCGTGGGCGGAGACTGCGGGTGGCGGAGGTGGGGAGCATCGGAGCCATGGAGGAGAGTGCAACAACAAGGGTGCGGAGGAGGGCAAAGCGGAGAGATTCCCGCACAGAGGAGCGGTGCCGACCGGCACTCACCAGCCCGAGAGGCTTGTCTGCTCACCCGCCAGGGCGGGCGGGGGCTGGGAGCTGAGGCTTGGCTTCCATCGGAGCACAGGGAGAGGACTGGTGGCGTGAACACAGCCTGAAGGGGTTAGTGCGAAGAGGCAAGAGACTTTTTCTTCCCTCTTTGTTTCCTGGTGCCCGAGGAGAGAGGATTAAGAGCACCGCTTAAATGAGCTCCAGAGACAGTCACACAGCCGCGGCTAACAGCGCGGACCCCAGAGACGGGCATGAGACGTTCAGGCTGCTGCTGCCGCCACCAAGAATCCTGTGTGTGAGCACAGGTCACTATCCACACGCCCCTTCCGGGGAGCCTGTGCAGCCCGCCACTGCCAGGGTCCCGGGATCCAGGGACAACTTCGCAGGGAGAACGCACAGCGCACCTCCGGCTGGTGTAACATCACGCCAACCTCTACCGCCGCAGTCTCACCCCGCACTCTGTGCCCCTCCCTACCCCCGGCCTGAGTGAGCCAGAGCCCCTGAATCAGTGGCTCCTTTAACCCCGTCCTGTCTGAGCGAAGAAAAGACGCCCTCCGGCGACCTACACGCAGAGGTGGGGCCAAATCCAAAGCTGAACCCCGGGAGCTGTGCGAACAAAGAAGAGAAAGGGAAATCTCTCCCAGCAGCCTCAGGAGCAGTGGATTAAAGCTCCACAATCAACTTGATGTACCCTGCATCTGTGGAATACCTGAATAGACAACGAATCATACCAAATCGAGGAGGTGGACTTTGAGAGCAAGATTTATTATTTTTTCCCCTTTTCCTCTTTTTGTGAGCGTGTATGTGTATGCTTCTGTGTGAGATTTTGTCTGTATAGCTTTGCTTTCACCATTTGCCCTATGGTTCTATCCATCTGGTTTTTTTGTTTGTTTTTACTTTAAAAAAATTTTTTTTCTTAATAATTTTTGTATTTTAAATATTTTATTTTACCTTACTTTATTTTATTTTATTTTATCCTCTTTCTTTCTACTTTTTCTCCCTTTTATTCTGAGCCGTGTGGATGAAAGGCTCTTGGTGCTCTAGCCAAGACTCAGTGCTGTGCCTCTGAGGTAGGAGAGCCAACTTCAGGACACTGGTCCACAAGAGACCTCCCAGCTCCACATAATATCAAATGGCAAAAATCTCCCAGAGATCTCCATCTCAACACCAACACCCAGCTTCACTCAACGACCAGCAAGCTACAGTGCTGGACATCCTATGCCAAACAACTAGTAAAACAGGAACACAGCCCCACCCATTAGCAGAGAGGCTGCCTAAAATCATGATAGGGCCACAGACACCCCAAAACACACCTCCAGACGTGGACCTGCCCACCAGAAAGATAAGATCCAGCCTCATCCACCAGAACACAGGCACTACTCCCCTCCACCAGGAAGCCTACACAACCCACTGAACCAACCCTAGCTGCTGGGGACAGACAAAAAAAACAACCGGAACTACGAACCTGCAGCCTGCAAAAAGGAGACCCCAAACACAGTAAGATAAGCAAAATGAGAAGACAGAAAAACACACAGCAGATGAAGGAGCAAGATAAAAACCACCCAGACCTAACAAATGAAGAGGACATAGGCAGTCTACCTGAAAAAGAATTCAGAATAATGATAGTAAAGATGATCCAAAATCTTGGAAATAGAATAGAGAAAATGAAAGAAACATTTAACAAGGACCTAGAAGAACTAAAGAGGAAACAATCAATGATGAACAACACAATAAATGAAATTTAAAATACTCTAGAAGGGATCAATAGCAGAATAACTAAGGCAGAAGAATGGATAAGTGACCTGGAAGATGAAATAGTAGAAATAACTACTGCAGAGCAGAATAAAGAAAGAAGAATGAAAAGAACTGAGGACAGTCTTAGAGAGCTCTGGGACAACATTAAACGCACCAACACGTTCAAATTATAGGGGATTCAGAAGAAGAAGAGAAAAAGAAAGGAACTGAGAAAATATTTGAAGAGATTATAGTTGAAAACTTCCCTAATATGGGAAAGGAAACAGTTAATCAAGTCCAGGAAGCACAGACAGTCCCATACAGGATAAATCCAAGGAGAAACGTGCCAAAACACACATATCAATCAAACTGTCAAAAATTAAATACAAAGAAAACATATTAAAACCAGCAAGGGGAAAACAACAAATAACACACAAGGGAATCACCATAAGGTTAACAGCTGATCTTTCAGCAGAAACTTTGCAAGCCAGAAGGGACTGGCAGGACGTATTTAAAGTGATGAAGGAGAATAACCTACAACCAAGATTACCCAGCAAGGATCTCATTCAGATTTGATGAAGAAATTAAAACCTTTACAAACAAGCAAAAGCTGAGAGAATTTAGCACCACCAAACCAGCTTTACAACAAATGCTAAAGGATCTTCTCTAGGCAAGAAACACAAGAGAAGGAAAAGACCTATAACAACAAACACAAAATAATTAAGAAAATGGGAATAGTAACATACATATTGATAATTACCTTAAATGTAAATGGATTAAATGCTCCAACCAAAAGACACAGACTGGCTGAATGGATACAAAAACAAGACCCATATATATGCTGTCTACAAGATACTCACTTCAGACCTAGGGACACATACAGACTGAAAGTGAGGGGATGGAAAAAGATATTCCATGCAAATGGAAACCAAAAGAAAACTGGAGTAGCAATTCTCATATCAGACTAAATAGATTTTAAAATAAAGACTATTAGAAGAGACAAAGAAGGACACTACATAATGATCCAGGGATTGAACCAGGATGAAAATATAACAATTGTAAATATTTATGCACCCAACATAGGAGCACCTCAATACATAAGGCAAATACTAACAGCCATAAAAGGGGAAATCAACAGTAACACAATCAGAGTAGGGGACTTTAACACCCCACTTTCACCAATGGACAGATCATCCAAAATGAAAGTAAATAAGGAAACACAAGCTTTTAATGATACATTAAACAAGATGGACTTAATTGATATTTATAGGACACTCCATCCAAAAACAACAGAAAACACATTCTTCTCAAGTGTTCATGGAAAATTCTCCAGGATAGATCATATCTTGGATCACAAATCAAGCCTTGGTAAATTTAAGAAAATTGAAATTGTATCAAGTATCTTTTCCGACCACAATGCTATGAGACTAGATATCAATTACAGGAAAAAATCTGTAAAAAATATGAACACATGGAGGCTAAAAAATACACTACTTAATAACGAAGTGATCACTGGAGAAATCGAAGAGGAAATCAAAAAATACCCAGAATCAAATGACAATGGAGACACGATGACCCAAAACCTATGGGGTGCCGCAGAAGCAGTTCTAAGAGGGAAGTTTATAGCAATACAATCCTACCTTAAGAAACAGGAAACATTTCGAATAAACAACCTAAACTTGCACCTAAAGCAATTAGAGAAAGAAGAACAAAAAACCCTGAAGTTAGCAGAAATCATAAAAATCAGATCAGAAATAAATGAAAAAGAAATGAAGGAAATGAAAGCAAAGATCAATAAAACTAAAAGCTGGTTGAGAAGATAAACAAAATTGATAAACCATCAGGCAGACTCATCAAGACAAAAAGGGAGAAGACTCAAATCAATAGAATTAGAAATTAAAAAGGAGAAGTAACAACTGACACTTCAAAGAAACAAAAGATCATGAGAGATTACTACAAGCAACTCTATGCCAATGAAGTGGACAACCTGGAAGAAATGGACAAATTTTTAGAAATGAACAACCTGCCAGGACGGAATCAGGAAGAAATAGAAAATATGAACAGACCAATCACAAGCACTGAAATTGAAACTGTGATTAAAAACCTTCCAACAAACAAAAGTCCAGGACCAGATGGCTTCACAGGAGAATTCTATCAAACATTTAGAGAAGAGCTAACACCTATCCTTCTCAAACTCTTCCAAAATATAGCAGAGGGAGGAAAACTCCCAAACTCGTTCTACAAGGCCACCATCACACTGATACCAAAACCAGACAAGGATGTCACAAAGAAAGAAAACTACAGGCCAATATCACTGATGAACATAGATGCAAAAATCCTCAGCAAACTACTAGCAAACAGAATCCAACAGCACATTAAAAGGATCATACACCATGATCAAGTGGGGTTTATTCCAGGAATGCAAGGATTCTTCAATATACGCAAATCAATGTGATACACCATATTAACAAATTAAAGGAGAAAAACCATATGATCATCTCAATAGATACAGAGAAAACTTTCGACAAAATTCAACATCCATTTATGATAAAAACTCTCCAGAAATTAGGCATAGAGGGAACTTTCCTCAACATAATAAAGGCCATATATGACAAACCCACAGCCAACATCATCCTCAATGGTGAAAAACTGAAACCATTTCCACTAAGATCAGGAACAAGACAAGGTTGCCCACTCTCACCACTATGATTCAACATAGTTTTGGAAGTTTTAGCCACAGCAATCAGAGAAGAAAAGGAAATAAAAGAAATCCAAATCGGAAAAGAAGAAGTAAAGCTGTCAGTGTTTGCAGATGACATAATACTATACATAGAGAATCCTAAAGATGCTGCCAGAAAACTACTAGAGCTAATCAAAGAATTTGGTAAAGTAGCAGGATACAAAATTAATGCACAGAAATCTCTGGCATTCCTATACACTATTGATGAAAAATCTGAAAGTGAAATCAAGAAAACACTCCCATTTGCCACTGCAACAGAAAGAATAAAATATATAGGAATAAACCTACCTAAGGAGACAAAAGACCTGTATGCAGAAAATTATAAGACACTGATGAAAGAAATTAAAGATGATACAAATAGATGGAGAGATATACCATGTTCTTGGATTGGAAGAATCAACAGTGTGAAAATGACTCTACTACCCAAAGCAATCTACAGATTCAATGCCATCCCTATCAAATTATCACTGGCATTTTTCACAGAACTAGAACAAAAAATTTCACAATTTGTATGGTAACACAAAAGACCCCGAAGAGCCAAAGCAATCTTGAGAACAAAAAACGGAGCTGGAGGAATCGGGCTCCCTGACTTCAGACTATACCTCAAAGCTACAGTAATCAAGACAGTATGGTACTGGCACAAAAACAGAAAGATACATCAATGGAACAGGATAGAAAGCCCAGAGATAAACCCATGCATATACGGTCACCTTACCTTTTATAAAGGAGGCAGGAATGTACAGTGGAGAAAGGACAGCCTCTTCAATAAGTGGTGCTGAGAAAACTGGACAGGTACATGTAAAAGTATGAGATTAGATCACTCCCTAACACCATACACAAAAATAAGATGAAAATGGAATAAAGACCTAAATGTAAAGCCAGATACTATCAAACTCTTAGAGGAAAACATAGGCAGAACACTCTATGACATAAATCACAGCAAGATCCTTTCTGACCCACCTCCTAGAGTAATGGAAATAAAAACAAAAATCAACAAATGGGACCTAATGAAACGTCAAAGCTTTTGCACAGCTAAGGAAACCATAAACAAGACCAAAAGACAACCCTCAGAATGGGAGAAAATATTTGCAAATGAAGCAACTGACAAAGGATTAATCTCCAAATTTTATAAGCAGCTCACACAGCTCAATAACAAAAAAGCAAACAACCCAATCCAAAAATGGGCAGAAGACTTAGACATTTCTCCAAAGAAGATATACAGACTGCCAACAAACACATGAAAGAATGCTCAACATCATTAATCCTTAGAGAAATGCAAATCAAAACTACAATGAGATATCATCTCACACCAGTCAGAATGGCCATCATCAAAATATCTAGAAACAATAAATGCTGGAGAGGGTGTGGAGAAAAGGGAACACTCTTGCACTGCTGGTGGGAATGTGAATTGGTACAGCCACTATGGAGAACAGTATGGAGGCTCCGTAAAAAACTACAAATAGAACTACCATATGACCCAGCAATCCCACTACTGGGCATATACCCTGAGAAAACCATAATTCAAAAAGAGTCATGTACCAAAATGTTCACTGCAGCTCTATTTACAATAGCCAGGACATGGAAACAACCTAAGTGTCCATCATCGGATGAATAGATAAAGAAGATGTGGCACATATACACAATGGAATATTACTCATCCATAAAAAGATACGAAATTGATCTATTTGTAATGAGGTGGATGGACCTAGAGTCTGTCATACAGAGTGAAGTAAGTCAGAAAGAGAAAAACAAATACCGTATGCTAACACATACATATGGAATTTAAGAAAAAAAAATGTCATGAAGAACCTAGGGGTAAGACAGGAATAAAGACACAGAACTACTAGAGAATGGACTTGAGGATATGGGGAGGGGGAAGGGTAAGCTGGGACAAAGTGAGAGAGTGGCATGGACATATATACACTACCAAACGTAAAATAGATAGGTAGCGGGAAGCAGCCACATAGCACTGGGAGATCGGCTCGGTGCTTTGTGACCACCTAGAGGGGTGGGATAGGGAAGGTGGGAGGGAGGGAGATGTAAGAGGGAAGAGATATGGGGACATATGTATAACTGATTCACTTTGTTATAAAGCAGAAACTAACACACCATTGTAAAGTAATTATACTCCAATAAAGATGTAAAAAAAAAATAAATAAATAAAAGACAGTCCTTCTCAGATTCATGATGATAATGCTCATGAACGAAGGAGTGTAATTCGTTCAACGCTCTCCTCCTGAAGATTCTGAACGCAAAGAAGGACGGAAGGGAGGGTGTAAGGAAGAAAGGGAGGAAGGGAGGGAAAAGCTCTGAGAAGCTGGTATTGGAATTGTTCTTCCTCATTATTGGGTCAGTAATTTAGAACAAGAGTTGGCAAATGTTTTCTGTAAAGGGCCGGATAGTAAATATTTCAGTCCCTGCAAGCAATAGTCTCTGTTGCAACCACTCAACTCTGCCATTGTAGCAAGAAAGCAACTGTAGTCAATATGTAAAGAACAAGTAGGGCTGTGTTCCTGTTTTTTCACCAAAATAGGTGGTGGGCCAGTGTGGTCCACAGGGTGTAGTCTGCTGACAGTTGATGTAGACTCCCAAGATTATAACAAATAAGTGCATTAAAGGACTCCTTTTCATGCAGACTGCATTTAAAGATCCAAAAACCTGGTTATGTGGCCTAAAAATTTCCAGTGTATTCTTGTGACCAATGGAATGAAATAAAGAACCAAAACTGTCTCAGACAACCCTTGGGTTTACAGTGTCTCAGACTCCAGTCAGGAAGAGGACATGGGACTTCCCTGGTGGCACAGTGGTTAAGAATCTGCCTGTCAATGCAGGGGACAAGGGTTCTATCCCTGATCCGGGAAGATCCCACATACCACGGAGCAACTAAGCCTGTGCACCGCAACTACTGAGCCTGCACTCTAGAGCCCATGAGCCACAACTACTGAGCCCATACGCCACAACTACTGAAGCTCATGCACTTAGAGCTCTTGCTCCGCAACAAGAGAAGCCACCGCAATGAAAAGCCCACACACTGCAACAAGGAGTAGCCCCCTCTCGCCGCAACTAGAGAAAGTCCATGCACAGCAATGAAGACCCAATGCGGGCAAAAAATAAAGTAATTGAAAAAAAAAAAAAAAGAAGAGTAGATAGAGTTGAAAAGATCTCTAGGTAAGGTTATTCTTATTGAAACTCTACATCTTTTAAATTGCTGTTTCCATGGGAGCTACCATATCCATAAGAGGCATAAGTTGGTCAGGGTTCTGAGCCCTATTATTAGAATTTTTACATAAGCAGAAAATGACAGATGCGAGGATTCCATATTACAGTCCTACAATCCTATAAATACCCTTTTCTTCTGGGAAGTGTGTCTGACCAAAACATATGAAGCAAGGTAACAGGCTAGTAAAAGAGAATAGAGATTTAAATGTCAGCTGAAACAATGTTCATTTCCTTTAAAAAAAAAAATCAATTTGTACAGCTCTTGGAGCCACTAAAAGTGAACCTCTTGCAGTTTGAAGTTCACCCAAAAAATCCTTTGGCAAAATATTTGCTGAAACACTGTAATGTAGGAATTGGAAGGGATTAAGGCTTGCTCGGTTTCTCCTCCCACACACCTATCTCCCCTGAGCTGACTTGTGCAGCTCAGAAGCTTAAATCCGTGTGCCTGAGACCCAGATTCCAAAATCAACATAGCACTCTCCTGCTCCCGCCAAAAATGAAAATGTTACTGATGTGTCTCATCTATAATGAAAATCTGCCTAAGAGAGCAGACCAACCATCCTTCACACAATCCTGTTAGCTCCCAAACACCCCAAATAGATCCTCTTTTGTCTGTCACTAGTTCTAACATCAGTACAATCCTTGCATGGTAGTGTTTCAAACACACTGTGAGTCCCTGCCCTCTAATCACCACTCAGCTCAGCCACTGAGGCTCAGAGAGGGAACAGCTGTGTGGCAGTGACTCTGAGTGCAGTGGTTCAAAGAGGGGAGAAATGACTGTGGGCTACAGTGGTCTGGGGAGATTCATGAAGGGGCCTTACTTTTTAAAGGGCAGAAGATCCTTACAAAGACATCAAAGGATGAGAAGATGCCTGGCAGGCAGAAATGCCATAATGGCTCTATTTTAACTACAACAAATTAGAAGGTGCAAAAGCACCCATGTTTAGGGGGTGAAATTTTAAAAGACTTAAGGATTTTTCAGCCGTTTCTTGCTAACTTTTGTTTTTATCCACTTTTCTCGATAGCAATCCCTGTCACAACATTGCAATCATATTATTTACCAGTCAAGTATTTGTAAAGTATAAAGAATTTCAGCTTTCTTATACTGCCATTTCACCAAGTTTTATAGCTTTACCTCAGCCCTTGGATTCACATTGACCCTTAGTCTCCATGGAATATATCTGGGTCTTAAAATATGTAAACCAGATCTTCTCTATACTGAAGATCATCACTTTAGCCTCTGCCACATTGTTTTTCATACATTTTTCTAATCACTATAATGTATAATGGAGGCTGTATTCAAGTATGCCCCGTGTTGAGCTGGATGGTGAATCTACAAACCCAAGTCTTTCTATCCCTGCAACTGGTCTTGAACTTTGCCTTGCTGTAATAGGTGTCACTCGTATGCATATGAACGTGTGTGTAACAATACATGGAATAAGATTCTGCCTTCCTTAACCATGACCTCAGCCACCTATGTGCCACCCCACCTCCTAATTGTCTACGAAAGCAGGAGACTGGGGGATGTGTGAGAGGAAAGAACCACTGGACGGCACGATATGGAGACTAATATGGTGGTCACTAGTGCTGTCAGTAGAGTATTCTGGTTCTTCTCCCTTTAGGGCATACAGTAGAGTTTCATGTCCTGACCCTTTTGTTAAGATAGGAACATGTGACAAGTTGTAGACCATGAGTCATTCTAGGCCAGAATGGCATATGGTCAGCGTGAGACCTTCCAGAGCTGTTTTCTCTCCCTGACATAGTGGCTGGCACCATTCAGAGGGTAGCTTCTATGTCAGTAATGATGATCAGAGCCTCCCTACCAACTAGGACGGATGAGTAACTTAAGAAATGTTTCTCGGTTGTGTTTAGCTCCTGAGACTTCGGGGAGTTTGTCACCATGACAGAATTTAGTGCACACTGTCTGCTACATTAAAGGAGGGAGTACACGGTTTTGCCCTTCCCTCCAACTAAGGTTCTTACCATCCTCCGAGACAAATGGGGGGGGGGCTTGAAGTATTTTTAGAGACCGAGGACACCAGAAAAGAAGGGAGAGTGCCCTTTCTTCCCCTGTTCAATATCTGCTTGGGTAACAGATTGGATGCCTGTCTGAGCAAGTGAAAACTGAATGAGAGGGAGACAGCAAGGCATAGAGAGAAGTACAAGCTCAGTTGACTAAACGTCCACTGTCACATCAAGAACGTGAGAGATCCCTGTGGGTCAAAAGGAAAAACGTTTCAGGTCACCTCGGCTAACTCTACCCACGTGCAGATTATCAACACCACTGCAGGAGCAGATGTTCACCTGGAAAATGTGATGCCAGTCTTCCCTGTATGCAGGCTCTCCCAGTTTCTAGAAATGATTCTTTGGGTCCCGCTCCTCCATTGTCACCACACACACCTCACTTGGCTGACCAAGATGATAAGCAACAGTTGACTATGAGCTATGTGTCCATTTGCTAATCTCAGTCCCTCTTCCCCACATGCTTGAGGTTAAAAAGACCACACACACAAAAACCAAACAAACAAAAAAAGACCACAAAAGAGTGTCCTGTCTCGTCCTCACAGTAGATCCCTCCGCCATTGTCAGTCTAAGAAATGGGACTAGGAAATTAAATAAGACTGTACTGGACGTTTAATAACTGAAAGTGATCACAAAGCTCTGGGAAAACATCTATGATACCATTTTAAGAAAGGAAGTTGGACAAAATATGGTGGAAAGCAATAATCAGAGAAAGGAAACTTGTTTCATGCTTATACTGCACTGAGTCTGGAATGTACATTAAAATAATTACATGTTTAGCTAAAAATAATGACCAATTTTTTCTAAAGCTCTCAGGACCTCATACATTCAAATGACTACTGCCATTCAAAGTGATCTCCAAGGCTACAACCCTTCATCCAATAATTTTTGAGCTGCTATGGCTCAAAATATTTTTTCGAATTGCCTGAGTCCGTTTAGGAGCCGCAGAATGAAATGTTTCTTTATAGCCACAGCTCAGCTCTCTCCGGACTACTTCTTCATTTGCCCTCTTTTCCTCTCTTCTGACTTTATTCAGGCTAACTCCACACTCTTCCCTCCCATTCTACCAAATAAGGTAAGTGAGTTTCGTGCTTGCTCTGGAAAAGTCCTCTCTGCTACTTGAGGGATATAAAGGGTTGGGAAGATGAAGTGAAGAAGCAAGGGAGTTTTACAAGGAGAAGGCCATTTAGATGTTACCTCCTGAAAAGCAGTAAATTGCTAACCAGGGCACTGCTGACTGGCCATCATAAATGGGATCCCCTAAAGTGTAATCCCTCTGATTTTAAAAAAGCATTCTGGGCTATGAAATATGTCTCAAAACATATGAAAGGATTCAAATCATAGAAAGTATGTTCTGTGGCCACAATGGAATTAAATTTCAAATCAATAGCAAAAATATATATGGAAAATAGCTCCCAAACATTACTATACTGGATAACACAGTTCTAAAAAAAAAAAAAAAGGATAAAATAAGAAATCAAAAGGAAAATTAGAAAGAATTTTTACCTGAATGAAAATGAAAACAGACCAGAATTGTGGGATGCTGCTAACATAGTACTTAAGGGGCTATCTATACCACTAAACACCTATATCAGAAAAGAGGAAAAGTCACCAATTACCTTAGTTTCAAACTTAGTAAACCAGAAAGAGCAAATTAACCCCAAAATAAGCAGAAGAAAGGAATAATAAAGGTCAAAACAGGAACCAAGTGAATAGAAAATAGGAAAATAGAAAAAAAAAAAAGAAACCAAAAGCTAGTTCTTTGGAAAAAAATGAATAAAATTGATAAACCTCTAGTAACACTGAGCAGAAGGAATAAAAAAGGAGAAAACATGAATTACCAATATCGGGTCTAAAAGGTGACATCATTACAGATTCTATAGGTAATAAAAGGATAAGAAGAATAACGTGAACAATTTTATGCATATAAATTCAACAACTTAGATGAAATGGACAAATCTCTTGAAAGACACAAACTATCCACTTCACTCAAGAATAAATATGTAGCTTTATCATGCTAAGTGAAGTAAGCCAGACAAAGACAAATATCATATGATATAGCTTATATGCTGAATCTTAAAAAAAATGATGCAAATGAACTTATTTGCAAAACCGAAACAGACTCACAGACTTAGAGAACAAACTTATGGTTACCAGGGGAGAAGCGGGGGGGTGGGAGAGATAGACTGGGAGTTTGGGATTGACATGTACACACTGCTATATTTAAAATAGATGACCAGGGACTTCCCTGGTGATGCAGTGGTTGAGAATCCGCCTGCCGATGCAGGGGACATGGGTTCTATCCCTGATCCAGGAAGATCCCACGTGCCATGGAGCAATTAAGCCCATGCACCACAACTACTGAAGCCCGCATGCCTAGAGCCTGAGTTTTGCAACAGGAGAAGCCACTGCAATGAGAAGCCCACGCACCACAGCAAAGAGTAGCCCCCGCTTGCCGCAACTAGAGAAAGCTCGCGGGCAGCAACGAAGACCCAACATCGAAGACCCAATGTAGCTAAAAATAAACAAATTAATTCATTAATTAATTAAAAATAAATAAAACAGACAACCAACAAGGACCTACTATATAGCACAGGGCACGCTGCTCAATATTCTGTAACAACTTGTGGAGGATTACTGGACTGAATGTCAATATTATGACATAGTATGAGTGTGTTTCGTGTTTGGTAATTGCAATCATTGTTGCTTTTGTTGTGGTCATCCATTTACAATGCTTGGCGTCAGTCTATTTATCTCTTGTAAAAATAAAATACAATGTGTGGGGAAAAAAATTACTCTGTAACAACTTAAATGGGAAAAGAATTTGAGAAAGAATAGATACATGTATATGTATAAGTGAATCACTTTGCTGTACACCTGAAACTAATACAACATTGTTAATTAACTATGCTCCAATATAAAATAAAAATTAAAAAAAAAGGAAGTCAGCAGGACCAAAAAAGAAACCAAAAAAAAACAAGAATAAATGTATAGCCTTGATGGCCAACAGGCACATGAAAAGATTCTCAACATCTCAACATCGTTAATTATCAGAGAACTCAAAACTACAATGAGGTATCACCTCACACCAGTCAGAATGGTGTGAGGTGATACCTCATTGTAGCAGTCTACAAATAATAGATGTTGGAGAGGGTGTGGAGAAAGGGAAACCCTTTCTACACTGTTGGTAGGAATGTAAATTAGTGCAGTCACTATGGAGAACAGTATGGAGGTTCTTTAAAAAACTAAAAAATCTAAAATAGTTACCATATGATCCAGCAATCCCACTCTTGGGCATATATCCAGAAAAGATGAAAACTCTAATTCGAAAATATACATGCACCCCAATGCTCATAACAGCACTATTTACAATAACCAAGGCATGGAAGCAACCTAGGTATCCATCAACAGATGAATGGGTATATAAATTTTAAAAAATATATATATATAACTGAATCACTTTTCTGTACACCAGAAACTAACACAACATTGTAAATCAACTACACTTCAATTCTGAAAACAAACAAAAGAATGTAGATAATCTCTTTTAAAAAAAGAATAAATATATGAATAGACCTATTTCTATTAAAGAAATTGAATTTGTACTTAAACACCTTCCCAAAAAGAAAATATCCAGGTGCAGATGTTTCCACTGGTGAATTCTAATAAACACTAAGGCAGTAATACCAATTTTAAACCAAATTCCTCGAAAAAAATGTAAAGGAGGAAATACTTCTCAACTCAGGCTATGTGGCCAATTCACACCCAAAACAAACAAAGCATTACTAGAAAAGAAAATGACAGAACAAAATCTCTCATGAACAGAGTCACTAAAGTTCTAGACAAAATTTTAACAAATCAACAATATACAGGAAGGATAATAGAAAGGATAATAAATTGTGGCCAAGTAGAACTTATCTCTGTAATGCAATGTTGACTTAACATTCAAAAAATCAGTAGATACAACTCACCATATTAACAGATAAAAAAGAAGAAAAAAAACAAAACATGTTATCATCAACAACATAAGGAAAACAAGAGCAAATAATGAACCAAGGATGAATCCTAGGATTTGGGCATGAAAACATGTGTCAAATGTCACAGAAAATCCCAGTAGAACAAAAGAGATGCCAGCTACTTAGGTTTGCTATTCAGGAGACCCATTTGTAGACTTTTTCATAGTAGTTTCATTAGAAGGATGGGAATAACAGGGCTGATGAGATGCTGGGGGCAGGTGAGGGGAGGGTTGTAAATATCATCCATGAGTAAGAGATGACTGTTTTTCTATGCAATCCCCAACCTCAACCACAACCCTTGATGAGAGAAGAGGAATATTTCTCCCCACTTTCTATCTGGATATAAACTTCAACAGATAAATGTTCTGAGTCTTTAGCCAATACAAATTCAGTCTTGGTCCTACATAAACTCCAGCTGTACTTATAAAGTACTTACTGAGAAATATGGTAAAGAAATTCTTAGCCACAAATTATCTTTCAGAACACAGGGATTAGGGGAAAAGAAAATGCGGTGGTAAAGCACTAGATGCTTTGCCCCTAATTGACAAATTTAGAAACAAATAAATTACCGGGAGTAGATGGCACCCACTCAAGGGTCTGAAGGAACTCAAGGATGAAATTGTGAAGCCGCTGGCCAAATTGCAACCTTGAAGTTACAATGTTGTAGGGAAGATGACTAATACCGTACTCCTAACTAGAAGGCAATCGGCAGTCTCAGCATTGGTGCGGTGGTGGTGGTGGTGGAGGTATTCTGTGGAAGGTGATGTCTCTATTCTGAAGCCTGAAGGTATTAGCCTGCTTATATAAAAGTCCAGCATGATCTCAACCCAAAAGAAACAAAGTACCAATCTGCACTAGAAATCCTCCAAAGGATATCCTCCAAAGGGAGAGTCCCTGTTACTTACAAAACATTCGAGGATTTTCTTCTACTAAAGGAGTTTAAAAATTCTTCTGTATTATGATATTGTCCAATATCCCTGAAACACCATTATATGTAATGGCATATATAATTTGAATGTTTCAGAATCTATTTAAGATATTACAAAAATTTCTATTGCTATAAAATTATGTCTGCAATACTGGCATACTATACAGACACACTTTTATGACATCAGTTTAATTGTTCAGTGCCAAGTTTAACTCCTTTTTAGTCTGGTATATTTTTACACAAGATTTAATTTGGGGATAAACAGTCCAATATAAGCAGAGCAGAAAAGGCATCACGGGGCAATTTCTTATTTTCAGCACATTGTGTCTGGCCATACATTTTTAATATCAAAATTGGCTTGTTCTGTAATATTTTGATTGGAGATTTATGCATGCTGTTGCCACAGCCTTTAAACAGATGTGTGGTAAATTTGATGGAAAAAAAAAATCTCTTCCTCCTGAAACTAGGACACTTGCTCATTTAAATAATATAGAACAACAACAGTCACTGTGGATGTTTTAAAACACAGGATGCTCTATAAAGTAAAAGGCCTCAAAACGTGCCGTCACAGTTCTATTCCCAATTCACTGCAGATCTTCAAAACTTTCAACTGATGTGTTGCTGTATTTCCCACAATGACCACTCCTACCCATATTGCCTCATGTTCAGTAGCAACACAAACACCATGAAACAAGAAGATTGGCCTTCTTGGTCAGAAATTGCAGTCCTATAGAGGGGGTAAAATTGAATCTGTGTCACAGGCCTGATCACAGCCATCCTTAGAGGATGCACGGAAAAGTAGAGCAGGCTCTGGAAAAGTAGGTCCAGGCTCTGGAATTAGACTGGGCTCCAATCCCAGTCCTAGAATTTAGTATCTGTGGAATTCTGTACTGCCTCAGTTTCCTCACCTGAAATGGAAATAATAAAACCTACTTTGCATGGAGGTTGTAAGAGTTTAATGAAATGGGCCATAATGCCTAGGAAAGTGCATGACACACAATAGATTCTCCGTAAATTACAGTATAATCTATATTTTATTATTACATTCATTATCTTGCTCATAGTATCCTTGGTCTAACTGAGCTTCAAGAGATAGGCTAAGGGTGAGCTGGGATGAAGTGAGAGAGTGGCATGGACATATACACACTACCAAATGTAAAACAGATAGCTAGTGGGAAGCAGCGGCAGAGCACAGGGAGATCAGCTCGGTGCTTTGTGACCACTTAGAGGGGTGGGAGGGAGGGAGACGCAAGAGGGAGGAGATATAGGGATGTACGTATGTATATGTATAGCTGATTCATTTTGTTATAAAGCAGAAACTAACACACCATTGTAAAGCAATTATACTCCAATAAAGATGTTAAAAGAAAAAAAAAGATAGGGTAAGAGGATCTTCACAGATCCACACCAGCTGCTAGGAAAACAACAGTAACCACCACAGCAATACAGGGCCCATTCCTTAACGGCAACAGATCTTACATGCAGATTAACAATTGTTTGAAAAGCCTCTCCACCTTCAAGAAATTTTCTTGAAAGGTATGGTTATAAGTGGTCTTTGCACACCAGTTTGAACAACCTTCTTAATTCCAGAAACCACACACTCTGAAACACCTGAAATAATCTGCGCATCCTGTGTGATGTTTTTATTCAACGCTCCATCTATATTAATCCATGAGTAATCCCAAACCTCATTTAAATGAGTTGTTTCCAACGCCTTCCCAACTGAGGCTTTCACTAAATTATTTTCACCAGTATCCAAAGGGACTGATTTGAGTTCTTCCTTCTCTGGTGAAGATGCTAATGAACACCGATAGTTAAATGGCAGAAAAACCAAAGGGAAACCAAGTGCTTTGGATTATCTGCTAAGGATAAATAATTAAACATAAACTACATTTTAATTTCATACATTACTTGGCCTCGGAAAACTTCATTTGCAGTCACTCTGTCAATCAAATCCTCCTTTATCCGACACCCCTCCAGCTACCACTCCATTCTGTGTCCCTTTTATAACCAGAACTTCTCTAAACAGTTGTCTGTCTGCACCATTTTCACTTTCTCCCTCCCTTTCTCTCTCAAACCCACTCCAATCAGCTTGCTCATAAACACTTCACTGAAAGTACTTTTATCCAGGTCACAAACGACTTCCACATTGACAAGTTCAGTGGTTAAATTATTGTTTTCCTTTTCATTTAGAATTTCTTAGGCAATAATTAGATTATACAAAAAAGTATAAATAATTCAGTGATTATCTGTGTACCCACCACCAAGCTTAAAAAGCAAAGCATTACCAACATTGTCGAATGTCTCTTGTGTATCCTCCCTGGATGGCTTCCTCTTCCCGCACTCTTCAAGAAACTAATGTCCTGATTCAGTATTTTTTATTTCCACATATTTCTTTATACTTTTACTATGAAAGTTTCTCTAAGCAATATGCTTGTTTTGCATGCTTTAACTTTATAAATGGTATTCAACTACACATATTCTTCAACATTTGCGCTCACTACCATATGTGTGGGATTCATCCACGTGACTAACTCATTCATTTTTTCAGGTGAATAGAATTCCATTGTGCAAACACAGCACAATGTATTTACCCATTCTCCTGTTGATAGACATTTGGGAATGCTTCCAATATTTTTGCTAAAAATAAACATTGCTTCTAAGAGCATTCTTGTATGTATCTTGTCAATGGTCAATACTCACCTCGTTTTACCTCCTGGCGACATTTGACATGGGCTATCACTCCCTCCTTAACATGGACTTTTAACTTGACTTTAGAGACACCACATTCTTCCTGTTTTTTTTTCCCCTAACATCACTGCTACTTCTCAGTCTCCTTTGCTGGCTCTTCTTCCCAACCTCTAAATATTGAGGTGTCCCAGGACTGAGACTTTGTCACTCCTCCTTTCCCTATTTTCACTCCTAGATAATCTCATTCACTCTATGGCTTTAAATATCATTTTTTAACTAAAAATAGAAGTACCATATGATCCAGAAATTCCACTGCTAGATATAGACCCAAAGAAAATGAAAACACTAATTCAAAAAGATACATGCACCCCAATGTTCATAGCAGCATTATTCACAATAGCCAAGATATGGAAGCAACCCAAGTGTTCATCAACAGGTGAATGGATAAAGAAGATGTGGTGTGTGTGTACATATATATATATATATATATATACACATATATATATACACACATACACACACACACAGGCACACAATGGAATATTACTTAGCCATAAAAAAGAATGAATTCTGGCATTTGCAACAACCTGAATGGACCTAGAGAATATTATGCTTAGTGAAAAAAGAAAAGACTATGTTATCACTTATATGTGGAATCTGAAAAATAAAACAAATGAATGTATATAATAAAACAGACTCACAGTTATAGAAAACAAACTAATGGTTAGCAACAGGGAGAAGGAAGAGGGGAGGGGCAAGATGGGGTATGAGATTAAGAGACACAAACTACTACATATAAAATAGATAAGCAACAGGGATATATTGTACAGCACCGGGAAATCCAGCCATTATTTTGTAATAACTTTAAAGGGAGTATAATCTATATAAACATTGAATCACTATGTGTATACCTGAAATATAATATTGTAAATCAACTATATTTCAATTTAAAAAGGGGGAAAAAAGACAAAAATAAAACCCGTTTTTGTTGATGATTCCAAAATGCACACCATTAGCTCTCTCCTCCCCCTCGAACTCCAGCCCTCTCCATCCAACTTTGTATTCAACATCTCTACTGGGATATCTAAATTTGACATATCCAAAATTGACTGATTTCCATAGTTGTCCCCCCAAAGCTATTTCCTCTCTATGTCCTCTCCATTTCATCAAATCAAATCGTTCAATCAGTTGCTCCAGGAAAAAACAAAAACAAAAAAAACCTCCTCTTTTTATCCTGTATATCATTTCAAACACTTCAAATCCGTCCAAAAGTTTTATGGGATCTACCTTCAAAATGTATTTCAAAATAAACCAATTCTCATTACCTCCACCTCTATCAGGCCACCATACTCTCTCACTCAAACTTAACAGCTTTCCAACTAGTCTGCCTATGTTTGCTCTTGTCCTCCTGCAAGCCACCAAGCAGCCAGAGAGATCTTTTAGAAAAGTAAATCATGTAAATCATATGTCTTTCCTCTGCTCCGAACTCCCCGGTGGTTGCCCATCTCACTTACCATGTAATCCAAATTCCCTGCCATTGCCTGTGAAGCTCTGGATGATCTAGCCCCCTAATTCCTCAGCTTCCTAATCTCCAACCACTTCCCTTTACTCACTATGCTCCTATCACACTGGCCTCTTCACTGTTCCTCTAACATACTTCATACTTAACGTCTCGGGTCCTTTGCATTTGCTATTCCTTCTGCCTGGCTGCTCTTCCTCCCCCTAGATTCGCATGGCATGGTTTCTCCTGTCATTCAGATCTCTGCTCAAATGTCTCCTTCCATGACCATGTTATCCAATATTTCTCCCCCATTTCTCCCTATTCCCTTACCCACATCAGTCAGCTTGCGTTATGGCCTAGATTCCTTAGGAATTCTAGGTGCTCTGGCTTGCACTTCAAGTGTTTGGGAATCGAGGTCAAAGCAGAATTTTTTCAGTATTTTTGTTTGACATTTGCATTTACTATGATTCTACTCCTGGGTAAAAAGAAATGGCAGACAGGAGTCTGAAGGAATGCACTAAGGTATACATTTGTATTGTTTTCAGGCCACCTAAACTACGGTCACCCAGCAGTTTTGTAGACAAAAATTCCCAAGCCCATCAGCTGAAACCTGCCTCAGACTTTCATGGAATCATCATGGAGATCTGGTGACACGACCTCTCTCGTGGGAGCTGCAGGAATAAATCGATTCATTTAAGTACCGAACAACCATGAGGCACAAAGCACCACTCTCACCCTATGCAAAAACGCAAAAGAGCAAAGGCATGGTTTCTATCCACCCCCGTGTCCCAGAGGCTCCCCATCAGGTAAGGGACATACTATGATACCTAAGAAGTGTTACACCAAGTGCAAATAGCAGGAGATGTGCTGCAGAAATTCAGAGGAAGGAGGTCAGCAACTGATAACAGCTAGCATTTGTCGAGCAGTTAGTGTGTGCCAGGCTCAGAGCTAACTGATTTACATACATTACTTTAGTGATCCCTAAAAATAATCCTTAGAAGTAGAAGCTAATGTTAACGCCCATCGTGCACATAGAAAAGTTGAGTCCCAAGTTCACACCACTAGAGGTAAAGGACCCGGGTCTGTTTCATGGCAAAGTCTGACTTCTTTACCTTATGCCTGCACTGAAAGGCTAAGTGCAACGTCACCTACTAGAAATTCTGACTTCGGAGCCCTCAGGGTCTACCTCCGTCATGGAAGAGCTTGGAAGCTGAGAGAACTAGGATGCATTCTATTCGTAAACATTTATTTAGTGCCAGCATTGTGCCAGGAACTAGGGAAATAAAGGCGGACAAGTCACAGCTGCCACCCTTACAGAGATCATAGTTGGTCAAGTCATGAAACAGACATCATTAAAGTTGGGTTTGTGGGATTAGATCATCCAGGTTGAAATCCTGGCTCTTGCACTTATATTTACAGAGTGGCTTAGGAAATCATTTCCCCTCTCTATGCTTCAATCTCTTAGTCGGTTAACACGTGGCCCTGTTCATGCATTCATTTAGCAGATTATTTTTGAGTACATGTTATGTTCTAAGTGCTAGGGATACAGCCCTGAACAAGACCCACAAAGTCCCAGCCTTCATGGACCTTGCAGTCTAGTATAAGATCAGAGTCTACTCCAATGGTTTTTATCAACATAAAAGGAAAGAGTAAGCACTTAATATACGTTAGCTGTATTTTCCATGTATTCATTTATTGAATAAATGTTTGTTGAGCGCCTCTAGTGTGCCAGGCACTGGTTTAGGTGCTGAGGGTGTAACAGTGACCAAAACAGGTGAAGTCCCTGCCCCCATGGAGCTTGCATTCTAGATGGAGGAGACAGAAAATGAATGAATAAATGCATGATAAAAAGTCACGTAAGAACCAGGAAGAATATAAAGCAGGTAAAGGACTAAAGGGTAACAGGAGCCAGGGGAATAATGTGAGTGAAGAAACAGGTCAGGGAAGGCCTCTCTAAGGAGGTGCCACTTGAATACAGACAGATGTTTGGGGGAGAAGGAGACACACATGCAAACATCTGGGAGGAGAGCATTCCTCTAAGCTCTCTCTGAGAGCAGAGAGAAGAGCCCTGATGCAGGAACGTGCCATCCGTGTTTAAAGAACAGCAAAGAGGCTGCAGCGGCTGGAGCACAAGGAAAGACAAAAGAGATACCCAGAAGCTCATCAGTCACGTAGGGCCAGGTGGGAATGGGATGAGGACCAAATGACATTCCCCGATGGGAATTTTATAGAGGGTGTTTTTGGATTAAAATAACATCTAAATCTGTGAATTTCAGTAAGCAGAGTGCCCTCCGTAATATGGGTGGCCTCATCCAATCAGCTGAAGGCCTGAACAGAACAAAAAGACCAGCCTCCCCCAACAAGAGGGAATTCTCCAGGAGGCTGCCTGCAGACTTCATCTGTACTACTGGCCCACTTAGGTCACCAGAGTGCCAGCCCACACTGCAGGTGTTGGACTTGCCAGCCTCCTTAATCCTGTCAGCTAATCCCTTATAGCAAATCTCCTTCTACATATAGACACATCTTATTGGTTCTGTCTCTCTGGACAACCCTGAGTAATACACACAGGAAGCACTAAAAGTTCTGAGCAGAGGAATAACATACTTTAATTCACTTTTTAGAAGAATCAGTCTAGCTCCTCTGTGGAAGGTACGCTGTAGGAGGCCCACACGGAGGAAAGGATGCCAGGTCAAAGGCATCTCAGCAATCACAGTAAGAAATGACCGTGGCTCTCACCAGAGTGGCAGAGGCAGATGTGGTAGAAAGTGGTCAAATTGGGGATATATTTGGAAGGTAGTGCTGACAGGATCTGTTGATGGATTAATTATTATAATCATTGTAGAAATAAACTATGACAGAATGTGGTTAAGAGCCATAATTAAGGGATACATAAGGTCATGTGGGATCAAAGATTAAGGAGAAACCTGTTCCTCCAGGAAGGTGAAGAGCTTCCGGTCAGAAGAGCATTGACTTTTAGGTTGAGCTTTGAAGAACAAGCCTTGTGAAC
This sequence comes from Phocoena sinus, assembly GCF_008692025.1. Lineage (NCBI taxonomy): Eukaryota > Metazoa > Chordata > Mammalia > Artiodactyla > Phocoenidae > Phocoena > Phocoena sinus. The sequence continues at coordinate 134,163,620 of NC_045763.1, forward strand.
AAGGCAGGGTAAAGGGACACTGCGGGCTGACAGAGAGACATAAAGAAGTAGGTGGGCAAGAACACACAAGGTGCATCCAGGGAAGGTCCAAGTAGCCTAGTGAGGCCTGAGCAGAGGACAGGAGAGAGAAATGCCTGGAAAGGAGGAAAAGGAGATTGGGAAGGTAAGCAGGGGTGTCAGCGGGAACTTCATCCTATTTTAATCAGATGATCATGCATGAGATGATGCACTGAAGAGGCTCGTAATGGGGCCTCCCAGGCCAATGCAAGAACCTTAAACAGCATCTCCAGCCCCAGACGAAAGTGGCCAGTGACCCTCAACAGCTCATACTCTCTAGGTCCTGAAAGCAAGACCAGCACTTCCAGAATCAAATCCCATGGATGCAGACTTATATGCATCATCTAATGCCAAAGAAAAAGTTATTTCACTCTAAAATGAGAAAAGCAGTGGAGTTATTCATTCCTGCGGCTCAAGTTTGCCCTCACCACCTGCTAAACACATTTTTTACAATCTGGCAGTGATCTCTGTCTATTAAGCATCTCTGACCACAGAGAAGTGATATTGATTTATTTCACTTTTATGGCTAGAGGTATTTATCCCTATTTGCACCCTTTCTTCTTTATCCTGATGTTTAAAATATCTACGGTGGTGGTAGACCCTGGGTCTGATGATTCATGGTTTGGGGACATTCGGGGGAAGGGACACCACGGGGTGAGTGGATGTTCAACATCACTTCTTCTTGAAGATAGACCAAGCATGTAGTCTTTCCTGACTCGGCTAGACAGAGTTGAAAAGTACTCAAAACTCAGTGTGCAAAGAAGGGTCCAGGTTTCCAAACAGTCGTCTCATTGCTTTAGACCCGACTGTGTGCCAATTGCTGTGCTCAGAGCTGAAGATCCGGAGGAGACAGGGTCTTTGCCCAGAAAGAGTTTACAGGGGGGAGTCAGACGTGTCAATAAAACAAACCATTACAACAGGAGATGGGCATCGCTTCAATGGCTGTGTGAACACTATTAAGGTCAGGGGGAGCACCAAGAGTGCTCAGAGAATCCCAGGGAGGTCAAGGATGGGCTCACCAGTAGGTGAATTGAAGCTGAGATGTAAGGGATGCAGCCACGAGACAGACAGGAGAAGGGTGTTGTGTGCAGGACAATAGCGGCAAAGAACCCTTCTAATACAGTCTAACAAGAAAATTTCATCGGTCTCTCTGCTCAGTAAAATTTACCAAGGACTAAAGTTCAGCAGCTCATTTCACACTGGCTACTCTGAAAAGACATTAGGACATTGGTTTTGTAAAGAAATACATGGCGAGCACTTTGTATTTCCAGTTTTAATCAAAGTGCCTCCATAATTGTCTTTAATTCTGCAAGTATTGGGTTTATGGCCATCCCTCCTTCCATGATGCTTTCACTGGGACCAGAAGTGAGTTCAGTGGCACCAGCAGAGTGGGGAAGGTCTACAGGAGCCATTGGCTATTCCATTGGTGGACAAAGCCATAGGCAGGAGAGAAGATAAAAGAGATAGGGTGAAAAGAAGCAGAACAGGGTAAAGATAAATAGGAAGGAAGATGGTCCAAGAGAAAAGAGAATCAAGCTTCACTAACATGCTGGGGAAATGGCCCACCAACAACTGCCTCACAAGTTACTACCCTGCCCCGGGACCTAAATCTACTCTTATGTGGCTCATTAACAGCATCTCGAGACAGACCTCATTATATCATCCTCTAGGTTGAGACGAGGGAAGGGAGTTGACCTGAGGGAGACACCTACTGCTGCCCCAAGGCTGTTCAATCCAGAGGCACCAGGCCTCTAGCTTGAGAGCTTCTCAAAGGCCTAAAGAAATGTCTTGAACCTAAAAAACAAAAGGAAGTGGTTACAAATACAAAAAGTGTAACACTAAAATTACTGCTTAACTGAATGTCTACAAGATGTAATATTATGTCAACTTCATTAATTGCTCAATTTAGTATTCATCAAAAAAAGTCATTATATTAGAAAATCATTTAAGATTTTCTCATCCCATGAGAATTCATGAATATGGATACAATTTCCAAAAATCATCCATCATAAATAATTTTAAAATCAAAACTAGAAAATAATTTAAATTTTTTACAGCCAAAAAAAAAAAGATAAATTCACCAGGGAGTACGGAGGCATTTCGTTTCATATCATATGCTTGGAATGTTTGATAAGATCTAGGTTAAGTCCTCAAATGTAAGAGGGCCGAGGGCCTACAAATTCTTAGAAGAACCCTGGTTATCTTCCAGGAATTTTTTTTTTTTTTAAGTTTTGAATTTTATTTATTTTTTTATACAGCAGGTTCTTATTAGTTTCCGGGAACTTTCTTGATCATTTTCTGGGGCTTCTTGACCAACATCTTTTCCCAAGACAACAAAAGTTGCCTTAAACCACCTTTGAGAGATTTAAAATATTTTCCGGTAATAAACAATGCTCACTTGGAGCTATGTTTGATCGCATTGTCAGTGCAAGCTCAGATTCTTGGAATGTTCTCTGGAATTCCCAATAAGTACAGAATGCCTTTCCAAGATGTCACTTTCCCTGAGGGTGGGATTTATTTGACTGGTAACTTGATGAATGCCTATCCCAGAGCTTAGCACATAGTGCTTCATAAATATTTAACAGACAAAAGCTACTTCTATGATTCCACAATACGCGACAGATCCCTAACTCTAAAGCAGCCTGTATCACACAGCATTGCGTTTTCTTTTGTAACACTGTCTCCTCCAATTAATTGTGAGCTCCAAGAGGATAGGAAGCGTATTTCATTTACCATTGCATATCTAGTACCTAACAGTGCACACTAGGTGTTCAAGAAGTATTTACTGAGTGAATGAGAAATTTTAAAAATAGGCAATAAATCTAAAAGATTTTCTCCTAATGGGTCAGCTCATGCTAATTCCAGTTCTAATAATAATTTTAGCTGCCAGTTTTTGAATGGTCACCGTGTACCATTGCACGCTAACTGCTTTTCAGTATTGTCTCATTTAACCTTCACATGTCTTTGAAGAAGGTAGTTGTAAGATAACGAAACAGATTCAGAGAGATTAAGTAAGGGCCCAAGGTCATACATACACCTAAGAAGTGACGATGGCATTTGAATGGGTGATACCAACCTACTCCCTAAAAACAAGCGTTGCTCTACTCTATTCTGTACTGTTGCCTTGCTCTTTGTGGGAGACTCGAGATCACATGGATAAAAAGTGGGGCAGAATTCCTGTCCAGGACTAACATACACTAAACAGCTCCCCAAATCAACCATATCCTGGACTTCCCGGGCTTGGATTCCGACCACACACTTCCTGCTAACGGGGCTTGAGCACAGGAGGGAGTGAAAAGCAAGGCAGGAACAAGAGTAAGTGCCGGGACCCTGACACCCAGCTGGGGTCACATGCTCTAAAGGGGACAACACTGGCAGAGAATGCTGGCACGCTGAGCTCTACCACCAAGTGGCCATCCGACCTCAGTCAAGTCTTCTCACTCTCCTGGATCATTCCCATGGCCTCTCGCAGTACCAATACCCTCACTGCCATCTAAATGCCCAATCTCACCTCCCCTCTTGTGCATCCTAGGGGAGGTGCCTTTGCTCATCCTGGCCATCACTTCGTGTCCTGTAGCAGAGGATGAATTACCTCGGGAACTGCAGCCTTAAACAGTGTAACTGCCAAAACGGCTGTTATTCTTCCAACCCTCTGAAAGCCCAGCTAACCGCTCGCCTCAGTTAATAGCCAGCAGGTTAGGTTCCTTCATAGGTTAATTATACATTGCGTGGAGAGCATTTCCTTTCATCAGTTCTAAATTTGCTCCCTTTTAATTCTGTCGAGTGCTGCCTCCTTCTCTGAACAGGGGAAAGGGCAAGGGGGAGCCTGCAATTGGCTGACTGCTTCCCATTATTATACTCGCCACCTCTGAGCAGGCTCACCGCTTTCCCCTGCCCCTTTCAGAACGAAATATTTCATCTTTCTTCGTGAGGAAGTTGCCCCTCCCCCATACACATCTGCTCTGCCCTTCCGGGGTCCTTTTCTATTTCTGCTGTGTCCTACCCGAGATTAGGTGAGCCGCAAAGCGAATGAGGCAGTCAAGGTGACGACAGAGCACGGATTTACCAGATGGAATAACAATTCTTCTCCAATTGTGCTCCAGTTCTTTTTTAATACCGACTAATGTCTTGCTCACCTTTGGAGTTGCCCCTTTCCTTTAGAAAAGATATCCAATAGCACAGCCAAGATAACTAGTGGATCCTTCTTACCCAAAAAGGGGCTAGTAATTTAACTCAAACAGAGCAGTTTTTTTTTTTTCCTCTCCAGTGACACCCAGGACCTTAGCTACTTTGTTCTTTGTCAATACATAGTCATATTTCAAGAAAGAGGGAAGAAGTTTCTTTTTTCAGATGAAACAACACACTACTCTCTGTGAACCTGGCACAGAATTCCTGTGTCTTGATCTGGACATGGCATTCAAGGCCATCTGATAGGACCCCTCCATCAGGGCTAGCAAGGCCAAAAGGTTAGGGGGTTGTCCCAAGTCTCACATTCTCCATTTAACAACTTATTTATTGAGTACTTACTATAACCAGACACTGCGATAGGCTTTGAAAATACAGGGATGAATAAAACAGACCTAATCATAATAGCTAACAGTTCTGAGAACTTGCCAGGCATTCTATTCATCACTTCGTATGTTATCTCATGTCAACCTCTCAACTTCACGAAAAGAACACTGTTGTTATCAGGTTTATTTTTCATGTCAGGAGACTGAGGCTTGGAAAGGTCACAAGCTTTGTCCTATAGGCGCCGCAGCCCATAGGTTGCAGAGCCGGAGCCAAACCCAGAAGGTGTGTTGCCAGATTGAAGCTTCACTCACTCCCCCTCCTGGCTCTGCCTGCACAGGGCTCAGCCTGGTGATCCGGGAGCCCACTGAAGCCTTCCACTGAAGCCAAGCTGGGGAGCTGTCCTCTTGCTATGGGCTATCAGTGACTACTTCCAGCTCTATGACTCACCATGTCCCAGTCCATCAATGGCTTTCTGGCTGAGCCTGAGACCCATGTGAACGTCGGAGCCCTGGGTTATACCCAGGCAGAGGTTTTCAAGCTTCATAAGTGATGCCAATAGATCTGAAATTCAAGACTGTGGGTTCAGAAACCCCACCTAACCCAACTCGCACTGCCATTCCCAAATCAGATGCCAGAACCCAGCAGAGGACTGTCTGGGACATTCCTGAAAGAGGGGGCTCACCAGCCCTACTCCTGGAAGGAGCTTCCACTGGACTGCTTGAGGCACCTGAGGGAGGAGCCATGTTGATATGTGCACATGCCAGATGATGATGAGAGAAGCTCCCATCCAGTGAGCACTCACTTCAAACCAGGCACTGTGCCAAGCACTTCACACACATGACTTCAGTTAAGACCCAGAACTACCCTCTGCAACAGATACTATTACTCTCTTTAGCAGAGAAGAAGGAGACACAGCCAAGGCTGATTAACTTGCCCAAGGTTACCTGATTGTGCGATCAGATAGGATTCAAACCTGGGCCACCTGATTGCAACACAGCTAAACAGGGAACGGCTAAAAGATGCCTAAAGGTAAACTCAGATACCGTGGAGGTCAGTGGCCCGACGGCCCAGGCTCCTGGCTCTCATACATAGAACCAGCATATGGATTTTTCTCTCCCTGAACCCAAGCCAGTCACGTGACTGGAATCTGGGAGCAGAAAGAGAAGCCTCTGCCCTTCCCCAGTAGAGCTGCTGCCCCGGCTGTTTATTACTCACTCCTCCTGATCTAATGGGAGTTGAAATTTCCATTAATTAAGAATATAAATAAATAAATGGGGAGGAAAGAAAGCGAGATGGTGGCGTGGTGCCCAGAAGGCTCTGCGGAAAGCAGCCAGTCCACGCTTCATTAGCGTCTTTGCTCCCTCTCCAAACCCGCTAATGCAGCCTTTCTTCTGATACACGCACTCAGGGAACTCCAGTTTGGAGGGGACCGTTTGGTTGCAAACCTTCCATGCTTCTGAGCGGCCATTCATGGCCTTTAAAGGGCCAGCTTGCCCCCAACCCAGGGTACGTCCTCAGCTCAGTCACCCTCCTTCCCACAGTGCCTTCAGAAAAGAAAGATTATTTCTGCAGGGCCCCTGCTGGGAGCCCTCATGCTGTCACAATGTAATGTTGTGTGACGGTGACTCAGCTGGTCATGAATGTTTTCTTGGCCATATTTTCCCCTCAGCTATGTCTTTATGTTTCTCAGGTCAAACCTCTCCCCTCCAGCTTAGGTTAAAACAGCATTGCTAGAAGTGAGCATTGTGCCAGCAGGCTGCCGTTGCAGACCAGAAGCAAGAGGTGGAAGGGAAAAATGGAGAGGGAAGGGCGCTGGTGGGAAGTCCATTCCACCAGCAAGCACTCGTGGCTTACCTACCACACTGGGCTTTGGGTTGGAGACAAAAGAGGTGAGAGCAGGTCCTCAGCCCTCTGTGTGCAGCCGTTTTGGGGAGAAGACGTAATACAAGAACAGACAGCGTTTAAGAAGGACAAAACTGCATGTGGCCGACTTTGTACAGAAGAGTTCATGAGAGAGAGACAATTGGGGTGGAAAAGGTAGACAGAGGGTCCAGAATGTCTATATGGTAGGGGTGTGGAGGGAGGAACTAGCTGTGTGGCTTGTTTCAAGGCTGCATTGCCCGACAAGCACACTGCTTTCCTTTGCTGCAGCTTAGACAGAGTTTTAATGGCGGTGAAGATGGCACCTCCCCGCAAGCTGTCTTTGGTGCTGCTACTCTCTTTGAGGGTTATACAGCCCTGAAAGTTGAGGCTTGTGCTGGGCCAAGGAAGGGTGTAAGACATTCCTTTCTGCTTCCTCACGAATAGGATTAGCAGCTAAAATGGGTGAGTGAAGCTGGAATCAATAGAGAATTTTTTAGAAGCAGAGGCAGAGAACTCAGCCACATGCAAGAGTGAAACTGAACCACTATCTTATACCATACACAAAAATCAACTCAAGTTGAAAAGGCAACCTACTGAATGGGAGAAAATATTTGCAAATAATATCTGATAAGGGCTTAATATCCAAGATATATAAAGAACTCTTATATAACTCAACAGCAAAGGAATCTGATTTTTAAAAAGGGCAGAGGATCTGAACAGACGTTTTTCCAAAAAAGACTTATAGATGGCCAACAAGTACATGAAAAGGTGCTCAACATCAGTAATCATCAGGGACATGCAAATCAAAACCACAATGAGAGGTCACTTCACACCTCTCAGAAGGGCTATTATCAAAAAGACAAGAGGTAACAAGTGTTGGTGAGAATGAGGAGAATAGGGAATTCTTGTGCACTGTTGCTGGGAGTGTACATTGGTGCAACCAGTACAGAATACAGTATAGAGGTTTCTCAAAAAACTAAAAATAGGGCTTCCCTGGTGGCGCAGTGGTTGAGAGTCCGCCTGCCGATGCAGGGGACACGGGTTCGTGCCCCGGTGTGGGAGGATCCCACATGCCGCGGAGCGGCTGGGCCCGTGAGCCATGGCCACTGAGCCTGCGCGTCCGGAGCCTGTTGCTCCGCAACGGGAGAGGCCACAACAGTGAGAGGCCCGCGTACCGCAAAAAAAAAAAAAAAAAAACTAAAAATAGAACTATCATATAATCCAGCAATTCCACTTGTGGGTATTTACCCAAAGAAAATGAAAACACTAACTCAAAAAGTTATCTACACCCCCAGGTTCATTGCAGCATTGTTTACAAAAGCCAAGATATGGAAACAATCTAAGTGCCCACTAATGAATGAATGGATAACTAAAATATGGTATATATGTGCACGATGGAATACATTCAGCTGTAAAAAAGAATGAAATATTGCCATTTGCAACAGCATGGATGGACCTCAAGTGCATTATGCTAATGAAATATAAAGTCAGACAGAGAAAGACAATGTATGGTCTCACTTGTGTGAAATCTAAACAAAAACAAAAAAAAAACCAATCTCATAGATACGAAGAACAAATTGGTGGTTGCCAGAGGTGGGAGTGGGGGGAAGAGAAATGGCTGAAGGGAATCAAAGGTACAAGCTTTTACAAACAGTTATAAAATAAATAAATCATAGGGATGTAATATACAGCATGGTGACTATAGGTAGTAATACTGTATTACATATTTGAAAGTTGCCAAGAGTAAATCTTAAAAGTTCTCATCATAAGAAAAAAAATTGTAACTATGTATGGTGACAGATGTTACTAGACTGAGTGTGGTGACCATTTCACAATATATACAAATGTTGAATCATTATGTTGTACACCTGAAACTAATATAATGTTCTATGCCAATTACACCTCAGTTCTTTTAAAGGAGACTTTGATTTGGGAAAGTTGTCAAAACATCCCAAGGTTTTGCATCTTTGTCTTCTGAGATCACCATCAGCAATAAGAGGCCTTTCCTTTCTTTCATAGAAGATTTCTTTGTAGAGGCAGATGCCCTGATGGCTTTTAATAGTTTGACTTGTGCCTACTTAGACGGAGGGTCAAAGCAGTCTGAACTTCTTTTCTAAATTTATTTTCCCAAGTCCCCTAGCAGTTTATGCTGTGGACTTACCTCTAGGCTTTGAGACTTCCTGAACAGCTGTCATCCATTGTGGATTCCCAATATAACTATCCTGAACTTTTACAGGTCCCCAGAACCTATCCAGGAGGCATGTTTTTTTTTAAAAAAATAAAGTAGGGATCAGAGAGCTGCACACAGCAAGTGGCGCTCAAATCCGAGAGTGCCTTGCCCAGGGCCCTCGGTACAGATGAGAAGAACAGTAATTCAAAGGGCTCAGGGGTGCCTCACCAGTGCGGTTGTTGTCAGGCTGCTAGCAGTCAGCTTCGGAGCACACTCCTCATCGACAGAAACTGTTAAAAAAAAAAAAAAAAAGATTTTAAAAAACAGCTTAGGGGCTTCCCTGGTGGCGCAGTGGTTGAGAGTCCGCCTGCCGATGCAGGGGACACGGGTTCGTGCCCCGGTCTGGGAGGATCCCACATGCCGCGGAGCGGCTGGGCCCGTGAGCCATGGCCGCTGAGCCTGCGCGTCCGGAGCCTGTCCTCCGCAACGGGGGAGGCCACAACAGTGAGAGGCCCGCGTAACGCATAAAAAAAAAAAAAAAAAAAAACAGCTTAGGGGGGCCTCCCTGGTGGCGCAGTGGTTGAGAGTCCGCCTGCCGATGCAGGGGACGCGGGTTCGTGCCCCGGTCCGGGAAGATCCCACATGCCGCGGAGCAGCTGGGCCCGTGAGCCATGGCCGCTGGGCCTGCACGTCTGGAGCCTGTGCTCCGCAACGGGAGAGGCCGCAACAGTGAGAGGCCCGCGTACCGCACACACACACACACAAAAAAAATACTTAGGTGATACACACAAACTTTATTTAATACCTCCTGTAGTAGATGGTCTTCCTTCAGAGAACTGCAAGATGGCACAGAAAGAAAGAAGCTTTTATAGGATAAAGAACAAAGAACAAGAAAGAAACAGAAAATATGGTTGGCTGGGGTCATGTAATCAACCTTGTGTGCAGAAGGCCCAGAGTGGGCTCAGCTTTGGGGTATAGGCTGACGACCGTTTCTGCTCAGAAGGAGTATTTCCAGGGGCAAGAAAGTGATCTTTATGCTACCCCAGGCTGCAGCAGTACCATAATGGGCCTAGAAATTTACTTCAACAGACCCCAGCCCTACTTTTAGCCCTGCCTCCCACCTTTAACTAACTTCCCTATTTCTTTTCCAAAAAAGTGAGGATAAGGCAGTAGTCTGGCACCCCCGTGGATTTGTCTCTTGCAACAGCGTTTGGACAGGACAGGGACTCCCCTTCTTCCAGCCTCTGACCACCCCGTAACCTCCTTTCTAGTCACAGCCTCCAGGACCACATTCTCAGCTGTCCTAGGCCTCCAGGGCCAGCCAGCACTGGGTTTTGTGGTCAGCTTCTTTTCATCCACCAACCATGAGCCCCCAGGACGCCGTCAGCCACCAGGGCAACCTGCAACTGAGGGCCTGCCACATACACATACCTCTCTCCGGGCTTCTATTTTAACCGCGACAGTGGTGCTCCGGGGGGCCTGGGCCACATCTTTTGCGAGTTGGCAGAGGGGAAAAGCTCGAGGGTGCCCAGCGTCTCTTGAAGATGCAAAACCAGTGCAGAGGCTGCTCCCTCTACTGGGACATGCCAAAGCCATCCCAAGATGAGTGGGGAAAAGCCCTGGACACCAGGGAAGCCACGGTGGCCCTGGAGAAGAACCTGAACCAGGCCGTTTGGGGTCTGCATGCCCTGAGTTCTGCCTGCACATGCCCCCAGCTTTTTGGCTTCTTAGAGAACTGTAACAGAGCAGGACCCACCGAGGCCTTCCCAGGACAGACCCCTGGCTCACATCCGCTGCTGTGGCTCCTCTCTGAAGTGCCTGGATAATAGTATCCCATGCCCATTTCCAGAGTATTTCAGATGCTAAAAACCACCACCAACTGGGGGAAATTTACTAATGAGCACGTAGCCCCCAGACCTTCCGGCACCTAAGGGTTGATAATGTTAACCCCTGTGACTCCGCCCTGTTACCTCACCATCAGCCAATCAGAGAATTGTGCACGAGCTGATCACACACCCTGCGACCACCCCCCACTCCCCCTCACCTGGCCTTTAAAAATGCTTTGCTGAAATCCTTCAGGGAATTCGGGGTTTTGGGGTGCATAAGCACCCTTCGCCTTGCATGGCCCTGCAATAAACCTTTCTCTGCTCCAAACTCCAACATTTCAAAGTTTCTTTGGCCTCACTGTATGTGGGTAACACGAGCTTGCGTTCAGTAACAAACCACTTTCCTAGATGAGGAGGTAAAACTCATCAAGAAGATGGAGAACACCTGACTGCCCTCCGCGGGCTGGTGGCCCCCAGGCTGGGCTGAGCGAGTATGTCTTCCAAGGCTCACCCTCAAGCACAACTAGAGCCTCTGGAGCCCAGTGGCCTTTGGGGGACCTCTCCGCATCCCCCTGGTGTCAGGGTTTCCACCTGAGGTTTTCTCTGCTGCCGCCAGGCAGCTTTTTAAACACCCTGGAGCCCTCTCCCAAGCTGTGGAACAAATGGAAACAATAAAGCTTTTTGCAGTAAAAAAAAAAAAAGGAAAGAAAGAAAGAAAGAAGATTCTCTGCAGTCTGCCTGCTTCACAGGTTAGCCTCATCAAAAGAGCTCCAGAATATGGTTATTATAAATATTGTTCTATTTTGGTTTCTTTGAGGTTAGGCTTAAATCAGAGTCATTCACTTAGTAGTTTGGTGGGTGTTGGTGGGAATAGAGACATGGATACATTTGAGGACATTAGAAAAAGCTCATCCAGCATTTCTAGCTTCCTTCCAAATTAAAGTGAAAATCAGGTTCTGTTTCACTCCTTTTTCCTCTCAGTCCCCGTCTAGTCTCCTCAAAGTTTCCAGAGAATAAGCCCACCCAGCTTGATTGTTTAAATGAGAAATGAGCTGCTATTCTTACCCAGGGAGATTCCCTTGTGTTGCTTCCCTGAGAGCACATCTCCTCTAATGCCGTGGCTCTCAGCACAGCTACATATTAGAATCACCTGAGGGTGCTCTTTAAAAATACCAACACCTGGGCCCGGCCTCCAGGGATTCTGACCTAATTGCTCTGGAGAGTGCTTCTAATAGTCAGCCAGGTTGAGGACAACTGCTCTAATGTGTGAAATAAATTCATCACCCATGTCCCAACCCTCAAGAAACAACAGACTACTTCTCCCCCACTCTGCTGGCATGAGAGTCCAGGTCTATTCATGATCTGCTTAGCTTTGGATAGATGGGTTTTGTTTATTAGGTTTGGGGGTGGTTTTTAACGAACTAGAGAATTAAGATCTTTATCTTTCAGCAAGATGTCAGGATATTACTTGAACCAACTCATCCCTCCTTTGACAAAAATATTTTTAAAATATTAACTGAAATCTAAGATTCTGTGAGAGTCCCAACTCAATGTAACACTATGACAGATCTTAGGGTCATTTTGTCCAGTATTTCACAACAATAGACTGCATCAGAATCATCTGTGCCCTGCTCAATGCCCCATGATAAAAATCCAGATTACCAGGTCCCATCCCCAGAAATTCTGACTCAGTAATTCTGAAGTAGGGACCAGAAATCTGAGGCTTAAACAAGATACCCAGAATACTCTTCTGCACAGCCAATCTGGGGAACCACTTTTTTTGACAATTTCTCTCTTGTATGAATAGATGTGAATGCCTTAATTTCTACAGTAATGTTCTTCAATCATTCTCTTTTCAAATGGTGCCCAAACTTTGAACCGTATAGATGCCACTTTCCCTAGCATCCCTACTAAAAGTGTTATAGCATGTCCTTTTTACAGTTAGAGAGCATTTAGGTTGAAGATTCTGCAAAAAGTTTAGGACTAGGGTTAGAGTTGAATTAGGATCACACAACTTCCTTTAGAAATAACAACAGACAGGTGTACAGCAGTAAGAAGACACTTGAATCAGGAGGAAAGGAGAAAGGGAAAAAAGATTTGAATAAGAATTTGACACTCTCCCTATTCATTGGCCATGAAAGGATCCCCTTATGGGATATAGACAGGAGTCTATCCCTTCTCCCCAACACTGTGCAAACTCTTCAACACAAACGGAATGAAAGAGGAGCCTTTGAGGCAGGAGATAGATGGACCCCAGGCTGAGCAGCTGCAGTTCATCCCCCATGCACAGATACTCCAAAATAACAGGAGGGAAGAAAAGCTGAACCCTACCCAGATAAGAGATAAAAGACCACATATTCCTCATTCAGAGGTCAAGGAGACTTTCCCGACTATACATGCACAGAGAGGCTCCTTGGATGTCAAAATGGAGTGATGTCAACCCATGCAAAGGCCTTTTCACTAGAATCCATCTTGGCTAAGAGATGTGCGCACATACTTGGGAGGACCCTGAGATAGACCAAATATGGACTCAGAACCAGGCAAAGCAAGATGATTGGTCAGAGGAAACCCAGAAGAAATGCCCCATATGAGTGATTTAAACTACCACGAAGATGCAACTCTCTCTCTGAGTCCACACGTACCCCTTTTCCTCCTAATAAACACTTTACTGGTTTCACTACTTTCCATCACTAGGTGGAAATTCATTTCTACACAGCTGACGGGCCAGGACCTTGTAACTAGCCACTGGTCCCTGGTGGTCCAGTGGTTAGGATTCAGGGCTCTCAGGGCCACAGCCTGACGTCAGTCTCTGGCCAGGAACCGAAATCCTGCTTCAAGCCACTGCAGGCCGAGGCCACCCAAGATCACCTTGAAAGAGAAAACCAGGGGAACGCTAAGGTAGAAGAGAGTACGGGAAGGGATGGAAAAGAATCCTGTAAGGGACAGTACTGAGAAGCCTCCAAGTAGAGTCTAAAGAGAAAAAAATCAAAGAGAGAGAAAATAGGATAAGCCACATGTCCCAACCCCTAGTACTGTGACTACAAGTCTTCAGAACGTCCACCTCTGAATGTGCAAAACCTGATGCATCCCAGAAAGTCATTTTTCTTCAGAGCAGTATCTATCATACAGATGTGAAACAGGGCTCCATCACCTTTGCCATGGGGCTTTTCTACCAACTCACAATGCTCCTCTATTGCTTCCTGCCTGCAGAAATCTTGAAGGTAGGGAAAAGTGGAGGGGGGCCAGCCTCCAGGTGGAGTTACACAAATGTGGATTGAGACTGGGATCCAAGGACCCAGTGTTTTGGGCATTTGTAGCCAAATCCCTTTGATTTTTCTCTGTGTTAAAAAAAAAAAACAATCACTGAGCACCTGTTAGGTATTGTGCGTTTACATACACATTATCTCATTTCATCCTCAACACAGCCCTAAGAAGCAGGATTACCATTTACATTTTACAGATAAGGAAACTGAACCTTAAAGAAGTGGCAAGACTAATCCAAGGAAGTACAGCCAAAATCAAACCCAGATCTCCTTTACCTAGAACAGTGCTCTTTCCATGGTACTTCAGCTGCCTTTGGATTTAAGCTTCAGGTTTTGGTCCAATAGAACTAACAAACTTCCAGTTATAAAATAAGTAAGTCCTGGGTATATACTGTACAGCATGGTGACTATAGTTAATAATGCTATACTATGTATTTGAAAGTTGCTATGAGAATAAAATTTCCCACCACAAGAAAAAAAATTGTAACTATGTATGGTGATGAATGTTAACTATACATTGTGGTAACAAAAAAAGAACTAATCTTCAAAACTATCTGGTTCTTAGATTTGATAAGAGGAGCAGAGGATATTGCAAGCTCTTTTGAAAAATTGAGAGAAGAAGAAAATGAGAAAGACCACTGAAGGGAAACCAGTCACTCCTGGGCAAGCATGCAAGGGAGTTTACACTTTGTAACATACTCTCTGCTCCACACACTTATGGATGAGAGACAAAACATGAAAATAGAAAGTAAAAAAAAGGCAGAAACAAGCTCAACAACAAGATAAATGTTCTGTGAACCAGAAGTAGAATAGAAATCCAAAATGGTGAGTGGAACTAAAGCTGCAGCCTGCTGAATTCTGGGTCTGGATACAAAGAAGTTGGCCAGGAAGTTGGCCATCTAGACAGAGGAATAAAAGAGTGCCCACAGCTTCAGGCCCAGAGTTTGGTGGGGAGACTTCCCTGTCCCACAACCTCCCTAAGGCCAGAGCTTTTAGTACACTACAAATCTAGAGCTGCTGGAAGTCCCAGACACATCCTCTCCATCAGAAATTGAACTAAGTAGCTCATGTCATAGTGAATGGATCTGTGCTACCACCAATGTCCCTTCAGAACAAGAGTCCCAGTGATTTAAACCTGGAGTGGCAAAAGCAAGGTGGAATAGATGACAAAACCACTGGACACGGAAGATGAGCAAAGAGTAAAAGGGGGAAGGGAGAGAGAGAGAGAGATGAAACCACCAATATTTAGCCAGAAAACTAAAATTTCAAAACACATGAAGAAATCTAATGCTAAGAAAAAGTTAACAGAATCATGCACTGAACATGAATTCATCCCTGATTAAATTACCTTTATGAAATAGTCTGACAAAGACTTTTAAAAAGCTGTGTTTGGAAAACTCAAAGAAACTAATAAAGTCACAACTTCCATTTAAAAAGAGTAAGTAATTATGAGACTACAGAAACCAAATGGGAATAGAATGGTCCCAATTAGCTTGATTGTGATAATCATTTCATTTTACAATGTATAGATATATCAAATCACCATGTACACCTTAAATATATATAATTTGTATTATCAATTATACCTCAATAATCTGGGGAGGGGAATCTTATAAATGAGAGATATCACTGAATTTAAATCTCAAATAATGGGATAAACTCTAGAATGAACTTTCAAAGAATTCATATGTTGAAAATTTTTGTACAGATTCACTAGAAAATATCACAGAGAAAACAAAAATATAAATTAAAAGGCAGTTAAGAAGCATAGAGAATGGAATGAGAGATTTCCAGTGCTGTTCCAGAAGTTAAAGAACTAAGAATTTTCCAGAATTCATAATATAAGAGTGATTAAATCAAGACTGCCCACTGACTACTGAGCAGGAAAAATAAAGATAAATCCATGTCTGACACTAGTAAACCTATGGAACATCAGAGAGAAAAGAGAGAAAAATACTTCAGAGCCCCAGAGAGAAAAGCCAGATTGCCCACAAAGTAATGACATTTAAAATGACAGCACACTGCTCACTAGCAACAAAGAGGATAATTGACAATGGAGTTATGTCTTTAAACGCTGAGAAAAAATAAATATCAAGCTAGAATTATAGACATGCTAAAATGGAGTAGGGACAAAATAAAGGTAATTTTTAGTCACAAAAGGACAAAGAATGTATTATCCATACATCCTTGCTAACATGCACAAAAGCATGTACTTCAGCAAAAAGAAAAGTGAATACAGAGGAAAACATGGAATGCAAGAAATGAAAAATGAGAACAGGAAATAATTTAAGCTGATAAATCTAATTAACTACTGGTCATAAAAATTGAAAACATTTTTATGTATAAAAAAATGTAAAGCTAAACTTTGGACCACAATAACAAGATAAGATGCAAGAGTTATACTCAATGGAAAAGGATGGTAGGTCCATATTATGTTCAAAAAGAAGGATAAAAGTACTTAACAACTTGAAATTATTAATAATTATTTATAGTGAGGTGTGTATTTTTTTAAGGGTAGGGGAAGCTACCAATAAAAGAATAGTACTACAGTCTTTTTACTGAAGTCTTCTAAACCAACAGAGGAAAAATAAGGGGTTGATGATGGGAATATAGAAAATTTATCAATTCACAGAAGGCAAAAAGGCAAAAAATAAAAGGGGAAACAATGATAAAAACAAAATAAAAATGTTAAAATAAGTCCAAATATGATATATCACTGTGTGTATATGCAGATTAAATTCTCAATAAAACATCAGAGAACATCATATTGGTATTTGTTTTTAATACCACTATTATTGCTGAAAACAGATACACCTAAAGCAAAACATCCAAAACATTAAAAATAAAGGTACACCACTTAGGAGAGTACTTTCTCAATATCTAATAAAATCCAAGATGTCCAAAATTCTTACTTCCTGGTAATATATCACAGAAGAGTGTTTTTCAAACTTAGTCTGTGACCCATTCCTGGGTCAAGGAATCAATTTAGTGAATCACAACCAACACTTTTTTCTTAATTTTAAAAAAGGGGTGGGAAAAGGAATAAATAGAATAGGATAGGAAAGAATGGAGACAGAACAGAATAGAAATCAAAGTAAATATCACAGAGCTTCATGGGTAAAAGGATATATCGTCTCACAGAATAGAAATCAAAGTAAATATCACAGAGCTTCATGGGTAAAAGGATATATCGTCTCACAAAGCTTTCCTTTGTGGTGTGTGTGCACGTGAGTAGGCAAATGTGCATGTACTACGTTGTGATGGAAAATGCATCTCTTCCTTTTTTAATTTTAAGTTGGAAAAACCCTAGCCTAGAGAAATTCTTGCAAGTGTGAGCAAAAAGACATACTCTGAAGTTCACTGCAATGTTATTTGTAATCAGGAAAAATGGGAAATATCTTAAAAGTTCATCAACAGGAGAATGGATAAATTGAGGTAAATACACATACAACAAAGAAAATAAACTAAACCTATGTATGTCAACATGAATAAATCTCAAAAACAAAATATTGCATGAGTAAAAGCAAACTACAGAAAGATATACACAAGATACACACTATATGCTAAAAAATTATACAAAGTTTGAAAGCAGCAAAACAATAATATGTTTTGTAGTATAGTCTGAAGTCAGGGAGCCCGATTCCTCCAGCTCCATTTTTCTTTCTCAAGATTGCTTTGGCTATTGGGATCTTTTGTGTTTCCATACAAATTGTGAAATTTTTTGTTCTAGTTCTGTGAAAAATGCCATTGGTAGTTTACACAACAATGTAAAGCAATTATACTCCAATAAAGATGTTAAAAAAAAACACAATAGTATGTATTGTTATAAATACACACATACATTATATAGAGTAATGGTATAAAAACTTGTAAGGGGTGACAAATACCAAAGTCAGAGTATAGTTAAATCTTGGGAACAGAGTAGAGGCAGGTAATCCGGTCAGAGAGGACTTCACAAGAGGCTTCAACTAAATCCGTAATGCTTTAACAAAAAAAATGTGGAAGTAAATATAAGGGAAATGTTAAGATTTGATAAGGCTGGAGGGATTTATGGGTGTTAACAATTTGCTCCTTAGGCTTTTCTATATACTTGAAAATATTTATGGCCCAAAATTATAAAGCTTCCAAAATCTGTGATTTTTAGTCCCTGGGCTAATCACAAATTCTGGCATGAGTTTCTATCCTCCCCAAACTTTATATTTGGCTCATCAATATAGCAAATATTGACCCATTATCTTACTCCTAAACAAGAAAACATAGTCAACTTTTCCATGGTCACACAAGGCAAAAGAAAATTCCCTACCGCGAGTTGTGGACCTGAAGAATTTATTTTTACCTGCAGCAGAAGCAGAGTTTGAACTCAGCTCCATGTATAAAAAAAGGCCACCGCATTAACCCTAAGTGTGATACAGGTTCCATTGTGCTTCTGATGAGCAGAAGATGGATGTGTGGCTTTACTCCTGCTAATGAATGTTTCAATCTTCTAATAAACACCCTAATAAAGAAAAATTGAGATTTAACTCAATTTTATTATCACAACTGACATGTGGCAAGGTTTTAACTGGGCTGAAAACAGCTTCCAATAATAATGCCCTCCTTAATTGATTCATTAAAGGGGCCCCTACTGAGACAGACGTGCTAGTTCCAAGAAAAGGAATGAAACAAGCCCCAATTTCCCACTGAGTGGCTATGATCCCTCTGCCATCAACTCCCCAGGCCATTGAAGAGGATGTTAAGAGTGGCCAATGCCTGAAATTGTTCTGTTAGTCCCAAAGTGGCCACAGTCCGAAACATGATCCTCACACACTCACCACCCCCTTAGTGGGGTAACAAAAGAGAAAGATGGGACCTCAAAATATTCCCTCTTAGTATGAATGAATCTGCAAATAATCAGACATGCAAGGGGGTGCATTGAGAGCATGAAATTAAAGCTTTTTACAAGATTGAACAAAAATTACCACATCCCAGCATGGTTGCACAGGGAGCAGAGGGGCAGGTGCAGCAGAGGGAAGACTTAAGAGGAGCAAATGAAAGTCATTTGTTTGCGGGAAATGGTAGTGTTGAGTATATTATATAATAATAGAGTGTGGTGATTAAAGGTATGGGGTCTTGGGGCTTCCCTGGTGGCGCAGTGGTTGAGAGTCCGCCTGCTGATGCAGGGGACACGAGTTCGTGCCCCGGTCCGGGATGATCCCACATGCTGCGGAGCGGCTGGGCCTGTGAGCCATGGCCGCTGAGCCTATGTGTCTGGAGCCTGTGCTCCGCAATGGGAGAGGCCACAACAGTGAGAGGCCCACGTACTGCAAAAAAAAAAAAAAAAAAAAAAAAAAAAAAAAAAAAAAAATGTATGGGGTCTGCAATCAGGTAGACCTGGAAGTCTGTCCCGCTCTTGCACTTACCGGCTCTGTCGCCTTGTGCAGGTGAACCCACCTAAATCCCAGTTTCCTCAGCTATAACATAGGAACGATAAATTAATCATCTACCACAGAAGCCAGGATATGTCAGATCATATTCTTTTGTTCAAAACCCTCTGATGGCTCCTCATTACATTCCTACGCTACCTGCGCCCTCCGTCGTCTCTCTGGTGGCATCTCCTGCTCTCCTCCCCCAATTCACTCCACACTGCGTCACCCCCACCCCCCTGCCGCTCCTCAGAAGTACCCAGCGTGCACTCAGCCCTGGCTTTTGCTGGCTCCCTTTCCTCCAGTTCTCTGAACCACTCACTCCTTCACCTCTGTCATGTCTTTGATCCATCATCACCTCCTCCATGACACCCTATTTAAAATTGCAAACTGTCCCTCTGCACACTCTAAATAATTTCTTCCCCGCTCTTTTTCTTTTTGCATAAAGCTCATCACCTTCTAGCATACCATATAACTCAGTTATTTCATCTATTGTTTATTCTTCCCTACTGTTTTCTTACTGATCTATCCCAAATGCCTAGAACAATGAAGAGCAGATAGCAGGTGCTTAATTGTTGTTACAAGAAACCCTCATAAGACTATCCTAATGACTAAATTAGATAGTGCCTGCCAAGCCCTTAGCTCAATGTGGGCATACAGAAGCATTCAGTAAATATTATCTATTGTTATCAGCGTGGTTACTATTATTGTGATTATTATTATTTTCCATCCAACATGAGGATATTATTAAATCATCAAGTTATGGTTCTTCTGGCCATTTGTTCCTGGAGATGAAAGACCTAGATTTAATTAACTAGAGTTATCTGACACTACATGACACCTTGTTATGTATAGACACCACTGCCAATGATTCAAGATGCCGGGTCACCTGCAGATCCCACCCCCACCCCATCTACTCACACAGGGCTGCGGTCAGCTGCTAAGTCAAGAATGTATATCAAGGTACATCTAGGAACTGCTGCTCTCTCTTGTCCCTTTAGGACTGCACTGCCTATAAATACCAACTTGACAGCAAGCGGCTAGAAAGAGTTTTATTTTACATTTAACAGAAGATAAGGAAAGGGGCAGAGAGAGGGATTGTCTGACTTGCCTGCTGAAGTCTGCAGAATTTAAGCTTCCACTACATTCTCTGAGACATTTGTGTTTCTGTCCATGAAAAGAAGAAAACAGCCACCATCTGCCCAGCCCATAACCTCTCAGGCACTAATGAGATGCCTTCTTCTTTGTCAAACACTCAGGAGCTCCTGTGATAAAGCACTGTCCTGGGTAAATAATGAATGGAACAAACCCATTAGCTCCAAGTTCAACTGCATCTTCTGTTTCCTGAACATGAAGGAAGACAGGAGCAGCCGAAGCAATGAGCCGTTCAGCACTCTGGAGCCAAAGCTCACTCTCCAGTTCTCAGCTGGTAAACCATGTGAAGAGCACGTGGCAGCCAAGACACCAGGTTTCTGTGTTTTCTTTCCCAATGTGCCCGACTCCCTTTGCATGCTGCAGATGGCACCTGCACAAGGAAACACAGGTCGGTGCATGTGAGAGCACTGATGGCGCCATCAACTCGCCCATCTACAGGACATCGGGAGGCAGGAGAGATCAGGGGTTCAAAAGCACGAGCACCTGACTAGGAAAGTGCTGTGTTCAAATCCTGAATCTCTCAATTAGCATTCATTCGTGTGACCTCAGGCCAGTTACTTTGATCTCTCTGAGCCTCAGTTTCCATATCTATAAATAGTGTTGATGATAACTAACTCATCAAACTTGTGGATAATTAAATGATATCAATTAACATGGAGTCTGGAACATAGTAAGTGCTCAGTAAAACCCATTTTTGGAGGGTGGTGGGTCTGCAAGGAACAATAACCTTGAATGCCATTATATTCAATCATCTATCCATTCAACAAACATAAATTGAATACCTATGAGTTTAGTCAACAAATAGTTATTGAATGCCTACTGGTTCCAGGCCCTAGACTAGCTGCTAAAGATACAGCAGTGAGCAAAGCAGGCAAGATACCCTGTCCTCACAGAGCTTACGGTCTAGTGAATAATAGTGGACAACGTAGAATATGTACTTAGTATGTGCCAGCCAGCGTTCTAAGTGTTTTACCTGTATTAACTTACTTAATGCTTAAACCACCCTAAGAAGTACATTGCCATTATTATCTCCATATGACAGAGGAAGCAAGTGAGGCACAAATCACTTAATTGCCCAAGGTCATAAGGCTACTAAGCATCAAAGCCAGGGATTGAACCCAACTAGAGCAACTCCAGAGTCCATTCTCTTAAGCATGACATATGTTGCCTTCTTGCAACTAAGAGATAGTGAGCACTTTATAGGTAGAAAACACATCTCGTTCA
The DNA here is from genome assembly GCF_008692025.1 of Phocoena sinus. Lineage (NCBI taxonomy): Eukaryota > Metazoa > Chordata > Mammalia > Artiodactyla > Phocoenidae > Phocoena > Phocoena sinus. Next base: position 134,185,092 of record NC_045763.1, read on the forward strand.
TTTTTGTATCCCCAGCGAAGCATGTGGCTTGTGAAAATGCTCAATAAATGCTTATTGCAGGAACAAAGGACAGATTTTCTTTGAGGCACAGTCACTACTCTTTTTGCCAGTCTCATGACATCTCTCCATAAACCCTGAATATATAATGAAGATATACTATTCTTCTTATGCATAGAGAATATTCTTGATCTTCTGTCCATAGGCTATTAAACGTAAGGCTGTTTTTCCAGAAATGGTGATGAATTTTCCTTGAACCACCTATATGCATTTGAGAGGGGTCTGGCAGGGACTGAGCTATAAGTTAAAAATCTAGACTCTGTGGTTCCAAGGGGACAAAATACACAACACTTCTGCTATTTTATTTTGGAAACCACTGAAACATCCCAACCACACTCACTATATCTCACTCAAGGCCTGAGTTCTCCCACATAAACCTCTCTAACTCTTCCTATTCTCAGGACCACTGATAGACAACCTAGTTGCAGTCTAAGTGGGCCACAGTTGACGATGGCAGAGGCAACTACTACACTGAACTACTACACTGAAGAGGCAGCTACTACCATATGGAGGCAGAAGAAAGAGGCGCTCCCCTGTGCACTAAGACAGTTTGGGAGAGCTGCTCGCACTTGATTGGTAGTAATTATAATAGTTATTATTATATTAATTGTATGCTATACATTAGATTAGATATGTTTACATTTATATCAATTATGTTATTACAGAATCACAGAGAACGAACTTATGGTTACAGTGTGGGGGGAAGGGGAGGGGGAGGGATAGACTGGGAGTTTGGGATTGACAGGTACACACTGCTACATTTAAAATGGATAACCAACAAGGACCTACTGTATAGAACAGGGAACTCTGATGAATATTCTGTAACAACCTAATTGGGAAAAGAATTTGAAAAAGATAGATACATGTGTATGTAAAACTGAATCACTTTGCTGTACACCTGAAACTAATACAACATTGTTTATCAGCTATACTCCAACATAAAATATAAAGTTAAAAAAACAAAAAATAAAATTTGTAATGCTCTTAATAAGATTTAAAAAAGATAATAAATAAATAAAAAGTCAAAAAAAAAGGGAAACAAACTAAGTTCCTTTAACAAAGACACCCAAAAATACAGTGGTTTAAACCAGGTAGTTTTTCCCCTACTGTGTAACAATCTAGAAGTATCATGTACAGTCGAAGCTGCTGTAACAAAGATTTTTTTTTTTTAATGTGACTTAAACAAGAGCAAAGTTTCTTATTCACATAATGAATTGGGAAAGCAGCCTGCCATCACCAACATGTGGCTTCCACTGGGGGATCAAAGAGGCTCCTCAATTCCCACCATCACGTCCCAGCCAGCAGGAGATGGAAAGGAGCAACAGGAGAGCATGCCCATTTCTTTCAAGGATACAGTCTGGAAGTGCACACATCACTTGCATCCCACTAGTCGGAACCTGGTCACAGAGTTGTTATGAGGAATAAATTGAAAAACCAGATGCCTTGAGTAAGGCATTTGATAAATGTCCATGTTTTTTTCCTTCTCCGTTTGACACCAGTATCTTGAAAGTGAATCCTAGTGTGATCGTTTGAATTATTATTCGGCAAAAAATTCATTCCTTCCCGTTCCCACTGTGGACAGAGTATGCTTCCCTGTTTCACTGATGTTAGGTTTGGCCATGTCATGTGCTTTGTCCACTGGAATGTTAGCGGATATGATGCGAGAAGAAGCTTTAAATGTGTAGTTCAACTGGGCTAGTGCTCCAGTGATAACATCATAAGAAGAGCTTATCCCCATGTTGCTGCTACCCCTTTTTAGGCTGGGCTGAAATGATGGGAGAGACCTGAGCCCAAAACACAGCCTGGAGCCAACCCCAGTCAATATGCAACCTAAAACAGGATCATTTGCTGAACTCAGCCTAGAAGAGTTGAATGAAAATCATCCAGCAGACCTGTGGATGCGAGCATAAGTGCTTGTTATTATAAGTAACGCATTTGGGGGGTAGTTTATTTTGCAGCATTATGGTAGCAATAGCCGGCCAACACAGAAATTGTTAGCAGAAGTGGAGCACCACCATCATGTAAATCTAAAATATGTGACTGTGGTTGGATGAGTAGGCCGCAGATGATGAGGAAACTGTCATGGAGAGCTGGGAACATGCCATCCCATGTTATGTAGTGATGAAGCCCTTGGCAAAACTCATCTGTGATAACTTGGAAGATAGAAAATGTGCCTAATGAACTTGAGGAAGAAAGTGTCAGGGCAGAACGTTGATAGTATAATTTGGTCGTTACCAGCTGGGTAAGGTATTGCAAGACAAAGTTGAGTTTATGAAGTCACTGAGCAGCTGACCAACAAGGCTGTGAGAGAATATAGAAAAGCCCAGAAATTCCGGGACTTGCAGGTTTCAAAAGTAAAACTGGTTTTCGCTTTACCATCTTATCAGCCTCAGGACAAAAACTATATTAAGGGTACAGTTGTCACATCCTTTGTCACTTTTGAAAGGACTGAACTGGTGCCTATCAGTTCTTTTCCCCTGAACGAAGTGCTCCTAGAAAGATAGAAAGCGTGATCCCATGGAGGCTTAACAAACCCAAGGTAGCCAAAATCAGTCTCAAGAGAGAGGCATCTCCCAAAATTTATTACAGATGTAACTAACATGGAGTTGACTGAAATCAAACATAAGAGACTCACAAACCTTTTGAGACATCTATATTGGTAAAATGTCATCAACCTGAGACTGTAACTGTTTGAGACGTCAAAAGTTCTCTGGTCCTCAAATTTCTATAAGCAGAAAGCAGGCTGAAAAAGTTGCTGATCCAGAAAGAAAGGAGTATTCTCTAAAGTTCTCTTCAGAAGTGGACATGCATGGTAGATGATGGACAAAGAAAGACCTCTTGGAAGTTGGAGCCAAAAGACATGGAGAACAATGGACCAGTGAGTCACTTCCAGGGAACAGAACTAGGGCCTAATCCAGGGGCCAGTGAACCATGGCCTACAGACCAAATCCTGCCTGTTACCTGATTTAGTAAATAAAGTTTTATTGAAACACAACCACACCCACAGATTTAAATATTTCCTATGCTGCTTTTTACTACAACACCAAGTTGAGAAGTTGCAACAGATACCATCTGGCCTGCAAAGCCTAAAATATTTATTAGCTAGTGCTTTAAGTTGTCAATCCCTGGCCTAGTAGAAGAACACTCTACACCTACACAATAAGAAAACCTGGCTACACTTGTACAGCAGGATTTCAGAACTGCCGTGGATCAGTGACTGTGGTGTGCCTGCTGCCATTCTTCCCTTTTTCCAATGGGAGTACTTACTGAATTTATTCCGTTTCTGTTAACATTGTATGCTGGGTGGTTGGAAAGCAAACAACTTGTCTCTTTATTTCCTAAGTGTCTCAGTCAATAGGAGCCATATCAGGATTTGGTAAAATTGCAAGATCTTAGATATCAAGCCTGATATAGACAGGATGAGTAATTTAAGTGTTGGGATGGGGGTAAGTGTATTTTGCATACAGGAGAACAATGAATATGAGGCCAGATTGTGATGAATTATATTATTCACTCCCCTTCCCCTCCCATTGTGGGTATTATAACCTTCTTCATTGCATGGGTTTGGCCGTGTGACTTGTTTTGGCCAATGGAACATGGCCAGGCATGGTAGGAATTAGGACTTTCAGTGTGCTTACGCGGGTCATCGTAGATCTTGCATTCCACTGATTTGCCATAAGAAGAGCATCTTCTTCCATCTGGTCCTCAGAATAAACATAACTTGGAACAGATATGAACCCAAGACACAGGCTTAAGCCAAATAAGGCCAATCTGAAGCCTGAAGCAGAGCCTCCCAGGGAAGGCCAGGCTAAATCAGCTAACTGCAGTCAATTTGCAGACCCATAAGTGATAGCATACATACTTGTTGTGAACCACTGAACTTTGAGGTGGTTTGTTATACAGCATTATTGTAGCAACCACTGATTGATACACAGGGCTCCATAAAATGATGAGGCCACTGGAATCCAGTAAGTTGCACTTGAATCTGAAATCAAAAAACTTCGATTCAAATTCCAGCTCGTCCATTTACTGCTATTTAATTGGAGGAAGTTACCATACCTTTCTGAGTCTCAGGGGTTTTTTAATTATAAAATGAGGGTGATAATAACCTAAATCAAAGGGTCATTATAAGATTAAATAAGATGGTATACTCAAGTGTGTTTTGTAACTTCAGTAAAGTATACAAATACAAGATATTTTTATTATTAACTTCAGTTCAAATAAAGCAGCCCTGGTTTTTATTTCAGTGGTGGAGAAGGAGTTATGCCATTTCTGTCCTCTGACCCCGAAAAGTGGCCAGGCTAAGTCAAAAAAGATAAATATCTGTAAGCTGTTAGCACTGTGATGTTTTAATAATTCTTTCTTGATTACCTTCATTTGATTTTCTGATTTTTCTCTAATGAACATGTATAATTTTATCATAAAAAACAAATAAATATAAAGATTATTCTTTTAAAAATTGACTATGCTACACAAGCTTGACACTTCTGAGCACATTTCCCTTCCCCACCCCCTACGTGAGGAACACACAGTGCCACTGACAGCGGCAATTTAACTACTAGACTAAAAAGAAAGTTCTCTGAGCCCACAATCTTCCCCTGCTGCAGAATGAGGGAAAAAGCAGAACATTTCCCTTTGTGTACCACCCACAAATCACTGAAGAGCCCAACCCAGCAGAGAAGGAACCTCCATCAGAAATAAAAGCCTGCATTAGAACTCTGTCCACCAAAGTATTTTCCATGGGGGCCGGTGTGACACACAATCAGAGTTGCATCTGGGGCATTGCAACCCCATTATTTTGTGCTCGTGTCAAAAATGTTCTTCTTTCTCCAAAATGCCAAAGGGAAGAGCATGGGTTTCCTAGAAGTGGCTCTAACTTGTGTCGCTGCACCTGAGAGAATGGAGTGGTGAGGACACAGACACTGCCCACCAAGAGAGGGGGAAAAGGTCAAATCGATAACACTGACGATATCCATTTGTTCCACAAAGACAGCCAGCACAGGTGTCTGGGGAGGATTATCTGAGGAATAAATCTACCCACACTGATCCTCTTGATCCTCCAGCCAAAGTTAGCAGAAGCCACTGGAAATCACATCATACCTCTCAGCTTGCTTGCTGACAAAGCAGCCAAGCTGGAATAACACCACAGAACGGAACTATTGATCAGATTAGCATAGCACAGAGCGCTGTGGGCATGGGGTGCAGGACACCCCATGGAAAGGGCTTTGATGGAAGGGAGAGAATGGCCCCCCCGGGAGAAGTCAGACACCTTCGAGCAGAGTCTTCTGTAAGGCAGAGCAATCATGGTGACCACCACGGGGCTAAATTCTGAGGGCCGCTGTCCTGCCGTGGGCACCTACGGGCACAGAACTGAAGACAGCAGCAAGCAGAGGAGGAAGAAGCAACACAGACAGTGGTCCTGCCAGCCAGTCCTCATGACCACCTTTAGGCTAATAATAGAAGACAGAGCCCTCAGGATAGTCATTCCCCCTACAGACATTTCTTGTCTACCTGCCACGTGCTCCCACCACGTTAGATGCTGCTGAGCATGCAAAGACAAATCAGAGACACTTCCTGTTCTTAAAGTGGTATGCCCCATCGTGCCTAGCACATCACAGGGACCCAATAAGTGTTGACTGAGTGTTACCCTATCCTTCAGCTTTATGTGGTCTCTTTTCTCTGCCTTCCAAGGTACCCTTTTATATTATAATGCTCTGAAGTTTCGTTACTGGTGCATATTTTATTCTCCCAATGACACAATAGGATGGCTGAATATAGGATCTGTATACACCTGTCATAGCATCTTCTCAATAAATATTTATTGAATGAATGACTGTGTAATCCTAACTAGTGTGTCACCACCCGCTACCATCAGCAGAAGAGGGTGGAAGGCCTACGGCTTGCAACTGTAGGAGGAAGCATGCTGGGTTAGGAGTAAGGAGACCTGCCTTCTAGCAGAAGCTGCTGTCATCAGCTTGCCGAGTGACTGTGGACAGCTGCCTGAGAGACTCGGCTCAGCTGGAAGAGATGGTAGATAATGATGGTAGATGATCTCTAAGGTACCTTCCAGCCTTAAGAGTCATCTTAATTGTAGATCACAGATGACATTCACTGACCACGTGGCATGTTCCAGGCACTGTATCAAGAACTTTGCCTGCATTATGTCACACGATCCTCAGGATAACCTTTTGAGGTGCTATGATTCTCCATATTTTATATAAAGAATGGAAGCCGAGGGAGGTTAAGTAAGTGGCAGACTGGGGATTGGAACCCAGATTTGACCGACTTGGAAACCCCCTCACAACCACTAAGCCAATCCGATCCTTCTTCCACAGCCACGTCTCGGGCTGTTGGGTGCCCTTTAGGCCATCATTTCTTTTCCTGAATAGCTTCATTTTCCATCACAGCCAATTTTTTAGAAAATTGCTAGAAATGCCTTTTCAGAGAGAGGCACAGTGGGCAGGCTTTACACATCTCACATGGGTGGGCAGCGAGTTTCCTTATGTTCACTGGTTAAATTGTAAGGAATCCTACAACAGGAAGAGAAACTCAGCAAGGAGTTACAGCGGGTGCCAGCCTTGGCCCAGGCACAAGGCAGTTTGAGCCGCATTTGAGAAACCATCGGAGAAGACAAGAAAAAGAAAAAAGATATTATTTTGTTTAAGGAGATTTGGAGAACTCTTAAGACTTTGACCAATTCATCTGCAGAAACAGAGACACAGATGTAGAGAACAAATGTATGGACACCAAGGGGGGAAAGTGGCGGGGGTGGGTGGAGGTGGTGGGATGAATTGGGAGATTGGGATTGACATATATACACCAATATGTATAAAATGGATAACTAATAAGAACATGCTGTATAAAAAAATTAATTAAATAAAATTCAAAAATTCAAAAAAAAAAAAAAAAAAATCAAGGGCTTGTAGCTCCCTGGCATCCTGGGATCTCCTGGGTCCAGTCGAAGCCCTACTGGGCCCTGTCTTCAGGTTCTGGAAGCTACTACAAGAAAGTCCCTGCATCAGATTTACCAGCTTCTGCTTCTCCAAGGCAGCCCCTGTTCTACTGAGTGGAGACGCAGGGGTGAACACAGGGAAATGCTGGATCGGGAGAGGACTCCTCCCCCTCCTCCCATGTCAGGCCCCTTTGGTTCAGCCCCAGTGCCCTCTGCCCCTGTCTCCTCCTGGTTCTGCTTCAGAGGATTTATTGGTCCCTTCCAGGAAGCCCTCTCTTCACCTCTGAACTAGAACCGTATCCCTATGGTTGAGAGAATTCCAGCCCTCTTGGGTGATGAACTTAACCTCTTGGGGTTTTAAGACTGGGACCAAGACTCACAGCAGAAAGTCAACTAGCTCAAAAAAATGTTTGGAGACAGAGGGCTCTGCCCAAACTGTGAACAATGAAGTGGCCCCCTGAGCCCACCTCTGCTTTGAATTGTATGGCATATAAAATTATTTTGTTATTTTGAAATTCTTTCCAAACATGGAGAGAATATTGAGCAATATATCTGCTGATCATAGGTAATAAATGTATTATTTTGCCCAAAAAACCAAAAAGACTTTGACTGAATTCCAGATCCATCTGTGGGATGCTTCTCTTCATTCTTCCCCATATTTAAAGCGTGGAGAAGGAAGAGGTTGACTCTCCAACAGACAACAGGGCTACAGGCTCCAACCAGTTTCAGGAGAACATGGTTCCTAACACATGGGCCTCCAAATACCCAAAGCGTAGCAGTGATCAATGGCACCAATCAGAGAATAGGAGACAGAATAAAACAAAGATTTCTTAAAAGGAACATACTTTTACAAGGAGACAGAAAAATCAAGTAAATTTTTAACCTCCTTTAAAGCCGAACCCCAATTTTTTAATGATAAATAATAACAGTGGAATCAAGTACTGAACGATAAATGCATGGCTCCCCAAAGTTACATATAACTAAACACATGTCACTCGAAGGAGAAAGGAGCAGAAAACACAGCTCATATTCAGAAAGCAAAAGATATTGAGGAATTTGGCAGGAGGAAGGCGTCGGATTCATCAACTGCATGCACACAAAAGGGCCTCTCTGCTAAACCAAATGACCTTAAACCTTTGGCAGGAAAAGAATCGGATTTGGAGGATAAGCGAATGGACTTTTAATTGTTTCAAAGAGAAAGTTATAAGTGGAAATCCCGGGGGGCTTGGTGTGTGTGTGTGTGTGTGTGTGTGTGTGTGTGTGTATTAGAGAGAAGGACAGAGAGGTTTTCTTGGCCACAGAAAATAGAAACCAGTGGCACTAGGCAGCTGCTATTCTCACAGTGAGGGGAAGTCCCATTACATCTCATAACGAGTGAGCACAGTGAGCCTTCCTATTAGTATTGGGCAAATGATCTTCCAGATATGCCTAAATCCAAGCCACACAAAAGGAACCAGGGCATAGAAAGGCAGTCTGCTCTGAGGCAAAATGACATTTTTCATGCTTAAATTACCAGTTCCCTCCTCTACCGTCCCCGCTTTGAAATGCCGAATTGTTCAAGCAGTGGGCACTATGGAAAAACAGGCAGGTAGAGATTTAGATTTGTTCCCAGAGAGCACAGCCCGCCTGCACGGCCCTGCCTTCTCGGGAGCTCTGCTGCCCACGTCCCCCCCACCCGCCCTCTGTTCCTCCTCCTCTGAGGTGGGTTCCCAGCAAATTCTGCCAGCCCGCCTGGGTCCCGTGTTGAAGTGAAACACCCTCGGCTGACACAGCCTCACGCCCTCCCTACAACTGGTCGACAAGCCTGTTTCGGATCTGCCCGGCACAACCGAGAGCTCCCTCAGCCTCCAGCACCCGTGGCACATCCAGCCGTGGACGAAGACCACCAGACGTGTGTGAGGACATTTTGAATGGTTTCCTTAACTGCCTCTAAAACACCTGCTTTCTATCTTCCCATCTCTGAAGAGCATACCCACCCACACCTCCAAAATTTCAATGCAATATATTCGAAATAAATTTAAAATTCTACACTGAGTGTGTGAGGGAGAAGGCAGGGTCTCCAGGAGGCCTTGTTCGTTTGCCTCGGTCCTTACAACCTCATATTGGTGTTTTTAAGAATCTGTGAAGAGACTTAATGGATGAGCAGCAGTGGACATGGGAGGAGAGGAAGAGAGAAAGAGAGGAAGGAAGGAATGGAGGGAAAGAGAGAGGGAGGAAGAGGAGAAGGAAGCCGGTACCCTAAGGGCCTGATATAATTTCCGGACGAGGCACACCACCTTACTTTGAGCACAGTAACGTTGCCACCTACAGGCTGACAGGTGCCTTCCTGCACTTCTACACCGCTGGGCAAGACTTATTTGTGTGAGTAAGCTTGCTAAGGAGCTTTTAAGGGGGTGGTAGATGATGGCAAGGTGGGGAATCCTATCAAGAACTTCTACATCTAACCATTTCAAAGTGGCTGATACTTATTACGAACCTACTGAGTGCCAGGGACTGAGTAAAGTCCTGAGAATACAAGCACAGATGAGACATTCCTCTGCCTAGGGATCTCTAAGGAGAAGACAGACACGTATAGAAATAATGCAGACGGTGATCATGACCATAACGTACAAAAGCACTGTGTTCACTGTACAGGTGAGACTGGACGTCCCTGGCGGTCCAGCAGTTAAGACTCCACGCTTCTACTGCAGGTGGCATGGGTTCAATTCCTGGTTGGGGAACTAAGATCCTGTGTGCCTCGAGGCAGGGCCAAAAAAAAACCAATCCATACACTGTATAGGTGAGATAAATTCTGACCAGAGTTGTTAAGTGAGGATCAGCTTCTGGAGAGAATTCAAGGAAGAGATGCAGTTGAGCTAGGTAACAGGAAATCGGAACAGGTGAGCAGGAACTCCAGTTTCAGTTGGGTAACCGCCCAACTAGGCACAAAGAAAGGACACCAAGAATGCTCAGTTTGACTGGATGACAAGGGATGTACATATTACTTGCAGATGTGTGGAGAGACGATAAAGGCCAGAAAGTTGAGCTGAGCCAAACTTCAGACAGCTTTGAATGCTAGGCTGAAGAGCGCGCTTTTCAAGCTGCACAAGGATGGGTCTCTGTAACTCCTTTGCTCTCTCCGGTATACCCAGCACCTAAAAGAGTGTTTGGCACTTAGCAGTTGCTCAATTAGCATCTTAGGAATGAATAACTATAACAGGAAGCCAAAGAAGATTTTCGAAAAAAAGAACAATTGGGAGGGAATGGAGGAAGAGGAAAGAGATCCCATTAGACATCGACGGCTAAAGTCCAGGTAATGTGGGTCTGACCCAAGACACAGCAGTGGGACTGGGAAGGCTGGAAAGGCCATGAGCAATATTTTTGAAGTAGAGTCCAGAGGTCTTCAACACCAATACCCAGTGCACATGTTGAGCCTGAGTGATGCACCTGGCCAAAATGGAGAAGGCAAAAGGAGGAACAGTGGAGAAGATAATGAGTTTAGTCTGAGAAATGGAATATTTCCATTTCTGGGAGTATAACCAAGTGGAGGTGGCCAGGAGGCAGTTACAGATAAAGCATGGAGCTCTTCATACACATACCCCATACACACACAGACACGCACATACTCACCTGAGCTGAATACTACTGACATTTTTTTCATCCTAGTGTTAGAGATAAGGTTAGCCTGTACCAAACAACCTTGAGAATAAACTGCAGTCTATGCTTTGGTAGAGCCAGAGGCTGGGGAGAGCATCCTTCGTTTCCACCTCTGGAAAACGAGGATTGTTGTAAGGACTGAATGAGCTAACCCAGGTAAAATGCTTAGCCCAGTGTCTGGCATAAAATAAATACACAATAAGTGTTAGTTTATAACCTAATATCCCATTATGATGGGGTAGGAAGAATACAGGGTTAAAGTTCAAAGCCCAGCTCATCTACTTATCATCTTCATGACCTTGAACAGGAAACCTGGCCTCTCTGAATCTCAATTTGCTCATCTGCTCATCTGACGGAAAGAGTATCACTTGCCACACCTGTCTCATGAGATAAAATGAAATGATGCACATAGAAAAATTTATAAACTTGAACTCAGTTTATAAATAATATGCATGATTTATCAAATGGAAGATGGAGGTACAAACATCTCTGAATTCCTTCAAGATATGGTTCTAGGTAAGCACGTATCTTTTTTTAACAACCTTTGCCCCCAAGGAGATTCTTCTTTGCCCCCTTTTAACAAGAAATTCTTCACCTGCCACCTTTCCTACATGGCAGACATGCTTTCATCACAGCACATTTCTTTTATCCCATTTCGATTGAGATTTAAAAAGAAATCTTTGAAATTCCTCAGCTGGTGGAACCACTAGGGAATCAAAGCACATTTGTTCTCTCTTCTGCATATCCCCCTCCCTATGTGGGTGACCAATCAAATTCACACTCTTCATCTGAATTGATAGGAAACAGGATATTACCAACTTCAGACCCACACAGGGTTTTCAGCATCTGTGTGTAATATTTTCTGAACTACAACAGGCTTGGAGGTGATGATGAACTAGTTCATCTTACCACAGTCCCTCCGAGGCGGACCACCATGACCGCAATTTATAGAGGAGGGTTTGAGGCATTCTCAACTTCAACCAAATGTAGCAGCGACTCCCCCTCCATTTCCCAGCTCTGCTGTGGCACCACTGTCCTCCCCATCATCCTGGTCCTGGAGACGTGGACCCAACCTCGAAGGCTCCTTCTCCATGTCTCACACATCCAGTGAGTCCCCCTCTTCATCACTTCTCCACCTTTGCACCTTTTCCTGCACTTACTGCTCTTCATTTTGACTGTTGCCAGGTACCTCTGGTCAAATCCTTCTTGTGTTCAGAAACACTGAATGATTTCCAAGTTGCCTGATTAAAAATATGTAAAATCCTGAGCATAGACCTCAATGTTCTCCAAAATTTATCTAAGTGCCATCTTTCTAGCCTAGTCTCCCAGGACTTTCTGTATTGGTCACAGTTCCACCAGGAAATGGATGGCACACACACTAAAGTGTTCAACTACAGAGAATTCACTCAGGGGACTGTTTATAAGGGCGTGAGTAGGGATTAGGGAACCAGCAGGGAAGGTGAGTCCCATAGGGACCAGTAACCAATGAGGAGCCATTACTGCTGCTAGGAAGTTATAGAGCAAGGAGTAGGAACAGTATTACCAGATCCCTGTGAGAGCTGCAGCTGAAGGAAGGTGAGCCTGTGACAGAAGTGGCGCTAGAGGACTGTGAGACTGCAGCTCTGCCAGAACCTCAGCAAGCTCGGTTGACAACCACCCAAATTCCCCTTCTTCCCATCCTCTGATGGCTTGCCATGCCTCCTATTGGTCAATTCCAGCAGCAAACCACAGGGCAAGGAACCCCATGTGATCAAACCATAGAAGTCAGCCTCCTGGAACTCAGAGCAGGGACAAGAAAGGCAAAGAATAGATTTAAAACATAGAGAATGGGGGCATCAAAAGAATAACCCATACACTCCTCACTTGTATCCTACCTTCAGTCAAATTCACAAGCTCATGATTTCCTAATCACATACACAATTCCCTGACCTTGCATCTCTGTTCACACCTCCTCTCTTTACGATGCCCTTCCCTGTAGTGGAGACTTGCTCAGGGTCATTTGAGAGGCACTGAGGGTTATATATTCATTTAAGAGATTTTCGCTGCGTGCCTGGTTCACAGGGACATATTTGGTAGAATGAAGAGCAGAGAAGGAGCACAGCTACTGCAGGCAAAGCCCCAAAGGTGGGGCTCATCAACTAGGAGGGATGCTCAAAGGAATCCCAGCAGACCTTCAACATACTCTGTTCATAAAATAAGGAGAAGCAGCCTCTGGAAATGGAACTGTGGACCATTGTGTGATGGTATCTGTCATCTGCAGCCAGGAGGCAAAGCCTGTCTCTCTGCAGCACCTCTCATACCGTGGGTCATGGGCTCTCGGCAGGACCACTAAGGAAAGAGGGGCTTCAGCCCCTGGGTCCTCTTGGGTTGAGCCCCCTGCCCCTGCCCTCAGGCTCCTGGGTCCTCAGAACTGATCAGTGGAACAGTAAGGTCGGCTCTGCACTTAACAATTCTTTGCAGAGTAAAGGTTTTCCTCCCCTCACCGTTCTTGCCTTTTGTCAAGGAAGAGAAAGGAAGAATTAACCTGGAGTGAATTCCTTGTAGCTGGATATTTGTAGGCAGCAGATGCAGTCAGGAGCACACACGGCATATTTGTCTGAAAGCTGCTACCAATGCACAAAGGCAGGGCCTCTGCTTCTACCTCATCAGGGCCACCCTGGGGGCTGGGGCTTTGTTTCCAGCCTTCAGGGGGCAGAAAAGCCACTTTTTCTTCCAAAGAGGGTAAGTGGGGCAAGGTGGGGGGCATTCAGGCACTCTAGATGGATCTAGAAAGCTGGTAAATGCTCCTGGTATGATGCAAAACGTTTTCAGAGAAAAAGCAGGAGGGCTCAGGAGGAAGTGTCTCATCGATGCGGTCCATGAACATTTGCACTTCGCCTGGCAAAGCAGTAAAGAGCGTGGACTCTGAAACCAGAGTAAATGGGTTCAAATCCTGCCACCATTAACTAGCTGTGTGACCTTGGGCAATTGGGTGCTCTCTCTGTGCCCCTGGGAGACCTAAATAAATCCATGTTAGGTGATTAGCACAGTACCTGGCACAGAGTAGTAGCTCTCAAGAAAAATAGCTCCATTTGCAAATGAGGATGTTGGGGTGAAAGCTCGGTCCGTAATTTGCCCAAGGTCATTCAGCCGGTAAGTGCTAGAGCTTAGATTTGAAGTGTAGCCATAAACAAGTGAACCAAAAGATAAAATCATAGTTATAGCTAGTGAGAAATGCTATGAAGAAGTGAGAAAATGGGAAGCATACAATGACAGAGCACAGTGGAGGGCTCCCCTAGAAAGCATGGTCAGGGTTGCCAAACTGAGACTTGAAGGAAGAGGGGAAATCAGTCATGCAAAGAGCAAAGGGAGAGAATTCCAGGCAGAGGGAATGGCACATGAAGAGATGCCAAAGGGGAAAAGAGAAGGCTACAGTGGCTGGAATGGGGTGATTAAGGAAGAAAGGAGAGTGGGAATGGCAGGCAGGATTCAGATCATGGTAAGACCTTATAGGTCATTAAAAAGACCTCAGATCCAGATGCAACAGGAAGAGGCTAGAGGGTCTTAAAAGGAAGGGCAAAGCAATCTGTATGTTTCTGTGGTGTGAGCCTTGAATAAAAGCATAGAGACCCTTAAAAGGCAACTGTAATAGTGTTTAGTGACTTGGACCAGGGACATGTCAAGCTTATTGTAGACAAGCTATGCGCCTTGTGACCAGTATAGAAAAAAGGCATCACTCACATCCCCAGCCTGAACTCGATACAGATACAACTTTCTGTGTGTTTCCCATCATCACCATCATCATCACTGCTCTTGCCATCACTATCAAATCGTAGGCAAAGGTCAAAGTGGCCCTGGGTTAGTCATGACTCCATTCAGGTTCCCAGGCAGGGGTTCTGCCTCTGGGATCACAGCCGACAACACAGTGTTCCAGCCACAATGCACATGCAAACACTTAAAGAAACCCTGAACGTAGAAAGCCAGAAGCAGTGTAGGTATCAACAGTCCCAAGCACAGACGGAAGGATGAAGACTTATAGCAATCATGGGAACTGTGTGTTAGATACAACCAATTATTTATCAAACTCCTTTTGCTGGCATTGTCCATGAGGGACCGTCAGCATCCACTGCCCCATTCTCTCCGTGTCTGAAGGCTTGATGCATTAGGACATAACATTTGGATATTTATCCACTCATTCATATCCCAAAAATGATTGAATGAACCTGTTGTATCCCCCGTGCCAGCTGTTGGGGAAATATTAAGACAAATGAAAAAATAGCTTTGCCCTCAAGGAGCACAAGTCTCTTTACAGACAAGTAAAAGGGCAATTATAATGCAATATGATTGGAGCCAGAGAACAAGGAGCTGAGGAAGAACTTAGGATGGACGCTTACCCCAAGGGCAGGGAGAGGGAAGGTGGGGAGACAAGAGGGCAGGGCAGTACTTCTGGGGTAAGCAGGAAACCGAAGGCACCTAGAGCGACTCAAGATCAACATCAAAACAGTGATACGGGGACATGGGATGGGGCACACATCGGGAAGAGCCTTTAGGTTACGCTAAGAAACTGGGAACTTCTTGCAAATGCTATGCGAAGCCACTGAAGATTTTAAGGGAGTGTATGATGGTCGTATTTCACTTTAGAATATTCTGCATGCAGCATGATGAGCAATGTAGAGGGGGAAGGACTGGAGGCAGGAAAGCCAGGGACAAGTCTACTGTGGTTCAGAGCATTAGGAGGGCGTGAGTTAAGGCGGGAGCAAAGCAGGTAGAGAGGAGGGCCAATCACTGAGATAAGAGCAGGGTAGAATCAACAGGAGATTGTGACTAATCGAACTTGCTGGGAAGACAGAGAGAAGGGTTAACGTTTCCTCCCTCGTATGTGACATGAGGCCAGATACAAAAGACCCTGGTTGCCAGTCTAGGGAGTCTGAACCTGACGTGGTTGGAAGTGGGGAGACACTAAATGAATTTGAGCGGAGGGTAGATCACGGCTGTAAGTTAATATGATTAATATGCCAACAATGTGGAAAACAGGTTGGAGCAGAGACACTGGAGGGGAGAAGATAAATAAGAACTCTCTTATGATGGCCTACTAAGTGGGAAGAATTAAGGGTTGCACTGGGGACGTAACCATGGTGGTGAAAAACCAGGGATGGGGTTGGGGAAGAGCAAGCATGTGTCTTGAAGGGAATGTGATCAAGAGAGGGGTTGAAGCCTTCTTAGCCTTGACAGGGAGATAGGGTTTTCTAATCTCTGAGACAGAGCACATCAGAGGGAGGCAGAAACCAGAGACAACTTCCACGTGGAACAGCTCAAAGCTGTTGAGTCCATATCCGCCCCAAGCTTCCCAGCAGCATCAGTAACCAGGAAGAACCAGCTAAGACTCAGCGCCATACATTAAAAGTTATGTTGGGGGCAAATACGTACAGACATATAAAAATGTTCAGAATCTACTGAGAAGTGAAAAAGCAAGTTACAAGATGATATAGGTATGATAATCCTGCTTGTTAGAAATGTGTGTGTGGACTGCACGGCCTACCACCAGCCTATTCCCGGCAGCCTTCACTCAGAAGAGGACTTCTAGGTGCTATTTACTTTCTTCCAGATGCTTTTTTGTATTTTCTATAAGGAACAAGCATGACTTTTGTAATCAGAAACCCAGCAGAGTTTAAAATATATTTGTTAAGCTCATACAGCATGGCTGTCTCCCAGAATTGAAGGGAGGGACCTGTTTGTTAACTTGTTTTTTCCAGTACATTTACGGTTCTTGAGAAGCAGAGTAAAGTAAATGCCCCTGATGGGAAAAGCTGAGGATTCCATTGCAAACCTACATGGTCCGCCATCAACTAGGCGGACCCTCACTGCCTACCAGAGGGTCTTCTCCAACCCTTTCCCTAATATGTAGGTTACTGGCTTCAGGTCCCCCTCCCTGGAACTCCATGCTGGGGCAGCAAGACCCAGCAGGCTCTGTGCCCCTGATTCTCCCATCACTGAGCCTTTCTCCCTTCCTTCCTTCTCAAACACAGCATCGTCCCTCTTTTTCTCTCCCCAAGGTTCAACCCTAAAAGCTCCAGTTCTGACAACCCACTCACCTCTCTCATTTCCCTGCCCCCAAATTCTCTCTTTCTCAAATTATTAAAAATGTTATTTAGTCCCACATCTTAATGGGAACCAGGGACAGACTGAAGTAAAAGCATCAAATTTCTTTAAAGGGGAAGGGAGGGCCAGGAGAACATGAGCACACCAATCCCCACCTGTCAGGTTACATATCCCCACGAAGGCCTGACATGTTCAATGAGGCTACTTAAATATTCCATATAATACAACGCCTTGGACCCCAGTCTCACGTAGTTGTTTGCAGAGGACTTCCAAGGAAATGAAGGTTCAGGCCTTTGCAGCAGGATGGATTCTACCTGTTAGCAATGGAGGACAGTGATGTTGAAATAAACCGGGACGAAACGAGGAAATCCCTGCTGGAAGTTCCACCGCTCTGTGAAGGGTTTTCCCAGGAACTCGTAGGAGTCGGGGTGCCTGGAGCTTCTCAGATCCCTGTGAATGGCCAACAGTGACAGTAACGCCCTTTCCCTTTCCTTTCCCTTTCCTCCTCCAGACAGCCTCAGCGGTTGCTTAAAAGAGGTTGTTATCTCTTCTTACCTGCTCCTCAAAAGCAGGGCCACTTTATCTTGCATCTCACCCAGAGCCTAGCCTTGGCTCCAGAATTTTGGAGTTAATGAAATAAGACGTGGAAAAGTTAAAGGCAGTGCCCAAGGTCACCCAGTTTTTGTTTGTTTGTTTTGAATTTAACTTTACTTTTTATACAGCAGGTTCTTATTAGTTATCTATTTTATACATATTGGTGCATATATGTCAATCCAATTAAACTTTATTTCTATGCCAAACTGATTTTGTCTGCTCTGAATTTTCAAGGCTTCTCTCCCTTTGTTTCTTTGTTTTTCTTTTTTTTGGCCATACCATGCATCCTGTGGGATCTTAGTTCCTCCACCAGGGATTGAACCCATGCCCCCTGCAGTGGAAGCATGGAGTCTTATCCATTGGACCACCAGAGAAGTCCCACCCAGTTATTTTTTATTATTTTATTTATTATTCTTTATTCTACTTATTATTAAGTATGTATTATATTTATGAAGCACCTCAAGCCCCAGGGATTCAGTCCTGGTGCTATTATGGGTGCTGGAGAGACAGAGTCCTGCCCTCAAAGGGCTTATAGTCCAGTTTTGACAGAGTTGGGACTTGAACTCAGGATCTCTGACACTTTCTCCTCTAGCACATCACATTTCCTGAACTTGATCTCCTTACTTATGAAAAAAAAAATTTTTAATTTTACCAAAATTTCCAAATATGTTATCAAAAAATCTTTAATTACAAAACAATTATTTCTAACTCCAAGCATACAGCATGAAAAGAGTGTCCCTAAATTCTGGCGGAGCATTACCTGGAGTCTTTAAAACCAAATAAGCTACTTTTTTTGTTACATCAGAGAAATCTTAAAATGCTAGTAATAATCCCTCAGGTTTATAATAATAGCTTTCTTAGAGTTTCAACCCACGGTATCCCATTTCTTCTCACAATATTGCTAAGACTTTGAACAAAGGTTCTATGAGGAAAAAAAGGAGATATAGAATTTGAAATCATGTAATTAATAAAAATGTTAGACTATATATATAAGTTGCCTGATTTTCTGCCTATACATATACATTTCCTGTTTGGTTCTATGAATCTCAAGAGGAACTTCCTAAAACAAGTATCGACAGAATCATAGAAAGTTAGTGCCAAATGGGACCACATGTGTCATTTAGAGTGGCCCCATGATTTTACAGATGAGAAAACCGAGGCTATACAGCAAAGCTACCATCCCCAGTTCCCAAGTGGCTGCGTAATATCCACCATTAAAATTCAACCCATACTTGGTTGCTGTAAGTCAGGTGACAGGAGAAATACTTTAGGTAATAAAAGACAAAAGGATGTGTCGAAGGTCTGTGATAAATGGGGCAGAAGGAATTAAGAACTGGGGTAGGCCAAAAGAGCACGATGATTAGGGAACTGGATTCTGCTGACGTTCCCGAGATTAAAAACCAACAGAAGGGGGTCCACTTGACAGGGTTAATGGAGGCTTGGCTGCCAGGTCACCCTCGAGGCCCTGGCTGAATGCAGTCCACATAACAAGCAGCACGGAGGCCCCAAGAAGAGTTTTACTCTCCGAAGAATGTGGTATAGCTAGAAAGGGAACTAGGTTTTAAAACAAAAAGAACGAAAGGAAATGTCTGACATGTTTTGATTTCTAGCTTTGTGTTTTTCCAATTCAAGTCAGGCCAGGGCCACCACCTTACATAAATCCAGGCCTCCTTTCACCTGTGCAATGCGGTGACCCTAACAATCATGTGACCTTGAAGAGAGTCCTCTCTGTCTGCAATGCAAAATGAGAAGCCCCCAGTGGAGGATCTGCAAAGGGGGCATAAGCAGAGAGTGTGGAGAGCCAGAAGGGCCAGAGCTGCTGGCTGGGTGGACAGGGGTCTCTGTGACCACAGGCCCACCGGGGCTCAGACAACTGACGCTCATTTATCCATGGTAACAGCAAGAAAGATAGCCCAGCTAATTTAAATCTGTGACTATAATCCAAAAAAACCCCACTGCAGCTAAAAGTCAGCCTCCCCATCCACCAGATCTTTTAAAAAGAGCTGCTAATAGGAGCAAAACTGAGTGGCTTACGTTTTATTTCCCTTTACATTTCCTTTCAGGTGGAGGTGTTAGTGAGGACAGAAAGACCCAAAGTGCACAGAAAGAGGAGATGAAAATGCTCTGGAAAATATGAGCTATGCAGTCAATCTTCAAATAGGGGAGGGCTGATTCTAACATTAGTAGGTGGTAGACATTTGCAGACAAAGAGTTTCCTTCTAGATGGCCGTGAAGATTATAATGCAAGTGAGGGGGGATGGTAAGTCACAAAGGAGACCTGGCCTGGGAGTCGGGGCACCCGAGGTGGGGTCCTCTCTGCCCCTCAGTTGTTTCAACTATGAAACAGTGTTAACATAGTGACTTAAAGTTCTAAACTCTAGGATATAAATTCTCCAAAACCTGCAATATTGGGTTCTCTAAATAGAATAGCAACGTAATCGTACCTATTTTTCAGGGTCTTGTGACGATTAAATCAGAAAATGAGAACGGATAATATAAATATATGGTGTGCCAGGTAATAGAAGAACGTAATATGCATTAAGTCATTTCTTTCTGTCAACAACCCCGCCAGATAGGAAGTAATATGATCCCCATTTCACAGATAAGCATGTTGAGGCTTGGAGAAGTTAGTGGACGTGACTAAATCCATAGATGTACCTATTGATGGCACTGGGCCTTCAAGCAGATCTGTTTGAGTTCAAAGTCTATATTAGTAACCTCTGTGCAACACAGCCACTCCAATAATAGATGTGCAAGCTCCTGAAGCATAATTGGTTATCAATAAATATCAGTAATGCTTTATCACCCAGTATGATGAAGTGTTTCAATATATGCTTATTGAATGGAAAAATAAATGGACAGATAAACTATATGTCACATGAGGCTGTTACACTGAGATCCTGGACTTCCAGTGGCCACCCAATCCCATGCTATAGTAAATCCAATTACTGCGGGAACTTTAGGGCAGTTGCCTTTTCCAAGAGTTAGGACCCAGAATCAAAGAAGCTGTGTCTATCCAAGGACAGAAGAATGGAGGTGTCTCTATAAGGCACGGCAACCACACTGTAACAGAAAAGCACCTATAATATACAGTGGACCTTTGAACAACATGAGTTTGAACTCACACCTACTCGAATTTTTTTCAGTAGTAAATAGTACAGCATTACACAATCCAGGGTTGATTAAATCCACATATACGGGGAACCACAGATACAAAGAGCCAACTATAAGTTACATGCGGGTTTTCCACTGTGCAGAACACCAGCGCCCCTAACCCCCTATTGTTCAAGTACCACCTGTACTTGGGGACTGAGTTTCTGGCTTTAGTAAAGCTTAAGAATAAACAGACCAGGAACGAAAAATATCTTAATTTAATTTTAATTTTTCTGCTCTGCTAATCCAAGAAAGAAAGAAAGAAAGAGAGAGGGGGAGTAAGGGAAGGAGGAAAGAAGCAAAGAAGAATTAGAATTGTGATGAGGAATTTCCCTATGTTCATACCACTTTCTTGAATTTCTTTTGACTCTATGCAACCACACACGAGAGCCTCTTCAGAACAGGGGTGATATTTAATTGGGAGGGATATGTGCCTCCACGCATCATCCAAAGCAGAGGGAACGGGCCCCTTCCAGAGCTGTAGTTATAAACTTCATCCCCCATCTCCCGCCGCATAGCAATCCCAGCTAAGGAACAAGGGAAGGGTTGTCTAAAAGGAAAGAAGGAGGCTTCTCGGCAGTAGGCATCTGTGCAAGCAGCAACCCTTACCTTTCCCACCTTCCTGTTCAAACCAGCCTCACCTCTCCCTGTCCTCTCCTACTGCTGTTGCTGGAGACCTGGGTTACTGGGGGCTAAAGGGCCCTGTCTCAGCTCCCAGAACTCCCAAAACTACACCCAGCACCCAGTTCCAAGAGGTGAAGTCTTTCTACTTCACCAACAGCCCCAGCAAATGGTCTGAAAAACAAGAGAGGAGAAAATAACGTTAGAAGTAAATAAATCACTGGAGCATGAAAGGAAACTTCTCAAAACACACAGATAGACACAAGGGCAAAAAGAGGCAAAGGAATGGAGAACAATGTGCGCTGTCCTCCAGGGCACAGACGAAGAAACAAAACATGGGTCGGAACCCAAGGAATGCATTGTTCCAAACTGCTAATCATTGTTAGATACCAACACCCGCCAACTGCTAATAACAAGGAAGAATCACCTCTCTTCAGCTGTAATTATTTCTGACACGGGTCTCCAGGAGGAGTGTCAAGACTCAGGTTAGCAGCTCAGTGTGATAATACCCCAAGATTACCAGAGATTCGCAATGTCTGAAGGAAAGGAGGGCTTGGAGAAAGGGAAGTGGCAATTAGAAATACTTGTCATGGTAATTGCATTGCGAAAAGCAGGCATTCACTTTTCAGCAGCCGGTGGTGTAGGTTTTCTTCTGCCTGACTTTAGAAAAACATCTTCCAGGCAGGTAGAGCCACGGAGGAATACATCAAATTTTCAGAAATAACACAGTATGAAAAAAAGTATTATTTCTGTCCAAATAATGGTGTGCTGGATAATAAAATCTCTTGAAATCCATAGGGCTGAGAATGGTGTTAACTGGGCAGCCAGTGAAGCTGCCTTAAGCCAACTAGCAGCCCCCTTATCTCACTCACAGGGGTGACTTCAGTCCATGTCAACATAATGTCCACCGCAAAGACCAAGACAGTACTCCAAGGACAAAGAATCAAGGCTCCTTGACGTTATTCTTCAATCACTCACTTTGACAATGGGGCACATCCAAAGATCTCCAGGCTGGAGCTGGTCTAAACATGTAAACTGAGAACAGTCCACTAAAGCCTCTCAGATACCAACCCTGTAGGCTTCGCAGCAGTCCACTCATGGCTCCAACCAAGACGCTCTTCTGTGTTCTTTGGAAAACCATGAGGAAACCGAGAATCGCAGATACTCTCTTGAGTCTCCATCACTGCCTTCAAGACCGAGTTCTGTCTCAGCTCTAATAATGAATGATGCAGCTGTTGATATACTTGGAGCTCAAGTGGGACGTGAACACTCTAAAAGGCAACTCTAACCATGTCAATCCCATGCTTAAATCAATCCATGGTTTCTCATTGCTTTTTGGACAAACTACGGTCTCCTTAGCACGACGTCCTTCACTTACAAGGCCCTACGTGAACTGGTTTCTCTCCAAATCTCGTAACAGCCCCTATATACTCACATCGAATTTTGGAACTGTAGTGAATTAATGACAGTTCTTCAGACACATCATGCTCTCCAAGGCTTTGTGTTTTTGCACCGGTTGTTCACTCTGAGAATCCCTTTCACCCGATGAACACTTATTGAACATTTAAGACTCAGCTCTGGAGTTACCTCCACTCTGAAGCCTTCCCTAATCCCACCTTGAGTCATCCCTGCCAAATCTGATGTCAGCATCTCCTCTGTGTGTTCTGACAGCCTCTATGCATCCCTGTATATCAGGACTCACACCTTATGCCATTGTTTTGTCCATTTCTCCTTCTACACTATGAGCAGCTCGAGGACCAGGGCTTGCCTTTCATTCTGTTTCCCCCCAGGGCAGTCACCATGATGAGCTCTTATGCCAGGCTCAAATTGAATGGAATCCATAGATCAAGGAAGAAAGTTAAATCAGATGATGAAGAGTGACTACTTGGTAGGTTCAGAAAGAACTCAACCTCTCTAATAAATCACGGTTTTGCAAAGTCTAGGCACCAGAGACTCAACTCTATCAGTCAAGTGTATCCTCTCCAGGCAGGTGTCTCTATTTTAACAACATCTAAAGAGTTTTTAAACTTGGGAATTTATTAAGGATTTTTTTAAGGATTTATTGAGACAGTGGATCTTAATGGCCCTCTCCTGTGCATCCTCCCTGAAGAATCAGTGATGAACTCTAGGCAGGAAGCAGCCCTGGGCCTGCCTGGGCCTTCTCCTGCAGGCCCCACATGGTTTTGCCTTTATGGCTTGCTTGGGGCTGAAGTGTAGTTTGAGTCTTGTCTTAAGCACTTGGCCAGAGAAAATCTTTTAAGAACTGACTTCAGTTCATTTCTAGGAAGGTGCTGCCCTTCTCAGCTCTGCAAAATGCAGGCTATGCCTCTTTAACCTTCCAGCATCAAATCCCCATCCTGAGCTCTGTGTCTGTGGTCTCTCTGACCATCAAAGTCTCTGGGAAGTCTCTATATTCTTCTGAGCAAGGGTGGTTTTCAAGTTCGTTTGGTAGAAAGTCTTTTCCTGCTTGGATTCAAAATTATTTGGACCATATTTGCATAATGCCGTGTCATTTCCTGCGTAATACCAGTAAACTTCCCCTGGGCAGGCAATTTGAGACTTCACATTAGTTGAATTACTTGATGCTGGACTAAGGCCAAAAAGGGCCTGTATGGGGCTGGTTGACACACGCTACCACACAAGCCAGATACTTGCAAGGGGAAGAAGTAGCCTACTAGGGGAGAAGGTTGGGGCTCCATGCATGGAGAGATAAGGGAAGTAAGGAAATAGAGGGATACTATGTGAAGATCTCCTGCTGGGCTTTGCCTAATACAGGCCGAGTTCACAAGCAGAAACAAAGGAGCTGTTTTCACAGGAATATTTGTGATACTCCATACACAGCAGTGCCACACTAGAGCACAGAAGACAAGGTATGACACTGATGTACTTTGTTAGCATGGTAATGTCAGAAGAGTTTGCAGACAAGAGCATCAAAAGACAGCACCCAAGTCAGGAAGGTACCAGCCCCAGGATACCCTCCCTCAAGTGTCCTGGAAGTAAAAGACACCACCAGGAGCCCAGACCAAGAGAACATGCGATGCCCATCCTTGATCATTGATGAGACACCCCCTGGGAATGCCCAGGAATACCTAGATGGGGGATGAGGGTGGGTGAGACTACAAAGCAGCTGAGATCTTGCAAATGTAGGTGGGGCTCAAGTCGTACGCATGCAAATTAGCATTCGTAAACCAGGGAGAAAAACTGACATTATTGTTAAGGCATTATTCATCACGTGCAAAATTATCAAAATCTCCTAGAACCATTTCTGGCATAAAATCAGTACTCAGTAAGTGTTATTATGTTTGAGGTTGAAGAGGGATCAAGGAACACGAGACCAGGTCTGATATGCAGGAAGTACACACCAGAACGGCTCTGTACCAAGTGCTTATGACCCGTGTCCGCTCTGCACGTTGCCTGTGCTGTTTGAATCATTGTTTTGAATGCTGCCCCTGGATGGGACCACTGAGAAGTCTCAGATGACCCCGCCCTCTCCTCTGGTGATTGACAAAGCAGTCCTGGACTGGCTCAAAAGCCTGCAGGTTCAGCGACCTTCCCTGAAAGAAAGGACTGGAAGCCCTTCCCTCACTGGTCCTCTTGTCCCCACCTCCACCTGCCCTCCCCATCCACACCAGAACCAGGTACATCCCAAAGTTCTCATCACTCCTCTCTCACGGAGAGACTCAACATCTTTGTCTTGGGAAGAGCGCAGCTCACCTTTTGTAGCGTTTTGTAAGCTTTGCCCTTACTGTGGGTGCCGGCCCATCTGACAGTTGTTTCCTGAAGAGCAGGGAAGGGTGTTTTACAGCTCGGCTGCTGGGAAGCACAGACGTTGCAGGCTGTGCTGTGGCAAGGTGGTAAAGGCTCCAAGGAAGGTCGGGGAGCATGAATTATCTTCCCTCAGCCGTTCATTAGCCTGCAGACGCCTCATCTTGCCATCTTCAGGACTGACAGCCACATGACTCCAAAGCAAAGCTAAGCAAACCAGGAGATTAGAGGGAGGAAGGGAAGAACCACCTGAAGTTGACGCTGGAAAGCAACACACAGAACAGCTTGAGATGTCCCATCTCGGCTTTCTGGAGGACCAGGTGATCACCTGGGGTGATCACCAGGGATGCAGCCTGGGGCTCAGTCTCCATGAGTGGAGCCATGAATCCCAACACAGGCTGCAAGTGAAACTCTTCATCCAGGTGCCGGAAGACCAGCCAGGCAGGATGGAAACAAAGCCTTCTCCTTTTCAAATTTTAGTTTTCAAGTGTCGATGAAAGATGTTGATTGGACAAGCCTTGTAAACTCAAATGCTGAGCCAGTTCAGAATAGAGGCCCAATTCTCATCCACAATCTGAAGAGAAGCATTTCAGACCTCAGGATATTTAACCTGCTGAGATGTCACCCAAGCTCCATTTCAATTTACGCCACGCAAGGAAAGTACAAATGATAGCCTCAAACACTGATAGAGCAAGATCAAACCAACACCCATGAGCTTTAGCCTGCCCATTCCATCACCAACACCTGGTTCTAAGATGGCACAATTACAGCAGTACCTTCATTCTCCACCTATGGTGGTGGTAGTCTCTTCGATCCCAGGCCCTCTTCCCAGAGCAAGTGCCTTTTTTGCTTCAAAGTTGGCTTCAAACTGCTGTCCCTTCATGAAACCTTGAAGTCGTAGTAGAAAGATGAATACCTCTTCTAACACAGTGCCATATGCCCTTGTTCCTCATGTGAGCCACTCAAAAAGGAACCAAAAAGAGACTCTGGTCTGGGATGCAGATTGAGTGTCCATCTGCCCAAACCAGGTAACCATAAAGTGGAACATGTACTAACCTCCCTGTCCTAGGCGTGCAGGCAACTACACCAAGAGGGGGTCTCAGCCCAAGGATGTGGGTGAACGAAGTCATTCGCTAGCGTTTATGGAAGGCAGGATATGGCCCCAACCTCTCAGGTCTCCTGCTGGCTCCCCTGGTCACATGTGTTGGAGACTGTCGCCCTGGAGACTGCCTACCCAGGTCACACGGGTTGGTGGCCTCTGTGGGCAATAAGCAGGGTCTGTCCTACCCTGCCTTCTCTCCCTCCTGCAGGCCCATCGTGCTGACCCTCCTCACACTGAGACTACGCCATCACAGACTACCACCTGGGTCTCCACTTGCCACATCCTGCCCACAGAACACCGCTCAAGGACAGGATTTCACAGCTGTTTCTTTGGTTGTGACCTTGGTTGTGTTCTTGGGTTAAGTGCCACCACATCCCTGGGATGACACAAGACATAACAGAACCCAGGATGAGGGGACGTTCCAGATACCATCTTGTCCATCTGACCACCCCAGACCCAGCGTGTCACCTGAGAGAACTGATCTTTATGTTACCAGTTTCTAGGCCAAGAGCCTCATTCTTTCTTCAGCCATCAAGTCAGCATTGGCCTTCTCTAAAAAAGTCCTCCCTCATCTCTAACCCGAACTCTGTTGAAGCTTTGAGTCGTCTACTCCCAGCTGTGCACACCTGTCTCTGCTAAGATTCAATGACCTCATTCACATTTAGCCAATATGCGTTAAAGGCTGCTCTCCGACAAATAAGTAATCATCAAGGACAGGGATCTAAAGGTTACCTCCACCCCAGGGCCAGTCACTCGACCACTTTCCTGGTCCCACATCCCTCATCAAACGGAGCAGAGCTGGGTTCTTTCGAAAGCAAGCGTTAATTTCTCTCTGATGCCTCTCCTTCATCCCCCAAGTGGTAAGTCAGAGCTATCCATGTTTAAGTGATTTTCTTCTTTTGTCAGTGATTCCACTTTAGGCATTTTGCTATTTTTATATTATTTATATGGGTGTGATCCTTTGATTATCTGTGATTAATCCTCTCAGCTATGGGAAAATCAGTGTAACGGCTTGTACCACATCTAACAAGAGTTTCTGGCTGCATAGCCTTTTTGTGTTAAGCAGCTTTGCAAGTTTGCTTTAATTGACAAGAGAAAAAAAAAGAGGATATGTAATTTAAAAGGTGTTTATTATTTATTTTTTAATTTATAGAAATTATGTATATAGGAGACAGATAATAAGGCATGCTTTCAGGGGGATTTAATGAAAACAGGTGGCACGTCAACAGGGTCCTAGTGCCCTCCAGCAAAGGGCTTTGGAAGCTCATCTCCCGGGTTCTAAGCTGCCAACAGGCTGAGGTCACCCTCCGCCCAGTCAGAGGCAAGAGAAATGCAGTGCTTGTGATAGTCCCAGGAATTTGATTACAGCATGGATCTCAAACTCCTGTTAAAGACAAGAGCCACATCTAAATCACCACACCCCATTTCTGACAGTATGGGACAGGCAGAAGCCAATCCCCACCCCGCCCCCAAGGAGTGGTTTTCTCCCCAGACCCTGACAGGCAAGCACGACTCAGTCCTCAAGTTTAAAGGGTTAAAGGGGAGATTTACAAGACTATCGTTCTTTCTCTGAAACATCAGGCAGTTCATATGTACACATTTCTCTCCACTAAGACCTAATTTTCCACCATTTCCCTTGATTTGCAGCTCCCTTTTCCCCATTTCCTTGATTTAATGCCCAATTATTTTTTTGTCCCATTGCCAGTAAAACAAAATATTTCATAACTGCTTCTGTGAGGTTTTTGGATACTCTTTTAAACACATGACTTACATACCTTCTATTGCAAAATTTAGAGGAATCAAGTGAACACCTAGATATGGGTTCTGCATTTTTCTCAACCAGCTGACCTAAGCTTGACATTTAAAATCACCATGCCATACTTTAACTAATTCCTTGTGTGCTCTCTCTCTTGTCTTCCACTCAGCATCCTTGTGTCAGCTGAGAGCAAGGATGTTGGGACCCCATTTCTCCCACTTCTCTGACCTCCCTTCCCTCCTCTGGACACGAAGGGACATAAGTGGACAGAGAACTAGCTGGGCGGTCAGGAGATTAGCGTTGAGTTCCACACCTGCTGCCAACGGACTGTGCAGCCTCGTCTGGCTCAGCTCACTGATTTGGTCTTCAGTTACCTCCCGTATACAACAAGAGGTTTGACTCAAATTACTTCTCATTTTCTTATAGCTCTAAAAAACCCTAGACTCCCTTCTGTGTCCTAGAAACAGAAATTAAACATCCTGACTTATGGGTCTGGTTTTGGTATTTGAGGAGGGAGAAAATAAAACATCAAGAGGCAAGTCTTCTCTACTATTAAAATCCTTTTTCCCTACATAAGCCTCTTTGGGCCTAATTTTCACATAAACGGATATAAGGACAGTAGGACAGAAAGGAATCTTACAGAAGTTGTCTCTGATTTGTTTAACACTCCCACTTCTTTTCCTATTCACCCTGTTTTCCGGCTTATTGTTCTCTTCTCAATAAAATAAAAGTTAAAGCAACTTTGTTTTGAGAAGTATATGTGAACTTCGTGAAAGCTGTAAAAACACTGGAGATGCTTTGGGGTATCCAAAAACCATTATTGCCAAACCCATTCTGGAAATGTCATACGATGTGATCATGCAACTCCGGGCCTGCTGATAAGAAGGGGCCACTTATTATTCAGAGCAAAACTCCGCCAAGTCAGCCCCCGAGTTCTGTCACAGTTGACATCAGGCACCTATTTGATTTCCACCACACAGAGAGGCCACAGCTATAGCCCCAGCCAGGTCCCCCGCCAAGGGTCCCGGGCTGGTGTCGGGCTCTAGAGAGGGCACATCCTACTAAAGACAAGATCTAGAGGGGCAACCAGAACAAAGCCCCAGAAAAGATGGGATTCAAACCCAAGTTCAGAGGCCACAGGGACAAGAGGCAAGGAAACCAGAAGTTCAGAACTGGGTAGAGAATGCCCAGAGAGAAATTAGATTGGACTAGGTATAAAGGGATTCCCACGACCACCAGAACAAGAGGGAAACCTGGCCAAGTTACCAGGCCCAGGCTAGGAAGGGGTCAGACTGTATCACACGTCAGTCAGATTAACCCTTACTGCAGAGCCTGATTTTTTTTTTTTTTTTTTCTAATGGGGACAAACAAGCTGTCAATTGCCTGGGGGTTCCAAGGTGATTGCTATAAACCATGATGGTATTTGCTCCTTGGGGACAGACACGGATGGACTCAAGAAGATTCTGGAAAGATGGTGGTTTGATTACACTATGTCCCCTCACACACACACACACACTTCCATCTCCATCTTATGTCTATTTCCTGAGCAAATGAGCTCCTGGAGACTGGAGACACCAGGATGAATACGGGGGAAGCCTCAGGGCCTCTGTAGGAGAAATGGTGAGACTTTCTCCACCGTGGGGCCTGATGAAAGCCTGGAGGCCCAGCTTCAGAGCCTCCAGGTCAGAACTGCAGATGCTAGTAGAGCTTGATGTGCATGGATCACACACACACACACACACACACACACACACACACACACACACCAGCTGGGGAAGGTCTACATCTGTCCCGGGTGAGACTTCTGTTCTCCTTGCCCCCAAGGACAGGTGAGCTAAGTAAGTCCTCCCTGCTCTTGGGTCTGAAGGGCCCAAGGAGACCAGGAAGAAAAGAGTATCCTCCTAGAGTTCAGCTGTGACACTGGTCCACAGGGGTGAAGACCCTTTGGCCTCTCTCCAGAATACTTCCACCTAATGTTCTCCAACAACCACGCCTGAGCCTCAGGAAGAGGCAAAGAGAACTAGTAATACATCCAGCAGCCAAAGAAGGTGTGATCACGTTGAGCAGCACAGTTCTGCCCTGTAGGAGCTTATACTCTTGGAGGAAATAAGAATCACAGCAAAAGCTGTTCTTTTCCATCAATTCCAAAAATAACCTATCGTGAAAAATCGCCCTGTTTCATAAAGAGCAAGTAGAGTAGCTTACAACCCCTTCTACAATCAGGAAATGGGCATTTCCCTCTTCTTCCATATTTCCTGAAGAAATCTTTTAAGTTAATAAAATAAAGGGATAGGGCCAAGGAAGACTTCCTCTCTTGCGGTTCTTAATTTTTTACTACGTCAGACATAATGATGCAAAGGAGCTGCTCTCATAAAGACAACAGAAATTTATAGAGCCAAATGAACACAGCTGATGGTGTTTTAAAGGGCTAATAAATAACACCTCTTTCTTCATCACCTGGAGATTAAAACCAAATGAGAGTCCTATAGATAGAATTCAAAATATTGCCAATGTTATTAACCATGAGGTTTTAGATCTGTGGCCAAGAGGGCTTGCTAATACTTTATCTCCAAGTTAATCAGCTCCACCCCATGCAGACCCCTCCAGGGCATTCCTCTCACTTCAGGGCCAAGAGATCTGCAGGCTGGCAGGTCTTGAAAGTAGAAGCCAGAAGGGGCTGAGCCCCCCATGCCCAGTACTGCCCCCTAACTCACTGGTCCTTCTTCCTAAGTCACCATCAGACTCAGTTATCCTTTGCTCCCTGGGAGGAGTAGGGGAGGCAGGGATCAGCCAGTAGTGCTACTCTAGAGGATAGAGTAGCACAGGTACATGAGGCAGAGACACCTCCTATGCCTCAACCCAACAGCCATCTCCTTCAAAGTGGACCCCTGGGACAGAGTCTTTTTATTGATGCTACAATTGTGAGAACATTTTTAAGTTCCTCTCTAAGAATCCTATTCAGAGCCTGTAGCTATTCTTTCAATACCTTCAGTTATAGGCAAGTTTCATATCCGAAGGTTAGACAGTCAAAAGTCATTGGAGTAAAGCAGGTAGAAACCTTTTGGGTCAATATGAGGGTGACACAGTGGAGAGATGAATGTGGTTTTCTTGTGTGACATATAAACTGAAGTTTGATCAATGTTTTTACACAACGGCAGCACCCTGGGTATGAGGTTATGGTTCCTGTGGTGATACTTTCTGAAACTAAAAATTGGATCCCATGATCGGACAAAGACTTTTTAAGTCACTTCCATGTATAAGAAGCTATCTTGCAAATATAACTTAGTTGCCAAAATACTATACTTTCTGACATATGTCAATTTTTTATGAACAGACCCAGATGAAATTTTGATGAAAACCTTTGCATCATCACCAATTCTAAGCACACGAATGGTATGTGTAAAGTACTTACAAGTTGATAACTTTGAAGAGGATAGCCTTCAGTTCACAAAATTCTGCTACATTTATGTAAAAAATCACACTCACTGCTTTACAGTAAAACCTCAAATGTGAACAATGGTGGAAGGGTTCATACTGACCCTTACCAGGAAGCCCAAGCAGCTGAACCAGCTCAGCTATTAATCAGAGAGAGGATTGAGCTGGAAAATGAATAAACCATTTTTAACTGTACTTTAGTCTTAGAAGAGGGATTAATCATGTTTTCTATCACATTTACATTTTCCATTGCTTTGCAATTAATTTTTTGAGATAGCCTCTTCTACAAGGCTGGAAACAAGTTATGGGTTTCAAAAGGTGGATAGAAGAAGGTGAGGCATTAAAAGGCAGTTAGAAGTTAGAAACCCAAGAGACCCATCTGAAAAACCCTGGCGGTGAGAGAGCTTGCCCCTTCCAGGGGATCAGAGGAAGACAGGGAAAGGAATGAGTGTTGGGGAAAGCGGGCAGGGCACAGTCTGAGATGATCAGAAAGAAATAAGGGGGCTTCCTTCCACCTCCTCATAGGGAGGGTAAGACAGGAAGAAGGGGTAAGGGAAGAAAGGCAGTGGGAAGCCCAAAGAAATGACACCTCTGTAATACAGGCCTCAAGAAATCGTAAGAAATATGGGACTTACTCCTATCAGAGAATAGTGACATTTAGGAAATAGCTCCCAGCGCAGCCAGGCCTAGTAGTCCCATCTGCATCGCACGGGACAGGAGCACAGAGGCCCCCAGGGCCACGTTAAGGTACAAAATTGCTCTTCTGTGGCATCTGGGAGGACTCCCATCAGAACTTCAGACTGTTCGCCCCTCTGCTCGGAAGATATTTTCACTGCCTACTGGGAGGTGGGAACAGCTGGGCTGTTAAAGTCAACAGGCTCCCACTTCCACACTGAGCAGATTGTGTCATAATTGGAAATGTGAAATTCGCCTTCCTCTGTGTAGACGTCTAAGGCAGGGAGAGGCCTGTCTGCGTTTCCTCCAGACCCCAGGAAGGGCCAGTCTCAGACCTGAGTAAATGCTCCAGCCTTGTTGGCGAGGATAGGTGGCCACGACACCTGCCAAGTCCCTATAACAAGCATGGGCTCAGCAGTCCTATTTTGTTTTTTTGGTGGCGGGAGTGTATAGGAGACAGGAGGATGCAGGGGAGGCTAGGACCAAAACAGGCCTTATTAGCCATACAGTCTTGCACCTGAAGTGTCCTCACGGATCCCCCAACTTGTCTATGAAAATCTGGTCCTTCAGCTCAAATCCTGCCTGTTCCCTGAGGCATCCTGGCCACCTTGAGATACCCTCCCTTCTCTGAGGTTGAACTTCCATAAACCTGCACGTGGACACTCCCTGGAACCCAGAGGGGTCTTCCATGGCACCAAGCCCTCTTTCCCTAAGCTGCTTTTCCTTTCTTTTCCCTCAGTCCTTGTCTCTTTTAACTCCTTCCTGAAGTCCCACTCTTTCCTTACTCTCCCCCCACCCAATCAGAACCCACCCCCCTCCCTATGCTCATGTAGCCCCAAGTCCTCCTGGGCAGCTCATCAATTGCTCTGGCTCTGTTCTCTGTCATGAGTCAAAGATGGGTCTACTCTGCCCCCAGTTTCTGCTGCTGAGCATGTGTTTGGGGGCTCTGGGTCCATGTGGGGGAGGAAGATCTTCAGGGTCCACCATTCCAGTTTGCAGTTTGCTCTTTCCCCAAATATGTATCTAAACATACCAGACACATCCCAAACTGCAAGGTTTCGTTTCCTGCCAAAACCCATCACCAGGGCTATTGAAGAGACACATATTTTTCCTGTTAATGTAATTTTGAACTAATTACTCTTCCAAATGCCTTAGTCCCCTCCCAAACTTCCTGCACAGTGAAAGATACTGTGCCCAGTTTCTCCTCTTCAATTTCTGGGCTTCTCTCTAGCTTGTTTTGGGGGTGGAGTGTGGGTCAAGGTGAAGAGACTAAGAAAACTCTCCTACCACCCAAAGAAATTGGATTTTTTTCTCCCCAGTTAGAATGCAAATTCCTTTTTGCCCCACAGGATCTAGCATAGCACCAGGCACACTGAGTTGCTTCAGAGTGAGCTAAGCAGCAGAGCTGGGACTCCAACCCAGCGCCTTCCTCTGTTCCATAGTGTTCCATGGCTGGGCTGACCAGAGGGTCCTCTAGGAAAAAATTAAAATACTATTGGGTCTGGGGGTCAGAGGGCAGGTGTGTTCAGAGCCAGCGGAGCTCCCCTGCCCCCAGTCCTGCTGTGCATGGTCTCTTAGCAAGGGTCCAGACCCTCAGGTGCAGAGGTGGGTTCCACAGTTATTTAACATCTGTGGCAATGTTATCAACCACCCTTTCCTAGCCTTTGCCAAGGAGTCTGACCCCCAGACAAAACCCAGCCTGTGGGCAGGGAGAGAAGGTGAGGAGGCCAGTCCAGGAACCCTACTCCCCCATTATAATTTGGCTGAGAGTAAGAACAGGAAGCATTAACAATTTATATTCTTTTTACACAGAATCAGTCCAACTGGCCAGACTGAGATCTGATCCCAGGTCCGTAGACAGAGGCTTTCATGCATTTTTTTTTAGCACTGCAACCCCTTTTTCCAGTGAAATCTTACACAGAACCACCAAATAGAAAAGCAGTAAAGGTGGTAGAAGTGAGAGAGGGGTCCCAGAGCCCCAACTACCTGGTTCTCTGCCTTTGTCCTTTTCCCAACTCAATGTCCCCCCACCTACCCTGCCCCCGGGGCACCCTAGGGAGGAACAGTCTGAGAACCATGGCAGCAAAGCAGTCAGGCAGCTGTGGAGGCAGGGGGTGAGGGACAGGCAGAAAAGTTGAACAGCGAATCTGTTCTGCACAAGGACCCTTGAAGTGAGCTACTTTTGTTTATAGAGAGTAAATAATGGGCCTAGGGATCAGAATGAAGGCTGACACAGGACCTGTCAACATTTCTAGCATTCATAGTCTTTAAACATTCAAACAGCAAGATTTTGAAGGGTCTTTGACTTTTCTCTTCATTTTTTTTTTTCTCCATATGTCAACAAATACTGCTTTTGCTGAGTGAAGAGCCTGGCCTTGCCTTTCCTGATGAAAAACAAAAGATGTGAAGTGAGAGAGAAGATGAGTTTAAAAAACAAAAAGAGAGAGTGTAAAGGATGAGAATTCTTAAGTGTCCTGAAGAAGAGACCCAGGACAGAGAGAGGGAGATGGAGGTGGAGGGACTTGGAGAGTTGCAGCCCTAAAGCCCCTTGTGTGTTGAAGTTTGGTCGTGCCATTCATTACGTAGATAAGTCAGTTGAGGCCCCGAGAGTAAATGGAGTTTTAGGCTAGATGGTAAAGCCAAGTTAAAAAGTGATAATATTAATGAAAACTGGAGCTCACCGTTTCTGATGCCTGCTTTTCACATGCGGAATTTTTTTAAAAGGGAAAGGCAGTTCTCCCAGACTGAGGAAAAGAGACTCACAGTCCTGAATCAGTTCTGTCAGCAAGCATTTACTGAGCCCCTACTGTGCGTCATTCTTTGCCCTGGGTGCTGGGGAATAGAGATGAATGGGACACAGCCCCTGCCCTCAAGGACCCCACACACAGGCCAGTGGGTGAGGCAGGCAGATCATAACAACTGCAACACAACCTAATAAGTGTCATGACTGTGCTGTGTGGATGTTGCTGTGGAGGTGGCATCAGGACCAGATCCACAATTTATGGACCTCAATGTGAAATAAAAATGCAGGGTCCCTTATTTTAAAACTCTTTAGAATTCTAAGACAGTGACAGCAGAGCATTAAACCAAATTCAGGGGCCTTCTGAGCATGGGGCCCTGTGTGACTGCACAGGTGACACGTCCATGAAGCCAGCCCTGGGTGTCAGGTACCACTTCACAGAGGAAGCCAAGTCTGAAAACACAAAGAAGTCACCAGCAGATAGACTGGAACATTTTCTAGAACATTCCAGAAAAAGATAACAGCAGGCCTAAAGGCACAGAGACGTAGAAGCACACACTCTATTTGAGAGATCGCCACAAGTTCCAGTAGGCCAGAGTATGAGAACTGGGGGAGTAACAAGCAAGGAGGCTGGCAAGGGAGCAGACCCCAAACGTCACGCTTCTTTTAAACCTACTTGGCAGTTTTCTTGTGGGTATTGGTGAGTCATTGAAGATGCCCAGGAATATGCTCTAACGGGTAATTTAGGAAAAAAAAAAAAACACTTGGGCAGCAGGAGGAGTGTGGATTGGAGGAGAGTAAGCCTGGAGCTTCCCCCAAGTTGGGAGGCAGAAAGAGGCAGAAAGAGGCAGAAAGAAAGAGTTCCTAGCTGGGGATAGAGATTTCGGACTCATGCACAGGGGCTATGGAATTCTTAAGTGCGGATGCAGTTACCTGGAGAGAGAATAAAAGTGGGCCCCCAAAACAAAGATGCAGGTGGAGGAAAGAGACTTCAAAGGAGAGGTGTTGGAGGTACAAGGATAATCAACAGAGCAAATCACATTATTCAAGAGACAAAAGAGTTTCAGGGAGGAGGGAGTGGCCAACTTGAAAAATGATCCAAGAGTAAGGTAAGGACTATAGTGGCCAAGAGAACTGAGGGAAGAGACACAGGGTGTAATGTCCAAAGATGGGGACGTAGTCAGTGGTTGTTTCCAGGGCAACGGCAGTCTAGAAGAGCATGAGGATGACGGAAGGCTCTGGATCTGCATCTCCAGCTGCCCCGTGGCCAGTCCACTGCCCCATCCCAGGTCCTTCAGGGGCTGCAGCAGCCTGGTTTTCCCTAGAGCTGGAGCAGAGAAGGGTCTCCTCCCACTTGCTCCCTCGTGGCTGACATGTGCCCCTGCAGAAGCTGTCAAGGGCCACATCTGACCTTGAGGATGACATTGGGGTGTGCATCTACCCCATGGTCACCTTCCCTCATCCTCACAGACATTGAACCAGTCATACACCCTATTGCCAGACAAGTCCTGGCCTCTGCAGCTGGCCAAACTCTTTGCACTGGGGTTATAGTACTGCTACCAACCTGAAACTCTCATGAGGCCCCAAACAGGAAGTCCTCCTCCACCCTGCTTGTTAGAACTTAACAGTACTTTCCTTTTACTTACTTGCCCTGCATAATAAATAGCTCATCTGTCTTAGTACCTGGTACAAGTTTCCCATAAGGACCCACTCAGATATCAATGAGCACAGTCCATACAGCATCACAGTAAAGCCCCCTGGCTCCACTGGCTCTCAGGCAGTGGACTGTGCCCTCCTGAGCCTCAGAGCTCCTGCTGCATTAGGCGTACAGCCTGGGAGAGCAATGGTCCAACACAGAGCTTCCTTTTATTGAGCTCTTCCTGTGTGCCCAGTGTTTAATACCTGTTATCTCACTTCCTTCTCAGTTCAAGCCAATGAAGCACGTTGTCCTATTTCCCAGAAAAGGTAAACCAGAGCAGCCAATGGGTGTATGGCAGGGCAGAGACTGTTCCGGTCCTCTCCACTGTGTCTGGGTGGAGAGGCCTTTATGCAGTCTTTTGTACTTTTCCACATCTCAGGCAATAATAGGCTTCTGGTCTTGCCTCTCCCCGAAGATAGCAGAATAAGAAGAATTGCCAACCAATGGGACCCTCTCTCATTCTTGGATTCACATCACAGGCTACCAACCAGATTGTGGGAAGCGGGTAGGATAGGCCAAATTGACTATGGTCCAAGGCCTCCAAAAGAGGTATCCCTCCTGACCCTGAAACAGCCAGAGAGTATAGGTAGCCTCACTCTCAGGAAAGCCTCCTGCTGTTCTCTGAGTGTGTACACGTACACACACACACACACACACCCCCTCCTTACTGCACAGAGATAAACCACAGATGGAACCCACATCATATGTGAAGATGCAAGCCCGTCATCCACCCTGGTTCTGGCTTGTTTACAGATGGTGTTGCTTCTGATTTGGCCTCCATCCATTCTGACCGGCTGATGCCCATGCCATATCTGTTGGCTAAATATTTTTTATATCAGCCTTGATTCTGGAGACAATGAGACTCAGACAGGTTAAGTAATATGCTCATGGACCCTCAGCTGTTAAACGCAGAGCCAGCATTCACAACAAGCTCTATCTAACTCCACCGCCTCACGCTCTCAGCCCCGAGGCTCTGTACACCATGCCTCTCACTGCCAGAATGCCTATAGGGTTTCCACGTAGATAGACCCCTAGTGTCCTCCCAAACATGCTTGATGTCCCGTGATGGAAATCCAAAGCTGACCCTGTTTGGAAGCTTGGCTATGCACAATAAGGAAAGAACGCTAGGGAGAGGCAAAGGATCAATTCCATTTTTGCAAATCTCACAAACTTTAGAGGAAACATCTAGTTGGGTGGATGAGCCAGGGCTTTTTTATTCTCTGAACTGGATTACCTGTTCCTGGGAGATGCCCATGCTTTCAGTTTCCAGGCCTTTAATTATGTTACTGTATGCTTTTTAAATCCTCATCTTGTTAGCAGGTGACCCTCATGAGTTTAGGGCAGTGCGCCAGCCCACACACTACCCGGATAAGAGGAGACACTGAACTGAAACAGATGCAAATAACCGGGCTCCTGCTCTCCTGTGAAATAATGTTCAGGAAGCAATTAGCAAGCCACAGACCTTACAGCAGCATTGCCCAGCCGGCAGCCACAGGGCAGAGAAGACGGGAACAATGGGTCCTTCGTTTCCCACACTTCTCTGCTTCCCCAGTCCACTA
The DNA here is from genome assembly GCF_008692025.1 of Phocoena sinus. Lineage (NCBI taxonomy): Eukaryota > Metazoa > Chordata > Mammalia > Artiodactyla > Phocoenidae > Phocoena > Phocoena sinus. The sequence goes on from NC_045763.1 coordinate 134,222,914, forward strand.
GGGCAGTAGTTCTTAAAGTGTCGCCTGGAAACTTTGAGAACCACTCAAAGCAGCGGCAGCAGCATCTGGAAACTTGTGAGAAGCGCAAATGCTCTAGCCCCACCCCATAACGGCTGAATCAGTGTTTTAACCAGCCCACCTGCTGATTCTGATGTGCACTAAAAACTAAGAGCCACTGCACCAGAGGTCTGCAAAGATTCAAAATGACGTGCATCTGTCCCTTTGACTAAGAGAAATTGGGAACCATCAGCCTCTCAAGAGAAGCATGTCTAAAAAGGAGATGATGTGGAAAAAGCATGAACTTCAGAGTCAGATGGACATGGGATTGTATCCCATCTCAGCCACTTAGTAACCATGTGACTTTCAGCACGTCACTTAATGTTTCTAAGAATTCATTTCACCATCTGTAAAATGGAAATCATAAAACCTAGCATAATGCCTGGCATATAGAAGGTGCCAAATTGAAAGTAACTGTTATAATGTTGCTTCATGTCAATCAGCAACTGAGCACAGCAGCCAACAGCTATTGAGTTCCTTTCTCTTCTGTAAGCAGATGATGGTAAACATCCACACAACGGGAGGGATGACCTCCCTGGAGGGATGGGCAGACTGAAGAGCCAGGTGGGGAGAGGTTCAAACTTCAACGGCTCTGTGCGTGCTCAGAGAGAATAACAGGATCACAGTGATCTGATCAGCACAGTTGGCGAGCAATACATTCGAGGCCCAGAGCCAGATCTTCAGGGACAGAACGTCATCAAGGAAAAGCTGCCTCTCCTTCATGCGTACACTCCCTTAAGAAACCATCCCATTGAGAAACATGCAGTGACGCACTGAAGTGCAATGCAAAACTCTTGCCATCACAGAGCAAAGCAGGTCCACCAGGTAAACCAAACAACACCAAGCTCACATCTTCCTGGGACAGAAGGGATGGAGAAGAGGACAAGAGGCAAAGAATCAAGGGCAGAGCGGACCCCTGACACAAGGTCAGAAGCTAGGGGATGAGTGAACATAATTTATAGCAGAGCTTCTCAACTTTAATGCGTGGATAATTCACTCATTAAAATGCAGACTCGGGGGCTTCCCTGGTGGCGCAGTGGTTGAGAGTCTGCCTGCCGATGCAGGGCACACGGGTTCGTGCCCCGGTCTGGGAAGATCCCACATGCCGCGGAGCGGCTGGGCCCGTGAGCCATGGCCGCTGAGCCTGCGCTCCGCAACGGAAGAGGTCACAACAGTGAGAGGCCCGCGTACCGCAAAAAAAAAAAAAAAAAAAACTGCAGACTCGGATTCAGCAAATCTGGGATGGTGCCTGAGACTCTGCATTTCTACAAGCTCCCAGGAAATGCTGGTGTTGCACTTCTAATAGTCCTTTTGGATGATAATAACAGTGTTTACCATAGAGTTTAAAAGTCTAGATTCCAATTCTGGTTCTGACCCAGCTTGTGTGACACAGGGGCCTTGAGAAAGTCACTTAACCTCTCTGACCCTGTTTCCTCATCTATAAAATGAGAAAACTCATGCCTACCACACAGAATTCTAGGAAATTCAGAAGATAATACACATCATAGTGCCTGTTACTTGGTAATCTCTTGAAAGATGAAGCTGTGATGAACACCACCTATAATGCCAGCAACACAAAGGCGTGAGGACTGCGTAATATTTTGCTGGACCCCAAGAGGACCCAGGGCTTGGTGATGCTTTGATCTTGTTGCTAGGATTTACCTGCTGGCTATCTTCTTCTCTAACTCCTCTGTCTTTTCAGCCCTGAAACTGGGGTATTCCCAGGCTTGGTATTTGGCCCTCTGCCCCCATCTCTCCTCCCCAACCCTGGCCTCACTCCCATTCCCAGCTCCAGTTTCCAACCTGACAATAATCCCTCTTTATCCAGGACATTCTGAGGAAGCTGGGCATGCGAGAAATAATGATGCACTGGGACGTGAGGAACCACTACTGTTAGCCGGGCCAGTGCTCAATCCCACCACAGTAGAGCTGATACTGACCTAGGTTCTTGGCCTTCCCCAGTCAACAGAAGTTGATAAGAGGCCCGACAAGAAATTCAGGCAACTGTTTATTGGGGCCCCTGCTGCAGCAGAAGAACAAGTAACAGGTTCCCTTGCTCACTCCCCAAGCGGGGGATGCGTTGGTTCCTTATATGGGGTGAGGGTACGGGTGTGCCCAGGGGTCAGGCAGAAGGAGTGGCTTAGGAGGTTTGCCCACCTCTTTGGTGGTGTTGAGTGCAGGGGGCATGCACAGTACCCTGCTTTTGCTCCTGGACCCTGTTTTTGCTCTCAGCTCTTCAGAAGTGGCAGTTGGGCTTTTTTGGTCTTCTTCTACCTTGTTGTCCATAATTTGCCCCAACTGCATATGCATGCAGTTACTTTTAGTCCCCTATAGTTTCTTTGTATTTTGTTGCTCAAGAAGACATTTGTTCAGGTGCAAGCACTGCAGCAAAGGGTCCCAGGTCCTAGCCTATCTCATAACTCAGATGGAGCTAAGTGAGCATGAAACTCAGACTTGGAATCCAAGTATAGGCTCGTGGCTCTCCCAAGCCTGAATCCAGAGCTTGGGAGTCATCACCTCTGGCTAGTCACAAAGGAAAGAAACCCAGAACCCTAATGAGAGTGCCTGGGAAGGGGAGAGGATGTAAGGACAGGGAAGGGAAGGGAAGGGGAGGGGAGGGGAGGGGAGGGGAGGGGAGGGGAGGGAGGGGAAGAGAAGCAGAGGAGGGAGAAGAGAGAGGAGGGGGAAGGAATGGAAGGAAAGAGGAAGGGAGAGAAGGGGGGAGGAGGGGAGGGGAGAGGAAGGAGAGGAGGAAGGGAGAGAAACTTTTTTCCTCCAAATCTTCACGCCCTCCTTCTCAGCACTTTGTGATACAGATTAACCTAAACTCTTTCTCAACAAATAATGGCTGGAGAAAGAGGGAAATTCATAAACACTGCCAATTTAATAAATTTTGTCTCCTTGCAGAGGAACATGTCCTAGCACTACGCCTCACACAATATATTGCTTAATAAAATAAAGGATGAATTATAAAATAGTTTGTAGGAAAAATACTTGTAAATGAAGTGCTATTGTCATAATCATCACCACATTACTCGGAGCTGTCCCTAGCGTGTGGTATCTTAGAGTCTCCAATCGGCCCTCCTTCACGCAACATTCCAAGGCTCTAGGAACCTCAAAATGAGCCTTAATGTTAGTCCAGAATTTACTCTGAGTCAATGCTGCCATTGTTTATTCCATAAACACTTGTGTCTACCATCAAGCAGAACAGAATTTTTAGGACTTCCCTGGTGGCACAGTGGTTAAGAATCTGCCTGCCAATGCAGGGGACATGGGTTTGATCCCTGGCCCAGGAAGATCCCACATGCCGCAGAGCAACTAAGCCCGTGTGCCACAACTACTGAGCCTGCGCTCTAGAGCCTATGCTCTGCAACAAGAGAAACCACCACAATGAGAAACACGCGCACCATAATGAAGGCCCAACACAGCCAAATACAAATAAATTAAATAAATAAATTTTTAAAAAAGAAAAAAAAGTTAAACAGAATAGTATTTTTAAATATTATTCTATGTATTTCTCATTCCGGGTAATTTGGTGGCTTGTGTTGCCCACCAGCCCTGTACCCTCAGAGTCTGAGTTATCCATGGCTTTGGGGTGGGGTGGGGTGGGGTGGAAGAGAAAACAAGGAATTAAGTTTTCCAAGAAGAAAAAGGCTTTGACATTCTATTTTAACTTTTTAAAATTCACAGAAAAGACAATAATCTTGAAAGCCCTGGTTTTCCAGGGCAAGAACCAGGCACTTGAGAAAATGAAAAAGTCTTTCTGGACTCCTTAGAGTAGGCAGGATAGAAAAGATGAAATGAAACAGTTTTCCTCTACTGGATAGGAGAAGCTCTAGGAATATCACAGAGAAAGAAATCAAGAAAATTAAATTAACATGTAAGTGAGTGTCCTGAGAGGACCCAGCCTGTCCCTTCCAGGGTACCCCTCCAGGGGGTTGTTTCCAGAATCCCAAGTGGGAAGAAGGGGCCCCATCAGAGGGGATGTATTCATCCCGCGGCACACACACATACAAACACATATGCACACACACACACAGACATTTCAACCCTGGAAATTTCAGAAGATCGTTGTGGTTAGCGAGAACTGAGTCAAGACACGAACTGGTTGGGCAGTGAGCAGGGTCACTTGGACTGAACCAGGAAGACAAACCACACATTACAGCAGCTACAGACACTGAGGCAACCAGTCGAGTGAGAACGATATCCCCAAACCAGGTGGGACCAACCACCACCCCACAGGCCAGGCAGGACCAGACGCCAGAACACAAATCACATGGGAACCTTCCCCACCTCGTGCTGTCCTGATTCCATGATTCCTGCACCATCCTAGGTAAGAGATGAGACAAGAACACTTGATAAGGAACAACGGTCCTGGTATAAATTTTGAATTGTAAAATACCTGAGTTTTCACTGTCTGAGTAATTAGTGAAAAGAGGCTGCATATTGAGCCAGAATTTGACTAAACTACATTTAATTGTCAAGAATAAGTCTTTCTGGGACGAGGGGAAGATGGCGGAACAGTAAGACGGAGAGATCACCTTCCTTCCCACAGATACACCAGAAATATATCTACACGTGGAACAACTCCTACAGAACACCTACTGAACGCTGGCAGAAGACCTCAGACCTCCCAAAAGGCAAGAAACTCCCCACGTACCTGGGTAGGGCAAAAGAAAAAAGAATAAACAGAGACAAAAGGATAGGGACGGTACCTGCACCAGTGGGAGGGAGCTGTGAAGGACGAAAGTTTTCCACACACTAGGAAGCCCCTTTGCGGGAGGAGACTGCGGGTGGCGGAGGGGGAAAGCTTCGGGGCTACGGAGGAGAGCACAGCAACAGGGGTGCGGAGGGCAAAGCGGAGAGATTCCCGCACAGAGGATCGGTGCCGACCCGCACTCACCAGCCCGAGAGGCTTGTCTGCTCACCCAACGGGGTGGGCGGGGCTGGGAGCTGAGGCTCGGGCTTCGGTCGGAGCGCAGGGAGAGGACTGCGGTTGGCGGCGTGAACACATCCTGCAGGGGGTTAGTGCACCACGGCTAGCCGGGAGGGAGTCCGGGGAAAAGTCTGGACCTGCCGAAGAGGCAAGAGACTTTTTCTTCCCTCTTTGTTTCCTGGTGCGCGAGGACAGGGGATTAAGAGCGCTGCTTAAAGGAGCTCCAGAGACGGGCGCGAGCCGCGGCTAAAAGCGCGGACCCCAGAGACGGGCATGAGACGCTAAGGCTGCTGCCGCCACCAAGAAGCCTGTGTGCGAGCACAGGTCACTATCCACACGCCCCTTCCAGGGAGCCTGTGCAGCCCGCCACTGCCAGGGTCCCAGGATCCAGGGACAACTTCCCCGGGAGAACGCACGGCACGCTTCAGGCTAGTGCAACGTCACGCCGGCCTCTGCCGCCGCAGGCTCGCCCTGCACTCCGTACCCCTCCCTCCCCCCGGCCTCAGTGAGCCAGAGTCCCCGAAGCAGCTGCTCCTTTAACCCCGTCCTGTCTGAGCGAAGAACAGATGCCCTCAGGCGACCTACACGCAGAGGTGGGGCCAAATCCAAAGCTGAGCCCCCGGGAGCTGTGAGAACAAAGAAGAGAAAGGGAAATCTCACCCAGCAGCCTCAGGAGCAGCAGATTAAAGCTCCACAATCAACTTGATGTACCCTGCATCTGTGGAATACCTGAATAGACAACGAATCATCCCAAATTAAGGAGGTGGAATTTGAGAGCAAGATTTATGATTTTTCCCCCTTTTCCTCTTTTTGTCAGTATGTATGTGTATTCTTCTGTGTAAGATTTTGTCTACTTAGCCTTGCTTCCACCAGTTGTCCTAGGGTTCTATCCGTCCTCTTTTTTTTAATTTTATTTTCTTCTTAAAAATTATTTTTTATTTTAATAACTTTATTTTACTTTATCTTCTCTCTTTCTTTCCTTCCTTCCCTCTTTTAGACAACGAATCATCCCAAATTGAGGAGGCGGAGTTTGAAAGCAAGATTTATGATTTTTTCCCCTTTTCCTCTTTTTGTGTGTGTATGTGTATGCTTCTGTGTGAGATTTTGTCTGTATAGCTTTGCTTCCACCATTTGTGCTAGGGTTCTATCCGTCCGTTTTATTTGTTTTGTTTTGTTTTTTAAATCTTTTTTCTTAATAATTATTTTTTATTTTAATAACTTTATTATATTTTATCTTACTTTATCTTCTTTCTTTCTTTTTTTCCTTCCTTCACTCCTTCCATCCTTACTTCCTCGCTCCCTCCCGCCTTCCTTTCTTTCTTTCTTTCTATCTTTCTACTTCTACTAATTCTTTCTTTCTACTTTTTTTCCCTTTTATTCTGAGCCGTGTGGATGAAAGGCTCTTGGTGCTACAGCCAGGAGTCAGTGCTGTGCCTCTGAGGTGGGAGAGCCAACTTCAGGACACTGGTCCACAAGAGACCTCCCAGCTCCACGTAATATCATACAGTGAAAATCTCCCAGAGATCTCCATCTTAACACCAGCAGCCAGCTTCACTCAATGACCAGCAAGCTACAGTGCTGGACACCTTATGCCAAACAACTAGCAAGACAGGAACACAACCCCACCCATTAGCAGAGAGACTGCCTAAAATCATAATAAGTCTACAGACACCCCAAAACACACCACCAGATGTGGACCTGCCCACCAGAAAGACAAGGTCCAGCCTCATCCACGAGAACACAGGCACTAGTCACCTCCACCAGGAAGCCCATGCAACCCATTGAACCAACCTTAGCCACTGGGGACAGACACCAAAAACAATGGGAACTACGAACCTGCAGCCTGCAAAAAGGAGACCCCAAACACAGTAAGATAACCAAAATGAGAAGACAGAAAAACACACAGCAGATGAAGGAGCAAGATAAAAACCCACAAGACTTAACACATGAAGAGGAAATAGGCAGTCTACCTGAAAAAGAATTCAGAATAATGATAGTAAAGATGATCCAAAATCTTGGAAATAGAATAGACAAAATGCAAGAAACGTTTAACAAGGACCTAGAAGAACTAAAGAGGAAACAAACAACGATGAACAATACAATAAGTGAAATGAAAAATATTCTAGAAGGGATCAATAGCAGAATAACTGAGGCAGAAGAACGGATAAGTGACCTGGAAGATAAAATAGTGGAAATAACTACTGGAGAGCAGAATAAAGAAAAAAGAATGAAAAGAACTGAGGACAGTCTCAGAGACCTCTGGAACAACATTAAATGCATCAACATTCGAATTATAGGGTTTCCAGAAGAAGAAGAGAAAAAGAAAGGGACTGAGAAAATATTTGAAGAGATTATAGTTGAAAACTTCCCTAATATGGGAAAGGAAATAGTTAATCAAGTCCAGGAAGCACAGAGAGTCCCATACAGGATAAATCCAAGGAGAAATCTGCCAAGACACATATTAATCAAACTGTCAAAAATTAAATACAAAAAAAACATTAAAAGCAGCAAGGGAAAAACAACAAATAACACAGAAGGGAATCCCCATAAGGTTAACAGCTGATCTTTCAGCAGAAACTCTGCAAGCCAGAAGGGAGTGGCAGGACATATTTAAAGTGATGAAGGAGAAAAATCTGCAACCAAGATTACTCTACCCAGCAAGGATCTCATTCAGATTTGATGGAGAAATTAAAACCTTTAGAGAAAAGCAAAAGCTGAGAGAGTTCAGCACCACCAAACCAGCTTTACAACAAATGCTAAAGGATCTTCTCTAGGCAAGAAACACAAGAGAAGGAAAAGACCTACAATAATGAACCAAAAACAATTAAGAAAATGGGAATAGGAACATACATATTGATAATTACCTTAAATGTAAATGGATTAAATGCTCCCACCAAAAGACACAGATTGGCTGAATGGATACAACAACAAGACCCATATATATGCTGTCTACAAGAGACCCACTTCAGACATAGAGACACATACAGACTGAAAGTGAGGGGATGGAAAAAGATATTCCATGCAAATGGAAACCAAAAGAAAGCTGGAGTGGCAATTCTCATATCAGACAAAATAGACTTTAAAATAAAGACTATTAGAAGAGACAAAGGGGGGGACCTTGAAGATGGCGGAAGAGTAAGACGCGGAGATCGCCTTCCTCCCCACGGATACACCAGAAATACATCCACACGTGGAACAACTCCTACAGAACTCCTACTGAAGGCTGGCAGAAGACCTCAGACCTCCCAAAAGGCAAGAAACTCCCCACGTAACTGGGTAGGGCAAAAGAAAAAACAGAGACAAAAGAATAAGGACGGCACCTGCACCAGTGGGAGAGAGCTGTGAAGGAGGAAAAGTTTCCACACACTAGGAAGCCCCTCCGCGGGCGGAGACTGCGGGAGGCAGAGGGGGTAGTTTCGGGACCGCGGAGTAGTGCACAGCGACGGGTGCGGAGGGCAAAGCGGGGAGATTCCTGCACAGACGATCGGTGCCGACCAGCACTCACCAACCCGAGAGGCTTGCTGCTCACCCACCGGGGCGGGCGGGGCTGCGAGCTGAGGCTCGGGTTTTGGTTTTGGACGGAGCTCAGGGAGAGGACTGGGGTTGGCAGCTTGAACATAGCCTGAAGGGGTTAGTGCACCACGACTAGCCGGGAGGGAGTTCGGGGAAAAGCCTGCACCGGCCGAAGAGGCAAGAGACTTTTTCTTCCCTCTTTGTCTCCTGGTGCGCGAGGAGAGGGGTTTAAGAGCGCTGCTTAAAGGAACTCCAGAGACGGGCGCGAGCCGCGGCTGAGGGCGCGAGCCCCCGAGACGGGCGCGAGCCGCGGCTGAAAGCGCAAACCCCAGAGACGGGCGCGAGCCGCGGCTGAGGGCGCGAGCCCCCGAGACGGGCGCAAGCCGCGGCTGAAAGCGCAAACCCCAGAGACGGGCGCGAGCCGCGGCTAAAACCGCGGACCCCAGAGACGGGCGGGAGACGCTAAGGCTGCTGCTGCCGCCACCAAGGGGCCTGTGTGCGAGCACAGGTCACTCTCCACACCCCTCTTCCGCGGAGCCTGTGTAGCCCGCCACTGCCAGGTTCCCGGGATCCAGGGACAACTTCCCCGGGAGTACGCACGGCGGGTCTCAGGCTGGTGCAACGTCACGCCGGCCTCTGCCGCAACGTCACGCTGCCTCTGCAGCTGCAGGCCCGCCCCGCACGTAGTGCCCCTCCTACCCCCATCCCCCAACCCCCGGCCTGAGTGAGCCGGAGGCCCCGAATCAGCGGCTCCTTTAACCCCGTCCTGGCTGAGCGAAAAAACAGACGCCCTCCAGCGACCTACACGCAGAGGCAGGGCCAAATCCAAAGCTGAGCTCCTGTGAGCTGTGAAAACAAAGAAGAGAAAGGGAAATCTCTCCCAGCAGCCACAGAAGCAGCGGATTAAAGCTCCACAATCAACTTGATATACCCTGCATCTGTGGAATACCTGAATAGACAAGGAATGATCCCAAATTGAAGAGGTGGAATTTAGGAGCGAAATCTATGATTTTTTTCCCTTTTCCTCTTTTTGTGAAGGTGTACGTGTATGCTCCTGTGTGACATCTAGTCTGTATACTCTAGCTTCCACCATTTGTCCTAGGGCTCTATCCGTCCATGACTTTTTTTTAAAAATTCTTTTTCTTAATAATTAAGTTTAATTGTAATAACTTTATTATACTTTACCTTCGTTCTTTCTTTCTTTCCTTCCTTCCCTCCCTCCTTTAGACAACGAATCACCCCAAATTGAGGAGGTGGTCTCAGGGAGCAGGATTTATGATTTTTCCCCCTTTACCTCTTTTTGTGAAGGTGTATGTGTATGCTTCTGTGTAAGATTTTCTCTGTATAGCTTTGCTTCCAACATTTGTCCTAAGGTTCTATCCGTCCCTTTTTTTTTTTCTAAATATTTTTTAATTCAATAACTATATTATACTTTATTTTATTTTTACTGTATCATCTTTCTTTCTGTCTTTTTTTCCTTCTTTCCCTCCTTCCTTCCTTCCTCCCTCCCTCCCTCCCTCCCTCCTTTCTTTCCTTCTTTGCTTCTTTCTTCCTTCCTTCCTTTCCTCCTTTCCTTCTTTCTTTCCTCATACTTCTACTAATTCTCTCTACTTTTTCTCCCTTTTATTCTGAGCCGTGTGGATGAAAGGCTCTTGGTGCTCCAGCCAGGAGTCAGGGCTCTGCCTCTGAGGTAGGAGAGCCAACTTCAGGTCACTGGTCAACAAGAGACCTCCCAGCTCCACATAATATTAAACAGCGGAAATCTCCCAGAGACCTCCATCTTAACACCAGCACCCAGCTTCACTCAACGACCAGCAAGCCACAGTGCTGGACAACCTATGCCAAACAACTAGCAAAACAGGAACACAACCCCACCCATTAGCAGAGAGGCTGCCTAAAATCATAATAAGGCCACAGACACCCCAAAACACACCACCAGACGTGAACCTGCCCACTAGAGAGACAAGATCCAGCCTCATCCAGCACAACACAGGCACTAGTCCCCTCCACCAGGAAGCCTACACAACCCACTGAAACAACCTTAGCCACTGGAGACAGACATCAAAAACAACGGGAACTACGAACCTGCAGCCTGCAAAAAGGAGACCCCAAACACAGTAAGATAAGCAAAATGAGAAGACAGAAAAACACACAGCAGATGAAGGAGCAAGATAAAAACCCACCAGACCTAACAAATGAAGAGGAAATAGGCAATCTACCTGAAAAAGAATTCAGAATAATGATAGTAAGGATGATCCGAAATCTTGGAAGTAGAATGGACAAAATGCAAGAAACAGTTAACAAGGACCTACAAGAACTAAAGATGAAACAAGCAACGATGAACAATGCAATAAATGAAATTAAAATCACTCTAGATAGGATCAATAGCAGAATAACTGAGGCAGAAGAACGGATAAGTGACCTGGAAGATAAAGTAGTGGAAATAACTACTGCAGAGCAGAATAAAGAAAAAAGAATGAAAAGAACTGAGGACAGTCTCAGAGACCTCTGGGACAACATGAAACGCACCAACATTCGAATTATAGGGGTTCCAGAAGAAGAAGAAAGAAAGAAAGGGACTGAGAAAATATTTGAAGAGATTATAGTTGAAAACTTCCCTAATATGGGAAAGGAAATAGTTAATCAAGTCCAGGAAGCACAGAGGGTCCCATACAGGATAAATACAAGGAGAAACACGCCAAGACACATATTAATCAAACTGTCAAAAATTAAATACAAAGAAAGCATATTAAAAGCAGCAAGGGAAAAACAACAAATAACACACAAGGGAATCCCCATAAGGTTAACAGCGGACCTCTCAGCAGAAACCCTACAAGCCAGAAGGGAGTGGCAGGACATACTGAAAGTGATGAAGGAGAATAGCCTGAAACCAAGACTACTCTACCCAGCAAGGATCTCATTCACATTTGATGGAGAAATTAAAACCTTTACAGACAAGCAAAAGCTGAGAGAGTTCAGCACCACCAAACCAGCTTTACAACAAATGCTAAAGGAACTTCTCTAGACACGAAACACAAGAGAAGGAAATGACCTATAGTAGCGAACCCAAAACAATATATAAAATGGAAATAGGAACATACATATCAATAATTACCTTAAATGTAAATGGACTAAATGCTCCCACCAAAAGACACAGATTGGCTGAATGGATACAAAAACAAGACCCTTATATATGCTGTCTACAAGAGACCCACTTCAGAACTAGAGACACATACAGACTGAAAGTAAGGGGATGGAAAAAGATATTCCATGCAAATGGAAACCAAAAGAAAGCTGGAGTAGCAATTCTCATATCAGACAAAATAGACTTTAAAATAAGGACTATTAAAAGGGACAAAGAAGGACACTACATAATGATCAAGGGATCGATCCAAGAAGAAGATATAACAATTGTAAATATTTATGCACCCAACATAGGAGCACCTCAATACATAAGGCAAATACTAACAACCATAAAAGGGGAGATCAACAGTAACACATTCATAGTAGGGGACTTTAACACCCCACTTTCACCCATGGACAGATCATCCAAAATGAAAATAAATAAGGAAACACAAGCTTTAAATGATACATTAAACAAGATGGACTTAATTGATATTTATAGGACACTCCATCCAAAAACAACAGAATACACATTTTTCTCAAGTGCTCATGGAACATTCTCCAGGATAGATCATATCTTGGGTCACAAATCAAGCCTTGGTAAATTTAAGAAAACTGAAATTGTATCAAGTATCTTTTCCGACCACAACGCCATGAGACTAGATATCGATTACAGGAAAAGATCTGTAAAAAATACAAACACATGGAGGCTAAACAATACACTACTTAATAATGAAGTGATCACTGAAGAAATCAAAGAGGAAATAAAAAAATACCTAGAAACAAATGACAATGGAGACACAACGACCCAAAACCTATGGGATGCAGCAAAAGCAGTTCTAAGGGGGAAGTTTATAGCAATACAAGCCCACCTTAAGAAGCAGGAAACATCTCGAATAAACAACCTAACCTTGCACCTCAAGCAATTAGAGAAAGAAGAACAAAAAAACCCCAAAGCTAGCAGAAGGAAAGAAATCATAAAAATCAGATCAGAAATAAATGAAAAAGAAATGAAGGAAACAATAGCAAAGATCAATAAAACTAAAAGCTGGTTCTTTGAGAAGATAAACAAAATAGATAAACCACTAGCCAGACTCATCAAGAAAAAAAGGGAGAAGACTCAAATCAATAGAATTAGAAATGAAAAAGGAGAAGTAACAACTGACACTGCAGAAATAAAAAAAACCATGAGCGATTACTACAAGCAACTCTATGCCAATAAAATGGACAACCTGGAAGAAATGGACAAATTCTTAGAAATGCACAACCTGCCAAGACTGAATCAGGAAGAAATAGAAAATATGAACAGACCAATCACAAGCACTGAAATTGAAACTGTGATTAAAAACCTTCCAACAAACAAAAGCCCAGGACCAGATGGCTTCACAGGTGAATTCTATCAAACGTTTAGAGAAGAGCTAACACCTATCCTTCTCAAACTCTTCCAAAATATAGCAGAGGGAGGAACACTCCCAAATTCCTTCTACGAAGCCACCATCACCTTGATACCAAAGCCAGACAAGGATGTCACAAAGAAAGAAAACTACAGGCCAATATCACTGATGAACATAGATGCAAAAATCCTCAACAAAATACTAGCAAACAGAATCCAACAGCACATTAAAAGGGTCATACACCATGATCAAGTGGGGTTTATTCCAGGAATGCAAGGATTCTTCAATATACGCAAATCTATCAATGTGATAAACTATATTAACAAATTGAAGGAGAAAAACCATATGATCATCTCAATAGATGCAGAGAAAGCTTTCGACAAAATTCAACACCCATTTATGATAAAAACCCTCCAGAAAGTAGGCATAGAGGGAACTTTCCTAAACATAATAAAAGCCATATATGACAAGCCCACAGCAAACATCATCCTCAATGGTGAAAAACTGAAAGCATTTCCACTAAAATCAGGAACAAGACAAGGTTGCCCACTCTCACCACTCTTATTCAACATAGTTTTGGAAGTTTTAGCCACAGCAATCAGAGAAGAAAAGGAAATAAAAGGAATCCAAATTGGAAAAGAAGAAGTAAAGCTGTCACTGTTTGCAGATGACATGATACTATACATAGAGAATCCTAAAGATGCTACCAGAAAACTACTAGAGCTAATCAATGAATTTGGTAAAGTAGCAGGATACAAAATTAATGCACAGAAATCTCTGGCATTCCTATATACTAATGATGAAAAATCTGAAAGTGAAATCAAGAAAACACTCCCATTTACCATTGCAACAAAAAGAATAAAATATCTAGGAATAAACCTACCTAAGGATACGAAAGACCTGTATGCAGAAAATTATAAGACACTGATGAAAGAAATTAAAGATGATACAAATAGATGGAGAGATATACCATGTTCTTGGATGGGAAGAATCAACATTGTGAAAATGACTCTACTACCCAAAGCAATCTACAGATTCAATGCAATCCCTATCAAACTACCACTGGCATTTTTCACAGAACTAGAACAAAAAATTTCGCAATTTGTATGGAAACACAAAAGACCCCGAATAGCCAAAGCAATCTTGAGAACGAAAAAAGGAGCTGGAGGAATAAGGCTCCCTGACTTCAGACTATATTACAAAGCAACAGTAATCAAGACAGTATGGTACTGGCACAAAAACAGAAAGATAGATCAGTGGAACAGGATAGAAAGCCCAGAGATAAACCCACGCACATATGGACACCTTATCTTTGATAAAGGAGGCAGGAATGTACAGTGGAGAAAGGACAGCCTCTTCAATAAATGGTGCTGGGAAAACTGGACAGGTACATGTAAAAGTATGAGATTAGATCACTCCCTAACACCATACACAAAAATAAGCTCAAAATGGATTAAAGACCTAAATGTAAGGCCAGAAACTATCAAACTCTTAGAAGAAAACATAGGAAGAACACTCTATGACATAAATCACAGCAAGATCCTTTCTGACCCACCTCCTAGAGTAATGGAAATAAAAACAAAAATAAACAAATGGGACCTAATGAAACTTCAAAGCTTTTGCACAGCAAAGGAAACCATAACCAAGACCAAAAGACAACCCTCAGAATGGGAGAAAACATTTGCAAATGAAGCAACTGACAAAGGATTAATCTCCAAAATTTACAAGCAGCTCATGCAGCTCAATAACAAAAATACAAACAACCCCATCCAAAAATGGGCAGAAGACCTAAATAGACATTTCTCCAAAGAAGATATACAGAATGCCAACAAACACATGAAAGAATGCTCAACATCATTAATCATTAGAGAAATGCAAATCAAAACTACAATGAGATATCATCTCACACCAGTCAGAATGGCCATCATCAAAAAATCAAGAAACAATAAATGCTGGAGAGGGTGTGGAGAAAAGGGGACACTCTTGCACTGCTGGTGGGAATGTGAATTGGTTCAGCCACTGTGGAGAACAGTATGGAGGTTCCTTAAAAAACTACAAATAGAATTACCAAATGACCCAGCAATCCCACTACTTGGCATATACCCTGAGAAAACCAAAATTCAAAGAGAGTCATGTACCAAAATGTTCATTGCAGCTCTATTTACAATAGACAGGACATGGAAACAACCTAAGCGCCCATCATCGGATGAATGGATAAAGAAGATGTGGCACATATACACAATGGAATATTACTCAGCCTTAAAAAGAAATGAAATTGAGCTATTTGTAATGAGATGGATAGACCTAGAATCTGTCATACAGAGTGAAGTAAGTCAGAAAGAAAAAGACAAATACCGTATGCTAACACATATATATGGAATTTAAGGGAAAAAAATGTCATGAAGAACCTAGGGGTAAGATAGGAATAAAGACGCAGACCTATTGGAGAACGGACTTAAGGATATGGGGAGGGGGAAGGGTGAGTTTTGACAGGGCGAGAGAGAGTCATGGACATATACACACTAACAAACGTAGTAAGGTAGATAGCTGGGGGGAAGCAGCCGCAAGGCACAGGGATATTAGCTCGGTGCTTTGTGACAGCCTGGAAGGGTGGGATGGGGAGAGTGGGAGGGAGGGAGACGCAAGAGGGAAGACATATGGGAACATATGTATATGTATAGCTGATTCACTTTGTTGTAAATCAGAAACTAACACACCATTGTAAAGCAATTATACCCCAATAAATATTTTTAAAAAAAAAAAAAAAAAAAAAAAGAAGAGACAAAGAAGGACACTACATAATGATCAAGGGATCGATCCAAGAACAAGATATAACAATTGTAAATATGTATGCACCCAACACAGGAGCACCTCAATACATAAGGCAAATACTAACAGCCATAAAAGAGGAAATGGACAGTAACACACTCATAGTAGGGGACTTTAACACCCCACTTTCACCCATGGACAGATCATCCAAAATGAAAATAAATAAGGAAACACAAGCTTTAAATGATACATTAAACAACATGGACTTAATTCACATTTATAGGACATTCCATCCAAAAACAACAGAATACACATTTTTCTCAAGTGCTCATGGAACATTCTCCAGGATAGATCATATCTTGGGTCACAAATCAAGCCTTGGTAAATTTAAGAAAATTGAAATTGTATCAAGTATCTTTTCCGACCACAACGCTATGAGACTAGATATCGATTACAGGAAAAGATCTGTAGAAAATACAAACACATGGAGGCTAAACAATACACTACTTAATAATGAAGTGATCACTGAAGAAATCAAAGAGGAAATCAAAAAATACCTAGAAACAAATGACAATGGAGACATGACGACCCAAAACCTATGGGATGCAGCAAAAGCAGTTCTAAGAGGGAAGTTTATAGCAATAAAATCCTACCTTAAGAAACAGGAAACATGTCGAATAAACAACCTAACCTTGCACCTAAAGCAATTAGAGAAAGAAGAACAAAAAAACCCCCCAATGTTAGCAGAAGGGAAGAAGTCATAAAAATCAGATCAGAAATAAATGAAAAAGAAATGAAGGATACGATAGCTAAGATCAATAAAACTAAAAGTTGATTCTTTGAGAAGATAAACAAAATTGATAAACCATTAGCCAGACTCATCACGAAATAAAAGGAGAATACTCAAAGCAATAGAATTAGAAATGAAAAAGGAGAAGTAACAACTAACACTGCAGAAATACAAAAGACCCTGAGAGATTAATACAAGCAACTCTATGCCAATAAAATGGACAGTCTGGAAGAAATGGGCAAATTCTTAAAAATGCACAATCTGCCAAGACTGAATCAGGAAGAAACAGAAAATATGAACAGACCAATCACAAGCACTGAAATTGAAACTGTGATTAAAAATCTTCCAACAAACAAAAGCCCAGGACCAGATGGCTTCACAGGCGAATTCCATCAAACATTTAGAGAAGAGCTAACACCTATCCTTCTCAAACTCTTCCAAAATATAGCAGAGGGAGGAACATTCCCAAACTCATTCTATGAGGCCACCATCGCCTTGATACCAAAACCAGACAAGGATGTCACAAAGAAAGAAAACTACAGGCCAATATCACTGATGAACATACTTGCAAAAGTCCTCAACAAAATACTAGCAAACAGAATCCAAGAGCACATTAAAAGGATCATACACCATGATCAAGTGGGGTTTATTCCAGGAATGCAAGGATTCTTCAATATACGCAAATCTATCAATGTGATAAACCATATTAACAAATTGAAGGAAAAAACCATATGATCATCTCAATAGATGCAGAGAAAGCTTTCAACAAAATTCAACACCCATTTATGATTAAAAAAAACCCTGCAGAACGTAGGCATAGAGGGAACTTTCCTCAACATAATAAAGGCCATATATGACAAACCCACAGCCAACATCGTCCTCAATGGTGAAAAACTGAAAGGATTTCCACTAAGATCAGGAACAAGACAAGGTTACCCACTCTCACCATTCTTATTCAACATAGTTTTGGAAGTTTTAGCCACAGCAATCAGAGAAGAAAAGGAAATAAAAGGAATCCAAATCAGAAAAGAAGAAGTAAAGCTGTCACTGTTTGCAGATGACATGATACTATACATAGAGAATCCTAAAGCTGCTGCTGGAAAACTACTAGAGCTAATGAATGAATTTGGTAAAGTAGCAGGATACAAAATTAATGCACAGAAATCTCTGGCATTCCTATACACTAATGATGAAAAATCTGAAAGTGAAATCAAGAAAACACTCCCATTTACCACTGCAACAAAAAGAATAAAATACCTAGGAATAAACCTACCCAAGGAGACAAAAGACCTGTATGCAGAAAATTATAAGACACTGATGAAAGAAATTAAAGATGATACAAATAGATGGAGAGATATACCATGTTCTTGGATTGGAAGAAACAACAGTGTGAAAATGACTCTACTACCCAAAGCAATCTACAGATTCAATGCAATCCCTATCAAACTACCACTGGCATTTTTCACAGAACTAGAACAAAAAATTTCACAATTTGTATGGAAACACAAAAGACCCCAAATAGCCAAAGCAATCTTGAGAACGAAGAATGGAGCTGGAGGAATCAGGCTCCCTGACTTCAGACTATACTACAAAACTACAGTAAATAAGACAGTATGGTACTGGCACAAAAACAGAAAGATAGATCGATGGAACAAGATAGAAAGCCCACGCACATATGGTCACCTTATCTTTGATAAAGGAGGCAGGAATGTACAGTGGAGAAAGGACAGCCTCTTCAATAAGTGCTGCTGGGAAAACTAGACAGGTACATGTAAAAGTATGAGAATAGATCACTCCCTAACACCATACACAAAAATAAGCTCAAAATGGAATAAAGACCTAAATGTAAGGCCAGATACTGTCAAACTCTTAGAGGAAAACATAGGCAGAACACTCTATGGCATAAATCACAGCAAGATCCTTTTTGGCCCACCTCCTAGAGAAATGGAAAGAAAAACAAAAAACAAATGGGACCTAATGAAACTTCAAAGCTTTTGCACAGCAAAGGAAACCATAAACAAGACCAAAAGACAACCCTCAGAATGGGAGAAAATATTTGCAAATGAAGCAACTGACAAAGGATTAATCTCCAAAATTTATAAGCAGCTCATGCAGCTCAAAAACAAAAAAACAAACAATCCAATCCAAAATTGGGCAGAAGACCTAAATAGACATTTCTCCAAAGAAGATATACAGACTTCCAACAAACACATGAAAGAATGCTCAACGTCATTAATCATTAGAGAAATGCAAATCAAAACTACAATGAGATATCATCTCACACCAGTCAGAATGGCCATCATCAAAATATCTAGAAACAATAAATGCTGGAGAGGGTGTGGAGAAAAGGGAACACTCTTGCACTGCTGGTGGGAATGTGAATTGGTACAACCACTATGGAGAACAGTATAGAGGTTCCTTAAAAAACTACAAATAGAGCTACCATATGACCCAGCAATCCCACTACTGGGCATATACCCTGAGGAAATGAAAATTCAAAAAGAATCATGTACCAAAATATTCATTGCAGCTCTATTTACAATAGCCCGGAGATGGAAACAACCGAAGTGTCCATCATTGGATAAATAAATAAAGAAGATGTGGCACATATGTACAATGGAATATTACTGAGCCATAAAAAGAAATGAAATTGAGCTAGTTGTAATGAGGTGGATAGACCTAGAGTCTGTCATACAGAGTGAAGTAAGTCAGAAAGAGAAAGACAAATACCGTGTGATAACACATATATATGGAATTTAAGGGAAAAAAATGTCATGAAGAACCTAGGGGTAAGACAGGAATAAAGACACAGACCTCCTAGAGAATGGACTTGAGGATATGGGGAGGGGGAAGGGTAAGTAGTGACAAAGCAAGAGACAGGCATGGACATATATACACTACCAAACGTATGGTAGATAGCTAGTGGGAAGAAGCCGCATAGCACAGGTGGATCAGCTCAGTGCTTTGTGACCGCCTGGAGGGGTGGGATAGGGAGGGTGGGAGGGAGGGAGACACAAGAGGGACGAGATATGGGGACATATGTATAACTGATTCACTTTGTTATAAAAAAGAAACTAACATACTATTGTAAAGCAATTATACTCCAATAAAGATGTAAAAAAAAAACTGTAAATAAAAAAATAAAGAATAAGACTTTCCACAATAGCAAAAAAATGATGGCTAATGACAGGTACAGAAAAACAATATCACAGTTAGCATGTCTGAGGTGTGACTGAACTTCAAATCCACCACAGGTCTTGGTTTTGAGCAACGATGAGAGCAAAGCAGAGGAAATCTCTATTCCTTATGGAGCTTATAGTCCAGTGGGAAAGCAGTCATGAAACAGGCAACCCCACTATAATTATGGGACAGCAGCTGTGCTTGGTGCCATGAAGTCCGCGTACAGGGAGGAAAGAGAGGAAGACCCCTGTCCCAAATCATCAGTCCTGCCTACCCATTGTGATGTTGGAAATGCAACATTTAGAAATGAATTCTATTCATTAATCACTGCTTTTCTCTCTCAATCCTCTTCAAAATGCAAAGACCTGTGGGAGGGGTTACTCATGAAGTTGCTAACCTTTCCATTTTGAGACTTTAATCGCTCTTATTCTATTTAAAGATCAAAAAGCAGGAAAGCTCCCAAATGCTACTGGGGAGAGCAGGGAGGAGCATCAAGCAGGAACACGCAGGGTTGGAGGTTCCCACAACAGACCTGTTTGGCAATATTGCCCACGGTTGCTTCGCCCTGGACAATGGCATTTGGATCTTAGCAGAAGTATAAAGTGATCCTGTGGGTAGGATCTGATGCCTTGTAAACTAGGGTAGTGTAGAGAGCACCTAGCTGTCATGATAGCTCTGACCCCTGGAAAGAAGTTGGGCTCTTTTCTCAACTCAAGGGACCTCAGCTTTCATCTTAGTGCCCAGTGGGAAGCAGGACCCTTCTCCCAATGAGGACAGAAGACCCAGGTAGCCAGAAACCCCTCCCACTTCCAAGAAGGAGCATGGCGTTGTGGTTAAATCCATTGCTCTGAAGTCCAACAAAACTCAAACTCAGCCACTTACCAAATGAGGGACTTTGGGCAAGTTACTTGACTGCTCTGAACGTTCAGTCTCTCATCTACAAAATGGGACTGATAAACATAGCTAGCTATCTCATGGGTCATTGTGAGATCACATGAGATACCGTATGCAACACACTTTCCACAGTTACCTGTTATTTACCAGAGGGACAGTGGTGTGAAGCCACTCACAGCCACCCGGGGAGGGTGAAGTTATCTGGACCAATGCTGCCCAGAATCAGGAACACCTGGGTGCTTGTTAGACCCAGGCCCCACCCCAGGCCTGTGGGATCAGAATCTCTGGGAATCTGTGTTTTAGCAAACTTTCCAAGTGACTTTTACACACGCTTAGTTTTGAGAAGCACAGCACCGTAATCACAGATAGACCTGAAGTCAGAGGCAGAGTGTCTTAGGCAAGTCCTTCCTTCTCCAGAGGCAGTGATACCTGTCTGAGATATCTTGCAAGATTGATGAGAACATTCTATAATATGCCCAAAAGGGCTTTGCAATGTGTCAAACAACATGGAAGTGGACGAGAGCATGATTATTCCCTGCATTTGTAACAGGACCCTTTAAAAGGAAGACAGCCAAGTTCTTGGCTTTCCTTCCTGGCTCTTGACAAAACCTCCTACTGCTCTCGGAGGACTCAAGAATGTTGACCCAGAATTCCCTGCGTGTTCTCTTGGAAAAGCAAGCTACTTCTGACAGCTAAAGCTGTACACAGCGTATCATAAAATCCCTGCAGCTCAGACCTGACAATTATTCCCTCTGTTTCCTGACCTGCACAGACTGCCCAGCACGGCGGGGCTCTCTGTGTCTCAGGAGCTTTCTGCGGATGGAGCACAGCTTTCAGGGGCCCCAGGATTTGAATCAAGACCAGTGAATGGGTAGAAGCGACAGAGTCAGGTTTCATGCCCAAATAAGGAAGAACTTTGCAACCATCAGAAAGCAGCATGAACTTCCCTGGGAGGTGGAGGGTGAGATCCCCGACCCTGGAGATGGGCATTCACAGACATGAAACTATTTTATGATTTCCCGTCCTACTCCACTCTCCTACTTTCAGTGTGCTCTGCCTGACATCTGAGGGGCCTCCTTCTAAGGATTTACCTTTCTTTCATTTAGTTGATACTTACTCATCACCTGCCACGTGTCAGGCACTGTCCTAGACATCAGCATGAAGGATCCTGCTTTCATGGAGCTTCTGGCCCAATGGGCAGTTTCGACTGGGTGAGCAGGGGAAGGCCTCTCTGCACAGGTGGTATTTTCGACTGAAATCTACAACACAGGAAGGAGCCAGCCATGGGACAACCATTTGGACAAGCATTTCAGGCCAAGGGGACAACTGATGGTGAGGCAGGGCCTGTGCAGGAACCTGCAACACAGTGAGTTGGGGTGAGTGACAAGAGGAAGGGAAGGAGAAAAAGTCAGGAAGGGATCAGATCCAGTGGGGAAGGCTTTGTGAGCCAGTGTGACAGGTGAGGATTTTTTTTTTTTCCTTTCTTTCTTCTTTGCAGCACTTAAACAGGCCTGCTCATTGCCAGACTCATCAAAAATTTCTTTGTCAAGCACCTGCTTCCCGCTATAAGCCTCGGGGAGCCAGGTCCTGTCCTCCCATCCAGCTGCTGCTTCCTCTAAACATTCTCAAGTCTGGCCCTCACTTTCAGCATCTCTGAAGGTCTCATATTTGAGAGATGATTGCTTACATGATTGCTTACCTTCTGAGCCACTAGCTGGTTACAAAACCAAAGTCCTTTTTTTTTTCTGTCTCTTCCGTGTGATGAAACACAGATGTGTATTGGATATGGGTCTAAACACAACTGGGGAACAGCAAACCCTATCTGTGTGGGGCACCAACATAGCACAGTGGCTAAGGCACAGGGCCTAGAGCCCGAATGCCTGGCTTTCAATGCAGGTTCCTTCTTACTTACCAGCAGTGTGACCTTGGGCAAGCCACTTAGCTCTCAGAGCCTCAGTTTTGCTGTATGTAAAATGAAGAAAGTGACAGTCCCTGCTTCATGCGATGGTGAGTACACACTGATATTTTACGTGTATAGAACTTAGAACAGAGGCTGACACTTAGTAAGTGCTTAATAAATACAAAACCTTATTTGGCCCAAACTTTGGCTCTTTGTGAGTTTTAACATTGGTTCAACACTGGACAAATATTTGTTGAGTATGTGCTATGTAATAGGCACTCTGCTAGGCATGCTTTCAGAAAGAGCTTTGGGCTGGAAGTCAGAAGACCTGAGTTCAGTTTTCCTAGGAGCTGATCAACCTCACCATCTCTTGTCCTCAGGTTTCTTCCCCTTTAAAGGTGGACCCTGGGGACACCTGACTTGCAAGGCTCCCCTGGTCCTGGCCTGCCTAGATGACCACCCTCGTGAGAACCAAGCCCACAGTCCTCCCCAAGCAGGGCCAACCCCTCCAGCCATTCACCTCCACCAGGTCCCCCGTGTGCAAGCACACGCCCTGGAGAGAAGTGGGCCTGATCACTGTCTCGTGCTCGCCATAAAATATTGATTGGGGAATTTAAAATTTCGAAATGATTTAGGAGCCCCAGACGAGGACATAATGTGCTGTGCCCAGCTGGGTTATGAGCCATCTATCTCCTGTCAGCAAGCAGCAAGAAACTGACAGAATCAATGCAGACGCGTCTGAAGACAGACTTAACTCATTTCCTTCCTCACCCACCCCTTCCCCGGGCTATGGTTGGAGTGGGTCAGCCCTCGAGGTCAGCCCCAAAGCTGGGGCCTGGACGCCCATCTGCCCAGGTGCTGCCTGTTTTCACTCCCTCCATTGGCTGAGGCTGGCACTTTTGCTAATGCGTCAGAAAAATTAAGGAATCTAACAGTATTGTATCACACCTCCGTGAATGTAACATATCTTGTACCTGCTTTATGATACATAGTAGTGACCGTGCTTTATCAGATCTCTTTATAATGATGTTATTCTGGAAGGTTTTCTTTCCATACGATGATTGAGAAGCTAATAAAAAAAATGGTACCAGGTACCCTACCCAGTAACGGAACTTTGCTGTTTTCTGATGTTTTGGTTTTTACCTTTTTTTCTTTTAATGGAGCGTGCTGGATGTCTCTATAATTTTGTTCAGATGACTGCAGAACCTGGAAAAGCGGTTGCTGCTCTTGAGGCATGACATACTGCTATTGGTCTTTTTATATAAATAAATAAATACACATATACACATATATATAATTTGAAATTTTGGAAATTTTAGCTGTGCTGTCAACTTTGGAAAATTATTCCAGTTGTACCGTGTTGCGTTGGCATTGTGCAGAAATTAACAGCCATATTGGTTTAGAAATGTTAAACATTTTTTTCCATCTGTACAGGGGTAGCACACTGTATTAAATATGAAAGGTCTTATCTACATGGGTTTGATTACAGAAACTAATAAGGTATTCTCTAAATTAAAAACAAAAAGAAATATTAAGGAATCTAGAACTTCTACTCTTCTTTCCCTCTCTAATGGTCTAAACAGTGTCTTCTGGCCTGTGTCCTGAAAGGAAAATCATAATAGTAGCTTCCTTATATTTAGCTCCAAGAATCTCATAAGAATCATCATTACTTAACTTCTTAGAGCCTCAGTTTCCTTATCTGTGAAAGGAAGGGGGTAATGATACCTTCCTCATAGAGTTACATCAGATTAAAGCAGATGCATTGTGAATATACTTAATGCCACTGACTTGCACACTTAAAAATGTCTAAAAGGGCAAATTTCATGTTATGTATGTTTTAAAATAACAAGCTTAAAGCAGACAAATGACATTGCCAGCACATAAAAGGCTCCCCATAAATGGCACCTGCTGAGAAGACTGGGATGCAGAGAGTAACAAGTAGCATATTGGAGGTAAGGAGTTTCAAAGCAACAGAGCTGGTATTTGAACCCAGGTCTGCCCAATGCTGAAACGGGAGCCCTGTCCTCCAAGCTATGCTGTGTCACAGAAGAACAGGTGCGCTGCAGGGAGGTCTTATTCATCTGTGTTTGCCAGGTCCGCCCACTGCCTGACCAGCATCCTAGGTCAGGCTTGCATTACTCAGTGAGGTTAATAAATGTGTCGCTCCCAGGGAGTGGCTTTGTTCCTTCCTGCCTCACACACGGTTCTATGCACCGGAAGCATTTATTAAACTCGTTGAGAGGCTTGAATCGGAATTTAATCTTTCTAGTTAAACAATGGTGTGTGCCGCAGCCCAACAGAATTACTTGTTTAATCTTATCCTTGCACGCCTACCCAGCCTAAGGCAACCGGCTAACCCCAGGAGCAGCGTGACATCTCAAGATTTAGGATGCTAAGGAGTGGCTCTGTAAAGGACTTACTTACTATATCAAGAAAAAGCCCATCTGGAGGTCTTTTTTAACTCAGGATTTTTTTTTTTCATGATAAATTTATCTTCCTAAAGGCATACGTACCAAAGCCACTTTTACCCAAGGCTGTGTTGAGCCCCTTCACAGTAGAAGATATAGACCTATTCTCTGGTTTCCCACTCCAAGCTTAATATTTTAGCATGGTCTTTGCTTGATTATAATCTATCTTTCATTCAAACCCCTCCTGCAGTCTGTCATTTCTTTGAGTACCTGGTACATGCCAGGCAATGGGGCCTATTTGGAGAGATAACTAAGACAGAGTCTTTACCCGCAGAGGAATCACAGTCTAGCAGAAGAGACAAACGGGAACACAGAAGAGGACAATACAGCAATTCAGGGGCACCAGTGCACGGAACGGTTCATTCTCTCTGCATCCTAAGCAGTGGGACCTGAGTGAACTGAGTGAGGAAAAGCATTCCAGACCTGGCACAGCGCAGTGGCATGAAGCTGAAGAACAGGGTGGCCGATTAAGGAACTGAGTGGCGTTCGGCAAAGCAAGAGCATAGGCTGTGGGTCGGGATGGTGGGGTGGGAATGTGAAGCCAAATACAGTTGCTTTGGTTGCTGGCAGCCCAGTCTGGAAGGCTTAGTAGGGCTTGTAAAAGGATTCTGATTTTTATCATAATAGTCGTCATTAGCTGCCATTTATTAAGATAGCACGTCAGGCACTTTGCATGTATTATTTCCTTTTACCCTCACACTCATCCCTACAAAGTAGATATTATTTTCCCATTTTTCGGGTAATGAAATTGTGGCTCAAGGAAGTAGGCACTGGGGAATAATTTTACAGGGCGGTAACATGGTTTAGTGTATACTTTAGAGAGATCACTCAAGTGGAGAAGAGATTACCAGAGTGTAAATGTGAAGGCAGAGAAACCAATTAGGAAACCATTATAATAGTCCGGGTGCAAAGTGTTAATGGCCCAAATTAAAGCAGCAGAGGAGAGATTAGAGAATTGGTGGGGGGAAGGGGGCATAAGGAGTACATTTTGCATTTCCAGGCGTTTTTCTTGAATTTTCATTTGTGGAGTTCAAAGACAGGGCATTGCCTCTGCTTATACTCTCAGGTCAGAGGTTAGACATGTGGGGTTTCTACAAGGTAGGAACAGAGATGAAGGAGAAAATGCATAGTAGCCAGATCTCTTCTTCACTGCTTCTGTCAATCATAGAATGCCAGGAACAAGGGGGGCACTGCTGTCAGTGAGGATGTGTTTATTTTGCTTCTATTTGGTGAAGGGCTGTGTTCTTTCATTTTCCTGTATTTTTCCAAGTCCATGGCAGAAAAACCAAGACTCACCTCTGATGCTAAGAAACTGTGCTCTAATAGGCCCATAAGCATATCTTGGAAGTTCATGAACTCCAGGAAGATCCTCTTTCCTTCTTAGATATCATAAAATAAAATAAACTGGATAGAGAAAGCAATTCATTTATAAAATATCTTGCAAAGAATGGTGTGCTAGATTGTATTATTGTTCTCAATTGTTCACTCTCCCTTTTGTAAGAGAGATATACATCCCTGCCCACTGCCAAGCGATTTCAGAAACTCCCTGTGAGAGGAGTAACTCCCCTGCCCCCAATGACTGCAAGCTACATGAGAATTGCTTTGGCCAACTGAATGTGAACCGAATGCCACATTCTACATACTATTGTGTGATTCGTCCATATCTCTTTTTCATTTTCCATAGTAACAGTTATCCCAAATGGTGGCTGTTTCTTCAACCTAGATTCTTAAAGGAAGAAGATATTTGGAGCAGGAGCAGTGCTATTCCAACCCACAGCCAATACGAAATGTAATCAAGAAATAAATTTTTGTTGTAAGCCACTGAGATGTAGGGGTTTCTTGTTACTGTAACATAACCTAATGAAAACTGACAAATACAGGTGGGAATCTGTTCATACAAGTCTCCAAGAAACAGGCATGTGGAGCTTGAACACTTAAGACTTTGCCAGCCACAATGGAACTTGTGGACAAGTGATTAAAAGAAAGGGGGCATTCATTCTTTCCAAAATCATGGCCCATGTAGACCAATGACACAGTTTCCTGGCTTGCATTCACTGCACAAAATCTCTCACAAATGACTTCTGATCATCATCTTTCTGCTAAGAGGAGACACTGGTAGGGTTTCCAAATTCCCTGAATTGAAATTATTCAGTTGGAGTTTAATATTGAGTAAATCCAGAAAATAAGATTGAGCTAGCTGATTTCATGCTTTAAATTCTTTTCATTTCCAAACCTGACCATTTCCATCTGTAAAACGCCAAGGCAGTTGTGGACCATCTGCCTCTTAAGTTTCTGCAGTAGCACTTAAAGCAGACAATGCTTTTTGCCTGAGGAAAGTTATCTTCTTTTTTGTGTTAGCTTATCTAAGAGAGACAAAGAGAGAGTTCTTGTATTATCCAGAGGAAGACATTGCTAGAAGGGTTTTCGTAGATTATTTGAGCTTCCTTTTCAGACAAGAGAAAATTGAAGATGTAATATGACTTAGGCATAGCAGTTGGCACATAATAGATGCTCAATAAATAACCACTGAATAAATGGATAAATTGAAAATTGAATAAAAGCTCATCTCAATTGCAGATGGCTGGCCTGGCCCTAATTAGACATTGTACACCATGTCAAATGCACTTTTCATGAGGATGAACTGTGTTTTATCATTTATTCATTAGTCTGTTCAATATTCAGATTGTATTGAGCCACTCTTGTGTGCTAGGTATAATGCTGGACACAGGGAAGACAAAGAGGACTTGGGCAGGTGTCAGTCTCCGCCCTCCAAGAGCATTGTCTATTCTGAGCCCGTCCCCACTCTACTGTCCTCACCAATATCACCTGGGTGTTCTATTTCTTTAATTCTTCAGTGTTCCTCCCTTGACAAAGGAAAAGTTACTACTGGTATGCTAGTCATTTTGATGTGTTAATTCCCAAACTTCTGGGCATATGGATCCATTTACATTCTTAAAAATTTATTAAGGATCCCCAAAGGCTTTTGTTTAATGCTAACTCTTTTACATTTTCCATAAGAATTGTTAATGCTCACAATATTTACCATATTCAAAATTTTAAACAAGAAATGTTTACAATATTGATTTATTCATTCATTTAAATATTATTGTAATAAACCCATATGTTAACATAAATAACATTTTTTAAATTATATTTTTCAAATAAAAAGAATTTTCGTGAAAAGAATGACACTGTTTTGCATTTTTTCAAATATCTTTAATGCCTGGTTTAAAGAAAGTAACTAGAATCTCATATCTGCTCCTGCATTAAGTCTCTTGAGATATCATACCACATAGCCTCTGGAAAACTCTACTGTACATCATGAGAATATGGAAGTGGAAAAAGCAAATAATGTGTTAATATTATTTTGAACATAGTTTTGATTTCTTGGACCCATTGGTAGGTCTTATGGACCTCCCAAGGATCCCTGGACTACACTTAGAGATCTGAATATAATCTAATCATCTGGGACTTCCCTGGTGGCACAGTGGTTAAGAATCTGCCTGCCAATGCCGGGGGACACGGGTTTGAGCCCTGGTCTGGGAAGATCCCACATGTCGTGGAGCAACTAAGCCTGTGCACCACAAACTACTGAGCCTGCGCTCTAGAGCCCATGAGCCACAACTACTGAGCCCACGTGCCACAACTACTGAAGCCCGCACACCTAGAGCTCGTGCTCCTTAACAAGAGAAGCCACCGCAACGAGAAGCCTGCACACCACAATGAAGAGTAGCCCCCACTTGACGCAACTAGAGAAAAGCCTGCACACAGCAGCAAAGACCCAATGCAGCCAAAAATAAATAAATTAATAAGTAAATTAATTAATTAAAAAAAATCTAATCATCCTTTGAAATGGGAAAGAAAAAAAGAGGGAAATTGGAAATGGAAATGCTAATATCTGGGCGTGTCAAACCTCTGAACAGATGCCCATGCGGGATGTAGAAAGTCAAGTTGAGACCTAGCCTCCTCTATAGGCACTTAATTATTTTTTTAAGATTAGACAGCTACTCCCCCGGAACTCTTAGTACTCTTTACATCAGGTCCCATGAAATTTAAGGCAGGGTCATTACTACACCAGTGTTTTCTCTCCATTAATTCTGTTTGGTCCTTTTGAGTACCAAATGACTCACAAGGGTAAAGGAAGTTGGTTTAAAGGAAAAGATACAAACAATTACCCCTACACTAATTCCATGTCAAATAAATACTGTCACCTTTGTGCTAGTGAAGCAAGAATAATTCACCCCCAAAAAACATTTCTAAGCCTATGAAAACTTTCTTTTGTGTATATATTAACCCGCTTATACCAAAAAAGATTTGTGGGAAATTATAAAATATGCAAAATACAGAATAATAAAAATAAAGATAACAACATTAAAATAATCAATATCTAACAGTAAATGAAGCCAGGGAGTGATAATAGAAACGCAAGACAAAAAGCCCTGCACAGTTATTTAAATCATTTAAATTTGATGTCCAGATTCTTTTTACCCCTAGCAAAGGCAGAAACACAATTAGCTACAAGATCACTTATATGCTAACTTCATCTAACATAGCTTTAGTGGCACTGAAACTGTGGGTCCTCATAGATGGGACAGTGAGTAACATAGAGAAAATACATTCTTATAACTTATACACTTCTTATAACTTACATAACAGTAAGGCATTTAGACCGCAAATTTAATGTCTATAATATGTTGAGGGTTTCGTGATTCTTGGTAATTCCAAAACTACTGGTACAAAGATTTTCAGTGGTTTTTCACCTTCAGTGATTCACATCCACACTCCCTAAGCCAGTGTTCAGGACCCCAACCCAACTTCCTGAAGTTATCTTTCACTGCACTCCCACTCAAACCCTCTACCCCAGACAGGCCACTATAGTCATTCTTTCAAACTCTGATTCCTGCTTCCATGTTTTTGTCTATACCATTTCTCCCACTGAGTGAGCACACAGTAGGTCTTTATTACTTTAGTGCTTAGGCTATGATCAGAAATATATATATGAGTAACCAGTCTTATCCTCTTTAAACTCTTTCTCACTCATTTTGGTTGTTTGCTTTGCTTGTTGTTGTTGTTTCAGGAAAACTAGGATGGAATGGAACAAGTCATGTGGACAAGGACAACACATCTATGACTCATTTGGTGGCTCTATACAGCATACTCTCCCACCCCTTCCCCTTCCCTCTCCCTGGCTCATTGACTAAATTTCATGGAATGTGGTCATTCATTCCCTCATTCATTCGTTCAACAAAGATTTAGGAGTCAGCTGCCATTCTGAGCCATGAGAATATAGCAATGAGTGAGAAAGACCTAATCCCAGTCCATACAGACAAAAATTCAAGTAAACAAAAAAATTGCAAGTTATAATTAATGCTATAAAAGTCAAAACTAAAGACTGAGATTGAAATTAGCGTTTTAGATAGGGGAGTCCAAGAAAGCATCCTTGAAGAGTGATACTTAAGCTAAGATCTAAAAAACAAGAGAGAGCTGTCACATGAAAATGGGGAAAGAACATTCAGATGAAAAAATGTGAATCAATTTCCTCATCAGTTAAACAGAAGAATAACAGATCCTATCTCATGTGTGTGATATGAGAATTTAATGTGTTAATCCATGAAAAGCACTTAGAACTGGCCTGGTCTACAGTAAATGCCATTAAGTTAGTGATGTAAATTACCATTCCAGGCAAAGGGGACAGCATATGCAAAACCCTGACGTGTAAGGGAGTACGATATGTTCAAGGGACTGAAAGAAGAGTGTCATGACTAAAGTACGATAAATAAGGAGAAAAGTCTAGTAAGAAAAGATTAGAGAGCTAAGGGCCAGAGCAATCATGGCCTGCACATGATAGGAACTTAAGTTTTGTTCTAGAAGCAATGTGGAAATTTGGAGGGTTTTGAGCAGGGAAGCTGCTGCTATGGGCAGAATGAACTGTAATACCAAGTGAGACTGAAAGAAGAAAAATCAATCAGGAGGCAGCTGCAGTAGTCCAGTTGGAAGATGATGTAGGCCATGACTAAGAATAGCAATGGACATAGCAAAGTATATTGTAGAATTTGGGTTGACAGGACTTGATGATGGATATGATGTTCAGGAGTTGGGAAACAGGCACCAAGGGTACCTTTCTGGAATTACTCAGTTGAAAATGTCTGCAAGTAGCAATGTCAAGGAGACAGTTGGATTTATAAGTTTAGAACTCAGAAGAGATGGTGAGAGAGAAAAACACAAATATTGGAGACATCAGTGTAAACGTTGCTCTTAAATACATGCAACCTGAGTAGATTGGCTAGGAGGAGACTTTGGAGATACAAAGCAGAGGAGCCAAGGTCAAGCTTTGAAGAATCTCAACGTTTAGAGGTTAGGTGGAAGAGAAAGAGCCAGCCAAGGAGACCGGGGAGGCATGGTCAAGTGAGGTCAGAGAAGAGTCAGAAAAAGAAGAATTTTCACAGAAACCAAGAAAAGAAATGTTTCAAGAAGGAGGAGATAGTAAGATTGCCCCAATATATTTTGAGGTCAAACAAGATGAGAGGACTTCCCTGGTGGTCCTGTGGTACAGAATCTGCCTTCCAATGCAGGGGATGCGGCTTCAATCCCTGGTCGGGGAACTAAGATCCCACATGCCGTGGGGCAGCTAAGCCCATGTGCCATGACTATTGAGCTCGTGTGCCTCAACTAGAGAGCCTGTGTGCTACAAACTACAGAGCCCACGTGCCCTGGAGCCACAAGTAGAGAGAGAAAACCTGCACGCCACAACTAGAGAGAAGCCTGCGTGCCACAACAAAAGATGCCACACACAACAACCAAGATCCTGTGTGTGGCAACTAAGACCTGACGCAGCCAAAAAAAAAAAACCAGATGAGAAAAGAAAGTGACTGGATGTGGGAACATGGAGGTCATTTGTAATCTTGGCAAAATTGTGTTCCATCAATTGGTAGAGTCAGAAGCTTGACTTGAGTAGGTTGATGACAGACTGGGAGGTAAAGACATGGAAACAATGTGTTTAGACAATTCTTTTGAGAAGTCTGTATTAGAGCATATCAGAGAAATGGAAGAATGGTTGGAGTCAAGGAAGCAGGTCTGCCATGACTGACCACTGGTATTTACAGGGAATGAACTTTGGTTTCCATGATTTTACCTCAGAAATTCTAAGCTCTGTCTCCAAAGCCCAAATGCGTTGTCTTTTGTCCCCTAAGAGGGAGCATGACATTGTAGGAAAAAACTGACTGGTCTTGTCAATAATCTCACCAGGGCGTTCCTCCTGATTTCCACCCCACCCCCAACCCCTCTCTGACTATTGTTTTCCTTTTCTAGCCTCAGTAGAACATCCCTAAGGTTCCCCCATCCCAATATCAAAATAACCTATGATATAATCAATATATTAATTCTTGGCTGGAAGATTTGTGTTCCGTATGTCCTCATCCCCACCTGAATGCTGCAACATTCCCCTGTTTCACCTGGATGCAGAGTAAATCATTAAGTTTCAATGCACCAAAGCAGTGTTCATTTAGATACACGCTACAGTGAGCCAAATATACTCGTTTAAACGTCAATAAACCTGACCTCCAACTGAGCTCATTTGTGCGGAGGGAGGTGGGATGGATGTGAGGGACATCACTGAACCCCGTAAGCTCCCAAGATGTTATTAAAGAAGAGGAAGCACCAACCTCCCACCAATAGTTCCTAAATGTGATCACTTTCAATTTGTTCAATGCAGCGGATAAGTGATATACAGATTTGAGGCTTGGAATAAATCATAACGAGAATTCTAATGCTCTAATGTTCTAGCAGGAACTGAGAGCGCCCATCTCCATCCGACCCCGCTGAATTATGTCACTTGAACCCAGCATGGCTGGGTAGTCTGCAAGTATTCAAAACCAGCAAATCTGTGAAAAGCAACGTCTACTTCTATCACCAACTGACCAAAACTCCAACGGTCCTCCAACCTCCAACTGCTGCTCGGTTGTTGATTTTTTTTCTGTGTTTTATCTAAGCACTATAGAATGTCCACTGTATACAATGCCATAACAGAAGAGAATGCAAAACCAATTCCCTAATCAAGATTCTGTTTAAACTTTATATATTAAGGTAATCATTGGTTGGTTTGAAGATAGAGGTTTTGCCTTGAATTGGGTCATTAGTGGTCATAAAGCAAAATGCTAAACCCCATTCCCTTCACCCAAAAGCATAGGCTCAGTAAACATTTTCATTAAAGCATTTTACCAAGACAGAAGTTCTTTCTAAGCTAAAAAATGAGTAAAATCATAATTTATCAATGTGCTAGCTGTTTATCCTTGGTATAAACATTAATCATTTAAAGATAATATGCTGAGGAGAAAGACTAAAAGGAACCTAATGTATTCTTGGGTTCCCTATGTGGGCTAGAAGCTGTGTTAGACGCTTTCCTTTCAGTGACAGGCTTAATTCATATGCCTCTCAGATAAGGTTAAGTATTATTACCACTCCTTTACTGATTAGGAAGTGGGGTCTGGCATGTTAAGTGATTTGCCCAAGGTCACATACCTCATAAAAACTGAATCAAGATTTGGCCATCCCAAAGTCCACATGCTCTTCCCACTCAACTGGGCAGCCTCCCTCACAAAATGACTCAAAACATATTACAAATGAGAAAGGGGAGGGAGTCAAAACAATCATTTGTAAGGTCAACACGCCAGAGTATTCACCTTTACAAGAAATAAATCATGTTACCACACTGATCCGGGCCAGTGAGCCAGTGAGTTAACTTCCCATTTATTCATTCCACAAAATAATCTAATTATTTCAAGCCACTAAAGAACACGAAATTCCTGCTCCAGTGCACTAAATTGCTCACTAGTAATCTTAAAAAGCGAACCGAAAGATTTCAGTTATTCCTGGAAAACCCATCAACTTCTTAATCAGGAAGAACTCGTCCACTGCCCACTGTAAATAGAAGCATCACTTCCTGTTCGGCTCCTAAAATTTCACACACTCTAAATAGCTAGATCTGCACAGCCATGAGGCCACGCCGTTTTCTCCTTGAACTTCTCTTAGAAGAGTTATTTGATCAGTCCTACTTACCTAGACCTGAAAATGGGGAAGGAGAGGGGGAGGGAGAGAAAAGGGCACACAAAGAGAAAGAGTGCTAACAGGCTGCATGTGTGTAATCCACGCTTTTTCTCTATGTTTAACCATCTCTAATAGACTCCACACATGCTTTCCAAATCCAGTTTCAATGGTCTATTTGCTGCCTAGTAGAGCATATAATCTTTTCCAAAAGGGATATTGATCGTGTTAAGTTTCCTCATCATCTAGACTTTGAGCATCCCTCAGCAGCATCATTCCTGTGGACAAACCACGTGCTTCTTTTATACAGCTGTCCATTAACAGAGTCTGAGAGCTCTTGCCTGCTAAAATAGATCAGGGGGCAGGGGGACAATCATCATAATAGCCAGCAGGTATTGAGGTATACTGTGCTAGACACTTTACATACATTTCCTCCATGAGCCTCATAACAGCCCTACGGGGGAAGTATTAGTATCCCCGTGTTAGGCCAGGTATTATATGTTATCCCTATTTAAGACAGGGAACCTGGGGCTGAAAGAGGTTCAGTAATTGGCACAAGCTCATTCGTTCTACTCAAAGGCACTCTGTACTGGCCTCTCCCCTGTCCCTTCTTTCCCTACTGCCCATCACCCCCAGTTTTTTGGAGCATCCAAGAGAACTGTGTGATGATTATTTCCTTACACATTACTAAGAGCAGCATCCAATTCCATTGAGAATTTTGCAATGAGAGATGAAATGGAAAGTAAAGAATCATTCTGTATCCCCTTCCAAAGCTGAATACAGAATGAAATCCAGACTCCTAAGGCTGTGCCCAATCTTTTCTCCCAACCAAACATTCTCTCTCTCTCTCTCTCTTTCACTCACTCACACACACACACACACACACACACACACTTTTCATGTGCCCCAGTCATGTTTGACCAAGTCCAGACCCCAGAACACTCTGCATCTCCCATCTGTCTGAATCCATATTCCTCCCTCTGTCTCCCTCTATTTAGAGTCTTTTTCCCACCATTTCATCCTGTCCAGATCCTCTTCATCCTTCAAAGCCCTACCTAACCCCACCTGTTCCTTGAGGATGTCCTTGCTCCTCTCAAGTCAAGATTAGTCTTCCTCCTCCTGTTCTCATTCTGCCCATTTAGCTCTTTTTCATGGCTGAACTCTTACTAAAGCTACTCATACATGTCTTTCTTCTCAACTAAGTCGTGAGTCCAAAATGAAACAAGCCACAGCTTATTTATCTTTGCAGCCATCCCTCTGCCTCCCCCTACTCATAGCAGTCAGCATATTGCTTTACAGAAAGCATATTGCTTTACAGAAACTGAGGTACAGGGCTTATTTTGCCCAGGTGGACCCAGGCTTTGAACCAAGGCAGTCTCACTACATGTCTAATGAGTTGAACTGACTGTATGGGCCCAGGTGGCCCATTAGCAGTGGATATTGAAGGCAGAGACCCAGAGAAGACCCTGACTCAGAACAGCACCCATGAGTAAAAGAAAGCTTCTCTTTAGGCAGAATAAAAAAGGAGATTGGAAGTGAAAAATTACCATCCAAAATTTCTGTCCCAAAATACTATGAGGCATCTGGATCCCTTTGAAGTGGAGTTTCCAATCCTGTGGGCCATCCTCAATCAGGGACTCCGAAACACCCTGCCCAGGCCAGCCCTTCCCTGGGAATGTGCTGATGTGTACCCTGTTTAGAAAGGAGGGCAGTTTGGGAGCCATCAGTGGGACATCCTACAGAAGCCTAGTGAAACAGGACACAGAGGGTGCAATTTTGATATAAGAGGAAAGAGTGGAGAGATCGATTGCACAGGCTGATTGGCAAGGCCTGGGAGGGGCTCCTGGGTGAGAACCAGAGATGAGTTTAGCCTGCTGGAAGGACTGATGAGAAAGTGTCAACAAGCAGGGCAGGCCTGGATAAAGATGAGGTTCAGGGTTAAAGACAAACTTTGTCCTGGTCTTTGCCCAGGACTGGATTTCTTTGCACATAACTCAGCTGTCACCCCAAGACGGCAGGATGCTCTGCAGACATCCTGCTTCCTTGCCCTGTGCCGCTGACAGGGAAGATGCACAAGGCTGGTGAGGAGTGGTGACCTGCCTGCTATCTCTTTATAATCTCCAGCAACATAGTACGTGAGTGGTAGAGGGGGAGGTGAGCCAACGGAGGAGCAGACACCACCCTCACCCCTCAACATTCACGCGACCCAATTGTGTCAGCGCTGCTTGTCCCCCCATCTGTCACAGTGTCGGCTCCTGCTGGGGCCCCCGGGATCCACAGAGGTTGCTCCACTTGTCGCCCCATTTATCTTTGCAGGCGGCAGCACTGATGTGTTTGACAGTTCTATTTGTTATCCTACAAAGCAGGGTCCCCACTCTTCAAAGCAAAGAGAAGAAAAGCCAGGCACGGAACAGGACTCGGACAGAAAGAGGCACTGGGAGAAATTTGGAGAAGGAGGTCTGCAGCGTCTGCACGCCTAATGGAGATGAGAAGAGAGATCAGGCGATCTGGGGAAAGCAGGCCCTACATCTTGCCTTCTAGAGGATGCTGAACCAGCAGAAAATGTGTATGTATGTGTGTGTGTATGTATGTGTTTGTGTGTGTTTGTGTGTGTGTGCGTGTGTGTGTGTGTGTGTGTAAAGAGAGACTGTGTCATCACAGTGTGACCATCAGATGACAAAAAGGGTCTGACCCCAGCGTTTGGTATCCGGCACATCAGAGCTCTCCATTCCCATCTTCTCCTCTCCCACATACCCCTTCTTCAAAGAGGGGGGTAATGGAGACACAGGTCCTCTGCCCACTGACACCTCAAGCTCCCCCTTCCTAGGGTATGACATCTGTCACAGTCTGTGCTCAGAACACAGACTCTGTCTTTGGAAAGATGCGAACCCTGGTGCAGCCCCGGCTCTCCTTGATCCCACAGAGCTCTCAGTCTGGCAAAGAGCCACACAGGACGTTGCTATGCAGCCACGCAGATGGGATGGCACGCTGACACCAGGGGGTCTCATAGGGTCTTGGGTCGACTAGACTCAGGAAAAAGCACCCATGGGACCAGGCTGTGCTGCTAGGTGAGAGAACAAACAGTACAGTGGCTGTCAGTCACTTCTGTGTGTCAGGGACCTGACATTCGGTGGGTCATTCAATCTTCACAACAACCTGTGAAGTAGGGTTGATTACCATCCCCAGTTTACAGATGAGGAAACTGAGGTACAGGGCTTATTTTGCCCAGGTGGACCCAGGATTTGAACCAAGGCAGTCTAAACCATTAACTAAAATAGTGCACTACACCCCAGAATAATGACTAAATATGACCCCCTCCGACAGCTAAGGTTACCAACCATTCTGGCTGGCCTAGGACCATCTCGGTTTTAGCAGCAACAGTCCTGCGTCTCAGGAAACTCCTCAGTTGCAGGCAAACTGGGATGATTGGTCACCTACTTGCAGCTCAATTCTCCATCCCTTCCCCCAACACACACACATAAACACATCCTAATTTTTCATCTCTCTCCTGAGTACTACTACACGAGCATAACCAAGTCAGAAGCTGTCTTCCTTCTTGAGCTTTAAAGAAGGAAGCAGCACTCTGGGATCAGGCCCAGGTAAGGCTTGAGATCCTCCCCCAGGAGAGCCTCTCTTTCTCTTTGCAGACTCTCCCCGCAAGCATTTGCTGCCTAAAACCTGGCTGAGCTGCTGAAGGTCACAGAGAAACTCAGGGTGCTGAGAACTAGTGCTGAACCTTTGGAAATTCCCCATAATAAGACACATTTTATTATTTCTAGAATACTCTCAGTTTGTCCAATCAGCTGTGGGGTGTTGATTGATGGAGAAAAGAAACCAGTTGTGACCATCAGACTAGTTGTCTTGTGTGGTTCCTTAGCTGATTCCAAATGAATAAATGATCTGAAACTCTAGGCCTTGGGAATCCTTAAGAATGAATGGTGTAGGAGGTAGGCAGGATGATTGGGCCCCCAGGTTTGTTCAACATTTAATGGAATAAACATGGTCTTAGAGTCCAAAAGAGTTACAATAAGGATTCAATGAAATGAAAAGGGAAAACACCTAATCACATAGCAGATATTCTGTAATTAGTATCTATTATGACATTTTTATCATTATTATTATTAAAACCATCTGCAGCCTGGCCAAAAAGTCTTCCATCCCACACTCTTTATGGCTTTAGATGGAGCCTGGGGAAAGGGTTAGGGGGAACGAGTGGCAACATCTACGTTTGGGAGTGTCTCAGGCAGGCTGGCAGGGTGTGCCGCCACACATTCAGGGAGCTGATGGACCGTCTTTATAAAGGGGACAGCACCTTCGAGGAACTGTCAAGGGGAGTCCAGCAGTGAGAGTGTGCTGTGGGTTGGGGGCGGGGCAGGGGAGAGCATTAGGGAAAGTCAGGAAGCGAGTCCCCCTACGGAGTCTGGGGCAGGGTGAAAGGGGGAGTTACCTTCGTCCAGCCCCATCGACAGCAATAACAATACTAACTATAATAACGGCTACTTTTGAGTTCTGATTGCAGCTGAACATTAAGGTAGGAATTTTCCATATACAATCATTTCATTCCTGTCTTAGCAAGGTAGAAACTACTCTGAACAGCTAAACTGGCTAGCTCAGTGACACTCAGCCAGCAACAGGCTCTGAACCTAGGAACTTGTGGTGCCAGTTTGGGCTCTTTTCACAAAGCCACACTGCCTCCCAACAAATGAAGGATTCCCCAACTGATTCTGACAAAGCTAAATCACAGTACACATTGTAGGAACACCAGCCACCCTCTTGGAGAGGGTATGGTTTGGAATTTCAAAAGGCAGTAGGGGCTCCTGAGCATAGACCATGGGCTGCAAAGGACCACAGGCCTGTCTCCCGCTGCTGCCCAGCTCCGTGTCAACCCAAAAGGGCTTCAGGGAGACGTGACAGGGAACCCAGCTGGCTTTGTGTTTCTTCCATCCCTGGGGCTCTTCTTGGACAGCACTGCTAAATCTTTAAAGCTGCCGTGACTGCAGTTCACTTCCCTTCTCCAGGCTGTTCTCAGGTACCCCGATGACATAACTGCTTGGAAGAGTGGACTGACGAGAAATTGGGATGAGGTCACAAAGCTTGCCCATAGCTAAAGGCAGAGAGACATGTTGGTTCTGTCACTCCTGGCTCAGCATCCCCCCACCTGCCAAGTGATACTCAACCTCCAGGGTTCAGAGGGAACCACTGGACAGGGAAATACAGCTACTCTCACTTGTCAGTTTCCTAAACAGAAGAGGATCTCTCCCCAGAATGAGTAACAAGAATGTCACTTATTCTCATGAGAATATCCCTATTTGTTCATGCTGGAACTTGGTGTTGTATCTTTCAAATGACTTTAATATGACCCATCAGTTATTCAAAGAATGCCTATTAGGGATGATTTGTAAAGAGTCTTTACTTGCATTTTTTTTCTTTTTTACATTGAGCATCCTTTATCTTACACTAAAGTCCTTTATAATCATATTTTCATTACCTCTCCCTCCTAGCTCCTATAAGAGACTGGTCATTGGGTTATACCATTCCCATCACAACACCGGGGACATGGAGTTTGCCAGCGAATATGTATGGCATATCCTTTTATAATATACCCTCTCTCAAACTCTCTTGGTATGAGTGCCTACTATCTGCCAGGCAGGTGGCACACCAAGGCTCATCAAGCAAGTAACCAAGAAAAGTGAGATACTTTACCCTGTCCTTCCTTCTGCTGATCCCTGGTCCTGTTGACCTAGGCTATAAGTGAAGGGCTGCCAAGCTGCATACTACATTGTTAGTTTCAGACATGAAATTTGGCCCTTGGTTTAGTGGTGGTACTTGAGCTTCACCAGCTACTGAGCTGGAAAAAAATATGATGTGACAAGGAACAACAATACTTATGCATAAAAACAGAAAGTTTATATATATATATATATATATATATATATATACACACTTTATATACATATATGTGTGCATATATACATATATATATATATATATATATATATGAATTAACGCTCCCCAAAGAACTGTAGTGATCCCACTCTAACCAGAAAACCTCAGTAAAGGGCCCAGCAAACAAATGTAACAGCCTCTGACCAATGCCATAACTTGGGACACTGTGGAGAAGGCTCACTTCTGTAGGGAAAGCTGATATCCCCTAAGTCAGATCATATTATGTTTGCTTAGAAGATCTAATTCCAGACCCCATCAAGCTCATTGGTTTCTTGGCTTTTCTTGCCCAAAGAGGGACAAGACGCTAGGACAGAAAGAATATTGAGCTTAGAGGAAGAGACCTGGGTTCGTGTTCCAGATCTACCACGGTGGGCAAGTCACAAGCCTTCTGAGCCTCATTCCCTTTATCAGTAAAATGGAATGCACAGTATCTTTCCCACCGACCTGGGGTGATTGTTGTGAGATACAAATTAGAGTTGTAATTTGTACATTGTAAAATGTTATAAAGTCATGGAAGGTAACTTTACTGCACTGCAACTGAAAAATTATATAATAGTTTTTAGATTTGGGGGCAGACACAGAGTGCCTTACAGACCAACCCACCACTCCACTTCCAGGAGGTGCATTAAAGTGAGCTTGCAGTGGGCTCATCCTAATGTTTGACAATGTTTGTATAAACAGTCATTTACGGAATGTGCAAGCAATGCAGCTGTGCACCTGCAGGTCTTTGAAGGGAGAACACAGAGTGGCCTAGGACGTGGTAGAGACATGTACAATACTTCATATGAACAGAGAGACTCTTGCAAATGCATTTTTCACTATTTCGGAGGTTTGGTTTTTGTAAGGCAAAGGGGAGGCAGGGATGGAGGCAGGCCAGAGAGGGAGAAGGTAGGAACTAGAACAACAGTCGTGAAGTCTTCAGGGTACACTTTGTCAGACTAGATGCCTGCTGAACCCTCCAACATGGCACGTTCTAAGACAAACTCAACATCGTCCCAACCTGGACCTGCTCATCCTCTTACATTCCCTCTGTCAGACAATGGCCATACCAGCGACCCATTGTTCAAACCTGGGCATCACCCTGGATTCCCCTGCTGCTGCATCCCATTAATACAAGTCCAGCAAAA
Source organism: Phocoena sinus (assembly GCF_008692025.1). Classification (NCBI taxonomy): domain Eukaryota; kingdom Metazoa; phylum Chordata; class Mammalia; order Artiodactyla; family Phocoenidae; genus Phocoena; species Phocoena sinus. The sequence goes on from NC_045763.1 coordinate 134,264,050, forward strand.
CTACTTCCTTAAAATATCCTCTTCGGGAATAAAGACACAGACCTACTAGAGAATGGACTTGAGGATATGGGGAGGGGGAAGGGTAAGCTGGGACAAAGTGAGAGAGTGGCATGGACATATATACACTACCAAACGTAAAATAGATAGCTAGTGGGAAGCAGCCGCATAGCACAGGGAGATCAGCTCGGTGCTTTGTGACCACCTAGAGGGGTGGGATAGGGAGGGTGGGAGGGAGGGAGACGCAAGAGGGAGGAGATATGGGAATGTACGTATATGTATAGCTGATTCACTTTGTTATAAAGCAGAAACTAACACACCATTGTAAAGCAATTATACTCCAATAAAGATGTTAAAAAACTAACAAATAATACATGGTTCATTTAAAATTTTAAGGGGATAGATCTCATGTTAAGTGCTTTTACCACAATAAAATAAAATTTGAAAAATATTTTTAAAAAATCCTCTTCAGGGATAAATTAGGAGGTTGGAATTAACATATACACACTACTACATATAAAACAGATAACCAACAAGGACCTACTATATAGCACAGGGAACTGTACTCAATATTTTGTAATAACCTATAAGAGAAAATAATCTGGAAAAGAAATATATATATAACTGAATCACTTTGCTGTACCCCTGAAGCTAATACAACATTGCAAATCAACTATACTTCAATGAAAAAAATGTCCTCTTCAGCCCTATGATTACTGTCCTGGTTGGGGCCCTCATCCCCGCTAGCCTGGTCTATCACAAGTGCCTCTCAAAATTCCCCTGTCTTGTTTTATCCGCTGAATCCATTCTCCATATTCCTGATTCCCAAAACTAAATGCGATCATGTCACTTCCCTCGGCCGCTAGCTTCCTCTATGAGTTCGTTTCTTGCTTTCCTATCACACATATGCAGATTCTTTGCTCTAGCTCTCCTTGCTTCCAAGTCTTTGCATGTGCTATTCCCCTTACCTATTGGTACCCACTAACTCCTCATCCCAGAAGCTTCCAGACCCACAGACTGTATTCACTGTCCCTATCCAGTGCTCCTTTTTTACACCCTGTTTGACACGATCATAGCATTTAGGATACTGAATGGTAAGAATTGGTTCACTGACTTATTTCAAGGCCGTGAATGCCTGTGAAGCAAGGCCCAGATCTTATTTTAGCTCTGTGCGTTCAGCACCCACAGTATGACTGGGGCACAGGATGTGCTCCATAACTATTTGAGTAGCAGTGAATTGAAACGAATCCGGTTCACTTAGTCGGAAGAAGTCAAAAGAGTCCGGTCCTCTGTACACCTGAGGCCAGAGGACACTCCTTACGTTCCCAGCCCAGCAACTTGGCAACTGACTGGAGCTTTCCCACAAGTCAGGCCTCTACCAGAGTCAGTAAATTTACTACAAAGCTGACCCAACATGTTGTTTGCTCCAAAATAAACCTGGCTTCCCGTACTCCACAATATAACCCATCTTCAAAGGTGGATGTTCCTGATCTTAGACCCAGCAAAGGGCCTTGACGATAGTCCCAAGACCATCACTTCAACCTCTTGATAGGCACGATGTTTCTCAAATCAATGAATGAGTGCAAATCAGGTTTTGACACATGCCCTATGTATTCTGCAGCATAAAGGAATAGAATTGTTCCCTTTCCTCCTCCTTCACTGTTGGTGGGAATGTAAGTTGGTGTAGCCACTATGGAAAATGGTATGGAGGCTCCTCAGAGAACTAAAAATAGAACTACTATATGATCTAGCAATCCCCCTCCTGGGCATATACCTGGACAAAACTATAATTCAAAAAGATACATGCACCCCTATGTTCATAGCAGCACTATTCACAATAGCCAAGACATGGAAACAACCATTACCATAGAGATTATCATACTAAGTGAAGTAAGTCAGACAGAGAAAGACAAATACCATATGATATCACTTGTATGTGGAATCTAACATATGGCACAAGTGAACCTATATACAAAACAGAAACAGACTCACAGACATAGAGAATAGACTTGTGGTTGCCAAGGGGGAGAGGGGGAGGGAAAGGGATGGACTGGGATTTGGGATTAGTTCGATGCAAACTATTACATTTAGATTGGATAAACAACAAGGTCCTACTACTGTATAGCACAGGGAACTATATCCAATCCCCTGGGATAAACCATACTGGAAAAGAATATTTAAAAAAGAATGTATATATATATATATGTATAACTGAATCACTTTGCTATACAGCAGAAATTAGCACAACATTGTAAATCAACTATATTTCAATAAAAAAAATTGTTTCCTTTCCTTCCAAGCTTTATTCCCCACTCCTCCACTGGGGATATGGGGAGATGGCACATCTGTGCTATCAGTAAAGTAGATGGGCTTTTTGATAGATATTTTCTTGACTGTTTTTTCCTGCAAGTGACATTCTATATGGCCAAGCTTGTCAGAAGTCAGGCCTTATTCTGTATATCTTGTTACATGAAACACAATCATTAAGGTTCCTTGGGTTTTTAAGTGTCACTTTACCTTTCTTACAGACCTGAACTGTCCACAAGGCTCAGGAGGTTGTGTAATGTAATAAGTTGCAGAAATGGCCACAAGGCTTCATCTCCCTTTATCCAAGCGCTTTTCAATGTGACTTTTCAGCTCCTCGCATCAAGAGGCAGAGTCTCCTTCCCCTTCCCTTGAACCAGGATGGCCTTACGATTCGCTTTGCACAACAGAATGCACTGGGAGTGAGAGCGTGCCAGTGTCGAGCCTAGGCCTCAAGAGACCTTCTGTGCTTCTACTTTCTCCCTCTCTCGGAACCCCACTACTACTCTGCAAACAAGCCTGGTCTAGCTTGCTGGATGGTATAAGACACATGACCCCGTAACTAATGCAGTTATCTATTGCTCTATAACAAACCACCGCACACTCAGTGGCTTAAAACAACAAGTATCATTTACTTTCCTTACAAATCAGCACTTTGAGTAGGGCCTGGCCCTGACAGCTCATCTCTGCTCCACGTGGCATCAGCTGGGCAGCTTGAAGTCTGCGGGTGACCCGACACCCAGGAGCTGGGGTCATCTAAGGCTCTCTCACTCACACTTCTGCTGGCTGAGGCTGGTTGTCAGCTGGGACCTTGGCTGGGATGGTGGACTGGACATCTACACATGGCCCCTCCAAGTGTCTGCTCCGCTACCTCACACACTGTAGGTGACTTCCAAGAGCAAAGTCATGAAAGGAAGAAAGTGGGATCTGCCATTTTCTCAAGGCCCAAGCCTGGAAGTCAGCCCAGAACTACTTCTGACATAGTCTGTCAGTCAAAGCAGTCTCAAATGCCAGCGCAGATTCAAGGGAAAGGGACATAGATGAGAAAACTACAATATCACATTATGGAAAGAATATGTGGGATAAGATATATTGTGTTCGTCTTTGGAAAATACAACCTGCCACACCCTCATCACTCTAGTCAACAGTCAACTGACTGCCAGACACACGAGGAAAACCATCCTAAATCGGTCAGCCAGACACACACACACACACACACACACACACACACACAGACCAGCCAACTGGTGAACTGACTGCAAATACATGAACAAGCTCAACTAAGATGAGCTGACCCTCCGAAAGGATACATGCACCCCAGTGTTCAATGCAGCACTGTTTGCAATAGCCAAGACATGGAAGCAATCCAAATGTCTATCGACAGAGGGATGGATACAGAAGATGGGGTACATATATACACAATGGAATATTACTCAGCCATTAAAAAGAATGAAATCATGCCATTTGCAGCAACATGGATGGACCTAGAGATTGTCATACTGAGTGAAATAAGTCAGACGGAATAGACAAATATATGATATCATTTACATGTGGATTCTTTAAAAAATGGTATAAATGAACTTATTTACAAAACAGAAACAGACTCACAGACTTAGAGAACAAACTTATGGTTATCAGTGGGGGAAGAGATAGTTAGGGAGTTTGGGATCAACATGTACATGCTGCTATGTTTAAAATGGATAACCAACAAGGACCGACTGTAGAGCATAGGGAACTCTGCTCAATGTTACACAGCAGCCTGGATGGGAGGGGAGTTTGGTTGAGAATGGATACATGTATATGTATGGCTGAATCCCTTTGCTGTGTACCCGAAAGTATCACAAAATTGTTAATCGGCTATACTCCAATATAAAATAAAAAGTTAAAAAACATTTTTTTTCAAATAATATGATAATTTCCTCTAAAAAAAAAAAAAAAAAAAGATTAGTTGACCCTGACCCGGATCAGCTCCAGAACCAGGACCTGTCAGCCAATACTGTCTGTATAGGTTTGTGAGAAACAAGAGATGATTACCATTTTAAGTCATTAAGTTTTAGGATGATTTGTTACACAGAAATAACCCTGGCTCCACCACCTATTAGCAAGTTAACCACTTTGAGCCTCAGTTTCCTTGCCTATAAACATAGTAATAAACCTATGTCACAAGATTATAAATTATTAGGATTCGATGAGTCTCCCGTGCCTAGCAAAGTGCTGGCACTGAGTTCCTAAATGATTGCACCCTTCCCTTCCTTATACATCCAAAGGTGTGAGGAAGGTCACGTTCTCCTCATCCCCTGTGCTGCATCCTCCAAGGTTATAGAATCTGGACTGTATGTCAATCTCAGTTCTGCTTTGCAGAAGGTGACATTCACAATGAACTCTCCCTACTAATCAATTAAACTAGTGAGAATTTTCAAAATCACTCAACTATTCCAGGAGAAAGGAAAAAGGGCAGGACAAGAGGTGAACTGTATGAGCCTCCTAATGAAAATTTCAAGGAGTCTTGGTTTATAAACGCTGCAAAAATCCATTCTAAACAAAAACATCAGCTTTTCACTGCGGCTTGGATATTAGCCAGCAGTGAAGGAGAGATTGACCTGATTTAGGGTTGGTTGCACAATATGAAAAGTGATTTTTTTTTCCTTTCCCTAGACCTAGAGCTAATAGCTTTGCTTGTCCCTGATCAACAGAAAAGAACATTGCGCTCGTCTCCTTTAAAATCCGTAGGTGCACAAATGGAACATTGCTTTGAGTTAACTCCACATGCACTTTGGAGCTGCTACAGTTGACATAAACCTCTCTAAAGCCAGGGGTCCAGAATTAATGCATCACATGCTGATACTCTGGCCTAAGCCCCTGAGAAGAGGGGCACCTGAGACATTTTCAAGAAGCAAAAGCAAAAGACGGTAGTTTGACTACGCTTTGCCCCAACAATAACAACACAAGCTTATATTTGCAAGGAATTTTCATTCAGTGAAGGTCTTTGGGCCTGTGCTATCCTTTTAACCTAGGCAACCGTTCTGTATGACAAAGAGTAAGTGTTAGGGCTTCCCTGGTGGCGCAGTGGTTGAGAGTCCGCCTGCCAATGCAGGAGACGCGGGTTCGTGCCCCGGTCTGGGAGGATCCCACATGCCGTGGAGCGGCTGGGCCCGTGAGCCATGGCCACTGAGCCTGCGCGTCCGGAGCCTGTGCTCCGCAGCGGGTGAGGCCACAACAGCGAGAGGCCTGCGTACCGCAAAAAAAAAAAAAAAAAAAAAAAAAGAGTAAGTGTTAATATTCTTCTACAGACGAAGACAGTTCTGTGATCTGACTACTGCTTTAGTGGTTGACAGACTGTTAATAAGCCCCCCAGCTAAGGAGTTTGTCAGAAATTCAGATTATTGGATTCTACCCCAGATATCTGAAGTTAATAAGTGTGGGATGGGACCCACAATTCTGTGTTTTGAACAATTATCTGGATGGCCCTTTGATAACGTTGCCCCAGTCTGATACTTTTCCTAGCATGCAAAATCAAAGGACGATTTTTAGAACTCATGCATACAAATAAATCCTGTGTTTTCATGGCTTGTTACTCTTGAGAATTTGTAAATATCATGGGTCAAATCATGCCATCTTGAAAGGAAACTATTACCTTTAGCGAAAGCCTCACAGAGCACAGCCAATGTGTTAAGTTGACGCTTGATCTGACTGCCAACACTGTAGTATTTAGCTTGGGGAGGCAGACTTTCTTCCCAACAGATTTGTCTTCCTAATAAATCTGACTTCAGATAACATTCAAATTAAATTGCTTTTTCTTAGGCTCACACCAGGGCAGGGAAGAAGAAGAAGAAGTAGGGAGAGCATTTCCTTAAGTGTGCTGAATGACAGAAAGGACAAATGATCAACGCTTAAGAGCTGAAATGAACTATAGTGATTATCTGGTCCAGCTTACCATTGATCGAGACGGAGAAACAAAGAAACAGAGACAAGCCAGCCTTGACCAAAATAGTACCAAACCATCATCGTACAGCCCAACTGGCATTTGAAAACTTTGTGAGGGTGGTCTTAAGTTCTTCCTTTCAAAGTTGATCAACAGTGTATAATACTATATTTGCCCATCCTCTCCTGGGGTTAATTATATACAAATGAAAAGCTGGCAGCCATATAGTATTATTATTACTTCAGGACACTGTATGGTGCTGCTGTGAACTACTATGATTGCATATATTGTTTGATGAGATGAAAGTTTCTACCCCTTTGAAAAAACCACCTTACTATCTGAAGATACAGCCAAAAACTATTCTTCCTGTCTTTTCACAATAGATGCTTGGTAACTATTTGATGTATGAATCCATGAGTGAAGACAAGGCAAGGGCCATTTTGATGATCCAGACTTAGATGTGAAAATTGAAGCGTATTAAGGGAAATGCTAGAGTGGAAACACAGAAGATACGTAATATCAAGTTAACATCAAGTTAAATTAGATTCGCCAGAGGGAAGAGGTTTCAACATCCTCTAGAATTTATCAGAAAGGGTCTTGATGTTACCAAGCAAGCATATGGTTACTGCCATTTCCTCAGCACCTTGATTTAAGGAAGCCAAAGTGAGTTCTGCCTACCCAGTGGATCAAGGGCCATCCTACTCAAAGTAGTCCTTATCACTCAGCAAATTAATGCACATATTCACATTTTGAAGTACAAAAAGCTTTTGCCTTGATCTAGTGGCTAAGATCTCTCAACATCCCTTTTGCAACCCATCCTATAAAAACTTACCAAGTATGAAAACTCTAACTTCACATCAACAGAAGTCATGCACAGAGATTAACTAAAATGCTCTCCAGTCCCTCTTTCCCAGCATGGGAATACAGAAAACTTACATTTCCTAGCTTCTCTTGCAGTCAGGTTGGGGCCATGTGACCAGGTTCTGGCCAAAGGAATATGGGAATAAATAATGTTTGCCACTTCCAAGCTGGATATAAAACATCTCACTCTATCATTCTCATACTATATCTTTGCTCACCAGTTGGGGAAACTGAAGATCTAGTAGAGGACACCAAAAAGGCCATAGCAAACATGGAAGCCACAGGATAAAATGGTACTAGGTCACTACCTCAATACCGGAGGAAAACCCTTCAGGAGAGCTGCCTGGTCTCCAGCAGGATGTGGCCTGGTGGATCAGTAAACGTCTGTTAATATACACCAGTGAGACTTTGGGTTTCTTGGTTTCATCACGTAGTCTGTTCTAATTAATATGGGTCACATCTTCATGAATAAAGAACTGAGTCTCCAATAGGTATATCTATAAACCAGTATAAAACAATATAATCAGAAGATGAAACAACTTTTGTGAAATTTTTTCTCTCTTCTGGAGAAAACAGGTTCAGTAAACACTGAGAAACCAGAGCACACTGAAAGTCATTCCTCCTATTTGTGGAATTAAACACTTTCTTTGGCATACTTTTGTCTCTTTTATATCTGAAACTGAATGAATTATTTATTTTGGTGACTATATAATCAAATCCAATCAATATGAAATCTGAACTACTCCAGGTTAGAGCTTGGTTTTGTCTTAACTACTTCTCTCTATGGGAAATGTTCATCTTCGTATCAGACTTTTGGTGCTTCTAGGAGAAAAAAAATTCTAAATATAATAATAATAAGTTTGCTGAGCACTTACTATGTATCAAGCACACCGATAGCATTCTCACAACCACCGTATGAGATAGGTACCAATTTACAGGTGAGAAAATTAAGGCAGAGAAAGTTCTACATGTATCGTCAGGCCACCCAGATTGTAAAGTATTTAGACCAAATCAGGGTCTATTCTCTCTCACTCCAGAATCTGCTCTCTTAACCACCTCAGCTTATTTTCTTCTTTGATGCCGTTTTTTGTGCTCATTTTCTCTGGCTTGTCTATGACTATCTCATAGTAACCGTTTTCCTAGTGACAGAATTCCAAATTGGCTATGAAGCCAGTTACTTTAATTATGCTCTGGTCACCTTCTTAAATGGACCTCTGAATTGGCCCTTATTTTATTACTCAGGACTCTGCATATTTATGAATATAACCCAGCTTCTTTTGACTTATGAATTCTTCAAACTTTTCCAACTATTTTTCAAAGGCTAGGGCTCCTCACACTCTTTAATGACTTAAAGGGATATTTTCTTTCCATTACAAATTTCAAGCCTGCTTACCTTTTAAATATTCAATATTTCAGTATTATAAGAGCAATAGGGTTATTTGATGTCCTAATTGCCTCAGGCCTTGTTTTAAATGCCTTTGTAGCAAAGGGTGATGCCAGAAGGAGTGTTCACCCCGCTGCTTGGTTTACACAGCATCCAGACAGCTTGTCTGATGTGAGACCCAGGGTTGAACCCAGAGGACTATGAGGACCCAGACTAATCACCCACTGGAGAGTCATATGCTGCCCCCCGCTCCCCGCCAGCTCCAAATACACAGACACACAGATACACACACACACACACACACACACGCACACATACACACACACCTGCTGGCAACATGAGGTCACAATAAACATCCAGGAAAATGTTAAAGAAAAAACAAAGAAGGACAGTGTGAGGCGCAATTCCCCAGCCTACTTTCTTTGTTACTGGGAGTTTGGTGGACTGATAATATTTTTAGGTAAATGTACAGCAGTATGCATATTTGTGTGCATCTGTACAGAATATTAAAGTGGGACTTTAGGCTAAAATCTTGAAACGTAGCTATCACTTTGCCATGATGCAGAATTTCAAAGGAGTAAACAAAAACTAATCAGCCCTTCATCCCCTCACTCACATCAAGAGTGTAAGATTGTAAGATGTGTGTGTGTATAATATGTATATTACACATATATATAGGAAAGGGCCTTGGGTAAGTGTTATCTGTACGCTGAACTTCCCCCCAGTGAAGACATGTATAAGGGGTGAGTGGGTCCTGCGGTCACCTCACACTTAACGGAATATATTTCAAAAGGACTCCTCAGAAAGCCTAATGTGTGTTTCTTGTGCATACACCTGACTCCCACCTCAAAGGTGAGATGTGTGCTTACTAGCTGGTGTGATGGCAGAGTGAAAGAGAATCCATTACACTGGGGCCAAGTCCCAGGCTACCAGAATAGAAGTGACTGTGCCCTCTGGGGAATGAAGAGTAGAGATGACTAGTGTTGAGGGAGAGAAGGCAACATTTCCAAAAAACCCAAAAAATGCCCCTAAGAGCAAGTCAGGTTTAAACATCTGCCATCTTGAGGTACCATTAAGAGAGACGTTTCCTGTGTTCTTATCTCCTCTCCTTCCCTGCATGCTCTTGGGAGGGGTCAGAGCTGGGGCGGCCATGTAATTTAGTATACATACAGAGAGACTTCTGAGAAAGAAAAGGTATAAGGGTTCACTCTATGTGTCAACTTGACTGGACTCTGGTGCCCAGTTCTTTGGTTAAACACTAGCCTATATGCTGCTGTGAAGGTGTTTTGTGGTTAACATTTACAATCAGTTGACTCTAAGTAAAGAAGAGCACCCTCAATAATGAGGGGGCCTCTCAAGAGGCACATGAAAAGATGCTCAACATCATTAATTATTAGAGAAATGCAAATCAAAACTACAGTGAGGTATCACCTCACACCGGTCAGAATGGCCATCATCAAAAAATCCACAAACAATAAATGTTGGAGAGGGCGTGGAGAAAAGGGAACACTCTTGCACTGTTGGTGGGAATGTAAGTTGACACAGCCGCTATGGAGAACAGTATGGAGGTTCCTTACAAAACTACAAATAGAACTACCATACAACCCAGCAATCCCACTACTGGGCATATACCCTGACAAAACCATAATTCAAAAGGACACATGTACCCCATTGTTCATTGCAGCACTATTTACAATAGCCAGGACAGAGAAACAACCTAAATGTCCATCAACAGATGAATGGATAAAGAAGATGTGGTAAATATATATACAGTGGAATATTACTCAGCCATAAAAAGGAAGGAAATTGGGTCATTTGTAGAGACATGGATGGACCTAGAGACTGTCATACAGAGTGAAGTAAGTCAGAAAGAGAAAAACAAATATCATATAGTAAACAAATATCGTGTAGTAATGCATATATGTGGAATATAGAAAAATGGTACAGATGAACTGGTTCGCAAGGCAGAGAAACAGACATAGAGCAAAAATGTATGGGCACCAAGGGGAGAAAGGCGGGGTGGGGTGAATTGGGAGATTGAGATTGACATATATACACTACAATGTATAAAATATGATAACTAATAATAACCTGCTGAATAGCACAGGGTACTCTAATTCACTTCACTGTACAGTAGAAACTAACAAAACATTGTAAAACAACTATATCTCAGTAAAAAAAAATGAGGGGGCATCCAGATATTAAAAGCCTTAAGAGCAAAAACCAAGGTTTCCCAGAGAAGAGGGAATTCTGCCTCAAGACTGTAGCATAGAAATCCTGCCTTCATTTCCAGCCTGCTGTCCTGCCCTACAAACTTCAGACTCCATAATTGCATGAGCCAATTATAATATTATTATATATATAATATCCTATTGATTCTATTTCTCCGGAAAACCATGATACAAGGGGGAAATGTTAATAACTAGGCCCTAGGCAACAAGTATCTGGGACCAGACTGAGTACACAGGACGTATGATCTCCCTAGTCAGAACCCAAAAGTTAGCAGAATGTGCAAGGAGGATTAGAAATGCTCAGTGAGGAGAGAGGAGACAGAAGTTGAAAACATTCCCATTCCCTGACCATGGCTTCCTGCCTGGAATAAGCCTGAACTGGAAGAAAGAGGAAATGTTATTTTTAAACAAAATTAGTTTTAACTATAACGTGGGACTAGATATATAATTAGCATCCTAAGATGATGTTGTGTGACTTGAAGTGATGGGAGAACTATTTGTGTTGATCTGGTTCGGACAGAAGAGTCATAGGACCTGCCTGTATTTCTTTGGGGAACAGAGGGAAAAAAAAATCCTATAGAGTGGACTTAGAAAGGCAGTGGGAATGGAAAATAGTATAGAGGTTCCCTAGAAAACTAAAAATAGAGTTGTCATATGATCCAACAATACCACTCCTGGGCTTATATCTGGAAAAAACTATAATTCGAAAAGATACATGCATCCCAACGTTCACAGCAGAACTATTTGCAATAACCAAGACGTGGAAGCAGTATAAAGGTCCATCAACAGATGAGTGGATAAAAAAAATGTGGTACATATATATACAATGGACTATTACTCAGCCATAAAAAGAATGAAATAATGACATTTACAGCAACATGGATGGATCTAGAGATTATCATGCTAAGTGAAGTAAGCCAGATAGAGAAAGACAAATATCATATGACATCTCTTACATGTGGAATCTAAAAAAATGATACAAATGAACTTATTTACAAAACAGAAATAGACTCACAGACATAGAAAACAAACTTATGGTTACCAGAAAGAAAGGAGAGTGTGGGGTGGGGGGGATAAATTGGGGTTAGCAAATACAAACTACTGTATATAAAATAGAGGAACAATAAGGTCCTACTGTACAGCACAGGGAACTGTATTGAATATCCTGTAATAAACCATAATGGAAAAGAATATGAAACTGAATACATATATATATGTATAACTGAATCATGTTGCTGTACACCAGCAACTAACACAACAGTTTAAATCAACTATACTTCAGTTTTTTAAAAAAAGGCAGTGGGAGACAAGAAAGTGATTATTACCTGACTTCCTCTCATGGTTACATGTGTATATATAACCTTCTTGATCAAAGGCCTGCCTGAGTTACACCCAGCTACCTGTCTCTGAAGCACAAAGACCCAGCACTGAGGCCTGAGGCAGGTGCCTCTGCTTTCAGACTTCAGGGGCAGCCCTGATAGTTTCCATGAAGTGGGACGCACTCAATCATAGCTCAGTATTTTGGCACACCACACCTACTTCTAATTCTGTCCACATCTCAATGAATATGATTAGCCCATCAGAGCATATGGTAAATGTAAAAGTTGTTTAACACACTCAATAAATACTTTACACATTCAATACATATTTATTAAGCATCTACCCTGGGCCTAGAATTGTTGGATAGAAGTACAAACATCGAGCCTCTGGCTTCGAGAAACTTACAATCACATATAAACTTTGGTATCTCTCTCTCTCTCTCTCTCTCTCTCTCTCTCTCTCTCCCTCTCTCTCTCTCTCTCTCTATATATATATATATATAATGTATATATATATATATACATTATATATATATATAATGTATATATATATTATATACATTATATATATTATATATAATATATATATCTTCTTGTATTCAACTTTAATGCTCTTATGTATCTATACTTAGTCAATGTATATTGTAACTTCTGAGAGCTCTGAATTTGATTTACCTGTTTTTCCAATCTTACCCCTGTGAGTTTTGTACACAGCTGTAAAAATCAGAGCAAAGATTAGTTTTGTGGCTTGTATAAGAGGCCTAACATAAAAGACCACAACATTTTACTGGAGACCTAGAATGTGGGCAAAACCCTTTTATTATGTACAGAGACACATACAACCATATACAATTATTCTTTTTAGATTTTTTGGGTTACATTTATGTGATCTACTTTTTTTAATGCTGAAAGAGGGCCTAAGGACTAAAATAAATTGCTCTTCATAAGATGTGGAAGTCGCACTAAAATTATCCTTTTGAAAAGCGGAGGGCCAGATGGCCAATCTATATGATTCTTTGACAACACTTAATTCCACAAGAGATAGCTCATGGAAGAGCTTCAGACTCTCTTTCAGAAAGTGAGAGTTAAGATGAAGCCAAGTGGTTAACATTCTTAAGCACAAGATCCATGCACCAATGAAGGGAATCAGAGCAGATTTGCTTTATTCTGGGGCACAAAGTTCAGATGTCAGTCAATAACGAAAGCACCAGAGTCAGATAGGGAGGTACACAAGGACGGATAAAAGATCAGAATGAGACCTTGTGTGGCTAAGCTGGGCAGAAGGGCCATTGCCACAGTGTGATGAAGGTTCTAAGCACTTGTTGACTATTTTATGAAACGATGAGCTACTGATAACACTCAGCTCCCATGCCACCTACTCCTTGCCATTTCTGTTAAACTGCAGTTTTAGTTCTGTTTTAGCCAAAGCCAGCTTCATTGTCACTTAAGCCTCACTCTGCACCAGCACATATTTCCAGAACTAAATCAGAGACCATCCAAAGAAACGTATATCATAAAAGAAATGGGAGTGGAAGTGCTGTTGTTTTATCCAAAACCAAACGTATTTCTTTGCTCCCTGACTGGCAGTAGGTTATTGTCCATAAAAACAAGCAATTGCATTGGATGAATCTTGCTTGTTCCCTGGGAAGGCCCACTACACCTTCTGCACAGAAACCAAATGACCCTTAACAAGCTCAATGCCACTAACAGCTTCCCTTCCCCCTCTTCTCCATCACCACATCTCATGAGAGTTGTTCAGCCTTGATAAAGCCTTACTTCCTCGGAATTCAGTTAATTCACCTTTTCCCCCTCAACGATACACATGGTTTCTGCTTCACAGCATATCCTTGGCACATCACTGGCCCATGCCTATTTTGCACCACCAGAATCTCCTGAAATTTATCAGAGATGATACAGATGTAATTAAACCCGAATTCTAGTCTCTCCTTGTGACAACTCAGCGGACAATTAATGATGATAAAAGAGCCTGCCAGCTGCTGCCTGACATACCAATGTGAGCATCCAACTCCGATGAAGATGGAGGGTGAAGGGCAGGTCCCTCTGGCTCCACTTCAATCTGTCTTTTACCTCACACTAGCTAAAAAGTAACACTTACTTTAGGGAACCTTAGATTCTTTCCTCTCTCTTCTTAAAAGCAGCAAATAGACAATCGGGGGTAATGCAATGTCTATGAAATAAATAAGAATGCTTCCAGGGAAGAGTAATTTAAGCTTTACCACCAGGGACAGTGATTCAAGCCTAAAGCCAGAGAAACAGGCTGTGCTCTTAATCATTGACCCTTTAGGAGAGGATGTGCCCACTGCCTCTTTGCCATGGGAACATATCAGTTCATAGGGAGGGACCTTCATAAGGGGGACACTTCATGGATTTTTCCACAATAATGCTGTTCCAGTCAAAACTGACTTTGATTACATTTGTCATTTTCTCTCCAAAATTTCAGGTTTAGCCATGACTGCAGCTTGGTGCAATAGATGCTTGGAGGGAGACCAAGGCTTGAGGGTGACATGGGTTGTGGAGAGAGATGACTGGAGAGAAAATAATCAAAACAAGGATGATAAGAGGTAATAAGAGGAGCCTGTTCAACACTCACACTTCAAAACACATGTGCTGAGGCTCAGTGGTAACAGGACTGCACTGCTGGCTTCCTGTGTTGCTTTCCATTTAACAGTTTGTTGTTTGGGGGACTTGAGAATCCATTTAGACAATTCCCATAAGAAAAAATGCAAATGACTCATAAACATATGAAATAAATGTCCTACATCACTTGTAATCAAAGGAATGCAAATATAAAACAACAAGATAGCATTTTCACCTATCAAATTAACAGAGATTAAAAGGAATTCTAATACTCAACAGGGGTGGTGAGATGGTCCATCTCTCACTGCTGGAGTGTTAATTGGTACAACCTTTCTCTTGGGTTATTGTGCAATATGTGGCAAATTCCTAAAAATATGCATAATCCTGGGCCCAATAATTCTGCTTCCAGGATCTACTCTAAGAAAATAAGCAGCAATCCAAGCAAAGATGGGTACAAATCTTTCACTGGAATGTTATTTACAACAAGGAAAAGTACAAACATAAAATCTTACATTGTTATAAATTATATGATATAATTATAAAATATATAAATATAAAAAATAGAGTACAACATTCCTCCACCAATTAATATTATTCAGGATATTTATATATTTTAAAGACTATTGGGACTCCAGGAGGGCTCATGCCAAGGAGCACTACCCAGAACCTCTGCTGCCAGTGTCCCCGTCCCTGCGGTGAGCCACAGCCACCCGCTGCCTCCTCAGGAGACCCTCCAACACTAGCAGCCATGTAGAAGACAGGTCTTGGTGCTCTGGCCGGGTGTCAGGTCTGTGCCTCTGAGGTGGGAGAGCCGAGTTCAGGACATTGGTCCACCAGAGACCTCCCAGATCCACGTAGTATCAAATAGCGAAAGCTCTCCCAGAGATCTCCATCTCAACATGAAGACCCAGCTCCACTCAACGACCAGCAAGCTACAGTGCTGGACACCCTATGCCAAACAACTAGCAAGACAGGAACAAACACCACCCATTAGCAGAGAGGCTGCCTAAAATCATAATAAGGTCACAGACACCCCAAAACATGCCATTGGACATGGTCCTGCCCACCAGAAAGACAAGATCCAGCCTCATCCACCAGAACACAGGCACCAGTCCCCTCCAACAGAAAGTGTACACAACCCACTGAACCAAACTTACCCACTGGGGGCAGACACCAAAAACAATGGGAACTATGAACCTGCAGCCTGTGAAAAGGAGATCCCAAACACAGAAAGTTAAGCAAAATGAGAAGATAGAGAAACACACAGCAGAAGAAGGAGCAAGGTAAAAACCGACCAGACCAAACAAATGAAGAGGAAATAGCAGTCTACCTGAAAAAGAATTCAGAGTAATGATAGTAAAGATGATCCAAAATCTTGGAAATAGAATGGAGAAAATACAAGAAACGTTTAACAAGGACCTAGAAGAACTAAAGAGCATACAAGCAATGATGAACAACACACTAAATGAAATTTAAAATTCTCTAGAAGGAATCAATAGCATACTAACTGAGATAGAAAAACGGATAAGTGGACTGGAAGATAAAATGGTGGAAATAACTACCGCAGGGCAGAATAAAGAAAAAAAATGAAACAAATTGAGGACAGTCTCAGAGACCTCTGGGACAACATTAAATGCACCAACATTTGAATTATAGGGGGTCTCAGAAGAAGAAGAGAAAAAGAAAGGGACTGAGAAAATATTTGAAGAGATTATAGTTGAAAACTTCCCTAATATGGGAAAAGAAAGAGTCAATCAAGTCCAAGAAGTGCAGAGAGCCACATACAGGATAAATCCAAGGAGAAACACACCAAGACACATATTTAAAAAAACTATCAAAAATTTAATACAAAGAAAAAAATATTAAAAGCAGCAAGGGAAAAACAACAAATAACATACAAGGGAATCCCCATAAGGTTAACAGCTGATCTTTCAGCAAAAACTCTGCAAGCCAGAAGGGAGTGGCAGGACATATTTAAAGTGATGAAAGGGAAAAACCTACAACAAAGATTACTCTACCCAGCAAGGATCTCATTTATATTCAACAGAGAAATTAAAAACTTTACAGACAAGCAAAAGCTAAGATAATTCAGCACCACCAAACCAGCTCTACTACAAACACTAAAGGAACTTCTCTAAGTGGGAAACACAAAAGAGGAAAGGACCTACAAAAACAAACCCAAAACAATTAAGAAAATGGTAATAGGAACACACACATTGATAACTACCTTGAATGTAAATGGATTAAATGCTCCAACCAAAAGACATAGAATGGCTGAATGGATACAAAAACAAGACGTGTATATATGCTGGCTACAAGAGACCCACATCAGACCTAGGGACGCATACAGACGAAAAATGAGGGGATGTAAAAAGATATTCCATGCAAATGGAAACCAAAAGAAAGCTGGAATAGCAATTCTCATATCAGACAAAATAGACTTTAAAATAGAGACTATTACAAGAGACAAAGGACACTACATACTGATCAAGGGATCAATCCAAGAAAAAGATATAACAATTATAAATATATATGTACCCAACATAGGAGCACATCAATACATAAGGCAAATGCTAACAACTATAAAAGAGGAAATAAGCAGTGACAAAATAATAGTGGGGGACTTTAACACCTCACGTACACCAGTGGACAGATCATCCAAACAGAAAATTAATAAGGAAACACAAACTTTAAATGACACAATAGACAGATTTAATTGATATTTATAAGACATTCTACCCCAAAACAGCTGATTGCACTTTCTTCTCAAATGCACCTGGAACATTCTCCAGGACAGATCACATCTTGGGTCACAAATCAAGCCTTGGTAAATTTAAGAAACCTGAAACCATATAAAGCATCTTTTCCGACCACAACACTATGAGATTAGAAAAAAATTATAGGAAAAAATGTAAAAAAACACAAACACATGGAGGCTAAACAATATATTACTAAATAACAAAGATATCATGGAAGAAATCAAAGAGGAAATCAAAAAATACCTAGAGACAAATGACAATGAAAACACGATGATCCAAAAACTATGGGATGCAGCAAAACGGTTCTAAAAGGGAAGTTTATAGCAATACAAGCCTACATCTAGAAACAAGAAAAATCTCAAATAAACAATCTAACCTTACACCTAAAGGAACTACAGAAAGAAGAACAAACAAAACCTAAAGTTAGTAGAAGGAAAGAAATCATAAAGATCAGAGCAGAAATAAATGAACTAGAAACAAAGAAAACAATAGCAAAGATCAATAAAACTAAAAGCTGGTTCTTTGAGAAGATAAACAAAATTGATAAACCATTAGCCAGACTCATCAAGAAAAAGAGGGAGAGGACTAAAATCAATAAAATTAGAAATGAAAATGGACAAGTTACAACAGACACTGCAGAAATACAAGCATCATAAGAGACTACAGCAAGCAACTCTATGCCAATAAAATGGACAGACATGAAGAAATGGACAAATTCTTGGAAAGTACAATTTTCCAAGACTAAACCAGGAAGACTTAGAAAATATAAACAGACCTGTCACAAGTAATGAAATTGAAACCATAACTAAAAATCTTACAACAAACAAAAGTCCAGGACCAGATGGCTTCACAGGTAAAATTTAGCAAACATTTAGAGAAGAGCTAACACTCATTCTTCTCAAACTCGTCCAAAAAAATTGCAGAGGAAGGAACACTCCCAAACTCATCTATGAGGCTACCATCGCCCTGATACCAAAACCAGACAAACATACTAAATAAAGAGAAAATTACAGACCAATATTACTGATGAATATAGATGTAACAATCCTCAACAAAATACTAGCAAGCAGAATCCAACAACACATTAAAAGGATCATACACCATGATCAAGTGGGATCTATCCCAGGGATGCAAGGATTCTTCAATATACTCAAATCAATCAATGTGATACACCATATTAACAAATTGAAGAATAAAAACCATATGATCATCTCAATAGAGGCAGAAAAAGCTTTTGACAAATTTCAACACCCATTTTTGATAAAACCTCTCCAGAAAGTGGTCATAGAGGGAACTGCCTCAACATAATAAAGGCCATATACAACAAACCCACAGCAAACATCATTCTCAATGGTGGAAAACTGAAAGCATTTTCTCTAAGATCAGGAACAAGACAAGGTTGCCCACTCTCACCACTCTTATTTAACATAGTTTTGGAAGTACTAGCCCCAACAATCAGAGAAGAAGAAGAAATAAAAGGAATACAAATTGGAAAAGAAGAAGTAAAACTGGCACTGTTTGCAAATGACATGATACTTACACATAGAGAATCCTCAAGATGCCACCAGAAAACTACTAGAGCTAATCAATGAATCTGGTAAAGTTGCAGGATACAAAATTAATGCAAAGAAATCTCTTGCATTCCTATACACTAATGATGAAAAATCTGAAGGAGAAATTAAGGAAACACTCCCATTTACCATTGCAACAAAAATATCTAGGTATAAACCTACCTAGGGGGAAAAAAGACCTGTATGCAGAAAACTATAAGACACTGATGAAAGAAATTAATCATACAAACAGATGGAGAGATATACCATGTTCTTGGATTAGAAGAATCAATACTGTGAAAATGACTATACTACCCAAAGCAATCTACAGATTCAATGCAATCCCTATCAAATTACCAATGGCATTTTTTACAGAACTAGAACAAAAAAATCTTAAAATTTGTATGGAGACACAAAAGACCCTGAATAGCCAAAACAGTCTTGAGGGGAAAAAACGGAGCTGGAGGAAACAAACTTCCTGACTTCAGACTACACTACAAAGTAATCAACACAATATGGTACTAGCACAAAAACAGAAATATAGATCAATGTAACAGGAACAAAAGCCCAGAGATAAACCCACGCATCTATGGTCAACTAATCTATGACAAAGGAGGCAAGGATATACAATGGAGAAAAGACAATCTCTTCAATAAGTGGTGCTGGGAAAACTGGACAGGTACATGTAAAAGAATGAAATTAGAACACTCCTTAACACCATACACAAAAATAAACTCAAAATGTAAGACCAGACACCATAAAACTCTTAGAGGATAACATAGGAAGAACACTCTTTGACATAAATCACAGCAAGATCTTTTTTGATCCACCTCCTAGAGTAATGGAAATAAAAACAAAAATAAACAAATGGGACCTAATGAAACTTCAAAGCCTTTGCAAATCAAAGGAATCTACAAACAAGACGAAAAGACCACCCTCAGAATGGGAGAAAATATTTGCAAATGAATCAACGGACAAAGGATTAGTCTCCAAAATATATAAACAACTCATGCAGCTCAATATTAAAAAAACAAACAACCCAATCCAAAAATGGGCAGGAGACCTAAATAGGCATTTCTCCAAAGAAGACATACAGATGGCCAAGAGGCACATGAAAAGCTGCTCAACATCACTAACTGCTAGAGAAATTCAAATCAAAATGGCAACTAGGTATCACCTCACACCAGTTAGAATGGGCATCATCAAAAATCTACAAAAACAAATGTTGGAGAGGGTGTGGAGAAATGGGAACCCTCTTGCACTGTTGGTGGGAATGTAAATTGATACAGCCACTGTGGAGAACAGTATGGAGGTTCCTTAAAAAACTAAAAATAGAATTACCATATGACACAGCAATCCCACTACTGGGCATATACCCTGAGAAAACCATAATTCAAAAAGACACATGCACCCCAATGTTCATTGCAGCACTATTTACAATAGCCAGGTCATGGAAGCAACCTAAATGCCCATTGACAGATGAATGGATAAAGAAGATGTGGTACATACATAAAATGGAATATTACTCAGCCATAAAAAGGAACAAAATTGGGTCATTTGTAGAGACACGGATGGATCTAGAGACTGTCATACAGAGTGAGTAAGTCAGAAAGAGAAAAACTAATATATTAATGCATATATGTCAAACCTAGAAAAATGGTACAGATGAACCGGTTTGCAGCACAGAAATAAAGACACAGATGTAGAGAAAAAGTGTATGGACACCAAGGGGGGAAAGTGGCAGTGGGGGGTGGGGTTGGGGTGTGGTATGATGAATTGGGAGATTTTTATTGACATGTATACACTAATATGTATAAAATGGATAACTAATTAGAACCTGCTGTATAAAAAATAAATAAAATTAAATTTAAAAATTAAAAAAAAATAATAAAGCTTACAAATCCTCTAGGGACTCATCCCCACATTGCCTCAGTCAGGAACAAAAACTAAGAGCCTCCATCATCTGAAGCTCACTGGGCACCATGACAAGGGAAAGGATATGTAGCAACTTATACACTAGCTCTTACTGACTCTTATCCAGAGGTAATGCACATCATTTCCACTTACATTTCGTTGGCTGAAGTCAGTCACATGGCCAGTCTTCTATAACACAGATCAGGAGATTCAATCCTACATGTGCCTAGAGGGGAGAAAACCAGAAATACCTGTGAACAGAACCAATATTTACTACCCCCAAAATCTTCATTTTTTTTTCTTAAGAATTAATTTTATGTCAAACTGAAAGTCTTTCTTCATTAGTAGTCAAGATACGACATTATGCATCATTTGCATAACCCTAAACAACTTGGTTCTGCTTCTCAATTCAGTTTTTAGAACCTAAGCTATTTGGGACATGCCACCACTGCAGGCAAGAGGTTATTTGAAAAGGTAAAAGGCTATGGACATACCATCACTACACTAAAGAAGCATCCCTTCTTTCCAGTGTCCATGGAGTAGACAGAGGAATGCCAGCATTTCTCAGCCACCACTCTGAACATAGAACAATCAAAATAAGCAATACTGGAATGTCTCCCAGTGTCTAACAGTGTTGGAAAACAGGGCCCAGGCATATATCCAAGGTCCTTAACTTAACCCCCTAGGAACGTTTTTCTAGTCAGTATAATCTGCTCTCTTTTACAATCTGAATTATACATACAAAAGATTAGAACACACCAATCCCAAAATATAACTATTAATGTTAAAAAGAAAGCACCACCATGCTCCCATGCACATTCAAACAATTCATCACACTCACTCTATTAAGTACCATTTTAAATGTTTTTGTATTAACGAAAAACTAATATGACTTTATGAATGACAGGCAGCATTGTCTGAACATTAAATCGATTCCCATTTTTCATTGTAAAATAAAATATAACTTGAACCACGTTAAAAGTAAAAGTTAATTACATGAAGTGCTGGTTTGTAGCTTGCATTGATAGACCTCTCCTAAGGGATACAGGTAATTATAGAAAATCCTATCCAAGCCAGAACCCTCAGGGTTATCATAGAATCTTTTTCATCACCTACTATGTCTGATAGGTTTTCAAATCTTATGGATTCTAAACTTCCTAAATACCCATTTCATCTGATTCTCTCTCTCCATTCCCAATTGCTATATTCAGGGCTTTATCATCTTTCACCTAGGCTACTTCAATCACCTATTCACTTGTCTTCTTCCTTCAGACTCTCCCCCTGCCCCGCCAAAACCACCTTCCACACTGCCACAAAAATATACCATCCTGTTACTTCTCTTAAAACCCATCAGTGGCCTCCCACCACCTGGGAGATAAAGTCCAAATTCCTTAGCAGAACATGGAAAGTTCCTCTCCTTAGGGCCCTAGGCTACCTCCCAAGTCTAACGTGGCCTTCTCAAAAATCTATTCAATAGAACAGAAATTCCATAGGTACACAGGGGGAAAGTGTGCTCCACAGTCAAATAAATTGGGAAAAGAGAGGTTCAACCTCTTTCTTTCCTTCAGGGATTGTCAGAGTTGAGAACTCAAGCGTGACTCTAAATGAATCTCATAGCTCAAGTACTTGGTTCTCTTTTCTTGACCTACCATTGTATTCTGGGTGACCTCACTTAGTTTCCTAGCTTTAAACACTATGGACATGCTGACAACTCCTCAGTTTGCATCTCCAGCCCACACCTCCCCACTGAGCACCAGACTACCTTCTCACAATCTCCAGCGAGATATCTAAGAGATATCTGAATTTTAATATTCCCTCAACCTACTCCCTTGGGCTTCCTCAGCTCAGTTCATGGCAACTTCATTCTTCAGAATGGATCCTGTATGTATTGTAATGTATTGTATTGTAATGTATTGTAATGACAGTAACACAATAATGGGGGGGGGCTTTTAACATCTCACTTACACCAATGGACAGATCATCCAAACAGAAAATTAATAAGGAAACACAAGCTTTAAGTGACATAATAGACAGATTTAATTGATATTTATAGGATATTCCAACCAAAAACAGATTCTACTTTCTTCTCAAGTGCACACGGAACATTCTCCTGGGTAGATCACATCTTCGGTCAAAAACCAAGCCTTGGTAAATTTAAGAAACCTGAAATCATATAAAGCTCTTTTCCGACCACAACGCTATGAGATTAGAAATCAATTACAGAAAAAAATGTAAAGAAACACAAACACATGGAGGCTAAACAATATATTATTAAATAACAAAGATATCATGGAAGGAATCAAAGAGGAAATCAAAAAATACTTAGAGAAAAATGACAATGAAAACACAACAATCCAATACCTATGGGATGCAGCAAAAGCAACTCTAAGAGGGAAGTTTATAGCAATACAATCCAACCTCAAGAAATAAGAAAAATCTCGAATAAAAAATCAAAGCTTACACCTAAAGGAACTAGAGAAAGAAGAACAAACAAAACCCAAAGTTAGTAGAAGAAAAGAAATCATAAAGATCAGAGCAGAAATAAATGAAACAGAAACAAAGAAAACAAGAGCAAAGGTCAATAAAACAAAAGACTGGTTCTATAAGAAGATAAAAAAATTGATAAACATTTAGCCAGACTCATCAAGAAAAAGAGGGAAAGGACTCAAATCAATAAAATTAGAAATGAAAAAGGAGAATTTAAAACAGACACCACAGAAATACAGAGCATCATAAGAGACTACTACAAGCAACTCTATGCCAATAAAATGGACAACCTGGAAGAAATGGACAAATTCTTAGAATGGTATAACCTTCCAAGACCGAACCAGGAAGAAATAGAAAATATGAACAGACAAATCACAAGTAATGAAATTGACACTTGGATTAAAAATCTTCCAACAAACAAAAGCCCAGGACCAGATGGCTTCACAGGTGAATTCTATCAAACATTTAGAGAAGAGCTAACACCCATCCTTCTCAAACTCTTCCAAAAAATTGCAGAGGAAGGAACACTCCCAAGCTCATTCTATGATGCCACCATCACCCTAATACCAAAACCAGACAAAGAAAATACAAAAACAGAAAATTACAGAACAATATTACTGATGAATATAGATGCAAAAATCCTCAACAAAATACTAGCAAACAGGACTTAGCAACAGCGAGAGAGAGGGGGAAGATGGTGGAAGAGTGAGAAGCGGAGATCACCTTCCTCCCCACAGATACATCAGAAATACATCTACACGTGGAACAACTCCTACAGAACAGCTACTGAACGCTGGCAGAAGACCTCAGACCTCCCAAAAGGCAAGAAACTCCCCACGTACCTGGGTAGGGCAAAAGAAAAAAGAATAAACAGAGACAAAACAATAGGGACGGGACCTGCACCAGTGGGAGGGAGCCGTGAAGGAGGAAAGGTTTCCACACACTGGAAGCCCCTTCGTGGGTGGAAACTGTGGGTGGTGGAGGGGGGGAGCTTTGGGGCCACGTTGGAGAGCACAGCAACAGGGGTGCGGAGGGCAAAGCGGAGAGATTCCCGCATGGAGGACTGGTGCCAGACAGCACTCACCAGCACGAGAGGCTTGTCTGCTCACCCGCCAGGGACAGGGAGATGGGAGCTGAGGCTTGGGCTTTGGTCGGAGCGCAGCGAGAGGACTGGCGGCATGAACACAGCCTGAAGGGGCTAGTGCACCACAACTAGCCGGGAGGGAGTCCGGGAAAAAGTCTGGACCTGCCAAAGAGGCAAGAGACTTTTTCTTCCCTCTTTGTATTCTGGTGCGAGAGGAGAGGGGATTAAGAGCGCTGCTTAAAGGAGCCCCAGAGATGGGCACGAGCCGCGGCTAACAGCGTGGACCCCAGAGACGGGCATGAGACGCTAAGGCTGCTACTGCCGCCACCAAGAAGCCTGTGTGCAAGCACAGGTCACTATCCCCACCTCCCCTCCTGGGAGCCTGTGCCGCCCACCACTGCCCGGGTCCCGTGATCCAGGGACAACTTTGCAGGGAGGACGCACGGCGTGCCTCAGGCTGGTGCAACGTCACGCTGGCCTCTGCTGCCGCAGGCTCACCCTGCACTCCATACCCCTCCCTCCCCCCGGCCTGAGTGAGCCAGAGGCCCCGAATCAGCGGCTCCTTTAACCCCGCCCTGTCTGAGAGAAGAACAGACGCCCTCCGGCGACCTACACGCAGTGGCGGGACCAAATCCAAAGCTGAACCCCAGGAGCTGTGTGAACAAAGAAGGGAAAGGGAAATCTCTCCCAGCAGCCACAGGAGCAGTGGAATAAATCTCCACCATCAACTTGATGTACCCTGCATATGTGGAATACCTAAATAGACAACGAATCATCCCAAATTGAGGAGGTGGACTTTGAGAGCAAAACTTATTATTTTTTCCCCTTTTCCTCTTTTTGTAAGTGTGTATGTGATGCTTCTGTGTGAGATTCTGTCTGTATAGCTTTACTTTCACCATTTGTCCTAGGGTTCTATCTGTCCGTTTTTATTTTACTTAAAAAAATTTTTTTTCTTAATAATTTTTTTATTTTAATAATTTTATTTTATTTTACCTTACTTTATTTTATTTTATCCTCTTTCTTTCTTTCTACTTTTTCTCCCTTTTATTCTGAGACATGTGGATGAAAGGCTCTTGGTGCTCCAGCCAGGACTCAGTGCTGTGCCTCTGAGGTGGGAGAGCCAACCTCAGGACACTGGTCAACAAGAGACCTCCCAGCTCCACATAATATCAAACGGCGAAAATCTCCCAGAGATCTCCATCTCAACACCAGCACCCAGCTTCACTCAATGACCAGCAAGCTACAGTGCTGGACACCCTATGCCAAACAACTAGCAAGACAGGAACACAACCCCATCCATTAGCAGAGAGGCTGCCTAAAATCATAATAAGTCCGCAGACACCCCAAAACACACCACCAGACGTGGACTTGCCCACCAGAGAGACAAGATCCAGCCTCATACACCAGAACACAGACACTAGTCCCCTCCACCAGGAAGCTTACACAACCCACTGAACCAACTTTACCAACTGCGGACAGACCCAAGAAACAAAGGGAACTACGAACCTGCAGCCTGCAAAAAGGAGACCCCAAACACAGTAAGGTAAGCAAAATGAGAAGACAGAAAAACACACAGCAGATGAAGGAGCAAGATAAAATCCCACCAGACCTAACACACGAAGAGGAAATAGGCAGTCTACCTGAAAAAGAATTCAGAGTAATGATAGTAAAGATGATCCAAAATCTTGGAAATAGAAGAAAAAATGCAAGAAACGATTAACAAGGACCTAGAAGAACTGAAGATGAAACAAGCAACGATGAACAGCACAATAAATGAAATGAAAAATACTCTAGAAGGGATCAATAGCAGAATAACTGAGGCAGAAGAACGGATAAGTGACCTGGAAGATAAAATAGTGGAAATAACTACTGCAGAGCAGAATAAAGAAAAAAGAATGAAAAGAACTGAGGACAGTCTCAGAGACCTCTGGGACAACATTAAATGCACCAACATTCGAATTATAGGGTTTCCAGAAGAAGAAGAGAAAAAGAAAGGGACTGAGAAAATATTTGAAGAGATTATAGTTAAAAACTTCCCTAATATGGGAAAGGAAATAGTTAATCAAGTCCAGGAAGCACAGAGAGTCCCATACAGGATAAATCCATGGAGGAACATGCCAAGACACATATTCATCAAATCGTCAAAAATTAAATACAAAGAAAACATATTAAAAGCAGCAGGGAAAAATAACAAACAAGGGAATCCCCGTAAGGTTAACAGCTGATCTTTCAGCGAAACTCTGCAAGCCAGAAGGGACTGGCAGGACATATTTAAAGTGATGAAGGAGAAAAACCTGCAACCAAGATTACTCTACCCAGCAAGGATCTCATTCAGATTTGATGGAGAAATTAAAACCTTTACAAACAAGCAAAAGCTGAGAGAATTTAGCACCACCAAACCAGCTTTACAACAAACGCTAAAGGATCTTCTCTAGGCAAGAAACACAAGAGAAGGAAAAGACCTATAACAACAAACACAAAATAATTAAGAAAATGGGAATAGGAACATACATATCAATAATAACCTTAAATGTAAATGGATTAAATGTTCCCACCAAAAGTCACAGACTGGCTGAATGGATACAAAAAGAAGACCCATATATATGCTGTCTACAAGAGAACCACTTCAGACCTAGGGACACATGCAGACTGAAAGTGAGGGGATGGAAAAAGATATTCCATGCAAATGGAAACCAAAAGAAAGCTGGAGTGGCAATTTTCATATCAGACAAAATAGACTTTACAATAAAGACTATTAGAAGAGACAAAGAAGGACACTACGTAATGATCAAGGGATCGATCCAGGGAGAAGATATAACAATTGTAAATATTTATGCACCCAACATAAGAGCACCTCAATACATAAGGCAAATACTAACAGCCATAAAAGGGGAAATCGACAGTAACACATTCATAGTAGGGGACTTTAACACCCCACTTTCACCCATGGACAGATCATCCAAAATGAAAATAAATAAGGAAAGACAAGCTTTAAATGATACATTAAACAAGATGGACTTAATTGATATTTATAGGACACTCCATCCAAAAACAACAGAATACACATTTTTCTTAAGTGCTCATGGAACATTCTCCAGGATAGATCATATCTTGGGTCACAAATCAAGCCTTGGTAAATTTAAGAAAATTGAAATTGTATCAAGTATCTTTTCCGACCACAACGCTATGAGACTAGATATCAATTACAGGAAAAGATCTTTAAAAAATACAAACATATAGAGGCTAAACAATACACTACTTAATAACGAAGTGATCACTGAAGAAATCAAAGAGGAAATTAAAAAATACCTAGAAACAAATGACAATGGAGACACCACGACCAAAAACCTATGGGATGCAGCAAAAGCAGTTCTAAGAGGGAAGTTTATAGCAATAAAATCCTACCTTAAGAAACAGGAAACATGTCGAATAAACAAACTAACCTTGCACCTAAAGCAATTAGAGAAAGAAAAACAAAAAAACCCCAAGTTTAGCAGAAGGAGAGAAATCATAAAGATCAGATTAGAAATAAATGAAAAAGAAATGAAGGAAACGATAGCAAAGAACAATAAAACTAAAACTTGGTTCTTTGAGAAGATAAATAAAATTGATAAACCGTTAGCCAGACTCATCAAGAAAAGAAGGGAGAAGACTCAAATCATAGAATTAGAAATGAAAAAGGAGAAGTAACAACTGACACTGCAGAAATACAAAAGATTATGAGAGATTACTACAAGCAACTCTATGCCAATAAAATGGACAACCTGGAAGAAATGGACTAATTCTTAGAAGTGCACAACCTGACAAGACTGAATCAGGGAGAAACAGAAAATACGAACAGACCAATCACAAGTAATGAAATGGAAACTGTGATTAAAAATCTTCCAACAAACAAAAGTCCAGGACCAGATGGCTTCATGGGTGAATTCTATCAAACATTTAGAGAAGAGATAACACCTATCCCTCTCAAACTCTTCCAAAATATAGCAGAGGGAGGAAAACTCCCAAACTCATTCTCCAAGACCAGCATCACCCTGATACCAGAGCAGACAAGGATGTCACAAAGAAAGAAAACTACAGGCCAATATTACTGATGAACATAGACGCAAAAATCCTCAACAAAATACTAGCAAACAGAATCCAACAGCACATTAAAAGGATCATACACCATGATCAAGTGGGGTTTATCCCAGGGATGCAAGGATTCTTTAATATATGCAAATCAATCAATGTG
Organism: Phocoena sinus; assembly: GCF_008692025.1. Taxonomy (NCBI): domain Eukaryota; kingdom Metazoa; phylum Chordata; class Mammalia; order Artiodactyla; family Phocoenidae; genus Phocoena; species Phocoena sinus. Next base: position 134,292,694 of record NC_045763.1, read on the forward strand.
ATACACCATATTAACAAATTGAAGGAGAAAAACCATATGGTCATCTCAATAGATGCAGAGAAAGCTTTCAACACAATTCAACACCCATTTATGATAAAAACTCTCTAGAAAGTAGGCATAGAGGGAAGTTGCCTCAACATAATAAAGGCCATATATGACAAACCCACAGGAAACTTCATTCTCAATGGTGAAAAACTGAAAGCATTTCCTCTAAGATCAGAAACAAGACAAGGATGTCCACTCTCGCCACTATTATTCAACATAGTTTTGGAAGTCCTAGCCACGGCAGTCAGAGAAGAAAGAGAAATAAAAGGAATACAAATTGGAAAAGAAGAAGTAAAACTGTCACTGTTTGCAGGTGACATGATACTATACATAGAGAATCCTAATGATGCCACCAGGAAACTACTAGAGGTAATCAATGAATTTTGTAAATTTGAAGGATTCAAAATTAATGCACAGAAATCTCTTGCATTCTTATACATTAACAACAAAAGATCAGAAAGGGAAATTAAGGAAACAATCCCATTCACCACTGCAACAACAAGAATAAAATACCTAGGAATAAACCTACCTAGGAAGGTAAAAACCTGTATTCAGAAAACTATAAGACACTGCTGAAAGAAATCAAAGATGACACAAACAGTTGAAGAGATATACCATGTTCTTGGATTGGAAGAATCAATATTGTGAAAATGACCCTACTACCTAAAGCAATCTACAGATTCAATGCAATCCCCATCAAACTACCAGTGGCATTTTTACAGAACTAGAACAAGAAATCTTACCATTTGTATGGAGACAGAAAAGACCCTGAATAGCCAAAGCAATCTTGAGGGAAAAAAACAGAGGTGGAGGATTCAGACTTCCTGACCTCCGAGTATACTACAAAGCTACAGTAATCAAGACAATATGGTACTGGCACAAAAACAGAAATATAGATCAATGGAAGAGGATAGAAAGCCCAGAGTAAAACCCATGCACCTATGGTCAACTAATCTATGACAAAGGAGGCAAGGATATACAATGGAGAAAACACAGTCTCTTCAATAAGTGGTGCTGGGAAAACTGGACAGCTACATGTAAAAGAATGAAATTAGAACACTCCCTCACACCATACACAAAAATAAACTCAAAATGGATTAGAGACCTAAATGTAAGACTGGACACCATAAAACTCTTAGAGGAAAACATAGGAAGAGCACTCTTTGACATAAATCACAGCAAGATCTTTTTTGATCCACCTCCTAAAGAAATGGAAATAAAATAAAAAATAAACAAATGGGACCTAATGAAACTTAAAAGCTTTTGCACAGCAAAGGAAACTATAAACAAGACCAAAAGACAACACTCGGAATCGGAGAAAATATTTGCAGACGATCAACGGACAAAGGATTAATCTCCAAAATACATAAACAGCTCATGGAGCTCAATGTTAAAAAAACAAACAACCGAATCAGAAAATGGTCACAAGACCTAAATAGACATCTTTCCAAAGAAGACATACAGATGCCCAAGAGGCACATGAAAAGCTGCTCAACATCACAATTATTAGAGAAATACAAATGAGAACTACAATGAGGTATCACCTCACACCAGTTAGAATGGGCATCATCAAAAATCTACAAACAACAAATGCTGGAGAGGGTGTGGAGAAAAGGGAACACTCTTGCACTGTTGGTGGGAATGTAAATTGATACAGCCATTATGGAGAGCATATGGAGGTTCCTTAAAAAACTAAAAATAGAACTACCATATGACCCAGCAATCCCACTACTGGCCATATACTCAGAGAAAACCATAATTCAAAAACACACATGCACCCCAATGTTCACTGTAGCACTGTATACAATAGCCAGGTCATGGAAGCAATGTACATGCGCTTTGAGAGACAAATGGATAAAGAATATGTGGTACATATATACAGTGGAATATTACTCAGGCATAAAAAGGAACTAAATTGGGTAATTTGTAGAGATGTGGATGGACCTAGATACTGTCATACAAAGTGAAGTAAATCAGAAAGAGAAAAACAAATACCATATAGTAATGCATATATGTGGAATCTGGAAAAATGGTACAGATGAACCAGTTTACCAGGCAGAAATAGAGACACAGATGTAGAGAACAAACGTATGGACATCAAGGGGGGAAAGCAGGGGATTAGGGGGGTAGTTGTGGTGGGATAAATTGGGAGATTGGGATTGACATATATACAGTAATATGTATAAAATAGATAACTAACTAGTAAGAACCTGCTGTATAAAAAAAATTAAATTAAAAAAAGAAAACAAAAACCCTGTCATGGCTTCCCATTTTACTTAGAATGAAGACAGAATCCTTGCAACATTCTAAGCCCTAATGACTGTTCCTCCATGACTTCTCTACCCACATCTCTCACCTTCTCCCCCACTTCCTGTACTACTGGTACAGATGGGTCCCTAGTGCCCACTCTTCGTACTCAGCCAGCTGGGCCATCACATGTGCATATGCAGGCTCACATAGTACTGCTATGTGTGGCACATCAGCCGTCCTGTCTGTTAATGGACATGGTCTTTCTGGGCAGTCCATGAGTGTGTTGCTTCTGGTCATGCTGCCACCTTACTATGCTGTAGATGAAGTCACCCACCATGGTTCTAGTAATGCTCAGAGTATATAGGAGAGGAAGATGCCAATGAGGTTCTGGCTACAGCCCTTCCTGTACAGCCCTTCCGGACACCCCCAACCCTGACCATGTTCTAATTACACCACCTTCCACAATCATGCATACCACACATACGAAACACCCACTGTTAAGTCAGGCATTGAGCTTGACTTATATATACTTTTTTTTTTTTTTTGGCTGCGTTGGTTTCGTTGCTGCACGCGGGCTCTCTCTAGTTGCGGCAAGTGGGGGCTACTCTTCGCTGTGGTTCGCAGGCTTCTCATTGCGGTGGCTTCTCTTGTTGCAGAGCACGGGCTCTAGGCACACAGGCCTCAGTAGTTGTGGCACGTGGGCTCAGCAGCTGTGCCTCGCAGGGTCTAGAGCGCAGGCTCAGTAGTTGCGGCGCACAGGCTTAGTTGCTCCACGGCATGTGGGATCTTCCCAGACCAGGGCTCGAACCCGTGTCCCCTACATTGGTAGGCAGATTCCCAACCGGTCCAGTACTAAGTCCTAATCCTCTTTGGCCACACCACTACCCACATAGCACTTAAAATTCCTTGGATTTGTAGAGCTTCGCAGCGTCAGCTTTCCATTCTACTTACTCATGTATAAGTCTGTCTTCCTCACAAAGTCAGAAGCTTCCTGAAATCAGGAGCCATGTTTGAGGCTTCTGTGCATCTATCAGGTATCTTGCATGATGTCTGGCACACAGTGAATGTTCCATAAACATTTGCTGAATTGAAAGTAATTGGGCAAAGGCGGTCAATCAGAGGTGGTGGCTGTTGACACCTGACTTCTCTAAAACTGTTCAATGCACATATAAGCCTCACAACTGAGCTGGACTGGGTTCCAAAATGGAGCACTGAATCCAAAGGAAATTAGGATTCCCAGACTTCCAATAGAGGGCAGCACATTTATTACATCAAGACATAATCTGATGCCTAATCACTGGTCTATGATTACAGAAAATGTGTCCCAGCCCAATAGACAGAAGGAAAACTGCAAAGAAAGCATTTATGGCTCGAAACAATTTTTCTTTGTTCCTCATCTGGGTCCTGAGGCCTGTGATTTGGCTCCAATTTTTTATTTGTGGTTGTTTGTTTCAGATAATAAAACTGTTCCTTTAAAATAATGGAGACTATATTGAACCTAAAAATAAATATCAAAAGACCAAAGTCCCTGAGTGGGAGCCGATTATTGAAAAAGGACCAGCCAAGCTCAAAAGAGCTGTCAAGGGATCCAGGCCCAGGCAAGAGGAGCCAGCCTCCTGGCTGATCTGGAATCAATGTGACAAACTGAAAGAGACAAAATTTTAAAATACAGAAAACAAACACACATGCAGCAACAGTAAGTATACTGTGCTATGAACATTACTCTTATTTGATCATTATTGATCACTACCTCTCTGCAGTATTGTTAGGACACTTCACAGAATGGATAGAAAATGAGCATTTGACATGCGGGGGGAAAAGAGCAGAAGGAAGAGCTACCTGTGAATCTCCAAGAGAAATAACACTAGGGTACAATTTTGCTGTTAGTGTATAGTAAGTCCCAGTAAGTAAGCAAATAAGAAGTAAGCCAAGGTGATGTGGTTTGATTTCAATACTGTGTTTGTTTGTTCCCTGATGCATTTAGAGAAAAAAGTGGTAAAATCATTCAGTAAATTCCAAACAATCGTTACCATAAGTCCGTGGCAATTTCAGAACTGCCTTCCTCCACAAGATCTGGGCCTAGACAATTCACAAACACAACCTGGACTTATTTTTCAGAAACCTCTGTGTAAAGACAACTCTCTTAGAAAGTACAACATCCAGATACAAACATTTTCCCCCTCTTGAATGGATATTTCAACATTTATGTTGTTCAAGGGATGTGTTCCAACCAGTAATTATTTGATCAATTATTTTTAAGTGTATAATAGATTCTCATCGTTTATGTATTCAATAAACATTTATTGAGCACCTACTACCACTCTACCAAATGATACCAGTAAAAGCATTAGTTTCTGTCCTCAAAAAGCTCAGAGTCTGGTGGAAGAGTTATAAGGAGAGATACACGGAAAATTAAACTAGGTAAGTCCTATGATTCATTAACACAGAGGACTGGCACTGAACCCAGCCTGGTGGGCAAGGGCTGGGATCAGAAAGGCTTTCTGGAGAAAAGTGAAGATGGGGAGTAAAGGAGATATCCCTCAGCAAGGTGGATATGCTAGGACTGATGGAGAAGATAAGAGACTTGTTGTCATCTGCTTATCAATAGCAAAAACTGAAACTAATATTTGTCAACAGCTTCCTCTATGCCAGGCATTGAACTAGTATTGTGAATATTAGATCTTGTGGAGGAGACATTTTTAATACATATGAAGCGATAGGATATCAACATAGGGTTGTGGTAAGGAGAATAATGGCCCCTGAAGATGTCCATGTTCTTATCCCTGGAACTTGTGAATGTGTTAAACTGGCACAAAATGGTTACATAGCAAAAGGGGCCTACTTAAATTTACTGAACATAAAATAGGGCTGTGGATTATCCTGGATTATCTGGGTGGGCCCAGCATAATCACTTGGGCTCTGAAAAGGGAAACAGAGAGGCAGAGGAGGAGGTCAGAATGATCTGATGTAAGAAGGACTCCACTGGCCATTACTGGCTTTGAAGGGGGCCACAAGCCAAGCAATGTGGACAGCCTCTGGAAGCTGAGAACAACACCCCAGCCACCAACCAGCAAGGATATAGGGACCTCAGTCCTACAACCACATGGAATTCAATTCTGCCAACAGTCTGAATGAGCCTAGAAGCCTGCCAACACACCTTCTTTTCAGTCAGGCAAGCTGAGAAACCAGCCAAGCCCACTGGACTTCTGACCTACAGATCAATAACAAATTTGTATTGTTCTAAGTCCCTAAATCTGTGACAATTTGTTATGACAGCAATGGAAAACTGATAGAATGGCATTATCTAAGTGACAAAGTAAAACCAATGGGAACATTATTGCTACTGCACCTACTAAATGCCAAGGGCTTCTCAAATATCATCCCCTTTAGCCCTCATAAATATGCAAAGTTGATATTATTCTTCCCATTTCACAGATGACAAAACGGAAACACAGAGTTAACTGAAGTCACAGCTAATAAACAGTAGGACTGGGGTTTGAGCCCAGGTCTGTCAGATATCAATGCTCCTGTTCTTTCCACTCTGCCATGCTGCTTCCAGGATATTACTCTTTTTTTTAAGCCCAGGTAATTACTCTTTACATGTGTATATGCTGGGTCAGAAGCACCTCTCTGTGCATTATCTTAATTGAACCCAGCATCAGTCTGTGAAGCAGGCAGGGTACAAATTATTTACCCCATTTTCCAAATGAGGACACCCAATCTCAAAATAAATTGTGAGCTACATATGTCCCAGGGTAAGAACAAAGGCCTTTCAACTCCAGCACTCCCCTCCTCCCAACCCCCGCTCCCTGCTCCAGGTGCATTACTCCCCTTCACATGAACTCAGCCCAGTCAAGTTTGCCTCGAATATGCAGCCTGTTCTCACAAAGGAGTGGGAGAGGGCTGCTCTTAGGAGAGAAAATGCTGATGGGCCCTGGGTGGGAAATCAATACTTTAAGTGAAATTGAAACCTGTAGCTACACTGTGAGAGCTTTAGTAGGGTTCTTTGCCCCACTTAGGGTGATAATTATCAATAAACACTGTAATAAGATTTCAGTGCAGGGAGTCACATCTTCAGTGTCCTCCACAGCTGTGCTGGGGACCAGCGATGATGCTCTAAGTGTCTCATTTTTACTCAATTATCTAAGATATGAGTTCCTAGAGTCATTTTGTGCCCTGCACTTAAAAAAAAATCTCATTTTTGAGAAGGCCCCGAAGAAATCTGCTTCATCTGTAGCAGGTTCCATTCACCCAAAGGTCTTTCTGCAATGCCTCTGTAGTCCAGGCAGGGTGCTAGGCGGCAGCAACACTGGTCCCTGCCCTCATGGGGCTTACATTCTATCAGCAAGACAAACAGTGAGCAAATGAGTAAGAGAACTATATTTGAAAGATACAGCAAAGGTAATCAATAGAACATGAGATGGATGGGAGGTGCCTATTTTAAGGGCACATGGAACAGAGGTTCTGACCATGGAGAAGAAAAGCCTGGAGCAATAGGGCTTCTGCATGCTTGACTCAGAGAGCTTACTTACATGTTAATCTCTGTGAGCTATGCCCTGTGAGGGGCAAGGTCTAAAACAACGAGAGATCCCCAATATTAGAGCCCAGTGCTGCATGGAGGTGGGGGATAGAAGGTGTAAGTGATTCAGTTCCTACAAAATACACCTGATCTGCTTCTCATCCCTTACTGTGTGAAGCTGGGCTGTTTACTTAACCTCTCTGGGCCTCAGTTTCTTCATAAGATTGTATCAATGCATATAAATCATTTGAGTCCATAGTAAGTGCTCAAGAAATACAAACAGGGCCTTGTAACATAGCTATCACTTGATAAATATTAGCTGTCTTAAGGGTGTATCTGTCCTGAAAAGTGAAGTGAAGAAAAGAGAACTATTCCCCCACTCACTGGGTCCACAGTAAACATATATATACACCTCTTAGTATCATTATTGCCCCCATAAAATGGTGCCTACTTTATGGGCGAAATTGTGTCCTCGAAAAACAATATGTTGAAGTCCTCAACTCTGCCCCCTCAATATCTCAGAATTTGACTTTATTTGGAAATAGAGTCATTGCAGATGTAATTAGTTAAGATGAGGTCACACTGGAGCAGGGTGGGTCCCGAATCCAACATGACTGATGTCTTTATGAAAAGAGGAAATTCGGACACAGCCATAGGCATGCGTAAAGGGAAGACAATGTGAAGACACTGGGAGAAGATGATCTTCATCAAGCCTAGGAAAGGGGTCTGGAACAGACTCTTCCTCACAACGCTCAGAAGAAATCAATCCTGCCAGTACCTTGATCTGAATCCTGCCAGCACCTTGATCTCAAAGTTTCATCTTCCAGAACTGTGAGATGATAATTTTCTATTGTTAAGCCACCCAGTTTGTGGTACTTGGTTACAGCAGCCCTGGCAAACTAATCCATATTCCTTAAGGGTAAGATGTATATAGTGTCTAACTCTGAGTGCCCAGAATCCAGCAGAGGGCCTGGCACATACTAGGTGCTCAATAAACATGTAGTAAGTGAATGAATAAATGAATAAATATCTAGTATGGTGACTCATATTCCCAGCAAGACATGCCAGAAGAGAGATGTTTAAGGCCTATAACCAGATGACTGCTAGGGTGAAGATGTGGCTGACAGTGGGGGGGTCAGCCAAATATGGGATTGGCTGTCTCTAACCAAGACACTAACAAGTGCTTGACACTATGGTGAAAAGGAAGTCCCTGGAGGTGCAAGTGGGCAGGGGACCCAGCTGTTCTCAGAAAGCCTGCAGGGCCACATGCTCAGATCTGTGAGGTGTGTGCCTGGGAGCAGGCTCCCTCCTCACACTGGGCTAGGGGCAGGCCTCAGTCCCTCGTGAGGGAAGCTGGCAAGAACAGGCAGCAGCTGCATCAATGAAAGAGTCCAAGGAACCGAGAGGGTGTGCAAAGAGAGTCTCAGACGAGGGAAGTTCTAGAAACCTCTGCCCACAATCTCAGGGGCCAAGGGGGATGTGGGTATGCACCTGGGAAATGTGAGAATTCAGGGGGCGCTCAATTCTGAGTCCACTCAATTGGGGGAGGATGAAGGTAAGCCTCTCCTGAGAGGCTTGGAGATGAGGGCTAGGCTGCCGTGGGACCCAAGACCCTAACTGGAGAGGAGGATGAGAAGGAGCTGCGACGCAGGGCAGGTGGGGCAGCGAGCGTCAAGGTGATGCTCTATAGAGCAAAGAAGATGGGAGAGAAAAGGAGTTTCGTAAGTGAACTATTCTAATTGAGTGCTGACTCTACGCTGTTCAGATCCGCCAGGTAATTGCTCAGTCCTCCTCTGTGTTTCATCTGTGGAGCTGCAGCTGGAGCAGTTCCTTGGAGGGTGGCGGGGAGGGGGGGGTGGGTTTAAGAACTGATTAGGGGAAATCACTCCTTGCAGGCCTTAGGTTATTCTTGCTAAAAATCATGCCAGGAAAAATCATAATTAAAATAGGAACATGGTGAATAACAAGCACCCCTTTCCTTGAATGTGAAATAAATTTTAACAGCTATCTTAGCTAAAGAACCCAACACAGTCGACCTTCCAATAAGGTTAAGCAGAGTTTTCCATCAGAGTGAAATAGAAACTATAAATCAAACGTATCATATCTGAAGTCCAACCGGCTCTAGTGAGTAAAATGCCACTCTCCAGCAGTCGTATTCTTTTTTTCTACCGGCTGGCTACCACATTCCTTGACTCCGGAACTATATGGATACTGTTTCTTCATCTTAAATCTGTGAAACTACCTTCAAGAGCTATAGTCTTGACTACTTGTGACATACTATCCAAGATAAAGAAGCTTGTCAGTAATAAATGCGCCTTTGTGCGATAGTCTATCAAGTGGGTACAGCTGAGATGGAATCATTGGGGGTGGGTTGCAGAGAGATTCTGGAGAAGGCGGCAGGATGCAGACAGTAGTGTGAGCACAAACGCATTTTGGAGAAGGGTTGATGTTGATAATCTAATTCTCCTGATTCAAGTAGAGTGAAAATTTTCCTTCTCTGAGCCTACATTTTTCCTGGTCTCCCCAAAGAAATCTTAGATCTCAAGATCTTAGATCTCAAAGGAGACACACCGCCTCTAAAAACCAGGTATCTTTTCTGGGATGCTGTTTGCTAAATAAAGGAGCTCTCAGAGCTATTTGGCTGACTGACAGCCTGCTCCTGTTGAAAATACAAGCGGATGGGTTGTGTTTTCGCCCTCAGCAGTTTCATCCAGGGCAAGACGCATATGTTCCCATGGTCACAGACACGCCCCACGAGCTCTCCAGAGGCCCCCAGAACTCTCCAGTGACTCTTTGATCATCTGAAAGTCCTGGGGTGCCATGCAGCCAGCACTGCTGTGGGAGCCGGGTCTCCAGAGAACTCTGCAGCCCTCGCAACAGGCCATGGAGCCTTCCGCTGACCCAGCCCAGCACCTTCAGTAAGACCAGGTCTAAGGCTGCCCTTCCCCTCCCTCACATCCTCCCTTTGGTACCTAGCCTCAGGCTGTGGGAAATCTCAAAATTACAGCAGCTGAAAGTTCAGTGCCTATTCCTATTCCTACAGCTTACCTCCTTTCTGCGGCCATCCTTCCAGTGCCCTCTTTGCCCCTGGGCCGGGATACCTTCATTTCAAGTTCAGAGAGGTCTCCTGGAAAATGACCCTGGAAACGTAAAGGGTGACGGACACTTCCACACTCCTTCAGGCAAGACTTGTGGTTCACCTCTGGCCAACAACATGCCAAGATTTTGGGCAGATACCACCAGCCCTCCTATCTACAGACACCTGTCCCGTGCTTATCACCCCTGAATCCTATAAAGATCAGCGGGGGAGGATTTGAAAAGATAATTGCCAGCGCCCAGGCTCCGCCCCCAGGGATTCTGATTTGATTGGTCTGGGCTGAGGCCCAGCCTGGCAGGCACATGTTTCAAAATCTCCCCAGGTGATTCTAAGGTACAGCCAGGGTGCGCTAGCAGATCACCCTCCAAGTCCTCTGGGGCGATCTTCACAAGGATAGGTGACTGCTCCGAGGGAATGCCTGACAAAGGTGATCTCACTTATCACTTGATTTTCGGAATAACTTCTCAGAGAGTAAACTTAAATTTGGTCATAGAAGTCCTCAATGTATGAACTAGACTATAAACCGTCTATTTATTCAGATTGAACAAATATTTTTTGCATGCCTACTATGCACCGGACTGGTGCACTGCTGGGAACTAAACCAGGAGCACGTGCATCAAACAGTTTCTCCGTTTACCTGGTTCTCCCTTCACCCCTTCATGCTTGGAAACCTAGTTTCCTGTTTTGAATTCATTCTCCGTCTCTCTCATTCTCTCCCTCTCAACTTGTATACATAACATATACATAGACTCATTTACTTATAAATCTTACAGTTCATGCTCATCAATAAATAGCTAACCTCCAACATATTCCTAAGGTTCATGTAATTGGAATATGAGGAAACACCCACATCGAGGATGAACACACCTCACGCACTCTCCTTTTGGGACTCTTCCTCTCCTGATCAAGGTTCTATTATATTAGCCTAAGGATCTACCTAATGGTAAATATTCAGGAAGCCCAAACAAAAGACCTTTTCTACTCTCTCTGCTCTACCCTTTTTTTTAACCAAGCTGTCAGGAAAAACGCAATCATGAAACTCCCCCACCAGATTTCATAATTCTTACCTGTGCCTGGAACCTTGAGGGAAAGGGAGGAAAATTGTGCTGCTGTTAACACTCATACCAGAGCCAAGAAGACGAAAGATCTAGGACCACAGGCGAGAGCGGCCCTCGTGCATCATCAGTCACTCTGCCTCTGTGCCTCCTGCCTGCTCTCACCACTCTCCCCGACTTCAGTTATGTCCACATCTGCCTTCCCCACTAGCCTGCAGCTGAGCCACAAGCTGTGACTTGTTCATTCCTGTCCTCCCATCCCCCAATGGAGACTATATATAATAATAGTTCACCCATATTGAGCACTTACTATGTGCCAGGCCCAGTCCTAGATGCCTCCTACATATTGTATCATTTATCCTCCAACCTTATGTGTTTCGTACTTTTACTATCCCATTATACAGAGGAAAAACTGGAATACAGAGTTTAAGCACCTTGCTCACATGTACACAGGACCCAGGAAGCAGATGCTGAGTCATAGCCAGGCCATCTAGCTGCTGATCCTTTTCTCTTGGCCACTGCTATACAATACTGGGACTTAGACAAATCAACACAGTTGTTTCCAAGGTCTTTATTCAGTAGAGGCACCCGTAGTACTTAATAGATATGTGACCTTGAGAAAATTACTAAGCCTCAATTTCCTCCTACATAATGAGAATAAAAGCAACACAAAGCTCATGGGGTTCGCGTGAGGATGAAATTAGATGACATATGTAAGGTGCTTAGCACAGTGCCAGGCATTTAGTAAATACTTGAAAAGCTACACGCTGCCGCTGCTTGTTATTTGGTACCTGGGTCTCTGTCATTAGAAACATCTCGGGTTACTCCCCAGTCTGAGTGGTATTGCCTCTCCCTATAAGCACAGTGGGGAGTAGTCACGCATTTTAAAAATTTTATTTAGATGTTATTCACATCCATTCACCCATTTAAAGTGTACAATTCAATGGTTTTTAGCATAGTCATAGAGTTGTACAACCATCATCACAATCAATTTTAAAGCCAGTTTAGAATTTAGAAGCAAGCAGAATCAATTCCAGGGGATTTTTTTCATCACCCAAAAATGAAACTCTGGGACCATTATCAGTCACTCTCCATTTCCCCCAAGCTCTCTCCCCACAGCCCCTGGCAACCACAAATCTATTTCCTCTACATTCAGGACATTTTGTATAAACAGAATTACACAATATGTGTTCCTTTGTGACTAACTTATTTTACTTAACATAATGTTTTCAAGGTTCATCCAGGCTCAGCATGTAGCAATACTTCATTTCTCTTTACGGCCAAATAGATTCCATTATACGGATGGACCACATTTTATCTATCCATTCATTAGTTGATGGATATTTGGGTTGTTTCTACTTTCTGGCTATTATGAATAATGCTGCTATGAACATTGTTATACAAATTTTTGTGTGGACATAACATTTTTACTTCTCTTAGGTGCATAATTAAGAATGGAATTGCTGAGTCATATGGTAACTTTATGTTTAACCTTTTGAGGAACTGCCAGACTGTTTTCTAAAGTAAATAGCCACTAATCTTGCACTTGCTTCTAGGTAACCTGAAATAAGTCACTTAACCTCAATAAGCTTGAATTTCCTTATCTGTAAAATGAGGATATTACAGTATCTCCCGGAGGAGATATTGTAAGTACGGGCCCATCATTGCTTGATACCCAGTAGGTGCTTAGCAAAGGGCAGGTACTCTGTTGTCCCTGGCAAATGGTTCCCTGCCTGTTCCTCCCTCTCCAGGTTGGATTCAAAATGTAAAGCTTGTGCCACGGAAGGTTTGAAGGCAGCCTAATGAAGGTGTTAGGTAGAGAAAATCAGAATACAAAGTCATACCACCTCTCTGGATCATGTACCTGGTCTCTAAAACAAAGAACAAATAAACAGACAACTAACTCTCAATCCAAGTGTGTGTATGTTCTCTTTGTTTCTATAAACTGGACTTTTGCCCAGAAACCACAACAAACATAGAAAAAAATCAATAATCCAAGTTTTATATGCTAATGTAATTTGGTGAAAAATGTACTACAGTGAGCTCGTTTAGGACAATATTCGCTAGATTGCTAGAGTTTCTTACAGGCCACGTCTCCAGAAGGACCTACAAAAACAAGACTCAGCAAAACCGTTGTCCATGTGGGTCTGAGTGAAGTGGAGAAGTTTGAGTCCTCGGTCCCATCATTGCTGAAGGCTTGATTAGCATTTCTGTTTCGGGCAGAGAAGACTGACAGTCCATCAGTCCCAAATAACAATAATATAGCTCTGCAAAAAGAAACTTCCGCTCTTAGGGGAGTTATTGTTATTCAGGGTAAAAAATAGCCCTTGGGCAGATTCCTTCCACTGCAGAAGTTGGTTTCAGAGTTACTTTGCAAAACCTAGGGGGGGAGGAAAAAGAAAAAGGAAACCAGAAAAAGCTGTGCATGCAATATTTCACATTGTGAGTAGACTTGCTTTGGGGACAACAGGCAGGCTGTTTGGAGAGACCTTTCCCAGCATATGAGAAAGTAGAAGGATTTCTATCTTTAGCTACAAAGATAGTAAGAGGACAAGCGAGGCTGCCGCATTGTTGCCGGGTCCTGGTGGTGGTGAGGGTCACACACAGGATGAAGCCACCATCCCAGGCTTTCTTTCACTGGCTCCGGCTTCTGGCTCCCTCTGCAGTAATACTAATTATGGGGTAAGAAAAACGAATCTTTTCTTTTCTAAAGACATTAATCAAACCTATCAAAGAAGTACTGAAAAAAAGAAGGCAAGACAAACTTCCAACTAGGGATTGCAATGAAAGATTTAAGAGAAAAAATTATACAGGATTTGCTTACTATTAGCCATGGGAAGACTAAGAGGAAACATGATAACTGAGTAAAAGCCACTTGGGATGTTCCTTATGCATCTTATACACCGAAAAAACCATGTAAACCGAGTATTATAGACTACTTCTAAGCACATACTTGTCCCTGAGTAAAAAAATATGCCAGATAAAAACACTGACAGCTCTCAAATGTAATATTACTTGTTTTGAGGCTGACTTTTCTATGAAGCAGGTGTGGCACAGAGCCCTTCAGTTACTAAAATGACCTCATATAGGAGTCCTGAGATGCCTGGAGCCCAGCAAACACCACCACAGGGGGGTTGGGGGAGGAGATGGCTTGTCTGATTTTGGAGCCAGAGGGTAAGTACAGTGGGCTTACTGAATGAAACTGGGGTATGGTGGAGGGAGGGGGATGAATTTTTTCCTAAAATATTGCAGCTATGGATCAAAAGAAAATAATGCAAAATTTAGTCTCTAAATGTAAAATGCTCTCTGTAGCCTCCGGGGCTTTATTTAGGTTGTTACCTCTGCCCTACCCCAGGCTAGCCTGCTACTCATCCTGTGGTCCTTACACAGAGGCCACTTCCTGCAGCCTGCGTTCCCCAGCTCCCAAGGCTAAGTTATGTGACCCCGTGTACTTGTGCAGCTCCCTATAATTACCTCCTCATAGAAACTGCCTGTTTACTTCTCCATCACCCTAGCTATACTGTAAGCTCCTAGAAGAAACAGAAAAGCCACATCTTGTTCACAGGGTATACTCAGGGCCAATACAATGTATGGCACGTAAAAGGGCTCAATAATTTCACTGAAGTCTCTAGCTGAGTGGAAGAAAGGGAGCATCTGAACCCAGGAGTGAGGCAAACAGCCCACCAGCCAAGGTAAATCAAGTCGAGTACGGGGGGACAGAGGGGCCCCAGAGGGATAGTTCTGGAGAAAAACATTCAAGGACAAGATTTTTTCCCCTTGCCAATTAGTGCCCATTGGATCTTCCTTTTCAAAATCTGTGGCTTCTTCTTACTGTGTCTTAGAGCAAAGAAGCATCTTGACTGTTACATTTAAAACCTCAAAAGCCCTTTGCAATTGTATTGTTATTAAATGTGGAGCATAGATCCTGAATACAGATTAGTAGAACAAAGGTAGATGGACCTGAGTTCAAATCCTGACTTTGCTACCAACTAGCAAAGAGGTTAATCACTTAATCTCTCTATGCTTCAGGTTTCTTATCTGCAAAATAGTGATAATAGCTATGTTGCAGAATTGTGATGATTAGATTAACTAATGACAGGCATGTATTTGGCACTGTATTGAGTGAGATTTGCTAGTGATGGATGTGTGTGACAATGTGTTTCAGCAACATTTAAAGGTATGATTCCCAAATGTTTACTAAATTTGTCCATGTTATGTCAAGCGCTATAAAAATACACAAGCTATATTTCCTACCTTCAGGGAGGTCACAGTGTTCTGAATTCAACAGACCCAGGACTGGCTGCAGCACAGACAGGTTAAGACACGTGCCCAAGGCTCCCTTGTGGCAGAAGTGGGAAAAAAAATACAGGCCTGGTAATACCCAGCTCTTTCCAATAGCTCACATTCCATGAAGAGGGGGAAAAAGCACATTTCTTTACTGCTGTGCCACCCCACATGCAAGATAAGTTAACGAAAAAATAATACTATAGTCATCGGATGGTGCTTAAGTCCGTTCAGGCTGCCATAACAAAATACCATAGACTGGGCAGCTTGTAAACAACAGAAATTTATTTCTCACAGTTCTGAAAGCTGGGCAGTCCAAGATTAAGTTGCCAACAGATTCAGTATCTGGTGAGGGCCCACTTTCTGGTTCATAGACGGCTGTCTTTTGGCTGTGTCCCCATGTGGCAGAGAGATGAGGGATCACTCTGGGATCTCTTGTAAAGGAGCATTAATCCCATTGATGAGGGCTCCACCTTCATGACCTAATCACCCCTCCAAGGCCCCACCTCCAAATACCATTACCTTGGGGGTTAGGATTTCAACCTATGGATATTGAGGAGACAAAAATATTCAATTCACAGCAGATGGTAAATAGGGTGCTTCCTAGTAAGCATGCATTGAGCATTTTTACCAAAAAGATAAAAAATAAGTTCAAGAATTATATTTAACCGTGTTGCTCCATGGGTCACCCAGAGCTGAAAGTCTGGACCAATGAAGGCCAAGGAGCTATTTTTTAGCAGTAGAAGGAAATGCAGATAGGCTTTCATTTTTTAAAAAATTAATTAATTTATTTATTTTTGGCTGTGTTGGGTCTTCGTTTCTGTGCGAGGGCTTTCTCTAGTTGCGGCCAGCGGGGGCCACTCTTCATTGTGGTGCGTGGGCTTCTCACTATTGTGGCCTCTCTTGTTGCGGAGCACAGGCTCCAGACGCGCAGGCTCAGTAGTTGTGGCACACGGGCTTTGTTGCTCCGCAGCATGTGGGATCTTCCCAGACCAGGGCTCAAACCCGTGTCCCCTGCATTGGCAGGCAGATTCTCAACCACTGCACCACCAGGGAAGCCCCTAGGCTTCCTTTTTTTTTTTTCCTTTATCGCAATGACTCTTCTTGAAAAAAAAATCTACCTGTTGCAAAAACTCTTCCACACTCTGACAGGGAAAACATTATGTGTGAAAGGAACAAAATTACTTATTAACATTCCCTCCCTATTCAACCTGCCACCCACTCAAAAGACTGATCCTGATAACCACAGGGTCCTCTGTTGAATGGTTAGAGCCGGGGTGCTCAGATATGGGTTTGGGGGGAATGAATTACTCTGCATAAGAAAGGAAGAACTATTGAGAGGGGTCTTGAGGAAAGTTCTCAGCCCACGATCCTCTTCATAAATACAGAGTGTCTACTTCTTCTTAGGCATTGGCTCGATGGTGCTCCATCCCTGTAGGTCACAATATTCTAGGCGTCATTGCTGTGTTTTATTTTTTAAATGAGGAAGCATGCTCAGGGGGGTGAAACCACCACCTGTAAAGGCAATGGGGGAAATTAGTTTTTAGGGTGACAGAAGGCTTAGCGCAAAGCTCAGGAGAAATGGGAAAGGAGACTGATATGTTTTGATGAAGAATGGGGAGAATGCAGTGAAGTCAGGAAGGCCAGGCATCTGGGGAGCTGTATAAGGGCAGGAAGATGAGTTGAGTAAGGGCCCAGAAGAGGAAGAAGGGAGTTTTCTGGAGAGATAATAGGGCAGGCAGGTGTAGGCCTCCATCAGAATTTTACCAAAGGCAAAATGTGGGTGAGAAAGAGCCTGACAGAATCAGAGGACATGAGCTTTCATCCTAGCTCGATTCCATGCTTGCTGTTGGACCTCAGTTGGAAAAGTCACCAAACCTCCTAGAGTTCTGTCATTTTCTCACCTGCAAAATGGGTAATATTTGCTTCATAGCAATGATGAGTTACTATCACTGAAAGTGGCTTGAACACCATGCAGGGACCTTGGGAGCATGGCCTGGCATGAAGCTTCCCAGTTTTCTCTCAACCACCATCTCCACTTTATCTGAGGCCCCACCCTCTTCAGGGGACATGATCTATATCTCAGGCTTTGTTTGCTCACGGTCCCATTATTTCATCTCTGTATTTAGAATCCTTTCAGAATTTGTATTTGAACACATTTATTGCCTTTCCTAGATAAGAGAGATGCTGGGTAGAGAGGAGACCTGGCACTCACACTGCAGAACTAATTGTCAAGTAACCCTTGTTCTAGCCCTGGTTTTGTGAAGTCATGGTCTCCTTTTGATTGAGTTTTCTTAACCTTAAATGAGAGGGTTGGAACTGAGAATCTTTAAGGTCGCTTCAGTCTCCAAAGTTCAATGGTCCCTTGGAAGACCCCTCCTGGGGCAGTCCTGCCAGCCCAGTGTTCCAGTACTTTCTATTGCCCAATTAGCAGCATTTATCCAACTTTTTTGTTAGGTATGTGCTTCTATTCCAGGCATTCTGAACCAATTCTGCAAATCAGACTTCTTGGAAGACTCAAATGCTTTAACCATCTTCAAACAAATGACATCAAACATGCCATTTTCCCTTCATCCACCAACTTTGTACTTTTATCCATAAAAAAAAAAAAAAGGTACTGCGTCCATCTGGCATGATTTGCCTTGAATAAAAGCCCATCTGCTTGTTATTTCTAATTTCATTGTCCTCTAGAATGTTTACAGAAGTTTCTTTCAATATTTATTGTGCTGTGTTTCTAATTACTGATCCAGACCATCCACTCAGACTTGGTACCATGCTAGGATGGTAGGTGTCTTTGTCCTTTTCATCTCCACAATTCTTTACTCTGGAGGCATAATGTGGCCCTCGGCCATCATTACACCACCCTGGTGTAATGCTGCAGAGACGGATTCTGACAATCAGGCCCTGGGGCTTGCAAAGCCGCCTCTGATGAATTTTTGCCTGCCTCAACACCATTACTGTCATAGGAAGGATGGAGATAATTACCTGGTTTATTATCCTGAGGCTGGCTTCATCCAGCCATGATCACTAGAAGCAGAAGTCTTACCTCTGTCTTCCGGAGTCCTGAAGAGACGGGTAAAAGATTCATATTTCCCAAATTACAATGGCTCTGAAAGGCAAGGATGGTCTCTGCAATGGAAGCATTTCCAACCAGAGCCTTTTCAAAATACTCTTAAAACTCCAAAATGCTAAAACTGTTTAAAATTAATCTTTTTCTCCCAAATGAGCTCCCATTTCTGATTTCCCCAGTTCTGTTAGGATGCTTTACTATTCTCATCTCATGGCACTACCACTCCCCACAATCAAGCAAGTGCTGTTACTCCTTCTTTGCAGCATCGTAATGCCTCCCCCATCTGTCCCTGACTTCCCATTCCCACTCCATTGTCTAATTTCAGCCCCATATCCCCCCGTCTCCATTCCTACAGGACCTCCTATCTCTCAGTCTCTCCCCCACCCAACACGCCATGCACCTGACTCCAGAATAATCCACATAAAATATTGATTTTATCACTCTCCAACTCAACAATATGCTATGAGTGCCCTTTGCCTTCAGTATTCCATGCAGTCGAGCCTAACAGCCCCCAGCCAGTTGGCTGTGCGTCCCACTGCTGCCCCATGAATCTAGCCTCACAGGGAGTGCTGGGCTCTGCACGCTCAGCTTTCGCTCATACACTGACTTCCCAGGCATGTGAAAAAGTCAAAAAAGGACAAAGACAAAAACTGAGGTGAATTCTGACTGCAGACACCTAGGGATTAAAAAAGAATTTGACAGTGCTTTTTATGGGGCATGTCATGAGACTCCCAGTTCTGATACTGCCCCAGATCCAGGGAAAATATTCCAACTGCATAGACAGGCCACAACTCTCCTTCCATGATCCAGGAGGAAGTTCTGGAATGAAAGAGAGTTGGGGGTGGGGGGGAGAGAAAGAAAGAGAGAAAAAAAAAGAAGGAAGAAAGAAAGAAAGAAAGGAAGAGGAAAAGAAAGGAATAGAAAAAAAGAATGAAAGAAAAGAATGCAGGCATTATATAAGAAAGGCAGTGAATATGGGTCAAAAAGATGGGCTTTGGAATCAAGTAGAACTGGATTCAAATCTCAGCTCAGAGACTAATGCTGCAACTTGGGTACATCATTTAACCTTCCTGAGACTGTTTTATCCACCTTGCAGGGTCAGTTTGAGAATTAGGGTCAATGTATGTAGATTCCCAGCCCAGATCTTGGCACTTAGTCCCCCAGTTATGGATGAATTACTCCACTACCATCTCCAGCCCTAGCAGGTTCCACTGCAAGGGTGCTCACAGGGTGGGTTCACTCTACCAGCCCCCTGCAGACTTCTGACCAGGACTAGAGGGTGCAGTGGGAGGCTATCATCTGGCCAGTGATTACAGCTCTTCCTCCACAGATCACAGCTCAGCATATGCTCCCGTTGAGACTTCCCCGCAGGCTGCAGCTCAGCTGCCCTGGTCCCCAAAAGCCCACCAGGTGGGGCTCCCTGCATCTCCTCAAAGATCAATACCCCCTTGTCATTCCTGGCAACCATCTGCAGACCTGGTCTCCCAGAAGTGAGCAGTACTGGCTCTGGCCCACGACAGCACATGAAGGGCAGGATAAAATAGTTGAGGCAGGTTAGCCTGGACCTGGGCTCCTGAGTCATGCTGCCTGGGATTGCTCCTGCCCTTGACATTTCTTAGCTGATTGATCTCGAACATATCACGTCAATTCTGTGAGCCTTGGTTTCCTCGTCTCTATAATGAAGACAATGAGAGTACCTGCTTCCTGGGCTTGTTGGGAAGATTAAATGAGTTAATGCACATAAAGCACTTCGAATATTGCCTGGCACACAGTGGGTGATCGATAAAATATCAGCTGTTAGAAATAATAAAGTCCTCCATCATCAAGGTCTCAAGTGCCTTACAGTCAGGCTGATTGAGAAGGCTCCCTGTTCGCCCTGGGGCTTCTTCAAAACAACCTGCTTGTTGTAATGACCACCATGTGCCCACGTGTGGTACACACATACACACACACACACACACACACACACACAGAGCCCTCAGCAGTACCTACCCCCAAGGCAAGAAAATACTGATTCCCTGGAGCCTTCAATAACAAGCACTGCTCTCCACCCTCTTCTGACAAAGCTAAGTCAGCCCTCAGCGGTATCCTAGATCTGTTTCACTCAGCGGCCTGCCTTTAATTCTACCAGGTTAGCAGGGGAGAGGTCAGAGGTCAAATGGAATCATCTGGTCCAATCCTTTGTTGAGAGCTCATAAAAATTGGTGTCTTTTGGCCTAAAATGTCTGAATGGTCAGTATCACCTCAACTTCCCAGATGTTTCTCAACTTCACACTTTTCTCTGGCCTTACTCAGAAAGTTTACAAATTTGAATTCAACCTTTCAGAAAACATTTACTGAACATCAGTTTTATGCCACACTGTGCTGGGGGCTGCAGAGGTAGGGATGAATCAGAGACAGACTTTAGGTTCCAAGCTCCAGTCAAGAGAGGAAGACAGGCATCTGGACAGATCACTTCAATGCAGTGTGATATGTGCTAAGAGAGAGAATTGCACAGGCAGCTTACAGAGAACACAGAAGAGGCATGCAGCACAGACAGGTAGATCAGGAAAGGCTGCCAGGAGAGGGTGACTCCAGAGATGCCTTTTTTTTTTTTTGCCACACCATGCAGCATGCGAGATCTTAGTTCCCCAACCAGGGATTGAACCCAAGCCCCCTGAAGTGGAGGGAAGCGTGGAGTTTTAACCACTGGACCACCAGGGAAGTCCCCAAAGATGCATCATGAAGGATGAATAGTCATTAACAAAAGAACAGCATTTTTTTAAAAAAAAAGCATATAGGCATGAAAAAATGCAGTATGATTTTTGTAACTATGGTCATTTGGCACCACTAGAGGGCACAGGGTAAGGAGGAGGGGTAGGAAATGAGACAGGGAAGGTGAGCAGGTACTAGACCATGAAAGGACTAAAGTCTTTTAAATACTATCCTGGAACAAAAGAGGAAATATTGAAAGGTTCTAGCAGGGCAGTAACATGGTAAAAGTTGAATTTGGGTAGAAGTGAGAGGGTTTTCCGCAGGGTGGGGTGGGGGAAGGAGGTGTCTAGAAGCAGAGACCATTTAGTGATTATTTATAATAAGCCAAGTGAGAGATGGTAAGAATCTGAACTAAGGACCTGTCAGTAGGATTGAAAGGAGTTTCAATTTCATTTCCAAACTATTTAGGAGGTTAGGTCATCAGGATATGGGACTGGTTAGGAAGAGAAGGGAGAGGAGACAGAGATGAATGAGTCCCAGATTTCTATCATAAATGAAATGTCAAATTTCAATTTATGAGTTAGAAATCCTAAGAGTATTTGGATTCATACAATACTTTTTCTGTGCAATATTACAGATATCTTAATGCTAAAGAGAAGTTTAATCATACCAGCTAGATTACAAAGAAAACACTTCATTTCTGATCCTGAAGCCTCAAACGGACAATTTTTTCAGGTAGCAATAGATCTTGTATCTAATTGAAGCATCTGCTACTGAGGTCCAGTCCCCTGGAAATGACAGCCCGTACAAAGAAGACCAGATGGAAGAGGTAGGGAAACATACAGAAGTAAAGACACAGGTACAGGACAAATGTCTGTGGTTCTGATAGAAGGACTGTGATCAGAACAACACCAGAGAGGTGATTTTAAGTTAGGAAACTGCAAAGGGAAAGATAACTCCTGAGGATGCTGTTGTTAACAAATACCAACATCAGAGCAACAAGAATAAGCCTTGGTGTCAACCCCACTGGAAACCCTTCATTAAAATCTTCAGCCACAGAAGACTTCAACATTAATTCATTTCCCATCTTGATCATTCTGGATCATTCAAGTTTCTTTTGTTAGGCTCTATTAACTAGAACTGGAAAAATCCGCGTAAGAAAATGGAAGATGGGGGTTGGAATTGAGTTTTGAAGGGAAGGCAAATGTCAAGCCTGGGAATGTGGTCTACATTTATAAGCCATAGGGAGTCATTGAAGGCTTCAGAGTAGAGCCATGATGCAAGGAAAGCACATTTTTTTTAACATCTTTATTGGAGTATAACTGCTTTGCAGTGTTGTGTTAGTTTTGGCTGTATAACAAAGTGAATCAGCTATATGCATACGTATATCTTCATATCCCCTCCCTCTTGTGTCTCCCTTCCAGCCTCCTTATCCAACACCTCTAGGTGGTCACAAAGCACCGAGCTGATCTCCCTGTGCTATGCAGCTGCTTCCCACTAGCTATCTATTTTACATTTGGTAGTGTATATATGTCAATGCTACTCTCTTACTTCATCCCAGCTTACCCTTCCCCCTCCCTGTGTCCTCAAGTCCGTTCTCTACATCTGTGTCTTTATTCCTGTTTTAACCCTAGGTTCATAAGAACCATTCATTTTTTTTTAGATTCCATATATATGTGTTAGCATATGGTATTTGTTTTTCTCTTTCTGACTCACATGAATGGATAAAGAAGATGTGGCACACATATACAATGGAATGTTACTCCGCCATAAAAAGAAATGAAATTGAGTAATTTGCAGTGAGGTGGGTGGACCTAGAGTCTGTCATACAGAGTGAAAGCAAATTTTTAAGAATAGTCTGGGGGAGTTCCCTGGTGGCCTAGTGGTTACGATTTCGGGCTTTCACTGCCATGGCCCTGGGTTCAATCTCTGGTCAGGGATTTGAGATTCCCATAAGCTGCATGGCACGGCCCAAAAAAAAGAAAAAGAAAAAGAAAGAATAGTCTGGAAGCCCTGTGCAAAATGGATTAACTTGACTGAAATCCACTCAAATACTAAAATATTGCTGCCATTCTTATTAAATCTTTCCATTTCTTCATTAATTCCATCTTCAAACTCTGCTCCCTCTAAACCCCCTGGCAATATCATTTCCTAAGGGTTCCTAGCTCTCTGTCTCTGTGATGTTCAACCAGAGGAGATGCCAAATAATCTCAACACACCAGAAGTCCTGTACAACAAAGACTTGTCCTGTTCAAAATGCCTGCAGTGCCCCAGATGAGAAGCATGGTCCCTGATCTCTTTTGCTGCTCCTACTTTTGTCTTCTGTAAATTTTCTTCTTCCGTGTATCACCAGGCACCCCTCCAGTCACCTAAACAGCCGGTTAAATGGTCACTCAACTGTCATCGAACTCCTTCTCTCTTTCAGGAGCAACTGGAGGCAAGCCAACGTCCATATTGACCTAGTTCCACAGCACTTAAGATTTCCACAGTGCTTTGCAATGGTTTCTACTACCTAATTCTCATGTCAACACATGCTTTGAGCTAGTTTTGTTATTAGTGATTTGTAAGTGGAGAGACTCCAATACAGATGTGGAAACCTGTTCATGTCTCTTCCATTTAATTCACAGAGTCAGATTGTGGGAAGCTATTTTCAAAGTCACAATAATTCTTTCAAACCTCTAGAAAATTCACGTAGTAGGGTGTCATTTGTGAAGAAATCTTAATATAAACATCCCTTGCTTTTGGAATTTAAATACTCTGGTGGCCTAGTTATGAAAAGTGAACCTCCCTCTCCACTGGTTTTTAATATATTATTGAAGATATATTCCTGTTTTTTTAATCTCTTTAAAGAGCTGAATGCTTTATTGCCATCTCTTTGGACCTCTCTTTTGATGTCTCTTACATTTTACCTTGTATTATTGGCCCTCTTTGGGGGACTGCTATATCTTCCTAATAAACTGAAAGTGTTTTGAGGGCAAACTAGCTTATTCTTTGTACTCCTCCAGCCACTATGACAGTGCTTGGCCTGTGGTAATGACTTAGTAAACATTTGCTGATGAATTGGTGCTCAAGTTGATGGTTGTACCTATTGGGAATTTACTCTTTGAAAAAAATCTTCACAAAGCATTACTGTAGGGCTTCCCTGGTGGCACAGTGGTTGAGAGTCCACCTGCCAATGCACGGACACAGGTTCGTGCCCCAGTCCGGGAAGATCCCACATACCGCGGAGCGGCTGGGCCGGTAAGCCATGGCCGCTGAGCCTGCGCGTCCGGAGCCTCTGCTCCGCAACAGGAGAGGCCACAACAGTGAGAATCTCGCAGACAACAACAACAACAAAAAAAAAAAAAAAAAAAAAAAAGCATTACTGTAGTTTTCAGTAGTCTGCCCCATGTTGCCCCTGTTGCAATTTAAAAAAATTAAAAGTTTCATTTCACCATACCCATCTCTAAGTCATGGATATTTTTCTCATGACTAAGTAGTCCCCGACTCCCCACCTGTCTTCCAACCAGAAATTTACTATGCTAAATACAGCTTATAACTTATCCAGTGGAAGTGTAGTGGATAGATCATCACAATAGTCACACTGGACAAAAATGGTGACAATTTTCCACTCATTACTATGTCCATGGCCTTTGCAATGTAACTTTGCCTCTACTCCTATCAAGATGTGCAGTCTATTTTCCCATCCCCTTGAATCAGGAATAGAAAAAGAAATTTCTTAAGTTGATAAAGGAGGAAGAAGATCTACTAAAAGACCCACGGGAGGGACTTCCCTGGTGGTGCAGTGGTTGGGAGTCCGTCTGCCAATGCAGGGGACGTGGGTTCGAGCCCTGGTCCAGGAAGACCCCACATGCCTTGGAGCAGCTAAGCCCAGGCGCCACACCTACTGAGCCTGCACTCTAGAGCCTGTGAGCCACAACTACTGAGCCCACGCATCACAACTACTGAAGCCCAAGCCCACAGGCCTAGAGCCCATGCTCTGCAACAAGAGAAGCCACCGCAATGAGACGCCCGCGTACCGCAACGAAGAGTAACCCCCACTCACTGCAACTAGAGAAAGCACGCACACAGCAACAAAGACCCAACACAGCCAAAAGTAAATAAATAAATAAAAGACCCCCAGGAAACCTCACATGTAGTCAGTGCATTTTAAATGCATCCCCTTTTACACCAGAATAAGACAAAGATGCTCACTATTACTGCAACTGCTTTATATAGCCCTCAATGTCTTGGCCAATGCAATAAGACATGAAGATTGCAAGGGAAGAGCAAAACTGTCATGGTTTGAAAATAACAAAGAATACACAAGAATTTTACAGAGAAAATCTTAAAGCCCACTAAATCATATAAGTTCTGATTAATGGAAAAAAACCCAATGCTCATGGATGAGATTATTTAACACTGTAAAGATGTAAATTCTCCCCCCAAATTAATTTATAAATTTAATGATATTGCCAAAAAAATTTTCAGTAGGATTTTTTAACATCTCATCAAACTGTCTAAAATGAGGATGGAAGAATAAATGTCCATGAATAAAAGACAATTTTAAAAAATAAGGAACAGAAGCAGTTACTGCATTAGTTTCCTAGGACTGCAGTAACAAAATAGCACAAACTGGATGGCTTAAAACAACAGAAATATATTCTCTGTCAGTTTTGGAAGCTGGAAATCCAAAATCAACGTGTTGTCAGAGCCACATTCTCTCTGGGAACTCTAAGGTAGAATATGTTCCTTGCCTCTTCTAGCTTCTGTTGGTTGCTGGCAGTCCTTGGCTTTCTTGACCTATAGCTGTATCAGTGCAATCTTTCTTTGCCTTCACATCAACATTCTTTTCTGTATGTCTGTGTCTTTCCTTCTTCTCTCTCTTGCCATTAGATTTAGGACCTAGCCAGGTAATCAGGCTAATTTCACTTCAAATACCTTAATTTAATGACATATGTAATGACTTTTTTTTCCAAATAAAGTGACATTCACAGGTTCTAGGGATTTGGATGTGGACAGATCTTTGTGGAGGCCACCATTCAACCCACAACACTTACCCTACCAGAATGTGAATGCATACTATAATGCCATAGTATAACTCTATTATGTACTGGCACAATAACAGACTAATAGACCAATGCAACAAAGTAGAGCCCAGAAAGAGTTCCCAGTTGGAAATTGGATATATGGCCAGCTGACATAATAAATCAGTGGGGGAAGGATCAGTTCAAGAAAGGAAGTTTAAAAAAAAAAATAAGGATAAAATTTTAATTTAGACCCTACTTCACACCTTATGTAAAGGTAAAATCTGGATGGATTAAAAACCTAAAGATTAAAGATGAATATTATATTGGTGTATGTGTGTATGTGTGTGTGTGTGTGAAGAAAGTATAAAAGAATATCTTTGTGGCCTTTGGGATAGGAGACAAGACCTCAAAAGCACAAGCCATATGGTGAAAATTTGGCAATTTTGATAACATTAAAATTAAGGATTTATTCTTCCTTACAGAATTCTAAATAGTATATGTAGATACTCCATTGTCCAGAAGGTGAAGTGTGATTCCTCTCCCCTGTGGGCTGAACCTAGTGACTCATTTCCAAGAATAGCGTATGGAGAGGAAAATAATTTAACTTGACAGTGGAGAAAAGTGCCTGATATCACCTTAACCAAGTATTTAAGATTAAGTTAACATCACCAGTGAGAAGTCATGTTGATATTATGTATCCCTTGATTTGATATGATAGGAAACATATTTTACCTCTGTGGTCTTCTTACAAAAAATGTATAAAGCGCAGTCTAATCATAAGAATACAGCAGTCAAACCCAAACTGAGAGACATTCTACAAAATACTTCTCAATACTGAGAAGGTCATGAAAAACAAGGAAAGACTAAGAAACTAGCATGGATCAAAAGAGACTAAGGACATGGCAACTAAATGCAATGCAGGATCCTGGAACAGTAAAAGGACATCAGTGGAAAAAAATGGTGAGATCTGAATAAACCTGTGATTTACTTAATATTATTAAGCCAATGTTAATTTTTTGGTTTTGACACATGTGCCAAATTATGTAAGACGTTAACATTGGGGAGAAGGTGATATGGAAACAGTCTGTAGTATCTTTACAACTTTTCTGTAATCTCAAATTCTTCCAAACTAAAATATTTGTCATATAAAAAATAATTTCTCTTCAACAAAAGGTATCAGAAGAAAATTGCATCAACTAAAACTGACAAAAATTAATGTCTAAAATATACATGGAATTCCAACAAATTAATGAGAAAGACAAGAAACCCAATAGTAAAATGGACAAGGGCATGACTAGACAATTCCCAGAAGGGGAAATCCAAATGACTAATAAATATATGAAGAGATGTTCTACACCATTAATACCCAGAAATATGCTAATTTACATGGATGAGAATGTGGGGATATAGGAAGTCTAGTTCACTCCTACAGAAAAGGAAAATGGAACAGTCATCTGGGGAGTAAGTTGGCAGTAATATGTGAGATGAAACGTACAATTACCCTATAACCTATAATCTGACTCTAGGGCTATCACCCCAGGAACACTCACCCAGGACCATACAGGGGCACAGAAAAAGATGGACTTCATAGCACTGTATGTGGCAGCAATGCATTGAGCCAACAGTGGCGTCTGTAACTGGGACTGTAAGCAAACCATGGTGGACATACGCTCTGGAAGACAATGCAGTGGAAGAATTAACCACATGCACATTCACCAACATGGATAAATCCTGAAAAATTATGCTGAGTGGAAACAGTAAAAAAGAAAAAAAAAAAAGACATATACCGAAATACCATCATATAAATTTAAATGTCATACATTTCGGTAACATATCCTAAACACGTGAGTATGCATGTTGCATGTTTACTAGATATGAAGGAGATAACAGGCATAGAGATGGGCATGAAGGCAGAAAATACTAAAATAAACTCATTGTGGCTCATTGTGAGACACAATGAGCAGGTAGATGCCATGAGCATCTTAGGATGACAACTTCAACTCTTTGCACCTGAGGTCGAATCTAAATCAAAAAGGGCAGAGGGTAGTTCTGGATGAGGGCTTGAGGAGATCACCTTTGAGCTAAGAGTATGAGTTTTAGTGTGGATAGATGTGGGAACATCTATATTGTCTTCTCAGCAGCGCTTTTTCTTTACTTATTGATTACAAAATAAATTATTTCTTAATGTCCAGATAAGTCATCCACAGATGAGAAAAGCATTGCCATACTCGGTTTCATTACAATAAGACAATAAGATATACCGACAGTACAGCCTGACACTCGTGAGTAATTCTTTACAATACCTTTATGAATCCCCCCAATTCACAAAGAACCACTATATCACATCATTTTCCTCATAATATGTATATACAATGAGTGAAAAACATTTTTTCTTTGAGTGGCAGAGGGCAGAGTGTTAGACCAGCAATGTAATCCACGGCTATGCCCCAGCATCCCATCCAGCTAGTGCAATTCTAATTCATGTTTCAATAAGAATACAAATTATAATAGATTTAGAACCTGGAGGGTCATTTGCAAATAATGGAAAATGCAAATTCTAAATCAATGGAAGTCCAGGGAGTACTATACCATGATGACTACTCCAGAGCCCTGGAAGAGTTACTGCAGCTTTTTTAAGCATTTAATATAATCTCTGAAACAACAGAGGCCATGAGCAAACCCGCTCATTGCGACTGACAGTTTGACCTGTGGCTCAGACCACTGCAGCACGGACTCCAAGCAAATCACAGAAGATTGAAATCTAAAAGAAGCTGTAGATTTCAAAGCTATTAATGATTCAAATTTTCAATCAGCAGATTTTTTTTTCCCAGTTCATTACCCACAGATTCTGTGGATCAACAGAATATGTGTGCAGCCCACCTCCTCCTTAATTCCTCCAGTAATACAATCCTGTCCATCACTTTACCTGGTCCTGGAAAAGAAAGCCAAAATATACATGTTCATTTTACCTTCATTTACTTTGGCAAGATTCCAAAAGCATGTGAAACAAAGTAAAAAATCCCAGCATCTCAGAAAGCTTCTAAAATGAAGCCGATCAAGCCGATGATTCCTTAACACAACTGATCTGATGGGAAGTTGAACATGAGCTGGCAGCTCAGGCTGTGATGAACGAGAGATGCATGTGAATAAAGAACGGGAAGAGGAGAGCATCTTCAGCCTCGGGTCAGGACTGTGTCCATCTCACAGTGTCATTCCACCTCGGGGGTCTGGAGATGAAAATAACTTGGCTTTGAAACACACAGGCTATTCAAGGAAGTGGCCGACAATTACAAGTATGAAGGGGCATCTGGGAATAGGTTCCTACTGTGTAAAATTGCATGTTATTGAATTGATTGAGTTGTCATTCAGCAAAGGTGATTTTAGAAATGAAGTTAGCAGGGAAATAAATAAAGCAGAAATTCAGGTAAAATTCATTCAAGTCTTGCCACTGGTATCTGTGAAACTAAAGGATTGCAGCTTGTGAAGGTAATGTTATTAAACAAAGATGCTGAAGGTCATTCCTCGTCACCCTGTTCTATAAATTACCCCAGTGTGGCTCATTGGCTGTCACTCAGCAGAGCCACTGGCTCCCAGACTCACCTGGAGCCAGGGCCAGCCAGGCCTTATTGATATTAAGAAATTCCCATGCTGCCTTAAAGCTCTCCTAGAACCCATTTCCCATGTTCTGACCCCAACCATGACCCAGCCTCACCTCCAGCCTCCTCAGTGCCCATATTAAGCCATCAGTTCTTGTGGTTGACAGTGGATGTTCAGAGATTTAGAAAAAAAAAAAAAAAACCCAGCTTTAAGGCATCTGGGGAGCTAGTTAACAGTAGCACTTACATAGTCTCTAAAGGTACGCGGCAAACTCACGTTTCATTAGGGTTACCTTGAGAGCCGAGGGGAATTGACTCTGGACTGTGTCTTCCTGTCTGTTGTAGGTGCTCTATAAAAATGTCTTCAATGAATGAAGGAATAATGAACAACTGGCAGTTCCTGCAATAGAGAAAAAAACCCCAACAATCAGCATGCAATTCTGGCAGGTCTGTGCAGAGGAACGAAACCCCAGCTGAACCATATGATCCAGCAATCCCACTCCTGGGTATATGACTGGAGAAAACTGTAAATCAAAAAGATACATGCACCCCAGTGTTCACTGCAGCACTATTTACAATAGCCAGGAAATGGAAGCAACCTAAATGTCCATCAACAGAGGAATGGATAAAGAAGATGTGGTATATATATATATATATATATATATATATATATATATATATATACAGTGGAATATTACTCAGCCATAAAATGAATGAAATAATGCCTTTTGCAGCGACATGGATGGACCTACAGATTGTCATACTGAGTGAAGTAAGTCAGACAGAGAAAGACAAATACCATATGATATCGCTTAAATGTAGAATCTAAAAAAATGGTACAAATGAACTTATTTACAAAACAGAAGTAGAGTTACAGATGTAGAAAACAAACTTATGGTTACCAGTGGGGAAAGAGGGGAGGGATAAATTGGGAGATTGGGGTTGACATATACATGCTACTATATATAAGATAGATAACTAATAATGACCTACCGTTTAGCATAGGGAACTCTACTCAATACTCTGTAATGACCTATATGGGAAAAGAATCTTAAAGAGTGTGGGTATATGTATATGTATAACTGAATCACTTTGCTGTACACCTGAAACTAACACATTATCAATCAACTATACTCCAATACAAATGTTTAAAAAAGGAAAAGAAACCAGCTGAGGGTAGAAGCAAAAGGGACAGAGAATAGCCTCCTGGGACAGAGAACCAGCAAGGAAGCAGCAAGTTTCTAGAACTTTAGCCAAGGAGACTGGGGATCAGAACAGGGCTCCAATCCCAGCAGGGAACACAAGTGTGGAATGGGATCAACTCGGCAAAGCTTAAAGGAAGTGTATGCACACTCACCAGTCAGCTTGGGCAGGAACATCCCTGGAGAAGGAGATCTCTGGGCCTACCCCAGCTGAGCAGGGCCCAGGAAGACTGCTGACCCAACTCTCTCATCCGCATCTCCACCTTTCAAAACTGGCTCTCAAGATGGTATGAATTTAGGTCAAGAACTTCCTCTATAGGGTGTTTAATGAAAGAGCCTGCTCTCGTTGAAAGTGCACTAAGGAGGCATCCTCAGAAGCACCAGATTCCAGTCCAGCCTCTGCCATGACCCACATGTGCCCTTGGACAAGTCACTGAACTTCTCCAAGTCATAGGTCCTTCCTCATAATCGGAGGAAATGATTCATCTTACTGGAGTGTTGGAGGACAAAGAAGATTCCACGTGTGGAAGTGCTCGGTAAAGAACATAGCACTATAAATGTTGGCTATTTGTGCATTCCATGATACTTTATGTTGAATCCAGTGTTGAACTTGTCAAATTGAATTTTCTGTAATTATAGAAATAGAGCTTTGATTTCAAGAAATTTTAAGCATCAAGCAGGCAAAATGCGTTTTGGAGGGAGCCTGAGAGGCCGTCCCCAGGCCCCTGAAATCACATTGCAATTGGTGTCTACCCAATGCATCTCCACTTAATGCAGGCTCTGCTTGAAGCTGTGATCAGCAGCCCCATATGAAGTACATTTAAGTGTCTGCCAGAGGGCATGTAAATAAAACCTTCACCGAGGTAAACAGTTGTTCAGTTTTACAGCCTGTTTGCACGTAACTTTTATGGTCCATTATGATATATGGCTTCTGTGCGTTTTGAAGTGCTGGAACGTCATTCCATGTGGCATCCTCTAAGTGACTGGCTAATAAACGATTATTTACTCTCTAGTTTTCACAGCCCATGGAAGCCTTTAAACTGGAACGCTGTCCCTAACTACCCATTAGTGATTGTGGTAATTCTTCCTAACAGGATGTGAGCCAGTCATCCTGACGGCCTTAGTGGTGCAGGGAGGAAGGTTGGGTGAGCTAAGGAGGAGCCCACACTCGACCCAGAGGGCTCCACCTGGTTGTCTAAACGAAAGGTCGTGCCTGCCATTGGTTGTCGCATTGTGACTAAACATGGCATGCGTGCACTCTTAACACATGGTGCATGTCACAAACATGAAAAGATTCCAGGAAAGAACTTGGGTGCTATAAACAGCACCTGTTACTGAGTCAAGTGACTGAACCTGCACCTTCTGTTGGTTTCACACCCAAGTGACTGTTCAGTTGCTTCACATGATCTGAAGGCATAGACAAGAGAGTCAAGTATGTTTGTTCCACTTCCTGGTGACACCTGTGAATGCTTCTGGGATAGAAGGCAGGTCACTTCTCTACCCTGGGAGAAGAAGCAGCCTCCAGCTTGAAAACAAAAAGGATCTGAATTTTGCCTGAAAGATGGCTGTCTGGAATTTATGAAGTATTTTTAATAACAGTATAAATAAGAGTTTGAAAATGTTACCATGGTTGTTATAATAACAATAATTACCAAGTAAGGAGTAGTGCTTATTTCTCATCAGAAACTCTCCTGGGCGTTTTACACATAACAGTCATGCAATATTCACAGTAAGCCAGTGAGACAGGGTTTATCACTTCCATTTCACAGATGAGAATACTAAGGCTCAGAGAGGCTAAGTAACTTGCCTGCACTCTTGACCATTCCTCCACGGCTGGTGGAAACCCTTGTGCTCTTCATACTTTCCATATTTCCCCAGTTTAAAAAGGAACTATTTTAACTGTAAAATCAGGAAGACATTTTTTCATTCATTTTCTAGGCTAGCCCTCAAAAATCAGTGTTAGCTATACACAGCTGTTTTATGAGAACATGAGTCTGAGCAGGGGTCCAAGTGAAAGATGCTAAAGAAGAAGATAGAAAATGAGGAACCAGGGGTAGAGGAAGAATTCAAAGCCAGAGGAGAAAAGGGGCAAG
Organism: Phocoena sinus; assembly: GCF_008692025.1. Classification (NCBI taxonomy): domain Eukaryota; kingdom Metazoa; phylum Chordata; class Mammalia; order Artiodactyla; family Phocoenidae; genus Phocoena; species Phocoena sinus. Next base: position 134,325,608 of record NC_045763.1, read on the forward strand.
CCAATGGAAACAGAAGAGAAGAGGTCTTCATGGAAGAGGACGATGGCATATAAAGATGAAGGGGGAGGACATTCCAGGCAAAGGGGACGGTTTGAGCACAAACATAGAGGAGAAAGCCTAAGGGTGGAGAACATGGAAAGGAGCAGTGGCAGGAGGTTGGAGCTGGATGGTGAGAGGCTTTGAGTGTCAAATTAAGAACTTTGGACTCTGTTCCATCTCTGGAACCAGTGCCAGTTTTTATCTCATGTGGATTTTGTAACATAAAAATGTAATGAATATTCAAACTGCTATCTGTCAACTGGAAAAAGAAAGAAGCAATTGTTGACACCTACAAGATCAAAATTTTTAATAAAGCATGAAATTACTTAAGTGTCATATTTATAATAAGCATCATCTTCTCCTTTGAAGTAATGAAAAAGACGATTTTCACATTTTCAAAATACTAATGATAATTCAACACATTAAATTACTACAAACACTCAAATGTATGTGATCATGGGCCAGTTCTTCTGGTGTGTTTATTTTTTATCTTTTACACCATCCTCAGCACCCTGACACTGTCTCAGGCACTCAGTAAACATCGGGTACTGGAGTTTCTGGGCAGAACTCCAGCCTCAGCAGGTAACTGGAATATTAAGCAGGGAAACTGAGGCAGAAGTCCAATTATGAACTAACTCAGTGGTATTTAGAGACTGCTGCCTGGAGCCTTCTCAGGTGTTCGGGGCCCAATCCACCAGAAGAAAAAACTGAATACCAGACATCCCTCCCAGCACAGCAGAAACACACACTCATTGAGCAGACTGGGTACCAGGCACTCAAGAACTCAGTCTCACAGCAGCTCCTTCACAGTCAGGAGTAACCCAGGGACCAGTGGAGCAGAGCTTGGAGGTGGAGGGAATACATGAGTCCTCAGTCCAGAGGCTGGTGAGGGTAGAGGGGAGGTGACAGGTGCAGGGGTCTGGGCAGAGACCCTCCTAGACAAGATGCACAGGGTCTTCACCAGCTCTCTGAAACTGTGCAATGTGGCAGCCTCCTCTCCACACCTGTCGTTGGGAGAAAAGACAGGATGTTTGCTTTAGTTTTTATTTGTTTTGGCTATTGTGCCAGGGACACATGTGGTCATGTTCCAGCCCAGGAGGGGCCTGACCTAACTCTTGGACTTCATCTCCGTCCTTGCTGCCACCATCTTGGACATTTTTCTGTTCCTCAAAAGCACCACATTCTCTCCACTTTGCATATTTTGGAGTCTTCTCCTTCTAACAGGCACATCCTTCTCTCCTTGTTCTCCTCTCCCCCTTCACCTGGTTTACTCAGTTCGGCACTCACCTATTGGCTTTGTTGCCGAGTCCAAGCTCATACTGCTCACTGCACGACAGGTCAATATATCAAGAGACGAGCTATTGAGGCAAGGAATAGTGACTTCATTTGGAAAGCCAGCAGACCAAGAAGATGGTGGACTAGTTTCCCAAAGAACCACCTTCCCCAAGTTAGAATTCAGGCTCCTTTTATAGTAAAAGGGGAGGGGGTGAGGTTGGTTGTTGTAAACTTCTTAGTGTCAGAATCCTTTGTTCCTACAGCTGTCCACGTAGGTCAGGTCATGATGCCCCTGTCAACCTCTGAAAAGACAAATGTTATTCTCTGTTCTGCAACTTTTTTTCTCTATATGAATTGGAAAGTGTTATACCTTTAAAGGTCAGAGCCTTGAGAATGGGCTATCCTGTATATTTCAGGCTACAGGCAACAGTTCTTAACATGTAGCAAGCAATAGAGGATGGTGTAAAAGATAAAAAATAAACACACCAGAAGAACTGGCCCGTGATCACATACATTTGAGTGTTTGTAGTAATTTAATGTGTTGAATTATCATTAGTATTTTGAAAATGTGAAAATCGCCTTTTTCATTACTTCAAAGAAGAAGATGATACTTATTATAAATATGACACTTAAGTAATTGCATGCTCTATTAATACAAAGGTTAAAGTAAAAGGAACATCCAATATGGAGTCAGATTTGTTCTTCCCTCTTACAGCTTAAACAGTACTACCCAAGGAAAGCCCTCTCTCCCAGATTAGATGAATATCTTCATACTCCCATAGCACCTGTTGCCCCCTTTTTATAATTCTTATCACACTTGTAATTATTTGTTTGTTGTTTCCCACACCTCTAGACCATGAACTTTATAAAGCAAGGCTTGAATCTGTCTTGTTTCCCACTGTATCATTAGCATCAAGAACAGGACCAGGCACACAACAGATGATCAGTAAATATTTGTTAAATGAGTGAGCAAGCGTCACATCTCTATGGAAGATCAAATTTCTGGAAATTTGCATTAGTCCATTGTGAGTTCCTAGAGGCTGGGAGCAGGCCTCATTCGTCTTGCAGCTGTGGTACCTTGCATTGCTGCTGAAACATTGCAGGGAGTGAACTTTAAAAAGAGGACAGGGGACAGGAGAGCATGAGATGGGATGTCCTCACACCAGGCCCTTCGCCGCTCTCCAACCCCGGAAGACCAGCTTGAATTTCACCTATTCCAGGAGATCTTTCCTCTCACCCAGCCCCGCATCAGTTTCCTCTTCTCAACTCCTACAGGCCTTCATGGCTGTGCCATTCCTTTGGCACTTGTTACCCCCTGTCTTTTTATGTCTCTCTCATGAGTTCCTTAAAAAGAGAAGCTGCCTTCTCTTTCCTTTAATCTCTTTGCTTCTAAATAATTCTTTGCACAGGATCAGTGCTCTATATAGGTTCATTGAGGGCTGATGAGAACCTGAATTTGTTTCCAAAAAGATTTTTATAAACTCCTTCCCTGGCAGACTTTGAAAAATAGGGTAGATTTTCAGGTGTGTGGGAAAGCTGAATGAAAGTCTTTCTGGAAACAGAAAAGTAAACTACGTGAGCCTCTCTCCTAACCTTCAATTCTATGAAAATAAGTGTCATGTTGACACTGTAAAAATGCGGAAATGCTCTTTTTGTCTTCCTTCATTTTAGACAAAGCCTGACTGTGTCAGATACGCTCTGGTTTCAGAGGGCTCTGGAAGAATGGGAAGCATTCTTCACTCTGACTTCAAGTAACACTGCAGGCCCTTGTACTACTAAAGACAGAATGAGCAGTTTGCTCAGGAAAGCTGAGGATGGATTCCCAGCATTAGCCCAGAAAGGATCAGCAGCACCACAGAGGTGACCTTGTCACATCATAGATGAGGCCTGGCTTCCAGAATGGACATCCCCACACTTACTGGCACATTGCCCTGACCCACAGATAATGCAAGAAATCTTGCTCTGCCTTTGCACCAGGATCCCTCTTGCAGGAGCTCTGCTAACCCTTTCTACACCTTACCTCATGGGCAGAGACAGGAAAGGCTGCCTCAGAGAGACCCCTGGGTGTGTCACTAATCCATGCACCTGCTTCTGTGTCACATTTAATTACTCACTCAATAAAGAGTTACCTGTACTGCAACTCCAGACTAATGAGATGCCACAAAGCCTTCAAATTGGGGATTACAAAGTACAGCATGTTGGGCTTCCCTGGTGGCGCAGTGGTTGAGAGTTCGCCTGCCGATGCAGGAGGAGCGGCTGGGCCTGTGAGCCATGGCCACTGAGCCTGTGTGTCCGGAGCCTGTGCTCCGCAACGGGAGAGGCCACAGCAGTGAGAGGCCCGCGTACCACAAAAAAAAAAAAAAAAAAAAGTACAGCATGTTGCACCAAGGTCAGTTTGGATTGTTCTAAAGCTCTGATTACTGCACGGTCACCTTCTTTTTAACCTGAAACCCTTTATTTCTCATTTTTCAAAAGGGAAAAATTATAGCGTGTTTTGGAAGAGGCAAAAGTTGTTGCTTGGTTGTTTGTTTTAACTACATGAAAGCCTTAGTGATCAATATCTAAATCCTCAGAGCTGCATTGAAGATACCTCTCTCTCCGTAATCTTCCCAATGGTGTATGGTGACTTTTGCCTTGAGGGAATAAGAAATTACCACCTCTTGATGACATTTTGCAGGGAAATAATGTAAGAGGCTGGATAGATGTTGTTTTGAATGTATCTGCATTCTTACCTAATTTAGTGATCAGAGAGACCCTGTGCAACCCTTTTATCCCAATTCCTTATCATGTTGGTCTCACAAAGGTAGCAGGACTTTGCATCTCACCATATTTGCTGTGTCCAGGAAATTGGGGTCACAGAGAGCTTCCTGGACTCTGACTATACACTCCCTATGCCTGCGCTGTAGCTGCTAGCTACACGTGGCAATCGAGCGGTTGAAACATGGCTGGCCTGAATTGAAATGTATTGCAAGTGTAAAATACACACCAGACTTTAAAATTTAGAAATTTAAAAAATGTAAAATATCAAATTAATGATTTTTTTATATTTGATTACATATTGAAATGAAACGTTCAGGATATACTGAGTTAAATCAGGATTTTTCAACCTCAGTACAATGGACATTTGGGGCTACATAGTTTTTTGTTGTGGGAAGCTGTCCCCTGTGCACTGTAGGATGTTTAGCTGCATCTCTGGCTTCCACCCATTAAATACCACTAGCACACTCCCAGTTATAACAACCAAAAATCGCCTAATGACATTTCCAAGTAACATTGTTAGACATTGTCAAATGCCCCCAGGTGCAAAATCTCCCCTCGTTGAGAACCATTGGGATGAATAAAATATATTATTATAATTAATAACACTGTTTCATTTTACTTTTTTTAATGTGGTTACTAGAGAACTTAAAACTACGTATGTGGCTTGCATGGTATTTCTGCTGGACAGCGCTGCCCTAGACTGAGCACCCTGAGATCAAGGATCTGCCTTTTCATTGCTGCATCACCAATGTTGAGAACAGGGACCCTTGGGCCTGGCAATGAGCAGGAGAGAAGGGGCAGAACCACAGCAGGTAATGTTTGCAGGTAAGCTTGGTAGGTACCAGCCCATTGAAGACATTCCGGAGACTAATAGGAAGGAAATGGGACAAACACCAAAAGGTCACAGCTCAGGCCCACAGGTGCTAGAAGAACACAGTTGCAACAGTCCTAGAGTCTGAGGAAAAGAGAGTTCTTAGTAATTATTGTGAAATCACTGGCTGCCCCCGATGGCATACAAACCACCGGATAAAGGCCACTTCAGGAACCCACGTTGCCTTTTAACTGAGAGTAGCTTTACTGGTGTCAAAACAGTATCAAATACATATCGATTTGGGACACAATGTCTCGATCAGCACACAAGCTCCCAAGTCCCTTTGACATTTGTTTATTTTCTACTTCCAGTTCCAATCCCCTTAGCCTGCCTTTCCTCAGCTGTTCTTTCCAATCCTGGGCTCACCTTCCCACACATCAGACCACAAAATCCTCAAAAGTTTGCCGTTCTTAAGGCACCCAGCATACCTTTCCACTCATCACATGCTCCCAACCTATTCTAATATGGTCACATCTCCCAGGTTGGGAGCTCTTTACTCACACCCTGATTTGCTCACTACCTCCAGCCCTTCCTAAATTGGTCCTTCCCGAATCTTCTCCTGACAGTTAGACCTTGATGAAGGTTCACGGTTCATGGCTGAGCGCAATCTCTAATGCCAGGCATCTCCCATTGCCCCCAGTAAGGCTCAGGGATCCTGTCCCATAACCTATCCCCATGTCCCCATGACAGAAAAGAAATTTTAACATTATCATTTTATCCACTAAGTTAACTTTGACTGAAAGTAACAGAGAACTCCAACTCAAAATGGCTTAACAAATAAAAGGTAGGCAACTCCACAGTTAATTTTGTGACCCGAGGACATCATTAGGGACCCAGGTGCCTTACATCATTTTTGCTTAGTCATTCTCAGAGCGTCTACTTTGTCTTCAGCGTTGCTCCCTTCATAGTACCAGAATACCTGCAGCAGTCCCAGGGGCTCTACCCAGAGACACTGTCCAGAGGTAGAAAAGGAGCCACCTCTTCCCTGTGTCTCTATTGAAGAGTGAGAAACCCTTTCCCATAGCCCCCAGCACTTATCACATCTCACTGGGCAGAGCTGCTTCATGTATCTGTATCTAACCAGTAACTGGCAAGGAGGATGGGACCACCAGGATTGGCTCAGACAGTGGCTGTCAAAGCATATGGTCTTCAGACCAAAGTATCAGCATCAGCTGATACATATTCTCTGACACCACCCAGACCAACTAAATTCGGGCGGGAGCCCAGCAACTGGAGTTTTAACGAGCCGTCCCGGTGATTCTGATGCATATGAAAGTTTAGGAACCATTGGCTTAGACCAATCTAGGCCTGCTTCTGGGTTAAAGCCCTTGAAACATGTGGTCATGATAACGGTAGATACGTAACAAAATCAGGGTTCTTTTATTGGGTTGGCCAGCACAAACTTTTTGGCCAACCCAATACAAAGGAGAAAGGAGTGACATAAGAACAGATGTTGAATAGATAGCCAACATTATCTGTTATAATCACCATGTCAGCTTTTTTTCCTTTTTGACTGGAAAAGTAGCCTTCCTATATTATACGCTTTTATTGCACACGCCTGGCAATCACTTTACAATAGTTCAAAGAATGCTTTTGGATATTCTTTAAAAAAGTTTAACTAACTCTATTTCTATGCAATAGCCAACAAAAGCAACAACCCTTTAGCAATGCAGTCTTTAAAACTATTTCCCATAAAAGGTTTCATATTATCCTCAGGATAATTTTATAAAGTAGAAAGAGCAGTTGTTATTTTTATTTTCATTTTATGGAAGGGAAAACTGAAGATCAGAAAGGGCAGAATCACACAGCTAGCAAATTTTAGAGCCAGGACTCACTCTGTAGATCTTCCAGCTTCAACTCTTTCACTCCTTCCGTGATGATACCAGGCTGCCTCCTGGGTAAACATTGCTGGGCAGAGGCCGCTGTGATCAACGCATCCTATGTCAGAACTCTGTGGGGGATTGGCCTCCTGAAATGAAGTATATTAGGAAGAAAGCTATGACTATTCCATGACTTTCACCTGCATGGCCTGCTCTGCGATGAAACACTGGCATGCCAACTACAGGAAAATCTGACAGCTAGAAGAACTGGCAGAGATTTCTCCACCACTGTTAATTGTACCGCAGAGAGATTCTTCATGCTGCTGCCCGAGAAAATGAGCATTTTCATTAACACCATAGATTTAATGATTGACCTAAAGTTCAGCAAAATAGATGCTACCTTGATCACATTGAAATTACCTAAGAAGATATTTTTCTCTAGAAAATCCAAAAGATTTTAATTTTATTTTTGTGAGCTAGAAATATGGATGATTTTTTAATCCCAAATTTAAAAAATGCACAAACAATACACATTAAAATAAATTTCAACAGTACTTTTCAACTATGGGACCCAGGCTTTAGCGTTCTTGAACAGCCATCAAACCAGGGGCTCAAACCCTAAAGATCACATGGGGTTCCTGGGGCAGCAGAACCCAAGAAACAGGACCGTTACGTTCCCCAACCCCAGTCTCCTTGTAATCTATCCAATCTCCAGCTCAGCCAGGAATTCCCTTCAGATCCTGGGAGCACTACTTACTAGAACAGCATTGCCTGAGATGGGAAACCTATGAGCTCTACCACAGCCTGAGTCAACCCTATGAGATCCTGAACAGGCATCTAGAGACCCAGGGAACATAAAGTGGCATATACTTGAAGATTCCCTGGAGAAAAGGACTTTTTCTGAAAAAACTGTGTCAGCAGACTTTAGTGGAAACCCTGATTGTAGAACAAGGGCAACATTATCCTTGCTCTAGGGTTCTCCAAAGGAACGGTCATCTCCAGATTCTCTACCCTTGGCCGTGCTGCTGACTTTTCTCCTGCCTCTTGTGGCCTCAGTGTACTCCAAATGATGATCGGTGAGCCCTGAAGTTCTACGAATCGGTGCTGGACCAGCTCTGGATTCTAGCATCATTCCAACTTGACTTGGCTTAGATCTAATGCACCTGCTCACCAAGATGCTGTCACCATGGAGAACTTTCTTCTCGATCAAAAGAAATCCCTGATGCAGCTCCACTGGGTCCTGATGCAGCTGCCAAGTCTTGTCCCTAACCAAAGTCAAACACCTTCCTGCCAAAACCCAGGTGAAGGGAGCACATTCCCCACCTCAGTGCTGGGAGCACTGCAGTTCAAAGCCCCAGGAAGTACTCCGCCTAAGCTGGGTTCATGAATCCTTTATTTTTGTTCTACTGAGCAGACCAGAACAAGGTTTCTAAGCCGTGGTGATGGGTGTTTGCAGGAAACCCATGGGAGTTATTAATATTCATGTTCCCATCACACTTTTGCAAGTGATGGAAGCTTGTTTTCTGTAACACATCATTAGGAGAGGAAGACAAGTGACCGCCTAGGGTTTTGATGTACAAAGTGTGGTCACCCAAGACTCAGAAGGGACTATGGGGAGAACAGACAAGGTGAGAGGGGTGACAGTGTTAAACTCTTCTTTTGGAGACTCCCAAAAGACCCTTTTGGTGAGGGCAGACCTTCGTGGACCCCGCCCAGAGTCAGCAGTGGTGGAATCTGGGCCGGTCACAGTCTCTCCCCTCCTGCAGAGAACAGTGGGAACCAATGTGGAGTGTCTGAAGTCATAGCTTTGAGAGCACAGAGTGGGGAATTGGGACGTCCGGGCTGAGCCTCCCTGCTTTAGAGCACGGGAAGGGCCTGCAGACTCAGGAGCATAAGAACAGGGAGTCATGAGGGTCAGAAGGAGAGCATTCGCTGAGAGCTCAGGGGAGACCAGGTCTAGAGCAGCAAGGATTGAAGTGAGGGAGGTAGAAGTGTCCAGCAACTATAAGAACTGGTCAATGGGGATGGGGGCAGGAGAGTGATTATTATCCATAAGCCTCTCAGAGCTGCCCACCTGGCCCTCTCCACTCTAAGCAAGTGACCAGTTACAATGTAAGCTGTTTTCACACACCCCATTCACACCTCAGAATGTGTGGCCTCTTTGTACCTCTGTTTCCTCATCTGCAAATTGGGCATAAGAGTCATACCTACCTCATTTTTTGTAAGAATTAGAAGAGTTAATAATGCATAAACATGCTTAGAACAGCACCTGGCCTGTAGTATGTTCCATTAAATGCAAGCCATCATCAGTATCACCATTAATATTATTTGGGGTCCATTTCCCTCAACAGACAGAGTCCTCTAGAAGCAGAAACCGTGTCTCATTACATTTGTTACCCCAAAGCCTAGCAGCACTGTGCCAGGCACAAGTTACCTAGTGAATGAATGAATCAATCAATGAATGGTACATTCCCTGATCCTGCCATTGTAGGAAAGGTCTCACTCCACCCTTAGGCAACACAGAGTCATTTCTTCCTAATAGCATCATGTCATTGATTCATTCAACAAATATTATTGATCACCTGCTCTGGGCCAGGTACTGTCCTGGGTGCTGAGAATACAGCAGGGAAACCTAAATGGCAAGACTCCCAGGCCTCGTAAAGCTCACCTTTTGTGGGGGGAAGGAGGAGACAAAGAAGAAAGAAGTAAAATGCGTTCTGTTTGATGACAATCTTTGCTACAGAGAAAAGTTCAACGACAAGAATGCCAGGGAGCAGGGGTGCTCCATGTAACTACAGTGCTGAGGGAGACTTCCTGGAGAAGGGGGTCCTGCAGGAAATCGAGGAGGTTGGGGTGCTGGCCAGGAGGATGGAGGGGAAGAACCTTCCAGTTAGAGGAAACCAAAGGTGCAAAGATCGGTTAATGTTTACTGTGCTCTGACCAGCGACACCTCAGTGACAGCTGTTACAGCCTTCCTAAAATGGAGAGAGTTTCCTTTGGCACCTGAGCAGACAAGGTCAGCTTCAAGGCACAATCAAGTAGCAACAGCCCTTTGTTAACTAATGTGTGTTTGTAGAGTGAAACTGGATCTCTCAATCTGATCAGGAAGGGACACTGCTGACAATTCCAGATCTGTTTCTACCTACATGTCAGAAACTGTTTCGTTCTGAATATACCAGTTAAATGAGATATGAGATATAAAATGCCTAGTTCTATACCTGGCACACTGCAATTGCTTTAAATTGTTATTCCTGTTATTCCAGTTTTAAATGGTTATTCCTGTTATTCCAGTCGTACTCCCCCACCCTCCCCAATTCCACCCTCCCAAAATGCCACAAAGGGGGAAAAATACTGGAGGCGGTTGTTGCTCTATTGTCACTCGGGAAGCATGGATGGGGCAGGGGAGGTGTTCCTCCCTAACTATTCCTCCCTAACTATAACTATTAATGGACTTTTCTTCTGCACCAGACTGTGAGCTGCTTGACAGCAGCAATCTCCAGCTTTGTAACTTTGCGCAATGCCCAGCAGACAACCTGCCACATAGTAGGTATTCACAACTGCTTGATGAAAAAATAAGCTGAAATACAGTGCAGCCCCAGGAGGTGGGCCCTGGGACTGTGATATGCTCATTTCCATGAGTCCTGCCTGCTTCTCAGCCAGCCTGAGCTGGCAACACCTACAGAGTGAGGCTGGACCAAGACCTAAAACCTCAGGAACTTTACTCTCTTGCTGTCCCACATGTACACTCCCTCAAATGCCACCTGGTATTTGGGGTGGTGAGTGAATAGCAGCCCACAAAGGGAGTTTGGGTGATTTTGCTGCCTTTAGCTTTGTTGGCATTTAGATAAATCATTCCTTTCTGTAGTTTTAAACTTTAGCTCGGTGTTCTCAGAGAAGATATAAATTATTAAACAAAGGAAAGCAACTCTGGCTTCAGATCAGATGGCAATTAGCATCACCTAGCACTAGAAGAAAGTCCGTTCATGTGGTCCATGTGCCAGCCTAAGGAGCTCACATCTTGGCAATGATGCTCAAGTTCTGGCTGATATTAATCTCAGATGTGCCTGGAACCCAGATGGACTAATTGAAGTGATTCGGACATTCGTCCCTACTACAAGAAAAAAGGAAATTAAAAGGAGAAGAAAAAATAGGAAAAGAAAATGTAAATCTTGGTATAAGAATAGAGGGAATTTACGTAAACTGCTCATTTTCTATGAACCATGTATGGTACATATATGATCTCACTTTAATTTTTACATCATGAGGTAGGTGCTACTATCTCTATTTTGCAGATGATCAAATTGAGGTTCAGAGAAGTTGAGCAACTCCCCCAAAGGCACACAGCAGGTGGAGGAGCAGGGAGTGGAACCTGGATCTGCCTCGCACTAAGCTGCCTCCTCTCAGAAGAGGGCATAGGACCCCACAGGCAGCCACAAAGTACATCCCAAAGGGCTCATGGGCCATAAGCAACAATGCTCTGGGTAGAATTTAAGTGTGGACCACCCCCTTTGACCACATACCCTCGGGGGAGGGATGAATCTTCACACATTTCAGTGACATCAGAATTATTTCCTCCCTGTAAGAAAAAAAAAAAGTTTCTTTATAACAAACTGAGCAAAAGTCATGAGGTCCTAAGCACTGTTTCTCAACTCTTTCTTCAGTATGGTCCCCCACTTTTGCATATGCTGTGTCCCCCCCAGTTAGAGTATAATGTACATCATATGTGTAGATAGATAGAAATGTATTATATATTTTATATTCCCCTTTAACACTCGAACTTGGTCTTGCCCCAGCAGACACTTAGTAAATATTTGTTGAATGAATATTCGTGTGTAAAATCTATCACAGGAAATAAAAGATTATAACTGATCCAACTAAATAGGGTTCAAAAAAGAGAGGCCTTTGAGCATTGATTTTTTTTCTGATTTCAAAAGTGAATTCTCCTCTTGGAATTCAGAAAGTGACAGGAGTTATTGACACTGGAATATGGGGAGAGGGGAGGTTTAGTTAATCAGGCAGCAAAACAGAAGTCTTTATTTACCTAAGAGTCCCTCTGCCCCTGCCAGACACCTCTTACCATCAAGAGTTTTCACTGTGGGCTTCCCTGGTGGCGCAGTGGTTGAGAGTCCGCCTGCCAATGCAGGGGACACAGGTTCGTGCCCCGGTCGGGGAAGATCCCACATGCTGCGGAGCGGCTGGGCCCGTGAGCCATGGCCGTTGAGCCTGCGCGTCCGGAGCCTGTGCTCAGCAACGGGAGAGGCCACAACAGTGAGAGGCCCGCGTACCGCAAAAAAAAAAAAAAAAAAAAAGAGTTTTGACTGCTCAAGGATGATCCTCATAGAAATGGGGGGAAATGTAGTTTAAAAAGGTGAATAAAAAAGTTAAAAGGATACCATCAGAAAGGTATGTAGGATTCCCAGGTCACAGTTCTAACTGGTCAGACAAATATTAACAGGAGAGAGAAAAGAGCAGAAGGATGTACTGAAAAGATCCTCAAACTACCAAGACAAAAATGAAATTCTGAACAATGAAAGCCAGGAAAGTTGAGAAGAAAATACTGCTTCAGGGATTCCTAGTATGACCCTTTTTACCCATCCGGAGAGACCACACACACACACACACACACACACACACACACACACAACCAATGAGAATGTTCCCGGGCCTTGGTAACCTTCCAACAACCATTGTTGCCAATTACTGTCCCTTTGGTCCCGGACCACCTGCTTGGTGTGACACAAGCCAGAGATTCCAGCTGAGCATCCCAGGACCATTGAAGTTCACATTAGCAGGTGACTTCTGAGTCTGAGGGAAGAGCCAGCTCAAACATCTCATTTGGGATCATGCCCAAAAGCAGCTGCCTAAATATCAGCCCCATAACCAGCTCCAATAATGGTCATCCCTATGGATAAGAAGAGTCATGTTTGCTGCCAGGATATGGGCTGCATATTCAGGTAAAATATTCAGGTAAAAGAGACTGACAGCGTGATAAAAATCTAAATCTTTCTTCCTCAGAAATTTTAAACCTTTTTAGAACAAAGACCTAGAGACATCCTCTGACATACGACTCTCTGACATTCTATAGCTAACCCACACTTATAAAATAGCTAGAACATATCCAACATTCACTATGTGCCCAGCACTGTTATAAGTATTTACAAGTATTAACTCATTTAGTTAATTCAAAAACATTCTGAGGTGAGAAATATCATTACTCCCATTTTATGGATGAGGAAACTGAGGCCCTGGAAGGTTAACTTGTCCAAGATCACACAGCTCCAGAGCACTCACTCTTACCCACTACACTATACTATGTCTTATACTAGGATTGCAAGAAAACCTTAGATTTCTATCACACTTGCTGTCATTGACACAGAGATACCCCTAAGTCTTTCCATTGGGAATACATGTGCATTCCTGAGGATTTATCCAATTTGGCAAATCCAATGAAAACTTATTCAGCACCTGCTAGGTGAAAATCAGGGCCAGATGCAGGGGCAGGCTCCATCTCGTGGTGGAATCAGGCTCTCCTCATTGCAGCTCATTGCCAAGGAGGAGGTACACTGGTGTGGGACACTGCTTAGAGCACTACTGGACATTGATGCAGCATAGGAGATTCTGTGCAATAAGCAACAGGTCAAATGTTCTTGCATCCCTGCCTGGCTCTCTCCCCTCCTATCTAGTCCCTCAATTTCCAGACTATGTCCCTATATTTGGTTAGTGTGATAAGTTAAGCCTTCAACTTCCTACCACCCCCATCTCCCAATGCCTTAGGGGTTAACTTAGCCCAGCTCTGCTCTAAGCTGTATTTCCCTGGACCATCTCCCTGTTAGATTCAATTGTCCTTGCCCTCTTGCCTTCACACACAGTGGTCAAGGCTTGGGTGTGAGAAAGGGACCAAGGAAGCCAGTTTTTAGTCTAATCCTTGAGCTCTTCAGGAGGCAAAGAAGAAACTGTGACTCTCACCTGGTGAAGCGAGCTCCCTGGGCTATGGGTTCCACATGCGGGTTTTGGCCAACAACGTGTAGTCATCAATAGTGTACTCTTGTCTGGCCATGTCTTCATGCATTTCTACCTGAAAACCAGTAGTGGTAAACTGACAGACTGAGGATTCTGATTTTCAGGATCACACCCTGTCTGTCTCCATCTTGGAGACATCTTCGAGATATAAGGACCAATGAACCATGGTCCTTCCCTACTCTCAAGGAACTCACAATCTAGTAGGGATATAGACAAACACAAGTAGTCAGATATAAGGTAGATGGAGAACACACCATCTGTCTACCTGGGAGCACAGAGGAGGGGATGATGGATTTCAACTAAAGCAATCAGAAGAGGTTCACAGGCCTTGAAGGATGAACAGGATTTTGGTGGCAAGGGAAGGATGCATATTCCAGGTGGAGGGAACAACACAAGTAGAGACAATGAAGCATGAAAGGGCAAGGGGTTTTGAAAGATATCAGTGATTGAAACCTTGGGTGTAGGAGCTCAATGAGAGATGAGGCTAAAACCAACCCATAGAAAATCCTAGATGTCGTATTAAAGGGCTTCTCCTTCATCCTTTAACAAGTAAGCAGGCTTTATAGGTTTTGAGTATTTATTTTCTGAAGATTTTCCCTACCTCTCCTTTGAACTATAGACTAGCAAATCCAGCTGCATAGCTTGACACATCTCCACTTGTAATTCTCAAATCCTAATATGTTCATACCCCACTCTCCATCTTCTTCCCACATCTCTCTCTTCCTGCAGTTTTTCCCCACTTTCCTGCTGCTAAAACCAAAAACCTAGGAGTCAACTTTTACTCCTGTCTTTCTCTCACACCCCACAGCCAATTCATCAGCAAATTTTAACAGCTCAACCTTGAAAATATATCCAGAAATCCACCACTTCCCACCACCTTGATCCAACCACCATGACCTATTGCCTAGATTATTGCAAGAGCCTCCTGTCTCCACCCAGAAGCCAGAGTGGTCCTGGAAAAATGCAAGTCAGATCATGTCATTCATTCCTCTGCTCAAAATCCAACTGTAGTTTCCCTCTCACTTAGAGTACAGGCCAAAGTCCTGACCTTGGCCCGTAATCCTATATGACCTTGCCCACCATTCCCCAACCCAACCCACCCCCCGCCGCACCCTTCAGCGAGCTCTTCTCCTACTGCACCCTCCCCCTGCATCCCCCGCAGCGTGCTGACCTCATGGCTGTTACTGTTCCCTTGGCCTGGATTTTGAGATGGGGAGATTATCCTGGATTATCCAGGTTGGTCCAATGTAATCAAAAGGCTCCTTATGAGAGGGAGGAAGAGGGAGATTTGATAAAGAAGAGAAGGCCATGTGATGATGGGAGCAGAGATTGCAGTGATGTGGCAACAAGCCAAGGAATGTGGGCAGCCACCAGAGCTGAAAGAGGCAAGGAACAGAGTCTCCCCCGGATCCAGAAGGAACCAGCCCTGCTAACACCTTCATTTTAGCCCCTTAAGACTCTTTTCAGACTTGTGGCCTCCAGAACTGAAAGATAATAAATTTGTGTTGCTTTAAGCCACTAAGATTGTGGTAATTTGTTACAGAAGCAATAGGAGACATACCACTGGGGATCCACCGATGCCTGTCACAAGTGGAAAGGACACTGAACAAGGATTTTTGGATCTCCAAGAATCCTTTCACTCTTGAAATTCTAAAAAACTGTAGGGACTTTAAAAAATCATTGCAGTCTCTCCTGCTCTGGGTCCTTCCATGGCAAGATGTTCAAGACTGAGGCCAGCTCTGTCTACTCAGCTTGGCCTCTTTTGTAGCAGGAGCTTTTAGGAAACACGATTTCTCTTCCTAAAGAGAAGCCTTCATGCCCTGAAGTAGAAATAGTTACCTTCAGGACTTCAAGACCGCGTTCCCACTGCTTATGACATTCTGATCAAAGTCAGTCATGAATTAAGAACAAACTGTATACCGCAAAAACAAAAAACAAACAAATAAAAACCTGTAGCCTTCTATTCACTGTTTCTTTAAATAATCTTTCTGCCTCTCCTCTTCAAGGAAAAAAAACTTGAAAACCGAAGACTAGTATTAACCATAATGATAATGTTTCACGTTTATATTCTCAAAGAGCTTTAGCATCATTAGGCAGTTGATGCATATGACACTTCGCTCCATGAGGCAGGTCAGTGCTGTTACTCCCTCTTAGTGACAGGGATCCAGGTGCTGTGAGAGTCAGTGCTCACTCGTACACTGGTCAAACACCAGTCACAGAGCCAGGGCTGGAAACCAGGTCGACAGAATCTCTGATCTCCCCGACATATGTAGAACCATGAGCGGCCAACAGCCTCCAAAAAAGATTGTGTTGACAAAAAGAAAATTTATCAATTAATAACAGGATTCAAATAGAGTGTTCCCATTCTTTAGGGGAGATAAGACTTGTGAATAATAAACAGAGCACAGAAGACAATGTAAAAACCAAGGGCTATGCTGTGTGGCATAGATAGTAGGAGCTGCGGGGATTCAGAGAAAGGAGACGTGATTGTGCAGATGTGTCTATGCAGTCTTTTTTTCCCACACCAACTAGAATTCTCATAGCTCAGAGAGGGGCTCTGTATTTACACAGTCGGAGCATATATTTGTTCCACCTAAAGACAAAGCAGCAACTACGTCTGCAGCAGAAGAAAATGTATGAGACATCAATGTATTGGCTTCTGTACTCCTCTTACAGGGACTGACCTGGATTTAGGAAATCTCCTATAGCCGAGTCATGGCATTACTGCAAGACTCATGTGGCCCAGCCTGGATCCCTGCTCTGAAGAGACAAGACAGAGAGGTGCCTGTAGGGCTTGAGGCATCTTATCATTTGCTGAAATGAGCTAATTCTTTTAAGCAGCCCAGTGTCTCACTTAAAACCAATAGGGTGATTTCAGTGAATTTTTTTCAAAAGACATAGATGAGTTAAACCATGGATACAGATTTTGGGATTTCACAGACTAATTAAACTTCCCCCCCACAACCTCCCAAAATGTGGGGGACTTAGGATCTTTTAGTTTTGCCAAGTAAAGGCTAGCATCCACTATTACCATCATTTTATAAAAGAAAGGATGTTTTAATGACAAATAAAGTAGAAAGACCTAATCTAAGAATTCTAACAGAATTCATGTAGATCCATGAACACTCACTGTATTTTTACTTTTCTCATCTCATTGCAAACTGGTGAAAACTTTGCATTGTTCTGGCCCCAGCTGCAGACCTGTGTTTGGAAACCTCCAGGTTAAATGCTCTGTAAGTTCTCTGATGGCTCTTAATTCAGAGATCTCATTTGCCATTTTACCATTTGTATGCAAATTCAAGGAAAACCATGCCTCATACCTATTTCGTTCCTTGAAGCCACAATGACAGGTAGACTGTGCCTGCAGAGGTTCGTCTCTGAGGAAACAAACACTTTCATCCATCCACCTACCCACTCATTCATTAAATATTTATGGAGTACCTATTAAACGCCAGGGACTATTTTAGAAAATGGAGAAGGAAAGAAGAATTTTCAAGCCCTATTGACACATAAATCATGAAACAATATTCATTGCAGCATTATTTCCAATAGCCAAGACATGAAAGCAACCTAAGTATCCATCAATAGATGAATGGATAAAGAAGATGTGATATAGATATAGATATGTAATGGAATATTACTCACCATAAAAAAGAATGAAGTCTTGCCATTTGCAGCAACCTGGATGGACCTAGAGGGCATTTTGCTAAGTGAGATAAGTCACACAGAGAAAGACAAATATTGATACCATCTGATTTCACTTTATGTGGAATCTAAAAAAGAAAACAAAGCAAAACAGAAACATACTCACAGACACAGAGAACAAACCAGTGATTGCCAGGGGGAGGGGGAGGGGGGATGAGTGAAAATAGGTGAAGGAGTTTAAGAGGTACAGACTTCCAGTTATAAAATAAATAACTGGGATGTAATGTACAGCATAGGGAAGATAGTCGATAATATTGGAATAACTTTGTATGGTGACAGGTGGTAACTAGACTTATCATGGTGATCATTTTATAATGTATAAAAATATTGAATCACTATTTTACACCTGAAACTAATATAATAAGACCATTATACTTTGATTAAAATAAAAGAAAAAAATGAAACAAAAAGACAAAGTTGCAAAATGCAGCAAGACCTGTAAATAACAGTGCCAGGGCCAATGCAGGTATGATCAGAGATGAGGGGGTTGAGGGCACAGGGAAGGAGAGGTCACGTGCACATGGTTCGTCCACCAAAATTTCCATCTTCCATGGTGCACACCCTGGTAATGATGCTGACAGCAGGCATATCTTGAGATAAGGCAGACAATGATACATCCCACTGTTCTAATTCTGGAATTGCTATGCCACCTCATTAATATGTGAAAATGTGTTAAAAAGCTGCTGATAAACAGCTGCACAGAGGCAGAAATAGTGGCTCCCATCACATTTGCAAGCTTTATCGGCTCTCGAACATGGCAAGAGAAATGAAGCTTTGCCTGCATGTATAAACCGGATAATTTGCTGTAATACTCCACTTTATTGGTAGACATTTTGCCATATCATGTCTCCCCAACCACAGCGTAAGGACACTTCTGATTTACACAGCTCTGTAAACTGCCTCTTCCTTAGAAAGAACTGTCATGTCAGCGGGCATCGTTGTTTTCACATGCTGATTTATCAATAAAACAGAAGATTGAGTCGCTCTCATGCACTGCACAATTTCTAATAACTGCATTCCTATTCAGTCAGAAAGCATTTGATTAAGGAATTAGATACAAGTTATATATAAATCAGTGCAAGCCTTGAGTCGGCTGAAGCATTTCAGCTGAGAAAGTGCATTTCTCAGGCAAGGGGAGTAAAATTTTATCCCAATCCAAGACCAGATCAGGAGTAAGAAAAGAGGCTTGTCTGAAATGCGATAGAGCAGATTTTCATCTCTCCCAGGCACCACTCCCCAAGGCCAGGGGCAAGAGCCCCCATTTACCTTACCTTGGGGATGGCTCTGCTCCATATTTCTCTAGCGACACTTCCAGCTGGAGGAAAAGTCCCCAGTGATGCTCATTTCCAATTGCCTCCTATCTCCCCGCTCCTCTCCCCTTTCCGGTGACAGATTGATGGCCCCCTCAGGTGCCTCCTGAATGCACCCCGTGACAGGAGACAGCAACACTGAGCTCACTGAATTGATTCCCATTATGTCCCTATTTAGACCCAGACCCTGGAGGTGACTCCCATCCCTGACCTCCCCTCAGCCGCCCCACCCCACAGAGGAATTACGGCCTGTTGGGGGACCTTCTATTCTGGATAAATATTAAACTGTTTTCTGCTTGGTACCAGGTGGCAGCTGCTCCTTCCCTTCTGGGTTGGGGATTATGTATTTGTGTAATTTTTATATTGTGTTTGTTTTCTTGGCAGATGGCTTCCTTCTCGTTATTGGGGTGGCATGGTGGGGAGAGGAAAGGTGACTCTAGGGGCATGTTCTGCTTGATGAAAGGCAGATAATAAAAAGGTGGATTTTTTGTAAAACCCACAGAGAGCAAAACTATATAATTTAACTAAACGCGAACAGCCTCGGATCCTGCAATTATCCAAGCAATCTCCATCCAAGCAGCGCTTGGAGCAGGGTAACTTAGAGATGGGTTTTTCTTTCTAGAAGCATTGAGATTATTCTCCTGACACACGTCTCCTTTTGCCTGGCTCCCCGGATCCTGTCCCCACCCCACCCCTCCTTGTGGAAGAATGCAAAAACAAGCTCTGGGTCAGCGTGTCCCACATCTAGAAAATGCGTTTCCTGGCAGTGCCAAGAGTAGGGGGTCTTAGAATTGCAAATGCAGCGTTAAGTTAAAGCCCTTGGTATAAAATTTGACATAATTAAGACACTACAAGGGCAAAGCATTCCAATAGCAATTACACAGGTTGTAAAGGGGTGAAGTACCTTCTAAAACCAAGAAATGCTTCTGCCAGAAATAAGCAACCCTGAGGGTCAAATGAGGAGCTGTCAGTGCAGAATATCACTGGCCTTGACTTCAAGCGGTGCCTCCCTTCCATCAGCTGCCACGAAGGCTGCCTGCTGGGGGTCTCTGCAAGGAGCCTGGGCTCCCTCTCCCAGAGATTGCTATCACCTCTCCCATGGACAGTTTCCCAAAAGCTGCAATGATTCTCATTTGCACCTCTTGCCTCCCTTACTAAGCCATTCATTCATTCGTGGATTTTTTTTTAATGTTTTCTATATACCAAGACCTGTCTCAAAGTCTAAAGATGCAGAGATGGATCAAACCATAGGATGACCCCACATGGCAATCTCTAGGCCAGAAATAATTTGTGGATATTTTCTTGCAAACAGTTTTCAAGTTCTCATGATGGGAAATTATTCATTCAGGTCTGTTTTGAATACTGAGCCCTTATTAGGCTTTAGACACTGTACAAGGTGCTGGAAATATAAAGATGAGTAAGTTGTATCACCCCTGTCCCTGAGAAGTTACAAGTCTAATGGAAAAAATAGACATATGCATAAACACTTAAGATAATAAGTAATATTCCTCAGTTACAGAGGAGCAGAGAAGCAGAGGAGCAGAGATTCACCTTAGCTGAGATGGCAGTGTCAAACTGGAAATAAGTTTCAGTGGTCTTGCTTGGGTTTGCAGAACAGATTCAACTGCTTTAAACTAAGAGAACAGAAGGTAAGGGTCTAGGTTCTGGGGCCAGACTGCTTAGGTTCAAATCCCAGCTCCCCTAATTACTGTGTGATCTTGGGAAAGTTACTTAAACTCTCTGTGCCTTCATTTTCTCATCTGTGAAGTGAGGCTAATAAAGCTACCTGTTTGAGTTATTTTAAGGATTAAAGAAGACAACATATGGGAAGCACCAAGCACGATGCTTTCCCGGTTCCATCATTAGCTGTGCAATGCTATGCAAGTTATTTGAACTCTGTGCTTAATTTCTTCAAAATACCTACTTCATTGTATGTGAAGAGAGTTTAATGACTAAACACATGTAAACTCTGGGAACAATGCCTAGCACAAAATCTTAGTTATTATTATTGATGTTTTTATTACTACAGACACACTCTCAACATAATAGTAAAAAAGCTTTACATTTTAAATTATGTTCTCATATTCAAAGGAAAAGACCATCAGCCTGGAAGCCAAAACTTTAATTAAGGGGATTTAGGAAAATTGACTAACCTGTCCGGTCCATGGTCTTTTCATCCATAAATTTACCTCCTCCGGAAATTTCCAATCACCTCCTTCCCTGGTAGGCAGCATCAGGGGCCTCTGGAGCACATCACTAGCTCCTTGGACCAACAGCTATCTTGGAATACACTTGGTCACCTGGTCTCCCATCTCATCTGTGAGCTCTTTGAGAGCTAGCCCTTATTTTCACCTGTCTATCATGGGAGGTCCTAATTCATTTGTTGAATGAGCAAATCCAAGTTTTTAGCTGAGAAGTTTGGGGACACAGAGAAATTCAATTAACTTACTTAAAGTCACCAGTTTAGCTCATGGGAGATGTGAGCCTAGACGTGGAAGTCTTCTCGCTCTTACTACAGTGCCTTCCCTGAGACTGCAAAGACAGCCTCTACAAAGTAAGAGATACATTTGGGGTGATTGTTTTCTTTGAAAGTCATTTTTTTAGTTTTAGGGGCTTAACATCAATTACCTTCAAATTGCAAGCCACTCCAGTTCATTTTAAAACTAATTTGATTTAGCAAATGTCAGTGTATCTGCAGCTTGTCGTTCGAATACCTGTTGCACAAAGCAAGTGCAACTGGATCCCGACTTGAGATGTTAACTGAGGTGCATTATCAGGATGACTAACACCATCTGTGAGGTTGGGGGTCAGTTTGTTGTCGTCTTCAAGGAGAAGACACTGAAAAATTACATAAAGAAGTCATGAGTGTAAGGCTCTGATTTGTTCTCAATTCATGGGTAATTCATCCAAATACTCAGAGAAGTAGAAATAAAATCTAATAGCCCAAAACTCAAATTATTTCTCCTCCAGGACAAAGAGGTCTCCTCGTGATGTCAAATCATGATTGTAGAACACAAGGACAGTGAAAAAGAAACAGTCAGTGATCATCCTTTACATTGGCTCTTAGAACTCAGAGACATGTTTTAAAAGTCCACGCCATTGATTTCTAAGAACCGAGACTGATGGAACATAATACCTGGCTAAAATTTTCTAGCCAAAAGTTCAGATTTATTGACCTACGATATGTCATACCCTATTCTGGTAAATGGGACTCCATGGAGAGCTACACACTATCAGCCACAATACCAGCTTAATGGAGAGGCTGTCTTCCAGATAAAAAGTAACTGGGAAAAAGAGGAAATAAAGGTCTAGAAAAGGGAAAAGCTGAAAAGAGACCCATTGAGAATGGGTCCTCATGGGATGGCGTACATGTATGTGCAAACCCACATAATTCACACACACTCCTCACCTTGTAGCCTTCCCTCAGAGAGTTCCACTGCAATATTCAAACTTTTTCTGCCTCAGGATCTTGGACAAGGCAGAAGGAGAAAGCAGGGACTCTGTGATGGCAGGTTGGCATATGTAAATCAGATCATTCTCTTTTCCAAGGCCACGGCTCCATGCAATTTTCACCAAAATGCTCCATGCCCTTGTCATCACAATGCTCCATGTCTTTGTCATCACAATGCTTCACACACTTGTCATCAAAATGCTGCATGACCCTTGTCATCACAATGCTCCATGACAACTGTCATCACAATGCTCCACGCTCCATGTAACACAATGCTCCATGTCTCTGTCATCACATTTCTCCATGACCCTTGTGACAATTGTCCATGATGTTGTCATCACAATGCTCCATTCCCCTTGTCATCACAATGCTCCGTGCCCCTGGTCATCACAATGCTCCATGCCCTTGTCATCAAAATTCTCCATGCCCCATGTCATCACAATGTTCCATGACCCTTGTCATCACAATGTTCCATCACTTGTCATCACAATGCTCCATGATGCTTGTCATCATAATGCTCCATGACCCCTGTCATCACAATGCTCCATGACCTTTTTCATGACAATGATCCATGCCTTTGTCATCACAATGCTCCATGGCCCTTATCATCACAGTACCCCATGCCCTTGTCATCACCATGCTCCATGTCCTTGTCATCACAATGCTCCATGACACTTTTCATCACAAGGCTCCCTACGCTTGGCATCACAATGCTCCATGACTTTTGTCATGCCAATGCTCCATGCCCTTGACATCACAATGCTCCATGACCCTTCTCATCTCAATGCTCCATGACCCCAGTCATAAGAATGATCCATGCCCTTGTCATCACAATGCTCCATTCCCCTTGTCACCACACACAACGCTCCATGCCCCTTGTCATCACAATGCTACATGACACTTCTCATCTCAATGCTCCATGACCCCTGTCATCACAATGCTCCATGCCTCATATCATCACAAAGCTCCATGTCACTTGCCATCACAATGCTCCATGCACTTTTCATCACAATGCTCCATGACTCTTGTCATCACAATGCTCCATGACCCTTGTCATCACCATGCTCCATGTCCTTGTCATCACAATGCTCCAGGACACTTGTCATCACCATGCTCAATGTCCTTGTCATCACAATGCTCCATGACTTTTCTCATGAAAATGCTCCATGCCCTTGTCATCACAATGCTCCACAACACTTGTCATCACAATGCTCCATGACACGTGTCATCAAAATGCTCCATGACCCTCATCATCACAATGCTCCACGACACTTGTCATCACAATGCTCCATGACACGTGTCATCACAATGCTCCATGACCCTCATCATCACAATGCTCCACGACACTTGTCATCACAATGCTCCATGCCCCATGTCATCACAATGCTCCATGCCCCCTGTCAAAACAATGCTCCATGAAACTTCTCTTCTCAATGCTCCATGACCCCTGTCATCACACTGCTCCATGCCCTTGTCATCTCAATGCTCCATAACGCTTGTCATCACAAAGCTTCATTACCCTTGTCATCAAAATGCTCCATTCCCTTGCCATCACAATGCTCCATTCCTCTGGTCATCACAATTCTCCATTCTCTTTGTCATCACAATGCTCCATGACCCTCCTCATCATAATGCTTCATGAACCTTGTCATCACAATGCTACATGCCCTTGTTATCATAATGCTCCATGAACCCTGGTGTCACAATGCTCCATGACTTTTGTCATCACAATAATTCATGCCCTTGTCATCACAATGCTCCGTGGCTCTTCTCATCACAATGCTCCATGTAACTTTTCATCACAATACTCCATAACCCCTGTCATCAAAATGCGCCATAGCCTTTTCATCAAAATGCTCCTTGACCCTCGTCATCACAATGTTCCATGCCCTTTTCATCACAATGCTCCATGAACTATTTCATCAAATTGATCCATGCCCTTGTCATCACAATGCTCCATGGCCCTTCTCATCACAATGCTCCATGACCCTTCTCATCTCAATGCTCCATGACTTCTGTCATCACAATGATCCATGCCCCATGTCGTCATAATGCTCCATGTCACTTGTCATCACAATGGTCCATGTCACTTGTCATCACAATACTCCATAACCCGTCATCACAATGCTCCATGACCTTGTCATCACAATGCTCCATGACCTTTTTCATGACAATGCTCCATGTACTTTTCATCACAATGCTCCATGACCCTTGTCATCACAATGCTCCATGACCCTTGTCATCACAATGCTCCATAAACCATGTCAACACAATACTCCATGCCTTTTGCATCACAATACTCCATGACCCTTGTCATCACAATGTTCCATGACCTTTGACATCACAATGCTCCATGACGCTTTTCATCACAAAGTTCGATGACACTTGTGATCACAATGCTTCATAACCCTTGTCATCACAATGCTCCATGACCCTTCTCATCACAATGCTACACGCCCCTTGTCATCACAATGCTCCATGACACTTCTCATCTCAATGCTCCATGACCCCTGTCATCACACTGCTCCATGCCCCATGTCATCACAATGCTCCATGCCTCATGTCATCACAATGCTCCATGACACTTGTCATCACAATGCTACATAACCCCTGTCATCACAGTACTCCATGACCTTTTTCATAATAATGCTCCATGCCCTTATCATCACAATGCTCCATGCCCTTATCATCACAATGCTCCATGACGCTTGTCATCACAATGCTACATGCCCCTTGTCATCACAATGCTACATGCCCCTTGTCATCACAATGCTCCATGACATATCTCATCTCAATGCTCCATGACCCCCATCATCACACTACTCCATGCCCCATGTCATCACAATACTCCATGAACCTTCTCTTTTCAATGCTCCATGACCCCTGTCATCACAACGCTCCATGCCCCCTGTCAACACAATGCTCCATGAACCTTCTCTTCTCAATGCTCCATGACCCCTGTCAGCACAATGATCCATGCCCCATGTCATCACAATGTTCCATGATGCTTGTCATTACTATGCTCCATGCCCTTGTAATCAAAATGATCCATATTCTTGTCATCACAATGATCCATGCCCTTGTCATCACAATGCTCCATTCCCCTTGTCGTCACAAAGCTGCATGACATTTCTCATCTCAATGCTCCGTGACCCCTGTCATCACAATGCTCCATGCCCGATGTCATCACAATGCTCCATGCCTCATGTCCTCACAATGCTCCATGTCACTTGTCATCACAATGCTCCATAACCCCTGTCATCACAGTGCTCCATGGCACTTATCATCACAATGCTCCATGCCCTTGTCATCACAATGCTCTATGACCATTTTCATCACCATGCTCCATGTCCTTGTCATCTCAGTGCTCCATGACACTTTTCAACACAATGCTCCCTGCCCTTGGCATCACAATCCTCCTTGACTTTTGTCATGAAAATTCTCCATGCCCCTGTCATAACAATACTCCATGTCACTTATCATCACAATGCTCCATGCCCTTGTCATCACAATGGTCCATAACGCTTGTCATCATAATGCTCCATGACCCCTGTCATCACAATGCTCCATGAAGTTTTTCATAACAATGCTCGATGCCCTTATCATCACAATCCTCCATGGCCCTTATCATCACAATGCTCCATGCGCTTGTCATCACAATGCTTCATGCCCTTTTCATCACAATGATCCACGACCCTCATCATCACAATGCTCCATGCCCTTTTCATCACAATGCTCCATCGCCCTTGTCATCACAATCCTCCATGACCCTTCTCATCATAATGCTCCATGAACATTGTCATCACAATGTTACATGCACTTGTCATCACAATGCTCCATGACACTTGTCATCATAATGCTCCATGACCCCTGGCATCACAATGCTCCATGACCTTTTTCATCACAATGATCCATGCCCTTGTCATCACAATGATCCATGGCCCTTCTCATCACAATGCTCCATGACTCCTGTCATCACAATGACCCATGCCCCGTGTCATCACAATGTTCCATTCCCCTTGTCATCACAATGCTGCATGACACTTCTCATCTCAATGCTCCATGACCCCTGTCATTACAATGCTGCATGCTCCATGTCATCAAAATTCTCCATGTCACTTTTCATCACAATGCTCCATGACCCTTGTCATCACAATGCTCCATGCCCTTTTCATCACAATGCTCCATCACCCTTGTCATCACAATGATCCATGAACTATTTCATCACAATGATCCATGCCCTTCTCATCTCAATGCTCCATGACCCCTGTCATCACAATGATCCATGCCCCGTGTCATCACAATGTTCCATGACACTTGTCAGCACAAGCTCCATGCCCTTGTCATCACAATATTCCATGCCCCATGTCATCACAATGCTCCATGTCACTTGTCATCACAATATCCCATAACCCCTGTCATCACAATGCTCCATGCCCTTTTATCACAATTCTCCATGACACTTCTCATCACAAGGCTCCCTGCCCTTGGCATCACAATGCTCCATGACTTTTGTCATGAAAATGCTCCATGCCCTTGACATCACAATGCTCCATGGTGCTTATCATCAAAATGCTCCATGCCCTTGTCATCACCATGCTCCATAACCCTTGTCATCACCATGCTCAATGTCCTTGTCATCACAATGCTCCATGACCCTTGTCATAACAATGCTGGCTGCCCTTTGCATCACAATGCTCCTTGACTTTTGTTATGAGAATGCTCCATGCCCTTGTCATCACAATGCTCCATAACCCTTCTCATCTCAATGCTCCATGCCCCGTGACATCACAATGTTCCATGACGCTTGTCATTACAATGCTCCATGCCCTTGTAATCACAATGATCCAACCATTGTCATCACAAAGATCCATGCCCCTTGTCATCACAATGTTCCATGCCCTTGTAATCACAGTGCTCCATACCCTTGTCATCACAATGCTCCATGCCCCTTGTCATCACAATGCTACATGACACTTCTAAATTCAATGCTCCATGCCCAATGTCATCACAATACTCCATGTCACTTGTCATAACAATGCTCCATAACCCGTGTCATCACAATGCTCCATGACATTTTTCATTACAATGCTCCATGCCATTGTCATCACAGTGCTCCATGGCACTTATCACCACAATGCTCCATGCCCTTGTCATCACAAAGCTCTATGACCCTTGTCATCACCATGCTCGATGTCCTTGTCATCACAATGCTCCATGACACTTTTCATCACAAGGCTCCCTACCCTTGGCATCACAATGCTCCATGACTTTTGTCATGCCAATGCTCCATGCCCTTGGCATCACAATGCGCCATGATGCTTGTCATCACAAAGCTCCATGACCATTGTCACAACAATGTTACATGACCCTTGTCATCACAATGCTCCATGAGGCTTGTCATCACAATGCTCCATGACGCTTGTCATCACACTGCTCCATGCCCCATGTCATCACAATGCTCCATAACGCTTGTCATCACAAAGCTTCATTACCCTTGTCATCATAATGCTCCATTCCCCTTTTCATCACAATGTTCCATGCCCTTGTCATCACAATGCTCCATAACGCTTGTCATCACAAAGCTTCATTACCCTTGTCATCATAATGCTCCATTCCCCTTTTAATCACAATGCTCCATGCCCTTGTCATCACAATGCTCCATTCCCCTGGTCATTACAATTCTCCATTCTCCTTGTCATCACAATGCTCCATGACACTTGTCATCACAATGCTCCATGACCCTTCTCTCATAATGCTTCATGAACCTTGTCATCACAAGGCTACATGCCCTTGTCATCACAATGCTCCATGACGCTTGTCATCATAATGCTCCATGACCTCTGGCATCACAATGCTCCATGACCTTTTTCATCACAATAATCCATGCCCTTGTCATCACAATGCTCCATGGCCCTTCTCATCACAATGCTCCATGACCCTTCTCATCTCAATGCTCCATGACCCCTGTCATTACAATGCTGCATGCTCCATGTCATCAAAATGCTCCATGTCACTTTTCATCACAACACTCCAAAACCCCTGTCATCATAATGCCCCATGCCCTTTTCATCACAATGCTCCATCACCCTTGTCATCACAATGCTCCATGCCCTTTTCATCACAATGCTCCATCACCCTTGTCATCACAATGATCCATGAACTATTTCATCACAATGATCCATGCCCTTCTCATCACAATGCTCCATAACCCTTCTCATCTCAATGCTCCATGACCCCTGTCATCACAATGATCCATGCCCCGTGTCATCACAATGTTCCATGACACTTGTCAGCACAAGCTCCATGCCCTTGTCATCACAATATTCCATGCCCCATGTCATCACAATGCTCCATGTCACTTGTCATCACAATATCCCATAACCCCTGTCATCACAATGCTCCATGCCCTTTTATCACAATTCTCCATGACACTTCTCATCACAAGGCTCCCTGCCCTTGGCATCACAATGCTCCATGACTTTTGTCATGAAAATGCTCCATGCCCTTGACATCACAATGCTCCATGACCCTTCTCATCTCAATGCTCCATGCCCCGTGACATCACAATGCTCCATAACCCTTGTCATCACCATGCTCAATGTCCTTGTCATCACAATGCTCCATGACCCTTGTCATAACAATGCTGGCTGCCCTTTGCATCACAATGCTCCTTGAGTTTTGTCATGAGAATGCTCCATGCCCTTGTCATCACAATGCTCCATGACCCTTCTCATCTCAATGCTCCATGACCCTTGTCATCACAATGATCCATGCCCCATGTCATCACAATGTTCCATGATGCTTGTCATTACAATGCTCCATGCCCTTGTAATCACAATGATCCATACCCTTGTCATCACCATGATCCATGTCCTTGTCATCACAATGCTCCATTACCCTTGTCATTCCAAAGCTGCATGCCACTTCTCATCTCAATGCTCAATGACCCCTGTCCTCACAATGCTCCATGTCACTTGTCATCACAATGGTCCATAACGCTTGTCATCATAATGCTCCATGACCCCGTCATCACAATGCTCCATGAAGTTTTTCATAACAATGCTCGATGCCCTTATCATCACAATCCTCCATGGCCTTTATCATCACAATGCTCTATGCGCTTGTCATCACAATGCTTCATGCCCTTTTCATCACAATGATCCATGACCCTCATCATCGCAATGCTCCATGCCCTTTTCATCACAATGCTCCATCGCCCTTGTCATCACAATCGTCTATGACCCTTCTCATCATAATGTTCCATGAACATTGTCATCACAATGCTACATGCACTTGTCATCACAATGCTCCATGACACTTGTCATCATAATGCTCCATGACCCCTGGCATCACAATGCTCCATGACCTTTTTCATCACAATGATCCATGCCCTTGTCATCACAATGATCCATGGCCCTTCTCATCACAATGCTCCATGACTCCTGTCATCACAATGACCCATGCCCCATGTCATCACAATGTTCCATTCCCCTTGTCATCACAATGCTGCATGACACTTCTCATCTCAATGCTCCATGACCCCTGTCATTACAATGCTGCATGCTCCATGTCATCAAAATTCTCCATGTCACTTTTCATCACAACACTCCATAACCCCTGTCATCATAATGCCCCATGCCCTTTTCATCACAATGCTCCATCACCCTTGTCATCACAATGCTCCATGCCCTTTTCATCACAATGCTCCATCACCCTTGTCATCACAATGATCCATGAACTATTTCATCACAGTGATCCATGCCCTTCTCATCACAATGCTCCATAACCCTTCTCATCTCAATGCTCCATGACCCCTGTCATCACAATGATCCATGCCCCGTGTCATCACAATGTTCCATGACACTTGTCAGCACAAGCTCCATGCCCTTGTCATCACAATATTCCATGCCCCATGTCATCACAATGCTCCATGTCACTTGTCATCACAATATCCCATAACCCGTCATCACAATGCTCCATGCCCTTTTATCACAATTCTCCATGACACTTCTCATCACAAGGCTCCCTGCCCTTGGCATCACAATGCTCCATGACTTTTGTCATGAAAATGCTCCATGCCCTTGACATCACAATGCTCCATGGTGCTTATCATCAAAATGCTCCATGCCCTTGTCATCACCATGCTCCATAACCCTTGTCATCACCATGCTCAATGTCCTTGTCATCACAATGCTCCATGACCCTTGTCATAACAATGCTGGCTGCCCTTTGCATCACAATGCTCCTTGACTTTTGTCATGAGAATGCTCCATGCCCTTGTCATCACAATGCTCCATAACCCTTCTCATCTCAATGCTCCATGCCCCGTGACATCACAATGTTCCATGACGCTTGTCATTACAATGCTCCATGCCCTTGTAATCACAATGATCCAACCCTTGTCATCACAAAGATCCATGCCCCTTGTCATCACAATGCTACATGCCCTTGTCATCACAATGCTGCATGACACTTCTCATCTCAATGCTCCATGACCCTTGTCATCACAATGCTCCATGTCCTTGTCATCACAATGCTCCATGATGCTTTTCATCACAATGCTCCCTGCCCTTGGCATCACAATTCTCCTTGACTTTTGTCATGCCAATGCCCCATGCACTTGTCATCACAATGCTCCTTGATGCTTGTCATCACAAAGCTCCATTACCCTTTTCATGACAATACTCCATTCCCCTTGTCATCACAATGCTCCATGCACTTGTCACCACAATGCTCCATTCCCTTTGTCATCACAATGCTCCATTCCTCTTGTCATCACAATGCTCCATGCCCTTTTCATCACAAAGCTCCATGACCCTCATCATCACAATGCTCCATCCCCTTTTCATCACAATGCTCCATGCCCTTGTCATCACAATGCTCCATGACGTTTGTCATCATAATGCTC
The DNA here is from genome assembly GCF_008692025.1 of Phocoena sinus. Taxonomy (NCBI): domain Eukaryota; kingdom Metazoa; phylum Chordata; class Mammalia; order Artiodactyla; family Phocoenidae; genus Phocoena; species Phocoena sinus. The sequence continues at coordinate 134,356,770 of NC_045763.1, forward strand.
CATGATCCCTGTCATCACAATGGCTCCATGACCTTTTTTATCACAATAATCAATGCCCTTGTCACCACAATGCTCCATGGCCCTTCTCATCACAATGCTCCATGACCCGTCTCATCACAACGCTCCATGACCTCTGTCATCACAATGATCCATGCCCCATGTTATCACAATGTTCCATGACACTTGTCAGCACAAGCTCCATGCCCTTGTCATCACAATATTCCATGCCCCATGTCATCACAATGCTCCATGCACTTGTCACCACAATGCTCCATTCCCTTTGTCATCACAATGCTCCATTCCCCTTGTCATCACCATGCTCCTTGCCCCTTTGCATCACAATGCTACATGCCCCTTGGCATCACAATGCTGCATGACACTTCTCATCTCAATGCTCCCTGACCCCTGTCATCACAATACTCCATGCCCTATGTCATCACAATGATCCATGCCTTTGTCATCACAATGCTCCATGGCCCTTCTCATCACAATGCTCCATGACCCTTCTCATCTCAATGCTCCATGACCCCTGTCATCACGATGATCCATGCCCTGTATCACCAAAATGTCCCATAACACTTGGCATCACAATGATCTATGCCCTTGTCATCACAATGCTCCATTTCCCTTGTCATAACAATGCTACATGCCCCTTGTCATCACAATGCTGCATGACACTTCTCATCTCAATGCTCCATGACCCTTGTCATAATAATGCTACATGCCCCGTGTCATCACAATGCTCCATGTCACTTGTCATCACAATACTCCATAACCACTGTCATCACAATGCTCCATGCCCTTCTCATCACAATGCTCCATGGCCCTTATCATCACAATGCTCCATGTCCTTGTCATTACAATGCTCCATGACAGTTTTCATCACAATGCTCCCTAACCTTGGCAACACAATGCTCCATGACTTTTGTCATGCCAATGCTCCATGCCCTTGACATCACAATGCTCCATGACATTTCTCATCTCAATGCTCCAGGACCCCTTTCGTCACACTGCTCCATGCCCCATATCATCACAATGCTCCATGTCCCCTGTCATCACAATGCTCCATGAGGCTTGTCATCCCAAAGCTCCATTACCCTTGTCATCACAATGCTCCATTCCCCTTATCATCACAGTGCTCCATGCCCTTGTCATCACAATGCCCCATGACACTACTCATCTCAATGCTCCATGAGCCCTGTCATCACACTGCTCCATGCCCCATGTCATCACAATGCTCCATGCCCCCTGTCATCACAATGCAACATGACACTTCTCATTTCAATGCTCCATGCCCCCTGTCATCACACTGCTCCATGCTCTTGTCATCACAATACTCCATGACACTTGTCATCACAAAGCTCCATTACCCTTGTCATCACAATGCTCCATAACCCCTGTCATCACCATGCTCCATGACCTTTTTCACAACAATGTTCCATGCCCTTGTCATCAAAATGCTCCATGACCTTTGTCATCAGCAAGCTACATGTCCTTGTCAACACAATGCTCCATGACCCTTGTCATCACAATGCTCCCTGCCCTTGGCATCACAATGCTCCATAACCCGTGTCATCACAATGCTCCATGACCTTTTTCATTACAATGCTCCATGCCCTTGTCATCACAATGCTCTATGACCCTTGTCATCACCATGCTCGATGTCCTCGTCATCACAATGCTCCATGATGCTTTTCATCACAATGCTCCCTGACCTTGGCATCACAATACCCCTTGACTTTTGTCATGCCAATACTCCATGCCCTTGGCATCACAATGCTCCATGGCCCTTATCATCACAATACCCCATGCCCTTGTCATCACCATGCTCGATGTCCTTGTTATCACAATGCTCCATGACACTTTTCATCACAAGGCTCCCTACGCTTGGCATCACAATGCTCCATGACTTTTGTCATGCCAATGTTCCATGCCCTTGACATCACAATGCGCCATGATGCTTGTCATCACAAAGCTCCATGACCCTTGTCACAACAATGCTACATGACCCTTGTCATCACAATGCTCCATGAGGCTTGTCATCACAATGCTCCATGACGCTTGTCATCACAATGCTCCATGCCCCTTGTCATCACAATGCTACATTCCACTTGTCATCACAATGCTCCATGACATATCTCATCTCAATGCTCCATGACCCCCGTCATCACACTGCTCCATGCCCCATGTCATCACAATGCTCCATGCCCCCTGTCAAAACAATGCTCCATGAAACTTCTCTTCTCAATGCTCCATGACCCCTGTCATCACACTGCTCCATGCCCTTGTCATCTCAATGCTCCATAACGCTTGTCATCAAAAAGCTTCATTACCCTTGTCATCAAAATGCTCCATTCCCCTTGTCATCACAATGCTCCATTCCCTTGCCATCACAATGCTCCATTCCTCTGGTCATCACAATTCTCCATTCTCTTTGTCATCACAATGCTCCATGACCCTCCTCATCATAATGCTTCATGAACCTTGTCATCACAATGCTACATGCCCTTGTTATCATAATGCTCCATGAACCCTGGTGTCACAATGCTCCATGACTTTTGTCATCACAATAATTCATGCCCTTGTCATCACAATGCTCCGTGGCTCTTCTCATCACAATGCTCCATGTAACTTTTCATCACAATACTCCATAACCCCTGTCATCAAAATGCGCCATAGCCTTTTCATCAAAATGCTCCTTGACCCTCGTCATCACAATGTTCCATGCCCTTTTCATCACAATGCTCCATGAACTATTTCATCAAATTGATCCATGCCCTTGTCATCACAATGCTCCATGGCCCTTCTCATCACAATGCTCCATGACCCTTCTCATCTCAATGCTCCATGACTTCTGTCATCACAATGATCCATGCCCCATGTCGTCATAATGCTCCATGTCACTTGTCATCACAATGGTCCATGTCACTTGTCATCACAATACTCCATAAACCCTGTCATCACAATGCTCCATGACCTTGTCATCACAATGCTCCATGACCTTTTTCATGACAATGCTCCATGTACTTTTCATCACAATGCTCCATGACCCTTGTCATCACAATGCTCCATGACCCTTGTCATCACAATGCTCCATAAACCATGTCAACACAATACTCCATGCCTTTTGCATCACAATACTCCATGACCCTTGTCATCACAATGTTCCATGACCTTTGACATCACAATGCTCCATGACGCTTTTCATCACAAAGCTCGATGACACTTGTCATCACAATGCTCCATGAACTTTTTCATAACAACGCTCCAGGACACTTGTGATCACAATGCTTCATAACCCTTGTCATCACAATGCTCCATGACCCTTCTCATCACAATGCTACACGCCCCTTGTCATCACAATGCTCCATGACACTTCTCATCTCAATGCTCCATGACCCCTGTCATCACACTGCTCCATGCCCCATGTCATCACAATGCTCCATGCCTCATGTCATCACAATGCTCCATGACACTTGTCATCACAATGCTACATAACCCCTGTCATCACAGTACTCCATGACCTTTTTCATAATAATGCTCCATGCCCTTATCATCACAATGCTCCATGCCCTTATCATCACAATGCTCCATGACGCTTGTCATCACAATGCTACATGCCCCTTGTCATCACAATGCTACATGCCCCTTGTCATCACAATGCTCCATGACATATCTCATCTCAATGCTCCATGACCCCCGTCATCACACTACTCCATGCCCCATGTCATCACAATGCTCCATGAACCTTCTCTTTTCAATGCTCCATGACCCCTGTCATCACAATGCTCCATGCCCCCTGTCAACACAATGCTCCATGAACCTTCTCTTCTCAATGCTCCATGACCCCTGTCAGCACAATGATCCATGCCCCATGTCATCACAATGTTCCATGATGCTTGTCATTACTATGCTCCATGCCCTTGTAATCAAAATGATCCATACTCTTGTCATCACAATGATCCATGCCCTTGTCATCACAATGCTCCATTCCCCTTGTCGTCACAAAGCTGCATGACATTTCTCATCTCAATGCTCCGTGACCCCTGTCATCACAATGCTCCATGCCCGATGTCATCACAATGCTCCATGCCTCATGTCCTCACAATGCTCCATGTCACTTGTCATCACAATGCTCCATAACCCCTGTCATCACAGTGCTCCATGGCACTTATCATCACAATGCTCCATGCCCTTGTCATCACAATGGTCCATAACGCTTGTCATCATAATGCTCCATGACCCCTGTCATCACAATGCTCCATGAAGTTTTTCATAACAATGCTCGATGCCCTTATCATCACAATCCTCCATGGCCCTTATCATCACAATGCTCCATGCGCTTGTCATCACAATGCTTCATGCCCTTTTCATCACAATGATCCACGACCCTCATCATCACAATGCTCCATGCCCTTTTCATCACAATGCTCCATCGCCCTTGTCATCACAATCCTCCACGACCCTTCTCATCATAATGCTCCATGAACATTGTCATCACAATGCTACATGCACTTGTCATCACAATGCTCCATGACACTTGTCATCATAATGCTCCATGACCCCTGGCATCACAATGCTCCATGACCTTTTTCATCACAATGATCCATGCCCTTGTCATCACAATGATCCATGGCCCTTCTCATCACAATGCTCCATGACTCCTGTCATCACAATGACCCATGCCCCGTGTCATCACAATGTTCCATTCCCCTTGTCATCACAATGCTGCATGACACTTCTCATCTCAATGCTCCATGACCCCTGTCATTACAATGCTGCATGCTCCATGTCATCAAAATTCTCCATGTCACTTTTCATCACAATGCTCCATGACCCTTGTCATCACAATGCTCCATGCCCTTTTCATCACAATGCTCCATCACCCTTGTCATCACAATGATCCATGAACTATTTCATCACAATGATCCATGCCCTTCTCATCACAATGCTCCATAACCCTTCTCATCTCAATGCTCCATGACCCCTGTCATCACAATGATCCATGCCCCGTGTCATCACAATGTTCCATGACACTTGTCAGCACAAGCTCCATGCCCTTGTCATCACAATACTCCATGCCCCATGTCATCACAATGCTCCATGTCACTTGTCATCACAATATCCCATAACCCCTGTCATCACAATGCTCCATGCCCTTTTATCACAATTCTCCATGACACTTCTCATCACAAGGCTCCCTGCCCTTGGCATCACAATGCTCCATGACTTTTGTCATGAAAATGCTCCATGCCCTTGACATCACAATGCTCCATGGTGCTTATCATCAAAATGCTCCATGCCCTTGTCATCACCATGCTCCATAACCCTTGTCATCACCATGCTCAATGTCCTTGTCATCACAATGCTCCATGACCCTTGTCATAACAATGCTGGCTGCCCTTTGCATCACAATGCTCCTTGACTTTTGTTATGAGAATGCTCCATGCCCTTGTCATCACAATGCTCCATAACCCTTCTCATCTCAATGCTCCATGCCCCGTGACATCACAATGTTCCATGACGCTTGTCATTACAATGCTCCATGCCCTTGTAATCACAATGATCCAACCCTTGTCATCACAAAGATCCATGCCCCTTGTCATCACAATGTTCCATGCCCTTGTAATCACAGTGCTCCATACCCTTGTCATCACAATGCTCCATGCCCCTTGTCATCACAATGCTACATGACACTTCTAAATTCAATGCTCCATGCCCAATGTCATCACAATACTCCATGTCACTTGTCATAACAATGCTCCATAACCCGTGTCATCACAATGCTCCATGACATTTTTCATTACAATGCTCCATGCCATTGTCATCACCATGCTCGATGCCCTTGTCATCACAATGCTCCATGACACTTTTCATCACAAGGCTCCCTACCCTTGGCATCACAATGCTCCATGACTTTTGTCATGCCAATGCTCCATGCCCCATGTCATCACAATGCTCCATAACGCTTGTCATCACAAAGCTTCATTACCCTTGTCATCATAATGCTCCATTCCCCTTTTCATCACAATGCTCCATGCCCTTGTCATCACAATGCTCCATAACGCTTGTCATCACAAAGCTTCATTACCCTTGTCATCATAATGCTCCATTCCCCTTTTCATCACAATGCTCCATGCCCTTGTCATCACAATGCTCCATTCCCCTGGTCATTACAATTCTCCATTCTCCTTGTCATCACAATGCTCCATGACACTTGTCATCACAATGCTCCATGACCCTTCTCTCAAAATGCTTCATGAACCTTGTCATCACAAGGCTACATGCCCTTGTCATCACAATGCTCCATGACGCTTGTCATCATAATGCTCCATGACCTCTGGCATCACAATGCTCCATGACCTTTTTCATCACAATAATCCATGCCCTTGTCATCACAATGCTCCATGGCCCTTCTCATCACAATGCTCCATGACCCTTCTCATCTCAATGCTCCATGACCCCTGTCATTACAATGCTGCATGCTCCATGTCATCAAAATGCTCCATGTCACTTTTCATCACAACACTCCAAAACCCCTGTCATCATAATGCCCCATGCCCTTTTCATCACAATGCTCCATCACCCTTGTCATCACAATGCTCCATGCCCTTTTCATCACAATGCTCCATCACCCTTGTCATCACAATGATCCATGAACTATTTCATCACAATGATCCATGCCCTTCTCATCACAATGCTCCATAACCCTTCTCATCTCAATGCTCCATGACCCCTGTCATCACAATGATCCATGCCCCGTGTCATCACAATGTTCCATGACACTTGTCAGCACAAGCTCCATGCCCTTGTCATCACAATATTCCATGCCCCATGTCATCACAATGCTCCATGTCACTTGTCATCACAATATCCCATAACCCCTGTCATCACAATGCTCCATGCCCTTTTATCACAATTCTCCATGACACTTCTCATCACAAGGCTCCCTGCCCTTGGCATCACAATGCTCCATGACTTTTGTCATGAAAATGCTCCATGCCCTTGACATCACAATGCTCCATGACCCTTCTCATCTCAATGCTCCATGCCCCGTGACATCACAATGCTCCATAACCCTTGTCATCACCATGCTCAATGTCCTTGTCATCACAATGCTCCATGACCCTTGTCATAACAATGCTGGCTGCCCTTTGCATCACAATGCTCCTTGAGTTTTGTCATGAGAATGCTCCATGCCCTTGTCATCACAATGCTCCATGACCCTTCTCATCTCAATGCTCCATGACCCCTGTCATCACAATGATCCATGCCCCATGTCATCACAATGTTCCATGATGCTTGTCATTACAATGCTCCATGCCCTTGTAATCACAATGATCCATACCCTTGTCATCACCATGATCCATGTCCTTGTCATCACAATGCTCCATTACCCTTGTCATTCCAAAGCTGCATGCCACTTCTCATCTCAATGCTCAATGACCCCTGTCCTCACAATGCTCCATGTCACTTGTCATCACAATGGTCCATAACGCTTGTCATCATAATGCTCCATGACCCCGTCATCACAATGCTCCATGAAGTTTTTCATAACAATGCTCAATGCCCTTATCATCACAATCCTCCATGGCCTTTATCATCACAATGCTCTATGCGCTTGTCATCACAATGCTTCATGCCCTTTTCATCACAATGATCCATGACCCTCATCATCGCAATGCTCCATGCCCTTTTCATCACAATGCTCCATCGCCATTGTCATCACAATCGTCCATGACCCTTCTCATCATAATGTTCCATGAACATTGTCATCACAATGCTACATGCACTTGTCATCACAATGCTCCATGACACTTGTCATCATAATGCTCCATGACCCCTGGCATCACAATGCTCCATGACCTTTTTCATCACAATGATCCATGCCCTTGTCATCACAATGATCCATGGCCCTTCTCATCACAATGCTCCATGACTCCTGTCATCACAATGACCCATGCCCCATGTCATCACAATGTCCCATTCCCCTTGTCATCACAATGCTGCATGACACTTCTCATCTCAATGCTCCATGACCCCTGTCATTACAATGCTGCATGCTCCATGTCATCAAAATGCTCCATGTCACTTTTCATCACAACACTCCATAACCCCTGTCATCATAATGCCCCATGCCCTTTTCATCACAATGCTCCATCACCCTTGTCATCACAATGCTCCATGCCCTTTTCATCACAATGCTCCATCACCCTTGTCATCACAATGATCCGTGAACTATTTCATCACAGTGATCCATGCCCTTCTCATCACAATGCTCCATAACCCTTCTCATCTCAATGCTCCATGACCCCTGTCATCACAATGATCCATGCCCCGTGTCATCACAATGTTCCATGACACTTGTCAGCACAAGCTCCATGCCCTTGTCATCACAATATTCCATGCCCCATGTCATCACAATGCTCCATGTCACTTGTCATCACAATATCCCATAACCCGTCATCACAATGCTCCATGCCCTTTTATCACAATTCTCCATGACACTTCTCATCACAAGGCTCCCTGCCCTTGGCATCACAATGCTCCATGACTTTTGTCATGAAAATGCTCCATGCCCTTGACATCACAATGCTCCATGGTGCTTATCATCAAAATGCTCCATGCCCTTGTCATCACCATGCTCCATAACCCTTGTCATCACCATGCTCAATGTCCTTGTCATCACAATGCTCCATGACCCTTGTCATAACAATGCTGGCTGCCCTTTGCATCACAATGCTCCTTGACTTTTGTCATGAGAATGCTCCATGCCCTTGTCATCACAATGCTCCATAACCCTTCTCATCTCAATGCTCCATGCCCCGTGACATCACAATGTTCCATGACGCTTGTCATTACAATGCTCCATGCCCTTGTAATCACAATGATCCAACCCTTGTCATCACAAAGATCCATGCCCCTTGTCATCACAATGCTACATGCCCTTATCACAATGCTGCATGACACTTCTCATCTCAATGCTCCATGACCCTTGTCATCACAATGCTCCATGTCCTTGTCATCACAATGCTCCATGATGCTTTTCATCACAATGCTCCCTGCCCTTGGCATCACAATTCTCCTTGACTTTTGTCATGCCAATGCCCCATGCACTTGTCATCACAATGCTCCTTGATGCTTGTCATCACAAAGCTCCATTACCCTTTTCATGACAATACTCCATTCCCCTTGTCATCACAATGCTCCATGCACTTGTCACCACAATGCTCCATTCCCTTTGTCATCACAATGCTCCATTCCTCTTGTCATCACAATGCTCCATGCCCTTTTCATCACAAAGCTCCATGACCCTCATCATCACAATGCTCCATCCCCTTTTCATCACAATGCTCCATGCCCTTGTCATCACAATGCTCCATGACGTTTGTCATCATAATGCTCCATGATCCCTGTCATCACAATGGCTCCATGACCTTTTTTATCACAATAATCAATGCCCTTGTCACCACAATGCTCCATGGCCCTTCTCATCACAATGCTCCATGACCCGTCTCATCACAACGCTCCATGACCTCTGTCATCACAATGATCCATGCCCCATGTTATCACAATGTTCCATGACACTTGTCAGCACAAGCTCCATGCCCTTGTCATCACAATATTCCATGCCCCATGTCATCACAATGCTCCATGCACTTGTCACCACAATGCTCCATTCCCTTTGTCATCACAATGCTCCATTCCCCTTGTCATCACCATGCTCCTTGCCCCTTTGCATCACAATGCTACATGCCCCTTGGCATCACAATGCTGCATGACACTTCTCATCTCAATGCTCCCTGACCCCTGTCATCACAATACTCCATGCCCTATGTCATCACAATGATCCATGCCTTTGTCATCACAATGCTCCATGGCCCTTCTCATCACAATGCTCCATGACCCTTCTCATCTCAATGCTCCATGACCCCTGTCATCACGATGATCCATGCCCTGTATCACCAAAATGTTCCATAACACTTGGCATCACAATGATCTATGCCCTTGTCATCACAATGCTCCATTTCCCTTGTCATAACAATGCTACATGCCCCTTGTCATCACAATGCTGCATGACACTTCTCATCTCAATGCTCCATGACCCTTGTCATAATAATGCTACATGCCCCGTGTCATCACAATGCTCCATGTCACTTGTCATCACAATACTCCATAACCACTGTCATCACAATGCTCCATGCCCTTCTCATCACAATGCTCCATGGCCCTTATCATCACAATGCTCCATGTCCTTGTCATTACAATGCTCCATGACAGTTTTCATCACAATGCTCCCTAACCTTGGCAACACAATGCTCCATGACTTTTGTCATGCCAATGCTCCATGCCCTTGACATCACAATGCTCCATGACATTTCTCATCTCAATGCTCCAGGACCCCTTTCGTCACACTGCTCCATGCCCCATATCATCACAATGCTCCATGTCCCCTGTCATCACAATGCTCCATGAGGCTTGTCATCCCAAAGCTCCATTACCCTTGTCATCACAATGCTCCATTCCCCTTATCATCACAGTGCTCCATGCCCTTGTCATCACAATGCTCCATGACACTACTCATCTCAATGCTCCATGAGCCCTGTCATCACACTGCTCCATGCCCCATGTCATCACAATGCTCCATGCCCCCTGTCATCACAATGCAACATGACACTTCTCATTTCAATGCTCCATGCCCCCTGTCATCACACTGCTCCATGCTCTTGTCATCACAATACTCCATGACACTTGTCATCACAAAGCTCCATTACCCTTGTCATCACAATGCTCCATAACCCCTGTCATCACCATGCTCCATGACCTTTTTCACAACAATGTTCCATGCCCTTGTCATCAAAATGCTCCATGACCTTTGTCATCAGCAAGCTACATGTCCTTGTCAACACAATGCTCCATGACCCTTGTCGTCACAATGCTCCCTGCCCTTGGCATCACAAGGCTCCATAACCCGTGTCATCACAATGCTGCATGATCCTTGTCATCACAATGAGCCATGACCCTTTTCATCACAGTTCTCCATGATCCTTGTCATCACAATGCTCCGTGACCTTTTTCATCACAATGCTCCATGCCCTTATCATCACAATGCTCCATGGCCCTTGGCACCACAGTGCTCCATGACCCTTGTCGTCACAATGCTCCATGACCATTGTCATCACAATGCTCCATGACCATTGTTACCACAATGCTCCATGCCCTTTTCATCACAATGCTGCATGACACTTGTCATCACAATGCTGCATGACACTTGTCATCACAATGCTCCTTGACCCTTGTCATCACAGTGCTCCATGACACCTGTCATCACAACACTCCATGACCTTTTTCATCACAATGCTCCATGACCCTTGTCATCACAATGTTCCATGACCCTTTTCATCACAATGCTCCATGGCCCTTGTCATCACAATGCTCCATGGCCCTTGTTATCACAATGTTCCATGACACCTGTCATCATAATGCTCCAAGACCCTTGTCATCACAAGCCTCCATGACCCTTGTCATCACAATGTTCCATGACCCTTTTCATCACAATGCTCCATGGCCCTTGTCATCACAATGCTCCATGGCCCTTGTCATCACAATGTTCCATGACACCTGTCATCATAATGCTCCAAGACCCTTGTCATCACAAGGCTCCATGACCCTTGTCATCACAATGTTCCATGACCCTTTTCATCACAATGCTCCATGGCCCTTGTCATCACAATGCTCCATGGCCCTTGTCATCACAATGTTCCATGACACCTGTCATCACAGTGCTCCAAGACCCTTGTCATCACAAGGCTCCATGGCCCTTGTCATCACAATGTTCCATGACACCTGTCATCATAATGCTCCAAGACCCTTGTCATCACAAGGCTCCATGACCCTTGTCATCACAATGTTCCATGACCCTTTTCATCACAATGCTCCATGGCCCTTGTTATCACAATGCTCCATGGCCCTTGTCATCACAATGTTCCATGACACCTGTCATCATAATGCTCCAAGACCCTTGTCATCACAAGGCTCCATGACCCTTGTCATCACAATGTTCCATGACCCTTTTCATCACAATGCTCCATGACGCTTTTCGTCACAATGCTCCATGGCCCTTGTCCTCACAATGCTCCATGACCCTTGTCGTCACAATGCTCCATGACCCTTGTCGTCAAAATGCTCCATGCCCCTTGGCATCACAATGCTCTATTACCCTTGTCGTCACAATGCTCCATGACCCTTGTCGTCACAATGCTCTATGACCCTTGTCATCACAATGCTCCATGACCCCTGTCATCACAATGGTCCATTCCCTTGTCATCACAATGCTCCATGACCCTTGTCATCACAGTGCTCCATGACCCTTTTTCCTTCAGGCTTCATGCTCACCCTCCACAGCTTAATGCCTCTTTAAACTTTGGTTCGAATGTTTAAATTTGCTTTCCTACCCACTAGCAACAAACTTCACCTTGATTGTAACCAGCAGTATGTGGTATAATTTGAACATATTATATATTAGCCCGCAAATTATATAAATATATGACATCCCTGCACTATGAAGGATATCATGGTAACTAAGTTCTTTGAATATGTTTTTAAGTACAACAGCTCTCACATTAGGCAGTAATTTCTGTGTTTATTTGTCTGTCTCCCTTACTAGACTTTGAGTGTTTTAAGTGTGAAGACCACCTTGTTGAGAAAGTTGTGCAATGCCTGACACATCATTCAATTAATATTTGATGAATTAGTGAATAAATAAATGTACATACGTCCAGGGACAATGTAGGTGAAAGCGGAGATTCTGAGACCAGACTACCTGGATTCTAATCCCAGCTCCATCCTTACGAGCTGTGTGACCTTGCACAAATTGTTTAATCTATCTCTTGAATTTTCAGATTCCTCATCTATAAACATTGCAAGACGACTATATACTTCATAGAATGTATATCACAGCACCTGACACAAAGTAAGTGTTATCAAACGCAAGTCCATGTGCCGGACGCACAGTGAGGCCAAACAATACCAAAACGTCAGAGTTTGGAGCAGAGAAAGGTTTATTGCAGGGCCATGCAAGGAGACAGGTGACTCATGCATTAAAAACCCTGAACTCCCCAAAAGCTTTCAGCAAGCCCTTTATAGGAAAGGTGAGAGTGGCATGATTAGTTGTTGCAGACTTCTTGGTGTCAGATTCTTTGTTCTTGAGGTCAGGTCATGGTCAGGTCACCATGTTCCTGTAAACCTCCACCAAAATAAACATTATTCTTTTTTCTGACAAGAAAGGACAAGGTCCCAAGGCTCAACTCTCCCCCGTCCGAGGTCCAGGCCTGGCTAAGAGGAGGGGTCCCTGCACAGGCCGATTACCCTCCTGGGGAGCATTCATCCAGCACCCAGTCTGGGTCCTCCTGTCAGTGCCCAGCCCCAGCTGAGGAGGCAGATCTCAGCTGGTGGCACCCTCAGGGCCAGACCCTGCCCAGCCATCATCACTGAGGAAGCCAGGCTCCCAGGACCCAGCTGGCCCTCAGGCTTTTCTTTCTTTTTTTTAAAAAAAATATTTATGTATTTATTTAGGCTGCGCTTGGTCTTAGTTGCGGCACGCAGGATCCTCGTTGTGGCACGCGGACTCAGCTGCGGCATGCATGAGGGATCTAGTTCCCCGATCAGGGATCGAACCCAGGCCCCCTGCACTGGGAGCACAGAGTCTTACCCACTGGACCACCAGGGAAGTCCCTCAGGCTTTTCATTTAAACTGGAAAGAATCATTTGTTTAGGATCAATAGGAATACGTGTAGCAAATACCAGTCAGGTTAACTCCCAGCTCACAATTTCCCCTCTTTGGGAATAGCGCCAACCAGAGAGGTGGACCCAAAGTAATAATGTGCAATGTCCTTGCAACTTAGCCCTGACCTCTAGCCACCTCCTAGGGGTAGACAAGTGATCTCAGCTGGACCAATTTTTGAAACTTGAACAGAGAGACTGAAGCTGGTTGAAGCTGTTACCTTAGTGGCAGTGTCCATATATTCCAGTTGCTGAAGCCTCCACGGACTGTGACCCATGGAGATGCCACCATTAGGTCACAGAGGTGGGGATGTGGGAGAGGTTCGCTGTTGCTTCCAGGCCTGGGCCTGGCCAGTGCGCGGCCGTGGAGAGGGCTGTAGAGCTCTGCGGGACACAGCCCTCAGCCTGTCCCCGGGCCTCCCATTTCACCCGCCAGGCCCGAAGCCAGAGGTCCTGGAGGGCCCGAGGGAGAATGACGCGATCCGCCTCTCACCGCACCCTCTGCCTGGAGGACCACTGCGAGGCTGACTGCCGGCTGCGCTCAGGGTCTCGCGATAACTGTCTGGCTCTAACATCCGCGCTCGCACGGCCCCTATCACTTAAGTACTCAATAAATATATTTCTATTGTTACTGCAATTCACAATGTCTGGTCACCATAGCTACCAAAAGATTCCAAGCATTTAGCTGGTTTAATCCCCAACTTTAGTCAAGAAAACCCCATTTTGTAAGCCTTCATTTCACAACCTGAGACATGATTTAATGGGCTTACAGAACGTTGGAAGAGTTCCAGGCACAGGTGGTGGGGAGCTGCTGTTTTCTGTCTCTGCTGAGGACCAGCTGAGAGTCGTAAAGAGCCACTTGAGTAATTTGGGTGGAAAGTACTAGGAATAGCTTCCTAATAATGTGTGAGAGTGTGAAACCCTAGCCTGAAACCTCAGGGGAATCCATGGAATCCTTCTCTCTTGAGATTCTTTAAAAATGGGATGCTTAATCGGCTCTAAGTTGGATAAACACCAGGAAAGCATCTCACATTAAAATAACAACACTTGCATGGGTCAGTCAAGTCTGAGTTGCACTGCTGTTGACCTAGTTCCTGCAAAGTACCATTACCTGGAGATACATATAAAAAGGAAGAGAGTATGGGAAGCAGATTCCTCTACTTAGTGAGATTGCAATGAAAACAGTTTAATATGCTCTAAATCCTTATTCAAAATAACTTTAAATCTCATTAAGAAACCATTTCTGAAGGATCTGAATGAATGGTGCCTGGTATAAGTACTTCATTGAGAGCAGGCAGTGTTGAAGGCCATGTTTGAGGCAAACCCAGGTAAGTACCTAATACCCTATTACGTGCAGATCATGCCATATGCAATTTCCAGTTTAAGATGACAAAAACAAGAGGGGAAAAGGCACTTCCATGCCACTCTCTTGGTGGGGGAAGTGTCAGAGAAACCTCTGTGAGTGGAGAGACCCAAATTACACACCTATTATTCTTTTCACGTGCGAGAGTGCTTTGCATATTTCCTGTGGGAAGAAAATATTCTGATTTTAGTGAAGAGGTGGATGCAGTCTCCTGCCCTTCTTGGTTGCTCAGAGGAAGAAACCAAAGAGAAAGGAGATTTCTAGGGTAAAGAGAAAAGCTAGCAGAGACTTTGATCCTGAGCAACCTGAAGCTTGAGTTAGGGCTGAAAGAGGAGTATGTATAGGTGACTGAGGAAGCAGGCTTGTTTGCAGTTTTATAGCCATATAAGGGGATTAGACAGAAGGCAGGAATGGTGATATGTGATAAAGACACTTACATGGAATTTAACGGTTTATTCTCTTCCAAATTACTGAACATTAGGTTTAAGTGTTTCCATATAAATATTAAATTATATGTATATAGCAGGAGCGCAAATTTGCACATTACCACTCAGTTTTTTAAGAAAAATGTAGCTTCTTTATTTCCTATAACTATTCTTCCTCCAAACTCATACCCCATTGAGGAGTAGGGGCAAAAACAAACTTGCCAATTAACTATATATCAGTTTCTTCCCTTTTAAGCAGTGTCTTTGGGTAATTCCTTTTTTAAAAGAGAGAGAATTCTGTTTATCGCCTCTCCCTAAAATGGCCTATGGTGATGGGAAAGAAGGCCTATGGCTGACATGGTCAGCCTTACGCCTTGCAGGTAGCTGCTCTGGCCCGGCGCTGACCTGGCATCTGCAGGGGACAACTGGTCCCTTGTGGCCTTTTGGGACACTGTGCAATCATTGCCTGCAAGAGTCCACGTACACCAGACTGCAGGGAGCTGGAGGCTCTGCCTCAGACCATGGTCAAACCCAAGGCCAAGATGCTATGGCTCCCAAGCCAAAGCCAGCTTCTCCTTGGCCTGCAAAGGCTTGCAGCCTCTCGGGAGCTATAGATGAGGAAAGGCCCCAGTGCTCTCAGGCTCCCTGTTCCCAGCAGCATATTTCTAGCACAACCTGTTCTACTCCCCAAGCTTCCACCTTGTAAAGGAGGAACAAAGTATTTTCTTCTTACAGCTGCATTTGCTTTGTTTCACCACAACTGGTTGTAACCCCTAAAGCTCTAAAACAGTCATGACCTTTAGCAAACTCACCACCATCACGACCACTAAAAAAAGCTGATAAACAACTAAGAACTCTGAGAGACCCCAGTTCATCATACCCTTACTAGGCCCAACTGAGGGCTCTTTCCTGAGCCCTCAGGAAATGAACGACATGACTTGTTTTAACCAACCATGCTCCATGTTAATGGATGCATTCTGACTTTGCCAGAGTACAAGCTTCCAATCATGAATTAGCATAAGTACCATGGCCTCCTCCCTTTCAAGTGCATAAAACCCCCTGATTTTCCCCTCATAAAATGTGTCCACTGCTGCACATATTACTTCCGGTGCCTGGGAAGTAACTAATCTCAGTACCTGCTTTGTTGACACTGTAGTCACTCGTTTTCCATGAATAATCCCAACAGGAGGCAGAAGTGAGGACACAGGCATCCGATGTCTTTACCTTCCTCTTTGGTCCTCACTCTCCTCCTCTAAAGTGCTTCTTTTTATGGGGTAGGACTTCCCCTATGTCATTGTTCCTGGGGGCACTAAGCCACACGACCTAACATTGGTGGCAGGTGGGATTCAGGGAGAGAAACTGGCTTAGTCATAAGAACACCTATTGAGAAGTAATTTTAAATTATTCTTCCCATTACACACCTGTATCAAGAAAGAAAAAATCTCATACAGATGGCCAACAGGCACATGAAAAGATGCTCAACATCGCTAATTATTAGAGAAATGCAAATCAAAACTACAATGAGGTACCACCTCACACTGGTCAGAATGCTCAACATTAAAATGTCTACAAATAACAAATGCTGGAGAGGGTGTGGAGAAAAAGGAACCCTGCTACACTGTTGGTGAGACTGTAAATTGGTACAGCCGCTATGGAGAACAGCACGGAGGTTCCTCAAAAAACTAAAAATAGAGTTGTGATTCCTGCAATCCTACTCCTGGGCATATATCCAGAGAAAACCATAATTTGAAAAGATAAATGCACCCCAATATTCAGAGCAGCACTATTTACAATAGTCAAGACATAGAAGCAACCTACATGTCCATCAACAGATGAACGGATAAAGAAGATGTGGTACATATATACAATGGAATACTACTCACCCATAAAAAAGAATGAAATAATGCCATTTGCAGCAACATGGATGGGCCTAGAGGTTACCATACTATGTGAAATAATTCAGAAAGAGAAAGACAAATACCATATATCACGTATACGTGGAATCTAAAATATGACGCAAATGAACTTATTTACAAAACAGAAACAGACTCACAGACACAGAAAACAGACTTGTGGTTGCCAAGGCAGAGGGGGAGTGGGGGAGGCATGGGTTGGGAATTTGGGATTAGCAGATGCAAACTATTATATACAGAATGGATAAACAACAAGGTCCTACTGTATAGCACAGGGAACTATATTCAATAGCCTGTGATAAACCATAATGGAAGAGAATATTAAAAAAGAATGTATATATGTATAACTGAATCACTTTGCTGTGCAATAGGAATTAATCAACTAACTATACTTCAAAAATATAATTTAAAAAAAAAGAATGAAAAATCCACAGTTTAATATCACAGGCAACAAGATAAGGCAATTTTACTTATTAGATTATATACTAATAATTTTTTTAAAACACACACATAAAATGCTTAGCATGTACTAAGTACTTTTTTAAGAGCTTGACTCCTTTAATTCTTGCACTGTCCCTATATGGTAGGTACTATTGTAATTATCATCCTCATTTTATAGATAAGGGAACTGAAGCACAGGACAGTTAGATAACCCTGTCCAAGACTACAAGATGAACTGTGGATGAGCCAGGATTCAAGTCTAAACAATTTGGTGCCTATGAAACTCACAAACTACTGACATGGTACCGCCACTGGGTGTCAGCGTATCAAACTGAAGGGGCTGCAGTCTTTTTTAGGGAAAAAGGGAACAGCACTTACTGAGGGCCTTCTAGATGCAAAACACTGGTGCACACATTTCCCAATTTAATCTGAGAGATGAATAAACTTTTTAGAGAACAGAATATGCAATATTTAGTTAACAGAGTAACCAATTTGCATCAGAGGAGCTTTTGTCCATATTTTTTTAACTGAAAAAATAGCGGTAGACTTAGAAGTTAAGAGGATTATTCCCTAGATTCTTCATTAACAAAGGGCTTTTACCAGCTGTTCGCACCTATCACACAATGAAACCATTATTAGAAAGACTTCAGGGAAGAGACCACTGAGTGTGCTCTCTCCCTCTGCAAAAGCCAGCCGGAGACAAGCATCTGCTATAAAATTATCTGGTTTAATCGCTATCAACATCAGAACCATATTACGTTAAAGTACAAAACCTGTATGTACAATTACACATACAAAGAATGTTCTTTGTGAGGAACAATTTTCAACAAATCTGACAAACAGCAAGAGTTA
Organism: Phocoena sinus; assembly: GCF_008692025.1. Classification (NCBI taxonomy): domain Eukaryota; kingdom Metazoa; phylum Chordata; class Mammalia; order Artiodactyla; family Phocoenidae; genus Phocoena; species Phocoena sinus. Next base: position 134,375,546 of record NC_045763.1, read on the forward strand.
CTCCTATTGTGGGTTTGAAAGGAGAAATGGAAATTTCCAAGATGTCCCCCTCCTCCCTCCGGCTCCTCTGACCCTCCGAACATCCATTTGCAAAGGCCCAAGGGAGGAAGGGAGGTATTAACAAACTCAGGCACTCATTCCTCCTCTCTTATGGAAGGAGTGAATTTTTAGGGAACATTTTCCATCCTTTATTACACTGATGTTCCATCCATCTGCATCATTAGGTTCAGTAGTTACCATGACAATATGATGCCTACAGCAATCTAACTTGATAGCCAGATGCCAGAATGTGGAAAAATAGGACCAGCTAAGAAAGTGAGAGAAATATAATTAATCTGAACCACATAAAAAATGTGCACAAAACTAAAACCAAGAGGGAAACTGCCAAAATGTCACCCAAGAGGGAATGATGACGGGAAACAATGATAAGTTTCCGAGATTCAAAACCCTTTTGCTAACTACAGCCATGAATTGGTCTGTAACTAAGGCTGAGGAAGAAGTCAAAGTTAGTCTAGGGCTCCCCTGGTGGCGCAGCGGTTGAGAGTCCGCCTGCCGATGCAGGGGATACGGGTTCGTGCCCCGGTCTGGGAAGATCCCACATGCTGCAGAGCGGCTGGGCCCGTGAGCCATGGCCGCTGAGCCTGTGTGTCCGGAGTCTGTGCAAGTTAGTCTAGAATACTGCCCTGAGTGCCTCTCCCCCAGTCATTTCCTGCTGCTGAGCCCAGTGGTGTCACCACTGATTCCAGCAGTGGGATTCTTAGGCCCTGAATCTCCCGAGGATCTCAAGCCACATTCTAAGTGCTGCTGCCACAGCATTCTGCTCACCTCCAGTCTGCTGTTATGCCCAGTTTTTCCATCCGATGAAGCCATCTGCACCATCATTCTGAAGCTAATCTTAAAACACTGAACTGAGCTATGTCCTGGGAGACCCTGTCCCCTTGCGTTCTCTATGCCCCATGGAGGCAACAGGCTAGCACAACCCTCTTGGGGGTCCTGATGTGGCAGAGGGGCTGGGGGATTAAGAAACGAGAACAACATAAAAGCTGTGCTTCAGGGAGACCAGCCTGGGATGAGTGGTCCTTCTCGTCACTGCTGGGTTGGATAGCGGCGCTGAGCTAGGCGATTTGGCCGGTTCAGGCTGGTAGCCATGGAGAGCTGGAAAAGAACAAGTGTGGTACTAGATTATAGCCCCAAGCATGACTCTGACCAGGGCTGACTGGCTGGATTGAGCTTGGGCATCCTGAGGGTCTAGAAACCCTTCTGCTGTATTTGGCTTCCCATGGTGGTGTTCTCAGTATTTGCTTTCACCCAACACCTTCACCTCTTAAATAAGGAGAAAGAAATTCAACTTTATATAGAAGGGAGGCCAGTAATGCATCAGACCAAGCAGTCTGCCTCAGATCATACAGAAGCAGGGAGTTTAGCTTCAATCAAACTTTGCAATGATCCCCTCGCCCCCAGGACACAGCCCTGGTGCAACCACACCATTGACACCAACACCAATTGTCTCTCCTGAGTCTCAAGACTTACGAAAGGTCAAGTGCAATATTAATAATAGTGACATTGACTGAGCATTTTCTGAGTGCCAGGCCCTTCACATACATGCTCCAGTTTAATCCTCACAACTACCCGCTGAGGTAGCTACTACTAACCCCATTTTACAGATGTAGAAACTGAGGCTTAGAGAGGTTAGTCATTGCTCAAGAACTCAGGCACAGTAATTTGTTATAAGTAAGATATAAACCTGGGTCTCCTTAATCCAGAACCCATGCTCCTAACCCCTCTCCCTCAGGGCCTCCTTACCTGGGGGACCTGGGATGGATTGTAGAGAGGGACAGCCCCTTTCAAGGTGGGTGGGGGAAGCAGAACACCAGGGTTGAAGTAGAGCCCAGAGGAAACACCCTGTGATGGAAAATAATGGAAAATTCTCTTAGTCACCACTCCCCAGATTCCAGAACATCAAGGGCTTCCCTGAGCATCAACTTTGGTCAAGAGATGCAGATGTGATAGAGCTCAGGGAATCTTGAACAAACAAACATGGTTCAAGTGGGCACAGCCAACCCCTGGGTCAAGGGTGGCATTGCAGAGCCTTGGTGCTGTTGCATGAGAAGAAAAGGCCATAATAAATGTATTAATAGCATCATAATAAGTAACCTCATATTCTTTGAAAGACCTGGAATACTACAAGAGTGCTGTAACCAGGCCACAAGAAATAAACACGTTTTCCTAGCAGTTGGCATGAAATCCATACTGGTGTGGACAATTCATCAAGAGTTTATCACAGCCCTTGCCAAGGATACTGGTGAACTCTGGCTCCTACTGGGACAGGGAAAGAGGCTGTTCTCTTTTTTTTTGGCCATGCCACGCAGGATCTTAGTTTCCCAACCAGGGATTGAACCCACGACCCCTGCAGTGGAAGCGCATAGTCTTAACCACTGGACCGCCAGGGAAGTCCCAAGGCTGTTCTCTAGACATCACCTAAGGAAGCAGTTATGGGCTAACTCCTGTTCCCCCCAAACTTCATATGTTGAAGTCCTAACCCCAGCACCTCAGAATGTATTTGGAGACAGGGTCTTTACAGAGGTGATTAAGGGCTTCCCTGGTGGCGCAGTGTTTGAGAGTCCACCTGCTGATGCAGGGGACACGGGTTCGTGCCCCAGTCCGGGAAGATCCCACACGCTGCCGAGCGGCTGGGCCCGTGAGCCATGGCCGCTGAGCCTGCGCGTCCGGAGCCTGTGTGCCGCAGCGGGAGAGGCCACAGCGGTGAGAAGCCCACGTACCGCAAAAAAATAAATAATAATAAATAAATAAATTTTTTAAATAAATAAATAAATTTTTAAAAAGAGGTGATTAAGGGGGCTTCCCTGGTGGCACAGTGGTTTAGAGTCTGCCTGCCTATGCAGGGGACACGGGTTCGTGCCCTGGTCCGGGAAGATCCCACATGCCGCGGAGCGGCTGGGCCCGTGAGCCATGGCCGCTGAGCCTGCGCGTCTGGAGCCTGTGCTCCGCAACGGGAGAGGCCACGGCGGTGAGAGGCCCGCGTACCGCAAAAAAAAAAAAAAAGTTAAAGAGGTGATTAAGGTAACATGAAGCCATTAGAGAGGCCCTAACCCATTATGATTGGTGTTCTTATAAGAAGAGAAAATTTGGACATAGACACACACTGAGGTAAGACCATGTAAAGACTCAGGGAGAAGATGGCCAGCTGCAAGCCAAGGAGAGAAGCTGCGGGGGAAACCCAAACGGCCGGCACCTTCATCTCAGATCTCCAGCCTCCAGAACCGGGAGGAAGTAAGTTTCTGGTGTTTAAATGGCACAGTCTCTGATACCTCGTTCTGGCAGCCCTAGCAAACTAATACAGAAGCTTTCTCCATATCCTCCACGAGTCAGGCCCTCACAGGGCGGCACCTGCAGCCCACGTGAAAGTTCAGCCCGCACAGTGGCGGCTGGTGGGCTGCTCACCTGAGGTCCCAACAAGCCTCCATTCCCCGTGCCCTCGGCTCTCCCTGCCCCGGACGCTGATCCTCGGGCTTCACTGCCACCTAGGAAGCAATGAGTCAGGGGTGCTCCCGCTGCTCGGGACAGAGGAGTCCCCACTCCCAGAAGGCACCCCCACGCCCCCGGGGAGTGCAGAGAGGACCACAGACAGCCCAGAGGACATGAGGTTGGCGGTACCTGTGTCCCTGGAGAAGGCGCCGGCGTCCGGCAGAGACTGGGGAGCTGGGGGCGGCGTCGGGGAGAGGCCCGGGCTGGGCCCGGGAGGAGCAGATGCTCCGGGGGCTTCCTGCTTAGTGCAGAAAGGAAGGTGTCGCTGACAGTAAATAAACCGGTGCTGCCTGTTTGTACTCCTGCAGGGCCCACACGGCGGCCAGATGCTGGCCTTCTCTCCCCCAAGTTCCATTTTCTTTATGCCGGTCCTCTGCTCAATGATCCAAGTTAACTCCTGGCCCTCGAAAGTTAAAATTCTTCATCCTGACTTCTAAGGCCTTTCGTCATCTGCCTTTCCCCTCACTGGACGAATTTGTTTCCCACAATCTTCCATCACTAAACCTGTTTCACCTGGCCCAGGGTAGCGATGCCAGCTCCAGACCCTCCTAGGGCCCCTGGAAGGGGGAACTTCCGCGCCCTCCCTGCCCAGGTTACCTCAGAGTCAGGACTGTCAGGTGCGTCCTCATCTCCAGAGGGGGGCGCGTCGCCGGCGGGCTTCGGGCGAAACCAGCTGAGCCAGCCAAACCCCGAGCCCTGGAGGGAGGAGGGCGAGTTCTGTGGCCTGCAGGGTTGCTTCTCCCTCTGAATATGAGATTAGCCAGCCTCCCCCACCTGTGATGCTGGTGAGACAGGAGGGGCAGGGGCACCACCAAAGCCCAGATTCCCAGCTCTGCTCCGCCATCTGGGAACAGAAGAATCCCTCCACCTTTGTATTCTCCTTCGCGTCTCCGAGCTTTCCTCTCTGGGCGGTGTTTTCGGAAGACTTTTTCTTCTCTGCCTCATCGGAGGACTCCCCGTCATCCTCCTTGACTGATACAGTGGAACTCTCAGAAATATTTCGTGCTCTGGGAATCAGTGGCACCTGGGATTAAAGAAAACAGAAGTAGCTTTTTTTTTTTTTTTTTTGCGGTACACCGGCCTCTCACTGTTGTGGCCTCTCCCATTGCAGAGCACAGGCTCCGGACATGCAGGCTCAGCGGCCATGGCTCACGGGCACAGCTGCTCTGCGGCATGTGGGATCTTCCCGGACCGGGGCACGAACCCATGTCCCCTGCATCGGCAGGCGGACTCTCAACCACTGCGCCACCAGGGAAGCCCAGAAGTAGCATTTTTATAGCCCTTGACAGGTTGCAAAGGCACATTTACACGTACCCCCTCACCTGACCTGCTCAGTAAAGCAGTGGGGAGAGCCCGTGCTCCGCAACAAGAGAAGCCACCGCTCGAAGCAACCAGAGAAAGCCCAAGTGCAGCAACGAAGACCCAACGCAGCCAAAAATAAATAAATTTATAAAAAAAAGAAAGGTTAAGCAACCTAAGGTCACATAACTAGTAAACGGCAGAGCAAGGATTTAAACTTAAGCAGTCTGACTCTCCTTCTAGGAATTTCTCCTATTTGAATAAATTTGAGGAATAGACAAGGGCTTATATACTAGAATGTCCATCATTGTGTTTTACATATGAGGGCAAGAGAAGGGAGGAGTAGCGAGAAAGAGTAGGAAAGAAAAGAGACACACTTGAAGTGTTTTAACGATGGGGGAAAGATGAATTAAAATCTGAGCTCCTTCCAGGGCCTACCAGGCCCTCCATGACCCAGTCTCTCTCTGCCTCTCTGGTCGGTCTTGCTTCTTAGCCCTCTCCCCTGTTGCTCCCCACTTTCTAGATACAGTGACTCCATGCTCTTCCTCGATTGCACCAAGTCAGTCCCATTATAGGCCCTTTGCTCTCCCTATTCCCTCTGCCTGGAACACTTGTTCCCTGAATACTCACCTGGCTTCCGTCCACCCTCCATGCTGACCTCAGAGATGCCTTCCCTTCCACTCCGTGTAAAGTAACATCCCTCATGCACACAGTGGTTTATTTGCAGTCACCTCCACGGAACAGAAGCCCCATGAGGGCAGGCTTTGTCTGCTTCCCTGTGTACCCCCAGCCCCTGTAACAGTGCCAGGTATGTTGTAGGAGCTCAGTATTTGTGAATGGATAAATGCATGAGTGATGCTATTTCCATACAATGGATTTTATCACACCAATATTAAAAATCCTATTTAGGAATGACATGGAAAATCTCAATTTTATAGTATTAAATAAATAGAAAATAAAGTTTCACCTACATATGTTCTTAACCATTTAAAAACACATGTGTGTATATATACACATTTATATACACACATATATACACAGACAGGTCTCCCCCACTTTTTGAAAGTTTGCATTATGCCACTTTGCTTTCACCAAAGACCTACATTAGTACCTGTTTTCCCTAACCAAAAAAAAGTCCAAAGAGGATTTTCGCTTTTACAAAAAAAAGGCAGAAAGTGAAAAAACCGTTCAGCGTTTGTTTTGTAGGAGCCGTTATAGAGGCAGAGCGTACCCCAAGCAGTGAGAGTGGCCTGCCGAGCTCCTTCCCAGAAACTACGCTCAGTATCTCCGCATCAAGATGCCATAGCTTTGAACTGTATCTGTGAGCACCTGTACTTCCTTTTGATTTATTTTGTGCATTGTTGGCAAGATGTGTACTGAGGTAACTGCTTCTTCCCTTCATGCCATTTAGACTTACGAAAGGTTTAATGGAAAGGCTCTACATTCGGATAGCAGGAGAAACCCGTACATAGAAAAAATTTTAGAAGGAAATAACGAAAATATTTGACTATGGGCTTCTGAGTGATGTCTGTTTGACTCTTTATATGACACTTTTTCTTCATTTTTCAAGTTTTCTATAACAATAACGTACTAATTTTTCAGTTAGGAAAAAAAAAAAAAGTAAAGCATAAAAGTGTTTTAAGCCTTGCAGCCCGGTTACAACTTGAGGAAGTTCGCCTCCAGCCAGGCAGGTTTGGGACCAGCAATGCCTGCTGTTGGAGGGAAGGGATTCATTCATTCAACAGCTAGCTGGATGATTACTTAGACGTGGTTCCCTCCAAGACTTGACGGCACACCTGGGCAGAAGAGATACAACTGCGGTAGGTCCTTCTTGGGAATAAAGCAAGGTAAAAATTAAAAGGAAGAAAGAAATATCAAGAGGCTTCCATGGTGGGGCAGAGCACAGCAAGTGTTCGGTGCAACAGTAAGAAGAGGGCAACAGAGGGAGCAGATGTGTGAGTTCAAAGCTACACCCAGCCCTGCCGGCCCTGCCCCCGTGGATACAGGTTGGCAGGACTGAACATGAACCGGAACAAGCCTCCTCTCCACCTCGCAGGATCTGGTGTAGAAAGAAACAAGGTGAAACATGGAAGAGAGGGCTGGTGCAAGGCACAGGAAGGCATCTGTGAGTGGCAGAGAAACCGTGGCAACTGAAGGAAGCCCACAGCTCAGAGTGGGCACCGCATCTGCCGGGCTCTGTCCTCTCACCTGCGGTTTGGAAACAACCTTCTGCCTGTCAGGTTGCTGGAAGGTTTCTGGAGACACTGTGTTCTCTCCTATGGCACAAAACACAACAGAAATCATGATGCGAAGTGGGGCCTTTCCCATCTATCCTGAAGAAGGGTAACGGGGACACATTAGGAAAGTTGGCTTTCCTAATTGCAAAGCAGCTGGAGCTCTAAGCCCATAGCTCCAAGTGCATCACAGTAAATGCAAAGTCCATTTGCACAAGCCTCTGAATTCCAGCCACCCCAGGATATGCTGCTCACCCAACCTTCACCCTGAACCAAGGTCATTCCTCAGGAACCCCGGAAATCAGGGCCACATCAAGCTGGATCGCAGGGATCCTCCCTGACCTTCCCCTCCACGTGAGTCTCCCATCTTGGACGGGACCTTGTCTTAGAAGCTCTAAGATCTGATCCTTCTGCGTGGTTTCCCACACTTCCCTGGCATCACTCAGCAATGCTCACCCATACTCGGCCCCTGTTGTCCAAGGCCTGATGGGAGAAGACAGAAGCACGAGCCTCTGCCCGCGGTCCCTAACACTGACGACTTCAGAAAGAGGACTTGGCCTAAACTACAGCTCCAGGCACAGGTGGCATTTCCTTGCCTTCTCCAGCCGAGATCCTAGAAACTACAGAATCCAAGGGGATGGCAAGAGTGGCTGCGGTTGGCTGGGCTATGCTTGTCCCAGTAGACACGTGGGCTGGAATGGGAGAGAGCCGTCTCCCTCAGAAGAACGTGAAGTACCAGGCCCTCAGTCATGTGCACACCCACCACTCAGGGCTTTACCAGCTCCCACCCCACACCCTGCACTGGTCCCTGCACCTCCCTCTTCTGCTTGCTCCCCTAGACACCTCGTCACCCAAGGTTCGCTGCCTCGCTGGCAGGTCTTACCGGGGGGCGGGTGCATCTGCTGGGCTTCCTCCCAGGCCCTTCCTCCAGGAGTCCCTGTCACTGCCACACTGCCACCGGTCCCTGGCAGATGGGCCTCAGGAACTGAGTAAAGAGGCACCGGGACCCCCGTCTGCCCGGAACCTCCTCCTGCTGGGTAGGAGCTGGGCTGGAGGGGAAAGGGCTGCTGTGGGCTGGGCTGGGCCGGGCCCATCGGCTCCAGTGTTGGCCACAGGGCTGAGCAGTCCCCAAGGGCTTCTGAGTTGCCTTGATGTCCAGAAAGATCCTGGTAGAAAGTGTCGTCTAAGGACATAGGGCAAAGAGGAGGAAGTGAGACCTGTAATGTGGCACTTGTGTGGACTAATCACACCAGGAACAATCCTACCCTTTGGAAAGCAGTGACAAGGGCAGGCCACTTAGTGTGGCTGCCATCGATGTGATGACAAGTACAACACAGCAGTAATTGTAACACCTCTCACCGCTGATGACTCAGAGTTTACAAAACCATTTCCCTCAGTACCTTGTATGATCTCTGAGCCTTAAGCCAGCAGGTTGGGAGGGCAGAAATTACCATCTCATTTAACTCCACAATTTTTTGCATTTGGATAAACATTCTCTTTTAAGGATCTCCTAAGGGACTTGGGTACTTGAAACTTAGAACGTTGCCAGTTAAAACCCAAATCAGACTACAGAAATGATGGCTTTGCGTTTAAAGAACCAGAACCTTGGCCCAGGAAGGGACCTTGGTGGTATTCATTCTGGCTCCGCCATGTTGCTGAAGAGACAGACCAAGGTGTGGACGGGGACAATGGCTGCCCCAAGGTTATGGAACTGGTGTGGTCATCTGACCCACCTGCTCCATTGGGTGACAGGAGACACAGCTGCTTCCCAGCGGAAGTGGCCACTCAGAAACACCCAGCCTGCTCTCTTGCAGCCCTTCACCCTCCCAGATTCTGGGATTGCAGCAGCAAAGCTGGGAAACAGAAACCAAGGCCTGCCCTTCCTTGCTGCCCCCTTGCTTATCCCTGAAGGAAGCGAAAAAGGCTGGGAAACAGCCAGAAGTAAAAAGATGAGGCCCCGTCCTGACCCCACCAGGGAGTGCTGTTTGGGGAAAGGGCACAGAATTAACTGGGGTAACAACGTCTGCCCAACCCAACACTCAGAGGCATCCTGAAGGGAAAGGAGGGGTCTGTTGAAAACACTTTGAAACCTATTTCACGCCTGCAGCAACTGATGCTCAAACACCATAGGCGCTTCCTATGTCCCCACCGCTAACGTGAAATACAGATAACCCACCACCTCTGGCCTCAAGGAATGTATTCAGCTAGGGAGACAGTACTGACACAAGTGAAGCAATTAGATAACAACACAACATAACAAGATTAAAACCTGAATGTGAAGCAAAAACTCTAATAATGCAGAAACAGAAGTGTCAGGGACGGGGGCTTCCCTGGAGGCACAGTGGTTGAGAATCTGCCTGCCAACGCAGGGGACACGGGTTCGAGCCCTGGTCTGGGAAGATCCCACGTGCTGCGGAGCAACTAAGCCCGTGCGCCACAACTACGGAGCCCACGTGCCACAACTACTGAAGCCCGCGTGCAACAACAAAGACCCAACGCAGTCAAAAATAAATCAATTAATTAATTTAAAAAAGGAAAAAAAAAAGTGTCAGGGATGCCTGTGGTCAGCAGAGCTGTGTGGAGAGGGGGGGCCCAGACCACTGAGTCAGATTGACACAGGCAAGGAAGGCACTCCAGGAAGGGAAGGGGGAGAGTCTTTTAGGTTGCGTTATCTCGTCTAATCAGATCCTGAGAGTCAGCTATTACACATTCAGTTCATTGGTTTGGGTACCTGTTGTTTTTCTGGCTCCCAAAATATCCGAGTGAGCAGAGCAAGGATCCCCAATGTCTCCTGCTACCTTTTGCTATTAAGATAAAGTAAACACCTCTTAAGCAACACAAAGAAAAACAGAAACACTGAACCACGGTTTAAAATTAAGTCAGAAAAGAAACTTCAGGAGTGATAAGGTAAGGGAGTCGCAGGTGAATGCAGGGGCTGGAGGGGGAGGGGGAGGGGCAGCCTCAGCCCTTCCTACCTCCCAGCTCTGCCCAGAGCAGGCAGGGACCAGGGCAGCATCCTCTCCCAGAGGAAGGGGCAAGAGGAGGGAATGAAACCGTGGGCCCCAGAGCCCACAGCACATGCAGGAAGCAAGGGCCGTGTGTGCCTAAAAAAATCCCCCTGCCCTTTCTCAGCGACAGAGGGAGAAACAACATGGAGGAGGCCCTGTTCCAATTACTGTATAACAGTTACTACCAGCCGCTTTTGCAATTGTCAGAACAAAAAAAGGAAAGGCCCGGAAGTCTTTTAAGCAATTGCCCTACATTACATGAAAGTGACAAGGGCCACTGTGAGCCATTGTTCCTCACAGAGAGATGGAAGCTTTGATGGTCAGAAAATGTATTTTCTGGGACCACAGAGAAGGGTGGCTGGGTGCTTTGGAAGAGGGCCCCACTGTCTCACACCAAACACAGGAAAATGTTTCCACATGGGCGCAGCAGGGAAGCTGAGTGCCACCCCTTTCCCGATCAGGCTGTGCCTCATGGGTGACAGGAGACCCCCCAGAGCCCTCCATGCCTACCTACTCTGGGTCTAGGGCAGACAAGAGGGAAACAGAGGCCCACCCCGCTGACCTGTCCCCCACTTACCTGCAGCTCCTTGTGATGCCCCCGAAGGTGTACCAGCCAGTCCGGCTCCAGGTCCCTGTCTCCTCGGTGACGGCGGTGGCGTTCTAAAACCAGAGGATCTGACAGCTTCAGTCTCTCTGCAAGCTGTGCCAGGTTTCCAGACGGTAAGAGAGGGAAAAGGAGAGAGAGAAGTAAGTGAAATGGACAGACCACGGGGAGAGGCAGTAAGAAAAAAGAAGGGAGCCTTGACTCATAAACCAGATTACAAAGAATTGCCAAACAGAAAATTCAGCAGATATCTTCCCCGAATTGCAACATAAACAAACAGTTAACCCATCCTGTTGCTAGACACTAAATAAACTAGCAACAGGGGAGGAGGAGAGCAGCAGAGAAGAAACTGTTACTCTGCTTTGTGTCTCTGCAAGGCTGCCCTCAGGAGCAGCGCTTCTCAAGCTTCAAGCCCGGTAGGAACCACCCGGGACTTTTGCTAAAATGCTGGTTCTGATCCCAGAAATCTGTGGGACCTGAGATTCCGCATTTCTAACAAGCTCCCTACAAGGAGACGCCTGTGCTGCTGGTCGAGGGACTGCCTGTATCGTAAGGCTATTCCATCATTAAGTTCCCAGACTTCCCTACTCCTCCATTCTGGGTCCTGAGCTGCCTACAACCATCATCCTGTTGGCAGAAATTTGCCATCAAGGGGGCTCAGTCCCGCAGATTTTATTGATTACAGAATCTAACACTGGGCCTCCTCTAAAGCGAAAAAAAATTGACGGTGGGCTGCCTTTTTACTCTCAGCTAATGGATTTTTCTTCAATTAATTGGAACAATTATTTGCCTGATTGTTTTCTTTCTCAGGAACTAAAAGTTGATATGTTTTTGTTTTCTCTTTTCGAATGTATCTCACACGTGATAAAATATTCCATGCATTTAAAAGCATTTTAATAAGGATCATTTCCTGTTTTAACCCCTAAAATATATTTTCTAAGCCCAGCTTTTATCATTAGAACAGTTCACCGTAACAGGCAGTTTTACTGTGCCAAAAAAGCAGATGCAAGAATGAATTTCCTGCATAGCACATGCCTGGTTTTCAGTCCCCCAGTTTCACTGCGTCCCTCCCCGCCGCCATCCCTGCCCATAGCATCCTTCTTTGTGCAGTGTCAGGCCTCTGCTTATCACATCTGGACATGCGTACGTGGTCAAAGACAGCCACGGGCTCCAACTTTACAGCATGTGCAAAGAAGATGAAATGGGGTGTCTGAGCCGCTTTACAATAGCTTCCTCTGAACGCTGAAGATAACACACCTGCAGAGAACCCTCTGAGAAGCTCACCTTGATGAGTTCCACTAGTAGCACAGGGTGACTGTTCTCTCCCTGGCTCAAGAGGGCTGTGCCAATGGCTTCGCAGTAATGCAAGGCCTGGGACGCAAGGCCGTAATCTGCCAGACGGGAAGCATAAAGGAGCTTATACACCTGTGAAGAGGAGCAGGGCCAGCGATGAGCCCATCCAGGCAGGGACAGAAGGAGAGAAGTGGAGATAAGACTTCTTGGAAGTCAGCTGACTGCCAACTTCCTCTAGCTCTGGATCCAAATATTAAAGAGGGCCTTGTGCCATTTGGGGCGTTCTATCTGTGTATGGGCACAATTCCAAATCCAGCCTGCAGTTCCGTCCTCATAGAGGAAGGGCTGGAAGGCACATCAGCTGAATCTCCCTAGGCTCTGGTCAACATGGAAATGCACTGGACTCTTACCAGGCAGCCCACATCTCTGGGAAGCCTGGTGTGTGTGGGGCACAGGACCAGGCACCAGGAGGACGGATAAAAGAAGAAAAAATGACTGAGGTGCAAGGGACTTCAAGCCCAAGGGAGTGTACAGACAGAGACAGGTAAGGGTTCAGAGAAGCATGAGTGACAGAACTAAATGGAGCTTGAGGGCTGGAAATCAGATAGACCCAAGTTCAAATCCCAACTCCATGCTGGGTGTGGCACATTGAGCTAGTTACCCCACCTCGTCTCTGTGCCTTGGTTTCCTCACTATAATATGGGGATGATAATACGATCTACCCCTTGGCTGTTGTAAAGATTCAGTGAGATAATCCATGTAAAGTCCTTAGAACAAATGGTACCCAAGAGATGTGACCCAATAGCATGTAACTCCTTGGAACCTGTTTTGTAAAAGGGGGGTAATCATGCCCGGATTACCACAGGATTAGAAATCATACAGTCAAAGCACCATAACACAGTTCCAGGCGTGTAGAACTCAATCCCTAAAAACAGCTCTAATCTCACTGCTATCAGCCCAAAGACAGCTGAGAGGTGGGATGACTACAGAACAGAAAGAAAGAGACTGAAGACCTGCATGGACCCAAAGGAGCTGTTCAGGCAGGGCTCTGCTGGAGAAGGTGGGTCTTTGGTAAAACTCTTAAAAAAGATACTAACTGGGTCATTGCCCTCTAGGCAGTAATTCATTCATTTCCAAGCCTTTGTTTTGTGTTTGGTGGTGGTGGTGTGCATGTGTGTGTGTGTTGCTGCCACCGAGAGCACTCTCAATACAGGCACAGAAGGAGTCATTATGGATTTAAGGGGACAACAGGGCATCCAGTAGAGAGGTTGAGAAGAGAGGTTAGAACCTGCGTGGACACCACCTGCACAGCTGCAGCCCTAGGGGGAAGAAAGGAGGATGGGGGCCAAGGACAGAGCAGGGAGGAATTTCCAGAGTTAAAAACAGAGTCATCCAGGGCTTCCCTGGTGGCGCAGTGGTTGAGAGTCCACCTGCCGATGCAGGGGACATGGGTTCGTGCCCCGGTCCGGGAAGATCCCACATACCGCGGAGCGGCTGGGCCCGTGAGCCATGGCCACTGAGCCTGCGTGTCCGGAGCCTGTGCTCCACAATGGGAGAGGCCACAACAGTGAGAGGCCCGCGTACCGCAAAAAACAAAACAAAACAGAGTCATCCAAAAGAGATGGGAGCGGCAGGTCAGAGGAGAGGAGGAAGGGTGAAGAGCCCCCAGTCGGGTCTTCTTGCTCCCGCTCCCAGCAGGATGACCGTGGGGCTGAGGAGAAGTGGAGCCATCTGGAGACAGAAGAACAGAAGGAGCTACAGACAGCGGGGGAGCCCCAGGGCTGCTGGCACGATTCTCATTGTCAGCAGTGAGGCAGGAGCCCCCAGCACAGAGGCTGCTGCAGCGTTTTGCTTTCCTATCTTAAAATGCAAACCTTTAGGGGACCTAGAAAGACATCCTAACCCTTCCCACATTCCAGCTAATGAGGAAAAGTCCAGTGGATGACTTAGCCCAGCCACTACGTGCCAGATAGCAAGGCAGAAAACCCGGTGGCCCACAGCCACGTGACACAGCTAAGGTGGTGGCCTCGTGAGGGTTCAGTTACCTGGAAAGAAGGGATGAAGGATTTGGGGCGGCCCAGCATCTGACAGTACTCGAAGATTTCCGTCCTCTGGATAGCCTCAGTTGTTGCAAATTTCAAAAACTCTTGACTAAAAACCAGGGAATAAGAATAAAACAGATTGAGGTGGGGACAGATTTAAATCCTAGTAGATGGCCAAACACCAGCTGCATCCATTCATGGTAGAGTCTCTGTCCTGGGCTGATCCTTGGGGCAGCTCCAAGAATGGAAAGAGAATCTGCACCTCCAGAGGCTCTGGGGGAAGGCGAGGGGGAGAGACTGGGGCGAGGGGGAGATCGCTGCCATCTTTACTGGAGGGTCACGTAAGGCAAGCTGCTCTCACACCCAGCTCAGCGGGGCACTGGGTCCTCCCCGTAAGCACGCTGAGAGCCAGCCTTAGTGCCCTGAGAACCCAGAGCGGGCGTCTGTGAGAGGCCGCCATAGCCTGAGCCGAAGAGCAGAAAAGAGGGAGTGATGTGATGTTCGGGAGCACTGAAGAAAGAAGGCCCGGCAGAGAGAGGGTAGCACTGTGGAGCCCCAAATCAGAAGACGGTCCCTGTGCTGGAGGTGCATTCCAGTGAGGAAGCAGGCTGGGTGAACGTGATCTGAGGGGCCCTCAGAGTCCTCACGGGTCCCAAAACAGCTGCTGTGAGGTTTGAAATCATAATCTGAGGGGCTATGCCTGGGGTCAGGACTGTATCTCCAGAAACATCCTCGTACAATATAAACATAGGAGGGGGGACACATTAAACCGTTTCACTTACTGTCCCATTTGGCCCAGACAGGCCTCTTTGACAAGCCAACTAGGTGCTATCAGAGACCGTGACCTTGACAGACAGGCTATGAGAGGATGCGTTTCTACAAAGAAAAGCCTGACAGTCTGGATTCCAAGTCCAACCTGACCCCACACTAGCTGTACCATCTTAGACAAGTTACTTAACCTCTCTGTGCCTTGGTTTCCCTCCTCTATAAAGTGAAGATTAAAAGCGTACCTTCTTCACAGGGTAAATATGTAATGATTAAAGGAAATAGTGCAAATAAAACGGCTGGCACAATGTAAGAGCTTAGGAAATCTTAACTATTACAGGGAAAGAGAAAGAGAGATCTAGAAGGTGGAGGGCAGCTAGAGAGCAAGCCGGTCTTTTTGTCCGTTTATTCATTGTCTAGGGGATTATTAAGGTCCTTCTGTGTGAAAAGCCTAATACTACGGCCAGCAGGGAATAAGTGACAGGCGGGACTCTGAGTAGCTTGTGCCCCAAGTCAGTGTAGGGTGTGGTGGCTAGACAAACGTCTTCCACTTTCGGGTTTTGCCCAAGGCGGGCTCTGAGAATTGGTCCAGAGCTGCCTGACGCAGAGGCTCAAGCCGCCGCGCTCCCGCTAAGCATTTTCTAAAGAGTCACTCTCTGATCACGGAGCCAGGGCGCCACCGAGTGGCCATAGGGGTACAAATGCAACCCACAGGCACCAGTTCACAGCTTCCCCGGAGCAGGGCCTGGACCTGAGGCCCCCTGGCGGTGTGATGCGGCACCCACCCGGCATCTCCTCCGCCAGAGCCTACCTGTGCGGAAAACCATCCCAGAGGAGGGGACCAGCAGTGGCCGAAATTCACACAAGACTATGGAAAATGGAGCCATGTAGCCCAGCAAGGGCTAAACCAATCACCTGGAAGATGTCCTTCCCACTCCCTTTCCCCCAGAAGATCGCATACCTGTGGCTACTGCCCAGCAAGGCCAGGTGGTCTGTCTTCACGGTATAGGAGCCGAAGGGCACGTGAGCCATGAGGTAGCAGAAGTGAGCTGCTTCCACCAGCCCCTTCCCAGCTGCAGGAGGAGAACAAGCCCCGGTCACGGAACACGCCCACGTGAGGACCCACCATCTGGGGGGGATGGGAGAGGGCTGGAGGGAGGGCTGGAGAGGAGCTTGGGGGTCGGAGCGGAGAGCCTCATGGGGATAAAGGAACGAGCTTTTCACACTACGAGTCACAGACCCCAAACCCCACTTCCTCTCCTACCGCATTTTTGGCCTCCGACATTATTTCACTTCTCTTCAGCCAGAATAAGGCACTATTTCACGTTCCCCCTAATGGATTTTCAATGAGGACGTTTCTAAGCATTTTAGTCCTTCTGGAGAGGGAGAAATGGGTAGAAATGCCTACCTCTGAGCAGAGAAGCTGGCCGTTGGGAGTAGCAGTTTTTAAACTAGGCTTCTTGGGGCACTAATGCCTCCCCTGCTAAAGTCAAACAACAGAAGACCTTTCCCAGTGATCATAAAAATTACATTCATTACCAAATTGTTCCCAGTTTTAAAATGTTCTCCCATGCATTTTCCATTACCTCAACATTGAATTAATTCAAATAGGTAAGGTAACTAGCACGGGGCCCGGCACCCAAGAAGGTTCGGCAAAAGTTAGTTCTCTTTCTACCCAGGTGCTGAACAACCTGCCATTTGACTGGGCACAATCTGACGCGTAGCTATTTTAAGTTTAGCAGAGCAGTATTTCACGAAGTGCCACAAAGCTATGATTTCTAGACGTTCTGGCCCTTGACCAAATCTGAGAACCACTGATCTGGAACATTTAACAGCCCCTAAGTGTTTATGAGGCCACATTCACAGAGAGGTGATAGAAATAAAGATTATACGATTACCCAGGGTAGTTCAGGCAAAAATAGAATTTCCTATCTGGTTGAGCTGGGTCACCACGGGACTAACAACAACAGTAGGCGAGATGCCCCCGTGTGTTAACTCCATCTGCACGGGAATCTGACCCAGGCATAGGAATCACCTACTCAGGGGAGCCTCCTACAGTGGCAGACCCCAGAGTCTCAGGGGCCTGGCCTGCACTGGCTCGCAGCGGAAAACTGGGAAACAGAAAGGCAAGAAGGACACCCCTCTCCCTGGAGTTTCTGTCCCCAAAACACTGAGGCTCCTGGGTCAAAGCAAAGCCTGAGGCATAGACTCGGGCCCAACACAGAACCTAAGAATCTAAGCACAGAGTGGTTAAAGCTGGCCTGGAAATAGAGGAGAGGAGGGGATGGAACTGGTGTCTGCTTACCCAGGGTGTCCCCCATGGTGACAATCGTGCGCTGATACAGCTCCGGGTCCCCACCTTGATTCGACAGAATCACAGCCAAGTGCGGTCTCCAGTCTCCCCACTGCTCGTCCCCACAACACTGAAAAGCAGCAGAAAAATTGAAAATTGACTGAGTAATGTAGCCCCGACCAGAATATAGGTAAGTAAGGAAGGTTGTTGTCTATTTCCTGGTTTTCCGGGAACTCCCATTATGCTGCCGGCAATGTGGCCACTCATTGATTTTGCGTCTCTTTTTAAAAAAGCAAAACTCTTAGAAGGATGAATAGGCAGGCAGACAGACACATATACATACATACATACATACATACACACACACAGAGGGATGTTGGGAGATGGATAAATGGAATGACACTCTTGGTCAATAATTTTCAGATTTCCTCCTGGTGCCCCTAACCCCAATAGCTAGGGACAAAATCAAAAAAAAAACAACTGATGTTTCAGTGGGAGGCAGAGGATCAAATACCCTTGGTTCATGGGAAGAGTTAGAAGCCAGTTAGAAGACAGGGGAACACTGGGCTCCTTGATACCTATTACCAAATGGCTAATGTTTTCTGGTTTTACAAAGCCAAAGCCCTCTCTCACACATCACCTTCTTTAATCTTCACAACAACCCTGTGAACTCTAATTCCTATCGCCTCTTGAGGAGTGAGGAAACCAGGCCAAGTGGCCCAGCCAGCACTGTGTCCCCTTCCTCTGGTGACCATGCAGAGGCAGCAGAGCTCCACGAGGGGACGGTAGAGTATAATCAGAGAAGTGGGAGCAGGCAGAAGTCCCTCACGAATGATGGGCCGCCCTTCTCCTGAATGAAGGGGAATTTCAGGACAGGGAATATCAATAAGGAAACAACACAATGTCAGAGAAACGACACAGGCCCTGGATTCACCTGGGGTCCTGCCTCTTGGGCAAGTTTCTTTATGTCTTTGAACCTTTGTTTCTTTATCTCTTAAACGGAGATCATGATGTCTACCTGCCAGGATTTTTTTTTTTTTTACATCTTTAATGGAGTGTAATTGCTTTACAATGTTGTGTTACTTTCTGCTGTATAACAAAGTGAGTCAGCTATATGTATACATATATCCCCATATCCCCTCCCTCTTGCGTCTCCCTCCCACCCTCCCTATCCCATCCCTCTAGGTGGTCACAAAGCACCGAGCTGATCTCCCTGTGCTATGCAGCTGCTTCCCACTAGCCATCCATTTTACATTTGGTAGTGTATATATGTCAATGCTACTCTCTCACTTCACCCCAGGATAACTGTTGATAATAATATAGTTAGATGAAGCCCATAGCATAGTGCCTTACACTTGGTTTGCACATTATAAATTACATATATAAATACACACACACACACACACACACACACACACACACACAGAAGCACAGCAAAGGAAAGAGGTGATTTGCAGACCAGTCTCTCCTCCAATTTGTTATACTGAAAAGATAGAGCAGGAGATTGACAGTAATACCTAAGATCTGGAGGTCAAAACAATTCACAGTTATTTGGTATTGTATTTGTAATTATCCCATAGAACAAAAGATGCTTTACCCAACTCCATTTTATAGTGACTCTGTTTATCTGGGCAATGCAGTGTGAATGAGGAGGATGATGACAATAAATCACAATAATAACAGCAGTTCTCACTTACTGCACCCTGACCCTGGGCCACAGCCTATGCTAATAAGCATTTCTCCTAAGAACAATCACGTGCGTTAGGTACTATTATTATCCCCATTTTAACATGTGAGCCAGGCTCTTTCTTGCTGAAACTTTTCTTTCTAGCAAAAGAAAAGCCCTTGCTAAAAGAACAAAAACTTAGAAGTAATTCTTCTGTCACCTCCCCCAGGCGATTTGGAAAAAAAAAATCACTGTAAAGCAGGTCTATGGAGGGAGAAGAGAGAGAGATAACGCTTATTAACTAACTTCAGTGGGCCAAGCATGGTGGTTGATATGTTCAGATATTCTCTCCCCTTTAATTTTTACAGTAGCTCTGCTAGGCATCAAAATGCCCACAAAGAAGAAAAACTGAGGCTCTGAGATTAAGTAGCAGGGCCCAGTTCCCACAACAGTGAGGAGTAGAGTCTAGGTTAAGCCTGTGACAGAAGCCCACGTCTGTGTTTTCCAGCTGCCATGCTTTTTCCACTACTCCTCTTATTATAAGTACCAAAGTCTAGCCTTTTACAGGATGCTACGATGCTAGGAAACTCTCAAAACACTAGGGTCAAATACTGCAAATATCACCTCTGGCTCCTCGGTTTTCTCACCCAAGAGTAGGGAACATTTAGCAAACTCTACCAGTGCAATGAGACCCAATGGACTGTATGCTGATTACATATTTTCCTGCGTTTAGTGCTTTGTGACATGGTGCAATTTCATTGCAGAGCACAGGCCCTCAGCAGAATTGTGAGGTGCACCCCATGTTCCAGTATAGCCAGCTGGTTTGACGAGGGGGCATGAAAGTCATCATTTCTCTTTTCTTTTCTTGAAATTGTCCACAGCAATAAGAGAGACAAAAAAGCAAAAGCGTGAAGTACATTTTCATTGAAACTAGGTGTCAGCAAAAATCCAAGCCTCTAAACACAAGAAAAGGCTTCCAAAAGTAATGGAGATTGAACAGAGGTGGGTTTAAGAGGCAGAGAGAGAGAATACCAGAGGGAGGGGATCCCACAGCCATCTCCACTGGCTGGGGAGAAGCAAAGATGCTCACAGAAAACACCAGGTCATGCGGAAATGCCAGCTTTCCTGGAATATGGCCCTGGCACCTCCCCAGCTCAAACCTCCCATAAATAACCCATCCAGGGAAGACCTGAAGCCTATGAAGGAACAAGTACAGAATCGCTACAAATATACCATCAAGATAAAAGGAGGGGGGAAGGCAGAGAGAACATTCACCAGAAAAATGTTTCCACAAAACAAAGAATTGTCACCAAACATTTCATCATGAATTTAAGTAAAATAATGAAACAATTTGTTCTAGGAAGCAAGGGTCTAAAGCTAAGTTACAGGAGCAGAGGAAAGAGATGGTGGAGAACAGGAGGAGGTAAATGTGACCTGCAGAGCTCAGGAGAGAAGTGGGAGAAAAATCAAAGAAATAAAGACAAAAATGGAAAAAGCACAGAAGCCAAGAGACACTGATGAAAACACAGTAAGGGACACACAGGATGGACACACAGCAACAAAGAAGAAAGAAAGAATTGAAACAAAAAAAAAATTTTTTTAATTAAAGAGAAAATTATATATATAATTCACATGTATATATGTATACAGTTCATATATATATATATATATATATGAACTATATATATTTTGTGTATAGAGGGTGTTCCTGAAAAGAAAACCAAAATAAGAGAACAAAATAAAAACTGAAGGATATAGTTCAAGAAATTTCTCTGGAACTGTAAGATATGGATGCACATATTAAAAGAGCGTGCTGTATCCCCGAATAACTGACACAGACAGTCAACAACAAGATATATCTCAGTAGTTATTGGACTTCGAGGATAGGGAAGGAATACCTTGGGACAAAAAGATCAACGCTCTTATAATGGGAAAACTATCAAGCTGGCTTCAGGGTTCTCCTGAGCCACATCCCACACTGATGACGTAGAATCTAACATGTCCAGCTTTGAAGGTTCACGTGCAGTGGTGGGGAAGAAAGAAAGCCTGGTTGTGGGAAGCGTGGAGAGCAGCCTCGGGTTCTCTTGCTATTTGCCACACAGCGGGTAGCTGTGGATTGTGGAAAGGGCACAGTCTTTGGAATCAGACAGACCTGGGCCCATCCTGACTCCACTACTCCTAGCTCTGTGATCTTGGTCATTTTACACCTTTGCGACTCAGTCCTCACGTCTGCAAAACAGGGATAATCATTCCTACCTCCGTGCGTTAAACGAAATAACATGCATCACAGCGCTTAGCACAGGGCCAGGCACATGGGAGGTGATTAACCAACAGTAATTACTTATTTTTCATCTCTAAAGCCATCACCTCATTCCCGAGCAGTCCCTACCCCCTAAACCCTTAGGGTGCTGGGGTGTTGAGGGGGTCCTGTCACAGAGGGTACCGTGGCTGCCTGTGGGATCCTTCCGGACATGAGCTGGAAGAGGGTCTGCAGTGGGTCGTTGAGCGCCAGCGTGCTGGTGAAGCTGCAGAGAGAGGAGACTGCCCGTCAGTGGGAATCCAGCCAAGAGAGCCTCTAACCCATTGCCTGTGAGGCACAAGGCCTCATCTACTTGTATTTGATTGAGCAGCTTCTTTTGGAACTTGAGTCTCTCTTTTCAGTTGTGCCTCTGCTCCATCCCACCACACACGCCAAATAGACCTCATTACTGGGGAAGATCTTCGGCATTTTAGCACTGACTCCCTAACTCTTGAGTAACTATTTTATAGGCCTCCGTCCATCACGGAGGTGAGCCACAAATACTTCAAAGACCCCTGAGAGCCCAACGGTGGGCACCTCCTCCCCAGGCACCCTCCACGCCCACCGCCCCACAGCAGCCCTCCTCCCCAAGCCCACAGCTCTCAGTGCTGTTTTCCGGGCTCATCGCTAGCCTGGGTCTCTACTGCTTTTGCTCACAAGCACTACATAGTCATTTTCAGTAACCAAAGAGGCGTAGAGCAGGGACCAGAAATGATCATGCTGATGACAAACCATGGGATCTGCTTAACAAGGATATAATAAGCTCTATGGCTGATTTGAGATTTAAGCATACTCAGTAAGAGAGATTTTGCATGATTCACTGGGCCCCATCAGATAGCAATGGCCCAAGGCAAAAATCTGTAGCCGAGATATATGCTACAGTGTGGAGTTGTGGGATGTTCGTTTCCAAAACCCAAAGGAAACTCATCCCTCGGAACACCATCTTTTTTTTTTTTTTTTTTTTTTTGCGGTACACGGGCCTCTCACCCCTGTGGCCTCTCCCGCTGCGGAGCACAGGCTCCGGACACGCAGGCTCAGCGGCCATGGCTCACGGGCCCAGCCGCTCCGCGGCATGTGGGATCTTCCCGGACCGGGGCACGAACGCGTGTCCCCCACATCGGCAGGTGGACTCCCAACCACTGCGCCACCAGGGAAGTCCAACACCATCTTTTTTTTAACAGCACCTTTCCCCCGGAGCTCAGAGTGCTTCTCCTAACAGAAGTTCAGAGCTTCTCACCATTCCGGTCTCTGAACATAACGAAGTACGTGGTGGTGTCACTAGTCCCCGGGAAAACCGAGGGTCAGAGTAA
This sequence comes from Phocoena sinus, assembly GCF_008692025.1. NCBI lineage: Eukaryota > Metazoa > Chordata > Mammalia > Artiodactyla > Phocoenidae > Phocoena > Phocoena sinus. Next base: position 134,397,905 of record NC_045763.1, read on the forward strand.
TAAAGAGATTTCATGGAAGCCATGGTGAAGAATGGGCTCCCAGGTAGTGACAGACGTTAGCCCCACAGACTGAACTTAAAGTGTGGGTGTCCATCTTCTCATCCAACTCTCTGCCCAACGGAATGTACGGGGGATTGAAATATAAGATAAGCAGAGACGGTAGCTTCACGGCTTTAACCAACGTGAGAAGACAAATTTTGAGGTACCATCCTTTTCTCTGTCTAACCCAAGGCTGCTCCTTATAGGAGGGCTCCCACCCCTGCCACACATCTGTCCCCAACAATCCATGGATACTAACTGCAGCTTGAAGGGCTGACCCCTTACAGCACCCCATATACCTCCACCTCCATTTGGTTCTGAGTCTCTTCAGCTGTTTCATTGCCCTTGTTCTAAATTCCTGGCTAGGTACTCACACCTCCATTCCTATTCCGTCCTGGTTTGGGTATTATTTCCGGTACCCCCGGCACCCGGGTCCTGGTGGCCCAGTGTAACCTGAAGGGATGCCTTCAGTCTTGACATCTCCCAGTAGATGAAGACTGCTGGATCTAATCCCCAGTCCTATAAACCCCTTTCTACCACAGCTTGCAGTCCTGCTACCCTATATCCCTTCCTACTTCCCAGCACCCACACCCGTGCTGCAGGACGAAGCAGTAAGTTACTCTCAGGCTTCAGGCTCTGTCAGTTTCCCTTAAGTGATCTACCCCCTCACTGATGGAAGTCTCCAGAGCAGACCCTCCCAAAGAGAGAAGGCTACTGCAATGTAGAAACCGACTTAATTTTTGGAAACTTTGACCCTGGGAAACATTAGTAAAATGTTTTTTTCAATTTACCAGCTAGAAAGAATGTGTCTGTGTCTAGTTTATTAGGATCTGGAGAAGAGAAATGCTACGTCCAACTCAGAACTGGAAAGATGCTTGGAGGGTGGGGCCTTTCAGTGCATCTTGCATTTCTCCCCACCCTCACCTCCACCTTTGGAGGGGATGCCGCTCTGCTCCATTGGTCTTCTTGGCACATCCCCAACTCACCCACTCATGACCCAGCTGTAGGTCCTTGGGTCCATCTTGCTGGCAAGGAACAAAGCATGACCCCACAAATGGTTCTTCATGGCCCACTCCAAGGCTTCCTGAAAACACACACATCACCTTCAGTACCACCTTGCTCACCTGCCTCTAAGAGTGACAGCAAATGACTGTGCTTGGGGACTGCCCCACCTCCACCCCCTCTGCAGCAGAGGCCGGGCTTCCAAGAAGGCTCTCAGAGCCTCCCCTGGGAACGTGAGAAAGGAACGGTAGAGAAATGGCTTTAACTGGCAGGTACTTCTCTCTAAGCTGCCCCTTTCTCCAGGCTTCACCTTATCAAACCCCTTATGTGATTGCATTAGCTCCCCCTCAGACATAGTTTCCAGTTAGCTTTATCTCTTTAGCCAAAGTCACACAACACTTTTATGAACCTAAGCACCAAAAAATGAGAGAAGCATCTCACCCCCAGCACTGGGTCTCAAAAGAGGAGTTGCAAGATGGTGTTCGTGGGGGCGTGGTAGAGGAACCATTTCTTTCTTTCTTTCTTTTAATTAGTTTTTATTGGAGTATGGTTGCTTTACAATGTTGTGTTAGCCTCCACTGCACAACCAAATGAATAAGCCATACACATACAGATACCCCCTCTTGAGGAACCATTTCTTTTTTTTTTTTTTTTTTTTTGCGGTACGCGGGCCTCTCACTGTTGTGGCCTCTCCCGTTGCGGAGCACAGGCTCCGGACACGCAGGCTCAGCGGCCATGGCTCACGGGCCCAGCCGCTCCGCAGCATGTAGGATCTTCCCGGACCAGGGCACGAACCCGTGTCCCCTGCATCGGCAGGTGGACTCTTAACCACTGCGCCACCAGGGAAGCCCCAAGGAACCATTTCTTTATTAACAACTGTGGCAGAGACTGCTAGCTCCTCACCCAAATCCAAGTTCCCCTTCCTAGGCCAAGAGCCGGACTGCATTTCCCACCTCCCTGGCACTGAGGTGTGGCACTGAGATGGGAAGGGAAGCGATGTGTGAAGCTTCCAGGTCTGGCCCATAGAACCCCTCCCCGTGCTCAACCCTCCATGGCCTCTTCCCCATCGGGCTGGAATGAAGATGACTCCCAGAAACTTTAGAGACTCTGTGTTGAAGATGGTGGAGCCTCGTACAGCTGAGTCCCTGGGTGAGTACATGGAGGAGGCCTGCCCCATCTTCTGTTCACCTGCCCAGTACTCTCGCATGAAAAGAAAGAGGCTGCTATTATGGTTTGGTGGGGTGGAGGGTTGTTGGTTTGTTCGTTTGGTTTTGGCTGCACCATGCGGCATGCAGGATCTTAGTTTCCTGACCAGGGATCAAACCCATGCCCCCTGCTTTGGAAGCGTGGAGTCCTAAGGACCACTGGACCGCCAGGGAAATCCCGAGGCTGCTGTTATGTTTAAGCCAGTATACATAGTAGTTAACCTACCCCCAGCTAACACTATAACTAACTGCTTACTATCAAGTGCTTGTTAACTATCAACTTCATACATCAAATTAATGACACTGTTAACTTGGTGACATGGGTTTGAAGCTGCAAATTTTAAAACATACACACACACATATTTACCTCTTCATTTAATTTTCAAAACTATTTAGTAAGAGCTTAGTTTATATGTGAGGTTGACCTGGTATTAATAATTTCCTTAGTGCCCCCCAAATAATGTGATTTTTGGACAGGAGGTCACTAATGAGGTATTTCTACCTCCAAATGAAAATTTATTTGATTATCCCAACATCTCCCATGTTATCTTCTTTGAAGAGGGAATAAATTTAAACAATCACAGTTAAGAAATTCAGCCTCATATCCAGTGGAAGTAAAAATGACATTAAGATTGCTCTTTTTGAAACAACAAGGTCCTACTGTATAACACAGAGGACTATATTCAATATTCTGTGATAAACCATAATGGAAAAGAATATTTAGAAAAAGAACGCATATATATGTATAACTGAATCACTTCGCTGTACAGCAGAAATTAATGTAACATTGTAAATCAACTATACTTAAATTTTTAAAAAAAGAAAAACAGGTGAAATCTTTTAAAAAATGCTCTTTTTGTATGTTAAACTATTTCATAATAGTATTTTTCAAAGGAGTTACTAATGATTGGTTGAGAATTACTAGTTTACTCAAAAATCTACATCTCCAAAAATATAATTTAAGAATAAGTGAAGAAATTGAGAACTTATATCAAGGATGTCAATCTCACACAATGCCAGAAATAAGACCCCAGTCAAGTGTTAAAGGTTTTAGATATTGTGGTGTCCAGCTCCTCATAGATCACCGTGAACTCCCATAGTGCTCTACCTACCCACCGCTTACCTATGGGTCAGTGTATGACAGGAGATGTGGTTGTTGATTACAAGCCCAAGCTCAGGCACCAGGCTGCCTAAATCTAAACCCTGGCTTTATTATTTACTAACTTTCCTCCTTGGTAAATACATAAAACAAGAATAGGACCTACTACGAAGATAAATGAGATAATGCATGTAAGGTGTTAAGTGAGTATCTGGCACATAGAAAGTATTTTTCAAATATTCACTTTATTGCTGTTGTTATAGTCATTATTTATCATTCTTAAGGAAAGAGATTATCACTGATTTATTTCTGTATCCCCCGACTGGGTTCAATGTCTTAGAAGTAGTGGCTGCTTAATAAATGTTTATTGAATAAATGAATCACTGGTGAAATAGCAAGTCCCTACTATATAATGAATACACACACACACACACACAAACACACACACACACACACACACATACATACATATATATACATACATATAGATCCTATAAGTTGATCCCATTAATTTTCACTGAGTATATCTTGCACTCATTTAAAAGATAACATCACATACAAATACATACAATTAAAGATTTAAATGTAAAGGTGAAGTCACAAAAGTACTTCAACTTTATTTTCATAAATCAATTTTGAAGCAGGAAAAACCTTTCTAAATATGACCCCAAAAAAGTGATTTTGGACAGAAAATCCTTAAAAAGTAAAGTGCTCCTACAAATCAATAAGTGGGGATCAAAATTCCAACAGGAAAATGTGGAAAATCCATGTCAAAAAATAATCACAGATTAAAGGATATTCAACTTCATTTATAATGAGAAATGCAAATAACTACTATACTTTTTTTCACCTCTCAGATTGGCACATATCCGAAAGTTTGGAAACACACTGGGCTGGTGACAGTGTGGGGAGACAGACACTCTCATACATTGCTGATAGAGTAATCGGTACCTCTAAAACAGCAATTTGTCGATATCTATCAAAATTACAAACCATATACCCTTTGACCCAAAGCTTCCACTTCCACAAACTTTCATTACATATATTCTCTCCACATGGCAAAATGACAATGTTATTCATTGCAGCATTATTTGTAGCAGCAAAAGACTAGAAATAATCTAAATGTCAATCTATAGAGGTTTAGTTGAATCAATTATAATTTATCTATAGAAACCTATGCAGCCGTAAGAAATAATGAGGAAGGTATTTATATACTATAAGGAACAGGAGACAGCAAAACGTGGCCTGAAGACCAAATTCAGCCCACTGCCTGTTTTGGTACAGCCCACAAGCTAAGAATAGTTTTTACATTTTTAAATTACTGGAAAAAATCAAAAGAAGAATAATATTTCATCACATGAAAGTGATATATATTTCAAATTTCTATGTCGATAAATGAAGTTTTATTGAAACACAGCCACACCTATTTATTTACAGATTGTCTGTGGCTGCTTTCAGGGGACAACAGCACAGTTGAGTAGAGACCCCATGGCCTGCAAAGCCTAAAATATTTACTGTCTGTCCCTTTACAGAAAAAAAATGCCAACCCCAACATAGAGTGTTTCCTAAAGTAGTTTGCTAAATGACAAAAGGAAGGTAAAGAAATGGTACATAGTATGCTATAAGGGAACAAAGGAGAAAATAATTATATATGCAGAAAATATCTTTGGATATTTCAATGAGAGAAATTGCATGGCGAGGAGGTGGGGGACAGCATCATTTCTCCCATTATATCCCTTTCATCTTTTGATTTTTTAAATTAGATTGATTCAAATTGATTCCAGTCATATATTCAAATATTTAAGACTTTTGTAAAATGTAAGTTCAACTTCAAAATTAAACAAGGCATAAAATAATAGGGAAACACGTGAGGTGATGGATGTGTTAATTATCTAAATGGGAGGAATCCTTTCACAATGTATATGTATATCAAACCATCACACTGTACACTTTAAATATCTTACAATTTTGTCAAATATACCTCAATTTTAAAATTTTAATTAATAAATTCTAATTTACATATCAAAAAAAACAAGGCATCACTTCATCAGTGGAATTAAATTATTTAGTATTGATAGGTATATTTTAGATATAACTGATGGGGTTATCATTTGTAAACAAACTTTCTGGAAACTGATTTAGTGTATATGTGAAGAACCTTTTAAAAGTGCATAGCCTTGGGACTTCTCTGGTGGCACAGTGGTTAAGAACCCACCTGCCAATGCAGGGGACATGAGTTCGAGCCCTGGCCTGGGAAGATCCCACATGCCGCGGAGCAACTAAGCCCGTGCGCCACAACTACTGAGCCCACGCTCTAGAGCCTGCAAGCCACAACTACTGAAGCCTGTATGCCTAGAGCCACAACTACTGAAGCCCATGAGCCTAGAGCCCGTGCTCCACAACAAGAGAAGCCACCGCAATGAGAAGCCCGCGCACCACAACAAAGAGTAGCCCCCGTTCGCCACAACTAGAGAAAGCCCGCACGCAGCAACGAAGACCCAACGCAGCCAGAAGTAAATAAAATTAAAAAAAAAAAAAAAGGTGCATAGCCTTTAACTCAGTAATTCTTCTAGGAATGTATCTTAAAAAATCAGCCAAAGGTTTATACAACAAGATGTTCGAATGGTATAATTTATAATGGGTGACAAATCTGTACATAGCCTATATATTCAACAACAGTGAACTGGTTAAATAAAATGTGATACATTCATATAATAGAATATAGTCCAGTTTTAAAATGGTACATTTTAATGCTATGAGAGTATTTCACCATATACTCTTAAGGGGAAAAGAAAGAAGTAATTGTATATGTAATTTAATTTGATTTTTAATATATACGCATTGAAAATGCTAGAAATAAATATATTAAAATGTTAACAGGCATTATCTTTTAGTGAAAGGATTATGGGTATTCTTCTTTTTCTTTGTACCTTTCTGAACTTAAGTGCTATAAAATGAGTATATGTCACTCATACAATTGGGAGGGGTGAGTGGTTTGGGGATGCCGGTTACTTTTTTAAGCAGAAGCGGGCACAGCACTTGCCTTTTTCCTTCCGTAGTAGAGCAACTTAGTGAATTTCTCCACGATCTGCGCAGGCGTCTCCACGCTGGGGGGAACCTCCCCAGTGAGCAGGTTCCGGGTCCCTAAGCTCAGTACTGGCCAGTCCTCATCCGTCAGGTTGATGAGGTTGGCCACAGGCGGCTGCCGCTTGTACTTCTCCAGCTTCTTGCAGTCCTGCACCAGCAGCTCCGCGATGTCAGACCCCACCACGGACTGCAAGGGAAAGAGGGCCATCCTGGGAGAGAATCCTATTCATCCTCATGCCGGCAGCCCAGGCTGAAGAAGGAAGGCACCAGAGCACCTGCCCTCTTCAGGAGAAGGCTGACATGCAAACACAAGACAGCCCCTTCTTAGATTGTTGTAATTCAAACTCCAGCTTCACTCTCATGCTTGCTTTCTGCCTGTCAGGAGCCACAACGATGACCAGAAATATGCACACTCTCCCAGGTGTATCATCTGCTTAGCGCAGTAACCCAAGAGCTGGGCGATAACCCCAGGTTAGTGGAGAAGGGCAGGGGAAAGGTTAGCATTAGCAAACTGGCATTGACATCTGAGCAGTTTTTCCCCTTGAGGCCATTTGTTGCTTCTTTAATGTTACCTTTTATAATCAATCATGCCACAAGCCAAATCTTCTCTCTCCCAGGAAGACTTCAATTCCAACCCAGCCTGCACCTGCCCACCTCCCAGAGCGGTGATACTGACCCCGTTCTGCCGACAAAGGAGAACCAACAGTTGCCACAGTAGAGCCGAGTCTCTGCTCCCTGGTGTCTCAGATTTGCGACTCTGCGCTGCTTTCTGCTGGCAAAACGTCACGATGTCCACCTTGTGTACATCTTCCCTATGGAGAGATTTCAGGGAGCAAAGAGTGAGGGACAGATTCCTCCCCTGGGTAGGACCACAGTCCCCTCTTACAGTGTGAGGGTGTTGCTGGGGCTGGAGATGGGATAGAAGCCTGACAATCCAGGATGGGGGTAGTGAGTCTATAGCTACAGAATAGTTGTTTCCTTATAGAACAGGAAGGGACCTCAGAGATTCTCTCGTCCACCCTCTCCATTTTACAGAGGAGGAAACTGAGGCCCAGAGACCTGAAATGACTGTTTGGTATCAAGGAAGAGCACAGACTTTGGGCTCAGACAACCCTGCGTTTAAATCTAGCGAGCCACTTCTCAGCTTACACAAGTTTCTTATCTCCTCTGAGCCTCTGCTCTTTTCGCTAAAATAGGAATAGTTAAAAAGTCTACCTCCAACTCAGTATCTTGTAATAACCTATAACGGAAAAGAATTGGAAAAAGAATATATATATATACCTATGTATATATATCTATATGAATTACTCTGCTGTACACCTGAAACTAACACAACATTGTAAATCAACTATATTTCAAACTAAAAATTTTTTTAAAGTCTACCTCCGTACAAAAAGGAATTAGCCAATTGTGTAGTGTATGTAAGTGCTCAATAAACAGGAATTATTATTTGCTTGAGATCATTCAATGAAATCAATCAAACTTGGACCAGTACCCTAGTGTCCAAATACCCAGCTCGGTGCTCTACCCCACACCTGTACACCCGTGTGTAAGAAATGGAGACAACACTCATTTTTACTTGAAGGAACTGTCAAAATACTATGGGGATTTTCTTGGAGGGGGAAGCTTCAGGATAAGAACACATTTACACAGTAGTGATGATATTTTAAGGGCTTTGGGGTGCATTATCTCACTTCTGACACCAGCCAGGACTCCTCTCTCCACGACAAAGAGCATCCTGAATATTTATCAGTAACATGACTAGCAATGTAAAAGCAGTTCTAGCTCAATCCTGCAGAGGGCAGACTTGCACACTGTCCAATAACTCAAATGCTGGCCATGTTACTTATCTCTCCAGAAAAAATTTTTCCATATGATCCACTTGCCTATGATTTCCCAGGCTGTGTTCCACTCTTCTACCAGTTTAAGTACTATTAAGTACACAGAACGCTAAAACCCCTTACCATGTAGGCTTTGTAAAAATAGAACTGATTTCAGATTTTTAAACTTTTAAGTTAATTTTTCTTTCAACACTCAAATTGCTTGTCAAAATGGCTCAGGCCACATTTGGCTCCAACTTGTAGCACGGAGATTCCACTCCAACGGGGAGAGACATTTTCTTTCAAGAAAGTCAAGAACAAATCCCCAAAATGCTGATCTGGGCAGGAAGATTTTATAGGTTTCAAAAGCCCTTATTTTGCAGCTCTCATGGTAATTTACCTAATCAGGGGTCCTGAGAAAGTCCTCATCTTTTCTTGTTCCTCAGAATCATTAAGAATAACCTGGAACAAAAAATCAAGTTTGGTCTTTAAGACTATGTCCCCCCAGTGCCCCATTGCTCAGTTAAGTCCAGCATCAGAACCCAGAGCCATGATCCTAGGATGTGGCTCAGTGCCTCATGGAGAAAGCAGAGGACAGAAATGAGCTCTCTAGTTGCTGGATATGACCCAATAGCATCTCATGAAAAACAGAAGTCTAGCATTACTTCTCTCACAGAAGAGCCCCAGCCATTCCTTCATACACACACACGTGCATGTGCACGCACACACACACACACACACACACACACACACACACACACCAATCCATAGGGTGCCTGGCCCAGTCTCCTCCAAGAGCACCCTATTCCTGGAGATGCCCAGGGCTCAGGCAAAGGGAATCAGGGAGCAGGGTGCTGACATTCCGAGGACACAGAATCTTGTCTACCTCCATGCTGTGCAGTTCAACAAGGGCCGTCTGTCCATCACTGAGAGATCTGGGACCCACACACACCAGCTGACCTCCTGGCCCAAAACTCACAGGCACGTGAGGGATGTAGAACTTCATGGGTGTCTTGGGACCAGCTGCCGAGATGTCCTCTGACCAACAGACACAGATGGACACTGTTAGCATTACTGCCACTGCTTTGCTTTACTTTAGAAATACTCCACAGACACACTTCTTTCCAAATTCCACCTGGGACCAAGATAAGATTCTGGATGGGCTACATAACTAGAAGAAGCCCATGCTCCAATAAGAGCTGAACCTCTGAGAATATGTCAGAATATAATGCAAGGAGTTGATGGTTTGGTGCAAATGATAATGTACCAGGGCCAGACTCCCAGCAATGGTGACACGCTGGGAACTCTGGTTCTCATAGCCCCAGTACTCAGGGCAAGTCTCCTACATCCAGACCTTTCTGACCTGCCTTCACTTTCCCAAACTGACTCTGGTCTTTACTTTCTTCACCTATTACCTAACAGTACCTCTGAGTGCCTCCTCTCCCAGCCTGATGATGGCTAGGGGCAGTGTTCCCTTCCAAGAAGCAGCTATGATGCAATCTCCAGTACCAGAGAAAAGGGGGGAAATGGAACCAAAGTTGGCCACTCTGCTCAGGAGACCTACTTACAAAAATGAGGCAGACAAATGGTCTGCTCTTGGAAATACAGGGCAAAGGTGACTTTCCAAGACATGTGCCACCCAGCCCTCTTCTCAACAGACTCAGCCAACTCCTTTGATCACTTCAGTACCCACCAGCCTGAACTGGACTCCAACCCGCTGCAGCCATGGGGTCGTACAGCTCAGAGGCGTCTGTCATGTACTGACTGAGCTCATAGCTGCTGGAGGTGAGACCAGACTCGTGCTGCCGGAGAAGGTTGGATTCCTCGGTCAGTGATGGCTGGAAATTAAAAACAGCAAAACACATGGGAAGAATCAGAAGCACTTTCAGAGAGACGGTCCTCCCAAGTGTTTCTTCAAAGCAACAAAATTCAAACTTTCAAATAAATATAATGAATGTGGACGTGCTGAAAGGAAAAGAAGGGATCATTCAATTGACAGGTGTTTACTAAAGGATTCACTGTGGCCTAGTGGGAAGCATGCAGGTCCTGGGGTCAGGGAGGCTGAATTCAATCCCAGCTTTGTCAATACCAAGTACTGTGAACTTGAACAAGTGACTTAGACTCGCTGAGCTCAGGACCTTTATCTGCAAAGTAGATAATCATACCTACCCTATAGTTCAGGTACTTACTCTTGCATTCATTCACCAACTGTTTAATGAGCACTTACTATGCTCCAGGTGCTATGCTTTCCCTAAGGATACAGGTGTACAAGAAATTCACAGAACTTACATCCCGAGGACTGTAAAACAATGGATGCACACAATGGATACAAAAGCTCTTTGTCCACATTGTAAAGTGCTGTACGTGTGTATGGCTGCTGTTACTGTGTTGTTGTTAGTGTTAGTCATAACAGGTGCCCCGCCCTGTGAAGCATCAGGTGTACAGAAGAAACTGTCCCCACAAATCATACAAATCTCATCAGGGATACAAAATTAATACATGACTCAAAAATGAAGAGCTTGTCTCTGTAGTCTGTTTGTAACTTTTCCATAAATCTAAAATTATTCCAAAATTTAAAGTTTATTGTAAAAAAAATTCAAGAGCTCCATTTTGTAACCCAGCTGGTACACACAATAAGATTTTAGAAAAGAGAGATGGAAGAGTCAAGAAAAGTTCTGCTTTTCAGACCTGAATTAAAAGATTTTAACAACTTCCCACTTCCTGGGTAAACCGAATTGCTAATCCACTGGGATACCGGTGACAGCCTCTTCTCTTTCCTACCTTGGAGTGACTTGGGTGACATTTCCTGATCCAGCCAACTTGGCAAAAAAAATGCAAAAAGGCCAGATCAGGGCCCCAGATCCAGAAGACTGAAACAGGGAGCAGGGAAAGGAAGAGGTGGGTAGAGGCTCTGCCAATTGGGGAGGAATGGGACCCCTCAGACTGCTGGCCACTGGGGACCCCGCCCCACGGGGCCCTGCTCCGCCCCTGCTGACGAGGGCAGGTGTGATGCACTGTCACAGACCACCAGCCCCATGTCACTTCAGGTTACCTTGTTTTTCTGGGCCCCAGTTAGCGGACTCTCCACAAATAAGTCCCCAGGCCTCTCCTGTCCAGAGTTAGAAGCGGGACTGTCTTTATAAGGGTTCCAACGCTTAGATCTGCGGCAAAATGACAGGAGCAGGTGAGAGAGGGTCCAGGGCAGGCCAGCAAGGCTGAGCTGCTCTCTGCTGGAGGCTGTTCTGCTGCAAAGCGTGGGCAGGTGTCGGGTTGGCCCGTGTGTCGCAGGGAAAAGCCTTGTCCTCCATTTCTCCACCTCAGTCTATTGGACCAGAAAAACAGGAGCTCCTGGGGTTCATAGTACAGTTACTAGAAGTGGCCCCAAACCCTGCAGAGGAGGCTCAGTCTCTGTCGCCTGACGTCCTGGAATAAGTTAAATCAGAGCAGCTGGGCTGGTGAGTTCCAGGCAGGGTTAAGGCACCAGGTCTAAGGACACCAGACAGGTGCTTGAACAAAATGCTGTTCCCTGCTCACCTTATCCCACGGGAGAGCCTATTCTCAGGGCACAGGAGGGGGCAGAGGAGAAGCACCCCAGCCCCAGGCAGGACCCAATCAGGAGGACTTCTGCAAGGCCACATCTGTTCCGAGGCCAACATAGAATTAAGGCCCTCCTCTAAGACGGACCTCAAGTAATCTCACAGGTTTTGGGAACCACCTCTCAGAATTAAGAATCCCTCCTCCTAGTGTCCATGGGAACAGCTGGTCCCAGCCAACCCAGGCTACTCTCACACCCCTGTGGCCAGAACAAAAGCAGACGGGCTTCTGAAGATGAGGGACCAGCACCAGATGACATAAGGTTTGCCTAACATAGCCTGCGTTTGGCTGAATCGTGTTGAACCGGCCTCTCCTTTCACACTTACTGGAACTGGGTCTCACTATTTGTTCCAAACGGACTATTCTGGTTTTCATGTTGGTGTTCATTCAGGTACTTTTGATCTCGATAATCTTCATGCCAGGTATAAGGACTCCCTTGCCTTGGCACTGCACCCTCAGAAAAAAACAAAATAAAGACAGGTCACTTTCTATTCCTAAAAGTTCAGAAAGACACTAGCAAGCCATGAAGCTGAGTTACTGGAGCACAGCAGGTATAAAAACATACAATCATCCCTCCGTATCCATGGGGGGCATTGGTTTCAGGACCTGGGGAAGTTCAAGTCCCTTATATAAAATGGTGTAGTGTTTGCATATAGCCTATGCACATCCCCCATATACTTTAAATCATCTCTAGATGAATTATAATGCCTAATACAATGTAAATGCTATGTAAATAGTTGCAAATACAATGTAGGTGCTCATGCAAATTCAAGTTTTGCTTTTTGGAATTTTCTTTTCTTCTAATATTTTCAATCATCCGTTGGTGGCAGACCCGCAGATTTGGAGGGCTGACCGTATCTGCCAAATTGAGTAAAGTACAGTTGATAAGTAAAAGCCAACAGTGAAAGTCCGTAAGACGCATCTCTCTGAACCAATGAGCACGGCTCTATACAATGGGGATCCAATGTGTGTGCACAGATGTTTGTGTTTTCAACGTTGAAACAGGTTTCTCTTTGCTAGCAGGTCAGAAGATGCCTTTAGTACCTACCTAAAGCCTTACTATTGGTGTAAGGTTTAAATCCTTTTTTGTACATATCTGCCTCCCTCAGGGTAAATGATGGTCAGACTCATTACAGCCCAGCCACATACTTGATGACTTCACTGTTAAGAACTGGCTTCACTGTTACTTGTTACTTAGAAGAAAAATATGGATGAAGTACAAACTATCCACAATACTAGTAATGTAGTAACAGTGTCAGTGCCATCATCTACACGTACAAAGAAAAGTGACTCTTTTCTATCTCTTCTTCTCAAGACATTTAGCAGTAGTGTCATTGCTGCGGCCTCATCTGGCCAAGCAAGAAGCAGGTGAGGCTGGGGCTCTACCTCAGCCCAGCAGGAGGCCCAGGGTGAGGCTCCGAGCACGGCCCCTTTGCCCTCTGCCCTATCCGACCAGCTGCACCATCCCAAAGGCTTCTTGGAGATTATTCCGTACCTCCTTCTTCCCGCAGCTGCTGCGGGTGTCCATGGTAGTAATAACTTCCATAAGCATATTCTTCCCTTAGGGCTGGAGAGTGATAGCTTTGATAGAGATCCTCAATGCCCGGCCTAAAGAATCACAAAGACAACCAGTCATTCAAGGATGAGCATGGTAAAGAGAAAAACCAGCGGAGGACTTGACAAACGAAACAACTTCAGAGGACAGAATTGTGACCCCCGTCTAGAATCTGCTCTAAAGCCACGGTTCATTCTGGATCCCATAACCAAAAAATCCAGAATCAGAGCAGGAGTAGGACCGTTGTGTCAGAACAAGGCTGCAATTTTTATAGCAAAACCATAGCCAAGGGTCTCATTCTCCCTCCCCATGGTCCCTCTTACTCCTCCAATACACACACAGCCAACAACACAAAATATTATCTGAGAAAACCCTGCTCTGACATCACCTTAGGAAACCCCTTCCCAAGAAGACTGTGTAAGTGCCTCATATACCACTGCAATTCCCATGCATATTATGGATGGCAATGAGATGAAAAAGTCAAGTTGGACCATCTTAAATCTGATTGCTTTTATTGCCTCTGTCCTTAACATACCTTCCTTCGAGAATTCAACAAAGGAATGTCATGTTGTTAGTATCTTTATCAATTAATAATTCTTTACTATTTCATAGGGGCAGAATTCTTTACAGTAATTGTCATAATTTCAACCCTAAATCTGGAGGCAGGAAAACATCACCCCACCTGAGAAAGTGAAAGTAGAAAATAGATGGCTTGCAACATTCCATAAAATATGAAGTCCAGGAGGAGGAACTCCAGATTCTCCTAGAATTACCTCACTGAGACCTCTTCAGTCTGAATTTGGAGCCTACAAGCTTGTATCTGCTTTCTCTGATTTTTTTTTAAGTTCCCATTCATTCACTCAATACATAGTTTTTTTCTGTACCCATCACACTCCAGGTGATGTTCTAGGCACTAGGGCTCTTCTTGGTCTAGTGGGTCAGTGCTAACCCTGGGTCAGAGTCTTCCAAAGAGGATAAGGAACTTTTTATAGAGCTCCATAGGAAAAGCTTTTCCAGAGTCTACAAACATTGCCTTTTGTGATCCCAGAGTAAGACGGTCTCATCTGCTGTCTTGAATTTCATCATTCTTTCTACCCTCTCCCCCCATCACCCAATCACATTGTGATGGCTTCTTTAAGAAGCTCCCCTAGGGGATAAAGAAAGGAAAATATTATATTTTCAGTCACCAAAATCCAATTTGGGAGAGGAAAGGGTATAGCTAAGTCAGTATAGTAGGGTGGAGAAGGAAAAAAAAGAAAAAGAGGAGAAATAAAAGGAAAAAGAACAAGGAAAAGAGCAATCTGTTTGTAAGCATTTAGGAGAGCTGGGTCAATTCCAGCTCTAAACCCATACCTTGAATACAACTGACTGGGATAACCACCTTTATAATAGTCAACCCTGGACACAGGCGGATGCCATTCCCCAGGCCTGGACGCGTAGTGAGGCTGCTGGTGGTCTTCCCCAGGGTCCTGCTGTGGTTGGGGGCTCCTGCCCATGTCTTGTTCTTGTTGGACCCTCTCTCCATTGTGCCAAGAGTGACGAATAGGCCGATAGTATCTATCTCTCTGAAGCCCTCGGTCTGGATCCCTTGATGTTGATGGGGGCCTCCCCGCTGGCTGAGGCGGCCACTGGGGAACCCAAGGCTTCATCCCTGACCTTCTGAATTTCTCTCGTGTTTTGAGTCAGTTGTGTAGTTATTTTATCTTCCTACAGACAAAACAGAAAGAAAAAAATTATCATCATTTTAGGCCTATATCCAAACATGAAGGTTAATTAGGTTTTGTGAAAGAAGTACCTATGGTCCTCAAAATCTTCTATCTAAAACAAACCACACAGGCACTGATACAGAGATATCTGAAAAGAATCTTAAGGAGATATTTGAAATAAATAACAGGCTAGACAACTATACTGATGTTGCTATAAAAATTAAAAAGTATATTTGGAGCAACAATAGATGTGGGAGGCATGGGAGAGAGAACAGTAATAGATGAAGCTCCAAAACACTATCAAAATATCCCAATTAAATACATGTGTGCTGGACTTCCCTGGTGGCACAGTGGTTAAGAATCTGTCTGCCAAGGCAGGGGACATGTGTTCGATCCCTGGTCCGGGAAGATCCCACATGCCATGGAGCAACTAAGCCCGTGCACCACAACTGCTGAGCCCGCATGCTGCAACTACTGAAGCCCGTGCACCTAAAGACGGTACTCTGCAACAAGAGAAGCCACCGTAATGAGAAGCCCACACACCACAACGAAGAGTAGCCCCTGATCGCCACAACTAGAGAAAGCCCGCGCGCAGCAACGAAGACCCAACACAGCCAAAAATAAAATAAAAATAAAATAAAAATTTAAAAATACATGTGTGTTCACATATTCCACCAGTAAATGTTTATTCAACATTTACTATGGAGGCCCTATGCTGTCATAGAAATAGAATGGGCCTTAGACAGAGCTAGACCACAGCTCAAATCCTAACTCTGCCACTTATTAGCTAGTTAAATTTTTCAAGCCTTAATTTCCTTACCCATAAAATGAGGACCATAATGAGCTGACAGGGTCACCTGTCAGAGTCAGAGATCCTTACACTCTGGCTGGTATACAGTAATTGTTCAATAAATAACAGCGTTATCAGAGATAAAGATTAGGGTAGTGTGAGCAGCTGAAGACATTTCCTAAATAAAAAGGAGTTTAAAGTGACCTCAAGAGACATCTTTTCTGAATCCTTGAAGTCTTAGAAGAACTAGGCCCTATAATCTGGCCATTCCTGCCCCTGCTCCAGGGGAGGCGATGAGACGCAAGTTTGGGATTGCTTCCCTGACAAACTAGAGAGCCGTGTCTGGAGATTTTAAAACCTGGAAGTCTCCCCAGCATCAAACTGATTTTCCCCATTTATGCTTCAAAATGGGAAATAGCTCCAGAGGACAAGATACCTTCCAAGCTTCTCTGCTTGTATCACAGAGCAGCACCCACGTCCAGCTGCCCCCAAAGAAAAAGCACACATCACACCTTACTGCTGCTCAGGAGTCTCTCGTGTCAGAATACACAGCTCAGTCACACCCCATGTTTCTTCTCCCTTGGGAACTATTTTACGTTGAAAAGTTCTGATCGGATCCAGTCAACTTGCTCCCACTCCTGAAACTCCCAGCCCAATATAAAAATGAATATCAGAACAAAAGTTCAAAGGGTGTGTGTTGAAATCAAGACGTCACACTGCTCGAATGCGGTGGAGCCAGGGTCCACAGCTATGAGCCGAGAGCTGTAAGCAGAACATACCAGAAAAACAAAGCACAGAAGTGCCTTCCACCTCGAGAGCAATCCAGCTCAGGAAAACCTGCACCTTCCTTCCCGTGTCAGCCCACTTACTTGAAAAAGTCAGGTGCGATGAGAGCCTTTTCCAGCAAATCCCAGCAGAGGCCAAATGCCCCGGACACAGTGAAAGGCTAAATGGGTTTTTCCTGAAGGCCCACGGAACTTGATAGCATTTGGACACAAGGAATTTCAACAAGAAGAAAGCTTCTTCCACCTTGTTCCCAGATATTTTCACTAGACAGCCCTCCTCCGACTGCAAAGGCGCAATACCCAGTCCCTTTGCCAAAGTCAACTACAATTGATTTTCGTTGCCAAGATATCAACTCCAGCAGGTTAGACCTCAGGTTACAATTAAGGACCCCAAATGAAAAGCACCTAAGAGTCTCCAAATGAAGGCATTACACCTACAGTGACAAGTCATCCTCACACATCACGTAAATGACCTTCCCTGGTCCCACTAAGGTCAGTATTGCCTTTCCTAATTTGACAGCACAGCAAGTACAGCCAAGACAAAGCAAGCAAGGGCGCTAGCATTCCCACACACCTGCTCTGACGGCTCTCCACCACCTTCCCTCAGCGCAGCTCCAGGAGTGTCTGCTCTCCTCCTGGACACTGTCAAAGTCCAGGTGCCACATCTACCAAGACTTACCTGGCCCTCAGATCTACAGCCTGTCAGCTACCTTTGCCACGGCCTCCATGGAGCCGATTCATGAGGGCAAAGTACAGCGCAGCTCCCCTAGTCGGCCAGACCCGGCTTGGAGTATTTGCTCACAACCCTGTCAGAGGCTGCTGCTTCTGTTTGCCTGGTCGCGGGCTGAGCCAGGTTCACTCACATGTGACATGTGACAAAGCATCCAGACCCCCACAGCAAACAAGGAGCAGAGACCTGAGGGAGAGGAAGTGCAGAAAGCCTTGAGGCAGCCTGACCCGGGGAGAAGAGCGTGGCTTATGGGCTGTGAACTCCCGGCTCGGCCACGAGTGGCTTTATCGCTCAGCCTCTCAGCTTCTTCTCTAAAAGGGGAATAACAGTAGTTAGCTTATGAGGGTCATCGTGAGGAGTACAGGCAGACCTCAGAGATATTGCCAGTTCAGTTCCGGACCACAGCAACAAAGCGAGTCACACGAATGTGCTGGTTTCCCGGGGCGTATAAAAGTTACGTCTACACTGTACTGTAGTCTATTAAGTGTGCAACAGCATTATGTCTAAAAAACAATGTACCTTAACGTTAAAACATTTTGTTGCCAAAAAAAATGCCAAAACAATTACAATAATAACATCAAAGATCACTGATCACAGATCACCAAAACAAATGTAATAATAATGAAAACGTTTTAACTATTGTAATAAATACCAAAATGTGACACAGAGACACAAAGCAAGCGTTATTGGAAAAACGGCACCGACAGACTTGTTTGACGCAGGGTTGCCACAAACCTTCAGTTTGTAAAAAACACAGTAAAGCGAAGCGATATAAAACGAGGTATGCCTGTAAATGTTGGCAAGGTGGCACATGATATATAATTATGTATGCTCTTTAAATAAGTATTATCTGTTCCTTTCTAAAGAGATGAGCTAATTCTACTGGTTGAGGCAGGCAGAGGACTCACTGGTGGGTAGTAAATGCCCGGTTTGGGTTTCTCTCATTCATGTTTCTCCTCATTGGATTCTGGTTGTGCATCAGTTGTGTTATCTAGATGGAAGGCAAATTTAAATTCCCAATATTGAACTGAAGGCACTGAGAAGTTTTCTATTACAAGAAAGTAATTTCTTTGTTTGAAAAATACATTTCTTTAGGTAAGTACAGAGTAGCTCATGTCCACTTTTGAATTAATATTTTAAAAGTCAGCAAATCATCATGCTGTATACCTTAAACTTATATGTTATATGTCAATTATATCTAAATAATGCTGGGGGTAAATATAAATAAAACTCAGAATTTGCTCTAAAAAGGCTCAAATCGTTTATTCTTTCTTTCAACAAACACTAAGTCCTTGTTATGTATCAGGATTTGACACACATAGACATGAAGGACACAGCCCTTGGTTCTGAAAAGCTTCGAGCAAATTAACTTCTCATGTTGTTATTAGTCCAGGGAAGACCGCCACGGTTGGTCTCATGGTCAGATAGGGTAAGGTACCGAAGCTATAAGACTTTGTCACGGCCCTACAACTGACTCCTAGGACCTGACAACTGAGTGTAGAATTCTCTGACTCTGGGTCATGGTTTCTTACCCCACTGGTGAGGTGTGACTCACTAATGGCTGCACTGCCATTTTTAATCCTCCTGGGAAGAGGTACTGGAGAAGGACACACACATTGACAGCAGGAGTCAGAACATGGTTGATTATGACACAGACTCAGATATCAAATTATCTGTCCCAATAACTCACAATAACATTCAGAAAAATCTGATGTAACTCTTTTGGCTTATATCATGACGTTAGTCCTGCCCTATAACACCAGCTACATTACTGAAATGTTGACTTTGGAAGATACCTTACAGGTTATTTTAGCAACTTCACTTCGTTGGTAATAAAACTAAGATCCAGAGAGATTAAGTGATTTACCCAAGGTCACAAAGCTAACTAGAAACTCAGTTAAGATTATATTGATGTACTGGACCTGTCTTGCATTGGGCTTACAAGAGCTGATTATTAAATATTCAGGAATTGTGTGAGCCAGTAGTTAGACCATTGATCATTTGAAATCCACCACAGTGAGAGTATTTACACCACAGAAATTGGCAAGTGCTACAAAGCCAGGTTGTTGTTGTTTTTCAATAATCAGCTTATCGGCATGATTACAACTCCAAACTCCTAACTCCTATTCCAGTGTTCTTTCAACCACAGAATTGTCATTCTTTTACAAGCCTTCATTGCACATCTCTGGTTTAAACATCTAGCTCAGTTATTCCAAATGCTCCTTTTGTGACATCCCAAAGCGTCCCTAATTATCTCAAGTGTTATTATGAAACTCTTCAAACACTCACCAACCAAAATTAATTTTAATTGGTTTTAATTATTTTATATAGACATATGGCATACAACAGTTATATGGGTCATGGAATGAAATAGATCGCGTGGGATCTCACCACTCCAAAAGTTTGGGATTTATCAGTCCCTGCCTTCCCCAGCCCCATATATCAACAGTTACTAAGTCTTTCAACCTGGCAACTCAAGTCTTCCTGATTCCTAACAAAATTCACTCAGTTTGAGAATACATTAGCAGCTCATCCCCAACAGGAGTTGGGCTAAAATTGGTCTTGTCACCTCAAGTCCTGGCTGCAGTGCCCTGGCATGATCCCACAGGCTCCCACATGCTAGAACAGTTATAGTCTTCACATTATCTCTTCCCCAAGTGTCCTGTCCTCTTGCCTGATTCCTGCTCTGCATTCCAACTATCCACTGGAATTGGAGCCCTGGCCAGTTGCTAATTGTTGTGAATTTCCTTTCCCAGTCCCTGCCACCCTTTCCAAATGTCAGACCACTAAGAGGATCTTGCTTCAACCAGGAATAACTACCCTAGTTTGACATCTATCTAACGAAGGCATCATCACTGCTAATGATGCTGCTAATCTCTTCCCACCAGAATAGTGCTGATAGATGTGAACACCCACCTAGATCTAGGTCAGGTTTGCCATGAAACCGTGAGCACTATGATTTAATGACTGTTGACTCTTGCAAGGGACAGCTCAGCAGCTGAGACATGCCCCAGGCTTGACCCCATTTCTTTACTAAAAGTAAAAATTTAGGAAACAAACTGAGAGGCCCTATGTCAACAGATGAACAGTAATTATCTGTCTGGGTAATGGGATTGCAGGTGATTTTATTTTTCTCTTCTTGTTTGTCCATATTTTCTAACTTTTCTACAATAAACTTACATTATTTTAAAAGACAAAATCAACTAGCATTATTTTTGATTAATACTATATCGAAGGCAAGATTCCTAGGTCAGAGGTTATATTTTTGTTAATTTTTATAAATTTCTTTCTAAGACTATTATAGCAATTTACACCCACACCAGCAACACATGAGAATACCTTTCTTTTTTTTAAGTTATTTTTTTTAACATCTTTATTGGAGTCGAATTGTTTTACAATGCTGTGTTAGTTTCTGCTGTATAACAAAGTGAATCAGCTATATGTATCCATAAATCCCCATATCCCCTCCCTCTTGAGTCTCCCTCCCGCCCTCCTTTTCCCACTCCTCTAGGTGGTCACAAAGCACCAAGCTGATCTCCCTGTGCTATGTGGCTGCTTCCCACTAGCTATCTATTTTACATTTGGTAGAGTATATATGTCAATGCTACTCTCTCACTTCATCCCAGCTTACCCTTCCCCCTCCCCATGTCGTCAACTCTATTCTCTACGTGAGAAGAATTTTCTGAACATTCTTATCCACACTGGATATTCTTTTTAATATTTCCCAATTAAAGGATGAAAAATAGCAACAACAAAAAATACTATATCCAGGGCTTCCCTGGTGGCACAGTGGTTGAGAGTCCGCCTGCCGATGCAGGGGACGCGGGTTCGTGCCCCGGTCCAGGAAGATCCCACATGCCGCGGAGCGGCTGGGCGTCCGGAGCCTGTGCTCCGCAATGGGAAAGGCCACAACAGTGAGAGGCCCGCGTACCGCAAAAAAAAAAAAAAAATACTATATCCAAATGTGGTGCTGTCATATCAGTAACTAATTATGCACTCATGTTGCTAAAATGGAGCAGTGACTCCCCAAAGCATCCAAGATTGATCGATTGTGCTCAGTCTGCTCTTCTGGAAAGACGACTCTGGAAGTCATTTATTCACTAAGCAAATGTTTTTTGAACACCCATTATATGCCCAGCATTGTCACTTGCACTGGGGATACTGAGATAAATGGCATATAATCCTTGCCCTAGCTTTCAGTCTGGTGGAGCAGTAGAAATTCAAATATGCAATCAATATGCAACGCAATCATTATGCTAATGGGTATAATCACTACTTTTTCAAATAGGAGGAAGCACGGGGGCATGTGCAAAACTAGAAACAGGGAGATGTGCTGTTCAAGGTTACCCCACAAACAGGCAAGACCAATGAATACCTCAACTAGAGCAACTGCAAAGAGGTTGGAAGAGAAGGAACAGATATATGAATATAAAGTAGAATCAACATGAATTGACACTCTGTGGAATGTAGAAAATGAAGGAGAAGGAAAAGTCAAGGACAATCTCAAGTTTTCAGGCTATAAAGACAGGACCACACTGCCCCTTTTTGGGATAATAATCTTGGAAGAGGAGCCAGTTTGGTGGGAGAAGATGACAACTTCAGCTCTGAACATGCTAATTGTGAGGGGCCTGTGGACAGAGGTAAGTGTGGTCAGTGAGAAGTCAGTTGTAAGAGTGTAGAGCTTAAGAAAGGGGTCTAAGGAGAGAGACGTGGTGATTGAAGCCACAGGTATGGGTAGTATTGCCTAGGAAAAGCTTGAAGTTAGAAGAGAAGTCCTAGGGAGAAGTTCTGAGGAAGAGCAACATTGAAGAGCTGGACACAGAAAGAGGAGCCTGTGAAAGACAACAGTGAAGTGCCAGAAGGTGGGCAGAAAGCCAGGAGAGGATGGTATCCTAGAAGGCAGGGGAGGTGATGGCTTCAGAAATGGGAGCGTGGTCAACAATACTGACAATAGGAGAAATACTGAGAGAGGCAACAGTGAAAGTGTTCACACACTGGGTTAACCACCGAGGAGGTTTGATGATCATAACATGAACAATCTCAGTAGAACTATGATCAAGGGAGTGAGGAATTAGACACAGAAATCACTTATACACCGAATGGAAAGTAAGGAAAAGGAGAAAGCGAGTAGAATTACTTTTTTTGAGAAGCCTGGATGTGATGAAAAGGGGACGATAGCCGGTACTACTATGAGGCACTTGGGATTGAAGAATTGGTTTAGGGTGGACAAGATGAAAGGGAGTTACATGCTGATTCATAAGGCGATTGGAGATACAGAAAGCAAATACAATTACTGGAGGAATAAATCTCAAAAGAGGCTGATCACATTGGATCCAGAGCACAGGAGCAAAAGTTAAGCCTAGCTAAGAGGAAGGGCATCTCTTCCTCTGAGAAAAAGATAAAGGGGGTGAAGACGGGCATGGATGGAGGCAAGTTTGTACAAAAAGGGACTGGATACTGAGACCTCTCTGTGGAGTAGACTGCTAGAGATCAGGGTGAGCATTTAGAGAGAGACCTGAGAAACGTGATGAATGCTTGGATTGGCCCGTGTGGAAACTGGGAGTGGGCTTTAACCAGGAACACGTCCTCAGAGGAACAAGTAGGCAGGAAGTGCAGCTGTTATTGGACCCTTAGACAGATTTGAAACTCCATGGGGACATCGAGTATCTGTGTTTGGTCCAGGCTATGACCACAGTGCCTAGACGGTGCCCAGTGTGTGATAAGAGCGCAATAAAGATTTTATTTATAAATGAATGGACATCTGAAATTTATAGCAGCAACAGCCTTACTGCAGATCGTATCCAGTAGTTTTTACAGCCTGAGTATAGAATTAAACTCTAACAGGGAGTTCCTAGAGAAAGTAAAAGGGAATGTTGAGGCAGTGAGTTAAGAGGACTGACCAGAGAGTGGTTAAAGGTATGCCATGTGGGTCATAAATGAGACAGAAACACAAATTCTCTGCACACCTTGTGAAACTGAGGTCCCTAGAAATACTTAAGAGGCCCTCTCTAATAGGACAGTGAAAGAAAAACATTCCATCACAATTCAAACTAAAAAACCTTAGTTGAAGTGAGACTGACAGGATAATGCCTATACCCGCCTTTCCAAAAATATCTGATACACTGAGATGCTTTTTAGTCAGCCAGCATCTCATAGCTGTGACTCCAGGAAGGAGACCTGGGGAAGGTTTAGTGTCGAGCAGCCTCTTGACTCCAGCAAAGCCAGACCCTGAAGCCAGCCTTGGAGATCTGGAGCTCATGGCCTTGGCCAGGGATTGGCCACCAAGGCTTCAACCCCTTCCTTCCGGTAAGCTGGGTGGCAGGCGAAAGGCAGAGCAGCATGTGCCTGTCAGCAGTTCCATTATCAGGAAGGACGAGTGCCAGGAAAACATGGTCTAAGGGCCAGAGACAATTAGCCTGGCACAGGCATCACGAGCTACTCATGCCAATCCTGGGACTGTTGCTCTCACCACAGTCCTAGAAGTGAAGGTTTGGTTACTTTATTGGTTTCCTACAGGACCAAGGAACTCTGTTATGTGAGCCCTGACAAAAGGGGTCCTTTAAATGCCACCCCTGTGGCTGCCTGCACACCTGACCCCCCCGATTCCGCCTCTGCTGCCAGGTACTAGAGAAGGAGGGTACCACTCATGAAGACAAAGGCCTCCATTCTTCCTTATCAGCCCTGGGCTGGCAGAAGGGGCCTCACTTTCTCCGCTCTTTGCCCCTCCCATTTAATTGATGCCCCCTGAACCAGGATGAGTGGGGTGGCACTTGGATGCTGCTGTGACTTTTAACCCCACATCAAGCTCCATCAGGCAAAGGTGACTCATGCACCTGCTAAATGAAATAAAAGGCTATAAATGCTGGGAGTGTCCTCCGAGCCCCCAAAGCCAATAGGAAGTAAGCAGAATAAGGCTACCTGAGTGTGAATCTCAGCCCCACTATCTGCTGGCTGCAAGAAGTTGACCAAGTTATTCTGTATCTCCTTTTCTTCCTCTATAAAATGGGGATGACAATAATAGAACTTTTCTCAGAGAGTTATTGTTTAAGAGTAAAATTAGGTTAAAAAACTACAAACTACCTGACATATAGTAAATGCTCAATAAATGTTAACTGTTACCATTTCCCTGAAAATGCTATAAAGTGCTTGGGAAGCGTTCTGTACAAGTCATCAGTCAGGAATTAATTGATTATCCATTACTGCTCTGAAATCCCCAACTCCTCCTTCACATTTAACCCAGTGTCCCCACTGAACCATGAGATCAAGGGAAAATTGAGAAACTATGTCTCATAACTACATATGACAAAAAAGAATGGGTTAACGTAAAAACATCAGAATTAGAAACTTCACGAAAATGCAGTCCTATGCTTCTCACTCTGGACTACTTGTAGCCCCAGGGACAGTGCAGGATGCCACAGGATCAGCACTAATTTTATTTTTTAAGCTATTTAAAATATTATTTTAATTTTTAACAAACACAAATATTGTACTATTGAATATTATGGAATAAAATTCAAATTTGTATTAATTTTTACAACGATGAGAAACTTCAAAAAATTTTTGTACTTGCAACAGACAGGTACACACCACGCACACACACACACACACACACACACATTCACATATACATCCCCTGCACCCCCAGGAATCACTCCCTGCCATTTGATGGAAATGTTTGAGAGACACATTCCGAACAAGAGCAGACATTCAGACATGTAACTGATGACCTGGAAAAAAATCTCTGGAAGGAATCCATCCCTGCAGGTGAAGCAGTGTCTAAGCCAGGGAAACTCAGGCCAAGGCATACAGCTCTTTGATTTACAGACCTGTAAGCTCTCCACTGCTGGATAAAAATCCTCTATTATATAAGATTCTACAGGGTACCCAGGAGGCCAGTGACTCTCCCAGTTTAGCTGGGACAGGAAGCGTTTGGTCTCCAGTTAAGGTACATTATCAGACTCCTAATAGAAACACACCCCAATATTTTAGAGTCAAGATACTCTTCCTTGATGGTAACACACATGCATGACTCAGACCCATTTAAACTCTTTGAATAGGGGAAAACGTCATGCCACTCAGCCTCCTTCTCCTCTCCAGGTTACATAGTCCCAATTCCGTTTATGTTTCCTTGTACAACTTCCTTTCCTCAATCATTTTGAAGAGTAGCAAAGGCCCAGGGGAAAGGAAACAGGAACTGAAACCTGGATTTAGTTTTAACACCACCATTTCCCAGCCATGTGCCTTTGTAAAACCATCATTCAGTCTCTATGAGCCCCAGCCTCCTCCTCTTTAAGATGCAGTCTAAAAAGTACGCCACAGGGCTGTGATGTGGATGAAATGAAATGTTACATGGCAAAACACCAAAGTGCCTGTTAAATAGAGGTTTGCAATAAATCTCTTTGCCTCTTCCTCTTCTGGGTTCCTTACCTGCTGTTAAAGGGGTAACAATCTAAACTGTATGTAAAGCTCATGAGTGTGGTACAGTATAAGGGTTAGGAGCTCAGGCTTTGCAGTCCAAATTGGATGAGTCCCAGAGCCTCCCCTGACTAGCTGTGAGACTTCAAGCAGGTTACTTAACCTCTCAGGCTAAGTGTTCTTATTTGTTAAGTGATTGTATAATAATGGATATCTTCAGAAGGTTGTTGTGGGATAAATGAGACAAAGCACTGTTCACGGCATGTAGGAGGCGTGCAATGAATATTTGATTCTAGATGAATGCACGAGCTAGGAAAAGCACGTGGCACAGCGCCTGCACATAGGAAGTGTTCACCAAGCGCTTGTCGCCAGTGTTGTTGTGTAAAAGAACATAGCAGGAGAGCTCCCTTCTGGGCTGTTCAGGGTATATGTTCTTATGTTCTTTTATCATAGCTGTTCATATTTAATTTTTATCTTAGCTATTCTGTATTACTGACTTAGAATCTAATCTTAGGTTATTGTTTTCAATTTTTCTCCTGGCTTCTCTCTCATCATCATAACCCACTGCATTCATAGCTTGTCTTCCCCAGTGGTGGGCATCCTTGGCGCTTTATTTCCATTACCCAGTGGTATCAACAGAGTTTGTCCATTTAGAGGGCAATGAAAGTGAGACCAGAAAGGGTAAGGGCTTTCACTAAACTCACGCAGTGTCAGTATCAGTCATCAGTTGGAGGAAAATCAATTACAGGACTTCTAGTCAAAGCTTTGTTCAGAAAAACCTACTGGTTAGTAATAGCCATGTGATATATTTAATACAAAAATGCAATTATTTAAAAATCTATTCCAAAATCTTCAAAGCTATCAGTCACTGTAAATAGGTTCATTCAATTTGACATATAAATAGGAATATATATATTCATAAAAACAGAAACTCAAAGCTTAATTTCTGTATTTCCTCCTTGTCCCATCTGTCAGTCAGTAAAGGCGCATATCACTTAGCTGGTTCTACTCCTCTGCCTGATATTCCACGTACAGAAATAGCCCGTGTGTGCACAGCGTGAGTGCATACACGTATTTTAGTGGCACTCACATTCTTGTTCTCTCAGCCTGGAATAAGTGGCTGCAGATATAGCCAAGATCCCCAGGAGTGCTGCTCTATTGCTGAATTTAGCACATCAGGGCAATTTCCATAGGAGCCACTTACGATGCCAAAAAACAAAGCTCAAACTTCAGTTTCTGGAGGACACTGAAGGGCACGACAAGCTGATGGAGAAGTTTCTTTTCTAAGCATAAATGTCTGCAGTCATCACAAGGGAGATGGCCAAAGTTCATTATTTTCTGGGAGCAGCCCACAAATGAATATTATAGAGTCTCTCAATGCTGAGTAAATACTTACTGCCTTTCCCAACATTGTCTCTGTGACATTTCTGTACAAGCTTCCTAAGAATACTTCCTTTTTCACTAAAGATGCGATACTTTCTATGCTCCACGACATCGTGACACTGTGACACCATGTCTTAGTGCTGGTCCAAACGTCGTTCATTGGATGGATGAGGTCACTGAATGAATTTGACTGGGGTATATAGCCTTGCCCCTGGGAGAATTTTTCAAATTATTTCCTTCATTCAATAAATAATATTTTGGACAAATATTAATTTATTATTTATTGTAATAAGAATATTTTCTCCTGTATGAGCTGGCTCTCCACAGTCTCCCTAAAAAAGCTGCTAAGGGAACTTCCCTGGTGGTGCAGTGGTTAAGACTCCATGCTCTCAATGCAGGGGGACCAGGTTTGATCCCTGGTCAGGGAACTAGATCCCACATGCATGCCACAACTAAGGAGCCGGCAAGCCGCAACTGAGGAGCCCTCCTGAAACAACTAAGACCCAGCACAACCAAATAGAGATTAATTAATTAATTAATTAATTATTTTTTTAAAAAAAGAAATACTACAAGACTCACTCTTCTTTGAAGAAAAAAAAAAAAAAAAAAGCTGCTAAGCCCCAGGACTATGTAGAAGGAAACCAAAAGAATCCTGGTTCCTATTTAATAACCAAGAAATGGGTGAGAAACTGAGTACTTCACTCATCATGTATTTATTGAGTGCCTACTATGTGCCAAGCATTGTCTTAGGTGTTAAGTGCAGGCCACAGGAAGTGACCAAGGTGAGATTGTTCCTTATCCTCTTGGAGTTAGTTTACTGTAGACAAAGTAACAGGCAACACCAATGATCAGTGCTAAGAGGATGGCAGTAAGAAACAGATGAAACACACAGCAGAGTTGCCAAACCTAGTCAGAGAAGGCTTTCCAGCAAGGAAAGATGTCTCAAAGGAGACCTGAAGGATATGAGTTCATTAGCCTGGAAGGAGGGAAGGGAGAGCAAGAGAGAAGGTGATCCCAGCAAGAGGATGGATATGATAAGGGCTCAGAGGTGAAGGAGGGCCTGTGCACTCAGCACATCATCAGTGAGTTTTATATTCAGTGTAGTTGGAGCCTAGAATGCAAAAAAAAATTACTATAGACTGAATATTTGTGTCCTCCCAAAATTTGTATGCTGAAACCTAATCCCCAATCTGATGGCATTTGTGGAGACTTTGGGGGGTGATTAGGTCATGAGGGCAGAATCCTCATGAATGGGATTAGTGCCCTTATAAAAGAGACCCCAGAGAAATCCCGTGCCCTTCCTTCCATGTGAGGACACAGTGAGAAGATGGTCGTCTATGAACCAGGAAGCAGGCCCTCACCAGACACCCAGTCTGCCAGCACCTTGATCTTAGACTTGCCAGTCTCCAAAACTGTGAGAAACAAATTTCTGTTGTTTATAAGCCAGCCAGTCTATGGTACCACGTCACAGCAGCTTGAATGGATAAAGACAGACGTGATGAGGGCTGAGACTGAAGAGACTGTCCTAGCTGCCTCCGCCAGCAAGTAGAGCAGAGTGTAGCCCCAGCTGTCCCCAGTACCCAGACTGTTTGCACACAGTGTGGCAAACATGCGCTATTTCTGCCTGCCCTGCATCCTATCCTCCAGCTTCTGGTAATAAATCATTAGTTTTCCTTTGATGAGCTTCCCTGCCCCCTCTCAGTTTATACAGCATGTATGCGACTGACCCCATCCCTTGTTCTATGAATGGACACAAAATTCATACCTGACAGTAAGAGTCCTGCAGCTCCCTGGCCAAAGTGATTAATTTGGCAGTTAGCAAGTGTCCAGGGACATGTCCAAGAAGCATGCTCCCAGAACTTATACTTGAACTACTGGGAAAGAAGTGTGCTTCCCATTGGGTTGACTGAGGTGATACAATATCAACCTGGAGCTGCAGGCAGCCATCTGTCCCCCATTCATTCACCCAGTAATAGTTTCTTGAATAAATACTATGTGCCTCATGCTGTTGTAGACATTAGGAACACAGAAATAAAGGACATAATTCTGTTGTTTAGGTTTTCACCATCAACTGGAAAGGCAAATAAATTATCACTAAAAGTGATAAATGTTACATAGAGTATTATATGATCACAGAAGGGCAGCCAACTCAAGCAAATCCTCCTAGGGGGGAAAACGCTCATTAAACCTTGTTAGATAATTAGGACTTAGTCAAGTGAACTGAGGCATGGGGGTAGTTCCAGAAGAGCAATCAGTAAGTTAAAAGGCATGGAGGGGAGGCCCAGCTGGACAAGCTCCGATGACCCACCATATTCAACCAGTCTGGAAGATAATGCCCTTTCAGGGGAGCGGGAGAAAGGAGGCCAGATGGCCAAACTGGCACTGAATGGTGAAGGCCTTGGATTTTTGCTGAAGACTTCAAGGGGCTTCTAAAAGACCCAAAGCAGAAGTGACATCATCAAGTTGGTATTTTAGAAAACCAGACAAGTCACAATGTAGAGAACAACTTGGGGAGTGCCAGACTGCAGGCAGGGTGAGCCTTAAGAGGCAGTCACCACCATCCTCCGTTTTAAAGTCAATGCAAAGCAAACTAAAGCACTGGTGGAAGGGGAAAAGTGAGCAGGAGGTAGGTGTCAGATTCAAGAGAAAACAAGGAAGCAGAATAAATGGGATCTAGAGGATCACTGTATTTACGCAGCTCTGGCCTTGTGATGGTAGATGGCGATGTCCCTGATCAAGATTGAAGTGCATTTTACTGGAAGAAGCAGATATTCTGAGGAAAGGTAAGTTCTGGTTGGACCATAGCAAGTTGAACTGCTGTCCGCAGGACAATATACTTAAGGGTGTCTCAGGCAGTGAATATGAGTCAGGAGCTCCTGACAAAAGTCTGCAGGGACATTCAATGTGGTGGGTGGTGTTCATTTGTTTATACGTTGCTTCTTTCCTGAAGATTTGTATGTGCTTTGATTTACATGTTATCAGCACACAAGTCATAATTAAAATCATGGATATGAATGAGATTGGTAAGGGATAGCACAGGCTTCAAAATTTTTAAAAACTAATAATAATTAAGGCTAAAATGCAGAGAATGAGAAGTTCATGAAGACTAAGAAGGCAGAGTCATAACAGCATCAAGGAAGCCAAGGGGTCAAGACAGAGGAAGAGTAAAGAGAACAAAAACAGTAAGAGATCAAGTTACATAAGAACTTGACAGTAGGGAGGGACCATGAGTGGTTGTTCACTGGCTGGTTGGTTGGTTGGTTGGTATAAAATGGGAGACACTCGAACATGTTTTTACCTATGGTGGAAAGACAGTGTAGAGGAGAAACTAAAGAGAGACAGTGTAGAGGAGAAACTAAAGAGATGGGAGAATAAGAGAAATGAGTAATGGATGTGGTGGGCGGGGACTTCCCTTGTGGTCCAGTGGTTAAGACTCCACGCTTCCACTGCAAGGGGCACAAGTTTGATACCTGGTCAGGGGAACTAAGATCCCACATGCCATGCCCTGTGATGTGGCCAAAAAAATAAACAAATTTAAAAAACAATTTTTTTAATGCACACACACACGAAACAGAGAGAAGGCCAAGGGGGATGGAGCTCATAGCCCAAGAGAAGAGATTACTCAGGGGTCAAAAAGTACACTTCTGCCATTGAGAAGGGAGGGAGGCAGCAAGGAATGTATGAATGCCCATGTGGATAATTTTGTGAGCTAGGCTAGGCAAGGCTGATAGAAAAAATATACATACTAATTATGCTAAAGAAATTGACTTTTCCTTCATTCTATTAAAACATGTTAATGAGACACCCACAGTTTCCAAAGCTAAAATTGACTGAGCTGATTTTGCTGGGTTTCAGGAAGCTGAGGATGTATCACACAGTCCCCAGTGGTGGGTATTTTCTATTATTTTTCTTTTCTTTTTTTTTTTGTATTTTCTATTCTATTGGAAACCACAGTCTGGCTTATTTTTGACTCAGTTTAATTCCTCTGAAGCTGTAGCCTGTGGGTCACACTTATTTTAAGAAATTTCATTTTCCTTAGTGTCGGGCTCTTGTGTCTTTGCTCCTCAAAAATCAGCAGCAGTTGGAAAAGTACCTGATCCGATCCATAACCATTTGAAAATAGATATTTAAGGTGAGTCTGTGTGAAATCACTACCTTTAAGACATCTTTCTCAGATACAATCTTTCCTCCTTTTAATATCATATCATATGTGGGCCCATCCAGGAAGGATCCTTCAAGTTTCTGTTATAGAAAAATCACCATTTGATAGAGCCTGGTGGGTGACATGTGAGATCTATTTTATAAATAAAACACCCGTTCCCAAATTGGATGTGGAGCAAATTCAGTGCTATGTAAAAAGCTGTTCAGCAAGGGAAAAACTCACACTAGATGAGGAATCAATTACTGATGGGGTTATCCTTCCCACCCATTCATTTTATAGCACATCAACTGAAGCCCAGAGTGCCATATGGTTAATGGGATCAATGCCAGGACCCAAATCCAGGTCTCCTGACTCCCCATCCACTGTTCATCCCTCCTCTCATAATATCTGTTTTTCTTGTTGGGCAGCAAATTCCACTGGGCCAGGGACCCCTTCCATCTTGTTCACTTAGGTGTCCCCAGCATAGAGGTAACAATCAAAAATATCTGTTAGTAAGTTAACCACACTTAGGGTGGACCACTGTTGGTCTTTGTGAGGTTTTATGAAGAGCTGAGCATCAGAGTAAAAGGTCTCAACAGAAAGAAGAAAAAAAAAATCACCAACCCCTAAACACATGGTTTAGAAACTCTGAAAATACCAGACACTGAAGACATGATTTCCAGGGTGGGAGCCTTGGGAACAGCAGCTCAACCTAAGGATCCGTGCCAGGACTTCATTTGTCATTGGGTTGGCAGGCACCATGCCCCTAGTCATCTATATACCTCGAGAACAGAAGTTTCCACCATTGCCTCTAAGTCAGCTTTAACCAGCTTGAATCCACCTTAAAATATTTAACAGGCTCTCTCCTCTCCCCCAAACCCTGTAACTGCTAAGCCTCCCTTCATCTTCCTATAACCAAACCTGCCTAAAATGTTTATATAAGTTGAAATCACATGTCCTTTTGCACATTAGCAATGCACTCTATCCCACAGGGGACAGCCCCTGCCAGAGTATGCAGGTACTTCAAGGACTTAGGACTTGAAAGTGGCATTAGCCACAGTTGAAGTTTGTTTGTTTTTTCAAGCAAGACCCTGTGAGTTTCTTCCTTTTGCCGAAAACCATGTGCTGGCTTGAAACTTTCTACTCTGGTTAAGACGAAATGTTTCTCAAATGAATCTGGTAGAAGGGTCTCTAGTGGGAATTGTATTCCCTCAGCATTCTTCAGTTTGAGTTTGGTTTAGGTTAATTGGTTAATGGTGAAAATAAGTACTTACATCTTTTGCCCCTAAATCAGGAGTTGCTGCTGCTGCTTCGGCTATATCCCAACATGACAGCCTGCTGTTACTCACAACTGGCAGACACTGTAAAGCATGATGCCACGTCAGCTGCCCAGAAGCTTTCTGCTTCAGCAACAGTTTCCCAACGGAATGATTTGTGTGTAGATCCTGAGGCTGGAAACATGATCTGACCACCATATTGAGAAGGTCTCAGTAAAAGAGCTCACTTTTACAGAATTACAGAAAGAAGGCACATAGCCCTTCATGTACCTAATGAGAATTCCAAAAGGAGCCTAAATATCATGTTGACTTTCTAAACAATCATGACAGCAAGTTGATAACTGACCAAAATAAAATCAGGATTAGAAAGTGAAAAAGTAAAATTTAGAGACTTGTAGTCAGCATTACAGATTTTAGTTCATTAAAAAATTATGAGCTTGAGCTGAAACAAAATTATGAGCTTGGAGTGGCAGAAAACTGAAAGTGAATTCTCATGAACAGGAATATTTTTTAATAGATTATGAGACATTTATGTTGTGGAATATTCAGATATCTAATGACAAATAATGAATTAGAGCTATATCAGTTAACTTGAAGGGGTTTCTATGGAACATTAATGAGCCAAAAAAGGTATAATATTATTCTGTTTGTGGTTTCTATGACATATTATTGAGTGAAAAAGTATAATATTGTCCCACATGCTATTATATATGCATAGATATATATGATTATATGTGGTTATATATGACTATGTATCTATATAGATAAAAGTATACAAAAGATATGTACCTGGCAGTTAATAATACTTCCTTTATTTGAGGGGGAGGATGTATAAGGGCAATGACTAGGGATGGAAGTAACTTTTTTAAAGCCTTCACAATAAACAGCATTTATTACAGCCCATTCCTATAAAATTATCTGCATGTGAATGGCATGTATAAAGAGAAGTATGTGTAAGTTTACAAAAGTGTTAATTAGATATCTTGTGGTGGGCTTCCACATGATTTTTATTTTATTCTCTGTAATTTTATGTGTTTCAATCTTTTTCAAAGAAAAAGTTTTATTTATATAATCAGAACAAACAATAAAGCTGTTTCTATTATGTAAAAAGTATTGACAAGTGGTAACTTGCCTGAGCTCTTATGCTTCTGAGGCCCTCTGCTGAATCTTAAACAGATTTGGGTTTTTTCCTTTGTGTTCCAAATACACTCCAGAATTCTGAAGATGTTCTTGTGCTTATCTGGAACAGACAAGCCATGCCAAAGCAAAATGTGAAACACTCTTCTAGCCCAGACCTCACACGGCTCTCCTCTCCTTTGAGATCGATGGCAGAGGTGCGTCACATCTTCACACCTTCCCGTGATGTGTGGTGCAGAGGGAGGGCCCCATGGCACCTGCACACACAGAGAAGTTGTGATGGGGCTGTAATCCATACTGCCTCAGATTATGCCTCTAGAGGTGACTCAGGAATCATTTGGGAAAATGCCAATTGAGGAAAAGGGAGCTGGAATTGACCAGTCAATCCTGCTTTCGGCAACAGAGCCAGAAATTGGGAAATAAGCTCTTATTGATCAATGACCAAATAACCAACACATCTTACATAATTAAAATATGGGCAAGGTCACTATGTATTCACTGGCCACATTTTCTGAATTAAAATGAAGTGAGGTATATGAATGTACTTGGATGTAAAATTATTTATATGGAAACACCACAGAGTTTTTTTAAATTGGGGCAATCATAGAAAATTCAAGATGTCCCATCACCATAAAGACTGTGAATTAAGTAGATATTTGTATAAACCAGAAGGCATATATCATATGTATATATTCATTACCCAGGAATGGGTGAAGGTCTCAATTTTAAACTTAAATGAGAAGAAGACCTGATTTAGATAAAATTTCTAAATTATAGAACTGTTTTAGAAATAACCTTTTAAAAATAAATGTTGTTCTTTTACTTTAAACTACAAAAATAATTCAAAGTAAAGGCAAAAATTTTTTATCCTAAAAGGATCTTGAATTCAACCCATCATTTTAGATAGAAATAATTAGAGATTCAGAGAGGTTAAATAACTTGCCCAAGGTCACACAGTAGAACTTAGGGCTCTGGCTCTCAGAGATCATCTCACAACATTGTGCTGTAAGTATTAAGAATAGATCCTACCTAACCTGACTTATCATAACTAGAGAAGGCACTTATAATTATCATATTCTTGCTTTATATGCAAAAAGCACCTCCTTAGCTTTATGCAAAGAATATTTAAATATGACCTGCATTTACCATCTTGTCTTATGATTAGTCTAGTCTCCATTACCTTGTTAATAATCACTCAACTAGATGAAATGAAGAATACAAATAGAAATCCATAAAAAGCAGAATGTAAATAAATGCCAAGTGTGTGATGTCAGCTACGAGAAATCAGGAGAGGAAGATAAACTTAAGGTAATTTCAAGGGTGGTGAGAAAAGGAATCAATGCAAAAAAAGATAGGAAAGAATATTCAAAATACAACGTTTCTTCTTCGAGAACACTTCTACTGCTCAGGCTATTATTGACCATACTGGGCCTTAGTTTACATGAGACTTATGACCCTGATCCAAAGACCATCTAGCGGTCTCATTTTCCACACATTTCCCTCACTTAAAAAGAGACACATTAGGAAAATGTGTCTCTTTCTGCAATTTCCTTGGCTCAGACATCTCAGGTAAATTGAGAAAGTTATAGACCTGTCTGTATGTAACTAAACAATTAAATAAAAAGCAGAAAATGCAATGACTGCTATGCTCCCAAGTACATACCTTTTGGGTCACATAGGCACATACTTTGCAGTATCATCAGCAGATTCAAGAAATTAGCTCAGACTTTGCTAAACCAAAACCACAGCAGGAAACAACAAGCACAAATGTTGCTTCTTGAAAGAATTTTAAGCTCCAACCCTTAAACTAAATTACTTATAATAACAAACCAAAAATCTCATGTTTACCCACCACAAGACTAAGTCAAAAGACAGGAAGACATCTTGAACTCTCCAGGAGAGATTACACAAAAGGTTTTTGAGCAGAGGAAGTATACAACAATGGTTATGTGTGTGGGCTCTGAAGCCACACGGTCAGGCTGAGGTCCTGGCTCATCTGCCACTCTCTAGCCCCATTGATGTCAGTTAAGTAATTGAATCTCTCTGGGCCTCAGTTTTCTTATCTGTAAAATGAGGTTAAAGAAGAGAAATTGAATTGTTACAGAAAAAAGCGCTTATATTAATTTTATGTAATCCACACAGCAGCCTTATGGAGTAGCTCCTATTACCGCTCTTCTTTTTTCCTTTTTTTGCCCATGTTAAGCTTTATTTTTCTTTTTATTATGATTTGTAGGAGTTCTAATTCTGGATACGAGTCCTTTGAAAGAGATATATATTGGGAATATTTTCTCCCAGTCTGTGGCTTGCCTTTTCAATTCTTAACTGTCTTTTTTTTTTAACGATTTTTTTTTATTATTGAACTATAGTTGATTTCCAATGTTGTGTTAGTTTCTGATGTTCAGCAAAGTGATTCAGATATATATATATATATATATATATAAAATTCCAAACTCCTAATTTATCCCTCCCCACTTTTAACTGCCTTTTAATAAGCAGAAATTTTTAATTTTGATAAAGTCCAATTTATCAATTCTTTTTTCTTTTAAAGTTAATGCTTTGGGGATCTCATGAAAGAAATCTTTGCCTGCCCCAAGGTTATGAATATATGCTCCAATCTTTCTTCTAGAAGCTTTATAGTTTCAGCTTTCACATTTAGGTCCGTGATCTATCTTGAATTATTTTGGGGTGTGAATTCAGGAACAGCCAGATGGGAGAGTCGCACAGAACAAGGTATGTGGGAAGGCGCCAGGAGCTTCCAAATCCTCTCCCAGCATGCTACTCTCCCCATATCTTTGTGTGTTCATCAACCCAGAAGATTCTCCCCTTTCTTTATAAATGAGAAAACTGAAACTTGCAGATAATGAGTAATTTGCTCAAAGTCCCACAGCTAGCAAGGATAACCCAGATTTTGAATCCAGGGCTATGAATCTTTCATCACTGTTTATATTGCCTCTCAAGATAGCAGTTCAAAAACACACAGATGTAGAAAAAAAACTTATGGCTGCCAGGGGATAAGGGGGGAGGGAGGGATAAATTGGGAGATTGGGATTAATATATTCACACTGGCTTGGGTTCGGGGGAAGATGGCAGAAGAGTAAGACACAGAGATCACCTTCCTCCCCACAGATACATCAGAAATACATCTACACGTGGAACAACTCCTACAGAACACCTACTGAATGCTGGCAGAAGACCTCAGACCTCCCAAAAGGCAAGAAACTCCCCCACGTACCTGGGTAAGGCAAAAGAAAAAAGAATAAACAGAAACAAAAGAATAGGGACGGGACCTGCACCAGTGGGAGGGAGCTGTGAAGGAGGAAAGGTTTCCACACACTAGGAAGCCCCTTCGCGGGTGGAGACTGCGGGTGGCGGAGGGGGGAAGCTTCGGAGCCGCGGAGGAAAGCACAGCAACAGGGGTGCAGAGGGCAAAGTGGAGAGATTCCCGCACAGAGAATTGGTGCAGACCAGCACTACCAGCCCGAGAGGCTTGTCTGCTCACCCGCCGGGGCAGGCGGGGCTGGGAGCTGAGGCTTGGGCTTCGGTCGGAGCGCAGGGAGAGGACTGAGGTTGGCGCCGTGAACACAGCCTGAAGGGTCTAGTGTGCCACAGCTAGCCGGGAGGGAGTCCGGGGAAAAGTCTGGACCTGCGGAAGAGGCAAGAGACTTTTTCTTCCTTCTTTGTTTCCTGGTGCGCGAGGAGAGGGGATTAAGAGCACTGCTTAAACGAGCTCCAGAGACAGGCGCGAGCCGCGGCTAAAAGCGCGGACCCCAGAGACAGGCATGAGACGCTAAGGCTGCTGCTGCCACCACCAAGAAGCCTGTGTGCGAGCACAGGTCACTATCCACACCTCCCCTCCCAGGACCTGTGCAGGCGCCACTGCCAGGGTCCCGGGATCCAGGGACAACTTCCCCGGGAGAACGCACGGCGCGCCTCAGCCTGGTGCAACGTCACGCGGCCTGTGCCGCCGCAGGCTCGCCCCGCACTCCGTGCCCCGCCCTCCCCCCCGGCCTGAGTGAGTCAGAGCCCCTGAATCAGCGGCTCCTTTAACCCCGTCCTGTCTGAGCGAAGAACAGATGCCCTTCTATAACCTACATGCAGAGGCGGGGCCAAATCCAAAGCTGAGCCCCTGGGAGCTGTGAGAACAAAGAAGAGAAAGGGAAATCTCTCCTAGCAGCCTCCGAAGCAGCGAATTAAATCTCCACAAGAAACTTGATGCACCCTGCATCTGTGGAATACCTGAATAAACAATGAATCATCCCAAATTGAGGAGGTGGACTTTGAGAGCAAGATTTATGATTTATTCCCCTTTTACTCTTTTTGTGAGTGTGTATGTGTATGCTTCTGTGTGAGATTTTGTCTGTATAGCTTTGCTTTCACCATTTGTCCTAGGGTTCTATCCAACCATCTGTTTTTTCTTTTTTACATTAAAAACTCTTTTTTCTTAATAATTATTTTTTATTTTAATAACTTTATTTTATTTTTCCTTACTTGATTTTATTTTCTTTTATCCTCTTTATTTCTTTCTTCCTACTTTTTCTCCCTTTTATTCTGAGCCATGTGGATGAAAGGCTCTTGGTGCTCCAGCCAGGTCGCAGTGCTGTGCCTCTGAGGTGGGAGAGCCAACTTCAGGACACTGGTCCACAAGAGAGCTCCCAGCTCCACGTAATATCAAATGGCGAAAATCTCCCAGAGATATCCATCTCAACACCAACACCCAGCTTCACTCAACGACCAGCAACCTACAGTGATGGACAACCTATGCCAAACAACTAGCAAAACAGGAACACAACCCCACCCATTAGCAGAGAGGCTGCCTAAAATCATAATAAGTCCACAGACACCCCAAAACACACCACCAGATGTGGACCTGCCAACCAGAAAGACAAGATCCAACCTCATCCACCAGAACACAGGCACTAGTCCCCTCCACCAGGAAGTCTACACAACCCACTAAACCAACTTTAGCCACTGGGGACAGAACCAAAAACAACCGGAACTACAAACCTGCTGCCTGCAAAAAGGAGACCCCAAACACAGTAAGATAAGCAAAATGAGAAGACAGAAAAACACAGCAGATGAAGGAGCAAGATAAAAACCCACCAGACCTAACAAATGAAGAGGAAATAGGCAGTCTACCTGAAAAAGAATTCAGAATAATGATAGTAAAGATGATCCAAAATCTTGGAAATAGAATAGAGAAAATACAAGAAACATTTAACAAGGACCTAGAAGAACTAAAGAGGAAACAAGCAACGATGAACAGCACAATAAATGAAATTAAACATACTCTAGCAGGGATCAATAGCAGAATAACTGAGGCAGAAGAACGGATACATGACCTGGAAGATAAAATAGAGGAAGTAACTACTGCAGAGCAGAATAAAGAAAAAAGAATCAAAAGAACTGAGGACAGTCTTAGAGACCTCTGGGACAACATTAAACGTACCAACATTCAAATTATACGGGTTCCAGAAGAAGAAGAGAAAAAGAAAGGGACTGCGAAAATATTTGAAGAGATTATAGTTGAAAACTTCCCTAATATGGGAAAGGAAATAGTTAATCAAGTACAGGAAGCACAGAGAGTCCCATACAGGATAAATCCAAGGAGAAATACGCCAATACACATATTAATCAAACTGTCAAAAATTAAATACAAAGAAAGCATATTAAAAGCAGCAAGGGAAAAACAACAAATAACACACAAGAGAATCCCCGTAAGCTTAACAGCTGATGTTTCAGCAGAAACTCTGCAAGCCAGAAGGGACTGGCAGGACATATTTAAAGTGATGAAGGAGAAAAACATGCAACCAAGATTACCCTACCCAGCAAGGATCTCATTCAGATTTGATGGAGAAATTAAAACCTTTACAGACAAGCAAAAGCTGAGAGTTCAGCACCACCAAACCACATTTACAACAAATGCTAAAGGAACTTCTCTAGGCAAGAAACACAAGAGAAGGAAAAGACCCACAATAACAAACCCAAAACAATTAAGAACACGGGAATAGGAACATACATATTGATAATTACCTTAAATGTAAATGGATTAAATGCTCCCACCAAAAGACACAAACTGGCTGAATGGATACAAAAACAAGACCCATATATATGCTGTCTACAAGAGGCCCACTTCAGACCTAGAGACATATACAGACTGAAAGTAAGGGGATGGAAAAAGATATTCCATGCAAATGGAAACTAAAAGAAAGCTGCAGTAGCAATTCTCATATCAGACAAAATAGACTTTAAAATAAAGACTATTAGAAGAGACAAAGAAGGACACTACATAATGATCAAGAGATTGATCCAAGAAGAAGATATAACAATTGTAAATATTTATGCACCCAACATAGGAGCACCTCAATACATAAGGCACATACTAACAGCCATAAAAGGGGAAATCGACAGTAACACATTCATAGTAGGGGACTTTAACACCCCACTTTCACCAATGGACAGATCATCCGAAATGAAAGTAAATAAGGAAACACAAGCTTTCAATGATACATTAAACAAGATGGACTTAATTAATATTTATAGGACATTTCATCCAAAAACAACAGAATACACATTTTTCTCAAGTGCTTATGGAACATTCCCCAGGATAGATCATATCTTGGGTCACAAATGAAGCCTTGGTAAATTTAAGAAAATTGAAATTGTATCAGGTATCTTTTCCGACCACAACTCTATGAGACTAGATATCAATTACAGGAAAAGATCTGTAAAAAAATACAAACACATGGAGGCTAAACAATACACTACTTAATAACGGAGTGATCACTGAAGAAATCAAAGAGGAAGTAAAAAAATACCTAGAAACAAATGACAGTGGAGACACGATGACCCAAAACCTATGGGATGCAGCAAAACCAGTTCTAAGAGGGAAGTTTATGGCAATACAGTCCTACCTTAAGAAACAGGAAACATGTCGAATAAACAACCTAACCTTGCACCTAAAGCAATTAGAGAAAGAAGAACAAAAAAACCCCAAAGTTAGCAGTAGGAAAGAAATCATAAAGATCAGATCAGAAATAAATGAAAAAGAAATGAAGGAAATGAAAGCAAAGATCAATAAAACTAAAAGCTGGTTCTTCGAGAAGATAAACAAAATTGATAAACCATTAGCCAGACTCATCAAGAAAAAAGGGAGAAGACTCAATAGAATTAGAAATGAAAAAGGAGAAGTAACAACTGACACTGCAGAAATACAAAAGATCATGAGAGATTACTACAAGCAACTCTATGCCAATAAAATGGACAACCTGGAAGAAACGGACAAATTCTTCAAAATGCACAACCTGCCAAGACTGAATCAGGAAGAAATAGAAAATATGAACAGACCAATCACAAGCACAGAAATTGAAACTGTGATTAAAAATCTTCCAACAAACAAAAGCCCGGGACCAGATGGCTTCACAGGCGAATTCTTTCAAGCATTCAGAGAAGAGCTAACACCTATCCTTCTCAAACTCTTCCAAAATATAGCAGAGGGAGGAACACTCCAAAACTCATTCTACGAGGCCACCATCACCCTGATACCAAAACCAGACAAGGATGTCACAAAGAAAGAAAACTACAGGCCAATATCACTGATGAACATAGATGCAAAAATCCATATACCACGTTCTTGGATTGGAAGAATCAACATTGTGAAAATGACTGTACTACCCAAATCAATCTATAGATTCAATGCAATCCCTATCAAACTACCACTGGCATTTTTCACAGAACTAGAACAAAAAATTTCGCAATTTGTATGGAAACACAAAAGACCCCGAAGAGCCAAAGCAATCTTGAGAACGATAAAAGGAGCTGGAGGAATCAGGCTCCCTGACTTCAGACTATACTACAAAGCTACAGTAATCAAGACAGTATGGTACTGGCACAAAAACAGAAAGATAGATCAGTGGAACAGGATAGAAAGCCCAGA
Organism: Phocoena sinus; assembly: GCF_008692025.1. NCBI lineage: Eukaryota > Metazoa > Chordata > Mammalia > Artiodactyla > Phocoenidae > Phocoena > Phocoena sinus. The sequence goes on from NC_045763.1 coordinate 134,439,603, forward strand.
GATAAACCCACGCACATATGGACACCTTATCTTTGATAAAGGAGGCAGGAATGTACAGTGGAGAAAGGACAGCCTCTTCAATAAATGGTGCTGGGAAAACTGGACAGGTACATGTAAAAGTATGAGATTAGATCACTCCCTAACACCATACACAAAAATAAGCTCAAAATGGATTAAAGACCTAAATGTAAGGCCAGAAACTATCAAACTCTTAGAAGAAAACATAGGAAGAACACTCTATGACATAAATCACAGCAAGATCCTTTCTGACCCACCTCCTAGAGTAATGGAAATAAAAACAAAAATAAACAAATGGGACCTAATGAAACTTCAAAGCTTTTGCACAGCAAAGGAAACCATAACCAAGACCAAAAGACAACCCTCAGAATGGGAGAAAACATTTGCAAATGAAGCAACTGACAAAGGATTAATCTCCAAAATTTACAAGCAGCTCATGCAGCTCAATAACAAAAAAACAAACAACCCCATCCAAAAATGGGCAGAAGACCTAAATAGACATTTCTCCAAAGAAGATATACAGAATGCCAACAAACACATGAAAGAATGCTCAACATCATTAATCATTAGAGAAATGCAAATCAAAACTACAATGAGATATCATCTCACACCAGTCAGAATGGCCATCATCAAAAAATCTAGAAACAATAAATGCTGGAGAGGGTGTGGAGAAAAGGGGACACTCTTGCACTGCTGGTGGGAGTGTGGATTGGTTCAGCCACTGTGGAGAACAGTATGGAGGTTCCTTAAAAAACTACAAATAGAATTACCATATGACCCAGCAATCCCACTACTTGGCATATACCCTGAGAAAACCAAAATTCAAAAAGAGTCATGTACCAAAATGTTCATTGCAGCTCTATTTACAATAGCCAGGACATGGAAACAACCTAAGCGCCCATCATCGGATGAATGGATAAAGAAGATGTGGCACATATACACAATGGAATATTACTCAGCCTTAAAAAGAAATGAAATTGAGCTATTTGTAATGAGATGGATAGACCTAGAGTCTGTCATACAGAGTGAAGTAAGTCAGAAAGAAAAAGACAAATACCGTATGCTAACACATATATATGGAATTTAAGGGAAAAAAATGTCATGAAGAACCTAGGGGTAAGATAGGAATAAAGACGCAGACCTACTGGAGAATGGACTTGAGGGTATGGGGAGGGGGAGGGGTGAGTTTTGACAGGGCGAGAGAGAGTCATGGACATATACACACTAACAAACGTAGTAAGGTAGATAGCTGGGGGGAAGCAGCCACAAGGCACAGGGATATTAGCTCGGTGCTTTGTGACAGCCTGGAAGGGTGGGATGGGGAGAGTGGGAGGGAGGGAGACGCAAGAGGGAAGACATATGGGAACATATGTATATGTATAGCTGATTCACTTTGTTATAAAGCAGAAACTAACACACCATTGTAAAGCAATTATACCCCAATAAAGATGTTTAAAAAAAAAAAAAAAAAAGAAAAAAGGGAGAAGACTCAATAGAATTAGAAATGAAAAAGGAGAAGTAACAACTGACACTGCAGAAATACAAAAGATCATGAGAGATTACTACAAGCAACTCTATGCCAATAAAATGGACAACCTGGAAGAAACGGACAAATTCTTCAAAATGCACAACCTGCCAAGACTGAATCAGGAAGAAATAGAAAATATGAACAGACCAATCACAAGCACAGAAATTGAAACTGTGATTAAAAATCTTCCAACAAACAAAAGCCCGGGACCAGATGGCTTCACAGGCGAATTCTTTCAAGCATTCAGAGAAGAGCTAACACCTATCCTTCTCAAAGTCTTCCAAAATATAGCAGAGGGAGGAACACTCCAAAACTCATTCTACGAGGCCACCATCACCCTGATACCAAAACCAGACAAGGATGTCACAAAGAAAGAAAACTACAGGCCAATATCACTGATGAACATAGATGCAAAAATCCATATACCACGTTCTTGGATTGGAAGAATCAACATTGTGAAAATGACTGTACTACCCAAATCAATCTATAGATTCAATGCAATCCCTATCAAACTACCACTGGCATTTTCCACAGAACTAGAACAAAAAATTTCGCAATTTGTATGGAAACACAAAAGACCCCGAAGAGCCAAAGCAATCTTGAGAATGATAAAAGGAGCTGGAGGAATCAGGCTCCCTGACTTCAGACTATACTACAAAGCTACAGTAATCAAGACAGTATGGTACTGGCACAAAAACAGAAAGATAGATCAATGGAACAGGATAGAAAGCCCAGAGATAAACCCACGCACATATGGCCACCTTATCTTTGATAAAGGTGGCAGGAAGGTACAGTGGAGAAAGGACAGTCTCTTCAATAAGTGGTGCTGGGAAAACTGGACAGGTACATGTAAAAGTATGAGATTAGATCACTCCCTAACACCATACACAAAAATAAGCTCAAAATGGATTAAAGACCTAAATGTAAGGCCAGAAACTATCAAACTCTTAGAGGAAAACATAGGCAGAACACTCTATGACATAAATCACAGCAAGATCCTTTTTGACCCACCGCCTAGAGAAATGGAAAGAAAAACAAAAATAAACAAATGGGACCTAATGAAACTTCAAAGCTTTTGCACAGCAAAGGAAACCATAAACAATACTAAAAGACAACCCTCAGAATGGGAGAAAATATTTGCAAATGAAGCAACTGACAAAGGATTAATCTCCAAAATTTACAAGCAGCTCATGCAGCTCAATAACAAAAAACAAACGACCCAATCCAAAAATGGGCAGAAGACCTAAATAGACATTTCTCCAAAGAAGATATACAGAGTGCCAACAAACACATGAAAGAATGCTCAACATCATTAATCATTAGAGAAATGCAAATCAAAACTACAATGAGATATCATCTCACACCAGTCAGAATGGCCATCATCAAAAAATCTAGAAACAATAAATGCTGGAGAGGGTATGGAGAAAAGGGAACACTCTTGCAGTGCTGGTGGGAATGTGAATTGGTACAGCCACTATGGAGAACAGTATGGAGGTTCCTTAAAAAACTACAAATAGAACTACCATATGACCCAGCAATCCCATTACTGGGCATATACCCTGAGAAAACCATAATTCAAAAAGAGTCATGTACCAAAATGTTAATTACAGCTCTATTTACAATAGCCCAGAGATGGAAACAACCTAAGTGTCCATCATCGGATGAATGGATAAAGAAGATGTGGCACATATATACAATGGAATATTACTCATCCATAAAAAGAAATGAAATTGAGTTATTTGTAGTGAGGTGGATGGACCTAGAGTCTGTCATACAGAGTGAAGTAAGTCAGAAAGAGAAAGACAAATACCATATGCTAACACATATATATGGAATTTAAGAAAAAAAACTGTCATGAAGAACCTAGGGGTAAGACAGGAAGAAAGACACAGACCTACTAGAGAATGGACTTGAGGATATGGGGAGGGGAAAGGGTAAGCTGTGACAAAGTGAGAGAGTGTCATGGACATATATACACTACCAAACGTAAAATAGATAGCTAGTGCGAAGCAGCCGCATAGCACAGGGAGATCAGCTCGGTGCTTTGTGACCGCCTGGAGGGGTGGGATAGGGAGGGTGGGAGGGAGGGAGACGCAAGAGGGAAGAGATACGGGAATATGTGTATATGTATAACTGATTCACTGTGTTATAAAGCAGAAACTAACACACCATTGTAAAGCAATTGTACTCCAATAAAGATGAAAAAAAACCATATACACACTACTATATATGGGAAAGGATCTAAGAAAAGAGTGGATATATGTATAACTGATTCACTTTGCCATACACCTAAAACTGACATAACATTGTAAATCAACTATACTCAATAAAAATTTTTAAAAATTAAAAAACAACAAAACGACAGCATAGATCCCTTTTTTTTCATTCATTCATTTGTTCATTTATTCATTCACTGACAGCTTATTGTGTGCCAGGCTCTGTACCTGGTGTTGGGGATCTAGTCGTGAACTAGCAGACCAGAAAGGAATGGCCAACATGAAGCCTACATGCTGGGAAGGGAGATAGACAAGCAAGCAAAAATCAATCCATCATGTAATAAACAGATGGCAGTCAGTGCCCTAAAGAAAATAAGAAACAGTCGGAGGATAGAGAGTGTCAGGGCTGAGATGGGAGGCTACTTTAGGTAGAGGAGTCAGGAAATATACTTCCCTGAGAAGGTGAGATGAATTCAGTGAGGCATGCTCTAGGTATCATCTGGAGAAAGAGTGGAATCAAAGTGAACTGTAATGGCACGTCTTGAAGCAGGAACAAGAGTGACCTATTGGAGGTGTGAAAAGGCCAGAGATACTGGAGGGAGCTCGTCTGGAGAGAGAAGGTGTAAAAGAGCCTCTCAAAGAATAAGAAAGTGAATTAACTAGGGAAATGAAGCAGCACTGTCGAATCCACTTGAGCCCTGTTTCCATAAAATGAAGACCAGTCAGCCAGCTGTGTGTTTTCATCCAGTCACATTCTGAGATCTGGTGCTTGGATGCAGACGTGAACAGGTGAGTAGAGTGTTATCAGGTCCGGAGGTCCACCAGGTGCAGGCAGGAGAGGGGGAGAGAGCTGGGGAGTTGAGCAGGGTCATGGACTCAGGTTGATGAGGTGGAAGGCAAGGTCCAGGGGCCATGACAGACAGTGGAAAGGTGTAGGGATGATGGCCTGGTGGACCTGGTGAAGTTGAAGGATGGTTGGAGTTGGGGTTCAAGATGGAGTGAGCTGGAAGTGGGGAGGTGGTGGTCACAGTGAGATGTCAGAAACCAAAGTTTTTGAGTTGGGGCAGGTACTAGTAATGACACACCAGAGTGTTACTGTAAGAGTGGGTGGCTGAATGGGGAGAAAAGATGTTAAAAGTAAGGAAGTTAAGGATCCAAGAAGGCAAAATATTACTTGGACCACCTACACCAATGGTCTCAAACCTGGTCACATACTAGAATGACCTGGGGAGCTCTTAAGTACACAGGCCTCCAGCCCTCAAAAATTCCAGCTCAATTGTTTGGGAGGGAAGTGGTACCTCGGCTTTTTAAAAAAAGCTTCTTGAATAATTTTAGAGTGAAGCCAGGGTTGGGACTGACTGATCTAAGTGGGCCAACCACCAAGTGAGGACAGAAGTGGCGTGAAGATGGGGGAAGTGAGCCGGCAGAGCTTCACTGGATGAGGAGTGACTGCAGGTTGGTGAAGACTACAGCATGGAGGTTTATGGAGATTTGAGGGTTTGTCCTTCAAATTGGTGGGGAAAGGTCAGGGAGGAACCATGGTCTTGGAGTGGCCATGAGGAGCAAAGCAGACACCTATCCCATCATTAGGCCCTGGGACACTTGAGGGGTGTCCCCATGTCCCCAGAAGTGAGCCAGATACTCGAGCAAAAAGATGAGGGGGACATTCAGAGAAGAGGTTGAGGACATAGGGGAGATTTGGGAGTCAGGAGGGTGGGAGATAAAGTCAAATAAGGAGATGTACGAAGCTGTGTGGGAAAGGGGACCCGGGAGTCTTGCATTGAAATAATGACAAGGGGAGGCATGACGGATTAGTACCAAGGCCTTTCAGGGGAAGTTGGGTATTTGATTCTAATTAGAGCCTCTCTTTTGCATTTTATATAGACTCTTAGGCAGTGTATTCATTTCCTAGGGCTGCTGTAACAAATTACCACAAACTTGGTGGCTTAATACAACAAGAATTTATTTTCTCATAGATCTGGAAGCTGGAAGTCTGCAATCAAGGTGTCGGCAGGACCATGCTCCCTATGAAACCTGTAGGGGAAAATCCTTTCTGCCTCTTCCTAGCTTCTGACAATGCCCAGCTATCCGTGGCATTCCTTGGCTTATAGCTGCCTCACTCCAATTTCTGACTCCATCTTTTTATTTCTAGTTAATTAATTTGTTTAGTTGTTTGTTTGTTTGTTTATTTGGCTGCATTGGGTCTTTGTTGCTGCGCTCCAGCTTTCTCTAGTTGCGGCAAGCGGAGGCTACTCTTGGTTGCAGTGCACAGGCTTCTCATTATGGTGACTTCTCTTGTTGTGGAGAACAGGCTCTAGGAGCACAGGCTTCAGTAGTTGTGGAACACGGGCTTAGTTGCTCTGTGGCATGTGGGATCTTCCAGGACCAGGCTTGAACCCATGTCCCCTGCATTAACAGGCAGACTCTTTAACCACTGCACCACCAGAGAAGCCCCTGACTCCATCTTTATACGGCTGTCTTCCCTCTGTGTGTGTCCAAGTCTCTCTCTACTTATAAGGCTACCAGTCATTGGATTAGGGCCCACCCTAATCCAGTATGACCAATCTTAACTTGATTACATCTACAAAGACTCTATTTCCAAATAAGGTCACATTCACAGCTACTGAGGTCTAGGATTTCAACACATCGTTTTTGGGAAGGAGAGGGACACGATTCAACCCACAACAGGCAATTTAAGGAGTTGATGTGACAGCCAGGAAGAGTGTTCTTATCCAAAGAACACAGGCTCTTTGGGTCTCTATTAAATCCGCTGCTCACCTATCATTGCATAAGAGGGCCAGCAGTAGACCTACTTTATAGACCTCAGTGTCCAGGCAGGGGAAAGGGCAACCTCACCAAGCACATATGCTCAGTGGACTGTCCTCAACCCTGCCTGAGTGAGAAAACAAAGCTGATTCAGGGCAAACCCATCCTCATAGCGGATAAACAGTTCAAATAAACTTTGTGTTCATGGCAGGTCAGCAGTATCTTTGAATATACATAGAACATATATTTGATGAGAAGCTACAAAGTGACAAGATAATGAAAAGATTTCCTGCTACCTCACCATTAGCAGCAAGCAGTGAAGGAGACATAAAGCCAAAGAAAATAACCTGTGTTGTGTGAAGAACTCAAATTTAGTTGAAAAAGTAAGGTACTCCATCAATCAATTATCAAGGATTAAGTGCCTATTATTGTAGCATTGACACAAGAAAAATAAAATGAACAGCACTGCCCTGAAACGAACTTATCGGTTGGGGATGTGAAGAAACTAGAGCCACATATTAAAGACAATGTATAGTTAATTGCTAAATTGTATGGTGTAGATACATTCAATCATACAGAAATCCAAAAATAGAAGAGTAATGATTCCAGGATTAATCAAATGGGGCTTTCTGCAGTTCGATAAGTATTTCTTTGGAGTCTGTTCTGTGTACCCCAGTCACCAGGATGGACCCTAAACCCCCAACCCTCACTCCACGAGATTATCAGTATCTCTGTTTCACAGGCGAAGAAACCAAGGTTCACTGACATAAAGTGACTCACCTAAGGTCAGACAGCTTGTAAGTTTCCAAGTCAGGAGTTGAACCCAAGTCTTTTATCCTCAACTCCATAGCATTTTCTACAATGCATTGAAGGATGAATAGGGTTTGGATAGATAAGGCAAAACAAGGAGAGGGTTTTATGCGTGGGAAATTGGATTATTGGATAATCCAATAAAATAAATTTTATTTGAAATAAAAAATAGGGTTTTATGTGTGGGAAATTGGATAAATGGATTAATATTTTATTATTACATTGAGATAGTTGGCTCCTGAGACCCAGCCTGTATCCCCAGATGAGATGCTGCTGTCAGTCCTCCAGCTCTTAAAATATCTGGGTCAGTGAGAAGAGGATCACAAGGTCTCCCTGTGCTTATTTTTAACTTAAAAATATAACCTTTAAAGAAAAGGAGAGGATAAAAATGAAAAACATTTAAGAAATGTTACAAGCTCAAGTCAAAAGGGAACTATTCAATAGGAACAGCTAGGTTATTGACCCTGACTTGGAAGCTGCAGGGAGGGTCCCTGGTGGGTGAAAGCACTTCCTGGCTCTATCAGAACTGAGAAGGGTGGCCTGGAATCTACATCAGAACGTGGACCTAAGACTGGAGCAGAAACTGATGGAAGGAGACATGCAGGTGTGGGTGCATGTGCACTTCCCCACACCTTCCTTCCCTTTAAAAACACTGCCCTTGATCCATTCTTCAGAGAAGAAAGAGAGAAAGAAATTCAGTGGGTTTGTTCCCAGCATCTACCACTGGCTTTTGCAATTTCAGAACAAGATGAAAAGAAGGGGAGTCTTTTAAGCCATTGCCCTAAGTAATATGAAAGTGGGACCAATTGACATATGAATGCTGTTCTTATAAGAAAGGTATTCTGAGTGCTGCTTTGTGTTTTTTTTGAGAAAAAAACAGCAATAATATAACCACCTGTGCACAGCTGTCCCATCAGCTCAAAGATACCAGGAATGAGGAAGCTCTAAGTGCCACAAACTATTTCTCCCAGGACCTCAGAGTGAGATGTTTCTGCAAAGCATCCCACCATGTCATGTGTCAAAAGCAGCACCTAAGAACAGACGGTTTCCCTCAGGACTGTGACAAGATGGGCACTTTCCAGCCTTGGGGTCCCGTGCAGGGGAAAAAGTATCAGAGGTAGGTCCTGAGTCTAAGGAATTTACTCCCTGGTTGGGTCACTAACCCAGGACCCCAGTCAGAGCAAACGTTCCCTAAATGTTAGAAGCAGGAAGAACTACAATCCTACAGCCTGTGGAATGAAAACAACATTCACAGAAAGATAGACAAAATGAAAAGGCAGAGGACTATGTACCAGACAAAGGAACAAGATAAAACCCTGGAAAAACAACTAAATGAAGTGGAGATAGGCAACGTTCCAGAAAAAGAATTCAGAATAATGATAGTGAAGATGATCCAGACTCCAGAAAAGCAATGAAAGCAAAGATCGAGAAGATGCAAAAAATGTTTAACAAAGACCTAGAAGAATTAAAAGAACAAACACCTAGAAGAATTAAAGAACAAACAAACAGAGATGAACAATAAAATAATGGAAATGAAAAATACACTAGAAGGAATCAATAGCAGAATTACTGAGGCAGAAGAACGGATAAGTGACCTTGAAGACAGATTGGTGGAATTCACTGCCACAGAACAGAATAAAGAAAAAATAATGAAAAGAAATGAAGACAGCCTAAGAGACCTCTGGGACAACATTAAATGCAACAACATTCTCATTATAGGGATCCCAGAAGGAGAAGAGAGAGAGAAAGGACCCAAAAAAATATTTGAAGAGATTATAGTCAAAAATTTCCCTAACATGGGAAAGGAAATAACCACCCAAGTCCAAGGAAGTGCAGAGAGTCCCAGGCAGGATAAACCCAAGGAAAAACATGCTGAGATACACAGTAATCAAATTGACAAAAATTAAAGAAAAAGAAAAATTATTAAAAGCAACAAGGGAAAAACGACAAATAACAGACAAAGGAATGCCCATAAGGTTAACAGCTGATGTCTCAGCAGAAACGCTACAAGCCAGAAGGGAGTGGAACAATATATTAAAGTGATGGAAGGAAAGAACGGACAACCAAGATTACTCTACCCGGCAAGGATCTCATTCAGATTTGACAGAGAAATCAAAAGCTTTACAGACAAGCAAAAGCTAAGAGAATTCAGCACCACCAAAACAGTTCTACAACAAATGCTAAAGGAACTTCTCTAAGTGGGAAACACAAGAGAAGAAAATGATTTACAAAAACAAGCCCAAAACACTTAAGAAAATGGTAACAGGAACATACATATGGATAATTATCTTAAAGGTAAATGGATTAAATGCTGCAACCAAAAGAAACAGGCTTGCTGAATGGATACAAAAGCGAGACCCACTTCAGACCTAGGGACACATACAGACTGAAAGTGAGGGGATTGAAAAAGATATTCCATGCAAATGGAAATCAAAAGAAAGCTGGAGGGCTTCCCTGGTGGCGCAGTTGTTGAGAGTCCTCCTGCCGATGCAGGGGACACGGGTTTGTGCCCCGGTCTGGGAAGATCCCACATGTCACGGAGCAGCTGGGCCCATGAGCCATGGCCTCTGAGCCTGTGTGTCCAGAGCCTGTGCTCTGCAACGGGAGAGACCACAGCAGTGAAAGGCCTTCATACTGCAAAAAAAAAAAAAAAAAAAAAAAAAAAAAAAGCTGGAGTAGCAATACTCATATCAGACAAAATAGACTTTAAAATAAAGAATGTTACCAGAGACAAGGAAGGACACTGCATAATGATCAAGGGATCAATCCAAGAAGAAGATATAATAATTATAAGTATATATGCAGCCAACATAGGAGCACCTCAATACATAAGGCAAATGCTAACAGCTATAAAAGAGGGAATCGACAGTAACACAGTAATAGTGGGGGATTTTAAGACCTCACTTACACCAATGGACAGATCATCCAAACAGAAATTAATAAGGAAACACAAGTTTTAAATGACACAATAGACCAGATAGATTTAATTGATATTTATAGGACATTCTATCCAAAACCAGCAGATTACACTTTCTTCTCAAGTGCACATGGAACATTCTCCAGGATACATCACATCTTGGGTCACAAATCAAGCCTCGGTAAATTTAAGAAAATTGAAATCATATCAAGCATCTTTTCCAAACACAACGCTATGAGATTTGAAATCAATTACAGGGAAAAAAACGTAAAAAACACAAACACATGGAGGATAAACAATACGTTACTAAATAACCAAGAGATCACTGAAGAAATCAAAGAGGAAATAAAAAAGTACCTAGAGAAAAATGACAATGAAAAATAGATGATCCAAAACCTATGGGATGCAGCAAAAGCAGTTCTAAGAGGGAATTTTATAGCCATACAGCCCTACGTCAAGAAACATCTCAAATAAATAATCTGACCTTACACCTAAAGCAACTACAGGAAGAAGAAAAAAAAAAAACCCTAGGTGAGTAGAAGGAAAGAACTCATAAGATCAGAGCAGAAATAAATGAAATAGAAACAAAGAAAACAGTAGCAAATATCAATAAAACTAAAAGCTGGTTCTTTGAGAAGATAAACAAAATTGATAAACCTTTAGCCAGACTCATCAAGAAAAAGAGGGACAGGACTCAAATCAATAAAATTAGAAATGAAAAAGGAGAAGTTACAACAGACACTGCAGAAATACAAAGCATCATAAGAGACTACTACAAGCCACTCTATGCCAATAAAATGGACAACCTGGAAGAAATGGACAAGTTCTTAGAAAGGTATAACCTTCCAAGACTGAACCCGGAAGAAAGAGAAAATATGAACAGACCAATCACAAGTAATGAAATTGAAACTGTGATTAAAAATCTTCCAACAGGGGCTTCCCTGGTGGTGCAGTGGTTGAGAGTCCTCCTGCCGATGCAGGGGACACGGGTTCGTGCCCCGGTCCGGGAAGATCCCACATGCCACGGAGCAGCTAGGTCCGTGAGCCATGGCTGCTGAGCCTGTGCATCCAGTGAGAGGCCCATGTACTGCAAAAAAAAAAAAAAAAAGAAAGAAAGAAAACAAAATCTTCCAACAAACAAAAGTCCAGGACCAGATGGCGTCACAGGTGAATTCTATCAAACATTTAGAGAAAAGCTAACACCCATCTTTCTCAAACTCTTCCAAAAAACTGCAGAGGAAGGAACACTCCCAAATTCATTTTACGAGGCCACCATCACCCTGATACCAAAACCAGACAAAGATACTACAAAAAAAGAAAATTACAGACCAATATCACTGATGAATATAGATGCAAAAATCCTCAACAAAATACTAGCAAACAGAATCTAAGAACACATTAAAAGGATCATACACCATGATCAAGTGGGATTTATCCCAGGGATGCAAGGATTCTTCAATATGTGCAAATCAATCAATGTGATTCACCATATTAACAAATTGAAGAATAAAAATCATATGATCATCTCAATAGATGCAAAAAAAGCTTTTGACAAAATTCAACACCCATTTATGATAAAAACTCTCCAGAAAGTGGGCATAAAGGGAACCTACCTCAACATAATAAAGGCCATATACGACAAACCCACAGCAAACAAAATTCTCAATGGTGAGAAACTGAAAGCATTTCCTCTAAGATCAGGAACAAGACAAGGATGTCCACTCTCACCACTATTATTCAACATAGTTTTGGAAGTCCTAGCCACAGCAATCAGAGAAGAAAAAGGAATAAAAGGAATACAAATTGGAAAAGAAGAAGTAAAACTGTCACTGTTTGCAGATGACATGATACTATACATAGAGAATCCGAAAGATGCCACCAGAAAACTACTAGAGCTAATCAATGAATTTGGTAAAGTTGCAGGATACAAAATTAATGCACAGAAATCTCTTGCATTCCTATACATGAACAACGAAAGATCAGAAAGAGAAATAAAGGAAGAAATCCCATTCACCACTGCAACAAACAGAATAAAATACCTAGGAATAAACCTATCTAAGGAGGTAAAAGACCTATACTCAAAAACTATAAGACACTGATGAAAGAAATCAAAGATGCCAGAAACAGATGGAGAGATATACCATGTTCTTGGATTGGAAGAATCAATATTGTGAAAATGACTATACTACCCAAAGCAATCTACAGATTCAATGCAATCCCTATCAGATTACCAATGGCATTTTTTACAGAACTAGATCAAAAACATCTTAAAATTTGTATGGAGACACAAAAGACCCCGAATAGCCAAAACAGTCTTGAGGGAAAAAAACAGACCTGGAGGAATCAGACTCCCTGACTTCTGACTATACTACAAAGCTACAGTAATCAAGAGAATAATATACTGGCAAAAAAACCCCCAGAAATATGGATCAATGGAACAGAATAGACAGCCCAGAGATAAACCCATGCACCTATGGTCAACTAATCTATGACAAAGGAGGCAAGGATATACAATGGAGAAAAGACAGTCTCTTCAATAAGTGGTGCTGAGAAAACTGGACAGCTCCATGTAAAAGAATGAAATTAGAACACTCCCTAACACCGTACACAAAAATAAACTCAAAATGGATTAAAGACCTAAATGTAAGACCAGACACTATAAAACTCTTAGAGGAAGACATAGGAAGAACACTCTTTGACATAAATCACAGCAAGATCTTTTTAAACTCACCTCCTAGAGTAATGGAAATAAAAACAAAAATAAACAAATGGGACTTAATGAAACTTAAAAGCTTTTGCAGCAAAGGAAACTATAAACAAGACAAAAGGACAACCCTCAGAATGGGAGAAAATATTTGCAAATGAATCAATGGACCAAGGGGTAATCTCCAAAATATGTAAACAGCTCATGCAGCTCAATATTAAAAAAAAAGAACAACCCAATCAAAAAATGGGCAGAAGACTAAATAGACATTTCTCCAAAGAAGACATATAGATGGACAAGAGGCACATGAAAAGCTGTCAACATCACTAATCATTAGAGAAATGCAAATCAAAACTACAGTGAGGTATCACCTCACACCAGTTAGAATGGCCATCATCAAAATATCTACAAACAAAAAATGCTGGAGAGGGTGTGGAGAAAAGGGAACTCTCTTGCACTGTTGGTGGAAATGTAAATTGATACAGCCAGTATGGAGGTTCCTTAAAAAACTAAAAATAGAGTTACCATATAACCCAGCAATCCCGCTACTGGCCATATACCCAGAGAAAACCATAATTCAAAAAGACACATGTACCTCAATGTTCATTGCAGCACTATTTACAATAGCCAGGTCATGGAAGCAACCTAAATGCCCATCGACAGATGAATGGATAAAGAAGATGTTGTACATATATACAATGGAATATTTGTCATCCATGAAAAGGAATGAAACAGGGTCCTTTGTAGAGATGTGGATGGACCTAGAGACTGTCATACAGAGTGAAGTAAGTCAGAAAGAGAAAAACGAATATCGTATATTAACGCATGTATGTGGAATCTAGAAAAATGGTACAGACGAACTTGGTTTGCAAGGCAGAAATAGAGACACAGATGTAGAGAACAAATGTATGGCCACCAAGGGGGGAAAGGGGAGGGTGGGATAAATTGGGAGATTGGGATTGACATGTATACACTAATATGTATAAAATAGATAACTAATAAGAACATGCTCTATAAAAAATAAATAAATAAAATGAATTTCAAAAAAAAGAAAATGTTCCCTGAATGTTGAACATCACTGAAGGATAAGACTACCATACACAATGCAACAACACAACTGTGCAAATCCCTGGCAACCTGAGGGCTGAATTGTGTGCCAGGAGAGTTCCAAGGAGGGCAAGATCAATACAAGCTGGTTTCACTGAACAAACGAGACTTCAGCCAAGCTCAGAATGGACATAACTTGCACTGAAAGGGAATGACAGGTTCTTGGGGTGAAGAGATTTATTTCTTCAGGCACTGTGTGTGCGCCACAAATGCAATGGTGAGCAAAGTGCATCCTGGTCCCTGCTTTCACAGAGCTGTTGTCCAGAGATCAGTTTCCTTAGAGTCCAGGGTACTGGTGGGTCGTGACAAAAGTTGACATTTATTTAGGGCCTATAATGTGCCAGGCACTATGGTAAGTGCTTCACAAATATAATCTCACTTGCTCCTCACTGCAACTCAAAGATAAGGGGGGTTTCTATTATCACCATTTTATGGATTGGAGACTGAGCCCACTGAGCTAATTAGTGGTGAAGCCAAAATTCAAATCCAGGGCTGCCTAGCTCATGGGCCATTCCCTTTCCACAATACCCCATGGGAAATGATGTCGGGGAGGGTGGATGGTGGAGTGCTTGGAAGGCCAGTGAAGCAGTCCATGTTTGCTGTGGAGGAAATAAGGTATTGGTTATCGGTTGTGTCTTCCTGCTGTTGCCTTAGCTGCTTTGCCTAAATCAGATTCCCAAGGTTCACACAGAGAATTCAGAGGACCCTTCAGGCAAGACACACTCTCTCCCTCCAGATCTCCATCAGCTTTCCTGCCATAGTGAACTGCAATGGCCATCTTGAAAGGAAATTTCAGTCCTATTTTTTTCTCTCCCTTAAATCCTAAACCTATGAGAAACCGTAGGAAACCATTCCCCATGGTTTTTCTCATCCGGCCCTATATTGGCCTTTTTTAGTTTTCCCAAGATCCACAAGAACCTTCACAGTTACCCAGAGACTAGCACACTAGTTATTTAGGTGACATCTTACCACCCAAAACATATGAAGGAGAAGAGATATACTGCAAATTTCTCCTTAGCTTTTATTTCTCCATCTTCCCAGGGAGGAAAAGGGCATGAGAGAAGAGGTATCTACACTCTCTCCACCTCCCGAGAGGATGAGGGATTGTTCCCTGCCCTCAGTCCTTTCCTTCACTCTGAGTTGGGAAATACTGCTCCCAAGGAGGCCAGCCAGGATCATGAAGGTCAACCCACCTAGAGGACATAGAACTGGAGATGTTACAGTAAATGTGGAAATTCTTAAGTTCATATAGATAATATCTGCTTATCAATTATAAAGCACTTCCAGAACAGGCCTTCATTTGAATCTCTCACAATAGTTAGGTGGGTTTTAATGCTGATATGACTTTTTTTTTTTTTTTTACAGTTGAGGAAACTGAGGTACATAAAAAAGAAGTGGGTCCCTAAGGTCAGAGAGGTAGAACTTGCAGCCAGGCCCTCTGAGCTCAATTCTGTCCTCTGTCATCTCTTGCATATCCACTCAACAACGCTGATTTGGATAAAGATGCCAGATAGGGATAGGAAAGCTTAATGGGCAGTCTCTATGATGTCATCCTCCAAGATTAGGGAGATTTGCCCAAATAGTTTTAATTTCATTTTGTACTTTCCTATGATTCTACCCTCCAACAACATGCCTTTCTCTTATAATAGTTGGCTTGGTGCTAACCAAATTTTAGAGTAGTAAGTTCCATATACTCACTATTTCTGTGGAAAGAAGTGCTATTTTTACTTTGCCCTAAAACTATTTCTTTAAAATGATAAAGTTGCCCCTAGTTCTTGCGCTCTGGGATTTCATAAATTCATATTTTTATCTTACGATTTTCATTATTTTATAAATTTCAATTATACTCCCCTCTCAGCATGGGTCTTTCCAGAATGAAAAGCCCTAATTCTTTCATCATCCCCCACAAAGGCCTCTCCTGACCCTCTGGCCCAATTTAGGCGTCCTTCTCTAGGCCTTGGTTGGCTCTGTATGTCTTTGAGGTGTATCAGATCATCAGGCCCTCATCACTTTGTCCATCATTCTTTATAAAAGAGCACAAATGGCTTCAGCTAAAATCAAATGCAGAAATATTTGAGAGACACTTTTAAAAATCAAGCAATTCTTTTGCTCCAAGTCAGCCCAGCATAGGCTGAATGAAAAAAAATATACATTTTTGCTTCAAGTCTGAAATAAATTTGAACACACCACTACTAGTCAACCTTGTAATCTATTATGAAAATGACAATTTGCAAAGCACTTTCACATAGATTATGATCTCACTTGACCCTCACATGAACCATGCATAGTAGAAAAAATGTATTATTGTCCTCATTTTTCACATGAGAAAAGTAAAAAGATGAGTCTAACCCACAGTCAAACAGCTGGAATTAGAGCCCCAGTCACTGCCTTCCATCGAGAGAATGGTCTTTTATCCACTGGGCAATATAGCCTTCCTTATAAACACTTGTGATTTACATTGAAGCACCAAACTACCTCTCTCTGAGTCTCTTTCAGTGGCCACAGCACAGTCACAAAGTATTCTATAGTTCTATTGAAAGGAAAGATGTTTAAGGTTAATCTAAACCCTCTTCCCTTTTCTCTCTACCTGCTCTCCAGCGGCAATCTCAGCCACAACACAGTCATCATTGTCACCTCCACGCAAATGACTCCCAAATCTGTTATCTCTAGGTCACACCTCCACTCTGGCACCAGAAAGGTATAAAACTGCATACTTGACATCTCTTGGATGTCTCAGTATGTTCTCTTTTGATGTTCCTCCTCTCAGATACCTATCCAGGAACCTATGAGTCTTGACTTTTCTCTCTCCCTCCCCTTACCCCCACTGCTATATCCAATCGAACACCAAGTCCTTTCACTTTTACCTCCCACACAGCTCCCGTGCTGTCCATTTCTCTCCTTCCCCATAATCACCACCTTAATCCAAGACCATTATCTCCCATTTGGACTTTCATGGACTCCTACCTGGTCTCCCTCTCCAGTCCTTCCTCCTCACTATAGACTATGCCATTCTGGTCATGCCATCCCTACCCCACCCCTGCTTAGAACACTTCAATGGCATCCCATTGCTCATAGGGTAAAGGCAAAACACCCAGAATGGGCCCACCAGTCCTGCCTAACCTGGTCCCACCTCCAGCCTCATCTCACAACACTCGCCTTCATTTCTTAAGCTCCAGCCCCACTAGCCTTCGTTCAGGCCTCTTTACTCACCATGCTTTCATTTGCCACAGGGTCCTAGCATATTCTTCCTTGTCTTCCCTGATTATTTAAATTCCTAGAATTAGATTCCTAGAAGGCTCCAACTTCATATAGAGGTTCAAGGGTCTTTGCTCAGGAAATCCAATCTTGACCTCCCTGAGTTAAATTCTTCCACTATGCTTTTCACGGCACTGCTTGGGCATGGTTTTAATTTATGTCTGTCTCCCCCACCAGATTTGTAAACTTTTGCTCACCATCATATTCCCCGTGCTGTGCTGAGCTTGGAACACAGAAGCACGTCAATAAATGTTTGTTAGATAGATGAATAAACTCACTAATGAGGAAACGGTTGTATGGATTATACATCCCCATTATGGAATACTAGGCAGCTGTTAAAAAGAATAAGTCTATATGTTCTAATACAGAATGATGTCCATGATATATTATTAATTTAAAATAGTACATTACAGAACAGTATGAATACTATGATCAGTTATTTTTTAAACCTATGTATGTCTTTATTTTTAAAAAATCTCTGTGTGTATGTATACATGTGTATGTGTTTATGCATGTGTGTCCATGTTTTAAATGGCCTGCAATACACCTGAAACTAACATATTATTATAAGTCAACTAAATATCAATAAAAAATAAACAAATACAAATAAAAAGGTCTGCAAGACTAACACCAAACTGCTTACAGTGGTTGCCCTGGAGAAAGGGACTGAGACAGGATACAGAAAAATAGAATAGAAACTTCTACTTAAAAACTCCTTGCTGGTTTGACTTTTTTCAATGACCCTGTGGTATTGTAATTATTTTAACAATATCATTTTTAAAGATAATGATAGAACTCAACAAAGTTCAGGAAACTGGCCATTTCTATGTACAGCTAAAATAACCACTTTGTGTATGATTCCTCAACAATGATAAAGTTTCAGAAATCAGCATATTTCCAGCTCAGATCTCCAGTCTAGCTGTGATGAAGAGGCAGCATGGTGTCTGGAGAGGAGCACTGACATATATACACTACCGAATATAAAATAGTTGGCTGGTGGGAAGCAGCAGCGTAGCACAGGGAGATCGGCTCAGTGCTTTGTGATGACCTAGAGGGGTGGGATAGGGAGGATGGGAGGGAGGCTCAAGAGGGAGGGGATATGGGGACGTATGTATGCACATGGCTGATTCACTTTGGTGTACAACAGAAACTAACACAGTACTGTGAAGCAATTATACTCCAATAAAGATCTATTAAAAAAAAAAAAGAGGCAGCACGGAAGAGAACAAGGAGACATGCCAACATGTGTTTGTCTCATTCTTTTTAATAACTGCTTAGTATTTCATAATGAGGATGTACATCACATACAACCCTTTCCTTCCCTCACATGACCCATATAAACAATAAACATTTTGAAAAAAATCACTGCTCTTTATTTAGTTATACAATCTTGGAAGGAAAATAAGAGAAACAATACTGTGAATTTTTCTTAGTTTACTTAGCTTTTTTTTTGTTGTTAAATAAAAGTGATTATGTGCAGATACTTTTATTTTCCTTTACTTGCCGAAGAACAAATCTTTCGTTGTCTTTACCATAGTTCCAATAGAAAAGATAGCGTTCTACAGCCACACAGGCTGCAGAGGAAGGAGCAGGGACAAATACACGGGTGATGTGCAGACAGGATTATTCCACAGCTAATAGCACAAAACCTCACTTCAGTTGTCAAGAGAAGTGTGTGCAGGTGGATAGACCCACAGAGGAAAATAAGAGGTAGCTGTGTGGGAGTGATTTCTCCAGCAGCCAGCCTACAAGAGAGAGCTGGGAAAAGTCTGTGAATATAGAATAAATGCTGTCACTTGGAGCTGCATTGATTATTTTTTCAGACTAATGGCTTAGACGGTAGAACAACCAAACGATGACTAAAATGTGAGTCAAATGCTTTCAAATAAAATCAGTCTAATGAAGCAGGAACACAGGCAAGCAGAGAGCAGGTCATTAGGGGTTCTAACCAATACTTGTTAAACCTGAAGAAACTCACTCTCCTTAATGACTGCCTCTTTCAATCTAAGTCATTTTGACATTAGTGAGCTGGGGACAATCGATCTTTATTACTAGTGATATCTACTGATCAGCTCTGAACGGTGGGAAAGGTAGCTCCCAGTGGGGCTTGTGTACTTTTCTCAATCCTGATTTGTCTTCCTTCTCTCCTGGGGTCTCTCCAGCATGTCTTCTACTACCCCAAAAGGTGTCAGGAAATTCTAAAATTAGCTTCAAAGTTGGTATCTTGATATTTTTGAAAACTAACTTTCATTTCAATGGAAAAATAGCTCACATTAAGAAGTAAGTTTGGAGACTTCCCTGGTGACGCAGTGGTTGAGTCCGACTGTCATTGCAGGGGACATGGGTTCAATCCCTGGCCCGGGAAAATCCCACATGCCTCAGAGCAACTAAGCCTATGCGCCACAACTACTGAGCCTGCGCACTTAGAACCTGTGCTCTGCAACAAGAGGTCACCACAATGAGAAGCACATGTGCCACAATGAAGAGTAGTCCCCACTCACCACAACTAGAGAAAGCCTGCATGCAACAATGAAGACCCAACGCAGCCAAAACTAAACAAAATTTTAAAAATAAATAGATAAATGTGTGCCTTTATGTATTTATTTAAAAAAAAGAAATGGTGCTGGAACAACTGAATATCCAATGCAAAAAAATGAATGAAGACACTGTCCTTATATCTTTCACCAAATTAACTCAAAATGGATCTTATACATGAGTGTAAAAGGCAAAACTAAAAAACTTCCAGAAGAAGACAAGATAAAAACTAAGGCACCTTAGGTTTAGGAATGAGTTTTTTAGATATAACACCGAAGCACAATCCATGAAAAAAAATTGGTAAATTGGACATATTAAAATTAAAAACTTCTGCTCTGCAAAAGACACTCAAAAGAATAAAAATATAAACCACAGCTTGGAACAAAAATATTTGCAAAATGCATATCTGATAAAGAACTTGTACCTAAAATACACAAAGAATTCTTAAAACGCAACAATAAGAAAACAAACAACCCCATTTACGAATGTGCAAAAGCTCTAAGCAGACACTTTACTAAAGAAGATATACAGGGCTTCCCTGGTGGTGCAGTGGTTGAGAGTCTGCCTGCCGATGCAGGGGACACGGGTTCGTGACCCGGTCCGGGAAGATCCCACGTGCCGGGGAGCGGCTGGGCCCGTGAGCCGTGGCCGCTGAGCCTACGCGTCCGGAGCCTGTGCTCCACAACGGGAAGGGCCACAACAGTGAGAGGCCCACGTACCGGTAAAAAAAAAAAAAAAAAAAAAAAAAAAAAAGATATATAGATGGTAAATAAGCATATGAAAAGATGCTCATCATATTGTCATTAGAGAATTGTAAATTAAAACAACAGTGAGATACCTCTACTACACACCTATTGGAATGTCTAAAATCCAAAAACTAACACCACCAAATGCTGACGAGGATGTGGAGCAATGGCAACTCTCATTCTTTATTGGTGGGAATGCAAAATGATACAACTACTTTGGAAGACAGTATAGCAGTTTCTTATAAAACTAAACATAGGGCTTCCCTGGTGGCGCAGTGGTTGAGAGTCCTCCTGCCAATGCAGGGGACATGGGTTCGTGCCCCGGTCCGGGAAGATCCCACATGCCGCGGAGCGGCTGGGCCCGTGAGCCATGGCCGCTAGCCTGCGCATCTGGAGCCTGTTGCTCCGCAACGGGAGAGGCCACAACATTGAGAGGCCCGCGTACTGCAAAAAAAAAAAAAAAACTAAACATAATCTTATATGATCCAGCCATCGCATTCCTAAGTATTTACCCAAATGAGTTGAAAATTTACATCTACCCAAAAACCTACACAAGAATGTTTATAGCAGCTTTGTTCATATTTGCCAAAACTTGGGAGCAAACAAGATGTCCTTCTGTAGGTGAATGGGTAAACAAGCTGTAGTATATCCATACAGTGTAATATTATTCAGTGATAAAAAGAAATGAACTATCAAGCCATGAAAAGACATGGAGGAAACTTACAAGATACAAGATCAGCTTACAAAAATTACTGGTATTTCTCTATATCAGAAATAATCAACTGGGAAATATAACAGAAATAAAATATTGTTCTCAAGGGCAACAAAACCAGTAAGGTACTTGTAATTAACATAACTCAGAACAATCCACACAACTTTAAGGAGAACAACTTTAAATTCTATTTAAAAACATGAAAGATCTGAATAAATAGCAATATATCCCTGTTCATAAAAGAGACAACTTAAAATTGTAAAAATATCAGTACTGCTCCAAATTAATCTCTAACGTCAACACAATTCCATTCAAAATTTCAGCCAGATTTTTTGACAAACTAAAGAAATTTATTCCAAAATTTATCTAAAAGGATAAAGATTCACTAAGAGCTAAGTCATATTTGAAAAAGAAGAACACAGGTGGAAGAGTTACTCTTCCAGATATTAAAACATGCTTCAAAGCTAAAAACATAAAACAGTGTGATACTATTATAGGAACAGATACATGAACCAAGGGAATAGAATAGAAAGCAGAGAGCAGATACATACATGTATACCTGGAAACATGAAAAAAATATTATCCAGGCTTTCAATGTTCAATGAAATTAATTATAATTTCATTTAATCATCTTAATTTTAAAAGAACAAAATATATAAATTCTGGTACTGCTTAGGAAAATTCAAGATTCCTGGTCATTTTAACGGTGAGATAGTTCATTCACATAGATGATTCCATGATAGATGGATAAACTTCATACACTAGAATAAGGTTTCTAAGAAGCAATTTCCTGGCTTGTTTGAAGAGAGAGTTTGACACAGCCATGAGGAGCTCCAATTCTGGAGTCAGAAACACACCTGGACTGGATTTCGGGTCTGTCATTACTACATACAATACAGCAGGTTTCTTAGATCTACAAGTCTTGATTTCTTCATCTGCAACATGTGATAAAAATGGTTCATACCTCAAAGGGTTGTTGCAAAGATTAGGTGAGAAGATGCCTGTAAAGTGCTTAGCACAGTTCTTGACCCATAATAAGCACCTAACATCTGTGAGCTGCCGTTATTACTATTATTCTAAATGGCTTGCATATTGAAAGAAGCAGAAAGGGAAGAAATAGTAAATGGATGGTGTGTAAATGAGATGCTTGAAATATGTTAGGGAGCGTGGCCTCGGGGAACAGTTGATAACGGGAAGGTCAGCAGAGTGGGAAGAACTAGAAAAATCCTATGTGCCCTCCTCAGTGAAAAGGAGGGCAAATGGAAGCTGACAGCAGGTTAGTAATTTGTGTTTAAGAGAAGAGAGGATATCATTGTGGATGATTAAAATCGTAATCTACCTCTGGCTTCTTCTCTTACCAGATGCACCTAGAACACACCAAAGCAGAGAAGAAACAGCACAGACTAGCACGCAGTTCCACGCCGGTACTGCCTAACTGTGCTTATCCTCCATCAACAGGTGTGTGTGAGCCACAGGTACAGCAAACCTCAGTTTATGAGTCACATAATAAAAGCCACAAGATGCAAAGGGATCCAGAAATTCTCTAAACTGGTGGTTTTCAAGTTTTTAAGCCACAAAACCTTTTCTTAAGAAAAGCATGAATAAAAAAATAAAAACGTGCAGCTACTCAGGCCTCAGCAGCAGAAATGGAGTCCCAGAGCCCAAGAGGCTCAAGTCTACACCAGCAACCCCCCATCCCGAATGTGGCTCAGAAGTATAATCTGAAAGCCACTGATACCGTCCTACCCCTCAACTTTTTTTTTTTTTTTTTTGGCCATGCCACACGTCTTATGGGATATTAGTACCCCGACCAGGGATTGAACCCAGCCTTGGCAGTGAAAGTGCCACGGCAGGAATTCCTGCCCCTCAACTTCAGAGATGTGGAAAGTGAAGGTCAGAAAGGTGAGAGGACTTCCACAAAGTTGTAACCAGATGGGGACAGAGCTAAAACAGAATCGAATCCAACAGTTATCTGACGGCCAGTCAGGTTCCCTTTTTACCACTGAACATTACCTTCTTGACTGACATACCAAAAAGATGAGGAGGAAAGTAAAACATGTTTGAGAAGAATGTGCCTCATCATAGGAAAAACAGAAAAATGGAAGGCTGGAGAGCAATGAAGCCTGGCAGCTTGGGCTCCACTAGTCTGCATATGAATGGAACACCACCTCCATCAGTGGCTGACTAGAGTTACCAAAACAGTTTTTTGAACATTAAAACAAATTAAGCCAAAAAAAAAAAAACCCTTCAGCAATTCCCTGAAGGTCCAGTGGTTAGGACTCAGTACTTTCACTGCCAGGGTCCGGGTTTCGATCCTTGGTTGGGAAACTAAGGTCCCATAAGCCACAAGGTGCAACCAAAAGAAAACAAACCCTTCACAGTGAATGCATAACAGAATCACATTTACAACTATACTGCATATGAATGCACACAATTATACTTCGGAGGAAGTTTAGGCCACATTAATGGGACTGTGAGGGAATGAAAAAGGGCTTGAACAGCCAATGAAATTAACTACAGTGACTAATGGATGAATTATAGTCATATGATACTGAGCATGATTTTGGTGTTCTGTTCACAGAACTCCAGCTTAAATCATCTGGTTGTACTTTAAAGGAGTCTGTATTCTAAAATCAAAGGTCAAGTTAAGTGCTTCCTTTTTAGACTTGTATGTTGTGAAGTTCAGAGTTCATATCAACACGGGTAAATTATTTTCTAAGTACTATCACATCCCTCTATTTAAGACACCAGTGATGTAGACAGAGCCCTCAAAATCCAGCTCCTTCAAGGCCTTCACAGTTTCAGTTTCCCACTGGCTTACCAGGCCTGAGTATACAGCCATACAACCCAACAGGGAGAAATCCTATGACTCTGCAGCCTGTGAGACCTCATTATTCTGCATTGTGTTTACTCTTTAATTCTATAAAAGGAGGATTTATAGTACCTAGAGAGAAACTATCCAGTAGTTTGGCACAGATTATTTCCTGGCCTTATCTACATCACATCCCTTAAGAGCGTCTCACTTCCTCCAGCTTAAAAACCGCTCCAATGTATGGCTGGATGCACCCTTCCTGGCAGTACTGAATTGCTGAGGACAGGCCTCTGAAGAAGAGGGGAAAGTTCTGGTCCTGGTATCGGCCCCAGTACAGCCCCATGGCAGAGATATTCTTCAGGAGCAGAAGACTGGCCGGCACAGAAGCAATGGTTCCTCCAGCAAAACCCACCACCACAATCCTGCCCTCCCATGCCAGGCTGAGGGGAAAAGGAGAAGAAAAAAAAGATTATAAAAGGCAATGTACATTCACAGCCATTAGGATGGCTACTATTTAAAAAAAGAAAAAAAAAACAGAAAATAAGTGTTGGCAAGGATTTAGAGAAATGGAACCCTCATGGACTGTTGGTGGGATTGTAAAATGGTGCAAATGCTATGGAAAACAGTATGGAGGTTCCTCAAAAAATTAAAAATAGAACTACCATATGATCCAGCAATCTCACTTCTGAATCTATATCCAAGAGAAGTGAAAGCAGGGTCTTGAAGAGATATTTGTACACCCATGTTTACAGCAGTACTATCTATAATAGCCAAGAGGTGGAAACAATCCAAATGTCCATCAACTGATGGATGTTTAAACAAAATGTGTTATATACATACAGTAGAATATTATTCAGCCTCAAAAAGGAAGGAAATCCTGTCACATGTTAAAACATGCATGAACCTTGAGGCCATTATGGTAAGTGAAATAAGCCATTTACAAAAAGACAACTACTGTATTATTCTACTTATATGGGGTATCTAAAGTAGTCGAATTCATAGAAGCAAAGTAGAATGGTGGTTACCAAGGGCTGGGGAGAAGCGGGGAAAGAGGAGCTGTTGTTTAATGGATATAGAATTCAGCTTTGCAAGAAGAAAAACTTATGGAGATCTGTTTCACAACAATGTAAATATACTTAACACTACTGAACTTACACTTTACAATGGTAAATGTAGCAAGTCTTTTGTTATGTATTTTTTACCACAATTAAAAAAACACAGAATGAGGGGAGAGAAAGCAATGTACATTAATTCAGAGAGACAAAGTAGGTTTTGGGGGTGGGGGGCAGGTGTGTAATGGGTACAGAGTTTTTGTTGGGGATGTTGACACAACATTGTCAACATGTTTAATTGTATACTTACAAATGGTTAAAATGCTAAATATTAGGTTACTGTATATTTTACCACAATTAACAAAAAAAGCAACATGCATTAAACACCCAGCTAGGAATTCCTATTGACCTTACAAACTGGCAGGGGTGACCCATTCTACACCAATTTGTATTCCTCTGTAGGAAAATAGAAAAATAAGCCATAAGCAAGATAGTAGGGGGTCAGAGAAACTAGCCAGTCTTGTAAGGGAACCCACTTTAGAATCAAAGCTGTCTATTTAACTACTCAACTACTTTGTGGAAGGGAATCAGGTATAAACAGATATCATTCCAATGCTGAACAACTCAGTTTGAAAATTTTGAACTTAGGAAGCAAGAATAAGAATTCAGACACTCTCATGAAGCATCATTTGCTTTACACTAATGCTTACTTTAGGACTCATTTAATTTATATACTTTTCTAGGGAATTTTGAATAATTGACAAAATACTATTACCTGGAAGGCAAGAGAAGGGTATGTATTAGCAGTCCTCTGTCCTGGCTCCCCATTTAGTCAACACACTCCTCCCTTTGCCTCCTGTCTAAGCACAGTAGTGGACACAGTGCAGTGATGCACAGGGGCTATAGAACCACATGGATCCCTTCTGTGGGCAAGCTGCTCTCTCTGCTTCTGTCTCTTCTACTTTAAACTAAGATAAACCACAAAACTGTGCTTACCAGGATGACACAAGAAATGAAGCTAACATTATCAGAGCCCTCCAGGGTCCCTGGTTGAAACAGAATGAGAATTGGTGTGGTTACAGCAGTCCCATGAAATCTCCAGTGATTTTTTTTTTTTTAATAAAACAAGTCAAGGAGACACCTATACTGGTTGCTGCTTCAGAAACCAGTAAGATCAAAAGAGTCTGTACCTTGCTGCTCAGTGAATGGGAGACTGCCACCCCAGTAATTCTAACATCTGAACAATGATCTCAAGAATTACCGACACCATGTATATAAAGTAGTTAGTGGGGGCAGGCATAGCTGAATTTAACACATGTATAATTTCTAAAATATTTGATATTTCCAACTAGAGAGTCCGCAGTCGTTTTTTGGATATTTTCCAGTTGGCTATTTTGTTTTTGCTATATTTAAGCATTTCCTGATTTTCCCTCTGCTTCTATTCCTTTTCACCCGGCCACTCAGCTGTTCTCGTTGATGCCGGTGGCTATGGGAAAAGTGAGCAGCAAAGACAAAAAAGAAGCAAGGCCAGAAGGAAGACAGAGGTCTGGAAAGGTTTCTGCAGAGCCCCAGGTCTAGCCCACTCGGGAGGACCACTGCATGTACCTGCGGAGAGCCTCCAGGAAGATATCTCCTTCCACGGTATCAATGACCACGTTCACCCCACCACTGCCCATCAGCTTCCCCACTGCTTCCTTCAGGCTGCCCTGACTGTAGCTCACGATGGACTGTGCACCCCTCTGCATCGCCAGCTTGCACGGCTGCAGCTATTACCTACATAAAGAACACAATGCTTCTGATGGTCCAGAATACGTACCAAGAAGGCTCACCCCACCCACCCAGCCTCCAACTAAAGA
This sequence comes from Phocoena sinus, assembly GCF_008692025.1. Lineage (NCBI taxonomy): Eukaryota > Metazoa > Chordata > Mammalia > Artiodactyla > Phocoenidae > Phocoena > Phocoena sinus. The sequence continues at coordinate 134,466,637 of NC_045763.1, forward strand.
AGGAAACCAGCGTGACCTCACTGTCCTAGCATCAGCCTCAACCCAACACATAAGGCCCATCACACAGCACCATCACACTGGCCCCTGCATACCCACTGGCAACGTGATCCACATTTCCAGGAATCCGGGAACCCCAGTGGGTCTAGCTAGGCGACAGTTCAGGAGACACTCACAAGTTCTTCTCCAAATGCAAATTAAAACCACCATTTATTGAGTACCCACTATGAGTCAAGTAGTAAGGACACAAGCTAAATAACCAGCTTAGAGTCAAAAAAGCAAGATCCAGCAGTATGATGGCAGAAGTACTGCCATCATACTGGGTCCAGTATGTGCAAGCTAGAGGTATCTAACCTCGATCTACAAGATCAGGAAAAACTTCTCAGAGGGTAAAACATGATTCAATGGAAAGATCTTGAAGTCAGACAGACCTGAGTTCAAATCCTGGCTCTGCTACTAACTAGCTGTATTACCTAAGGCAAATTACTTAGTAAGAACTAACACTTACATGGTGCTTACTATGTGCCCAACACTATTCTAAATGCTTTACATATATTAATAACTCATTTAATCTTAATATCCCAATAATATGCATACTATTATTATCCCCATGTTAAAGATGAAGAAACTGAGGCAAAAGAGGTTAAGTATCTTGCCCAAGGTCACACAGCTCATGGGAGGCAGAACTGGGATCCAAACCCAGGCAATTCGTCTCTAGAGTTCATGCTTTTAACCTCTATTTTGCCTGCCAACTCCTCTAAGCTTCAGTTACCCCATCCATAAAATAAGATAAATTTTTAAAATTAAATGGAATAGTGTATATAAAGCACTTAGAAAACAAAGTGTTGGATAAACTGAATCTATTGTTACACATATGCAATCGTTTATTCTATTTAAACCTCATAAGAACATTATGGGGGAGGTACAGTTACTCCCATTCTGTAGATGGAAACAAAGACCCAGAGAGGTTAAGTATTGGGTCGGCCAAAAAGTTTGTTCTGTTTTAAGTAAAAATAAAAGACACATTTTTCATTTTCATGAAGAACTTTACTGAACAATGTATTCACTAACCAAACAAACTTCTTGTCCAACCCAATAATTAAGCCAGGATCATCCAGGTAGTAGGTGATAGAACAACTGTTCAAATCCAATGCTGCTGATTCCAAAGCCCATGCTTTTCCACTCCATCACCCTGGGAGAAAGCCATGCCTAAGACCTGCCAAAGATGGCATAGATGGCTGTGGGTGATATTGTGAGGAGGTCTGGGGTTTGGAAGTCTCCAGAAAATCTTCAGACACTCAAGAATTGCCTAGAGGTGCCTTAGCCCTGAGCAGCATCCACCAGCCCAAGCACTTTGGCCCCAAGGTGACATTCAGAATGTGCAAACACCCAAGAACATCTGTGTCCTTCAAAAATTCCAAACTCACCCATAACTATTTGAAACTGAAAGTTACCCTCATATACTCTCCCGTGGAACCCTCAAACATCTGCATTTCACTGACTGCTATCAGCACACAGTGCCATAGAGGGAAGACACCAGTCAAGGGTCAGGCACCTGATTCCAACCCCAGGATTCTCTGTAGGTCCCAGTGAGGCCTGCTGTGAATCATTTTCTCTCTTCGTGCCTCACCTTCTTTGTCTGTGAAATAGGGATAATAAACACTTGCTTTCCCCATCTCCCAAGGGGTCTGTGAGGACCAAGGGTAAGATAATTGCTGTGGAGGCAATGTGAAAGCAATATGAAATACTGTGAATGAAAGATGTTATCAAAATGACCTGTTCCAAGTAGGTGGCATGATGACATTATTTTTTTGTTTGTTTTTGCTTAAAACCATTATTGCTGCTAAAGAAAATATAGCTTAGATTAATTTTAATATCTGAATTAAAACAAATTTTTCTCTCTACTTAACTTCCTATAACTATTTAAAACAAATGGTAGGGACTTCCCTGGTGGTGCAGTGGATAAGACTCCACGCTCCCAATGCAGGGGTCCCGGGTTTGATCCCTGGTCAGGGAACTAGATCCCACATGTATGCCACAACTAAGGAGCCCACCTGCCACAATAAGGAGCCCAACTGCTGCAACTAAGACCCAGTGCAACCAAAAAAAAAAAAAGTAGCAGAATCTCCTTTTAAAATAAATTAAAAATAGGGCTTCCCTGGTGGCACAGTGGTTGAGAATCTGCCTGCCAATTCAGGGGACACAGGTTCGAGCCCTTGTCTGGGAAGATTCCACATGCTGCGGAGCTACTAGGCCCGTGAGCCACAACTACTGAGCCTGCGCATCTGGAGCCTGTGCTCCGCAACAAGAGAGGCCGCGATAATGAGAGGCCCGCGCACCGCGATGAAGAGTGGCCCCACTTGCCACAACTAGAGAAAGCCCTCTCACAGAAACGAAAACCCAACACAGCCAAAAATAAGTAAATAAATATTTTTTTTTAATTAAAAATAAATAAATAAAACAAATGGTACAGTTTTATCTTCCCAGAAATGTTAAATAGTCAGTGGTTCTAGACAATGAGACTAACTGTGTTCTCCCCGTTAAGAGAGGTGCTAAAAGCCCTCACTTTTGAGTTGAAATGTGTTAATACTCCATGAAGAGCCTCCTGGTATCTAAGACTGCTTTCAGAACTCATATGTCCTTCCCAAAAGAAAGTCAATGTGAGAAAAGAGAGCTGCCACCTGGAGAAATTCCACACCAGTCCAATTATCACCAAACCTGTATAGCATCTTGGCGCCTCTGGATATCCCAACCGCAGGCTACGCAGGAACCTCACACTCAGCACATCCAAAACTGAACTCACCATGTCCTCCTGGGTTCTCAGTCCCAACAAATGGCAAATCCCCAAGTGCACCTAGTTTGCGCCTTCCCACTCAATATCTAATAATAACAGGATCCCTTTTTAAGGGATCCTCCATGACACACCATGCCCTCAAACAGGCACATGGCACGAGTGACCTCAATATTCCCACAAGCACCCAATGAGAAAGCATTATTGTACAAATGAGGAAACTGAAGCTATTAAGCCAGAGACAGAGCTACAGTTTGCCCCTAGGTCGGGCTAATGTCAAAGTCTTTGTTCCTTCAACTATATCAGGATGCTCCCCAGTCACCAAATTCTCTATTTTCTTCTACTTTGGTATCTCTTTGATCATCGCCTCCAGTGCCTTGTTTCAAGTATCATCACTTCTGGCTTGGATTGCTCCAGGAATCTGTCCTATTGCCTCTGACCTTGCCCCTATCCCTCATCCCCACTGCTACCAAAGTGAACTTTGCAAAATGCAAAGATGATCATGTCACTTCTCTACAAAATCCTCAATAGCTCCTGCAGCTTCCAAGAAATGTTCAAATTCCTCAGTGTCTCATGATTTTATCTCTGCCCCCCTCCCTAGAGTCATCTCCCACTGTTCCCCACACACATCCTTCGCCCCACAGATGCTATTTGCAATTCCCTGAATGCATCACATTAGTACCTATGTCTCTGTCTTCTAATATGTCCTCCCACCACTAAAATGGCCTTCCCTTCCCTTCTTCCTCTATTCAACTGCTATCAGTCCTGCAAAAGTCAGCTTAAATGTCCACCTCCTCCAAGAAATCCTTCTTCTCTAACACCCGCAGCCTCCTAGAAAAGCCCCTGTAGAGAGGTGGGTCTTGCTTTCATGTATTTATTCATTCATTCAAGAAATAATTATTGAGTGCCTACTAAGGTCTCGGCACCATGCTAGGTGCTGGGACTGCAATAATGAATCAAACAGACACTACTCCTGCCTTGATGGGGATTACAGTCCAGTGGGAGGGACACATTGATCTAGTAATGACACAAGTAAAGGATTAACCACATGCTATGAAAGAGAAGTACAGGATGCTATGAGACCACATACAAATAGTCCAGGGGAGGGGACAAACATCTCCTGAGGGACAAAGAATACTTCTCCAAAAAAGCGGCATCTGAGTTTAAATTTGAAGTTCGGGGGGGACAGTTTAGAGCATTATAGGTAGAAGGAATAGAATCTTCAGAGGTTGTGAAGCGAATTGAACCTTGCCAGGTTCTAGTAACTCAGAAGGATGCGTGGTTTACTCCTAAGTCCCCTCACTAGTCTGCAAGCAAACAGATGGCAAGACCCTACTCTAGGTTACTTTACATCCCCAGTAACTTGCACATGATTTTTAATAAATAAATGAATATATTCCATGTTTGAAAATAAGAGGTATGATATTTTTTAATGGAGAATCAAACATGCAAATGCCTTGGCCTGAAGAACATTTGCTGCCACTTCAATCACGGCACGGCCTGTGGCTCCAGCTGCTGCTGTCACTAAAACAACTTCTCTGTGCCAGAGAAAGATGAGTGTTACTCAAGAAATCAAAACTCCTCCAACGGTATGATTTCACAAACATTTTGAAGCTAGGACATTTTCAAGCAAGAAGAGAACTGAGAGGCCATTTAATTCGACCCTTCATGTACATGTACACATATATGTATGCTCTCCAGCTTCTCAGGCTCGGTTATGTATGTAGATCAGTGCTAATTTAGTCCCGTCTTGAAGACTTCCCAGGTAAGGGTCCTTAATCTCTCTAGGTAGTCCCTTCCTCATTCCAGTGGCAGCCTTCCTTTGCACTACCACTCCAATTTCTGCTTCATAAATTCTGTCCTAAAATCATTCTCCTACTAAACACTGCCAAATTTTAGAAGGTAACAGCCACTGCTCAACTAAGCCCATCTCCCTGGATCAATTCTGAGGCTCTCTGAAAAGAGAAAGAAGCTGTAGTTATGCTCCAGGTAAAGTGGGAAATTCAGCACCTCTGAGTTTGAAATATCCCAGTTAGGTACACCCAACCAAGCCTCACAGAAACAAATACCACAGGCCTCCATTAAAACCAGAGTGAAGCGAGTTTAAATAAACCAGCTGGCTAAAATGTAAAGTTTTCTAGGAGGTGATATCCAGAGGGGTCAGACTTGAGGGACAGATTTCTCCAAATACATATTGGCCAAGTTCTCAGTCTACCATTCCCTCTCAGACAAAAAGATATCCCCACTGTCACCAGACTCCAATCTTGGGTTACTCGCTACCTTCCTTCTGCCTTTCCTCAGATAGACATGAGGTAAGGGTCAGGGAAAGGAAAGGAAGGGGCAAGGTCTTGGTGGACACTTCTGGTATCAGAGAAGGTACCATCTAGCCCTCTATTGTCTACACAGTTCTCACCCGGGCTGGGTATGGGCCTGATGCTCCAAGGCCAAAGTAGCAGTGCCATAAGATACCGGCAGGGCAGCAGCTTCTCGGAGGGGGACCCTTTCTGGAATCTGCCACAGTGCCTATAAAAGAGATAACAGTGACTTAGAGATTAAGCACCTGTACCTTTTCATAAAGGCTGCTCAATATATATATTATGATTTGATTTGCAAAGGGCAACACATGTCAGGAACCAAGTCCAGTGGAAGTCAAGACCAAGCAAGCAGTGGCCAAGTTCAAGACTTGGGTGCATCACTCTTCGAAAATCCTAAGGCTGGCATCTGGATCAGGAGGGAACCAGCTTACAGAGGAGGTAACACAGGCCACTGTAGTATAATGAGTGAACTGGATGGTATAAAAATTTTACCTCACATAAAGCTGTTTTTTAAAAAAGTGTACCGTTCACCACTAGGGGGCATCATTCACATCCTGCACAAACATAGCCCACCCCACGCCCACCCCACGCCCACCCTGACTGGCAACGTTCCCAGGACTCTCTCTTTCACAAGCTCAACGTGGGGAAGAAACCCATTACATCCAGCTCAATGCCCCAAACCAGTTTTTCTACCAAAACCACCTAACTATGGTCCAGTTGGAAAGCCAGTCAGTTGCTCCGGGGCTCAGAAAACAAAATGCCCTTCTTCATTAAACCACTCTACACAAACAAACCTCTGTGCAAGTGTTGTCACACCGATATAAAAAAGGGGTTTAGGGCTTCCCTGGTGGCGCAGTGGTTGAGAGTCCACCTGCCGATGCAGGGGACACGGGTTCGTGCCCCGGTCCGGGAAGATCCCACATGCCGTGGAGCGGCTGGGCCCGTGAGCCATGGCCGCTGAGCCTGCTCGTCCGGAGCCTGTGCTCCGCAACGGGAGAGAGAGGCCACAACAGTGAGAGGCCCGCGTCCCCAAAAAAAAAAAAAAAAGGGGGGGGGTTAGCATTTGAAAGAAAGAAGTGCTTGGTTGAGAAACAAGATATAACCAAAAGAATACAAAGAAAGAGAGGGAAAGGAGAAGAAGGAATGATGGATAGATGAAAAGTAAAGAAAAGAAAGCAGAAAAAATATCTCCAAGGATTAGTATTGAGAGGTAGGGCTACCTTGTGGTCAGTGATGCATTCTTCAGCCATACCATTAAAGCCACTCACGCCAATAACTCCATCTCCCTGAAGGGAAAATACCATTAAGGGTATGTTCAAATGCATGCCCTTGCTATTTATCCCTTCCCGAATTAATCCAAAAAAGAAAGAAAATCTTTCTTTCTGACCCACTAAGACACAGGTTCCCTTAATTATCTGTTCAGTGTTACTGTTCAGTAAATAATTCAGCCATTTTCTCACTACCCCCATCAGGTGGCCAAGCCAATCTGAGCACATTTTGGACAATGATAGGACTGAGCAAGAAAAAGACTAATATGGGGCTTCCCTGGTGGCACAGTGGTTGAGAGTCCACCTGCCGATGAAGGGGACACGGGTTCGTGTCCCGGTCTGGGAAGATCCCACATGCCGTGGAGCCGCTAGGCCCATGGCCGCTGAGCCTGTGCATCCGGAGCCTTTGCTCTGCAACGGGGGAGGCCACAACATGAGAGGCCCGCGTACCGCAAAAAAAAGAAAAAAAGAAAAAAAAAGAAAAAGACTAATATGAATTAGAATCCCAGTGTTCATTTCTTTCACATGAGACTGAAACTTGAGAATTCTCTATCCTCTCAGTAACTAAAAATCCAGGTGCTGCCTTTTATTAGTAATAAAATATTTAACGAAGCCAGGAACTTCCACAGACTTCCTTCCCTCAATTCAGAATTAGTTTCTCCCTGCTCCGTCTCGTTTTCCCTTTGGTGTCTGCTGGCAAAGTCCAGGAGAAGCAAGACCCTTTGGCTACAAATGAGGTTAGCACATTTCTCATAGTTACCCACACATCAATTCCCTAGATTCAACTAATTTACCTCTTTCACCATGCTGACATCTGTGCCTGTCTCCAATACTGTCCCAGAAAACTCCATTCCTAAAACAAATAGTTTAAAGATTATCTGTAAAGCCCAGCACAAGAGAGATGAGAAAACCCTGATCAACAGGCCGTCCTATGAGTAATCTGGAGCTGAGAGGGTTTGTGTTCCCCCGACCCAGGAAGAAGGGTAAGAGTGTTGTACCCAAAGCACAGGAAAGTGAACTAAGATTTCGTGATAACAACCTAAAAAGCTATAGTAGTCCCATTCTTACCGTGACACAAATGAAAATTTTAAGAATGGGCGAAAGCACAGAGAATCGCGGGTACACAAGTACTTTTGACCTTGATCACTGGGGCCTTGGGTTCCTACAGCACCTCAATGACAAATTCATCATATTGTATTTATCTGTTCCCATGTCTCCTCTTCTGAACTAGAGGCCCTCGAGGACATGAACTATATTTATTCACATAGTACTTGGCTCAGTTGGATGAATTGGTGTTGTCTGCCCTTTCTTCTTCTACCTCCAAATTTCTGAATTTAATTATCATACATTTCCCACTGAGCCGCCAGAAGAATAACTCAATTGAGTATGACATCTTCCCCCATCCAGCATTTCAACAAATACAAACAGAGGGAAATGGTTCCAATTGTTGAGTTGAGACTTAACCAAGTACCCTAAGGCCAAAACACAGCAACTGTTTTGCAATCACTGTATCCCTAATATGCAATCACTGCATCCCTAATAGTATATATCTGTATAAAATATACATGTACTGTATATTTACAGTATATAACTGTATATTACTTTTATATATATATATATATATACAGATACATACTAAACTATACTTATATCTCTTTTAATAAATTTCAGCAACAAAAATCAGTCATTGGTCCACATATTCAGGATCTAAATGTAATCAGATTGGGCATAATGCAAATCAGAGAGCAGGCTGCTAAGAAATGTATAAACTGTTTCTTTCTGATCCTCTGGTATTAGGTTTCTTTGGGAATGTATTCATGAGGACTGAGAGTTTTAGCTGCAACCAGATGTTTATGATCCTTCAGGGTAAAAACAAAATTGAGGCACTGTCAAGGAATGAAAGGGAATGACTACGGCCAATGATGGTTCTGATCAGGATTCTGGTGAGCATAATGATATGTAAAATTGTATTTGTTCGTTTACGCATTTTTAAAGTATTTATTGAGGGGTGGATGAAATAAGTGAAGGGGATTAAGAGGTACAAATCTTCAGTTGTAAAATAAAAAGCCACAGGGATATAATATATAGCATAAGGATATGGTCAATAATATTGTAATAACTTTGTATGGGACACATGGTTACTGGACTTACCATAGTGATCATTTCATAATGTATGCAAATGTCACATCACTATGTAGTACACATGAAACTAACATAACATTGTACATCAACTATATTTCAATCAATCAATCCATCAAGTATTTATTGAGCATCTACTATGAGCCAGATACAAGAGTACTAATGGGGCTGGGGGTGGGGGGAGGGAAATAACGATGAGCAAGACAGTAATAGAACCTTCCCTCACAGCACTTGCAATCTAGTGATTCTAATTAGTAGTGAGGCTGACATATCTAAGACACCACTGACAGCAGGCAGACACCGCCATCGTAGTGCCCAAGATGAAGCACATGGTTCTGAAAACACTCTATATCTTCTTTTTTTGAAGCAGTCACTTGGCCCCTTCCTACTCACCGGGTGTGAAGGGAAGTTGGGGCCTTTCCTGATACTGATCACGACAGGCCAAAATATCAACAAAGTTAACCCCACAGAAATGGACATCAACTCTGACCTGCAAAGGAAATAGAGCAAAAAGGCAGAGCTGTACACATCTCTGGAGACAAAGTTCACTCAATTATACCATAATATTTACTGAATTTACTGAATGCCTACTATATACCAGGTACTGAACTAAGTACCAGTGTACATTCATGAGGCAGAATGGACAAGGTCCCTGACCTCATGGAGCTAAGAGTATGGCAGAGAAGACAGACATTAACCAAATAATTATGAGGATTTATGTGTTAAATTACAACTCCTACACAAAATGTTAAAGATAGAAATATACGGTGCCATGAAAGCACATAAAGGGGAGATTTGACCTTTGGGGGAAATCAAGAGAATCCCCTGTGAAAGTAACACTTGACCTAAGAACAGCTAGGAGTTAACTATTCAAAATAGGGGGGTAGGGAGCCTGGCACAGACAAAAGCAATGGCATGTGCAAAGGCCCGGTGGTGGGGACAAAAGAAAAAACAGCTTAGTGCACAAAGAAGAGAAAAAGATGGGGCTAGAGAGCAAGGCCCACAGCATCTGAGGGTTTGTAGGGTTTGCTGAGGATCTTAATCTTTAGCGTAGGAACAGTGGAAGCCATTATAAGATTTTAAGCAAAGGGTAACATGATCAGCTGTTTTGGGAATCAGGAATTCTAGAAGCTAGAACAGGATTCCCCAGCTTATGTGTTTCATGACAGAGCTAGAGCAGAGGCAGGCCTGCAGCAATTTCTCTAGACCTTGTTAAGCAATGGTTCTCAAAGTATGGTCCCCAGATCACCAGCTTCAGTGTCACCTGGCAACTTGTTAGACATCCAAATTCTCAGCCCCCGACCTACTGGATCAGAAACTCTGGGGACAAAGCCCAGCAATCTGTTTTGACAAGGTAATTCTGATGCAGCCTGGAGTTAAAGAACTACTGTCATAGACCAACCCAACTCAACAGGGCTTGGAATCACAGGAGGAAATGAAGGCTGAGAGACAGAATCGGTGACATTCATTTATATATTTGTTTACATTTCCCATATCATACAGAGGTGACCTTATTTATGAGAAGATACTTTATGGGCAAAATGGATTCATTCAACAATATTTTAAGCATCTGCCACATGCCTATGTGGGGATTTAATGTTAAATTTAACGTTAAATCCTATGGGGATTTAACGATGGATAAATTCTCATAGTCCCAGCTCTCAGGAGCTAATATCTGACACAGCAGTCCGGACAAATAACAGAATAAAGGAGCCCAGCCCTCAAGCCTATGCACATTGTGTGCTTGACACAGTTGCTGACATGTACAGCACCTATAAATCCTCAAGCCACTCCACCTTGATTCAAGGTGAACATCTTTCAGCATGTGAATCCCAGGAAGCAGACTGGCTGCTGTCCTGCGCTCACCCAAATAATCTATTTAGTCACAGGGCCCGTGTTAGTGACACTTCAGGGCTGCAGTCACGTTTCTCCCTCTCACCAGCGGTCCCCAACCCTGAGACTCACTGCCTGCTTCACCTTGTCAAAGGTTCTCATTCTCCAGGCCAGATGACAGTGTTACCAAGGTGATCAACAGGCAAAGCCAAAGTGGCTACCCCATTTTCCACCACCCTAAATGTGGGTAAATGCCCACAACCCTAATATAACCCCACCCACCCCAAATCACTGCAGTACACCAGGGGAGGGAACAAGGCACATTATCATGTAAATAGCGTTAGCGGGCTGGCTGTGGGGGAGGAGGGAGGGCAGATAATTAGATGCTGATATTGAAGAAGAGGAAGCAAAGCATGGGGTCCATTTATCTGTGCTAAATCAATAACTCGCAGGTGGTTATGCAAAGTCGTGTGCAAATCAGACTTCTCTGTTTCTAAGGCAACTGCTCTGGGGACTTCTACATTTGTGTTCTGGGGAACAATCTTCCTTTTGCGCTTCGGCCTTTTTGTGACCCCAGAAAGGGCCTTTCTAGAAGCCCAGCACGAAGTTGCGCTCCAGTCTCGCGGGCGCCCCTTAGCTGAGCACTCGGGAACTCAGTTCCGGTCGGGAGCCCGCGGGACTTGCGTGGTGGCCGCGGAGAAGGGGCGTCTAGAGGGTTCCGGGGCCAGGCCAGTCACCCTACCTCGCGGGGCCGGAGATGGCGGGGGACTGCCTCCTCAAAGGCCAGGGGCTGCTTCAACCCGGCGCCCAGCGCGGCGCGGTAGTGCCTGCCGCAGCCCTGCCCGGCCCTCCTGCAACGCAGAACAAAGGGTCGGGTTACTGGGGTCGAGCTGGTTAACGCCTTTGGAGGTTCTGTGGTGAGTCAGGGCCGCACCTGCAGAGCCACGCCCGAGGCAAGCACAGTCCCCACGCCGACGCCGACGCCAGGGCCCCGCGCAAGTGTCGCCAGAGGGGGAGGTCCGAGCGCGGCAGGAAGAGCAGGACGCCGCCCGCCCCTCCCCGCCCCGCCCCGCCCCGCCCCGGCCGCCGGGGACTCGCGACCCGACCCAGGCTGGCGGCAGCGGCCGGGACCGCGCCACTGGCCAGTCCCACCCGCGGGGATGCCGCGCTTCTCCCGGGCGCCCGGGCCCCCTGGTCCCCCGGGGCCCCCTGCAGGTGGAGCCCACTGTGGAGTTGGGGGCGGGGATGGAGGAAGATGAGTAAATAGAAACAGATCCCCCGGAGATTAACCTTTGTTGGCATTCTTTGTAGCAAGTTCAGGAGACTTAAAAAACCACACTTGGCGGTTCTTATACAGAGAACAAACTAGTGGTTAATAGTGGAAGGGGGGGTGAGAGGAGGGGCAAGGTAGGGGAAGGAGATGAAGAGGTTCAAACTACTAGGTATAAAATAAATAAGATGCAAAGATGTAATGTACAGCACAAGGAATACCACCAATATAACTTTAAATGGAGTATAATCTAGAAAAATATTGAATCACTGTGTTGTACACCTGAAACTAATCTAACATTGTAAATCAACTACTTCAATAAGACAATGTATAAATAAATAATTAGGGGTTGGGGGGGGTCCTCTGCATGTGTGAAATCCTATGTCTACCTTCAACATCCTATTAGGATTCAATTCTTGTTATTAATTTTCTCACACTTACTGGACCACTTACTTACACTAAAACTGTACAGTTACTAGCAATCCAATGTTAAATGATTCTACGCGAATCCAAAGAGTACTTCCAATTAAAGTCAGGCCAAAACACCTATGTTCTGCGCGATACGTAGTAGATGCTCAACAATTGATTCAAGGACAGTGTACCTGGGTGAACAGGTACACTCTGGGAAAACTGAAAACATAACAGTATAATCTGTGAAAAATTGTAAAACTGGGTAGGTCTCTGTTGCAACAGTAGCCAAATATTTATATACTAGCAATATAAAAGAATGTTATCCTGGGAAGAATGTTTCACTTGACAGATAGCGTTTAAAGACAGCCTGGTACTTCCCTGGTGGCACAGTGGTTAAGAATCTGCCTGCCAGGGCTTCCCTGGTGGCGCAGTGGTTGAGAATCTGCCTGCTAATGCAGGGGACACGGGTTTGAGCCCTGGTCTGGGGGCATCCCACATGCCGTGGAGCAACTAGGCCCTTGAGCCACAACTACTGAGCCTGCGCCTCTGGAGCCTGTGCCCCGCAACAAGAGAGGCCACGATAATGAGAGGCCCGCGCACCGCGATGAAGAGTGGCCCCCGCTTGCCACAACTAGAGAAAGACCTTGCACAGAAACGAAGACCCAACACAGCAAAAGTAAATTAATTAATTAATAAACTCCTACCCCCAACATCTAAAAAAAAAAAAGAATCCGCCTGCCAATGCAGGGGACACGGGCTCGAGCCCTGGTCTGGGAGGATCCCACATGCCGCAGAGCAACTAAGCCCATGTGCCACAACTACTGAGCCTGCACTCTAGAGCCTGTGAGCCACAACTACTGAGCCCGCGTGCTGCAACTACTGAAAGCCGCGCTTCTAGAGCCCGTGTTGCACAAGAGAAGCCACCTCAATGAAAAGCCTGCGCACCGCAACAGAGTAGCCCCTGCTCACAGCAACTAGAGAAAGCCTGCATGCAGCAATGAAGACCCAACACAGCCAAAAATAAATAAATTTATTTAAAAAAAAAAAGTCTGATATCTTTAAAAAGACATCTGGTCAGGGAATTCCCTGGCAGTACAGTGGTTATGACTCCATGCTTCCACTTCAGGTGGCCAGGGTTCAATCCCTGGTGGGGGAACTATTGTAAGATCCCACAAGCCTCCAGGCATAGCCAAAAAACAAAAAAAAAAGATATCTGGTCAAAGAGTGTATAGCTTCTGAGGTTCAAGCCCAACTCTACCACCTATTTGTATGGCTTTGGCAATCCTCATGGCTGTGGAACCCAGTTCCTCCCCCATAAAGTGAAAGTATTGGGCAGAATAATTCCTCAGTTGCTAAATTCTGTTTCTATTTTTTTGATGGAAACAATAGTCCAAGATAGCATAGAATTATGGAATGATCCGGAATGGAATAAAAGAAAAATCGAAAGCAAAAATGAAGTAGGAATGAATTTCTGAAATCATGACCTAAAGGCTTTGGTGGGAAAGGAATTCAAAAACCAGTTTCCCACCACAGGTATGTAGCAGAGGTCACCGTTATCTTAAGAGCACTCACAGGGAATTTGAAGTCATTTTAGCCCCACCTCCCTCAGGAAGAAACTGAGCAGAAGAGGAACACGGACTAGAAGGTGAGAAGGTGGAAAATATTATCTTCCATGGAACACTTTGCAAACTCTTAAGTCATTAGGTACATAAAATCAAACCAGGAATAGTGGAGAAATATGAACATTATCATCAAAATCAACATTCTGGTTGCCAAATAAGAGTGAGCAACAAGAAATCTCAAGTTTATGAAGTATGAAACCAATATTGATCTGGGGATGAAATGAGTTGTTACATGTGGAAAACGTTTTGTAAAATATTAAGTTTTCATACAAGATATAAAGCAAGCAAATTTTTTTTATTAAGTATAGTTGGTTTACATAAAGGGAACAATTTTTAATTGAGCTCCTTGAAAGCAACAACCATTTCTTAATCTCCTTTATGTTTGCAGTACTTTGCACAATGCCACACTTTTAGGCACTTCATACATGCTTATCGCTGAATTGTTGAATGAGCAGTCGGTTACCTAGTATCAATTTTCCAGATAATTGGAAGTATCTCTAAGCATCAGGTTTTTGATTAATTATTTTTATGGAAATTTTTTCTATTGTCATTTTCGTAATATCTTTGTTATTCTCAGGGCATATGAAAATCAGTGAGTTTGGAGAAATCTATCAATACTGCATTCTACATGTATGACAGTATATGAAGAAAATAGCAAAAGGCCCTTTAAGAAGAATCTTGGAGGGAGATGAAAGTATCTTAGGTAATTGAGGTGATTTTAAGCACTTATATGCAAAATAACTTTCACTTTTCCAAAGAACTTCAAAGGTAAGTGACAAGGCATTTAATAGTAGCTGCTATAGTAGCAAAAGAAGCATCTTAGCTGATCCATCAAATTGCTGCTACCACACCATACTGTCTAGTTTTTGTTATCATTTCTGGTTATTTTGTTTTATGTGGGGTAAGGTAGGAAAGTGAAGAGGAAGAACAAAATTTGAGTCCTGGCAGAGAATAAGACCAAGCAAACTAAATCCGAAATGATCACTCCTCTGCGAAGAAAGAATCTCTAACTGCCCTACAAACCAGTTTGAGGGCTCGTTAGGAAGTAAAAGAGTAACAGATGACCCTTCCTGCTGGTACAGCTCACATGAAGAGATAATATTTAACATCCAGAAGCTGCTGGAGGGCTGAGGGTGGAGAGCTGAATACACAAACAGCTATGTTTTCCCAGAATAATAGACAAACAGTATATAAACAATATTAAATACCATGCAGGACTGTGCTGAAAATGTAACAGTAGCCACCCACAGTTAAAATGCTTTATCCAATAGTTTGTCAGTGCCTTGAGAATAGAGACCGTGTGTCTCAGTAGCCCAGTTGACCACTACATCTAGCACACAGCAGATACTCAGTACATTAGGAAGGTAGGAAGCCAGGAGGCCCCCAAGCTGTGTGGGAGAGCTACCAGCACATTACAATTCAAAGCCACAGCCAAAAATGTTAGGGGGTCTTGCACCTACTTTCCTGCCTAAGTATACAGCTGCCGGGCATGATCTGATCCTTTTTTCTGACTAGTTCAGTATTGCCATTATAGATACATTATTATCTTCTACCAAAAAAGATGTCTCCCAAGAGTCTTGAGGTGCGTTGTAGTTTGCCTTTTCATTGAATTCCCCCAGATAGCTCTTTCTGACTGTTGCAGTTGCAGTTAACTTTTATCAACCTCAGAGATGGACTTTGGCCAGTGGTATATGTGGGACATATTAACCTTCTAGTCTATTCCAAGAACCGTGTAAGACTTGCTACATAACTTATTTGCTCCAACACTCATGGAATCATAGAATTTCAGAGCTGGGATTGCTCGTCAAGATAATCTCAGCGAAGTGCTTCATTTACAAGTGAGAAAGCAGAGGCTCAGAGAGAGATTGGCCCAAGGTCACAGTGAGGGTTAGTGGCTGAAGTAGCATTAGGATCTGTCAGGATCTGGCTTTCCTGATTTCTTGTTCGATTCCCTTTCTATCGAGCTCTTTGGATTTCACTCAACACTATACAAAACAATAATATTTCACATTTTCATAGTACATCACTGGTTTCAAATCACTGTCACCCAAATTGCTTTATCCTGCCAGTGATGAGAGTGATAATAATTATTGTTATAACTAGCACTTATTGGTAACTTACAACAAACAAGTTACTAAGTGCTTTTACATTATTTTATTAGTCCTCACAATAGTCCTATTACTAGGATACTATTATTTTCACTCTTATAGATCGGGAATGCAGACTTAAGGAAGTTAAGTAACTTTCCCAAGGCCACACAGCTAGGAAATGGAGCAGTTTAGAAGCCTCCTAATTGCCTGATGCCAGAGCCCGGCCACCCACTGTGCCCTCCCTCACAAACGCCCTCTGCAGCAGACAAAGAAGGTATTGTACCGTACATTTTAAAGCCATGCTTTTTTGCTTGTAGTTTTAAGTTTAATTTTATAGGAATTTTACAGTAGTTCAAGCCTAGAAAATAGATGAATTCCCTGAAGAGAAGAATAGAGAGAAAGCAGCCTCCAGGGATGCCAGCAGTTAAGACCCAAGAGCAGGAAGAAAAGTTAACACATAATTAGGAGTACTACCCTATTCCTTATAGCCACAAACTTGAAAATGTATTGATTTCATTTAAATTTAAAGTATAGTGTGTAAGATTAAAACTATGATTATGTAAAGTCGTTTTCACACATCCACATCTACACACACACACACACACACACACATGCGTGCGCGAATAAGATTTTAATGAAACAATGTGCTGACTGGGTTGCAGGTACCAGCAGGCATTTGGGCTAAATTCCTGGCACCCAGATGGACTCAATCGGAAGCAGTGGTGACCTGAACAATGTCTGCCATGGCCTCCAAAACTAATCACCAATATTTGATGCAGGAATCTATTTTCCATCTTAAGCCATCATTATGGAACCAGTTTACAAGTTCCCAAGCAGTCTGACAACTTTATGAAGCCTTTCCAACCCCACCTCCTCCAGAGAGAACAAACCCTTCCCTTCCACATGTTCCCTCCCAAGAATTTTATAAACCTGGATTAGCTCACTAATCTCACTGTTCAGGTGGTATTTATCTGTTTATCCCAACAGCTAAGCTGTGAGCTCTGTGGATGGTTCCGATGATAACATATTGAAGAGAAAATAATTTAGGCCTTGGAATCAGATGTACCTATGCTGGATTCCTGGCTTAGCCACTCAGTCATTGTGACCTTGGGAAAGTTATTTAACCTCTCTGAGCATCCATTTTTTCACCTATAAAACAAGCATAATAATAGCTGTGAGAATTGAACAAGATAAGCCAGTACATTGCAGCCCTCAACAAATGGCAGCTCTTATTATGAAGACAGTCCCTGCCCAGCTAGTGGAGAAAGGCACACAAAAAATACGCTTCTAAGGGAATTCCCTAGCAGTCCAGTGGTTAGGACTCTGCGCTTCCACCCCCGGGGACACGAGTTCTATCCTTGGTCGGGGAGCTAAAATCCCAGAAACCACATGACGTGGCCAAAAAAATATAGGCTTCTAAGATGCCTGTGAAATGTCCTATGATAGGGGGCTGCAAAGGGGGCTGTGAGAGCACAGAGAAGGTCAACCTACCCCACTTGGAGAGCATCATTTCAAGAAAGTCTCCCAGAAGAGGGGTGAAGAAGAATTAGCCAGACAGAGGACACAGCTAAACGTGTCCCAGGCAAAGGAGTGAGTGAGAGAGAACATGACATGCTCAAGGAATTATAGGTGGTCAGTTATGACGGAAGTTACGGTTTGAGTTGGAGAATGGTGAGGGATGAGACTGGAGAAGAAGATGGTGGTGTAGAAAAAGCGTAGGTATTGGAATCAGACAGTGAGGAATCCCAGCTTCACCACTTTCCAGCCAAATATCCTCAACCAAGTGACCTCTTTCTGAGTCTCGCTTTTCCCATTTGTAAAATGATTGTGATTCCATGAACTAGTGTATGTAAAGTGCCTGGCACAGAATGTACATTTTTTTAAATGATAGCAGGAATTATATATCGCTGTTTATCTAGGACGAGCTTAGTGGTTGGCCATTTCGATTGAGTCGATGGAAAGATGAATGAATGGGTAAATTCATTAACTTATTAATATTAGTATTTATTAGACACCATCCTGGTGGCAGACACTGTTCTAGTCACTGGGGATATAGTAGTGAACAAAACAGACAAAAATCCTTGCCCTACTGGGACTTGCAGCTCGTGAACTGAGATGGAAAGGGGGCCACTGGTGTCTGTGAGGGGACAGTCTACTTTATAGCCCATGTGGCTCCAAAGTTATCTGATAAAAAGCTAATAAACTGACAAAGCAAGTTTCCAAGAGGTCTAGATGTGAGTCCCACCTCCTAACAAGGAGGAGGCTCTTGTCCCCTCCCTTAATTGCTTCTCACTTATCAACTCCCAGCTTCCTGTTGTGATCCAGGGGAACTGGTGAGTTGTGTTGTTTGGCAGGAAGAAATGTCAAGGAGGGCTCAATTCATTCTTGGGCTCTAAGTCTAAAGTGGTGGCGAGAGGAAATAGGAAAGCAGCTCACACAAAAAGGCTATGGAGAGGGAGATTTGCCTATCTCAGCAGCCCCATGATAAGTGAGCTCAAATGCCTGTGATGTGTGGAAGTTTTATTTCCATAGCAGGATAATCATATTCACATGTGTATATCTCATGACAAAAAGGGTTCCCCAGGAGATTTCATTTAATTCTCAGAAGGGCTCTACAAGGTAGGAATTAACCCCATTTAATCCCATCCTTTTCCTTTAAATTAACTCCTCCTGTCCTCCTGTATCTAACTACACCCAAGCTTCAATCATAAACAAAACAACAAAAATCTTTGTTCATCTCTCATCCCTCTCTAACCAAAACCCTATTCATCTCCTCCTAACAGCCAAGTCCACTGAACATTAAGAATATGCTTGTTAGATAGAACTGCCATATGATCCAGCAATTCCACTCCTAAATATATACTCAGAAAAAACAAAAACACTAATTGGAAAAGATACATGCACCCCAATGTTCATAGCAGCACTATTTACAATAGCCAACATATGTAAGCAACCCAAGTGTCCATCAACAGATGAATGAATAAAAAAGATGTATGGTGGAATATTACTCAACCATAAAAAGCATGAAATTCTGCCATTTGCAGCACCATGGATGGATCTGGAGAATATTATGTTTAGTGAAATAAGTCAGATAGAGAAAGACAGATACTGTATGATATCACTTATATGTGCAATCTAAAAAGTAAAACAAACCAGTGAATATAGTAAGAAACAGCTTCACAGATAGAGTGAGCAAACTAGCATTGACTGGTGGAGGGAAGGAAGGGAGAAGGGGCACAGTAGGGGGAGGGGATTAAGAGATACAAACTACCATGTATAATATAAATCAGCTACAAGGATTTTTTAAATAACTTTATTAATTTTGGGCTGCGTTGGGTCTTTGTTGCTGTGTGCAGGCTTTCTCTAGTTGCAGTGAGCAGGGGCTGCTCTTCGTTGCGTTGCACGGGCTTCTCATTGCAGTGGCTTCTCTTGTTGCGGAGCACGGGCTCTAGGCGCGCGGGCTTCAGTAGTTGTGGCTCGTGGGCTTAGTTGCTCCGCGGCATGGGGGATCTTCCCGAACCAGGGCTCGAACCCTTGTCCCCTGCATTGGCAGGTGGATTCTTAACCACTGCGCCACCAGGGAAGCCCTACAAGGATATATTTTACAAAGAATTATAGCCATTATCTTGTAGTAACTTTTAATGGAGTATAATCTGTAAAAATACTGAATTACTATGCTGTCTGTCTGAAACCAATATAATATTGTAAATCAACTATTCCTCAATAATAATGATAATAATATAAGGAATATGCTCAGTGACTCCGCTGCTCTCCTTCCATTCACTCTCCACTGTGCTCTTCCCCTAAATGCCGCTGGTCCAATGGATGCTTGCCAGTCAGTCCCCATTGCAGCTGGCCTCTTGCAGCATTTGAAGCCAGTCTCTGCTGGTTCTCCTCCTACTTCTCAGCCCACTCCCCAGTCTTGTTCTTAGATTCCTTTCCTCTGCCACTTCTTTAATGTTGTCAGCCAGGGTTCTTTCTACCATCCTTCTCTCTCTCTCCCTCTCTCTCTCTCTAAGTGAACTCTCTTTTTTCTTCAAAATCCTGCCCAAGCTCCTGATTTGGGAGCCCTTCCCTAACCATAGTCTCACCACTTCTCACCTTCTCATTCTTCTCTCCCACCTCCAAAACATACACAGTCCCCTCCTCTCATTTTCCTGGGAACTCTTCTGCAGCTTTAGTAAAGCACATCCCACATTGTGTTGTGCTGGTGCATGGGTCTGTCTCCGCAGGAGATTACACAAAACTGCAGGGTGGAGCCAGTGACTTCTCTATTTATGAATTCTCGGTGCCTGGCACAGGGCCTGGCACATGGTAGACAATAAGATTCAGAGGCGTTTTGCAAATTCTCAAGAATCAAACAGCTAGGAAGTGAAAAGACAGGACCTCAACCGTAGTCTTCTGGCTTTAAAGGATATAGTCTCTCTGCCTCAGCACAGAAAAGAACCATGTTCCAAGTATTTTACCGTAAGTGCCTCAACCCCAGCAATTTATATGTAACAAGGGGCAAGGTGGCAGGAAGGACTTCCTTTTCCCCACAAACACTGCCCCAGCTACCAGCTGTGGAAGGATTGTTTGGTATTTGTAGCCTTCCTTTTGCAAACTCCAGGATGAGAAGAAGGAAGAAAAAATAAAACCCACCTCCTTTCTCTTCCTCCCAGTGGACAATCACCCCCATCACTTCCCTTTCGAGCCAGGAGGCAGGAAGCCTATCCTAGCTCATGAAATTCCCCACTTGAGAGGAGTAGGGGGTGACTTAATAAGACACTTTATGGCTGGGCCAGCCCTGAGTATGATCACTGCCATCCTGAAGTAATGCTCCCGAGGAAACCTTCAGAAGGTGGTCACAGATATACCTAGGAGGAAAGAAACTTCCTCTTTCCTCAGGAATAAACAAAGTTTCTAGGGAGATGCTCTGAAATCAGACGATGTGTGCATTTGCCAATTACAAGCTCAAGTTCCACCCAAATACACACAATCAAAGGCTTTCCCAAGGCCGTCATTACACACACAGGGCCCTCCTGCTGTTTGGGCAGCATTTTAGCACTGCAGTGAAGCAAGATAAATGTCATCAAAGCAGCAAGGTAAAGACGGACCCATCCAGCAATGCCTTTTCCAGACCTGATGACTCACTTTGTCTTGTCTTTTATAATGTCGCAGTCTGAGAGGGGAAGAAGGAAATGAAGAGGAAAAGAGTGGGCTGTGTTGTAGATGTAATTTGTTTCCCCTTTTCAGACAGCTTTTTAATGAGCTTTCTCATCAAGGGCTCTGTGAGCCTATGCTTAAAGTTTTCCGGACAAGCAAATGAGCAGGACTGAAATCAGACGGCATCAGGCCAGCACCTCATGTTTTGTTTTAAAGATATAGTAAGGGGGTGGGGTAGTATGAAAGAAAACATTGCTATTTGTGAGAAGAGAGATTTGATAACTCTTTTTTTTTTTTTTTTTTTGCGTGCACGGGCCTCTCACTGTTGTGGCCTCTCCCGTTGTGGAGCACAGGCTCCGGACACACAGGCTCAGTGGCCATGGCTCACGGGACCAGCCGCTCCGCGGCACGTGGGATCTTCCCGGACCGGGGCACGAACCCGTGTCCCCTGCATCGGCAGGCGGACTCTCAACCACTGCGCCACCAGGGAAGCCTTGATAACTCTTTAGTCCAAGATAATTTGGAAATGAATGTTGTGGTTTTCCCCACTCCCCATGAAAATTCTAATGTTCAGCAATTATTAGAATACTAGTGTGTATCTGTGATGCATTTCTCTGTTCAGTCGGTTCCCATGGAGAGAAGTAACTGTCCTGTGCTATCCTAACCCTGGGTTCATATTTCTGATAAGGTACTCATCACATTGCGTCAGAGATAATGTACCCTCTAGGCTTTGATCCCGCATGGCGTAGGCACTCAACCTCACCTAGCCTCCTTTATATTTCCATGGTCCAACACAGTGTCCAGACACATAGACACTCAATAAATGTGATTTTACCATTTAAGTGAATTCATTAGGTGCTGTTAGTACATGAAAAAGTACATAAACTAATTAGACCTAAGTACTAGACTGAAAATCAGAGTAATTTATCACCTTGCAAGGTTCAACAAACATTTTAATGTGCTAACAGCCCCTAATTAAAGCAGCAGCCTTCAACTGAAATTTTCAAGAGGACAGAAAAAAAGTACAGTCAGCCCTCTGTATCCATGGGTTCCGCATCTCCAGATATGGAGGCAGACTGTACCACACCAGTTTATATAAGGGCCATGAGCATCCGTGGATTTTGGTATCCACTGGGGGTGCTGGAACCAATTCTCCCCTCTCCCACTCCCCCAGGATACCAAGGGATGACTGTACTGATAGGGATTCAGAGATACAATTTTTTATAACTGATGGATGTTATTTGGTTTCTGAGTAGGAATTAGCTCCTTCACAATAGAGAAAATGATGTGGGTTTTGCTCTGTTTATCTTTCTAGTGAGTTTGCTTAACAGAGCATAAGTATAGAATGCAGGAAAGCAGTTTCTAGCTGTTGCCTATGCTTGAACTAGTTGTCCTGTAATCCTTCCCTCTGCTTGTATGGCATAAGGCATGCCTCACTTGTGGTGATTCCAGGTACCTCCAGAGATGATATACTGATATACATGAACAGTCTGACACAGTGTTGGCCACAGAGTGTGTGTTCAATAAAAAAACAGTCACCCATTGCTGGGAAGGGCAAAAAAGAGGAGAGGGGCTACCCTCCATTAGATTGGAGAATAGACATCAAGGTAACACAATCCTCCCTAAAACATTTTCTCAGTGGTCTAGCTAAAAATGCTGCTGACTGCTTTTGTGTTTCCTGGACTGCATTTCATACCAGAGGTCTAGGCTATCTCTGTGTCTCCCTCTTTCTCACTCATGTCCATACTTGAATAATCAGCAAGGAGTCAGTGATCCATCCCTACAAGCAGAAGAATGAGACTGGGTGTTCTCAGACTACATATCTGGAACATTTTCTTTGATGGGCATCACAGTCGGTATTTCACAAAGTATGATCCGTGGACTGTGCATCAGATGCCTGAAGGTGCTGATTAGAAGGATTGGTCTCCCAGCTAGCGTGGCATCCTGGCATCTGTCATTTTATTAGGCTCCCCCATGGATTCTGCTTCCTGCAGAAGTTCAAGAGCATCTGGCCTTGGCTTCTGACGTAGCAGCACCTTGGATCACTAGAGGGCACCCTGGAACAACATTTTCCCCAGGCTTCAGGCTTTCTGCCAACCGACCAGGGCTGTGGCGCCCTCATACTTCTGGGCTACAGTTTCCAGGCCCATCCTGGAACCACAGTTTCCTTTAAGAAACAATCCATTGCCACATCACCAAATATATCTACCATGTATTTCCGCCATGGCGCTGTAATAAATTCATTTCTAAAGAAAAAATTAGACTTTAAGTCATCCTTGTGTATATTCATTAAACACAAATTGTGAACATTAGGTATTAAAAGGATTGATAAAAGAAGTCATATTTCCTACTCTCAAGAAAAATGTGGGAAAGATAAGGCATAAATACGAAATCATTTGAAAATAATTAAATAATGGTAAATTAACTTTCAAATTAATAAAAAAGAGAATAAATTACTAAATGTCACACAAACAGATGCCAGTATATGCACAAACAAGGAACTCCACCGGTGGCCCTGAGTTGACTGGGAAAACTGCGCACCGGGATCCCTGGGAAGGCATCATGGAAGAGGAGAAGGGGGGTCCAGGGTGGCCCAAGTACAACACATGTCGTTTGAATTCAGAGCTCTTCCTCGTGTCTCAGCAGACAAATAAACAGGCAAACACAAATCTGGGAAGGACCACTGGGACTTCTTTTGTCATGTTGGCATAATGCCCATTTATTCAACGAATCCCTGTGGGGCACTACCACGTGCCAGGCATTGGCCGTGCACTGGGGAGAAAGCAGTGGGCAAGACAGACACCTTAGTGCTGCCCTCGGGTGTTTACCATCCAGCAGGGAGACGAATGAACGCGTAATTACAAAGTAGTGTGTAAGTGATAGGCTTAGTAGGAGGCTTGTGGGAGCTCATAGGGGAGAAACCTAACTCCAAGTCGTGGTGGTGAAGGAAGGCTTCCTGGGATAGAAATGTTCAATGAAAGAACTTAAAGGATGAATTAGGAGCAGCAACAAAAGGATGTTTGAAAGTTGGGGAAGAGAAGAAGCAGATATTTGAGGAACCGAAAGAAATTCAGTAGAGAATTCAACTGGGGGAGTTGGGAAGAGAGGGAGGGCAAGGGAAATGTGCTAAACAGTGTTGGGGGAGCAGTGCAAGCCGAGGCCAGAGAGTGAGGAGCCTTGTAAACCTTAATGGGGATATGTGGACATTATCCTAAGGGTACTGGGGAGCCATTGAAGGATTATGAGCAGGGGTAGTGCCACGATCAGATCTGCATTTTAGGAGGCTCTGCCCGTGCGAGGGCCACTGTTAATAAGCCAGTAAAGAATCAGTCTCTCCCTTTAACTGGATCTCTCCAATTTCCTTCCTCCATCCCCAGTCACCAGCTCCCCAGGAAACCCTTTAAAAGCAGAGGTCTCTTTAAGGTCAGCTTCACAGGCCAGATAGCAGAGGAGACAAGAACAGCCCAAGAGGTGTGATTGTCACAAGCTGGACTGCTCTTCTCGGTGTACCCTGTGGTCCTCACAAAAGGTAATCTCCGGCAAAGTAGACAGGCAGGCAGGGCCACGCTGGATTGAAAGGGGGAGTGGTCTGAACCCCATTTCCTTGGCTGGACACCTTAAGCAACACCCTTGAACTGGTTAAAGGCAGTACAGAGGAAAAACAACAAACTTGTGAATGGTGTAGAAAATTTATGCAAAATGTACAAAGGCCTTATCTACCTAGGCAACTGCTGTTTTATTATGCTTATTACTGACTTAGGACTTTGGCTTGACCTGCACATCAAAACTCTTAATCAGGCCTCTCATCCTTATCTGCATGGTAGCCAAGAGGCAGGTGGTGGCAGTAAACCGTAATGACTAGAAGCAGCATAACACTGATGCAGCTGATTGAACTTTCCAGTTAAAGTCCAGTGCCTTGGTTGTTTGCCTACAGAATAATGAGCTTTGTTTCTGTTTTTGTTTTTTTAACCAGCCACTCAGGTCCCTCCCACAGCATCCTGCACTATATCCTTATTTCCTAAAATGGAGGTTGTACGGGGAACAGGCCTTCGAGTAATACAGGTTCCTCAATTCCAGCCTCTGTGACAGGGAGGCCTCATGCTCAGTTTCCTTTCCTTCAGAGTAAGGAAGAGTCTGTGTGCAGGGCCTGGAGCCTCTGGGCACAAAAATAGACTATCTGAGCGTTTGGATTTTCCTTTCCTGACAGTGAACTTACTCAGGAAGAGGCACTTAAACAAGACTTTTTTTTTCCTCTGTGTTTTTTCAAAAAACACATGTAATGGGGGAGCAAAATTGTTATGGAGAGAAGACTTTTCAGCCCCCTCTTCTTTGTTCCCTAAACAGGCTCAGGTGAAGCAGTCCTTTTGCCCTTAATTGCCTTTTCTGCCTGCACTCCCCACCTCCAGCCCACTCCCATCCCCCATCCCCACCCCCAGCAATCTTCCAGACCCCTTTGCTCAGCACCCACCAAGTCCTAAAAACCCCACCATCTCTTCCGTTGTTAGGCTTGTAACTGAGACTTCCCACACAGTGATATGAAGAGACATATGATTCAAGCATCCCCGTTTCAGAAATATTATTATAGTCGCAGGAAAAAAATAGGGGCCTGCTCCATGTCTGTCACCTGAAATAAACTCCTAGTTCCTTCCCTACTGCTCCCCAGATGCTCAGTTCTGAAGATGATTCCAGCTGATTTTGCCAGCCACCCGCAAGACTCCTAACCCCAGCTAGTGGCTGAGGGAGAGGGAAAAGAAAAAGGGGGCCTCTGAAGTCAGCCACCTCAGGGTATGTGAAACACATGCTTGTCACGTGGAGAAAAATGTGCCAGGTAACCTCTAAGACTCCCTTGGGAATCCAAAGTTTGTGTCTCTTTGCAGAGCCCAGAACAGCCTGTCTGTTCTCCTCTCCCTGTTGTGTGCCTGGCGCTTCCCCAATGAGATATCTCCTGGAAAAGCTTTTCCTCTGAGGGGTGGGGAGCTTTTGTTCTCTGGGAAATATGGTACAGCTAATTAAGAGCATTGTCCAGGGAGGGGGAAGGTTTCAGAGACTGTTTCCACCAGGGGTGAGTGCCACTGCCTCTGATCGCTGTCATGTTCCTCTTGATCTCTCTGCCCCGCTGGGCTAACCATTTTGGGCGGAGATTGTGATAATGCCCAATAAAATAAAAATAGATATGTGAAGTGAAATCTCCCTCTCTCTCTTTTTAAAAAAACATTTTCTCTGCAATGAATTGAGTTTCTATTACTAACTCATTTCAGAGCGGGACTCTCTGACAGTATGGTTTTTGACCCCTACCCATCTGGTAGAAGCTGGAGGTCCCAGGACTAAAGCCACATTCTGTCTCACCCCGTTTCCTACATAATAACACATAACACGCAAACATGCAGCTAAAGTAAAATTTCTAGCAACGATTTTGATTTAGCTGTTGGTTGTCAGTGTAGAAGTAGTTCGACAGCTCTTAGTTCTTGATTTGAAAAACAAGAGTAGCATATTTCATGGCATTTATAGCAACAGCACCACAAAGGTCTCAATATCTCCTATAAGCTGTGATTGTCCCCATAGTGGCAAACCCAATTAGAATGGAACTTTGTGGAGGCAGCATTCTGCACTTACCTAGTTTGCTCTCTCTGGATCCTAGAATTTGTATTCCTTAAATGTTACAAATATTTATCGAGCGTTTACTATGTGCTCAGTGTTCTGGGGGCCTGTAATACATTAGGAAACAAAACAAGTACAAATTCTGGCCCTGTAGGGCTTATATTCTAGCCAGGGAAGATCAACAATAAACAAAACATAGTAAATAGATTATATATAGAAAGGTGATACGTTCTTTGGGGAAGAAAAGGAAAAGTAGATCAGAGTAAGAGCAACCAGGAGAGCTGGGGTAAAGGAAATGAGCTGGTCAGAGTAGCCATGAGGAGGTCATTGAGAAGGTGGCACTTGAACAAGGACTTGGTGGAGTTGTCCATGTGGATGCCTCTGGAGGACAGCTTTTCAGAAAGAGAGAAGAACCGATGCAAGGGACCTGAGATGAGAATGTGCCTGGAGCAGCAAGGAGGCTACTGTGACTAGAGTAGCAGAGTACAGGAGGAGAGGGCAGACAGGTGGCAGGTTCTAGGTCAGCAGAGCCCTGAGTGCCAAGGTCAGAACTTTACCTTTTACTCTGAGTGAAAGAGGGAGCTACAGGAGGTTTGGGAGCAAAGGAATGAAATGATTAGACTTAAAATTTTAACAGAATCACCCTAGCTGCTTGGTAGAAAAAAGACTGTGTTAGGGTATCAGTAAAAGTGATGAATCCTAGATATATGAACACATTTTTTTTTTCCTGGATGTATTTTGAAAGCAGACAAAGCCAACAAGATTTGCTGATAGATTGGATGTGAGGTGTGACAATAAAAGTTAAGGATGATGCCAAGGCTCTTGGCCTAAGCAAATGGAAGGAAGAAATAAGCATCACCTGAGAAAGGAAAGGCTACACCAGGGTCACCTGGGGTCCATTTGATCCGAGTAACTTTTTCTGCGTTCTTATCCAAGTGTGCAAATCAGAATCACGTGGTGGCAAGTTTGCCGATTTCACTTGCCCAAGCACCTCTGAGATTCTGCTTTAGTAGATCTGGAGTGGGGCTCAAACATATGTTCGATGTACACTTTAGGTTGAGGACCACAGAATTGTAAAATAATATTTGGTGGGTTTTTCTGTTTAAAATTCTGGACTTTATAATGAAACAAATGAAAGGATTTATAGAAATTCTCCCACTCTCTGGGATGAACTACAGGTCCTCCTTTCCAAATTTATTTCGAATGAACTACGTCTAGCTTACAAAACAGTTAAAGCTTAAGCATACAGAAATGATAAATGATATAAAATGAAGCTGTGAGGTTAAATTTCAATCTTTTTTACTAGAAAATTGGTTATGAGATAGTTCTATCCTGAGTCTGTTTAGGTTCCTTTGATGCTTTTCTAGTGTGGGCTAAACATCAAGCCAATTGCCATCCCTCCGGCAACAAACAAGAAGATGGAACTCCCTGGTAGTCCAGTGGTTAGGACTCCGTGCTTTCACTGCTGTGGGCCCGGGTTTGATTCCTAGTCGGGGAACTAAGATCCTGCAAGCCCCGCAGTGTGGCCAAAAGAAATAAAAAATTAAAAATAAAAAAAACAAGACGACAAGGAGAGTATCTCTGGGGAAGTTTGGAGGATGGTTAAAAAGTGGCACGATGGTATCCTCAACACAGACACTATACGTAAACATTAATCTAAAGGTAAAGGCTACAGATCCAGATTTTAAAAAACTGAGACTCGAGGAGGCCAAGTTCACTTGGTTACACGCAACTAACAATCCAGTGATAGGACTGGGCTTCAAAGCTACGAATCAAAGGCCCGAGTTGCTGGTTCCCAGGGTTGTCAGCACTTCCTTGTCACGATTGGTTCACCAAGAATTGGAATCCTTCAGTGAAAGGAAAAGTTGCATAATGAAGCAGTATTCAGTGGGAACCTTCTATTCAGTCTGATTCCCAGCCGGATCATTCTTTTATCCTCGATCATTTTCTCCAACTATTTATTTCTGTGCAGTGATGGTGGGAACATTGACAACAAAATGGCACCTTCTTCCTCAATTTTGCTGCTCCCTGTGTGGATGACTCACACCTGCTGACAGGAACGAGCCTCAGCTTCTTCATTCCCTGAGGAGCTGGAGGTGGATTTTAACTTGGCCTTGCCCTCCCTGTCGCCATGAAGACTGTCAGCTTAGTTCCGATTTAAAAACAAAAACAGAAAGAAACAAAGCAACTCCACAAACCTTTATTACTCAGCAGGTCACTAGAGGCAGAGGGAGAGCAGCTCAACTCTCCAGGCTCGCGTGGAGGGCCCAGTGCTGGCAGCTGAAAAGCCAGCTTTTGACTTGTAAAACAGTAGCTAAATTGGCGGCAGAGGCCCTTAAGCAGGGAGGACCGAGGGCCCTTCTTTTTGTGTTCAACCATTACGCTAAAAATATTCTTTTTTACTGGGTGGAATATCCTCTTGATGACTTTTATTTGGGGGACACAAAGTCCTGGTCTTGTTGAAATCAAGCATTTATTTGACCTGAAAAGTAATGCTCACGTCCAATGATAGTATAGAGCAAATGAACGTAATGTGCTGTTCTTATTACCAATAGGCTATGATTGTGAGTTGCTGCTTCCTTTACCCAGTAAGGACCATAGGCTGGCCCTTTCTTAGGCTTTTCCCCACCCCAGACATTCTGGAGGACAGACATTTGCACGACGGCTGGTCCAAGAATAAGGATTGTTCAGAGAGCAAATGTGAGTAGTTACATGTGATTTAAACCCCTAACCTTATTTTCCTTACCACCTTGCTCTATGACACCAAGACAGAGACCCTTTGGCATAGGGATCTATGGAATCTATTTAAATGTAGCCAATCTTGGGAAATAACTTTCTCTGGAAGCAGGGCTCAGGTTACTTTCCCACTGTGTGGGAATATTTGACCTTTACTTGCACACTCATTAAATGGCTAGTGATTGAGCATTTTTGCCTCTCTCCTGGAGTTGCTTTGGGATATTGGGAAAGGGGGCACAATTCAAGAGCAAATTGCTCTGACTAATATTGTATTTATAGTTCAGTCTATCAAGGTCATTTCCCTAGATGCCCGCCTTCCTTTATGAAGACAGAAATACTGTGTCAGTGTCTCTATCCCTAGAAGAGGCAGGAGGCCAGTGAGGAAGGCAAACAGTAATAAGAGTGGGATGCACATGTATTTATATACATATGTATACACACATACACGTATTTGGCAATTTGGTGCCATGCATACGTCTGGTCCAGCTTTTTCTCCTACTCTGAAACTTCTCTTAGGCCACCTTAGTTCCCTCTTCGACTGTTTCTTTGGAAACAAACCCACCTCTGTTAAATAATTTTATTCTGCTTCTATCTCTCCCCTGATCAAACTAAGCATCTGGTGGCACTACTTTTGTTATTAAAAACTGACTTTTAAATAACAAAAGTCTGTGAAGTCTGAACTAAGTTCTAGCTTCTATGGCTCTGGGAGGGAAAGCACCCTCAGAACACAGCCCTTTCCTTGAGCTGGATGAGTGAGATTACAGGTCTGTGACACTGGCAGAATGGAAGGCCCAGTAGTCTTAAATTACTGGAAAACAAGTTAAAACAGTTACCTTAATGTTTCCTTGCTTTTAACAGTCACATTTATGTAAAGAAGACATTACCTCAGGGTCAGTCATGACACCTTCAAGAACCTTGAGGTGTCCCGTTTGATTCAGACCTCCCTCCTCTAGAGAGTATAATTCCCTGAGCACTTGGGTAGAAATAGAATGACCTCATTTCCAAAAAGCTCCAGGTGACCAGCGACCATACTGGTGTAATTTGTATGCATGGTGCTTAGCTTATTTATTATTCACTTTTGGGTTAACATTTTAGATACAAACGAGTTTAGATACAAACATTTCCTTCATTTATTCGTTTCATAAATATTTAGTGAGTAGCTCTATGGAAGTAAATGATACAGTACCTGCCTTCAAAAGTAATAACAGCCCTCTTTTGAATGCTTGCTATGTGCCAGGCGCCATTCAAAATGCTTTACTTAGCTTTTTTCATTTAATCTTAACAACAGTTCTATGAGATGAGTACTTTGTCATCTCCATTTTGCAGATGACAAAACTAAGGCACAGATTAGCAAGTCATCTAATGTCACAAAATTAGGACATCACAGAGTTTGATTTTGAATCCAGGCAATCTTGCTCCAGAGCCCGAATTCTTAACCAGTGTGCTTGATTGTCATGGTCTCAAGTGCCTTGGGTCTAAAGAGAGAAAACAGACAAATGTTCTATGATTGAAGGAAGTGTAGGAAATCAGACAGTATTTAAAAGATATATTGACTCAAGCTACCCATCACGATGACACACATTTTTCGCCAAATTCCCTGCTTTGCTTGAGACTCAAAAGCATGCCTGGGAGAGTACTTCAGCCTAATCCACAATAGGTAGAAACATGCAGGCATATAAATTAGTGGAAGAGAAATGATGTTGCAGAAGAGGCATTAGTTAGATTGAGACTAAGGACAATCTGCTAGCAGAGAGACCAGTGTCAGTTCATTGAGGCCAGAGAGAAGATTGTATGGGGGTAGAGGGGACAAAGGAGAGCTTGGTGACAGACGGCCAGGTCACAAGAGGCCACACATGCCATGCCAAGAAGTTAGGGTTTTATCTTGAAAATTTTGCACTTAGAAAGATCACCCTGGCTGCAAGATGGAGAATGGATTTGAGAAGGACAAGATTGGATGCAAGCAGACCAGTCAGGAGATGCTGGCAGTAATCCTGGTTAGAGGGGGTGGGGGCTTGGCTTAGTCAGTGGTAGAGGAAATGAAAATAAGTGAGTGGATTCCAGAGATAGTTAAAGGTATGACCATCAGATGTGACTGAAAATGGGGTACAGATTGAGAAATGAAAAGGACCCTACACAGAACTCCAAGAGAAAGGGATGACCAATGGAAGAGGAGCTTAAAAGAAGTACAGCCAGAGAGGTACAAAGACAGTCCAGCCAAGCAAAGAAAGCAGTTCAAGAGATGATGAACAACAGTATCAAACACTGAGGGGGGAGGAAATAAATGGAGTGAGCAGTGTCCCTAGGATTTTGCAATAAGGAGGTCACTGGTGTCCTTGATGATAGAGGCAGAGAAAAACGTTGATAGCATGAGCTGAGATGTGGTGAGGGTGAGGAGTGTGTGGGAGGTAAAGAACTAGTGACACCAAGTGTAGACAATTCCTTAAGACATGTGGCTGAGAAGGGGAAGAGAGAAAAAACAGAGGCCATAGGAGGGTGCTTTTTTTTTTTTTTTTTTTGATTGATTAAACTGGGACAACCATTTGAAAATATGGATGAAAGGATTTTGTTGGGAGGGAAAGGTGGGCAGTGAAGAGAGGAGGAGAAAACAATACATCCCTGAGAAAGTGGGAGGGTTTGGGATCCAAAGGATGGGTAGGGGCTTTAACCGCAGAGAAGAGGAAGAGGACTTCCATCGTAACCAAGTAGAAGGCGGATGGGGTATGTCTGGTGGGAGCCAGGCTGCAGGATTTGGGTAGGAATCTGAGGTGCCTATCTAGGGTGGCTTGTACTTTCCCTATCCGTGGGTGTTGAGTCACTTGCTGAGAGTGAAGGGGAAGTGACATGTGTGGGTGGGAAGGATGGCTGCAGATTTGCGGAGAGAGAAGAACATGTGACGGTCGCTTTGGAGCATGGAAGGGAACATATTACGAGGGTCCCAGATGGGTCCGGAGTGACGTTGAAGAACCTCCCCCACTGTGATGTCTGCTTTTAGCCAAATTCCCTGCTTTGTATGAGACCCAGGAGCTTGCCTGGGAAAGTGTTTTATCCTACTCCACAAACAAGTTTGAAACATAGGTGGATATGTCAGCTACTTGACTGGACTTAGAATAAATAAATATTTCTTGGAATTAATATTCATTAATGATTCATTTTAGGTCTGTATTTTACTGTGTATATGCAGACTCCACAAATCGCATCTTTTCATTAGATTCTAATATCACAACATTGGAATAATTGATATAAGGAGGTGATATTGCCTGATAGTTAAAAGCACAGGCTCTGGAGTCAGTCAAACTTGAGGTTCAATCCTGATTAGGTTACCTACCAGCTACATGACCTAAAGCAAGATAACTTTTTGTCTGTAAAATGGGGATAATAAGAACATTTGTCTCATAGGGTTTTTAAAGGAGATAATGCATTTGGTGGAATAATATTTTTAATATATTAACTTTTAAGTTATTAGCAAAATCTCTTCCTGGAACTGTTCCTTGTGGTCTACTCCTTGAAGTACAGTGGGGGAGAGAGGACAAGAGAAAAAAGGAGAAAAAAGTATCTGCCTAATTGGGGAGCCCCAAAACCCATTAAGAAGATTATGTCAGGTAATCAATACATCTGAAGCCAATAGCAAGAGAAAGGTTGTGTCACCCAATCAAAAAGTGGGCAGAAGACCTAAACAGACATTTCTCCAAAGAAGACATACAGATGGCCAAGAAGCACATGCAAAGCTGCTCAACATCACTAATTATTAGAGAAATGCAAATCAAAACTACAATGAGGTATCACCTCACACCAGTCAGAATGGGCATCATCACAAAATCTACAAACAATAAATGCTGGACAGGGTGTGGAGAAAAGGGAACCCTTTTGCACTGTTGGTGGGAATGTAAATTGATAGAGCCACTATGGAGAACAGTATGGAGGTTCCTTAAAAAACTACAAATAGAACTACATATGACCCAGCAATCCCACTACTGGGCATATACCCAGAGAAAACCATAATTCAAATAGACACATGCACTCCAATGTTCATTGCAGCACTATTTACAATAGCCAGGTCATGGAAGCAACCTAAATGCCCATCAACAGGTGAATGGATAAAGATGTGGTCCATATATACAATGGAATATAACTCAGCCATTAAAAGGGACAAAATTGGGTCATTTGTAGAGGTGTGGATGGACCTAGAGACTGTCATGCAGAGTGAAGTAAGTCAGAAAGAGAAAAACAAATATCGTATATTATCGCATATATGTGGCATCTAGAAAAATGGTACAGATGAACCAGTTTGCAGGGCAGAAATAGAGTCACAGATGTAGAGAACAAACGTATGGACACCAAGGGGGGAAAATGGGGTGGGTGGTGGTGGGGGGGGATGCATTGGGAGATTGGGATTGACATATATACATATATTAAAAAAAAAACATTATGGCAGGCTGGTAAAGGCTAACCAAATAACCTCATCAAGGGAAAATCTACAGCCTTCATCTGGGTAAAAGCAATCAATTGAAACAGTTGCCCTGACAGAGAGATTAATTTTGCTTTTCCAAAAGTATGTTGTGAGCAACCATACTTCCAGGAGATGCTTCCCAAAGGAAGAGCCCTGGGGAAAACTAATTATGGGAAACGCTATATGTTAAATGTATCTTATGATCATTCACAATACATATTAGCATAATAAAAGTTTGTAGTAAAGAAAAAAAAGAGAAGGGTTGTCTCTGGGCAATTGATTTTCCCTGAAGAGTAGAAAAGATTCCCTCCGTCCTGGAGAGAAAGAAAAGGAGCTGAGGGAGTTTCCTCGTGGTCCAGTGGTTAGGATTCGGCGCTTTCACTGCCGTGCCCCTAGTGGGGCATCTTAGTTCCCCGCAAGCAAGCCATGTGGAGTGGCCAATAAAGAAAAGGAGCTGAAAGAGAAGGGTGTGTGTGTGTGTGTGTACGGGGAGGAGGGTGTCACTGGAGAGAAGTCAAGACTTACCAGAACCAAGCCCATAGGAATGAGGGATAACTCAGCAAGCTCTCTATTGCTGGACGCTCTGCCAGTTATCCATCGTTCTGTAACAATTTACCCCCACACTTAGCAGTCAAAGGAAACAAGCAAACATTGCGGATTATTCCGCAGTTTCTGAGTGTTAGGAATCTGGGAGTGGCTTAGCTCAGTGGTTCTCGCTCAGGGTCTCTCACACGATTGCAGTGAAGCCATTGGCTGGGCTGCCATCATCTGAACTTAAATGGAGCTGGAGAATCTACTTTCAAGCCCACTTACATGGCTGTTAGCATGAAGCCTCAATTTCTCACCATGTGAGCCTTTCCATCAGGATGCTCAAGACACAGCAGCTGGCTTCACCCAGGATAAGTGATCTGAAAGAGAGAAGAGAGAGACCAAGACAGAAGCCACAGGGACTTCCCGGTGGTCCAGTGGGTAAGACTCCGAGATCCCAATGCAGGGGGCCCAGGCTGGATCCCTGGTGGGAGAACTAGATCCCTCATGTGTGACACAGCTAAGGAGCCCATATGCCACAACTAAGAAACCTGCATGCTGCAATGAAGGAGAGCCTGCGTGCCGCAACTAAGACCCGGGCACAGCCAAAAAAAAAAAAAGAAAGAAAGAAACATACAGAAGCCACACTGTCTTAATCTTGGATGTGTCATCTAGGATCACTTCTGGCCTATTACATAGATCTACCCTGTTACAATGTGGGAGAGAACTGTACGAGAACGTGACTACTAAAGGTGAGGGCCATTGGGGGTTATTTCAGAGCCTGGCTATCAGAGACACTGTGAGGCATTTGTTAGAACATCCAGGCATGAGTGGGAGCAGACCATGACTTCCCTGGAATTGTGATCAGCATTTATGGCTCTGCCAGCTCAACTTCCTTTTGGCATCATTTGAGGACTTTACTTCCACAGCAGACTTCCCCTTATTTTACAGGGCCTTCCAGCAGGGGTGATGGCCACCATGTTCGGAGACTGGCTCCTTCCTGCTTACCCTGTGTGTGTGACCCCCACCTTGCCGTGAGCCCCAAAGCAGGAGGCCTGGATTTATTCATGGGTGCGTGTACTCAGGAAACCCCCTCACTCCCCAGGATTGTAGTTAAACATACTGCAACTTCGTAATAACAGCTAATCTTACTACATGTTTATCAGACACTATGGAGTCTTTCTGATGAGGAAATTAAGGCCAGAGAGATTAAGTAACTTGGTGAAGGTAATAGCTAACAGGTGGTGAAACCAAGATTTGAACCCTCTAAACCTGGTTCTAAATCCGTGATCTCAATCTCTGGTTCTATATATTCAGCACAGAGCCCAGCGTTAGTAAGTAATCAATAAATGTTGGTTATAATTATTAATTTTTCTCATTGGAGTAAAAGGTAAATTTCTACATTCAAGAAGCTGAAATATCACTCAGCCATAAAAAAGAACAAAATAATGCCATTTGCAGCAACATGGATGGACCCAGAGACTGTCATATTGAGTGAAGTAAGTCAGACAGAGAAAGACAAATATCATGATATTGCTTACATGTGGAATCTAAAAAAAGGGTACAAATGAACTTATTTACAAAACAGAAGTGGAGTCACAGATGTAGAAAACAAACTTATGGTTACCACAAGGTAAGGGGGGAAGGGATAAATTGGGAGCTTGGGATTGACATATACACACTACTATATATAAAATAAATAACTAATAAGGACCTACTGTGTAGCACAGGGAACTCTACTCATGCTCTGCAATAGCCTATATGGGAATAAAGTCTAAAAAAAGAGTGGATATATGTATATGTATAACTGATTCACTTTGTTGTACACCTGAAACTAACACGACATTGTAAATCAACTATACTCCAATAAAAATATTTTTTAAAAATCAAAAAAGGGCTTCCCTGGTGGCGCAGTGGTTGAGAGTCCGCCTGCCGATGCAGAGAACGCGGGTTCGTGCCCTGGTCCGGGAGGATCCCACATGCCGCGGAGCGGCTGGGTCCGTGGGCCATGGCCGCTGAGGCTGCGCGTCCAGAGCCTGTGCTCCACAACGGGAGAGGCCACAACAGTGAGAGGCTGTGTACCGAAAAAAAATAAAAGAAAGAAAGAAAGAAGCTAAAGAATTGGAGTAGTCATTTTAAAAGGTAAACTGTATGTTTTTGTTAATTTGTTACTCTCATTGACAACCCAACAAAGCTTATACAAAGTCATATTTACCAAATAGCCATTTAAAAAAAATAAGTTTATTTATTTATTTTTGGCTGCATTGGGTCTTTGCTGCTGCGTGCCGGCAGCTTTCTGTAGTGGCGGCGAGCAGGGGTTGCTCTTTGTTGTGGTGTGCAGGCTTCTCACTGCGGTGGCTTCTCTTGTGGCAGAGCATGGGCTCTAGGCTCACGGGCTTCCGTAGCTGTGGCACACGGGCTCAGTAGTTGTGGTTCGTGGACTCTAGAGCACAGGCTCAGTGGTTGTGGTGCACGGGCTTAGTTGCTCTGCAGCATGTGGGATCTTCCCGGACCAGGGATCGAACCCGTGTCCCCTGCATTGGCAGGTGGATACTTAACCACTGTGCCACTAGGGAAGTCCCCCAAATAGCCGTTTTAATTGAAGTGCACGCTGAATTGCTCAGTGGTGGATCTAGATTGGCTATGACTACCATGTGTTTTACCTTCTGTTTATACAGTTTTAATAACCCAAAGTCATTCTTTCAAACATGAATGTCAAGAGGCGCCAGTTCTTCTCTTGACTCAACTGTAATCCACACTGCTACCTTCCTTGAGGGGACTGGAAGGAATGTGGATTCTTCCAGGTTTGAATTTGGCCTCCAACACCAGAGCTGTGTGACCTTGGGCAAGGTACTTAACTGTTGTTGAGCTGCTGTAAAATGGGACTGTTGGGAGGATTAAATGAGATAAGATATGTAAAACACTTAGCACAGTGCTTATCACAGAACAGGCTATCCACAGTTAAATGCCATATTCCCTTTCCTTCTCCCAGTAGAGTTTAATTACTCTAGTTGTTGTAGTCCCAGGTCATTCTGATTATGCCAGTTTATCAGATGATATTCAACTGCATGAGTGCCTAGTGACATCTCTATTTTTGTATTTTGTTTAGAGACAAGTCTAATCTCTCCCAACATATTCCCTGAGAGCAGAGGCTATTTCTTATTCATATTTATATTTTTGTTCCCTGTAGTGCCTAGCAAAATGACTGGCACATAGTATAGAATTTAATACGTATCTGCTGACCTAAACTGAAATCAGAGTGTTTGGAAAGGAGTGAAACTAAAACACTAAGAAATGCTTGCAATCGGGCTTCCCTGGTGGTGCAGTGGTTGAGAATCTGCCTGCTAATGCAGAGAACACGGGTTCAAGCCCTGGCCTGGGAAGGTCCCACACGCCGCAGGGCAACTAGGCCCGTGAGCCACACTACTGAGCCTGCGCATCTGGATCTTGTGCTCCGTCAACAAGAGAGGCCGCGACAGCGAGAGGCCCACGCACCGCGATGAAGCGTGGCCCCCACTCGCCTCAACTAGAGAAAGCCCTCGCACAGAAACGAAGACGCAACACAGCCATAAATAAAATTTTTTAAAAAAAGAAAGAAAATAAACTTGTTTAAAAAAAAAAACAGAAATGCTTAGCAATAAAAGACAAAGTAGGGCTTCCCTGGTGGCGCAGTGGTTGAGAGTCCGCCTGCCGATGCAGGGGACACGGGTTCCTGCCCCAGTCTGGGAAGGTCCCACATGCCGCAGAGAGGCTGGGCCCGTGAGCCATGGTCGCTGAGCCTGCGAGTCCGGAGCCTGTGCTCCGCAACGGGAGAGGCCACAACAGTAAGAGGCCCGCATACCAAAAAAAAAAAAAAAAAAAAAAAAAAAAAAAAGTAAATGGGTTTGGGGAGAAGGGAAATTTCTATTTCTAGGAAATAAATCACATGCACTGTATAGATGTTCATATTACATTTCATTCAATACCCTCCACGTACATCTTCAAATTCAATTAAGTAACATTTAATGGTGGCAGAAATAGACAGAGATTCATCTTTTGAAAATATTTAATATTTTATTTCATGAGCATAAATGATATGAACATCTGGTACTGGAGAAATTATACCATTAATCATATTAATGATTTAACTGGTTTCCCAGAGTGTTTCCGTTCTATTATTGCTTAAAGAGAGAGCTCTTATAGAGAAAAAGAATTTGCTCTAGAGGAAGTCAGTTTATATTCTGCATTCATCTAATAGGACACTTGATAATAGATCCCTGATGGATCCCTGATAATATGAGTGAGACAATGGGCCCAAGACATTTTATTTTCCTTTCCCTATTGTCTAATCACACCTGAATGACAAAATATCAACCCTGGATCAACCCAACCATCGGATTTCTCCATGCCCACATCTGTCACTTGGCAGCCTGGAGCTGCTGCTTCCTGTTTGGGTGGGCAGGGCTGTGGCTCTTTTTAACCTCCTTGCTCAAAGGTACTGTGTTTCATTCAATGGTACATGTCCTGTCAAAGAAATGTCTGCTTAGAGTTACTCAGTTTCCTGGGTATCTCCTATCTATATAGGAAGTATACATGTTATTAAACTTCTGTTTGTTTTTTCTTTTGTTTGGAAAAGAAAAGAAAAGAAATGCCTGGTCATGGCACAGCTCTTGCAATCTGAGGGGATGGGGGTTTCTCTTAGAGCAGAGTTCCTTCAGCCACTTGCAGTGCTGTAGAGATGAAATGACTTTTTTAAGGGGCTGAGACAGATGGGTTCAAGAGACAACTACCTTCCTCTTTCTTCAGGTTGTATTGCTGAGTTGGGTCTACTGTTCCAGTCTCCTCCCTCCCTCATGGTGATTTTTCTCCTTTCAAGGGTCCCCCTGTCCACCTCTGCAGTCCAGCTTCTGTTGAAGGGGGTGGGGATGAGATGGAGCCCAGGGAGTGGGTGAGGAGGTCTGTCAATGCACATTACTCGGTAATAACTTTCTTAAACGAAAAGTTTATGGGTTTGTTTTTAGGCAGAGTCAAAATGTTCCCATATCAAAACAGCCACTTCAAGGCAGCCACATCAAGATGTTCCTGGCATCAAAATGACTGTGTCAAAGCTGTGTGTCAGCAAATTGTCTATAATAAAACAGCTTGTATCAAAATGGCTGTATCCTACATTGGCACAGGACTTGCCATCAAAGGAATGCTTTTTAGAATGTCAGTGCTGTTTATAGCAAGGTAAGGTGAAAAGTTGTGTTTCTTTCCATTGATGCTCCAAATTTCAGCAGGGAGCTGGAGTTAACCACAAGGAACTGGAAGACAAAGAGGCACCACTCTTTGTTTCTAGTTATCAATGGCTCCTGCAAAAAGGAATTAGGCACAAATTAACAAAGATCATCCAGCTTTCACCATGGAAGTCATGAAACTCCCATACTAATTTTATAATCATGCCTTTACACTTTGTTCTCAACACAAAGATCTTTTGGAATTATTGACTAAGGAGCAGCCAACAAATTTATATCAATATGAAGGCAGCTTGGAGTCACTTGTTAACTGCCTACTACTACTGTGTTCAATCACAGCCTGGAAGAACCAGAACTCGTGCAAATGCCCTGAGTTGCTGCCTCTTCAGACACCCAATTAGGCTGCAAAACCTTCCCTGGAAGGTTTGATGTTAGAAATCTTTCTTGATGTCTATCTTCAGGCTAAGAAAACTTACAGGTTGGGCAGACTCTTGCACTGGGTATGCAACATAGAGTGAACATGGCTCGTCCCTGACTTAATTGTTGTCCCACTTTTTCTTGACTTAATAATACCATGTTCTCTTGGCTTTAGCTTGCCTTGCTGGCCACTCCTTCTCAGTCCTTTTCGGTCTCTCATTTCTCTATACAACCTCTAAATGTCAGCATGCTTCACTGCTCAGGCCTGGGCCCTCTTCTCTAAGAATAACTCTCTTTCTAGGAGAGCTCATTCAATTCTGTTGCTTTAAATAGCATCTGTGTGCTGATTACTCCAAATATGTTCTTTCCAGCCCTAACCTTTCCCAGAGCTCCAGATTCGTATATCCAATATCCACATCTGAATGTCCAAGAGGTATCTTAAATGTATAGGTCCAAAATGGAACACTAGATTTCCCAACCTAAACCTGTTCTTCTAGTCTTCATCTTGGTGTCAAAATGAACTACATAGTTGCCCAAGCCACAAACATAGAAATTATCCCTCATTTTTTCTCTCTCTGTCTTTAAATATATACATTATTAGCCAATACTACTATAGATGTACCTCCAAAACATATCTGGACTACATCTCCTTTCTTTTCTCTCCACTGCCACAACCCCAGTCTAAGCCACCATCATCTCTTACTAGGGCTGCTACAATGACCTCTTAACTGATCTCCCCATTTCTTTGCATGACTAGTTCCTTCTCATGTCTTAGGTCTCAGAAAACAGGTCAAAGCTCAAAGAGGACTTCCCAAACTACCCTTTCCTCCCACTTGTTCTCTATTAACTTGCCATGCTGACTTTCTCACCACAATGTGTGAATATCTACTTCCTTCCTATTGACTATGCTCCCTGTTAGAATATAAGCTCCAATGGAGCAGAGAGTTCAACTCTTTTCCTCACCGCTCAGTCCCTAGGGTTTACCATACTGCCTGACCCATGGTAGGCTCTTGACAAATATTTGCTGAATATGAATTCAAGTCTTTCCAAAAGAGAAAATCTCTTTGGGATTCCAGAAGTTTAGGAACCATCAATATCTGCTGTTGTTCAGAAATATCCAATTCTGATTGACCACATATACATGTATCAAACACGAGGAATGTTTATTTAAAGATATTAAGTCGAGACTATTTTAAGGCCCAGTTCAGACATAATTCTGTAAAGACTACTCCTTGGTTTGTCCCAACTTATAAACCAGCATGGTGACTATACATGTTGGTTGGTACCACCTGGCTCAGGCACCAATCATTAGCAAAGGTGTTCTTTTACAAAAGATTTTACAAAAGATTTAATTGGGAAGAAATAATCACATGAATTAAAATGAACAATATTGAATGTTTATCTCTCTGATACATAAACATATATACCATAAATAGAAATTAGTCAAGGAATGAGAAAATGTTATTTTGTGAACTGACATGAGTTCTTTTTAGGTAAAACTTGTCTTTGTTGAGAGACGCCTAAGAAGCAAAAGTACAGGCTCTGTATGTGTTGGAAAGAAACAACAAAAAGATCACAAAGTCATTCTGCATAAGAAATTGGGAGATATGAGAAGAAAAAGAAGAAGTAAATGAGGAGGAAGAGTGGGAGAGAAGGTTGAGCAAAATGTCAGGAGGCTTAACTTTGGGTTGGTAGGAATAGAGCAAGAAGATCAAATTTTCAGTTTTTTTTTTTTTAATTTTCAGTTTTAAATTGGCTGCTGAAGAGTGCTGCGTATTTGCCATTTAGCCTCTTATCTGGCAAACATTATCTCTGAATCTGCACGAAGATACTACTGCACACAGCTGCCTGTCATGAATTTGGGGTGGGAAATCTAGGAGGAGGGGCTGTAACCCACCCTTGAGTCAGTGCCAAATGAAGATAAAGGAACAGCTGCAGGATAGAGAGCTGAAGAATGGGAATTCAGCAGAAGCCAGAAATCAAATCCTGAGGTTATCAAGAGCATAGGGAGCCCAGAAAAACTGCAAGGAGTTTGGGGAGAGCATTGGTTTCCCCAGAAGACATGGGATGGGGTTTTCAGATGAGTTTACGTAAACCTCAAGGTGATATCCGACTTTCCAGATAATCCAGGAGACATTAACAGTGTGATTCTACTGATAAATATTCATTACTCCATTACTCCTCACCATAGTATTAGTGAAAACCCTAGTTAGGGATGATAGACAGTATGTGTTCCAATTTGGATCCTCTCCTTTCATCACTGTATCCTACTTTATTTGCTTCTATTCTCCCTGGTGGTTCTCTACTCTAATCTAGACCATATTAGCCACATCATAGGTCACTGTTTTTTTACTATTCTTAGAGTTGGTTATCCAGGGAAAAAAATTAAATTTATGAAGTCTATGTGGTGGGAAAAGTCTAGCAAAAACTAAATTTTAAGCAATAATAATTAGAAAGACCAAAAGTTTCTGCAAAGAGAATATTCAGTTCAACAAAATCATTTATTCATT
The DNA here is from genome assembly GCF_008692025.1 of Phocoena sinus. NCBI lineage: Eukaryota > Metazoa > Chordata > Mammalia > Artiodactyla > Phocoenidae > Phocoena > Phocoena sinus. Next base: position 134,508,967 of record NC_045763.1, read on the forward strand.
GAATTCAACAAATATTTCTGTGCTAGGTTCTCGAACTTTAAATATGAATAAAACCCAATTGCTTCTCTTGATAAGTTCACTGTCCAGTGGAGATATACAAACAGATAATTACAGTGCAATGTGGTAAGTGCCAAATATAGTAAAAACAATGACTTTTATGAGATGATTAAAGAGAGGCACTTAGTGAAGACTGCAGGAGGGGTCAATGTTAGGATGGTTTTTGGTTTTTTTTTTAAGGGAATTCCTTTATTTTCATTATTTATTTATGGCTGTGTTGGGTCCTCGTTTCTGTGCAAGGGCTTTCTCTAGTTGCGGCAAGCGGGGACCACTCTTCATCGCGATGCGCGGGCCTCTCACTATCACAGCCTCTCTTTGTTTCAGAGCACAGGCTCCAGACGCGCAGGCTCAGTAGTTGTGGTTCACGGGTCTAGTTGCTCCGCAGCATGTGGGATCTTCCCAGACCAGGGCTCAAACCCGTGTCCCCTGCATTGGCAGGCAGATTCTCAACCACTGCACCACCAGGGAAACCCTAGGATGGTTTTTGAATGAGCTGACAGCTGAGTTGGCTCTTAAAAGATGTGGACAGTTAGTCATGTAGAAATGGGGGTGGGGAATTAGATTTCGGTTGGGGTACGTGAGGTGAAGGGAAGTGGAGCTGTGCTTTCTAGAAGGAACAACATGGCAAAGGCATGGAAGGAAAAATATGCATAGGCTACACATGGTTTTGAGTTGCTGGAGGCAAGATTAAGACATAAATGAAGCTAGAGAAAAAGATAAGGGCTATATAACTCTGGGATTTGAACGCCATTTTAAAAAATGTAGACCATCCTATCTGCAATTGAGAAACATTAGAGGGTTTTGAGGCAGAAAAGTGCCATGGCAAGATTAGAATTTTAAATAAATTACTTCAGTGACTGTAAAGAGAACAATTAGAAAGTGGTTGTAGTGGTGCCTGTGGTTGTATCTATATTTTTTAAATTAATTAATTAATTAATTTGGTTGCACTCAGTCTTAGTTGTGGCAGGCGAGCTCCTTAGTTGCAGCACATGGGCTCATTAGTTGTGGCAAACAGGCTCCTTAGTTGCGGCTCCAGGTCTCCTTAGTTGCAGCTTGCCAGCTCCTTAGTTGTGGCATGTGAACTCTTAGTTGTGACATGCATGTGGGATCTAGTTCCCTAACCAGGGATCGAACCCAGGGCCCTTGCATTGGGAGCACAGTCTTATCCACTGTGCCACCAGGGAAGTCCCATATGGTTGTATCTATATTTGAGGTAGACAAAACAAAGGAGATTTGTTAGCAAAATTTTTTTCTAGTCCAGGTAAAAGACAAAGAGAACCCTATCTGAGGCATGGATAGTGAAGGTAGAGAGGTGGAGCAGATCAAATAATGTTGAGGAAGTTAAATAGTCAGGCATGGTAATTGATTGGACTTGTGAAATGAAGGAGAAGAATCCAAAGAATTCTCTCTTGGATGACAAATATGGATAAATGGGTCATGAGCTAAGATTCTGTCTACAGAAGGAGAAGTTAGTTTAATGGAACAGATGGAGAGTTCTGTTCTAAATGTGTGAAGTCCCAGGTGACTTTGGGACAGCCAGAATGAGTCAGGATAAGCTAGAACTGAAGGGAGAGATGTAAGATGAAGGTACAGCATTGAAATTCACCTCTGTACAGGGATAGTTGAAACTTTGAGGATGCGTCAGATCACCTAGGAAACCTTGTAGAGTGAGAAGAGTGCTGGTCAAGGGAGATTCCAGGGAGAATATAAATAGGCCAACAAAGAAGGTAGAGAAGGAATGCTCAAAGATGCATGAGAGAACAAGGAGAGTGTTATTAAAATGAAGAGTAAATTTTAAGAAGGAAGAATTTAATTGTTATATGTAACAGAAGCATTGCAATATAGGGCTTTCAATTTATACACTTAGATATCATTTTGAGAGCTGTTGTCATAGAGTAGAAACAGGTTGAGGAGTACGTAAGGAGGAAACCCCCTTGAGTATCCAGGAAGGTTATTCAAGCCAGATAAGGACAGCACCAGAAGGGAAAGTTATTGGTTCGTTTCACATATAAATATAGATACATAACAATGAAATAAAATATTTACAGTTCATTAAAAATACAATATAATCAAGAAAGGTTTAATCCCAGAAATGGAATGATACTTTATTTTTTGAAATCTGTTAATGTAACTCACTATCTTATCCAATTAAGGGAAAAAACTAAATGATCACCTCAATAAATACAATAAAATTTAATTTTAATTTATTAAAATTAATTAAATAAATAAATACAATTTAAATTTAATAAAATTTAACACTCACTTTATGATTTTAAAATATCCTTCTTAGAAAACTAGAAATAGATCAGAGAAGCATTAATATCAAAAACTTATAGAAAACATCATAGTTAATGGTGAAATAATGGAAACATTCCCTTTAAAATCAGAAACAAGACAGAATTAGTGTGTCCATTCCACATTGTCCTGGAGGACCTAACCAATGTAGTAAGACAAGGGGGAAAAAAGGGATTGGAAAGAAAGAAAGAAAATAGTCAGTATATGAAAATAATATGATTATCTACAGAGAACATTCAAGACAATCTTTTGACATGTAATCAATACATATAAGAGATTTTTTTCAAGGGACTTCCCTGATGGTCCAGCAGTCAATATTCCATGCTCCCAACGCAGGGGGCCCGGGTCCGATCCTTGGTCAGGGAATTCCCAAAATCAATGCTCAAAAACTGATAGTGTTTCTATACATAAGCAATAACCAATTAGAAAATATAATAATGATAATCCCTGAATTATAGTGGCAAGAAAGGCCATAATGTATTCAGAAATAAATCTAACAAAAAAAATCTAATATCTGTATGAACAAATAAAACTTTATTGATAGATATAAAATAGGAGAGAAATAGCTTATTCTTGAAGGGAAAACTCAATATTATGAAGAGACAATTCTCCTCAATGTATGAATTTTGTTAAATTTACAGTCAGAATCCCAACAGGGTGTTTTGTGGAATTTGACCAGTTGATTTTAAAATGTGCATGGAATACTTCAGGGCCAAGAATAGGAAAGGTAATTTTGAAAAAGAAAAATAAGGGGGAGAAATTAACACAATATGGTACTAGAGCATAAATAAATAAATGGGGACTAATAGAACAGGACAGAAAGCAACACATATGAGAACTTGGTATATAATAGAAGTGAAAGTACAAAGTAATGGGGAAAAGCTGGACTATTCAATAAATGGTGCAGGGTCAATTAGCTATCCATACAAGGAAAAATTAGATCCTTCCCACTGTACAGATAAATAAATAACAATTGGATCAAAGACTTCAATGTGAAAGGCAGAATAATAAAGTTTTCAGAAGATAGTAGAGCACAATATATTCATTACTTCCAAGTAGGGAAGGTTTTTTAAAATAATTAATTAATTAAATTTTATTTTTGGCTGCATTGGATCTTCGTTGCTGCGCGCAGGCTTTCTCCAGTTGTGGCGAGCAGGGGCTACTCTTTGTTGTGGTGTGCGGGCTTCTCGTTCAGGTAGCTTCTCTTGCTGTGGAGCACAGGATCTAGGTGCACAGGCTTCAGTAGTTGTGGCTCACGGGCTTTGTTGCTCCGTGGCATGTGGGATCTTCCTGGACCAGGGATCGAACCCGTTCTCCCCTGCACTGGCAGGGAGATTCTTAACCGCTGCTCCACCAGGGAAGTCCCGGGGAGGCTTTTTCAAGGCGTGAAAAACAAACCATAAAGAAACAAAAAAGATAAATTAAAATTTCTATTGAGAAAGATATCATAAACAATGTTAAGAGACAAGACTAAGAGAAAATACTTGCAAATCAAATAACTGACAAAAGATTAGGGCACAGTATATAAAGAGAACCTTATAAGTCAATAAGAAAAAGACCAAAATGCAATAGAAAAATAATTGTCAATAACTGTGAATAGGCAATTCAGAGACATGAAATCCAAATTGCCAATAGCATATAAAAAGATGCTTAACCTCTCTAGAGGAAAATGTAAATGTAAAATTTGACTGTTTTTCATATATATGAGAATGGCACAAATTTAAAATCTGATAATATCTTGGCAAGAATGTGAAATTAGAAACCTTCATACTCTGCTAATGAGAAAGTAAATTCCACAACTACTGTGGAAAGCAATTTGTCAATATTTTACAGAGTGAAATCAGTGTGTACCCTAATACATAGCAATTCAATTTCTGGACATATATCTAGAGGCACACTTATACATACATATGCACAAGGAGAATTGCCTTAAGGATGGTTACTGCTTTATTGTTTGCAATCACAAAAATTTGGAAACAACCATCAGTAGCAGAATGTATAAATTAATATTGGAATATTTATACAATACAAAGCTACACAGCAGTTGAATGGACTAGATCCAAGAGTATCAATGTAGGTAAATCTTAAAAACACAATACTGAATGCAAAAAGTAAATTTCAGTATATATTATGTATATGTAAGTTTCATGGAGTCACAAAAGACAAATTCAATAGGAAAAATCATCAAGAGATTTGCATACACACATACTATATTTGGTTTTTCACATATCTGTCCATCTATCCACCCATCAACACATCTTATTTTAGTGCATGCACTTTAAAGAAAGTTGCAGACATCAGTGCATTTCATAGGTCAAGAGCTTTTTGATTAAATGGGAGAGATGAACATATAAACTGAGGGAAGAAGCCCTCAATGCTGGAAGTGTGGTTGAAAGAAAAAAAGAAAGAAGATAATTGTTGAGGCTGAAAAAGGTGGGAGAGTTTGACTTTTGAAAAAGAGGAGGAACCACTCATTCTCTGAGACTGAAGGAAAAGATGGTGGTGGGGTGGAGATGTTGAAGGAGATCTTTCTCGGTGGCCTCAATTTTTCTCCTTGATATGGGAGGCAGAAATATTTTGAGAATGAGAATTGGGAGTTGACTAGGTCCTGAGGAGAGAGACAAAGATTAGGTGTGTGTATGTGTGTGTGTGTGTATGTGTGTGTGTGTGTGTGTGTGTGTGTGTGTGTGTGTATAATTAAACCATGCCACGCGTCTTGCAGGATCTCAGTTCCCCCGACCAGGGATTGAACCTGGGCCATGACAGTGAAAGCACCGAATCCTAACCACTAGACCACCAGGGAACTCCTAAGATTAGGTATATTTACTGGAGAGAATGGGAGAGGGAATTGATCAAAAATAAGTTAAGGAATTGATGGAGTCTCTGAGTGCCCGGATGAACTTGAATCTGTAGCAAAGCAAGACTCTAGGTTATGTGATTTTCTCCAGCTCTCAGCTGTTTGAGAAGGAGAAGCAGAAAGAAGCAGACTGTAGGAAAGATCTAGAGTTGATGCTGCAGGACAGGGTGCAAGGGAATGGAAAAGACTCGCATGAGAGTATTTCAGAGGAACAATTCTTAATCCCAAGCAGGGCATGGGACTAAGAGAGTCTAGGAATCAAATAAAGCGATCAACAGATTTGAGTTCTCATGAAGTGGAGAAATGGCCCCTTTGCTGAGCCACAAATTTAGAGAGCTTTTTTCTAACTAGGCTCACTGCTACAACTCCAAACACAGAGACACAATTTGTTCAAGAACAAAGTCTTCATGGCCTCTTTAGAAACTCTGTGGCAGCCCTCACCACATCTCTGCATTTTGACAGAGGCTTTATCCTATTGGGACAACAAAAACTGTGCACCAAAGTGTAATATTTGAAGCCCGTATCTTTCTCTTCCCTATAATCCTCAGTCACTGATTAAAAGAGAAATGCTTCTAGTCACCTATTCTCTTTTACCCTTGTCCTTTTAACAGTTTAGTACCTTCTCACTTTTTCAGCTTATCACTATAAACTCCTTGTTTCTTATTTCTTGTACCTATCACTACAAGCCCCTTAATCATCCTTTCCACTGAGTCATACGGATCATTATTCCATTGTAATAAAATACATTCTTATTCTTCTTGGAGGTATGTGCCTCCAAGGTAATTAAGGGAGTTTCCTTCAAGGCTAGGATTTGTCCTGCAAATTCCTCTAGTTGGGGTTGTTCATTTTCTCATACACTTTGTTGTGTTGTGCTATAGAGGGAGTTGAGGTGCAGGGGTTGGTATTTGGCTACTTGTAATCCCATTGCTGCTTCCAGACCATCACTCTTCAACTCTCATGTAAAAGTTCACCCTTCTCTTAAGGATGATCACTACCCTCTCCTCCTCCCTGCCTCTAACCACCCTTCAGGTTGCTTCCTTTCATTCCTCAAAGACTTTGAGACTTAACTCACAGTCGTCCTCTTTATCCCATCTCCTACCCCCATCTTAAAAGTTCAATAACTTAGCTTCCTAATTTTTGTACCTCCTTAACACTTGCAACCTTCTTTTCTACTCTACTTCAGTTATCTACTTCCCAGGACCACATTCTATATCTTGTCATCACTCAGACATTACACCCCAGCAACGCTGAATGGCAGTACCCACTTTCTGACTACTAGCTTCTAACTTCTAGCTCATCCCTAGTTGTCTTGTAAGGATGTCCTGTTACAGACCAAGTGGAAAATGATCCAAAAAAACTTTGCAGAGTTTTTATTCTCAAGAGCAATCCACCCTGATCAATAATGGTGAGACATTTCAGGAGGTATGACCATGTTAATCCATATTTAGATGACAGCCTTCTAGGGATATATTTTAGGTCTTTTTTGGTCTTTACTCACAAGAGTCATTTTAAATAGGCTCCAACTATTATAACCGATGTCTTAACACCTTTATTAAACTAGAGGCAAAATGAAAATGGGCCAGTGTAGCCTCCACATGTTGACAAATGGTGATAGTATTGCTCTCAGGGTAACATAAGGACAGCAAAATTATCTAAAAAATCACCACTCTAGAATCATTTGGCTTTGATTTTTTAAATTGCATTTTTGGGGACTCATTAGAACAAAAATGCTAAGGAAAGGGTCATTTTCTTTAGCTAGGCTGAAGTAATTTAGTGTTTCTATAGCTACTAGAAAAACACGGAAATTAATTTGCTAAAGATTACCCCCTTCATAGATTGTGTTAGTTAATAGATGGTTGGTACTGTATGTTCCAGGCAGAGCTGGAAAAGATACGGTGTTTAGAGCGCTGGCAAAAGCAGGAGTACACAAAAACACACACACAAATTTTAAGAGTTTGATACTTGCCATTTCTAAAACAGGCTCTGTAGTGGTCATCACTGAAAAAAAAATCAGCACTTTGTTGCTCTCTCTGACACTTTGCAATGTTTTCATTTTAATTACATGGTATGCAGTAGGGCCCTTTATTATTTTCAGTGCTTAGGACCTCGAAAGGTTTCAATGAGGCCCTGATGTCGGTGGTCCTTGTGGCTCCATCTGAGTGTTTTTATTCTTTCTGCGTTCCTGCAGCTGAATGCTGAGGCAAGGTTATTATTCTGGAGGAGGTTGTACCAAAAAGAAATGAATGGCAGAGCTCTGTTTGGCCTGTTCTGCTGCTTTCCCAAACAATACTGTCATCGGTTGGTACAAACAGTGACTTTCTCTTAGGCAACACGGGCCAGGTATAAAAGTGTGCTCACAAAACCCCAGAAGATCCCTAAGTTTTTCTTGGTACGGATGAATGTCTAAGATCCAGCAGTTTCTAATTTATAATCACAGTCAAATGTTGCTGTGAGGAGAGTCAGTGTTCCTTAAGTTCTCTACCTCAACCTCAGTTTCCCGTTTAGAATACTCACTTCCTTTCCACCTGACCTGCTTCCTAACTTGACTCATGCCACAGCTTTGGTTTTCATCCAACTCTTTCTACCCAGAATGCAGCAGAATGAATGGCAGCCACCCAACCACTTGAGGCTCGCTGTCCTAGGCTCTTGAATAAAAAGAAAGTAGAGAAATAGTTCCTTTGAAATACAGACCCCTTCTAGGTAGTAGGGAATCTATTTTCTTCCTTTGCATTGGATTCTGCTTAAGACTCAGGATGCAGGATGCTCTCTTGATGGGGGACAGACAAGGCTGAAAAGAGGGACATACTGAGCAATGAGGAACAGCTGAGAGCTACAAAGATAGGGCTGTGCTCATGTATAAATAGAAATGTTGCTGCTACCCTGATGAATCAGACCAGATGTTTCTCTGATGTCTCTGTTTGGTCCTTTGGTTTATAAAAAAAAGTATAATTTTGCTAAAATTATATGTGGGGCCAGGAATGTGGCACAAATGCTTTAAGCTTAAATAATACGTAAAAGAACAAAATTACGTTACTGAAGAAAACTGTATCAACAAGAAAAACCTCCATTTAGAGAAGGACAGAAAAGAGCAGGAAGGAAACAATCTGTTGATGGAGTTGATGAATTAAGATTCAGGAGATCGGAATTCTAATCCTTCCTCTGTCACTAGGTGTATGACCTTGGGCAAGCCAGGTCATTTTCTTGGGTCTAGCTCTATTTATATTTATTTAAAAAAAATTCATTGCAGTATAGTTGATTTACAATGTTGTGTCAGTTTCTGCTGTACAGCAAAGTGAACCAGCTATACATATACATATATCCACTCCCTTTCATATTCTTTTCCCATATAGGTCATTACAGTGTATGAAGAAGAGTTCCCTGTGCTACACATCAGGTCCTTATTAGTCATCCATTTTATATACAGTTGTGTGTATATGTCAATCCCAACCTCCTAATTCATCCCTCCCCCTCCTTTCCCCTCCTGGTAACCACAAGACTGCTCTCTATCTGTGACTCTATTTCTGTTGGTATATATATATATTTTTTTTAAATGGGGGATGGGCAGGGTGAGAATGGGGTTTCATGGCCGGGTTCATTAAATTGACTTTTTTAGGTGTTTTTGCAGCCCTAAACATCTATGAACCCAACCATTTTTCTTTTTCAGTTTAGTTTCTTGTTTCCTGGCTTCTAGTTTCATTGAGGGGTTGGTATGTGAAAGACAAGGTAGGGCGTAAACATGAATTAACACAAGGCCTCTGTCCTCAAGATGCTTATAACATACTAGCAGATATTAGAGTTACACAAAATACTATAAACTGTGATTGATTCCAGAGGCAGACATGAACAAATGTCATGGGAACTCAGAGGAAGAAGAGATCACTGCCAGCTTGGATGATAAGAAATAACTTGCTGGAGGAGGACATGCGCATTTGATGGGGGAGGGGGTGGGGGCTTGAAAGTTGGTGAGTTTTTAGCAGGCAGAGGTAGAGAAAAGGACATTCCCGATATAAGAAACAAGAGGAGGCAAGGGGCAAGAAAAGTGCTGGATGTATTTGGGGAACATGAGCCATTTGGGGTGGCTGAGCATAGGCTATGAGTCAGGTAGCAATGATGGTTTGGGACCGCACTGGGGAGGCCCCCCTTTTTTTTTTTAAGAAGATGTTGGGGGTAGGAGTTTATTAATTAATTTATTTTTATTTCGGCTGTGTTGGGTCTTCGTTTCTGTGCGAGGGCTTTCTCTAGTTGTGGCAAGCGGGGGCCACTCTTCATCGCGGTGCGCTGGCCTCTCACTATCGCGGCCTCTCTTGTTGCGGAGCACAGGCTCTAGATGTGCAGGCTCAGTAATTGTGGCTCACGAGCCCAGTTGCTCCGCGGCATGTGGGATCCTCCCAGACCAGGGCTCGAACCCGTGTCCCCTACATTAGCAGGCAGATTCTCAACCACTGCGCCACCAGGGAAGCCCTGGGGAAGTCCTTTTAATTTTAGTAGAGCATGCATTTTACTTAGTAGGCAGCGGGGAGCTGTCTTTCAGAACTTGGATGTGACCTGGCCTGAACTGTGCTTTAGGATAATTCACCTACAGCAAAGTGTAGGATGAACTGGAAGTGGAAAGGTCTCAGGGGAAGGAGGACAGCTAAAAAGCCAATGCATAATCTTAGTGAAAGCTAACCAAGCCTGAGCTAGGATGGTGTCAGTGGGAATGGAAAGCTTTCAAATGGCTTGGATTTATGCAAGCTAGGGAGGGAGGAGGGTACTCAAAGGTAACTCCGTGTTTAAGCAAGTCAGTGGTAGAACCTACTAGTTCTACTAACATAAAAAGGAAATTCAAGAAGAGAAGGGTGTTTGGGTGGGGGAAAGGGGGAAAGAATTCACTTTACATGCACTGAATTTGAAGCACAGGAAGCATGCATAGCTTAGTGGAGGTGTTCAACAGTCACAAACTTCTCCTGACTGGACCTCAGTACTGTGGATGGGGCTAGAGATGGGTATCTTGGAGTCAACATTATCTAAGTGAAAGAGCTGAAATCCTCAAAGTGAAGAGATCACCAAGGAATTGGAGAGTGAGGCAGGAAGAAGACGGACAACAGAGTCTTGAGAAATGTCTAAATTCTTCCATTATGATGAACTGGGCATGGCCAATGTTACAGAATATAATCAAGAGAGTGCCACATCATTGTGTCCAAGGGGAAAGGGAATATTGAAAGGGAGTGGCTGGTGAACCACAGTTGCATTACTGCTTGAGGGATTAAGGGTTTGGAGCTAGTGTCTAGATTACCTAGAAGGAACTGGCTATTAAGAAAATAGTTAAGAGCATTTGTGATGATGGAGCCTCTTATGTATGTGTTTTCTGACAGATGAACAGATGAGAAAATTGGACATGTACCTGGTCCTCAGACTGACAGCCAAGATTGCAAATCCTCATCTCTCCTTTATACTGAAAATGTGTACTTAGAACCCAAAGCTGCTTTCTTTCTTTTGGAAATCTCAGATTATTACCAGCCTTTGTTTTTCAGACTATGACCAGGGAATTTATTATCTTTTCTCCTCCAGAGTTCCCCAACTTTTAGTTCCCTCTGGTCCTGGGTTTTGGGTCAGCTTCTTAGAGTTGAATTCCATTGACAATAAATATGTAGATCACCTCTGGGAGCTTGGTGTCAGAAGCTCTAGAGGGAGGAAAAAGGAGGAGAGAGTAGGGCAGGCAGGGAAATGAGACTTTATTGTATTTCACACACAAAGGCCTGTTTGCAAACTACAATGTAAACTACGACTTTAACAGCAAAGGATTTATCTTCACTTTAAAATCTGGGATTTCACCAGGCAGATAACACTGGTATAAATCCAAGTAGGATTAACTGCCTCCCAGCAATGCCGATTGGTTTAACACTTTTGTTCATTTTATTTTTCTTCAATATTTTTCTTAAGTGATAATAATTTACAAAAACCATGAAATGTTTACTTTTGGTTCCACAACCGTTAGAACAATTCTACCTGCCAAAGGGTGGAAACCCCTTAAGGAATCCAGATCCATCAGTGAATTAAAAAATTAGGAAACTGGGGTTTTAATCTATGAACTAGCTATGTTACTTTATGTAGGTTGCTTAATAGAATTCTATGCTTCAAGTTTTTTCATTGGCTAAATGGTGATTTTAAAAAACACTGGTTAGGCTTATTTCACAGAATTATTGTTCAGATTGTGAAAGTATTTTCTCTTTAAATTATAAACATTAGATACATTCCAGACATACTGTTACTTAAGCAACTAGATAACCACTGAAGCCAGTCTGGGGTCAGAATGGGGAGGTGAAGGAAGAACCAGGATTTGGGGAAACTGGATGTAGAAAGTAGGATTACTGGGGATTGGCAGAAGTTTTTTTCTTCAGCTCAACAATGAATGACGCTAATGAGAGAGCAAACTAGGAAAAAGAAAAAAAAAAAAAACACTGTGAATGTTTCATACACCACTCCTAATGCTGCTTTGAAATAACTGCTTGGGTAAATAAATTCCTTATATAGTGACTAATAAAAAGATGCCCAGATTTGTACATCTGATGCCCATTATTCCCTCGCTCTCTGACTTCTTTCTTTCTTCTTCTTCTTCTTTTTTTTTTTTTAATATTTATTTATTTATTTTCGGCTGTGTTGGGTCTTTGCAGCCGCTTGCTGGAGCTTTAGTTGTGGCACGTGGGCTTCTCTCCAGTTGTGGTGCGTGGGCTTAGTTGCCTGCGGCATGTGGGATCTCAGTTCCCCGACCAGAGATTGAAATAAGTGTCCCTTGCATTGGAAGATGGATTCTTTATTTTTTTTAATTTTTGGCTGCATTGGGTCTTCGTTGCTGCACGCAGGCTTTCTCTAGTTGCGGTGTGCAGGCTTCTCATTGAGGTGGCCTCTCTTGTTGCAGAGCACGGGCTCTTGGCACGCGGGGTTCAGTAGTTGTGGCACGCGGGCTCAGTAGTTGTGGTGCACGGGCTTAGTTGCTCCGCAGCATGTGGGATCTGCCCGGACCAGGGCTCTAACCTGTGTCCCCTGCATTGGCAGGCAGATTCTTTTTTTTTTTTCAGTGCCCATACATGTATTTATTATCATTATTTTTTTAACATCTTTATTGGAGTATAATTGCTTTACAATGGTGTATCAGTTTCTGCTTTATAACAAAGTGAATCAGTCATACATATACATATGTTCCCATATCTCTTCCCTTTTGTGTCTCCCTCCCTCCCACCCTCCCTATCCCACTGCTCTAGGTGGTCACAAAGCACCCAGCTGATCTCCCTGTGCTATGCAGCTTCTTCCCACTAGCTAGCTATTTTACGTTTGGTAGTGTATATATGTCCATGCCACTCTCTCACTTTGTCACAGCTTACCCTTCCCCCTCCCCATATCCTCAAGTCCATTCTCTAGTAGGTGTCTTTATTCCCGTCTTGCCCCTAGGTTCTTCATGACTTTTTTTTTTCTTAGATTCCATATATATGTGTTAGCATACTGTATTTGTTTTTCTCTTTCTGACTTACTTCAATCTGTATGACAGACTCTAGGTCCATCCATCTCACTACAAATAACTCAATTTTGTTTCTTTTTATGGCTGAGTAATATTCCATTGTATATATGTGCCACATCTTCTTTATCCATTCATCTGTTGATGGACACTTAGGTTGCTTCCATGTCCTGGCTATTGTAAATAGAGCTGCAATGAACATTTTGGTACATGACTCTTTTTGAATTATGGTTTTCTCAGGGTATATGCCCAGCAGTAGGATTGCTGGGTCATATGGTAGTTCTATTTTTAGTTTTTTAAGGAACCTCCATACTGTTCTCCATAGTGGCTGTATCAATTTACATTCCCACCAACAGTGCAAGAGTGTTCCCTTTTCTCCACACCCTCTCCAGCATTGTTTCTAGATTTTTTGATGATGGTCATTCTGACTGGTGTGAGATGATATCTCATTGTAGTTTTGATTTGCATTTATCTAATGATTAATGATGTTGGGCATTCTTTCATGTGTTTGTTGGCAATCTGTATATCTTCTTTGGAGAAATGTCTATTTAGATCTTCTGCCCATTTTTGGATTGGGTTTTTGTTTCTTTGATATTGAGCTGCATGAGCTGCTTGTAAATTTTGGAGATTAATCCTTTGTCAGTTGCTTCATTTGCAAATATTTTCTCCCATTCTGAGGGTTGTCTTTTGGTCTTGTTTATGGTTTCCTTTGCTGTGCAAAAGCTTTTAAGTTTCATTAGGTCTCATTTGTTTATTTTTGTTTTTCTTTCCATTTCTCTAGGAGGTGGGTCAAAAAGGATCTTGCTGTGATTTATGTCATAGAGTGTTCTGCCTATGTTTTCCTCTAAGAGTTTGATAGTGTCTGGTCTTACATTTAGGTCTTTAATCCATTTTGAGTTTAGTTTTGTGTATGGTGTTAGGGAGTGTTCTAATTTCATACTTTTACATGTACCTGTCCAGTTTTCCCAGCCCCACTGGCAGGCAGATTCTTAACCACTGGACCACCAGGGAAGTCCCTGACTTCTGTTACCATGACTTCAACAGTAATTTAGTGTAAATAAAAATGCTCTAGCTCTATTCAGTGCAGGGCTCTAAATCTCTAGCTTCAACACTTTCTTTTGTTCAGACACTGAGGGATAGGATGGTTAGACTTGGAAGTCTGACTATGGTGTCAGATAGTAAGAAATCAGGGTTCTAGATACTGGAAATGATCACTTCAATACATCACCAAGCCACATATCAACAAGCTTAATCACAACAGGCTTTTGAGCAAAAGAAGTTTAAGTAACCAATATCACTGAAGCGTTGCAGACCTATCTGTATTGGTGGTTGATTTGCCAGGTAACATGGCTGTTCCTCAGGTTTCTCACCTGTTAAACAGGAGGCAGGATGAGATTCTCTCTAAGGTTACTTCCTGTTGTGAAATACTATTACTCTAAATAACAGTTTAGAGAAAATTACAAAACGCCTCCTCATACCTCTTGATAAGCCCAAACAATACAGAAAACAAAAATGTCCCCTTGTAGACCCGTCTCTTTGTGCCAAGTAGGGAGAAACGGGGGACAAACACTAAACACCTCCCCCAAAAGGAGTTTAAAAAAAAAAAAACAACGCAATGTATACTTATGGAACCCTTGCTAGGTTTTATGCAGCCATGTTCAAGAAACACTGTTGGAGACCTACAATGTGCAAGACACTGTTTGTTACTTTTCAATTTTAAAATCATAATTATTACTTTTCCAGCAACTCAAATCTGAACTGGTGAATATTGCCTTGGGTGGGCATAAAGTTAAACCCAAGGTCAAGGGAGACAGTCTACAGATAGACCAAAAATAAAACGCAAGTGACATCATTAGAGACCTCGGTAAAAAAGCCAACATATTGCACAAAGATCGAAGGCAAAAAAAGAGAAACACGTTTGGTTAATACTAGGCTTTTGAGCATTTCATGTGCTTGCGAGGCCCGTCCATCCATCCACAACACACTTCTTAACCGTGCTATTCTAAACCGATGACAAATCCAGCTTTAGTGCGGACAGGTCGCAGAGCGCGGTCCCCACACAATCCCACAATCCCAGACCCCGCTGCCAACTCTCCTCTCTGGGAAGGAAGGAAGCTTTTCCCCTAGGGTGACTGTAAAATAAAGCAGCATCTCCAATCTCTCCGTCCAATGAGAAAGAAATGTTGGTCCAAATAAATAAAGACATAAATGCATACATACAAGGAAAAGGGTGGGAAAAGGGGAAAGGGAAGCTCTTTTCCTTTCTTTTTAAATTTCCCGCACCCCTTCTCCACCCCGCCTCTCCAAGCCGGCTCCACTTCAAGAAGCAGCTGGGAAGACTGGTAGACCGGGAAACGCACTGCAGGGCGGTGGCGGAGAGGGTATTTGGAAAGTAGGCGGGACTGGCTGGATGAATAACTCGGGGTCTGATTTTTCCTGCCTTCGGCGGCAGTTCCTCCTCCGCTTCGTTACTCTACTGCACACGCGGCTTGGCTCTCGGCCCTCGATTACTCCGGCCTATCACCCTGGGATGCCGCCTGCCGCCGCCACAGCCGCGGCAGCCGGGCTTGTGGGTTCCGCCGCGGAGTCGGAGCCGGACCCCGAGCAGCGGCGAGAGCCTTGGCCTGAGAGTTAGAGGGGCGGGCCGGCTCATTCCTGGGGTGGGTGCTGAGGACTGGCGGGCGAGAATCCGGGGCCACCGCCTCCCCCGCCCCCCCACCCAGGGGTGAGGGAGTGGACACTCGGAGCCCCTGAGGCGGCGGCGGCGGCGGGAGCCGGTCAAAGGGGGCGGCCCCTGGCGGCGACGCCCCCAGCCCAGCCCTGTCTGGCCCCACTCCATCCCCAGCCCCGGCCCGATCGGCCCGCGGGTGACGCCGGCTGGGGCACAGAAAGGCGGCTCCGAGGGTGCGGGCGGGCGAGCCGCCCCTCCCGGGTCCTTCCAAGTCCCCTCCCGGGAGGGACCCATACCTGAGCCCGGACCCACCCCCACCCGGGGCCACGCTGGATCCGCCTCCCGGGCTGGGTCCCGCCCGCCGGCTGCAGGTGGGCAGCAGCGCCCGAGCCGCGGGCAGTGGGCGGCGGGGAAGGAGGTGAGCCGCGTCCGCGCCGGCTGCCTCTCGGGTCCTTGCCCCCGCTGCTGCGCTCTCCTCCTCCCCTTCCCGCAGGCAGGGCGCGGAGCCGCGCGCCCGCCCCGCCGCCGCCGCCTTGTCCCTCAGGGGCACCATGGAGCTCTCCCTGTCGTCCGGAGGAGCCGCGGAGGCGCTCTCCTGGCCGGAGATGTTCCCGGGACTGGAGTCCGACTCGCCGCTCCCCCCGGAGGAGCTGGACGCTGTTGTCCCGGTCAGTGGGGCCGTGGCCGGTGGCATGTTGGATCGGATCCTTCTGGAGTCCGTGTGCCAGCAACAGAGCTGGGTCCGGGTGTACGGTAAGGACCAAAGGCCGTCTTAGAGGCTGATGTTTTGTGTCTTTGCTCAGGCTGAAATTCATTCCCTGGTCTCAGTCCTGTTCTCAGTCCCCATCCATCCTGGGTCCGTTTCCCACATCCCTTTTGGTTCTGGGGTGCATTTTTGACAAGTTTCTCCAGACTAGGACTTGAGGAGAGAGATGTGATTCAGTATGGTTTTTGGACCTTTTCAGGTACCTGCAGTAAATTTAAGGTGGAGTTGGGCTATGTAGACTTAATTCTCAGGTGGTGACTTCAAGGGAAGTGTCAGCTGATCTTCAAGAAGAACACACCGTGAAATCAAATGAATGGCGTTTCACTGCTTTCTCTGGAGTGAGGCAAGGCTGGAAACTAAGATATTATGAAACAGCTTAGCAGAGGTTAAGATAATAAAATAAAAATCAGAAGCATTTATTTGGTGGGAACAGTCTAATTCTATAACCTCTTTCTGAACCTCACTCTCCAAAGGCAAGCATTTAGTCCAAGGGGTGTGGATTGTTTCGGATTGCACTATTGTTTCTGGTGCTCTGGTGCTCTTTGTAAAGTGACTGGGTTGCTACTCAGCAAGTTAAAAAGTGATGAACACACTAAAACTTTCCCTTTCTGCATTCCTAGTAACCACCTCTTTAATTAAAACTGAATGATGAGATTCTATTAGGGCGAGCCTTGTAGCAGCATTAAAACCATGCTGGTTTTGAAAACCCATAGCCCAAGGATTTATAGCCTGGCATTCAGGACTGAGCTGTGGCTTTCCAAAATATTGAAACGTCAGGGTGTTTATCACTTAGTTCACAGGACTATAAAAGACATTAGTAATGTGGCTGAGTATAAGATGGCAAATTTGAAGCACCTGAGATCAACACAATGTTAAGATGTTATCCTGCAGTCATGTGCATCTAAGCCTGTTAGTGATCAAGTACATTATGTTTTGTTTTTTTTTTTTCATCCTGAACAGGGTATGTGTTTAGTATTCAAGAGTGACTGTGACTTTGAAGTTGTCTTCCTGGATAGTTTAGTTGATTTCAAGACTTTAAGTCTATCACCATGAGAAAGATCATAGAACTGGGAGCCCAGAGATCTGAATTTTGGTCTCAGTTCTTCCACTACATGGCTATGTGATTTGGAGCAGAGCAGGTCACTTTTTTGACGTCTCATTCCTCTTCTGTAAAATGAGTGGATTGGATTAAATAATCTCATAATGGTCCTTGTAGTTCTAAAAATCCATCAATTTTTATAACCAATTCTTAATTGTATTTTGCTGGATGCTTATAAATGTTTCTTGATGTTATTTTAATTAACTGAAAGAATTAAAGCAAAGAAGTGGGAGATGATGCAAGGTCACCCAGTTCATTCTCAGCAGATTAAAAACTTTAGTGCCTGATTTTTCCACCCACCTGCTGTTCCTACTTAGCCGATGGTTTATAACAAAGGTTGGTGGGAATCTGAAATTGAGCTTGAATTAGAGTATATTGTGGTTACAACTTTTTCCTATTCTATCCTTTCTGTCCTTATACACTTCTTTTGCATATTGTTTTTTATATGAAGTTAGAGATAGGGCCTTGTTACTGCAAGAATATGTATATATGACAATTCAGTGTTTCAGTGTCAAACTATTCTGTCTGGATTTTCTAGACTTAGTGTTAACTACTTTCTTTGCATATAACCCATAAACCTATGTGCTTGTTTTTGTAGTCCATTCCTAGGGCTAGGTTTGTGTGTATATTCTTAGATATATATTCTCTCTCACACACACATATATAGTGTGCATTTCAAAGCCAATTTGCAGACTTTCTACTGCATTGTAACTTTTTTGTCTTCCCTATCAATTAACCAGAAGTTTTTATTTACTGTTTAGTACTGCTACTTTCCTTCCTCTAAGGCAGCTCATCTTGGGTACTACTTTATTGTCTTTAGTTTGATGTAAATATTCCAAAACTATCTGAATGACTCTTGGCTTTTCTATGTCCTTAGCTAGTTTTTAAGTTGCCTGTTGTATAGCTCTTTGAAAAGCTTTGAAGTAAAAAAAATAGAATGTAGAAAATCAATTTGGAAAACAGTTCGTTTTGGTTTTCTTGTTTATTTGTTTTGTGTGTTCAAAATCCTGATTGTTTTGGAACATCAAGGTTCTTTTACACAATTGAAAGAGACTTTGATGAGTGTACTCAAACGTTTTTTAAAGAAATCCAGAAACTAGTCTAGAGCATGCAACTGGGGGTTGAGAACCTGGGTTTTCATTCTGGCCTTGCCACAAATTGTTGTTTAACTTTGGGCAAGTAATTTTAAGTCCGTGGGTCTAGGTTTCTACATAAAATGTGGAATCTGGAGTAATTGTATCTATGGTACATTTTAGTTTGAGTTTTCTGATTCTATGGCCTACCCTATTATTTAACCTACAACTTTGCCTCCCAATTCCACCCTGACTCTTGGGGCCAGGCATCAAGCAAGCCTTTAATACATTTAAATCATGACTATCAGGATTCTGGGGAGCACTTTTATCAAGAGGTCAATGAACTGAGTTTTGAAAGAAGGAATGTTGAAGGCAGATGTATATTTGTTTGGAATGTTTTCACAAGATAGGAAGGTGGGAATGGGGATCTCAGATCTAGCTCATTCAGTTTTGAGACCTAACCTAGAATAGACCTGTGGGTTTTAAAGATAAGATGCAAAGTAAGGAGCTGTATTAAGTGCTCCTGGCTTCTGGCTATGGTTTATATCCTCTTCAATATACTTAAGGTTTGAAATCAGTATGCAAACAAACAAGAAGAACAGAAGTAACCCCTCTCCCCAAATATCTTAACAGAAACTTTTATTTTATTTATTTACTTACAGAAACTTTTGGAAACAATATTTTATTAGTTTGCCTCACAAAATTTGAAGACTGGGCACTGTTTTGAGTTTGCTACTGATAGGTCTGGCTCTTTGGTGGATTATACCTATATTCAGAGTTTTGTGTATTGTCATGATTGCACACTTTTTGGAATATGTCCAGAGCTTTATAATATGTAGACCTATATTTAGAACACAAACAAATGCACATTTTTGAGACACAGCCAAGAGAAAATAGTTATGCTGTGCTATTCTTCATTTTCTTTTAGTTGTAAAGTGTTTCATTTGTTTTATTCCAATATTATTATAAGTTGTGCCCATGCCCGTCAAGACTATAATATTTTTGACACCAGGGAATCTGTCTGTCTTGTTTATCTCTGTATTCCTATCTTGCCACTCCCTTCATTGTCACGGTGTCTAGCAGATCGATGCCTCCCCCACGGTAAGTCAGTGTGTGCTGAATGTTGATCCATCTGTCCTTTGACCATCCAGATCTCAACCTGACTGACTGTATGGGTGGTAGAGTAGCTTAAACAAAGGCATGCCACAAACAGCTAAATATGGATGCAGAATCCAAGAGCATCAAATGCAGAACATTTTTCAGATATTTATAGCCTCAAAGTGAAGTCAATTGGCTGAAAAAGCTCAGCAGCCCAGCAAAAGGAAACGGGAACGGCAAAGCCAGTCTCACTGTCTCTGCTTTCTGGTAAACAATGAGGACGTTAAAATTAACTACTTTACCATGAATGGATGGTGAGTGAAGGGCATTATTTGGGGGAAATTAAAGATACCAGTCTCCAGCAGTGCCCGCATTGGAGCTCTGCACCCATCAGTACAACAGATCTGCAGGTGTATGCACAGATGTGCTTTTAAATAGCTAGAAGGGAAATATAGTTCTCATGATGAAGTGATCACCAAGAAACCATATTGTTTTTAATTTTAATAGTATGGGCAGGACTTATCTAAAATATTCAGTTAATAAAATAACATCAACATTATTGCCTACCATTAAGCTAATATATAGCTTATTGTTTATTAATGATTGATAGGGACCTCCTGGAAAATTTCTAAAGGCTGGTACTATTTCAGCAAGCAGAAGAAAAAGGGAATTAATCATACTGCATCAAATATAATATAATTCTAGAAATATGGCAATGGGAATTTGGTAAGAATTTCTCATGAACTGGTTATGAGTTGATGGGGGCAGAAGTCTTATCTGGTTGTAGTAAGTAATATTGCTTATACTTCATAAATTAAAACAAAGGATGAGTTAATTAAAAAAGTATATTTTATTGCATTTTTAGAGAACATGTTTCTATGTTTACTTAAAATGTTGCAACCAGTAACAAGTCCAGGAAGTTATTTTATTTTGGTCTAGTATGAATTAGTTATAACTAACTCACTGGCCTTATACAGAAAGTTCTTAGTATAATTCACTTTGAATATTCTCAGCAACTCATTCTTTTTTAAAAAAAAATACTTATTATTATTTTTTAAATTAATTAATTTTATTTTTGGCCGCACTGGGTCTTCGTTATTGCACATGGGCTTTCTCTAGTTGCGGCGAGCGGGGGCTACTCTTCGTTGCGGTGCGCGGGCTACTCATTGCAGTGGCTTCTCTTGTTGCGGAGCACGGGCTCTAGGTGTGCGGGCTTCAGTAGTTGTAGCATGTGGTCTTCAGTAGTTGTGGCTCGCAGGCTCTAGAGTGCAGGCTCAGTAGTGGCACACGGGCTTAGTTGCTCCGCAGCATGTGAGATCTTCCCAGACCAGGGCTTGAACCCATGTCCTCTGCATTGGCAGGCAGATTCTTAACCACTGTGTCACCAGGGAAGTCCCACAAATCACTCATTCTTACACGTCTTACATATGCACCCCATGACTCCTGTTTTGTGGTAACATGTAGATAAATGAAATTGCTCAACCAAGACTAGAAGTTTTATGTGCTCTAGCTAATTGATTGCCAGAAGAAAATCCGTGACTATGTATTCAGTATATCCCACAACATGTTCATGTTACTTAAGTGTTTTAATTTCCTCAAATACTATTAATTGAACTTTTACAAATGAGTATTAATGTTTTAGGAATCCTTGGGATCTTAAGCTTGAGTTCAGTACTCAAGGATGGGGACTTCCCTGGCGGTCCAGTGGCTAAGGCTTCAGGCTCCCAATGCAGGGGGCCCAGGTTCAATCCCTGGTCAGGGAACTAGATCCTGCACTACACAGCTAAAGATCCCACATGCGGCAACTAAGACCCAGCACAGCCAAATAAATAAATAAATATTAAAAAAATATATTTAAGCCCATTCATTAAAAAAGAAATACTCAAGGATGACTTTGAGTGTTGATACATCATTTTCCCATAATCTCCAATACATTTTATACACAGTAGGAGTAGACAGTTCTCCACTGAAATTAAAGAGAACTTCCAAGAAGGCCTAGGTATATACTGTTTATTTTAAATTATATTGATTTCAAATAGCCCTCCTTTTTTTCCTTCAAGAGAAAATTTATGTATCTCATTTAAATTATGTATTCTACTAATGTTTTAGATGGTGGACAATTTCCTTTACAACATCTTAGTATTTTTCTACCCTCTATCATGTTGGTTTATTGCTATTTCATTTTCAGAGAACGAAAATACTTTTGCAGAATAGAAACTATACATCCACAATCCCTTGTCCAAAACTGTTTGGATTAGAGTGTTTCAAAATTCAAAACTTTTGATTTTAGAAAATATGGTATATATAGTGATATAACCCCCCTAGTGGTGTGTGGAGCAACATCAGTCATGTTAATAGTTCTGCAGTTAAACAAATGGACATTCATGCTAAGTATTGTTTAACACTATACATAGCATGGTGTCAGTGCAGGTCAGATTTTACTGCTAAAGAAGTTATGAAAAAAGAGTGTTCAGAGCTTTTTGGGTTTAGGAATTGCCGGTATGGAATTGAGGATCTGTACAAATTCTCTGATGTAAATAATATGAAGTTCTAGATTGCCCCTGTTTATCTGAGAATAGTTTGTTTATAAGGATTGCCTTTATCTTCTTCAGATAATAAGATTCAGTGTATGCACTTTAAAAAATGATGTACAGGGCTTCCCTGATGGCGCAGTGGTTGAGAATCCGCCTGCCGATGCAGGGGACCAGGGGTTCATGCCCCGGTCCGGGAAGATCCCACATGCTGCGGAGCGGCTGGGCCCGTGAGGCATGGCCGCTGAGCCTGCGCGTCTGGAGCCTGTGCTCCGCAACGGGAGAGGCCACAACAGTGAGAGGCCCGCGTACTGCAAAAAAAAAAAAAAAAAAAAAAAAGATGTACAGTTGTATCCTATTTATGATGAATGAAATAAATTTTTCTGATTTGCTAAGGAAAAGAAAAGGGATTCATATGACAAAGTAGGCTTTACTGAGATTACTGAAGAAATGGTAGCAAGGCAGTGGTTTCTTACACTTTGTTTTATTAGAAAGAAGGATAAGGTAAATTGAAGTGGAGGGTTTATGTAATTGTTTTTAGCAGTTGCTCTCTGGAGTAGCACAAAGTGATTTGATCACCTTTTAAGTAGGTGAACCACAAAAAAGCATTGAACTAATGACTGAGTTAATCCAGAAAAAATTCAGCTGTCTGCTCCCTTGTCCCACCCTATTGGAATAACTTTTAAGTAACTAGAGAGGTGTTCGGTCTTGTTAACCAGGAGGAGGAGTTTGAAGTGTGCTGAGGGCACTCCGCCCTTGGCAGAGGGATAATTGCTCTCTGATGTTTGTTTCTTCCCAAAGGCTATCAAGTGTTTCTCAAGACCTGTTGGTAGAGAACCTTTTACAAGTTTAATGTAGCTGGTTTTCTTGTGGAAGGCAGCCATCAAGAAGTACATGATATGTAAATAGTAGGGAAAAAAAGATGTCCTGAGGCCCAGCTCAATGGGGTTGGAGGGAATATGGTAAACAAAAGAAATAAAAATTGAGCCCTTGAAAGCAAGCATGACAAAACTTCATTTGCTGCCCTGTGACATAGAAGTTATCATCTTCCTATCTCTATCAGCAGGGTTCAGGTGTTAGGAGTCTTGAGTTTTACCTTCCCTTACTCAATGTAGTTACATTAATTGGTTGTCTGTGGCCACTTTGCTCATAAGGGTCCAGTTTAGATCCTGATTGCATGCTTATTCCCCCATAAATTGTCTTCAACTTGGCTCAAGTTCTGTTCATGTTGTGTCATTTACAGTAGGCTTTCTAAAAGTATCCCCTCCCTGCTCCTAAGTCTAAGACATTGGTAATACTTGCAGATACTGTTTGGAAGAGTGAAAATTTAGGGAGGAAAAATTTAACATGAGGCAAGAAAACAGAGTTCAGAAGAATAGTGTGAAGAGTTAAAAAGTGTAAAAAGTTGATAGTCCTAAATATTTTTCAAAATAATCCTTTAAGTTTCCTTATTAAGTAAACTGACTCAGGAAATTTAGCTTATTCCCAAAATTGGAGACAAATTCCACAGTTTGTCAGGATTAGAACTCTTAACCTCAGATTCCTCAGCCTCCTGTTATAGCTTCTAGATCTTACTGCTTTCCCTTAGGGAGATGGCCTTTCAAAGCTGAAGGTCAGTGAGAAATACCACATTGTTAGTTTCACAGTCTTTAAGGGAAATGCTGGAAGTACCATTACCTAGGTAACAGAAAACAAAAACGGTCAAAACATCCAGAAAGTAGGAGGATGAGAATAATCTCATAGTGATCCTTAAGAGGTAGATTAGAGGACAGATTAGATCTTTTCCTAAATTCTCTATTCTGCCATTGGAGTGATGTTTTGAGGAAATTTGAATGTTTCATTTATGATCCTTAGAATCCTGGATAATCCTTAGTAGCTTTATACCTCCCTTTTAATTTCTAACCTCTCTGATTCATATTATTAAAAATTTAATACTATTTTCCTAATTATGAATGTAATCCATGCTTAATGTAAAGAATTTGAATTATAGGAAAAGCCAAAGAAAATTAAAATCAGCTATAATTCCACCTCTTAGAGATAATTCTTCCTTTAATATTTTATTTTATTCCAGTTTTTTCTGTGTACAGATATACTTGTTTGTACATATTTGGTATCATACTGCATCTATTTTATATCCTGCCTTTTTCTAATAGCATATTTTCTTATGGCTTTGAAAATGTTTAAAATTTTTTCAAATATATTTTTATTTTTAAGTGTAATTTTAAAAATAGGAAATACATTTCCTTCTTTCAGAATTCAAAAGGTATAAAAGGATATGTCATGAGGTCTCTCTCACCCCTCCTCCCCACCCCTCACTTGCCATCTGGCAGGCAATCATTTCCCTCCCACACAATGAATAAATGTTGGAAATTTTTGTGTATCCTTCCATACCTATTCCAGGCATACAGAAATAGATAGATAGATAGGTAAAAACTCTGCCAAGAGTGGGATCCAAGAAATGTAGTTTAAAAAAATTCAGGGTTTGGGAATTCCCTGGTGGTCCAGTGGTTAGGACTCTGCACTTTCATTGCCGAGGTCACAGGTTCAATCCTTGGTCAGGGAACTAAGATCCCGCATGGCCAAAAAAAAAAAAAGCCTGGGTCATTTTTTTGTGAGGTTAATGAAGTGACTGGAACAAACCCCCAAAGGAAGTTGGTTGGGTGTTCTGGGGGTCTGGAGCCAGTTGTTAATTGCTGAATTGATAGTATCATAGTTTTTACTGTGTATATGCTTTTTTCTCCTTTTTTACAGAATTGTTAACCCATTATAGGAATTGATCTGGAGTTTGTGTTATTCCTCCCTCACATCTCCCCTCCACACACACTTATTAATATATCTTGGATATATTTTCCTGTCCATTTGTAAAGTGGTTCCTCATTCTTTTTATGGCTGCATGATGCTTGGATGAATCATAATTTATTAAACCACTCCCCACATTTTGCTGGTGCAAGTGATAGTGCATGAATAATCTTGGATATAAGCCATTTTGCTTGTGTGTATCTATAACAAAAATTCATGGAATTGCTAGGTCAAAGATAGATGTATTTGTAATTTTGAAAGATATTCCCAAATTGCTCTTCTTAGGGGTTGTACCTATTTATATTTCTCCAGCAAGGTATGAGAATGCCCATCTCCCCGTACATAGGGAATTATCAAGGATTTTTAATGTGACAATCTAAAAAATTAGTCTTAGTTTAATTTTATTCTTTCAAATCTTATATTACATGTGATTGAATACCTTACAGAACCATTTAAATATACCTTTTATTGTGACTGTACATATCTTTTGCCCATTTTTATTGGGTTGTTGGATCTTTTTCTTAGTGATTTGCAGGAACTCTTAGTATATTAAGAGCCCTTTGTCTGCCATGAGTTGCTGGTATTTTCATTTATCTTTTTTTTTCTTTTCCTCAATGAGGAAATTATTTTTATGCTGTTGAATGTATCAATCTTCTTCTTCTTCTTCTTCTTTTTTTTTTTTTTTGCCACACTTCGTGGCATGCAGGATCTTAGTTCCCTGACTAGGGATTGAACCTGTGTCCCTGCAGTGGAAGCACAGATTCTTAACCACTGGACTGCCAAGGAAGTCCCGAATGTATCAATCTTATGGCTTTTTGGTTTTATGTCCTAGTTAGAATGGCCTTTCTATTCTCAGGTTATAAAATAATAATGGTTTGTCTAGTGCTTTCTTGTTTTTATTTTTACATTTAAACCTTTGAGCCATTTAGAATTCATCCTGGTGTAAAGTATGAGATATAGATAGAATTTCACTTTTAGAAAGATGGCTTTCCAGTTATCCTAGCACCATTTATTGAATAATTAATTTTTCGCCACTGATTTAAGATGACTCCTTTATCTTTCATTAGATTGCCATATACATTTTGGTTTATTTCAAGATTTTCTATTATGTTCTGTTGGTCTGTCTATGTTCATGTGCCAGTATCACACAGCTTTATTACTGAGGCTTATATGAAAATATAATTTGTTGATGACTAATTGAATGTAACTGATTTAACCATTATCCTATTTTAAACATTAACATTTTTCAAAAATTTTATATTAGCAGTCTATTGATTCTCTTTGTGCATAAGTCTTTGAACTTCTGACTGTTTCCTTAGGCTGAATTCCTAGAAGAGTATGTTTTTAAAGGCCTGAGACTTAGTGCCAAATTTGTGTGACCTTCCTGGAAAGCAGTTCTTGCCACAAGTATATGAAAGTATGGCTCATAATTTTAAGTCCTACTTCTGTATTGCTACTTTCAACATATTGAAGTATGTTTGCATAGATTTCATGTAGTGCCTTAAACGTTATTTAGCACATGTTAAATGTGCTCAGAGTTCTAATGTTTATAAGACTGACCTTCAAAACTGAGTGTTTTTCCTCAGTGGTACTCCTTTTGATTAATGGCATATTTCCAGGTGAATGAGGGGAGCATGAGTATAGAGTCAAAGCAGTTGGTCTGCTAAAGGTCAAATCCATGAACATGGCCTTATTTATACTATGTTAGACTCTCCGACTGAAATGACCTGACACAGATACATAATGTTCTAGATACTCTAAGAAGAACATAGTTGGTGGCTTTCATCTCAGCTGATCGTGTCCTCCTTCTACTCTTTGTTTCTCAGAGTATTAGAAGGAATCGACATCAGTGATTTGAATATAGGTTCATTTAGTTTTAGCTGGATGAATGACTGAGGTGTATACCTTATATAGCACTGTGTTAATGCTGAGTTTTTAGCATGGGATTCATTTAGGTATGTTCTAGGGAAGTTTATAATGTCAAAGCCAAATTTGAGGAATGGCAACAAGAACTAACATTAATGACAAAAGTAATTTAAAATATTTTCTTCAAAAATAAGGGCAGGAATAGGAATTGTTTTGGAAAACCGTAGTTTGTATAGACCATTAAGCAGTTAACCAAATTTTTTTTTTTTTTTAAGGACTTAATTTTTTTTAGAGCAGATGTAGTTTCACAGCAAAATGAGAGGAAGATAACAGATTTCCCATATATCCCCAGTTCCCACACATACATAGCCTCCCCCATTATCAACATCCCCAATCAGACTGGCACATTTATTACAGTTGATGAACCTACATTAATACATCATTTTTACCCAAAGTCTACATTAGGGTTTACTCTTGGTGTTGTACATTCTGTGGGTTTGGACAAATGTAAAATGACATGTATCCACCATTATGGATCATACAGAGTATTTTCACTGCTTTAAAAACCCTCTGTGCTCTGTCTGTTCATCTCTTCTTACCCACTACCCTGCTAACTCCTGGAAACCACTGATGTTTTTACTGCCTCTGTAGTTTTGCCTTTTCCAAAATGCTATATAGTTGAAATCATACCCAAATTTTCTTTTATCCATTAGTCATTTGTTTAGCATGTAATAGGAGCACACTTAGAAAGGAACAAAGTAGCTTAACTTTTAATAGTGACATAGAGCAGTTTGAGTGAAATGAAGAATCCTGTATCCAGTTAATATTGTGGAAGTTTGTAGGAGATTTTGTTTGATTTAAATTTGGGCAGGATATACTATATATCTTGTTCCCATGATTTCCTTAGGCTTGACTGTGTACAATTTTCTATGTATTTGTAGATTTCAAGAATACCCCCGAGAGAGGAAACCCAAGGTCTTTCTAGTGCACGTTCCTATTTTGAAATGGGCCAGTTTTGCCCAGTGGTTGGTGATTAGCCTGTATCAATGAACCTGAAAAAGATGCCCAGCATAGTAGCTACCAACTAAAAAAAGACGTGGTTCAAATCTAAAAAATGACTCTACTTTTAGTATTTTCTGGCTTCATAAAGACTTCATAGTAGTTTTCATTTTTAGAGAAATGAAGATTTATTTGCTAATTTTTGAATCTTGTTTGATAACATAGTTAAGAAAGAACAATATCATATGTGGTGATTCCTATTGAAATAGAAAGATTCTCTAGAGGATTTAATATGGCCATATTTCTTGTTGTTTTATTCAGGTCAGAAAGTCCTAAGTCATTCTTTTTCAAGCACCCCCTAAATCAGTTTGAGGAAATTTTTAGTTACTTGTACTTTAGGTTATGTTTTTGATGTACATCTTGATTGTCATACCTTGAGAAATAGTCATATTACCTTGTGAAGCTGGTAATCTTTCTTTGCCTGTAGCATAACTGGCAATGATAATGTTTCACTTATATAACCAGTAATGTTATTCCATTTACCTGTGAGCATATTCTATAAAATGATACCTTTTTACAAAGTTGCTTTTATTCTACAGTCTGAAAATACCCTGTATTTTTCAATAAATTTATGAAAAATGATGTCTTTTCTCCATTTTACTGGGAAGTAATCATGTAAAGTTAGTGATTTAAAGATTCTTGGTGAAGTTATATTGGAATCTGAGTAAGATTGGAACTGAGTTACAATCCAGTACTTTTTTGGGAAAAATTATCCCATCTCTATTATCCAAGTTCATAGTTACTGTTTCCAGTTTAATATAGTTGTGTTAAAATATATCATGAGCTATTTTTTATAAATTAAAAAAATATTTATTTATTTGGTTGTGCTGGGTCTTAGTTGCAGCAGGCGGGCTCCTTAGTTGTGGCTCGAGGGCTCCTTAGTTGTGTCATGTGAACTCTTAGTCGCAGCATGCATGTGGGATCTAGTTCCCTGACCAGGGATTGAACCTGGGCCCACTGCATTGGGAGCGTGGAGTCTTAACCACTGCGCCACCAGGGAAGTCCCTATCACGAGTTATCAAAGTAGCATTTTTATGCTTTTCTAAGTTCTCTTAGAATTTAGCAGTATGTCTTATCCTAGCTTCTCTGCCTTTTTTGGAGCCTTTTAGGTAAGAATGGGTATTGAGTTCTTTATTGGTGAACTGAAGGAATAAAAGTGAGGATGCTAGAGAGAGTAACCAATTCACTGTACAATTCAGTGACATTAAATATATTCACAAAGTTGTGTAACCCTCACCACTATCTATACCCACTTTTGAGAAACTGCCACTTTTCCACAACATCTGCACCTTTTTACATTCCTACCAGCAATGCACGGGGTTACAATTTCTCCACATCCTTGCCTACACTTGTTATTTTCCTTTCTTTTTTATTAAAGCCATCCTAGTCAGTGTGAAGTGATATCTCACTGTGGTTTTTTTTAAAATTAGTTATTTTATTTATTTGGCTGTGTCGGGTCTTAGTTGCAGCACATGGGATCTTCGTTGCGGTGCGCAGACTTCTCTCTAGTTGTGGTGTTTGGGCTCCAGAGCACTCTGGCTCTGTAGTTGTGGCACGTGGGCTCTCTAGTTGTGGTGTGCAGGCTCCAGAGCACAAGGGCTCAGTAGTTGTGCCATGTAGGCTCTCTAGTTGTGGCACATGGGCTCAGTAGTTGTGGCGTGCGGGCTTAGTTGCCCCACGGCATGTGGGATCTCAGTTCCCTGACCAGGGATGGAACCCGCATCTCCTGCATTCCCACCAGGGAAGTACCCTTATTGTGGTTTTGATTTTCATTTCCCTCATGATGAGTGATGCCATGCATCTTTTCATGGGCTTATTGGCCATTTGTATATTTTTTTTGGAGAAATGTCTATTCAAATCCTTCTTTTATATTAATTCTTAGTAGATATATTTGTATTTTTCAAATTATCAGTGATAAGTGTTAATTATCCTATATAGTAATCTTAACTCTAATAACAGTGACAGTCATAAGCATGATTATAACAACAACAATAATGTAAAACTTCTTGGCTGCTTACCATGAGCCAGGCACAGTTCGAGGTTCTTTAGGCCTATTAATTTATTTAATCTTCATAACTACCCTATGAGGTAGATGCTATTATTATCCTCATTTTATAGATGAGGGAACAGAGGCGTAGACATATAAAGGAACTTGGCCAACGTTATGGAGCAAGTAAGTGGCTAGTGTGAGATTTGAACTCAGGCAGTTCAGTCTTGAGAGTCTGTGTTCTTAACTACTGTATAATTTTGTTTCTCATATATAAGAACCTTAAACTCTTTTTATAAAAAGCATTCACTGTGATATTTGTTAATTTGAACCTTGAAGTTTACCTATGTGTTTTATACAGCACCATAACTATAAAATAATGACATTTGATGTGCTGGATATGCTTTGGATGTCGTGATGCTATTGAACATCTTCGTAGAGTTGTCCAAGTTTTATTAACTGTAGACAACATGAGGAAGCTGTATGTGGGTGAGTGGTGTGAATATTTCTATATTTAAAAAAGGTTACACAAAGTCTATTAGTGATCTAAAATTTATGTATTTTTAGCAGTAATACAAAATATAAAAATAGTGTTTTTTCCCCAATAATGCCTTTGTCGGCCTATTATTGATGTTTGACCAAGCCAGTGAGAATACTGAAATTTAAGAGACCACACATGGGCTTCCCTGGTGGCGCAGTGGTTGAGAGTCCGCCTGCTGATGCAGGGGACACGGGTTTACGCCCCGGTCCGGGAAGATCCCACATGCCGTGGAGAGGCTGGACCCGTGAGCCATGGCTGTTGAGCCTGTGCGTCGGGAGCCTGTGCTCCGCAATGGGAGAGGCCGCAACAGTGAGAGGCCCGCGTACCACAAAAAAAAAAAAAAAAAAAAAAAAAAAAAAAAAAATTAATAAGAGACCACACAATCATAAGAACCATGAATCATATTCATCTGGGGCATAGCTTTATTCTAGGATTTACACTTCAAGTGCCTCTCCCCTTTGATATCAGAAATTCTGAAAAGAGAATCCACTTTCATAGAGCCGGGGAAACCCAAGCATTGATCAGAGCTTGGCCATATAAGAGACATTTTAGGATATTTTTAGAATTCACATGTTCTTTTCCAAAAGCCCAGGAACACTGGCCTCTCATCATTCCTGATTTGTTTTCATCTTAGTTCCTCTTGAACCTGGTTATCTTTATGGTGCATATGCTTTGTAGTTTAAACATATCCTAAGGTTTGTATTTCAAGGACTCAGAAACTTAAAGCATGATTTAAACACAGCAAACTGTGAACCAGTTCTGAAATTTAACTTTCCTACTAATGAATTGCAGTTCTTCAAAATCTGTGATTCTTTGAGTTATGGGCATTATAGCAGTGGGAAGTTAGTTATAGTGTTACATTCTGATCTAATTCATACGTCTTAAAAAAACCAATTTGATATAATATATTTGACATACAACAAACTAACATATTTAAAGTATAATTTGATATGTTTTGAAATATATAAATAACTATGAAACCATCACCACAATCAAGAAAATGGACGTCTATTTCCTCTAAAAAGTTTCCTTGCATCCCTTTGTAATCTTCCTGCTCAATCCCCACCACCGCATCACCAGACAACCACTAAACTGCTTTTTGTTTTTAATGGGTTAGTTTGGATTTTCAAGAATTTTATATAAATGAAGTCATATAACATACACTTATTTCTAGTCTGGCTTCTGTCATTCAGCACATTTTGAGATTCATCCATGTTGTGGCATGTATCAACAGTTAATTTATTTGTATTATCTAGTAGTATGCCACTGAGTAGATATTCCATGATTATTTATCAGTTCACCTTTTGTTGAACATTTGGATTGTTTCCAGTTTTTTGGCTATGATAAATAAAGCTTCTATGAACATTTGCATTCAAGTCTTTGTGTAGACATATACTTTTATTTCTCTTGGGCAGACACCTAAGAGTAGAATGACTGGGTCATATGGTAGGTTTATGTTTAACATTTTAAGAAACTGCCAAAGTGTTGTCCTAAGTGCTTGTGTCATTTTACCACCAGCAGGATATGACAGTTCCAGTTTTACTGCCTTACCAACACTTGGTATGGTCAGTCTTTTTAATTTAAGCCCTTGTAGGAGATGTGTAGCAATATCCAAAGTGGTCTTAATTTGCATTTTTCCGATGACTAGTAACGTTGAGCATCTTTTCGTATGCTTATCAGACATTCATCTGTCTTCTTTAGTGAAATGTCAAATCAAATCTTTTGTCCATTTTTAAATTGGGTTTGTCAGTGGACAACAGGTCCTGCTGTATAGCACAGGGAACTGTATTCAATGTCCTGGAATAAACCATAATGGAAAAGGATATAAAAAAGAGTATATATATGTCTAACTGAGTCACTTTGCTGTGTAGCAGAAATTAACACAACTTTTAAATCAACTATACTTCAGTAAAAAAATAGATTGGGTGTGCCTTATTGAGTTTATATCAGTTGTTTCTGTATTCTGGATACAAGTCATTAATCAGATATGTGATTTGCAGTTGCTTTTTCCCGTTCTGTGACTTACCTAATCATACTCTTAACACTGTCTTCAAAGAATAGTAGTTCTTAATTTTGATGAATATTTTCTTTTCCTTTTGTGGATTGTGCTTTTCATATTTTACTTAAGAAAGTTTTGTCTAGTCCAAGGTTGTAAAGATTGTCTCCTGTGTTTTCTTCTAAAAGTTTTATAATTTTAGATCTGTGATCCATTTTGATTTTATTTTTGTCTATAGTGCAAAATAAGGATTGAGATTTACTTTTAAAAATATGGATATCTAATTGTCGTGCACCATTTGTTGAAAAGACTTTTTTCTGCACTCAAATGCTTTTGTACCTTTGTTGAAGATCAAATATACATGGGGGTCTACATCTGGTCTTTGGTATATTCTGTCTTTCTACTGTCTATCCTGATTCACAAGCTTACTATTTTGATTACTATAGATTTCTAGTAAGTTTTGAAGTCAGGTATAAATCCTCTAACTTTGTTTTTCTTTTTTCAAAGTTATTTAAGCTATTCTAGATCATTTCCATGCCTGAATGAATTTTAGACTCATCTTGTCAATTTTATACAGAAAGCCTGCTGGGATTTTGATTGTTGTTGTGTTGAATCTATAGATCAATTTGGGGAGAATTAATATTTTAATAATATTAATAACAGTACATCTCTGTATTTTGTCTTTTAAAATTTTTCTCTGCAAAGCCTTCAGTGTGCAGGTCTTGCACATCTTTTTTTAGATTTACCCCTAAGTATATTATAATTTTTGATGATGTTGTAGATAGTATATTAAAAAAAATTAGTTTCTAATTATTTGTTGCTACTATATAGAACTATAATAGATTTTTGCATTTTTGTCTTCTATCCTGCAGCCTTGCTAAATTCACTTGTTATTTTTAGTGGGTATTTTGTAGATTCTATTAGCTTTTTTATACAGAGGATCATATATAATGTCTGTAAATAAAGAATGTTACTTCTTTTCGGATCAGGATGCCTTTTATTAGCTTTTCTTGCCTGATTACACTGGCTAGAATCTCCAGGATAACGTTTAATAGAAGTGGTGAGAGCAGACATCCTTGACTTCCTGATCTTAAAAGGAAAGCTTTCAGTCTTTTACTGTTTAAGTGTGATGTTAGCTTTAAGTTTGTTTGTGTTTTCGTAGATGCCCTTACCAATTTTAAGACATCCCTTTCTATTCCTATTCTTGATAGGTTTCTTTCAGTCAGTAATGGATGTTGTCAAATGCATTTTCTGCATCTATTGAGATGATCATATAGTTTTTCTTTTTTAGTCTAATAATAATTACAATTTTTTGGCTGTGAGACTTGGGGGATCTTAGTTCCCTGACCAGGCATTGAACCTGGGCCACCACAAGTGAAAGCACCAAGTCCTAACCACTGGACCGCCAGGGAATTCCCTAATTACACTGATTTTTGAGCCTTAAACCAACTTGCCGTTCTTGCATAAACCCTACTTGATCTTGATGTATTATCTTTTTATATGTTGCTTGATTTGTTTGATTCGATTTGCTAAAATTATGTTAAAGAATTTTGTATCTATATTCTTGGAGGAATATTGGTGTGTAGTTTTCTTGTGTTATTTCTCTGGCTTAGGTTTTAGAATGTGCTGACATTATAGTATGTGTTGTATAAAGTATTTCTTTTTTGATTTTCTGGAAGAGTTTGTGTAGAATTGGTATTATTTCTTCTTTGTACTTTTGGTACAATTCATCAGAGAAGCCATCTGGACCTGGACTTTTCTTTGTGGGAAGATTTTTTTCACTTCAAATTCAATTCCTTTAATAAATATAAGGTCATTTAGGTTATTCATTTCTTCTTGTTGAACTTTTGTTGTTTGTGTGTTTGAAGGATTATGTCCATTTTGTCTAAGTTGTCAGATTTATCAGAATAAAATTGTTTATGATATTTCCTTATCTATTTAATGACTTCAGAATCTTTAATGATGTTACCTCTCTCATTCCTGATATTATAAATTTGTGTCTTCCCTGTTTTATCCTCCATCAGTCTGGTAGGTTTAAGTTTATCAAATTTATTGGTCTAAGAAACAGCTTTTGGTTTCATTGTCATTTTTCTATTTTTTCTTCTTTCAAATTTTACTGATTTCTGTTCTGATCTTTATTATTTCCTTTCTTCTGTCTACTTTGGGTTTCATTTGTTATCCCTTTGCTAGTTTCTTAATGTAGAAGCTGAGACCATTGATTTGCAACTTTTCTTTTCTAAGAAAGACATTTCTATGCTGTAAATGTTCCTCTAAGTACTGCATTAGTTCCATTCCCACACATATGGGATATTTCATTTAGTTCAAAATAATTTTTCATTTTTCCTTTGGTATCATCTTTGACTCATGGACTTATAGAAGTTCATATAGTTTCCAAATATTTGAGGATTTTCCAGGTATCTTTTTGTTACTAATTTCTAATTTGTGGTCAGGATATACTTGATGATTTGAATCCTTTTACATTAACTGAGACTTGTTTTATGGCCCAGAATATAGCGTGCACTTAAATGTGTATTTTGCTGTTGTGGAGTGGAGTGTTTTATAAATATCTATTAGGTCTAGTTGGTTAATAGTGTTGTGCAAATCTTCTATATTCTTCTTGATTTGCTATCAATTATTGACAGATTTGTTGAAGTCTTTGGTATAATTGTGGATTTGTCTAATTTTCTCTGCAGTTCTATCAGGTTTTTTTTTTTTTTTTTTGGCTGCATTGAGTCTTTGTTGCTGTGTGGGCTTTCTCTAGTGGCGGTGAGTGGGGGCTACTCTTCGTTGTGATGCGCGGGCTTCTCATTGAGGTGGCTTCTCTTGTTGCAGAACATGGGCCCTAGGCACACGGGCTTCAGTAGCTGTGGATCATGGGCTCAGTAGTTGTGGCTCACGGGCTGTAGAGCGCAGGCTCAGTAGTTGTGGCACATGGGCTTAGTTGCTCCATAGCATGTGGGATCTTCCTGGACCAGGGCTTGAACCTGTGTTTCCTGCATTGGCAGGCGGATTCTTTTTTTTTTTAATCTTTAAGATTGTGTTTATTTTTTTTAACATCTTTATTGGAGCATAATTGCTTTACAATGGTGTGTTAGTTTCTGCTTTATAACAAAGTGAATCAGCTATACATATACATATATCCCCATATCTCTTCCCTCTTGCATCTCCCTCCCACCCTCCCTATCCCACCCCTTTAGGTGGTCACAAAGCACTGAGCTGATCTCCGTGTACTATGAGGCTGCTTCCCACTAGCTATCTGTTTTACTTTTGGTAGTGTATATATGTCCATGCCACTCTCTCACCTCGTCCCAGCTTACCCTTCCTTCTCCCCGTGTCCTCAAGTCCATTCTCTATGTTTGCGTCTTTATTCCTGTCCTGCCCCTAGGTTCTTCAGAACCTTTTTTTTTTTTTCTTTAGATTCCATATATATGTGCTAGCATACGGTATTTGTTTTTCTCTTTCTGACTTACTTCACTCTGTATGACATACTCTAGGTCCATCCACGTCACTACAGATAACTCAATTTCGTTTCTTTTTATGGCTGAGCAATATTCCATTGTATATATGTGCCACATCTTCTTTATCCATTTATCTGTCGATGGACACTTAGGTTGCTTCCATGTCCTGGCTGTTGTAAATAGAGCTGCAATGAACATTGTGGCACATGACTCTTTTTGAATTATGGCTTTCTCAGGGTATATGCCCAGTAGTGGGATTGCTGGGTCATATGGTAGTTCTATTTTTAGTTTTTTAAGGAACCTCCATACTGTTCTCCATAGTGGCTGTATCAATTTACATTCTCACCAACAGTGCAAGAGTGTTCCCTTTTCTTCACACCCTCTCCAGCATTAATTGTTTGTAGATTTTTTTGATGATGGGGCAGGTGGATTCTTAACCACTGCACCACCAGGCAAGTCCCTCTATCAGGTTTTGTTTCGTGTATTTTGAAGCTTCGTTATTAAGAGCATAAACATTTAGGTGTGTTATGTCCTCCTGATGAAGACATAATATCATTATGTATTTTATTGTTATGAAATTTTCATCTTTATCACTCGTGATATTCTTTGTTCTGGAATCTATTTTATCTGATTTTAATATAGCCACTCTAGCTTTCTTGTGACTTGTGTTAGCATGGAATGCCTTCTTCCATCCTTTTACTTCTAACCCACTTGTCTGTATAAAGTGGGTTTCTTGTAAGCAGCATGTAGTTGAGTCTTGATCTTTTATCCAGCCTTTCAGTTGGGGTATTTGGACTATTTATATTTAATATGATTGTACTTAATTATTTATATTTAATGTGATTGGTTAGGTTTAAATTGAGTGGTTGGGTTTAAATCTATTATCTTACCATTTATGTTTTATTTGTCATCTGTTCTTTTCTCTCTTTTACTCTTTTAATGCTTTTTGAAATAAATATGTATTTTTTATGATTCAATTTTCTATTCTATTTCACTTTAGTGATTGCTTTATAGTTTATAGTATACATCTTTTAACTTATAATAGTCTACCTTCAAGTGATATTACACTACTTCACGTATAGTTTAAGAACCTTATAACATTATACTTACAATTCTTCCTTTCTGGCTTTTGTGCTATTGTTGTCATACATTTTACTTCTACTTATAAACCCCACAAAAATATTGTTTTTGCTTCAGTCTTTTAAAAAGATTTATATAATATGGGAAAATAATAATTTTAGTTGTTTCAGACAGAAGGGTAAATCTGGTCCTTGTTAATCTTGACTGATAGAAGTCCCCCCATATCTGGTTTGGACCTGAATGATAACATATCCTGGAGCAAATTAGCAGTGTTCTTCTTTTCTTTCTGCAGTTTCAAATCTGGTGTTTTCACCTCTTCAGGGGGATATGACCTTGAGCTATTGAAGCTTTGACAAGTTGGGTTTCTTTAGTGCCTTATACTTATTTAAAGTCAGTGCTCCAATGAGGTCACTGTATCTCCTTAGTGTAGTGTCACCCATATAGCCATCTGACTCAACACAATAAAAAACCTTCATATCTACTTTAAATTCCTCCAGATATGCTGCAAACTATTAATGGCATAAGCCCTGACTACAAATTTCATAGCACACCTCTTCCTGTAAATGGTGGAGTGGAAGTTGGGAATGTTTACCTGACCTGAATAAATCAATGAAATACTTTTTTTCTTTTCTGAAGGTGCTATTTTTGGCAAGCAAAGTCAGTTTTTCCACGTTTAGACTGAACTTCCTAATCTTCTTACTAGCAGGCAATAAAGCTGCTAAATCACGCTTATTATTAGGTCAAAAAATAAAGTAATTTTTGCCAAATAGACAATGGGAAACAAGAGTAGGTGGGAATTGGTGAATGGCCAGAATTTGGTGTACAGACTGCTTGTTGTAGTGTAGGCAGGGCAATGACGTCTATTCCTGTTGGTTCACCATACATATTTTGACTGAAAAGAAAATGTATTGACTTAGGAACAAGTGTGTATGTTGGCAGGTCTAATTATTTGTGAATCCTGTCCTAATAGTGTTTACAAGTTTAGTCAGGGAGGTAATTATTTATCAAATAAACACAAAATAAATATAAAATTACAATTCTAACAAATACTGTATAAGAAAGTACACAGGGTCGGTCCTAAGAGTATATAGCTAAATGATCTAATTTAGTTTGGGAGAATAGAGAAGACTTTCTTAATGAAGTGACTAAGATCTAAGAGGTGAATAGGAGTTAACTAGGTGAGGGGAGTTAGGAGTGGGCAAGTGTTCCAGATGAAGAGGGTAGCATGTGCAAAGGTCCTGGTGTTAGTGAGCCTGGCAAGTTTGAGGAACTCGGAATAAAGACAAGAGTGGCTGGGTCACAAATAGTGAGAGGGCACATGGTATAAGATGAGGCTAGAGAAGTAACCATGTGTTAATGATTTGGGTCTGGAAGGTAGTGCCTGGCACATTTGCTTTAGAAAAGACCACTCTGCCTTCAGTGTAGAAGATAGATTGGTGTGGAGCAGGGAGACCAGTCAGAAGGCTATTATTGTTGTAGTTTGGGCAGGAGATGATGGTAATTCAGACTATGGAGATGGTGATGGAGAAGAGAGAAGTGGACAGATTTGAGAGACATTAAGTAGGTTAAAATGGGTAAGATTTGGTGAAGGGTTAAATATGGGGCATTGAGATGTGGGGAAGGATGGGAGGATGTGAAAAGGGTAACTTCTGTTTAATTGTGAATGAATATTGGAGGGATATTGGTACTATTTAACGAGATACAGTTTTTTGTTTTGTTTTGTTTTTTGGTTTTTTTTTTTACCCCCCCAGTGAACTGGAAGCATTTTTCTTCCAGGGAAATGTGTATTTTATTTAGGGACGTTTCAAAGTCCTCTTCATCCTTTAGGACCTAGCACAAATATGACTTCTTCCCTGACAAAGATGCCTACTTTCCCCCATAGCTAGAAATAACATTTCCCTTCTCTGAACTTCTATTAAACTTTGTTTACATTTCTATTATGGAACTTTTCATCATCTAACTTGTGGTATTCTACTTATTTTGTATACGTTTTATTTCCTTTATTGTATTGAAAGCTGCTTATTGAGTGGGAATTTTATTCATTTTGATAGTCTCACAGCTAATAGTAACTGTTTCTCTACTGAACTATTCTTTAATGAATTTGACAGTCTCACAACTAACAGTAATATTTCTTTAATACTATCACCTTAGTAAGGTGTGAGTTCCATGAGGAAGTATACTATTTCAGTTAATTAAAGCTCTTTGTACATTAAGATATCTATATAGGGCTTCCCTGGTGGCGCAGTGGTTGAGAGTCCGCCTGCCGATGCAGGGGACACGGGTTCGTGCCCCGGTCCGGGAAGATCCCACATGCCACGGAGCGGCTAGGCCCATGAGCCATGGCCACTGAGCCTGCGCGTCCGCAACGAGAGAGGCCACAAAGGTGAGAGGCCCGCGTACTGCAAAAAAAAAAAAAAAAAAGATATCTGTATAAAAGAAAAATTCATTAGGGTAACATAATGGTAGAAAGGTCTTTTATGATTTCATTTTTAGATCTTAGTCATTATTAAACATTACTTTTTTTTAAAGAAGGAACTACAGTTAAATCTGCTTTTGCTCAAGGTTTCTTAATAAAATAGGTGATTAATTTAATTCATCAGTCTGCAATTGATGAGCTAAGCATGTTCTTATAAAATACCTAACATTTGTGTAAGACTTAGTAATTGTTCAAAACATATTCACACATAATATGTCTCAATCTAATCCTATAATAGCCCTATTAGGTAGGTAAGATAAGTATTGTTCTAATTTTTTAGATCCATGCCATATATTAAAGGATACTTTTGAAGACCGTGGGGTGAGATTATTTTGTGTTTTCAAAGATCAAAATATTCCTTTTTACTTTCTCTAATAGATCTAACTGGAAGCCCTTTGAGTGTTAAAGTCATGATACTTTTGTAAATAGTAATCTTTTGGATGATTTGACCTGAATAGCTTTTTGGGCTGTCATCTCAGTCAGGTTCAGTTTCTGAGATGAACTCAACTCTAACCCATTCTGTTTAAACATTGTATGATGTTTTTATATTTTAGTTTAAAAAAAGCTCTTAAATGTGTATTCCAAGTAACTAGTAAATCTGCATTTTAAAATTGATTTACTTATATTAAAAATAAATGTACTTGAGTGAAGGAAATAGTAAATATTATAAATAAAGCACAATTAAGATTTGGAATATGACAATACGATTCTTTCAAGTTCTTTTAATATGTTAAAGGGCATCAGAGCAGGATCCCAGAAACCTTCTTTCCCCTAAGTTTTTAAAAATCAGCTGTTTCATTATACATTTTCAGCTTTTTCCAGGTGTCATCAAACTTACTGGTGATTTA
The DNA here is from genome assembly GCF_008692025.1 of Phocoena sinus. Lineage (NCBI taxonomy): Eukaryota > Metazoa > Chordata > Mammalia > Artiodactyla > Phocoenidae > Phocoena > Phocoena sinus. The sequence goes on from NC_045763.1 coordinate 134,549,016, forward strand.
GGTTTCTAAACTGTTAGGTTTCTGGGACCTACCCCTAACTCCTTTATGAAAATCAATACAATGTTTTCTTTACATAAGATCACCTTCAGAGTTCTGTGAATAAATTTTTCTCTTTTTCCAATTTCCTCTTAATGTTCCTTTTTAAAAAATGTATTTTGTTCATTAAGGGATTAAAAACTTATATTTGTGTAGCTCTTGGGCATGTAAGATATGCATTTTCCTTTGTGTTCCTCATAGGAATTTTGTGAAATAGGGTGATAGATGAAGAAACTGAGCCTGAAGCAGGTTGGGACTTACTTAGAGTTAGAGACTCCAGTACAGTAGTTCTGCTTTCTCTTGGTCATTTGTTGTCATTACACTCTTTCCCTTCAAACCCTAGATCTCTCTCTGCTTTGTTTTTCTGTAAATTGCTTAAAACAAACCAACAAAGAACAAACCAACAAAAAACCCAGCCTTGTTTTTTTTATCTTTAGCATTTTTCACTAACCTCACCTCATTTTTGGTTTTAGTCTTTCTGATAATGGTTTTCATTCCTGGGTTCCTTTGGAAGCTTTTGGAGATAGATGTTCTTTAAAAGCTAAGCCTGGCTCTAGGACTGCCTCATTTTTATTTATGATATTCTGTACCTTGAAGACAAAGGGCACCCTAAGTTTGCTCAAAGGAGCATGGAATCCATGGAGCTGACTCCTGTTGTTACTGCTAAAAAAAATCAATGACTGAATGTACCACTAGCTTGAGACTCATGAAATGTTCAACTGAATGGGTTTGGAATGTTAGGTGAAATGTGAAAACATTAGTGTGCTTTATCAGTAATCCTATTTTTATATGGTATAAGAAAAAAATAGACAAGTATGGAGTTATTCATCTATTTTATAAAACCAACGCTTTTAAAAAAATTGAATATTTTGGGAGGCACATTAAGTCAAAAAGAAAATAATGCTGTCTGCTTTAACTATGCTTAAGTCAGAAATGGAGGAAAAGAAATTGACACGGCCACTTGCTTAAACAATATTTTCAGGTCTTCAGGAATGAAGACTGTAGCAGGAATGCGGTAAAAATGATTGGATGTCAAAATGACATGAGAAGTCATTTATCTGTTTGCATCCTAGCACGTCATTTTAACGTGTATCCAGGAAGACAATGAATCAAAATGACTGGTTCGTGAGCTGACTGTACTGTTTGTTAGGGGCAAGTATGTTTGGGGTGCATGAAAAACCTTTATTGGAGGGCTTCCCTGGTGGCGCAGTGGTTAAGAATACGCCTGGCAATGCAGGGGACACAGTTTCGAGCCCTGGTCTGGGAAGATACCACATGCTGCGAAGCAACTAAGCCCGTGTGCCACAACTACTGAGCCTGCACTCTAGATCCCGCGAGCCACAACTACTGAGCCTGTGTTCTACAACTACTGAAGCCCTCACGCCTAGAGCCCGTGCTCCGCAACGAGAGAAGCCGCCTCAATGAGAAGCCTGCGCACTGCAAGGAAAGAGTAGCCCCTGCTCTCTCTCAACTAGAGAAAGCCCGCACACAGCAACGAAGACCCAACACAGTCAAGAATAAATAAATAAACATATATATAATTAAAAAAAAGATTAAGATGATAAATTAAAAAAAAACCTTTATCAGAGAGCTAGAATTTTTATAACCAGTAAAGGTTTATTTATTTTGGGGGATAAAATTATAGCCGCGGTGAGTGTAGTTTTGCATGAGGGAAAAATTGATGATGCAAATTTATTGGATTTTATAGCCTAGCCATTCATCATAAAATCAATCTCTGATATTTACTTTTCATTTCTTAGCTCACACACTGCTCTGGACCATTTAATTGTATAGTATTTAAAATCTGTTTTTATCTTTAGATCTTAGTTGAGTCGACCAGAGGCTAGTGGTAATAAATACCAAGTATGGTATAGTCTGTGTATAGAGATTGTTAGAATTTCATGACAGATAACATTGGTGCCACATTCAACATGTCAACCAGTGTTACTAAAAATGAGTCTTTCAGACAATCTACATAAGAATCACTAGGAATGCTTGTTAAAAATGCAGATCTCTGGACCTTTCCTATTCCTGTCTCCCACTAATCAAAATCTTTGGGAACTTTGCCTAGGATTTACATTTTAACAAGCACCTAGGTAATTTGGAGGCACATTAAAATTGAGATCTCCTTTACAGATGTTTTAACATGTTACATATGTTGCTCTTCTGTTTAAGATAGTTAAATTAGGAGATCTTTGAAGGCAGGGGAGAACAAGGATATCTTTTTTTTTTTTTAAGGCCATGCTGTGCGGCATGCAGAATGTTAGTTCCCCGACCAGGGATTGAACCCATGACCCCTGCTTTGGGAGCATGGAGTCTTAACCACTGGACCACCAGGGAGGTCCCAACAGCCTCTCTTTTGGAATCACCCTCCCCAACTTGGGTGGGCGGTTTGCTTTTATTTTATGACCAACTTTTATCAGATAATTTGACTTTTTTTTAAAATAGAAATTTTAAATCACATTTATTGAAGTGAGTTGTCTTTTTTTAAAGTGGAAGTATTTCTAGTTGTAGAATCTTTCTCCATAAACTTGTTCCTATTAATGCAGCTGCATTTTAATTCAGTATTAAATTCTATATACGTTTAGAATGTTGTGTTTCAGTCTTTAAGAAATTATCTCCTACCCTTCTTTTTTTTGGCGCATTGGGTCTTCATTGCTGTTTGGGGGCTTTTTCTAGCTGCGGCGAGCGGGGGCTACTCTTCATTGCAGTGTGCGAGCTTCTCACTGTGGTGGCCTCTCTTGCTGTGGCACATGGGCTCTAGGCATGCGGGCTTCAGTAGTTATGGCTTGCGGGCTCTAGAGCGCAGGCTCAGTAGTTGTGGCACATGGGCTCTGTTACTCCGTGGCATGTGGGATCTTCGCGGAGCAGGGCTCGAACCTGTGTCCCCTGCATTGGCAGGCAGATTCTTAACCACTGCGCCACCAGGGAAGTCCTCCTACCCTTCTTAGGTCTTTCCTAACAGCCAGTCCTACAGATATCCTGGGGGAGTTGATGCCCAAATGTTAATTAGAAAAAGTACATTAAGGAAGTTCTGTTCATCCCAAATGCTTCCTTCAGTGGGTATGTAGCATTTTACCCAGTTCCTGTGACATTATATATTTAATAGGTGTACCACATTTCAGATAATTTTTGCTTTATATTTCAGGGGAAATTGAAGTATCTGATTGTTGAAGAATGTTGGAACGATATTCTTGCTATTCTTATCTAAAAGTTTTTCCCTATTTTTTTTCATAAGGCAGTGGAATGGTGTCTCTTTATATGAAATGTAGAATATACTTACTAACTTGGGTAAGTTAGGAACCTAATAACTAGGCATGGAATTTTTCATAAAAGTGTAGAAAATTTAGTACCTCGACACTTTCTATGGATGTAGAAAACAACAGCTAGCTATTAATTTCACCCAGTTTTATGAAGTAGAAACAACTCATTTGAAAACACTAACTTTACATGCAACAATGCACGACCATCCTGCTTTATGTGGTATTTGGTAACTCTGTGTATATAGGAGAGTGCTTTTGAGTTTGCACTAGGTGGAAACTGCTAGAACTGCCACCTGTGTCTGGTTACTGTGATTTGTAAGATAAGTTCCCAAAGAACTATTTATGTTATGATAACCCATTTTTTTCAATTTATTGCTCACCCTTTGGTTATTTCTAGTGTATTGTCATGATGAACTCAACCCCTTGTCTTAGGAATAAAATGCAAATTTGAAGGGTGAAACTAGAAACATGATTTTTACCTCTGTTCTGTTTGAGCAAAGTGGTACAAAATTACTGTTGTCTTACATATTGAATACTTACTAAGAATACTTATTATAGAAGCAGAGATGTTTAAGTTGATCATAGTACTCCAGGCTTTTGCTGTTGAGTTATAATTCACATATAATGGGTACAATTATATGAACTTCGATGAGTAGAGACAGTCATGTAAACTCCCATCTACAGTCGAGATAGAGAGTGTTTCCATCATCCCAAAGGTAGCCTTGTCTCCTTTACATCAGTTCCCCTTTCCCACTTTCAGTCCTTGGCAACTACCAATCTGATTTCTGTCCCTGTACTTTTGACTTTTCCAGAATGTCATATAAATGGAATCATAAAGTATATAGCTTTGTATGTCTGGTTTCTTTAACTTAGAATGTTGCTTTTGAGATTCTTCCATTTTTAATTTTTAAATTTTTTAATGTGTTAGTATTTTATTTCTTTTCATTGCCGAGTGTATTCTATTATACGAATGTGCCACGGTTTATCTGTTCACTTACAAGTTGATGAATATTTTGTTTTCAGTTTTTGGCAATTATGAATAAACCTGCTATATTCATTGGCATGCAGGTTTTTGTCTGGGTATATGTTTTTATTTTTCTTGGGCAAATATCTAGGAGTGTTAGATTACTGGGTCATATGGTAAGAGTATATTTAACTTTATAAGAAACTGTCAAACTGTTTTCTAAGGGACTGTCCTCTCTCTTCCTCTCTCTCTCTCTCTCTCGAATAATCTGTCAATACATACAAACATATAGTGGTAAAATATTAATAAAATCGACAGTTTTAACCATTTTTAAATGTACATTTCAGTGGCATTAAGTACATTCACATTATTGTGCAACCATCACCACCATTCATCTCCATAACTTTTTCATTTTGTCAAACTGAAACTCTGTACCCATTAAATAACAAATCCCCATTCTTCCTCCCCTTAGCCCTGGCAACCACAGTTCTACTTTCTGTCTTTATGAATTTAACTATTCTAGGTACCTCTTATAAGTGGAATCATATAATATTTGTCATTTTGTGACTGATTTATTTCATTTATCATAATGTCTTCAAGGTTCATCCATATAGTAGCGTGTGTTACAGTGTCCTTCCTTTGTAAAACTAAATAATATTCCAGTGAATTATATACCACATTTTGTTTATCCATTCATTTATCAGTGGACACTTGGGATGCTTCCACTTTTTGGCTTTTGTGAATAATGCTGCTGTGAACATTGGTGTACAAATATCTGTTTGAGTCCCTGCATTCAGTTCATTTGGGTATCTTCCCAGAAGTGGAACTGCATCATATATTAATTCCGTGTTTACTTTTTTGAGGAACCACCATACTCTTTTCCACAGTGGCTACACCATTTTATATTCTCACAGAAATGCACAAAGGTTTCAATTTTTCCACATCCTTGCCAACACTTGTTATTTCTTTCCTCCCTCCCTTCCTCTCTCCCTCCCTCCTTCCCTTCCTCCCTTCCTTCCTTCCTTTTTCTTTTCTTTTTATTTTGATAATAGTATTCTGATGGGTGTAAAGTGGTATCTCATTGTGGTTTTAATATCACAAGCTTTTTTTTTCTTTTGTTACATTGTGAAAAATGCCTCTAAAATATGTTATTTTGTTTTGCTCTTGAAATTAAGAACTTATATTATTTTTCAAAAAAATAACAGTAAACGTTCCTGTATTCTGATAATGTATGTGATATTCTAACCAGTTTAAAATTGGATTGCCCTAGGTTTTCTGCTCTCTCATACTTCATAGCTGGGACTGTCGAACTGAAGAATTTGTTTTGTGCTTAGTAGTTATTTTTTAACCTCCTCTTCAAACTCCCAGCATACACATCAGCATTCTCTTTGCTGCTGGTATCATCTTACTTACTGGTCTTAAAAAGCTGTGATTCTGGTTCTATTATGAAACAAATGATTTTTTCTTACATCTCTCCCACCCCTAGTGCAAAGTTTTGCTATGACTAATCAGTCATTCTATGCAAACCTCCCATGAATTTAAGTTCTTAGGAACTATATTGTAATGAGTTGGAGCCACAAAGATGATGGTTTGGATCAAGTTTAGTCTCCCTACTACAGCAAAAAAATATAACATATTTAAAATTTTCTATCTTAGTAGTTTGCTATTAAAAACTATGTGTGCAAACTAGTCTAGCACTAGATTGAAAAGTAGGGATATATGATGCTATGTTTTAGACTGAGCAAAATATCTTAAACAATTAAAGAAAGTGTTCTTGAACTGTAGAGACTACATTGCTCATAAATTATATGGCTGTGTTAAGAGAAATTGTGTTGCTGATAAGAGTTGTAGATTTTTTGCCAGTTAGCAGGTACTTGAACATCTACTAAAGGAACAAAGCTTGGTACAAGGTATTGTAGGGGGTACAGATAATTATAATAACTAATATTTTATGGTGCTTACTATGTACAGGACACTTTTAGGCACTCAGAATTTATTGCTTATATAATTTTTACAACAGCTGTGTGCTTTTATCTTCACTTTGCAGATGAGAAAACTGAGGCATAGGAAAGATAAATATCTTGGTCAAGGTCACAAAGCTGATGAAAGAGCTTGGATTTGAGCCCTGGTGATATGGTTCCAGAGCCTGTGCTCTTAACCTGTACTCTATACCAGAAAGTAGAAGACATATTTTTTGCCCTCAAATAACCTGTAGTCTAGTTGAGGTGACATGTATCTAACACATGCAAAGATATATAATATATATTTTTAAACATTGTAGACTGTAAATAAAGGCAATAAGGAGAAAGATGGGTCCAATTAGTAGTCAAAGATTGGCATAGCAAGGCAGAATCAGAATTCTAGACTCTGGCAGTATTGTTGCATAATATTATGGAGAGCTGGGATGGGCTTTCCACTATGTGTATCTACTCTATGTGGGTAAGATGGAAAGAAACACCATTCTTTTAGGCAGTACATTTTTGTTTGTTCATTCAAAAATTTTTTTTAGCCATGAATATGTAGTCATATTGAATAGTTTATGAACATTCTTTCACTTGTTTTTGAAGTCTATTTAAATTAAAATCTGGGAAAGCTTCAAGAGCAAGTATATTTTATAACCTAGCTGCCTTTTCAAGGGATTTCTACTTGTACTACCCTTTGAAAGTCATTCTTCATAATCCATGGGAGAAGATGGGGAGAGGAAAGAAAAGAAGGGGGCAGTTGTATTCATCCAACCCCCCATAAATGACTTTTGTTAGCTGTGTTTTAATACTTCACAAACCTGGTAGAGATGATTTTTCTGAATTAACATTAAATGGTAGCCTGGAAAAAAGGATATCCTTTACTAACATGGTTACCTGCAGCCAGGTGCATTTCAAGTGAAGTGTGCTGATGGGGCCCTCTGTAAGCTCAAGCCAAAAAAAAAAAAAAGAGAGAGAGAGAGAGAGGGATGGTGGGAAGGTAATTATCACAGAACCTGAGAACAGATGTATGTAAACCTTCGAAGGAGAAAAAGGAGGAAGATCCTGAAGATCCCAAAGGTTCTCTGTGAAACATGCAGCTACAAAATTGGTGACCCTGTCTCAGCTCAGGCTCCGCAGCAGAAGCATCAGAACTGCAGTGATTAGTGTACAGAGGGTGCAGACTGTAGGTACCACGATCTTCGTCACGATCTGCATGTAACTTAGCAAAGGCTCTGCAGTGGGGGAGAGAGCAACACGGCAGAAGAGAATGTGGTCATTTTGGCGAATGCAGCTTGATCCTGAAAGCTTCAGCTGTCTGGATAAACTTAGAAAATGGCATCATCACACTTGCTAATTATTCTCATTTGCTATAGAAGAGAACCTGGTAAATTTAATGTTATAAAAAAATTATGTGAGGGCTTTGTAAGATATTTCAGAAAATATGAACAAAGAATGCTTAAATTTGGTTCTTCCATAGGTACTGTAATAAAGTCTAAATGTATGTCAAAAAACAAAAACAAACAAAAAACTTCAGGTCTGTGTCATGCATTACACAGCATGCTGTCATGTGCAGTCTGCCTCCTCATGACTCTCTGAGTAAATCTGACTCAGTGGTTTGATTGAGGCCTGGCCTCAAGGGAGGCAAACATCCACTTAGAGCAGCTGGAGGATTAAGAATGGTTTTCATTCTTTGGTCCTTCATTGTATAGATAGCTTCTTTTGCCCTCAGTCACATTGTCACCCAAAGATTATAGGTTGATTCTACTCTTATTAATTTTATTATTTCCACAGTGTGTCACAGATAGGAAGATAGAGTGGTTTGAAGATACTTAAGAAAGGTTTTTGTTTTTAAAGTAACTTTCTTTCTAACAATCACTATTGTCCAGTACTTAATGATACTATATTTAAGTATGTTTAACATTTTCTCTTGACTTTGAATCATTCTTGAGTTTTAGTGAGATATACAGCCTCTTAAAAATTAGGCAGCATGAAAAAAAATGCTTTCTGTTCTGAAATGGAAGCATTAAAGACACAAGGAAGTTTTAGTCCCTTTTTTTACTGTGGGAATAACAAAAATAGCATTAATTTTTTTCATCCCCAAATAGTAAGTAAAACTGATTCCTTTGAGTCATTGATAGTGCTTTCTCTGATTTTTAAAATTTCAAGCATAGATTATTTGGGAAGAACACATCTCTTTGGAACTTCATTTAAGATGCAAAGATATATGAAACTTAAGACACAGAGGAAATGGAATGAACATTACATTTTGTAACTTTGTTACTTTTAGGCTAGAGATAAATTCCTATAGTGGTGATCTTTGTATAAAAGGCCTTTAGTACATTTGCTTTTCTTTGCTCAATACTTATTCTCAAATATAGACTTTTCTTATGTACATTTCCCTAGCCCATAAACATTTCCCCTTCAATTTCTGATCAGGACAACTGTACATAACTTCAGTTGAATTCTGGCATTGTTACTTTGTTCCTAAAGAATAGAAGTTTGCAATGAATGACTAATGGAAGAGAGGGCCAGACAGAGAGCAGTGCCTCTCCACCCTACGTACTAAAGCACATTAAAAAATTAGGAGGGAACAAATGATTGCCATGGTGGCTGTGTTACAGAAAGCTGTAGAAAACCTATGCTGAAAGTGCCTGTTTTCTTCAGAAGACATTTTGTGAAAAAATTGAAAGGCATTTAAAAAAATTTTATGTATGTATGTATGTGTGTGTATATATATATATATGTAGGGCGCGGCCGGATAGCCATTACGCATGCACTAAGTATGCCGCTAGGGCGTATGCACCTAATATGCTAATCAGGTTTTGAAGCAGTGGCCTATCCAAAGTCCGGCTTGCGAAATGCGATAACCATACGGACGAATCAGGGACTTACACGAGTCCTTAAGCCCTTATATAAGCAGACAGGCTCGAGCGTACGGGGTCTTCCTTCCATCCGCCCGAAACCAAGCTGTACTCCAATAAAGTGTGATGCGAGAAGAATCTAGCGTGTGGTGATTCGTCATTCTGCTGGTCAGAAGCGGCTCGCCGCATATATCTATATTTATTTATGGCTGTATTGGGTCCTCGTTGCTGCGCGTGGCCTTTCCCTAGTTGCGATGAGCGGAGGCCACTCTTCATTGCGGTGCACGGGCCTCTCACTGCGGTGGCCTCCCTTGTTGCAGAGCACAGGCTCTAGGTGCGCGGGCTTCAGCAGTTGGGGCACATCGGCTCTTAGAGCACAGGCTCAGTTGATGTGGCACACGGGCTTAGTTGCTCCATGGCATGTGGGATCCTCCCGGCCCAGGGATCGAACCCGTGTCCCCTGCATTGGCAGGCAGATTCTCAACCACTGTGCCACCAGGGAAGCCCCTGAAAGGCATTTTATTTTAGACAGACAACCTAGTTCAGTTCTCATTTTTACATAAGGTTTATCAACTTGGGCCTTCTGACCCTGATGAAATGTTCTTTTTATGTCACTTCTTAGGTATTTATGATCTCTTCAGTGATCTAAAGAATTTCTCCTGTTGAAAACCACAGGATTAAAAACATTGATCCATATAGAAAATGCTTATTGCATTTTATAAACAAATGAAGTACCTATCAAGTTTGTAATTTGAAGTCAGATAAACTAGAGTTCCAATCCTGGTTCTGCAGTTTATTAACTGAATAACAGGTTATTTAATCTTCATGTGTCTAAGGTTCCTGGACTGTGATATGGAGATAGTAATAGAAGTCTAGCTTATTGTGAAGATTAAGTGAATTACTCAGTATCTCATATTGGTAACATTATAACAGAAAGAAGAGACTCATTTTATGTAATTTGAAACATAACACACTTTTTTTTGGTATATCTTTTTTGTAAAAAGCTTTACTGAAGTGTAATTTGCTTATCATAAAATTCACTTATTGTAATTATACAATTCACTGATTTTTAGTAAATTTATACAGCTGTGCAACTGTCACTTCAGTCCAATTTTAGAACAATTCCATCACTCCTAAAAGTTCCCTTGTATCTGTTTGCAGTTAATTCCCACTCCCAGTGCTAGATAACCACTAATCTACTTTCTGACTAGCTAAATTGCCTTTTATGGATATTTCATATAAATGGAATCATATAATGCGTGATTCCATTTATATATGGAATCATATATATATATGATTCCAATCATATAATGCGTGATTCTTTCACTCACCCTAATCTTTTCAGGGTTCACTCATGTTGTAGCATGAATCAGTACTTCATATTTCATTTTATGGCTAAATAATGTTCCATTGTATAGATGTATCACAGTTTATTGATTCATTAATTGATGGGCATTTGTATTGTTGCCACCTTTTGGCTATTATGACTAATACTGCTATGGATATTCATGTACAAGTTTTTTATTATTATGTTTTCAGTTCTCTTGGGTATATACCTACAGTTGGAAGGGGTGGGTTGTATGATAACTCTGTGTTTAACCTTTTGAGGAAGTGCCAAACTGTTTTCTAAAGCAGCTGCACCGTTCTACATTCCCACCAGCAATGTATGAGGCTTCCAATTTCTCCATATCCTCCCCAACACTTATTTTCTTTCTGTGTGTGTGTGTGTGTGTGTGTGTGTGTGTGTGTCTTTTGTATAGCTGTCCTAGTAGGTGTGAAGTGGTATCTCACTGTGGTTTTAATTTGCATTTTCCTGATTACCAATAATGTTAAATGCCTATTAGACACTACTATATCTTTTTGCTAGTGAAATGTTAATTCATATCTTTGGCCCATTTTTAAATTGGGTTGTTTATCTTATTATTGGGTTCTATGAATTATTGATATATTCAGAATACAAGGTCTTTTAAAGAATATGTGATTTTAAGACATTTTCTCCCAGTCTATGGCTTGTCTTTTTATTTATTATGATGTCTTTTGAACTGTATAAGTTTTTAATTTTGGTGAATTTGTTTGTCAATTTTTTAATTTTATGAATTAGGCTTTTGGTATCATATATTGTATAAGAACTCTTTGTTTAACCTAAGGTTGTGATGATGATCTATGGTTCTTTTAGAAGTTTTGTAGTTTTAGCTCTTAAATTTAGGTCTTTGAGCCATTTGTAAGTAAATTTTTATATATGGTATCAGGTAAAATTCTTTATATTCATTTTTTTTCATGTTGATATCCAATTATCCTGTCCCCATTTGTTTAAAAAAACTGTCCTTTCCTCATCAGATGATATTAGCATCTTTGTTGAAAAATAATGGACCATAAGGTAAGACTGTTAGTGAATTTTTGATATGTTGTACATACATTGAAACATTTTTTCTTTTTATTTCAGCACAGTAAATTAGAATAATTAAAATAAACTATTATGGTTCATTAGCAAGATTTATATTTTAGCATTAACATAAGTACCAGTATTATAGCCCTTTGCTTTTTATAGAATATGGACATTTGCATAACGGAAGAAGGAAGATCTTTATTTCAAATATAGAACAGGTCTTTTCTGTATTATATCCAAATTTGTCAGGGCAATTTGTAAAAGAAGTATAGCACATTTTAAATTATGGCTCACATTAAACATGATTTGTTTAAAAGACCAGTCCCTGCATCTTTATTTATTGTCATTCTGGGTCTCTGCTTATTGACTTCTACCCAAATTTCAATACCAGTAATATGTGATTGATAATTGGCAGATCATACAACTTTCAGAGGATAAAAGTCAAAAGAAAAATGCTTAATTAAGTTTCTTTTCTGTTTTAGGGACATTTGCTTTTAAATATTCCTCAGGGCCACACTTATTTTTATTTTCTTTCTTTTTTTTTAACATCTTTATTAGAGTATAATTGCTTTACAGTGGTATGTCAGTTTCTGCTTTATATCAAAGTAAATCAGTTATACATATACATATGTCCCCATATCTCCTCCCTCTTGCATCTCCCTCCCTCCCACCCTCCCTATCCCACCCCTCCAGGTGGTCACAAAGCACCTAGCTGATCTCCCTGTGCTATGCGGCTGCTTCCCACTGGCCATCTATATTACGTTTGGTAGTGTATATATGTCCATGCCACTCTCTCACTTTGTCCCAGCTTGCCCTTCCCCCTCCCCGTATCCTCAAGTCCATTCTCTAGTAGGTCTGCATCTTTATTCCCATCTTGCCCCTAGGTTCTTCTGACCATTTTCTTTCTTTCTTTTTTTTTTGATTCCATATATATGTGTTAGCATACAGTATTTGTTTTTCTCTTTCTGACTTACTTCACTCTGTATGACAGTCGCTAGGTCCATCCACCTCACTACAAATAACTCAGTTTCATTCCTTTTTATGGCTGAGTAATATTCCATTGTATATATGTGCCACATCTTCTTTATCCATTCATCTGTTGATGGACACTTAGGTTGCTTCCATGTCTTGGCTATTGTAAATAGAGCTGCAATGAACATTGTGGTACATGACTCTTTTTGAATTATGGTTTTCTCAGGGTATATGCCCAGTAGTGGGATTGCTGGGTCGTATGGTAGTTCTATTTTTAGTTTTTTAAGGAACCTCCATACTGTTCTCCATAGTGGCTGTATCAATTTACATTCCCACCAACAGTGCAAGAGTGTTCCCTTTTCTCCACACCCTCTCCAGCATTTATTGTTTGTAGATTTTTTGATGATGGCCATTCTGACTGATGTGAGATGATATCTCATTGTAGTTTTGATTTGCATTTCTCTAATGATTAATGATGTTGAGCATTCTTTCATGTGTTTGTTGGCACTCTGTATATCTTCTTTGGAGAAATGTCTATTTAGGTCTTCTGCCCATTTTTGGATTGGGTTGTTTGTTTTTTTTGATATTGAGCTGCATGAGTTGCTTGTATGTTTTGGAGATTAATCCATTGTCAGTTGCTTCATTTGCAAATTTTTTCTCCCATTCTGAGGGTTGTCTTTTCATCTTGTATATGGTTTCCTTTGCTGTGCAAAAGCTTTTAAGTTTCATTAGGTCCCATTTGTTTATTTTTGTTTTCATTTCCATTTCTCTAGGAGGTGGGTCAGAAAGGATCTTGCTGTGATTTATGTCATAGAGCGTTCTGCCTATGTTTTTCTCTAAGAGTTTGATGGTGTCTGGCCTTACATTTAGGCTGTAATCCATTTTGAGTTTATTTTGTGTATGGTGTTAGGGAGTGTTCTAATTTCATTCCTTTACATGTAGCTGTCCAGCTTTCCCAACAGCACTTATTGAAAAGACTGTCTTTTCTTCACTGTATATTCTTGCCTCCTTTATCAAAGATAAGGTGACCATATGTGCATGGGTTTATCTCTGGGCTTTCTATCCTTTTCCATTGATCTATATTTCTGTTTTTGTGCCAGTACCATACTGTCTTGATTACTGTAGCTTTGTAGTATAGTCTGAAGTCAGGGAGCCTGATTCCTCCAGCTCCATTTTTCTTTCTCAAGATTGCTTTGGCTATTCGGGGTCTTTTGTGTTTCCATACAAATTGTGAAATTTTTTGTTCTAGTTCTGTGAAAAATGCCAGTGGTAGTTTGATAGGGATTGCATTGAATCTGTAGATTGCTTTGGGTAGTAGAGTCATTTTCACAATGTTGATTCTTCCAATCCAAGAACATGGTATATCTCTCCATCTATTTGTATCATTTTTAATTTCTTTCATCAGTGTCTTATAATTTTCTGCATACAGGTCTTTTGTCTCCTTGGGTAGGTTTATTCCTAGGTGTTTTATTCTTTTTGTTGCAATTGAGATCTCTGGGAGATTTTCGCCATTTGATATTATGTGGAGCTGGGAGGTCTCTTGTGGACCAGTGTCCTGGACTTGGCTCTCCCACCTCAGTGGCACAGCCCTTACTCCTGACTGGAGCAGCCAGAGCCAGTCCTCCACACGGCCAGATTATGTAAATAATTTGCAAGGCAAAGTTCCAGTGGTATTAACACCTGCTTCTTCCGATGTGTACCTGGTAGTAAATCTTGTTTTGTAATTTGGAGGCATGTGTTAAGGCCAGCAAGCAACCAAATTTAGCCTGCTCCCCCGGCTGCGGCGGGGGATGGGGGGCCAGGGCCACAGTTATTATTTTGGCATATGAAAGAGCATTTTTTTTTTCCTAAAACATCTTATGTAACCTCAACCACATCACCTCTGTGTGAGAGATAGAATGTATTCTTATTTTTTTTGTATATTTTATACAAGTTAAATCTTGAATACTGTCTTGACTACAGTGTATGTTGACTTGAATAGTTTATCATATGGGAAATATAAGGAAGCCATATGTCATTTACACTATGTCTGATCTACGTCCAGTCTTTGGGTGTTACCTTTGGTGATAAACCTCAAGGTTAAAGATTTTTTCTTTACCTTATTGGGCAGATATAATCAAATGTTAATTTTGATCTTCGGACTTCACTTTTCCTGTCATATATTCTTTCCTTCCTTTCTGTTTTCCTCCCTCCCTTCTTTCTATGCACTTAAAAAATAAAATATTTGTAATTTTGTTTTGCTAGGTTATGAGATGGATTTGTATAATTAAATTTCCATATAATTAGATTATAACCTGCTAAGTGCCAAGATCCTTTCAACGGCAAGCTTCTTGGATGGGAATATTCAAGTTCATTTTCTTGCCCTCTTAGAAAGTAAACACCAAACTTAATTTAACATTCTCGTTATTTATTTATTTAACCATTGGGAGTGGTGATGGTGATGGTGTTTTTCAGAACTTGGCTGAACATTTATATCAATTATCTTATTTTCTCATTAGCACACAAATTAAGTATTAGTATCTTTAGACTAAGGATTAATTGAATCACCTCCAGGGCAGTAAAATAATTGTAACTTGCCAGTCACATGAGTTGTGAGTGGCAGAATGCTACTGTAAATTCTGGGCAGTCTGACCACAGAGTCTGAACTCTTAATCACTATGCAGCATTACCTCTACATCTTTATAAAAATCAGCAGTTATATAGTACTAGAATGCCCTCAGTAAGACTGTTTATTCCTGTATTAAAATCCCAATTTGGCTATTCTTTTTTTTGGGGGGCTCTGTACATCTGCTTTTCTAGTTTTGTTTCCTCATTTTATGGCTTCTTTTTCTTTTTTTCTTTTGATAATTTACTACGGTCAAACATACTTGTTTTTATCCCTCTAATTTTTTTTTCTAATCTTCTGTAGGCTTGAACATCAGGTAAACAACCTTGTTAATATTTCTAATTTAAAAGTGAGTAGATCATAAATCAGGATAACATAAATTACAAGATAAATTATCTCCAAATATGCAGAGTGTTACTACAGTAAAATGTCTTGTGGGACACTCAAGATTTTTTTCCAGAAGGATCAAATACTTCATTATTGTGTTTAAACATAACTTATATTTTTTGTTCCAATTATCTTCTTGGCACTATGACATGATTTTTGTAGATTTATTCATTTCAAGTTATATGAAATGTATGCAAACAAGCAAGGTTGTTTATTGGAATGGTCAATTCTGGGAATAAATGAACAATAGGTACTTTTTAGTAACAAATCAAATCCACGGATATTTATTTTCTACTGTATGCATGGTGCTGGGTAGGATGCAAATAAATAATAAAGCATAGCTTCTTTCTTCAGAAGGAAACAGAATACAAGTATGTGAAAAGTAAATAATTTCCAATTTTATGGATACACAGGAAACTTATGTGTCATTTTGATACATCATTGATGTATCCATTAACTCTAGTGAATAGAACTAAGGTCTGGATGTGGGAGAACTTTTTGTATTCTAAAATTTTTGCTATGAGCTTGTTTTTTTTTTTTTTTAAATATATTTATTTATTTATTTAGGCTGTGCTGGGTCTTAGTTGTGGTATGTGGAATCTTCGTTGTGGCATGCATGTGGGATCCAGCTCCCCGGCCAGGGATCAAACCCGGGCCCCCTGCATTGGGAGCGCGGAGTCCCACCCACTGAGCCACTAGGGAAGTCCCTATGAGCTTGTTTTATTTTCACAATATAAATAAATGCTTAAAAAAAGTAAATAACAATAACTTTAAGTAACAGTTCAATACTATAGTAGAAGCAGTTCCCCAGTGATGAATTGATGAATTGATGAGTGATAGCTGTTTAAAGTAAGGGAGAAATCTCTCTGGGTATTTAACTCAGAGATAGAATTTGAACAGCAGGATGGGTTTTTCTTGAGGTTTGGAGGATGAGTGCTATAACTGTATGATTTGTACATCTTCTATGTTACTTTCATTCATCTTTTGCAATTTGGAAATTTAGATGATAACAGAATATTGATTGGGGCAAGGAAGTGAGATCCATGAGCTAAGAGTACAATTTGGTGTCTGTTAGTGCTCAGTGCTTTGTCTGCCATCATCCTTTTACTGTATCCATTCTTTTCCTCTCCTTACTTCCAACCCCTTCATAAACTTGCCTGAGGAAATAGCTTCAGTCTTGTATTTTGCTTTCTTTTTTTTTTTGTAGGCGTGTGTGGGGTGTTCTAAGTTCTAAATGGCATGAAACGAAACTGCCTGTCACCTGCCTTTCTATGATCACTTTGGTCTTGTTGTATCAGCCATGAGTAAACCTGACAGTTCTATGAGCAGCAGGACAGACTTGAATGTGGCATGTGTGCAAGGAGGGTATTTACTTTTCTCACACTTAAAAAAGTGCCACCAGAAAACACCTCCCTGTTGGTCTTTTTTTGTTTGTTTTGTTGTTGTTGGTTTTTACAGGAGGTTGGGGGCATATTTGGTGGGAGGGGTAGTAATTTAAGTTGTTCTATAACTTACTATCTAACAAAACTTTGAAAATTTGTCTTATATGTAATTAGGTACTTTAATGTATTAGAGTTTCCATAAGAATTCTGATGGGGCTCATGCTCTCTTCCCTATGCGTAGGGCTCTTGCCCTGCTCCCTATGAAAGCCTTTTCATAGGGCTCATGTGAAAGAGAGAGTAGGGGGAATCCCTCTGAGGTTTAGATAAATCATACCAGTTAGGAAAGTCCTGGGAGAACCTGGGTGCTAAGTCTGACAAATCCTCTTATCTTTCTTACTGTACTCAACATCTAAAGGGCATTTCATTTATTTTCAGATAATTATGTTCTTTATCAGTAATTGTCAAATCAGGGAGAAGTGTGACAGGATCATGTGGGAGGACCTTTTCTAAATAAATAGCTACCTTGCTCCCCAGGATTCTGATGAATGTTGGGAAAGGAAAAAGGTTGAAGCAGATGTTTATTGGTATCAATAAGACGATTTTAACAGTTGAGAGATTTCTTAATTCTTTATGTATTGCTGCATAACATCCCCCCACCTCCCCAAACTTAGCAGTTTAAAACAATAATGAACACTTAATCTCTCACACAGTTTTGTGGACCAGAAATTCAGGAGCTGATTAGCAGGGTTGTTCTGGCTCAGGGTGTCGTAACATTGCAGTCAAAATGTCAGCCAGGATGTAATCATCAGAAAGCTTGTTTGGGGCTGGAGGATGGCTCACTCATATGACTGTTAGGAGACTTCACTTCCTCACTGGCCTTACTTCCTCACTTGGCAGGAAGCCTTAGTCCCAGCAGAGTGGACATCTTTGTAGAGCTGTTGGAATGTTCTCAGGACATGGCTGCTAGTTCCCCTAGAGTGAGTGATTCAAAAGAGGGAGCAAGGAGGAAGCTGCAGTACCTTTTGTGACCTAGTCTTCGAAATCATATACTGTCACTTCTACCTTATTCTTTTCTTTAGAAGGGAGTCACTAAGCCAACCCACCCTCAAGGGGAGAGAATTAGGCTTCATATTTTAATGGGAGGAATGCTAAGGAATTTGTGGACATATTTTAAAACTAACATAGGGGATATAAAATAAAAAATTTTTCCCTAATATCTGGCATTAGAAAATATTTTGAGTTGTTCCATTGCAAGGTATTATGGATATATATAGGTTAAAGACTCTGCCCTCTAGGATTTTGTAGTCCTAGTTGGGAAAGTCAGGCGTTTATATAAACAACAAGAAACGAAGATAAAATGTATTTCCAGAGTACTTGTGAATTTTCTCAAATTAACTTTTCCTCATATTGTTTCAATTTATTAAGTTTAATTGGAGAATGCTAAAAAAATCTTCCCTTCATTAACAAAAAATGTGCTGTTCCTGAGTGTGTGTTAGTTGAACTCTTTAGTGTATACTCAGGTATTCAGGTAATTTAATTACTTGATTTGCCTATTATACCAACTGTATAAAATATAGAAGAGAAATAGCAACATTTTAAATATATCTCATGAACTCTTTTAGTCTTAGGAAAAATAGCCATTCTCCCTTTAATGATCCTAGTTAGCTAACTGCTAATATAAAAGAAATACAGATACCAAATGAGAGTTCTAAATAGAGTTAATTATCCAAACTGTCAGTTTAGAGATCTTTATGTAAACTACGGTCCTTTTTGTACTTTGTATTTAATTAAACATTTCCTCCTAGTAAGGTAGTTTCTCTTTAAACAGAGAGGCAATATAGTACAGCAGAAAGATTGTGGGTTTGGGATTAGACAAATTCAGGCTTGAATCTTTGTTTTGTATTACCTGTGTGAACTTGGACCAGCGATTTAATCTTTGAGTCTGTTTTCTCATCTATAAGAACAGTACCAATCTCTTGAGGTTTATAGTGAAGATTAAGTGGAAATCATGTAAAGGGTTGCCCCGTGTTTCTTAGATTCTCAGTAAATTTTAATTACCTTCATTTTACTCCTTCCCCTTAAAGAATGAAAAGATAAGGCAGTCAGGAAAGGTTTCTTTGAGGAGGTATGTTTAAACTGAGACCTAAAGGTTCAGCTCTGTCCAGGCAGTGGGGGTAACGTGTGCAAGGCTGTAGGTGGAGACGAGCTTGACAGTTTAGAGAACTAATCAAAGGCTTGGTGCCTGCACAGAGTGGGGATAAGATTGGAGAACTTAGTAGGAGCCAACTCTTAAAGCTCTTTGAGGTTGCAGCAAGCATTAATTTGTATTTAATTCTGAGTGTAGTGGGAGTCATTGGAGAGTTTAAATCCACAGGGGCTGCAACTCTGATTTCCCAAATTTTGAGACAGTAGGCTGTAGTTAATCCCAGAAGAGGGATTTAATTTTCTTTTATTATTCAGAATCTGAGAATCTAATGTTTATTACTTGGTTTCAAGGTTTTTTTATTTTTTAAAATCCAGTGAATAAAATTTTCTAGAGGAGATCCATGTACATCTAAGATCCTTTCTCAGCAAGAACTTTAAAATAACTGCAGGGACTGAGATAGACTCTCCCCCTCCTCTCTGCTCTGTTTCTGCTCCCAGAATTGAAGTTATTTTTTCCTCTGTCCTCTTTCTTCCCATTACTGCATTTTTAAGGAAGTTAGGAATTGAGCATTTGAAGTGAATTCTGCTGTCTCCCTCTGTTGTTTTTCTGTGGAGTGCTGCACTGTTTTACTGTTGGCTAAGCAGATTATCTGGAACACTTCGAAGGCACATATACTCCCATCCCTTTTTTCTCTTCATGCCAGCAATATTCTATTGCTATGCATCTGGGATATATAGTAGGGAATAATATTGGTGATTAATTTATTAACCTCTGTTAACTTTGAAAGGAAGAATCTTGTCACTGCTTTTAGGAAGAGTCAGCCTTAGATGCTGACTGATGCTTTCAAATAGTCACCTATTTTGACTTTCAAGATAGTAGCAGACTTAAGGATTTTTTGAAATGATTTGTTTGTGGCCAAAATATCAAGGCTGTGACTATGATGATTTGTTTAAACCAATACCAAATACTTTTTAAACTAAGTAACAATATATAATGTGTCTGTAGCAGGTACAGTTTTTTTCCCACCATTTCTCCTCTTCTGGATTGCCAAAAACACTGTGGAAACAGAGATGCTTTCGCTTCTCTCCCACTCCACACTTTCCAGAAGCGCTCAGGAGAGGAGCTGAGTTTGTTTTCCCACCTTCTGTTAGCTATGGAGAAGGAAGAGGAAGAAAATGACTAATATTTAACGAATCTTTAGTGTTAGATAATAATTAATTGTCTTATTTAATCCTTATAAACATTTTTATAACACAGGTGATATTCTCTAGAAACTGAAGTTAAAGGATTGAGTAACTTGCCCATAGTCACACATCTCTTAACTGATGCAGTCAGGATTTGAACCAGGTCTGTCTAATTCTGAATCCATGTCTGTCTTTCCTTTTCCATTCCTTTCTTCCCTTCTTCCCTTTTTCCCCTTCCCCTTCCTCCTCTATCTTCCTTCTTTCTTTTCTTCTCCTTCCTTCTTTCTTCTCTTTTCTTTCCTTTTGTTCCCTTCCTTTAAAAAAAAAACCCTTTTATTATAGAAGTAATCTAGGTGTGTTGTTGAAAATTATAAAATGCATACATACTTTATATTTTACTTAAATATTTAGATAAGCAAAAAAAAGTTAAATTCCCACCATTTAGCACCTACCATTGTCTGAACACTTAATGTTACTTTGCCTTTTTTTTTTTAGCTCTCCCAACATTTCAATAAATTTTCATCTTTTTTTAGTGAGCTGATTAACCCCAAAGTTTCCTTTGCAGTTGATTTTTCCAAACCAGTATCAGTCGAGTATATGCATTGCATCTACTTGTTACGTCCTTTAAGTAAGATCCCAAATATAGTCCTAGAGAGTAAAGTCACTGGCAAGATTCAGTTGGGAGGAAATTTATATATTATCTCCTAAAGCTGGTTAATATAAATTTTCTGTCACTTTTATGTTTTTCACAAGTTTTCCATGTGAATGACATGAAGGTTAAATATTTTTAGGTATGTCAGTTAAGCATTCACATTACTGTAGGAATAGAAAAATGGTGATTGATGTCTGCATTTGCCTACACAGGGAGGGAATCTGGAATCTGAAGATCTTTTGGCCACCTTTACAAAAAGGGGAGAATAACAACTGATAACCAGTTCTAAACTCATGAGTTAATTCTCCTTAAGTTCCTTTACTTTGTCAGATGAACGATATCATATACTCTTGTACATGGCTGTCATAATTGTGGTTCTTTTATGCCTCATATGAATATATCGCAGCTGTAAAAGTTTTTTACAGAATACTTTTTCAGAATAGTTGCCTGAATTAGAACTGACTTTATCATGCATGTTCTCTCTATAATGCATCACAGACATCTCTGTTGGTCTCTTTTCAGAATGGAGAGTTGTGGTCACATAACCCTGAGCAAATAGCAGGACCTTCTTATTCCGTAGTTCCCTTATCTCTGGATGGAATGGAAATGCCCTGTTTCCTTTGATTCTGAACTGCAAACATTTGTTTTTCATATTCTAAGTGCTCTGAAGTTGGGATGTATGTTTATGATTGCTATGTCTTACTGTTAGCCAGATGACAATAGAGATGAAGTTATTTGAAAATCTTTTGTTGATACCTTCTGGTAAGATCATAGCAACTAGCCACCTTCAGAGATTTGATGATAGTACTTACCTCAAAGTGTTCTTTTGAGTATCAAATTAGTTAGTATATACATAAAGCACTTAGTACCTGCTATATAATAAATGCTATATGTGTTAGCTATTTTTAATATCTATTAAAAATATAACAACCATGGTTGGCTGATTTATTTATAATTTTAAGATTATATAATACCTTTTCTAGGGCTTCCCTGGTGGCGCAGTGGTTGAGAGTCTGCCTGCCGATGCAAGGGACACGGGTTCGGGAAGATCCCACATGCCGCGGAGCGGCTGGTCCTGTGAGCTATGGCCGCTGAGCCTGCGCGTCCGGAGCCTGTGCTCCGCAATGGGAGAGGCCACAACAGTGAGAGGCCCGCGTACCGCTAAAAAAAAAAAAAAGAAGGGGATAAGACCAAAAGACTCCACTGTTCACTTGAACCAATTACATATAAGTAGCCTTTCCAGAAAGTCCCACACAACATTTCCACGTGATCTCATTAGCCAGAATTTAAACATGTGGCCACACCTGTCTATAAGAGAAAGTAAACTAGATACATTACTGCCCCAAATAAAATTGGGGCTCCATTATTAAGGAAGGAAGAGTGCGTATTGGATAGGAAAGTAGCACTCTCTACCATAGAGAAGGAAATAATAGCTTCTGTTTCTACTGAGATACAATAGGTAATACTGAAAATTTTGTTGATTATTGCAAGTTTGTAATAAATTAATTTTAGTCATCTATTGGCAAGGTCTTTCTTATAAATTCCTTGTTGGAAGGAACATGGGCGATTGCCATGGACATATATTCAGAGGGCTTTAAAAAGGTACTTCTGGGAAATAAGACAGATTATACTTTGATTTTTCACTATAGAGAGGAATAATCTTTCTTATTTTTACTCTTCATACTTAAGCTCTGGAGTCCTAAGGGGATTCTGACATTATCCTTTGCAAGCTTTATTTAGCTGTTATATGTATACCAATTCTAGTTAGATTTCATTCTTTGTTTTCTGAAGTTCAAAAAGAAAATTAGAGAAAACTTGGGATATATAAATTATTCCATGAGACACTCAAAAAATATTAGTTGTGCCTATTTTTGCATGCAATCATGTTGTTTTCAAAGCTGTTGCAAGTTTTATTGCTGAGATACTTGGGAAACATGTTCCTGTCTCATTCTGTTATTCTTAGATGATTGAACTGGAAATGTTTATGCAGCTTTTATAATGGTGACTTATTGGCTGAGTATGTGTGCCTGCTGCTGTCTTTGGCATTTGAATAATGAATTAACTTGTAGGTGGCCTTGGGAAGGGAATGTTATGAATGGATTTTGCCTACGCTTTTTTGGTAGCAAATTATATTTGCTATGAGATTGCTGTGCCATACCTTTATTTCTTCAACTATTACAAAGCTATTAATTTTCACAGTGATAGATGGCAGTAACCTTTCCCACACCGACCTAGTCTCAGCATGGCATAATGTCAGGCTAACCTGTGGGTGGAGATGCCTATATAAAGGCTTGGTATGAATGCCAAAGTCACTTAATAGCATAAAATGCTTTCTTTTAACAGTAGCCTTTGGCTGTTTCCAGTTTTCTTAAGATTGGTTCATTTATTCCATACAACTTGGATTATTTATAAAGTTGCACATTATAGCTATAATTAAATCTTCCTTTGAATTGGTTATGCCAAAAGTAGATGCTTATGGTAAATAACTCATTGTTTTATTTTGAACTTTTGTATTAGGAGGATTGGATATTTTGTCTTCACCTTTACCTTCCATTCTACTCTCCTTAAGTTTGTTTATAAAAGCAGTAAAATGGGTAAGTGAGTATGAACAATCTATTAAAATATATATAAGCTCACAGGCTCCCTTTGGCAAATAAATGAGATTATACAAAGCAAGATGTTTTTTCCCTGGTGGTCTGAGATGCAGTAAGAGAACAACGTTGTGTGCATAATGTACAGCTGGAGAAAGCTCACTTTACTGAGCAACTTTATTCCTGAAGTGATGTGGCTTTCATTTTCCAGACTAGCCATAAAATGATTGAGTTGTTAGTTTACCATAAGCATCTGCACTGGAGTAACTGGTATTTCTCTGATGTTCATTTTTTTTTCTTTACTCATTTTTTAAATAGGGTATAAAACCATAAGTAAGGGATTAGATAAAAGAAGGGACAAAAAAGAGTAAGGCTTGGTAAACTGCTTTGACTTTTAATTTTGACCCTTCAGGGGCAAGTTTCATATATACATCTTAAATTGTCCAAAGGAAAACCATTTAGTTACTGTCTCCTTAATGGCGAATTTAAACACAGTCATTTTATTACAAGCATAATCAACAGGCCGACTATGTTTTATCTATTTTATTCTTTACTGTTTACTAGGTTAGAGTTTAGAAATTTGGAGAGTTGTCCATGGCTACTTAAAACTGTTACTCTACACTTAAACGAATATCAGCATGTAAATATATGGGTTTATTGAGGCAGTCTTGGAGATTGCCTTTGTAATTTTGCAAATTACATTTTCTTTTACTATAATTTTCCACTTCTGTATCTCTTACCTGGAAAAAAATGGGACTACTGGGATGGTTAGGTGCATGCTTGCTTGTGCCTCTCCCCGCCCCCCCACCCCCCGACCTTTCATCCTCCCTTCCTTACTTCATTTAAATATAGATAATTAAAATTATTTCATTAGGGAGGATCTTGCCATGTGGATGATCTACATCAGTGTAAAAATGTGCTTGTTGAGCTAGGTTATTCTAGGACATAAGCTATATCTAAACTATTCATTAATTTATGTGTTACATTGCGATATGAAAAGTAAGAAGCCTTTTAGCGATTCCTAAGTTATGGAGAATAAAGATAGGAAGATTTATGTTCTTAGATGTTTTTGAGTATTTGATGTATACAAGGGAACATACTAGGCACTTGTAGGAGTTTTAACCTCTTAAGGAGCATGCCAAAGTCTGATTAAGTAAACATGTATCATTTTTTTTTTTGCGGTACGCGGGCCTCTCACTGTTGTGGCCTCTCCCATTGCGGAGCACAGGCTCCGGACGCGCAGGCTCAGCGGCCATAGCTCACGGGACCAGCCGCTCCGCGGCATGTGGGATCTTCCCAGACCGGGGCACGAACCCGTGTCCCTTGCATCGGCAGGCGGACTCAACCACTGCACCACCAGGGAAGCCCTAAACATGTATCTTAAGTAGATTTTTTTTGTTTCTGATGGTTGTACACATTGTCAATAAAAAGAAATTGCAAAATTCCTGTGGTTTTAACTCGTTTTTCTCCCTTAGCCTAAATATTTCTTTCAGTGCCTCTTCAACCATGGCAATCTTTCTCTTCTGTGTGTCATCTCTTAATTTTCTGTTATTTGCCTAATGGTGTTTGCTGTCTGTCTTTTTTCCATATTTTGCCTTAATCATTAATTTACCTTTTTGCCAAACATTTTGGGTACCACTTGAAGAGAGATTCCATGTTCTCTCTGTGAGACACATCGGAACAAAGCAGTCACTTTAAAAAGGATGTTCTTTTTTGTATGAAATCAAAACCGTCCTATAGGACTTCCCTGGTGGCACAGTGGTTAAGAATCTGCCTGCCAATGCAGGTGACACGAGTTCGATCCCCGGTCTGGGAAGATTCCACGTGTTGCAGAGCAGCTGGGCCCATGTGCCACAACTACTGAGCCCATGTGCAACAACTACTGAAGCTCGCATGCCCTAGAACCCACGTGCGGCAACTACGGGAGCCCATGCAGTCTGGGACTCACCGCCTAGAGCACGTGCTCAGCAACAGGAGAAGCCACTGCAATGAGAAGCCCACGCACCGCAACTAGAGAAAACCCGCATGCAGCAACAAATACCCAACACAGCCAAAAAAAAAAAAAAAAAACCACCGTCCTATATTCTCCTTAAACACTTTCCCATCATCCTTCCTTCTACCACCTTCCTAAATGGAAGGCAGATTTGATCAAATAGTGCAGTCTGTTTCTGTTACACTTAAAATAATACATTTAAGATGCAAATAGGATCACTGATTCTTAATTATCTATTGTCTGACCATTGGTTATCCTCCTTCGTTAGCTAATGGGAACAATTAGACTAGGAATGGCTGTTAGTGGATTGGATTTGGAAACTGCCTCAACCCCAGTATATAAACATTGTGAGTTCTGTTAGTGTTGTTTTCTGCTTTAGATGGTTCAACTTGTAATTTTCCCATTTTTAAAAGTATTGTCCTCTTTTGGAGAGTTAGATTGTAAATTAGCTCCTTGTTAGGTCATTAGATAAGCTTGTTCCTTAAACTTTTCATCTTTTATAGATTTTCTGAGATGTTTTTAAAAATTAAAAGCTTTGTTTTGTCTGATTCAATTAAGAAATTAGAGCCTATTGGACTTAACTGTTTTGTATTTTTAAAGACAAAATAAGAATCCATTGATTATTTTCTCCGTAAAAGATAAAATATCACCTGCTATTATATTAATGGGGACATTAGGGATTAAATTCAAATATCACGATATAGAAATAATAAATACTTGTTGCTTCTATGGGGATTGTTTGTAGTTCAAAATTCTTTCATCATCATTATCATCATCATCATCATCTGTTTCTTAAACTGTAGTTAGGATCTCTCAACCTTTCAGTATATTACATTTCCTTGAGCTTTTGGGAGTGGGAGGAAAGGGGAAGAGAAAGGGAAGTAAGATCTGTAAAAATCTGTGAGTAGTGGAGGAGTGATATCTTCACTGGGGATTTTTGTAATCTTTGGAGAGGTGGAAGTGTCAGGCATAGCTGTCTTAGAGATAATTGTTTTGACAGTTAAATATAGATCTCTAAGGGCTGAGGATTCTTGCTATTTTATAATTTATGAGGAAGTAGTAATTGTAAAATTATAGAGTTGGAAGTGTTCTCATTGCAGGTCAACTTTTATATTTCAAAGGTAAGGAAATTGAGGTTTTGAGAAGATAAATAGCTTGACCAAAGCTGGTATAAGCGCTAGTATAGTAATTCATGTCTCCTGAATACAGTTCAGGTTAACAGTGACAGTGGTTTAATGAACACTTGCTTTGAATGGGCTCAACATTTTTAAAGATGTGTAGCTTTCTGATTTTAAAAAACAATATAGGTTATTGTATCTAGGTTTCAAAATGTGTGAAGTTTGTATGTAAAGTTATAAAGCTGTGCTTAGATGGTGATGGTAGTTGGCCCTCTGATACACGGGTTCTGCTTCCTTGGATTCAACCAACCAGGGATCGAAAATATTTGGGGAGAAAAATACCAGAAAGTTCCAAAAAGAAAAACTTAAATTTGCCCTTGCAGGCAACTATTTACATAGCATTTACACTGTATTAGGTATTATAAGTAACCTAGAGATGATTTAAAGTTTATGGGAGGATGTACATAGGTTATGCAAATACTATGCCATTTTATATAAGGTACTTAAGCATCTGCAGATTTTGGAATCCATGGGGTGTCCTGGAACCAGTCCTCCCTATCAGATACCGAGGGATGACTGTACATTTTTTGTGGAATATTTTAATTAGTGCTTTTTGTTTGTTTGCCTGCTTTTTAGTGTTGTGGAGGTTGAATAAAAGGTTATTTAGGTCTTTTGTACATTTTCTGTTTTACAGGTGAAACAGTACTTTAAATACTGCTTATAACCCTAAAATGATCATTAGGAAAGTTTGGTAAATTTTTTTCTTCAAAAATATTCCCCAGTGGAAAAGAAAATAAACATCTGCATCAAACAAGATGCTTACCTGGGGTTAAAAATAAAAGGCAAAATGAATATTAATAAAAAGCAGCTAGTTACTTCTAAAATTTCAGGAGTATCAGTAAAATTTGCTGAAATTTCTCATGTCAAAAAAGGATTCATTTAATTGGCTCTATATCTCCTTAAGCATTGTAGGGTATTACATTTTAGACCATTCTCCTTAAGGAGTTACTACTTAGTAATCGCAGATGATCACTGAAACTCCCCAAATGGATGTGCAACTTGAAGTAATTGTGCTTTCCATATGTAATTGTGCTTCATTATTCATGGATTCTGTGTTTGAGAATTTGCCTACTCGCTAAATTTTATTTTAATCAATACGTTGATGCGTTTGTGGCCATTTGCAGAACAGCAGAAAATTTGAGTTCCCGGATGTGCAGGTTCCCAGGTGAGATCAAACAGGGCAACCCTCTACCTTCTTGTTTTAATTCTCATACTGTAAATGTGTGTCCTTTTTGCTGTCTATTTAATTCCACATTTTATCCTATTTTTGTGCTTTTTTTGGTGATTTTATTATTTAAAATGGCACCCAGGCATAGTGTTTAAGTGCTGTCTTGTGTTCCTGAGCTCAAGAAGGCTGTGCTATACTTTATGAAGAAAGCATGTATGTTAGATACACTTCATTGAGGCATGAGTTATAGTGCTGTTGGCTGTGAGTTCAATGTTAGTGAGTCGACAATATATATTAAGATGCTTTAAACAGAAACACATATAAAACAAGATTATATTGATCAGTTGATGAAAATGTTGTCAGCAGAGGCACACAGGAACTTAACCGACTATTTCCCTTAGCAGTAATGGTCCAGTAATCACTAATTCAGTGTTTGCAGTGACTTTATAGAACATACCTACTACAAATAATGAGAATCGATTGTACAGTGTGGTAGCCAGCCTCCAAAATGACCTCTAATGATCCAAGCCTCCTTGTATTCACACCCTAGTATAGTCCCCTTCCACACTGAATCTTGTGTGACCAGTAAAATACTGTGGAAGTGATGATTTGTAACTTCCAGGACTAGATCATGAAAGGCATTATTACAAATTTGGCGCTTGGATTGCTCTTTCTTGGGGGAGTCAGCTATTGTACCCAGAAGACATCTATGTACTCTTATAGAGAAGCCCACCTAGAAAGGAATTGAGGACCCTAGCTGAGGTATAGTAAAAATATGTATTTGGTCATTGTCTCCAGTTTCTGGCATAGAGCCCCTAGGACCCTTGGAGTTTCCTGCATGTTAGGAGTGTCTTTTGTTACTCATAATGAGCCACTTTTGATCTCATCTGAGTTTATATAGGTGAGGTGACTTAGGGTGGGCCACCTGGTTGGCCTCAGGATGGGGCTGGTCATCAGAAAGACCAAGTGATTAAAAGGTGGGAGCTTTCGACCCACCAACTGACCTCCAGGGAAGGAAGGAGAAGCTAGGTATTGAGCTCTTCAGGAGCTTTTGAACAGTGAGATTGGGTGAGCTTCCAGATTGGTAAACACATGGGGTTGCTGAGGGGTGGTGTGGAAGGGCATGGAGGTTCCACAGGGACTCCCCTCCCCACCTGCCCCATACCTTGCCCATGCATCTCTTCCATTGGGCTGTTCCTGAGTTTATCATTTATAATAAACCGGTAAATGTAGGTAAAATGTTTTCCTAAGTTCTGCGAGTTGTTCTAGCAAATTATTGAACCTGAAGAGGGGGTTGTGGGAGCCCCCAGTTTAGAGCCAGTTGGTCAGACATATGGATGGCCCCCTGTAGACTTGTGCCTAGCACCTAGCAGTCCTGTAGGACTGAGCTTTTAACCTGTGGGCTCTGTGCTAACCCTGAGTAGTTAGTGTCAGAATTGAATTGAATTGTTGGACACTTGGTGTTGGGGAATTGGTGTTGGAAAAGACACCATATATTTGGTGTCAGAGATTTAAAAAACTGTACACAGCTGTAGCACCAACTTGCCAGTCAGGTGAGTGACACCTTGGAAATTGATCTTCCATATCCAATCAAATGTTCAGTTGGATGTAGCCTAAGCTGCCATCTGACTGTAACTAACTGGGAGATCCCATATGAGAATTAACTGGCAGAGCTTGTCTCAAATTCCTGACTCACAGATCCTGTGATACGTGATTACTGTGATCTTTAAGCCTCTAATTTTTGGGATAATTTGTTAAGCAGGCATAGAAACTGATACATCTCTCTTATTTTTAACCTTTTTGATAGAAAATTTCAAGCATACACAAAAGTGGAGAAAATTGTGTCATGAGTCCCATGTGACCATTAGTCAACTTCGACGATGATTAACTCGTGGCCAATCATTTATACCAGTTTACTTCCCAGTCACACTTCAGATTATTTTGAAGCAAATCCCATACATTTTTTTACCCATAAATATTGCAGTATGTATTTATAAAAGATAAGAACTCTATAAATCATTATTATATCCCTCCAAGTTAATCATTTCTTAGAAATCATCTAATACCCAATCACTATTCATATTTCCCTGGTTTTATAATTTCATTTTGCATTTAGTTTATTTGATTGCGATCCAGATAAGTTCCTGCATTTTAATCGTTGATATATTCATAAGTCTCTTTTACTTTGTAGGTTCCTCCTGTTTCTCTCTTTCTCCTCGCCCCCCCCCTTGCAATATTTTGTTGAAGAAATAGGATTGATTCTTTTTTGCAGTTTCCCACAGTCTAAGTTTTGCTGATTGCATCCCTGTGGTGTCATTACCATGTCATCTTGCCCCTGCACTTCCTAAATATTTGTAGTTAGATCCATGGGCTTGATCTGATTTAGATTTTTTGGCAAGACTGTTTTGTTAGACAGCCTTATTGAGGTATAATGTACATAATGTAAAATATACTAGCTTTAAGTAAACAATTCAATGAATGTCTGTATATTTATAGTTATGCAACTATTATAACAATTTTAGAACACTTGCAACACACTAATCATGCCCATTTATAATCACTTCCCATTTCTGCCCCTGGCTTTTTTTTTTTTTGACATTTCATGTAAATGGAATCATAGAAAACATGTTCTTTTGTGTCTTGCTTCTTAGTATAGAGTATATTTTTGAATTCATCCATGTTGTGGCATGTATCAGTAATTAGTTCTTTTTTATTGTTCAATATGGTATTTCATTATATGGATATATCACATTTGACCATTCACCAGTTGATGTCTCTTAACAATAATGCTGCCTCATACAACTCAAAGCAGAAAAACAAAAACAAAACGCAAAAACGATCCAATTAAAAAATTGGCAGAAGAACTAAATAGACATTTTTCCAAAGAAGACCTACAGATGGCCAACAGATACATGAAAAGGTGCTTAACATCCCTAATCATCAGGGAAATATAAATCAAAACCACAGTGAGATATCACCTCACACCTGTCAGAATGGCTTTTATCAAAAAGGCAGATAATATGTGCTAGTGAGGATATGGAGAAAAGGGAACCCTTGTACACTGTTGGTGGGAATGTAAATTGGTGCAGCCACTGTGGAAAACAGTATGAGGGTCCTCAAAAAATTAAAAATAGAATTATCATATGGCCCAGCAAATCTACTTCTGGGTATATATCCAAAGGAAACAAAATCTTATCTCAAAGAAATATCTGTACTCCCATGTTCATCACAGCATTATTCACAATAGCCAGGACACAGAAACAACCTAATATGGTATATTTTTATACAATGAAATATTATTTAGCCATAAAAAAGAATGAAGTCCTGCCATTTGTGACAACATGGATGGACCTTGAGGGTCCAAGTAAAATAAATCAAACAGAGAAAGACAAATACTGTGTGATCTCACTTATGTGGAATCTAAAAAAAACTAAAGATAGATAACAGAGAACAGATTGGTGGTTGCCACAGGCAGGGGGATGGGAGAATAGGGGAAATGGGTGAAGGTGGTCAAAATGTAAAAAATTCACTTACAAGTTAAATAAGTTCTGGGGATTTATAATACGTAGCATATTGACTATAGTTAACAATACTGCATTTATATTTGAAAGTTGCTAAGAGACTAGATCTTAAAAGTTCTCATCACTGGGAAAAAAATTGTAGCTGTGTGAGGTGATTGATGTTAACTAAACTTATTGTGGTAATCATTTAGCAATATATACATATATCAAATAATTTTGTTGTACACCTTGAACATAATACAATATTATATGCCAATTATATCTCAATAAAACTGGAAAAAACTGAAAAGAAGAAAATAATAATGCTATAATCTTTTAAAAATAAATTTATTTCGCTTATTTATTTATTTATGGCTGCATTGGGTCTTGGTTGCTGTGCGCAGGTTTTCTCTGGTTGTGGCGAGCGGGGGCTACTCTTCGTTGCGGTGTGTGGGCTTCTTATTGTGTTGGCTTCTTGTGGAGCACGGGCTCTAGGCGCGCAGGCGTCAGTGGGCTTCAGTAGTTGTGGCTCGTGGGCTCTAGAGCGCAGGCTCAGTAGTTGTGGTACACGGGCTTAGTTGCTCCAAGGCATGTGGGATCTTCCCGGACCAGGGCTCCACCCCGTGTCCCCTGCATTGGCAGGCAGATTCTTAACCACTACACCACCAGGGAAGTCCCACCGTTATAATCTTTTGTATGTAACTTTTTGTGCAAACGTATGTTTTCATTTCTCTTGTGCAGATACTTAGGAGTGGAATTGCCAGGTAATACTATAATTCTATAAGTAACCTTTAAAAAATCTGCCAAACTATTTTCCAAGATATTGCCTGTCTTTATGGCATACCAGTCATTTTAGTTGTCTAATGTTCATTCTGTAGTTGCACGACCAAAAACTAGCAACACAGCTATTTAAATTAATTAAAATAAAATTTAAAATTCAGTTCCTTTGTCACACTAGTCACATTTCAAGTGCTTAATAGTCACAATGGCTAGTGGCTACAATTTGAATAGCATAGAAAGAACATTTCCATCATTGTAGAGACTTTTACTGGGCAGTGCCAGTTTATAGTCTGTTTTCAGGAAGGGCTCAAGGAAATTATATTCCCTGGATTCTTGCATGTTCATAAAAGTATGTGCCAATATACTTTAAGGTCAGTTTGTGTTGCTATAGAATCTTTGGTTATACACATCTTGTAGCTGTTTGTGTTATTGCCTTGTTTGCTTATATTTTGAGGTTCGTGGGAATTTCACTTTATCTAGTTTTTAAATAAATGTTGTTTGTGAATTATTGGTTTAGGTATCCTAGTTGTTCTGTTTTCACAGGGAAATTTAGGGAAATTCACAAGTCTGCAGCCTTCATCATCTTCCCCAAATCCCTTCACATTTGCTTTACTTGTACCTGTTACTGAGAATTGTAAAGGGTTAGGGCTAGGAAGAACTGGGAGGTCATTTAGTCTCTAAACTTCATTTTAGAGATGCAGAATCTGAAACGTGGAGAATTGTATGGTTATAAGCAGAGTCAGGTTATACCCCAGTTTGCTTGACTTTCATCAGTGCTCTTCCCCACATCTGTAGCACTGAGACAAAGGATAAATTAAAGGGGAAGTCAGATGACTTACAAAGACAAAATGGATACTTGGGTTTAATTGGCTCATAAGGTTAAATGAAAAGAAGGAAAGGGAAGCAGCGTAACCAACTGAAACAGTTATAAAGAATCAGATATAATATTCAGTATATGAATATATATTGTGTGTTTATAAATATAATTTAAAAAATTTAAGACCTTTTTTAAAGAGCAGTTTTAAGTTTACAACAAAATTGAGAGGGAAGTATAGGGAGTTCCCATATACTCCCTGTCCCCCACATGCATCCTTCCCCCACCCCCCCACCAGAATGCCAGAATGGTGTATTTTTACAAGGATGAGTCTACACTGACACATCACATAGTCTACCTAAGGTTTCACTCTTGGTGTTATATATTCTATGGGTTTGGAGAAATGTATAATGATATAAATCCATCATTATAGTATCATACACAGTATTTTCACTGTCCTAAGAATCTGCTCTGCCTGTTCATTTCCCTCTCCTACCACAGCCACTGATCTTTTTACTGTCTCTATAGTTTTACCTTTTCCAGAACGTCATATAGTTGCAATTATATAGTATGTAGCCTTTTCAAATTGGCTTCTTTCACTTAATATGTATTTAAGGTTCTTCCATGTCTTTTCATGGCTTGATAGCTCATTTCTTTTTAGTATTGAATTAATATTCCATTGTCTGAATGTACCCCAATTTACTTATCCATTCACCTACTGAAGGATATCTTGTTTGGTTCTAATTTTTGGCAGCTATGGATTATGCTTCTGTGAACATCCATGTGCAGGTTTTTCTGTGGACATAAGTTTTCAGCTATTTTGGGTAAATACCCAGGAGTACAATCGCTGGCTTATATGGTAAGAGTATGTTTAGTTTTGTAAGATAGTGCCAAACTGTCTTCCAGAGTGTCTGTGCCATTTTGCATTCCCACCAGCAATGAATGAGAGTTCCTGTTGCTCCACGTCCTTGCTAGCATTTGGTTTTGTTAGTGTTCCAGGTTTGGGCTAGGGGTTAGTGGTATCTCCTTGTTTTAATTTGCATTTCCCTGGTGATATATGATGTGGGGCATTTTTTTCATATGTTTATTTGCCATTTGTATATCTTCTTTGGTGAGGTGTCTTTTAAGGTCTTTGGACCATTTTGTATTCATTTTGTCCTAGTCCGTGGCTTGTCTTCTGATTCTTTCTATATTGTCTTTCAAAAAGCAGAAGTTTTAAATTTTAGTGAAATCCAGCTTATCTCTTTCATGGATTATGCCTTTGGTATTGTATCTAAAAAGACATCACCATATCCAAGGTCATTTAGGTTTCCTTCTGTGTTATCTTCTAGGAGTTTTATAGTTTTGCATTTTACAGTTAGATCTATGATCCATTTTGAGTTTTTTTGTAAAAGATGTAATATCTGTGTCTGGATTTGTTTTTTACATGTGGATATTCGGTTGTTCCAGCACTATTTGTTGAAGAGATTTTCTTTTCTCCATTGTGCTGCCTTTGCTCCTTTATCAAAGATCAGTGGACTATATTTATATGGGTCTGTTTCTGGGTTCTCTATTCTATGCATTGATCTATCTGTCTGTTCTTCTGCCAATACCACAGTGTCATTATTCTTGCATCATAGGGAGTCTTCAAGTCAGGTAGCATCAGGCATCCAGCTTTGTTCTGTTCCTTCAGTATTGTGTTGGCTATTCTGGGCCTTTTGCCTTTCCATATAAACTTTAGAACCAGATGGTTGATATTCATAAAATAACTTGGTGGATATAATTAAAATATTTTTAAGGTAGGTAGTTAGAAAACTATTTGTCCATTAAAATGTACTGAAAAAGCCTCCTGGAAAAAGGAAGAGTAAACATTCCATGGAGGCTTCTTAGGGTGTGTTGATAAGATTTGGTAATTCTGTGACCAGTTATCCTCTTCTGGGTCAGCTGTGTGTTTACTGCATTTTATAATGTCATCATTTGTAATTGTTGAGAATTGTTATTACTATTTTCAAGTAAAAACAAAATTAATTTAGACTATTAACCGTTGCCAGAAGTAGATACAAATAATGGGAAATATAAGATTGCTTTATTATACAAATATGATCAGATATTTAGGAAGTAAAGGAATCAATTGAATAAAACCTATGAAAATTACTAAAAAGTTTGGCAAAGTGATAAGAAATAAGATAAAAATACAAAACAAATAACCATTATTTACCTAACAAGATTGTAATCTTTCTAAAAGCAAAATCCGTATTTCTTTTATTTAAAAGTCCTCCATTATTGCCCAGTTTTATTACTGAATTTAAAAACTTTCTTATCATTGGTATATGATTAAAGATTAAAAATAAGTATCTCTATCTTTTTTGACCCACCTCCTAGAGTAATGGAAATAAAAACAAAAATAAACAAATGGGACCTAATGAAACTTAAAAGCTTTTGCACAGCAAAGGAAACTATAAACAAGACGAAAAGACAACCCTCAGAATGGGAGAAAGTATTTGCAAATGAGTCAATGAACAAAGGATTAATCTCTAAAATATATAAACAGCTTATGAAGCTCAATATTAAAAAAACCAAACAACCCAATTAGAAAATGGGCAGAAGACCTAAATAGACATTTCTCCAAAGAAGGCATACAGATGGCCAAGAGGCACATGAAAAGCTGCTCAACAGCACTAATTATTAGAGAAATGCAAATCAAAACTACAGTGAGGTATCACCTCACACCAGTTAGAATGGACATCATCAGAACATCTACAAACAACAAATGCTGGAGAGGGTGTGGAGGAAAGGGAACCCTCTTGCACTCTTGGTGGGAATGTAAATTGATACAGCCACTATGGAGAACAGTATGGAGGTTCCTTAAAAAACTAAAAATAGAATTACCATATGAGGGGCTTCCCTGGTGGCGCAGTGGTTGAGAGTCCGCCTGCCGATGCAGGGGACCGGGTTCGTGCCCCGGTCCGGGAAGATCCCACATGCCGCGGAGCGGCTGGGCCCGTGAGCCATGGCCGCTGAGCCTGCGCGTCCGGAGCCTGTGCTTAGCAACGGGAGAGGCCACAACAGTGAGAGGCCCGCGTACCGAAAAAAAAAAAAAAAAGAATTACCATATGAGGGCTTCGCTGGTGGCGCAGTGATTAAGAATCTGCCTGCCAATGCAGGGGACACGGGTTCAAGCCCTGGTCCGGGAAGATCCCATATGCCGCAGAGCAGCTAATCCCATGTGCCACACCTGGTGAGCCTGCTCTCTAGAGCCTGTGAGCCACAACTACTGAAGCCTGCGCACCTAGAGCTGGCAATCCACAATGGGAGAGACCACTGCAGTGAGAAGCCTGCGCACTGCAACAAAGAGTGGCCCCTGCTCACTGCAACTGGGGAAAGCCCGTGCACAGCAATGAAGACCCAATATAGCCAAAATAAAAATAAATAAATAAATTTATTTAAAAAAAAAAAGAATTACCATATGACCCAGCAATCCCACTACTAGGTATATACCCAGAGAAAACCATAATTCAAAAAGACACATCACATGCACCCCAGCGTTCATTGCAGCAGTGTTTACAATAGCCAGGTCATGGAAGCAACCTAAATGCGCATTGACAGACGAATGGATAAAGAAGATGTGGTACATATATACAATGGAATTATTACTCAGCTATAAAAAGGAACGAAATTGGGTCACTTGTAGAGACGTGGATAGACCTAGAGACTGTTATACAGAGTGAAGTAAGTCAGAAAGAGAAAAACAAATATATATTAACGCACGTGTGGAATATAGAAAAATGGTACAGAGGAACTGGTTTACAAGGCAGAAATAGAGACACAGATGTAGAGAACAAATGTATAGACACCAAGTGGGGGAAGCAGGTGGGGGGTGATAGTGGTGGGATGAATTGGGAGATTGGGATTGACATATATACGCTAATATGTATAAAATTGATAACTAATAAGAGCCTGCTGTATAAGAAAGAAAATTAAAAAAAAAGAAAGTATCTCTAGTAGTGATAGAAGGTTAGCTAAGCAGTGTATGGCTGTTTTGTAGATGCCTTTTAGTGATAAGCTTAGTGATAAATAATATTGAGGCACTGAATAGTCATTTGTAGGTTTGAGTGTGTAGTTTTTGAATAAGGAGGTGGTATAAATTAAGATTGATCCTTCGATATGTATCAGATAAATTGGAGAGGGCAGATCCTAAAGACATGGGAATCTGGACAATCTCAGTAATAGTGATAAGGGTTATGAGTTAGGGTAGTGGCTGTCTAAAAGTAAGGGAAGATGTGGTTAAGAAATTGGAAAAAAAAAACCCTTTATTTTGAAATAATTTTAGATTTACATGTGTTGCAAAAATAGTACAGTGAGTTCCCAAGTGTTTTTTTCCTAGCTTCCCCTAATGTTAATATCTTATGTAACCTTAAATCAAAATGAAGAAATCAACATTGATACAATACCATTAACTAAACTACAGACTTTATTCAGATTTCACCAGTTTTTCCACTAATACCTTTTTTCTATTCCAAGGTCGAATCCAGTATATCATGTTGCATTTAATTGTCATATCTCCTTAGTCTCTCCCAATCTGTAATGCTTTCTCAGGCTTTCCTTGTTTTTCATGACCTGATACTTTTGAAGAGTACTAGTTACATATCCTGTACAGTGTCTTTCAATTTGGGTTTGCCTGATGTCCTATCATGATTAGACTGGATTTATGCCTTTCTGGGAAGAATACCACACTTGTGAAGAACCCTTCTCACTGTGTCATATCAACAGGTACATGATATTGGACTTCCCTGGCGGTTCTGTGGTTAAGACTCTGTGCTCCCAGTGCAGGGGGTATGGGTTCCATCCCTGGTCGGGGAAGATCCTGCATGCTGCGTGGTGTGGCTTAAAAAAAAAAAAAAAGAGATACATGATATCAACATGACTTACCACTGGTAATGTTAACTTTGATCACTTGGTAAGGTTTCTCCAC
Source organism: Phocoena sinus (assembly GCF_008692025.1). Lineage (NCBI taxonomy): Eukaryota > Metazoa > Chordata > Mammalia > Artiodactyla > Phocoenidae > Phocoena > Phocoena sinus. Next base: position 134,586,793 of record NC_045763.1, read on the forward strand.
TGCCAAGTTTCTATTTTTCTCTTTCCATAATCTGTTCAGTAGAAGCAAGTCACTAAGTCACTATTCAAGGGGAAGAGAATTAAGCTCCACCCCCTGGAAGGAGGCATATCAAAGAATTTGTGGACACATGTTAAACCTACCATGTAATTAATCAGTATTTGAGGGAGATATCCTGAGGCTGTGCTAATTAAGTAAGGAACATTTTGAGAGAAGAGTTAGTTTTTAGTAATCAATTAATTATATGACATAAAAGAAAGGGAAAGGAACTCCCAGATTTTGAGTCTTGGTGACTGATTGATATATTGTTGAAAGAAATAGTCATTCACTTTGGTTCTGTCATTGATTCAGTCTTTTTTACACTAAAATCTAGTTCTATAAAGTATAAACAAGGGTTTAGACAGATAATCTAGACACAGTACCAGGAAATAGGACCTTGATTCTATATTCTTCTCTGGGCCCAGAGGGCATTAGCATATTTCAGGATATAGATGCCATTCTGATGTAAATGACTCGGTTCTGAGTCATCTTCATCTGGTTGCATGCTTTGTCTTCTAACAAAATTTCTTGATTATAATTTATGCATTTTTTTCCCTGATAAACTTGCCCTTTATTTTTAAAATTTAAGACATTTTTAGGAAGTTTTCCCCTGCCTTGAAGAACATACCTCAGTACATAATAACCCAGGGGAAAAAAAAAAAAGATTAGAAATGTGGTGACATCCTATTGTTATAATTTACATGTTACCTTTAAAAAATCTGTTAATGTCTTCCAGGAGATTTTTTTAGTAAGTTCTAAAGCAGCCTCCTACATCTTTTATATAGCACGGGAGACAGATTTTGCTGGATCGCCGTCATCTTGCCAGCCTAATTTTTTTTTACTTTTATGCAGAATATGTTGGACTTCCTCTGTTAGTTCTACTTAAAGCCCCCGTGAATGACTGGTTGCCACTGATGACTATCTTTCAGCAGACTGTGGTGTATGCTACAGGGCTTTCGTTCTATGCAAGGAACAGTTTAGTTAGGTGCTATTACATGTGTATCTAAGTTGTTACAGAGATCTTAGAACCAAGATCCCTTCTCCTTCCTGGTAATTAGTAATCTGCCAGTTGAATTCATAGTTTCCAGAAACTTGTAAAATCGTGCTTCATTGATCCCCCACCCCCCCCCATAAACCTTATGTTTCTTGCCTTGTTTAATGATTACTAGGTATTTTATTGCAAAGAGTATTTTTTTTTTTTTTTGCGGTACGAGGGCCTCTCACTGTCGCGGCCTCTCCCGTTGCGGAGCACAGGCTCCAGACGCGCAGGCTCAGCGACCATGGCTCACGGGCCTAGCCGCTCCGCGGCATGTGGGATCTTCCCGGTCCAGGACACGAACCCGTGTCCCCTGCATCGGCAGGCGGACTCGCAACCACTGCGCCACCAGGGAAGCCTGCAAAGAGAATTTTAAGAAGTTCTGTTTAGGTAATATTTACTTCACAGCTGGGAGCTCATAATTACTCCTTATAATAGAAACTTGCAGTCCCCAAATTTCTAACTGGAGGTTTAAAAATGATTTCATTTGAGGCGTATTAAACACTGAAATTGAGCCACCAAATTATTCACTATTTGCTGTTGAAAGCACAAACATAAATGAGAAGAAATGAAGCTATTTATTTAGAAATGATAGTGATATAAATTATTGTTTGTTTTGAGAATTTTCTCTCATTTACCTGAATTTAATTTTCATTTTGTACATTATAAAAATCATTCATCTCTAAGTAAGCATTGTGTGATTTCTGCCCTCTTCCCCATTTTATTATATCAAGTAGTTCTAGGATGAATATGAGTTATGTGTTAATTTAGTGGATTCCTTGTAAACAGTAAATTTAAAATATGATATGAATGTTAATATGGAACTTTGGTGGTTATAACAGTAAATTGTGGATGGGATTAGGGAATATGTATTTTTTTTGTTGTCAGAATGTCAGCTGTGCTCAGATGCATACTTTTTTATTTGAAAGAAATTAGAGCGGCTAAATTATTAGTGTTAGCTAAAGTACTAGACTTTTTTAGAGCCATTTAGCAATTCTGTTTAGAAGAGTAAGTGATGGAGTTTTGGATGATTGGCATTTAACAGGTCTTATATTAGACTTTCCAGTAAATGCTAGTCTTAAAAACACAGTGAAAAATGTCAGTGTTAGAAACCTGATTCAGTGAATGCGTATAGATAGGTGATACTAATTAACATAAAATAAAATAAACAAAGTTAGGACAGGTTGGAAAATGTGATTATGTATAAGACCCTTGGCAGAGTCATTTTTTGAATGCCTAGAATGGCATTTCATCTATAAATCCACAATTCTATTTAACCTAAATACCTACTCCCTAGTATCATCTCTTCTTATAATACCTGACATTATAGGTAGCCTTCTTTGTGTATATAAAATGATAGTACATAGTTGGTGGGCCTTGACTTTCATAAAAATCCTATTTCTGAACATTATATAGACTTCCTGAATTCCTTTCTGCATCCCCATCATCCATATTCTGTTTCCTGAATCTTGATGATTTTGAACTATTGCATTGTGACACTTCTTGCCCCAGATCATTCACAATGTTTTTTAGCTTAGTGTGACTGGGCTGGCAATAGTTTAAATATTTTCAGTGCGTCCTGACTTGTAGAGGGAGCCTCCCAGAAATTTTACAGTGCCAGGTGCTTCCCTGGATCACCGCACAGCCAGAGCCTAGAATTTGTTTACAGTGGTGCCCATCTACTCAGGGTTCCCCCATGTCCTGCCATTCCCTTTCTGTCATCCTTCTGCCATTTTACCACCCAGTTTTTATTCTTGTGGTGATTGGGGCTTGGTCAGTGGAAGGGCTGTAGGCCTGTAGGAAGGAGAAATACCTGGTTCTAATTTGCAAGGTCAGAGATTATTGAGGTGCCTCTGAGGGTTATCTGCTGCTCCCTGAGTAGCTGGTTCAGATAACAGGCTCTCAAAGCCTTAATTAGGGATACGATTATATCTTTTAGTACTCTGAGAATATTACCACCATTATAGCATATATATCTATTTTTAGACTTGTACACATTCAGCCTTCAAGCACATCTTTGTAACTGTTAAATATAAAAGTAAGGGACAACCAGTATTAAGTGATGCTTTACTAAAGAGTTTATTATTGCTACAGAGTTTGTATATAAGATTCAAAAGTTAAAGGAGTTATTTAAAAAGTCAGTCAGTGTTTTATTTTATTTAGTTCAGTGTTAACTGGTTTCAGCCCTACACATCTCATATGAAAACCACTAATTTTTCAAAAAATACTTTTTTATTCGGATTGCTTTTCATCTTTTGCTGATTTCTAAATGATAATTTTCTTTTTTACATGTGTCTAGAAAATTAGTAGCCAGTGGATGTATTTTGTTTGGCTGCTTTCTTATGCTTGCACAATATACATCAAGAGGCCAGATTGGGTTAGGCAGGTGTATGCTTGGTTGCAAAGCTACCTTATTCTCTATTTGTTTTTTTTCTCTCTATTTAACTCACTGCATACATTTTTTTTTTTTTCCTGTATGCGGGCCTCTCACTGTTGTGGCCTCTCCCGTTGTGGAGCACAGGCTCCGGACGCACAGGCTCAGCAGCCATGGCTTACCGGCCCAGCCGCTTCGCGGCATGTGGGATTTTCCCGGACTGGGGCACGAACCTGTGTCCCCTGCATCGGCAGGCGGACTCTCAACCACTGCGCCACCAGGGAAGCCCCCATACATTTTATTTTAATTGCAGTCTCCTGTTGACATTTGAGTTTGCAACCCTGCTTTAGAACAACAGACATCATAGTATAGTGAAAGGATAGGTTTTGGAATTAGATCAACTTGGATTCAAAACCCCACTCTGCCTCATATGTTGTGTGTCCTTGGACAAAGTAGTTGACAAAATCTTATTTACCTCATTTGTAAAATGGGGAAAATAATATTCTTTTTAAGGATTTAATTTAAGAGACAATTTATATGTAGCATCTGGCACATGGTAGGTACACCATAAATGGTAATGATTCTTACTGTAGACAGAAGAACCACTAGTATCATGGTAGCTTTCTCAGAATATTAGTAGTACCTATTACTTTGATCCCCCATCCTTTTTTACCTTATAATTCAAATCCCCAAGTTCTTTGTGGAAATATTTTAATGGATTTCTCCCTTAAAATTTACTTGATGTTTCTCTTAATAGGTATCCATTTCATCCCGATATTTCTGAGGTCATAGAACATGGGACAACATGCAAGTGTTAAAAAGTATTGTAATAAAAATGTTTCTTGGGGCTTCCCTGGTGGCGCAGTGGTTCAGAGTCCACCTGCCGATGCAGGGGACACAGGTTCGTGCCCCGGTCTGGGAAGATCCCACATGCCGCGGAGCGGCTGGGCCCGTGAGCCATGGCCGCTGAGCCTGCGCGTCCAGAGCCTGTGCTCCGCAACGGGAGAGGCCACAACAGTGAGAGGCCCGCGTAATGCAAAAAAAAAAAAAAAATGTTTCTTGATGACGTCTAGATTCTAAGGCATAAATTTAGATTGCTGGATAGTACTTACTTTGTGAACTCTATATTGCCAAAATATAGGCTTAAAAAAGTATTAATCATACTGGAATCATACTGGAAGCAGGTAAAAATGTAACCTGAAGTTTGGAATATAAATAGAATAAATAATAGAAGACTTAATTTAGAAATTATTCTTGGAAAATAAAATATAGTTTTAAAAGAGTGAAAGTTTAAGCCCGTACTTGGTGTTTCCAACTGAATTGTGCAAGTTAGTATTACACTGGATATGTTGGGCTTTTATTTTAGAATTCTTTATCCTTCATATTTTTGTCTTTTTGATTTAGCATGCGCATCTTTGCCACAAGAAACATTGCTCATGAGATATGACCCCATAGCATCCATATTGATGATGTCTCTCTGACTATCATGTGTATATATATCCTCTATCTAGGCCAGTCACATAATACAGGAGGGTAGACCTGGCATATCTTATTTCAAAGTAGTGCCAAGGCTTTGTCTTGGCTAACCAGACAGTCTGCTTAACAGCCTAGTAGTTTTCAGATGCCCTAGAAAATAAAATTAAACAAAACAAAGTGATGCAGGGAAAGTGTTTCAAGACAAACTGATTTACACATCCACCTGTTCTTCTCTAAGATGCTTTCACTTACTAGACAATTATTGAAAAATAAGAAAAAATTTTTTTCTCTTCTGCATGTATTCCATAAAATACCACTTTGGATGAGTGTGGGCAAAGCAAAAATCAAAATGATCAGAACTTTAAAATTTCTAGTTATTTCTGGGAAAGTTTTCTGTAGTTTTGAAAACGACCGTAGAACTTGTCCAGAGGAAAAAAAGAAATAACTTCATAAAAATAATAAAGTAATAAAATTATTACTTTATAAGATTGTCAAGAGAATAGATTTTCTTTTAATAACTAAACTCACGAAATGAGATCAGGGTCAAGGTTGGTAATGAAGGGATACCATTTATATTAAATTTATTGAGGAAATATTTACTAAGCCTGTCTAATGAAGAAAAGGTCAACTAGACAGTGAACAGTCTGACTTATGGAACATTTTGAAAGAAGATAGCTTGATTGCTTCCAATAATGTGCAGGATTAGCCCACACTAGAGAAGGAAGAGGGAGTAGTAACCAGGCTTCTTTTGTAAGAGAGAGAACTTTTAGACTGGGTGAGACTTGTATTAAGCGTGTTCATCACTCAGAATCAGTTGCCAAAGGGATTTGATGCTGTTGACTGTGGTGTTCTCTGGGACATAATAAACTCCACATTCTCTCTGATTGCTTCTCTGGCCTCTTTTTCCTCTCTGCTCCATGTAGGTGAGGGTTCTCCCAAGTGTCTGTCCTGCTGTTTTTCTTTCTCTTTTTACTCACAAAGGTCTCAAACACATTTTTTCTTTTTTTTCCCCTCAAATAATTAAAAAATTGAGATATAATTTACATACCATGAAAGTTACCCTTTAAAAATGTATAGTTAGGTGGTTTTTAGTATATTGCTCAATAACTTGTGCAACCATCACCTCTGTCTAATTCCAGAATATTCATCACCCCAAAGAGAAACCCTCTATGCGTCAATTGTCACTGCCCATTTTCCCCTCCTCTAGTCCTTGGCAACCGCTAATTTACTTTCTGTCACTATGGAATTGCCTATTCTGTACATTTCATATATGTGGAATCATATAATGTGGCCTTTTGTGACTGGCTTATTTTACGTAGCATAATGTTTTCAAGGTTCATTCATGTTACAGCATGTATTAGTACTTCATTCCATTTTACGACTGTATAGTATTCCAATGTGTGAATATACCACATTCATCAGTTGATGGACATGTAGGTTGCTTTCACTCTTTTTTTTTTGTTGTTGTACGCGGGCCTCTCACTGTTGTGGCCTCTCCTGTTGCGGAGCGTAGGTTCCGGATGCGCAGGCTCAGCGGCCATGGCTCACGGGCCTAGCCGCTCCGCGGCATGTGGGATCTTCCCGGACCAGGACATGAACCCGTGTCCCCTGCATCAGCAGGTGGACTCTCAACCACTGCGCCACCAGGGAAGCCCGTTTTCACTCTTTGACTATTATGAATAATGCTGATATGAACGTTTGTGAACAAGCTTGTTGATTTTTTCAGTTTTCTTAGGTATATGCCTAGGAGTGAAATTTCTGGGTCATATTGTAACTTTGTGCCTAACTTTTTGAGGAAATGAAGAAATGTACCATTTTATATTCCCACCAGTGATGAAAGAAAATTCCAGTTTTTTCACATCCTTATCAACACTTGTCACTGTCCATCTTTTTCACTATACCCACCCTAGTGGGTGTGAAGTGGCATCTTTTTGTGGTTTTGGTTTGTGTTTCCTTAGTCATTGATGATGCTAAGTGTCTTTCCATGTGCTTATGGGACATTGTATATCTTCTTTGGAGAAATATCTATTCAAATCCTTTGCCTGATTTTTAAATTGATGGTTGATTTGTAAGAATTTTGGATACCAGACCCTATCAGATACATGATTTGAAAATATTTTCTCCCATTCTGCAGGTCGTTTTTACACTTTCTTGATGATGTCTTTTGAAGTATGAAAGTTTTAAATTTCAATGAAGTCCTGTTTCTTTTTCTCTCTCTCTTTCTTTTTTTTTTTTTTTTTGTGCTTTTGGTGTCATATCAAAGAAACCATTGCCTACTCCAGTGTCACACAGAATTATGCATATGTTTCCTTCTAAAAGTTTTATAGTTTTAGCTTCAAAAGATATCAGGAAAGTGAAGAGACAACCTGCAGAATGGAGGAAAATATTTTTAAATCATATATTGATATAAGTATACTGATAAATGAACTAATGTCCAGAATATACATAGATCAATGTTGAGTCAATTTTTGTGTATGATATGAGGTCCAATTTCTTATTTTTACATGTGGGTAGCCTGTCATTCCAGCACCACTTTTTTTTTTTTTTTTTTTTTTTTGCGGTACGCGGGCCTCTCCCGTTGTGGAGCACGAGCTCCGGACACGCAGGCTTAGCGGCCATGGCTCACGGGCCCAGCCGCTCTGTGGCATGTGGGATCCTCCCAGACTGGGGCACGAACCCGTGTCCCCTGCATTGGCAGGCGGACTCTCAACCACTGTGCCACCAGGGAAGCCCCCAACACCACTTTTGAAAAGACTATTCTTTCCACATTAAGTTGTCTTGGCACCCATGTCAAAATCAATTGTTCTTAAATATATGGTTTTTTTCCGTTTCCTTGATCTATTTGTCTATCCTGTGTCTGTACCACACAGTCTTAATTACTAGCTTTGTAGTTAGTTTTGAAATTGAGAAGTGTGTGTATTCTAATTTGTTCTTTTTCTAGATGTTAAGTTCTAATTTCTGACAGCTAAATTGTCTTAGCTATTTGGGGGTTCCTTGCAATTCCATGAGTTTTAGAATAAGCTTATGAACTTCTGCCAAAATATAATCAGCTGGAATGTTTATTGGGATTTTGTTTAATCTGTAGATTAACTTGGGTGGGGGACTATTGCCATTGTAATGATATCCAGTCTATGAACATGGGATATCCTTCCACTTACTTAGGTCATCTTTAATTTCTTATACTGGTGTTTTATAGTTTTCAATATACAGGGCTATCACTTCTTTTGATAAATTTATTCCTAAGTATTTTATTCTTTTTCATGCTATTTTGTTAAAAAAAGAGAAAATGATAAAGCATATGTAGTAAGATAAGAACATTTGGAGAATCTGGGTGAAGAGTATATGAGAATTCTTTGTACAATTCTTTCAACTTTTCTGTGAGTCTGAAATTACTTCACAAAAAAGTTTTAAAAACATTACATAAAAGGAAGATAAGGCAACTGATACAGGAATTAGCTCTTAGATTTGCCAGTAATTTACTATTTGGCAGTACTGGGTGGGGTAGGCAAAAATAGAGTGCATTTCTGAGTTCAGGACGCCAATTATAACATCTTCTGTTTTGGCAATTATTATTGTGCCAGCAATCAGATAGATTAGTGTCATTTCTAATTCTAATTATTTAAAAATTTGGTTCTTTCCAAATGGAACAGACTCCAAATCTTCATGGGAAACATTTAATCTTTAAGCATCTAAGCAAGAATTACAATGATAAATAGCATTGTGGTCTGTATATATGTGTATGTGTGTGGTGTTTAAACCATATTTCTCCTTCCTTTTTCTAAGTGCTTTCCTGAAAATAAGCTATCATTAAATTTGTTGATGTCGTTTTCCTCTAGGAATGCAGGATTTTTGTCTTCTTTAAAGGAGACAAAAATATGTATGGCTGGTTATTGAGCATGGTGTTAAAAGCTTGATCTTGGGCAGTCCTGGGCTTGATAAATTACTTATTTTAGTGGAGTGATATATTGTTATTTTTACTTATTTTTCTCATTTCATGAGACCAAAGTTTTAAGTTTTTTCAGAAGATATGCTTTTGTTCTTCAAACATTTCATATGTGTGTGTGTGCGTGCATGTGCACGTGTGTGTGTAAAAAATTATTTAGAAACAGTGCACATGGTGCTTCAGTTTTTAATCAAATCAGCCTTAGGTCCAGAAGTATGTAGTTACAGTGAACATGGTGATTGAGTTTTTCATCAAATCATCCTTAGGGCTAAAACTATGTTTTATTCATTTTTATTTTCCTAGTAATTGATATTCAATGGATATTTGATTTTTAGAACTGAAAGGAACCTTTAAACTAGACCTCCCGCCTAACATTAACCTAATATTTCCCTTTTGCTCTTTAAAGGCTTTAGTTGTAAATGAGTGAGATGGTAGAATTGCATTCATGATCTTTCCCCTTCTTTATGCACATGCACACACATGCATACTCATACACAGTTCTCCAAATTCACTTTATCCCCACTGCAGATGCCAAAAACCCAGTTTCGCATAAGTGTTGCCTGATCTCACCAAAGCCAGATTCATCTGTTTTCAGCTTCCTGAAAGTAAAACAAGACTTTGTTTCCTAACGGTGCTAGAAACAGAGAAGATAGGAGGAATTTTTTTTAAATGGGTTGTGTGCTGTGATCAATCTCAGTGTTGCAAACTGTGAAAATAATAGCTGTGTGACAATACCAGTGTGGTCACTTAAGGGATTTTTCAATTAAATGCACTTAAAAAAAATCAAAGCATGTTATCAACAATTTTAAGGGGAAAGTTTTTAATGAAATGACAGACATACTTACGGAACTAAAATCAGTAGGTGCCTTATATGAATAAGACATGGCTAAAAGTTCTATATAGTTTTAAAAGACAGAGATAGATATCTCATTATTATTATGTTTATTCAAAAAGGAAGCAAAAATAAGAAAAAAATCAGTGAATGCTGGTCACTTTTTAGTTTAAAATTTTAGTCATTTATATGGATTTTTTACAGTTTTATTACAGTTCTTTCTAGCTTCTGTTCTGAGGAATGCATTTCCAGTTGTTAATCAAAATAATCAAACAAAAAACTTCCCTAATTGATACATCCAACAAGATTTGTTTTTCCTTCCACCAACATCTGGCAAGATATTTTCCATCTTTAGTGGGTTTTTTAAGACTTTTAGTAGTATGCACACTAAGAATGTGGATATGCTACTAGTTATTAGTATTTTATGCTATTTAAACACAATGACAGAATGACAGTGGACTTTAGCCCAGAAGACTTGAAGTTTAAATTAGAGAGGCAGATAAAGAAACGACAGAATGAGAGAATGAAGATTTATAGTTTCCACTTAACTGTTGTGAATCATAGTCACGTAAATGATTTTACTTTGGCTTTTTCTTGTCTTATTGTTGATATCTGTACCATACAAGAGAGAAATAATTTCCAGTATAAAAGATGAGCTTGTTTTTCAGATAATAAAAATAATAGATTTTCAGTTGCTTGAGAGTACTATTTTGAAATCAGCAGTTTGCATAATTCAGTTCTTTTTAAATTAGTTGTCTGAGAAAAAAAAGATATAAAAACAGACAGCTGCTTTTAAAGGGGGAAACAAGTTTTTAACTACATCTAAGAGCATTTTTAAAAATATCAGTTCATCTTGGATTTAGAGTGTGTTTTCAATGTTAACTAAACAACCAGATTTTCCTGTCAACTTTGGAAACTGCTGAGGGTTAGCTTGATTCATGGCACAAGCAGATGGCATCCTGCTTCTGGCAGAATGGGCAGAAAATTCCTCAAGCACCCACCTGCGTATGTTCTAGTATTCATAAAATCCTGTGCACTTTTAAACTCAAATACTCTCTACATTTTTAACACATTGATTGAAGTTGAAATCAGAGATAGCACACAAATAGCTAAGATTTAGTCTTATTTCAGATCCTGTGACAAACTAAAAAGTGAAAATGGTAGACCAGAAAGTTGACTGTCTTATTACTGGCAAAATACTACATATTTATTATATGTAGATGTAGATGTATCCTCCAAGGAGAAAATTCATCATAAATCTTACTACTAGAAACCTTTTTTTCTTTTCACACCTTTAGCTTAATTTCCAGAGGTAATTCCTTTAAAGTACTTTATAAAGGACCGATTTGTAATCAGAAGTTTTCACTGGTAATCTGTGAGAGAGCACTTCTGTTCTGAGTATGTTATTTTCTACTCCCACTTTACTGTCTCATTTTAGAATTTGGGATTGTGGTATGTTCTGCCTTTAATGTGGCCTGAAGGTCTTAGCAATAGCACTGCTAGCTTTGGAAGCTGGTGGAAATGCACACTGGGCTCTGCATTTCTGAGATTTTTGCCTACAAGCTTATATTCAACCTCACAACAGTCAGTGGGGCTGTCTGTGCCATCACGTGAGCAGTGGGTAGTGGGTCACACAGAATGAACTCTTTTTTTTTTCTTTTTCTTTTTTTTTTTGCGGTACGCGGGCCTCTCGCTGTTGTGGCCTCTCCCGTTAAGGAGCACAGGCTCCGGACGCGCAGGCTCAGTGGCCATGGCTCATGGGACCAGCCGCTCCGCAGCATGTGGGATCCTCCCGGACCGGGACACGAACCCGTGTCCCCTGCATCGGCAGGCAGACTCTCAACCACTGTGCCACCAGCGAAGCCCACAGAATGAACTCTTTTATAGTCATGCTTATGTCAAATGTTATACAGCTCATATATGGAAACCAAAGTCTTTTAATATTTTTTTGAGCATGTACGGTAATGTTGAAGTTAATTGTGGCTCTATAAATTCTTTTAACTACCAAACTAATTTTCATTTAAATTTAAGATTTTCAAGACAATGAGGAAAGATCAATGAAATTATCCTTAGTTTTCATCTTTTATTAGGGCAGTAATAGAACAATAGAAGCTATAATCTTTAAAATTATTTTTAGCATTGGTATATGCAACTGCATATACCAGTTGTCCACCTGCCCTTTAAAATGTAACATTTGTCAATTTTTTGACATTTTTATGATTACCTTTTTATTTTTTTAAGCCAGTGTGTACTCAAAGAAAACAGCCTAATGTCTATTTATATTTGAATATCTCCAAGTCTTACTTAACTGTAATGGTTACTTTTTTTCCCTCTCTGATTGACAAGTTGTATTCACAATTTAGAAAAACCCAAAGGGATCTTTGGTGACCGTTCTTATTAGAAGATTTTATTTTGGTGAAGTGTTCATTTATTTTTATATGTCTTTCAGATAAGACTTTTCAGTAGGTTCATTCTTGGATGAGTTCATTTTTGAAAGTTTTTTTTCTTTTGCGGTACACGGGCCTCTCACCGCTGTGGCCTCTCGCGTTGCGGAGCACAGGCTGCGGACGCGCAGGCTCAGCGTCCATGGCTCACGGGCCCAGCCACTCCACGGCATGTGGGATCTTCCCGGACTGGGGCACAAACCTGTGTCCCCTGCATCGGCAGGCGAACTCCCAACCACTGTGCCACTGGGGAAGCCTGAAAGGTGTTCTTTTTAATCACTGCAGTTGACACTAATTGCCTGCTTTTTTGGGTGTTTAATGAGGATGCTAACTTTTGAGTAGATCCAAGAGACGGTCTTTATCTTTTACCTGTAGAGGAGGTATAAGGCAAGAGATATGCAGAAGTCTTATTGGTCTTGCTTATGACACAATTATTATTTAAAAATTCCTCTCCACAATTCTCAAATTTGTGGAGAATTTTTTTTCTTACCATTTCTTTTTCTTAACATTCTATTTATGATTGAATTTGCCTTTTAGGGTTTGCAACCATATGTTGAGTTCCAAATGTAGAGAATAGTTTGAAGTTTTACCTTTAAAATGAAGGCCATATTATTTAATTACGGGACAGCCCAGTTTTAAAATGGGGATGGAGTTAGGTGGGTGGTGGGCCTTTCCAAAAAGCAACTTGTAAAAATTACTAGGGTGTTTATGCTTGCCAGAGTGCTGCTTTCTTAACATTCCACTTTTATATTTCAAAGAAATACATGTCATGGAAGAATGGAAGTTTTAAAATAGATTAGCAGTTTGGCTAAGTGATTATGAATACATTTATTTTCACTCTTAAAATACTTAGTGTGTGACTTTGTCCTTCCCCATCCTTCTCACCCTGACTTATTTTAGATTTGTCTTGTATGGTTTAAACTTTTCCTCATTTCTGAATATATAGGTTGAAAATACGCAATACTTTCTATTACTTGGTTGCTAAGAAGGATTCCAAGACATTTGAAAGTGGATTTTCGACTTGCATTTTATAGGGAATGGAGTGTTGACCAGAGAATTAAACATTTATGGAGTAGATTAAAGGATTTCCTCTCTTATTTTAACATAGAAAAAGATACAGTAAATTGTATTAGGAACTAGCTAAATTGAGATACAGAAATTCTGTGGTCTTTCCCCAGAAGAAGTATGTTAAGACATAGTATACACATGTTTTGGTAGGAGCATAAAAGAGGAAGCTGCTAAGTTAAATCTAACAGCTGCTATTGTGGGAAGAGTTAAGTCATAGTTAATTCCTCCATTGCAATAAAATATATAATCAGAAAAGGGAATATCTAATTAGAAACATGCTTCTTAGGAGGATTAAAATATTTTTAATATTCATTCACATGTGCAACTATTTAAAATTTTCTCTCCTGTTTTACAGCATACTTTTCAAGAGGAGTTCTTTGGTGGTTCTTTTTTTTATGGTTGACCCTTCTGTGTTCACTTTTTAAGCTGATTCAGTTTGCTTTGTCCTCTGAAAGACATGCTATTTACTTGTATTTCATGCTTTTTTCACAGATCTTATTTATTCAGGAATTCTATCTTTAGCCTTTTTTCAGGTCTTCAGGTTTAAAATGTTAATCATTCATGCATCAACATCTGTTTACAATTAAGCACATACACACATATACACACACACACTTATGCATGCATGCCCATATGCACATACATAGCAGCCTGGGTGTTTTTCTGTTTAAAATGATCAGTTCTTTTTTAAGTTTTGTTGCTTTGAATTGTTCATCATTCCATTTCTTCCTTCATCATTTCTGATTGGTTTTTAATGACATTTTATTTCAGCCAGTTTGAATGGGAGCAGTAAATTCATTTTGGCTAAGTTTCTTGGCATATGCTCTTGTTCAACATAAATTTGCTTGTCTTTATGTCTTTAATAAGTTAATAATTAATATTTACTTAATCAGCAGTCAGTAAATTCATACACAACTATACACCAATTGTTCCTGAGAGTATGGAGCATTTTTATCCACATACTACATCTCTAGGCCATCCAAAAGCAATTTCTAATCCTGAAGATGTGAGTTGAAAAGATAAGGAACAAAACATAAGCCTTTTAAAGTAATCTGATCTATCAGCATATTGTTCCTCCTCATTCTTACCCTCACATTGGTCCTGGTTTTGTTTTGAGAAGCATCAATACCATGGAGCTCAGGCAGTTTAACCAGTAACTGGTTTCTGTCCACAGGGTAGAGGCTAAGGAAACATTAATAAAACCTGCAAACTAATATTATGTGAGCAGCTTTCTCTACAGAAGAATGAAAATAATAATTGAAACTTGAGTAACTTGCCTAAAATATTGGTCTGGGAAATTCAGTCTTGAAGTCTGAGCAGTTAGTGGTTCTGAGGGAAGCAAGGACTATTTGAAAATGGCGTAGATTGTACTTTGTCCTTTCAAATGATATTGTACCCATGGAATTGGAGTGAACCGGTTCTACTGTTCTGTGGAGCTTTTGATGCTTTTATAATTGGTCGATCAGATCCTCATAGAAAGAGTAGATTGTGAACAGTTTCTGTGGCAAAAGTTCTTTACCCAGTACTTAATATAAGCTATTTTAACCAAAATTTAAGCTATTTTAATCAGATGGCTTATTTGGAGATATTTTACGAAGTTTTGGCCTGGGGGGAGATGTGAGACTGAAGTGCTAGGAGCGGGAACACCCCCTCACCCCCCGCCCCCCCGCAAGTATTAATTGCTTTGTTTTTTCACAGTCTTTTACGGGAGTAACCCTGTCCATAAATTTACCCTCTTACTTGGTTGTATCATTCAAGGCTTTTAAAAAAGATTTATTATGCCTAAGATTGTTTTAATCATTGAGAAGTTTATCAGCATATAAATTTTATACATTCCTGGAGAGCCTTTTTTATCTTCTGTTTCATGTGTAGCCTTACCAACCTGAGCAAGGTTCTTTTTTCTTTTTCCCCTCTTTCCATTCTTCTCTTCCTTAACGTTCATTCATGACAGCCCTTTTCCAAATTTGAACCTGGTCAAGGCCTGACTAAATTTGAAACTATTATTGACTGTGCCCTGTTTGGAGAAGTTGTCAAAGAAAAATTGATACATGAAAGAGATGTTTTTTTAATGAATTTGCAAGTCCTTTTAATCTTTTGTTTTTTCCCCCTCAACCAATTTCACAAAATCAAGTATACCTACAAATTGGCCCAGGTAATAGTGTGTCAAGGGTTCAGGTGAGAGGGGGGACTACTGACTATGGCCTGCGTAACTTGTGGAAATGGTGGTAATCTAAGAGATGCTGACTATAAACCCATCCTCTAGCATAATGAGATGGATAAAAATACCCATAAATTAATCCTATAAACTATCATTTAACAATATTCAGTTTATAAAGAAGCTTGACAGTTTTCCCTTTTAAATGTAATATTGTCATCCCTAGATCAATGATGCTCAACTCTGTCACACTCACTGTCTACTTCTTATAGCAAATATTTTGTGATATTCTCTTTACCCTATCCTGTATCCTCCTGGTAGTCTTTTTAGAATATCTGTATCTCTTATCTATCTGTATCTTTCTATGTCTTTACTATTTGGGAATTGGTATCAGGATTCTCTCTTCTAATATTTGTCATATTTCCTTTTTAATTTGCCATCTAGGATTAATGTTTACCTGATATAGTTTCTACTGTATTAACTTGGAAGATTCTAAAAGCATTTATCAATTTTTGCTGAGACAAAATGTGTCTTCTCTAACACATATAATCTGAATGATGCCATAAAATATCTTTCAAGTAAGTATATCATTGGGGGAAGAAGAGTTATTGGGGGCTTCTCTTATCAAGGTGGCACCTAAGTTATGTATTCCATAGGTTAGATGAAGTTAAACTGTTTCTAGGCCAAATTCCCTAAATGATTAGATTGTGTTGGAGATGAGTTATAATTAGGTCAGACAAGAAGGCCTGAACAGATAATAAATGAGAGGCTAATTAGTTTCCTGCCTCTGCTTCTGGATTTAAGCAGTCTAAAGAGTTCATGCATGAACCCTTTGACTTTGGCATTTAATTTCCAAGGACAATTGCAGGCAGCAGCTAGTTCCTTGATGAGCTAAATTCAGCTCCTTCCTGAGCTCACTTTAAAAAATAATCATCCTTGCCAGATTTCAGCTTGAGTTGCCTGTTTTCAAATCAGTAAATTATTGTCAAATCCTGATTGCTGTATATTGCTTACCTTGAGTCAGTCAAGAGACACTTTTAGAAGGGTTTCTACTGTTCTGTGGAGCTTTTGATACTTTTATAACTAAGATGAGATAGAATGGTATAGTACTTGGCACATTACTGAGAATAGGGAGGTTCTAGGTTTTAGAGATGATGTCACTGACTTGACTGCTGACTTTAGGAGAACAACATTTTCTTAATTGTTGTTTCAGTTTTCTCATTAATAAAATGCAGAGAGTAATCTTAGGTCCCTTTTACTTCCATGATTCTAACATTTTTTTCCCTTTTAGTTAAGTTATGGGAATGATTAGTTATTCCCACTTAATTCCATTCATTTAACTTAGAAAATTTTTATTAACTTTTTAGGGGGGGAAGTCATATGAGTATGGAAAACATTATAACTACAAGGAAGTATGATGAAAGGGAAGTCCACTTCCTACCCTAGACTCTCCCAGTTTCTCAGGCCTCTCTCCCAGAGCTAACCATTAATGCCATTGTATCCACTCAGAAATATTCTATGCATGCATGAGCACATATGTGTTTGAATGCATGTGTGTGCCCACTTTTCACCAAACATATTTTATATTTTACTTTATATTTTATTTTGTATTTATTTATATTTATTTTAAACACTTACATTCTTTTGAAATAGATTATACATAAATAATAATGGCTATAGAGTTTTACAGTTATTTAATAACTAACTTATTTACTTAATGCAATTTATTTTGTTAGACCATTACTACACTTTGATCCTTATTAGAAAATAATTTATGATCAGTTAGTACTTTTCTTCCATTTTAAAGATGGTGAGAAGGTATGTGATATAATTTCAAACAACAATAGTAATGGTGATAGTGCTTTATATTTTATAATTTTTTTCCATTTGGTTCACATGTTTTAAAAACTTACTATGTCAAAACTTTCCATTTTCATATGGCACTGAAAGTGAGGTGTTATTTTCAGAGTGGAAACATTCCATGCCAAGGTTTCCAAGTCCAAGAAACCTGTCAGAACTAGTTATATAGTTGAGGCCTCTCTGTTTTGTCTAGGCAATCAGTAATTTAGGTAGTTACAGCCTCTCAATACACTGTCCTTTTACCTATGCTCTTTTCCCCTACTGGCATTTAGTTCAGTTATATATTCAGATAAACAAAATGTTAATGTGATTCACAAAATACATAAACATTTTAAATTCTCTCATAAATAAAATAAATCCATGCCATTTAACTAGGATGAGCAAATTCATTACATATATGCCACTACTCTCCTGGGCTTTTGCACTCCTGGCTGATACTTCATTAATAATCCTTCACAGTTCTCTTTTCTCTGAGCTTAGACTCAGCCTCAGGATCTTTCCTTTTTTAATTTTATTTTTAAATTAAAAAAATTTTAAATTTTATATTGGAATATAGTTGATTTATAATGTTGTGTTAGTTTCAGGTGTACAGCAGTGATTCAATTATACATATACATATATCTACTCTTTTTCAGACTCTTTTCCCTTGAAGGTTATTGCAGAGTATTGAGTAGAGTTCAGGATCTTTCTTAATATATACTTTAGATAGTCAGTGTTGACTCATCAGAGTTGGTTAATCATATAACATTAAACCACATATAAAATTAAACCATGTAATATTAAACCACTGTAATTTTAAAGTTCTGTTTGGAGCATCCTATCAGTGTAGACCATTATATGGAAAACGGATCTAAAATTTGCTATCTCTAGAATCTCCTTCCTCTGAATATTTCCTTCTTCTTTTTTTTTTTTTTAAAGGAACAGTGGGTAACATGAGTAGGTGAGAGAACAGTGTCATGAATACAGCGTGTGATACTGCCTGAGAATTACTCAAAGTCTCCCTGCTACTGGAAAAAAAAAATGCCTGAGTGATGTCTTTGGAAGCTGATATATTCAGTGGTATCAATAGGCTTCAGTATGATCTTTTTCTTAAGTTTTGATAATGCTTTATCCAGATCAGTATTGTTTGGGATTCAGTAACTATACCGTGATCTTGAATTACATCTACTGTGGATTAATATATCTTGAAACTTAATTTGTGTATATCATTCATTCATTCACCTGCCATGTGCCAGAGACCATGCTACATCCTGAGGTTATAATGGTGAACAGGAATAGACAAGGTCCCTGCTCTCATGGAGCCTAAAGTTTAGTGTCACAGACAATGAATGTATAAATATAAACTGGTAAGTTGTGTCAAGAAAAGGACTGTGACTTTCAGTGGGAGATAAGGGAAGATTTCTCCGAGGAAGTGATATTTGAATTGGGATTTAAAGTGGAGGGAGCGCTGGGAGAACATTCCAGTCTGAAGGAACGACATTGGAAAGGCCCTTTGGAATGAGGAAGGGTAGTGTATTAGAAAAACTAAAGAAACCAAATAATGCTGGGTGTGAAGGGTCATTGATGGTGTTAGATTGTTCCAGAAAGTACGCAGGGAACAGGCCTACAGTAAAAATAGCTAATTTAAATGACTACAGGACTTGATTAATTCTAAAGAGTTCTGTAAATACTTTTTGTAGTTCATAATAGATAATGCCCCATACTACCATTATAAATGTTCTAGACTAGAAAAACATTTCTAATCTCGATGTTAATTCCATAAAGTTTCAAACTATTCATAGCTAAAACCTGAATCTCATATTGAAGAGTTTTATCTATCTGTCTTGTGATTACAGTTTTCAAATTTTGTGTTGAGTGTTGCTTATTGAGTTGATTTTTGGCTTTAGGAGTATTAGCTATCATAAGACTTGTGTCAGTGATAAGAAAGGAATTTGAGAGCTTCTGAACACCATTGCAAACATTTACACATTAGATTGCCATAAAAAAATTAACTTCAATACAAGTAATAAATCAGCATCAGAGGACATATAGGACTGAGTAGGAAATGTGAGTAGTAACCACTTGAAACAAAGAATGTGAAAATAAAAAATTATTTAAATGATTTATTTCATTTATGTTTGCAACATAGTGATAATCTGAAATGAAGAGCTGGTATTTATTTATAAGAGCTGAAGTAAAAAACCACTCAAATCATTATTTAATGAAGGAAGAAAAACAATATCTTTCTAGACAGATTTATAAACACCTTTTACTCTGAGACACTTGGAGGCCTTCAAGTGATCTTTTTAAATGAAGTATGGTAAGTCAGTTTATTATGCAGAAGCTATAGGCAAGAGATTTGCTCAAATTTCTGAAGCCTTCAGTAAAATGAACTGTGAAAGCCTCAAACACAAGACCCAGAAGTAGGGATTACAGTCCAAGATTATTGGTCACAATAATCCCTTCTCTTCTGCCTCCTTGTTTAGGAGAATGTCACATTTATTAAAAAAAAAAAAAAAATCCACTTTTTCTAGTGGAAGCCAAAATCTTGGTTCAGTGTCAGAAGAAATGGTAAACAGGTGATCCTAATGATGAAACTAAGAGGTTTTTTTTTTGTTTGTTTTAAATAAAGCAAGCATTTATTTTCAACTTGGTTACATGTATGTAATGCTTATCTTTTTCTCTCCAGTTGCTTTTTTTTTTTTTTTCCCGGTACGCGGGCCTCTCACTGTTGTGGCTTCTCCCGTTGCGGAGCACAGGCTCTGGCCGCGCAGGCTCAGCGGCCATGGCTCACTGGCCTAGCCGCTCCGCGGCATGTGGGATCTTCCTGGACCAGGGCACGAACCCGTGTCCCTTGCATCGGCAGGCGGACTCTCAACCTCTGCGCCACCAGGGAAGCCCCCTAAGAGTTTTTTTATACGCTTAATTACAGTTACTAAATTATCTCTATTTATGACTTCTCACTTAGGTACTTCCTCATAGTCTTGTGGCTTTCTGAATCCTTCCAAGTCACTACTCAAAAAGTTTGCATTTATATGATATGTAGTGGTGGCTGACAACTTGAACAGAGGTCATAATTAAAAGTGAACCTGGAAAATTGGAGTAGATGCAAAAAAAAAAATTTGTTCTCATTAATTGAGGGGTATTGTATGGAATACTGTGCTAATTTTTTCCATTTATAAATTCTGAAAGATCCAACAGCCCTACTAAAATAAAGTTCAAGTGTTTTATTATACTTTTTCATATTGATTTCATGGCTTACATGGTTTTTTTAATGCTCTACTTTCAGATAGCCAGACTCTGTAATACCATAACAATGTTGCCATCTACCACATACTAAGTGCCTTATATGTGTCTGGTATTTTGCCAGGTGTTTTATTTATATTATTTGAAATTCTTACAACAAATTTTCAGGGTTCACGTTATCGGCCTGTTTGAGAAGTGTGGAAACTAAGCCAGTGTTCAGTGTTGTGTTGGTGCATGTTCAACGACTGGCTCCTTGGTTAAAAAAAAAAAAAAAAACCCTGATTTGAAGCATTTGCTGATTTCTGTGGGGTAAATGCTCCCACCATGGCTGATTTCAAGTTATCAGCTGACTTCAGATGAAGTCCGTGAACCACTGACTGAGATCTTAAAGACAAAGTAACTAATTTGATAAAGGCAAAATTCACACTCATATCAGTCTGATTCTAAAGACTACTTTCTCTACTTACTCCTTTTCCTTTGTGGATAAAAATTAGTAGAGTACTGCCCTTTTAACTTGAGGAAGACAAAGAATTGGAAGAGATGGGAGAGAAAAGGAGGAGGGAGGGGAGAAGGAGGAAGAAAGGAGCTTCAAGACTGAAATTTGAGAGCAAATGATTCAGACCATGTTGGAGTGGGAGAAGAGAAACATAAGTCTTAGTTAAAGTGGTAACTTAAGTTTTATCAAAATGGTAGCAGCCAACTGTGATTTTTCTCACTCTCAAGAGGCTGCACAGAATATAGAAATGATAATAATGACTACCATATCTTAAGTGGGATTGTGTTCGGACAACCCCCTTCCTGTAACTGATGATCTATTCTTACTGCTCTTATTCACACCATCTTCAACCTGTGACCACACCATTGCACACAAAAACAGTCCAACAAAGTAGCTAATGTAGATAATAAATAACAATCTCTTATTCATATGACACAGAAAATGATCACAATTTTCTGGGGTAAAAAAGCCAAATATGCTGTCGTATATTCAGCATTTGCAAAAATGCTTATTGTTATAAATAACAAGGGGAGAGAGGGTTTCAGAGCACATCTAGAATGAGTGTTCATTCACTTGAATTTTACAGAAACTGATTATGAAATATGTATTAATCTGGATGCTCTATCTACAGTAAAATCCTATTACTACATGTAGCTTTGAGATATGTAAGATGCCAGATTAAAAAGTTTTTCTGTATGTTTATAACCAATCACTTAAAAACCATGTATTTTACTGAAATGTTCTGAGTTCTTTTAATGGTATTTAGATTCTTTAATGAAGCATATAAAGGCTGAGTTGAGCCAAGTAGCATTAACACCCAACAAAAAAGACAACACATTATTAATTTTATAAATCTTTCCTTTTCCCACTCTTGTAAAATATTTGGTATTAAAAATAGGATATGGGAAAAGAAGAAAAGAAGGCACCATTACCCTACCTTAGCCACAAATTTTATAGTTAGTTTTGCAACTAGAGGTATCTAAAATGTTTATTCAGGAAAATACTAAAATAATCCTGAACAGGGACTTTATAAAAAACGGACATAGTATAGTAAAACACACTTTGCTTGTGTACAAATAATTATAGCTTACAACCAAATGTACCTATTGAAGCTGGAAAGAAGAAACCACTGAAATTTAATTCTACTGGCCAGGTTTTTTTTTTTGGAAACTTAAATTTTTTAAAAATTTGATTTTATTTTTTATATAGCAGGTTCTTATTAGTTATCTATTTTATACATAATAGTATATATATGTCAATCCCAATCTCCCAATTCATCACACCACCACCACCCCCCGCCACTTTCCCCCCTTGGTGTCCATACCTTTGTTCTCTACATTTGTGTCTCTATTTGTGCCCTGCAAATCGGTTCATCTGTGTGATTTTTCTAGATGCCACATATATGCGTTAATATACGATATTTGTTTTTCTTTCTGACTTGCTTCACTTTGTATGATAGTCTCTAGACCCATCCACATCTCTACGAATGATCCGATTTCGTTCCTTTAATGACTAATATTGCATTGAAATATGTACCACATCTTCCTTATCCATTCATCTGTTGATGGGCATTTAGGTTGCTTCCATGACCTGGCTATTGTAAATAGTGCTGCAGTGAACATTGGGGTGCATGTGTCTTTTTGAATTATGGATTTCTCTGGGTATATGCCCAGTAGTGGGATTGCTGGGTCATATGCTAATTCTATTTTTAGTTTTTTAAGGAACCTCCATACTGTTCTCCATAGTGGCTGTATCAATTTATGTTCCCACCAACAGTGCAAGAGGGTTCCTTTTTCTCCACACCCTCTCCAGCATTTGTTGTTTGTAGATTTCTTGATGATGGCCATTCTGACTGGTGTGAGGTGATACCTCACTGTAGTTTTGATTTGCATTTCTCTAATGATTAGTGATATTGAGCAGCTTTTCATGTGCCTCTTGGCCATCTGTATGTCTTCTTTGGAGAAATGTCTATTTAGGTCTTCTGCCCAGTTTTTAATTGGGTTGTTTCTTTTTTTAATATTGAGCTGTATGAGCTGTTTATATATTTGGAGATTAATCCTTTGTCCGTTGACTCATTTGCAAATATTTTCTCCCATTCTGAGGGGTTTTTTTGTCTTGTTTATAGTTTCCTTTGCTGTGCAAAAGCTTTTAAGTTTCATTAGGTCCCATTTGTTTAGTTTTGTTTTTATTTCCATTACTCTAGGAGGTGGATCAAAAACGATCTTGCGGGCTTCCCTGGTGGCACAGTGGTTGAGAGTCCGCCTGCCGATGCAGGGGACACGGGTTTTTGCCCCCGTCCGGGAAGATCCCACATGCTGCGGAGCAGCTAGGCCAATGAGCCATGGCGGTTGAGCCTGCACGTCCGGAGCCTGTGCTCTGCAATGGGAGAGGCCACAACAGTGAGAGTCCCACATACTGAAAAAAAAAAAAAAGATCTTGCTGTGATTTATGTCAAAGAGTGTTCTTCCTATGTTTTCCTTTAAGAGTTTTATAGTGTCTGGTCTTACATTTAGGTAATTAATCCATTTTGTGTTTATTTTTGTTTATGGAGTTAGGGAGTGTTCTAATTTCATTCTTTTACATGTAGCTGTCCAGTTTTCAGAACACCACTTATTGAAGAGACTGTCTTTTCTCCATTATATATTCTTGCCTCCTTTGTCATAGATTAGTTGACCATAGGTGCATGGGTTTATCTCTGGGCTTTCTGTCCTGTTCGATTATTCTATATTCCTGTTTTTGTGCCAGTACCATATTGTCTTGATCACTGTAGCTTTGTAATATAGTCTGAAGTCAGGGAGTCTGATTCCTCCAGCTCTTTTTTTCCCCTCAAGACTGCTTTGGCTATTAGGGGTCTTTTGTGTCTCCATACAGATTTTAAGATTTTTTTGTTCAAATTCTGTAAAACACTGCAACTGCTAATTTGATAGGGATTACATTGAATCTCTAGATTGCTTTGTGTAGTATGGTCATCTTCATAATATTGATTCTTCCAATCCAAGAACAAGGTGTATCATCTCCATTGTGTCATCTTTGATTTCTTTAATCAGTGTCTTATAATTTTCTGAGTACAGGTCTTTTACCTCCTTAGGAAGGTTTATTACTAGATATTTTATTCTTTTTGTTGCAGTGGTGAATGGGATTGTTTCCTTAATTTCTCTTTCTGATCTTTCAGTGTTAGTATATAGGCATGCAGCAGATTTCTGTGCATTAATTTTGTATCCTGCAACTTTACCAAATTCATTGATTACTTCTAGTAGTTTTCTGGTGGCATCTTAAGGATTCTCTATGTATAGTATCCTGTCATCTGCAAACAGTGACAGTTTAACTTCTTTTCCAATTTGTATTCCTCTTATTTCCTTTTCTTCTCTGATTGCCATGGCTAGGACTTCCAAAACTATGTTGAATAATAGTAGCGAGAGTGGACATCGTTGTCTTCTTCCTGATCTTAGAGGAAATGCTTCCATTTTTTCATCATTGAGAATGATGTTTGCTGTGGATTTGTCGTATATGGCCTTTATTATGTTGAGGTAGGTTCCCTCTATGCCCACTTTCTGGAGAGTTTTTATCATAATTGGGTGTTGAATTTTGTCAAAAGCTTTTTTTGCATTTATTGAGATGATCTTATGGTTTTTATTCTTCAATTTGTTAATATGGTGTATCACATTGATTGATTTCCATGTATTGAAGAATCCTTGTATCCCTGGGATAAATCCCACTTGATCATGGTGTAGGATACTTTTAATGTGTTGTTGGATTTGGTTGGCTGGTATTTTGTTGAGGATTTTTGCATCTATACTCATCAGTGATATTGGTCTGTAATTTTCTTTTTTTGTAGTATCCTTGTCTGATTTTGGTATCAGGGTGATGGTGGCCTCATAGAATGAGTTTGGGAGTGTTCCTTCCTCTGCAAGTTTTTGGAAGAGTTTGAGAAGGATGAGTGTTAGCTCTCCTGTAAATGTTTGATAGATTCACCTGTGAAGCCATCTGGTCCTGGACTTTTGTTTGTTGGAAGATTTTTAATCACAGTTTCAATTTCACTACTGTGATTGGTCTGCTCATATTTTCTATTTGTTCCTGGTTCAGTCTTGGAAGGTTATGTCTTTCTAAGAATTTGTCCATTTCTTCCAGGTTTTCCATTTTATTGGCATAGAGTGGCTTGTAGTAGTCTCTTATTATGCTTTGTATTTTTGCGGTGTCCATTGTAACTTCTCCTTTTTGATTTCTAATTTTATTGATTTGAGTGCTCTCCCTCTTTTTCTATTCTTTCTTTTTTTTTTTTTTTTTGCGGGATGCGGGGCCTCTTGCTGTCGTGGCCTCTCCCGTTGAGGAGCACAGGCTCCGGATGCGCAGGCCCAGTGACCATGGCTCACAGGCCCAGCCGCTCCGCAGCATGTGGGATCTTCCCAGACTGGGACACGAACCCGTGTCCCCTGCATCGGCAGGTGGACTCCCAACCATTGCGCCACCAGGGAAGCCCTCCCTCTTTTTCTTGATGAGTCTGGCTAAAGGTTTTTCAATTTTGTTTATCTTCTCAAAGAACCAGCTTTTAGTTTTATTGATCTTTGCTATTGTTTTCTTTGTTTCTATTTTATTTATTTCTGCTCTGATCTTTATGATTTCTTTCCTTCTACTAACTTTGGGTGTTGTTCTTCTTTCTCTAGTTGCTTTAGGTGTACAGTTAGATTGTTTATTTCAGATTTTTCTTCTTTCTTGAGGTAGGATTGTATTGCTATGAACTTCGCTCTTAGAACTGCTTTTGCTGCATCCCATAGGTTTTGTATCGTCTTTTCTTTGCTGTCATTTGTCTCCAGGTATTTTTTGTTTTCCTCTTTTATTTCTTCAGTGACCTCTTGGTTATTTAGTAATGTAGTGTTTAGCCTCCACGTGTTTGTGATTTTTATGGTTTATTCCCTGTAATTGATTTCTAATCTCATAGTGTTGTGGTTGGAAAAGATGCTTGATATGATTTCAATTTCTTTTTTTTTTTTTTTTTTTTGATTTCAATTTCTTAAATTTACTGAGGCTTGACTTGTGACCCAAGATGTGGTCTATCCTGGAGAATGTTCCATGTGCACTTGAATAAAAAGTGTAATCTGCTGTTTTTGGATAGAATGTCCTATAAATATCAATTAAGTCCACCTTGTTTAATGTATCATTTAAAGCTTGTGTTTCCTTATTTATTTTCATTTTGGTTGATCTGTCCCTTGATGAAAGTGGTGTGTTAAAGTCCCCTACTATTATTGTGTTACTGTCTATTTCCCCTTTTATGGCTGTTAGGATTTGCCTTATGTATTGAAGTGCTCCTGTAGTGGGTGCATATATATTTATAATTGTTATATCTTCTTCTTGGATTGATCCCTTGATCATTATGTAGTGTCCTTCCTTGTCTCTTGTAATATTCTTTATTTTAAAGTCTACTTTATCTGATATGAGTATTGCTACTCCAGTTTTCTTTTGATTTCCATTTTCATGGAATATCTTTTTGCATCCCCTTACTTTCAGTCTGTATATGTTCCTAGGTTTGAAGTGAGTCTCTTATAGACAGCATATATATGGGTCTTGTTTTTGTATCCATTCAGCGAGCCTGTGTCTTTTTTTTTTTTTTGCGATACGTGGGCCTCTCACTGTTGCGGCCTGTCCTGCTGTGGAGCACAGGCTCCGGATGTGCAGGCCCAGCAGCCATGGCTCGCGGGCATCTGCTCCGCGGCATGTGGGATCTTCCTGGACCGGGGCACGAACCCGTGTCCCCTGCATTGGCAGGCAGACTCTCAACCACTGTGCCACCAGGGAAGCCCAAGCCTGTGTCTTTTGGTTGGAGCATTTAATCCATTCACCTTTAAGATAATTATCCATATGTATGTTCCTATTACCATTTTCTTAAGTGTTTTGGGTTTGTTTTTGTAGGTCCTTTTCTTGTCTTGTGTTTCCCACTTAGAGAAGTTCCTTTAGTATTTGTTGTACAGCTGGTTTGGTGGTGCTGAATTCTCTTAGCTTTTGCTTGTCTGTAAAGCTTTTGATTTTTTCCCTCAAAACTGAATGAGATCCTTGCTGGATAGAGTAATCTTGGTTGTAGGTTCTTCCCTTTCATCACTTTAAATATATCATGCCACTCTGTTCCGGCTTGTAGAGTTTCTGCTGAGAAATCAGCTGTTAACCTTATGGGAGTTCACTTGTATGTTATTTGTCGTTTTTCCCTTGCTTCTTTCAATAATTTTTCTTTGTCTTTAATTTTTGTCAGTTTGATTACTATGTGTCTTGTCGTGTTTCTCCTTGGGTTTATCCTGCCTGGGACTCTCTGCACTTCCTGAACTTGGTTGGCTACTTCCTTTCCCATGTTAGGGACGTCTTCGACTATAATCTCTTTAAATATTTTCTCGGGTCCTTTCTCTCTCTCTTCTCTTTCTGGGACCCCTATAACGTGAATATTGTTGCATATAATATTGTCCCAGAGGTCTCTTAGGCTGTCTTCATTTCTTTTCATTCTTTTTTCTTTATTCTGTTTCACTGCAGTGAATTCCACTATTCTGTCTTCCAGGTCACTTGTCTGTTCTTTGGCCTCCATTATTCTGCTATTGAGTCCTTCTAGTGTATTTTTCATTTCAGTTATTATATTGTTTGTCTCTGTTAGTTTGTTCTTTAATTCTTCTAGGTGTTTGTTCCTTAATTCTTTTAGGTTTTTGTTAAACATTTCTTGCATCTTCTCTATCTTTGCCCCCATTCTTTTTCCGAGGTCCTGGATCATCTTCACTATGATTCTGAATTCTTTTTCTGGAATGTGGCCTGTCTCCACTTCATTTAGTTGTTTTTCTGGGGTTTTATCTTGTTCCTTCATGTGTTACATAGTTCTCTGCCTTTTCTTTTTTTCTTGCGGTACATGGGCCTCTCACTGTTGTGGCCTCTCCTGCTGCAGAGCACAGGCTCCGGACGCGCAAGCTCAGCGGCCATGGTTCACAGGCCCAGCTGTTCCGCGGCATGCAGGATTCTCCCAGACCGGGGCATGAACCTTTGTCCCCTGCATCAGCAGGCGGACTCTCAACCACTGCGCCACCAGGGAGGCCCCTGCCTTTTCATTTTGTACATCTTTCTGTGAATGTGGTTTTCGTTCCACAAGCTGCAGAATTGTAGTTCTTCTTGCTTCTGCTGTCTGCCCTGTTGTGGATGAGGCTATCAAAGGGCCTTGTGCAAGCTTCCTGATGGTAGCGACTGGTGGTGGGTAGAGCTGGGTGTTGCTCTGGTGGGCAGAACTCAGTAAAACTTTAATCCACTTGTCTGCTGATGGGTGGGGCTGGGTTCCCTCTCTGTTAGTTGTTTGGCCTGAGGCGACCCAGCACTGGAGCCTACCTGGCTCTTTGGTGGGGCTAGTGAGGGACTCTGGGAGGGCTGATGCCAAGAAATACTTCCCAGAACTTCTGCGCCAGTGTCCTTGTCCCCATGGTGAGCCACAGCCACCCCCCGCCTCTGCAGGACACCCTCCAGCACTAGCAGGTAGGTCTGGTTCAGTCTCCTATGGGGTCACTGCTCTTTCCCCCAGGTCCTAATGTGCACACTACTTTGTGTGTACCCTCCAAGAGTGGAGTCTCTATTTCCCCCAGTCCTGTCGAAGTCCTGCCGTCAAATCCCACTAGCCTTCAAAGTCTGATTCTCTAGGTATTTCTCCTCCCGTTTCCAGACCCCCAGGTTGAGAAGCCTGACGTGAGGCTCAGAACCTTCACTCCAGTGGGTGGACTTCTGTGGTATAAGTGTTCTCCAGTTTGTGAGTCACCCACCCAGTGGTTATGAGATTTGATTTTATTGTGATTGCGCCCCTTCTACTGTCTCATTGCAGATTCTGCTTTGTGTTTGAATGTGGGGTATCTTTTTTGGTGAGTTCCAGTGTCTTCGTGTCAATGATTGTTCAGTTAGTTGTGATTCTGGTGCTCTTGCAAGGGGGAGTGAGTGCATATCCTTCTGCTCTGCCATCTTGAACCAGTCTCTCTACTGGCCAGTTTTGGTATCTCATAAGATATACATTCCGTTCTAAGTTGCTGGATTTAATGACATAATGTTATTTATAATATTTTCTTACCTCTTTAGTGTCTCTAGACTCTATAGTGACGTCTCCATTTCATTTGTGATATTGGTAATTTGTACCTTTTTTTCTTGGTTAATTTGATTAGAGGTTTTTCAACTTTATTAATCTTTCTCCAGAAAACCAGCTTTTTGTGTCAGTGATGCATAAAATTTTTAAATTAGTTATTTATTTACTTTTGGCTGTGCTGTGCGGCTTGCAGAATCTCAGTTCCCCATCCAGGGATCGAACCAGGGCTACAACAGTGAAAGCCCGGAATCCTAACTACTAGGCCACCAGGGAACTCCCAATTTATTTTTTAAATTGTGCTATATTTGACATATAATGTGTAAGTTTAAGGTGTACAACGTGTTGATTTGATACATTTACATATCGTAGTATGATTACCACTGTAGCTTTAGTTAACACCTCTATCACATCACATAAATTATCATTTTTTTGTGGTGAGAACATTTAAGTCTAATTTCTTAGCAATTTTGATGTTTATAATACAGTATTGTTGATTATAATCTTTATGCTGTGCACTAGATCTTCAGGACTTAACCATCTTCTAGTTGCAAGTTTGTACCCTTTAATAACATCTTCCCAACTCCCTGATCAGTGGAAGATGTGTTTGGGACATCAACTACTGTTTCACTTCCCTCCTCTTCATATCAGGTCAGCTGCATTTTATCCTCCTACCCCAAATCCCTACACATTGAAAATGCCCGTGATACGTTGAAGACTAGAAAGAGGTAGAAATCCAAGGTAAATGGCATCTTGATCATATCTGTATTTTGTGCACTGCATTATTTTTCCTTCATAATTTAGTGCCTGTTCCAGAAAAAGAGTTGGAGTGTATTTGTTGAGAGGGGCAGTCAATATGTGTAGTTACTGATGTTGTTACATTTTCTTTAAATAAACTTTTAATAATAGAATAGTTTTAGATTTATACAAGAATTACAAAGATACTACAGCATTCCCATATACCCCACACCTATTTTCCCGTTATTAATATCTTACTAGTGCACATTTGCCACAATTAATGAACCAATATTGATATATTATTAACTATAGTTCATACTTTATTCATATTTCCTTATTTTTAAAAATATTTATTTGGTTGCGCTGGGGTTAGTTGCAGCAGGGAGGCTCCTTAGTTGTGGCATGCAGGCTTCTTAGTTGTGGCATGAGAACTCTTAGTTGCGGCATGCATGTCGGATCTAGTTCCCTTACAACAGATTGAACCTGGGCCCCCTGCATTGGGCGTGTGGAGTCCTAACCACTGTGCCACCAGGGAAGTCCCTCCTTAGTTTTTACCTAATGTGTTTTTCCCATTCCAGGATCCTATCCAGGATACCACATTAAATTTAGTTATCATTATCTCTTTAGGTGTTTCTTGGCTGTGACAGTTTTCAGGCTTTCCTTGTTTTTGACGACCCTGGCAATTCTAAGGAGTAAGGGTCGGGTGCCTCAGTTGAAATTTATGTATCATTTTTCTCATGATTAGATTTGGGTTAGAAGTTTCTTGGAGAGAGATGCAGAGGTAAAGTACCATTTTCATTACATCATATCAAGAGTACATACTATCAATGAAACACTTTTTTTTAAGCTTTATTGAAGTATAATTGACAAGTAAAAATAGTGTATATTTAAGGTATACAAGTTGATGTTTTGATACACATTGTGAAATGATCACCTCAGTCAAGCTAATTAACATAACCATAACCTCACGTAGTTGTGTGTGTGTGTGTTGAGAACACTTAAGATCTACTGACTTAATTTCAAGTATACAAAACAGCATTATTAACTATAGTCACTATACTGTACAATCAACTGAGTTTATTCATCTTGCATAACTGAAACTTTGTGCTTGACCAGTATCTCCCCATTTTCTCCACCCCTCTAATCTCTGGCAACCACATTCTGCTGTATGTGTATTTCAGATTCTACATATAAGAGAGATCATTCAGTATTTGTGTCTCTGTGTCTGACTTAATTAGCATAATGTCTTCCAGGTTCATTTATGGTGTTGCAAATGATAGGATTTCCTCCTTTACAAAGGCCAAATAGTATTCCATTGCATATGTGTGTGTATGTATGTATGTATGTGTGTGTATATATCTCACATTTTCTTTATCCATTTATCTTTTGACGTTTAGATTGTTTCTGTGTCTTGGCCATTGTGAATAATGCTGTAATGAACATGGGAGTACAGACATCTCTTCGAGATCCAGGTTTTATTTCCTTTGGATGTATACCCAAAAGTGGGATTGCTGGGTCATAGGGTAGTTCTACTTCTAATTTTTTGAGGAACCTCCATCTTATTTTCCACAAGGCTGTACCAATTTACATTCCCACCAACAGTGTACAAGGGTTCCCTTTTTTCCACATTCTCACCAACTTATCTTTCTCTTTTTCTGATTGTAGTTATTCTAACAGATGTGATGTGATATTTCATTGTGCTTTTGATTTGTATTTCCCTGGTTATTAGTGATGTTGAGCACCTTTTCATATATATTTTTGCCTTTTGTATGTCTTCTTTTGAAAAATGTTTATTGAGGGGCTTTGTCCATTTTTTTACATCGGTTGTTTGGTTTTTTTGCCGTTGAATTGTTGAAGTTCCTTATGTATTTTTGATATATATATATTTTAAATTATTAAATGTATTTTTAAATTTATTTATTTATTTACTTTTGGCTGCATTGGGTCTTTGTTGCTGTGTGCTAGCTTTCTGTAGTTGCTATGAGCGGGGGCTACTCTTTGTTGCAGTGCGCGGGCTTCTCATTGCGGTGGCTTCTCTTGTTGCAGAGCTCGGGCTCTAGGTGCACAGGCTTCAGTAGTTGTGGTATGCAGGCTCAGTAGCTGTGGCTCATGGGCTCTAGAGCGCGGGCTCAGTAGTTGTGGCTCACGGCCTTAGTTGCTCTGCGGCATGTGAGATCTTCACGGACCACAGCTCAAAACCATGCCCCCTGCATTGGCAGGCGGATTCTTAACCACTGCGCCACCAGGGAAGTCCTATAGTTTGGATATTAACCCCTATCAGATACAAGGTTTGCAAATATTTTCTCCCAGTTTTAGGTTGCCTTTTTCACTCTATTGTTTCTTTGCTTTGCAAAAGTTTTTTAGTTTGATGCAATCTCATTTGTCTATGTTTGCTTTCGTTGCCTGTGCTTTTGGCATCATATCCCAGAAATCATTGCCCAGACCAATGTCAAGAAGCTTTTTTGCTATGTTTTCATCTAGTAGTTTTACTGTTTCAGGTATTACATTTAAGAATATGATTTAACACAATTGATGTTGACCTTGATCAGCTGGCTGAGATAGCATTTGTCAAGTTTGTACACTGTGAAGTCATTCTTTTCCCCTCTTTTTCATATTGTATTTTTGGGAAGGAAGTCCACTGGTCAGCACACTTAAGGAGTGATGAGTTATGTTCCAACTTCTTGAAATTGGAGTATCTACATGAATTATTTGAAATTGTTTCTGCACAAGAGATTTGTCTATTCCTGCTTGTCTCCCCCATCTCCCCATTTACTTATTTATATCACTATTTCATACTTTGGGTTACAATCCATACTACTTTATATTTTTTGTTGTTCACATTATTCTCACTTTAGCCTTTGGGAGCTCTTTCAGCTGGCTCTTTGTCCTTTTGACATACCCCATCATTGTGCTTTTGTCTGAAAATGTTCCTTACTTTCTGGAACTACAGGATGCTCCCGGCCCATCTTATATATTTTCTACCCCAGTCCTAGAATTAGCTATTTCTACAAAGAGCCCTGGTTCCTTTTTTTTTGTTTTTGTTTGTTTTTGGGGTTTTTTTTTGCGGTATGCGGGCCTCTCACTGTTGTGGCCTCTCCTGTTGCGGAGCACAGGCTCCGGACGCGCAGGCTCAGCGGCCATGGCTCACGGGCCCAGCCGCTCCGCGGCATGTGGGATCTTCCCGGACCGGGGCACAAACCTGTGTCCCCTGCATCGGCAGGCGGACTCTCAACCACTGCGCCACCAGGGAAGCCCCTGGTTCCTTTTTTTTATTGGAGAATGATATTAGGACTCAAGATCTGGGCACTAGGTGTTCTTATTTATACTGGGGCTCTGTTGCTTCTTGGCTTCCTAAGCTGACAGAGGAAGGACATATATGTGTGTATATTGACCTGTGTATATACACATATAAATAAATATTTTTAAATGTAACCATCTGTATCTATATAAGCTAAAACATAAGTTCGTACTCATGTCTCTGTTTTCTGTTACCACATGGATCAGTCTACCTTCCCTCCATGGCTTATCTGTGAATTCCCACTCCAACAAGGAGAAACCTGGCTCCCATAGTCTGACACCCATTTACTTAATTGTTCAATTTCAGTATACCTGTGTAGGGGTTTCAGAATTGTTAATCCACATCTGTGGGAAATAACTTCATCATCTAAAGTAGAATGCTTATATATAATTTCTTTTACTTTTAGTCTTACAGACTCCAGAGTTACTTACAGTAGCACTTGTTACCCCCGCCACCTAAAGTGAGATTGTTTCATTTGTATGAGAGGTAGTTTGTTTTATCAGATTCTGCATCAATCCTGGGATCCCCCGACTTCCTAAATGATTTATTTTTAGTTTGTACCCTTTAAGGTGCAGTCTTTTATGCTATAAAATTCTATGGGTTGACAAATGTATAATATCATGTATCCCCCATTGCAGTATCATAGCGAGGAGTTTTGCTGCCTAAAAATATTCCCTGTACTTCACCTATTCAACACCCCTGTCCCCTCTTACACTGCCAACTATTGATCTGTTTACCATCTTTATATTTTGCCTTCTCCAGAATGTCATACAATTGAAATCATACATATTATATTGGATTCCCAAACTGGCTTTGTTCACTTAATAATATGCATTTAAGATTTCATGTCTTTGTGTGTCTTGATAGCTCATTCCTTTCTTTTGTTTAATAGCTTATTATTACCACTGCCTATTGAAGGACATTTTGGTTGCTTCTAGTTTTAGTGATTATAAATAAAGCTCATGCTCATCTGTGTGCAGGTTTTTGTGTGGATATAAGTTTCAAACAGTTGTGTAAATACCTAGAGGTGTGACTGCTAGGTCATATGACTATATAAGACTATGTTTAGCTTTTCAAGAAATTGCCAAATTGTATTTCATAGCATCTGTATCATTTTTACCAACAATGATTGAGAGTTCTTGTTGCTCTGCATTCTTAGCAGCTATTGGTATTATCAGTGTTTTGGATTTTAGCTACTCAAATAAGTGTGTTGTGGTATCTTACTGTTCTTTTTTTAAATGAAAAAAATTTTTTAATTGAGGTATAGTTAATTTACAATGTTTTAGTTTCTGGTGTACAGCAAAGTGATTCAATTATACATTTTTTTTTTTTTTTTTTTTTTTTTTGCGGTACGCGGGCCTCTCACTGTTGTGGCCTCTCCCGTTGCGGAGCACAGGCTCCGGGGCCATGGCTCACAGGCCCAGCCGCTCCGCGGCATGTGGGATCTTCCCAGACCAAGGTCCGAACCCGTGTCCCCTGCATCGACAGGCGGACTCTCAACCACTGCGCCACCAGGGAAGCCCTCTTTGTATATTTTGAAGACAAGTCCTATGTCAAAAATTTACAAATATTTTCTTGCAGAAAATATGGCTTGTCTTTTCTCTTAGAGCTATCTTTTGCAAAGCACAAGTTTTTAATTTTAATGAAGTCCTACTTAATTTTTTCTTTCATGGATTATGTATTTTTGATGTCATATCTAAAAACCAAACATGAAATGCCAGGTCACATAGAATTTTTCCTATGTTCTCTTCTACAAGTTTTATAGTTTTGCATTTTGCATTTAGGTCTGTGTTCTATTTTTAGTTAATTTTTGTGAAAGGTGTGTTAGATCTGTGTCTGGGTACATGGTTTTACATATAGACATCTGATTTGTTGGAAGACTGTCCTTTCTCTGTTGCATTGCCTTTTTGCTTTTGTCAAAAATCAGTTAATATATATGTGTGGGTCTCCTTTCAGCTATCTATTCTGTTCCATTGATCTATTTGTCTCTTCTTTTGCCAATACCATGCTGTCCTGATTTCTGCAGCTTTATAGTTAGTCTTAAGATCTGGCAGTGTGATCCTTCATCTTTGTTCTTTTTTAGTATTATATGTTGGTTATTCTTAGTCTTTTTCCATTTTATAAAGCCTTAGAAACAGTTTGTTGGTATCCACAATATAACTTGCTAGGAATTTGATTGAGGTTGTGGTGATATATATAGATCAAGTTTGTAGAATTGACACTTTTTCAGTAATGAGTGTTCCAATACATGGAATAGCTCGTCATTTATTTAGATCTTAGATTTCTTTCATCAACGTTTTGTAGTTTTTGCATATAGTTTCTTTTCTTTTTTGGAAGAGAGTGAGATGCTATTATAAATGGTATTTTAAAATTTTCTAATTACAATTGTTCTTTGTTGGTGTATAGGGAAGCAATTAATGTTTGTTTAACTTTGTATCCTGTGACCTTGCTATAATTGTTTACTGGTTCCAGGAGATTTTTTTGTAGATTCTTTGTTTTTTTGTCCACAGATATCCATGTCATCTGCAAATAAAGACAGTTTTATTTCTTCCTTTCCAATCTGGATAGCTTTTATTTCTTTTCTTGTCTTAGTGCAGTAGTTATGACTTTTAGTAGGATGTTGTGTAAGAGTGGTGAGAGTACACATCCTTGCCATATTTCCCATCTTAGGGAAAAAGTGTCCAGTCTCTCACCATTAAATATGATGTTAGCTATGTAAGTTTTTTGTAGATATTCTTTATGAAGTTGAGGAAATTTGCTGAAGGTTTTTTTAAAATTCACGAGTGTTGGATTTTTTTCCTTTTTTAAATTGAAGTATAGTTGATTTAAAATATTATATGGATTTTCCAAGTCTTTTTTTTTTTTTGTCTTCAGATGGTTTTATGATTTTTCTTCTTTATCCTGTTCATATAGTGGATTACGTTGATTATTGATCTATTCTTTCATGCTTGGAATCCTACTTGGTTGTAGTGTATAATTCTTTTTGTACATTATTGGATTTGATTTCTAATATTTTGTTGAGGATTTTTATGTCAATGTTTATGAGAGAGATTGTTCGGTCGTTTTTTTTTTTTGCGGTACACGAGCCTCTCACTGTTGCGGCCTCTCCCGTTGCGGAGCACAGGCTCTGGACGTGCAGGCTCAGCGGCCATGGCTCACAGGCCTAGCCGCTCCGCGGCATGTGGGATCTTCCCAGACCGGGGCACAAACCTGTGTCCCCTGCATCGGCAGGCAGACTCTCAACCACTGTGCCACGAGGGAAGCCCCGGTCGTTTTTTTTTCCCTTGTAAAGTCTCTGTGGGATTTTGGTATTAGGATAATTCTCACTTCATAGAATGAGTTAGAAGGTGGCTTCTCTGCTTCTGTTTTCTGGAAGATACTATGGAGAATTAGCTTTGCTTGTTCCTTAATGTGTTCGGTAGAATCCACCACTGAAACTGTCTAGACCTGGTTCTTTGTTTTTAGAAGATTATTATGTTACCCAGTCCAAGCTTGTACTGCTCTCCACACCACAGGCCAGTAAATCAAGAGACATGGTATTGGGGCAAGGAATAATGATTTCATTAGCAAAGCCTGCAGACCGTGAAGATAGTGGACTAGTGTACCAAAGAAACATCTTATCCAGGTTTGGATGCTAGTTTCTGTTATAGAGCAGAGAGGGGGAGGTAAAGTAAAAAAGGTGATAAGCTGTTGCAAATATTTCCTGGTTCTGCCGGACTCTACAGGGCCTGTGTTAATTTCTTCTTTCCTGCCACCATGCACAGGTGGGCCAAGTCAGGATGTTTCCTGTGACCTTAAACAAAGGTATTTTAACTTAAAGTTCAGGTGTGGGAAACAGGGTTCCCTGGAGATATGGGCCATTATGTATGCGTTAAGCTATAGGCAACATCCTTTCAGTGATTAATTTGTAGCAAAAGCAGTAGAATACAAGCATTAAAGTAAAAGAAACAGATCCAATATGGAGTCAGATTTGTTCTTCCCTGTTTTAATTATTGATTCATTTTCTTTAATATACATAAGGTTATTAACGTTTTTTATTTTTGTGTGAGTTTTGGTAAGTTAGGTCTTTCAGGAACTATTTCATTTAAGTTTTCAAATTTATGGGCAGAGTTGTTTGTAATATTTATTATCCTGTAATGTCTGTGTGATCAGTAGTTATGACTTCTCTTTTTTTCCCCTGGTAATTGATAATTTGTGTTTTCTGTCTTTTTGTTTACCTGTGGTAGAGATTTAGAAATTTTATTGATCCTTTCAAAGAACTAGCTTCTGGTTTTGTTGATTTTTCTCTGTTGATTTCCCATTTTCAGTTCCATTTATTTGTTGCTCTTCTTTTTTTTCCCCCTGCTTGTTTTACACTTAAGCAAGCTCTAAATGAATTCACTCAGCTCTATGTCCCCCCAAATGTCTTTTCTGTCCCCCCTTCATTTTTGAAGGTTTTTTTCCCCCTAAATATAGAATTCAGTATGACAGGGTGTTTTTGTTTGTTCAGTGTTTTTTTTGTTTTTTTTCTCCTGCTCATAGAAATGTTGTTCCATCATCTTGAAGCCTGAATTTTTTCTGATGAGTAATCAAGTTATTCTCACGTTTGTTCCTCTTCATGGTATATCCCCCAACCTGCTGGCTCACTTTATTATTTTTCTAACTAGTTTTCAGCAATTTAATTACAGTTGACCCTTGAACAACACAGGTTTGAACTGCAGGGGTCCACTTACATGTGGATTGTTTTCAGTAAATATGTACTAAGATCTGTGGTTGGTTGAATTAGTGATGCGGAACCAGGGATAAGGAAGGCCAACTGTAAAGTTATATGTGGCAGGGTTGACACCCCAACTCCCTGTGTTTTTCAAGGGTCAACTGTATTATGTGTCTTGGTGTGGTTTCCCTGGCTTTATCCTGTTTGGGATTTGTTGTTGGTTTCATGGATTTTTAGTTCAAATTTTTACAGATTTCAGACTTCTTCAACTTTTTTTCTGTCACCTCCCCTTTTATCCTCTCCTTCAGGAATTGCTTGATATGGTCCCACAGACTACTGGTCATTATTGTCAGCCTCCTCTCCCACGTCTGTTTTCCAATTG
Source organism: Phocoena sinus (assembly GCF_008692025.1). Lineage (NCBI taxonomy): Eukaryota > Metazoa > Chordata > Mammalia > Artiodactyla > Phocoenidae > Phocoena > Phocoena sinus. Next base: position 134,624,923 of record NC_045763.1, read on the forward strand.
ATATATTTTGAATTGCTCTCTCTTCATGTTTAACTATATTTTCTTTTGTGGAATGTAATCTGATCTGCTCTTCTACCCATCAAGTAAAATTTTCATTTCAGATATTGTATTTTTCAGTTTCATAAATTCCATTTGGTCCTTTAAAAAATTTCTTCCATTTCTTTGCCTCTTATCTTGTCTTCCTTCAAGTCCTTAAACATATTTTAATAGTATTTTTATAGTCTCTATCTGTTAAGTCCATCATCTCTTTCATTTCTGGTATTGTAACTACTGACTAATTTTCCTACTGGTTATGTTTCACATTTTCCTACTTCTCAACGTGGGTAGTGACTTTTTTTTTTTTTTTTTTTTTGTGGTACACGGGCCTCTCACTGTTGTGGCCTCTCCCGTTGCAGAGCACAGGCTCCAGACGCGCAGGCTCAGTGGCCATGGTTCACGGGCCTAGCCGCTCCGTGGCATGTGGTATCTTCCCGGACCAGGGCACGAACCCATGTCCCCTGCATTGGCAGGCGGACTCTCAACCACTGCACCACCAGGGAAGCCTGAGTAGTAACTTTTGATTGGATTTTGGACAGTGTGCATTTTACATTGTTGATTTTTTGCTTTTTGTTGTCTTCCTCTAATTACGATTGAATTTACATTTATTGAGAATCAGCTTGTTTTGAGGCTTGACCTAAAGCTGTGTTAGGATGGGTCTAAAGTAGCCTTTTTTTCTTGGGCTAATTTAGTCCTGCTACCAATGCATAACCTTTGGGGATATCTACACATGCTTTGGGTATTAAACAAGATTTCTTCTTTGACTTGAAGGATCTCAAATATCTTCCAGACCTGAGTTGTGAGGATTTTCCAGTTTATAGCTCCCTGGTAGTTTTCTTGGCGAGTAGTCATGAAGTTTAATCCTCCACACATGCAGCTTAATTATGCAACCAGTCACTCAAAGGGATCCCCATGCAGATTTCTGGATCTCTTTCTCTGTGTAATTTCCTTTTCTCTAATGCTTTACCCACAAATTCCATCAGTCTCAATCTCCGTGAACTCCCATTTTTGTCTCCTTAAATTTAGTGAGATGATTGTGTTCTGCCTGTGCTCTGGCCTGTGCCAATATTCAGAAAATGCCTCCAGTTTAAAACCCAGGATTGTCATAAGGCTTATCTGACATGTTTTCCGTTTCCTAGGCATCACAGTCCTGTGTTTCCTGTTTTCTAATATCTGAAAAATCTTGTTTTGTATATTTTGTCTGGTTTTCTAGTTGTTTACAGCAGGAGGGCAAGTTCAATATCAGTTACTTGGTCATGGCAGGAAATGGATGACTGTAGTTTCGCTTTTAGCACAATATTAATTATGTCACCAAAAAGTCTACCACTTAAGTAATTTTACTTAACAGATAATTTAAAATATTTCCTGTCACAAAGCATGTTTAAATAAAACCTAGAAATAGTAAAATCCTTAAACTTACTTTCTGATTCTACGTTTAATTCTAATTCAACAAACATTTATGGAGTATTACTATTTAGAAGGTAAATTATATTTAGTATTTACAAATATCTGTATATTAGCCTAAATATGAGCTAAACTGCATTGTTCTAGGGTGAAGAACTCTAGGAGTCACTGAAAGTACTTAATTTCTCAATTATATAAGCCCCTATTCCTCAGACATTTCTTCTGTTTTGATTCATAGATGGGACCACTAAGTTTGCTTAATATGGAGCCATATTCACTTGCACCAATTATAAAAGAAAGACCCATATGGTTGTTAGAAGCATCCAAAATATAGACACGTAACCATAGCAGTTATTGTCATTCACTTCTAATGTTTATCTATGTTACCTTTGTAAAATCTGGAGCGATTACACAGATATCAAAGCATCATTATCAACCATGAGGCACCATAAGTAAACGATTCATGATGGTCTCCAAAACCATGTGGCGAGATCATTATGGCATAAATAAGAGACTTTTAGCAATAGCTATAATTATAGTTCTTATATTCCCTGGTACATATACCCCACATAATTTTAATAAAGATTGATTATCATGTAAGGATATAATAACTAATTCCTGGTCCAGTATTGGAGTCGGTTGAAAATAAGGGTTGTGGAACTTTGTGGTAACTGGTAGGAATACTGCATCTATCATTTTTTGAACTAATAATATGTACAAGTACCAGATATAGGAGAAGGAAATATCATAGTCAACCAGAGAATTCATCCTGAGTCATTGGTCTCAAGATCATACTTCTTAATAATATCAAGAATTTAATTAATACAGTGTCTTGAAAGCTTTAGAATTATTTCATTTTCAACAAAGGTTGTAATAACCTTTTATACCATATATTAGAGTTATATTAACTCTGATTGTCTCTAAGTCTCAGTGTAGATCAGTAACTGAGCTAGCAAAAGAACCAAATCTCCAATCTGTGAATATAATCTATACCAGTTGTCTCAAAAGTGTGGTGTGTACATCCCTGGGAGTACACAAAATAATCCTCTGGGTTCAGGTCTTAAAAGTATTAGCACTGCTATTGATATTTTAAAATCTCATTCTGCTTAAATTTATGCTTTACAATGTATGTAACATAAGTAAAATAGTCTATGTATGTTAATTTATAAATAAATATAACTAGATAGAGATGCATGCTCAAATTTATTTTTTAATGACAGTATGTGTTGGCGAAAAAAGTTTGGAGCTATTATTCTCTGTCAATCAGCGGTTCTTAACTGGGGGCAGTGTCTGGAAACATTTTTGATCGTCATGACTAGGGAGTAAGGGTAGCTTCAGGGAGCTTCTAGTATCTAGTGGGCAGAAGCCAGGGGTGCTGCTAAATGCCCTTCAGTTCACAGAACAGTTTTCTCTGCTAGCACATGCCACCAAACACACACACAAAGAATTATCATTTGGTCTAAAATGAATTTGAGAAACCTTGCTACAGGCTGTATTTCTTCTTCCTTGAGAGATGGATAACAAAGAAGTAAGTCTAGCCCATTTTTCTTTTACATCTCACCTTAGACTAATAGTGGGCTTTCCCGTGTGTATGTCTATAATTTTAGTATCTCAAAAATAGGCATCAAAAGAACTGAAGGTGCTTGTAAGTATCCAGACTTTTGTAAAACCAAAAGGATAATCTAATTAATTAGAGGAAAACAAGTAAGAAAATGTGTGAAGGCCCACATAGTAGTATCTTAAATATTTGTGTGTGATTTTACACTTCATCAAATTCTACTTTGTATGCTACCAAACCTTTTGATATTTTATAAATTAAATTGGTGTCCTGATGCATTGAAATCTAAAAAGAAAGTAGCTACTGATAAGATTGACAGGAGAGAATCCATCATCAATTAGAATGAACTGTTTTGCAAAGTGAAGAACAAAGACTATATGGTCTAATGATTTTGGTGAAAGATTCTGACTTGAAATTTTATTTCTGAGTTTATGTGCTTTCAGTACATTATTCTTTGCATATTAAACTTTATTTTGGTTTTTACAGCCTAGGGATAGAAAAAACCCTTTTTATAGTAGGAATAAACATTCACTGTGTGTTTTCCATTTCAGAGCACAATTTTTTAGATAGTGAAGACCTGTCTTTATTTGCATTTATATCTGAATCAAACGTGTCTTATTTCTATGTGTACTGGTGTGCTTTGAATTAAGACGATTCCAAAGAGATGCAAGGCTGGCCTCAAAAAAGAATTGTGTAAGGATTAATGGCTTCAAGTATTAGAAAAATGAAATAGAACAGTATTCTATCACCATCTAGTTGCTTCTACTTTTGATAACATATGCCAAAGAATATGAACCAGCTGTTCCTCACTCTACTAAGATGCTTAAGGAGTTTGGTCAGCATAGCTGAATTGTTAGCATGATTCTTAATTAAAATGGATCATCATCTAATTGATATATGAGGTTCTCCCTGAAGTCAGGGGATAAGCCTTTCGAGTTCCCTCTAAATCCAGAAAGAAGCTTTAAAGAGGGAGCAACTGGAGAGTTATAGTGAGAATTAGATACATTTAATATCAAACTATCTCCGTCTAAAAAATTTTTTCAATCTGTTGTGTACCAGTACTTTAGCAAAACACAATAAAAATGCGTAACTAGAGAAATGAAATAAAAAACAAGCTGTAATTTTTTATTAGATTCAAGAGATATAAAATTACTCTGTCAAATTTCTGTAAAGCTTTCTAAACACTTGTTCTCAATTTTTGTATTCATCTTGACACAGCCTTATAGCAAACAGTTTGTGGACCACCAGAGGTCTGAGAACTAAGTTTTGAATAGGACTGATTTCAATAGAAATTATTTGAAATAAAATTTCCTTTTTTACTGTTTGCAACTTAGCCTTCACTAAGTACAAATTCCTGCCTAATCTTAGTTGAAGTATGACCTTCTCTGCAAAGCTTTCCTCGACTTACCCAAGCTGACTTGGGTAATCCATCATCTGTACTCTCACTTTACTTCAAAGGGGCCTTCATCTTATCAACTATTTTATTAATTCATTTATTTTATTTAAGGAAAATATAAAAACAATCCTTAAGAACTGGGGATTTAGCAGGCAATAAGTAAAAATGTGCTCGATGAATGAAATAAGAATTGAATATATAAATGCAGCAAAATCCTAAGGCTCTAAATGTCAGTACATACTGGGTGGAGGAAAACTTCATTTTCTGGAAAGAAAAGAAGACAGCTTATTAGTCTCAAAAGTTAGACTAGTAATTTTATGTCTATGTGAATCAAATTTTTTTTTTTTTTTTTTTTTGTGTTATGCGGGTCTCTCACTATTGTGGCCTCTCCCGTTGCGGAGCACAGGCTCTGGACGCACAGGCTCAACGGCCATGGCTTATGGGCCCAGCTGCTCCACGGCATGTGGGATCTTCCCAGACCGGGGCACGAACCTGTGTCCCCTGCATCGGCAGGCGGGCTCTCAACCACTGCACCACCAGGGAAGCCCTAAAAATAATTCTTGATAGAAAAGCAGACGAATACATACACGCATTTTGTAACTGTATAACACAGACTGGGAGAAAAAAAAGAACTTAAACCACTTTAACCTGCTAGCAACACTGTCTTAAACAGTTTTTGGCAGAGGAGGAGGATGTTAGGATGGGGAAAGGGCTTGAAAACTAGTGCCCTAAGAGTTTGAAGGTTACTTTGTGCTATACTGATACCTTCTTCTTGCTCCTGCAACTTGGTATCCCATCATACTCTTTCAATTTATTTTAATGTATATTTGATGATACCTTACTGAGTACTCTGCTAGGCACCTTGGAAAGTACAAAGGAACTTGAGCGTGAGGAGATTAAAATCTGGTGAATAAGTCAAAATATATAAAACTAACTAAAATACAGAGTAAAATGCATTAGATACTGCAATAGAAGAGTAATGAAGAAATTTAAAATATGTCTAGATTATTTTAAAATTAAGTGTTTATAGATGACACATCTGTATTGAAGTGGATTTAATATTTTCTTTAAATAATAAAATCGATAATTTAGAGAAAGGTGGTTGGATAGATAGACCATATTGATCTAGCTTAAGCAGCCCATCAACAAATGGACAAATTTAAATTTAGCCTCTAATCTACAGGAGATGAAAATGGTGAGGAATTTAGAGGTATACAGTCTTTTGCCTTGAAAGTGTGACTGAGTAGGCAAATGAATGTATAATTTTCAGGACTTCCTCCTGTGAGGCTGTACAACTATTTCCTTTGCATTCCGTCTCTGAGAGACTGGTTTAGGAGAGGGAAGAAGTACAGAAGTCTGAAGTCCTAGGATGCTGGCACTGCCCTCGGGGAAAGTTCAGATCTTGCATCACTTCTTGGGTATGCGCACATTTCCAGTTCCCACAGAGAAGCTGATCCTTGGCAGGAGGCAGATAGACCCAGCCAGACTGAGTCACAACTTGAGAATCAGGAAAATTACTTTTTAAAGGAATAAAGGCCCTTAGTAGGATCAGATTTCTTCAGCTAAACAAGAAGCAATGAAAAAATATATTTAAATCTGGATCACATTTGAGGGAACCCATCCCAACAATTTCAAATTGTTCTGCCATGACATAAATCAGTGTGGATTCATGTGGCAATTACCTTTATTGATGATCCTTCACAAACATTGACTGATAATCTTCTGTTGTGTTTTAACTCCACTTGCCAACTGTGTAATGTTCTCTAAATATGGTTCATAGGATAAGAACAGGTCATGTTATCAAGCGAATGTTGAAGTCCACAATAAATGCCATAGACCGTCTTTTCTATCCTTCCTGATGAGAAGTTTGTTGGAAAAGTCTTAAAACGGTAAAAATAAATTGCTTTTGCTTATAATTTTATGAGTCCTCTATATAGAAAAGAACAAAAATGAAATAAGCTAGCACTGTCCTAAAAAACCGAGGACATGGTTTTATGACATCATGCTTCATAAAACTTAATTCTGTTTGGAAATTCTTTAACCTTTTTTCATTTCTTTAACTTTTTACTTCTATCTCTTTTCTCTCTCCCCCAACCACCGACCCCCCGACTCCTGCTCAGCAGCTAACACAGGTACTTAATATATCACTTCTTTACCTAGATTTAAATGTCCTCTTTGAGAGGGACCTAATCTTTGTCTCCTTGTAGCTAACAACTTATATTGCCTCATATATGTATGAAACTAAAACAAATCTAACTATAAGGACTTGACACAAAGAATGTTTTTAAGATTTAAATGTAGATATTTTTTGTTCAGTATGCCCACCAAATGTTTGCCAACCATTTTTCTGTTGCTCTACCTGCCATAGTCAATTGATGAAAAACAAAAATAAAAATAGTTGTGTAGGACACTGTAAGAGATAGTACTTCTGATACTGTAGTTTGAGTAATTTTAAAACTTTCAAGGGTAATTTTTGACTCCACCCAATTTTAACTTTTACTTTGAGACCTAACTCCACTCCTGCTTCCATTTCACTCAGCTCAGATACACATACACAATTCAATTCCACTATAGTCCCTTTTTTATTTGAGTAAAGTAAGGCCAAGAGATAACTGATTTGCTCAGGGTCAGCCAGCTAGACTGTCGTGGGTGGGACCAGCTAGACCTCATCTTTTTTCTGATTGTAAAGCTTATATTCTATCCTACAATCTAGACCTCTTCTACTTTGCCAACAGTCAAGACACTACTTTCCCTATAGTAAAAGTTCATGAAATATTTGCTATTTGGGCTTCCCTGGTGGCGCAGTGGTTGAGAGTCCGCCTGCCAATGCAGGGGACACGGGTTCGTGCCCCGGTCCGGGAGGATCCCACATGCCGCAGAGCGGCTGGGCCCGTGAGCCATGGCTGCAGAGCCTGCACGTCCGGAGCCTGTGCTCTGCAACGGGAGAGGCCACAACAGTGAGAGGCCCGCATACTGGAAAAAAAAAAAAAAAATTTGCTATTTAATTAATTTCACTTGAACAGCTGATTATTATCTTTTCAATAATATGCAACTTTGGTTATTACGAGGTTAAGAGTTACTAGGCTTGTGTTGAATTATTGTTCTGCCTCCTGCTAAATATTGCTCTACGACTTAATAACTGTGGCTCTGGTACCTAATTGTGTGGCTTTGGGAATTAGCCTCATTTTCTTCATCTATAAAATGGGAATAATACCTACCTCACAGGGTGCTGTGAGAATTAAAGAAGATAATATAAGGTGTTAAGTATTCAATAAATGGTAATTATTATTATCCTTTAGCATACTTGCTATTTTCCCTCTCAAAAAACTGCTGCAGAAGATGGATCATTTTTTTATGACGTCAAGACTAAACAGAATTACTCATCAAACTACACATTATTTTCTGGATAGAACTCTTCAAAGCATAACATACATACCCAGGACAAAAAAATAAGCTAATTATGGTGGGCTCTGAATTAAATATATTGGATTCATTATTCCATGGCTATTATTGTGATCATAAAAAAATAGGTTACTGACAGTTTCCCCTCAACTCATACCATTCACATATGTATATTCATATTTTTCCATGTGATTAGTATATATTGTCCACACTATTCAAGTGACTTATGTAAATCTTAGGATTCTGTAACATATTAAAGATATAAATCCACTAACCCGAGATCAAAGACTTAAGAGGATTCTAGATCTCAGAAATACTTGAGGATATCAGTATAACCATAGTAAATAAAAAAAAGGAAAGAAGGATGTAAAATAGTATAGGCTTTTAATATAAGAAATAAAGTAGACTCTTTAATTCTCAAAAGCCTTTTTCTCTCTTTGTGGTACTTGTTTTCATTGATTAAAAAAAAAAGTGAGGGCTTCCCTGGTGCCGCAGTGGTTGAGAGTCTGCCTGCCGATGCAGGGAACATGGATTTGTGCCCCGGTCCGGGAAGATCCCACATGCCGCGGAGCCGCTGGGCCTGTGAGCCATGGCCGCTGAGCCTGCGCGTCCGGAGCCTGTGCTCCGCAACGGGAGAGGCCACAACAGTGAGAGGCCCGCGTACCGCAAAAAAAAAAAAAAAAAAAAAAAAGTGAATAGTTGCCAGTGGTATCATTTATGCCTAAAAATATTGCTTTGCAAATTTGGGGGGCCATTCACACTCATTAAAACCATGTTAAAAAATAACTATAACACTATAAAGAGAAGGAGAAGTCAAAGAAAAGTCAAAAGTGAGAGAAGATATTTGCAATGTATCAATATAAAACAAAGCATTAACATCTAAAATAAAGAACTCCTATAAGTTAATAAGGGAAAGATAAACCACCCAATAGAAAATCAGTAGACTTCAAGTGACATCTCACAAAAGAAGAAACAGAAATTGCTAGTAACTAATCAGGAAAATGCAACTTAAAATATAAGGAAACGCCATCACACACCATCAGATCAGTAAACATTTAGAATTAATATTGAAGGAGATATACAGCAATAGGAATTCTTATTTAATACATCTCATGGGACTGTAAATTGGTACAGCACTTTAAAAAACTCTTCAGCTTTACTTGCTAAAGTTAAACATGCTCATAGCCTATTATAGATACTCTTGTAATTTTTTGGAGGCAAAAATTCTAGCCTCAACTACCTGGAGGCAGACAAGAGGGAGCCAGACCCTGCACTAAACAAATGTAGCCTTCTACTAACACTTTCCCTCTTCTCTGCATCTCTGATAATTTCATTCTGTTCCTCAAGCATATGTAGAACGCAGTATCCTCCTAAGGGGGAAATACAAACCGGAAGATTTTTGCATTTTTTAAAATGATCTCCAGAAGAAAGCTGCTTGCTGATCTTGATGGAGGCAGACAATTGAAAGAGATGGTTCTTAAGCCAAATATTGAAAATTTCCACAAATTAAAAAGTACAACACTGTATTTTGAGAAACCTTGATGTTAAGATTTGATTAAATCATCCTATAGTCTATACAGAAAGAATAAAAGCCCTTTATGAAATTGTTTCATGGGTTTTTCCAATTCGTTTATAAAATGCTTATACAGTTAAAGACAAATCATTTGCCATTTTAATTTCAGTTACAATTTATCATGTACTTTCTTCCAGAAAATGGAATATAATTGTATTTCATAACTGGGGGAATATATAAAGGCTTCCAAATTCATTCCTGACCATAATTAGGGCCTAAAATATCCATGATAAAAAGGGAAAAGAAATATTAGAATTACTAGTTAAAAATATATAGTCAAGCAATTAGTAAAGCCAGTTATTTAGAAGCCTTTTTGTCATTCAGATACTGTCAAAAATTGGTTCATGTTTATGGAAAAATAGATGCTTATGTGATTTAACAGGCCATATCAGATCTTATAGAATTTTTAGTAAAGTGGTTTTTTTTCCCTGAATGATTTAGTTAAAGGCCAGAAACAAGAGTTACTTCTTAGCTTATTGGAACCTGACATCTATACTTAACATTTTACTGAAATCACGAAGGTCCTAGTTGCTAAATCTAATGGCAACTTCTAAATCCTGGACATTATTGACTTCTGTTTGACGCTTGACCATACTGTCCTTGAAATTCTTTCTTCTCTGGTTTCTTTAACGTTACTGTCCAAATTTTGTTTTTCTGACTGTTCCTCAGTTCTAGTCCTTTGCCCTTCCCTTAAGTATATAATTCTCATCAGTGTATTTCTCTTGCTCTGTGTACTCTGTTCTCTTTATACTCTTGTATATCCAAACAAGCCAGCTTAGATGAAGGTTTCAGGAAAGATAGGAATAAAGAAAGCCAGAGAGGAAAGAGGAGTAGCATTCTGTTCTATTCTTAAAGATCTTGTTTTAGAGACCAAATGGCTAAGCTATACTTCACCTCTACCCTTCCCTTTCCCTTCCTATTCCCTACTAGACCTTGCCACACCAATGCTTTTCTCTCTTGAATATTCAACCATTCCCTTTCTACTTTGTCAGACTCTCAGCTAAGAGTTATTGATAATACTTGTGTGTGACACTGTCCACAAAAACTCTGAGAGAAGTATTATTTTCATTTTAGAAATGAGGAAACCAGTTAAGTGACAAGCCCAAGCAAAGTTACACAGCTAATAAGGAATGGAACTAATACTGGATGTGGAAGGCTGTCTGGCTATAAAGCCCGTCCATGTTCTTTGCAATTCACCATTATCTTCTTTTTCAGTTTAAGATCCCATCCTAGTCACTACTCTTTGGTAAAAGTCCTTGAACCGTGAATTCTGTTTCTAAAAATCTACTCCAGAAAAGTAAATATTGGAACAAAGATCTGTACTAAGTTGTTTGTCACAATGTTACTTTTAAAAGCAAAGATAAACTGATGAAAAATCTGGAACAAGTAAACGTCCATCATTAAAGAAATGGCTGAATAAATTATGGTGATCTATTCAATGTAATATAATATAGAAAATAAAAGTAATGAGCTTAAAGCATTTTTAATGATGACTGGAAATGTGTTATATGAAAACATTATGATTTCGATTATAAGGAAATATACATATATCTAACCCATATACACATTAAAAAAATACGAGAAGAGAATAAACTAAAATGTTCATTGAGTGGTGAGATATTAGATTATTCTTTTATTGCTAAACAGACTAATGTATGCCTATGGTTAATAACTTATAAGGCTTGTAATGAAAAACAACAGTTCCCTCCTCCCTCCGCCTTCTCACTTCCAGAGCAACTACTTTTAAATTCTTTAAATGGTTTACTCTGGGTTTTCTCAAATAAGTAATGTGACAATATTCTTTATTTCTTGATCTTAGATATTATATATTTAATTCTTCCTCTTTTGAGACATTAGGACTCTTATACCACCCACTTTCACACAGCATCTCCAAAATAGCTGTATATCGTTTAGTCAAATCGGTAAAAAGTGTTTTTTTTTAACATGAGACCATACTTTGATTATACTCTTTTCTGCTTTGTGACCTAGTTTTGGGACTTCCTCTAATTGCTTTCCAGGATTAGATACCCTATATCCTAGATCTAATGTATTCCTCTTTCTTGAATTACTTCTCATTTTGCTGAGGCATATCATCAAGTAGCTTCCTAAGAAATGATGCACTGAGATAAAAATTTCTGAGTCCTTGCATGTCGTTCTGGTCTAATAACACTTTAATATCTTGGAGGTATTCACTGTGGCTCCTGAAAAGTCTAGTGCTTTTTCATTTTCTTCATTCCTTTGTAGGTGACATTTTTATCCCCCTTCCTTTAAAGTTTTAAGCTCATCTCTTTATTCCCAATATTCTGAAATATTGTGATGATGTGCACTGGTTGGGTCTTTTTTCATTCAATAATTGGTAGATTCTTTTAATCTAAAGACTTGGCATTTCAGTTCTGGGAAATTCTCTTTCTGTTTCTTTTATATAACAATATCCTCCCATCCATTTTCCCATTCTTTTTTTCTTGGATTCTTATTAATCAAATGTTAGACCTCATAGATTGATCTGCGTATCTTTTTTCCCCTCATTTTTCTGCCCCTGTTTTTTGGTCCTTATTTGTAGGACATTTTCCCAACTTTACTTTTCAAGTGATATTTGAGAATTTGTTTTTATCTTTTAGTTTTGTTTTGGCTAATTTGAATTCCCAGCAGTTATTTCTTGTAATATAATTGCTTTTTTTCCACACTGAGATAACTCTGGTCATTCTAACATAGAATAATTGCCAAGATATGTTGGAAATAGTAGAAAAGAAAACAAAGTCCTGTATAGTTTTTATATCATGTTATCACCTGAGAGAAATAAAAAGGAGGCACCTACCTAAATGCTGGGTGTGCATTGATTAGTTCTAAAAGGATATAAGAAACAAGTCATATTGTTGACTCTTGGAAAAAGCACTGTGGGACAAGGGTGGGATATAGACCTCCTTTTTACTATGTGCTCTCTGTAACGTTTGATATTTGACCATACACATGATTTTTTTTTTTTTTTTTTTTTTTGCTGTACGCGGGCCTCTCACTGTTGTGGCCTCTCCCGTTGCAGAGCACAGGCTCTGGACGTGCAGGCTCAGTGGCCATGGCTCACGGGCCCAGCCGCTCCGCGGCATGTGGGATCTTCCCGGACCGGGGCACGAATCCATGACCCCTGCATCGGCAGGCAGACTCTCAACCACTGCGCCACCAGGGAAGCCCCATACACATGATTTTAAAAATACAACAATTAAAGTCTTTAAAAAAATTATTTTTATTGGAGCACAGTTGATTAATGATGTTTTATTAATTTCAGGTGTACAGCAAAGTGATTCAATTATACATATACATGTATCTATTTTTTTTCAAATTCTTTTCCCATTTATATAATATTCCCAGAATATTAAGCAGAGTTCCCTGTGCTGCACAGTAGGTCCTTCTTGGTTATTTATTTTAAACATAGTAGTGTATATTAAGTGAAGTAAGTCAGACAGTGAAAGACAGATATCATATGATACCACTAATATGCGGTATCGGAAAAAAATGATACAAATGAACTTATTTACAAAAGAGAAAGAGACTCACAGACTTAGAGAATGAACTTATGGTTACCAGGGGCGAAGGGTGGGGGGAATGGATAGATTGGAAGTTTGGGAACAATTAAAGTCTTAATGAGGTTGCATAATACAGTTGCCCATTTTTCTATGTACAAGTGTTTCAACTGTTTTGTTTGTGTATTTTTAGTGGTAAAAATTGAGGCAGGAGTAATATGACTTTTACTTTTGACCCTAAGATTCTTGGGCAATTTTATAAACCAAATGAAGGCTAATTTTTTAAAAATTGCTTTTTTTCTATGGCATCCTGTTTTTCTTTAATGAAGGCAAATATCTGCATGAATTATTCTGAGAGCAGTAATAAGAGGGCTTATTATTTATCTTAAAGCTCAAAGTTAGGGCTTCCCTGGTGGCACAGTGGTTGAGAGTCCGCCTGCCGATGCAGGGGACACGGGTTCGTGCCCCGGTCCGGGAAGATCCCACATGCTGCAGAGCGGCTGGGCCCGTGAGCCATGGCTGCTGAGCCTGTGCTCCGCAATGGGAGAGGCCACAACAGCGAGAGGCCTGCGAACCGCCAAAAAAAAAAAAAACCCTTAAAGTTATATTTCCTGGATTAAAAAAAAAATTATTTGTTTGACATTTTCAAACTTCCTAAAGCTGTGGATTGATATCTTTCATCAAATATGGAAAATCCTTAGTCATTACCTTTCAAACAATACCTGTCTTCATTCATTCTTCTTTTGGGGGCTCCAATTTAACGTGTTAAACATTCTCCTTGTAACTTCTAGGTCTCTTTACTCCTATATTTTTACTCCTGAATACTTTCTATATTTTTATGTTTTTCATGTTTTTGTATTTCCATGCTTTCTTCTGGATAGTTTCCTCTGACCTGATTCTCTCTTCAGCAGTATCTAATGGTTTTTCTGAGATCTAGGACTTCTATTTAGTTCTTTTTCTGATCTACTATGACATTTTTATAATTTGCAATGTTTTGCTAAACCTCAAAGCTTGGATTTTATTGTCCTGTATATTGTAGGCATGTAATTATATAGACTTGGTTTTGCAATTCAAGTCCATATCTCTATTAATGACTCTGTTAGATATGTATGTTTTTATTGCCTGTTGGTTTTACTTGTTTGTGCTCATGATTTAGTGCCTTCTCATGCGCATTGTTATCTTTTATTTTGTGCTGAGCATTATATAGCATTAGAGTCCTTTATCTACAGAAATCCAGAAAGCTCTACAACTAAATCTGTTTCATAACTGATTTATTGTCCAAACCTGCTGTGAAGTGACACAAAGCTATTTAATCTTATCCAACTTGTGTAAATGTTTGTACTTTTTGTGTCAGATTGATAACAGGGTGATGCCCCATACCCTACTGATGTAACAATACATGGTATATGTACCATATTATCTTTCTAAAATGTGAAATCTTCCAAATTCTCAAAACACATTTAGCCTGAAAGTTTAGATAAACAATAGTGGACCTATTTGAAAATTTATTTCTAGAAATAATTTGAGGCTTGGGATAATGTTATATTTCTCTCAGTAAGATTTTTATTATTTCCTGCTGAACACCAAAGGTTCTAACAAACTGAAATAATCATATCCAATTTCAATTCTTGAGTTTTTGTTTTTTTTTTTTGCCGTACGCAGGCCTCTCACTGCTGTGGCTTCTCCCGTTGTGGAGCACAGGCTCCAGACGCACAGCCTTAGCGGCCATGGCTCACGGGCCCAGCCACTCCACGGCATGTGGGATCTTCCTGGACCAGGGCACGAACCCGTGTCCCTTGCATCGCCAGGAGGACTCTCAACCACTGCGCCACCAGGAAAGCCCCCAATTCTTGAGATTTTTGATGAGCTAACCTAAAAGAGTAAAAGCCAAGCTCTTTACAAATCTGGTTTACTTGTAATTCACTTTAGTCCTAGGGTGACTCTTTGGAGTCCCAGTCCAAAGTGGGCTAAAGAGAAGGAGATTAGTAACCTGGATTTCCAACCCTGTCTTTCCCTGGTCTCTGACTTTTTATCTCTTTAGACCCTTTTACTATTAACAACATAGCTCAGTTTCTCAGGACCTGTTTTTGGTAGCAAAGGCTTTCAAGTAGGAACTGCTTCCAGTGCCAGGCTTACTCCTCTGGATTGTTGTCTCATTGAGGTACTTCCTCACCATGGTTAGTTGTTTTATAACATGAAATCTTTGGTAGGTCTTGGAACCAGGAATGGGATCATTAACCCAATTGTCTCAGTTCAAGTTCTCATTATTTTACTTCCAGTTATATCCTAGCTGGTCTGTCTCCATTGAGCCATGTCCCTTGCCATCTAACTTCCTGACCATTACCAGAAGTAGCTTTCTAAGAAAACCCAAACACAATCACATTACTAGCTCACTTAAACTTTTTTAGTAGCTCTCATTATTTGTAAGATGAAGCAAAAAAGAGTCTCACTAGTCCTCCCTTGGCCTACCTCTACAGTAGTGTTGTCTCCCATTGCCTTTCTCTTTGTACTCTGTATGCTAATCTTTGCCTGAAATATTTTATGTCTTTGTATCTTTGCCTGTACTTTTCTCTTTGCTAGGAGTACCTTTCTTCTACCCTCAAACACTGTCCCCTTGACCTGAAGAACTTCTCATCCTTTAAAACCTGGGAAAATTGTTGTTTTTTTCCTCTAGAACTTTCTTCATGTATTCTCTTATCACCTCATTTTCCACAGAGTAGACTGTGGTTTCCATTTTGTCCCTATTATATTCCATATGTAGTTAATACTTTTGGACTAACCAACCTATCTTAGCAGTTGTTAGTGTCTATGTCTGTTTCTCCTTACTAGACTCTAAGGTCATTGAGGGGATATAGAATGCATTGTAACTTATGCCCATTCCTTAGCCTAACTCTGAGAATACAATATGTGCCTTAAAAATGTCTGCTGAAGTAATTGAATGAATGTTTTGACCTGAGCAGTATTGTAAAATCTTTCTCGCTTGGTATTCATAATGAACTATAAAATGAAGAAGTACATTATATAGTTTCTAGAGTTTTATCTTGTAGAATTCTAGTATCCTATTACATGTTGAGATGATCGACAGTTTGGAAAAGGATGTCTAAAAGTCCCTGTAAAATTTTGGAGGTCACCAAAAACTGGCAGAGTACATGTTCAACTAGTTCAGTTCATCATAAGGTAGTAGGCATTCAGAAAGTGTTTGTCGAATGAGTGAATTACAAAAGAACTCACCCAACAAATAATATGGTGAACCATATTATAAGTTGAAATAACTAAACAAATATAAAAATAGCATTTTCAGATTGCTGTCTGTATGGTTCTTTTATGTGAATTCTATGACCTACTAAATGGCTCATGCCAATTAGCCCATATAGGAACTGGTACTAGGATATGGCAGCAGTATAATAAATAATCCCAAGTAGGGCATTTGAAGAACTGCATATCGTTTTTTTTCTTTTTCTTTTTGTGTGTGTGTGTGTGTGTGTGTGTGGTTTGGTAATTTTTAGGTTTATTTTATTTTTTTTTAACTTTTTATTTTCTATTGGAGTATAGCCGATTAACGATGTTGTGATAGTTTCAGATGCACAGCAAAGCAACTCAGCCAATGTATACATTCTCCCCCAAACTCCCCAAGAACTGCATATCCTTGTTGGTTGCTAATAGTCTGAGGGAAAGGATGACTAGGAGAAATAAAGATATTTAACATTATTACTCACATGCTTGAGGTCTGTATGGCTGCCATTAAGAGGTGATGGCCCATCACACTTACAGGTAAGATACAGTTTGAGTGATGTAGCTTGAGTTTTTGGTTTTTTGTTTTGTCTTGTTTTTTTTTTTTTTTTGCGCTATGCGGGCCTCTCACTGCCGTGGCCTCTCCCGCCGCGGAGCACAGGCTCCGGACGCGCAGGCTCAGCAGCCATGGGTCACGGGCCAGCCACTCCGCGGCATGTGGGATCCTCCCGGACTGGGGCACGAACCCGCGTCCCCTGCATCGGCAGGCGGTCTCTCAACCACTGCGCCACCAGGGAAGCCCTTGTCTTGTTTTTTAAGTATGAAACATACCATGAAAGAATAGGAATAAAAAAAATGGGAAAGCGTTGATTTTTACCTGACAGAAAAAAAATGTTGACAATAACTATATAATTGTAATTTAAAAAGCTTAGGAAATTGAGATTGTATTTAAGTGTAGGAATTATGTTGATATTTATATTGACAAACAGTTGTAGAACATTGCTACTAGTTGTGAACTATACTAAAGAGTGATGTGGTAAATTTCTGGATGTAAATCCTAGGAGAATTATAGTAATAATACAGACCTATGTAAAAGAGAAGCCTGAGGAATAATCTCATGTAGAGCATCAAATAGGTGTTGGCTTTTATGAAGTGCATGAGATTTTATAAAATTCCTGTATGAACTAAATGAGAAAATGAGATCAGACTTGGAAAGTGACCATCTAGCTAGGCTTCTCATTTTTGATGGAATTTTCATTATTTTGATCCAGAGTATCAGCTCCTTTGTTCTCGTTCCAGAATGTGGTTGGTTCACTGAAGATAAAGGCAGAGTCTGATGAAGAGGAGCTTGGGCTTCTTTCCATTACCCAGACTATATCTCAATAGAATTTACTGAGTATATGGTTGTCATCACTAATTCCTTATTTGCCTAGTGATGTCGCTGTACTTTCAAACACAGATGCAAAGTATGGGAGGAATCTTTTACTTTTAGTTGATTAATGTCAATACTGCTTGTTAAAGGCCCTTTGAGATTAAGGAATTTCAGCTCCATTAATACAGGGATAATCTGACAATCCTGTATTTCCAGGGACCAAATACTTCAGGTTTTCCAGCTCCTGTCAGAACAGTACAACTTGGTGGAGGCTCTCCCTAGTGCTAGGATTGGCCTAGCTCAAGGTTACCTTTCTTCTTGGAATTAGACCTCTTTGAAAGGTAGTCTCTCCTACCTCATCTACTGTCTTTATCATTTTTTTTTTGAGTCATGCTGAGGGTGATATGTCTGACTTAGACTGTTATATAAACCTTTAAATAGCATAGTTTTGAAATATTTGAGTTTCACTCTTGCAATAAGAATTATATTTAGACATAATCACTTTGGATTTAATTTCCTCTTCTTTTTCTGGTATCCTAAGTGGAAGCTTAGGTTACTGATTTTAGATCTTTCTTCTTTACTAATATATGCATTCAGTTTCCCTCTAGGTACTTCTTTGTTACATCCCACAAATTTTGATGTCTTATTTTCATTTCCATTTAGTTCAAAATTAAAAAAAAATTCTCTTGAGAGATTTCTTCTTTGAGTATTGTTTAATCTCCACATATTTTCAAATTTTCCAGCTATCTCTGTTACTGATTTCCAGTTTATTCTTCATGGGTCTGGGAGCATACATTGTATGATTTCTAGTTTTTCAAATTTGTCAAGGTATGTTTTATGGCTCAGACTGTGATCCATCTTTTTGAATGCTGCATGTGAGTTTGAAAAGAATGTGTATTCCATTGTTGGATGAAGTAATCTATAGGTATTAATTATACCTGGTTGATTGATGGTGCTGTTGAGTTCAGCTGTGTCTTACTGATTTTCTGCCTACTGGATCTGTCCATTTCTCATAGAAGGGTGGTTGAAATCTCCAGCTATAATGGAGATTCATCTGTTTCTCCTTGCAGATTTTACCTCATGCAGTTTGACACTCTGCTGTTAGATGCATATATATTAAGGATTCTTATATTTTCCTAGGGAATTGACTCTTATCATTACATAAGCCTTTATCTATCCCTGATTCTTCTCCTTGCTCTGGATTCTGCTCTGTTTGAAATTACTGTAGCTACTTTAGCTTTCTTTTGATTAGCATGTTATATGTTACATGTGTTAGCATACTACACCTTTTTCAATCCCTTTATTTTTAATATATTTGTGTCTTTATATTTAAAGCAGGTTTCTTGTAGACAACATATAGTTGGGCCTTGTGTTTTGATCCCCACTGACAATCTCTATTTTTTTTTTTGTTTGTTTGTTTGCGGTACGTGGGCCTCTCAGTGCTGTGGCCTCTCCCGTTGCGGAGCACAGGCTCTGGACGCGCAGGCTCAGTGGCCATGGCTCACGGGCCTAGCCGCTCCGCGGCATGTGGGATCTTCCCGGACCGGGGCATGAACCCATGTCCCCTGCATCGGCAGGCGGACTCTCAACCACTGCACCACCAGGAAAGCCCTCTGTCTTTTAATTGGTGTACTATTTAGACCATTTGTGTTTAAAGGGATTTTTGATATAGTTGGGTCAATATCTATTATATTTGTTACTGTTTTCTAATTGTTGCTCTTGTTCTTTGTTTCTGTATTTGTCTTCCACTTTTTTTGCCTTTTGTGATTTTGATTATTTTATATCATTCTGTTTTTTCTCTTTCTTACTTTTTAAAAAAAGTTTTTAAGTGTTTGCCCTAGAATTTGCAATATATATTTACAGTTAATCCAAGTCCACTTTCAAATGATACTATATTGTTTCCCAGGTAGTGCAAGTACCTTATAATAATAAAATATTCCTAATTCCTTCCTTTGGCATCCCCAATTTTGGTGCTTAGCTAAGTCTACCTTAGTGCAAGCTGCTTGGTTATTTATCAGATGTACAATGCCGATATTTATTTCAGGTTATCAGAATGTTGTTCATTTTCCAAGTATATGTTCATTAAAGAATGTATATAACTTGTTGAGTGCTTGTAGTTATCTTTTTATGCTTTTTAAAGATTTTTTGCAGTGATGCCAAAATTTTTCTTAAAAATAATTTTGAAGAAAACCTGGAAAAGCCAGATAATGGTTTCTGCATCAACTAAATTGACATTTCTGGAAAAAAATTTTGTAACAATTAAAGCAATATTTCCTGCCTCTCTTTTGCCCTCTTCTCATTTCACAGAATTCTTTTATTTTTCCTTGGTTCAGGGAAAACAACTCCCTGTAGTATATCTGACTATCTTCTTTCCCCTGTCCCCCTCCCCCATTGTGTATTTTAATGTGATCTTCCTGGTATCAGAGAAAATGTTAAACTCAAATAGGTGATCACTGACCCTTCTTATTACTAGTCTGAAGTTAGGTGCTTTTAGTTTAGGTCTTTCTCAGATTTTATTAATGAATTCAACAAATATTTATTGAGTGCCTATCATATGTCAAGCATTGAGAACTCTGTAGACAATAAAACAGACATGGAAATGATAGTTTTGTGGGTAAAACAGTCATTGATTAATAATCTCACAAGGAAATATGCAAATATGTCTATAACTGTAATAGGGAGATACATGGGACTGTAAATGCCTATAAAAGGAGATTTGACCTAGTCAGGGAGGTCAGGAAAGGCCTCCCTCAGGAAGTGGTAACACTTGAACTGAAATGTGAATTATGAGAAGGCAATAATGAGAGAAAGATCCTTCCGTGTAGAGGGAGCAGTGTGGGCAAGAGCCCTATGGTGGGGAAGGAGAGTAGCTAGTATGAAGGACCAAAATGTTTCAAGGTAGGCTGAAGGGGTGGGATAGGTAGGGACCAGCCTATGTTGAGGAATTTTGGTTTGTTTTGTGTTGTTTTCATAAGAGTATTGGGAAGCAATTGAAAGGTTTTAAACAGTATGCAGTAAATTTGTATTCTGAAAAGATTATTCTGACTATAGTGGGAATGATGGTTTGCAAGGGGCTGTAGTAGATGTAGGTAGACTAATTTAGGAGGCTGTTATAATCTAGGTGAGAAATGATAGTAGGTTGATTTAGAGGAAATGGTGAGAAGTAGATAGATTAAATAATACTTAGGAGGGAAAATCAGTGAGTCTTATGGATTTGATATTAAATGGTAAGAGAGGGAGAGGACTAAGGTTTGGGGTCTGTACAGTGGAGTGGATGCGGTGCTTTTTATTAGAATAAGCAACACTGGAATGAGACCAGATTTTAAAGGAAAGATCACAGGTTAAGTTTTATACATTTTCAATTTGAGAGGCCACAAATTGTCAAATTGAATATATGAGTATGTTGCTCAAAGGAGACAAGGTCTGAACTGGAGGTATAAGTTGCTGTGGTAACTGTGAATGATGATGTGCATGGTGAGAATATGGAGAAGGGGGTGCCTAGGACCCAATTTGAAGAACTAACATTTAGAGACTAGATAGAGAAGAACGCACCTCAAAGGAGACAGAAAAGGTGTGACCAGAGAGGTGAGAGGAAAAGCAGAAGTTTTTATTTATTTTTTAAAAAAGACTTTAATAATGGCATTAGGAGTCATCTATGTTTTTGTTTTCATTTTACAGTGTTTTCTTATTAAAAAATTATTATCGATTCCAGCAGTTGTCTTTTAAAAATAATCTTTATTTAGTGCTTTTAGACATATCTTTGTCTCTTAAATGAAAAGCAGTTGTGTACGTGTCAGGTGTGTCTGAGTTCTACTACTTAGAAGGGAGGTAGTTTTTGCCACAGGAAGTGTTTCATCGGGAAGCAGATGTGCTCCAGTGATAGGAGATGGGAAGGGGATGTTTTGTTATTAATTACTTAGCTTTGTATAAACAAAGACTTTGTATTTTTAAAAGATGTCTTCTTCTGGTTTATAGAAATTAATCCTATTTTTAAAGTTTTTCATGAGTTGATCTAAGAGGTATGTACTCTCTTTTCTGATAACAGAACTCCAGAACTCTTTGTTAATTGTAACATGTGTTATGTCTTCTATTATAAAAGAGCATGTGGGATTTATACTATAGAATTTCATTATAGAAGAGGTGTGTCTTAAGAAAGGAAGTGGTGGCAGACTAGTATTTGTAAACTGAGAAAGCTCAAGTTTTGCCTTTTCATCTCCACTTGCTTCCCTTAGTTGAAATAAATTTTAAAAAGCCATTTTAATGAGAAACTGATATCCTATTTTAACCTTTAAAAAAGAAAGAATTTTAGCATTTAAACGAAATAACACTATAATGTCTGGCCTTAATGTCACAATTATGCTCTGTAAGCCTAAATTTCTCAGCTATGTTCTGTGGATCATAATTTGGAAAATGCTAATTTAAAGATGTTTTGGAATCCTGAACTGGGAATTAGGATACACCTGTGTTCTTCCTTTTGTTTGTTTGTTTTGTTTTTTGCTGTTAACTAAGTAGTCATGGACAAGTTCTTTTCTCTGGTCTTGTTTGATTATATGAAAGAGTTGGTTAAGTTAATCTGTGATGACTTGTTTAGTTTTCTGTTCTCTAATTCTGATTCTGTGCGTTAACATTAAGGCTTCCTTTTTCACTCTGGGTAGATTTAAAAATATATTTATTTAGGGACTTCCCTGGTGGTCCAGTGTTAAGACTCCATGCTTCCAATGCAGGGGGCGTGGGTTTGATCCCTGGTCAGGGAACTAAGATCCCACATGCTGTGTGGTGTGGCCAAAAAAAAAAAATAATAATAATTAAAATTTTCTGCATTCAAAAGGAATAAAAATACCCACTTGTTGTAAAATTTCATATATTACAGAAATTAATAATATAAAAATAAAAATCTCCTGTAGTAACAAAAATAACAACAGATTTTATTATTGTTAAAAAAGAAAATATTTAAAAGAAATAGCAACAGATTTTTCTCTCCGTGCATATTCCACCATGTACATACTGATGATAATCTTCAGTAAAAGTGGGATCATGATCTACTTTTTTATAGTATATATTGCTTTTCTACCTTATCTCTTAGACCTCTTACCACATAAATTTGTTTAAGTTTTTTCTTACTATTATGACTATAGTATATACTTAACAATTAAAAAATAAAACTTTAAGGATCTAAGGTGATTTCTCAGTTGTACTCCTCCTAGGCATCACTCTTTAAAAATGTGTGTCTTTGTAGCTCACCCTAATATATGTGTTTGTTTTTACATAGTTCTGTACTGTGATTTATTTGTCACTCTCCTATAGATGGTCATTTGCATCTTCCTCCCTTGCTTCCTTCCATTAAAAAGATGCTGCAGTTCATAAAGTGCAGAAGATTGTTCAGTTTTTAATTGTGCTTTATTTATATGTTGTAGATAGTCTCTGCTGTCTCCAAGGAAGAGGTTTGGATTACTGTATATTTGATTCTCAGTACACTACCATGAGCTAAGTCTCTATGTGATGTATATGCTCTCACAGAATATTTCAGGCAAATGTTCTCACTTTACCCTCAATCCCAATACAATTTTTTTATTTTGGTGAACTTGACTGAATCTTATGGGAGCCTTGAGAATTCCATTAGTCCTTTTATTTAAAAAGCTGTCTGTAGTTTTTTATTCACAATTTGGCCCATGAATCAGCATAGGTATCACCTAGGAGCTGGGTAGAAATGTAGAATCTCAGGCCCTCTCCCACATGTACTAAAGCAAAATCTACATTTTAATTCAATCTTGTGGTGATTCATCTACATGTTACAATGTGAGAAGCACCAATTTAGAAGCAGATCTGTTGCATTACCTTTTTATGCTTGGTCCTCTATGCCCACATCATGAGTTTGATCCTGTGGTTCTTATTGTTCTGATATAGAGAGGAGGAAGAAAAGAAAAAAATGAAAAGTTTAAACTAAAGAGTGGAATTTACTAAGGATAAGAGCTATTTCCCCTCTGCTTTTATTGTGCCTTCCAATGGTAAGGTCTCCTGTTGATTTTTACCTGTTTTTATGCCATACCAGTTATATGGAAAAGAAAAAATATAGTCAGTTCTACTATCATGCTTGGTTTTGTTTTTGGTGTTTTAAAAATAAAATTTTTTTTTATTATTTTTATTACATGTTTCAGGTGTTTTAAAAAATTTTTTTAAATTTAATTTTATTTTATATCACGCTTATTTTGAAAATGAGGATTTGTACCACATGATTGATAGTAGGGAACAATTTGAGCATTACATGAATTTTGTGTTTGCTTATGTGCCATTTGTTTGAGAAACGTTAGCTGAATACAGAAAACTATATCCAAGTAAAGCATCGTGTTGTAGCAAATACTGAAAGGCATACATCTCGACCAACTACTGGCTGCCTCAGTTCCCCATACTTGTTATGAGCCACATCCATCCACTTAAGTGTTATAGCTGTCCTTCAGATTTCAGATAACCCTCCTTCCATCACTTCACAAAAACACAAAAGCTACAACCCTTCTGATGCCCACTGCAAACTTCAGGGTTTTTTCAAAGTAGCGTGCTATATTTATTTTGGCATTTAGGTGTTTCTTAACTAACCTGTGTAAAATGGTCTACAGTTTTTATTAGCTTCTTATCTTTTTTTATGTGTCATTGTTTCTGAACGTTGCTTCCCAACCCCACTTCCTCATAAGTCTTGAAGTTTTATTATGCAATTTTGTATAGTGTGATGATTTTTAGAAATGCATGTCACATTATAGCAGAATTGAGTATAACAATAGAATCTCAAGATTAAGAGAATCTCAAAAGAAATTGTTTCCATCCCTTATGCCTTAGACATGGTTCAAAATTCCCTTACAAATCACTTCCCTAACATTCTGTAGACCCCCCTTCCTAATGTCAGTCTTTCCTAGTCAACTGGCAGTTCCAAGAGAGCAGGGACAGTGTTCTATTCTTTTTTGTTCCTCTAGTATTTTTTTTTAAATAAATTTATTTATTTATTTTTGGCTGCGTTGGGTCTTCGTTGCTGCACGCAGGCTTTCTCTAGTTGTGGTGAATGGGGACTACTCTTCATTGCGGTGCACTGGCTTCTCAGTGTGGTGGCTTCTCGTTGCAGAACACAGGCCCTAGGCGCGTAGGCTTCAGGAGTTGCGGCTCGCGGACTCTAGAGCGCAGGCTCAGTAGTTGTGGCGCACAGGCTTAGTTGCTCCACGACATGTGGGATCTTCCCCGACCAGGGATCGAACCCGTGTCCCCTGCATTGGCAGCGAATTCTCAACCACTGCGCCACGAGGGAAGCCCCTCTAGTCTTAATACAGTGCCTGATACATGGCAGGTACTCAATAACAATTTAAAATATGGCTCTATGTGAATATAAGTACTTGTATGTTTATTTAGAGAATTCAGATGTTTCTTTTGACTTAGCAACAGAGTGGTTCTTAAAGCTGTGCTTTAAATATTACAGATTTCTATTAAGAAAATTAAAAATAATTAGTTGATACTTGAGATGACAGTAATGTTCTTGTTATGACACTTCAATCAGCAGCCAATTTTTATATTAGGATTCATAATGAATGAGGTAGTTCAGTGGCACTAGTGTCATTGTTTCTAATTTTAAAAATTATAAAACCTGTGAATATTTTCTTAAAAATTATAAATTCATTATATATATTTAATAAAATTCAGAAAACGAAGTGTCAAGTTGTCTTATATTCAGATGAAAGATAAAACTTGGAGAAATAACTAACATAAATGATATTAGGCTTTCATAATGATAGAAGATAATTTGAAGCATTTGCCAAATCCACCTTTAGCCAACTGTGAGAGAGGTGAATCTCTTCATTTCTTTGATTATTCCTACTTAGAGACTGTCACTTCTTCAATCTATAGTTCTTTTGCTTTCTGATTTCGCTTGAATGTTTTTCTGTGCTGTTTATTATTTTCCATTTCCATATTCCTTAAATAGGGAAGTTTATGGTTAGAAGAATTGTAGTAGTTCCTTAGAAACTATGGCAGTTATTTTTACCTTACCTATTTAGTGTGTAAAAGTATTTTCTCATTTAACATTGAGTCTCTGAATTTTACAATGTTGATTATGGGGCTCAAGTTCTACTCCTGTGGTGCAACTTTTCTCAAAATTGTAGTTTTAATTTAATTTTTCACTGAGGTATTTTAATAGGGTGATCTTGATTAAGTTCCCTCTCATGAAACCTGTGAAACTAGATACTTTGTTATATGTATTACTCAAAAGATACTCTGAAATAGTATTAATAATATTACATGTAATAATATTACATTATTAATAATAAAAATATCTTACAGACCCAAAGGAAGTAGTTTGAAATTTTAAAAAATTTTGCTTGTGTAATGTCTTATTTTGATGAAATTTCAAACCTATAGAAAATTTGCAGGCGTACAAGAAACTCCCATATACCCTTTACCTAGATTCAATAATTGTGTACAGTTTGCCCCATTTCTTTGGTCATATTTTATCTACCTTTACATGCATAGTTTTTTCCTTGAGTCATTTGAGAGTAAATTGGAGACATCATGCCTCTAGATCCCTAAATACTTCAGTGTGAATTTCCTAAGAATTAAAACATTTTCTTTCATAATCAAAATCAGGAAGCTTAATGTTGGTATGGTTCTATTATCTAATCCATACTCCATATTAAAATATTGTCAATTGTCCCAATAATGTTCTTTATAGCTTCTCCCCCCCACTTTAGGATCAAATCCAAAATTATGCATTATTTTTAATTGTTTCTCCTTAGTCTCCTTTGATTTACAACAGTTCTATTGCCTTTCTCTGATTTTCTTGACCTTGACATTTTTGAAGCAAAGGATACAGTTATTTTGTAGATCTTCTTTAATTCAAGGTTATCTGATGCTACTTGTGATTAAATTTAGGTTATGCAATTTTTTTTGGGGGGGCAGGAAAAAATCACAAGCTATTCTTTCACAGTTCATCATATCAGGAGTTGCATAATATTGGTTTGTTCCAGTATTGGTATGTCTGTCTGTCTGTATGTATGTATGTATTCATTCATCCATCCATTCATTCATCCTCTTCAATGTATTTACTCCTTTCCTCAAGCCTAAAATACACAGAAAGTGCTTTCAGAATTGCTAACCCATTACACTGGATAAGTAAACTTACTAGCTAGAGTACAGTATTTACAGTTTTTTAAGGTAAAATTTAATTAAGGAAAAATGCATAAATCTTAAGGGAACAGTTGGATGAATTTGACAAATAAACACACCCATACTCACATGTACATCAAGACTTAGAAAGTTTCCATCACCCCAGAAAGCTTCCTGGTGTCCTTTTCTTGTTAGTAATGCCTCTACCCCTGACAACTGCATTCCTAATTTTTTCCCCCATTGTAGATTAGTTTAGCCTGTTTTAAAACTCTGTAGAAATGGAATCATATGGTATGTGCTCTTTTGTGTCTAGTTTCTTTTGTTGGCATAATATCTGTGGTATTCATTCACATTGTTTTGTTGTTGGTAGTTTATTCTTTTTATAGCTGAGTTGTATACCGTTGTATGAAAACATCACAATTTGTTTATCCATTCTACTGTGATGGATATTTGGGTGGTTTTCAGTTTATGGGTATCATAAATAAAGCTGCTGTGAAGATTGAAGTACAAGTTTGTGTATTTTCATTTTTCTTGAGTAAGTGCCTGTGAGTGGAACTGATGTGCATTGGGTAGATGTGTGTTTATCTTTGTAAAAAAATTTTGTCAAGTTTGTTCCATAGCAATTGTATCATTTCATACTAATTTTATTACTAATTATGAGATTTCTGGTTGCTCCACATCCTCACCAACGTCTGGTGTTATTAGCCCTTTAAGTGTTAGCCATTTTGGTGAATGTGAGTGATATCTCATTATGGCTTTAATTTGCATTTCTCTAAATCCTAATGAGGTTGAGTACTTTTTCCATATGCTTATTGACCATTCATATAGCTTTCTTTATGAAGGATTTGTTCAGCTCTGTCTGCCTACTTTTAAAAATTGGGTTTTCATTTTATTAATAAGTTGTAGGAGTTCTTTATATCTTGTGGTACAAATTGTGAGATGTTTGTATTGTATATATTTTCTCCCATTTTGTAGGTTGCTTGTTGATTTCTTAATATGTCTTATTAGACATATTAAGGTTTTGATTTTTATGAATTCATATTTATTAATGTTTCCCTATCATTGTTACTACGTTTTGTACTCTAAGAAATCTTTGCTTACCTTCAGTTCACAAAAACATTCTCTTGTGATTTCTTTTACAAGCTTTATCATTTTATATTTTACATTTAGGTTTATTTTCCATCACAGATTAGTTTTTGTGGATTGTGTGATGTGCCATAAATAGAGATTAGAATTTAATGTTTATTGTTTTTCTCTTTATGCAGATTGACATTTCTAAGTATTTTTTTAAAACAAGGGAAAATTTTACAATTGTCATACACTCTAGTTTGATATATTATGCTTTTGGGAAAGCCAAGTTCTTCAAAACTTCTTTAATATAGAAATGTGTAAATTTACAGACTATGTAAACAAATGAAGATGAGATTATTGCTTTATGATAATGGAAATAACTAGAACATTTTAATATGTTTCAAAGAATAGATATGTTACCAACTTTACTATTTGGCAGTAATAAGAAAGACTTAGTGTAAGAACTGTTTTTCATTGTACATATTCTACAAATAAATGGATGGTTTTTTAGTTTTCCACATGAAATCATCATTTTTTTATACAACTTGCGAAGTGATTTGATTGCCGTGTTATATCTCTTTTATTGGTGGTCTAAAGTCTGTCAGGCTTTCCATTCGAAACCCCTATTTTCAGGAGTTTATGAGCAGACAGTTGAAAAAAAAATTAACCAGCCAAAAACTTGGCATTCATTATCTTGGTTCAATATAAGGTACTTGCTTTAACAAAATTTTAGGTAGTCAGCTCTTTTTTTTTTAACTTGTAAATATCACAAAGAGGAATAAAGGAATTTCTTTGGTTAAATAGATAGGGAATATTTTTCCAGACAACTTATCCCAATTAGATTTTCAAAGCAAACTTTTCCCTTCTAGAAATCATTTAAGTATGTACTTTCCTGTGTTCCAGTTTCCACAAGATGTTGCCTCAAGACTTTCCTTTTCCTTTGCTATAGTTGATAGCAAATATCCTCTATCCCTTTTTTTTAATCCATTTGTGCTTTTAAAATTCTCCCTAGTATGTTTACACTAAAAATAGCTTTATATTTTGACATTCTTTTGTCCATTTTCCCTCATCTTTGCAATGCGTACTTGCACAAAACAGTATATGACTTTACCTATTAGTTGAAAAACAGTATTAACTTTGAGAGAAGTTGTGGTGTAAATAACAAGGATTCTCTTGAAATGCAAACTTTAAAAACTATTCTGAAGAGCTGTCACTTAGAGAGTAGGCTTTTAGGCAGATTTTTTTCTTCTTCTTCCGGAAAGTGTGGACGTAAGCTTGAGTACTTTCACAATCTGTTTTTAACCCAGTGTCATTCACATAGTGAACGCTTAACTGCTATTGGTCCATAAAGGTGTTTGTGGCTTTTTTATCGCTTTCATTTCACTTCTCATTTTTTAAAAACACCATTTCCCGAAAACTCAGTGCAGAAATACAACCTACTGCAGAAAGCGAGATGATCTTCTTTTGCTGTATTATGAAGATAATTTGCTTCAGACAGGAGGTTTTTGGGTGCTTGCTGAAATTTCGGAGATCTGGGAATATGGGGTAATAACATGACACCAGCTCTTAAGCAGCAACATCTGCTGTGGTTCAAAGCCGCACAAAGAAAGCTGCTTAAGCAGTTGAATGTTTTGGACTGCACGGACAAGTGTGGTTCAACTGCAAAGACTGCAGAGCAGTGGAAATTTAAAGTTTCGAGAAGTTGTTAAAAAATGGAGTCATGGAAGATGAGCATCTTTAGGAGACAAACATCACCGTGTCCTCCGAGCTATCGAAGATCTTTGTCAGAACCTGATTATGCACATTCAGAGATAGGAACAAGCGTAAAGAGTTATCCATGGTGTGGTCCAATGAAAAGCAAGAGGAAGAAAAATGAACAGGCTGTTTCCAATCTAGGAGAGCCACTGGGTGCTTATCGGTGGCAAACACATCCCAGCTTTAGGTGGAAAGGGGGCAAAAGGGAGCAATTGCAAAATAATAAAGGAGGCTTGGATGAACCACAACAAGAGGTCCTGCCAAAGATGGTTGGGGATAATGTTTCTTCCTCTGCTAATGAGGTCCTTGGAACATCAATGGAGAAGCAGAACCTGGTCAACACTCCGTCACTTCGGGTTCCATTCAGCAGATCTCTTTCAGAGCCAGAGCACCGCTGCAGTATCAGATTTGTTAGACGGTGGCCGACTTCAGTGGGGTCAATGGAGTCTGAGCAGCAGGGATATTTCATCCGTGGCATTTTCTCTACTCTTTCCAGTGGCTTCTCCAGGATGCTGAGTCTAAAAGGAGAATCAACCAATGAGCCAGTAAGAGAAGGTATATTGT
This sequence comes from Phocoena sinus, assembly GCF_008692025.1. Taxonomy (NCBI): domain Eukaryota; kingdom Metazoa; phylum Chordata; class Mammalia; order Artiodactyla; family Phocoenidae; genus Phocoena; species Phocoena sinus. The sequence goes on from NC_045763.1 coordinate 134,654,935, forward strand.
GATGAATAAGGGGAAAGAGGGAGGGCTCAGATTTAATGACTGTTGGAATTTTAATATTTGTGTTTTATAATAAACCATTCTGTTTGCTCATTTTAAACTAATTTACTTAATTAGTACAGTTTTTAGAAAGTAATAAACACTGTTTTAGAGACTCAATGAATGATAGTAATTAATAGTAAAAAATGGATTTAGAAGAAATTTTTTATTACATTATACTCTTGAACTCTATTTTGGGGCCTGTGTAAAACTATTTGTTTTGTTTTGTCTTTTACCCTTTTTCATCCCGTTGATCTACTTTTGTACATTAAATGCAATTTAGAGGGAGAAATTATCAAATCATCTTCTCCTGACAAAGTTGAGAATTAAAAGGTAGAATTTCTACTATTATCTCTTCATAAAAATTGACAAATGTTATTAGAGAGAACTATTTAGAGCTGAAGTGTATTGATAGCTTTTAATAAGTGGGGCTTTTGATTTGCTCACGTCATAGTAATACACAATTTGAATGTGGAAGCAGAAGATGCAAATCTTGAATATTTCTTTGGATAACAAAATAGAAATTCGTGTTTGATGCGTTTCAGATAACAGAGTCTTCAACATTTAAAAAAACTCATTTAGGACTTGTTTAAATTTTAAAAAGTTTTATATTGAGATAGCATTTTAAACTACAAAAAGAACTTAAATTTTTATCTGATTGCCTTGGAAATGATTGACCTTATCTGATGAAGTATTCCAATTATGAGTTAAGACCTATGTTTGTTTTTTGTTTTTGAAAACCTTAACACTGAAACTTTTGAAACTTTTGAAAACCTTAACACTGAAACTTTACCTTATCTTTGTTATGAGATTGACCACATCAGCAGAAGTTTAAACTCTTTCTAAAACTGTGGGAATTGTTGAATAATTTTATTATTATAGTACAATTTAATTTCTTTAAAAATAATATAAGTGAAAAATTGAGTAATTTTTCAAATATATTTGTGCCAGAAATTCAGTATTTCTCCTAAACCTTGTCCTCCCTTAGATTTCCCTTTGCCCGATGAGTTTTAATTATACTATTAAGTAAATATGTTTTCTTCTTACCCTTGGCTTATAGATAATTACCAAAAGAATAAAGTCTTTCTTGATGTGCCTCTATTAACATTCTGCTAAAATTTTTGAAAGGCTAGGTTGTTGCATTTCCTTGGATACTAGTATGTCTATTTCCTTTCCAGGTGATCATAGGATGATCTAAGTAAAGGAGCATCAAAGGAAATAAAGAGTTTAAAAGAAATTCTTAGAATCAGTGCCTCTCAGTGGTTAACATGTATACATTTGACTAAAGAAGTCTATAGGTTTTTGAGGTTTTTTTGGTATTTGTATTTACAAACATTTTTGGACTTCTGTAGTTAACTTTCAGTTTTTAGCAACTATGCCAACCTATTGGTAGCCCATTTATGTGTGAGGTACTCTGAGAATGTGTCCCTGCTTCTTACACATTTATGGTCTACTTAAAGTGATATAAATATTCTATATTTATTACTTCATAATATCTTATACATTCTAATCATATAATAATTATGCAAATGGAGGCTTAAACAGAGTTTAAGGTGCTATTGTAAGGGATTTCAGGTCCAGGAAGTAAAGAACAGTACATAGTGTTCCTACCAGTCAGATCAGCAGTTTTTATTTAGCAGTAACTATGATATCTCCTAAGTGCTTCACTAGTGGAGAGTCAAGCTCTTAAGGCAGAAATATACTGTTTAATACAAAGACTGGAGCTAGTTCTTGTGTAGAGATTTCCTTTTCTCTTTGGGCGGTAGCTTCTACCCAGCCTAGAGTCTATGTAAGTGGCTTTCTAACTTTCTGCAGTTGTGAACCTTTCTTCATTTCTCATTCCCCACAGGGGAAAGAATACATTGATCCAGGAGACCTGAATTCTACTTCCATCTATGCCAATTCTCATTTTTGAAATTTAATCTCTGAATTTCTGTTTACACTTTTATGAGATAGTAATTTCTTTCTTACAAAGTGATAAATGAAATTTGGAAACACTATGTAAATTATAGTTTATGTAGCATTTATTCACAAATGCTGTGTGAGTAGAATGTGTTCTTATCAGAGTTGCTATTATAGTATTATGGCAAGGTGTGAAATTATTAAAATATAGATGTCTTTAAGAAAATCAATATATTTTAAAATTTGAAACCCACTAGTGTTTGTTACTTTTCTTGTTTGATAGGAATTGCAGCATATGAGGGGCATTAAATAATATAGTATGTATTTAAAACATTTAAAATAGTGTTTGGCACATAGCGGTTGTTCAGTATATATATATTATTTTTTTAATGTGTTTTCATTCAAAATGTTTTATTCTATTTTTTTGAAGTATAGTTGATTTACATTGTTCAGTATATATTTGATATTGTTTCTATTAAGAAAGTGAACTGATAGGGATATAGTTTTAAAAAAATAGGAAAGAGAAAACCTGATCATTGAATTTGTTATAATTACCAAATGTAAATAAATTGTAATGTGCTAGTCTTAAATTCTGTGAATCTGAATCTGTTCTGAGCATGTGTATGTCTGAGCATATATAAGTAACAATTCCTTGTGTCATAGCTGAATACAGTTAATCTCATGCTTAAAGCAATGAAATATACCATACTCAGGATTACTAACCAATTGAAGAGGTAAAAGCTCAGAGGTTTCACTACTGTACTATGTTTAACCCTCCAGCTATACAATATGTATTCTGTCACCTGCTACAATATAAAAAATAAAACTTGTGCTTCTTATAGCTAAAAGTAATTCCAACTGCTTTGGGCCCATGTCTAATGGTGTCTCCATGCTTGCAATAGTGGAAATAAATTGAAACACCCAATAAAAGAGGATTAACTAAACAGATTATGACATATAAAATCAACAAAATACCATATAGTCTACATAACTGTCACTTATTAGCTGTGTGAAACTCAGAAGAAACTATAAAATATAAATATACATGGGATGTAAACTATATATATCCCATGTGTATAACACTTAAAAGGAGAAATTACTGGGAAGCAATTTTATTCCTAAATTATTTTTCTTCCTCTGTCAGTAGGTATAGATAGGACTGAAAGCTTAAATAAAAAAAGTAGGAAAAGAAATTAAATATACCTTGTGTAGTTTTCCTTTCTGGTTACAGTTAATATGTTGTCTTTATCTATAATGTCATAGTAATAACAATATCCTCTCTCCCCGTGTTACATTTTTAAAGACCTCCTAACTTAGGAATTAGAAAGCTGTACTTTTTTTCTTCAAGATAATTTTCTTTTTTTAGTCTCATTCAAATTTAATCAACTTATTAATAAAAAATCTAATTCAAAAAGGCCTTATACATTAAATCAACAGACACTGCTCTTGGTACTGGGAACACAGCACATTATTTAATTAAGTAACTGGTGACTTCCTCACTTATTCTAGGGAGTCAGTACCTAAATTAGAAAAAAAATAGAGTACTCAGTTCATAAGATGTACATATAATACCTCAGATCTTGTTTATTTGCTTTATATCGTAATGAATTAAAAGAGACCTCTTTGCAAAATGCAGAGAAATATGTTCCTTTCCTGCCATTTCTCCTAAGAATCATTGCATTTCAGTATGCATAACCCCTACCCAGCTAGCAGTTTGTCACTCATCTGTTGCTTTTAAGCTGTCTTGCAGTTGTCAGTCCAACGTTTTGTCACTTATGATATTTATGATGTCTATTGTTAAGCAACTTTGAAGTTAATAAATATATTTTTAAAAACTTAGGCAATGAACTTTAATAATTTATGCTATTTACATGTAACTTTATTGTATTTAAAATTATCCAACATATCAGTATAATTCTTCTGTTTTTAAATAAATGTATTCTGGGTGTATTAGTCTGCTAGAGCTTCTATAACAAAATACCACAGATTAGATGGCTTAAAAAAACAAATGTATTTTCTCACAGTTTTGGAGGCTAGGAGTCTAAGATCAAGGTGTGGTTGGGCTGCTTTCTCCTGAGGCTTCCTCAGCTTGTAGACTGGGCTATCTTTTTGTATTATCACTTGGCCTTTACTCTGTGCACAGGCAACTCTATTGTCTCTCTCTCTTCTTAAAGGGACACCAGTCCTATTAGATTAGGGCCCCACCCTTATGACCTCATTTAACCTTAATGACTTCCTTAAAGGCCCACAGTCACACTGGGGCCTAGGGCTTCAACATACAAACTTTAGGGTCACACAGTTCAGTCCATAACATCAGGGAACAAAGGTCTCATCAATTATGAGGTCATTAATGCAATATACTAGCATAAATTTTAAAATGTTATATGACATAGTCATATATATACTCAAACTTAAAATAATTTGTTATGAAGTTAAGTAGCTTTAGAGAAAAATAGGCTATGTCACTTTAAATTTGTCTTGTTTTTCTCATTGTATATGTATATTTTTTAAATGGTTGTAAACAGTGTAAGTTGTATTCCTTTTTTTCATTTAAGACTATTTCATATACATTCCCGTCTGTTGACCAATAATAAAAATGTTGAGGATGTGGGATACTCTGCTAATCTATTACATTGAAATGTTGAAGTAGGCTCTGTTGGACACTTCAATTGTTTATAGTTTTTTTCCATTACAGTTTCTCCTTATGGATACGTGCCCCACCCCCCTTTCCCCAATTTGGCTTATTTCTTTGGGGGTATACTAGGAATGACTATACTGCAGAATATGACTATCTCGTAGCTCATTATATATTATAAGATTTTCCACTAGAAAGATATAACACATTAATAATGCCCATAACAATTTATGAGTACAGTTTCCCCCCATGACTTTACCAAATCTGGGCTTAAGCATTGCTTTATTATAGTTCTGTGATTTGTGTTTTACTCATAGCATAGGGTGAGGAAAAAGAAAAGATCTTTAGAGTTGGATGAGTAGGTTTAGGTTTTTACCCATGTGGTTGTCTAGTTTTATATGACTGAGAAAGTTTCACATAACCTTTCTGAGCCTCCATTTTCTCATCAGTAAAGTGTGGAATGGTGATAACATCTTGTAGGGTTATTATAAATAGTAACTGAAACAAGATATCTAGCTCTTATTAGGTACTTAGTTAATAACATTTTTATGATTATTAGTTTAATAGGTATATAATATTACTATTGTATTTTTATTTTATTAGTGAAGTGGTATACTTTTCTGTAAAATAGTTTATATTTGTAATATAATATTTGAGTATTTTTCACATAGACCCTCTTGTTTCTTTTGACTATCAAGTGGAATCTGAGTATATGTAGCAATATTTCATTTATTTTCAGTTACTCTACATTGTAGGTTTTAAAATCATTTACATTTATCCCAGATATTTTTGTTTTCAAACAAAATTTGTGCAGCTTAAAAGACTTATTCAAACCTTAAAGCATGTTTGTGATCCTTCTTCATCTCTTGACTATTTAGAAAATTTATCTTAACAGTTAGTACAAATATATCCTTATAGTTAATTATTTTAAAAATTTGTTTTGCTAATGCTTAATTATATTCTATCTGGGATTGATTTAGTTGTGTGAAGTGAGGTATAGAGCTAATAAGCAAATTATTTGTAACTTAAAACCTTTGTAACAAATTATTTCTTTCTACATGATCTCAGTATGTGTTTAAAATATTCTTTTTTTATTAAAAGTTTAAAAAACTGAAGTATAGTTTTTTGGTGTTTTTTTTGCTGCGTTGGGTCTTTGTTGATGTGTGCAGGCTTTCTCTAGTTGCAGTGAGCGGGGACTACTCTTCATTGCGGTGCACGGGCTTCTCATTGCGGTGGCTTCTCTTGTTGTGGAGCACAGGCTCTAGGCACACAGGCTTCAGTAGTTGCAGCATGCAGGCTCAGTAGTTGTGGCACGCGGGCCCTAGAGCGTGTGGGCTTCAGTAGTTGTGGCTTGCAGGCTCTAGAGTGCAGGCTCAGTAGTTGTGGTGCACAGGCTTAGTTGCTCCGCAGCATGTGGGATCTTCCCGGACCAGGGATCAAACCCATGTCCCCTGCATTGGCAGGTGGATTCTTAATCAGTGCGCCACCAGGAAAGTCCCTAAATTGAAGTATAGTTGATTTACAATGTTAGTTTCTGGTATAAAACAAAGTGATTCATTTATATATATATATATATATAAAGTTTTATATATATATATGTATATATGCTATATATATAAGCTTTTTCATGTTCTTTTCTATCATGGTTTATTACAGGATATTGAATATAGTTCCCTGTGCTATACAGTAGGTCCTTGTTGTCTATCTATTTTAAATATATTAATTTGTATCTGCTAACCCCAAACTCCTAGTTTATCCCTCCTCCACCCCCTTTCCTCTTTGGTAACCATAAGTTTGTTTTCTATGTCTGTGAGTCTGTTTCTGTGTAAATTATTTCATTTGTATCTTATCTAAGATTCCACATATAAGTGATATCCTCTGGTATTTGTCTTTCTCTTTCTGACTTATGTCACTTAGTTTGATAATCTCTAGGTCTATGCTTGTTGCTGCAAATGGCATTGTTTCGTTCTTTTTTAAGGATGAGTACTGTTCCATTGTATATATATACCACATCTTCTTTATCCATTTATCTGTCGATGGACATTTAGGTTGCTTCCATGTCTTGGCTATTGTAAATAGTGCTCCTGTGAACATTGGGGTGCATGTATCTTTTTGAAATAGAGTTTTCATCTTTTCTGGACATATGCCCAGGAGTGGGATTGCAGGGTCATATGGTAACTCTATTTTTAGTTTTTTAAGGAAACTCAATACTGTTTTCCATAGTGACTGGACCAATTTACATTCCCACCAACAATGTAGCAGGGTTCCCTTTTCTCCACACCCTCTCCAGCATTTGTTATTTGTAGACTTTTTAATGATGGCCATTCTGAGCAGTGTGAGGTGATACCTCATTGTAGTTTTGATTTGCATTTCTCTAATAATTAGTGATGTTGAGCATCTTTTCATTTGCCTATTGACCATCTGTGTATCTTCTTTGGAGAAATGTCTACTTAGGTCTTTTACCCATTTTTTGATTGGGTTGCTTGGTTTTTTGTTATTGAGTTGTATGAGCTGTTTGTATAGTTTGGAAATTAAGTCCTTGTTGGTTGCATTGTTTGCAAATATTTTCTCCCAGTCCATAGGTTGTCTTTTCATTTTGTTTATGATTTCCTTTGCTGTGCAAAAGCTTATAAGTTTGATTAGATCCCATTTGTTTATTTTTGCTTTTATTTCTGTTGCCTTGGGAGACTGACCTAGGAAAACACTGTTATGATTTATGTCAGAAAATGTTTTGCCTATGTTCTCTAGTAGGAGTTTTATGGTGTCATGTCTTATATTTAAGTCTTTAAGCCATTTTGAGTTTATTTTTGTGTATGGTGTGAGGGAGTGTTTTAACTTCATTGATTTACATTTACATTTACATTATACCACTTGCTGAACAGACTTTCTTTCCTCCGTTGTATATCCTTGCCTCTTTTGTCAAAGATTAATTGCCCATAGGTGTCTGGGTTTATTTCTAGGCTCTCTATTCTGTTCCTTTAATTCATATGTCTGTTTTTGTGCCAATACCACGCTGTTTTGATTACTGTAGTATTGTCTGAAATCTGGGAGGGTTGTGCCTCCAGTTTTGTTCATTTTTCTCAGGATTGCTTTGGTAATTCTGGGTCTTTTATTCTCCCATATAAATTTTAGGATTTTTTTTGTTCTAGTTCTGTGAAAAATGTCATGGGTAATTTGATAGGGATCACATTAAGTCTGTAGATTGCTTTGGGTTGTATGGCCATTTTAACAATATTAATTTTAAGAAAATTAATTCTTCAAATCCAAGAGCATGGGACATCTTTCCATTTCTCTGAATCATCTTCAGTTTCCTTTAGCAGTGTTTTGTAGTTCTCAGCATGTAAGTCTTTCACTGCTTGGTAAGGTTTATTCCTAAATATTTTATTTTTTTGATGTGGCTTTAAAAGGGATTCTTTTTTTACTTTCCCTTTCTGATGTTTCATTGTTAGTGTAAAGAAATGCAGCAGATTTCTATGTGTTAATCTTGTATCCTGCTACCTTGTCGAATTCATTTATCAGTTGTAGTAGTTTTTGTGTGGAGACTTTAGGGTTTTCTATATATAGTATCACGTCATCTGCATATAATGACAATTTTACCTCTTTCCTTCCAGTTTGGATGCCTTGTATTTCTTTTTTCTTATCTGATTGCTGTGGCTAGGACTTCCAGTACTGTGTTGAATAGAAGTGGTGAGAGTAGGCATCCTTGTCTTATTCCAGATTTTGCCAGGAAGGCTTTCAGCTTTTCACTGTTGAGTATTATATTGGCTGTGGGTTTGTCATAAATAGCTTTTAGTATGTTGTGATATGTTCCTTCTATACTTACTTTTGTAAGAGTTTTTAATCATGAATCGATGTTGAATTTTATCAGATTCTTTTTCTGTATCTATTGAGATGATCGGGGGGTTTTTGTCTTTTCTTTTGTTGATGTGGTATATATCACACTGATTGATTTGTGTATGTTGAAACATCCTTGTGACCCTGGGATGAATCCAACTTGATCGTGGTATATGGTCTTTTTTATGTGTTAATTGGATTTGGTTTGCTAATATTTCGTTGAGAATTTTTGCATCTATATTCATCAAAGTTATTGGCTTGTAATTTTCTTTTTTTGGTAGTGTTTATGTTTAAAATATTCTGAATGTCTCTATGTCTGTTTTTAAATGTTCCCTGGAATTTCTCTTATTTCACAGATTTTTCTATTTCTAGAAGCAATAAGGTGTTTTTTTTTCCTGCAAAATGAAATAGCCTTTTCTCCAATTATAAAAGTAAAAAAAAATTTTCTGTTTAAATGTATGCATAACCTATCTGATTCTCTATTTTCTTTACGATAAAATAGAGCTAGTATTACAAATGTCATGAAGTTATTATAAGGATTAAATCAGATAGTATGTGTCAAGCACGTTACCTAACTTATAGTAAGAGCTCAATTAATGGTTTAAAATAATAATAATGCTGTATGTTCATGAAGATACACCTTGGAATCTTTTTTCAGTAGACTTAATAAATAAAAATGTTCCAATCTTAGTTATATATTTATAATTCAGTTTTGTCTAAGTGTTATTTTCTAAATGTGTTCTTAAATTCTGGGAATACTTTACTTTAGCTTCCTGTTTGCTAACTGTTTAATTAATAGAAGAACTATTGCAATTTTTTACAGTATTTAGTCTTCCCAATCAAGAGCACCACGTGCATGTGTGTGTGTGTGTATACACTTCCATTTGTTCTTGACATCTTTAATTTTTTCCATTGGAATTTTGCATATTATTTTTAATAAGAGAAAAAAAATTAACCTTCAAATATTATTATACTTATGATTCGTTTTTATTGCATATATTGCATATTGCATATATATTGCATATATTGCATATTGTATATTGCATATATTACAGTTAATTTTAAAGATGGTAAGGAGGTACATTGATCTTTATGGTGAGCTCTAGTGTATTACTGATTAATTATCTGATATTTAAAATCACCTTATTTTTGAAGCAGAATATTTTAGTGAAAAGATTGGTCTTTGGAGACATAAAGACCTGTTTTCAAACTCTTTTTATGTCATCTATTTGCTAAGTAATTCTTGGTGAGTTTGTTTGACTTTTTTGAGCCTTACCTTCCTCATATTTAAAATAAGGACAATATCTATATTGAAAGATTATTAAAAAGCAACGTAATGCAGTTGTCAAGAATCTGAGGTTTTCTTTACAGATATTTGGGATGTAAACCTGGCTTTAAAGAGAATAATTAACACCAACTTTAGGATATAACTTTGCTGGGGAGAACTAAGCAGACGTGAAGGGAAGGAATGCATAGGTTGATGTAAGTCACTGGTATTGTTTTCATTAGGGGTTGAATTATGGTTTTACCAATATATGTTGTGGTACAAATAAGGAGATAAATGGATGAGTTGATTAATTTACATGCATGATTCCTTAATAACAATAGGTCATGAATGAAGAATGATAATTAAAGTGATTAAAGATATTCTTAAATTCTGCCTCTACCACTCGTTAGTAATGTGACCTTAGGCAAATTACTTTATCTCCCTAAGCCTCAGTTTCCTTATTTGTAAGATAAAGTAATATCTACTTTGTATGTTGTTGTGAGGGTCAAATGAAAGGGGATGTGTGAAGTTCATAGCATGTGCTCATCAGATAGTAAGAGCTCAATAAGTTAATACTCAGTGGTTTGTTGGAGGCAGCAAGCAGAAGCCAGTTTTGTGCATCTGTTCCCAATTCCCATAGTGACATGGCAATGATAGCTTTAAATTAGACATGGTGGGACTATTTATACTCCAGAACTGTTACAGATCAGAGAGGGGTGGTGGTTGGGGTGATGGTGGTGTTTCAGGAGCCGCAGTGTTAAATGTTTAACAACAACCACTGTTAACTCCTGTTATTTAAATATTTAGAGTTAATAACTAGCATTATTGAAGATAATATGATTTTGACTCTAGAAATAAATATGCTTTTTCTCACATGAAGAACTTTTAAATTTGATATTCTATAGTATCAATTAAAGTTGAATACTGAGTTGTTATTAAATGCCTTATTGTCATCTACTGAGATCTATTTTTTTTATCATTCTTTTTCTATTATTTTACTAACATTGAAAGTCTAGGATAAGCTATGTATGGTGGATAATTGGTTTGAGGTATTTTTTGCTGAGGTAAGTTAGCCCTTTTTTTTTTTTTGTAACTCATCTGTAACTATGTTTCTCTTTGAGATTGCACAGTAATTTTTTAAATCTTATTTTGAGTGATTTTGTGGTCAAAACTATGTATTAGTTTTTAGCCCCTTGAATAAAGTATAATCCTTTTCTGAATATTAAAATGATATATAATACTTTGGAAATTATCTCTAGTGAATTCATTCATGGTGCCTTAATTATTCAGTGATATTTTTAAAAAGGTGATTTAATATTTTGCATTCCCTGTTATTGATAATTGTTTTTCTACCTCTTGTTTCACTTTGGTGCTTTCTGTTTTTAAATTACGTTCACGTGAATTTTCAGTATATTAATATGTGCTAAGTAAAATAACCTCCAACATTAATAAAATTTGTATTTATTTTTGCCTCATATTTAAGTAAATCCAATTAATATAAATGCAGCTAATTATTAGGTATAATCAATAAAAAGAACTTGCTTGAGTATTTTAGTTTATTTCCCTCAATGAATTTGTATCAAATGCTTCAATGAGTCTATTCTTTTTTAAAAATTTTATTTATTTATTTTTATTGATTTACAACGTTGTGTTAATTACTGCTATACAGCAAAGTGATTCAGTTATACATATACATACATTCTTTCTTATTTTCAACGAATCTATTCTTGAAAGTAGAATTTTCTTGTCCTTTTTGTCTCATGCTTAAATGATCAGATTTCACTCTTTCCATGTGGTTATGTAATTTCTGAGCAATCTGAATAATAAAATGAAAAAAATATGTGCTTTAAATGCAACGACTTTCCTTAACAAATAACTGGTTTGATTTTCTTATCTAAAACAAAATAGTTTAACTTAAATTCATCAAGTCAGTAAGTAAATCGATAAATTTATAGAGAGCCAGCATCCTAAGGAATAAAATCGCCTAGCTATTTATTTATTTATCTAAAATATCCTAGTGTGTTTTCAAAAAAAAAAAAATTATTCAGCTGTTATCCCACCTTCTCCTGGCCGCCAGTATGTTTTTTCATGCTCATTTTGTAGAAATTTAAGTTAGAGAGCCATTGATTATCAAACCCTTAGATAATCAGAAGATATTCTTTACTGAGATATTAGGTCCAAATGGTAGTTAATGGTGACATCAACCATATAGCAGTTTTTCTAGTCTATGCCCAATAATCTTGCGTGCTGAGCTACCTCTAACCTTGAATAGAATTTATCACTTCATAGGTATGTAATCTGGACTTGTCTTTCAGTGTTAGAATTTGTTGATAATCTCAGTTTCCAAAATCAGAGATTCTAATTTTTGACATAAGCTGAAAGCTAGTAGAATTCTCAATAACCATTCTAAAACTTGCTTAGTCATCCAGGTAATAATATATTTTTTTATATAGTTGCAGCGGGGTCATTTTTTGCTCCTTAAGCCTATAAAGATTAGTAATTCCTTAGTTTTCAGTTGCTCATAGTTTTCCAGTAAAGTCTTAACAAGCAAAGTAAAGCAAAAAGAAAAAAAATCAGAAAGAATTTGGTTTTAAATATTGTGATTAATAGTTTATTTCACTGGTTGGAACTTTATGTTGTGACTTGCACCAAACACTAGGATCTCTGGCATTTACCTTGGAGCAAAATTAACCTGTGACTTTTTATATTGGGCTCTGATACCTTAATGTAACTGGATCCAGATCTTCCATTCTTTATTGACTTCCTTCATTTTTTCTTCATCACCAGCCGCTGAGGATGATACAGAAAGGAATATAGCCCATTATCCATACTCCACACTACTTTACAACATAGTGAAGGGGCAGATATGTAAACAGATAAATAATAGTCCCTGAGAAGATGTCATTTGAAATAGATGTGGATTAATAAAAGTCTCCCAAGTTAAGTAAAGGTGTTAGGGGTATTCTAGACAGAGGGAGCAGTGTGAAGGCCAGGAGTACATCTAGGGAATGGTGAGAAGTTCACAAGGTAAAAAGTGTAGAGTATGTGAAGATGAGTAGATGTGACTGGAAAGGACAGTGGAGGGTCAGTGTTTGAAGCATTCTATGCTGAGTACCAAGCTAAAGTCTGAACAGATATTTTAAAGTAGGAGATAAGCAGGAAGATAATTTTATGTTAGCATGGAGGGTGGACTAATGATGGAGAGAGACAATTAAATTGTGCCAGAATGAGACATGATAAAAGCCTAAATTAAAGTGTTGATAATGACTGAGGGTAGAGACTTAAAAAGACTTTTTTGAAGTAGATTGACAGAATTTGAAGAATAATGCAAAAGACAAATAGGAATCAATAGTAACAAATTTTGTAGATTTAGAAAATGGTGACCCCTTTAACTAAATTTGAGAATAAAGCAGAACAAGTTCGTAGGGGAAGTCAGTGAACATGTGTTCAGTATTTTCTATATGCTTGGTTTTTCAACCTCTGGGTACTTTATATGCATTTATCTGGTTTAACCCTCTGAATAATCCTGTGAGGTAATTATTCTCATTTTAAAAGTAAGGAAGTAGAGGCCCAGAAAGGTTTAGTTACTTCCCTTAGACTATGCAGCTAAGTGGTGTCTCAGCTAAGTCCAGGTCTCTGACTTCAAGCTCCTGTTCTTACCCTCCATTTTGTGATGTGGTGTTTGAGAGTTTTTCAAAAACCTGGGAATAGCTGTCCAATGAGCATTGAGGAATAAAGGGGCAGGAGTTCAAAAGTAGAGACCAGGTCCCATATGAAGATATACAAGGATGTTGAAGTCACAGGAGAGTATGAAATCACTCAGTAGAGGATGTAGTGTGAGGGTAATGAGTGTGTCAAGACTAGCACCCTGACCTTGGCACATCCGGCTATCTTACTCCAGGCTAACCAGAGTCTATTAGCAGAGCCACTCAATTTTTACAGTTATAGACTTGGAGTTAACCTATCATGGTGGCAAGTTTAACATTCTTACTTTTATACCCACACAACTTATTTATTTAACAGCTTATTGAGATATAGTTCACATACCATACAAATTACTCATTTAAAGTTACAACTCAATTGGGTTTTTTTGAATTGTGGTAACATATACATACCATAAAGTTTACCATTTTAAACATTTTATTTTTTAACAGTTTTAAGTGTGGGGTTCAGTAGAATTAAGTACATTCACATTGTTGTGCAGCCATCACCACCATTCTTCTCACAGTATTTCATCTTTCTAAACTGAAACTCTGTATCCATTAAACAAATACCTCCCTATTCTTCTCTCTCCCCAGCCCCTGGTAACACCATTCTCCTTTCTGTCTTGATGAATTTGACTACTCTAGGTATTTCATGTAAGTGGAATCACACAATATTTGCCCTTTGGTACAATTTAGTTGTTTTTAGTATATTCATGGTGTTTTGCAGTCACACGGCTGCAAAAATAAACCCTGTACCTATTAGCAATCACTTCCCAATGCACCCCCTTCTCCCCCTGCCATAGGTAACCACTAATGTGCTTTGTGACTATAAATTTGCCTTTAGATTTCATATAAATGGAATCATTCAATATATAGCCTTTTGTGTATAGCCTCTTTTACTTAGCATAACGTTTTCAAGGTTGGTCCATATTGTAGCATCTATCAGCGCTTCTTTTAATGGCCAAGTAATATTCTCTTATATGGATATATCACATTTTATTTATGTATTCACCAGTTGATGGACATTGAATTGTTTTTACTTTTTGGATATTATGAATTATGCTGCTTTGAACATTCATGAACAAGTTTCTACGTGGACATGTTTTCATTTCTCTTGGGTATTTACCCTTCTATTTTTGAAGGACACATCCTGCATCCAAGATAATGAATTAGTGTTTTGAGACTTTAAGTTACATTTAGTTTCCCATCTTTTATCTAAACATGTAACAATTTTGCCATTTTATTTGTGTGTTATATCTGTATATTTACTCAATAAATATTTGTATAAGGTATTTATAAGATTCTAGTCTTAATTGAATACTTTCAGTAATTGGCAATTTCCTACATGGCATATCCTACAATTACTTTCAGTAAATGGCAATTTCCTACATGTGTAATGAAAACATAAACGTAAGTATGTTTTTAGTTTAGTGTGATCTAGAGTTTTCTTTTGGTAGCTTGACTGTAATGAACATGGTGCTTTGTCTTCATTGCCAGGATGATTGTCATGTTTTTATCTGCCTGAGGCAGTTTTCATTTAATTTCTCACGCTCAAGGTCGGTATATCTTTTTGAGGAAGCAAAGAGAAGAGTAAAATGAGTAATGACTCTGAATCTATGATTATGAAACCTCATCCATATGAGTATACAGGTTCGTAGTTACTGAGCTTTAGTCAGTAAACCACAGGCATTTTTCCTGTCATTTCTTGTGAATTTTCTCATTGAGATATCCTTAGTTTCTTTTTCTCTTAGTTTATTTCTGGATTCGATGATGATTATTCATTTGCCTTTACAAAACAGAAATCCTGTGTTGTATCCATGTTTTTACACTTTGTCACCAAAATGTCAAAGTAATTTGAAGCTTAAGGGATACCAATTCAATTATAATTTAGCACAGTATAAAACCATAACCGTGGTGAAAATAAAGGATATTTTGAATGCTATGTGTGTGGTTTGTTGTTCTGGAGAAAAGTGGTATCTGGTGGTAAGAACATAAGAGTTGTCAGCATTTGTGGGTTTATTCTCAGATCCAAGTTTTTTTTTTTTTTGAAGAGAGACAGAGACTATGCTTGGTATATGTTTAGTACAGTGCTTTATATACTGTAAATGCATTGTAACTAGTGAAGATTTTATACTGTTAGCAGAATAATATACGACAAATTACTGATAGTATAGGTAAAATAGTGATAACTGTCATGGGTACTTTGTGATTCCATTCTTTAAGCTGTCTTCAAGAAAAACATGATTAATATTCCTAAGTACTAGTGATGGTATTTTAAGCAACTTATAATGAACATTTTTTTTCAAAGTATTTAGACGTTACCCAAGGGACTGCTCAAAATTCTACCTAGTAGAACTCATCCATTTCACAGAATTACTTTCCAGAATCTCAGAGTAAGAAACATGCTTTAAGATTGTGTGATGATTCTAATATGTGGAGACGAGGCACTGACATTCTAGTATTTAAGTTTTATTTACCTCCATCCTCTTGACAGCCTCCTAAACCAAGGGTTTTAAAAAATAAGCCTTCTTGTATTACTACTGGTCCTTGAGCTGGATGGAGGTGTTGTGCCCTTAAAATAAGATACTAAAGATCTCTTTCATTGAAAGATCTCTTTCATTGTTCTAATTTAACAACATTGTTTTAAAATTAAAGTGCAAGACATCAAGCACAAGGAAAAATTCTGAAGAAAGAATAGTTTACAATTTATAAATAAAATTTTAAAATAGAATGAATTTATGAATACACCTGAATATCTAGGTGTGGATAATCATGCTTCCTTCTGGAGTGCTATGTATTTAGAACTTACATATCCTAAAGGAGTATTATTGATATAAATCTTGTCTGTCTTTGGTATAAAATGCAGAGTGCTGAGTAACTGTATTAAAGAACAAAGTGCTCTCTATATACAGACATCAAAAGATCTCCGAGCTGTATTGCAGCAGAAGTACTGTATATTTTGGGGGTTCTTCATAGTTTTCAAACCCTATCACATGTGTTATTTGATAAGTACATTGTGGAGAAAGTAGTAAGTTCACTTTATTATGGTGAAAAACACTTTATATATGGAGATAAATATTGTATTTCCAGAAGGAAGCTCTTTCCTCTTAAAAATGTGGCTGTGGGTTTGGAATTGAGAAATGGGAGATCCTGAGAGTTAGACCTGAATCCTCCACCAATCTGATATCTCTATCCTTCTATCTTTACATTAATTTAACTAGAATAAGTCTAGCGTTGATCATGAGTGAGATTCAGTAACCTTTACTAATACCTTTTCTTCCTCTGCCAGAGAAGGATGACCAAGGTTGTACTGGGCAATGAGCCAAGGGTGGCAAGCAGCCTCCTAACTTCTCATTGCAGTATCTTGAACAACTTTATCTGGTTAACTGATAACATGCAGATAATAGTACAGATGAATTACACCCTCCACCCCTGTCACATACATACATATGTAGAGAGGTACATGCAGAGGCTACAGTTGGACTGCTTAGTCTGGAAACTTCTTTCCATATGAAGCTTTTATATTCTCTTGCTATGGTGTTTACTTTTAGCTGTCTCCTCAGTTCACCTGGTCACTCACTCATGTAGTGAGTACCATTATTTTTTTCTTTCTTCCCGATGCTCTAAAATTCCTTCTTTTATAATTTCCTTTCTGTTTGAAGAACCCTCTTTTGCTATTCTTTAAGGGTAGGTCTGCTAGTGATTTTCAGTTTTCTTTCGTCTGAGAATGTCTTTATTTCCCTTTCATTTCTGAAGGATACTTTCACCAGGTATAGAATTTGCAGTTGACAGTTCTTTTCTTTCAACACTTGAAACATTTTGTCCCACTTCCTTCTGGCCTCTGTGATTTCAGATGAGAAATCCACTGAATTCCCTACAGGTAATAAGTCATTTTTCTCTGGCCGCTTTCAAGACTTCTTCTTTGTCATTAGTTTTCAGAAGTTTAATTATGATGTGTCTTGTCTTGGAGTTTTTTTGGATTTATCCTATTTGGGTTCATTTAGCCTCTTGAATCTGTAGGCTTATGTCTTTGCCTACCCTTTGGGAGGTCTTCAGCCATTGTTTCTTCAAATACTCTTTTATCCCTACTCCTCTCCTGGGACCCTCATGATACAAATATTGGATCTTTTGATATTGTCCTACAGGTCTTTATTCCTTTTAAATTATTTTTTGTGTCTATTTTATTATCTCTTTTGTTTATTTTCAGTTAATTCTGTTGATCTGTCCTCAAGTTTGCTGATTCTGTCTTCTGTCGTCTCCATTCTACTGTTGAGCTATTCTAGTGAGATTTTTATTTGTTATTGTATTTTTCAGTTCTGTAATTTCCATGTGGTTTATTAAAAGTAATTTTGATTTCTCTGCTGAGATTTTCTATTTTCTTAATTTGTTCTAAGAGAATTTATAATTGTTTGCAAAGCATTTTATTTTATTTTATTTTTTTTTTTAATATGACAGTATAATTTTTATTTTTTTTTTTATTTATTTTTTTTTTAAACATCTTTATTGGGGTATAATTGCTTTACAATGGTGTGTTAGTTTCTGCTTTATAACAAAGTGAATCAGCTATACATATACATATGTTCCCATATGTCTTCCCTCTTGCGTCTCCCTCCCTCCCACTCTCCCCATCCCACCCTTCCAGGCTGTCACAAAGCACCGAGCTAATATCCCTGTGCCTTGCGGCTGCTTCCCCCCAGCTATCTACCTTACTACGTTTGTTAGTGTGTATATGTCCATGACTCTCTCTCGCCCTATCAAAACTCACCCCTCCCCCTCCCCATACCCTCAAGTCCGTTCTCCAGTAGGTCTGCGTCTTTATTCCTATCTTACCCCTAGGTTCTTCATGACATTTTTTTCCCTTAAATTCCATATATATGTGTTAGCATACGGTATTTGTCTTTTTCTTTCTGACTTACTTCACTCTGTATGACAGACTCTAGGTCTATCCATCTCATTACAAATAGCTCAATTTCATTTCTTTTTAAGGCTGAGTAATATTCCATTGTGTATATGTGCCACATCTTCTTTATCCATTCATCCGATGATGGGCGCTTAGGTTGTTTCCATGTCCTGGCTATTGTAAATAGAGCTGCAATGAACATTTTGGTACATGACTCTTTTTGAATTTTGGTTTTCTCAGGGTATATGCCAAGTAGTGGGATTGCTGGGTCATATGGTAATTCTATCTGTAGTTTTTTAAGGAACCTCCATACTGTTCTCCACAGTGGCTGAACCAATTCACATTCCCACCAGCAGTGCAAGAGTGTCCCCTTTTCTCCACACCCTCACCAGCATTTATTGTTTCTAGATTTTTTGATGATGGCCATTCTGACTGGTGTGAGATGATATCTCATTGTAGTTTTGATTTGCATTTCTCTAATGATTAATGATGTTGAGCATTCTTTCATGTGTTTGTTGGCATTCTGTATATCTTCTTTGGAGAAATGTCTATTTAGGTCTTCTGCCCATTTTTGGATGGGGTTGTTTGTTTTTTTGTTATTGAGCTGCATGAGCTGCTTGTAAATTTTGGAGATTAATCCTTTGTCAGTTGCTTCATTTGCAAATGTTTTCTCCCATTCTGAGGGTTGTCTTTTGGTCTTGGTTATGGTTTCCTTTGCTGTGCAAAAGCTTTGAAGTTTCATTAGGTCCCATTTGTTTATTTTTGTTTTTATTTCCATTACTCTAGGAGGTGGGTCAGAAAGGATCTTGCTGTGATTTATGTCATAGAGTGTTCTTCCTATGTTTTCTTCTAAGAGTTTGATAGTTTCTGGCCTTACATTTAGGTCTTTAATCCATTTTGAGCTTATTTTTGTGTATGGTGTTAGGGAGTGATCTAATCTCATACTTTTACATGTACCTGTCCAGTTTTCCCAGCACCATTTATTGAAGAGGCTGTCCTTTCTCCACTGTACATTCCTGCCTCCTTTATCAAAGATAAGGTGTCCATATGTGCGTGGGTTTATCTCTGGGCTTTCTATCCTGTACCACTGATCTATCTTTCTGTTTTTGTGCCAGTACCATACTGTCTTGATTACTGTTGCTTTGTAATATAGTCTGAAGTCAGGGAGCCTTATTCCTCCAGCTCCTTTTTTCGTTCTCAAGATTGCTTTGGCTATTCGGGGTCTTTTGTGTTTCCATACAAATTGCGAAATTTTTTGTTCTAGTTCTGTGAAAAATGCCAGTGGTAGTTTGATAGGGATTGCATTGAATCTGTAGATTGCTTTGGGTAGTAGAGTCATTTTCACAATGTTGATTCTTCCCATCCAAGAACATGGTATATCTCTCCATCTATTTGTATCATCTTTAATTTCTTTCATCAGTGTCTTATAATTTTCTGCATACAAGTCTTTCGTATCCTTAGGTAGGTTTATTCCTAGATATTTTATTCTTTTTGTTGCAATGGTAAATGGGAGTGTTTTCTTGATTTCACTTTCAGATTTTTCATCATTAGTATATAGGAATGTCAGAGATTTCTGTGCATTAATTTTGTATCCTGCTACTTTACCAAATTCATTGATTAGCTCTAGTAGTTTTCTGGTAGCATCTTTAGGATTCTCTATGTATAGTATCATGTCATCTGCAAACAGTGACAGCTTTACTTCTTCTTTTCTGATTTGGATTCCTTTTATTTCCTTTTCTTCTCTGATTGCTGTGGCTAAAACTTCCAAAACTATGTTGAATAAGAGTGGTGAGAGTGGGCAACCTTGTCTTGTTCCTGATCTTAGTGGAAATGCTTTCAGTTTTTCACCATTGAGGATGATGTTTGCTGTGGGCTTGTCATATATGGCTTTTATTATGTTTAGGAAAGTTCCCTCTATGCCTACTTTCTGGAGGGTTTTTATCATAAATGGGTGTTGAATTTTGTCGAAAGCTTTCTCTGCATCTATTGAGATGATCATATGGTTTTTCTCCTTCAATTTGTTAATATGGTTTATCACATTGATAGATTTGCGTATATTGAAGAATCCTTGCATTCCTGGAATAAACCCCACTTGATCATGGTGTATGATCCTTTTAATGTGCTGTTGGATTCTGTTTGCTAGTATTTTGTTGAGGATTTTTGCATCTATGTTCATCAGTGATATTGGCCTGTAGTTTTCTTTCTTTGTGACATCCTTGTCTGGTTTTGGTATCAAGGTGATGGTGGCTTCGTAGAAGGAATTTGGGAGTGTTCCTCCCTCTGCTATATTTTGGAAGAGTTTGAGAAGGATAGGTGTTAGCTCTTCTCTAAACGTTTGATAGAATTCACCTGTGAAGCCATCTGGTCCTGGGCTTTTGTTTGTTGGAAGGTTTTTAATCACAGTTTCAATTTCAGTGCTTGTGATTGGTCTGTTCATATTTTCTATTTCTTCCTGATTCAGTCTTGGCAGGTTGTGCATTTCTAAGAACTTGTCCATTTCTTCCAGATTGTCCATTTTATTGGCATAGAGTTGCTTGTAGTAATCTCTCATGATTTTTTTTATTTCTGCAGTGTCAGTTGTTACTTCTCCTTTTTCATTTCTAATTCTATTGATTTGAGTCTTCTCCCTTTTTTTCTTGATGAGTCTGGCTAGTGGTTTATCTATTTTGTTTATCTTCTCAAAGAACCAGCTTTTAGTTTTATTGATCTTTGCTATTGTTTCCTTCATTTCTTTTTCATTTATTTCTGATCTGATTTTTATGATTTCTTTCCTTCTGCTAGCTTTGGGGTTTTTTTGTTCTTCTTTCTCTAATTGCTTGAGGTGCAAGGTTAGGTTGTTTATTCGAGATGTTTCCTGCTTCTTAAGGTGGGCTTGTATTGCTATAAACTTCCCCCTTAGAACTGCTTTTGCTGCATCCCATAGGTTTTGGGTCATTGTGTCTCCATTGTCATTTGTTTCTAGGTATTTTTTTATTTCCTCTTTGATTTCTTCAGTGATCACTTCATTATTAAGTAGTGTATTGTTTAGCTTCCATGTGTTTGTATTTTTTAAAGATCTTTTCCTGTAATTGATATCTAGTCTCATGGCGTTGTGGTCGGAAAAGATACTTGATACAATTTCAGTTTTCTTAAATTTACCAAGGCTTGATTTGTGACCCAAGATATGATCTATCCTGGAGAATGTTCCATGAGCACTTGAGAAAAATGTGTATTCTGTTGTTTTTGGATGGAGTGTCCTATAAATATCAATTAAGTCCATCTTGTTTAATGTATCATTTAAAGCTTGTGATTCCTTATTTATTTTCATTTTGGATGATCTGTCCATGGGTGAAAGTGGGGTGTTAAAGTCCCCTACTATGAATGTGTTACTGTCGATCTCCCCTTTTATGGTTGTTAGTATTTGCCTTATGTATTGAGGTGCTCCTATGTTGGGTGCATAAATATTTACAATTGTTATATCTTCTTCTTGGATCGATCCCTTGATCATTATGTAGTGTCCTTCTTTGTCCCTTTTAATAGTCCTTATTTTAAAGTCTATTTTGTCTGATATGAGAATTGCTACTCCAGCTTTCTTTTGGTTTCCATTTGCATGGAATATCTTTTTCCATCCCCTTACTTTCAGTCTGTATGTGTCTCTAGTTCTGAAGTGGGTCTCTTGTAGACAGCATATATAAGGGTCTTGTTTTTGTATCCATTCAGCCAATCTGTGTCTTTTGGTGGGAGCATTTAGTCCATTTACATTTAAGGTAATTATCGATATGTATGTTCCTATTTCCATTTTATATATTGTTTTGGGTTCGCTACTATAGGTCATTTCCTTCTCTTGTGTTTCGTGTCTAGAGAAGTTCCTTTAGCATTTGTTGTAAAGCTGGTTTGGTGGTGCTGAACTCTCTCAGCTTTTGCTTGTCTGTAAAGGTTTTAATTTCGCCATCAAATGTGAATGAGATCCTTGCTGGGTAGAGTAGTCTTGGTTGCAGGCTATTCTCCTTCAGCACTTTCAGTATGTCCTGCCACTCCCTTCTGGCTTGTAGGGTTTCTGCTGAGAGATCAGCTGTTAACCTTATGGGGATTCCCTTGTGTGTTATTTGTTGTTTTTCCCTTGCTGCTTTTAATATGCTTTCTTTGTATTTAATTTTTGACAGTTTGATTAATATGTGTCTTGGCGTGTTTCTCCTTGTATTTATCCTGTATGGGACCCTCTGTGCTTCCTGGACTTGATTAACTATTTCCTTTCCCATATTAGGGAAGTTTTCAACTATAATCTCTTCAAATATTTTCTCAGTCCCTTTCTTTCTTTCTTCTTCTTCTGGAACCCCTATAATTCGAATGTTGGTGCGTTTCATGTTGTCCCAGAGGTCTCTGAGACTGTCCTCAGTTCTTTTCATTCTTTTTTCTTTATTCTGCTCTGCAGTAGTTATTTCCACTACTTTATCTTCCAGGTCACTTATCCGTTCTTCTGCCTCAGTTATTCTGCTATTGATCCTATCTAGAGTGATTTTAATTTCATTTATTGCATTGTTCATCGTTGCTTGTTTCATCTTTAGTTCTTGTAGGTCCTTGTTAACTGTTTCTTGCATTTTGTCCATTCTACTTCCAAGATTTCGGATCATCCTTACTATCATTATTCTGAATTCTTTTTCAGGTAGATTGCCTATTTCCTCTTCATTTGTTAGGTCTGGTGGGTTTTTATCTTGCTCCTTCATCTGCTGTGTGTTTTTCTGTCTTCTCATTTTGCTTATCTTACTGTGTTTGGGGTCTCCTTTTTGCAGGCTGCACTTTCGTAGTTCCCATTGTTTTTGATGTCTGTCTCCAGTGGCTAAGGTTGTTTCAGTGGGTTGTGTAGGCTTCCTGGTGGAGGGGACTAGTGCCTGTGTTGTGCTGGATGAGGCTGGATCTTGTCTCTCTAGTGGGCAGGTTCACGTCTGGTGATGTGTTTTGGGGTGTCTGTGGCCTTATTATGATTTTAGGCAGCCTCTCTGCTAATGGGTGGGGTTGTGTTCCTGTTTTGCTAGTTGTTTGGCATAGGTTGTCCAGCACTGTGGCTTGCTGGTCGTTGAGTGAAGCTGGGTGCTGGTGTTAAGATGGAGGTCTCTGGGATATTTCCACCGTTTAATATTATGTGGAGCTGGGAGGTCTCTTGTTGACCAGTGTCCTGAAGTTGGCTCTCCTACCTCAGAGGCAGAGCCCTGACTCCTGGCTGGAGCACCAAGAGCCTTTCATCCACACAGCTCAGAATAAAAGGGAGAAAAAGTAGGGAGAATTAGTAGAAGTATGAGTAAAGAAAGAAGGAAAGGAGGAAAGGAAGGAAGGAAGAAAGAAGCAAAGAAGGAAAGAAAGGAGGGAGGGAGGGAGGGAGGGGGGAAGGAAGGAAGGAGGGAAAGAAGGAAAAAAGACAGAAAGAAAGATGATACAGTAAAAATAAAATAAAGTATAATATAGTTATTGAATTAAAAAATATTTAGAAAAAAAAAAGAAAAAAAAAAAAAGGGACGGATAGAACCTTAGGACAAATGTTGGAAGCAAAGCTATACAGAGAAAATCTTACACAGAAGCATACACATACACCTTCACAAAAAGAGGTAAAGGGGGAAAAATCATAAATCCTGCTCCCTGAGACCACCTCCTCAATTTGGGGTGATTCGTTGTCTAAAGGAGGGAAGGAAGGAAGGAAAGAAAGAAAGAACGAAGGTAAAGTATAATAAAGTTATTACAATTAAACTTAATTATTAAGAAAAAGAATTTTTAAAAAAAAGTCATGGACGGATAGAGCCCTAGGACAAATGGTGGAAGCAAGAGTATACAGACAGGATCTCACACAGAAGCATACACGTACACATTCACAAAAAGAGGAAAAGGGAAAAAAATCATAGATCTCGCTCCTAAATTCCACCTCTTCAATTTGGGATCATTCCTTGTCTATTCAGGTATTCCACAGATGCAGGGTATATCAAGTTGATTGTGGAGCTTTAATCCGCTGCTTCTGTGGCTGCTGGGAGAGATTTCCCTTTCTCTTCTTTGTTCTCACAGCTCACAGGAGCTCAGCTTTGGATTTGGCCCTGCCTCTGCGTGTAGGTCGCTGGAGGGCGTCTGTTTTTTCGCTCAGACAGGACGGGGTTAAAGGAGCCGCTGATTCGGGGCCTCCGGCTCACTCAGGCCGGGGGTTGGGGGATGGGGGTAGGAGGGGCACTACGTGCGGGGAGGGCCTGCGGCTGCAGAGGCAGCGTGACGTTGCGGCAGAGGCCGGCGTGATGTTGCACCGGCCTGAGACCCGCCGTGCGTACTCCCGGGGAAGTTGTCCCTGGATCCCGGGAACCTGGCAGTGGCGGGCTGCACAGGCTCCGCGGAAGTGGGGTGTGGAGAGTGACCTGTGCTCGCACACAGGCCCCTTGGTGGCGGCAGCAGCAGCCTTAGCGTCTCCCGCCCGTCTCTGGGGTCCGCGGTTTTAGCCGCGGCTCGCGCCCGTCTCTGGGGTTTGCGCTTTCAGCCGCGGCTCGCGCCCGTCTCGGGGGCTCGCGCCCTCAGCCGCGGCTCGCGCCCGTCTCTGGGGTTCGCGCTTTTAGCCGCGGCTCGCGCCCGTCTCTGGAGTTCCTTTAAGCAGCGCTCTTAAACCCCTCTCCTCGCGCACCAGGAAACAAAGAGGGAAGAAAAAGTCTCTTGCCTCTTCGGCCGGTGCAGGCTTTTCCCCGAACTCCCTCCCGGCTAGTCGTGGTGCACTAACCCCTTCAGGCTATGTTCAAGCCGCCAACCCCAGTCCTCTCCCTGAGCTCCGTCCAAAACCAAAACCCGAGCCTCAGCTCGCAGCCCCGCCCGCCCCGGCGGGTGAGCAGACAAGCCACTCGGTCTGGTGAGTGCCGGTCGGCACCGATCGTCTGTGCAGGAATCTCCCCGCTTTGCCCTCCGCACCCGTCGCTGTGCACTACTCCGCGGTCCCGAAACTCCCCCCTCTGCCTCCCGCAGTCTCCGCCCGCGGAGGGGCTTCCTAGTGTGTGGAAACTTTTCCTCCTTCACAGCTCCCTCCCACTGGTGCAGGTGCCGTCCTTATTCTTTTGTCTCTGTTTTTTCTTTTGCCCTACCCAGTTACGTGGGGAGTTTCTTGCCTTTTGGGAGGTCTGAGGTCTTCTGCCAGCCTTCAGTAGGAGTTCTGTAGGAGTTGTTCCACGTGTGGATGTATTTCTGGTGTATCCGTGGGGAGGAAGGCGATCTCCGCGTCTTACTCTTCCGCCATCTTCAAGGTCCCCCCAATTTTTATTTTTAATACCAAAGGCTGCAGAGACCCCACAGCAGGACATGGGGACCGGTCCAAACACACAGGAGGACCAAGCGGCTTCGCAAAGCATTTTATGATGGCTGCTTTAAATTCCTTCTCATATAAGTTCAACATCTGATTCATCTCAGTTGATTTTCTTTTCATATTCGAGTTGTGATATTCCTGTTTCTTGATATGATGGATGATTTTTTCTTTTTAATTGAATCTTGAGCATTTTGACTGTTACATTAGGAAACTCTGGGTTTATTTAAATCTTTTATTTTAGCAGGCAGTCACCCTATTTAGATTTACCATGTAGTTTTAGGCCTACCATTGAGGGGCATGGTTCCAATGACAATTTAATTTTCAGATCCTTTGCAGCACTGTTTTAGTCTGTTTGGTTTATCTGGACCTCCTACTGGTCCCTGCTAGTGCTGGTTGCAGGGAATGGAATGAGCTTCCCCAGAATAGGCTATCTGTGCTTCTAGAAGGGAGAAGGAGTCTCCAGCTAGTGGATACAGAGAGGCTTTCTGGGCTGGGCTGCTGTGGTAGGATCCCACTGTCTGTAGGAGATGGAGAACAATTCCCAGGCTGAGCCTTTGTTGTGGTAGGTCCCTCTTTCCAATGCCACCTTCAATACCTTGACCTAGTGTCTCAGTGGGAGAGGGGAAGCTCAGGTCTGGGGGGGAATGAGAGTGCTTTCCTTGGCTGCTCACTGTCTGTAGTCCTCCCTATCAATACCCCCTTACCAGTGCTGTTGGGCTTGCCTAGTGTCATTGAAAGTAATGAGCCTACCTAGGGCACTTCCTGTTATTAGGCTTGGGGCAAGGTCTGGGTCAATTTCTTTTGTTGAACCTGGGGTTGTAAGATGTTCTGCCAATTCAGTGAAAATTAGAATTATCTACTTTACATAAATAAGTCAAAACATATGAACCAAACAGCCCTTAACACTTACCATCAGTTCCACAACCCCAGAGATTTGGGAATATCCCATACCAGAGCACCCATAGGGCACATCTTGTCCTTTAGGAGTTCCTGCATCTCTTCTTCCTGGGCCCATCCTTTTCTGTGATACCCTATGCTGTCCTCACTGCAGCATGGAAACTAGACTGTCTGCATTCACCAGGTTGGTACAAATTTATGGTTTAATCCAATTCCTGTAGCCCTTCTCCCATTTCTCACACTACCCCTTTTGGGACATACTTGAACCTTTGTTACTGAAGCTAATCTAAGAAGCATTCCATTCCGAAGACACCTAAAAAGTCAGCCTTCTTTCTATTTTCAGAGTCCTATGGCTACCTTTTGAAGTTCCAAAGTTTATAGTTGTATTTAGCAGGGAGCAGCAGCAAGACAGGAGTCTGTATCATCTTGTCTGGTCCAAGACTCATTCTTAATTCTTTGTTATTCACATTTTTGTTTAGAGTGCCTAACCTGTGATCATCTATGTCAATTTTCTTCAGTTGTTCAACAATATAAATCTTCTGTATCCTGTCTTATAAGAACTTTTACTTGGAATCTGAGTTCTTTCCCAACATAGCTCTCATCAGATTTGTGAAATCCTATCTCTTTTTAACAAGATTAGCAATTTGACTCTGTAGTTATTTTGCACTCATACAGTATTCGACAGTGATCAACAAAGGTTTAGGGATGATACTGTTCACGTGGCGATTGAGTTTTATAAGGAGTCAGTTAACTAGTGAACATTTTTGTGTTTGGTAAACTTTTATTTCTCTATAAAAATTTATAACTGTGAGGACTACAATGAATACTTATATAAGCAAAAACCTTCCTGTATGTTTATGTCATTTTACTTTATTTTGTTATATTACTTTAGAATTTAGAAAGACCTTAAAAGTCCTTTTGTGTCTTTATTTTACACACAGGTAAAATATTAAAGACATGCCTAATATTAAGATGACCTTGTAATTTGTAATCGAAACAGAGAGACTTTTGAAGATTGAAAGGTGGCATTATTAACAATTACTTCGGGTATAATTATACAACAGGTATAATCTGGGACATGTGGTCATACTAGTAATGATCAAATTACTAGTAAGTACATAATTTAGTTTAATGAGATCCCAAATCTCCTGACTCCTGTTGGGTAGCCCTGATGTAGCATAGCATTATGATTATGATTGTGGGCTACAGAGTCAGACTACTTTGGTTCATATCCTGACTTTACTCCCTACTAACGGTGTGACTGTGATCAATTTGTTCAAATTCTCTGTGCCTCAGTTTCTTTATGTGTAATATGCAGGTATAGTTCCAACCTTGCAGGGATGCTGTGAGGCTTAAATGAGATTATGCTTATAAAGCCTTTAGTACAGTAGGTGGCTAGCACTTAGTAAGTATTATGTTTGCTGGTGTTATTACTACTGTTATTTTGTAAAATCCTAAGATCAGAAAAGGTAAGGGTTAAGTGAGGTCTGGTGGCTTCAGTGTGAGATTAAGAATCAGGAGTTTGGAGTTCTATTTCTGTTTTGTTCCTGACTCACTTGGACTCTTTGGGAAACTGCTTAACCTTTTTGTGTCTAAATCTGCAATCTAAAGCTAGAAGAATCTTGCCATCTGCTCACTTCATGGAAGATGGTAAAAAATTTTTGGAAAATGCTTTGAGATCTGTGGGAGAAAGGTGCTATATAAGCTTATAACTTTATTCATCTCTGCATTGACATTCACTTGCTCATTAAATATGTATACAGTTTTTCATCAGCATAAATAGTAGTCCAAAGTTACTATATATGTATAATGTGTGGGTGATGATAATTCTGTTAGAACATTTTCTTTTGTGTTTTCTTCATCATTTAAAAACATAGATCCTCCTTTCCACATTATATTAGAAATATATGTATATATATATATATATATATATATATATATATATAAGATGTATAAATAATGGATACTGACCAAACAATAATTTCTCATTTTTATACTTAGTTTTAATTATAATGTAGATTTGAGTCTTTTCAAAGAAATGAAAAAGTATGAAAATGGGGGCAAAGAATGGTTCGTTGATTAATTATAATGACAATAAAATGGGCTAAAGGTAACTTGTAAGAACATTTAGTCTCTTCTTCTGCTACAGTAGAGTTGTTTTTTTGTTTGTTTTTTTTGCGGTACGTGGGCCTCTCATTGTTGTGGCCTCTCCCGTTGCGGAGCACAGGCTCTGGACGCGCAGGCTCAGTGGCCATGGCTCACAGGCCTAGCCGCTCCACGGCATGTGGGATCTTCCCGGACCGGGGCACGAACCCGTGTCCCCTGCATCGGTAGGCGGACTCTCAACCAGTGCGCCACCAGGGAAGCCCTAGAATTGTATTTTAATTAATTCAATTCAGTAATTATTGATCAAGTGGCTATTATGTGCATGGAAAAAGGTAAGACAGTTCTTTTCCTTACATGCTTACATTCTATTAGGGAAAATTAAAATGTAACTATTTACCTTATTCTTACATTATCTTTAACGTTGTAGCTGATAGTGGTTGCAGGTAGAGGCAGTATATGAAATGAAGTGTTACACAAGATTTTGACTATTTTAAATTAGTGAGATTTAGCTAAATATTTTTATAAGGTTCAAAAGGTCAAATGGTCAGGTCAGAAAAGGTATTAAATTTGCCAAGTTGATTTCTCATTGTAGTCCAGATTCAGTGCTAATTTATATTTTTTAAATAAAGGAAAAAGTTATGTATTCAGGAGAATAAAATAATTGAAAACTTGTGTAATCTGAAAAATTATTTTAGGTAGCTTTTTGTTCCTTACAATTCACTTTGAGATTTAACCTGAACGATTTTCACTTCAAAAGTAATTCTGAGGAATTGAAAGAAATTCAAGATTTGAAAATAAAATTAAGTGAAAACTTATATTCTAAACCTATGAATTACATTTTAAATGAATTTACATTTTAAATGTAAAATTGGAATAATCCAGGTATAGATTATGAATATTCAAATAGTAAACTCACCCTGGGATCTTGCTACTCACTTATTCTTGGAGGAGAATACTAGGATAGGACTATCGTATCCCAGCAAGATTGCAATATGAACATTGATATTTAAATAAAAAGTAAACTGTATTTTAATGTTTGTAGTTACATGAAGATTAGAAAATGAATGATAAGTTATATTTTATTTTTAAGGGGACTTTTTAGTGTGATGTTTAGGAACTGGCAACCAGTTTCTCTTAGTCTTTTTCCTTCAGTTGCAGGTCTCTGAAATGCTACATAGAAAGAGGAATGAAAAAGTCTATTAATTATTAAGATTAGAACTCAAGCATTGGCCCAGAAAGCTCAAGAACAAATTTTTAGATAAAAGTTAAAGGCAAAAAGTTTACAATGATATTTAGAAAAAGGATCAAATGCTAAGAAGCATTATGAAATCACAATCGACCATCTAGTTTGGTAGTCCAGAAACTGAGGATTCTTCAATAACACCTTGTTTTCCCTTTCTGTTACCAAATCCAGTTCATCATCAAGTCATGTCTTTTCTACCACTTAAATATTTCTCTAATATGACCTTGCTTTATTTCTTTTACCACACACTGACCCCAATCTACCATCCCTCGTGCCTGGATTACCGTAATAGTCTCTGTGTTGGTTTCCTAGGGCTGCTGTAACAAATTACCATAAACTGTGTAGCTTAAAACACAGGTGGTTTTCACACAATTCAGAAGACCAAAAGTCTGAAATCTAGGTGTCAGGGAGAATTTGTTCTAGGCCTTCCTCCTAGCTTCAGGTTGTTGATTGTTGGTATTCCTTGGCTTTTAGCTTCATCACTACAGTCTGTTTCTCCATCATCACATGGTCCTGTTCTTTGTGTGTCTCTTCTGGGTCTTCAAATCTCCCTCTCTTTATAAGGACATGATTCATACTCCAGTATGACCTCAACTTGATATTTTACTAGAAGTCCTAGCCAGGGCAGCTAGGCAACAGAGGGAAATAAAAGGCATTTAGATTGGGAAGGAAGAAAGAAGTACAAATATCTCTATTTGAAAATGAAATGCTCAAGTATAATATCCTAAGAAAGCCACTAAAATTTTGTTAAATAAATGAGTTCAGCAGGATGCCAGATAAATATACAAAAATCGGTGGTATTGCCATAAACTTGCAATGAATAATACAAAAATGAAACCAAGAAAACAACCTCATTCACAGTAGCATCAAAAAAAGAGCAAAATTCTAAGGAATGAATTTGACAAAAGAAGTGCAGAACTTTTACTCTGAAAAACTTCAAAATGCTATTGTAAGAAACTAAGGAAGATCTCAATAGATGGAAAAATATCTCAAGTTCATGAATTAGAAGACTTAATATTGTTAAGATGGCAGTACTCCCTAAACTGATCTGCAGGTTGAGTGCAATCCCTATCAGAACCCCAGCTGACTTCTTTATAGAAATGATACGCTGAATCTAAAATCTATATGGAATTCTAAGAACCAGAATATGCACAACAATCTTGAAAATCAAAAATAACAAAGTGGGGCTTCCCTGGTGGCGCAGTGGTTGAGAGTCCGCCTGCCGATGCAGGGGACACGGGTTCGTGCCCCGGTCCGGGAGGATCCCACATGCCGCGGAGCGGCTGGGCCCGTGAGCCACACCTACTGAGCCTGCGCATCTGGAGCCTGTGCTCCGCAGCAAGAAAGGCCGCGATAGTGAGAGGCCTGCGCACCGTGATGAAGAGTGGCCCCCCGCTTGCCACGACTAAAGAAAGCCCTCGCACAGAAACGAAGACCCAACCCAGCAAAAATAAATTAATTAATAAACTCCTACCCCCAACATCTAAAAAAAAAAAAAAAAAAAAAAAAAAAATAACAAAGTGGGAGGACTCACGTTGCCCAATTTTACCACTTATTACAAAGCAGCAATAATCCAGACAGTGTGTTACTGGCTCAGGAACAGAAATATATATCAGTGGAATAGAATTGAAGTCCACAAATAAAATCATGTGTTTCAGGTCAACTATTTTTTCACAAGGGTACTAAGACCATTCAGTGTGGGAGAAGAATAGTATTTCGAACAAATGGTTCTGGGACAACTTGATAGGCAGATACAAAAATTGAAATTGGACCCTTACCTCACACCAGATACATCATTTACTCAAAATGGATCAAAGACCTACACATAAGAGCTAAAACTATAATACTCTTAGAAGAATTATTATGGAGGTATATCTTCATGATCTTGGTTTAGCAAAGGATTCTGAGAAATGATACCAAAAGTAGGAGCAACAAAAGAAAAAATAGATAATTTGAACTTAATCAAAATTAAAACTTTGGTGCATTAAAGAATACCAGCAAGAGAGTGAAGAAAAGACAACCCCACAGAATGGAAGAAAATATTTGAATATCAACTATTTGATTTGGATTTTTTATCCAGAATATATAAAGAACTCCTACATTTCAAAAATAAAAAGACAACCCAGTTTTTAAAATGGGCAAAGGAATAGACATTTCTCCGAGGAAGATACACTAATGATAAGCATATGAAAAGATGTTTGAACAAACCCTAATACGGGGGGAAGAAAAAGATGTTTGACATCATTAGTCATCAGGAAATGCATATCAAAACTACAATGAGAGAGACATCACCAAGATAGCAACATAGGAGGCTCTAACTTTCTCTTGCCATGGACACACTGAATACAGAGCTACACACAGAATGATTCCTTCTGTGAGAAATCCAGAAACTAGCGGAGTGCCTCTTATATATTGGGTAGCTGAGAAAAACTCATATCAAAACAGGTAAAAAGGGCTTCCCTGGTGGCGCAGTGGTTGAGAGTCCGCCTGCCGATGCAGGGGACACGGGTTCGTGCCCCGGTCTGGGAGGATCCCACATGCCGCGGAGCGGCTGGGCCCGTGAGCCATGGCCGCTGAGCCTGCGCGTCCGGAGCCTGTCCTCCGCAACGGGAGAGGCCACAACAGTGAGAGGCCAGCGTAACGCATAAAAAAAAAAAAAAAAAAAAAAAAACAGGTAAAAAAAGCTGAGACAATCCTTGCCATAAATCTCATCCCAGATGTAGTACCATATTGTTGTGAGGGAAGCCTCAACTCCCAGCCGCTCCCTGAGGAGTGAAGGGTTTAGATCGTATATCTAGGACGCAACTTTTTTTTTTTTGCGGTACGCAGGCCTCTCACTGTTGTGGCCTCTCCCGTTGCGGAGCACAGGCTCTGGGCGCGCAGGCTTAGCGGCCGTGGCTCACGGGCCTAGCTGCTCCGTGGCATGTGGGATCTTCCTGGACCGGGACACGAACCCGTGTCCCCTGCATCGGCAGGCGGACTCTCAACCACTGCGCCACCAGGGAAGCCCCAAGGACCCAACTTTTAAAGCTGAGGGACTGGCCCCCAAATCACCTAGCTCTGAAAACCAATTGGGCTTCCACAGGAGTATAGCAAAGTAGTTACTAATGAGTGTGTGAGCACTCACTGCAGCTATTCCCCTGGGGCTCAGTGCAAAGGGAGCAGGGGAAAACATGCCCATCTCCCAGTCTTTCCCTGGAAGGGATTTGGCTGCATACTTAAAAAGCTGCTGCCTGAGGGTACAGCTTCTAATTAGCATGCATAGAGGTACTGACTGTGATCCTCCTGGGAGACCGAAAAAGCCAGTGGGTACTTGCCCTGCATTCTCCCACTGGCTTGCTCTTATTTAAAAAAAATTTTTTTTTTAGTTTCTACCTGGAAGGAGCATGTCCACCTGTCTAGTGCCCACATTTTTACAGCTGCCACCTGAGGGACGGGCTATCATATCTCCTATCCCTGATAACCAACAGGACTTGGCATTCATGAGTCCCACAGGACCATATTAAGCAAAACAAACAAAAAACCCCACAGTTTTCAAATGGGTGCACATGCACTTCTTGCAGCTATCCTTACCCCACTCCTCCACAGTTAGGGTGATGGGGCTCAGCCAGAAAGTCAGGCAAAAATGGCAGTTTCCCAGTTTCTGCCTGGAAGGGATTTGACTGCATACTTTCCTAGTTGTTGCCTGAGGTTCCAGCTTCTAATCAGGCTGCATGTGCTAACCGAAATACTAGAGGGGGCCCGACAGACCTGGTGGGCACATCCCCCGCTGTTTCCAACTGTCTCACTCCAACAGTTAAATCAAGTTGCCAGCTCCCTGGAAGGAGCCTGTCTACACATCTAGTACCCAAACTGTTAAGGCTGCCACCCAAGGGACTGGCTCCTAAATCACATTGCTCTGGGAACAGGCTTGGCATTCACAGGTATCCCAGGACTAAAACCGAGCAGGACCCTGTGGGGCTCCTGGGCACAGAAACCTTTCCATGTCCTTCATTTCTTGTAGGGAACAGACTCCAGCCTCCATGATGTTCCCTGAGTTCCAAAGGGCAGATTCGAACAGTTGCTAATCTGGGAAGGGAAGGGAGCCAAGAAACAATAGTGCAGCCTTGGGGTAGCGTCCTGGTTCCATCTCAAAGGATACACATCACAAATTTTTTAAGCTCTTTATGGAATGAAAACCCAACAAATGGAAGCTGTCAGCATTCTTCATACCAGAGAAGACCACCAGAGGCCAGGAACCAGAGAAGCTCATCAAGATTACCTGAGACCAGATTAGAGGAGTGCAGGCCCTGCACACACCCTAATCTTATCAGTAACCCCACCGTTGAACCATTGCTATAAAATTCCTTATCAAATCCTCCCAGGTTGGGACACATAGTTTTTGGGGGCAGGAGCCCACTGTGTCCCCATTTGCCTGGCAAAGCAATAAAGCTACTCTTTTCTACTTCACTCAAAACTCTGTCTCTGAGATTTGATTTGGCACTGGTGCACAGAGGCCGAGCTTTCAGCATCAGGACCACAAAAAACAAATGTAGAGGTGGTTCTATTTGAGTGCACAAGCACCACAGAGTGAGTAAGCAAAAACGCACAACTCCCAGCTTCTCCCTGATTGGAATTAGATTATTTATTGAATGTCCTGATTCTCCCAGCCCCCAGCTGAAATGTTTCTAATTAGCCTACACTGGGGAGCCGAAGGGTCAGTCAGTTTGTAGTCCCTGAGAGCCTGTATGGGCAATTCTCACACCTTGGAGATACTGATGGGTCTTGGCACACCCTCAATTACTGGGAGCCACTAAGAAGAAAGAAGGTGCTTTGGACAATCACAGAGGTTCAAGAGACAACCAGGAGCTGATTGACAAGATTTATCAGATTGGGCTGATTGACAAGATTTATCTCTTACACAAGACCAGTAGGTTAAGACTTTAAGGAGTGGCTTGAGAGGTGGCTGTTTTATCTAATGTGCAAAAACCTTGAGAGTCAAGGAGAATGAAGAAACAAGGAAGTATGTTCCAAACACAAGAAGAAGATATATCTCCTGAATCTGATCTTGTGAAGTGGAGATCATTGATTTACCCAATAGAGAGTTCAAGTTAATGGTCATAAAGATGCTTACTCAGGTCAGGAGAGCAATGCATGAACAAAGTAAGAATTTCAACAGACTTAGAAAATATTAAAAAGTACCAAACAGAATTCATAAAGCAAAAGAATAAAATAACTGAATTGATAAATTCAGTAGGGGGGTTCATCATCAGACTAAATCAAGCAGAAGAAGGGATCAGCAAGCTTGAAGACAGAGGAAAAAATATTGAAAAAGAGTCAAAATAGTTTAAGGGACTTATGGGATACCATCAAGTGGACCAATATATGCATTATAGCAGTCCCAGAAGGAGATTAGTGAGAGAATAGGACAGGAAGCTTATTCAAAGAAATAATGTTTGAAAACTTCCCTAACCTGAGGAAAGAAATAGACACTCAGATTCAGGAAGCCAAGAAGGTTTCAAAGATGATGAATCCAAAGAGACCCACACTGAGACATGTTATAATTAAATTGTCAAAAGTTAAAGACGAGGAGAATGTTAAAAGCAGCAAGAGAAAAGCATCATGTTACATACAGGGGAATCACCATAAGCCTTTGAACAGATTTTTAGCAGAAAACTTGTCAGCCAGAAGGTTGTGGGATGATATATCTTAAATGCAGCAAAACTTAATGGGTTGCAGCAAAAGCAGTTCTTAGAGGTAAGTTTATATTGATGAATGCTTATATTAAGGAAAAAGAAAGATCTTAAATAAATAACCTAACTTAATACCTCCAGGAACTAGAAGGATGGAAATAACTAATCAGAGTGGAAATAAATCATATAGCTACTAGAAAGCAATAGAAAAGATCAATGAAACTAAGAGCTGCTTCTTTGAAAAGTTAAACAAAATTAACAAACCATTATTAGCTAGATTAAGGGAAAAAGAGAGAAGACTCAAATAAAATCAGAAGTGAAAGAGGAGACATTACAAACGATACCACAGAAGTACAAAGGATCAGACGAGGGTACCAAGAAAGATTATATGACAACAAATTGGATAACCTAGAAGAAATAAATTCCTAGAAACATACAACCTACTAAAACTGAATCAAGAAAAATAGAATATCTGAACAGACCAATTACTAGTAAGGAGATTGAATCAATAATCCAAAACCTCCAAACAGAAGTCCAAGACCAGATGACTTTACTGGTGAATTCTATCAAACGTTTAAAGAATTAATACCATTTCTTTTCAAACTCTTCCAGAAAATAAAGAGCAGGGAAAACTTCTAAACTCTTTTAACAAAGCTAGCATTACCCAGATATCAAAACCAGACAATGACACCACAAGAAGAGAATATTACAGGCCAGTATCCCTGATGAATATTGATGTGAAAATCTTCAACAAAATATTAGGAAACAAAATTCAACAGCACATTAAAAGGATTATATACTATGATCAAGTGGGATTTATTCCTGGCATGAAAGAGTGGTTCAAGGTATGCAGGTCAGTGAATGTGCTACATCACATTAACAAAATATAGGCTAAAAAATATCACCTCAACAGATGCAGAGAAAATATTTGACAAAAGTCAATATTCTTTCATGATAAAACCTCTCAACAACATAGGTATGGAAGAAATGTGCCCCAACATAATAGAGGGCATATATGACAAACCCACAGCTAACATACTCAATGATGAAAAGCTGAATACTTTTCCTCTGAGACTGGGAACAAGACAAGGATGCTCACTTTCATCACTGTTATTCAGCATAGCACTGGAAATCCTAGCCAGAAGAATTAGGCAAGAAAAAAAAAAAAAGACATCCAAATTGGAAAGGAAGAAGTAAAATTGTGTTTGCAGATGATATAGTCTTATATATAGAAAACTCTGAAGACTCTATCAGAAAACTGTTAGAACTAATAAGCAAATTCAGTAAGTTCCGGGATACAAATAAATATACACATACCCCATTTTATTGTGTTTCACTTTATTACGCTTTGTAGATATTGTGCTTTTTACAAATTGAAGGTTTGTGATAACCCATGTCAAGCAAGCCTATTGATGCCATTTTTCCAATAGCATTATTTTAAAATTATGGAATATACATTTTTTTAAAATTGCATAATGCTATTGCAAAGTCAGTAGACTACAGTATAACGTGAACATAACTTTCATATGTACTGGCAACCAGAAGAATTGGTGTGACTCACTTTATTGCAATGTTCACTTTATTGTGGTGGTCTGGAACCAAACTCACAATATATGTGAGGTATGCCTGTATACAAAAATCAGTTGCATTTCTATACACTAATAGTAAACTATTGGAAAGAGATATTAAGAAAACTATCTCATTTATAATAATAGCATCAAAAAGAACAAAATGCATAGGAATAAATTTAACCAAGGAGATAAAAGATCTGTAAATTGAAAAATAGAAGAGATTGATGACAGAAATTGAAGAAGACAAAAATAAATTGAAAGCTATTTTGTGTCACGGATTGGAAGAATTAATATTGTTAAAATGTCCATGCCACTCAAAGTGACCTACAGAGTCAGTGCAATCCCTATCAGAATTCCAATGGCATTTTTCACAGAAAAAAACAGTCCTAAAATTTATATGGACCCACAAAAGACCCCCCAATAGCCAAAGCAATCTGGAGAAAGAACAGCAAAGCTGGGGGACATCACACTTTCTGATTTCAAACTATGCTAGAAAGCTACAGTAATCAAAACAATGTGATATTGGAATAAAAACAATGGCATAGATCAATGGAACAGAATATAGAACCCAGAAATAAAACTGTATATATATGGTCATTTAATTTTCAACAAAGGAGCCAGGGATATACAGTGGGGAAAGAATAATAAATGGTGTTGGGAAAACTGGACATCCACAGATAAAAGAATGAAACTGATCTTCTATCCAACATCATACATAAAAACCAACTCAAAATTGGTTAAAGACTTAAATATAAGATTTGAAACTATAAAACTCTTGGTAGAAAACATAGGGGGTAAGTTCCTTGACATTGGTCTTGGAAATGATTTTTTTGGATTTGACATTCAAAGCAAAGGCAACAAATGTAAAAATGAACAGGTAGGACTGCATCAAACTAAAAATCTTCTTCTCAGCATAGGAAGTCATCAACAAAATGAAAAGGCAACCTATGGAAATGGGAGAAAATATTGGCAAACCACATATCCAATAAGGGATTATGATGCAAAATATACAAGGAACTCATATAAATAAATAGCAAAAAAATTAACCCAATTAAAAACTGGGCAAATAATTTTAATAGGTACTTTCCAAAAGAAGACATACAAATGGCCAACACATATATGAAAAGGTGCTCAGCATCACTAAAAATCAGGGAAATACAAATCAAAACCACAATGAGGTATTGCCTCAGACCTGCTACGATGACTAGCATGAAAAAGACATGAGGTAACAAATGCTTCTTAGAATGTAGATAAAAGGGAACCCTTTTTTTTTTTTTACATCTTTATTGGAGTATAATTGCTTTACAATGGTGTGCTAGTTTCTGCTTCATAACAAAGTGAATCAGTGACACACACACATATGTTCCCATATTCCTTCCCCCTCGCGTCTCCCTCCCTCCCACCCTCCCTATCCCACCCCTCTAGGTGGTCACAAAACACCGAGCTGATCTCCCGTGCTATGGCGGCTGCTTCCCTCTAGCTATCTGTTTTACGTTTGGTAGTGTATATATGTCCATGCCACTCTCTCACTTTGTCAGAGCTTACTCTTCCCCCTCCCCATATCCTCAAGTCCATTCTCTAATAGGTCTGTGTCTTTATTCCTGTCTTACCCCTGGGTTCTTCATGACATTTTTTTTTTCTTAGATTCCATATATATGTGTTAGCATACGGTATTTGTCTTTCTCTTTCTGACTTAGTTCACTCTGTATGACAGACTAGGTCCATCCAACTCACTACAAATAACTCAATTTCGTTTCTTTTTATGGCTGAGTAATATTCCATTGTATATATGTGCCACATCTTCTTTATCCATTCATCTGATGATGGACACTTAGGTTGTTTCCATCTCCTGGCTATTCTAAA
Organism: Phocoena sinus; assembly: GCF_008692025.1. Classification (NCBI taxonomy): domain Eukaryota; kingdom Metazoa; phylum Chordata; class Mammalia; order Artiodactyla; family Phocoenidae; genus Phocoena; species Phocoena sinus. Next base: position 134,693,856 of record NC_045763.1, read on the forward strand.
TAGAGCTGCAATGAACATCTTGGTACATGACTCTCTGTGAATTATGGTTTTCTCAGGGTATGTGCCCAGTAGTGGGATTGCTGGGTCATATGGTAGTTCTGTTGGTAGTTTTTTAAGGAACCTCCATACTGTTCTCCATAGTGGCTGTACCAATTCACATTCCAACCAGCAGTGCAAGAGTGTTCCCTTTTCTCCACACCCTCTCCAGCATTTATTGTTTCTAGATTTTTTGATGATGGCCATTCTGACTGGTGTGAGATGATATCTCATTGTAGTTTTGATTTGCATTTCTCTAATGATTAATGATGTTGAGCATTCTTTCATGTGTTTGTTGGCAGTCTGTATATCTTCTTTGGAGAAATGTCTATTTAGGTCTTCTGCCCATTTTTGGATTGGGTTGTTTGTTTTTTTGTTATTCAGCTGCATGAGCTGTTTATAAATTTTGGAGATTAATCCTTTGTCAGTTGCTTCATTTGCAAATATTTTCCCCCATTCTGAGGGTTGTCTTTTGGTCTTGTTTATGGTTGCCTTTGCTGTGCAAAAGCTTTTAAGATTCATTAGGTCCCATTTGTTTATTTTTGTTTTTATTTCCATTTCTCTAGGAGGTGGGTCAAAAAGGATCTTGCTGTGATATATGTCATAGAGTGTTCTGCCTATGTTTTCCTCTAAGAGTTTGATAGTTTCTGGCCTTACATTTAGGTCTTTAATCCATTTTGAGCTTATTTTTGTGTATGGTGTTAGGGAGTGATCTAATCTCATACTTTTACATGTACCTGTCCAGTTTTCCCAGCACCACTTATTGAAGAGGCTGTCCTTTCTCCACTGTACATTCCTGCCTCCTTTATCAAAGATAAGGAGACCATATGTGCGTGGGTTTATCTCTGGGCTTTCTATCCTGTTCCATTGATCTATATTTCTGTTTTTGTGCCAGGACCATACTGTCTTGATTACTATAGCTTTGTAGTGTAGTCTGAAGACAGGGAGCCTGATTGCTCCAGCTCCATTTTTCTTTCTCAAGATTGCTTTGGTTGGGGCTTCCCTGGTGGCGCAGTGGTTGAGAGTCTGCTTGCCGATGCAGGGGACACGGGTTCATGCCCTGGTCTGGGAGGATCCCACATGCCGCGGAGCCCGTGATCCATGGCCGCTGAGCCTGCGAGTCCGGAGCCTGATGCTCTGCAACGGGAGAGGCCACAACAGTGAGAGGCCCGCATACCACACACACACAAAAAAAAGATTGCTTTGGCTATTCAGGGTCTTTTGTGTTTCCATACGTATTGTGAAATTTTTTGTTCTATTTCTGTGAAAAATGCCAGTGCTAGTTTGACAGGGATTGCATTGAATCTGTAGATTGCTTTGGGTAGTAGAGTCATTTTCACGATGATTCTTCCAAACCAAGAACATGGTATATCTCTCTATCTATTTGTATCAACTTTAATTTCTTTCATCAGTGTCTTATACTTTTCTGCATACAGGTCTTTTGTCTCCTTAGGTAGGTTTATTCCTAGATATTTTATTCTTTTTGTTGCAATGGTAAATGCGAGTGTTTTCTTGATTTCACTTTCAGATTTTTCATCATTAGTGTATAGGAGTGCCAGAGATTTCTGTGCATTACTTTTGTATCCTGCTACTTTACCAAATTCATTGATTAGCTCTAGTAGTTTTCTGGTAGCATCTTTAAGATTCTCTATGTATAGTATCACGTCATCTGCAAACAGTGACAGCTTTACTTCTTCTTTTCCAATTTGGATTTTTTAAATTTCCTTTTCTTCTCTGATTGTTGTGGCTAAAACTTCCAAAACTATGTTGAATAAGAGTGGTGACAGTACCATCTGAAGTCAGGGAGCCTGATTCCTGCAGCTCCGTTTTTCATTCTCAAGATTGCTTTGGCTATTCAGGATCTTTTGTGTTTCCATACAAATTGTGAAATTTTTTGTTCTAGTTCTGTGAAAAATGCCAGTGGTAGTTTGATAGGGATTGCATTGAATCTGTAGACTGCTTTGAGTAGTAGACTCATTTTCACAATGTTGATTCTTCCAATCCAAGAACATGGTATATCTCTCCATCTATTTGTATCATCTTTAATTTCTTTCATCAGTGTCTTATAATTTTCTGCATACAGGTCTTTTGTCTCCTTAGGTAGGCTTATTCCTAGATATTTTATTGTTTTTGTTGTAATGGTAAATGGGAGTGCTTTCTTGATTTCACTTTCAGGTTTTTCATCATTAGTGTATAGGAATGCCAGAGATTTCTGTGCATTAATTTTGTATCCTGCTACTTTACCAAACTCACTGATTAGCTCTAGTAGTTTTCTGGTAGCATATTTAGGATTCTCTATGTATAGTATCACGTCATCTGCAAAGAGTGACAGCTTTACTTCTTCTTTTCCGATTTGGATTCCTTTTATTTCCTTTTCTTCTCTGATTGCTGTGGCTAAAACTTCCAAAACTATGATGAATAAGAGTGGTGAGAGTGGGCAACCTTGTCTTGTTCCTGATCTTAGTGGAAATGCTTTCAGTTTTTCACCATTGAGGACGATGTTGGCTGTGGGTTTGTCATATATGGCCTTTATTATGTTGAGGAAAGTTCCCTCTGTGCCTACTTTCTGCAGGGTTTTTATCATAAATGGGTGTTGAATTTTGTCAAAATCTTTCTCTGCATCTATTGAGATGATCATATGGTTTTTCTCCTTCAATTTGTTAATATGGTGTATCACGTTGATTGATTTGCATATATTGAAGAATCCTTGCATTCTTGGAATAAACCCCACTTGATCATGGTGTATGATCCGTTTAATGTGCTGTTGGATTCTGTTGCTAGTATTTTGTTGAGGACTTTTGCATCTATGTTCATCAGTGATATTGGCCTGTAGTTTTCTTTCTTTGTGACATCCTTGTCTGGTTTTGGTATCAAGGTGATGGTGGCTTCGTAGAATGAGTTGGGGAGTGTTCCTCCCTCTGCTATCTTTTGGAAGAGTTTGAGAAGGATAGGTGATAGCTCTTCTCTAAATGTTTGATAGAATTCGCCTGTGAAGCCATCTGGTCCTGGGCTTTTGTTTGTTGGAAGATTTTTAATCACAGTTTCAATTTCAGTGCTTGTGATTGGTCTGTTCATATTTTCTATTGCTTCCTGATTCAGTCTTGGCAGGTTGTGCCTTTCTAAGAATTAGTCCATTTCTTCCAGGTTGTCCATTTTATTGGCATAGAGTTGCTTGTAGTAATCTCTCATGATCTTTTGTATTTCTGCAATGTCAGTTGTTACTTCTCCTTTTTCATTTCTAATTCTATTGATTTGAGTCTTCTCCCTTTTTTTCTTGATGAGTCTGGCTAATGGTTTATCAATATTGTTTATCCTTTCAAAGAACGAGCTGTTAGTTTTATTGATCTTTGCTATCGTTTCCTTCATTTCATTTTCATTTATTTCTGATCTGATTTTTATGATTTCTTTCCTTCTGCTAACTTTGGGGTTTTTTTGTTCTTCTTTCTCTAATTGCTTTAGGTGCAAGGTTAGGTTGTTTATTCAAGATGTTTCCTGTTTCTTAAGGTAGGATTGTATTGCTATAAACTTCCCTCTTAGAACTGCTTTTGCTGCATCCCATGGATTTTGAGTCATCGTGTCTCCATTGTCATTTGTTTCTAGGTATTTTTTGATTTCCTCTTTAATTTCTTCACTGATCACTTCGTTATTAAGTAGTGTATTGTTTAGCCTCCATGTGTTTGTATTTTCTACAGATCTTTTCCTATAATTGATATCTAGTCTCATAGCATTGTGGTCGGAAAAGATATTTGATACAATTTCAATTTTCTTAAATTTACTGGGGCTTGATTTGTGACCCAAGATATGATCTATCCTGGAGAATGTTCCATGAGCACTTGAGAAAAATGTGTATTCTGTTGTTTTTGGATGGAATGTCCTATAAATATCAATTAAGTCCATCTTGTTTAATGTATCATTTAAAGCTTGTGTTTCCTTATTTATTTTCATTTTGGATGATCTGTCCATTGGTGAAAGTGGGGTGTTAAAGTCCCCTACTATGAATGTGTTACTGTCGATTTCCCCTTTTATGACTGTTAGTATGTGCCTTATGTATTGAGGTGCTCCTATGTTGGGTGCATAAATATTTATGATTGTTATATCTTCTTCTTGGATCAATCCCTTGATCATTATGTAGTGTCCTTCTTTGTCTCTTCTAATAGTCTTTATTTTAAAGTCTATTTTGTCTGATATGAGAATTGCTACTCCAGCTTTCTTTTGGTTTCCATTTGCATGAAATACCTTTTTCCATCCCCTTTCTTTCAGTCTGTATGTGTCTCTAGGTCTGAAGTGTGTCTCTTGTAGACAGCAAATATATGCGTCTTGTTTTTGTATCCATTCAGCCGATCTGTGTCTTTTGGTGGGAGCATTTAGTCCATTTACATTTAAGGTAATTATCGATATGTGTGTTCCCATTCCCATTTTTTTAATTGTTTTGGGTTCGTTATTTTAGGTCTTTTCCTTCTTTTGTGTTTCTTGCCTAGAGAAGTTCCTTTAGCAGTTGTTGTAGAGCTGGTTTGGTGGTGCTGAACTCTCTCAGCTTTTGCTTGTCTGTAAAGGTTTTAATTTCTCCATCAAATCTGAATGAGATCCTTGCTGGGTAGAGTAATCTTGGTTGTAGGTTTTTCTCCTTCATCACTTTAAATATGTCCTGCCAGTCCCTTCTGGCTTGCAGAGTTTCTGCCGAAAGATCAGCTTTTAACCTTATGGGGATTCCCTTGTGTGTTAATTGTTGTTTTTCCCTTGCTGCTTTTAATATGTTTTCTTTGTATTTAATTTTTGACAGTTTGATTAATATGTGTCTTGGCCTGTTTCTCCTTGGATTTATCCTGTATGGGACTCTCTGTGCTTCCTGTACTTGATTAACTATTTCCTTTCCCATATTAGGGAAGTTTTCAACTATAATCTCTTCAAGTATTTTTTCAGTCCCTTTCTTTTTCTCTTCTTCTTCTGGAGCCCCTTTAATTCGAATGTTGGTGCGTTTAATGTTGTCCCAGAGGTCTCTGAGACTGTCCTGAGTTCTTTTCATTCTTTTTTCTTTATTCTGCTCTGCAGTAGTTATTTCCACTATTTTATCTTCAGTGTCAGTTATCCATTCTTCTGCCTCAGTTATTCTGCTGTTGATCCATTCTAGAGTATTTTTAATTTCATTTATTGTGTTGTTCATTGTTGCTTGTTTCCTCTTTAGTTCTTCTAGGTCCTTGTTAAATGTTTCTTGCATTTTCTCTATTCTATTTCCAAGATTTTGGATCATCTTTACTATCATCATTCTGAATACTTTTTCAGGTAGACTGCCTATTTCCTCTTCATTTGTTAGGTCTGGTCGATTTTTATTTTGCTCCTTCATCTGCTGTGTGTTTTTCTGTCTTCTCATTTTGCTTATCGTACTGTGTTTGGGGTCTTCTTTTTGCAGGCTGCAGGTTGGTAGTTGTGGTTGTTTTTGGTGTCTGTCCCCAGTGGCTAAAGTTGGTTCTGTGGGTTGTGTAGGCTTCCTGGTGGAGCGGACTAGTGCCTGTGTTCTGGTGGATGAGCCTGGATCTTGTCTTTCTGCTGGGAAGGTCCACGTCTGGTGGTGTGTTTGGGGGTGTCTGTGGCCTTATTATGATTTTAGGCAGCCTTTCTGCTAATGGGTGAGGTTGTGTTCTTGTCTTGCTAGTTGTTTGGTATAGAGTGTCCAGCACTGTAGCTTGCTGGTCATTGAGTGAAGCTGGGTGTTGGTGCTGAGATGGCGATCTCTGGGAGAGTTTCAACGTTTGATATTAGGTGGAGCTGGGAAGTCTCTTGTGAACCAGTGTCCTGAAGTTGGCTCTCCCACCTCAGAGGCACAGCACTGACTCCTGGCTGCAGCACCAAGAGCCTTTCATCCACACTGCTCAGAATAAAAGGGAGAAAAAGTAGGAAGAAAGAAAGAAAGAGGATAAAAGAAAATAAAATAAAGTAAGAAAAAATAAAGTTATTAAAATGAAAAATAATATAAGAAAAAAAAATTTTTAACTGAAAAATAGAAAAAACGGACAGATAGAACCCTAGGACAAATGGTGAAAGCAAAGCTATACAGACAATATGTCACACAGAAGCATACACACTCACAAAAAGAGGAAAAGGGGAAAAAATAATAAATCTTGCTCTCAAAGTCCACCTCCTCAATTTGGGATGATTCGTTGTCTATTCAGGTATTCCACAGATGCAGGGTACATCAAGTTGATTGTGGAGCTTTAATCCGCTGCTTTTGAGGCTGCTAGGAGAGATTTACCTTTCTCTGTTCGCACAGCTTCCAGGACTCATCTTTGGGTTTGGCCCCGACTCTGCGTGTAGGTCGCCAGCGGCATCTGTTCTTCACTGAGACCGGACGTGGTTAAAGGAGCCGCTGATTCGGGGGCTCTGGCTCATTCAGGCCGTGGGGGAGGGAGGGGTACGGAGTGCGGGGCCAGCCTGCGGTGTCAGAGGCCAGCGTGACGTTGCACCAGCCTGAGGCATGCCGTGCGTTCTCCTGGGGAAGTTGTCCCTTGATTCTGGGACCCTGGCAGTGGCGGGCTGCACAGCCTCCCCGGAAGGGGGGTGTGGATAGTGACCTGTGCTCACACACACGCTTTTTGGTGGCGGTGGCAGCAGCAGCCTTAGCGTCTCATGCCCGTCTCTGGGGTCTGTGGCTGTTAGCCGCGGCTCATGCCCGTGTCTGGAGCTCCTTTAAGCCGTGCTCTTAATCCCCTGTCCTCGCGCACCAGGAAACAAAGAAGGAAGAAAAAGTCTCTTGCGTCTTCGGCAGGTCCAGACTTTTCCCCAGATTACCTCTCGGCTAGCCGTGGTGCAGTAACCCCCGTCAGGCTGTGTTCACGCCGCCAACCCCAGTCCTCTCCCTGCGCTCCAACTGAAGCCTGAGCCTCAGCTCCTAGCCCCGCCTGCCCCGGCGGGTGAGCAGACAAGCCTCTTGGGCTAGTGAGTGCCGGTCATCGCCGGTCCTCTGTGCGGGAATCTCTCCGTTTTGTCCTCCGCACCCCAGTTGCTGTGCTCTCCTCCGTGGCGCTGAAGCTTCCCCCCTCTGCCACCCGCAGTCTCCTCCCGCAAAGGGGCTTCCTAGTGTGTGGAAACCTTTCCTCCTTCACAGCTCCCTCCCACTGGTGCAGGTCCCGTCCCTATTCTTTTGTCTGTGTTTATTGTTTTTTCTTTTGCCCTACCCAGGTACGTCGGGAGTATCTTGCCTTTTGGGAGGTCTGAGGTCTTCTGCCAGCATTTAGTTGTGTTCTGTAGGAGTTGTTCCACGTGTAGATGTATTTCTCATGTATCTGCGGGGAGGAAGGTGATCTCCATGTCTTACTCTTCCGCCATCTTCCCCCTCTCAAAAGGGAACCCTTTAATACTGTTGATGAGAATGTAAACTGGTACAGCCACTAAAGAAAATAGTATGGAGGTTTCTCAAGAAATTAAAATAGAACTACCGTATGACCCCGCAATGTCACTTCTGGATGCATATCCAGACGAAACAAAATCATTTTCTCAAAGATATATCTGTACTCTCATGTTCAGTGCAGCATTATTCATGATAGCAAAGGTATGGAAACAACCTAAATGTCTGTCTATGGATAATGGATAAAGAAATAAATACACACACACACAAACACATATATATATAATGGAATGTTTTTCAGCTTTAAAAAAGAAGGAACTCCTGTTATTTGGAACAATATGTATGAAGTTGAAGGGCATTATCCTAAATGAAATAAACCAAACAGAGAAAGACAAATACTTAATGGTATCACTTATATGTAAATCTAGTTTAAGTAAAAAGAAAGTTGAGTTTATAGAAACAGAGTAGTAGTATGGCTACCAGGGGTCAGAATTGGGCTAAATAGGGAGATTTTGGTAAAAGTATACAAACTTTAAGTTATAATATGAATATGGTCTGAGGATCCATGTATAACATGGTCACTATGGTTGATAATACTATATTGTACAATTGAAGTTTGCTAAGGGAGTAGAGCTTATGTATTTCTGTAAAAAAGAATTAAAAAGTCAGATAATAACAAATATTAATGATGATGTAGAGAAATTGGAACCCTCATATACTGATGGTAGGAATGTAAAATGGTGCAGCTGCTTTGGAAAACAACCTGGCAGTCCTTCAAACAATTAAACATAGAATAACCATATGACTCAATAGATGGACTTCTAGATAACTACCCAAGATAAGTGAAAACATATGTCTGTATAAAAATGTGTACATGAATGTTTTTATAGCAGCATTATTCATAAGAACTAAAGGGCAGAAACAACTTAAATGTGTATCAGCTGATGAATGGATAACCCAATTTGTATATACATGCAATGGTGTACTAATATATGCTACAACATAGATGAGTCTTAAAAGTGTTATGCAAAGCCCACATATTATGTGATTCTAGTCATGTGAAATATCTAAAATAGTGAGATATAATGGAGACAGAAAGTAGCTTAGTGGTTGCTTAGAATTGAAAAGGTAAGATTGAGTATGATAATTAGAGCATGATGAAACTTTTTTTCAAGGTGGTGAAAATGTTCTAAAATCAATGGAGATGGTAGTTGCACAGTTCTGTGAGTATACTACAAAGCGTTGAATTATACACGTTGATTTTATTCTATGTGAATTATATTTCAATAAAGCTACTATAAAAGAAATGTCTATCTCCCCAGGTAAATTACATGTGTTTTGGTATCACAGATATTGTTTATTTTATAACCATTATATTGCTTTTTAGACTTTAGAGTATAGCGTATGGCCACAAACAGCCTTTTAGTGATTTGAGTTACTGAAAAAAAATCTTCTATTTTAGACTGAGTGATATAAATTGCCTAAAATGGGAGGTTTGCTTGCCTTCATAGTAGATGTTAATTTTGTTATCTTAAAAATAAATTTATAAAAGTTGTTTTAGCACATTTGGAGATCCAAAAAAGATTGATGTCTTTTATCTTGTATGTATATGTTCTAGCTTTATCTTCCTCTACAGTCTTAACTTTTGTTAACATTTTTAGAGTTCTCATTAAGACTTCTGCTCAGTATAAATCAAATTGTGTCAAACAGTGACATGAAAAATGCCTTTTTCCAGGTAGAAATTTCAACCTGAATATGAAATATGATATGATAGTAAACCAACAAAAGACATGAAAGACAGTTGTTCTTTAGAAAATGGACTTAATAGGGAGGTTTCCTTCTTAGTTTTAGTTTTAGGGAAGGGAGAAATGTAATGGTAGGTTCTATGATTTTAGGATCCTTTTTCTAAATCTTATTCTTTTTTTTTTAATTAATTATTTGGGTGTGCCAGGTCTTAGTTGTGGCACATGGGATCGTCATTCCTGCGTGCGGGATCTTTAGTTGCAGCATTCAGGATCTCTTTTTTAGTTGCGGCATGTGGGATCTAGTTCCCTGACCAGGGATCGAACCTGGGCCCCCTGTATTGGGAGTGTGGCGTCTTAGCCACTGGACCACCAGGGAAGTCCCTCTAAATCTTATTCTTAATTAAGTTGATTAGAATTATATTATTTCAATATTTTAAATATTAAAAATCTTCATTTTGTTTAACATTATGACTTTTGCTGTCAGATTTTAAAGTCGATTAATTATACAAAGAAGAAAAAACAAGTTAGCTTACATATAAAATTATTTTTCATTATTTTATTTCTTCTATAATTTAAAGTCTTTTTGTAGCCTCAATAAGTAGCATTGCTAAAATAGCTGCAGCATTTTATAAAAGACTTGGTGGATTAGGTGATATGATTAATCCCCCAAAACTCCCCATTTCTTCTGTGAAACCTTGTGACTGTCGCTCAGGACGCCCTGGACATTTGGGGCTTAAAAGGCTGCTCTCCAACATGCACCCTCACTTATGTACATTTCAGTGAAGTTGGAAGCTTACCAAGAATCAATGATGTTTCTTTGCAAACCTGCCAGTTTTATTTTTGTTATTGGAATTACATTAAATTTTCATGTTTTGTAAATTGATGAAGTATGAATGCAAAAAGTTGTTTCCATTAAATTTTCATATTTTGGAAAGAATAAACAGAGGTTGTTTACAAATAATTGTTCTTAATCTGATGATCAACTATAAAAAACTGGGGAAAAAGTTTGGAAAGATTCTGTGTTCCAGTTATTTCATCAGTGTCTTCAGGTTTTCATTAAATAAAAACAATAACTGGAAATCATAGTTGGTATATAATGGGTGTGGTTTGTGCAAAAATACTGTGCAGTCTATGAATCAGTAGACTTACATTCTAAAAGAAGGCATGGCTCTGTAACAAAATATTGGCCAGTGGTTTTGCACTTATATGTGTGATTTTAAAATATACTTTTTAAGGCATGCAAGTACAACTTTAAAAAAATTCTTTATTTAGCTGACAATGGCTTTCTAAAGTTAAAAAAAAATGATCACATAAAAAGGTATCTAGTATACTTTGGGCCTAGTTTCCTAATAGTCATACATACCATCATTTACAAGAAGTTTGCAGTCAAGTTGTCCTCCCTATCCTTAACCATTGATAAGAGTAAAATATCTTCTGTTCCATCTCTGGATACCTGCAACTGTTAAATTTAATAATTATTCCCTCTGTCTACCCATAGAACTTAATTCTTGTTTTTCTTTGTGTGTATCACATTGTATTGCTAATATCTGATTATGTGTCTTTCACAATGGACTCTGTACTTTTCTTCCTAATGTCTAGCACAATGATTTGCTTAAAGCAGTACTCAATAAATGTTTAAGATCATACATTTTTCTACCCTTTAAAATTGATAGATTTAAATGACATGCATTTTCTTCAAGATGTGTCGAAATGGATGTCTTCATTTTCTGCATTGGAGAGTATAAGTTTGTACATACATTTTTTTGAAGGATTGTTTGGAAAAATGTGTATAAGAGTCTTAAAAACTGTAAACCTTTGATTCAATAATTACATTTCTTACAGCTTATTCTAAGAAACAATCAGAGATACATACAAACTTTGGGTATAATATTTGTTGTGAAATTATTTATAAAATTGAAAGATTGGCACAAACCTATATTTTCAACATAAGAAATTCACTCGAATTTTGCTACATCTATATGGTACAATACTACTTTAAAAATAATTCTCAAAGATGATAAAGGACATCAGACAATGCAAACAATATATTATCAATAAATTATAGCTTATTAAATTTGGCACATTTTTTAAATCGTCATGATAATTTTGGACCCTGATTGTGTGTCCATCATATGTACCATTCCACTCAATTCTGTGTCACCAATAAATTAATATGTATGCCATCTTGTTTATCTAATTTATTGTAGGACTGAGAGTTTATATAGTAAACCACTAGAGAGTGGGCAGGTTCATATGCTTCACCCTCTTGATCCAGATAATCTTCATGTGCTTGTGCTTGGCATAGTTATGAAAACATACAGTTTGGTCTTTGGTCTGCATTGCTAGAGAAACATACAGTCTGGTCTTTGGTCTGCAATGGCTAAACTATAATAGTAATATCCTGCCATTTCTTTCTTTGCTCTCTGCTTCAGTGGACATTGCTTCTTCCATTTGTCCTGCTATAGGCTCCTGGCCATTTTATCCCACTCTTCCTTGTTTCCTACTTGGATATAATGGAAAGTATGAAATTATAGGAGTTACTGAGTAGCTTCTTAGCTACTTATCTCAAACGCTTGACTAGATTTGACAATTTGAAAGCACTGTCATTAATGATAAAACTGGCTTTTAATCAATGAAATTAGGTACTTTTACAATAAGGTGAGATGATTCCACTTGAATTACTTTTAGTAGATGCCCGTTTTGACAGAATTAGTTGTGATTTATTATAAGCAAAATATGTTTAATCACATCTTATGATCGTCGTCTTTTGGACAAAGAAATGCACCTGCATGTAAATCTTGGCTTGATAAAGATGTACACGGTCACAAAATTCAGTTTTATGGTTGGAAGGAACAGAACCCATGATCTGATTCTTTGTTGTAATTATTGCCATCGAGAATTGTGCTTTAAACTTTCTTTTGCTTCAGATTTGTACCAGTGCCTTGCTAAATTTAATAGATACTTTTCTCTACCCTTCCTCGTTAATTGTCATGTGGATACTGATGACTAGGCAATATTTCCTACTTTTGGAGGCTCTAAGGGACTTATATAAAGCTCAAGTGGCTTTCTAAAGTTAAAAAAATTTTAGATTTTATATCTCTCTCCTGTATTTTGAGCATCATGTAGTTGAGCCTTTATATACATCATTCTTTACATTACTTTTATTAAAAAGGATTTTATGAATGGTTAAATAAGTCACTGGCATAAATTTTTTTCACTAAGATTCTGACTTTTCTAAGGATTAAAACAATGTAATATATATCTTCAAAAGTACCAAGCAATGTATCAGCTCCCTAAAATAAGCTCAGTACTTAATTACTTGAATTAAGATAAATAGACATCTAATAACTTGAATTAAGATAAACAGGCATCTAATATTGGGTTGGCCAAGAAGTTCATTCTGGTTTTTCCATAACATCTAACAGAAAGACTCAAACAAACTTTTTGGCGAACCCAATACAACCTTCCCCGAGAGGAGTTATTTTTTAAAAAAATAACGATGTTATTTTTTAAAAAAATCATCAACAATGTTATTTTTTTAAAAAGTACAAAAATGACTAAATAGAGAGTCTCTTTCTTTGCCCTGTAATCTTGGCATTGTAACAGTCCAAATGTGAGGTAGTATAATGGAGAAAAACCACAAGGTGTGGCTTTTTATTCTTACAGCTTCAAACTCCCTACTTGCTTCCATCCTCGGTAAACAGCTCTTGGGAACTCTCTAGCTGCAGTCTCCGTGAGTTCTCCCAATTTTCCTTGTACATTTCCAGCCAGCATTTGGAGAAATACTTGCTTAAAATATTTATCTCCTAAATAGAAAAATAACTCTGGAACTGTTCAAAATCTCAATGGCACATGTAATTAATGGAAAGCATTTCACAAATAAAGTTGATGTAAAGATAATATAAGTACTTAGGTTTAACTCTGGATAGACAGATATTAGAGACGAGCTTACTATAGACCTTTTATAACAATTTAGCCCTAAACTACCACCTTTCTAAAGAGTCCTTTATAAAAGATTATAAACTTGTTTGACTTTTAACAATAATATAGTTAATCATAATCACCTCACACTTAGCCTGTGTTTCTATGTTGCAGTAGTTATTCTAGCTAGAATAAACAAGTTTACATACTAAAGTCATATGTGTGAGCTAAAGGCTAATATTAAGGAAAAATAACTTTTCCAGGAAAGGCACACAAGGAAGAAGTTATTTTACTTTTACTAAAAGAGTACTCTGTAACACAGAGGAACATTACTGTAGAGATTAATCAGAAGTGTTTATGTGCATTGCATTTTAAAAATCAGTAGTGTGGTTTCATTAAAGATACCCTAGGCTGGCCTTTTGAGAATCTCTCTATTAATAGGGCTATGTAAATTCTTAATCCTCTTTTTTGCTGTCATTATATTGAGAATATAAAAATGAATAATTGAATGATTGAGGAACGTTCTTGAGAATATTATTTGGAAGAATTATTGGGGCAGAATCAGTGCCTTTTCTCTGCTGGAAACAGTGACTAAAAAGAAAGTGTGCAGGCTCCTGGTATTGTTATGAAGGTCGTGCTCCTGGGCTTTGTATAACTGCAGGGTGTTTAAAGTTCCTGGTATCCTTGGAAACACAAACTGTGATACCAATTGGTGCTTGTGTTTCAATGATGTCACACAATTTACAGATCCACACAATGGATCTCTTGTTTGTGGACCTACAGAGGAGTTCAGATAGTTTTGGAAAAGCACCTGAAGAGAGAGAGTTTTCTCTGAGGCTTTAATTTTAAGAACCAGTGACAATCTTACTATCCATTCCTTAATCTTTTGAGTTTGGATTCAACTTTTTTAAAAAAGAAAAAAATATTACCTGCTAAATTTCTTTTTATATGTGTGTATGTATATGTATATATAGATATATATGTCTACATCTATCTATCTATATATATTTGGGCTACATTGGGTCTTTGCTGTGCTCAGGCTTTCTCTAGTTGTGGTGAGCTGGGGCTACTCTCTTTGTTGTGGAGCACGGGTTCTAGGCGTGCAGGCTTCAGTAGTTGTGGCATGTGGGCTCAGTAGTTGTGGCGCATGGCCTTAGTTACTCCGTGGCATGTGGGATCTTCCCGGACCAGGGCTCGAACCCGTGTCCCCTGCACTGGCAGGTGGATTCTTAACCACTACGCCACCAGGGAAGCCCTAAATTTCTTTTTGTTTCACATTCTTGTGATTGCTTTTGAGGAGTATATACATGTTTTTGTGCTAATTGAAACATGTAGAGAGGCAGATGAGAATTAATTGCTCCTCTCAAGTTTCGCCATCAGCTGTGCAGTGGTGAGAGGCTTATAGAGCTGAGAGTGTTTGAACTAATTGGTTAGAATAAAACAGTGCCATTGAAAAGATTATTTTCTTTTTTCTCCTCCCTCTCTTTCTCCTTCCCCCTTCCCCTCTCCTCCCTTCCTCCCTTCCCTTCCCTCCCCTCCCCCCACTCCCCCCACCCCAGATGTAATTGGTAGGCTGACTTAAATGATGTACATTAATTTGACCAAACCAGTCCAAAAACAAGAATGTGTTTCTTCTCTTACATTCACTTCTGCTTATAATTGTTTCTATGTCCAAGTGGCTATAGGTTTATTGGCTCTTCCTTTGTAAAGTTTGCATCAGGAATGTTGTGTATATTCATGGTGCAGTGATCTACCAGAACCTGTCCAATGATAACAGATGCAAACCTGTGTAGTTTGTTTGTTTCCCCAAAATATTTCCATGGAAAAATGTATTTATATATATCATATAATCCTGAAGATCGTTCATAGTTTAAATTGTTTTTTCCCCTCATTTTTTCCCAATATTTTTAGCATCAGTAGTTTTGAATTGGATTAAGAAACGACTCCATTATTTCAGATACATGATGTAAAAAGAATAATAAGAGCTTACATTTACTGACGTCTTACAATATGCCAGACACTGTCTAAATGCTTGACATTTCTTATTTAATCCTCACCACTTCCCTGTGAAGCAGAAACCATATTGTTCCCATTTTAAAAGTAAGAAAACTGAGGGCCTGAGAGGTTAAGTATCTTGACTAGAGTCTCACAGCTGGTAAACCATGGGATTCCTTATCAAGCAGTCTTAGAGTCTGTGCTGTTAACCGCTCGAACAATATGTCTCTCAATAACAGTGACAATAATGAGAACTAATATTTATTGAGCCGGAATTTCTTCCCTGTGCCAGAAATTGAGAAATTGTTCTCAGCTTTTTCTAGTGTGTTAACTTAATCAAATAACCTACGCTGGGGACATGGGCCCTGCCATGACTCTGAGCCTCACTGCCAAATTTCTGGCTTTAGTAGTCTCTTCTCAAAGATCTTTCTTTGTAAACAATTCAAATCTGCTGAAAATCAGGGTTGAGTTATGCTAAGCAGCTCTATATAAGAATCCTAGCCGAGGTCAGTATGTGCCAGGGCACTGTGAGTTAGTATCACCTTCCTGTATATTGAAGTACTTTATTACTTATCTTCCAGGGGAAATTAAAACCTTAGAGAGTCATATGAAGAGTATAAGTTTCAACTCCATGTTCCAAATGCTATATATATATTAAAGCCTTATAGCCGGCATTTCCTTTTTGATTCCTAGGTTCTTTAAGTAGACTTGAACTAGTTAAAAATAGGTGGTTCCCTAGTAACAGGTGGTTCTCTAATGGTTTTTTTTTTTTTTTTTTTTTTTTTTGGTTCTCTGACTGTTAATAGAGGAAGTTAAGAATCTGTGGACTCAAAGTTAGCATTTCTCTGCCACCCACACTCTGTACCACGATAGAGAAGTTGAATTATGGGTGTATTGAAGTGCTTTAAACTTTGTCTTGTTTCTTGTCCATCAGCTTGATAATTGATCAACTTAAGTTTGGAGCTTGCCTTTAATCATTTTCTAATTTGGTAGTATCTAACTATATATTTTTTTATTGAATAAAGTTATTTTAAAATTTAATCTTTTTAAAATTAATTTTTATTGGAGTTAAAATTTAATCTTGGGCTTCCCTGGTGGCGCAGTGGTTGAGAGTCCGCCTGCCGATGCAGGGGACACGGGTTCGTGCCCCGGTGTGGGAGGATCCCACATGCCGCGGAGCGGCTGGGCCCGTGAGCCATGGCCACTGAGCCTGCGCGTCCGGAGCCTGTTGCCCCGCAACGGGAGAGGCCACAACAGTGAGAGGCCCGCGTACCGCAAAAAAAAAAAAAAAAAAAAAAAAAAAAAATTTAATCTTAAAGTAGTAGATGTATATAGTTACAAGTGGGTACTACAAGGACTGAAATGCAAAAAAGTGGCTAGCTTCCTTACCCATTGCTGCAGCTAGTTTCTGTTCCCTGCAGGCATCCACTTTCAACTCCTTTAGAGGCTTTTTCTACTACTTACCTTCATATTTTAAAATAATTCATGATTCACACATACTCATATGAAAATATAGATAGACTTACATAGTTTCAAACACTCTTTGTTTGGAACTATCTTCCACTTTTAATCTATTTTAAAAATTATCTCTAAACACACACACACACACACACACAATACCATGATCTTATTCTCTTTTATAATTGAGAAAGGAGTATCAGAGAGGTTAAATCATTTGCCCCAAATCATAGAAGTAGTAAATAGCAGATTTGAATATAATCATCTGACTACACAGCTAAATTCATGTTTCATATGAGTTAGATTTGTTCAAAATGGGACCATATAGTGATTTCCCCTACCTTTTTAATGCCCAAGTGGTTAATAATAATACTAACAAATAAACTTTTATTCTGTGCTTAGTATGTATGAGGCATTTATGAAGCGCTTGATATGTATTATCTCATTTGAACCTCACAGAAATCCCTAAGAGAATAGTTGTTTTGTCATCCTTATTTTAAAAATGAAGAAATTGAGGTTTACTTAGGTTGAGTAATTTGACCAGTCACACAACTTATAAACAGAAGATCTAGAATCTTTTTAAAGATAATTTTTATTGAAATATAATGTACACAGAGAAAAGTGCACAAATCCTATAGCTTGGTGTATAGCTTGATGAATTTGCATAAAGACAACATACCTGAGTAACTTGGACCCTGCTGAAGAAACAGAACATTACTAGCGTCCCAGGAACTCACTTATGTCCTTTCTCAGTCACTGTACGTCCAAAGACTAACTATGATGCTGAGTTTAATATTGTAGGTGAATTTTACATTTTTGAACTTTCCATAAGCCATTATACAGCTTTTATGTCTGAATTCTCTTGCTCAATATTTGTGAGCTTTATATATGGTGTTACATGTAGTTGTTTTTTCACTCTCATTGGTATATAATATTCCATTTTCTAAATTTTCACAATTTAACCATTCTGTTTGTGGTCATTTTGGATTGTTTCTAGTTTTTACTATTAAGAATAGTGCTGCCGTGTGCATTCTGATACATGTCTTTTGCTGAATAAATGTCCACATTTCTCTTGGGTATATATCTAGGAGTAGAATTGCTAGATATGTATATGTTCTGTTTTAGTAAATATTGTCAGTTTTCCAGAGTGATTTTACCAATTCACACTCACACCTGCAGTTACTTTACATCCTCACCAACATTGTATCTTTTTCATTATAGCTATTCTGGTAGGTGTGTAGTAATATCTCACTGTGGTTTTAATTTGCATTTCCCTGATGATTAATAAAGTTGGACAACTTTTTACATATTAAGTGGACATTTTGATACTCTTTTTTATGAAGTGGTAGTCATGTCTTTTGCCCATTTTTCATTTGGGTGTCTGCCCCTTTCTTAACAGAATATATTGGTTTTCCTTACCTCTGTCCCCTTTTTCTGAGTCATGAACTTCTGACTCTTCTAGTTTTTATTCTGGCATTTATACATCTCTTTATTCTAAACAATATGCATATACTACTGCATTTTTATTCATCAATTTTAGAGCTTTTTGTTGATTTTCTATTATGATAGGTGAGGATTAAGCTGTCATATACAGTCATCCCAACTTCCTTATCATAGTTATCTATCTATCTATATATTTTAAAATCATTATTCAATATTCCTTTTTTCTTCTCCATCTCTTTGTCTTTTTGTTCTGCTTTCTGGGATTATTTTCTGAACCTTATCTTCCACTTGTACTGTTGAATTTTGTTTTATATTTTTTTCTATCATGTTTTTAATATC
This sequence comes from Phocoena sinus, assembly GCF_008692025.1. Lineage (NCBI taxonomy): Eukaryota > Metazoa > Chordata > Mammalia > Artiodactyla > Phocoenidae > Phocoena > Phocoena sinus. Next base: position 134,712,132 of record NC_045763.1, read on the forward strand.
AGGAGCTCTTTTTAGTTCTATGAATGTTGTTTTTTATGAAAAGTATCCTGTTTTTGTTTCATGGATGCCATTACTTCTCATGTCTCTTTGAGGATAATGGTGGCTGTTTGGTTTTTTCCTCCTATATCACTTGTATCTCCTTCAAGTTGCCTTTTTCTGTTTGTTTTGATCTCTGTTTTCTCATGCTAGAGGCTTTCCTCTGATCTCTGGTAATCCTTGTTTGTCTGATTCAGATTAAGAATGGATTATAAGAAAATTGCCTGGAAGATCTGAGTATGAGGTTGGACCTTGTCCACTGAGGGCTTTATTGTAAGGTGATCTGGGTGGGCTGTTTGTTGGGAGAGCCCCTTTGGTTAGTATCTTTGGTTCTTTCCTCTTGAGCTGATCTGATTCCCAAAGAGTGCTCTTCTAATTGCCTGCCTGGTGAGTACAAGTCTATCTGCCTGTTATGAGAGTCAAATGGGGGGTGAAGAGAACTTCGGAGGAAGCACTTCTAAGCATTCCTTGAACGTTTCCAGGATGCTCTTCTCAACTGTGACAGTCATCCTTTAGTCCACCCCTTATTTTACCCTTCCAAGCAAGCAAACCTCTGTTCTTTTACCTGGGTTGGGGAGATAGTTACCCATTAAATAGAGAGAGAATCTTGGGACTCTGATTCATCTTTTTTTTTAATTGAAGTATAGTTGATTTATAATTTGTTAGTTTCAGGTATACAGCAAAGTGATTATACATATATTTACATATTATATATATATTCTTTTTCAGATTCTTTTCCCATATAGGTTATTACAAAATATTGATATAGTTCCCTGTGCTAAACAGTAGGTCCTTGTTGTTTATCTGTTTTATATACAGTCATGTGTATATGTTACTCCCAAATTCCTAATTTCTACCCCTGCTCACCGCCCCCCTCCCTTTCCCCTTTGGTAACCATAAGTTTATTTTCTATGTTTGTGGGGACTCTCATCCTTAAATCAGTTTTACCCAGTTCTTGTTTTAGGCCACCCTTTCTCCCCATTGAGAGGTACCTAGTGCTGGCTTATCCCTGAACTTTTTGAGGATTCTCTAGTATAAATTGGGTTGGTTCTTAACATTTTCTCACTCTTATCTCAGGATTCAATTTTCTCAGGTCTGGTTAAGTCAGTTAACACTTGAATGTATTCTTTATAGCTTCTAAAATTTTACTTATTTCCTCTCTCTGTTTTCTCTGTCATTGTGGGTTATCGTCACTGTCTCTACATATAAATATAAATTTATCTTTACTGTAGTTTCAGTGGGGTTTTGAGAAGGACTGAAATTATATGTTCAGTCTGCCATTTTATCCTAGTAGCTGCCATGTATTTCTTGAAATGAAATTTGAATAAGGCATTTGTGGACCTCTTGAAGTAATTCCAGGTTCTTTTGTAGGCCAAGGTTAGAAGTCTTAGACCTAGATAGACAGATCCTAGCTTTTGACTGATTTTTTTTTTCCTGATGTGACCCAAACTAAATTCATCAGCTGCTCCCTCAAACCTAATCATCTTCCAGAATTCTTTTTTTTTTTAAATCTTTCTTGGAGTATAATTGCTTTACAATTGTGTGTTAGTTTCTGCTTTATAACAAAGTGAATCAGTTATACATATACATATGTTCCCATATCTCTTCCCTCTCGAGTCTCCCTCCCTCCCACCCTCCCTATCCCACCCCTCTAGGTGGTCACAAAGCACCGAGCTGATCTCCCTGTGCTATGTGGCTGCTTCCCACTAGCTATCTATCTTACGTTTGGTAGTGTATATATGTCCATGCCACTCTCTCACTTTGTCACAGCTTACCCTTCCCCCTCCCCATATCCTCAAGTCTCAGTAAATGAAACTCCCATTCACCTCTTCACACAAATGCAAATCAGCAGTGTCACTCTCCTGTTAAAACATTTTGGGGGCTTCCTTTCCTTCCTAGGATCAAGATCAACATCCTTAACTTGGTTTATAGGTCTCTGGGTGTTCTTGGCCTGGACTATTTCACCAGCCCCCTAACTCTGTGCTTACCTTCTTGCTCCCCATGCATCAGTCATAGGGGCCTCCTTTTCAGATTGTTAGAGGAGCAGAACCACTTTATTCCTCAAGGGCTTTTGGGCCTGTGATTTCATTTGTCTGAAATGCTAATACTTATAGTCCTTTCCATACTGACACACCAGTAACCATGCTCCCAGCTGCAATAATGCCCCAGACTAATTCCATAGCTCTCATTCTGTGCTCCCACAGCACCCTATACTGCTTCTTTATAGTGTGTATCATAACTGTTTAATCGTATGCTAATTGTACAGTATTTGACCCCTCAACTAAATTTAAATTCCATGAGTTCAGTGGCTTGGTCTGTCTTGTTCACTGTTAGATCCCCAGCATTGAGTACAGTGCTTTACACACAGTGCGTAAATACTTACTGAATTACAACCAAAACCAAATGAAACAAAAAAACAAGGAGAAGCTTTATGATATGCTAGAAAAAATCCTAGTTTATATATCAGACTAAATTCTAAGATAACTGTGCTAGATGTGTCACTTTGAACAAGTAATTTTATATCTCTGAGCCTCATTTTATTAATCTATGAATTGAGGAAGTGTGATTTACTGACCTTCAAGATCTTTCAACTCTGATTTGTTTCCCAAAGGGTCTCCTTCTTCCTCTTCTATGCATTTCTTATCCTGTTGACCTTTATTTTTTAAATTTCTTCTCCCACTTGATTCTCATCATTATTTGCTTCCTTATATTCTTTTTTTTCTCTTTACTGTCTATAATGTGAAATGTATCCCTCGATATCTGAACTCTCACCATTTAAATATTTGCTACGATCTCTTGGAAATTTTTAACTTAAAATTGACTATTCACATTGAAATATCATTGAAAGGAACTTGCATGTATGTTCCGGCCAAAAACATTAAGTTGCACGTTAATCTGAGTGAGAGAATATGGAGTAGACTATTGTCCGTGAATCCGTTGTTTTCACAACAGGATTGTGTTTCGTGATAATGTTGTTTAAAGGTTTCATGCAATCTAAATTATCTTTTTTTAAAAATATCTTTTTTTAAAATAAATTTATTTATTTTTGGCTGCGTTGGGTCTTTGTTGCTGCGCACAGGCTTTCTCTAGGTGCGGTGAGCGGGGGCTACTCTTCGTTGCGAAGTGCATGCTTCTCATTGTGGTGGCTTCTCTTGTTGCGGAGCACGGGCTCTAGGCACACAGGCTTCAGTAGTTGTGGCATACGGTCTTCAGTAGTTGTGGCTCGCAGGCTCTAGAGCGCAGGCTCAGTAGTTGTGGCGCACGGGTTTAGTTGCTCTGTGGCATGTGGGATCTTCCTGGACCAGGGCTCGAACCCGTGTCCCCTGTATTGTCAGGCGGATTCTTAACCACTGTGCCACCAGGGAAACTCCAATTATCTTTTAAGATAATGGAAAAGCCTTTGAAAAGTAGGTGAGCCTAGGAGGATTAGAAAAGCTCTTATGTTAGGAAATGATAAAGGCTGAGAGACAAAAGACAAAAAGTTAAAAGATATAAACTTGGCTGTGCACATGTTCCGATGTACTATACATATGATTTTTACCTATTTGTGAGAAAAAATAAAATTATGAAAGTGATGTTAGTTTTTGAAAACTCATAGTTAATTTTATTTTGTTGTGCTATTTGCATTCATTATGCATCTTTAACAGATAATTGTTTCTTTACATTATAGAACACGTTTGCAGTAAAAAAGGAAAATGTAACTTGTATCCAATACCGTATATATGTGCAAATGTATTCACTAACAAGTTTATTAAATATTAAATGATTTTATAAGTTTAGTTTTAATTTAGAAATTTTTGGTGGATTGTATGGGGGGCTTAAGAATACTTAATATTGGGGGAAATTAATTGGGAGTTTTAGATGGGCTTGAACGGAATTATTCTTTTTCCACTTAAAATCAGAATATAGTCTCCGTTATGTGAAAATTTGCCATCCAACACATTTTCAGAAATGGGCTAGATTTAGATAGGAGGGATGTACGTTCTATTTGTGTTGATTGTATTGAAGAGAAAATGCGAAATGCTTCCTTTTACTGCTTTATAGTCTCATATTTTAGTTGTTTGTTTCCCCTTACTCATTTGAGGTCATTGGTTTTTTGATAACAGGAAAGGTTTTTCACCTCTCATGTAAGTCAGCTGAGTTGTGTCAGGACCTAGCTGACTGAATTGGCTTGGTGACTTAGCAGTGAGTGACTGATAGGATTCTTTAGAGAAGCCTGCACGTATTATCTCCTTGATAATTTTCACTGTAAGCTCAGTGATTTGTGGTTCAAACAGGTCACAATTCAGAAAAGATGCAAATTTAGGTCTGTGTTCTATTCCATTTGATACTGTGGAGAGAGGTAGAGCTATTAAAAAAATTTTTAATGCTGCCAAACTCTTGATAAGTTTTATTTTTTAATGCAGTCTGCTTTCTTCTACTCCGCTATAGTGAGATAATGACACAGTATTGGCAGTATAACCAATTGTGAAAACCCCAGAAACTGATCTCTCAATAGTGGTAAGCTATTTACTTTTTTTTCCTTTCTCCTCTAAGAATCACATTCTTTTAAAAGCTCTACTTCTTTCCACACAGCAGCTGCCCCTAAAGGAAAGCGATGAGATTCAATTCAAAAAGAGGCAGGCACGGGGGGTATATTAATATAGGAAGAGGTACTAAATATAACAAGAAGATTGAGTATTACATAGTGTTTGAGATTAATTCTTAGTATAGTTTGTTTTTCTACCAGTAACAGGAACATGAGATACAAAAAGGATCTTGAGTTTTGATCATTTATACAACACCATGGTTATGTTTTAAGTGGCAGACTTATATTTTCTTACACTTTTCTTATATTTGCCCAGTGCTTGACTGTTTAAGAAAACTTGCAATAGACCTCATTTTTTTCCTTCTAAGGATGAGTACATAAATGAATTATTTTATTTTGAGTATTTTCTGTTTAGGTAAGAGTATGAACTGTAGATGTGAGTTGTCTATTAGGATTGAAGAGCAAGCTGTGATTGACTGCCATTTGTCATCTTAACATGGCATCATTCATAGCATTCCATTCAGTTACCCAAGCCATATAGTTGCTTTAGCTGTGCTTGGCCCAATGTGGCAGTTATGGGACTTATTTCTTCTAATGCGTATCTAAAAAGTGAAGGAAAACGAAATGATCTGCTCTGCCTGCTGTTGCATGGCACAAGAGATAAGATGCAATGCAAACTGTGTACTAGTGATGTGGAAGGGAGAAGTAAGGTGGAACCATCATAGGAATGGCTTCCCAAACTAAAATTAGTTCTTCTGCAAAGAAAAGTGTTACCTTTATCAAGGAATAGTTGATAAAGAATGTTAAGTCAGTCATGCCTTTAAGGAACTTATTACGTTGTTTTCAGTTAAGTGTGATGGAGCAGAGTTAGAATAACCCCTGTGTTTAGCCTCTGGTGCTGCTGAGACTGAGAGTGAGGCAGCAGAAGAGCTGTTTGCAAACCTTAGGCTAAAGGAAATAATTCACCAGAAAGAAGAGTCATATGTTATCTCCTGCTTGTCTTCTATTCTCTTAAAAAGGGTGATGGTGAGCATAGGGAATTTCCTGACTAGCCACAAGTGATCCATTTTCTGGAAAAAAAAGGCACAAACCTGTCTCTTAAGGGGAAAAAAACAACAGTATTTATTGACGATGATAAAATTTAAGATCCAAAACAAAGATCAGTATTTTGGAAAACTTGAATCTGCCACATGGAGCTTGACAGCTTCCCAGTACTTATAGACTTTTCTGATGACCAAGACTTTCTGAAGATTAATGAGTGTGATTTTTTGATATTATGTAATGAAAAGTGTCAGTGTTTGGAAGATCTGCAAAACTAAGTGAACCGTTTTTTCCTAAATGATCAATGCAGAGTGCCCCAAAGTCATGCATATGGGTAAAAAGATCCATTCAAAGGGCAAGGTAGACCAATGATTTTTAACTTAACAGAGTACGAAAAGTTTATTGAAGTGGTGTCAAATTCCACAATTTACTTACTTTTAAGGAGCAACTGCTTGCCAGTTTTTGTTATAGTATTAGAAAAGATGAGCCACAGTTACCTGAAAATGCTATTAAAATACTCTTTCCTGGGCTTCCCTGGTGGCGCAGTGGTTGAGAATCTGCCTGCCAATGCAGGGGACACGGGTTTGAGCCCTGGTCTGGGAAGATCCCACATGCCGCGGAGCAACTAGGCCCGTGAGCCACAACTACTGAGCCTGCACGTCTGGAGCTTGTGCTCCACAACAAGAGAGGCCGCGACAGTGAGAGGCCCGCGTACCGTGATGAAGAGTGGCCCCTGCTCACCGCAACTAGAGAAAGCCCATGCACAGAAACGAAGACCCAACACAGCCAAAACTAAATAAATTAAAAAAAAATAAACTCTTCCCTTTTCCAACTATATATCTGTGTGAGTCTAGATTTTCTACTTATACTTCAACCAAAACAACATAAAGCAAGAGATTAAAAGTTGAAACATACAAGAACCCAGCTGTCTTCTATTCAGCCAGATTTTAAAGAGATTTGCAAAACTTCAGTGTCACCCCTCTCACTAATTGTTTTGTTTGGAAAATAGTTGCATTTCGTCAAAAATGTGTTATTTATGTTAACATGCAGTAGGTTTGTTATTGTTGTTAAATGAGTATTTTTTAAATTTCTCAGTTTTAATTTCTAATATGGTAAATATTGATAAATATAACCCACATAAACAAAATCTCTTTGAAAACAAAGAGAAACAAAATCTCAATTTTAAAAGTCTAAAGGGATCATGAGATCAAAAAATTTTGATAATTACTAGTCTACATGGTAATATCCAGTCTCAAAGAAGCACTCTCCAATGGGATTCATTGAGTAACTGCTGATTCTTTTTAATGTTTCTAAAATTATTCAATTTTTGTAATAAGGCCAGCATCCAATATCCTTAGTATCCTTATAGGAATGGGACAGCGCAAATGCAAAATTTTTTTCCAGTTTTGCTATTAAGATTCTTGTTTGTAATTCTAAGGTAGTTATCATATTCTGTAGTGAATTTTAGATACTAAATGTAATTGCAAGTCAGAAATTAGAAGTGTGTCACCAGAGCAGGAGAGAAAGAGGGTGGGAGGGAGGAAAGGAGGGAGGGAGGGGAGGACTGGTAGAATTGGTAAAGTGAAATACGGCAATAATCTGAGTTTGTCCTGTTAATATAGTCTCAGTAAACAGGCTTTACAAGTGTACTATTAAACCTTCATTTAGCCATGGAAATGAGGACAAGATAGAATAATAAATTAAATTTATAGGTTTAAAAAAATTATTTAAATTGCTACTTAAAGTGCCCTTCAAACCTTAATCCAGAAATGCTAAAAAGAACCAAAAAATCCTACTTATTCTAACTTCTTTCTTGTTTTCTTCCTTTTATGTACTCATAAAATGATCAAAATATGGATAATAGAGAGTAGAAAAAAATGTGAAACTATAAAATTTATAATGTGCCTAATCAACCTCATAATTTAGACTGACAGAAAAATGTAAAATATAGAAGTATTGCTCCCTATTTCGTTCTACCTTTAGCCTTGGAGAGGAGTAATTTGGGGTCCCCAATATGCTTTATGAGACATTGTCTTGTTTCACAATACCATGAAGAAACTAGGAACAAAGCTGCAGTTGGAGAAGGGGAGAGCATTAAGGGAGACTGTAAGAGAATTAACTCAGGATGACACAGGGAAGATAATTTAGGTTTTCTTAAATTCAGTGCTGATGCAGATTTATATTTTGTCAGGAAAACTGGGTTTCCTGCTATAATACAGTTTCCTATATTCTAATTTTATGGACAGAGTCTGTCAATGTCTTCTTGCTCAGTGTGGATCATAAGATTACTATTCAGATTAAATTGCAGGGGGCAGTTTAGGTCCCTTACCCATGGCCAACTTACATAAGAAGGTTAGTCATTTGAATGAAAACTTGTCTAGGCCACAAAACCACCACATTTCTACATAAAGTAGGTGCATCCCTCTCTGTTGAAGTGGTCTTGGTATTTGACTCTAAAAATAGGCCTACACTGTGGTAAAAATCTAACCCATTTGTTTATCCAAATCATGTGAAGAAAATCAGCTTTGACATGGCTTTTAAGTTCAGGCAAGAATCTTTTATCTGTGTCAAAAATTATTGAGTCAGTTCCTTTAAAGCTTTTTGTGATAATTTTAGGAAAATTTGACGTATAAAGAAAACTTTAAATTAATTTAAATGCTTGAAATAAAAGAGTTAAGGGGACTTCCCTGGTGGCACAGTGGTTGGGAGTCCGCCTGCCGATGCAGGGGACACGGGTTCGTGACCTGGTCTGGAAAGATCCCACATGCGGCGGTGCGGCTGGGCCCATGAGCCATGGCCGCTAAGCCTGTGCGTCCGGAGCCTGTGCTCTGCAACGGGAGAGACCGCAACAGTGAGAGGCCCGCGTGATGAGAGAGTTGGCGTAGAATGGAGAAGCTATCGATGCAGCATGTACTGGTTGTGCGAGGTTCAGAGGAGATAGAAGTGGGAAAACAAGGGGAAAAAGGAAAAACAGTGAACTTCTAAGAATTAGTAACATGTCAAGCCAAGCCCTGGTAATGTTATTAGTTCTAGAATTTTGAGTTATTTTGGAGGGTAGTTGATAAGTTCCCCAAGCGTGCAGAGCAACAAGTTTAGATAGACTTTTAGAGAGCAAAGAAGTTAAGCCAGAAGGAGCACTGAAGATAATCTTGGGCACATAAGGGGATGCAAGAAAAGAGACATATACCTAATGCCCTAAGTACTAACTTCTTTACTTTCTACAGATCTCCAGCTATAGGTATGCATATTTGAATAATTATAGCATAAAAACATCTAGGAAATCATTTGAATTTCCTTGAAGTCAGTCAATACCAGGAATACCTATCATCCTGTGATAAAAAAGACTAAAAGTCCTTAGAAAGTAATAATAATGAAGATTCTCACCTAATAGGTAAAATTTGCTTATTTATTATTTACAACTCTCCTGCACTCATGGGTGTTTGTTTTCTAATTTCTTCAGTTTGAGGTGCTCCTCTAGTATAATAATTAATAGTAATAAGTAATGTATTTTACTGTTTCCTGCAGTATATTCCTGAGAGGAATTAGTCCTTCATGGCTAAAGAACTTTTAATATATACTGAACTGTCATAAAAGCCTTACTCAATGGATCTAATGTGTACTTATGGTTAAAATATGTTCCAAGTTTTTCGACAGGCCAAATGAACAAACAGATCATATTAAAGAGTTTTTAAGTGACTTTTTTGGATCTGACCCCTAAAGCAAAGGTAAAAAAAGCAAAAATAAACAAGTAGGACTATATCAAACTAAAAAGCTTCTGTACAGCAAAGGAGACCATCAACAAGATGAAATGGCAGCCTTCTGAACTGGAGAAAATATTTGCAAATCATATATCTGATAAGGAGTTAATATCCAAGATATATGAAGAACTCATACAACTCAGCAAAACAAACACCCAAAACAGTCTGATTAAAAAATGGGCAGAGGATCTGAATAGACATTTTCCCAAAGAAAACATATAGATGGACAACAAGTATATAATAAGGTGTTGAACTTCCCTAATCATCAGGGAAATGCAAATCAAAACCACAATGAGATATCACTCACACCTGATAGAATGGCTATTATCAAAAAGACAAGAAATAGCAAGTGTTGGCAAGGATGTAGAGAAAAGGGAAGCCTTGTGCACTGTTGGTGGGAATGTAAATTGGTGCAGCCACTATGGAAAACAGTATAGAGGTTCCTCAAAAAATTAAAATGGAACTACCGTTCAATCCAACAATTTCATTTCTGGGTGTTTATCCAAAGAACATGAAAACACTAATTGGAAAAGATACATACAGTAGCCAAGATATGGAAACAACCTAAGTGTCCATTGGTGGATAAATAGAATACTACTCAGCCATTGAAAGAAATGAAATCTTGTCATTTACGACAACATGGATGGACCTTGAGGGTATTATGGTAAATGAAATAAGTCAGACAGAGGAAAACTAATACTGTATGACCTCACTTATATGTGGAATCTAAAAACCAAAACAAACAAACAAAACAAAACTCAGAGATTCAGAGAACAGAATGGTGATTTCCAAGAGGAAGGGGTGGTGGGTGAGGGGGTGAAAGGTTTTAAGAGGTACAAATTTCCACTTACAAGTCATGGGGATGTCAACTGTAGCATGGTGATTATAATATTGTAGTGTATATTTGAAAGTTACTAAGAGAATAAATCTTAGAAAGTTCTCATCAGAAGAAAAAAAAATTTTTTTGTAACTTTTTATGGTGACAGATGGTAATTAGATTTATTGGGGTCATTATTTTGCAGTGTATACAAATATTGAATCATTACATTGTACACTTGAAACTAGTATAATGTTACACATCAATTATACCTTAATAAAAGAAAAAAAACTAAAGTAACAGGAAATGAGATGTTTAGAAGAGTTGAAACATTTAACTTTGATATTGTGTGCCTCCACCTTTAAGAGACATGATGGTAATATGTTTAGATCTTTCCTTGAGGAAATTGCCTTCTATGTTTTTAAGATCTTACTGGCCTCTAGTGGTAATATGATGCTGTAGTTTAACCATTTCTAAATCTTACAACTGACTAGAAATAAAGTTAATTTGAAGACATAGGCTGCCAATAACTCATTCCTTCAGTACTGGATCAGCAGCACTCTTGAGTGTACATGCAATATCATCTTCTTCCTGAAGACTGTCTATCTTTTGTTCTTGTCTCTGAGTCACGCCCACCTCTTTCTTTTGAATGATACTAGTTTTGCTCTGAAGTGACCTCCCATTATTTTAGTGCATGCACAGTGGTGATTACTATGTCAAGTGTGTACTAACAATTCTTCCTAGTGTCTCAGCCCTCTTTTCTGCGGACTATGGGGCAAAATTATCCCTCTGTATATAACTTTTTATTTTCTTCAGAGGAATTTAAGTTTTCAGTTTACCATTTAGATTTATGTTTAGACCTCCTTACTTTGATTTTGAAGAATCTTACATTTGAACTACAAGTTTACCAAACATGGCAATGATTTGTCACTTTTGTTTTTTGTGTTTGTCACACAGATGTGAAAGGGCCACCTACCCATCGTCTGTCTTGTGGCCAGTCACCCTACACCGACACAACAACATGGGAGCGGAAGTACTGCATCCTCACAGACAGCCAGCTGGTGTTGCTCAACAAGGAAAAGGAGGTGAGGTGGATATTACGAGGAAAGCTACTTCCCTTTTCTGACCAAATTCCTGAAATAATCTAGTTTTTATTTGCATCTTGATGAGTTGCATTTATGAAAATGGAGACTTTATGAAGGATACACTCTAAGTGGGTCTAAGGGACTGCTGATGTCATCATGATGATACATTATTGCCGCAAAGGCGTGACGTCAACAAAACAGGGCTGGATTTTCACTAAGGAATAGTGAAAGAGATATTGAGTTGAGTAATTTGGAATGAGAATGGGTTGGATTGTGTAGACCTGGCCCTGAAAGTGGTCCAGAGAGGCTATTGGAAATTATATCAGTCTAGCTCCTCGCAAGTAACAAATAGCATAGTCAGCAGATTAATTGAAAGAGGTTTAATGAGGGGACTATACAGAGTCATGGGCAGCATAGGGGACCCATCAGAGGGGGATAAAGTACCCATGAACTGGCAACAGCAGAAAGCAGTTGTCACCCTAGACCTTCAGGGCAAGGGAAGGGAGCAATGTTTCTGGAACCCAGAGAACTGTAGTTGCATGAAAGGACTGCATAACAGTTGCTATGGCTATACACAAAAGAACACAGCCTCTACCAAAACAAAAATGGCCAGCAGGGAGGAAGCAAGGGAGAACAGACACACCAGGTCTCTTTCCTGCTTTCTGATTTCTTGCCAGTGTTACCTACTGGCCAAACCTAACTTGAAGCCAAAGGAAAAGATTGCTTTTGATGTGTTCTGTAGAGATTTGTTTCCTGAAGCACAGCAAGGGAGAGAAGGGCAGAGAGTAGATCTGGAGAGGCAGACAGAATGTAATTAGTACAGACATCTAGTTCTAGGTAAACTTTCTGTCCCTCTAAGTGAAAAAACCCTTGAACTTATCATATACTATTACTACTTTACTCCTCAAACTATTACAGTGTACAAATCCTTCCACATCCAAATAATTCATTTGCTTATTGGTGATGTATTGGATAGTTGACTTGGTAAGGCCAAAAAACCATCCTACTCCACAACATAAAAAAATTAGTATGATCTTGACAAGAAGAGGGATAATGGGAGGGAAGGAGAAGAAGAGATCTCATTCGATGAAGGAGAAAGATTAATTGCCAAAAATATATATAAATAACTAGAAAACTGTAGGTAGAATATCAATTTCATAAGCCATCCCTCTGGAAAAGTTAGTTCAGAGGAAGCAGTGCGCAGAACACACATTTCTTAATTCTAGTCTGTGGATCTCTACCTCCCTTTTCTCCTCTCTCTCCTCCCCCTCTGTCCCTTTTCTTTTGCATCTCTTCTCTTACTTACCATTCTTTAACATCGTAAAGGCAAGGTCATAGCAATAAAGCAATTTCAGTTTCTTCTTTTATTTTCATAGGCAATTCTTACTTGCAAGGGCCTGGCTAATGTGCCCTCTATGAACTTGGTTATTCTTTTTCTCCAACCATTGAAAAATGTCCCTTACTTTTGTTACCATCTCCCTACCCATGACCCTTTTCCAGTATTGTAATATAATTAAACTTAATTTTATTAAAATAATTCAATAAAGGTGAGCCCTTTCTGGAACAGTATAGTACATGTTGCTTTGTTTCTATTAAGTAGATACATAATAAAAATTGGTAGAGTGAATATTAGTGTAGAATATTTCTAATTATCCAATTTGAATAGACAGATAATTTAACATGTGCATTTAAACCAATCGACTCTGTCAGCAGTCTTTTATCAGAGCTGTTAATAAGGAGTGATATGAACATATCATCTGCCATCTTTTTGCCCTTACCTACATTTTATTCAATTAGTAATGTGAGAAATTAAATAGCCTAAAGATAGATAGCATAAGGTCAAGAGCATTCCTTATCTAGAACCAAGATATAATGCATGGATTAAATATTACTGATCAATTGAGTAATCCAGGCTTGGGCTCCCTTTAGTCCCATAAAATAACTGTCCATGATGAATGATTTCTAAAACAATTTCTTATGTACTTTATTGCTTTTTATGCCAGCCATCAAGAGTAGCCCTAGACATCTGGGGAACCCCTCATTTTCTCGTCTACATATCGCTCTGTATATCCTCTTTTCTCCTTTCCCACCTTTTGAAACCCTTTGCCCTCTGCAACTCACAGTCCATCATCAACCAAATCAGCTGTTTCTTCCACCCCTTTTCTGAAGCAGTTCCTTAACTTCTTGGTCTCATGAGAACCTGTAGCTTTTCTGAGGACACTGTCATCTGTGAAGTCCTGTCAAGTGATGGCTGTTTTTTTCCCACAGCCTTCATACCATGCTGCCTGTAGTAGACATCCTTCTCCTTTCATGGCTGCTTCCTGTCTCTTCTCCCTCATTTTCCCTATAAAGCCCAGACTCTGAGTCCCATGTTGTAGTCATCTTCCAGCCCCACCCCGGGCCCCCGTCATTTCTTGTTGATTTTAGCTTCTGGCTCATTATCATTATTTCCAGCACTACTTCAGCCTTAACTTGTGAGGATTCTAATATCTACAGAGATGATTCTTTCAACACACTGACTCTAAGTTCCTTGAACTCCTCTCCTCCAAGAATCTTTTCCTCTACCCTGCCTCATTGCTACAACTTCTCAATATTCTCAATTGTGTGCATCTTACTGTCTGACCTCATATCTTTCAAGTTCATCCCTTTTTCCAACAATTTTTCAATCCTTTGGGACCTATGGGCCATTGATCTTGTCACCTTTTCTGCCCCTCATACCTCTGATATCCTCTCTTCCCTCTTCTCCCAGCTTGAATTCCATGGTCAGTCATTTTCATCTTTGCATACTATTTCCTTGCCGTTTTTTGCATCATCATACTCACTTGGCAATGTGATAGGTCAGTTAAATCCTGCTCCTCATCTATCCTGCCCTGCTTCCGTGCAGCATAATGTGTCTGGAGAAAATCACTCCACCCTGCTGACAGTCTTTAAACTAATGGCTACAAATCTCATGTGAGCCTCTAATGCTGCTTGGCAATCACAAAACATTTCCTAGTCCAGTTGCTTTCCAACTCTACTGGACTAGTGCTTCTCAGTCTATGCGTGGTAAAGGACCAAGTTTTTCCCTACCTCATCATGAACAATAAAATACAATAATGTGAATTGTGAAGAAAAATCAAGGTTTAAAAAGACAAAAGTCTAAGTCCAAATTTTTATTAAACAAAAATGAAATTACAGTACAATAATAATCATACATAGGAAAATAAGGAATAGAATTACAAAAATTGTACATGTTCATGGAGAGTGTGCTGTACAATGAGATGAATCCACTGATCACACCAGGCACAATTCTCAATTTCTGTGTTGCTAAATTGTTTATTGTGGACCATTAACAGTTTGCAGAACAGCACAGGACCTTGCACCACACTTGGAGTAGCACAATCCAGGATGATTTCTAAGATGATTTTTTCATGCTTCCTCTTCTATTATAATTCCTTGTCTATTACCCTCACTTATAGCTGATTACTTTGCTGCTTATTTCACTGAGAAAATTCAGCCACTCAAAAGAGAACTCTTTTACCATGTCTACCCATCCACCAGCAACTATTTCCTTATACTCTGATTTCCCTCTTTTCACTGTGGTTTGATTGCCTACAATCCAACTGTCAGCCTCTCCCCTTGTGCCCATTCTTGCCTATTCAAGGATGTATCAATAGCAGTTCTCCCTTACCTCTTTTACATCTCCAACTCTCTGCTCTCTACTAGATCGTTCCCATCAGCATGCTATTATTTCTCCCATCTTAAAAGAAAAAATGAGCCTGCATTAATCTCACTTCTACCGCCAGTTACCACCCCTTTCTTTGCTTCCCTTACCAGCAAAAATTCTGGAAACTTCTAAACTCATTGTCTCTAATTCTTCTCTCATTCTCTCTTAAACCTACTTCATTCATACTCTGACCTATGTCACCTTGTGAAAATTGCTCTTGTTAAGCTCACTGGTGACCTCCACATTGCTAAATTCAGTGGTCAGTTCTCACTTCTTGTTTTACTTAATCTGTTAGTGGAATTTAACAGTTGATCACTCATTCCTCCTCCTAGAACCACCTTCTTCACTTGGCTTCCATGACACTGTGCTGTCTTAGTTTTCTTCCTGTCTCTCTGGCAGTTCCTTCTGAGTCATCTTTGCAGATTTCTCTTCTACTCTCCAAATCTCAACAGGGGAGTGCTACAGAGTTCAGTCCGTGGACCTCACTTCCTTAGGAATCTCATCCAATCTTATGACTTCAAATACCCTCTAAAGCTGATGATCTTAATTTTTTATCTTAAGCCTATACATCTCTCTTCTCTAGACTCATATCCATCTGTCCATTATACACCTCTACTTGGATATGGCTTTGTCACTGTTTTAAGCACATCAGGCATGTTCTTGCCTCAAGACCTTAGCCTTGGCTTTTCCTCAGATATTTGCAGGACTCACTTTCTCACCTCCTTCAACTCTTTGGTTGCATATCACCTACTCAATAAGCCCTACTCTGACCAACTTATTCAAAATTGCAACTCCTCCCTGTATCTCCATTCAGAACTTCAGATCTAATTACCTGGCTGTATTTTTTTTTCCCCTATAGCATTTACCACCTTCTAAAATGCTATATAATTTATTTATTATGTTTATTGTCTCTTTTCTCTTATATAAGCTTTTAGGGCAGGGAGGATTTTATCCGTTTTTTTCAGTGCTATATCCCTCAGTGCTTAGAACAGTTCTGACACATAAGTAAATTCTAACAAATATTTGTTGAATAAATTTTGAAAAAGCCAAATTATAAACTTTGATTCCTGAATATCCATTTTTTTAATTTAAGTTTGAGAGGAGACGAACCTTCTATCTTTTCTTTTTTATGTGATAAGTCTTCCCACAACAAGAGGTGTAATTACATATTTTTTCTAAGACTGGATAATAAAAGAGGGGAAAAATAATCCATAAGATGCTTTTCTGTTGTTGAATATGAAATTCCATCTTTATTTATTGAGCATCTGTTATGTGTAAAGTATTGTGGTTGCAAAGATGCAGTTTGTTGGGAACACACTGAGGTAAATTAAAAGTTAAAACTGTTTAGAACTAGATACAGAGGTGGTGGTTGCACAACATCATGAATGTACTAAATGTCACTGAAGTATTCACTTTACAGTGGTTAATTTTATGTTACATGAATTTAACCTCAATACAATTTTTTAAAAAAGATTATTACATTACCACAAGGGAAAGATTAACTAAGATATTGCCTGGGGTGGGTTATTGTTTAAAGTAGAGAATGCCAAAAAAGTATCTACAGATAAATTTGTGATTAAGCCATGTCTTTAGGGACAAATAGAAGCTCACTTGGAGGAAAAGAAGGGAAGGATATTCTACGTATATATAAAGATACAAAGTCAAGAAACATCTTATATCTCTTTGGCAAACTGCAAAATGTTCAGAATTCTTGGAATATAATTTGCAAGAGGAAAAATGATAGCTGGCAAGAGCCGAATAATAAAGTGCCTTGAAGGCCATGCTAAGGAATTTGGACTTTATTCTAGAAATGATTTGGATCATGGAAAGGTATTTAACAGGGCAATGACATCATCACATTTGCTTCTTAGAAAAGTAACTCTGTTGATCACGTGGAAAATTGAGTGAAAGGGATTGGAAGGAAATAGATGAGTTACGTTATTGCAATAGACCAGGTAAGGGATGACAAGTTTACGCAAACAGTTTAATGCCCTGAGACGGGTATGTTCTACCACTATAAGTTGGAGAAACTGGATTAAATCTCTAGGATAAGAAAATGTTAAGGCATTGTTATACCTGCTACTTGAATTTTATTTAATATTCTGTTAATTTCATGATAGGAAAAGTTTAGAAATACTTTTTTTTTTTTTTTTTTTTTTTTGGTGGAAGAACCAGAATATGCTGTCACTCTTTTTACCTTCCACCCACACTATCAAGAAGAATATAACTCTTATATTTGGAGTTTTGTGTGGAACAACTTAGAATTCCTTGAAACAAGGAGTTTAAGGAATTTCCTGCTAAAATTATCTTAAAAAGCTGTTTTAAACCTTAATCAGCGAATCACAGGGGTGTTTATCGCTGTATTAATAAGATCAATTAAGAGGGTTCTGTAAGGGTTTAAACTGAATCCTTAGCCAGGCAGTGTTGGAATGTGGGAGGATTATATTAGTCTAGTATCACTCATGTATTCACTATGTGGGATCTTTTAATGCTCTCCCTTAACTCTGCATGTTTCCTGTCAGAAATGGGAAAAAGGTTGCTTGGGCAATGTACCTGGGAAGAGTGTTAAGTATACTAATTACCAAAATGGGAATGTAACAGAAGAGTAGATCTGGGCAGACTGCTGAAAGAGGTGCCAGGAGTATCACCTTGAGAAATGATTCACTGATTCAGTAAATTGCTTCATGCAAATTGTGCCAAATAGACATTGCTTATGTGTTATGAATTTACTTCCCTGTCCGGATGCCAGGATAGGCCCCAGCTGGCTTGGCACCAACCCGTTCAAAGAGGACGTAGGAGGCCATTTGAATTCCATTTTGCTTGCAAGAGATAAGACCAAGTAAACTAGAGATTAAGGAGTTGAGGGAAATGGTAGAGAAGATAATCATGAACTCCCCAGGGTGCAGCCAGTATAAAAATACAAAAGAAAGCTGAATTTGTGAGTTCCTTTCTTTTGGCAATAACAAGGCATTAAGAATGGTAAATGTGGCTCCTTTTTTCTTCAGTCAGACTCTACTTTCTGTATTTGGAATTTTAAAAGCTTGATGCTAGTGTAAAGGCAGCAAGGTAGTAATAATGCAATTTCAAAATATTTTTCATGATTTTAGAAAACAGTATTTACACTCAGATATATTGATGAAAATAGCAGTTAGGCTTTGTGCAAACAGCTAAAATCAATTGTTATTTATCCTGGGGTAAACTACCCATGGCATATTTCATTCAGAACTACTTTCAAGTTATTCAGCAGATACATAATGTGTCCCTGTATGTGAATTCACTGATAGGAGTTACAAAGAATAAGACACAGTTCTTTCCCCTCTCCCCAGTACCAAATTTAGTTGTGGGAATAGGAAAAATAATTTTAAAATGGCATTTGATAAATAGCACAAGTAAACTGGATAGAATAAAAGAAAGAAATCCATTTATTCTAAAGCACTGTAGTCTCTGTCATTAAGATGCTATTGACAATGGGCAGTTACCAAAGGAAGCTTAAGAAAGGAAGGGGATCAAAGTTATGTGTTATGAATATTAATCTGTAAGATGTATTGGAAGAGGGAAAGGTAGGAAGGAGACAGACCAATTACAAGACTACTATTCCTCTGATCTAAAAACTTGAATTGTTTCCCAGTGCTTCCTGAATTATTCATGGCCTGGTATTAAAGCCTTCCCATGTGGTTATAATATATTTTGGTGTTCTCCCACTTCTCCCCCTTAAGAGGCTCTAGCTAAATTGGCCTACTCCTGGTTCCAAATACAGTAAAAAAAAAAAATAGTATGCATACCAACTTCTTGGCTGATGTTACGTTATTTCCTTTGCCTAAAATGGCCCCCATCTCTGCCTATCAAATATTCATCTATTCATTTGTGAGTTGGAGCTATTTTAAGGTTTGGAGATTGACTGGTAAGTTAAGCTGTTAACTTATGTGGAATTAGTTGCACAAATGAATAATTATGAATCCATGTATAAGTATAGTGCCAGAGAAAGATTTGTTATTGGAGGAACCTCAGGGAGGTGTACCTTAACCTCCCTTAGGGAACTGATAGAAAGGAAGGTTCCTGGAAGAAGCAATGCCTGTCCTAAGCCTTAGGATGGTTAGGAGTTTACCTTGCAGGTATAGAATAGAAAAGAAAGTGAGGGAAAATATTTCAGTCTGAGAGAACAAACTAAGCAAAGGCATTGAACTACAACATAAGGAATATGTTAGGGAAATGCAAGCAATTTGGTGTTCCTACTATGTAAAGTCTAAAGCTGGTTACTTATACAGTGGCCAGATTGTGGAAAACCTGGTATACTATATAAGGGAACTTGCACTTGCTCTGTAAGATATTAGTTTCAAAACACTCTTTTAGCAGAACAACGCCTTTTGTAGAAAAGCTTATGCAGAAGCCCTGTACAACAGATAAACTCAGAATTATGCTGTGGTTGAAGCAGAGAGATAAGTCCCTTGTCACATGCACACACAAACATACCATCACTTCTTTGAAAAACACTGCAAAGGAGAGCAACTGAAGACCTTTAAGTCTCAGAATGACTGGTAAGTTAAGCTGTTAACTTATGTGGAATTAGTTGCACAAATGAATAATTATGATTAATTATGATTCCATGTATAAGTAAAGTGCGAGAGAGAGATCTGTTATTGGAGGAATCTCACGGAGGTGTACCGTAAATGATTATAATTGCATTTTAGAAATATTCTGGAAACTATATAAAGGATAGATTTAAGGGGCAGAATATCACCAATGAAGAGACTGTATTAGTAGTTTGGATAAGAGAGAATAAGAGGCTTTTGACACCAGCTGTGATGGAGTAACTGGTACAAGACTAGCGCTCCCATTGCAAACAAAATAAGACTAGACCAAAAAAATACATATAGCAGCCAGAGATTGGTTCAAGATGGTGGAGTAGAAGGACATGCGCTCACTCCCTCTTGCAAGAGCACCAGAATCACAACTAACTGCTGAACAATCATCAACAGGAAGACACCGGAACTCACTAAAAAAGATACCCCACATCCAAAGACAAAGGAAAAGCCACAGTGAGACGGTAGCGGGACGCAATCACAATAAAATCAAATCCCATAACTGCTGGGTGGGTGACTCACAAACTGGAGAACACTTGTACCACAGAAGTCCACCCACTGGAGTGAAGGTTCTGAGCCCCACGTCAGGCTTCCCAACCTGGGGGTCCGACAACGGGAGGAGGAATTCCTAGAGAATCAGACTTTGAAAGCTAGTGGGATTTGATTGCAGGACTTTGACAGGACTGGGAGAAACAGAGACTCCACTCTTGGAGGGCACACACAAAGTAGTGTGCATATCAGGACGCAGGGGAAGGAGCAGTGACCCCACAGGAGACTGAATGAGGCCTGCCTGCTAGTGGTGGAGGGTCTTCTACAGAGGCGGGGGGCGGCTGTGTCTCACTGTGATGACAAGGACACTGGCAGCAGTTCTGGGAAGAACTCCTTGGTGTGAGCCCTCCCAGAGTACGCCATTAGCCTCACCAAAAAGCCAGGTAGGCTCCAGTGTTGGGTCGCCTCAGGCCAAACAACCGACAAGGAGGGAACACAGCCCCACGCATCAGCAGACAAGCAGATTAAAGTTTCACTGAGCTCTGCCCATCACCACTCTCTCCCATCATGAAACTTGCACAAGCCTCTTATATAGCCTAATCCACCAGAGGGCAGACAGCAGAAGCAAGAACTACAATCCTGCAGCCTATGGAACAAAAACCACATTCACAGAAAGAGAGACAAAATGAAAAGGCAGAGGGCTATGTACCAGATGAAGGAAAAAGATAAAACCTCAGAAAAACAACTAAATGAAGTAGAGATAGGCAACCTTCCAGAAAAAGAATTCAGAATAAAAACAGTGAAGATGATCCAGGACCTCAGAAAAAGAATGGAGGCAAAGATTGAGAAGATGCAAGAAATGTTTAACAAAGACCTAGAAGAATTAAAGAACAAACAAACAGATGAGCAATACAATAACTGAAATGAAAACTACACTGCAAGGAATCAATAGCAGAATAATGGAGGCAGAAGAACGGATAAGTGACCTGGAAGACAGAATGGTGGAATTCACTGTTGCGGCACAGAATAAAGAGAAAAGAATGAAAAGAAATGAAGACAGCCTAAGAGACCTCTGGAACAACATTAAACACAACAACATTCGCATTATAGGGGTCCCAGAAGGAGAAGAGTGAGAGAAAGGACCAGAGAAAACATTTGAAAAGATTATAGGTGAAAACGTCCCTAACATGGGAAAGGAAATAGCCACCCAAGTCCAGGAAGTGCAGCGAGTCCCATACAGGATAACCCAAGGAGAAACATGCCAAGACACATAGTAATCAACTGGTAAAAATTAAAGACAAAGAAAAATTATTGAAAGCAGCAAGGGAAAAACGACAAATAACATACAAGGGAACTCCCATAAGGTTAACAGCTGTTTCTCAGCAGAAACTCTACAAGCCGGAACAGAGTGGCATGACATATTTAAAGTGATGAAAGGGAAGAATCTACAACCAAGATTACTCTACCTGGCAAGGATCTCATTCAGATTCAGTGGAGAAATCAAAAGCTTTACAGAGAAGCAAAAGCTAAGAGAATTCAGCACCACTAAACCAGCTCTACAACAAATGCTAGAGGAATTTCTCTAAGTGGGAAACACAAGAGGAGGAAAGGACCTACAAAAACAAACGCATAACAATTAAGAAAATGGTCATAGGAACATACATATCGATAGTTACCTTAAACGTGAATGGATTAAATCCTGCAACCAAAAGACACAGGCTTGCTGAATGGATACAAAAACAACACCCATATATATGCTGTCTACAAGAGACCCACTTCAGACCTAGGGACACATACAGACTGAAAGTGAAGGGATGGAAAACGATAGTCCATGCAAATGGAAATCAAAAGAAAGCTGGAGTAGCAATACTCATATAAGATAAAATAGACTTTAAAATAAAGAATGTTACAAGAGACAAGGAAGGACACTACATAATGATCAAGGGAACAATCCAAGAAGAAGATATAACAATTATAAATACATATGCACCCAACATAGGGGCACCTCAATACATAAGGCAACTGCTAACAGCTGTAAAGGAGGAAATCAACAGCAACACAATAATAATGGGAGACTTTAACACCTCACTTACACCAATGGACAGATCATCCAAACGGAAAATTAATAAAGAAACAAAAACAGCAGATTACACTTTCTTCTCAAGTGCGCACGGAACATTCTCCAGGATAGATCACATCTTGGGTCACAAATCAAGCCTCAGTAAATTGAAATCATATAAAGCATCTTTTCTGACCACAACGCTATGAGATTAGAAATCAGTTACAGGGAAAAGAACACAAACACATGGAGACTAAACAATAAGTTACTAAATGACCAAGATATCACTGAAGAAATAAAAGAGGAAATCAGAAAATACCTAGAGACAAATTATAACAAAAACACCATGATCCAAAACCTATGGGATGCAGCAAAAGCAGTTCTAAGAGGGAAGTTAATAGCAATACAAGCCTACCTCAAGAAACAGGAAAAATCTCAAATAAACAATGTAATCTTACACCTAAAGGAACTAGAGAAAGAAGAACAAACAAAACCCAAAGTTAGTAGAAGGAAAGAAATCATAAAGATCAGAGCAGAAATAAATAAAATAGAAACAAAACAAGAGCAAAGATCAATAAAGCTAAAAGCTGGTTCTTTGAGAAGATGAACAAAATTGATGAACCTTTAGCCAGTCTCATCAAGAAAAAGAGGGAGAGGGTGCAAATCAATGAAATTAGAAATGAAAAAGGAGATGTTGCAACAGACACTACAGAAATACAAATCATCCCAAGAGACTATTACAAGCAACTCTATGCAATAAAATGGACAACCTGGAAGAAATGGACAAATTCTTAGAAAGGTATAACCTTCCAAGACTGAGCCAGGAAGAAACAGAAAATATGAACAGACCAATCACAAGTAATGAAATTGAAACTGTGATTAAAAATCTTCCAACAAACAAAAGCCCAGGACCAGATGGCTTCACAGGTGAATTCCAACAAACTTTTAGAGAAGAGCTAACACCTATCCTTCCCAAACTCTGCCAAAATAAAGCAGAGGAAGGAACACTCCCAAACTCATTCTGTGAGGCCACCATCCTCCTGATACCAAAACCAGACAAAGAGACTACAGAGAAAGAAAATTACAGACCAATATCACTGATGAATATAGATGCAAAAATCCTCAACAAAACACTAGCAAACAGAATCCAACAACACATTAAAAGGATCATACACCATGATCAAGTGAGATTTACCCCAGGAATGCAGGGATTCTTCAATATATGCAAATCAATCAATGTGATACACCATATTAACAAATTGAAGAATAAAAACCATTTGATCATCTCACTAGATGCAGAAAAAGCTTTTGACAGAATTCAACACCTATTTGTGATAAAAACTCTCCAGAAAGTGGGCATAGAGGAAACCTACCTCAACATAACAAAGGCCACATACAACAAACCCACAGCAAACATCATTCTCAATGGTGAAAAACTGAAAGCATTTGCTCTAAGATCAGGAACAAGAGAAGGATGTCCACTTTCGCCACTGTTATTCAACATAGTTTTGGAAGTCCTAGCCATGGCAATCAGAGAAGAAAAAGAAATAAAGGCA
Organism: Phocoena sinus; assembly: GCF_008692025.1. NCBI lineage: Eukaryota > Metazoa > Chordata > Mammalia > Artiodactyla > Phocoenidae > Phocoena > Phocoena sinus. The sequence continues at coordinate 134,735,787 of NC_045763.1, forward strand.
ATACAAATTGGAAAAGAAGAAGTAAAACTGTCACTGTTTGCAGATGACATGATACTATACATAGAGAATCCTAAAGATGCCACCAGAAAACTACTAGAGCTAATCAATGAATTTGGTAAAGTTGCAGGATACAAAATTAATGCACAGAAATCTCTTGCATTCCTATACACTAATGATGAAAAATCTGAAAGAGAAATTAAGGAAAGACTCCCATTTACCACTGCAACAAAAAGAATAAAATCCCTGGAATAAACCTATCTAGGGATACAAAAGACCTGTATGCTGAAAACTATAAGAAACTGATGAAAGCAATTAAAGATGTTGCAAACAGATGGAGAGATATACCATGTTCTTGGATTGGAAGAATCAGTATTGTGAAAATGACTCTACTACCCAAAGCAATCTACAGATTCGATGCAGTCAAATTACCAGTGGTATTTTTTACAGAACTAGAACAAAAAATCTTAAAATTTGTATGGAGACACGGAAGACCCTGAATAGCCAAAGCAGTCTTGAGGGAAAAAAACGGAGCTGGAGGAATCAGACTCCCTGACTTCAGCCTATACTACAAAGCTACAGTAATCAAGACAATATGGTACTGGCACAAAAACAGAAATATAGATCATTGGAACAGGATAAAAAGCCCAGAGATAACCCCATGCACCTATGGTCAACTAATCTATGACAAAGGAGGCAAGGATATACAATGGAGAAAAGACAGCCTCTTCAGTAAGTGGTGCTGGGAAAACGGAACAGCTACATGTAAAAGAATGAAATTAGAACACTCCCTCACACCATACACAAAAATAAACTCAGAATGGGTTACAGACCTAAATGTAACAGTGGACACTATAAAACTCTTAGAGGAAAACATAGGAAGAACACTCTTTGACATAAATCACAGCAAGATCTTTTTTGATCCACCTTCTAGAGTAATGGAAATAAAAACAAAAATAAACAAATGGGACCTAGTGAAACTTAAAAGCTTTTGCAAAGCAAAGGACACTACAAACGAGACGAAAAGACAACCCTCAGAATGGGAGAAAATATTTGCAAACAAATCAGCAGACAAAGGATGAATCTCCAAAATATATAAACAGCTCATGCAGCTCAATATTAAAAAAACAAACAACCCAATCCAAAAATGGGCAGAAGACCTAAATAGACATTTCCCCAAAGAAGACATACAGATGGCCAAGAAGTACATGAAAAGCTGCTCAACATCACTAATTATTAGAGAAATGCAAATCAAAACTACAATGAGGTATCACCTCACACCAGTTAGAATGGGCATCATCAGAAAATCTACAATCAACAAATGCTAGAGAGGGTGTGGAGAAAAGGGAACCCTCTTGTACTGTTGGTGGGAATGTAAATTGATACAGCTACTATGGAGAACAGTACAGAGGTTCCTTAAAAGACTAAAAATAGAATTAGCATATGACCCAGCAATCTCCCTACTGGGCATGTATCCCGAGAAAAGCATAATTCAAAAAGACACATGCAACCCAATGTTCATTGCAGCACTATTTACAATAGCCAGGTCATGGAAGCAACCTAAATGCCCATCGACAGACGAATGGATAAAGAAGATGTGGTACATATATACAATGGAATATTACTCAGCCTTAAAAAGGGACGATGTTGGGTCATTTGTAGAGACACGGATGGATCTAGAGACTGTTATACAGAGTGAAGTGAGTCAGAAGGAGAAAAACAAATATTGTATATTAATGCATATATGTAGAAGCTACAAAAGTCATACGGATGAACTGGTTTGCAAGGCAGAAGTAGAGACACAGGTGTAGAGAACAAGCGTATGGACACCAGGAGGGGAAAGTGGCAGGGGGTTGGTGGTGGTGTGATTAATTGGGAGATTGGGATTGACATATATACATAAATATGTATAACATGGATAACTAATAAGAAACTGCTGTATAAAAAAATAAAATGCAAAAATTCAAAAAAAATTATATATACCAGCTATTTTCAGGCATTGGACAATAGGCAGCCAAAGACAGTGATGGTCACCATTCTCCTTGAAGAAAAAGAAGGCTCAGAAGTATCATATAAGGCAAAAAGGTTTAAAAAAAAAAAAAAGAAAAAGAAAAATTTCTCTCATTACCGAACCTGAAAGATATACAATTTTTAGACTAATTTAGTGTAAACAAGTGAATGTGAAGTAGTAAACTAAATTAGGACAATCAGAATGGACAGAATCATTTTTCTAAAATTGTCTTTTCTAAAACTGATTTTCTTTGGCTGTATACTAAGATTTGTAAACTCCAGCTTAGTTCATTTGAAGATACTTGAAATATTATACTAACTTTTAAGAAACAGGTCAATATCTTTAAAAGAATTATTTATGTAAGAAACAGTCAGTGGTGGTGTAAAAGCAAATGATTCTTAAGAAACACACATTTAGAATAAAAGTAAATACTATTCTCCCTTATATTCTGAGTCAGAGATAAAATGCCCTCAACTTTAAGAGTGATACTGTGAATAAAACTGTTGATCATATTTTAAGTTTCAACAGTGAGAAATGAAGAGTCTACATTGAAACTTTGAGAATATAATTGTGAGTGAAGTTTAGGCCCAAATAAGAAGTTTGATATATTTTATTTATTCTCTTCTTAGATATGATAGAGACAAAGTCTAATGATAATAGAAACCATTTCTTTCTTTTTCCTGGATATGGCCTTTATAAATTTCCACAGATAAGATTGTAGCTCATTCCCTCCTAAAATGTCAAAAATAGCTCCTCTTTTCTCTATGGCTTAGGCCTTCAGGTAATAGTTGTTTTGGGGGAACTATTACAAAAATAGTTATATTTATTTATGTTCATCTGTTCAAAGATCCAGACTACTTTTTTTTTTTTTTTTCCAAATTTACCTCCTTTGTTTCCTAAGGCAGGTAGAGGATACATTTTTACCTTTCTTACTAGGAGGGAGTTATTTAACCTCTTGGTACTACTCTTTTAATTATTTATGTAGAGATCATTTCCATCCTGAAAGGGGTGGATGACTTAGATTACTGTTCTTAAAGTTTTATATTACAGAGAACTTTTAGACGACTTATTAGCTTTACTGATGCTATTATTTGATATTCCCTTATTTTTTAGAATTTTACCTTTCTTAATTCCACCATTTGGTTTCTCAGTGTGCAAGCAGTAACAGTAGTTATGGTCATGAGGAAATGAGGAAAGAGTATGATAATTTTCAGTCCTTATGAAGACATTAGAATTTTGCTTTTCAAATTCTCAGTAGCACAGAGAAAGCTTCCCTTGGTATCATCCCCTTGACCCCACCCAGTCTTAGGAGTTGGATTACTGAGGCAAAGCAGAAAGCATGTACATTTAAGCCCATATCTATTCCAGTTTTGCTGGATCAATTGATGTGCCCATAGTAATCATCTGGAGAGATAAATTATTCCTCATCTGTGAAAAGGGGATAATAATAATGGCTTCCTCATAATGTCACACATGTAAATTCCTTAGCCTTGCGCACACTAAGAATTTAATGCTAGTCATTATTATTGAAATTTGTTAAAAAATGCCTGTATTGGAGGCATAAGAATTAGAGACTATGATTAATTGTTACCGAATTGATTGCCTGGACCCGCACCAGGGTCCTAGCCTAGGCTGAGGGGTCTCAGCCGGAGAGGTTCTTTTTCCACTCAGATTCACACAGCCAATAATGAAACTGGCCAAAGAATGGAGGAGTGTGGGAATTTATTTCGCAAATCAACTTTTCAACCTGATTAGGGCTGAGACACCATATATATAGAAGGGTCCAGGTAAAAGGGAAAGAATTGAGTAAAGAGAAGGAGTATTCATAAGATATCTGAGAACAAGGCTGTGGTTTGGACCCAGAACTGAGGCAACACCCCTTTTCAGTCCTTGTATGGACTTTTCCCGTTGTCATGGCAACTGTCAACTGTCATGGTGCTCATGGTTGTGTCATTTAGCATGCTAATGTATTACAGTGAACGGTACAGTGAGGCTCAAGGTCCACTGGAGATCAGGTTTTCTGCCATCTTGGGCCTAGTTGGCTCTAACCAGTTCTTGTTTTTCTGTTTGCAGCTTCCTCCTTTTGTAATTGAGCATGAAACTCAGATAAAGGTAGTTAGTTTCCATTTGAGGGAGGGGAGGAGGTATGATTCCCGGGCAACTGCCTTGATAACATAATTCCTGACATATTTTTCCAAACTATTTAAGATGTTACAAATACTGTTCTTAATTCTGATAGAGGTTACTAATAAAATCTCATTGTGAAAAGTCTTTGCCCTCTACCCCCAAAGTAAGATGACTTGGTCTTTTAGAATTACCAAAATCGAAAAAAAAAAAGCAAGCAACTTAGAGCCATCCCATTACTCTACAGTGATAACCAGTGTGTAAATTGTAAAATATTTAACGGAATTAGAGATCTTTTGTACCATACATAGTTCTTATTCCACATGTACAAACAGAAAAAAAAGTTATGCCAGAAAAAGTATTTTTTAGGATTTCAAAAACTAATCTCACTTGTGGAATAAAATATGCCATTTTATGTATCAATTACTATCTATACACTAAAAACATGTATAGGTAGTATAGTATTTCATTAACTATCTCTAAGTGCTTACTTTTAAAATTGAAGAAAATTTGGTTGATTTTACTCCTTTTATCTAACAAAACCTTTTAAGAGAATTTTGGAGTGAAGTTTTTCTGGTCAACTTTTATTTCCATTTACCTTATTGACGATTGGGCAGGAATGGGACTTGTGAACCAGTTTCTGATGTAAAGGAATCTTATTTGTGTGGGTGTTTTGTTTTCTGAGCTCCCTAAGCAGGTACACAACTGGATGTGATTTGTACATACTTCATGTAAGTTAATTTGCATACACACCTTTCCTGATCTTTCAGTTTTCTTTTTAAAGAAAAGATTCCTGAAAAAAGGGTTGGTAATAACTTTAGCCTTTGTGCATACATTATTTCTACATTTCTTCTGTTTTGCTCTGATGATTACACACTCCTACCTTCATCAACTAAAAACGTTATTCAATCAGAAGGTAGTTATGGCACTATTAAGTTTCATCTCTTTTTTGGTTTACTAGATACCTGTGGAGGGACAGGATCAGCAGACAGATTCCACCAAAGGGCGATGCCTGAGGAGAACTGTCAGTGTCCCTTCCGAGGGTCAGTTTCCTGAGTACCCACCAGAGGGCGCCGCTAAACTGGGTAAGCTAATGTAAAAGGAAAGAAATTCCTAGTTTTTATCCGGTAATTTATGGACTTGTTATTGAGTGTTACAATAAAACAAAACATCCTTCATTTACTGTTAAGTAAGTACTTTAAAATATAGTATGTTAACCAAGAATTAGAGATCATTAGAAAGTTTTATTCTTTATAACCAAGTGGCAGCAAAGTTATTTTGCAGAGAGAAAATTTATCTGAGTGCTAGTTGGTTGCTGTAAACTCCTGGGCAAGCCTGATGATATGTTGTTTCTGATTTTACTGCTTGGCTTTAAATTTTAAAAGAACATTAGGTGATCTTACTGAGGCACTGAGATTCACTGGGGAGCCAGTTTTGGTTGGAAACTTAGTATTAAATGGTTTGTGCCCTGTTCACACAGTTCCTGGTGTTGTCTTGTATAATGTAATGTCAGATTAGGCTAGTTTAGCTGAGCTAATTTTATATGGCCTATGTAAATTATATTCAGGACTGTGGTTGGAGTGGGTGACAGAAGGGATACATCAGAAAACCCCACTTGAGTTGTTATATACTAAAGGAATTAATGTCAGTGTCAAAGCTGCTGTTTCCCTGTTTCCTACCAAATGATTCTGTTTGGTGTTTTGCATGCTTACCAATAGATATTTAAATAATTAGACCAGTCAGGTAATTTTAAGTGAACATAATTAAGATTAAGTAAAATAATGAAAGAATTTGAAAAGTAGGAGTTGCTTTGGTGTTTTGCATTGTGGTATTATTCTTTGCTTAATGGACCTTGACATTTAGTCATAGACATTTAGTAGGTAGATAAAACAGATTCATTTATTGTCTCTATGTTTGTTAGTATGGATAATTTTGTGATTTTGTTGAATTTTTGAAAATCAGCGTTTTGGTTTTTTTGTTTGTTTTTGCCTTTTCCTTCATTTCCTTTCATTTTCTAAATGGAGCTCAGGTTCTTAGTCAGAATTTGAATCCTTTAGTTCTCTTATCCTGTGACATTTATTGCTTTTCTAGACATTAGTCAGGTTAGCAAACACTTTTCTCCAAGGGGTCATACTTGGAAAAATCAAATTTTCCTCTCATCCATTGTACTTCTTTAGCATGTGTTGAAACCAGTTTAGGTGTGGGCTTAAATTATATTGCAAACCTTCCTGGATGTAACCATTTTATAGCCTGTTTGTATTTCACATACAAGTTCTATGTGAATTGGACTAGCTCAGAGTCACCTTCTTTCAACTCCTTTGCTGTCATTATTTGTAATGTTAAGTTGATGACTCTCTTTACCACTTCTCTAGGGTCCTTTGACTATTCACACTTTGATCCACAAAAGTCAGCTGATTTTTGAGGAAGTGTAATTGTAGTCTGAATAATTATTATGATTTTATAGGAGAGAAATACATAGTAAATTGTTAAATGTCTCCAACATTCCAGGTACAGGTCTGAAAGACAAACTAAGATGAGCTCTTTGGCAAGCAGATCATAAAGGTTTTGTAGGTCATCGTAGGAGCTTTGGCTTTTACTCTGGGAGGTGGGGAGCCACTGACCTCTGTACTGAGACTAGGGAAGCAAGAATGGGAGTTTAGAAACTAATTAGGGTGCTATTGCAATAATCTAGACAAGACATGGTAGAACTTGGGCCATAATGGTATTAGTGGAAGGGCTGAGAAGTGACCAGATTATATTTGAAGGTGGAGCCAACAAGCCAGTTCGCTGGTTGGATTGGATGTGGGAAGTGAGAAACAGAAGAGTGAAGAATTTTGGCTAGAGCAGCCGGAAGAATGACGTTATTTTTTAAAATAAGGAAGACTGGGAGAAGCAAGTTTGAAAGTGGGACTGACCAGGAGCTCAGTTTGGACATCTTAAGTCTGAGGATCTTATTAGATACACAGATAGAAATAAGTGAGTCTGGAAATTAAGGGAGAAGTACAGACTGGAGATACAGATTCAGGCTTTTAGCAAATAGATGGTGTTTGAAGCCATGAGATTGAGTGAGATCATCAAGGGAAGTGTATTTAGGTAGAAGAGAAAAGCTTAAGACTAAGCCCTGGAACATTTAGAGATTAGGAAGATGAGGACGCATTAGTAAAGGATGGACCAGAGAAAGAGAATAAAGATATAGAATTTTGTTTCCAAATAAGTAAGTCAAGTGTGTGGGGAAGCCCTTCTGTTTTTGCAGGGTTCTTTCCCTTTGCAAGCTCTGCATTCTCTTTGTTCCTCACCAGTAGAGGAATCCCAAGGAGGACAGATCAGTTTTTGCAGATGTAAAACCATGGCATACATTTTGATTTCAGGTGTGAGGCAGTCAGCTATGGAGAAATGCCCACTCATGAAAAACATGCACCTTTTATTCTACCTCAGAGAATTCATAAAAGAAAAGAGCCCTGTGAATATAAAAGATCTGTGAAGAACTTTTGTTAGTGGCTGCCAATTTACCGTCCTTCAGAGATTTCAAACTGGTGAAAAAACATGAATGTAAAAAGGATAGGAAGGCCTCTATTTCTGCCTCACACATTGTTCAGCATGAGCAAATTCATAGTGATGGGAAACCTAATAAAGGTCAAGAACTTAGAAGAAAAAAGTGTGTGAAGAGGCAGAGTGGGGAGTGGTTAAGCCCAGAATGTACTTCTTACTCGCTAGTTCTCAGTCTCTTGCATTCAGCAGCTTACAGATTACCCAAAATACAAAAAATTTATATTTACCCTGGCATTTGACACAGATTTTGATACAGCAAATTCTTTTCCATTGAAAATGAGATGTTTTCTTAAGGCATATGAACATCTGGCCTGAAGCACCCATTTCCAAATTTAGAAAACCTAGGAAAAACTATTTTCCCCTGGTAACAATATCCAGATTTTAATTTATTCATGAAAAAAAGATCTGTCAAATTGAAACCATGCAAAAGCATGATTTACTGAATTTTCAAAAGGAAATTACTTCTTCAGATGGTAGGGTCTTTGCATACAAACAATACAGGGAGGTATATAAATTGACCACATGAACTAGAACGAGTAAGTATTCATTTTCAATGTAAATATAACCTACATGAATTCAACTTTTTTTTAAAAGCCACTGGACACCTTTCAAGAACACTGTTAAACAGAGGAAAAGTGAAAGCTGAACAGTGGACAACATTTTTGTGACACATACATTTATAGAAGAAAATGTGTCTCTACTACTGCATGTTGTCTGCTGCCTGCCTGGGGGATAGCACAAAGGTGAATTGAGAACCTTGTCCACTCTGGTTGTTGTGTTTCTTTGACATTCCAGTAAAGTTAATGCTTTGATGCCCAAATGGGCAAAGCAAAGTCAGAGCCTGAAGTGAGCAAGCACCTTGTTTGCAGGTGATGTCAGAAACGTGATCATAAAGCTGGTTTAATTAGAAAGTGCAAACACTCATAAGTGCATGCGTTCTCAATTCTCAAAAACATCGTTCAAATTGAACTGACACATTCAAAACCAAACATCTAGTAATTCAAGGCTGCAGAGATCTCCATGCCTCTATTTTATTACATTGAGATAAAATCTTAAAAGTACTCCATGATCTTACTTACAAAATCTCTGGATTTTTAAAAAACTATGCCTATGATATCACATTTGTTTCATTATCATGGAGTCCTCAAAACCCAGAAATATCTGGTAAACGTACTTAAAATTATAATTTCACATAGTATACTTTTGATACCTGTTAGCAAGCATAGGAAAAAAATATTAGAAGTCTTTTGGAGTCAGAGGCAGCTGTGTGAAATTTTCATATTTATGTAAATGAAGAAGTCAAACAGAAAATCTAAAATAACACCACCAAAAAAAGGGAAACTAAACTGGAAAAACTTTGAGGAAAAACCAGTCTTGCACCTATGTTTTCCTAAGTTTATTGACCCAAGTGATGAAAATTTGAGGAAATTTTTAAAAAAAGAAATATTAAAAAGCAGCATATACTAAGACATTTATAAAATTATTGAAAAGGATAACTCATTTAGTCAAAATTATTAGAGGATATTGATTACTCAAATCCTAGCTTTAACCCTGACCATCTCTGTTAAATTAGGCTGAGGTCTAACTTTATGTGTTAACTAATGACTCTTTTTATTCCCAAGACGTTCACTATTAGGAGTATTGAAGTATTTTCAAGATGCTAGAATCTTTTATAAAAATACAGGGTGGTAATGATAATATCGAAAGAAAGGGAAATGAGAGTAATGAAGATTTAATATTACAAGAAACATATCCTTCTATTTTTCAAATAATAGAATTTTATTTTTTCACATTAATTTTATTTTAAAAAATTTTTATTTTGTATTGGTACATGTTTGATTAGTAATGTGTTAGTTTCAGGTGTACAGCAAAGTGATTCAGTTATACATATACATGTATCTATTCTTTTTCAAATTCTTTTCCCATTTAGGTTATTGCAGAATATTGAGTCACGTTCTGTGTGCTATACAGTAGGTCCATGTTGGTTATCTATTTTAAATATAGCAGTGTGTACATGTCAATCCCAAACTCCCAATCTATCCTCACCACCCACCCTTCCCCACTGGTAACCATAAGTTCATCCTGTAAGTCTGTGAGTCTGTTTCTGTTTTGTAAATAAGTTCATTAAATAATAGAATTTTAAATGGTGATAAATAATGACTGTGTATAGTAGCACTCAATATTTAAATTGACTATTAAATTTATATATATAAAAGTATATGTGATTATATATCCTTCGCTGTGTAAAAAGCTTTTTAGTTTGATGTAGTTCCATTTCTTTATTTTTGCTTTTGTTTCCTTCGCCTAAAGAGACAGATCCAACAACTGCTAAGAACAATGTTAAAAAGCATACTGCCTATGTTTTCTTTTAGGAGTTTCATGGTCTTAGGTCTTACATGTAGGTCTTTAATCCATTTTGAGTTTGTTTTTGCATATGGTGTGAGAAAGTAGTCCAGTTTGAATCTTTTGCATGTGGCTGTTCAGTTTTCCCAACACCATTTATTGAAGAGGCTATCTTTTCCCTATTATATATTTTTGCCTCCTCTGTCATTGATTAAGTGACCATATAAGCATGGGTTTATTTCTCTTACATTGATCTATGTCTTTTTTTGTGCCAGTCCTATACTGTTTTGATTGCTGTAGCTTGTAGTATAGTTTGAAATCAGGGAACGTGATACCTCCAGCTTTGTTCTTCTTTCTCAATATTGTTTTTGCTATTTGAGGTCTTTGTGTTTTCATACAAATTTTTGGATATTTTGTTCTATTTCTGTGAAAAATGTCGTTGGTATTTTGATAGGGATTGCATTGAATCTATAGATTGTTTTGGATAATATGGTCATTTTAAAAATATTAATTCTTCCCATCTGTGATCATGGTATATCTTTTCATTTGTCTATGTTGTATTTAATTTCTTTCAGCATTATCTTATAGTTTTCTGACTACAAGTCTTTTAATCCTTAGTTAGATTAATTCCTAGGTATTTTATTCTTTCTGATACAATTGTAAATGGGATAGTTTTCTTAATGTCTCTTTCTGATAGTTCGTTATTAATGTATAGAAATGCATCATATTTCTTATGTTAATTTTGTAGTCTGCAACTTTACCAAATTTATTTATTAGTTCTAATAGTTTTTTCTGGTGGCATCTTTAGGATTTTCTATATATAATATCATGCCATCTACAAGCAGTGACTGTTTTACTTCTTCCTTTCCAATTTGGATTCCTTTCATTTCTTTTTTTCTTGCCTGCTGTGGCTGGGACTTCAAGTACTGTGTTGAATAAAAGTGGGCCAAGTGGGCATCCTTGTCTTGTTCCTGATCTTAGAGGAAATGCTTTCAGCTTTTCACTGTCTCATATGATATTGGTTCTGGGTTTGTCATATATGGCCTTTATTATGTTGAGGTATGTTCCCTTTATACCCACTATGTTGAGAGTTTCTATCAAATGGATGTTGAATTTTGTTGGAGCTTTTTCCTGCGTCTGTTGAGATGATTGTATACTTTTTATTTTGAGTTTGTTAATGTGGTGTATCACATTGATTGACATGCAGGTATTGAACTATCCTTGCTTCTCTGGGATAAATCCCACTTCATCGTGGCATATAATCCTTTTATTGTACTGTTGAATTTGGTTTGCTAATATTTGCCGAGGATTTTTGCATGTTATATTCATCAGTGATATTGTCTTGTAATCGTTTTTTTTTTTTTTTTTGGTCGTGTCTATCTGATTTTGTTATCAGGGCAATGATGGCCTTGTAGAATGTGTTCAGAAGCATTCCTTTCTCTTCAATTTTTGGGAATAGTTTAAGAAAGGTGTTAACTCTAAATGTTTGGTAGAATTCACTTGTGAAGCCCTCTGGCCCTGGACATTTGTTTGTTGGTAGTTTTTTAAAAATTACGGATTCAGTTTCCTTCCTGGTAATCAGTATGTTCATATTTTCTGTTTCTTCCTGATTCAGTCTTGGGAAATTGTACATTTCTAGGAATTTGTTCATTTATTCTAGGTTGTCCATTTCATTGGCGTATAATTGTTCATAGTAATCTCATGGTCTTTTGTATTTCTGTGTGGTCAATCATAACTTCTTTAATTGCTAATTTCATCTGTTTGGTACCTCTCTTTTAATTCATATTCTTTATGAGTCTGGCTAAAGGTTTATCAATTTTTGTTTATTTTTTCCAAGGACCTTCTCTTAGTTTCACTGATCTTTTCTTTCTTTCTTTTTTTTTTTAGTCTCCTTGTATTTCTATTCTGATCTTTATTATTTCTTTCTTTCTCCAGTCTTTGGGTTTTTCTTTTTCTTTCTTTTTTCCTAGTTGTTTTAAGTGTAAGGCTAGATTATTTATTTGAGATTTTTCTTGTTTCTTGAGGTAGGCTTGTATCACTGTAAACTTCCCTCTTAGAACTGCTTCTGCTGCATCCCGTAGATTTTGGATCATTGTGTTTTCATTTTCATTTGTCTCCAGGTACTTTTTGACTCTGATTTCTTCAGTGATCCATTGATTGTTTAGTAACATATTGCTTAGCCTCCATATGTTTGTGTTTTTTGCAGTTTTTTTCTTGTGGTTGATTTCTAGTCTCATACTGTTGTGTTCGGAAAACCTGCTTGATATGATTTCAGTCTTCTTAAATATAAAATATCTTAAATATATTTGTTTGTGGCCTAGGATGTGATCTATCTCAGAGAATGTTTCATGTGCACTTGAAAGGAGTGTGTATTCTGCTGCTTTTGGATGGACTATTCTATGTATATATCTACTACATTCAAATAGTTAATGTGTTATTTAAGGCCAGTGTTTCCTTATTGATTATCTGTCTGGATGATTTTTCCACTGAGGTAAGTGGGGTATTAAAGTCTCCTACTATGATTGTCTTACTGTCATTTTTCCCTTTAATGTTTGCTAATATTTGCTTTATGTATTTAGGTGCTCCTGTGTTGGATGCATATGTATTTACAAGTGTTACGTCTTCTTGTTGGATTGATCCCTTTATCTTTATGTAATGTCTTCTTTGTCTCTTGTTACAGTCTTTGTCTTAAAGTGTAGTTTTTCTGATGTAAGTATTGCTACCCTGGCTTTCTTCTCATAGAATTTAGTGTTTTGTTTGGATTCCTTTCTCTCCTTTTGGTGTGTATCTATTATATATTTTCGGTTTGTAGTTACTATGAAGTTCATATGTAACAACCTGTCTATACGTGATTATTTTAAGTTGATGGTCTCTCTTTTTTTTAAATTTTTTTATTATGAGAATTTTCAGACACAAAGTTGAATAATGCAATACACATCCATGTGCCCATTACAGAACTTCATCAATTGTCATGATTTTGCTAATCTTACAGAAACAAGTGTTCATTATAATCAGAGATAAAACAGGATTCAAACTTTGTGCAAAAGAGTAAAATATAATTTTTTACCAACAGTCAAATGGTGAAGGTGGGCAAAATCATCACATGGTGCAACATGGTAAAGTAAATAGAGGGTTAAGGTTCTTAACAGAAGGATGCATCTTGCATGAAAGGAGGTGGGACATATTTTATACCCTCCTGTTCATGCTGCAGGAAGATTAAGTTGATGATCCCTTAAGTTCAAACACATTTTAACCACCCTACATTTAACACTACCGCCCGACATTTAATGTTTGTGACATCATATTTTACATCTTTTGTTTTGTCTATCCCTTAACTACTCGTTGTAGATATAGATGATTTTACTACTTTCGTCTTGTAACCTTCCTACCAACTTTGTAAGTGGTTGATTTACTACCTTTACTGTATGTTTGCCTTTACAAATGCGATTTTTCCTTTTGTAATTTTCGTATTTCTAATTGTCATCTTTTCTTTTCCCCTTAGTAAAGTCTTTGAAACATTTTTTGTAAGGCCAGTTTAATGATGATGAACTCTTTTGGCTTTTTCTTTTTTGTAAAACTCTTTATCTCTCCTTTAAATCTGAATGATAACCTTGCCAAGTAGAGGATTCTTAGTTGTAGGGTTTTTTTTCTTTCACTTTGAATATATCATGCCACTCCCTTCTGGCCTGCAAAGTTCTTGCTGAAAAGTCAGTCTAATGCAGGGGTCCCCAATCCCCAGGCCGCGGACCGAAACCGGTCCTGGCCTGTTAGGAACCGGGCTGCACAGCAGAAGGTGAGCAGTGAGTGAGCAAGCGAAGCTTCATCTGCTGCTCCCCATGGCTCCCCATCACTCACATTACCACCTGAACCATCCCCTGCATTGCTCACATTACCACCTGAACTACCACCCCGGAATCCATGCAAAAATTGTCTTCCACAGAACCAGTCCCTAGTGCCAAAAAGACTGGGGACCACTGGTCTAATGGTTGTTCCTTTGTACATAACTAGTTGCTTTTCTCTTGCTGCTTTTAAAATTCTCTTGTTACCTATAATTTTTGCCCTTTTAATTATAATGTGTCTTGTTGTAGATCTCTTTGGGTTCATTTGTTTGGGACTCTCTGTGCTTCCTGGACTTGGATATTTGTTTCCTTTCCCAGGTTAGGGAAGTTTTCAGCTATTATTTCCTCAAATAGGTTCTCTGTCCCCCTCTCTTTCTTCTCCTTTTGGTACCCCTATAATGTGAATGTTAGTATGCTTGATGTTGTCTCAGAGGTATCTTAAAAACTATCCTTATTTTTTTTTATTCTTTTTTGTTCAGCTTGGGTGATTTCCACTACTCTGTCGTTCAGTTCACTGAGCTGTTCCTCTGTATCATCTAATCTACTTTAGATTCCTTCTAGTATATTTTTTATTTCAGTTATTGTAGTCTTCAGCTCTGTTTGGTTCTTCTTTGTATCTTCTAACTCTTTGTTAAACACTTCACTGTGTTCATCCATTCTTCTCCCAAGTTCATTGAGCATGTTTATGATCATTACCTTGAACTCTTTATTGGTTAGATCGCTTATGTCTTCTTTGGTTAGTTTTTCTTCTGGGATTTTTGTCTTGTTCCTTTGTTTGGAACATCTTCTGTCTCCTTGTTTTGCCTAATTCTCTTTCTCTGTATTAGGTAGGTCAGTTACATTTCCCAATTTTGGGTAAGTGGCCTTATGTAGGAGACATCCTATGAGGCCCAACGGGACACTCCCCTTTGGTCACCTGAGCTATGTACTCTAGGGGTGTCCCCTGTGTGGGCTCCATGGGCCCTTCTGTTGTGTTGGAGCTGACAACGATGGGTGGGTTGATAGGTAGGGCTGGGTCTTAGCCCAGAAGGCTGCCAGGCCCTGCCTCATTCAGTGGCTCCCAGCCTGTTGGTCCTAAAGCCATTTTTTAAATTTCACTCTTATGAGCTAGATTTATATTAACAGCTAAACCATTTCTTAAATGAGGAAATCGGTTCTAAGTCAAGGTATCAGACCACAGTCTCTTCTAAGTTATAAGTGGATGTTTAGATTCCTGATTTGCTCTTTTATCTTCCTCCCCACCCTCATCATGGAATAGTACAGATTAGTTCAGTTTTGTGAAAGGTGATTCCAAGGCAGTGCTGCCCATCTGGTGGTGCAAATTATGTGTTGCCCAGCAACTAGGGGTACATGTCATCTAATTCTCATTGTTGATTTGTCGTTATTTTTTAAAATGTCCGGCAGATGGCAGTAAGGTGTCTTAAATAAAAAATTCCTTTTCCGATTCAGTTAAGTCATTTGTATAGGCTACTGTCAGGGTTGCTGTAAATCCAGAAGACATAGGGAAGGAGAAATCATGAAGGAAGTCGGTGTTTAACTGTGGACCAGCTACTTGCTAAGTTTAGAAACTGTATCATATCTTAATATTTAAGTTAGTCTAACAAACTTTTTTTTTTAACTTAAATAAAATACATTCTGTTTTTCAACTTTGACTGTGTACTTTTATAACAATCTGGAACGTCAGGCTAGAATTTTCAAATTTGGTCCCATGTCATGAGAGACCCTACAAACAGGCATGTGGACATCCTGGCTGATACATTCAAGCTCTGTTGGGGTTGGTGCCCCAAAACACCAACCAAGTAGAGCCCTCTAAAATGTGATGCCCAGGTGAGGGGCCTCTCTCAACCAGTCCTAAGGCAATGTTAACCTTAGTAAGCGACTATGGTAGTTGGAAAATTGGGTGGGAATAGTAATGAGTAGCATCAGGAATGGTTTTTGATTCAGCCTGGACTTCTGAAGAGAAAAATGGTGGATTGAACATAAGCATATAATTTGTATTCCTTGCAGAAACCCCACTACAACTATAGTAAAGGGATATTCTTTTAAAGACATGATCCTTCAAGGATAAGGAGAATGGCAAAGAAGAAAACAACCACAAAAAACAATAATAATAAATTGAAAGCTGGAAAGCAAATGGAGTGTGGTAAATGTCCTAGCTGACCTGAGAAAGCCAAATCTTAATCTAGCAACGAAGAAAGCCAAGAACCAACCAGATTTTTACCGCAGAATCTTCAAATAGCTCAGGAATTGATGGCAGCAGGAACACATAGTAGTAGATCCCTCAGTCTTCTCCTCTCCCCCAGACCACTGAATCGTTGCTCTTCCTGCCCCCATCTCTACTCTAATGGAAGGCTGTAGGTTAATTCTGTGGGGGAGAAAACTCAAGGGTCTCTGGACTGGGTTATACCAGGCAAAGTTGAGAGCACAGGGCACTTTACCAAATATAAGGGAATAAAATGAACACCTGCATACTGAATGATGAGACCCCTCCACCGGTCTCCCTCACTTGCCTTTTACCCTCCAGGCAGGAGATCAGTGCCATGGGGATATTTAACCAAACCAAGAGGAAAGACCTAAGGACACTGACATTCCCAAAGCTAGTAGTCATCAGAGGGAAAGCCTCTAGCTTGAAAGAAAAAATCCAAAACAAATAAAAACAAAAGGAAAAAGAAACTTGGAGGAACAGAGGTATGCAGGGAATAGAAAACTTAAAAAAAAAATTATGATTATCTTCAGAGAGAGAAAATATTACATATGTGAGACAAGAACTGAATGTTACACAAAGCCAAAATGCTGCTGTGTATTAAAAAAATTTTAACAGAAATAAAACTCAATAGAAGTGTTGGAAGATGACAATGAGGAAATATCCCAGGAAGTAGAGGAAAAAAAAGATAAAATAATTAGATATCAGTTTAGGAAGTCAAAACAATGAGTTCCAGAAAAAGAAAAACAAGGGGAGGAAATCACTAGCAAAATAATTTAAGAAAATTCCCACAACTGAAGGATATGAGGTTCCAGATTGAAAGGAATTACTAAGTGCCTATGACAAGGCACATTTTCGGGAAATTTCAATTTGTCTCTGATGACAAAGAGGCCATTTTACAAACTGCCAAAGAAAGGAAGAACAGATTACAAACTAAGGATCAGAAATCAGAATGGCTTCAGACTTCTATCAGCAGTTTCAGAAGCTAGAAAACAATGAGGAATGCCCTCAGTCTTCTGAAGGAAGATTATTTCAATATAGAATTCTGTATTTAGCTGTAAGTCCTGAATTGCACATGAGGATAAGATAAAGACATTTTCAGACATACAAGGTTAAAAAAATTACCTCCTACATATCATTTCTCCTGAGGCTAATGGGATACATTGTTAACCGTGAACGAGCAGGATGTGGGATATAGGATAGGAGATCCAGTTCAGGGGAGAGATGGAGGGTGCAGAGGGAACCCGGTTACATAGCTCGGTAGCAGCCACAGAGTGATGACAGCCAGTTCAGACTGGAGCAGTCAGAAGGCTGCCGTGAAGACGTCTCCAAGAAGACCAAATTGATATAACTGAATTAATTGAAACAACAGAAATGAATTTGGGATCAAATTGACAATAAGGACATAGAAATCTAAGCAAATAAATGATGACAATAACTAAAGCAAGTTTCCATGCTTGTTCAATACTAGTTGTAATGTCCTCTTAGACTTGAGGTGATAAGCAACATAGATTAATGCTCTTATGACTAAAGCCAGCTTCCTCCCACTTTATTATAAGTATTTAATTCATAAAATTTACTCTATTTTAGAAGCTAGATAAGTTAAAATCAAAATAGCACCCTTGAGTCATTCCTAGTTCTGCTCTCTCACTGATTCACTTAACATCCTTCTCCAGTAACTGTCACATTCTAATTTTTAGTATATTATCTGGTTCTAGAACTGACTAGAAGTTAGGACACTTTAGGACTAGCTCAGTTCTTCATCAACATTTTCTAAAAAGCAGTTTACTCATATTTTTCTGTACCTTGAAATCTGATTTCATCTGCCACTGAAATTTCTAGCAGTCTCAGAGATGTGATAAGTTCCATAACTGCTGTCCTCTTCACCTTCTAACTCTCTTCAGAGTTTGTAATGGTTGACTTCCTTCCCCTCTTTAGAGCTCTCCTTTCTTGACTCCTATAACTTTTTTTCTCTTGGTTGTGTTTCTCCCTCGCTGTACCTTCTTGACCATTTCCCTCTTTGTAAGTGCAGGTATCTAAAGGTCTTATCCTTACCCTTTTTCGCTTGCTTTGTCCTTTCTTTGTAGATGACTTCACCTATTTTCATGTTTCCAGATATCATCTTGGTGCCAATAACTTTTAAGTCCCTATTTCTGGCTTTAATTTCTCAGTTCCAGACCTGAATTCCCAATTGGTCATCTGAACATCTCTACTGGAATGTTCAAAACTGAAGCCATTCTCTTTGTATAGTTCTCTTCTTTTTCCCCTCCTTCCCCCTTTCCCTCATGTGATTGCTGTTTCTGTTAATATGACCACCATCCTTCTAGTCCTTCTAACCTTACATTACTCACTTGTTTCTACCTAGATGTCTTAATAACTACCCATCTATCTCTTCTTGGTTCTGTCTTCTTCCTTCATGCTACTCCTTTCACTGCTTGTTTGGCATTAATCTTCTTAAAATCACTATTGAATCATATTACTTTATTTCTTTAAACACTTTTGCCGGATCTCCATTATCTATAGGATGAAATCCAGATTTGCAATAACACTACAGGTCCTCTGAATTCTGACCCAGACTTGGCTCTCTAACTTCCTCTTTCTTTACCCACCACAGATATTCTGGGTCCAGGTCATAGGACTGCTTCAGGTTTCCCAGGCATTCTCATACCTGGGCTTCTGCTCACATTGGGCCATCAGCCTGGATTATCTTGCTATGTTCTCTCACTCCACCACCCTCATCTATGATAGTCCCATTTGTCCTGAAGCCCAATTAGATATCACCTCTTGGCAGTTTTTCCTTTTATTCCACTAATCCAAATTCACAGCCTTTATCTCTGATAAACAGCTCCTTTTTTACCTCTAATAATGAATGTATGTCCTTACGCTTTTAACAAGTTGTTGGTGTGTACCTTGTTTACTAGATTGGAACCTCTTAGTTGACAACACTATCTGCATTTTGGTGTCGCCATGGCGACTAGCAGGTTGTTTTGTGCATGGTTGCAGGTTGAGTGAGTGAGTCAGGTTGTTTTGTGCATGGTTGCGGTTGAGTGAGTGAGTGATTGTTGAGCAAATGACTGACACATTAGAGAAACCTTTGCTTGACTTTTTCAGGTGAGGCACTTCAAAGTGAAAAGTAATCTTAGGTGTGGGAAGTATTTCTCCTCCACCCCCATCCTCTGCAGGGAAAATCACATCCACTTCAGAGAAATATTTTAGGAATGAAATTAGAGAATTAGTATCATTATGCGGCCACAGGGACTATAAACAGTTATACAGTCACAACTGTTGGTTCTGATAAATGCAAAGTTGGTATGCACCATTGTTCAAGTTAACAAATCATAGCATCAAGTGTACCTGGTTGCAAATGTCAGCTCTGAACTCTTAGATTGTGCTGCTGGTTAATATTGTAACCATAGTTGTGTTAGTGAGCACAGCATCTGTGCTTTTTTTTTTTTTAAAGATTTTGTTGGTAGTAAATAGCTTTTATTAAATATTTTCTTGTTCCTATACAGAATGGTAAGATAAAATATGTTCTTTTAATAATAGAAAATGATCTTTTTATCCTTTCTGCTGCATTGCAGGTTGATAGCATACACGTGTGTGCTATTGTTGGAGTTTTGGTTAAGAGATTAATTAGTCTATCAAAATCACAGGAGCAGATTTAGCAGTTATCTCACAGGTAGGGAGCTTACTGCTTTAGGAAAGAAAGTTCATACCTGTGACTGGAACTCTCCATTCTCTCTGAAAGGATTGCCTTTATCAGAGGCAGTTGTGAGGCAGTGGAAATGGCACAAGCTTTGAAGTTGCCCTAACTGGATTCCAATTCCATCTCTTCTCATCATTTTTTTTTTTAAGATTTTTTTTTTTTGTGATGTGGACCATTTTTTTTTACATTAATTTTTATTGGGGCATGGTTGCTTTACAATGTTGTGTTAGCCTCCACTGGACAACAAAATGAATCAGCCATATACGTACAGATACCCCCTCCCTTGAAGTGGACCATTTTTAAAGTCTTTATTGAATTTGTTACAATATTGCTTCCGTTTTATGTTTCGGTTTTTTGGCCCCAAGGCCTGTGGGATCTTAGCTCCCCAAACAGGTATCGAACCCACACTCCCTGCATTGGAAGGCGAAGTCTTAACCACTGGACCACCAGGGAAATCCCCTCTTCTCATCATTTTTAAACATCAGCCTCAGCTTCCTTATCTGAGGAGATGTTTATTATGATTTGAAAGAAGAATGCATGACCAACAACATAAATTTTGATTTGAGACAAACTTCAATTCTCTCTGACTCATGGAACCAGTGAGATAATAGAAGTGTTATATTTCTTATTTTATGTTTCTCATTTTGCTTGGACAGGTTTAAACCAACCCAATAAAGAAGTTTCAGGTATGGCATCTTAGGAAGCATCCTGTCTCTGTATCTCATGACTTTACTCATTTGTTTTTTCCATTTTTACTTGCACAGTTTGGCAAATTCCTTTCTTCTAAAGTACAGTCATAATTCACCATTCCGTTATGTAACTTGAGGTAGAAAGATGGGAGTGGAGTTGTTTATAGTGCATCTTGAGATTTATTTTTGAGACTTGATCTAGGCTCTTGGCTGCTATGGAAACTTTCCCAAAAAGAAAAAATATATGATTCAGATAAGTTGAGCAAAATTATCTAAACATTGCTTACTTTACTTGCACCAGCAGTGTCTCCCTCTCCTCTCTCCTTCCCCCCACCTCCCCAACCCTTCCCACCCCCTCCTCCTGTTCTTTTTTTTGGGGGGGGCAGGGAGCAGGTTTGGCTCAGCTATTTACCGAAGCCTTTTTAGTTTATATTTCAAACAGAAGGATTTGTAAATCAGAGAGGTGGAAAATCTAGTTGAGTTTGTATCCAAAACAGACTGGAGCTGCCTCCAGGGATGAAGCGTGTTTTGTTATGACCCTCTTGGCACTCCCCTACCATCTAATTTCTATAGTAACAATACTTAAGAAAGGAAGCTCCCAAGTTTCTCATAAAGCTGTTGTGTCTGCTGGATTGTTCTGACTACTTTCTTTTCTCTGAAGTGTACAGCCTATTTACTTTCCTGTTGTCTTCAGAAATTTGCACGTTAACTTTTTCCCATTTCAATTGACAGTTAATATATCACAACAGGAACTTCCCATCCATTTCATTTTTTTGCTTACAAAATAATTTTTATTTTGTCTGTGTTTGCCATGTTATTTCTAACTACAGAGTAGAGAATAACAGGAAAAATTCAAGGTAGAAAAAAGTAAAAAGAAGATGAATTCTTGGGATAGGAAGGAAGTGAAAGAGACTGAAGTAGAAAGAGAACTGATAATAAAGATTATTATTTTATGTCAGTTCATTTTTTTATATCTTAGAGCCCTTTGGGTTTTTATCCTTTTCCTTTAATCAAAGTAGTGCCATCAAAGAGTCAAAAACATTTAAACAAACCTTTTGTAATTTCTAAAAGTAGGAACTGTAGGGAAGTATTCAGATGTGTGTATTAGGAACCAGATGAGCTAGGGAGGGAGCCTGTGAAATAATACATTGGGAGTGACTGACAGTAAGGGAGAGAAAAATATATTTAAAAGCAGAATATCATCAGCAGTGCACAAAACAATTAGATAAAAATGGCCTTGGAGTAGCTTCAAAGCTAGAAAGTTCCACAGTGGTAGGTAAGCCTCCCAAAAAAGAAACCACATGCAAAATAGGAATGAGGAGAAAATGTGGCCTCTTCTAATAATGTTTAATGTCAGTGATATAGCATAGGGTTATTGATAAAGATGAGCTTTTATAACTAAATGTGTTTCTATGGTAAATAAATTAGAATTATACTAAAATTTCCATAAGCTTTCCCAAACTTAGCAATGAATTTAACTGCTCTGTTGTATTTATGCCTAAATAATACATTCTTATATAGTACTTGTCTTAGTTCCTGATGCTATAATAGGATACCACAGACTGGGTGGTTTAAACAGCAAACAGATTTGATGTCTGCTAAGGGCCCTCTTCTGGGTTGCAGACTGCTGCAATAGGGTTGTTTGTTTTTTTTGTTTTTGATAAATTCAATAAATTCTTGAATAAGTATGCTGTGTAGACTTTATCTCACCTCCTATCATGTTTTTTGGATACAATACCATGAACTAGCTATTTTAAGTGTGAATCTCTGATTCTTCCTGTTTCTTAGTATCACTGATTGCTCTATCAGTTTTATCTCTTTACATTTTTAGAATAAAAATAAAGAATAGTTATGAATATGAAGAAACAAGTGTGGCCAGATAGACACAATGATGACGAAATAGTGACCGTGCTGGGCTTCCCTGGTGTCGCAGTGGTTGAGAGTCCGCCTGCCGATGCAGGGGACACGGGGTCGTGCCCCGGTGCGGGAAGATGCCATGTGCCGCGGAGCGGCTGGGCCCGTGAGCCATGGCCGCTGAGCCTGCGCGTCCGGAGCCTGTGCTCCGCAACGGGAGAGGCCACAACAGTGAGAGGCCCGCGTACCGCAAAAAATAATAATAATAATAATAATAAATAAATAGTGACCATGCTAAGGACTGGCTATGCATTCTGTCATCTACTCCTGGCAGTAGTCCTGTGAAACAGACGCTGTTATTATCCTCATTTTATAGACAAGAATACTGATGCCAAATGAATGGCAGAACCAAAATTCAAACCCAAATATGTATGACTCAAAATCCAGTTTATTATGGTGCTTCCTCATCCCTTTGTACAAATCACAATTACTGATTGGCTATTTCTTATTTTTAAATGACTTAAATTACTGACAAGTGGCTGTGAGACCTTGTCTGTCTTTTCTCTCTTGCCAAGATTTTGTTCCCGATTCAAAGCCCTACAGAGTGACTGACTTAGCAAATTACCTTTCCTTATGGAGATAATCCTTTCATTCATCATATATATTTAAAAAATTTCTGTTATGTGCTGCACACTGTTCTGGCCTATGTGAATAAAGCATTCAAAGCAGTCAGCAGTGCAGACCAAAGCCCCTGCCTTCATGGAGCTTACATTCTGGTAGGAGTAGACTGACAAAGATAGACAGCTCTACGTTATGTCATATGGTGATGACGAATGCAGTGGGAGAAAATTGAGGTGAGGTACAGGATCTAGAAAGTACTGTGAGTGGGCAAGAAGGCAGAGGAACATTATTCTATATGAGATGACCTGGGAAAATCTCACTGTTTAAGGGACATTTGGTCAAGATCTGAAGGAAAAATTCCAAGAACTGAAGGTTATGAGTTTCCAGGTTAAATGAACCTGTTAAGTGCTCAGCAATGTAAATAAAGACCTATTTCAAAGCACATCTTCAGGAAATTTCAGAACATCTGAGATAAGGAGAACCTCCTAAAAGTTTTCAGGGATTTAAAACAGAAACAAAAATATGCTATACAGCATTTGAATAAGAGTGGCATCTGAGTTCTTGACAGCAATGTTAGAGGCTAAGACCATGGAGTAGTGCTATTAAAGTTCCAAGTGAACATGACTCTAAACTGAAATTGTATTCCAAGCTAAATGATTTGTCAAGTAACAGAAGGGGTAAATAGAAAAGGACAAGAAGAAGACAAAGGGAATCCCCAGAATACTGGTGAAGGGATGTCCCGGGATGGCAGCCATGTAGCTGGCTGAGAGAGTGTCCAGTCCAAACTGGAGTAAGAGGATAGAAGGCTTTTAGGGCCTTCTCAATTTAATCTCAACATATCTAAATAATATTCTTATACCACTAGGTTTTATTTAGAAATGTTGAGATAAATACCAAAAGACAAGGCTAAAAATTAAAAGAAGGAATGCCTTTGATGGGGTGGGTTATGGGGTTGCTATTTTTTTATTAGCCTATTTGATTTTAAGTATAGTTGAGATTTTTCCCACAGTGTACATATATTACTTAATAAAGTAATGTGTAATTTAAGGAAACAACCTTCTGAATGTGTAAAATCAGCATGATAGTTACTACTTTACAGGGTTGTGAAAAATAACATGTTAAAGTTAAGTTCCCCAGAAGAATGCTGGCACATACTGGGTGCTCATTAAATGTTTGTTTCTTTCCCTCTGCCAGTTTTACTGTATTTTCTGTAAGAAAAGAAATCTTGAGTTCCATACAATCGATGTATGAACACATTTAAAATCCAACTCGTTTTTAAGTAGGATACTGAAATTTCAGACTTTAAGTACAAATTATGCATAGTTTAATAGATTATGACAAACATTCTAGATGCCAGATTTTTCATGAGAACAACTCCTTTCATTAAAAAACAGTCACAGATAGTAAATATGTAATCAGAAATGAAGTACACAGCAAACAATTAATTTGATGAAATTTAATGCCCTTTAACCACTTTGGATGTACTTCTTACTATCAACTGGACAAGAAAATCTATCTCCAGCAGTATTTAGATCAGTATTTATTATACATTCAATAAATCTTGGTTGATAATATTGTTGACTAAATTGCCTTAAGTTATCAGAGTCATTTGTGGCAGGAAAAGTATAAATGTTGTTGACTGCTAAAGTGAAGGCACCAGTTTATTTCAGTTCCACTTTATTACAGCATTACTATCAGGTGACTAGTAAACCCTGCACAATCTTTTCTCAAAATTATTTCATTGAGTAAGTCCAGAAGATTGAGCTAATATTAGCCCATAATATGAGGAACATGTGATGTGTTAGTTTGTTTTACTGTTGCTGCTTGAAATATATGCCCAAAGTTCTATAAGCTACTATCCTACATACCTCCTGAGAAACCATTTCACAGAACATTTCATTTGTACCTCTCCTTGGGTAATTTATAATGTCAGCATTTTCTTATCGAGGCATCTACTATTACAGTATAGGGTATATGTAGTATCTTATATCTAATAGTCTTGGTAAGAGTAATATGTTTTTGACAAAGTTACAGACTTCTTCACATGATTGTAGTTGCAGGGGGATGTACTCTAGACCATGTAATGAACACATTAAAAGTGATCTCTGGTAAAAGAATTAAACATTTTTATAAATGGAAGGAAAAGAACCATTTAGAGAATCCAAGGTGATGATAGCTTGTGAGTCCTGGTAAATGAAGAAATCCATAAAAATATTTATCACAAGAAGGTGAGCTTTTTGAGGGAAAGAATGCCATGTCAAATCAGGGATGAATGATAAAAACTGTTCTCATTCCCACCCCCCTCCTTTTTACAGCCTCCCTCCCCCAAACACACAGAATACTATTTTTATTTTATTTTATTCAACAAATGCTTACATAGTGGTTTGTGCCAGGAATTGTTCCAAGCACTTCGCAAATAGTTACTTACTTTATGAGCTAGGTACTATTATTTTCTCTGTTTGTTTACTTTTTTAATATTTAATGAAACCAAGGCAGGGCTTTTCCAAGACTCTTTAAGTAGTAAATGGCACAGCTGGTATTTGAACCTGGTAATCTCGCCTCTCGCTTCAGAGGTTCAGTTAGTCCTCTGAACCTCTATGCTCTTTCTGCTGCTCACCTTAGAGTGGTGAGCAAAAGAGGCTGAGTTCTTAGGACTTCCCTGGTGGCGCAGTGCTTAAGAATCCGCCTACCAATGTAGGGGGCACAGGTTCAAGCCCTGGTCCAGGAAGATCCCACATGCTGCGGAGCAACTAAGCCCATGTGCCACAACTACTGACCCTGCACTGTAGAGTCCATGAGCCACAACTACTGAAGCCCACGTGCCGCAACTACTGGAGCCCGCGCACCTAGAGCCCATGCTCCGCAACAAGAGAAGCCACCGCAGTGAGAAGCCTGCACACCACAACAACGAGTAGCCCCCCGCTCGCCGCAACTAGAGAAAGCCCACACGCAGCAACGAAGACCCAACGCAGCCAAATATTAATTAATTAATTAATTTTAAAAAATCTCTTCTAAAAAAAAAAAGAGGATGAGTACTCCCGAGTCCTATGATGCTGTCAACGGTTATCTCCTTATACCGTTAAAAAAATAAATTTATTAGCAGAGTTGTCTGTTTTACCGTCACTTAGTGGAAAATAATGTGTAGTCATTTATTTGAAAATATGAAAACAAAATGTGTAGGTTTCTTGTTGCTATTGGCAGTCTTAGGAAAAACTGTGATGAATGAAATTCTGTTTACTTAAAGATGCAACTTCATGCATCATTTAGAGAACTTCTCTACCAAGAACATGTTTGGCACTTAATAGCACTCGATAAATATTGAGCCTAATTAAACAGTGAACAAGGATGCACAATATATTTTCAGCATTTTCCAGTTCATGATATTCTTTTTAATTTCATGTGACATAGAATTTAAAATATGTATCATGAAAACCTTAGGAAATTTTGAATGTTTTATAGGAGATCATTTTAATTATGCAACAGCTGATGGTACAGGGTAAACCATGATCCATAATAATCACATTTTACAAATTCAAGCCTAGAACAAAGGACAAAGGACAAAACTATATCCTTAAAAGCAGTGTTGTGACCTTTCTCTTGCCAATGAGATAGAAACCATTGTATTTATTTCCTGACATGAGGGGGAAAGGGATATTTCCAGTTCCCATACACAAATATCCCTGTTCTTATTTCTCTGGATGGCCTCTTGAGAGATCTAATAGTGGGAGTGTGATTCTGCCTTTAGTCACCAATGACTGTTTCCTTAGCAAATTCATTAACCCCTCTTTTATCTCTCAGTTTTTGTCACTTATAAAATATCACTGAAGTATTAGACTTCCCCTAAATATAGCTGTTTTTCACTTATTTTTGTTTTCTATCAATATGACATTTTAAGACCAGCATGTTAAATACATTATTTAGTTTTAAATTAGTTCAAAAACCCAAGCCATAGGTGCTCTAACTTTATTATATCCTGGGGCAGATTTATCTGTTAATAGTAACCATTATTGAAGGTACGTTAAAGAATAGTACAGGCACATAATCATAATTCTTGAATATGTTAAAACCCAAATTTTTGTTTTTTATTGGGGTTACATCACTCCTATCACTGAAACAAATCTCTCATAGATGATTTTCAAGTTTTTCATTGGTTTTTAGCTTCAGCAATAATAAAGTTAGATGCCATGTTCTATTGCGGAGAGAAAATACGTTATCCGTTGTGACGGACCGAAAAATTTGTTATTAAAGGAAATGGTAAATCAATCCTTGAATGCAGTATTTTTGTTGCTGAACTACATGGTGCTTTCTTTGTAGGATTGCTGGTTTGGAATTGACTATGTGCCTTGTCTCATAATTCTGTACCTTTTGTACCATTGCTTTTGCCTTTTCTGGAAGACTGTCTAATTTATTTCTTATTATGTAGAACTTTATTCAGTAACTATAAAGAACTTTTTTTATACTGTATGTGCAGAAATTTAGAAGGAAGTTTAACCTCTTGAAAGTTATTTTTCATATTTACTGATATTTTCTGAAACTGAAAATGATTATGGAGTTATTTTTCATGTCCATAGTGTTTTACACTTGACTTTAACAGATTGGCGGATCATTCATCTCACCTTTTAAAATAAGAAAAAATCTCATATCATTACATAGGGACTTTCAAAAATAACCCTTTTCAAAAAAATAGGGGAAACATGTATGTATTTCAAAATGTAATATTTGAAATGAAAATATAATAACACTAGTATCATAAAGTGGAACAGAGATGCACTCTTGGAGCCTAAAATATAATTGAGTAAAAGGGTCTAATTTTTATTACTATCACCATCCTAATGGTTCAGAAGTAATGACTAGAAGTACCACACATTAATTTTCCCCTTGCTTAATAATTTCAATTTTCCTTTGGGGAATGGATTTTTCTATTAAAAAATAATCAAAGAGGGAAGAGATATGGGAACATATGTATATGTATAACTGATTCACTTTGTTATAAAGCAGAAACTAACACACCATTGTAAAGCAATTATACTCCAATAAAGATGTTAAAAAAATAATCAGAACCATCTTTTAAAAAATCAAATATATTTGACACGTAACATTATATGAATTTAAGGTGTACAACATGTTACTTTGATACATTTATATATTGTAATATGATTACCGTTGTAATGCTATTTTCACATTACCTAATTGTAATATAATTTTGTTGTCTATAGTTATTACATTGTGCATTAGATCTCTATGGCCTATTTACTATCCATTGCAAGTCTGTACCCTTAAACAACATCAGTTTTATCCCCCCAAACCCATCCCCTGGTAAGCACCATTTTACTGTCTGACTTGTTTTGAGTTTGACATTTTAGATTTCATATATAAGTGATATCATACCATATTTGTCTTTCTCTGTCTGACTTATCTCACTTAGCATAATGTGTTCAAGGTCCATGCATGTTGTCACAAATGGCAGGCTATCCTCCTATCTCATAGCTGAATAATATTTCATCGGTATATAAATCGTATCTTTTTTACCCACTCCTCTGTTGATGGGCATTTAAGGTTGTTTCCGTATCTTGGATATTGTGAATAGTGCTGCAGTAAACATGGGCGTGCGTATATCTCTTTAAAATACTGTTTTCATTTCCTTTGAGTATATACCCAGTAGTGGAATTGCTGGATTGTATGGTAGATCTATTTTTAACTTTTTAAGGAACATCCATATTATTTTCCATAGTATTGGATCAATTTATATTCCCATCAGTAGTGTATGAGGGTTCCCTTTTCACCACATCCTTACCAGCACCTGTTGTCCCTTGTCTTTTAGATGAAAACCATTCTGACCGGTGTGAGGTGATAATATCTTATTGTGGTTTTGATTTGCATTTCCCTGATGACTAGTGATGTTGAGCATCTTTTCATGTGTCTGTTGTCCATTTTGATGTCCTCTTTGCTTCATGATTTATCTCTTGGAGTTCTGCTAGATTTTAGCTTGCTTTAGTTAGTTGTAAGAGAGTAATGGAAATTGAGTGAAGTGGACTTTACCTGCCATATGCACTAGTGTTTTCAATTATATAGTACATGTATATGTTGTTGTATCAGTGGTATGCCAAAGATGACTGTACCATAACATCTTTGC
Source organism: Phocoena sinus (assembly GCF_008692025.1). Taxonomy (NCBI): domain Eukaryota; kingdom Metazoa; phylum Chordata; class Mammalia; order Artiodactyla; family Phocoenidae; genus Phocoena; species Phocoena sinus. Next base: position 134,764,856 of record NC_045763.1, read on the forward strand.
TTTTTATAAGTAGACTTATGGAAACAGTAGCCCACACTTGCAAATATTCTTTAAAACTAAGGCAAAAATAAATGCCTAATGACATATTTTAACTGAAACTGAAGTGTTATCTGCATTATATGGGAAAGGTGGACTAATAGTACTTCAGTTGTGACAGCAGATTAGCTTTACAGGAAATCAACAAGCCAAGCGGTGCAGATAGTTATGTATGTATTTTAAAGCCACTGAAGAAAATGAGTTTTTGAAGGCTTTATTAAAGTTCAGTTTAAGCTCTTCTTTTAAATGAGGAGGGCCAGTGTCACAGGCATGTCCTTGGCTCTGTGAACACATTGAGATATCCATTAATATCCAACCCTATCCCAGAAAGCTTTTAGTTGCTTCTTACTGTTTATTAATGATTTTTTTTTCATAGAAATAGAAGTGTTGCTTTTGTTTCTGTAGTATATTATTACTCATACACTGAAATAAAACTAGAAAAAGATTTGCCTGGATTTTTCCACAAAGGTTTTGCTTATTTTTCTTTGAAGTACGGTCCTATTCTTATGACAGCCTGAGTATTGAGAAGGGTGACTGATGTGTGATTTTGCCTGATCTTTGTAATGCTTTCTCCTGAACAATGGCCATTTCAGGTAAGCAAATGCAGTCTACTAAATCATCTTAGCTGGAAAAGCAAGGCAAAGCTCTAATGCCTAGCCAGAAGTTGTAAAAACGTTGTGTGGCCATCAAAATAGTCACTTGTCTGGCATGTGCCTTTTCTAAACACTCTGAGTACTTTGCTAACCATATGACTAACAGATCCTTCGGGCTTTATAATGCCTTTTTATCAGAAGAGAAGTATGCCTTGTGGTCCCATCATATACAAATAAAATGGAATAAAAATTAGAATTTCAGTGGCATTTCTGAATAAGTGGGTGACTTTGGTGTTTGTCATTCTAGTTATAAACAATGGTTTCCTTTTCTAATATGAACTCTGAAAAGAATGCAGTAGGAAGGCCACAGCAACAGAATGTCAGTCTGTTTTATGGGGAGACATTAACAGAAACTGTGTTTATGGTTAGAAGAAGCTGTGTCTCTGATCATCTGCTGTTCAGAAGAGGGAGCACACGTACAGACTGGTGTACACCTCAGTTTGACTGCTATCAATATGTGTATCTGCTTGGAGGAGGAGACGACATGTATTACCAGGATTTTTTGTTTGTTCGCTCATTTGTTAATTTGTTTGATAAGAAAGTGGATGTGCAAGTAACTTTTAATTATATGCAGCTAGCTTTTTTGTGTGTGCCCTTTGATTTTCAGAAAATCATGCATCTATAGTTTTAGGGTTTCTTAATGGCTGTTACATTAACTTTTATACCTGTACCAAAGTCAGAATTCCATAATTACTTTTGTAAGGGGTAGGGAGAAAATGTACTATCCATATTCTTCAAAGTTCACAAAACATACTGTTTGATTCATAACTAGAAAAAAATATCCTAGCCTTTTAGAAACAAAACCAATATTTGTTGACACTGAACTTGAAAACTGACATAGAGACAGCCTTTGGTAGTCCATTTATACCTGTTTTCAAGCTATTTGTTTATTTAGCCGGTATTTATTAAGCATTTATTATGTGGCAGACATTATATAAGTTCCAAGAAGGACAAGAACAGAGTGCTGTGTTAAGTTATAATAGGACCATAGTTTGACAGGGTGGTGACCAATCTTTAAATTTGATTGATGTTCTTATTTATGTTTGAATTATAATATGGAATTCCAGAACAAGTAGAGACCTTTAAAATTATCTACTCCAACCCTTCATTCAGTGTTTGAATCTTTCTTATTATTCATTTGATCATTGCTGATATTTGACTATTTTTGACTTACAAAAATGGCATTTTCACGTAGTTCAACCTAGTAGAACCATTTAGTAAGTACAGTGCTGGATCATGACGGCGTAAGATGGATTAGTCAAGACAACCCTATCCAACTCTCTGTATAGGGGAGAAATGCGAAACCAGATATTGACAACATAGTGACAATTTGCAAAAATAAAATGGCTCAAGTGCCCTCATCTAACCAAAATGAATATGCTGGGTGCTGAATTGAGCTTTCTAGTTATGTGATCCAATATATCATTTCAAAATGCCTTCAGACTCTATGAGGCTCTTCTAACCCATGAGGGATTTTCTGTATGGACATGGATTTCAGTTACTTCGTAACTTGAGCTCATGGCTGGAGTGTGAGCCATTTACTCGTGCTTCTCCAGCTTCTTAGAGAACTCCTTCTTAGTGTCGTAGTTTAAGATTTTATCAGTCTCTTCAGTGTCTACCTCAAAAGCTGCATTTCTGTGATCAAGGCAGCACAACACATGGCTGTGGGTTCAAAGACATTAAAAATTATTCCAAGAAGCAACATCTAGGGATCAGGATTTCACCTATTATAAGTAGGTCCTAATTGGATAAATGATGAAATGACTATTTTCCCTTCGTATATAATTCGATTGGCTTCAATTAGTTAACTTGAAATCGCACAAACCTGAGACGAATTCCTTTATATTCTTGTTTCACCGCATGTACATACACAGTGCTAGGCTGTGGCATCAGAAAATGGATATGCTATGGTCCCTGTCCTCAAGTTGTTCTAAAGCACTCCTCAGTGTAAGTACTTACAAAGGTTTGGTAATTGAAATATATTTTTTCATCCATCCATCCATCTCTCCATCCAGGCATCACTGATTAAGTACCTATTAAGCCAGGCACTGTTCTAGGCTCTAGCAATAAGCTGAAAACAAGACAAAGCCCCTCCCTCATGTTCTGGTGGGGAAAAGAGACATTAAACATCAGTACATAGTATAATGTTAGAGAATGATGAAGGCTATAAAGAAAAAAAAATAGTGGAGAGTAAAAAAAAAAAAATACAGAGGAGAATGTAATCAACTCTGGGTAGGAAATAAGGTAAACCACACTAAGAATATAATTTTAAATCTGGGTTTTGAAGGGTAAATAAGAGTATGACAGGCAGACCAGGCAATGAAGGAACTTCTAGATAGAGAAGCAGCAACATCAAGGCTAGAAGGCATAAAACGGGATTATAAATAGGAATGCATACTTGTGAAAAGATTTAGTATAGAAATTAATAAAATATGGTGTATAATATCCTTTGAACAGTGTTGACTAATGGAATAACATCATATTTGGGTATATGAAAAATTGTTTCCTCAACAGTGCTTCTCAGATTTACTCAAGTATCAGAACTCTAGGTAGTGAAAGTGCTTTTTGCAGAACACAATAAATTATTGTTATAATTCACCTTCAAATATCTGAAAATGTCATTATTGATCTGAATTTGGAACGATTCCAGGCATCTTTAAGGTTAATTAACAATAACAGATTCTAACATTTTAAAATATATTTAAAAAGAAAAAAACTCACACTTGAGAAAATCGTATACATGAACTTTCTCCGTCATGTCACGGAAGATTGCTGTTATTCTTTTTTATCATCAGAACACAAGTTCAGTAGCATAGTTTGAAAGCTGCTGCACTACAGTTATTCATCAGATGGGCTGCCAACCCGTGTGGGAAGAGTTAGGGAGTCACTGCCTCTTGTAGTAGGCAGCCCCTTAGGAAAGCGCCTTGCAATGGCTCTGACTTCCTTTTATTGAGCTGAAATCTCTTTCCCTGATAATTTAGACTCACTGCTTAGACTCTAACTTAGACTCTGACTCTTGGATAGAATGATGGAAATCATGACTTTTTTTTTTTTTGCGGTACACGGGCCTCTCACTGCTGTGGCCTCTCCCGTTGCGGAGCACAGGCTCCGGACGCGCAGGCTCAGCGGCCATGGCTCATGGGCCTAGCCACTCCGCGGCATGTGGGATCTCCCCAGACCGAGGCACAAACCCGTGTCCCCTGCATCAGCAGGCGGACTCTCAACTACTGCGCCACCAGGGAAGCCCCATGACTTATTTTTTATAAATATTTTGAGGAATAATAAGTAAAAATAATTTTGGTATACCTTGCACTATTTTAAGGTTAATTATAAATGAGACAAATAATGATAAAGCTTAAAGCTCACCTGAGTGAGAAGAGGGTAGGGGTTGTTTGTGTTTTGTTTCATATAGGGCAGGGTGGGAGTCTGTGGTCTGTAAGTTTTCATGGTCAGATCCTTAGTCTGTTCTTTTCTGTATAACTTTTTGTTTATATCTTTTCCCCCTCTATGACTCTTATTTGAGTAGCAGTAGGATTTATAGGAATAGTTCTTCTGAAGTAGAAATAGAAAACTCAAAGTAAAGGCAGAGGAAAATGCAATGTTAGAGTATTATGATCCTTGAAAGAAAATGAAAGCAGATAACGAAAACCAAATTATGATGGAATTAAAGGAGACTTTAAATGTGAATCATTGAGACTTGGAGAGAAAAAGGGGAGGGAAAAAAGGGTGCTGAAGATACATACATTCACACTCATCACACATATGTATGTATGTGTACATATACAAATATATCTGTGTATAAATGTATATCTAGATAGTATATGAGAGAGATATATAATACATATATATAAATACGTAAATAGAGATAGAGTATACTTGTTTCCATCAGCTGTTTGTTAAACGGTAGATAAAAGATTGAAACCTGGCTCTTCTCATGTCTGTCCTGTTCTACTGTCTGAAGTGGCAGGTGGAATCTGCTCAGTGATTCAAACAGTGAATTTTTTAATTGCTCAATGCTGACATGCTAACCTCAGCAAACGAGCAGCTGCAGAATGTGTTAGGTCACCATACCAATAATGAAGATTACATCATTGACCTGCCTTCCTTTTTAGGAATGTAGAAAAAAACAAACCCTAGAAATACGTCAGATTTGAAAACAAACCAAAATAATGACTGAGAATAGTGATATTATCTATAGTTTCATCACAACTAGTTGACTAATCAGTTAGGAGCCATTCTGTTTATAAAATTAATTTTTAATTATTCTTTATTTTTAAAGTGAAGTTCTAGCTTAAGACCTGAATGAAAGGTTTCAGAGAAATAAAAATTTTCTTTTCTGAATTTAAAATATTTCTATTGCGATAAGGTGACACACTGAGTGACTTTAAGATAATAATATTTGTGTTAACAGACTTCTATATATACATCAGCTGTAAGATATTTCCCTGGGTTTTGTACTTTGAAAAGTTTATGTTTTAATTCAGCACAATAACACTCAAAATAAGAATCTCTGAAATTTGTTTTATTTTTCTATCCCTAAAATAGGACAGATTTTGAAGTAGATTGCTTTAAAAAAAATGAATCACTTCTTAAAACACACAGATGTACTCATCCACCCTTGGGACAGAAGAAATGAATTACCTCGCTTGGTAAATCACATTGCTTCTCCTGAACTAGATTGCCTCCTGCATCCAGTGCTGTGAAAGAGAGGCGCTCTGAGCAGGAAGGATAGCCATTGTTCAGTGCTCTCTAGCAAAAGAACTGGGCGGGGAGGGGTGGGGGGGGATGGAGTTTGACTGGCGTTGGCTCTGGCTTTTCTACATTCCAATCTGTCTGAGGCACAGAGCGAGAGCAAAAAAAAAAAAAAAAAAAGTGGAGAGAGAGAGAGAGTGCAAGTGAGCAAGCACGGTGACCATACGGTATAGAAAGTGTTTTGACTGGCATGCCGGAAGGATCATGTTAGCAACACCCAGAAACTTCACGAAATGCAGACCCCAGGTAAGAGTTCCTAGAGCCTGTCTGAGACAGAAATTAAAAGTTCGTATATATTTAAAGGGAATGTGTGCTTTTTCAAAATTACACAAATGGATTGACTGTTTACTTTTGTGCTTATTGGCTTTACAAAATAGGTTGTTTTTCATTACTGTGAGTTCACAGGAATACTGTGTGGAGGCTGTCAACATCCAGTACAAAATCCAGCTCAAGAATAGCCTTCTGAGAATCTCAGATAAATTAAAGGTGTAATGATCATAGCAAAATACTAACACTGCAACATTTACTTGTTCTTTTAATAATTTGAAGTGGATTTCTTATTCTGTATCTTCCCCGGATTCTTTATGAAATATTAAGATACCTGGGAATGGATACAGCCCCTTTCTCTCTGAGGGAGACAAAATATATTGACCATTAATAATATTGTAACAACCTTGCTTGAATCTCAGTAGCGTGTAGTAAATCTGTTTAATTCGGAAAGCTCAACAGGTTGGATCCATAGACCACAGTAAGAGTTCAAATGAGAACTTTGCTTGTTTTTTGTTTTTTGTGGGGTTTTTTGCCCAAGCAGGCTTTTAATATCCTCTGCCAATAGATGACAAGTTAGAAACTTTAATTAGCTCACTGAAAGTTAAATCTGAAAGAGACTTGAGAGACGTCTACTGCAGTCCACTCTCTCCATTTTCAATGAGAACATTGAGGTCTAAGGGAGTTGGTGCTTGCTCAAGATCACAGCATTACAACAGAACTGAAAAGAAAATCCAGGTCTCGTGATCTGCAGTTTACTGGTTTTTTCATGGTACCAGCTGTCAATACATTTATGCTTTATACTTTATCCATACTGTATCTGCTGGCTCAGGTACCATGAATTATTGCCTAAAGACCAAATGCATCATAAACCTAGATTGAAATCTTATGGGAAGGAAATATTGGGGGATGGATGTCATCAATATTGATATATTCTTGTTTGAAACCAAAAATATATAACAAAATATTTATCAGAATAAAAAATAGCTTTCAGTTAAGGAAAATAACTATAGTTTGTATGTTGCTTTTATATAAACAATTACATAGCTGTGGCATGTTCTGAATATCTGTATATGAAATTAAAATTCAAATTGATTTTAATTTCTTTTAAAGACTTTGGGACTTAGCAACTGTATAATTTAAGTTAGTAAAGCTGTTTGGTGGTAACTTGTATCTATTTACTGGAAGCAAAACATCATCCCATATTCACTGCCTTCTCTATATTTATATTTTTTTAAATGTAAGATAACATTTTAAAATTATCCAACTGTTTGAACCAGTTGCTTCCTTATCCAAGGTCCAGCTCTGTTTCCTCCATTTATAAGGGTCCTCTGTTACTTCACCTCATGAATTATGTGTTAGAGGGTAACTTAAGTGGAGGATCTTGAGAGTCACAACAGACAATGAACATCTGTCTTCATACATTTTCATTTAGTCCCTAAAAAGGTTGCTGCCCTTTCCATTTTTCTGGAGACCATTGTGGGGTTGAAAGAGACCACACTATTCTAGTGAGCTAAATAGTAAAGATAGCCACTGTCAAAAGGATCTGTCATGGCTCTTTACAATTCCTGGGAACAAGTTCGCTTGATTTGGCTATAAGCACAGTGAAGGGATGCAGTGTTTTTGTGTTAAAGCTTGACCTGCTATTCCAGTTTTTGACTAGGTCTGTGTAGATGCAGTTGTGATTTATAAGTTTCTGAGGGATGAACAGTAAGTTGTAAGGAACAGTTTCACTACTGCTCTCAGCTATCGGAAATCAAACTACAAAGTACATTCTCTACCCAGAAGGAAACGAGACTATCTTACTGCCGAATCCATTATTAAAACACACTGTTTGTAAAAGGACCGATGGCTGTGAGAATGAGGACATAATACTCTATCCAACTTAACAGTGTTCATGTTGTGTTACACAGGGCTTAGATTTTTTCTCTCATCTTTTATCCTGCTGGAGTATGTGAAAGGACTGCCATGATATATGTGTGTATATTATGTTATGTGTGTATATGGTGGGTGGATGGATGGATAAAGATGGACTTTTGGCCTTAGTGTATTTCCCCATGTTAGAAACAATCAAGTCATTAATCTGTTGCTGGTATTTTACTGCCGTAACTTGAAAGAAACTAATTTATTAACCAATCTGATAATTATAAAATTACGACCATGCAATGGAAAGAGAAAAATATTAGAAGGAAACACATACTCCTTTTTCTGTCCTGAATACAGATGTCAGATTATGCAGGTTTATACTTTCTCTGTTAGAGAAAAGCAGTGTGCTAATAAGGTGCCCATTTTATGACCAAAGACAGATTGTAAATGGGAAGGGAGTGGGTAGGGTGAAATGAATGACATGAGGAAAGAAACTCTCTTATGTATGTGAAACAATTTTCTTTTGACCATTGTTATTTTGAAGGCAGGCCCATTTTCACTGCTCTTGATTTTTTTTCCTTGATACTAGTTTCTCTAAATTTTTTTCATGAAATATATATCCATATAGTTTATATATTAAATTAGCAAAGAAGGTAAAGAGCTCTGCATCATAGCCATTGACATTTTTCTGATAAAAGTTTGGCTATAGTTGATCAAAACTTTTGTCTCATTCAGAGGAGTTACTTCTTTCCTGCTGCAATTTCTTGCTACTTCTTGGGTATAATTCAGTGTTTTGTAATGCTCTGAGTTGTCAAGTTAATTCTTTACTCATAAGGGTTACCTGATTATCCACTCAAAACTCTGGGAATCCTATTATGTAGACCACATGGTTGTGTTGCCCCTTCTGCTCCAGTCTTGACCTTCCTCAGCAGCCTGTAAAGAGGAAAAGTGTTAATGCTGGTTTTGTTCTTTCTGTTCTTTCACGCTCTCTAGTGGTTGTTTGTGGTTGTTCTTATTTTCAGTTCCCTATCAGTTTTAGTGAAGCAGGTGACTGTGGTGAAATCAGGTTCAGCAGATTCTTACGCTTGAGGTGCATGAACTTTCTAAAATATCTAATTCTTTAGGGCAGAAAGAGAAGAAAATTGATTATGTCCTGTTGTTTCCTAGTGAACAGTGAGTCAAGGAAATGAGTTATGACTCAGCAATATGAATCCTCTTATAGCTGTCTTTTCTTTCTCTTTATTTTTGTCTTCCTTTGTATGTATGTGTGTGTGTGTGTGTGTGTGTGTGTGTGTGTGTGCGCGCACGCGCTGATGGGGATTCAGTCTATCAGAGTTTCACATGTAATTATGGGTATGATGTCTGCTTGTGTCTGGAAGCCTTAAGCGTTGCCACTGAGAATATTTTCTTTGTGCATACTTGACAAGTAGGAGAGACTTACTGATTCATCATTAAAATTCAGATGAAGGTCTTCATCTTCTCTGGTACCTTCCTCACTCCTACGCAGACTGTACCATTCTGCTGAATGAGGAGCTCTCTGAACTTAAACACATGGAGAGGGAACCAGTGAGTTCTTACCAATAATTAGACTCTATAAAACTCCACATTTCTGTCATTCTTAGGTTTACGGTATTTTATAAATAAGTGAATTGCTGAAACAGCAACTTGTAAAGTTAGTTCAGGTTAATACAGTTCTGTTCTTTGAAGAATAAAAATAACCTGGTTCTGCTTGCCCTTCTTTGTCAGACTTTCAAAAGTAAGTAAGCAAGCAAGTTTAGCTGCCAGGATCAAGCTGGTGTCATTCAGGATCAGATGTCACCTAGGATAGCCAGCCTGTTGGACAATTTGCTTACTCTGATTATTACATTTAATTCGACAGACTATGGAGTACCTTTGGAAAAACTTAGCAGCACTGTTGTATAGCTAACTATTCATAGATATTACCTTTAGTTAACATGAAAACTAGAAAAACTGGATATTCTTTCACTTTTTAACACTCTGGTTTGTAACTTTCTTGCTAAATTACATTTCAAATGGGTTGTGTGTAGTTGATTTGATTTCTGGTCTGTTGATTCAGATAGGAGAAGATAAGATGTTTGGGTCCCTACTTCAATAATCCCTTTTTCTAGGAACACCTAGACTGTAAAGCATCAGTTAAATAAATGAAATAATTTATTTCATTTGTTTAAAAAAGGAATGATGTGTCAAAGGTAGTGCAAGAAGAGCCACAAAAAAATCTAGCCTGTGTGAATACATTGAAAGAATTGGGTTTGCTCAGTCAAAGGACAGGACAAGATGTGATGTGTCTGTGAACAGGGAAGGATAATCATCTTTTGTGTACCAAGAGCTCATTATGAAGAGCTCACTTCTAAGATTTTGTTCAGCATGGTTATATTTCTTATTAGCATTTTCTCAAAGTATGGGAAACAAATCACTCAAAGAAAGGGTAATAGATTATTTACCTTTTGAATATGGTAAAGGAACTGTATCACAGTATTTGGTCTGATTTTTGTGAGTCTCCATTATACAGCTGAAATATAAGGATATTTTTAATGAATTAAGATCTTTATTTTATCTTCCATACAATTAGCTTACGTACATCTTGAAATTTTTCTTGAAGCATTTTTGCCTCCACTTAATACTCAGTGAAACATCATGGTAGTTTCCTGAAACAATAAATGTCACTCTGTTTTATGAGTACCATTTTTTACTTGTAAATATTTGCACAGTGACAATTGCTAAAATTATGAAATATATTTTTAGTAACTTTGGTTTTATTCATTTCCTTTCCTTATAAATACAGCACTCAGTAAATACTTGATTGATGATCAACTTTTAAAGGTAAATTTCCCGAAGAAGTAGCTTTTTTCATTTTTTTTTTCCAATTGGAGCCAGCGTTGACCATCTTTATTAACAAAACCAAAAACATAGTGTAAGGAAGAAATCCAAGGAGTTATTGCTGTCATTACAAAGAATGAAAACCAGTCTCCCTTGGAAACATTTTTATTAACAAAACCAAAGTGTACTATTCAAAGGGAATTTATTGCAATATAAAAGGCAGAAGTCTTTTTAGAAAGTTTAGAAGTTACTTGTTTGTTTTATTTGTAAATAGAAGGGTATTTAAAACCAGAAGCTAGGCTTTCCTCTGGTCCTTTTTTAAAAAGAAAATCCAACCAATTATTTACCAGTTTTTCTCAGAAACATATCTTCTGAGAAACTGCAAAATGTATTTGACAATCAAATTTTAATTAACAAGAAATAGTGAGCTTCAAGGACGTGACTATTTTATTGCTATAAAATACTGTGATTTATGACAGCTTCCCAGTAGGTTTCTTCCAGTGTCAGAAATTATAAGCCCATTTTTATTTTGCTTAGTTCTTGAATTAAATATTTAAAGGTAGACTTTTTGTTTCTCTTTTCCCCTGTCATAACTGTGTTACAGGAGAATAGAAACTGTTTTTTTTAAGGCTTTCCAGGTTTAGTCCAGATGTTGCTTATGTTACATTTTTCTCTGACAATCTGAAAAGAGATATTTTTAAATTTTAATATCCAATCATAATATATAACAAACTTCTACACACCTATGAGAACAAGGCAAGACTTCAATGCCCATTTTACAAAAGAGCCTATCCAAGTGGGTCTTCAGTATATGAAAAGGTGCTCAGTTTCATTATTCATCAGGGAAATGCAAACTTAAACCAGAATGGAATTGCATAACCATCAGAATGTCTAAAATGAGAAAAACAGAAAATACCCAATGTTGACAGAGATCTAGAACAAAAGGAATTCTCACACACTACTGATGAAAGTATAGATTTGTACAACTACTTTGAAGAACTATTTGACAGTATCTACTAAAGCTGAACAATGCTCTGTGACCCAGCAATTCCACTCCTATATATGTACCCAACAGAAATGCATACGTAGGTTCACCAAAGCACCTGTACAAAAAATGTTCATAATAGCTAAAAATTAGAAACCACCCAAATGCTCATTAGCAGTAGAATGGATAAATTGTGGTTTGCTTAAACAATGGAATTCTATACAGCACTGAAAAGAACTACTGCTTCCTGCAACAGAATGGATAAATCTCACAAGTGTATATTGAGCATGAAAAGTTAGTCTCAAAAGAATATATACATTATTTGATTCCACTTTTGTATAGTTCAAATTCATCTGAGGTGATAGAAGTCAGGATAGTGATTATTCTTATGGGGTAATGACTGGAAAGGCTGTATAAAGGAGGCTTCTGGTTGCTGGTAATGCTGTCTTGTTTTGTTCTGTCCTGTTTTGTTTAATCTAGGTACTATTTACTGGGATGAGTTCCATTTGAAAAACTTTGTTGACCTGTGCACTCATTATTTATACACTTTTCTGAATGCATGTTATCCTTTAGTAAAGAGTCTGAGAAAAGATATTTTTATAATCTTTCCATTTTGCTAAAACAAAACCACAAAATAGAAACAAAAAACAGTAAGCAAGGGCTTCCCTGGTGGCGCAGTGGTTGAGATTCTGGCTGCCGATGCAGGGTACATGGGTTCGTGTCCCGGTCCGGGAAGATCCCACAGGCCACGGAGTGGCTGGGCCCGTGAGCCATGGCCGCTGAGCCTGCAAGTCCGGAGCCTGTGAGAGGCCCGTGTATCGCAAAAACAAACAAACAAACAAAAAAACAGTAAGCAAACTTCCAGGATGATGGTATGATATTCTTTGAAAGTCCATTTTGTTTACATAGAGGGTGAGGAATGACCTCATGTTTATTCTTAAATTGTACGTTGCCTAGGGAGTTCCCTGGCGGCCCGGCAGTAAGGACTCAGCACTTTCACTGCTGAGGGCACGGGTTCAATCCCTGGTCGGGGAACTAAGATGTGGCAAGCCGGGTGGTGCAGCCAAAAATAAAGAAATAAATTTGCCTAGTCTATGTGTGCAGTCAGGGACTTTACATTTGGAGTCATTTAAAGGGTTAGATGGAGAAAGCCTCAGATAGACTGGGCTTATAAGTGCATCTTCAAAACAAAATTGCAGGATGTGAATAATAGAACTACCAGGCTTTCCATAAACTTTCAAAGTACCATTCATAAGCATTCAAAGACATATAAAACACTAATTTTCATATGACTTAAATATTTTATAGTAGTAACAATTTATATATATATATTTCTGTAGTGTATATAAAGATATAAATATACTCATACCAAACACATTAATTTTTACATATAGTTATTAATTAGTTCTAGATACAAATTTAATACAAGTTTTCTGTACCTTTGGCTTTAATATCATTTTGCTTTAAAAACATTTCTATGCTTTTAAAGGATATGTGATTACTTGTTTCATTGGAAGAAAAATAATACATTTTTAAAACATTTTTATTGAAGTATAATTGCTTTACAATGGTGTGTTAGTTTCTGCTTTATAACAAAGTGAATCAGTTATACATATACATATATCCCCATATCTCTTCCCTCTTGCGTCTCTCTCCCTCCCACCCTCCCTATCCCACCCTTCTAGCTGGTCACAAAGCACCGAGCTGATCTCCCTGTGCTATGCAACTGCTTCCCACTAGCTATCTGTTTTACATTTGGTAGAGTATATATGTCCATATATACACTACCACTCTCTCACTTTGTCCCAGCTTATGCTTCCCCCTCCACGTGTCCTCACGTCCATTCTCTAGTAGGTCCGCATCTCTATTTCCGTCTTGCCTCTAGGTTCTTCATGACTTTTTTTTTTTTTTAGATTCCATATATATGTGTTAGCATATGGTATTTGTTTTTCTCTTTCTGACTTACTTCACTCTGTATGACAGGCTCTAGGTCCATCCACCTCACTACAAATAACTCAATTTTGTTTTTTTATGGCTGAGTAATATTCCATTGTATATATGTGCCACATCTTCTTTATCCATTCATCTGTCGATGGACACTTAGGTTGCTTCCATGCCTGGCTATTATAAACAGAGCTGCAATGAACATTGTGGTACATGACTCTTTTTGAATTATGGTTTTCTCAGGGTATATGCCCAGTAGTGGGATTGCTGGGTCATATCGTAGTTCTGTTTTTAGTTTTTTAAGGAACCTCCATACTGTTCTCCATAGTGGCTGTATCAATTTACGTTCCCACCAACAGTGTATGAGGGTTCCCTTTTCTCCACACCCTCTCCAGCATTTACTGTTTGTAGATCTTTTGATGATGGCCATTCTGACTGGTGTGAGATGATATCTCATTGTAGTTTTGATTTGCATTTCTCTAATGATTAATGATGTTGAGCATTGTTTCATGTGTTTTTTGGCAATCTGTATATCTTCTTTGGAGAAATGTCTAAAAGAGCTTTTTCATCACTGAAATGTGGAAGTATCCAACACAATAAATGGAAGATACTTAATAAATGTTAATTTCCTTCTTTTTCTTTGCAAAAATACAAACATGATATATTCTTGAGCATGCCTTTCTTCTCTTCTCACATAAATCGCCCCCCTCCATCTTATCCTTCCAGTTCTGAATCATTAAAATGCATGTGTTTAGCTCTTTATGGATTCATTTACAGCAATCTTCTCCACTAGATCCTTCATATTTCACGCTTTACTCAAGCTCAGTGTTTTCATGTTAGCATACTAAATTAGTTTTCTATTGCTGTTATAACAACCATACACTCAATGACTTAAAACAACACCCATTTATTATTTCACAGTTTCTATACAACCAAAGTACAGGCAGAGCATAGCTGGTTGCCTGCTCAGCGTATCACAAGGTCAAAACCAGAGTATTAGCAGGCTGCATTCTCATATGGAGCTCAGAGTCCTCTTGTAGTTGTAGGAGTGAGAATCCTATTTTCTTGCTGGCTATTGGTAGGGAGTCATTCTCAGCTGCTAGAGACCACCTTTGCGTCTCATTCCTGTGACACTCCCAGAACATGGCAACTTACTTCTTCAAAGCCAGTGAGAGAATCTTACTCTAGTCTACTATGATAGAGTCCGGTATAATATGCAACATAATCACAAGAATGACTATACCATCATCTTTGCCATATAATGCAACCGAATCAAGGGAGTGACTATCCCATGATATTAACAGATCCAGGGCCCCACCTACACCCAAGGGTAGAGGATTATACAAAGATGTGAGTACCATATATACCCACATCATAAACACCAAAGCCTTTGTGCACGATTCTTAATTGTGCTTTTTTTCCCCCCTTTCATATCGAATGTAGACTATTCATTGAAATTAATGATTCTCTAGTCTGGCAGGTTAACAATCTCATCTTTATTTCAGTTAAATTAATATTAGTTTTATGAGACCTATGCTTCTTTTCTGTGATAGCAGCATTTTCATTTTCAATCTGCCACCCATTTTTAATAAAATAAAGGAAAACACAATATAATCATGCAAATATTACCAAACAGATTCTGATGCCAAATAAACTGTTGATGAACATGTGACCCCACCTCATATTTATCATCAACTGATGAATGACAGTCCTGAATTTTTTAAAATTTCTGAATTAAAAAGTTACAGACCTATCCATTCTTAAATTATTTTGCTGTTGAAGAATGATCTGAACTCTAGGGAACTCCCTAGGCCTCTAAAGATGTTGTATATCCTGCCCATCATGACAGTTTCCTGCCCATTTTCAATCCTGCCTTCTAATTATAGATCTTTCCAAATGCATATCTTTTAATGCCTCATAATTCTTGGTAACCTGTGCCGCTCTTATTCCTTGAACTTTTATTTATTTATTTTTATTTTGCTTTGTTTATTAGATTATATTTTTAAATATAACATGAGATATTAAGTTATTTTCCATTTTAATTTGTAGTCCTTATTAGAGTACTGTGTTCTCTTCTGTGTGCCATATCTAAAAAATTTGGGATGTGTTTTCAGTCATGGAAAGGCTAGAAAATAAGATCTTGAAGAAAACTTAGACATTAAGGTTGTTCAGTGTGAGGAACACAGTAATACAAAATATATATGAAAACATTGTCACAAACTATTTTCCCTATCCATTAAGAGGAGAAAAAAGAGAATGTGGCAGTATGTAGAATCTGAGTGAAATAGAAGTATGTAGGTTTGGGGCTTTAAAACTATGACTCTTAGGATCTTCTTCTTTGTGAGACATCATAAGTTAAATCTTACTTTTCCTGAGGTCAAATAAATCCTACTTGAAAACCAAAAAAATTAATTGAATAAAGTTTCAAGTTCCGTGCTCCCTTGATTATATATAATTTTCTAATCCATTATAATAATTGAAGTATTATGTGGGTCTATTTTAAATAAAATCTTAATTAAAAAAATAACACTAATAGCTGACATTCCTAACAGTTCAAACCAGGCCCAGGTATAAAAGCTCTTCCTTCTCCCACACTCCAGGAATTCTATTATTTTCTGCACATATAACTAAAATTAACAATTAGTATTTATCCTACCAGACTCTCTGTATGTGTGTGTGTGCGTATATGTATGTGTGGAAATAGCACATGAACATAGACAATTTTTCTGTGTTTTCAGCAGGATCAAATGATACATGTTGTAGTTCAACCTGTGTTTTTCACTTAAGAACATATTATAGGCTCTTTGTTTCTGGTAATGGTGGGCTAGGTTTTCTGAATAACCCTCCTCCTGAAAACAAATAAGTGAGATAAATGTATTTTTTTTAAAAACTGTCTTCTTAAAAGCATCAAAGAGATACTTCTAAATAATCCACAGATCAATGAAGAAATCATAAGAGAAGTTAGAACCAAATGATACTGAAAATATTATATATCAAAACTTGTATGATTTAGCTAGAGTAGAACTTGAAGTTAGAAAAATAGTACCATAGTAAAGAGCATAGAAGGAAAGAAAAAAGGATTAGAATAGGAATTAATTAAACAAATCAAACATACAGTGGAGAAAATCAACAAAGCTAAGAGTTAGTTATCTGAAAAGACATAAAATTGACAAACCTTTGGCAAGACTGATCAAGAAAAATATAATTATTATCCAGAATGGAAAAGGGTATGTTGCTATCAATCCTGCATACAGTAAAAAATACTTACAGAATATTATAAACAATTTTATGGAAACAAATTTTTAAATTAGATGAACTAGTGAAACTCCTAGGAAAATACAACTTGCTGAAAACTGACACAAGAAGAAGATCCTAATATTGTTAAAGAAATTCAATCTGAAATTAAAAGCTTTACCACAAATAAAAATCCAAGCCCAGAAGACTTTGCTTAAGTATTCTAGCAAACATTTAAGAAAGGTATAATTTCATACAATGGAACACTACTCAGCAATAAGAAAGAATGAAATTTTGCCATTTGTGGCAACATGGATGGACTTGTAGGGCCTTATGTTAAGTGAGGTAAGTCAGGCAGAGAAAGACAAATACTGTATGATGGCACTTATATGTGGAATCTAAAAAATACAACAAACTAGTGAATATAACAAAAAAGAAGCAGACTCGCAGATATAGAGAACAAACTAGTGGTTACCAGTGGGGAGAGGGAAGAGGGGAGGGGCAATATAGGATTGGGGGGGAAAGGATTATTACGGGATTACAGTAAGTCCCCTACATACGAACCTTCATGTTGCGAACTTCTCAAAGATGCGAACATGCATTCCATCAATGTCAGACGTAAGTGAAATTGCGGCTTGCCCTCCATCTCCTATTGCTGACGACCCTTCAGCTCTACCATCTCCCACCTCCTCTCCCTCCTCCAGTCAGTAACTCTTCTTGCCTGTTCACTCGATGCCAGCCCCTGTATGCCAGGTGTTGTACTGTACTACTGTGTACTTTTCAAGGTACTGTCCTGTAAGATGAAAAATGTTTAGTTTTTGTGTTTGTTTATTTTTATGTATTACTTGTGTGAAAAGTATTATAACCTATTGTGGTACAGTACTGTATACCCACTTGTGTTAGTTGGGTACCTAGGCTAACTTTGTTGGACTTAACAAACAAATTGGACTTAAGAACACTCTCTCAGAATGGAACTTGTTTGTATGCGGGGGACTTAACTATATGAAATTGTGTGTGTGAAACTTTTGAAAATTGTAAAGCACTATAGAATTTAAAGAATGTTTCACTCAATTAAAAAAAATTGAAAAAAGATATAATTTCAGATTACACAAATTCTTTCTGAAAAAGAAAAGAGACTGTACACTAATTAGCTAATTTTATAACACTGGCATCACTTCTATACCACCTGACAACAACATTACATGAAAGGACAATTATAGGGCAATCTTATTCATTATCACAGATGCCAAAATACTAAACAAATATTAGTAAATAGAATAACACATTATAACAAAATTGGGTTTATTATACCAATGCAAAGTTTGTTTAATATTTAATAATTAGTATAATTCACTATCAGTGGACTAAAGGAGAAAAACTTAAAATCATCTCAATTGTGCAAAAAGCATGTTTGATAAAATTTAACAACCATTAATAATAACTCTTAGCAAAACAGGAATAGAAAAGAACTTCCTTACTCTGATAAAGGGTATCTACAAAAACCTCTCAACAAACATACTTAATGGTTAAAAGCCCCCCTTTCAGATGAGAATCAAGGCTAGGATGTCCACTGTTACTTCTGCTATTTCACATTATACTGGAGGTCCTAGTTAGTACAGCAAGGCAAGCAAATATTATAAGGATTGGAAAGATACAAAATTTTAATAATTTGCTGATGATGTAATTGTCTGTTCAGGAAATTTAAAAAAACAAGAACCTTTACAGATAATGAGTTTAGCAAGGTTGATAGATACAACATTTGGAAACAAAAATCAACTGCATTTCTGTATCAACAACAAGCTAAAAGTGAATTTTTTAAAAAGATAACTATTTACAATAACATAAAAAGTAATTACCTAGGAAATAAATCTAGTAAAAGATGTACAAAACATCTAGAAAACTATAAACTTTGTCATTTTTTTATTGCACTTTGCAGATAACTGAGTGTTTTACAGATTGAAGGTTTGTGGCAACCCTGAATCAAGCAAGTCTATGGTGCCATTTTTTTTTTTTTTTTTTTTTTTTTTTTGCGCGGTACGCGGGCCTCTCACTGCTGTGGCCTCTCCCACCACGGAGCACAGGCTCCGGACACGCAGGCCCAGCGGCCATGGCTCATGGGCCCAGCCGCTCCGCGGCACGGCACGTGGGATCCTCCCGGACCGGGTCACGAACCCGCGTCCCCTGCATCGTCAGGCGGACTACCAACCACTGCGCCACCAGGGAAGCCCTATGGTGCCATTCTTCCAACAGCATTTGCTCACTTCATGTCTCTGTGTCACATTTTGGTAATTCTCACAACATTTCAAACCCTCCACCAGCAAAAAGATTACAACTTGCTAAAGGCTCAGATGATGGTTAGCATTTTTTTAGCAGTAAAATATTTTTTATTGAAGTATAGTTGATTCACTTTGCTGTACAGCAGAAATATAAAACTTTATTAAAAGAAATTAAAGAGTAATTGAAAAGGGGCTATACCATATTTCTAGAATCAGAATATTGGTTTGTAGGATGTTAATTTTCTGTCACATTTCTCTATACATTCAATACAATCCCAGTAAAAATCTCATGAGTGTTTTATAGAAGAATTTTACAAATGGGTTGTAAAATTTATATGGATTATAAAATTATACAAAGGCCCGAGTATAACCAAAATCTCTAGAAGAAATATAAATTGGTAGGACTTGCTCTATCAGCTATCAAGACTTTTTATAAAGCTATAGTAATTGAGACAAAGTGATATTGGTTTTAAAAATAGACCAGTGGAACAAAGAGTCTTAAAACAGAACTGTACGTATATGTACATTTTATTTATGATAAAATTGACACTTCAGAGTGGTGGTGAAATTATGGTCTTTTCAATAAATGGTACTGGCTCAACTAGTTATTCGAATGAAAAAAAAAAAGGAAAAAAAAAAAAGGAAGTGATTCCTTCTTCACATGTTAGTTACACAAAAATCAATTTCATATAGATTGTAGACCTAAATGTAACTGACTAATAACATAAAATATATCATATTTTTTAATTGAAGTATAATTGATTTACAATATTGTGTTAGCTTCTGGTGGACAGCAAAGTGATTCAGTTTCGTGTGTGTGTGTGTGTGTTGATTCAGTTTCGTGTGTGTGTATGTGCATATTCTTTTTCACATTCTTTTCCATCATGGTTTATCACAGGATATTGAATATGGTTCTCTGTGCTATACAGTAGGACATTGTTGTTTATCTATTTTATATAGTAGTTTATATCTGCTAATCCCAAACTCCTAATTTATCCCTCACCCCCCCTTTCCCCTTTGGTAACCATAAATTTGGTTTCTGTGTCAGTGAGTCTGTTTCCGTTTTGTAAATAAGTTCATTTGTATCACTTTTTTAGATTCCGCATGTAAGTGATATTATATTTGTCTTTCTCTGTCTGGCTTACTTCACTAAGTATGATAATGTCTAGGTCTATCCATGTTGCTGCAAAGGGCATTATTTCATTCTTTTTTTATGGCTGAGTAATATTCCATTGTGTATATATGCCACATCTTCTTTATCCATTCATCTGTCAATGAACACTTAGCTTGCTTTTATGTCTTGGCTGTTGTAAATAGTGCTGCTGTGAACATTGGGGGTGCTTGTATCTTTTCGAATTAGAGTTTTCTCTGGATTTATGCCCAGGAGTGGAAATGCTGGATCATATGGTAACCCTACTTTTAGTTTTGTGTTTTGTTTTTTTGGGTTTTTTTGCGGTACGCGGGCCTCTCACTGTTGTGGCCTCTCCCGCCGCGGAGCACAGGCTCCGGACGCGCAGGCCCAGCGACCATGGCTCACCGGCCCAGCCGCTCTGCGGTACAGCACGTGGGATCCTCCCGGACCAGGGCACGAACCCGTGTCCCCTGTATCGGCAGGTGGACTCTCAACCACTGCGCCACCAGGGAAGCCCAACTTTTAGTTTTTTAAGGAACCTACATTCTGTTCTCCATAGTGGCTTTACCAATTACATTCCCACCAACAAAGTAAGGAAGGTTCCCTTTTCTCCACACTCTCTCCAGGGTTTATTATTTGTAGACTTTTTGATGATGGTCATTCTGGCTGGTGTGAGATGATACCTGATTGTAGTTTTGACTTGGATTTCTCTAATAATTAGTGATGTTGAGCAGCTTTTCATGTGCCTCTTGGCTATCTGTATGTCTTCTTTGGAGAAATATCTATTAAGGTCTTCTGCCCATTTTTGATTGAGTTGTTGGGTTTTTTTGTTATTGAGTAGTATGAGCTGATTGTATACTTTGGAAATTAAACCGTTGTCGATCATGTCGTTTGCAAATATTTTCTCCCAGTCCATAGGTTGTCTTTTCATTTTGTTTATGGTTTCCTTTGCTGTGCAAAAGCTTATAAGTTTGATTAGGTCCCATTTGTTTATTTTTGCTTTTATTTCTTTTGCCTTGGGAGACTGACCTAAGAAAACATTGGTACGATTTATGTCAGAGAATGTTTTGCCTATGTTCTCTTCTAGGAGCTTTACAGTATCATGTCTTATATTTAAGTCTTTAAGCCATTTTGTGTTTATTTTTGTGTATGGTGTGAGGGAGTGTTTTAACCTCATTGATTTACATGTGGCTGTCAAGCTTTCCCAACACCACTTACTGAAGAGACTGTCTTTTCTCCATTGTATATTCTTGCCTATATCGTAACGTCTTTATGGCTTTAGGAAAGAGAAATATTTTTTAAATCAGACAGAAAAAGCACTAACTGTAAAGAAGGAAAAAGTGATCAGTTTTATTATGTTAAGGACTTCTCTTTATCAAAATACACTGCTCAGAGAGCAAAAAGGCAAGCTACATAAACCAACAAAGAAAATAATATGAGAATATATCAAGCACTCCTACAAATTAATAAGAGAAAGCTCAATAGAAAAGTGGACAAAAGACTTGAATAGGCACTTCACAGAAGAAGGTAACCAGTTGGTCATATACATTTGAAGAGGTGCTTAGCTTGATTAATAATCAAGGAGGGGCTTCTGTGGTGGCGCGGTGGTTGAGAGTCCGCCTGCCGATTCAGGGGACACGGGTTCGTGCCCCGATCCGGGAGGATCCCACATGCCGCGGAGTGGCTGGGCCCGTGAGCCATGGCCGCTGAGCCTGCGCGTCTGGAGCCTGTGCTCCGCAATGGGAGGGGCCACAACAGTGAGAGGCCCGCGTACCGCAAAAAAAATAAAATAAAATAAATCAAGGAAACCCAAATTAAAACTACAGGATATCACCGTACAACCTCTAGGTTGGCTGAAATTTAAAATCTGATGAAACCAAAGTTGTCAAGAGTATAAGAGCAATGGGAGTTCTTACATTGCTAGTAGGAGTGAAAATTCATGCAGTTTCTTAATGATTTTTTTTTTTTTTTTTTGTGGTACACGGGCCTCTCACTGTTGTGGCATCTCCTGCTACGGAGCACAGGCTCCGGACGCGCAGGCTCAGCGGCCATGGCTCACGGGCCTAACCGCTCCGCGGCATGTGGGATCTTCCCGGACCGGGGCACAAACCCATGTTCCCTGCATCGGCAGGCAGACTCTCAACCACTGCGCCACCAGGGAAGCCCATGCAGTTTCTTTAGAAAACAATTTGGCATTCTCTAGTAAAACTGAAAATAATGCTAACCCAGTAGAAATACATATTTATGTACATGATGATACATGTACAAAAATAAAAAACATCCATAATAGCCCTCAAATGGATACAACCTGGAAAAAAATCAATAAATTGGGATTTTAAAAAAATTTTATAGTCATGCAGTAGAATACAGCAATGAAAATGAAAAAGCTATAGTGACACACAACAATATTAATGAATCTTAAAAATATAATCTTGAGCAAAAGAAGCCAAATTCAAAAATACATACGTTGTGTTATACCATTTATATAAAATTCAAGAAAGGGGAAAACAAAACTGTGTACTGAAGAATACACATTTGGGTACTAAAACTGTAAATAGACACAAAGAATGTTTAGCACAGAAGGCAGGACTGTGGTTATCCATTGGGTAGGGGGAATTGGGATCACATGGAGTATTTGGGGACTTACAGGTTGCTGGCACTGTTCTGATTTTTGCTTTGGTGGTATTAGATAATTCATTAAACTCTACACTTAAATTGTACGCTATTTTAATATTTCAAATAAAAATAATATGTTGAAGACATCTTTTCATTTCATTATATTTACATCTGTAGATCCTTAAAGGCTGCATATTATTCCATTGTAGATTTATCTATTCCCCTACTTAGGAACACTTATTGTTTTTAGTTTTTGCCATTACCAACTTTTTATTAAACAACTTTGTACATATATCTATGGTCAATTGCTTGTGCTGATATTTTTGTAGGATTGGTTCCTAGAAATAGAATCAAAGGTAGCTTACATTTCATACTTGATAGATAACTGTTAACTAGCCTTGCAAATTTGTTCAAGATGTCTTTTTCTTTCCTATTTGAAGCTTTTAATTTTTATATTCTTCTTTTCTTTATTTATTAAAAAAAAATTTTTTTTCTAAATGGCTTGATACAGGAGTTTATTTACCTTTTACATCCAAACAATGGTGTATTGTATCAATGTTGATCCCTGTTGTGGTATTTTACTATACCTTTGCAAGATGTATCGTTGGGGAAAACTGAGTAAAGGATACAGTTTTCCTGGGAGATCTCTTTGTATTATTCCTTCCAACTGTATGCAAATCTGTCATTGTCATAAAATTAAAACTTAATTTAAATGGAGATATGCATGTGGGTAGTCTTCATGGGCCAGGCCTTGGAGAGGAGCAAGTCACGACTGCTCACATCCCATTGGCTAGAACTTAGTTACCTAGCCATACCTAACCACCTGTTTTTGCTTTTTTTTTTTTAATTTTTATTATTTATTTTTTTATACAGCAGGTTCTTATTAGTTATCTAGTTTACACATATTAGTGTATATATGTCAATCCCAATCTCCCAATTCATCCCACCACTCCCTGTTTTCCCCCCTTGGTGTCCAGACGTTTGTTCTCTACATCTGTATCTCTATTTCTGCCCTGCAAACCGATTCATCTATACCATTTTTCTAGATTCCACATATATGCGTTAATATAGGATATTTGTTTTTCTCTTGATGACTTACTTTACTCTGTATGACAGTCTCTAGGTCCATCCACGTCTCTACAAACGACCCAATTGCATTCCTTTTTATGGCTGAGTAATATTCCATTGTGTATATGTACCACATCTTCTTGATCCATTCATCTGTTGATGGGCATTTAGCTTGCTTCCATGACTTGGCTTTTGTAAATAGTGCTGCAATGTACACTGGGGTGCCGTGTCTTTTTGAATTATGGTTTTCTCTGGGTATATGCCCAGTAGTGGTATTGTCGGGTCATATGGTAATTCTATTTTTAGTTTTTAAGGAACCTCCATTACTGTTCTCCATAGTGACTGTATCAATTTACATTCCTACCAGCAGTGCAAGAGGGTTCCTTTTTCTTCACACCCTCTCCAGCACTTGTTTTCCATCAACAATGTATATGAACTCCTGAGAGTTCCACATTCTGCCTAATACTTGATATTGTCAGAATTTTAAATTTTAGTCTTGTAATGAAGATTAAGTGTTTGATTTGCATAACCTGATTGCCAGTGATACGTAACAGTTTTTCATAATTCTGTGGCTATATATGTTAATGCTTTGGTTATTTTTCTCTCTTGCTCATTTTTCTATTGAGTTGTTATGCTCTTTCTATTAATATGGAGGAGTTCTTTTTATGTTCTTGATAGTCACCCTTAACAGTTTTGTATATTGTGAATATATTCTCAATTTGTAGCTAGTCCTTTCACTTTCTTTTTTTAAGGTGATTGGATGGACAAAAGTTCATAACTTTGTAAAGACAAACCTATCAATGTTTTATAGTCAGTATTTCTTGTTTCTTGTTTACAAAATTATTTCCTACCCCAAGGCCTCAAGATATTTTTTATTAGGAGTTTTAAATTTTTGTTCTTGACATTTAAGCCTTACTCCACCAGGAGTTGGTTTTTATATGTTTACACTTCTTTCATGTTGAAACTTTTTCCTGCCATATTTATTGAATAGCCTTTCTTTTCCCTCATGGATTTAACAGCACCCCTATCTGTCATATGTAAAGTTTCCTATTTTTCTGCAAATGTCTTAAATTTTTCTTATTAAGCTTATCCCTAGTTTATAGTTTCCTTCTTTTTTTTTTTGAATGGGATCTTTTCTCCCTTTAATTTTTCTAATTGGCAGTTACTGATGTATAAGGAAATTCTCGATTACTGTATATTTATCTTTATTCTAATCATCTTACTAAATCCTTTTATTGTTTTTCAATTGATTATCTTGTCCCCTGTTGCCATCCTCACCTAGGGATACATCTTATTTTCTGCATATACTTATCATTTGTTTCTTTCTTTTTGATATTTATATTCCTTATTGCTTGTCTTGTCTTAACCACATTGGCTAGAACCTCTTAGCAGTAACATATAATAGACCCTGGCAAGCCTACATCCTGTTTTAAAAGTGCTGATTATGGATATCTTTATGTTGATCCTAACCTTAAAAAAATGTTTTTAATGTTTTAAGCTTGTATATAATAGAACTACTGGTTTCTATATCCTTTTTTAAGTTAAGAAAGTTCCAGTCTATTCCAAATATTCTAAGATTGCTTTCAGAAGGGGTACTGGATATTATCACTTGCCTTTTTAGTATCTCTTGATATGATCATTTGGTTTTTATCTTTTAATCTATCATAATAGTATATTAAAATGTTTATTTATTTCTCCCAAGTCACAGATATAAAGCCAGGAAGACTAAATCTGGTAGGTCATTGGTAATATAAATATTGTCCTTTCTAGTATTCTCAAAACCCCTTAGAATATTTAAGTATTTGTTATCCAGCATACTGACCTTGTGCTTATCTAATTTTATTTTATATAACATCACTAATGAATTTCCCAAGAGATTTAAAGTTGTGTTATTTTTAAATTATCTGCAGAAAAACCTGGGGATCTTTCTTCATGCTGACTAAATAACATCACTGCTGAAACATAAGGATACATTTAAGGAAAGCAAGGCAGTGACTTATTACCATAGATTCCACACCAAAGCCAAATGATGTTATCTTTCGGTGAACTGTGAATGATTCTCTTATAAATGGCTGTAGGACTTTGACAAACCTTTGACTGTGTTACTGTTGTTGAATTAAGTTCTTTTATCTGTCAGTTTCTTCTGCCCCAAACCTCAAGATCTTTTCAGTATGAGACCTTAATAAAATAGAGAAAACAAGAAAAGAGAGATTTGTGTTTATAATTTTGTAATATTTTTCTGACAGATAGCCCACAAATAGTACAAGCTTCAGGCCCCTCTCAGCCCCTGAGTCTGCCTCTGTGTGTAAGCCAAGCTGAGCAGGAATGGGTGTTGTTTTCTCCAGTCCTAGCCCCCACCTATACTGTAAGTGCTAGAAAGCTGATCTCTAATAATTTGGTAGGGAACCAATAGTTTTTTGGTTACTTTCAGTAATTAAAAATGCCCCTCCCACCACCCTATCTTGAGTGGGAGATACCCAGCTGATTCTTTCAGTCCTTCCACCCCCTCCCTTCCTTTTCTGGTTCTAACTCCTCTGATGTTGGAGCTGGGAAAGGGGATTAAGAAAAGGGACACAAGTTTTTACTTAGCTGAACATACAATTACAAGGCTATAAGCTGCTCCACTGCTGCATCTTGGTCAGTGTATTATTTTGCTAAGGCTGCTGTAAAAAATTACTACAAACTGGGTTGCTTAAACAACAAAAATGTATTGTCTCACAGTCTGTAGGCTGGAAGTCCAAGATTAAGGTGTCAGCAGGGTTGCTTCCGTCTGAGGACTGTGAGAGATATGTTATTCCTTGCCTAGTTTGCTAACAATCTTTGACATTCCTTGGCTTGCAGAAGCATTACCCCGATCTCTGCCTTCATCTTCATATGGCATTAGCTCTGTATGCATGCTTCTGTGTCCTAATTTCTCAATTTTATAAGAATATCAGCAATATTGGATTAAGGTCCACTCTAATGATCTCATGTTAACCAGGTATGTCAGCAGTGGCCCTATTTCCAAATAACGTCCTGTCCTAAAGTACTGGTAGTTAAGACGTCAGTCTATGAATTTTTAGGAGACACAATTCATACCATGTTTTTTATTCTCCCCTCCCTCCCCTGCCTTTCTCCAGCAGGTCTACTGCCTCAGCTCTTTAACCTAGAATGAATTACTAGTCAGATACACCCAATCTTTATAAGTGATTCTTTTGGTGCTTCTTTATTAGGTTGGTGGGGTGGGGATAGATAGGCAGGGAAAGTACTCCTTTCTAGACCAGCACTGACATTTTGGAAGATAATCTTTGAATCCTCTTTGCCCTGCTTGTAAAGACTGAGAACTTGAGGAAGCAGAGAGGCCACCTCCCAATAACCCAGAGGAGGTATCTGGCTCCAGTTGTTTTCCACTTTTTTGAAATGTAGGGATACTTAATCCACTTCAGGTTTATTTTAAGTGTGGGAGGCAATAGGAAATAACCTACTCAATGTACTTTTTTGAATAGAGGGAGGGGAAGAATCATTTCAGTCTGTGCACAAACTAAGTAAGGGAGTGGATTGTTCAGGCAATTATAACCTAAAATTCCTTCAAATAATAAAGTACTATCCCCTTACCCTTCTTTTGGTTGTACTTTTTTTTTTCTTTTTTCCTATTTTTTTTTAATGTACTGTTCACTAAGTATCAGCTTAGTTTAAATGAGAAAGACCTTAAGGATACTTTGTCTCTTTAAAGCTGGGTGGTAAGGATAGATCATCAGAGAAGTATAGACCATGAGCTTCTTGAGAACAAGTTCTTTTTCTGATTCATCTTTAGATGCCAGAGTTGTATGTGTTCCATTTTTGTATGAATAACCTTCCCGGGTAGATAATAGTAAAGAAGTTCTGCCTTTTAAACTCATTTAATATCAAATGGAGCATGTTTTGCATATCTGTTGATGCAACTGTTTTGTTCCAATTCATTCTTATACGAAAGCCCAATTTGCAACATATTCAAATATTAACCAAAAGGAAAATAAATAGGTGACTGCAGTGTTTGTTTTTAGAGCATGTCTACGTATGGTGATTTAACAATCCAAGTGAAAATAAATTTATTAAAATTTTTGATAGTTACTGTTTTTAATGTAAAAAACTAGATGTGAAACCATTTGATTTTTTTGTTTTTAATTTTATTTATTTTTTGGCTGCGTTGGGCCTTCATTGCTGTGTGCAGGCTTTCTTTAGTTGTGGCGAGCGGGAGCTACTCTTTGTTGTGGTGTGCGGGCTTCTCATTGTGGTGGCTTCTCTTATTGCGGAGCACAGGCTGTAGGCATGCAGGCTTCAGTAGCTGCAGCATGCGGTCTCAGTAGTTGCGGTGCGTGGGCTCAGTAGTTGTGGCTCACAGGCTGTAGAGCACAGGCTCAGTAGTTGTGGCACACAGGCTTAGTTGATCCGTGGCATGTGGGATCTCCCCAGACCAGGGGTCGAACCCGTGTCCCCTTCATTGGCAGGCAGATTCTTAACCACTGTGCCACAAGGGAAGTACGAAACCACTTGATTTTTTGAGTTGCCAAAACATTTCTGTAATAATATATACATTCATTGTCATAATAATCATTATGTACCAATAATCTTTAGTACCCATTAATTTTTATTAGGTACCACATGTCCAAAGTTAGGTTTTCTCTTAAATCCACCAAACATTATATTTTTTTCCTCCAAGCATGTTACATTCTCTAACTTGAAAAAACTACTTAAAATGATGAATAAAAATTGACATGTTTTCCATTGTAAAATTAGCAGTAACAAATCTGTCAAGCACAGCATCAAACAGCCTCATTAAAATGCCTATAGGGTCAAACAACCATGTCACATATCCTGATCAGGCATGGAAAATATTTTTAGTTATTCATTCACTTAACAAATATTGAGTACTTACCCTGGGCCAAGCATTGCACTAACTTTCCTTTTGTTAAGAGATACTTGTAAGAAAACAATCAGGTTATCAGAATCACTTATTGGTAGAAAGGAATAAAACAAATGTCTGTACTCTATGAAATCCAAGTTGATCTTTTCATACCTTCACTTTAGGAACTGTGGGATTTGCCTTCCTGATTTTGCTGGGATCTTTAGATTCCTACACAATTTATTTACCCTTGTTGTACTATCTCAGATCATTGAGCAATGAAAATAATTTTACTTCCCACTTAATGACTGTTCACCTTTCAAACTTTTCCCAAAATGTCTAAAAATTTTATGGGAAAAAACCTCTAATATGGAATGTGGTAAAGAGGGTCAGCTCTGGAATAGGAATGTGTAAGTCCTGGCACCACCCACCTCCAACCCCTTATTGGCTATATGACTTTGTCACTTCTCTAAGGCTTAGTTTTCTTTAAACCTTAGTTTCCCCGGATATAAAATGAGGAAAATATTACTACCACACAGGATTGTTACGAGGAGTAAATGAGATTAAACTTGTGTTGACTGAAAAAAAACCCCACAATATGAGAGTTGTGAGTTGTTTTATTTGGAGCAAAATGAGGACTATAGCCCGGGAGACAGCATCTCAAGATAGCTCTGAGGAGCTGCACTGAAGGGGTTGTGGGGGGAGGATCAGTATATATGTGATTTTGGTGAAGGGGAATACATGCAGTCAAGCACACATTTTTGCAGAAGGCTGCTGCTAGTCTTGTGAAGGTTACTGCTAGTCATGAGGAGCAGATATCTCTGTTAAGGATTTTAGTGCTTTTTTTAGATATGAGAAGATGAAAGAATTTGGGCTCATAAAATCTTCTCCTGAGAATATCTAACTATGTGAAGGCCTGTTCTGCCAGTTTTTCCCAGAGCACAGAGTGCCTCATTCCAGATCTCCACCCTGAACGCCTTTCAGGGTGTGTTGAAGGTCAGCAGCCAGCTGCAGTGGCTAGTGACTTAACTCTTGTAGAGGCAGATGGCAAGTGCCGATTTTCAATTGGCACATATAAAGCACTTCGTGTACTACCCTTGTAAGTGCACAATATATTTGATCTTTTATTATTCATGACAAATGTTCAAACTATTATTGGTTCTAGAGACATTAAAGAAGATATTTTCAGTTTACTTGCATAGCAGTGATAATCTTAGATGTGTAGGTTTATCCATCCATCTACCCACTCACTCAATAAATATTGAGGGTCTATTTGCTTGATATTGTGTTAGATACTAAATAAAAGACTCCAAGAATTGCTTTGAGTACAGTTAGTTGCAAAGTTTAACATTTTATTTTAAAGAAAAATCATTTAAGAATAATTATACATTATCCACTTTACAGATCTTTTTGAGAAAGAATTATTTGTTCATTAACTACAGCTGTCACTTTATTTACATTTTTTTCCTTAAAAGAATAGCTTTAGTGTTTAAGGAATCTGATTATCTTTAATTCTAGATAATCATCAACTTCCTCAAACAAAATCTGCCATTAATCTTTGACACGTTACTTTTAAGCTTCTGTTTCATAATAGTGTTACTACCTTTTTTTAACTGCTTTACATTTTGATACCACTTTTCACTGGAGGATATCAAGCACCTTCTATTACATGTTTTAAATAATCATACAATAGGAATGCCTCTCATAATATTAACATCCTTATTTCTCTGTGGCTTCACATGTCAAAAGTGCTGCTTTCTAAATCCAAATGGATGAAAATTCAGCTTAGCTTCATTATTTCTTCAGCTCTAGTCATAACATAACATTTCTGACAAGTGAAAACAATGGTTGAGTGCATTCATTGATATATAACTTATAATATGTAAGTGGTTTGACAGATATATATATATATATGTGTGTGTGTGTGTGTGTGTGTGTATGGTAATAGTACTATTTAATGTATTGCCCTGAAGATTTTGTTAAGGTCAACTCTATTCCTATTACAGTAAAATATCTCCTCACCAAAATATAAGGAAAAGTTATGGTCTGACATTCACTTGAAGCTCTTTAGTGGTAAAAGTTTATACATGTCCGAAAGAATATCAGGATGGAAATGCAATCACTTTATTTATCCTTTAGTTGCCTTTTTTGAAAATTAGTTATTTCTACTTCTAGTCCTTTATCACAACAGTATATTGAATGTTAATACGTTCAATAGTAATCCTTCAGAAATATAATAGGCATTATTTTAATATGATATAGACTCTTACTTTGAACTAATTATTACTTGCAGTCAGTACCTGTGATTTCTCAGTCACCATTGCTTGAAGACAATTTGTTTTTCAAATAAAGGACTTTGTATTGTATTGAAATAGAATTTGTATAGTAGATTTTACACATAGAGGCATATTTAATTTTATCCTTAAAATATCAACCAACAACAGTTTTAAATGTACTGATTTTGGTAATTGTTCTGGATTATATAAGAGAATGTCCTTTGATTTTGAAAATACACACTGAAGCCGTTGCCAGTAAAGGGCATAATGTCTCCAACTTTTTCAAATGGTTTAGAAAAATGCATATATATCAATATAATAGTAATATACACAGGGAGAATGATAAAGCAAAGGTAACAAAATGTAAACAATTGGTGAATCTGGCTAAAAGGTATATAAGGGTTCCTTGTACTCTACTTGTACCTTTTTGTAAGTTTTAAACTATATCAAAATGTAAAACTACCCCTCCAAGAAAATTCCACCAACTTTGCCAACTTTAGTTATCAATTTACGAAAAGATCTGTTTTCATATATTACTTGTCTTTGTTCATTCCTGAGTATCTAGCATTAATCTTTTCCCATGTGCAAGAACAGTAGAGTAGGAGAAAAGAGACTGATTCAGTAGTTTTGGTTTCTTCAAGAAGGATGGAAATCCTAGAAGAATTAGGAGAAAAACCTGGTACTTGTAAAATTAGAAAATAGCTCTCTTATGCTGTAGCATTTTAAAATTTCTGGTGTAGAAAAAGCAGATTCTATGATACGTCTTATTTGGATATCCTTTTAAAGCGTTAAGTGTTCCATATGAGGACTTGTATGAGAACGTTCGTAGCAGCATTATTTATAATATTGAAAACTGGAAACAATCCAAATGTCTGTCAGTGGAATACTATTCAGCCATTAAAAAGAATGAAGAAGTGATACATGCTGCAACATGAAAAAAACTAAATGAAAATCAGGCACAAAAAGTCACATATTATATGAGTTCATTTGTATGAAATGTCCACAATAGGAAAACTCATAAAAGGAAAACATAGATTAGTAGTTGCTAGGGGCTTAGAGGTTGGGAAGAATGGAGAATAACTCCTCATGGGTGCAAGGTTTCTTTTTGAGATGAGGAAATGTTCTGGAATTAAGTTGTAGTGATGGTTACACAACTTTGTGAACATATTTAAAACCACTTTTAAAAAATGAATTTTATGGTATGTGAATTATATTTCAATAAAGCTCTTATATGAAAAAAGGCCTAACATATCACTCCTGCCTCAAAGTCGTTCCATCTAAATAATGAGAAGGGCCAAAGACCCTATAACCTTACATGATCTGGCTTCCTATTATTTCACAGACTTCATCTTCTTTTATGAAGATGAGGGTCATTCCAATCTACCTGCACTGGTCTCCTGACTATTGCCGCTTCTAAGCCTTTTTATTGGTTTTTCCCTCTTCCGAAAAACCTTGCAACCCTTTACTCAAAAGTCAATCTCGCAGAGATGCACTCCCTGGCTACCCTCTAAAATTGTAGACCTCTCCAATATTAGCTATCCCTGTTCCTTGCTTTACTCTTCTTCTTGGCATTATTCACCATCTAACACAATATATATTTTACTTTTTAATTTTTTGTATTGTTTATCTCTTCCCCCTAGAATATAAACTCCATGAGGGCAGAGATTTTTTGCCTCTTTCACTCACAGCTGAATCTGAGGGCTTAGAACAGTCCTTGGCACTTACTAATCACTAATGTTGTCAAATAAGTGAATCTGAAAGCATAAGTACAGGCAGCTATAAGAAAAATCAGGAATATTAAGTAATTGAAGAGAGAGCTACATGTTTTATACTCTTTATTCAAATAAAAATTGTTTCCTATAGGACCATGAGACTAAGGAAGTAGGAGGAAAGAAATGACTTGTGTTTAGTGTCTTGAGAGTAAAATAATAAAGACAATTATTCAGTTCTTAAAATGAAAATAAAACTTTTTTAACCCAGGAAAATAATTCTTTTACTTTTTTACAATCATAAGGACCTGGCAGAGATCTACACATATATTAATTACTTAAAAAATATTGACTGAATGGACAGTGTGGGCCTAAATCAGGAGTCAGTAAACTACACCCCACAGCTTTTTTTTTTTTTTTTTTGTAAATAAAGTTATATTGGATTACAGCCATGCCCATTCATCGACATATTGTCTATGACTGCTTTTGGGCTCTAATAGTAGAGTTCAGATAGTTGTGAAAGAGACTGCATGGGCCACAAAGCCTAAAATGTTTACTGTATGACCCTCTATGAGAGAAGTTAGCTAACACCTGCCTAAATTAGTCCTTTTAGGATATAGATTATTATAGTAGGGAACCTTGGCAAGTTATTGAGAAGTTCAAATTTCTCTTCTTTGACTACCTATGTTACCTTGAACAAGTTTAAGTTTTATGATCTTTGGTTTCCTCATCTGTAAAATGAAGATAATACCCACCTTACATTGTAGTTTAAGAATTTTAAATGAGATATTATACGTAAAGCACTTAGTGAAGTGACCAGAAAATACTTTAGTAAGTTGTAGCCCAGTAAGTGGCGTGTGCATGTGCACGCATGTGCGTGCACACACCCGGAAACATAAATGCCCTCAAGTAGAAACTCTTTCAATCACATTTTCCAGGTACTTTCAATATTATTAGGAAAATAATGAATAAAATAAATTCAACAAATGTTGATTGAGTCCTTACTACACTTCAGGCACACAGTAAACGGCCAAAATCTACAGGATTTGGTCATTTGTTGAAAAGATTATAATCAAGCATTGTTTCTTAACTGTGAGTCCTACTCAGTATTTCGTGCCTTTGATTCATATTTTAGCAAAATGTACAGTCCACTATAAAAATTGTTGCATTGTCAGGTAAGTTTCATTGCTTTATCTGTAAGGAAAATTTTACATAAGGAGGACTAATACATATTTTTATGAAGATGAGGTTCATATCAATCTACCTGCACTGGTCTCCTGACTATTACTGCTTCTAGGCCTTTTTATTGGTTTTTCCCTCTTCCTAAAAACCTAGCAACCCTTTACTCAAAAGTCAGTCTCTCAGAGATGCCCTCCCTGGCTACCCTCTAAAATTGTAGGCCTCTCCAACATTACCTATCCCTATTCCTTTCAGGAATGTATGGGAGTCTTTTGTTTTAATCTATCTTTGGCATATAGAATCACAGTCTTACTTTCAGTAATGTATCATTCAATTAACATTTATTAATCATCCACTATATACTAGGCATTAAAGTTTTTTTAAATTAGTAGAACACACTTTTTGCCTTCTAAATGTAAAGTGGAGGAAATAACTACCTAAACAAATAATTTCAGTAAAGTACTAGGAGCAATAACAGTGCAAGTGTGGATGAGAAAGCTATTAACTCTGCATTAAAGTGTCAGGGAAGACCTGGAGAGGATATTTGAGCTGAGCCTCACTGGATCAGTTTGATGTTGTCAAGTACATATGGTTGAATGATACCTCGCAGAGGAGGTACCAAAATCAATCAACAAAAATTTTTGAGCACCTACTGTGTGCCAGATAATGCTCGTACTGGAGAAATACCAATGAACAAAGCAGGTAAATTTTTCCTGCTCTTGTGTAGATTACTTTAAGTGTAACATGTGAAGGCATGGGAGTGAGGTAAACAGTAACGGGTTGAGCTAAGGAGAGTTTGGGGGCCCCTACCAAGAAAAAAACAGGAGCCATATCACACCAGGAAGTTGGAACTCAATGCTCTAGGCCAGTGGTTTCAACCTGGGAGCTCCAGAGGTACTGATGCGTTATAAAGTTATTACAAAGGGATTATCAATCCATGCTTAGATGCTAAACAAGCAAGACATTTCAATAAAATGTCTTCTATAAGTATTTATCCCTACTTTTCAATTTTATATAGTTATTTTGAGTAATAAAATATAGATTTATTTAAACATGAGTTCATAATGCCCTTTTTTTTTTAAAACATCTTTATTGGGATATAATTGTTTTACAATGGTGTGTTAGTTTCTGCTTTATAACAAAGTGAATCAGTTATACATATACATATGTTCCCATATCTCTTCCCTCTTGCGTCTCCCTCCCTCCCACCCTCCCTATCCCACCCCTCCACGCGGTCACAAAGCACCGAGCTGATATCCCTGTGCCATGCGGCTACTTCCCACTAGCTATCTACCTTACGTTTGTTAGTGTACATATGTCCACGCCTCTCTCTCGCCCTGTCACAGCTCACCCTTCCCCCTCCCGATATCCTCAAGTCCGTTCTCCAGTAGGTCTGTGTCTTTATTCCTGTCTTACCCCTAGATTCTTCATGACATTTTTTTTTCTTAAATTCCACATATATGTGCTAGCATACGGTATTTGTCTTTCTCTTTCTGACGTACTTCACTCTGTATGACAGACTCTAGGTCTATCCACCTCATTACAAATAGCTCAATTTCGTTTCTTTTTATGGCTGAGTAATATTCCATTGTATATATGTGCCACATCTTCTTTATCCATTCATCCGATGATGGACACTTAGGTTGTTTCCATCTCCTGGCTATTGTAAATAGAGCTGCAATGAACATTTTGATACATGACTCTTTTTGAATTTTGGTTTTCTCAGGGTATATGCCCAGTAGTGGGATTGCTGGGTCATATGGTAGTTCTATTTGTAGTTTTTTAAGGAACCTCCATGCTGTTCTCCATAGTGGCTGAACCAATTCACATTCCCACCAGCAGTGCAAGAGTGTTCCCTTTTCTCCACACCCTCTCCAGCATTTATTGTTTCTAGATTTTTTGATGATGGCCATTCTGACTGGTGTGAGATGATATCTCATTGTAGTTTTGATTTGCATTTCCCTAATGATTAATGATGTTGAGCATTCTTTCATGTGTTTGTTGGCAGTCTGTATATCTTCTTTGGAGAAATGTCTGTTTAGGTCTTCTGCCCATTTTTGGATTGGGTCGTTTGTTTTTTTGTTACTGAGCTGCATGAGCTGCTTGTAAATTTTGGAAATTAATCCTTTGTCAGTTGCTTCATTTGCAAATATTTTCCCCCATTCTGAGGGTTGTCCTTTGGTCTTGTTTATGGTTTCCTTTGCTGTGCAAAAGCTTTGAAGTTTCATTAGGTCCCATTTGTTGATTTTTGTTTTTATTTCCATTTCTCTAGGAGGTGGGTCAAAAAGGATCTTGCTGTGATTTATGTCATAGAGTGTTCTGCCTATGCTTTCCTCTAAGAGTTTGATAGTTTCTGGCCTTACATTTAGGTCTTTAATCCATTTTGAGCTTATTTTTGTGTATGGTGTTAGGGAGTGATCTAATCTCATACTTTTACGTGTACCTGTCCAGTTTTCCCAGCACCACTTATTGAAGAGGCTGTCCTTTCTCCACTGTACATTCCTGCCACCTTTATCAAAGATAAGGTGTCCATATATGTGCGTGGGTTTATCTCTGGGCTTTCTATCCTGTTCCATTGATCTATCTTTCTCTTTTTGTGCCAGTACCATACTGTCTTGATTACTGTAGCTTTGTAGTATAGTCTGAAGTCAGGGAGCCTGATGCCTCCAGTTCCGTTTTTCGTTCTCAAGATTGCTTTGGCTATTCAGGGTCTTTTGTGTTTCCATACAAATTGTGAAATTTTTTGTTCTAGTTCTGTGAAAAATGCCAGTGGTAGTTTGATAGGGATTGCATTGAATCTGTAGATTGCTTTGGGTAGTAGAGTCATTTTCACAATGTTGATTCTTCCAATCCAAGAACATGGTATATCTCTCCATCTATTTGTATCATCTTTAATTTCTTTCATCAGTGTCTTATAATTTTCTGCATACAGGTCTTTTGTCTCCTTAGGTAGGTTTATTCCTAGATATTTTATTCTTTTTGTTGCAATAGTAAATGGGAGTGTTTTCTTGATTTCACTTTCAGATTTTTCATCATTAGTATATAGGAATGCCAGAGACTTCTGTGCATTACTTTTGTATCCTGCTACTTTACCAAATTCATTGATTAGCTCTAGTAGTTTTCTGGCAGCATCTTTAGGATTCTCTATGTATAGTATCATGTCATCTGCAAACAGTGACAGCTTTACTTCTTCTTTTCCGAATTGGATTCCTTTTATTTCCTTTTCTTCTCTGATTACTGTGGCTAAAACTTCCAGAACTATGTTGAATAAGAGTGGTGAGAGTGGGCAACCTTGTCTTGTTCCTGATCTTATTGGAAATGCTTTCACTTTTTCACCATTGAGAACAATGTTGGCTGTGGGCTTGTCATATATGGCCTTTATTATATTGAGGAAAGTTCCCTCTATGCCTGCTTTCTGCAGGGTTTTTATCATAAATGGGTGTTGAATTTTGTCAAAAGCTTTCTCTGCATCTGTTGAGATGATCATGTGGTTTTTCTCCTTCAATTTGTTAATATGGTATATCACACTGATAGATTTGCATATATTGAAGAATCCTTGCATTTCTGGAATAAACCCCACTTGATCATGGTGTATGATCCTTTTAATCTGCTGGTGGATTCTGTTTGCTAGTATTTTGCTGAGGATTTTTGCATCTATGTTCATCAGTGATATTGGCCTGTAGTCTTCTTTCTTTGTAACATCCTTGTCTGGTTTTGGTATCAAGGTGATGGTGGCCTCGTAGAAGGAATTTGGGAGTGTTCCTCCCTCGGCTATATTTTGGAAGAGTTTGAGAAGGATAGGTGTTAGCTCTTCTCTAAATGTTTGATAGAATTCGCCTGTGAAGCCATCTGGTCCTGGGCTTTTGTTTGTTGGAAGATTTTTAATCACAGTTTCAATTTCAGTGCTTGTGATTGGTGTGTTCATATTTTCTATTTCTTCCTGATTCAGTCTTGGCATGTTATGCATTTCTAAGAATTTGTCCATTTCTTCCAGATTGTCCATTTTATTAGCATAGAGTTGCTTGTAGTAATCTCTCATGATCTTTTGTATTTCTGCTGTGTCAGTTTGTTACTTTTCCTTTTTCATTTCTAATTCTATTGATTTGAGTCTTCTCCCTTTTTTTCTTGATGAGTCTGGCTAATGGTTTATCTATTTTGTTTATCTTCTCAAAGAACCAGCTTTTACTTTTATTGATCTTTGTATTGTTTCCTTCATTTCTTTTTCATTTATTTCTTATCTGATTTTTATGATTTCTTTCCTTCTGCTAACTTTGGGGTTTTATTGTTCTTCTTTCTCTAATTGCTTGAGGTGCAAGGTTAGGTTGTTTATTCGAGATGTTTCCTGCTTCTTAAGGTGGGCTTCTGTTGCTATAAACTTCCCTCTTAGAACTGCTTTTGCTGCTTCCCATAGGTTTTGGGTCGTTGTGTCTCCATTGTCATTTGTTTCTAAGTATTTTTTTATTTCCTCTTTGAATTCTTCAGTGATCACTTCGTTATTAAGTAGTGTATTGT
Organism: Phocoena sinus; assembly: GCF_008692025.1. Lineage (NCBI taxonomy): Eukaryota > Metazoa > Chordata > Mammalia > Artiodactyla > Phocoenidae > Phocoena > Phocoena sinus. Next base: position 134,803,060 of record NC_045763.1, read on the forward strand.
TTAGCCTCCATGTGTTTGTATTTTTTACAGATCTTTTCCTGTAATTGATATCTAGTCTCATGGCGTTGTGGTCAGAAAAGATACTTGATACAATTTCAATTTTCTTAAATTTACCAAGGCTTGATTTGTGACCCAAGATATGATCTATCCTGGAGAATGTTCCATGGGCACTTGAGAAAAATGTGTATTCTGTTGATTTTGGATGGAGTGTCCTATAAATATCAATTAAGTCCATCTTGTTTAATGTATCATTTAAAGCTTGTGTTTCCTTATTTATTTTCATTTTGGATGATCTGTCCATTGGTGAAAGTGGGGTGTTAAAGTCCCCTACTATGAATGTGTTACTGTCGATTTCCCCTTTTATGGCTATTAGTTTTTGCCTTATGTATTGAGGTGCTCCTATGTTGGGTGCATAAATATTTACGATTGTTATATCTTCTTCTTGGATCGATTCCTTGATCATTATGTAGTGTCCTTCTTTGTCTCTTCTAATAGTCTTTATTTTAAAGTCTATTTTGTCTGATATGAGAATTGCTACTCCAGCTTTCTTTTGGTTTCCATTTGCATGGAATATCTTTTTCCATCCCCTTACTTTCAGTCTGTATGTGTGTCTAGGTCTGAAGTGGGTCTCTTGTAGACAGCATATATATGGGTCTTGTTTTTGTATCCATTTAGCCAATCTGTGTCTTTTGGTGGGATCATTTAGTCCATTTACATTTAATGTAATTATCGATATGTATGTTACTATTCCCATTTTCTAAATTGTTTTGGGTTCGTTATTATAGGTCTTTTCCTTCTCTTGTGTTTCTTGTCTAGAGAAGTTCCTTTAGCATTTGTTGTAAAGCTGGTTTGGTGATGCTGAACTCTCTCAGCTTTTGCTTGTCTGTAAAGGTTTTAGTTTCTCCATCAAATCTGAATGAGATCCTTGCTGGGTAGAGTAATCTTGGTTGTAGGTTTTTCTCCTTCATCACTTTAAATATGTCCTGCCAGTCCCTTCTGGCTTGCAGAGTTTCTGCCGAAAGATCAGCTGTTAACCTTATGGGGATTCCCTTGTGTGTTAATTGTTGTTTTTCCCTTGCTGCTTTTAATATGCTTTCTTTGTATTTAATTTTTGACAGTTTGATTAATATGTGTATTGGCGTATTTCTCCTTGGATTTATCCTGTATGGGACTCTCTGTGCTTCCTGGACTTGATTAACTATTTCCTTTCCCATATTAGGGAAGTTTTCAACTTTAATCTCTTCAAATATTTTCTCAATCCCTTTCTTTTTCTCTTCTTCTTCTGGAACCCCTATAATTCGAATGTTGGTACATTTAATGTTGTCCCAGAGGTCTCTGAGACTGTCCTGAGTTCTTTTCATTCTTTTTTCTTTATTCTGCTCTGCAGTAGTTATTTCCACTATTTTATCTTCCAGGTCACTTATCCGTTCTTCTCCCTCAGTTATTCTGCTATTGATCCCATCTAGAGTATTTTTAATTTCATTTATTGTGTTGTTCATCATTGCTTGTTTCATCTTTAGTTCTTCTAGGTCCTTGTTAAATGTTTCTTGCATTTTCTCTATTCTATTTCCAAGATTTTGGATCATCTTTACTATCATTTTTCTGAATTCTTTTTCAGGTAGACTGCCTGTTTCCTCTTCATTTGTTAGGTCTGGTGGGTTTTTATCTTGCTCCATCATCTGCTGTGTGTTTTTCTGTCTTCTCATTTTGCTTATCTTACTGTGTTTGGGGTCTCCTTTTTGCAGGCTGCAGGTTCGTAATTCCCATTGTTTTTGATGTCTGTCTGCAGTGGCTAAGGTTGGTTCAGTGGGTTGTGTAGGCTTCCTGGTGGAGGGGACTAGTGCCTGTGTTCTGGTGGATGAGGCTGTATCTTGTCTTTCTGCTGGGAAGGTCCACGTCTGGTGGTGTGTTTTGGGGTGTCTGTGGACTTATTATGATTTTAGGCAGCCTCTCTGCTAATGGGTGGGGTTGTGTTCCTGTTTGCTAGTTGTTTGGCATAGGTTGTCCAGCACTGTAGCTTGCTGGTTGTTGGGTGAAGCTGGGTGCTGGTGTTAAGATGGAGATCTCTGGGAGATTTTCGCCGTTTGATATTATGTGAAGCTGGGAGGTCTCTTGTTGACCAGTGTCCTGAAGTTGGCTCTCCCACCTCAGAGGCAGAGCCCTGACTCCTGGCTGGAGCACCAGGAGCCTTTCATCCACACTGCTCAGAATAAAAGGGTGAAAAAGTAGAGAGAATTAGTAGAAGTAGGAAGAAAGAAATAAAGAAAGAAAGGAGGGAGGGAAGGAAGGAAGGAAGGAAGGAAGAAAGGAAGAAAAAGAAAGAAAGAAAAGAAGGAAAGAAAGGAGGGAGGGAGGAAGGAAGGAAGGAGGGAAGCAAAGACAAAAGACAGAAAGAAAGAAGATATAGTAAAATAAAATAAAGTATAATAAAGTTATTGAATTAAAAAATATTTAGGAAAAAAAAGGGACAGATAGAACCTTTGGACGAATGGTGGAAGCAAAGCTATACAGACAAAATCTTACACAGAAGCATACACATGCACCCTCACAAAAAGAGGTAAAGGGGAAAAAATCATAAATCTTGCTCTCAAAGTCCACCTCCTCAATTTGGGATGATTCATTGTCTATAGGAGGGAGGGAGGGAGGGAGGGAGGGAGGGAAGGAAGGAAGGAAGGAAGGAAGGAAGGAAGCAGGTAAAGTATAATAAAGTTATTAAAATTAAATTAATTATTAAGAAAAAATTTTTAAAAATCGACGGATAGAACCCTAGGACAAATGGTGGAAGCAAAGCTATACAGACAAGATCTCACACAGAAGCATACACATACACATTCACAAAAAGAGGAAAAGGGGAAAAAAATCATAGATCTTGCTCTTGAAGCCCACCTCCTCAATTTGGGATGATTCGTTGTCTATTCAGGTATTCCACAGATGCAGGGTACATCAAGTTGATTGTGGAGCTTTAATCCACTGTTTTTGAGGCTGCTGGGAGAGATTTCCCTTTCTCCTCTTTGTTCTCACAGCTCACAGGGGCTCAGCTTTGCATTTGGCCCTGCCTCTGCGTGTCTGTCGCTGGAGGGCATCTGTTTTTTGCTCAGACAGGATGGGGTTAAAGGAGCCGCTGATTCGGGGGATCTGGTGCACTCAGGCCTGGGGGAGGGAGGGGCACGGCGTGCGGGACGGGCCTGCGGCGGCAGAGGCCATTGTGATGTTGCACCAGCCTGAGGCTCGCCGTGCGTTCTCCCGGGGAAGTTGTCCCTGGATCCCCTGAACCTGGCAGTGGCGAGCTGCACAGGCTCCCCAGAATAGGGATGTGTATAGTGACCTGTGCTCGCACACAGGCTCCTTGGTGGCGGCAACAGCAGTCTTAGTGTCTCCCGCCTGTCTCTGGGGTCCGTGCTTTTAGCCGCGGCTTGCGCCCGTCCCTGGGGTCCGCACTTTTAGCCGCGGCTTGCGCCCGTCCCTGGGGTCCGCACTTTTAGCCGCGGCTTGCGCCCGTCCCTGGGGTCCGCACTTTTAGCCGCGGCTCGCGCCCGTCTCTGGAGTTCCTTTAAGCAGCGCTCTTAATCCCCTCCACTCGCGCACCAGGAAACAAAGAGGGAAGAAAAAGTCTCTTCGGCAGGTGCAGACTTTTCCCCGGACTCCCTCCCGTCTAGCTGTGGTGCACTAACCCCTTCAGGCTGTGTTCAAGCCGCCAACCCCAGTCCTCTCCCTGCACTCCGACCGAAGCCCGAGCCTCAGCTCGCAGCCTCGCCCGCCCTGGCTGGTGAGCAGACAAGCCTCTCGGGTTGGTGAGTGCCGGTCGGCACTGATCCTCTGTGCGGGAATCTCCCCGCTTTGCCCTCCACACCCCTGTTGCTATGCTCTCCTCCGCGACTTCGAAGCTCCCCCCTCCACCTCCCGCAGTCTCCGCCCGCGAAGGGGCTTCCTAGTGTGTGGAAACCTTTCCTCCTTCACAGCTCCCTCTCACTGGTGCAGGTGCCGTCCCTATTCTTTTGTCTCTGCTTTTTCTTTTTTTTTGTTCTTTTGCCCTACCCAGGTACGTGGAGAGTTTCTTGCCTTTTGGGAGGTCTGAGGTCTTCTGCCAGCATTCAGTAGGTGTTCTGTAGGAGTTGTTCCACGTGTAGATGTCTTTCTGGTGTATCTGTGGGGAGGAAGGTGATCTCCGCATCTTACTCTTCCGCCATCTTCCCCGAGGTCTAATACCCTTTTTTTTTTTTTTAACATTTTCTATTTTCTCAATCAATTGGTACTATTGCTACAACGACTTTTAAGTCACTGTCAAAATGACTGATTTTAAAAAGAGATCGTAAAATATCCAACCTGAGACCTCCTGCCAATGTGGAAGCTGTTGAAGCTTTTAGAGCAGCCAACCAAAACTTCAGTAAATACTAAGTGCACTCCCAGGCACTGCTCTCGCCGCCAGGGTTACAAAGCTGTGTCCTCAGGGAACTTAAAAAGTGAACAAGAGTCCAGAAGAAGAATAATGAAGTAAACATGGAGAGGAGGGATATGGATTCACTATATATTGAGATAGTAACCCTTAAGCAGTAAGAATTCACTCTGAAGGCAGATTTCTAGAATAGAAAGAAAGAGTAGAATATTGGGAAAAGAGCTAAGTTTTTGCTAATGCAGGGGAAAACTCTTATTTTTTCAAGAGAGTTTTTTTTTTTCCTCATAGTAACACACCCAATGAATCTCCAGAGAACCGGGATATTAGGTCTCTCAAAATACCTCTTCTGCTTGATTTTTCTCTGCCTATTAATAAGGCGTAAGCCTGTGAAATAATCCTAAATCAAACCATGTAAATACGTAATGTAAATCACATTTAAAAATCCATCTGGATCTGATTCCTTCACAATGACATTGTAAGTGTGACAGGAGTTGAAGGACAGTTGTTTGCTCCATTAATGGATCTTTGAATCTTCAGCCCAACAAGCTCACTTCTCTTACTTCTTTCAGATTTCAGCCTTCTTTCCTTTACACACACACACACACACACACACACACACACACACACACACACACACCCTTTCCTTTCTTACTAAGAAAGACAAAGCTATTGACTACAACCCCAGAGTTGCCCCCAAGTTCCGACCACCGGCTCGAATTCTTATGAAGTGGACTTGTAATATCCTTAATGTTGCTGTTGGCAGTCAGTTACAGATTCCATTATTGTCGATCAATGCAGTCGCCATGCGAGGTGGGGGGAGGGATGGAGGAGGAGCAGAAGAAAGGAGGGATGAGAGCTTCCTATTCACAGATTTATCAACCTGCCTTTGCTCACAGGAAATCTTCATAAAGGGGGCTGGGATGCTGTTGAAACAGCTAAAGCAGGAAGGGGTTGGGGGCTGCAGTTCTTTCCGGCTCACTGAAAGGAAATTTGAAAACCTTTCTTCTCAGAACAAAACAAAATGCTGAAATTGTTCTTTTGCCTTTGTTTTTGTTTGATGATATGATTTACTTAACTGATTAGCTATTGTGCTGTCTGGTTATCTAAGCTGCTTCATTGTAGGAACCTGTTTCTTTTTCTTTGAGTATCTTTATTCTTTATTTTCCTTTGCTGTCTCCTGACATTGAACACAAATCATTATTCAGTTTTTTCCTGGCTTTTCTTTCAGGCTAAAGCTTAACACCAAGAGACTGAAGGACAAATCTCTCTTTCCTTCTCTTCTATCACCCTCTTTTAACCCTCTCTATTTCCTTCCCCCTCCCCCCCCCCCCCCCCCGTATTAGATTGGTGTCACAGAGACAGAATTCAGAGTAGAGGGAGGATCACATTTTCTCTCTCATTATTACAGCCTAGCCATCAATTTTAGTATTAGACCCCCAAGAATTTAGTCTCTGTATCTTTCTTTTCCTGCTCCATCATTCAGTAATTGTGCTCTGTATGGAAAAGTTTTCTGGCTGGAGAATGAGTCTCCTTTCCCCCGGTGATGTGGCCGAGTGGTTGGATAGTAGCACGGAAGAGGAGAAGAGCCTTCTGTCGTTTCTGGGTACGGTAGGGCTCTGCTTGTTCTTTTAACCCTTTGTTGTCTGAACTTCTCTTACTTTGGGGAGTAAGACCCTGAATTTTCTAAAATCCATGTCTGTATTTTTAAAAGGGGGAAGAGGAATTAACAGAATATGTTTAAGTTGTTTGCTTTTCAAGTTTTATGTCTGTAGAAATAGTGCCATCAACATTGGCTATGAGAAATAAGAGACAGTTTGCTTGGCTTTAACAAAGAGTGCCAGCTCCATGCAAGGCTTACCATGTCATCTGGTCAGCTGTTCGTGGTATTTAGAGGACTTCTACTAGCCCAAATGTATTATTGTTTTACTATACCTTTCAATACAGTGATGATGAGGCTTGCCGCGTGAGAGTGGGAGGAGGCTTTGTGTGCAAGAAAAGCCAACATATGGATTGAGAAGTAGCTTTTATGCAAGGTTTAAAATATTTGGAATGTTCATATATAAGATTTTGACTGAGTATATAAAATAGGACACATGGACCGGCTATTACTTTAACTTTCCATTTACGGGTGCTTTCTAATAAATTTCTAAGTAAAGCAATTATTGGTTATGGAATTAGTGATATAATAAACAAATTCCTAGGAAAGTTAGGTTGTAAATTCAATTGTATCTTAAGTTAATAGGAGAGGTTGATACTTACAAAAATCCTACTTGTGAATACTTTTGTTAGATTAATAATTGCCTTCAAATTTATCGTTTTTATAAATTTGATTTATCCTATATTTCCTTAAATATACCTTTATTATAAATGGGCAGAATTTATGGTGTTCTAATTTATTACTCATAAATATTCTCTATGACCTATGAAAAGTCTTCTGCCATTCCAAAAGATATCTGTCTTATTTTACTCTCTTTTATTATATTTAGCATATGTTTCTGTTTTATTAATTCAATTATGTTTTCAATTTTAACATTCCATAAATGATTTCTTTTTTATGCAGTTTAGATGTAAAGAGTCATCCTAATCAGGTTTTCTTTTTTTTTTTGATTCTATAAAGACTCAGATACATATATTTAGATATTAATCCTATTCTTAATTTGTTTATCATAACTTTGCTTATCTTGGGCATTTGGTGACTTTAAGAAATACATGTACCTCTTAACTCCTCATTTCTCTGAAGCTGCTCTAAGTCTACTTGCTTCACATTCCCTTCCCCCACACACATACAGAAATATCAATATCCCTGAGTAAAACCAACCACTTAAACCCTACTGCATCGTGGGCAAGGAAGGTAGTCATCACTAAAGATCTTTCCTTTGCTCTTGCATGATATTTTTTATGAATTTTAATTATCAATCCTTGAGATTAATTCATTTCTTTTTTTGGCTATTTCCCTACTATGCCTAAAAAGGATTTGATCAAATAAATAGAGATGGGCAAATAAAAAGTACTACAGTTTGTGCCCCCTCTCACCCAACCCCACTCCCATTCCCCTTTATCCACAGATGGGGATAATAAAGACAAAGGATGTTAGGACATACTTAGAAGAAAAGTGCAAATTCCTACCAATTATCCACCTAGTGGAAGGAAACCTGAGAATATATAACAGATAAAACATAGGTAAGTCAGAGTCATGATTCTGCTCAAGGGCTGTAACAAGAAGTTAGTTACTGAGTGAATAGAAGCTATGTATCCCATGCTCTGCTGTGGCAGAGTTGAGCCCTGGATGTCAGCAAGTCTTAGTTTAGGGACTGAAGCTCAGTCCTGAGCACAGGTAGAAAACACCTCCATCTGTGGATAAACAGGAATTTACTAAACTCCAGAGGAACTAGGAGCAAACACTCTTTGATATAGCTTGGAATAACTTGCAGTGAGTCATTTGCTAATAGTTACCATTGATGAGAACGTGCTTTTCCCAAGGAAGATGCCAAGAGAAAACAGTCTACTTTATGGTGAATCTAGGATAAGTGGAACTGAAAGGGACATTGAATCAGATAACCTATGGAACTGTGCTTTCTTTACCTAAGGAATTTTATGGCAGATATCATTCTAGGAGAGGAGATGAAAGAAAGGCACTCAATGCTGGTTAGGCTTTACTACTTCATCTTTGCACAATAGCCACTTAAGTGATGTTCAGGCCTTCCTATTTAGTGCACTGCTGGTTTGATGAAATTTCATGAAACTGTGCCCTCTTCATTAGTCTATTTAAAAATTCCATGGCTCCCTCATCACCTATCAGATAAAACACCTTACTCTAGAACTTATTCTGGCCCTTCCACCTGACATTCCAGTATTCCTTTCGGCAGTGGTAGGTCAGAGGTAGGGAGGACCCTTCATTCCACCAAATTCATTAACTTTCTCTATCTTCGACAAGCACTGCACTTTCCTACCTTTGCATGTGCTGTTTCTTCCATCGGCAGTGTTCCTTCATCCAAACTGAACTTTCTAAGACCCTACCCCTATTTCAAATCTTGCTCATGAACAGGATACTGTGCTAGGTACTATGGCTGGATACAAAGAAGTATAAGATAGAGCTGCTTGTGAGAAGCATAGAGTTTGGTTTGGGAGAAAACATGAACTATGCACAATTAAGTGAGAAAAAATTAATGATAATTCAAGACAACAATGGAGAAAATAAAATAAGGCAGGACCTGATTGTGAGATGATTTATCCAGGCAAAAATTTCTTTGAGCATTTAAAGAAGGGAGACATCATTTTTGATTAGGAACACTGAAGGTTGCCTTATAGAGATAGGATTTAACCTAGATCTTAAATGATAGAATATATTTTTATGGAAATGGTGGAGTTTGCTGTATGAAGGGAGTGTCATGAGGAATATTAAATTATTTTCATGTCCGAAGAGTAAACTGATTTGAAAAGAATGGAAAGTTCATGTAAAGAAGTGGTAAGAGATAGTACTTGAAGGATATTTGGTGGCTCACTGTTTAGGATCTTTCATGGCAGGCTAATTAGTGACAATTTTATTCCTGAAAGCAGTTGAGAAGAATTAAAGATTCTTGAGCCAAAAAAAAATATGGTCAAAATAGTCTTTTAGGGAGACATATCTGAAAGTGTCACACTAGGGGAAGAGCCTAGAAGTGGTTAGACCTCTTTGAAAGCTATTACAGTAGTCCAGGTATGAAATAAGTGCCTCTATTTTAAGATTTAACCCTCTGTATTATAATTAGTTGTTTATTTATTATTAATCTAGATTGTGAATGCCTCCACAACGGGGGCTCAATCCTCTGTCTTTTCAGCACCCAGTACACTCCAGATGCACATGAATATTTGCACAGCTCAGATGAATAACTGAAATGAAAATATGGAGAGATTATAAAGGATCTATCAGCAGAATTGGTGACTGATTAGAGGAATGGGGAACAAAATGAATCAAAGACTGTTTTTGAAGTTAGAAGGCTGATGGTAATACTAACAGGAATAGAGAAGTTGGGAAAGGGAGCCAGATTTTAAGGGAAGAGGGTAATTTCTATTTAGATGTATTGAGTTTGAGGTGACTAGTACACATCTGGATAGAAATATAGTTCTGATGATTGGAAATGAAGTCACAGGTAGAGAGCAGCATCTGGGAGCCATCTAGAGAAGAAAGATTGTTGAAGCATTTGTAGGTTATCTACTGTTGAGAGACTGTCAAGAAAAAGTGGAGAGCAGGGACTGAATCCTGAAGAACACCAAAGGTAGGGGTGGGGTGGGGTAGAGAGGAAGAAGAGATACAGAACAATCCTAATGGAAAGATAGAAAAGGTCAACAGTGTGGTCAATAGTGTCATTGGTTACAAAAGCCCAAGAGAAGTCAGAAACTATTGTACACTGAATTAGACAATTGGGAGGCTTTTAATAACCTGTGAAGGTATCGATGCTATTTCATTCATTAGAGTTAAGGGAGAAGAAATCAGATTTTATAATATTGAGAAAGACAGCAGATGGTGAGACAGTGAGAGCCACAGGTTAGGTCTCTGGTCTGGAGAAATCTGTGACTGATAGAAAGGAAAAGGTACCTTTTTTTAAAATTGGGGAGACGTGCATATTTTTAGATGGAGGAGAGAACAAGATATTGAACTTACAAGAGAGGAGGATAACTGAGAGAACAAAAATCCTTTATGGTTTTGAGGGTGAGGGTGGGATTAAGGGCACAGAATTAACCTTTTGAGGGGGAGAAGGGAGAAACTCATACAGGAATCAAAGATGCATGCAGAGATTTAGCCATAGAAAGTAGGAAAGATGAGGGAGATAATAGCCATTGTATTAATCTTATGGCATTTGTCTTATCCAGACTTGCATTGTAGTTAGTTATTTGTGTATCCATTTATGTTGTTATTTGTGTACCCATCCAGCACTCCCCTGCTACTGCAGGGTAGGGATCTTAATATTTGGCATTTTCCAGAATAGTAGTAAATAGGTGCTTAATTAATACTACTTAATAAGTACTTTTTTGAATGAATGAATGAATGAATGCTGTTCAGATACCCACAAGTTTGGGATTCAGCCATTTTCACAGTTATCTAAATTATTCTGGCAGATCTACCTTTTACTACTATTCTCTATTCTCATACCTACAAGTACTATTTAGGGTACATTGGTAGGGTTTGCAATTATTATTCAGCGCATTATAAATTGGTTTTCCAAATTCTAGAAAAAAAGAAAATACTTAACAAATATTTTGTACTCCTTTAAATTTTCTAAACTGATATACATGAATTCGTTTCATTAAGTCATTCAAGTAATAGGATAATTCTATAAAAGAGGAACATGATTTTTATAAAATCTAAATATTTTAAGTGTCTAAGTGACTCTACTAACTATAGTTAATAATTTGGCATTAGAAACTATTATCTGATTTTTTTTTAATTACACCTAACATCGGTGGAAAGCATATTCAAAAATTAAAACTCTCATTTCTGGCAATATGTCAGACTAGATATCCTGAAAAATAATACGGAAACAACTAGAAATGTCATATTAATGAAAATTTTATTTTTTTTTAATTGAAGTATAGTTGATTTACAATGTTGTGTTAATCTCTGCTGTACAGCAAAGTGATTCAGCTAGACATATATATACATTTTTTAATATTCTTTTCCATTATGGTTTATCACAGGATATTGAATATAGTTCTCTTTGCTATACAGTAGGACCTTATTGTTTATCCATTCTGTATATAATAGCTTACATCTGCTAACCCCAACCTCCCACTCCATCACTCCCCCAAACCTCTCCCCCTTGGCAACCACAAGTCTGTTCTCTGTGTCCTGGAGTCTTTTGAAAGAAACATTTAAAACTAAATGGCTGAACTCTCCTCTCAGGAGGGAAAGGAAATTCCCAGGAAAAGAACAAAAGAAAACAACTAAAAATCCAGGTAGTGAATTGCCCTGGGGACATTTGCCTGTCTCAGAATTCCAAAAAGTTAAGGTTTAATGGCCACAAGATAGGAGATAGATTTAGGGACCAAACAAAGAGAGGAATTAGAACCGAAAGCCCCACCCCATTGTTCCCCATAGGACGGGATTACTTGTAGAGTGAAAGTGGAAATTTAAAATCTGCTCACTGACAAAATTGATAAATCTTATTTAGCTTAGACTGGACTGATGGGGGAGGGAGGAAGATAAAAATCCCCTGAGAATTCATAACCACAGTTCTGATAAGGTAAATCAGAAATAGTGGACAACAATAATTATGTCAGAGATAGGAAGGGGGTAATTGAAATTGAAGCATTTTAAGATCACTGAATTATTCAAGAGAAGGATAGAAATCAGGATTAGCTTTAGGCTTTAGGTACATGTGTTAAAAAATGTTAAGGACAACTATTAAAAGAATAAAATACAGTGCATAATTTCAATAACAGTAGAGGAGAAAATGAATTTTTAAAACTTGATCAATCTGAGAAAAGACAGAAAATCAGAAAAAAAGCATAGAAATAAAGTAAACAGCAAACACATGGTAAAAATAAAATCCAACTATATCAGAAAACAATATATAAAAATGTTAAAAAGGTAAAGTATGTTAGACTCAATTTTTTAAAGTGCTGTGAATAAGAGAGACATAAGCAGGACTTCCCTATGATCCAGTGGTTAAGACTTTGCACTTCCCCTGCAGGGGGCACAGGTTCCATCCCTGGTCGGGGAACTAAGATCCCATGCCATGTGGTGTGGCCAAAAAAAGAGACACACACACAAGGACCCAAGAAGGTTAAAAGTAAAAGTTTTGGTGGTGGGAGAGGGATAAATTAGGGGCTGGGATTAACATATACACACTACTGTGTATAAAATAGGTAACCAACAAGGACTACTCAATATTATGTAGTAACCTAGAAGGGAAAATAATTTAAAAAAAGAATATATATATATGTATGTATAACTGAATCACTGTGCTGTACACCTGAAACTTACATGATATTGTAAATCAACTATACTTCAATAAAAAAATAAATAAAATTTTAAAATATTTATTTCCTCCAAATAAAAAGTAAAAGTTTTGGGAGAAGATATATCAGGCAAATACTAATTAAAAGGAAGCTATACCATAGCCATTGAAAATGAAATCAAATGGATCTTTATGTCAGAAAGTGTTACTAGAAATAAAGGAGGTCCCTATGTAATGATAACATATAAAAATCACTAGAAAATTATAACAATCTTTCATGCACTCAATAACAGAGCCTTAAAATTTATAAGGAAAAATTGACAGAAGTATAAGGAAAAATTGATAAATCTACAGTCCTATTTACAAAAATTAGTAAGGGTATAGAAGATATAAAAAACAAAATTAGCTTGAGTTAATGAACATGTATAGAATCCTGAATCCAACTTATGTAGTCTTCTCAAGTACATATGGAATCTTTATGAAAACTGACAGTGAATTGGGGCATAAACAAATCTCAACAAATCAAATACTTTATATCATACAAACGTATTCTCTTTTTTTTAAATCTTTCTTTCTTTTTTTCTTTCTTCCTTCCTTCCTTTATTTGGCTGTGTCAGGTCTTAGTAGTGGCATGCGGGGTCTTTTGTTGAGGCACGCAGGCTCTTCTTTTCGGTGCACAGGCTTCTCTCTAGGTGTGGCGCAGGGGCTCCAGAGCACGTGGGCTCTCTGATTGTGGTGCACAGGCTCAGTAGTTGAGGTGGGCAGGCTTAGTTGCCCCACGGCATGTGGGATCTTAGTTCCCTGACCAGGGATCAAACCCGTGTCCCTTGCATTGGAAGATGGATTCTTAGCCACTGGACCACCAGGGAAGTCCCCCAAACATATTCTCTTGATCTAATGAACTAAGTCAGAAATTAGTACCAAAAAATTTACTCTTAAAATTTTTCTTTTTGGAAACTTTTAAAGTTACTTATTATAACTCTTTAGTCAAAGAAAAAAATAACAATGGAAATTATAAAATATTTAGAACTAAACATCCTGAAAATAGTACATATCAAAACTTGTAAAATATTGCTAAAATAGTTACTAAGTGAAACTTACAGCCCTAATCTTTTTTTTTTTTTTTTTTTTTTTTTTTTTTTATGGGGTACGCGGGCCTCTCACTGCTGTGGCCTCTCCCGTTGCGGAGGACAGGCTCCGGACGCGCAGGCCCAGCGGCCATGGCTCGCGGGCCCAGCCGCTCCGCGGCACGTGGGATCCTCCCAGACCGGGGCACGAACCCGCGTCGGCAGGCGGACTCTCAACCACTGCGCCACCAGGGAAGCCCCAGCCCTAATCTTTTATATTGAAAAGGATAAAATTAAATGAGCCAATTAAGCATTCAGCTCAACAAGGCAGAAAAAGAAAGAATAGAACCAAAGAAAGTTTAGGGAAAGAAATAAGAAGATAACAGCAGATGATAATGAAATAGAAGACAGAAATTAAACATAATAGTATCAATAAAGCTAAGAGTTGTTTCTTAAAGAAGTCCAATGAAAGTAGATAAAACTGGGCTTCCCTGGTGGCACAGTGGTTGAGAGTCCGCCTGCCGATGCAGGGGACACGGGTTCGTGCCCCAGTCTGGGAAGATTCCACATGCCGCAGAGCGGCTGGGCCCGTGAGCCATGGCCGCTGAGCCTGCGCGTCCAGAGCCTGTGTTCCGCAAGGGGAGACACCACACAGTGAGAGGCCCGCATACCGGAAAAAAAAAAAAAAAAAAAAAAAAGATAAAACTGTCAAGATTTGACCAAGACAGAAGAAAAACCACAAATAAACAATGTTAGAAATAGGAAAAAGGACACAATTACAGAAAATCAGAGACTTAAACAATAGACTATTGAAGAAATAGAAAATTGAAGAAAATGGACATTTTAAAGAAAGATACAACTTATTAAAATTGGCTACAGTAGGAATAAAAAAATGTAAGTAGGGCTGCTACCTATAACCATTAAAGAAATTGAATCAATAATTTAAAATCTACCACCGATTGTGGTTTGATTTCTCATATAGCTTGACTTCTGAAAAAGAATAAACGCTGGATCACACTTGCATTAATATTTACATTCAGTGATAGTTCAGTTTTTCATTGCAAGTGAATAAATGGCATCTAAATTGAAAAAAAAATGCTAAGAACCATGCTAAAACCTAAGCATGGCAATTCATATTGAGCCCCACAGGTGGTCATGGTTACCTTAGAGTTTTTAAGTATTACATCCTTTGTTGAGGGGATATCCTTAGAAAAGGAAAAAAAAAGAAATTCTTTCAAAATTTGTCCTTATAGGGATATGCAAGTAAAAAACTAAAGGAAATCAAGGTGAACAGATATCTCAAGAAAATAGAAATTAATAAGAAAATATCAAGACATAAACCTGATTAATTTATGTTTAATTGTGCTTCTTAATAAAACCTGAAAATTTGTGAATCTTTAAATAGAATGATGCATAGAAGGAAAAACTTAATCTCCCATGAAACTTCTTTATCAAAATCTCAATTATAGTGGAAGATTCAAGTTAATAGACATAAAATGAGAGTGATTCTTAAACTTGATTAGTGATACACTTTAATGCCATATGTGAATTAGAAATAACTAGAAAATTTATTAATAATTTTATTATGAATTAAGTTGAACCATATGAAATTGCTGATATTTTTCCATTTTAACATACAAAAAAAATGGCAATTCTATATGATCACATGTGTTTATTATAAAGGAAAAAAAAAAGGTGACCAGACTATGCTGAACAATTTTTTAGTTGTTTAGTTAAAATTTATTTGTTACCAATTGTCTTTTGTTCTGTTTCAGTATTCCCTGCGAGACAAGCAAGAATGGGTGCAAATGGTTTATGGAAACATTGTGGGAGAAATACTTAAAATTCAGAGAATTCTATTTATTAAAATTTATTTTATTTGAAAATTTAGACAGGATCACCACTGTTCAAATCTTGCAGTGCAAGACCTGAATTCACGTAGTTTGGCATCCAAAACTAGAGAACATATAATCAAGTAATGTGAACTTATACAAATATATTACTTGGAAATCAAAGAAATGTGAATAATTAGGCCTGGTTTTATGGAAGCAGATGAATTGAAATTGGTATTGAAGGTTACCTAAGATTTGGCAGGTAGGTGAAAACCATTAGCAAAGACAGACACAGAGGAATTAATATGGCCCGTTTAAGATCAGAGATCATCTGACTAAGGCAATTTGTTGGAAAGTGTTGGCAGAAAAGAGTGACTCTGTAAGGTGGGGGCTAGGTGATATTTTTTCAATGCCTGATTGTCTATCTTTAAGATTTCTGGGAAGGTAATTACATTAAGAAAGTACTGTTTGAGGGAGATTAATCTGGTAATGGTGAGCAGGATAGCTTTAAGTAGAGAGAGACAGGAGTCAGTGAGATTAGTTAAGAGGTCCTGCTGTAATCTACATGAGAAAATTAAAAATCCTGGACTAGAGTGATATATGGTAGTGGAAATAAAGAGAACAAAATGAAGTCAACGTTCAAAGAGAGACTTGACAGTGTTTGGTGCTAAAGGGGTACCAATCAACATTACAGGCTCCTCCCGTTTCTGCTACTTTCACTAGTAAGTGAGGTCCACTGTAAAGATTTTTTGTTTTTTGTGCAGCGCCGCATGCATATTTGGTCCTCAGTAAATGATTAAGTTCTCATCTTTATTAGAGGCTTAAATATTTCTATGTTTTCAATACTTTCAATGCTTTCTATTAATGTCTGTTTTGGAATAAAACCCAAATTAGTCTTAAAAGACCCTGGTATAATCAAGGATCAGATCTTTTGAAAAAAGATTTTAGAGATGAACAGTGAAATTATGGTATGAATAAATCAGATTTACCCAGAATTATATTTGAAACATACTAATAAAGTCAGTTATAGAAAAAGTTTAGATAAAGGTCTTAGAGCATCTCTGTAAATTAGAAGATCTATTGTCTTCCAGAGTTGAAGACAAAATATTATTCACCAAAATGAAACTATGAGATTAAGAAAATCTCATAAATAACTAGATTGAAATGTTCAAAACAGTAACTTTATGCTGACCAATGCTTTTTATCTATTTTTGTCTCATAGAATTGGCCTAAGTAGTTATCTTTCCACTTAGGTGTACTGAAGATTGCTTTATGAGGATAGAAGGGCAGGTTTTCTTTTTTTTTAAGACTGTTCTTTTAGAGCAGTTTTAGGTTCACAGCAAAATTAAGAGAAAGTTACAGAGATTTTCCTGTGTACCCTTGTCCCCACAAATGCATAGTTTCCCCCCATTATCAGTACCCCCACCAGAGTAACACATTTGTTACAGTCGATGAACCTACACTAACACATCATAATCACCCCAAGTACATAGTACAGTAGGACTCATTCTTAATGTTGTATATTTTGTGGGTTTGGACAGATGTGTAATGACATGTACCCACCCTTACAGTATCATACATAATATTTTCACTGCCTTAAAAACCTTTGTGCTCTGCTTATTCATCCGTCCCCCTAAGGGTGGGTTATTTTTTGGAGGGTTTTTTGTCACTTTTTAATTCAAGGAATCAGTGGTAGATATTCTTTATAGCTTAATTCCTATTTTGTTCAAATTTTTTCACCATTACATTAAGCAAGTAACTTTTCTCCTTCTTTACCACATTGCCTCACCCCTCTTTGTTTCTTGATTATAATGTTCTTATTAGCATTAGCATTCCAGGATTGAGAGTTTTCTTTGATGGGGTTTTGTTTGCAGTAAATTGTCCCCCAAAGAGTATGATTTAATTCTCTTTAAAACATGAAGAATCATGTGCACTTGTTAAAGTTCTTTGAGTTATTTTTAGGAAGAAGTAAGAAAATTGAAGTCTCCATGATTGTTTACCTTAATTTTCTTCATTACAGTCCATTATACAAAACACAAGGAGAACAGGATAGCATGCGTGGTGATTAAAAGTATAGCCTCTAGGGCTTCCCTGGTGGCGCAGTGGTTGAGAGTCCGCCTGCCGATGCAGGGGACACGGGTTCGTGCCCCGGTCTGGGAAGATCCCACATGCCACGGAGCGGCTGGGCCCGTGAGCCATGGCCGCTGAGCCTGCGCGTCCAGAGCCTGTGCTCCACAACGAGAGAGGCCACAACAGTGAGAGGCCCGCGTACCGCAAAAAAAAAAAAAGTATAGCCTCTAGATTCAGATTGCATGGGTTCTAATTCTGATTCTGCCCTTTACCAGCCCTGCAAACATGGGCAGAGTAATAGAACATCTTGCTTCCTCATCTGTAAAACGGGGGCAATAATTCCAATTCCAGAGAATTGTGAGGATTGAAGAGAAAATTAATATAAAACACTTAGCATGTAATAAGGAATAAGAATGTTAATTTGGTGTTGCAGTTATCCTTGTTATACTTTTATTATTACTACTAAGATCGCTGGTTGTTATCACTAAGAACCATAGATACGCTTTGTATTTGAAAATTAAGATAACCATATAAATATCTCTAAACTGTGTCTTTCCAGTTGACAGTGAAAAGTGTTCTCTATCATCTCATCCAGTATAATCATGTGAAACCCTAAGCTGAAGAAATGGAATACTTGCTTGACCAGAGAGAAATCTGTTCTCCTACTATATTAACAAGAAGAATTTTTTAAAAATAATAATAGGGAATAAATTTGTTGAAGTAAAGAAGAGGTGGGGGAGACTAGATGCCTTTACTTTCTGAGAATTCACCACATTTCTGTACTTAGCACCAATTTGTATGTATTGAAATGTGTCTAGGGCATGCAAACTTGAAAGGACTGCTTGTTTGAGTGAAGTACTGCAGTCTAAGTGATACAAATTGGATGAATTAAAGTGGCTCTGGGGATTTGTACTCCAGAGGAGCTGAATGGTAGTGACTGTCAGTGCCTCAGCTTTACAGCAGTAAAAGTGAGATACAGCAGAAAATGTCCTACTGAAAATCAGGTGGTGAAGTCTATAAAACACCCAGGTGCTATGTTGTTAGCAACTATATAAATGCAGGATGTAATTTTCTCCTCTTTGCTCTTGTCACTTTTCCTTTATAAAATTCTTCTCTACCTTCATCTTTAAGCTCTCATTACCTTTAAGGGATCCTCCAACAAAAAGTATGAAACGTCATGAAGCCTTTTTTTTTCTTTCATGTTTGCCATTTGTTATTAAAGGCCCTCTTGATAAAGAGGTAAAAACCCATTTCCTAATACTATTCCTTCCTTCCTATTCTGTTCCTTAAGTGTCTTCTGTGCCTCCTGTGAAAGAAGCATTCTCCTAATTTAGAATTCACAGCATGGAGAAATAAGTTATTTGCTTATTAACTCATTCATTAATAACTTGAGCCATGACTTATCACATCCTATTTTGTCATCATTTTTGCAATATAAGGGAAAATAGATGATAGCGAAGTGGATTCATTCACAGCAACACTATACACATTGAAATTCCAGTGACTTGAATGGGTGAACAAACATTCTGGTGTGTATTTAATTTTTTATCATGCTTTGTTGAAATGTTTTTGATTTTTGAAAAGATTTTTGAAGTGAACTAGAGAATTTCCTTTTGATAACAATAGAGAACTTGTTTCCTAAATATAATGTCAAAAATATTAATGGGGCCTGTGAATAATTATAATTGACAGAGCATTCACATTCATTGATGTTTTATAATTCTATACACAAAATTACTAGGAATTGGCTTGGATTGCTATTAATGTGAAGTATTTAGACATACTGTATATGCCATCTGACTGCATCTGTGAACATGTAATGTTTTTCTGGTCTGTCATAACTAGAGAATTTTGCTGTAAGGAGGATATTTTGGTTCCTTACATCATTGTCGACCAAATCAAAACTTTATAAATATCTTTCTTCAGTCTGTTTATCGTTTGTTTTGAATTTTCTGAAATTACTTTCACATTGGTAAGGTTATTCTCTTCTTTAGATTTTGCTTCCACCTTCATCTAAGAGAGTAATAAATTGCTACTACCTCAGGGGCTACCACAAGAACTAAGTAAGAGAGATACTAGACCCAGTGGTTAGCACATAACAAGCATTTAACATTAACTCAAATTATCATAAAAATAGAAAAATATTTCTGCCTTAGACAAATTATTCACAAAAGAGGTACTTAAATAATTTTGAAGTACATCTTTTTCTCCTAAAAAAACGTATTTTTGAATCATCTCCTCTACTTCAAAAAATAAACCATTGTAACTTACTCTAAGTAATAGACATTATCAGAATTCATGACAGTTTTAGCTACGTTGTTTATGTTAAGTATATACATGTATGACATGACAGTATATGAAATTTGGTTAAATGTGACTGAACAAAAAGTAAATATAGTTGATATTTATAGATATTTTATCATAATGACATTACATAATAGATACTTTTCTCATTTATTTGTAGAGGCTTTTAGAACCTAACCCTCAGTTAATATAAGCATTTTCCTTACTCTCTTTCCAAGCATAATAATATTCTAGAATCATTTCAATCACATTCATTATTCGAATCCTAAAAAAAAAAAAAAATTAAGAAAGTGCCAATAAGTGTCTCTCCATAGTATTTCTTTGTGACTTGTACCTTTGGATGAAGTGCCTTTCACCAGGTGGTTTTTCTTTCAGAGTAAAAAGCCAAGTCCTTATGTGTAGGCCTACAAAGCCTACATGATCTGAGCATGCCTGCCCTAATTCCTCTTAGGCCTTCTGCTATTATTTGTCCCCACTTACTGACAGCAGCCCCACTGGCCTCCCAGCTGCACTTTACCCTAGAAGCTCTGTATTGTTCTCCCTCTGTCTGCAGTCTCCCTCCCTGATAAATCTATAAGCCTGACCTCTTCACTTCCTTAAGTATTGGCTCTCACTCACCTTCTCAATGCATCTATCTACCTATTTACTGTAGTGAAATTATTGTTCCTACTCATCTCCCTTTCTCTGTCCTCTTCTTTTTCCCTCCCTGAAACACCATTTGTTACACTGACTTCATTATAAGTAAACTAAAGGCCATGAACACACTATTAGGTCTGAAAGGCAGAATTGAGTTCTGTTTGTCAGATAGGCACATCTTCCACCAAAAGTGCCTTTGCCCTTATAATTATCTAGTTGTCAATTACTTTGCCACACTTTTAAAAGAAAGCACACTGACATAGAAGAAAATGTGTATTTTGAGGAAATGACATTGTAATAATGTATTTTGGATTTAGAGAGCCCCATTCTTCCAGAAAGCTAATTTTGGGTCAAAGCATATAAACTGATGCATCTTGTCTTCATCTCTGGTTGGTCTGAATAACCCAGTTTATTAATGCAGACCAGAGCAGGAAAGGTTGAAATGGCTTACACGTAATCACACAGATAGTTGGTAGAGCTGCTAAGAAAAGCATCCAGATGTTCTTTTTGTTCAATACATCATCCTATGTGGAGCTGTATTGGAGGTTATCTCTCATTATTATAAGTTGTCACCTCATCTCAGTTCATACTCAATGGCAAAGGAAATGAAGAGATAAATTTAAAACTTAACTGGGCTTTTTATAACTTTTTTTGCCTTTCAATCTGAAGATGAAAAATATTTTTAGAGGGTGAGAAAGTGAACAAATTAGTTTTAGACCTTTATCTACCGAAACAATATCACATGCCTCTTGTCTTAGAGAGAGAGCATATTTTAAAATGACTATAATTTAATACTGTGACTATGAAAAGAATATTAATTTTTACAGCAAGTGAAAATAATGCAGTAGTATGTAGCATGGGGCAGGTAGGATAGAAAGCTGTCTAATTTTGGTCTACTGGGACTGGTATAGATTTTCCATCCAAATCAGCAGAAATGTAGCTTTAAGAGCATAGTAGCAGCTTTCCTTTTTGCTTGGAGCTTTAAAGTCAGAGGTAGCTGGACAAGTTTAACATGCAGGCCAGCCTGTGACTAATCCAGCAAGTTGTTAATTCTGCTCTTCTTGATGCTGCTCCCCTGTTTCTAAGTGGTCATTAGTTCTTTGGGTATATGTTCTTCTCTCAGCTTTCAAATAGTTATGAATCTTCTGAAAACTAAGCAACCCTAACATTCAAAGACATCAGCAGATAAGTTGCACTGATGTGAGGGCTGGGAAAGTCAAGAAGTGTAGACTTCCTCCTCTTATCATTAGTTGATTTAGCTTATTTTGTTTCCTTGCTTTTCCCTCTTTAATGGCAGTTGTTCAAACTTCAAAAATAATTTAATTTCTTCTTTTTGAACCCAGTGACATTCTTTTTTTTTTTTGCGGTACGCGGGCCTCTCACTGTTGTGGCCTCTCCCGTTGCGGAGCACAGGCTCCAGACGCGCAGGCTCAGCGGCCATGGCTCACGGGCCTAGCCGCTCCACGGCATGTGGGATCTTCCCGGACCGGGGCACGAACCCGTGTCCCCTGCATCAGCAGGCGGACTCTCAACCACTGCGCCACCAGGGAAGCCCCCAGTGACATTCTTTAAGCTACATCATAGTTGTGATTTTTTTTTTCATGATACAGAAAGAGAATCTAAAGATAAGTATAACAAAGAACATATTGTTAGGGTTTGAAATGTGGTTGCTCATTATAGCCAAAATAATTTCAAATAGCTAAAAGCACTGAAATATATTTATGTAATGAGTTCATATGCCTGAAAACTAAAATTAGATGTTTGGAAGACAGTAAGGAGATAAGTTTCTTTTCCTTCCTTAGCCAGAACATTGCAAATTAAGGAAAACTGTTTACTAGATCATTTTATCCTTGCTAATGGAACTTATTTTTCTCCCAATATGGTTTCTCCATCAATTATTCAGAGATTAAAATATATTATATTGTAATATTCAATCTCATGTATCTTCTAATGATCAGTAATTATCAGACGAAAGATGAGATCTCCTTCTACCTTCAACAGCCCCTATCCCCACCTGCCTGCCCCCCATATAGAATTGCCTGACTTAGATAATCACCCTTTAAAGTCATCTTCCTGGAGTCTGAAGGTCTTGTTGTTCAGTGTGCTCTGACAAACTGATTTGTTTAAATTCAGTGCTTTGTGCCATTCCTATGAATTTTAATTATAGCACCATTTTTTAGAAATGGTGCAGTAGAATTATGTGTGCCTAATTCTGAAAATGGCTTTGTACATTAAGGCTCATTTAACCACAGATGGTTAGAGAGAAGTTGAGAGGCAGTTATTGGTCATAATTTTAAAACACAGTAATAGCATGGAACTTTCTTGTACTGCATGCATTTAAGATGCTGTGTTGTCAACCTCTCAGTCATTAGGCATGTTGCGATTTGGCTTATGTCTTACTGGTCAGGATGTCACAGTGAAGAAATGTTTAGTCACGGAAGAAAATCAGTGTCCAGCATGCAAAGATAGTAATAGGGTAAGCACTCCCAACTGGATTTTCATAGGAGGGATTGATTTGTGTGTATTACTGGGTCTGTGTAAAATGGTGTCCTTTTGGCACTAGATGAATATAAATTTCAGGAAATGTTTTTTCTTCTGCAGATTAGTGTAATACAGTGAAATTTGCTGTAACTGAGGGGAGGCAGTGGTTGGGTGTCTGCTAATAGCCTGAAAGTAACTAATGAGGATGTGCAGTCGGAACAATTGATTGAATAGCTGCAGTCCTGTGTGTTGCTTTCTCGCTTGCTCTCTCTGCAAGCTGTAGAGAGGGAGGGGGAAGAGCAAGACACAGGGGAGGGAGCGAGAAAAAACGCTTTCTCTTAAGTGGAAGTAGCACGGATCCCAGGGGCCAGGAGGCCAGAAATGGAAGTTTAAACTGCATCTATCTTTTAAAGGGAGAACAGCAGGAATCAAAATGTCAGTCTCCGGAGTCACGATTTACTCCTTATTTTTTAAGATCTGGAAGATAACACAGAATACTCTTTTTAGGATGTGTTTTTTTTTTTCCCTTGTCCATGTTGAGATTATCTAATGTTATCTGAGAAGCTGGATTCCTATGTCTGTCAGTTGAAGTGGAGATGGGAAGCAGTTGTGATAAAGGTATAATATGTATATATCTATCATCTGTGTGTGCGTGTTTATGTGCATATATATATGCATATATATGTATATCACTCTATAAAAATTTTTAATGTAACCTTAATATAGTGTATAGTAATTAAATTGGAGAATACCACATCATCTGCAAAATCTGAAGCTTGTTAGGTCAGTTTGAACAGATTTAGGATTCCAGAGTAAGATCTTAGTGAGGTCATATTGCCAGAACAAGGAAAAGCTGATCTATTTTTATATCAGCATAGGCATATATGTTATTTTATCCTAGCAGCAGCTTTTAGTCTTCTCATGGACCTTTGGCTGCAGGCTAGTGAATCATCTTATCTGCACAGAACTGAACTTTGACCTTTGTGCAGACACCATCAAATCATGTTCACTAGGCAAAATTTGTTCACAAGAATATGAAAAAATTTCACTGGATTATATTAACTCCTATATTGCTGACATAGAGAAGTAGATTCATATACTGAGATGCAAATATTAAGTGAACTTAGAGATATTAAACATAGCTCAGAGGAAATTACTTTTTATATGTGCATAAAGATATAAGCTGTCACAGTAAAGCAGATAATTAACAGTGACCAAGTCTCCCTAGTGTCTCGATAATATCTCTTTAGAGATAAAGAAACAAATTATGTAGAGATAGAATGTAATGTATCTTTAAAGCAGACTGATTTTTTGTGAGAAAAAAATCAATAATTTTACAGGTTAGCGAAAGATCCTAAATTTGGGTTTTTTATGATGTTCTTTTTTTCTTTTCCAGAGGTGCCAGCAGAAAGGTCCCCCCGCAGACGGAGTATCTCAGGGACCAGTACATCAGAGAAACCCAACTCTATGGATACTGCAAATACCTCACCCTTCAAAGTACCAGTAAGTGTTTCTCTTCTCTAAAAGAATACTTTACTTTTCTCCTTTCTTTTTAGAGTTAGAGACAGTTGCTAAGAAATCAAAACATTTTGTTCTTCAAGAATTTCTTTATCAAGTTACTAACGAAAACCTATCACGATTTTATAAAGATGCTGGGAGGAATTTTTTTTTCTAAAGGATGGCGTATAGTGTTTTTAGTGATGGAGCCTAAGCAGAGAATGATGAGACTCATAAAGTTGCAGAGCAGAAAATCAGAAAATTAGATTAGAAAATTAGACAGTTGTGAGTTCTAATCCTGAAACCTGGCCTATGCTTTGCTTAAGCCATCTTTTAGATGACTATATAAGTGCTTAAGAAATACCCTGGAAGAAATATTCCAGTTAAAAATACTCCTTAAACTGACTAGGCAGTACTGAGAATCAATATTAAATATGAAGGAATGCTGAGATGGAAAGTCTGTAAGTGATCAGGTCAGGTGACTACCAGTTGCAATTTGGACCTCTTTGTTATAACTTGGAGTAGCCTAGATTTTAATTCATCCATTTTCTTTGTTTATTGAATAAGAAATATACTTACTTTCTATTCATATCATTTTATTAAAATTAATTTTTTTTAAACTTGAAAAGAATTACATCCGTGAAGTTAGTCATTATTATAGGTACACTGGAAATCAGTATAAAGTAGAAATAGCCTTTTCTATTGGGAAAAAAAGGATTTTTTTTCTTTTAATTCAGCCAAGTTAATACGTTGTGTTCTTTATTCCAATACAATTTTTTAAAGTTAGGATGACCTTTTAAGTAGAACTGGTATTTTGAGATATAAAGCTGGCATTCACTTGTAAATTAACCAAAGTGAATGTTTTATTTTACATTAATCCTGAGAAGCAAGATTTCCCCTTGTTATATCTAGGTACCTTGTAGAGTTTGTGAATATCTATTATTGTGACACCTTTCAAATTTTTACAAATCTTCTCATTTTTAAAGACCACAAGCAAGTGTTGGATTAATATTCTAACCAAATCGTGACAGGAGTTTTAAAATACTGGATTTCATGCCTTTTACTAAATTTCTTTATTCTAATAGACATAACTATCTATTTAAAATTTGTTTTCATGAATGAAAAAAGTATCTTTTCTCTCCCTTCCCCTTCTTATTTTCCTGATGAAACCAATCAAATATAGTGAAACTAACTATCTATATAAAGAGTTTGGAGAAAAGGTTTGAGTTAGAATTTGAATTTTTACTACTGTCATGCTAGAATAGAATGGTGAATACTTAATTTTTTTCTTTTTTCCAACATCAGTAGCTGAAGAAGAATATTCCTCTGCAATGTGGTAACTTTGAAATACTTCCTATATTGAATCTGAAGTTCATGACTGGCCTTTTAAAATTTGAATTAATTAGAAATAACAATTTTCATTTATATTTAAACAATAAATTGACACCTAATTTAAGGTTTACCTTAATAATAAGACTAATTATTTTTGAGTAAAAGTAATAAACCAATGGTGCATATACATGAAGACTAGCACTACTCACAGACCACTTACTCAGGGATCGAACCCAGGTCCCGGCAGTGAGAACGCTGAGTCCTAAGCACTGGACCGCCAGGGAATTCCCTCATTTGTTATTCTTTTTACAATCTCGGCCACGTCATGGATTTAGAAATATTGAGGGAAAGAAGGGTCCCCTGACTAGCAAATTGCAGTCACAAAGCCCATGCACTTAGCTCTCTAGTAGAATTTAGCCATTCATAAGCCTTCATCTAGACAATTGTTTGGAAAAATAACCATGCAAACACACTGACTGCAATTTTTTTTTAATGGCAAAAAAAAAAAATGTCAGTGAGTAGAGGGAGGAGGCAGAGAAAATGAAAAACAAGGAGTCATAAAAACAATCTGAATTCATTTAGGATAAAGGCAGATAGCCTTATACTTATTGATAGTCCTTAAGGGTACCATTGTATTACAGGATGGATGGTGCGTAGTGTAGTAATTGACATTGATAATAATAGTCCTGAATCATCAAGGAAAAGTGAGATTATATTGTTTGTACCAGGCTGTTTTTTAAAACTGGAAACTGTGTAATATTGTGTGATATATATCCATTGAGAATATTTAAAATCTTAAAGATATGTGAAGCTTTATAAAAATTGCTATTCCGAAAAATCTAGTTTGTGAAGTTCCTCACTCCTTGATAATGCTAAATAAATAATTTATATTCTTTTAAGAGAAACCAAAATATGCTGGCTAAATGAGGCACTGCAGTACTTGGATGTCTATGGAAGTACATTGTATTTTTTAAATCTCCATATGATACCAATAGCTAATGTGACTTACATCACTTAAATGTATTGCCAGAAGAAGTATGTCTAGTTTTCAGATCAACACAAAATATTTTTGTAATAAATATCACAAAAGACTTTCTGAATATGGGAAAGCAGTACAAAAAGGAACCTAACTGAGATACTTAACTTTTAGTTACTTATATAGTACCTCAAAGATCATTTTCATGTTAACTTTATGAAGGGGCAGGGGTGAGATTTAAGCACAAGTACTTGTAGTTGTAAGACTCAAGTGTCTTTGCTGTGGTGAACAGCAGGTTCACTACGCATCAGGAGGACCCAAAAAGGAGCTAGTTGTGGACTCTCCAAAAGGGCCTTATTCTTCCTAGATCTATTTTCAGGCTTCCTGAGGGCAGATGAAATAGATTTTTAACAAGTCTTGATGGAAATTCTTGACAGTGACACACTTAATGAATGCTTACTTTGGGCAAAGTATTGGTGATTCACCAATTGATATTGATGAGACTATTGATGCTTTCTTGGCACTCTACTTGGTACTGGGGAAACAGAAATGAACACAACAGAATTTCCATACAAGAGAACTTATAGTCTAGTAGCAAGAGACAGAAAAATGACCAGATTTGTAAGGAGGTAGATGAGCATGGTGACACTGGTTTTTAACAATGCACTGTGTAAGCTAAGGCTTTGTCAAGGAGCCAGTGTTTCAGCTGCGTTTCAAAGGCTGAATGAAAATAGTTGAGAGGGGAAGGAGAGTATTCCATCTTGAGGGAATAGCATTTTGGAAAGACACACTTCATAAGGTGACTCACGCTTCAAGGGAATATGGGAAAGCATTTCCTGCTTTTCGAGGCAGGAATTGAAAAACATGTAGGCAAAAATGGCTAGAGAGAGGATGGAGAGGTAGGTGGGGGCAAGACTGTGAGTGGGTTTGTTTGTCAAGCTTAGCTAAATTTTGCTGGCCACTAAAGCATTACAGATTGGTTTAATTGAAATATTTGTCTTGGCTTAAAAGCTAAACCAAGTTATATAAATACTGGGACATACTGGTAAATTACTTGACTCTAACCTAAGTGACTCTTCTTGCTATTACTATCTGAACTCAGGGTGATAGGTAAGGGGCTATCATTCAATAGAAGGCCAGTCCAGCACCCACCCCTGGCTATCAGCTGACACTGCTTGTAGTTCTAGAATAGTGGTTAGCCTTTGAGAGATCCCCAGAAGCCAGTGGATAAGAGTTGTTTGTATCCTGCTGACTGCTGCTAGATAAGGCAGAAAGGATATATATCTTTGTATATCTTCCTTATTCCCCCAAACTTATATTTTCTAAACTTAAAATGGATAACTAGTAAGTAGTATATTCATGTATATTCCTTAATTAGTCTAATCCATCTTTATGCAGATAGACAGCGGAGTCAATAAGTTTAAAAATAAGAATGTAAGAGATGAAACAAGGAAGTCATGGCCACTGAACCTATAGGTTAAGTTAAGGTCTCAGCTTTTGGGAGTGTTTAAATGTATTTGTACTTATAGCTAATCATAGGCATAAGAAAAGCAGAGATCTGCAGGGTAGTTATTCAGTTCTTCCTCCACTCTGATTCCATATCTCTTCACCTTAATTCCAATTGCAGTTATTTGTTTGTAGGTCTGTGTGCCTCATTAGACAATAAATATCTCTTCTACTTAACTTTTTTTTTAAATTGGAGTATAGTTGCTTTACAATGTTGTGGTAGTTTCTACTGTACAGCAAAATGAATCAGCTGTATGTATACATATATCCCCTCTTTTTTGGGTTTCCTTCCCATTTAGGTCACCGCAGAGCATTGAGTAGAGTTATCTTTGTAGCTACCCCAATGTCTAATGACAGAGCCTTGCATATAGGAAACACTCAACAAGTAATTGTTGAGTGGATAAAATATAAATGAGTTATCTAAGAACCTGAATCAAGTGACTATGTTTCACACTTACTCTCTTGGTATTACAGATGATGTCTCTAGTCAAGTGGATTACTAAACCATTTAATAACCACTAAGAGATCATTTGGAGTAAAGGAGGGCACCTGCGCAAAATAGTTACCTTTTTTTTTCTCTTCAACAAAGAGAGATCTTAATTTATATTTGGAATCCAGGGCTATGGTATTTTATGTATGTAGTATATACTCTTTCTACTTAGGTTGGGAAGTGAAACTAGGTAGGATTCTTTATTTAATGATTTATCTCTGTGGATACTTCTTTGAACCATTTAGGTGTCAGATATACGTATAAGCTGGCAATGTTTTTGCAGATTTGAGTTTTGACTATTACATTCTTCAAGAACAATCTTAGTCATTTGAATAGTTTTTTGCCTCTTTTTAAAGCTACTATTTTTCATTTTTTTCTTTAACGTCCTGCTAGACTTTTTGCCTTTGTCATATTTGTGTTTTAAACACAAATAAAATATCCATTGTATGTTTTTTGTATTGTTAAAACTACATTTAAATGATGTTACAAGAGTGACTGGAAAGGAATGAGTAAACTAATGAAAAGTTATCCAGGTACTTAAATTTAATTCAGAAAGGGAATATGCTAACATCTTGTATATATTTGTTTCACATTGTAATTGTATATATTTGTTTCACATTGCCTGAGTTTTTGCGACAGGCTTCTTTCTTTAATATTCTATTTATAAAGTGTCTATTGATATTTATGATTTTTGTATCACTTCTCCTTAGACGATGCCATCAATTTAGCTTTGGCTGAAAGAAAGCTGCTGTGTACTGGGCCAGGTGCTTCGCTTAGTATTTTCATTTCCATAACACAATGGTCTGAGTTGGCCTTCCCTGTGAATGTAACACAATGCAGTCGCAGCTGCTTCATTTATATTAGCCTTGAGCTTGGCTCTGAAAGAATTCAGGCACTAAAATACATGCCAAGACAACCAGAATGCAAAGTTGAACTAAAGCAGTAACCGACTATTCCTATGTAACCCTCCTTGTGTTCTTGTCACAGTGACTCCTGAGCATTCCCAATCAGACATAGTAGGTACAAAAGACTGTCAAAAGATGGAACCTTTAGAAGAAAGTAAAGCTTTAGAGGAATAAATGTAGACTAAGTTAAATTCTGAAAAAAAAAAAAAAGTAACGTTACATCCTTCCTTAAGTATTGATAATCGGGCTCAGTTGGTGTTAGCCATTGTTTTGAATAGAATCCTCAATAAGATCTTTGTTTTTCCAAGGTAAACAAAGAGACAGAAAGTTTTATGCCACTTAATAAAGACCAGAAAGTGTTCATTGTCTAAACCAGTGGTTTTCAACTCTGGCTGTACACAAAAATCATCTAAGGAACTTCAAAAAATGCTGCTGCCTGGGCTCCACCTCAGACCAGTTAAATCAAAATCTCTGGACTAGAGCCCAGTCTTCTGTATTTTTTAAAACCTTTCCAGATGATTCTAACATGCAACCAGGGTTGAGAACTATTTGTCTAAATGAGTGGTTAAAGTGTTAGGAACCCACTTAGTCAATGTATTCCCTGTGGACATCAGTGCCTTCTTTTGTACCTTCAAGTCTGCCGTAAAAAACTAGCAAGTGATAGTTTCTCAGTGGCATGCTATCGCTCACAAACAAGTTGCTGTGTTGTATATTAGTTGCCCTTCTGAGTGTTTACCACAGTCAGTTCAGATGACTAGTCTAATTTTACAAAATACTTGCTTTATTGTGGCAGAGTGGCCTTTGACCAGCCTAAGAATCTGTTTTAGCAGTAAAATATTCAATTTGAATTCATAGCACTTGAGCTACAATCCTGTTTCAACTTTTATATTCTCATTGCTGTTGTATTCCAGGACACTTAAAGTTCTTTCCTCTGCTGCTTAAAGATTCTTTATTCATCTTTCTTCTCTTTCCTGACCATCTGCATGGAGTTAAAATAGTAGGATTACCCTTCAGTGATACCTTTTCAATAAAGAGAACATTTATATTCATATATATATGAATACATATTCATATTATATGTCTATCAAAATATTACTACCAGAGGTAAAAATAATATAATAAACATAGAGATGTCTGAAAAGAAAAATTATAGTCTGAAGATATTAAATATTAACTATACCTCTAAATCATTTTGTAATCAGAACGGGTGTAATTTTAAAATCTTTTAACGATAAACACCCTAGAAAATGTAAAATTTGGAGAAAAGAAAAAAGGATTAAGTATAGATACAACCCCTTAAGGAGGATAGAAAGCAGATAGCAAATACCTGGAGGAAGAGAGCAGGAATGGCAGGGAATATTGCCAAGATCCTAAACTTGAAAGAATTAAAGAATGATGGAAAACCTCCTCAATCTATGGTTATTCCTAGAAATAGGTTTGCAATAGTGCTAACTAGTGGAGATTCCAACTTATCCTGTCCAGGAGAAGAGGGCTGTTTGAGAGAGAGGACAAGATGAACTCAAATATAGTTCTTTCTTAAGGATAGTGTACTATAAGGCCATCTCCTCAAAGCCAAGATATTTTTCTTCTGTTTTAATGGGGAAGTAGAGGCTTAACTACTTTCGTATCACAACTGGAGATAAACGTTTTGAAGGGCTAATACTCACTTAGGGGAGCATATAGTTAACCACTAAGTATAACTGATATCAGATGCTTTCTCCTTTCAAAGAAGTTAGGAAGTTAGAAATATACAAAGGAAACCTTGCCAACTTCTTGATTTGCTAGGGTTAGCTGTACAGAAAGGTATTTTTGTACTTCTTAGCTATACCTATAGTCAACAAGGTACAAGCATTACTGGTAAACAGTAATACCCCTGAGGTGCCTTCCTACCATCAGGCCATTTAATTTTATAATCAATGCCAGTACCACTCCACTGGATCTTTAAATGGTTTGTTTGTTTTATATTAAACATCTATGAATTTCAATTTATCATTTACTTATTTTTTAACTGAAAACTAGTTGATGTACAATATTATGTTCTTTTCAGGTGTACTGCATAGTGATTTGACATTTGCATACAATGAAATGGTCCCCATGATAAGTCTACTAATGATCTGTCCTCATACAAAGTTATTACAATATTATTCACCATATTCCTTATCCTATATATTACATCCACATGGCTTATTTATTTTATAACTGGAGGTTTGTACCTCTTAATCCCCTTCCTATTTTACTCTCTCTTCTCTGGCAACCACCATCTGTTCTCTGTATCTATGAGTCTGTTTTTCATTTTGTTTTATTTGTTTGTTTTGTTTTTACATTCCACATAGCAGTGAGATCATACTGTATTTGTCATTCTCTGTCTGACTTTATTTCACTTAGCAAAATACCCTCTAGATCCATCCATGTTGTCACAAATGGCAAGATTTTGCTTTATTTTTTTTATGGCCGACAGTCTAGTGTATGTGTGTGTTACACACAAACATACATATACATACACATACATACTACATCTTCTTCATCTATTTATCTATCAATAGATACTTAGATTGTTTCCATATCTTGACTGTTGTAAATAATGCTGCAGTGAACATTGCTGTGCATGTCTTTTCAAATTAATGTTTTTGTTTCCTTCAGGTAAATACCTGGAAGTGGAATTGGTGGCTGTTATGGTAGTTCTACTTTTAATCTTTTGAGGAACCTCCATAATGTTTTCCATAGTAGTTGTACCAATTTGCGTTCCCACCAACAGTGTATAAAGGTTCCCATATCTCTGCTTCTTTGTCACCACTTCTTATTTGTTGTCTTTTTGATGATAGCCATTCTGACAGGTGTGAGGTGTTATCTCATTGTGGTCTTGATTTGTGTTTCCCTGATGATTAGTGATCTTGAGCATCTTTTCAGGTGTCTGTTGGCCATCTGTATGTCTTCTTTGGAAAAAATATCTCTTCAGGTCCTCCACCCATTTATTAATCAGCTTGTTTGTTTTTTTGATGATGAGTTGTATAACTTCTTTGTATATTTTGGATATTAACCCCTTATTGGATATATTGTTTGCAAATATTTTATTCTATTCAGTAGACTGTCTTTTTGTTGATGTGCAAAAACTTTTAAGTTTGTTATAGTCCCACATGTTTATTTTTGCTTTTGTTTCCCTTGCCTGAGGAGACAGCTCCAAAAAAATACTGCTAAGACTGATGTCAAAGAGCATACTGCCTGTATTTTCTTCTAGGAGTTTTATGGCTTCAGGTCTTACATCTGGGTCTTTAATCCATCTTGATTTTATTTTTGTATATGGTGTGAGAATGTAATCCAGTTTGATTCTCTTGCATATAACTCTTCAGTTTTCCCATTTATTGAAAAGGTTGTCTTTTCCTTATTGTATATTCTTGCCTCCTTTGTCATAGGTTAATTGGCCACATAAGCATGGGTTTATTTCTGGGCTCTATATTCTGTTCCATTGATCTGTGTGTCTGTTTTTATACCAGTACCATACTGTTTTGATTACTGTAGTTTTGTAGTATAGTCTGAAGTCAGGGAGTGTGATTCCTCCAGCTCTGTTCTTCTTTCTCAAGATTACTTTGGCTATTCAGGGTTTTTTATGTTTCCATGCAAATTTTAAAGTTATTTGTTCTAGTTCTGTGAAAAATATCCTTAGTATTTTAATAGGTATTGCATTGAATCTGTAGATTGCCTTGGATAGTATGGTCATTTTAACAACATTAATTCTTCCCATCCATGAACATGGTATATCTTTCCATCTTTTTTTTTTTTTTTTTTTTGGCTTAAATTTCTTTCATCAGTGTCTTACAGTTTTCCAAGTACAGGTCGTTTGCCTCCTTAGGTAGGTTTATTCTTTTTGATGCAATTGTAAATGGGATTGTTTCCTTAATTTCTCTTTCTGACAGTTTGTTGATAGTGTATAGAAATGCAACAGATTTCTGTATATTAATTTTGTATCCTGCAACTTAACTGAATTCATTGATGACCTCTAGTAGTTTTCTGGTGTCTTTAGGATTTTCTACGTATAGTATCGTGTCATCTACAAACAGTGACAGTTTTACTTCTTCCTTACTTTTTATTTCTTTTTCTTGTATGATTGCTGTGGCTAGGACGTCCAATTCTATGTTGAATTAAAGTGGCAAGAGTGGGCATCCTTGTCTTGTTCCTGATCTTAGAGGAAATAATTTCAGCTTTTCACTGTTGAGTATGATGTAAGCTATGGGCCTATCATATATGACCTTTATTATGTTGAGGTATATGTTCCCACTATGCCCACTTCCTGGAGAATTTTTATCATAAATTGATGTTGAAATTTGTCAAAAGCTTATTTTGCATCTATTGAGATAATCATGTGATTTTTATTCTTCAATTTGTTAATGTGGTGTATCACATTGATTGATTTGCAAATACTGAAAAATTCTTGTGTCCCTGGGATAAATCCACCTTGATCATGGTATGCAATTTTTTTAAATGTATTGTTGGATTTGGTTTGCTAATATTTTATTGAGGATTTTTGAATCTGTGTTATCAGTGATCTTGGGCTGTAATTTTCTTTCTTTCTTCCTTTCTTTCTTTTTTTCTTTTTTTTTTTTTTGATATCTTTGTCTTGTTTTGGTATCAGGGTGATGCTGGCCTCATAGACTGAGTTTGGAAGCATTCCTTTCTCTTCAACTTTTTGGAGTAGTTTGAGAAGGATAGGTGTTAATTCTTCTTTAAATATTTAGTAAAATTCACCTGTGAAGCCATCTAATCCTGGACTTTTGTTTATTGGGAGTTTTTTAAATTACTGATTCAGGGAATTCCCTGGTGGTCCAGTTGTTAGAACTCAGCACTTTCACTGCCATGGGCCCAGGTTCAGTTTCTGGTTGGGGAACTAATATCCCACAAGCCACACAGCATGGCCAAAAATAAATAATTTAATAAATTAATAAATTAATCAATAACTGGTAATAGGTCTGTTAATAGTTTCTGTTTCTTCCTGATTCAGTCTTGGAGATTATACATTTCTAGGAATTTGTTCATTTCTTCTAGGTTGTCCACTTTATTGGCATATAGTTGCTCCTCTTAGTCTCTTATGATCCTTTGTCTTTCTGTGCTGTCAGTTGTAACTTCTCATTTTTCACTTCTGATGTTATTGATTTGAGCCCTAGCTCTTTTTTTCTTGCAGAGTTAAGTTTATCAATTTTTTTTTTATCTTTTCAAAGAACCAGCTCTTAGTTTCACTGATCTTTTTTATTGTCTTTTTAGTCTCTATTTTATTTATTTCCACTCTGATCTTTATTATTTCTTTACTTCTCCTAACTTTCAGTTTTGTTTGTCCTTCTTTTTCAAGTTCCTTTAGGTGTAGGGTTAGACTGTTTATTTGAGATTTTTCTTGTTTTGTGAGGTAGACTTGTATCACTATAAAATTCCCTCTTAGAACTGTTTTTACTGTGTCCCTTAGATTTTAGATCACTTTTCATTTCATGTTTTCATTTATCATTTTTCTCCGGGTATTTTTTAATTTCCTCTGATTTCTTCGGTGACCTGTTGGTTGTTTACTAGCATGCTGTTTTGGAGTATTTTTCCCCCTAGTGTTTTGATTTCTAGTGTCATACTGCAGTAAAGATATTTGATGTGATTTTAATCTTCTTAAATTTATTGAGAATTGTTCTGTGACCTAGCATGTAATCTATCCTGGGGAATGTTCCATGTGCACCTGAAAAGAATGTGCATTCTGCTGTTTTTGGATGAAATGTTCTCATTATATACCTATTATTCCGTCTCGTCTAATGTTTCATTTAAGGCCAGTGTTTCCTTACTGATTTTCTGTCTGGATAATTTGTCCACTGATGTAAGTGGGGTATTAAGGTCACTTACTATTACTGCCTTACTGTCAGTTTCTCCCGTTATGTTTGTTAATATTTGCTTTATGTATGTAGGTGCTCCTCTGTTGGGTACACGTGTATTTACAATTGTTATATCTTCTTGTTAGATTGATCCCTTTATCGTTATGGAATGTCCTTCTTTGTCTCTTGCTACAATCTTTCTTTTAAAGTCTATTTTGCCTGATATAAGTATTGCTGCCTCAGCCTTCTTTTCTTTTCCATTTGCACGGAATACTCTTTTAGCTTTCGTTAGTGCTGAGATCTTCATGTTAGAGGGATGCTTTTATGACTTTTTATAGCAATGTAATTAATGATCCACAAATCAGGGAATATAAAGTGATATTGTTTTGACAGCCTTCTAAACAGTATTCTCCTAATGCCTAGTTCCAGTGTCCCATAGAAATTTAAATTAGCTTGCTCCAAACTGTACCCACTTATGTTTTTCCCCAAAACTGTTTTCCCTCTGAATTTCTAACTTTGTAGTACTACAAATTTCTTCACTTCCCAGAGCCAAAAACCTAAGAGTCAGACCTGGCTTCATGAGTATGAGACCAGTGCAACGCACAGTTCCTGCATTCAGGAAGGTCCTCTGCATGGAGGTTAATGCTCAGTGGTTGCCATCTCAAAATTCTTAATGATTCATTTTTGGATTTGTGATTTGTGTTTTGTAAGTGAAGTCCAATGGGATAATGGAGCACGTGCAGGGACTTGGAACCAAGGCCTGGTACCACCTCCCACTGCCTCTCTGGGCTGGATTCTACATTTCCCACTTTCCCACCAGCCTCCCTTCTTCTCTCTGCCTCACCCAGCCACAGCTATCACCCTAACGGGGCCTGTGCACAAGCATAAGAAAGGTAGGGATTAGGCTGTGCACTCTTGGCAGGGCTGTCCTTGCCCTTACCTGTCCTCTTCACTGGTGTCTGACAGGTGGCCAGAGACCACAACCCAATTGAGGCAAGCCTCTGTTCATCCCCAATTCCAGGTACCTAGTGAGTTGGAGTGGCAGCCATGGGAAGGGAAGAAACCTGGCTCAACTTCCCTGCCCTGGGCCAGGGCATGGCACATGGGTTTGGTGGCTGGGGAGGGGCAACCTAATAGCTAGTGGGTCACCCACACAGTGAGTTGTGGGCTAGGGCCCCAGGCATCTGTGAAGGTCTGCACTTCTTGCCTTGGTGCCTGAGGGAACATGACATTAAATAGCAAATGAAAAATACCATAGCAGATGGAGAGAGAGACCGTTGGGAAACATTTTCTATTTTAGTACTTAATGGCACTGTTTTCCTGCTTTTTGAACAAGGGCCCTAATATTTTGTACTGAGCCACTCAAAATATGTAGTTGGTCCCTAATACAGTGAGGATTTTAACTCATCTCCTGGCCTCCGATTCCTCCTTCACCCACTTTAGCTTTCACACTGCTGCCAGAGTGGTCTCTTTAAAATTTAAATCTGATCATTACTTGACTCTCCCTTGGTTAAAATCCTTTAGTAGCTCTGTATGGTCCCACACCCATGGACGTGAACAAATTTTGTACATTTTATTTGGCTTGCACAGTGGGTTCTTTCCACTCTCCTCCCTCTCTCCATTCTTCCTTCTCCTCATTTGAATGTCTTCAGACATAGCTAGCTTTTCCTTCAAAAAACATGTTATGTGCTGAAACCTTTTGCGTTTAACTTGTGTTTTACTGGGTGATCAAAACCAAAGTTAACTTGGCACAGAGAGCCTTTCATTATCTAGTTTTCTGCTGCCCTTTCAGTCTCATTTCTTTATACCCAGTACCCCCTTCCCTACCCCCAGTTCTTTAAGCCTCCAAACTTAAAGAGTGCTCCATCTTAGTGCTCCATCTTTATCAAACTTACATTCCTCAAACAAGTTTTCTCAGGTTTCTTTGCACATTTCTGCCTAGTAAGGCCACCTTCTGTACTCCCTAAAAGTATTCTCATCCTTCAAAACTCAGCTCCAGTGTCTCCCTGCCTCTTGTAGGCAATATTAGCCTTGACCTCCTCTGTCCTTCCTTCAGAATGTGCATTTACCCATACTGATACCACTGTATTGTATGGCCATTATGTATATAGTCGCCTTCTGTGGTCTATGATATTCTAGTCAGTAGTCTCCAGAATGGGGTGTACATACCTCAGAGGGTACACAGAACAATCCTTTGGGTTGCAGAAAGAAAATAATAAATGTTTGATTTTTTTAATTTCACTATTTAAAATTTTTACGTTCTTGATTGTTTTATAGTCATACATCAGAACATTCTTATATTTTGTAAGTAAACAGTTTTAGGAATGCACACCAACAATATTTTACTCATTTGATACATAGTCCAGACAATTTAAAAACTACTCTTCTAGGAGGGTTCCTTTTTCTCCACACCCTCTCTAGCATTTATTATTTGTAGACTTTTTTTTTTTTTTTTTTTTTTTTGCGGTACGTGGGCCTCTCACTATTGTGGCCTCTCCCGTTGAGGGGCACAGGCTCCAGACGTATAGGCTCAGCAGCCATGGCTCACGGGCCCAGCCGCTCTGCGGCATGTGGGATCTTCCCGGACCGGGGCACGAACCCGTGTCCCCTGCATCGGCAGGCGGACTCTCAACAACTGCGCCACCAGGGAAGCCCTATTTGTAGACTTTTTGATGACGGCCATTCTGACTGGTGTGAGGTGATACCTCATTATAGTTTTGATTTGTACTTCTCTAATAATTAGCAATGTTGAGCACATTTTCGTGTGCCTTTTGGCCATCTGTATGTCTTCTTTGGAGAAATGTCTATTTAGACTTCTTCCCATTTTTTGATTGGATTGTTTGATTTTTGCTATTGAGCTATATGAGCCATTTTTATATTTTGAGATTAATCCCTTATTGGTCGCATCATTTGCAAATATTTTCTCCCATTCTGAGGGTTCTCTTTTCGTTTTGTTTGTGGTTTTCTTTGCTGTGCAAAAGCTTTTAAGTTTAATTAGGTGCCATTTGTTCATTTTTGGTTTTATTTCCATTACTCTAGGAGACGGATCCAAAAAGATATTGCTGCGATTTATGTCAAAAAGTGTTCTGCCTGTGTTTTCTTCCAGGAGTTTTATAGTATCTGGTCTTACATTTACGTCTTTAATCCATTTTGAGTTTATTTTGTGTGTGGTGTTTGAGAATGTTCTAATTTCATTCTTTTACTTGTAGCTGTTCAGTTTTCCCAGCACCACTTATTGAAGAGACTATCTTTTCTCCGTTGTATATTCTTACCTCCTTTGTCTTAGATTAATTGACTATAGGTGCATGTGTGTATTTCTGGGCTTTCTGTCCTGTTCCATTATCTCTGTTTCTGTTTTTGTGCCAGTACCATACTGTTTTGATTACTGTAGTTTTGGTAATGTAAATTAGTACAGCTACTATGGAGAACAGTATGGAGGTTCCTGAAAAACTGAAAATAGAGCTATCATCTGATCCTTCAGTCCCACTCCTGGGCATATATCCAGAGAAAACCATAATTCAAAAAGACACATGCACCCCAGTGTTCACTGCAGCACTATTTACAATAGCCAAGACATGGAAGCAACCTAAATGTCCATCAACAGATGAGTACATAAGGAAGATGTGGTATATTTATACAATGGAATATTAGTCATAAAAAAGAATGAAATAATGCCATTTGCAGCAACATGGATGGACCTAGAGATTATCATACTAAGTGAAGTAAGACAGAGAAAGACATATCATATGATATCACTTATATGTGGAATCTTAAAAAATGATACAGATGAACTTATATACGAAATAGACCCACAGACATAGAAAACAAACTTATGGTTGACAAAGGGGAAAGGGGAGAAGGGGGATAAAATAGGAGTTTGGGATTAACAGGTACACACTACTACATATAAAATAGGTAACCAACAAGGATTTACTGTATAGCACTGGGAACTATACTCAATATTTTGTAATAACCTATAAGGGGAAAGAATCTGAAAAAAAATAGATACATATGTATCTATAACTAAATCACTTTGCTGAAACTAACACAACATTGTAAATCAACTATACTTCAATAAAAATAAAACTTTAAAAAAATAATGCCACTATTTTTTAAAAAACGCTCTTTTAGAAAATCAAGACTGTATCTTATTCATCTTACAACTCCAGCAGTGACCTTTCCTTTTTCTTAATCTGTTTATGAAAACTCAATAAATAGGTGACATTCATGATTGCCCAGCATATGCACATTGTAAAGACATTAACCTTTTATGCCATAGCATCTTCATCATTAGGTGATGGTTTTAAATTAATCAACATTGTATACTGGATTTTTAAAAAAAGATTCTACATTAATCTGTTAAGTAAAATAGAATTAAGGGTGGACAGTGAGTAGAAAGAAATAATTTTCTTTCACTGAAAGCCCTATTAGATTAATGGTAGAAAGAATGACTCATGGGGACTATCTTAGTTTGCTTCTCACTCAAAGAATAATTGGAGGTGTAGTAATATGGTCTTCTCTCAGCCTTTTAAAAGTTAAATGAAAAAAAAAGATACTACATCTGGCAGAAGTGAAGGTCAAAACCTGATGATCTGTCCTTGGCTACGTGGGCTCATATCTTATGCAGTCAGTGAGACCATCACTATCACTCAGGAGAACTTCTCCATTAAAATCAGCTACCTGCAGTTGAAAAAGGCTTTGCACTCTTCTGCCCATGTGATCTAGGGCCAGTGTCACCTGCATTTTTAATTATGCCAGAGTATCAGTACAAGGACTTCATATTTTAAGCATTTAAGAATTTGGACATAGAACAGGGAAAAGAGTGGTAAGAACCATATTTTTTAATGTATGTTCAGCTAGCATCTCCCTTGTGTGACCAAGAGCAAATTGTTTGACTTCTTCTAAGGCCTATGGTGCCTTTTTTATGATAATGAAATACCACACAAATATTTTAAGATCCTTTCAGGTTTGCAGATTAAAATGTATCATGTACTAAGAACCGATTTGTTCATATTTTGGGGCCTGAATTCATAATGGAAAAAAATCTTTGCAGCATTAGAAAAGAGTACAGTTAGGAAATAGCCTCTAGAAATTATATAAATATGCCTTGTAAAATCTTTTCCATTGTGCATTTCTCCCTGCCTTCCCCCACTTTATTCTATACTTTAAAAATAAATAAATAAAAGCCTACCCTGATAGGCATTAGTAAAGAGTAATTACGTTGTTTTACTTGTACCTTTTGCTCACCACCATTTCCATAATACGGGTTTTAGGCGCATTTTTTTTCACCAGAGGCAGGAAGAATTTTATTTTTTTAAACAACCAATAGGCTCCAAAGCTCCCCTTCATCTATGATGCTGTTATTCTTAGAGTCCTAGAAATGAGAGCTAGAAAATTTCAATTAAATTCATCTAGTTCATCTCCCTTGACAATGAAAAAACGTCTTTCACATTATATGATACTTTTTCAGGCTTCCATGATAACCTCTGGGAGACTATCCAATAGACTAATAGTCCTCACTTAGGGGGAGTGTTATCTTTCTTAGTTTTGACCCTTCATTTCTCATTATTTTATCCCTTAAAGCCATCTTCCTTAATAGTCATACTCTGTGAACTTGAGTAAGATCAGCAGTCTCTTCTAGTCATAAGAAAATCAACATATACCTCATTAGCAGGAACTAAGGTGGTCTACAGAAGTGCGTATTTCAGATACTAAATTTTTCCTCCTTAAACACCAGATTCGGTTTTATTTTAATAATGTTGAGGGGGTTTTTCCTTCAGACGTATTAGATATTTTCCCTACTTTCTTGAGTGAATTGGAATTTTCTTAATAATTCAGGTTAATCATTATTAGCGTTTAGCGAATATATATTAAGTAGCCCATTGTGTGCTAAGCATTGAAGAAATACAAAGATGAGCTCAGTAATGTTTGTCTTTAGGAGTTAAGACTCAGTAAGGGATATAAAATAGGAATAGAACTAATTATTGGTCAAACAGAAAAAAACAGTAGTATAAACAAAACATCTTACGTAATCAGAAGTGAGAGATTAACTCCTATTAGAGAAATCAAGAATGGTTTTCAAAACCATTGGTATTCAAACTAAATAGTATTTGGTATTCAAAATAAATAGTGTAGGGACACCTGAGTGGCCATTTGGAAAAAAAGATAAAATTAGATGTAAGGTGTATCTGCTACCTTACACAAGCGTAAACTCCAAATGGATTAGGGATCTAAGTGTAATAAATAAACAAACAAATAAATAAATAAACGATACAACTACTAGAAGAAAACAGAGGAATGCCTCTTTAACCTTAAAAAATATTCTTCTGTAATGAATGGTTACTGAAAAGCCAGAGACAAAAAAAAATTTTTTTTAAAGTGCATGGCAAAAAACATAACAAAGTTAAAAAACAGGGACTTCCCTGGTGGCGCAGTGGTTGAGAATCTGTCTGCCAATGCAGGGGACACGGGTTCAAGCCCTGGTCTGGGAAGATCCCACATGCCAAGGAGCAACTAAGCCCGTGCGCCACAACTACTGAGCCTGTGCTCTAGAGCCCACATGCCACAACTACTGAAGCCTGCACAGCTAGTCTGAGCTGTGCAACAAGAGAAGCCACCACAGTGAGAAGCCCACACACTACAGCGAAGAGTAGCCCCCGCTCGCCGCAACTAGAGAAAGCCTGTGTGCAGCAAAGAAGACCCAATGCAGCCATAAGTAAATAAATTTTTTTTAAAGTTAAAAAACAACCCCGAAACAAAGAGTAGCCCCCGCTTGCCACAACTAGAGAAAGCCCATGCGCAGCAATGAAGACCCAACAACGAAGACCCAATGCGGCCATAAATAAATAAATAAATAAATTTATTATTTTTTTTAAATTAGAAAACGACCGACTGACTGGGAGAAAATATTCATAACATATAAAGCGTTATTTAAAAATGAAGGACAGGGCTTCCCTGGTGGCACAGTGGTTAAGAATCTGCCTGCCAGTGCAGGGGACATGGGTTCGAGCCCTGGCCTGGGAAGATCCCCCATGCCGTGGAGCAACTAAGCCTGTGCACCACAACTACTGAGCCCATGTGCCACAACTACTGAAGCCCACGCCCCTAGAGCCCGTGCTCCGCAATAAGAGAAGCCACTGCAATGAGAAGTCTGCGCACCACAATGAAGAGTAGCCCCCGCTCGCCACAACCATAGAAAGCCCGCGCACAGCAACGAAGGCCCAAAGCAGCCAAAAATAAAAATAAATAAATTAAAAAAATTTTTTAAGAATAAAAATGAAGGACAAATGACCAAAAACCCAATAGAAAAACTGAAAAAAAGATATGAATAGGTAATGCTCAAAAACTATAAAAATTGTTCTGAACGTATAAAAACAATTTGCATTTCTCAGATTAGTGGTTTTTAGGGGCTGAGGGAGGAGGAAGGGATTGACTATAAAGGGGCATGAGTAAATTTTATTTATTTATTTATTTATTTATTTATGGCTGCATTGAGTCTTCGTTGCTGTGCACGGG
This sequence comes from Phocoena sinus, assembly GCF_008692025.1. Classification (NCBI taxonomy): domain Eukaryota; kingdom Metazoa; phylum Chordata; class Mammalia; order Artiodactyla; family Phocoenidae; genus Phocoena; species Phocoena sinus. The sequence continues at coordinate 134,845,835 of NC_045763.1, forward strand.
CTTTCTCTAGTTGCGGTGAGCAGGGGCTACTCTTTGTTGTGGTGCGCAGGCTTCTCATTGAGTTGGCTTCTCTTGTTGCAGAGCACAGGCTCTAGGCGCATGGGCTTCAGTATTTGTGATGCGTGGGCTTCAGTAGTTGTGGCACACAGGCTCAGTAGTTGTGGCTCATGGACTCTAGAGCACAGGCTCAGTAGTTGTGGTGCACGGGCTTAGTTGCTCCGCGGCATGTGGGATCTTCCCAGACCAGGGCTCAAACCCATGTCCCCTGCATTGTCAGGCAGTTTCTTAACCATTGCTCCACCAGGGAAGCCCAACGAATAAATTTTTTGAGTGATAGAAATGTTCTATATCTCAATTGTGGTAGTATACGTTTGTCAAAACTCATCAAGCTATACACCTAAAATAGGAAAGGAAAAATAGTGAATTTTTCCTTTTATAAAGTATACTTCAATGAACCTAATTTTTTAATAGAAAAGATATATTTGAAACATAATATATAAAAGTTGAAAATAAAAAGTTTAAAAAATTTTAACAAGAAAATAATCAAAGGAAATCTGGCATAACAGTGTTCTATCAAGTGAAAATGAATCTTTAAGACAAAGAATATCATTAGGGATAGAAGAGGTGTGCTTAATATCGTCTGTTTGGTCCCCTAGTAAATCAGCATATCAGTAAGTTATATTATGATGTTATATATAACAAGTATAACATATGTTATATCATATAATATACATATTTTACTTTTATATTTTAATATAACATAATATCAATATGTTAGCATTGTTTAGATCTGATTAACGGGTGTATGTTTACTGTATTAACTTATGTGCTTTTGTATGTTTAAGAGTTTCATAATAAAAGTTCCACTTCATTTAACAAAAAAATCATTGGATGCTTCTAAAAATGGAGATCACTGCTTCATATCAAAGAGTCTGATTCATCAGCCCTGGGCTAGAAAAACAATTGTAATTTATGATAGAACCTTTTCTTTTCCCCTGTGATGCTTAAATTTGCAAACAAACATAAACAAAACAAAAAAACCCAAAATCAAAAAGCCCCACTAGAGGAGAAATTACTCACATTGAAACTGCTTATTAAGTATAAAGCACTTTGTAACTGTTTGTGGTTTTGTTATTATTCTAGTTACCTAGAGTTTCCCCTTCTGTTTAGACTTCCAATAACTGGAAGGTAAACTAAGTAAAATATGATAACTGAAAAGTAGAGTTTGACATTTTCAGTTACCCTTCCTTTTCCTTTTTCCTTGTTTTCTACAATTAGACTTTAGCATTTATCAAACATCTATAAGTTCCTAAGTTATATTAAGAAAACAAGGGAGGGAATAATTTATATATGGCACAGCCCTTCTTCTCAGGTAATTACAATCCATAATAATATGAACTGCTAAAATATGCAAAATACACAGGTTAAGTTAGTAATTAAACTATAACTTAAAAAGCAAGAATAAAAACAATTCTTACCTGGGTTCTTTCTAGTTGACAAGGTGGCATTTTCTTAGTGTGAGTCATATGACATTTTAAGGAACTGCTATTAAAATTACTTAATCACCTAAAATTGTTTAATCCCTTGTGTGGTCACTGATATGGAAAAGTCTCAAACAGGATTAAAGCAGGGTTCTGTTGCACATCACTGTGTTTTTGTGTGAAAGGTGATGACATGTTTCTCTGCCTCTTCTCCATGTCTTAAGGGAACAGCAGCAGCACTAGGATGCTGGCAAGTCAGTGTCTCTGATTACCACCACTGAGGCTTCTGAGAGTAGTTGCATAGCAGCAGTCTTATTTTAGTTACCAATCATGCCCTGATAGCCAAGTTCAGCCTTCAGGGGTTACTCCAATTTGCAGGTGGTGAACAACTTTTATTGTTATCTTAATATTTACCAAGCTCTAGAGAAAGACACCATTTGGCTTTTTCTCTTTCACTGGCAGTTGCTAATTTTAAGCCTTATTTTGACCAAAAATAGTGAGTACCAACTACTTAAAGTAAGTCATTTTAGTTGTATCAATTGCTATGATGATATAGTTGTTTAAAATGATACACTTTTTATTATTTTTAAGAATTGTAGATGGTAGCAACAGCAATCCAAAGGAGAATTGTATGAAGCAGGATTTGTTTGGAGGGTTTTATTTGTGTTCTTTCAGATTAGGTTGGTATCAGAAGGGTGAAATCAAGTTTATTTGTGGTCTTCTCCTTTGTTTACATTTATGATACAGGATTTTTAGAGTACATTTATAGGAGCATCATTTACCCTTCAAATTAACATAAGACATAGATATCATAACTTTTTGTGAAAGAGAGAGAAACATTTTCCTAATTGGCATCCATCTATTTTTAAATTTTATATTTGGGTTTTTCTTCTCAGTGACCACAGAATCAGTTACATATAAAAGTAATTTCAAAAGGATTTCAGTTTTACTCTAGTTTAATTATAGAGATAGGAGCCTTAGGAGCAAATTTTTCTAAGTCACATGTCACATTAGTGGGGTTTTTGGTTTGTTTTCCATTTTTCTCTCATATTTTTGAAATGTTATACTGCATTTTTGCCTCTGTGGTATATAATTCTATAATAAGATGTGTGTAGAAATTAAGTATAGTACACATGGGGGAAATGCATTATATTATAGTGCCTAGAGTATTTGAAGAGAAATTAGAATGTGGAGAATTAGTACAGTATGATGGTTAAAAAGCAAGCATTCCAGAGTCAGACTGCCTGAACTTGAAGTTTTACTTTGCGACTTAGCAGCTGTGTGACTCGGGAAAAGTCAGATAGCTTCTCTGTATCTCTGCTATTGATATATAGTTGATGAAGAAAATGAACTCTTCATATATTGTGCATTCTTGCTCAAAATTACATTAAATTTTCATAGGTAAAAAGTATTTCTCTCAGAAAAGCAAATGCTTATTTATTTATGACTGCTTGGAATGGTCTTGTCTCTCATTGTTATTTCCTTAGAAGTCAGAGTGAAAGGTGAGGTCCTTACTGTGGCCTACAGGATCTGCACACTGTACCCCCTACCCCAGTACCGGGACCAACACCAGCCTGCTACCTCTCTGACCTCAGTTTCCACAACCCTTCCTACTGCTTTCTCCATTCCAGCCACACTGACTTCTTGGCTCTTTCTTGATCACACTAGGCATACTTTTGCCTTAAAGCCTTTGCTGAGCCTAGTCCTGTTGCCTAGAGTGCTTTTCCCTTCCAGCATCTGCTAACTCAAGGCTAACTCACCTCCTCTTCTTTACTCAATATAATCCTTCTCCATAAGGTCTACCATGACCACTTTGTATTCCCAACCCTCTTTGCACAGCTCTGTTTTTCTACAGTGCTTGTCTTTTGCTAACTTATTTTGTTCTTTGTTTATTGTCTGTCTCCTTCCACTGGTATATAAGAATAATGAAAGCGAAGATTTTTGGTTGTTCACTGATTATCTCAAGTGCCTCAAGTATCTGGCAAATAAATATATGCACAAGTGAAGTACTAGCAATATATTGGGTTTAAATTCTAACTCCTCACCTATTAACTGTGTTACCTCAAGCAAGTTACTGAATACCTGCTTTGTGGAGTTGTTACATGGATTAAATGGTATCACATATTGGAAAGCACCTGGCCAGTGCTTGATAGCCAGGAAGCCTTCAGTAAATTCATTCAGCCAACAAATGTTTATTGAACATTTAGGATATACCAAGTATCATTTATAGGCACTGGCATACATCACAGAACAAAATAGCCCCAAATCCCAGATATTGTGGAATTTTTTTCTAGTTTCCTTCCCTTCCTTTGTTGTGGTAGTTTCTAGGAGGAAATACTCATGATTTCACCTAGCCTGTTCAGTAGTCTCTCATCCTAGATTTATATTCAATTAATACTTATAGGTACCCATTTTCCATTATTTTAAAACTACTTTTGCATTCAGTTATCTTATTCTTTGGGATGGCCTTAGGAAGAGGATTTTTTAATCCTCATTTTACAGATAAGCAATCTGAAACTTAGAAGCTGTGACTTATCCAAGGTCTTTCAGCTAGGAGAAATTGGAGCCAGGATTTGAAGCCACACTTCCTGATTGAGTTCCCTGTTCTTTCCGTGATGGCAGTTGTAGCAGAAACACCATGATGGCTTTTATTCATTTCACTGCCTATTTTATTTCAGTTCTACAAACATATATTGAGCCCCTACTAAAGGCCAGATATCAGCCCTGACTTGGGGATGCAAAAATTGTTTAGTCCCTGTCCTGTGGAGTTCAGAGTTTAGCAGGGAAGTCTGTTGACACATCAGTGGGAATGCAGTGTGCTAAATGTAAGGCTGGCTCTATTTATAGATTCTTGGAAGCACATAGGAGGGGCACCTAATCTAGAGCAGGGTCAGGACATGCCAAAATATACACCTTAGAAGAGATCATGCCTGAGCTGAGTCTGAAAGGATAACTTAACCAGGAAAAAGGGAGGGAATATGAACAGTAGCATAGATTCATGATGACTATAGAGAATTGGAGGCTTTTAGGTTTGCTGGCGTGTAAAGCATGAAGCAGGGAATGGTCAGGGGCCGGCTAGAGAAGTTAGTAGCTACCAGATGATACCGTATTCTACAGGGAGAACTCTTACCAGGACCACTCTTTTAGGTACCTATAGGTCAAGTATCCACCCCGGTCCACTCAGCTATAGCCAGGGCTCTTCATGGTACAGAGCATACTGACCTGTATGTAAGGAATTGCTCAGAAGGGGCCCGTGGGAAAGAGGGCATACCATATACTCTGAGGCTTCCCAGAGGGAATAATGTTGCTGGAAGGCTCAGTGCATGGTTGGTCCAGGCAGAGGCATAGTAAAAGCCAAGCCAAGCTTGGAGATAGTGAATATTTAGTGGCATCAGCCCATTCAGCTATGTGATCTTCCTGGACAGCCTGATCATGGGACCAGATTTTAAACATTGATTCAGTTTTGATTTTGGATAGCTGATCACTAAGGGAATGGAGGTTATTGGTGATTAAATAGCTTCAGATAATTGGTCTGGGAGTCTTGGTTGAATAGAGAGAAAAGCAGGGTCACGGAGAAAAACGGGGTGGTCAAGAGACTAGCGGTTTCTATGAGGTTGGAGAGTAGATGTATTTGGAGAAAGACATACCTGGTCCGGAAGAAAAGTCAGAAAGAAGAGTATGACTGTCTAAGGTGTCTGAGGTGAGGGATCTGAATAATGATAATATCTAGGGCGTGGTTCTAGGAGTGAGTGGCTGGAGAGGAGGTTAAAGGTTATTGGAGTTAAGGAATTGTGAAGCTAGCATATTAGATGGATCACTACGCAGTTATTCACTAGCATGGTGTTAGGAGCTAAGAGACAGAGAAATATTGCAAGCTGGGGGCTAAAGTCCTTAATGAATAAAAGAGAGTGAAAGAGAGATTAATACATGAGAACGGCAAAGAGTGTGATAAAGGGTATTAAATCAAGGTCATATGAACCTCAAAGAATATGCTTTACTCCAAACCATTATTTTATGGAATAAAGGTTTGGAAGCAGTCGTAATAAGCTAGGAAAACCCCAGCTCCTCTTTCTAGTACCATTGAATATTGGTTAGGGAGAATGGAAAACGTCTATCAAATAGGGCTGTGAGCTAAACAGTCTTCTCGGGTGAAAACCATGTTTCAGTTATATCAAGGAAATGAAAACAGAATTTTGTAGTAGATTCTACTACCTCCATGAAATCTCACTGACCACTTAGGGCAGTCTTACACTTTCCCTTATCTATATTACTTAAACAACCATAATTTTATGTATATACTTCTGAGGTATTTACTGAGCACTTATTAAGCTTTAGACTCTGTGGTCGATGTTAAGATAGATATAGCATTATACCTTTCCTCAAAAGTTTAAGGGCCAAAGGGAAAAATAATTATACATGAATAGCAGGACAAATCACCTTTCCAATCTTATTTTTCACTACTACTAATCATTTACCCACCAAACTAAATCTACTTAGTGTATACCCTGTGTATTGTTACCTCCATGACGTTTTTCATTCTATGCTCCATACAATACCCTTGCTACTCAACACCCCCAAACTCAAATCATGTCTACCCTTTGGACCTAGCATATACCACTTCTTCCAAACAATTTCCCTTTGTTTTGACGAACTCCTGAAATAATTTCCTATGTACCTCTCTAAACTAATACCATGTTTCATCAATTCTAAAATGCACATTTTTTCACATTTTAACATCTCTGTAGATTACTCTTTTTTTTCCCCAATAAAAATTGAATTTTATTGAATTTATTTTTTTTATAGAGCAGGTTCTTACTAGTTAGCCATTTTATACATATTGGTGTATATATGTCAATCCCAATTGCCCAATTCATCACACCACCATCCTCCCCTGCCACTTTCCCCCCTTGGTGTCCGTACATTTGTTCTCTGCATCTGTGTCACAATTTCTGCCCTGCAAACCAGTTCACTTGTACCATTTTTCCAGATATACGCGTTAATATACAATATTTGTTTTTCTCTTTCTGACTTACTTCACTCTGTATGACAGTCTCTAGATCCATCCACGTCTCTACAAATGACCCAATTTCGTTCCTTTTTGTGGCTGGGTAATATTCCATTGTATATATGTACCACATCTTTATCCATTCATCTGCCAATGGGCATTTAGGTTGCTTCCATGACCTGACTATTGTAAATAGTGCTGAAATGAACATTGGGGTGCATATGTCTTTTTGAGTTATGGTTTTCTCTGGGTATATACCCAGTAGTGAGCTTGCTGGGTAATATGCTAATTCTATTTTTACTTTTCTAAGGAACCTCCATACTGTTCTCCATAGTGGCTGTATCAATTTACATTCCCATCAACAGTGCAAGAGGGTTCCCTTTTCTCCACACCCTCTCCAGCATTTGTTGTTTGTAGATTTTCTGATGATGCCTATTCTAACTGGTGTGAGGTGATACCTCATTATAGTTTTGACTTGCATTTCTCCAATAGTTAGTGATGTTGAGCAGCTTTTCATGTACTTCTTGGCCATCTGTATGTCTTCTTTGGGGAAATGTCTATTTAGGTCTTCTGCCCATTTTTGGATTGAATTCTTTATTCTTTTAATATTGAGCTGCATGAGCTGTTTATATATTTTGGAGATTAATCCTTTGTCCATTGATTCATTTGCAAATATTTTCTCCCATTCTGAAGGTTGTCTTTTCATCTTGTTTGTAGTTTCCTTTGCTGTGCAAAAACATTGAAGTTTCATTAGGTCCCATTTGTTTATTTTTGTTTTTATTTCCATTACTCTAGGAGGTGGATCAAAAAAGATCTTGCTGTGATTTATGTCAAAGAGTGTTCTTCCTATGTTTTTCTGTAAGGGTTTCATACTGTCCTGTCTTACATTTAGGTCTTGAATGCATTTTGAGTTTATTTTTGTGTATGGTGTGAGGGAGTGTTCTAATTTCATTCTTTTACCTGTAGCTGTCCAGTTTTCCCAGAAACACTTATTGAACAGACTGTCTTTTCTCCATTGTATATCCTTGCCTCCTTTGTTATAGGTTAGTTGACCACAGGTGTGTGGGTTTATCTCTGGCCTTTCTATGCTGTTCCATTGATCTATATTTCTGTTTCTGTGCCAGTACCATATTGTCTTGATTACTGTAGCTTTGTAGTATAGTCTGAAGTCTGGGAGCCTGATTCCTCCAGCTCTTTTTTTTTCCCTCAAGACTTTATTTGGGGTCTTTTGTGTCTCCATACAATTTTAAGTTTTTTTGTTCTAGTTCTGTAAAAAATGCCATTGGTAATTTGATAGGGATTGCATTGAATCTGTAGATTGCTTTGGGTAGTATAGTCATTTTCACAATGTTGATTCTTCCAATCCATAAACATGGTATATCTCTCCATGTTTGTATCCTCTTTAATTTCTTTCATCAGTGTCTCATAGTTTTCTGCATACAGGTCTTTTGTCTCCCTAGGTAGGTTTATTCCTAGGTATTTTATTCTTTTTGTTGCAGTGGTAATGGGAGTGTTTCCTTAATTTCTCTTTCAGATTTTTCATCGTTAGTGTATAGGAATGCAAGAGATTTCTGTGCATTAATTTTGTATCCTGAAACTTTACCTAATTCATTGATTAACTCTAGTAGTTTTCTGGTGGCATCTTTAGGATTCTCTATGTATAGTATCATGTCATCTGCAGACAGTGACAGTTTTACTTCTTCTTTTCCAATTTGTATTTATTTTTCTTCCCTGATTCTCATAGCTAGGACTTCCAAAACTATGTTAAATAATAGTGGTGAGAGTGGACATCCTTGTCTTGTTCCTGATCTTAGAGGAAATGCTTTCAGTTTTTTACTATTGAGAATGATGTTTGCTGTGGGTTTGTCATATATGGCCTTTATTATGTTGAGGTAGGATCCCTCTATGCCCACTGTCTGGAAAGTTTTTATCATAAATGGGTATTGAATTTTGTCAAAAGCCTTTTCTGCATCTGTTGAGATGATCATATGGTTTTTCCTCTTCAATTTGTTAATATGGTGTATCACATTGATTGATTTGCATATATTGAAGAATCCTTGCAGCCCTGGGATAAATCCCACTTGGTCATGGTCTATGATCCTTGTAATGTGTTGTTGGATTTGGTTGGCTAGTATTTTGTTGTGGATTTTAGCATCTATATTCATCAGTGATATTGGTCTGTAATTTTCACTTTTTGTAGTCTCTTTCTCTGGTTTTGGTATCAGGGTGATGGTGGCCTCATAGAATGAGTTTGGGAGTGTTCCTTCCTCTGCAATTTTTTGGAAGAGTTTGAGAAGGATGGGTGTTAGCTTGTCTCTAAATGTTTGATAGAATTCACCTGTGAAGCCATCTGGTCCTGGACTTCTGTTTGTTGGAAGATTTTTAATCCCAGTTTCAATTTCATTACTTGTGATTGGTCTTTTCATATTTTCTATTTCTTCCTGGCTCAGTCTTTGAAGGTTATACCTTTCTAAGAATCTGTCCATTTCTTCCAGGTTGTCCATTTTATTGGCATAGAGTTGCTTGTAGTAGTCTCTTAAGATGCTTTGTATTTCTGTGGTGTCTGTTGTAACTTCTCCTTTTTCATTTATAATTTTATTGATTTGAGTCCTGTCCCTCTTTTTCTTCATGAGGCTAGCTAATGGTTTATCAATTTTGTTTATCTTCTCAAAGAACCAGCTTTTAGTTTTATTGATCTTTGCTATTGTTTTCTTTGTTTCTGTTTCATTTATTTCTGCTCTGGTCTTTATGATTTCTTTCCTTCTTCTAACTTTGGGTTTTGTTTGTTCTTCTTTCTGTAGTTCCTTTACGTGTAAGGTTAGATTGTTTATTTGAGATTGTTCTTGTTTCTTGAGGTAGGCTTGTATAGCTATAAATTTCCCTCTTAGAACTGCTTTTGCTGCATCCCATAGGTTTTGGATCGTCGTGTTTGCATTGTCATTTGTCTCTAGGTATTTTTTTATTTCCTCTTTGATTTCTTCAGTGATCTCTTGGTTATTTAGTAACATATTGTTTAGCCTCCATGTGTTTGTGTTTTTTTCCCTGTAATTCATTTCGAATCTCATAGCGTTGTGGTCAGAAAAGATGCTTGATATGATTTCAATTTTCTGAAATTTACTGAGGCTTGATTTGTGACCCAAGATGTGATCTATCCTGGAGAATGTTCCATGTGCACTTGAGAAGAAAGTGTAAGCTGCTGGTTTTGGATGGAATGTCCTATAAATATCAACTAAATCTGTCTGGTCTGTTGTGTCATTTAAAGCTTCTGTTTCCTTATTTATTTTCATTTTGGATGATCTGTCCATTGGTGTAAGTGAGGTGTTAAAGTCCCCCACTATTATTGTGTTGCTGTCGATTTCCTCTTTTACAGCTGTTAGCAGTTGCCTTATATATTGAGGTGCTCCTATGTTGGGTGCATATATATTTATAATTGTTATATCTTCTTCTTGGATTGATCCCTTGATCATTATGTAGTGTCCTTCCTTGTCTCTTGTAACATTCTTTATTTTAAAGTCTATTTTATCTTATATAAGTATTGCTACTCCAGCTTTCTTTTGATTTCCATTTGCATGGAATATCTTTTTCCATCCCCTCACTTTCAGTCTGTATGTGTCCCTAGGTCTGACATGGGTCTCTTGTAGACAGCATATATATGGGTGTTGTTTTTGTATCCATTCAGCAAGCCTGTGTCTTTTGGTTGGAGGATTTAATCCATTCACGTTTAAGGTAGTTATCGATGTGTATATTCCTATGACCATTTCCTTAATTGTTATGCGTTTGTTTTTGTAGGTCGTTTTCTCCTCTTGTGTTTCCCACTTAGAGAAATTCCTTTAGCATTTGTTGTTGAGCTGGTTTGGTGGTGCTGAATTCTCTTAGCTTTTGCTTGTCTGTAAAGCTTTTGATTTCTCCATCAAATCTGGATGAGATCCTTGCCAGGTAGAGTGATCTTGTTTGTAGGTTCTTCCCTTTCATCACTTTAAACATGTCATGCCACTCCCTTCTGGCTTGTAGAGTTTCTGCTGAGAAATCAGCTGTTAATCTTACGGGAGTTCCCTTGTATGTTATTTGTCGTTTTTCCCTTGCTGCTTTCAATAATTTTTCTTTGTCTTTAATTTTTACCAGTTTGATTACTATGTGTCTCGGCATGTTTCTCCTTGGGTTTATCCTGTATGGGACTCACTGCGCTTCATGGACTTGGGTGGCTATTTCCTTTCCCATGTTAGGGACATTTTCACCTATAATCTCTTCAGATATTTTCTCTGGTCCTTTCTCTCTTCTCCTTCTGGGACCCCTATAATGTGAATGTTGTTATGTTTAATGTTGTCTCAGAGGTTTCTTAGGCTGTCTTCTTTTCTTATCTGTTCTTCTGCCTCCATTATTCTGCTATTGATTCCTTCTAGTGTAGTTTTCATTTCAGTTATTGTATTGTTCATCTCTGTTTATTTGTTCTTTAATTCTTCTACGTCTTTGTTAAACATTTCTTGCATCTTCTCAGTCTTTGCCTCCATTCTTTTTCTGAAGTCCTGGATCATCTTCACTATCTTTATTCTGAATTCTTTTTCTGGAAAGTTGCCTATCTCCACTTCATTTAGTTGTTTTTCTGGGGTTTTATCTTGTTCCTTTATCTGGTACATAGCCCTCTGCCTTTTCATCTTGTACATAGCCCCTCTGCCTTTTCATCTTGTCTATCTTTCTGTGAATGTGGTTTTTGTTCCACAGGCTGCAGGATTGTCATTCTTCTTGCTTCTGCTGTCTGCCTTCTGGTGGATTAGGCTATCTAAGCGGCTTATGCACATTTCCTGATGGGAGGGACTGGTGGTGGGTAGAGCTGGCTCTTGCTCTGGTGGGCAGAGCTCAGTAAAACTTTAATCCACTTGTCTCCTGATGGTGGGGCTGGGTTCCCTCCCTGTTGGTTGTTTGGCCTGAGGTGACCAACACTGGGACCTACCCGGGCTCTTTGGTGGGGCTAATGGCAGACTGTGGGAGGGCTCACGCCAAGGAGTACTTCCCAGAACTTCTGCTGCCAGTGCCCTTGTCCTCACAGTGAGACACAGCCACCCCCCAACCTCTGCAGGAGACCCTCCAACACCAGCAGGTAGGCCTGGTTCAGTCTCCTACGGCTCCTTCTCCTGGCTCCCGATGCACACACTACTTTGTGTGTGCCCTCCAAGAGTGGAGTCTCTGTTTCCCCCAGTCCTGTTGAAATCCTGCAATCAAATTCCGCTAGCCTTCAAAGTCTGATTCTCTAGGAATTCTTCCTCCCGTTGCCTGACCCCCAGGTTGGGAAGCCTGATGTGCGACTCTGAACCTTCACTCCAGTGGGTGGACTTCTGGTATAAGTGTTCTCTAGTTTGTGAGTCACTGACCCAGCAGTTATGGGATTTGATTTTATTGTTATTGCGCCCCTCCTACCGTCTCACTGTGGCTTCTCCTTTGTCTTTGGATGTGGGGTATCTTTTTTGATCAGTTCCAGTGTCTTCCTGTCAGTGATTGTTCAACAGTTAGCTGTGGTTCCAGTGCTCTCGCAAGAGGGAGTGAGAGCATGTCCTTCTACTCCGCCATCTTGAACCAGTCTCCCTCAAATTACTCTTTTATCATATGCCATTTGTCATCAACGTTTTTGAAAGAAAGAATATATCATGGTATTCTGTGGAAAAACATGAACAACAGGTACTCTGAGTCAAAATATAGTTCAGAAGAATGAAGATGCATTAGGGATACCTTAACTGATTTTGTATATATTCTTTTTGTGTGTACACTGTGATAGATGACAAAACCAGCCAAAGTAAGTCTTTAAAAAACTTACTTAATACAAAATAAAAATTCTAAGTGGTAAGGCATTGTTATAGTTTAATTGGCTGCTTTTTTCTTTGTATACATAAAATAATGGTGTGACTTACAATCACTGGTGTCCTAGATTCAAAGAAATATGATAGTGTTATTTTGTGATTAAATATGCCAGGCATTAAGAGCATGTACCTTCCCAATACATGTTGTGTCATTTATATTTGTATTTATTTCTAATCTTATATTAAACTACAGGCTCTTTGAGGGCAGAGTTTGTGTTTGTTTTATCTTTGTTTCCCTTACAACACCTAGTACGATGCTTTATAACATATACACATAAAATAAATACTTAATAAATAAATGGATTAAAATATGAAGTATTATACAATAAGTGCCACAGGAAGGTAAAGTACTATATGAGTGAACATCTACTAGTAAATTCTCAATTAACTGCTTAACTGTAGTGTGTTAGAACTGTATTTATATATGGTATTTGGTCCGGTGCTTAGGCTGAATCTCAACTTAGGCCAGTGGTTTTTGAACCAACTATAAATGATCCTAATAGAATTCTATAAATTTAGGTCTGGTCTGCTGACTACATTTACAAGGAAATGTGGTGACTCACCTTGATTGAATCATAGAAAGTAGTAAATAAAGCCTTTGTCTTAGAGAACAGATGACAGTGACTTTCCCTAATGATGCTAAGATTATACAGATCAGGCAAGTGCCTGTCTCTAAGAAATATAGTACTTTTTTTTTTTTTTTCCGGTACGCGGGCCTGTCACTGTTGTGGCCTCTCCCGTTGCGGAGCACAGGCTCCAGACACGCAGGCTCAGTGGCCGTGGCTCATGGGCCTAGCCGCTCCGCGGCATGTTGGATCTTCCCGGACCGTGGCACGAACCCGTGTCCCCTGCATTGGCAGGCGGACTCTCAACCACTGCACCACCAGGGAAGCCCAGAAATATAGTACTTTAAAAAATAGGCCTGTTTTTTTTTCCCTCCAATCAATCTCAATACACCTACAATAAAAGACAGCCTGGGGAATAAAGAACAGCTTAAGGAATTATGTCTATGTGATATTTTCTAGTTTTTACCCTTATTCTTTGGGCTATAAGTACAAGAAATAACATAAGCATTTTTCTTCAGTCAGCTAAATAGCTCTACTTCTGATTCAAATAAGTTTGTTTCCATTTTTTCTCTAGCAGTCCTTGTGTGTTTACTTGGCATGGAAAAGCACTGTGGTAGTCCACACTACTGTTCACCAAATATCTCTTTCTAGATACATTATAGGATTGTACATTCTTTCCCTGTTGAAGTTAGGTGTGGTCATGTGACTTTTTTGTCCAATAAAATGAGACCACTAATGACATGAAGCTTTAAGAGCAAGTATAAAATTTACCACACTTCCTTTTTCCTGAGGCAGCAACTAATAGAAGCACAAAGATGGAGCCTCCCTTAGCCTAAGTCCCTGAGTGAGGACAGCATAGTGCCAGGTCCCCGTCATATTTGACCTGCTCTTAGACACATAGTACATTTTGTGCCAGTAAGATTGTGGGGTTATTAGATAAGCATAACCTAGCTTATCATGATTAATATAGTCTTCACCCCAAAACAGTGGGCTTTAATGGTAACTAAAAGAATATAACAGATTTGATGTGCTGGTATTGGCCTAGTCTTTTTTTTTTCTTCCTTATGGAAATATTTATTGTACACAGCTTCTATAAGCTAATATTCATTACAAGGTGATTAGAGTCAATTCCATACATCAGAGTACTTTTCTTTGAATTATAGTCTTTTGTCAAGACATTTTGATATACTTCTATAAGATGTCCTTTCATCTGCCAACAGTAGAACTGCCAGTTCATTCTTGCATTTATTCTTTTATTCAACAAACTTTTTTGAATGCCCATTATTTGCCAGGTGCTAAGACTAAGAAGATGTTCAAGGCACTCTAGATAGTTTGGTGGAAGTGGCAGAAGGTAAGCAGGGCTAAAAACTATAAGGCACTTTGTTCTTCTGAAGTCTGGGTGCTTCACTGGTTTCATACATGATACATACCTGTTTCATTTTAAAATAGTTAAACTACATTTAAAATTTAACTTCACAAGTACCATATCCAAGGTGACATAGATCAGATTTTGCCACTGCTGAGACCACCAACATATTACCTTAGAAGTTAGAAGTTTCTTTACCATAGCTAGTATAGAAACTGTTTAAGAAATAAGAAATTAAGTGCCATCTAAAAGTTTAATTCTTGGGCTTCCCTGGTGGCGCAGTGGTTGAGAGTCCGCCTGCCGATGCAGGGGACTCGGATTCGTGCCCCAGTCTGGGAGGATCCCACATGCCGCGGATCGGCTGAGCCCGTGAGCCATGGCCGCTGAGCCTGCGCGTCCGGAGCCTTTGCTCCACAGCGGGAGAGGCCACAGCAGTGAGAGGCCTGCGTACCGCAAAAAAAAACAAACAAAAAAAAAGTTTAATTCTTGACATATATACACCATCAAATGTAAAATAGATAGCTAGTGGGAAGCAGCTGCATAGCACAGGGAAAGCAGCTTGGTGCTTTGTGACTACCTAGAGGGGTGGGATAGGGAGGGTGGGAGGGAGACGCAAGAGGGAAGGGATATGGGGATATATGTATTCATATAGCTGATTCACTTTGTTATACAGCAGAAACTAACACAACACTGTAAGGCAATTATACTTCAATAAAGATGTTTAAAAATTAATAAATTTTTTAAAAGTTTAATTCTCCCAATTATCATAGAAGAAAAAAATTTTTATCACATTATCAGGTAGTTTCCAGCAGCTGTATTTTACAAATTAAAAAATTAAAAGCTGAATTCTGTTTCTGGTCTTCATTATAAGAATCTGAGTATCTTTTGCAAAGGCAGTGCAGATGAGTTAGGAGATAGCAAGGTTCCCTTTTGATTCTTCTTCCCATCGCTTTCTGCCTTTTCGTTCTAGGGGTTCTTCAGCAAGCGCCTGAAAGGCTCCATCAAGAGGACCAAAAGCCAATCAAAGCTTGACCGAAACACGAGCTTTCGGCTTCCCTCCCTTCGCAATACAGATGACAGGTAGGAGTTCACTTGCTTAAAACAAAGAAAGAAATTTTACAGTGCATTTTGATAAGGCATTTTGGTCTTCATTAACTTTGCATCAATGATAGTTGGAAAGATCCGATACAAAATTTACTTTTTTGTCTTGCTCATATTGAGGCAAGGTACAAAATATTGGCTTAAATATCCAACCAGTTTAAAAATCTTACAATATTGGAGAGTGTGTGGATACCTAAGAACTAATTTAAGAATCTGTTGTGCTGTTTCTGTCGAATCAAGTTCTAGTGGTCAGAGGTGTATCTTTCTTTTGTAGGATGACCATAAGGGATGATGATGGCTATAGCTAACATTTTTTGAGCACTGTACTAAGTGCTTTATATGCATTTTCTTGTTTAATCTTAATAATAACCCTGTAAGAGAAATATTAATATTATCACCATTTTATAGATGACAAGTCTGAGGAACAGAGAAGTTAAGTAATCTTGCCCAAGGTTATACTGCTTAGTAAATAGCAAAAATGATATTTAAACTTGGGCAATTTGGCTCTAAGAGTCCGTGGTCTTCACTGCTGCATTGTTCATTGTGTATAGTATATGGACTCAGTCTCATTAATTTGCAGTCACATCTAGAAGATATGTATGAAAAGGAAGCCTGGACTTCAATAATTAGGACTACCAGCTTAAGCAAACCTCAAATGCATGGCTTGCTAAGGATAACAACCCTCTAAAATGATTGAATGTATGCTAGGACACATTTGTAATACTTCACGTCTCTACAATGTTCAAAATTTAGGAAATGGTACTTGTTGTGTCTTGACACATCACCACCATCACCAGTATTTATTGAGTGCTTACTCTGTGCCAAGTATTTTTAATGTAGTATCTTATGTAATACAGCCCTAGATACTATTATTATCCTCATTTTACAGATAAGGAACTAAGGCAAAAGAGATTGAGAAACTTGCCCATGGTCACACAGCTAAGAGTAGAGCTTTGATTTAAACTCATGTCTGCCTTTCATAATTATACTCTTATTTATACTTGGGTGTATTTTTTTTTTTTTTTACTTTTGGTAATAAGTCCATTATTTCCAGTTATCTGCATAACAAACAGAAATATAGATTATAATCTCTATAATGGCAGATTATAGATTTGCCAGGCAGAGAATTACTCTCGTTTTATATGTGAAGTAAATTGTCTCCCATACTGAGTTGATAAGAGGCTACTGCTTTATCAGCTCTTCTTATCCCTGAACCACGTTAGAGGTGTTCTGTGAAATTTGCAAGTATGTTCAATTTGCGGTGTAATTGTATTGTTAAATATGTCTTTTATACCTTTTTGTTTTAAGGTAATCATTAAAAAAAGATCTTTTATTCTCATATTTTCCCTTAGATTTTACTCTATAGCACAGGGAACTATATATATATAACTGAATCACTTTGTTGTACAGCAGAAATTAACACACTATAAATCAACTGTACATCTATTTTTTTAAATTCTTTTATCATTCACACAACCAGTTACATTTTATCAGTATGATGGATGAATAGTAATAATAAACACATATACAGTATGTACTATGTGCCATACACTGTTCTAAGCACTTTACATAAATGAAGTCATTTAATCAACACAACAACCCTAGTTACAGTCATGACCTCATTTTGAAGATGAGAAAACTGAAACAGAGAAATTAGTCATTTGCACAAGTTCACACAGAAGATGGCAGTACTGTGGTTCCAATCCAAGAATTCTAGCTCTTGAGTCTACATTTTTTAATTTATGCTATATTGCCTCTCACAAAAAAGGCAGGTGGGGGGCATTTCTTTGTTTTAATTTGTAGTTACCTAATGCCTACTGAGTTGAACATCTTTTCACAAGTTTTCTTCTTCTATGACTTGATTATTCATCCCTTTGCCATTTTCTATTGAGCTATTTGTCCTTTTTCTTATGCTTTGAAGTAGTGCTTATTATTACTAAGGATTGTAAGCCACTATTATGCACGTTGTTAAAATTTTCTTCCAGTCTGTTTCTTGTGTTTTTAAATCATGTCTCTGAATTATATAGAAGTTTTAGATTTTCATTTGGTCCAACATGTCGGTCTTTTTCTTTGTTGGCTTACCTGGCCAAATTTGACCAGAACACTGAACTCAAGAAGCCAGGGATCTCTTTCTCATTAAATTTCTCATTATGATGCTGTTCAAATCACTATATCTTACTTCTTCAGGAGGAGGAAATATTCTGCCTGGGGTATTAGGAGGATAATGAAGTAGTGATCATGATATTTTGAATTCTTCAGGCTTTTTGATAACAACAAACCTTATCTGCACTCATTACATTTTAAAAAGATAAAATTATCCTCACAAGGTCTGAGTTACTGCTTTCAGATGGCAGAAAAACAGTTGTAAATGAGTTGATTTCACATAAAGAAGGTTTACTACATATGATAAGTAAGCTTTTCTGTGCAAAAGAACATAGGGTATTTTAACATGCAGACCTAATTGATCAAAAAGACCCTCCAGGTTTGTCTAGCCCAGTGATCTGCAAGTCGTAGACTCTGCTCTAAGGCCCTGACGGAATTTGGTACCAATGTTGCTTTGGGGATCAATTTATGATAATGCTTAAACTCAGAATTTCCTTTGTGAAGTTGTGGGGCATTGGCATAAGGAGTAAAACTTTGCCAAATAATTTTAAGAACCAAATTTCTTGATACACAGTAACATATCTAATTGTGACAGTTATGTACAGACTAGAAAGCCATTTGCTACCAGGGAATATAGAGTACTAAAGACATAGCCCCAACCTCAAGGTGTCCAGTAGAAGAAGTAAATAGGAAGAAATGGTATAGGGGAGGGGAGATTACTTCTTGTTAGGTGGACCAAGAAAGACCTTAGAGGGCAGTGGCCTGTGAGTTGAACCTTTAAAAAGCAGGTATAATTTGAACTGAGAAACAGACACATGGAAAGAGCATTCCTCAGAATGGAAATAATGAGCAAAAGAAGAAAACAGAAAACTACGGCACTTGAAAAGAAATACTGAATAGTTCATGGTATATAAAGGAGTGAGGTAGGAAATGATTGGAAAGGTAAAGTTCCAATTTTTACATTGATAGGTAAAAAACTTTGTGTGTTTTTGTCTTACAAATAACTCAGTATAAGAAACAGAAATATGAACTCCATCTTTGATGAAACTAGAATAAATCTGAATGATAGATTACTTAAAATTAGAGGAAGATCAGGGCGTCCCTGGTGGCGCAGTGGTTGAGAGTCCGCCTGCCGATGCAGGGGACACGGGTTCATGCCCCGGTCCGGGAAGATCCCACATGCTGCGGAGTGGCTAGGCCCGTGAGCCATGGCTGCTGAGCCTGCGCATCCAGAGCCTGTGCTCTGCAACAGGAGAGGCCACAACAGTGAGAGGCCCGCGCACCGCAAAAAAAAAAAAAAAAAATTAGAGGAAGATCAGACGTAGTTGCCTGCAGAAGGAAATTCTGAAAAAAAGTCTATCGCTTAATGATTCAGATCAGTTGCTAATTAACAGATACTCAAAACAGTAATGGCTTAAACAAAGTAAAGTTATATTTTCCTCACCTATAAGAAGTCTGAGGGTGGGCAGTCTAGGACTAAGGGTTCAGGGCTCTTTGTGGGCTTTTTCCTCTGCCATTCTCAAGATCTTCAAGGATCTCTTTATGAACACAAGTTAGCTACTGGAGCTCCAGCCATAGCACCCATGTTTCAGGTACCAGAAAAGAGGGGCCCATAAAAGGACACCTGTCTTCCAACCAAGTTATCTCCCTTTAGAGCAATTTCCCTGAAACCTCACCCAGTGGCTTCTCATTGTCACTTTTATCTGCAAGAGAGACTGGGAAATGTTACACATGGGTACGTTGTTGCCCCCAATAATACAAGAGTCTGTTATTAAGGAAGGAGGAAAAGATGGGCATTAGGAAGACAGCTAGCATCTCTAACAGAAGAAAGAGATTGATTTACCCACTCACCCCCAGAACTCTGGAAAGATTCAGCTCCCACCCAGCTCTAGCAGGCCAGCAGCCAGGCTTACATTCATCACACAGCAAATTTGAGAAACTGAACCAGATAAAAAGACCTACAGATACCAACATTTATGTTCCCACGTTACAATGTCAGCTGGTAATTCTACTCCTAAGTATATCCAAGAGAAGTGAAAAACGTATGTCCCCACAAAAATTTGTAACATGAATGTTCGTAAACATTGTTTATAGTAGCCCCAAAGTGGTGATGACCCAAATGTCCATCAATTGATGAATGGATATACAAAACATGATATATCTATGCAACGCTATATTATTCAGTCATAAAAAGGAATGAAGTACTGATATATGCTACAACATGGACAGACCTTGAAAACTTTATACAAAGTGGAAGAAGCCAATCACAACACACCATATAATGTACAATTCCATTTATGTGAAATGTCCAGAATAGGCAAATCTATGGAGACAGTAGATTAATGGTTGCCAGAGGCTGGGGATATAGGGCAGGAGAAAGTGATGAATGACTGGTAATGGACATGAAGTTTCTTTTTGGAGTGATGAAATGTTTTAAGCTTAGACTGTGGTGATAATTGCATAGCTCTGAATATACTGAAAATGGTACACTTTAAATGGGTAGATTTTATGGTATGTTAATTATATCTCAGTAAAGATGTTAATTTTTTTTTAAAAAACAACAGCTGGCCAGGAAGTACTCTGCAGTGAAACTCACTAATCTGTAAGCTCTATTCCAGCACACAAAGCTTCCATTGAGTTTTTTAGTGCTTTAATCTTAAATATAAACAGATGGCCAAGAATCTCCAGATATTTGAGGAAATTCTTCAACATGAAAGGCAGAGAGAAAAACAAATAAATAGGAGAGAGAAAAAAGAACCCGGAAGAAACAGAGACAATGCATAGAGCCAAAAACAACTTCAAAGCATAATAAATATTTTCAAAAGATAAGATAGTACATCTATGAAACAATAAGGTGCTATAAGTAAAGGAACCTCAAAGAAACAAGAAAGAGAGCTTGGAAATTGAAATATAAAAGCTAAATTCAAGTCAATCTCCCAGAAAGTAGAACAGAAAATGAGAAAATCAATCCAGAAGGTTCTAGTAAAAGAAAAGTTTTATTAGAAAACTTTGGAGAGGAAATTGTCAAAGAAATAATACAAGAAACTTTCCCAAAACAAGAAAATATAAATATCCAGATTGGAAAGGCCACCAAATTCCCAATACAGTGAATGAAAAATGACAAAAGACTTTCCAACACACACACACACACACACACACACACACACACACACACACACACACACCAATTCACATCATCATGAAAGAACACAACACCAAGGCTTTAAAAAAAAAATCTTAAAAGCTTCTAGAAAGAAAAAATAGGTTGCATACAAAGGAGGTATGAAAGGATTGCATTGGAATTCTCAATAGAGTATTGAAAATCAAAAGTCAGTGGAGCAGTGTTTTCAAAATTCTGAGTGGAGGTTATTTTCAACACAGTATTCCATGCACAGGACAGTCCTTGAATGTCAGATGAGGAGTTTGGATTTTATTGTATAAGCAATGGGGGGTCTTTAAACATTTTTGAGCACGGAAGTGACCTAATCAGAATTGTGCCAATTATAGATTAATCCAACAATGGAATTTCAAATGACTTGGTTTACAGAGACTAAGTTTGGGAGACTGATTAGAAAAAAAAAAAAAAGCTATTGTAGGAGATAAGAAAGACTCTAAAGAGGGTAGTTGGCAATGGGAATGAAGAGTCAGAGACAAGATAGGAGAAAC
The DNA here is from genome assembly GCF_008692025.1 of Phocoena sinus. NCBI lineage: Eukaryota > Metazoa > Chordata > Mammalia > Artiodactyla > Phocoenidae > Phocoena > Phocoena sinus. Next base: position 134,866,972 of record NC_045763.1, read on the forward strand.
ATTTTAGAGGCAAAATCAATAGGATGTCACAAAATCATCATTGTTCCAAAGCCATCTAATCAGATAAAAGCCAGTAAAGTGATTTCCTAGAATCAATATTGGCAGCATTTTCACATTAAAGCCATGTCATGTGGAAGGGTGTTGGGACAGGAGAAGACTCTGCCTTATTTCTGCCTTATATTGAAATGCACTTTGAAAAGTTTGAAAAACTAGGAAATGCTGAAAAACCGTGGTTATACAGGATTGTCAGGCATTCCAGGATTTCGAATGCCTGTCAGGTTGCCAACCTTACTCTGGAAGTGCTACTTAAATTTACCAAGTCTTGAGGTAAAGATAAGCACATGGAATAGAATTTTCTCAACTCCTTCAAACGTCCTTCAAGTAAAAACCTTTGCAGTAATGTCTTCGATTCTGAGGCTCACTGACAAAGCATGGTTTTAAAGTAGTCCGCTTATTCTTTGTCAGGAGGATACCTAAGAATAAGTGTAGTGTTCATTTGTAGGGTGTATATACTCAGCTTCTTGAGTTTCTCCTAATTAGAACTAATTTTTTAACTTTTTTTTTAATTTGTATACTCACAAGAAGTTGTAGAGTCTTGCAAAGCACTTCCCCCAATAGTGATATCTTATAACTGTAGTGTAATATCAAAACCAGGTAATTAACATTGGTACAATACTGTTAACTAGACTACAGATTTTATGTTTCACCAATTTTTATGTGCACTCATTTGTGTGTGTTTATAATTCTATGCAATTTAATCCTATGTATAGATTTGTGTAACCACCACCACGATCAAGATACAGAATTATTCCATTACCAGAAAAGAACTCCCTCTGCTACTCTTTACAGTCATACCCACCTCCCCACACCCATCCCTGTCCCCTAGCAACCACTTTTTGTTTTCTACCTCTATGGTTTTGTTATTTCAAGAATGTTATATAAATGGAATCATGTAGTGTGTAGCCATTTAAGATTGGCTTTTTCTTTCACTAAATAAAATGCCCTTGAAATCCCTCCAAATTGTTGCATCTGTCAATAGTGTGTTTCTTGTTATTGCTGAGTAGTATTCCATTTTATGGATGTATCAAAATTTGTTAACCAATCACCTACTGGAGAACACTGGTTTCTGATTTTTAGCTGTTAGGAATAAAGCTGCTGTGAACAGTTGTGTACACATAAGTTTTCACTTCTCTGCAGTAAATACGCAAGCGTGCAATTGCTGGGTTGTATGATAAGTACTTGTTTAGGTTTAGAGGAAACTGCCAAACTATTTTCCAGAGTACCTGTTCAATTTTACATTCCCACCAGCAATCTTTATGGGTTTTGTGTGTGTGTGTGTGTGTGTGTCCCAAGACATTTTCACCTCTGTTTTCTTTTAGAAGTTTTATGATTTTTAGCTTTTATATTTAGGTCTATGATCCATGTAGCTAATCCATGGTTACTTTAAATCAAAGGTCTTGACTCTGAGCCTATTGGTGTTCACTTTGAGATAGTAATCAAAACTTCATACTTAGCCCAGCCAAGCCAATTGCAGACAGTCTGCTTTTGGAGAAGGGAGTATTATAAACTACTTACTTCTCTCTTCGCATCTACTCTTTGCATCCAGCTTAACTACCCGTGGTTTTAGGTGCCCTCCAGATTTGGGGCAAGGGGAGAGACAGAAAGGAGGGGAAAGGTAATGAGAAAAGTTTTAGTACTATCTTAGCGTTCCATAATGCTCTCTGAGTCTGGCAGATGTTTAAAGCTGACTCTTCTGTCTTGAGGTACTTTGAAGAATTCTTCAGAAATGTCTCATCTTTGAGGAACTCTCATCTATGGTTTTTTTGAGTTTCATGGGTACATTTCTATTCTAGGTGTTCACTTGCAACTCCTTCCACAGTTTCTAGGAAGGAACTTTTGCTGTTCTAGTCTTCACCCTTCCAGTCCTCTGGTCTACAGGAAATATTCACACATCCTTTGCCCTGACAAACCTCTAGGAGTGCAGCCTAATCCAAAAGTATCAACTTGGGCTGTGCTACCAACAGTTAGTCATTTCTCATCCTCTAGATTTCCCAGATAAAATCAAACCCCACCTTGTAGGCATTCCCTACCAATATCCCTTGTGTATGTTTGGGGGAGGGGGGGATGGGAGGGATGAGCCTCACAGCTTTCTCCAAAAATTATCTCTCACAAAATCCTTTCCCTTCTCCATACTGTCACCACTTTTTATAGTCCTGCTCTGACTGAAAGGTTCAAGGTAATGGAATAGGTTCCAAAACATTTCCTTTGTAGATTCTACAGTTTGGTACTTCACTGCGGCATGCACCTGTTTTACCTTAGACTCTCAATTTGAAACTTCAATTTTAATATCTCATCACATATGTATATAATACTTTTACTAATCTACAGTCTTGAGCATAACATACAAAATGGAACATGGCTCTGTCCATTCCCTAACTCTCAGCATTATCTCCTACCACTCCTACCAGAAGTCCATCATTTACTTACTAAACTGTTTCATATTTCTCTACTTTTAATCTTCCTGCCCTCTCTATCCCAAATACCATATCCTATTCCTACACCGTGTCCTTTGACATGCAACAGTACCCAAGTCAGGAGTCATATGCTCCCTGACTTCTTTTCCTTGTTCTTCCTGTGCATCATTCTAGACTAAGCATCTACCCCATATACCCTACCCACCCATGGCCAACTGTATACACCTTATTATAGGACTGACTGCTTTCTATTGAATTTATCTTTTCATGTTTCTGCTTACTGCAGCAGATGGGAAGCTCCGCAAGTGTACAGTCTTTGTATCCCCACCCCCTACCACCTATTAAGGAACTTAATTTCTTGGCCTGAAACAAAAGGGAAGAATCCAAACAAATTCCAGATAATAGAGAAGAATCTCCTTCACTATGGTGTACTTGGATAGAATGACAACTTCTCAGAAATTATTGGATTCCAGGCCATTAATTAATCAATACAGCCTAGCTGTATTGATTAATTGAAACTAGATTATAGTTTCCCTTACCAGTGTTTACTGATATGGACCAGTTAAGGAGCCCTTAGTTTTGTGAACTAAAATCCAATTGAAGTTTCTAATTATGTCATGATAGCATTTTAAATTCGTTAGAATGCTTTGTCTTAATAGAAAAAAATTATTTCCATACATTTATACCTTCTATCTTCATATTCTTCCAGCAAGGAATATATTTGGGAATAGCTATCCTAACCTAATAGTTTACATAAAATAAACTAATGCTTGTCATATCACTTTGAAAAACTATGTTTGCAATGATAGTCCCATTTGTATGGTACTGTAGTTTATGAGATATTTGTAAAATCATAGATGATTGCGTTTGATTTTCACAATAACTGTGGGAGGTATAGGAACAGAAATCATTATCCACATTTTACAAATGAGATAACTAAGGTTTAGAAGGAATAAATTATTTGTTCCACGTCACATGGCTAATGAGTGATTTGAGCTGACATGAATACGTAGGGCTTTTGAGTCCAAGTTGATTGCCTTTTCCATTATCCTCTTTGTTGCATGTGTTGATAGGAAGCCTAACCTCCTGAGAAAATGATTGAGAAAGAAGGAAAGATCAAACAGAAAAGTCATGCACACACATATATATACACACAAACATATTCAAACAACAACTTTTTTTTTTTTCCGGTACGCGGGCCTCTCACTGTTGTGGCCTCTCCTGTTGCGGAGCACAGGCTCTGGACGCGCAGGCTCAGCGGCCATGGCTCATGGGCCCAGCCACTCCGCGGCATGTGGGATCTTCCCAGACTAGGGCACGAACCCGTGTCCCCTGCAACAGCAGGCGGACTCTCAACCACTGCGCCACCAGGGAAGCCCCAAACAACAACTCTTAATAAGAGTAGAATACTATGCAGTAATAATCAGTGAGTCAATTTATGGTCATTTTATTTTCACGATTTGGTAAAATATAAAGCAAACTCCCTACTATGCTCCTATCATCTTCCCTTCCCTCCAAATCCAAGTGGTTTGGATGAAAAATTAAAATAGAATCAGTAAAAGAAAATATAGCTGGATTTCTTATGCTCTTGGAATGGAAGAACCTTTTCTAAGCATAAACTGGGGGAAATAATTACAAATATGACAGAAAAAGTACTAATTTACTTAATTTACATAATATTTATCAATACATATAAGTTGTTAAACAATTAGAAAAATGGTTTAAGAACATGAAATAACAGTTCATAATTCACAGAAAAGAGAACTGAGATTGCCAATATACAGGTTTAAATGTCCTCAACCTCATAACTAAAGAAATTCATACTAAAGCAATAGTATAGAAATGAAATACCCTTTTTTACCAGTTATACTGGCAAAGATGTTTGAAGTGTAGCCATATCTCATTTTGGTGATAGTGTATAGAGACATGCACTATTGGTAGGACTTTAAATTGATGCCATCTATTATGGAGGATAAATTAGCAATATCCGAACTTTAAATGTATGTGCCCTTTGATCTAGCAGTTTCACACCTGGAAATTTAAAGCATGAATACTTAAACATGTGCTTCAAGGTATATGTACTAAGATACTTTTTGAACCTCGGTGGTGATCACCAAAAAAAAAGAGAAAAGAAAAGAGACTTAGATGGTCATCAAGGATTGGTTAAACTTCTATAGACCCATATAAGGGAATACAGAGTGATCATTAAAAAGCGGCAATTTATATCTATATGTTCCAGTGTAGACAAAATTCCAAAATATACTCTTAAGGAAAAAAAATATGGTAGAATCTCATTTGTATGTGTATACATACATACACACACACATACACACACATATATGTATATGTATAATATTTGGTTGTCTGTGTACAAAAAATTTCTGGAGGGGTCACAAAAATCATTAATAGTATTTTCCGTAGGAGATTGAGGGAGGTACCCTTATTTTTCACCTTCTGTCCTTCTGAGCTCTTGGCATTTATTACCAAAAGCATTTATTACTTTATTATTTAAGGGGAAAAAATAATTAGAGAATACCTCCTTCAACCCCATTTCAACCTCATGCCTCCCTGTAGCTGTTTCCCAGTTGTCACCCCTTCACCATCAGACTTTATGAGTTAGTCTCCACTTTCTCATATCCCATTCATTTTCTCAACTGTCTGGAGTCTCATTTTTGTCCTCGTCATTTCACTGAAACTGCTACAATTATCTCCAATTACCTCTCAGTTCATATACCCAGTGGCTACTGTTAATATTTTAACACACTCTATCTTCTACAGTAATGGACAACCATCCTTTTTAAGAGTTCTCTTCCCTGGGCTTTTATGATACTTGAGTCTCCTGGTTTTCCTTCTGTCTTTCAGATTCTTCAGTCTCTTCTGTCAGTTTTGTAGATTTAAATGTTAGCATTTCTCAGTCTACATGTTCTATTTCAGTATTCACATTGTCTTAGTCTGTTGAGACTGCAGTAATAAAACATCATAGACTAGATAGCTTATAATCAACAGAAATTTATTTCTCACAGTCCTGGAGGCTAGGAAGTCCAAGATCAAGGTTCTGGCAGATTCACTGTGTAGTAGGGACCTGCTTCTTGGTTCAAAAGGCTTCCTTTTCTCTGTGTCCTCAGATGAGGGAATGGGTGATGGATCTCTTTGGGGTCTATTTTATAAAGGCACTAATCCCCTTCACGAGGGCTCCACCCCCCTGACCTGATCACCTCCCAAAGGTCACACTTCCTGATACAATCACATTGGAGGTTAGCATTTCAACATACATTTTGGGGTGAGACATTCAGTCTGCGACAAAGATCTACTCCCATAGGAACCTCAAACTTGTACTAAACTTGATTTTATTTCCCCCTTTGGTTCAACCAACATTGCCTCTCACTTCCCATCTCTGTAAAGGACATTACCATCTTTCTACCCAGTGGCTCAACCTTGACTCTACCCTCTCCCTGATGCCTCCAGCATTGCAGTCATTAAGGCCTATTTACCGCCTAATTACCCCCAAATCCATCCACTTCTGTATTTCTGCTGATCTAGTTTGTGATCTTTACTCAGGTTACTATCATAACCTATGAACCAGTCTCTAAGTCTTTCATTATTTCTCTCTCCTCTGTGTACCCCTCTCTTTCTCCATTTTTTAGCCAAAGTATACTCTTGCCAAGGCACACATCTGATCATGTCATTCACCTTCCACCACCCACAACCTTTCTATGTCCATCCACTGGCCTTGTGATCAAATTGGAACACCCACGTTACTACGGGTCCCATCATGGTATCTCTCAAGCCTCATTATTCCCCATGCCTCTTCTCTCAGCCCCAGCACACATCTACACTGCACCAGAGCCACACTGCTGAATTCTTTTCAGTTCCTCAAACACCCCAGATTTGTATGTTCTCACTACAGGCCTTCTCATATGCTGGCCATTCCCTCTAGAATGCTCAGTACCTCCACATCCTCATAGAGCTAATTCCACTCCATCCTTTAGTTCACAACTTCACATTACTTTTAACTCCAAGAAACTTTCTTTGAATCCCCAGCTGAAGATCCAGGGCCCCTACTAAGTGCCCACAGAGCCACTATTGCATCCTTTTTCCTAGATCTTATCCCATTGTATTATAATAGATATTTAACTCACTAGATTATAAACTGTGTGTGAGTACAAGGACCTTGCCTTTCTTTTTCACCTTTGTTTCCTTGCATCGGTATCTAGTATAGTGCCTGGCACATAATGTACAAAGTAACTATTGAATGGATAGATGGATTCATACATATATTCATTTATTCAACCAAATAATGGCTGAAACTAATGGGAAAGCAAATAGTCATGAATTTAGGGATGATTAAGAAGTAGGTGTCATTGAACTTCATCCGTGTCTAACTTCTTTTTTTTTTTTTTTTTTGGCCTCGTGGCATGGCTTGTGGGATCTTAGTTCCCTGACCGGGAATTGAACCCATGCCCTTGGCAGTGAAAGCACAGAGTCTTAACCACTGGACCACCAGGGGATTCCCTCTAACTTGCTTACCCTCTTTTCACCCATACTTACTTTTACGGTAACGATGAGGCTGAAAGCCTAAATTCAGAAAAAAAAAACCTAATCTTTCCACTCACTCTTACACTAGTAAGTATGTTAATTGAGTGGTTTATGAGTGTGGTTTGGTTTAGTTTCATGGTTTTTTTTTTAATTCAGTATAATTGTGTTTACATTGAATTTGTTTAATAGGCACTAGTAGATTTTATTCCATTTGCAATTTAAGAACAAAAAAAGGTGTGTTACAATAGGGTACAGTTTCTGTAAGGAGATTGTTCCCTAGTGCCTGTCATATTGGAGGCTGGTTGAGTTTTCTGCCCTTCAGAACATGTTTTAGTATTTATAATCTTGTCTTCATTCTGTGCTTGTCTTAATTGTCTGTATACATGTATATGTACCAAAAATAGGTTGAATGTCGTTTTTGACCGTGATGATAAATTTCCTTACCATGAGTTTAAGTGAAAACTCAGACTGACAAACATCCTTCTTTACCATTAGCAGCCGGGTTCATTAGACTATCCTGTCAGAACAGAGGCTGAGAACAGAGAGAAGGAAGATCAGCAGTACATGTTACGTTTCCATAATAGCTTTTTTTTTTTTTTTTTTTTTTGCGGTACGCGGGCCTCTCACTGTTGTGGCCTCTCCTGTTGTGGAGCACAGGCTCCGGACGCGCAGGCTCAGCGACCATGGCTCACGGGCCCAGCAGCTCCACGGCATGTGGGATCTTCCTGGACCGGGGCAGGAACCCGTGCCACCTGCATCGGCAGGCAGACTCTCAACCACTGCGCCACCAGGGAAGCCCCATAATAGCTTTTTGTGTGAGTGGTTGTATGGTATTTTTTTAAGTAAACATAAAAACCAGTGAGTAGTATAAGCAGTAGGGACTGGCTTTAACTGCAGCAGGTAAATCAGTGCAGCTAGGGCTGTCAGGATCCTCGGGGGCACATTTTTTTTAGCACACAAGCAGAACTCTGATGAATGAGCTCTAATTTCTTTTTTTTCTTTTTTTTTTTTTTAATCCAGGTAGGGAAAGCTTTATATTCAGTACTATAGGAAAGGATCTGCTCTTTCAAACAGAAAACATCAGTTGGATAGTTTCACAGATACCAGGTTGAAAAACAATAAAATCTGGGGAGCAAGTAAAGCTGCCTTTTTCCCAAAGTGAAAGCTCAGATGCAACTTTTAAAAAACTGATTAGACCCTTTGTAAGTTTATTGGTAGAGTATTAGGATACTGAATATTATTAATTTCTACCTGGGAAATTTTCAAACAAGGTAAAGTGCCTTAGGAACACATACTGGTGAATACAAACATATATTGCTGTACTCAGTTTATGGCTGAGCTGTCTTTCCAAGAACTCAGCAAAGCAGTCTAGAATCATAACTGCCATGCCAAGCAGAAATTCACCTGCACTGGAGTACAGAATTTTGTGTGGCAATAAGCATTTTTTTCAGTTATATTTTTAATTAAAAGTTTCCCACATTTGGAACTGAATCTGTAAAGATGTGGCAGATTGAGCTAGCACATCCAAGCACCACTGGTGCTTTGGGGGAAGTATGCTTTTTTAAAAAGTGGATGGTTGAGCTGGGAAAAATCCAGCTGTTTTACTTAACATTGCACTAATCAGAGTTCTTTGACTCCTTTTTTTCTTCAGTGAATCCAGTGGTGTGTGTGTTGGCTCCTCACCCCCAACCCCTTCACTTTTGTCTTTTAAGATTGATTTCAGATAGTGATGTGGGTTAAAGCAATATAATATTAATTCACTGTAGTGGGTAATAGAAAGCTATTCCTGCCTTGTAGTTTCTCTCTTAAATAGGTCAGAAACAGCAGGTAATCTTCATCAGCAAAGCAATTAGATTTTTAACCCTTACCTATCACATTGAGCCCTGAATTATTCCATGGTGTTTGGGATGATGGGGGTTGGGGAGTAGGGGTGCAGGGGTTGGGAAGAGAACCAGTAGTCAAGGGATTCACAACGTCCACTTTTGAGGTTAGGTTCCTTGATGGCCATTGTCAGATTGGACTGGGAAGCGTCATTTTAAACTCCTATTTTTCTCTCAATAAATCCACATTCCGCTTTCCATTAGAGAAGTAAACTGTAGTGCCATACAGAGCTGCTAAAACTCTAATTAGCAGATCTAAGAAAAATCAACTCATAGGAAGGTACAGGAGGAGGTAAACATGCTTAGAGGGGACTTGGGCTTACTAATGCTATTATATAGAAATATTTGCACAGATAATGCCTCCCCACCACTGCCACTCCCAGGCTGCTTGATCTTCCTGTTTACTGTAATCCTGCTTCTCTGGGAATTACTTCTGTCTTCTCCAAGACACTTTCTTCCCAATACAGGAAGGGCTTGCTTATTTATTCATTAGCAGTGTTGCACATATTAGCAACTTTGGTGTTCAGTTCATGGGCGTAGGTGTGTATATACACACAAACATACATAAATGCTGAACAATAGGAGACCCTGAACTATACATATTAACAGCTGAAGTTTCTGTAACCAGGAAGAATTTTGAATTCTAATTCCAGGTGGCTTGGTTATGATATGATATCTGTTTATGGCTGTATTTGGAAGTTAAACCTTCCAAATACAGCCATAAACAGATATCAACAAATGTCAAAATGACATTTGTTCAGCACTGGAAATACAGTGAATAAAATTATCCAACTCTCTCCGAAAGAAAAAAAAATGTAACTCAGATAAGTTAATGAAAATAGTACCTAGAAACATTAAACTAGGATAAGCACTGCAAAGGAAATAAAACGGATGTGAGAGAAAGATTGTACTTGCAAGGTGGGATGTGGCAAATACCTTTTAGTAGCGGGCTGGGGATCATCTAGGAAACATCTAAAGCTTCGCAGCTTCATTTTCTAGCACAGTTAAGAGATTCTCCTCCACCACCAGAGTTGCCTCAGTTTTTTTCCTACAGCTTTTGACTCTGAAATTGTTCATGGAAATGGGTGGAGCCTCGCTATTCTTTCCTTTCTGCCTTAAAATGGTCACATTTGCGGAGCATGCTCCTTGAGTCCTTCAAGCTGCAGCTTCTCCCGGCTGCCTTTGGCTCTAATCTCCTTATAGGTGTAGCACCATGGCAACAGGCCCAGCCTAGAACCCAGGAACCTTGTTTTTGTTACCTGAGGGGCTGGATGCAGCCTGAGGAAGAGAAGAAGAATATTACCTGTCCTGCAGCCTATTTGGAAGATGACTTCATGTTCTGTTATATGTGTTTCTGTTCTGCTTCTACTGAAGACTTGAAATTACACCTGGAAAACATTTATCCAGAGATGTTATCAGTAACCAAAGGCAGCAGGGGAAACCATCTTCTATTGGTTCTTGTCTTCTAAACACAGAGTTGTTTTCTGAGATGTAGTTCAGAAAGTGATTTGCTGTACCATGACATGTGGCACTGCTATGATTTTGGGGTACACTGCAAGATGGCTGTACAGTTGCTTCATGTAGGTAGACATTTATTTGGTTTGAGATAAAATTAATTTATGTTTTAGAATATTTTCCTAAAGAATTTAAAACATAAAAGTAAGCCTTATTTTGTACCTCCTATTTTAAATATGCCTTCATCTTCCCTGTTGAGAGGCTCACTCCCAGAGCAGGATAGCCTTTTCCCCTATAAGCAACTCCTCCTGGGAAAAACAGGCTGGAACTGTTGTTTCATGTGTTTAGAAAAGATTACAGTATCCTGTTGCCTCAACCAGGCTTCCTATGAAGCATATTGGGAAAGTTTGTATGGTAATTACATTAAAATTTGTTTTTGCATTTAGTTATTTATAGTTGATATGCTCTGTTGACCGTATATAACATGTCATTGTCTTATCCAGTAGAACAAAAGGAAATAAATGTGGAGTCATTACATTGTTATATTTTTAGGTACAAAACATTAGGTGGCTTTTGTGCATCCTTTGTATTATCAGTGGTAAATATAATTATTGAATTTTTGACCATAAAATGATTGCTGAACATTAGAACACACATTTTTGTGTGTGGAAAGAAGAATGGACTAAGGTCCTATTGCTTAAGATGTTTTTTACTGTATGGAGTTTAATTAAACAGTGTTAGAATGGAAACAGAAGGGAAAGAGCAGCCTTTCGTGCTAGTCTCCTATATCTCATTACTTTATAATTTAACTGAAAGCTACTCTGGCGTTAAGTATTTTGGTTCCTTTTTAAGTTAACATGGTTATTTCAAGGAAATGAATGAAGCTGCTTATTTAATGTGTTTTACAAAAACAAATGTCTTTCCACAAGGTATTTCTTTTTATCCCTATTACTAGGTACTTCTGCTTGAAATATATGTATTTAACTCTGGGTGTTTCAGTCAATAAATACTATAATTATTGAGTAAAACTGCATAGCTACCCAGTTCTGGATTCAAGAATATTGTGTTTTATATTGTTTGGCTTCACTGATTCTTCCAAGGGGAAGGCAGTGAAGTACTAGCTCCTGTAGTGACAAGAGTCATGCTTCCCCACATTCCTTTTTAAACAACTAGGGGACAGAATCAACCAGAATGCCTGAACGGTGTTGACAAAGGTCTGCTCTTCTAGTTTGAACATTTCTTTTGAGGGTGGGAAGTTTCCTCAAGGCATTTTACTCTTTATTCATATTTGTACAGTAAAGCATAGATAGAACCAAAAGCTTGCCAGAAAAGAATTCCATATAGAGATGGAAATCAGACCTTTGGAAAAGCAGGGTCTTGTGCTAAAAAGTTTAGCTTTGATTGTGGGTTTGTGTATGTATGTTTATTCTGCCAGAGCAGAAGGAAACAGAATGAGGGTTCAGTCACTGCTATTTTGTCACTGATAATAGAGGATAAAGCTATAGCATGGAAAAAAAAAAAGTAAAAGAAACGATATGTCTTTTGATAACACCTTTGCATAAAAAAATGTGTAAGATAACGTTAGATGATATATATTTCTCCATCTCCAACACAGGAATGTGGATAAAAACAGTGTCTGTGGTGGAGCTTCAAGCTCCCTTGAGACTAGTAAAATTATAGTACATTTTTGTGTTTTGTTGAAAAAAGGAGGTGTGTACACACAGACACAAATATGTATGTGGCTTATCTGTGCCACAGGAATATGGTCCTATTATTATTGTTACAGATTAACTGTTAATTTGCTCATTTATTTTCCTCTTAGGCATTTATACATTTGGTGAAGCCTCCATTGCATTTGACCTTTATTTTCTTGTTGGCCAAGTAATTACACTACCATAAATATCTCTTTCTACTTTTAGGTCTCGTGGGCTGCCTAAACTAAAAGAGTCACGTTCCCATGAATCCCTGCTGAGCCCATGCAGTGCAGTGGAATGTCTGGATCTTGGTAGAGGGGAGCCCGTATCAGTGAAGCCACTCCATAGCAGCATCCTTGGACAAGACTTCTGCTTTGAGGTAGAAAAGTGTAGGAAAAAGGAAGAGTAGTTAGACAACAAAGAGATTTTTCTATCCAGTATTCTTATGATTGCATTACTGTATTGATGATTTGATCATCTTAACTGGTTTTCAGTTGCTGAAAATTACCTACTTACAGGGGAAAAATTGGAAATATGCTAATCTGATTATGTTGGTGATTAAAGTTATTAATGATGGCTTCTCATTCCTTTTGGGCTTGTCTGCTTTCAAAATAAATGAGTTCTTCTATTCAATGCTCTGTGGTGACCTAAATGGGAAGGAAATCCAAAAAAGAGAGGATATACGTATACATATAGCTGATTCACTTCGCTGTACAGCAGAAACTAACACAACATTGTAAAACAACTATACCCCAATTTAAAATAAATAAATAAATAAATGGGTTCTTAGTGCATTCTCAGCAGAGGTCACAAGATTAATAATAACATTGTTAGTATTTTAATTTTTTAGTATTGATAAAGATATCACACAATATGTTATTATTTTTCTCCTGAAAGCCAAACCCCCCAATTTTAATGATCCTTTTGAGGAAATTGACTAAAACCATAATTTTTCTAACTAAAACATGGGCAGTTCAAGATCTGGGACCATGTCTTATCTATCTTTGTAATCCCCAGCACTTAGCCCAGTCCCTGGCACATTGCAGGTGCCTAATTTCTTCAATGAACAAATTGCCCTTCACCAGAAAATTATCATCATCACCTTTTGTAAGGTAATTTCCCCCTCCAAAGTAAATGGCCAATTGGCCATTTGCAAATTTAATTTCAAAACCATCCATATACTTGTTAGGGTTATGATTTAATTAATGAGCACAAACTTACAAAGTTATTAGTGATGAGTCCTATGTTAGATATTGTAGAAGTTGAAAGTTGTTTTATACCTTTTCTTATGGACCTGCACTATCCAACAGAAATACAGTGCAAGCCACATGTGTAATTTTAAATTTTATTAAACCCAAATCTTACCACTTCTAACATGGAACTAAAAATTATCAATGAAACTTTCTACATTCTTTTTTTAAAAACTGAATCTTCAAAACCTGATGTATATTTTACACTTACAGTACATCTCAGTTTGGACTAGTATTTCACATGCTCACTAGCCACGTGTGGTTAATAGCTACCATATTAGACAGAATGTAACATCTGATCTGATTCACTAGGTTATAATCTGAGATTGAGTTAATATGTGAACCACTTTAGCAATTTGGACAGGTCATTTATTGGTGTTCTTTTGTATAAAAGTCACTTGAACTTTGCCATATTTGTAGAACTCAGTTCAACGGATTGTACGCCCAGCCAGGTGTTAGGTTCTAGGCATAGAGACAACATGCTTCATTTTTAAAGGACATTGATAATAATCATCAGGCTAACCTAATTAGATGATTGGCAATCAGACTGGTTGCCTAGTAGAAGAGAAATGGGTTCCAAAGTAATTCAATACTGGTAACTCTTTTCAGTTTCACGTAGTAGCCTTCTGTAACATAATGAAGGCAGTCCCAAGAAAGAAGCTGTTTTAGAGACCTTCTTCCCTTTTTAGTTATTTTTATTAACTCAGAATTGAACATATTTATTTGCAGGTAATTTTTAAAGGTTTAAGTTTAATTAAAGGTTTTTAGTTTTGTTCTTTCTGAACTGTAGGCCAGTTTTAGGTTCCTGAGCTGAATTCTTAATGGCCTTTATCTTCATACCTGCATTCTAGTAGATGCTAACTAGATAACAAAACAAAAAGTGAATGTGGATGTACATATAGATATCATAAAACCAGCAAATATCATTTTGGTTACCATGTAGTATAATATGGGTTCATAGCATATCTCTAACTCTTTCATGATACAACTAGGAAAATAGAGACCCCAAGCCCTGCATTTCCTTTTCCTTATCTCTAATCTTTATGTTGAAGGTTACCTACTTAAGTGGAAGTAAATGCTTCAGCTGTAACTCCGCTTCAGAGAGAGATAAGTGGATGGAAAACCTTCGCAGGACAGTTCAACCAAATAAGGTAATAGTGGCTTTGAATGTCCAAAAAATGTATAACTCTATAAGCAGTAAGTTGATTGAAGGTAAATGGAGTAATGATACCTTAAATTTTATAGAACTTTTAAACACGTATACGTTTTGTCCTTTTATGCTCAAAATAATCTTCTTACAGATAGTATCATGATTTTACCAGTGTGGATAAGAGCAGCGGTCCCCAACCTTTTTGGCACCAGGGACCAGTCTCATGGAAGACAATTTTTCCACGGACGGCGGGGGGCGGGGGGTGGTTTGGGATGATTCAAGTGCATTACATTTATTGTGTACTGTATTTCTATTATTATTACATTGTAATATATAGTGAAATAATTATACAACTCACCATAATGCTGATAGGAGGCGGAGCTCAGGCTGTTGTGTGAGCGATGGGGAGCGGCTGTAAATACAGAGGAAGCTTCGCTCGCTCGCCCACTGGCTCACCTCCTGCTTTGTGGCCCAGTTCCTAACAAGCCACGGACCAGTACCAGTCTGTGGCCTGGGGTTTGGGGACCCCTAGATAAGAGGACTCAGAGAAGTTAAGTCACTTGCCCAAGTGAGAAGCTAGTACAAGACAGAAATGGGACTAGAACACAAGTTTCTTAATTACTTACTTATCTCTGTTTTATTTGCAGAAAGCTAATTCAGTTGCCACAAGACTGGCTATATGAGAACTTACAGGATGCTATTTCTTTAACCCAAGTAAAATAAAATGTATGTGGGTCTCTAAGAGCTTGCAATTATCTTGAACAATGAGGTAGCAATCCCCTTCATTATTTTTTGACTGCCCTTAATGAAGTACATAGCATCACCTACTTTAAGAGGAAAATGTTGTCTTTCTGGGATTTCAACTCTCAAACACAACTTTGTTACTTCTTTATAGGACAATTGCAGACGAGCTGAAAACGTTCTCCGTTTATGGATTATTGAAGCCAAGGACCTTGCCCCTAAAAAGAAATATTTCTGTGAACTGTGCCTTGATGATACCCTCTTTGCTCGTACAACCAGCAAGACCAAAGCAGACAATATTTTCTGGGGTGAACATTTTGAGTTCTACAGCCTTCCACCTCTTCACAGCATCACAGTTCACATTTATAAAGATGTGGAAAAAAAGAAAAAAAAAGACAAGAATAATTATGTAGGGCTAGTCAATATCCCCACTGCCAGTGTGACTGGTCGCCAATTTGTAGAAAAGTGGTACCCAGTGAGTACACCTACACCCAACAAAGGAAAGACAGGAGGACCTTCTATTCGGATTAAATCACGTTTCCAAACTATCACCATTCTGCCTATGGAGCAATACAAAGAGTTTGCAGAATTTGTCACCAGCAACTACACCATGTTGTGTTCTGTTCTTGAACCAGTAATTAGTGTGAGAAATAAAGAAGAGTTGGCCTGTGCCTTAGTGCACATTCTTCAAAGTACTGGCAGAGCCAAGGTAAGTGGAAAAGGAGGGTTGCGTTACCCAAAATCTCTTCTCTACCTTTTATGAAGAAATAAACACATGTTTACTGTGGAGATTCAAATTAGAGATATATGCTTTGCTATTGGTCAAAAAAAAGAATTAGGAAGGAAACCTATTAGTGGTTCTTAGATCCACTTATTAGTGGAGATTATAAAAGTAAAGAGGTAAAATGGAGACTAACAAGTATTTATTTAAAGTTTATTTGCATGAAATAGAGATACCGCAGCTAGCTCTTTATTGTCTGACAAAATAAATGGTAGGATTGGTGGATAATCCCACAATATGTTCAAGATTATTTATCTTTAGTTCTGGAGTGTGTTGTATGATGGTTTTATTCCTCACTATATTTTAAATTAAGATTGACTCATGACTGTACCCAGCTAGTCACAGAAGGAGGTATTCCAGAAACATGCTGGTCATTAACAAGAGTCTTCATGAGATTAACATCTAAATTTGGAATTAAAATACCAAGGGATGTTATTTAATTGTTAGCTGTCTCATGATAACCTTATCTCAATTCATGCTGGATAGAAGTAAAAGTTCAGGAAGATAAAAGAAAGAAATATACTCATTGTATAAAGAACACTAAACAAATGATAGAATCTTTTTTTTTAATTTTTATTGGAGTATAGTTGATTTACAATGTGTTAGTTTCAGATGTAACAATTGATAGAGTCTTTGATCAGCCTGAACTGTGGTAATTATCACCTCTGTGAGGCATATTCACTTAACTAGGCTAAATCTCCATTATATTATATGCAAATTGGTCATGGTAAAATTGTATTTTAGATCTAGAGGAGTTCACAGCTAGAATAATTTATGTAGAACTGAACAATAAAATAAAGCGTTTTTAAAATTTCTTGATACAAATCAGAATATATCAAATATTCAATATTTAGTCCCTTATTTAACTGCCTTCCTACTGATTATCATTTTGGTAGTTGAATTTACTACTAATAATTTTGAGCTTTCTGGTGTTAAAAAAGGTGTCATTGAAATTTTGAGTCTCACCTTTGAAATTGTATGGATATGTTCTTTCTGTTCTTCATTTGCTCAAGGTTCAAGGATATATGTAGGATTTTTTAACAGCTTTATTGAGGTACAATTTACATATCATAAACTATACCCATTTAAAGTGAAAAATTCAGTGAGTTTTGACAGATTATGCACCCATGGAAACAACAGCAATCAAGATACAGAATGTTACCATCACCCCCAAGTTTCTTCCTGACCCTTAGCACAAGAGTTTTAGTAGTGACTCCTAAGTCTATGACTCTTTTACAGTGTTGATCTACCCTGGAATAAATCCCATTCGTGTTTAAAATGCTTAATTTTAAAATAAAAGTAAATCAACATATTCCCTCTGTTTTTGATTTTGGAGACTTTGAAATATCCAGTGAATATATAACATTCAAAATACAGGATGTTATCACATTTCAAATTGAGCAGCAGTAAACAATGAACTTTAAATCAAGTTCCTTAAACTGTTGAGAAATGAAGCAGTTATTTCTTAAGGGCTTTATTTCTCCTTATGCCTTCCTTCACTATGGATGGTTGGATGGATGGATGGATGGATGGATGGATGGATGGATGGATGGATGGATGGGGATGCATACATACATACATACAAACAAATATAATCAGCCTAGAAAATGAGTTCAAATGTTTAGTTCAAGAAATTTCATGTTGATACTATAGACCAATTTGTAACAATTATATATTGAATGCCTAGTATGTGTCAGAAGCAGTTAAATGCTGGAAATATAGAGGTGAATAAAAATAGACACTGTCTTTGGTCTCATGGGACTCACAGTCTTCTGGGGAAAACAGATGTTAATCAAATAATTACAGAAATGTGTGATTACTGCGAAAAGTGCAGATTTTTAAAAAGTTATATGGTGCTGTGAGAATGTATATTAAGGGGACCTGACTAGTGGAGTTCAGGGGCAGTGTTGGTAAGAGAAGGCTTCACTGAGGAAAGATGTGCAAACTAAAATCCAAAGGATCTGAGGAATTAACTCCATAGCAGTGAGGGCTGAGCAAGGGTGGGAGTGAAGCAGAACTGAGAACAGCATTTGCAGAAAGCTCTGTGGTGAATAGACAACATTGTCATTAGAAAGGGTTTGATGTATTCAAGGACCTACCGAAAAACAAAGACCCTTGAGACTGGAGCAATACAGAGAGAATGGTATGAGATGAGGCTGGGAAGATAGACAGAAAGCAGAAAATATAGAGACTTGCAGGCCACATTCAGAACTACAGTCTATATCAAAAGTGTGATGAAAAACCTTTGAAGGAATTTTTAACTTAGGATTGGTGACACCTAAAATTTTATCCTGACTGACTTTTTTCTTTCAAATGAATCTGGTAGCTTTAGTTTTAAAGCAGCATTCCCAGGATGTTTGATATTTCATCAGTCTCTCCTAATGTATATTATTTATTCAGTTGCTTTCTGCCTAACTGAACATTATTCTACCAGGATTTTCTGACGGACTTGGTGATGTCTGAGGTGGATCGTTGTGGAGAGCATGATGTCTTGATCTTCAGAGAGAACACCATTGCCACCAAATCCATTGAGGAATACCTCAAGTTGGTGGGACAACAGTATCTTCATGATGCATTGGGTATGGAGAAGAAAAACATCTGTTTTCTTTCCCTTTTGATTTTTAGACCCTCATGAAACAACCAAATGGAACTCAAATTCTGCATGTTATCTGGTTCTAGCTGATTAAAGTGTGAAAGTTGGAGTTTCAGCTGTAAGAAGTCTCTGCAATACTCAGCAGGGGAGGAACAGTAGATTGATTTCTTACACTATGTACCGAAAGAGAAAGTTCATCAGCATAGGCAGCTACCCCCATGCCCTCAAGTCCCTGAGATTCTGAGATACACAGTAATGTTAGTAATGAGATGTCATTTCTAGTTGACCTGTTTCCCCCAAAGTGTTGGGTATTTATATCATGATATAAATACATTACCTAAGTCTTGAAAGTGTTAGCATTTGTTATTATGCATCAAAAATGGAGAAACTCCTTCCAATTCCCACAACTCCCAATTTCTGCCTTCCAGACCTACAGAATTTTTCACAACTAATCTTTGTCCAATCAGTAGTTCTTAATGACTAGGCCACCCACTTGCAGCTCCATATTTGGTCGTGAAATTCAGGTGTTAACCACTGGAGTAAGGCACTGTGCTCGGCACTTTGATATACATTGTGATAAAGCAGACATGAGTTCCTTGAAGAACAGTGTCATTTTTTTTATCCCCATATCCCCAGTACTTCACATAGAATGTAGAGCAGCACCATCCTAAAGAAACATAATGTGAGTCACGTGAGTAATTTAAATTTTCTAGCAGTCACAGTGTAAAAACGGTAAGAGAAACAGGTAAATTTAATTTTGATAACATTTTATTTAACCCAATATATCCAAATATTATTTAATGTTATCAATGTAAGAATTATTAATGAAGTATTTTACTTTTTTCATTCTAACTCTTGAAATTGTGTGTATTTTATATTTATTACACGTTCAGTTTGCACTAGCCAAATTTCAAGTGCTCAGCAGTCACATGAGACTATCAAGAATAGACAATAAGGTATGAATGAATGGATAAATGTTTGCCCTTAGGGAGCTTACAATATAGATAGATAAGAAAGATAAGGATATCCCTATAACCAAAAAGAGAAAGAGAATCCTGTGCCTTTTCAAATAATTAAAGAAATTGATTATACCTGATGGAATTATAAAATTTCCCTTGTGACATTTATGATGTGTGTGTGTAGCTCGAAGTTTAGCAAGGTTTATAAAAGCAGAGATTGGACAAGGGAAATGGCAGGGATTAACATAGGGGAAAGAACCTCATGAACAAAGGTATCGAGGTACCAGAGAACCAGGCATGTTTGGAATATAGCCAATTAGCTGGAAAATAAAGTGAAAAAGACAAGTCAACAACAACAAAAATGATTAGACAAATAACTAGAACCAATTAGTTGAGGGCCTTGACTGCCTGGCTGAGGAGTGTAGATTTTACAGTAATCATTGGTGAACGACTGGAAATTTTGAGCAGGGTGTTTTTAATAGAATCAGTTTAACAGAGTGATTTAAATGGGTTGGTGAAGAAAGCAGCTGAACGTAGAGACCAGTTAAGAAGCCATTATAATAAGGAAGGCAAGAAATAACAAGACTTTGAATGAGGTAATCGCCAAGAGTAAGAGA
Source organism: Phocoena sinus (assembly GCF_008692025.1). Classification (NCBI taxonomy): domain Eukaryota; kingdom Metazoa; phylum Chordata; class Mammalia; order Artiodactyla; family Phocoenidae; genus Phocoena; species Phocoena sinus. The sequence continues at coordinate 134,887,102 of NC_045763.1, forward strand.
AAAGTTGGATCTAAGAAATATTAAAGAAGTTGAGCTAATAGGACTTGGCAACTTTTCAGTTTATGAGAATGGGGCAGGGCGTGGTGGAGGAGGAGATCAAATATTACAGTGAATTTGGGGCCTTCCTGAGTGACAAGAAGGATGATGAGATTCTTAACAGAAAGAGAACATAAAAGTAGTAGGCTTGAAAGAATGAGAAATGATATTTTCACTTCACATGTATTCAACTTGAAGTTCAAGTAGGAAATCCCAGGGGTTCTAGGTAGGAAATCCCAAGACATCTGTCTAGCTGGCTGGTGAAAATTTAGGACTAAGTTACCCATGTGGAGGGAATCAATGAAACTACAAGATTACAGGAGCAGGAAGAGAATAGGGCCAAAGACAGATCTAACAATGCACCTGGTTTATGGTGTAGAAAGGAGCAGAGGAATCAGAGAAGTGGTCAAAGAGAGAGGAAGCATGCATGCACACGTGCAAAAAAAAGAAGGAAAATACTGTGTTTTAGACACCAAGAGGAAAAAAGTATCAATAGAGTCAGAGATTGAGGAAAGTAAAGATTAAAAAGAAAACATGGCTATTGCATTTTGATGACTCGTGATGGCTGGGACTGCTCTCAGGAGCACAGGAGCCAGGTTGCACAGGCTAAAAAGTGAATGACTGCTCAAGAAACAGGACCGTTGTGTTTACCTATGCTGGACTCACTGTAGTAGCAGTTAATTCCTACTTTGGAGAAGTACATTTTTTCTTCTCCTGCTTCCTATCTTCATACTTATTTCTTTTCTCTAAGTCATGTGCTTTAGTTTAAGATCTAATAGGAATTTAAAAGAAGACTAGTGAAAATGGATTTTCATTGACATTAGGAAAGGTACAGAATCAGAGTTTCACATAAAAAGCTTATACAGTCATATCATAAATTACATATCGTGGTTTACTTTAATGATTTGCACTGCCTTATAAAAAGCAATGATGATGCATCTCAAACAGTATTCTCTATTCTGGGGAGATAAAGGTGTAGATATTTGTTGACCATCTACTTCTTAAAAATCAGATATTCATATTCTACCGTCAGTGTGCTAAATAGGCTTCCCAAATGAAATAATTCCTGAAGTGAAAAGGAGAGACAAGTCCTTTGTTAATCATTACAGTTAATTATTAACTGTCCTAGAATAGTTAAATAGCTGATTGGCTCAATGAGACCTGAAAATTGATTCAGTGAGCAGGGGAAGAAATTCAAGTAACCCCACAAAGATATCTATTATATTTGTAACCCAAAAGCAAGGACCAGGGTGGTGAAAATGGCTACTGCTTCCAAGAGCACAAAGAAAATTAATTGGTAAGCTTCTTCAGGAAAGAGATTCTACTGTCTTCTCCCCATCTAACTCCCCATATTTCTAGTTAGCCTTTTTTTTTATATATATAAATTTATTTTTGGCTGCACTGGGTCTTCGTTGTGGTACGCGGGCTTCTCATTGCGGTGGCTTCTCTTGTTGCAGAGCACGGGCTCTAGGCACGCGGGCTTCAGTAGTTGTGGCATGAGGGCTCAGTAGTTGTGGCTTGGAGACTCTAGAGCGCAGGCTCAGTAGTTGTGGTGCACGGGCTTAGTTGCTCCGCGGCATGTGGGATCTTCCCGGGCCAGGGCTCAAACCTGTGTCCCCTGCATTGGCAGGTGGATTCTTAACCACTTCACCACCAGGGAAGTCCCTATCAGAAGTTTTAAATTAAAAGTCTTCACAGTGAAGTCTCAGTGAACCAAAAAATCAAATTAATAAGTACAGCTGAGCACTCTGAATAATTAAAGTTTTGTTGTATTTCGTACACTTTGGGCAAAAAAAAAAAAATAAATGTTATTTGCAGACTACCTGAAGAATTCTCAGAGAAAATTGAGTTAAAAGTTGCCAGTCATATTAAACAATATCTACCTGCCTTTTAGCCAGTCTTCATTTATCTTGATTAAAAGCGTTACTATTTACAGACTCTGCCTCAGTTAGACTTAAATTAAGTCTTTCATCTGTTAACCCCTTTTACCTTTCTAATTGAAATCAGTTTGCATGTTGATGCATCTGATCAACAGGAAACACCATCTTCTGTGACATATAGAAAGGTCTCTAAAAAGGCCTAATTTCCACCATTGGTGGCAGAGGCAAATTTCCTTTTAGCAATATGTCCGTACCTAATGGCTTATTTCTATACATGAAATTTGGATGCTAGATAATAATGAGTTAATGAAACATACCATAGAACATTCTAGGCACAAACTCAAATTTAAACAACATATTGAACACCCATCCTCTTTGTCCTTGATCTTTTTTTTTTTAAAGGCAGGAGAGCAGACATGAAGGGATCATTAAATCTGTCTCAGTAATTTGTGATCGGCTAAACAGCTTCTAGGTGAAGATCTATAAAAGTTCACCTTTCAATGTGGTACTTTCCACACTATCAGACATAGGTTACAGTTTCTTTTTTTTTTTTTAATTTATTTATTTTTGGCTGCGTTGGGTCTTCATTGCTGTGCTTGAGGCGAGTGGGGGGTGGGGGGCTACTCTTCGTTGCGGCACGTGGGCTTTTCATTGTGGTGGCTTCTCTTGTTGCGAAGCATGGGCTCTAGGCGCACGGGCTCAGTAGTTGTGGCTTGCAGGCTCTAGAGCGTAGGCTCAATAGCTGTGGCATACGGGCTTAGTTGCTCCGCGGCATGTGGGATCTTCCCGGACCAGGGCTCAAACCTGTGTCTCCTGCATTGGCAGGTGGATTCTTAGCCACTGCGCCACCAGGAAAGTCCCAGGTTACAGTTTCAAAAATGAAAAGAATTTTCTCAAGTTTGGAGGATTTTAAATATATCATAATCAGGTAAAAATAAAAAACTTTAGACAATTAATTTACTTCTGGACCCTTGAGTTGTTTATTTGGTTCTTGAAGAATAAAAGAAAAATACTCTCAAAATTCACAAGTTATTTATTAATATTAGTTATTATCTCCTGGAATAAGTATAACTCACCTAGGTATAAGCTGAATATTAATGATATAAATTTAGAGGTGGATTGATTTTTACATGAAGTATTTGACATTGATGACTTATTTTTAAATTCAGGTACTCTTTAAATGAGGTAAATTCTGTGGGAGCACATAGCATAGGTGATGTTGAGAATATGTTCAACAGAAATCCTGTGAGAGTTGGTAAACATTTTTAAAAGCCTTTTACCAATTTTGATTATTTCATTCTATGAAAAGTTATTTTAAATTTACAAAGTTTGTACATAACAATACTTATTATATGGAGCCCCTACTAAGTACCAGGCACCATATCAGACACTTTTCTTTTCATGCACTATTTTCAGATCCTCACCATAGCTCTAGAGGGTTAGAGTGATTAATGCTATTTTCCAAATAAAGCACCCAAAACTCAGACTAGTTAAGTGACTTCTCATGGCCCCACAGTTGGTTAAGTGATGGGTCCAGGATTTGACCCTAGATCTTTCTGGCTCCAAAGCCTTTACTTTTTCTCTGCACCACTTTCTTTTCTGTGCATCACTTAGATTCCTCTTCTCCAAGCATTGTTCTTCCAAATAATCAGTTCCCATCCTTTATCACAGCTATTTTTTAAATCTTTCATTTATCCTAGTACTAACCATTTTGATAGAAAATGCTCTTTGATATTGCTGCTGCCACTTAGTTTTTTATAGGAATTACTGTTCACTTTCATGAAATCTATTAATAACTAGCCTGAACTTCAGTTAATATAAGCAGATTTAAAAGGAGCTGTGAAAGTTCTACTCCTCTGTCATAAAGACCTATAAAAAATAAGAACATACTACCATCTCTAACAAATATTTATTGAGCCCCTGCAGTGCTTTGGAAGGTATTTAATAGGCTTGGGATTTGAACATGAATAGAACCCAGTCCCTGACCTTCAATGGTATTCATCCTAAAGATGAGACAGGCATGTGAACAAATAAGCACAAAACAGTGTGAAACATAGAACAGAACAAATACATGGTATAGTGCATGGTGGAGGATAAACAGGTGATAAACAGGTAAGGTAAGGATTTGCTCTTTCAGGAAATACTGGGCATATCTCTATAGAGGCTAAGATATATGAACAGGGCGTCTAAGCTAAATTTATTTGGAAAAACATCCAAATTATATAAAGAGATGCTCTGCTATGTGCTGTGTTGAATGACTATCCCCATTAGGAGAGGTAAGCCTAGAGACCCTTACTGGAATCTGTGTTTGCACCAGTATTAGCAGTTAAAAGCATAGGTAGGCTAATCATTCAGACTTGGGTTATTTATTCTTCTAAAATAGTAACAACATTATTCATAAGGTAAAGAGGCTTTATAATAAGAATAAGTAATGAGTTCCTGCTATTTAAATATATTTGTGGTTTCAGGTAAAAGATTTAAAGTTGTAGCATTTTTTAAAGTAGTTTCATTATTCTTTTTGTAAATACCATGATGATGATGTTAATGAGTGCTGTTTTCCACTTCCAGAGTAAGGAAAATAAACATGACGTATAGGAGGTGGTATCTCTTGGGTTCCAGAGCAATAACCCTTCGTGAACAGTGTTTTGTGCCCTCCATGTCAGGCATCAGAACGAATTCCCCATTACACATTTTAGTACAGAAATCCTACATTCTTTTATTCTCTTCAGGAAGACACTATTTATAGTTATACTGTCCGTCATCTTCTCTCTCGAAATAGGGGGAGTTCATCAAGCTTTGTATGAGTCAGATGAAAACTGTGAAGTGGATCCCAGCAAATGTTCATCTAGTGAACTGATAGACCATCAGAGCAACCTGAAAATGTGCTGTGAGCTGGCTTTCTGCAAGATCATCAACTCTTACTGGTGAGCTGCTGTCGGTGCTTCACTCCCTGCTATTGGACTTCAGTTTTTCAATATGAGTTATCACAGTGTTAACTGTTATTTCCCAACCAAAGGAAGGACTTATGGGAAAAAATTGAAAGTTTCCCTAATACAGTTTTGTCTAAAATCTAAACCTCTCTTGTAAGCAGAAGTTGCTCTGAACTATCCACATAAATATAATATTTCCCCAGAATATTAGCACCACATCATCTAATACCAAAAGTATTTTGAGGACTTTTAAACATATTTACTAGTGTCAAACAAATGTGTTAATGATTTTTGATCATTATTCTAACCCCAGCAATTGGTGAGATTTTGGAACCTTTTTGATGAGCAGTCTTTAGAGAGATTATGATGAGCTGTAGTAAACCAAATGGTTTAGTCAGGAGCCTCATGCCATTTTCCCACTTTGCAAAACTAAGTTTACACTAATTCCTGAGTTTTGTAGCTTTGGGTTTCTGGTCTCCATCTGGACGTCTATGAATTTTCCACCACTTCTCAGGCATGAATCAGAAGCTCTCTCTGTTAGGCCCTCCTCATAGCCTGGCTCTGTTGGGCCAGAGTGGGATCACCTGTGCTTCCTTGGGTTATAGTACTTTTATATTTGGTCCTTCTTCCTTCCCCAGTGTTTTCCCTCGTGAGTTGAAAGAAGTGTTTGCATCCTGGAAGCAGCAGTGCCTGAACCGCAGCAAGCAAGACATCAGCGAGCGGCTCATCAGTGCCTCGTTGTTTCTCCGTTTTCTGTGCCCGGCCATCATGTCTCCCAGTCTCTTCAACCTCATGCAGGAATATCCTGATGACCGCACATCTCGGACTCTAACTCTCATTGCCAAGGTCATCCAGAACCTGGCCAACTTTGCCAAGTAGGTGTCACTACCATAACCACTTTTTAACAACATTATTTAAAAAGTACATGAGGCCTAACCTTTGGATGAGCGTGGGGTGCCTCATAACTCATGTTACATGATTTCCATTGTGGTATTATTAAAAATAGCAAAAAAAATTGTAATCAATTTGAATATTCACTTTATAGAGGAATGGTTAAGTAGTCTGTGCATTCAGTGGAATATTTGCAGCCACTGCAAGTTGTGTTTACAAAGAACCAATAATATGCAAAATGATACAGATATAATTATATTAAATAAAAAGTTTTATTAAAAACTCCAGCCAAGGGCTTCCCTGGTGGCGCAGTGGTTGAGAGTCCGCCTGCCAATGCAGGGGACGCGGGTTCGTGCCCCGGTCTGGGAAGATCCCACATGCCACGGAGCGGCTGGGCCCGTGAGCCATGGCCGCTGAGCCTGCGCGTCCAGAGCCTGTGCTCTGCAACGGGAGAGGCCACAACAGTGAGAGGCCCGCATATAGCAAAAAAAAAAAAAAAAAACTCCAGCCAAAAAAAAAAAAAGATAGGATACCAAATGGTGCATATACTTTTATCCCAACAATATGAAAACACAAAAACCTAAGTATAGGAACATTGGGAAGAGCAATCAGTCAAAATTCTATGGTTGGGCTTCCTGGTGGCGCAGTGGTTAGGAGTCCGCCTGCCGATGCAGGGGACGCGGGTTCGTGCCCCGGTCCGGGAAGATCCCACGTGCCGCGGAGCGGCTGGGCCCGTGAGCCATGGCCGCTGAGCCTGCGCGTCCGGAGCCTGTGCTCCACAACGGGAGAGGCCACAACAGTGAGAGGCCCGCGTATTGCAAAAAAAAAAAAAAATTCTATGGTTACATTATCTAAGACAAGTGGCCTGGCCCTTCAAAAAGTCAATATCATGAAAAATGGAAAAGATGGAGGAAGGACTGTTCTAGATTAAAAGAGACAATGCATTGCTTTGAATCTTAATTGGATCTAAACTGGAACAAACATTTATAAAAATCATTTTGGGGACAATTGGTAAAATTTAAATATGAACTATATATGAGATAATTTATAAGTAATGTCTTTTAAAAGTTTTAGTGTGACGATGGCATTGGTTTATGTAAGCGTTTTTCCTTATTCTGGAGAAATAGGTGCTAATGTACTTAGAGGCTATGTCTGCAACTTAGTTTAAAATGGTTCAATCAAAAAAAGAGAAGAGAGTGAAAACAAACTTGGCAAAATGGGAACGGTTGGTTAATATAGGTGAATGGCATATGGGTGTACGTTGTATATTCTTTCAACTTTTCTGTAGCTTTCAACTTTTTCAAAAGAAGTTAGGAGAAAGCAGTTGGAGAAGAAATGCACTGAACTGTAAATAGCAGATGTTTGGGTGGTGGAATGGGTACACCTACCCTTTTTTCCTTCCACTTTTCATTGTTTTCAATTTTTTCTTAAGTTTGTATAATTTTTATAATTTATAGAAAACAATTTTAAGAAATCACTGAGAAGCAATTCACACTGGCAAAATCAATCCCAGATTTACTCAGTATTGAAGCTTAAGTACAAGTTTCTAGCAGCAAGGTATTAAAGGAAAAGATTAGAACTTCAATGAGATACATTGTTTTCTAGCATGTGGCTTTTTAGAAGTGCACTATTTTAACTTTGTGTGCTCTATATATATGCTAACACAGAAATATACATGTTTGCCCATATTTGAGCTAATTCTTGTAAAAATTATTTCTAGTTTATTTTGGAACATGTTTTATGGGCTTAAACTAGTCCTGGAAGATAGCTAGAACCTAGACAGGCAAAGAAGAGAGGAAGTTCTCTAGTAGAAATAAATAGCATGAGCAAAGGCTTGGAGAAGAAAAAGAGTATAATGTATTTGGGGGCTTTGAAGAAGCTAGCAATATTGAAGGTTTATACTGATAATGAATGTTTACAATGGCTTTAAATACCAGGAAAAAAGGATTTTGTTTTTACCCTATAGAGAATAGAAAGCTATTCAAAGTTTTTGACTATTAATGTAATATTAAGAAAGTATGTTTTAGTATTTATCACTTATAGATAATAAACAAATTAGTCACCTCCCCAAAATTAAAAAAAAATGTATAGCTCTGTGTAAAGTCAATTCAAAATGATCACATCTCTTTTCCTGAATATGTTCTTTCTCATTTTCTCTCCCTCTGCTTCAGATTTGGTAACAAAGAAGAATACATGGCATTCATGAATGATTTTTTAGAACACGAATGGGGAGGAATGAAGCGCTTTCTTTTAGAGATCTCTAATCCGGACACCATCTCAAACACCCCAGGCTTTGATGGTTACATTGATCTGGGCCGAGAGCTTTCAGTTTTGCATTCCTTACTGTGGGAAGTAGTTTCCCAACTTGATAAGGTAAAGTAGGCGGGAAGGGTAACAGGAGATGGGAGGTAGAGAACCCTAATGTACCTGGATTCTGGAGAATATCTACAGAGTAATCACATTCATGCTTTCTGCTTGTTGAAAGCAACCTTTTGCCCTAGAAGTCTGGGAGGAAATAGTTATGATTTCTGAGTAAAATATGTGCCCTACAAACCAGGAAATTCTAATAAGCCACAAAATTATTAACATATATTTTTAAGTAGTTACCTGAATTAATGGAATATATATTTCTATAAACAAATATGTTTGTGTATTTGCCTAGAAACTAATATCAAATATTGTTGTATGAAGCCTTATTCATGTATAGTAGAGTGAGAAGAAACCTCATGTAGTAATTTCTAATGGAAGTGTGGACTTAGAAAAATACTGAGACTATCACGTTTAAGTAACTTACCATGAGATTTATTTTTATCATGCAAGTCAGAGGGTTTAATATAACTATTAGTACCTATAGAGTTATGTGGGATCTGAAAATCCTGATGTTTTCTTTTCATCTGCAGATGTGAATTAAGAATAGAGAAAACAATTATCATTTTTAATCATTTATTTTCTGACTATAAGCTAAGAATTTTTTTGTATACCATATTAATAACTAAATATATACCATGCCAGTCATTTTCTTCCTTCTCGAATTTTGCAAAGAGGAATAGAATTTGTTATGGAAAACAGTCTAACAGACTCTGGCTAGGTTTATCACAATAATTATTTATTGATGTTTTTGTTTGCTACAGCTACTTTATAAATATCTGTGGTGGTATGTTAGAATAACTTCAAAAAACAAAGTTATTTTTCTGTGATAAGAATTTTTTTATTTGTTTTCCTCCATTTTCCTATTATCTTTATTTTTTTGAGTCAGAACATTTTTTATTTTTTTATTTTTTTAATTTTATTTTATTTTTTAATACAGCAGGTTCTTATTAGTTATCTATTTTATACATGTTAGTGTATATATGTCAATCCCAATCTCCCAATTCATCCCACCACCACCACCACCCCCAATTATCTTTAAAAACATTGCACCAATAAAATGAGGGAGAGGGGAGTAAAACCTATTAACAAAGACCACTTTCCTGAGGAAATATAAATGGTAGGGTGTCCACTGGTGCCCAAAACATTTGTAAAATAATAAGCTGTTTCTTATTCTCAAGGACCCCTTCTTAACTTTTAGAAATGCTAGCTAGATTTTAAGTTGCAGCTATGCCGAGGGTAAATTCCTTGGATATGAATCATGGCTCAAGAGAGTCAAGCAAGTAAAGACATTCTTCAGATGGCATCTGTACTCATTTGAGCAGGGTAGAAGAGTCTGTTGAGAAGACAATGAAAACCTGGAGGCAGCCATGTAAAACTGCCTCATGGATGAAGGTTCCCATAAGACCCCATGAGAATGAGAATTCCCCAAAGAAAAAAATGATTGAGATGGATAAAGCAAATCATAAAAAGTTATTCCTCACTGAATAACTGCATCAGTGGGATGCAGATACAGTTATCTTCTGAAATCAACCTGGTTTATTCAGGGTCGAGGTCTTTTTAACAGGCTTTGCTGTGTAAACACACGTTCTCCTTTTTAAGTTCTGTTTGGTCCTGGGAACCAGCAGTACATCTATCTAGACACATCTCATAGATGTGTCATAACTTTGCTGTTTAAATTTTTTTTAAAAAATTGTCTTGCTGATGCAAACTCAGCTGGCAGTAGGTCAGGGTTCCCAAGATTAAATGGCTAGTGGATGGCAATATCAACTGTGTGCGCTGCAGTGCTCTGGACCCCTGAATGCAACACCTTCTTGTATGTTGGCATGCATTTCTTTCCTCACATGATCCCTTTTCTTTGGAAGTTTCATCACACTAGCCAATCCTCTGGTCTTAAAGTTCTTTTTGGTTAGAAGGTGTTTGGTTCTTCCCCTACCCTACCCCACCTTGATCTACCAGCCTCCCAAAGATTTAGTTTGCTTTGCATGTCTATTTTAGTTGGAATGGCAATAGTTTGGTTGTTTTGAGCATGTCTTTTAATTTTTATTTGCATAATCCTAATTTCTATTTCCTTTCTTTCCTCGATGTCTGCTGCATCTTGTTTCGCCTCCTCCATTCATCTCGACGCCATGGTTCTGCTGCTCCATAACAATGCATTATGAACCTGCCACTCCCATATGCAAACACCTACCCTTCCCTCCAACCTCCACCCCTCCATCAATGGGCATCGTTGTCCCAAAAACAATCTGTGGTGGATGTCGCAATGCTTATTATCCAATTAGGGTGAAAATTCCTTCCTACAGGCGACCGTGGCAAAATTGGGACCTCTCCCTCGTGTTCTTGCTGATATTACCAAATCTCTGACTAATCCTACACCAATACAACAGCAACTGAGACGCTTCACTGAGCATAACTCCAGTCCAAATGTCAGTGGAAGCCTCTCCTCTGGGCTGCAGAAAATTTTTGAAGACCCTACTGACAGGTATGAATTTCAGAGAGAATTGGAACTACTTATCTCAGAGGGAGATAATATGTAGAGATTTGGGAAAAATCTATTTAACTTACTTGTTGAATTTACAACTTTAAAATCATGAGCAGTTGGAAAGAATCTTCTGAGATAAATCCAATTGTTTGTCATAATAATACACATGATCTAGGATACTTATTTTCTAGAATGATATTGTAGAGTTATATTCAACAAACTTATAAAAAGAACCTATGTTCTGCTTAATGGAAGACTAAGAGCTCTATGAAATTGATATTTTCGGGTATTATAGCGCTCAAAAATCTGAGAACCTCAGTCGAAAATATTTTAGAGCTGGCTGTGTCAGCTGAACAGGTAGATACAGTGTTGATGCTTAGACTTTGTTTTCTGTATTGGCAAGACTTGTGTCTTTAGTAGGGACCCTTTGGTTGTGCACTCAGGGCTTCTCGAAGGTTTAGACAGAACCAATTAACTATGAATTGGAATACCTTGGGAGGTTTAAAACCTAACTAGGAAATGATTGGAATTCTAGTAAAAATCTAAGACAGGGATGGAGTGGTCTATACAGTGTTATTCTCCACCTTTGAAGAAAAACTAAAAATGTTGGATCTTATCCTAAGAATTGTGATGATGAAGTCTGTGTTTAGAAACCAATGTAAGTCTCCACACCAGGCCTCTGAGCCTTCTGAAGAGTTCATGTGCTTGAGTTGAGGAATCTTAACTCTGCTGAATTTGCCTCAGGAGTAATTAAGGGTCCTTTCTTTTTCCACAGTGATTTGCATAAACTAAAATCTCCAAGCCAGGACAACACAGATAGCTATTTCAGAGGGAAAACTTTATTGCTGGTTCAGCAAGCCTCCTCCCAGAGCATGACTTACTCTGAAAAGGATGAAAAGGAAAATAGCCTTCCTAATGGCCGGAGCATCTCCCTCATGGACCTTCAGGACACTCATGCCGCCCAAGTGGAGCATGCGTCTGTCATGCTTGACATGCCAATGCGCCTGACTGGAAGCCAGCTTTCCATAACCCAGGTGGCCAGCATCAAACAACTTCGGGAAACCCAGAGCACTCCCCAGAGCGCACCCCAAGTGCGAAGGCCCCTGCACCCAGCCTTGAACCAGCCAGGCAGCCTCCAGCCCTTGTCATTCCAAAACCCTGTCTATCACCTCAATAACCCCATTCCAGCAATGCCAAAGGCCTCTGTGGATTCCAGTTTGGAGAACCTAAGCACTGCCAGTTCCAGGAGCCAAAGTAACAGTGAAGACTTCAAACTCAGTGGACCCAGCAATAGCAGCATGGAAGATTTCACCAAACGTAGCACTCAGAGTGAGGACTTCTCCAGGCGGCACACTGTGTCGGACAGACACATACCTCTTGCTCTGCCACGGCAGAATAGCACGGGGCAGGCCCAGATCCGAAAAATGGACCAGGCTGGGCTAGGTGCCCGAGCCAAAGCCCCACCATCCCTGCCACACAGTGCTTCCCTACGTAGCACCGGGAGCATGTCACTGGCATCTGCAGCTCTGGTGGCCGAACCTGTGCAAAATGGGAGCCGGTCCCGGCAGCAGTCCTCTTCCTCCAGAGAGAGCCCTGTTCCCAAAGTGAGAGCGATCCAGAGACAGCAGACACAGCAGGTAGGGGTGAGTGCTGGAGGGGGCTGCCAGGTACTTGGTCCAACTGTTTCCTCGGTTCTTTATATATAAATCATTGAGAAATCCAATTGCTAGCAGGGTTTCCACTTAAAACTATTTTTTGCAACCTTTTAATGGAAGAGGAAATGAAAAGTTTGGGAGGCTTCTGGCTAGATGAGGCAGCAGAATGTAGCTTGCCTCATTACTCTTTAGGAGACTGTAACAACCACTCCAGGGGACTTTCTGTCTCTTCAAGCAGCAGAGCCATGATCTCAGCACTGAGAACAATCTGTGATGTTGAGTAATAATTAGACACTTAAGCTGTGAATCTGCAGGCCAAATCAACTAGGATATATTTTGGGAATCTGGACATTAATCCTCCTTAATTTTTTTTCTTAAGTTTCCAGAATAAATTTTGCACTTTCAGCCAAGAGTTTAACGTAACTGCTCTCTACTCCATCCCCCAACTCCCTCTGGAAGTAGTAAGTCCCCGTGTGCCTTTTCCTGGAAATGGCTAGAAAAATAAACAACTGAGCACCTATAGAAGCAAGGTAAAGAAGAGAGGTAAAAAGATAGAAACACAGGTGGTTGACAAGTATTCTCTAAACATTTATGAAAATCTCTTATATTTCTATTTACATGGACAAGCCCAGCTCGTGTCTCACCTAAATTTAATATAAGATGATCAAACTTTTTTCTTCACAAATAAAAATGTTCCTTAAGAATTTTATCATCTCTTCTTTACAGATTACATTTCCAGGCACCAATCCATATTTGCTCTTGAAATAAACTAAGAACCTTATGAAGGTATATATATACATATCTTACTTTCATCTAAAAAAGATTTTTCTCCTAAAAAAAGCTTTGTTGAAGTTTTTTTGAAACCTAATTCTACTTTATTTGTATTAGGGAGCTTTGTGATTAGAAGAGTTCTATGACAAATCCTTTTGTCAGCAGAATCACTGGTCAGAGGAGACTGCAGTGAGACCCCCAATGTATCTCTTTAGTATATTTGCGTTTTTATAGGTAGGCATTTACTGATTGGGCTGCTTCTTCCACCACCCTTGCCTCTACTTTGATAATTATTGTTTAAAAAAAAAATTAGAACATTTACAGAATCCTTAGATACAGAAGTAGAAGAAGGGACGAAAACTTAAGCTGATTCTGGTAGGCAACTTCCTGGGCAAAACCTCCTAGTTGGTCAGTTCTTTCCTGAGAAATAAACTTTTTCTTCAGTCTTAAATTTTTCATTTTTATTTTGTTATATTTCCCCAAATTTCACCAATTCATTTGATTTAATACACATTTTCATTTAAAGAAAAGGAAAAAAGATTATACTCTATTAATTTACATAATGATTATATTATATAATTTTTTCCTTTTCTTTAAATGAAAATGCTTTTATATATATATCTTTTATATATATGTCATATATGTACATTTAATTTACATTAGGAGGCTATCAGTCTCTCCCACCTTATTGTGAATTAGTTTCCATACTTTGATTTTATGCTAGCTTCTAGTTGAGATCAACCCCTTTCAGAGAATTAAATTGTTGACTGAGAGGAGAAAAGAAAGATAAGTTAATTTCAGAGATGCAGCACTGTGTGGAGGCAGATGTCTACGTGGGGGTTCAGTGCAACTTGAAGGCCCTGAGGATGAGATAAGAAGTAGAGAAGAATATCAGATTGGCAGAGAGTGGCAAGACAGGGCACAGGGCGGGCCCTCTGCCTACTTTTCAAAGGTGGATTTAGTCCCAGCCCTGGAGAGAAAAGAAGGATGCTTACCCTTCCCTCCTGTATCATGTTGTCCTCAATTCCCAGGACCCGTGACTCAGACTGACTGTTTATAGATATTGTAAATTAAATAGCCTTTTGTGTGATCATCGGAAACGAATTGTCATTTATAATATTTGTGCTGTAGGAAAATATAACACCTATCATATAAGCACTACGTGTTTCTGTGCGTGAATAGAAAGCTGTTTGGATAGATGGGAGGTAGGAAATGCATATATGGTCTTCAGATAACCAATTAAAATACTTTTGAGCCATAGCCATTAGTGAGCTTGGGAATGTCTGTGTTATGTTGGCATGAAGTGAGGCATAGCCACAGCACTGCTTTACATATTCAGCCCTGTTTGTGCCTTTGCTGGTGCTGCCACTGTCATACCAGTTATACCATAAATCACTGTATTTTGATTGCTCAATTTTCTGTTTTTTCTACACTGGCTTTTTCTATGCAAATGTTTTATTCTTTCAAACGTACGTTATTTTTTTGTTGTTGTTCCTTATCATTTTTGCTTGCTTTTCTCATCTCTCTCCCATGAAGTCTCTGATGTTCTATATAATCAGCACATTTTTTACGTAAATTCCTTTACATATTTTAATTGCAAGTTGTGTTGGGGAATTCTTCTCTCCCAAAAACTGGAGGATTTCTTTGTGGGGATTGTTCTGCCAGCATTTGTAATTATTGGAGGTTTTGTCCCATGCAAATTCCATTTGTATCTTAGCACAAAGGAGCGGCCACTGTTGGCAGTGTAACTAGCTTCAGTCTTCTCCATTTGCTGAGTAGGAAGGAAATAAAATCCTAGTTCTACAGAGAAGGAATTTTTTGACCCTTTTTGGCCTCCGTTTGGATTTCTTTTTAATCATTTTCCTCTCCATCTTGTTTTTTTGTGTATCATGTATTCTGTGCACATAATAGACTCTATTTACAATATATGAGTTGTTCAGATTATAGCGTGTTACCTAACCTTAGAAATTCTAATTTGAAGAGGCTTTTTAAATAGGTATTTGCAAGCCTATCAGAATGATGCTACAGTTTTCACATTTGGATTTGTTGAACCCTCTCCTAACCAACCTTTTCAAGGATTCTCAGAGTTTACTTACTAATTTAGTCAGCTCTTTCTTTGGTGTTTATAGCAATAGTGTTATTCATTTATGGGGACCTGACTATTTCAGACTACGGAGAAGCTGAAAGCAACAAGTCTTATTTATATCTAGTAAATAAACAGGGAACCGGCCTGTTCTCAGTCATCCTCAGCATAGCCAGGCTAACTATAGGATCAGTGAAACTGCTTTCTCAGGCCCTTTTGCCCTAAAGCATTATTATTTTTCCCAGAGAAACCCTATAAAAGCTTTGTCTCAAAAGGGTGATATTCCTAATACGAATCCGTGCTCCTTTTCATTTCATCTTTTTCATCCTTCATTTTCTTTAATGATCCACTGTTGGAAGTCAATGAAGAAAATGCTCTTCTTAAGGCTATAGCTAAGCAAGATGGCATCTGAAACATTTACCAACCTCTTTTCTCAATTTCTTTGACTATAAACTAGAGGTAATAAATTTTGTTAGCTATCCAGCTTATAAAGGAGATAGAACAATCACTGAGGAAAAGCCTTTGATGTACTTCCAAAGGATTGGAGGAAAAACATAGGGTATCCTTCTCTTTGTAATAAATTATACTTTGGTAATGAATTCTAAAGAGAATCCAAAGTAATAATAAATGAATAATATTTTATTGAGCATCAATTGTGCAATGACATAGTCACTACCATTCCAAAAGAAAAAATATTCTGTGATATATGGTGCCATGCTTCAAGGGTTGACAGTCAAATCAGGAAATAAGACCAGCACTCAGAAGACCAACCAAGTAGATGTAAAAGACAGTATATAGTTCTTTCATATGAAGAACATATTACAATAAAAAATAATTTTGAAAAAAATTTTGAAATAAATATCACCTCCATAGTCTTCAGTGTAGATAAAACTATTTCTGATTTGTTCAATATTACTTTTCTGCTCTTTATAATTATGTAAAGGTTTTATCATAAATACAAGGAATAGTTATATTAGTCTGATTTATTTTTTTTAAACTTATTGACCACCTACCGTATGCCATGCAAAGTGCTAGGGTATATGAGGAAGTGGTTGAAAAACAGATTCAACCAATAAAATAGGAATAGACTGGAATGCCCAGTTCCCATTGTACACTGTCTCATAATTCACTGGACATTGTTAGTCCTTCTGAAGATATGGTAGCTACCACCAACACCAGTGAAATGAACCAACTCTTTGTTTTTACAGCTTCTCACTTTACATTTTATGCCTAGATTACCTAAGAAGTTGTTTTTAATATGCTTTTAGGGGATAAGATCTCTCTTTAGTATGTTCTTAAGGATACTATTAGCTTGTACTGCATTTATTGGCATTCAATAAATAGTTACTCGTAACAAATCACAGGGGAAGAAAGTTCTTGCGAACAACATATTGTTAACTATAAAACAGAAAGCTACTGAATTAGCTTCCTTGAAGTTACAAATTCCAAACATTAAAGTTATTCATTTTAGTGGCTACTTTATCTCAAGCAGCAGCTGAATAGAAAATCCTGGTTTCACAGAAAAGCAGCTCTCCTGTGCCCTATGTGGTAAAGGGATAAGATTCTAAAATTAAAAAGGCATTTGTCTCCTTTAAGTATTGACTTTCTAGTAATTTTTAAAGACTCAGAACCACAATATTTTGCCTTTCAGGTGTACATATATCAAATAAAAACCTAAACCCCTTTTTAAACTATTTTTCTCTAAATACTAAAGCAATTTATTGTGCTCTGCTTTCAAAATCCAGTAGGGGGAGAACTAGGGTGTTTGTGTGTGTGTGTGTGTGTGTGTGTGTGTGTGTGTGTGTGTGTGTGTGTGTGAAGTACCTTGTAGTTTACAAACTGCTTTTACATGCCATCTCATTTGTTTCTCATAACTTTTGAAGTAGATAATTATTATCTTTTTTAATATAAATGATACTATAGTCTATAGGTCAGTGTTTCCAAAGTGTGATACTCAAAACTATTTAAATATACAAGGTATTTAATCAATCATTTAATTATTTTAACACATATTAGAAAAATATCTAACTATTAATATGTATTTATAAATTTATAATATATATAACATTAAACTCATGATTTTACTGATAATATTGCTTAGCATAAGGACTTAGCTAACTGAAAAAGGTTGTTTTAAAGAGATGATAAATAATATATCAGTGACAACGTGGTTTTGACAAAAATAATGAGAATGATACACAAATGAATCAAGTATAAGAAGCCTGCCTACCATAGTGGAGATGAAGGTAGACTTTTTAAGAACTGAGGGTACTGAAGTTTAAGACATGTTTATGATTTTCTTGACACAGTGGAGAAAATGGCTTTAAAGAAGGAATTTCTAAAAGTTCATTCACCGTTGCTTGTGTGTGCCTCAGGCATGAAGCTGTTTTTTATCGATATGTATCTGTAATCTGTTTGTAAATCAGCCAAACCAGGTTCTTCTTCAAACCTTTAGGAAATGCCCTCATACTACTTTTGTATGAATATTTTTTAAAGTCTCTCCCAAATAACCTTTTTGTCTCTGCAACCAATTTTTTTCATCTAGTCTTTCTAAATCTCAAAGTCATCAAGATACCCCTTATTTTAACATATCTATATATTTAGAGTTTAGCCGGGGTTTATTCCAAAATGACGTAAAGATTCTTAAGGTACATAGCTCTGCATGGGAGAGAAAATTCCCTTCCAATTATTTATAGAGTATTGGTCCTCAAAATAGAAATTCATTTTAATTATAAAAAGGCTAACTCACATAAAAATGCTTTGTTCTGTCTATCTGTCTCTCTTTCTTCTCAAGAAAGCCAGAGAAAAAGAATTTGTTGTCTGTTTCTAGCACTGTTTATGGAGAAAGCACTAATGTTCAGTAGCCCAATATAAATTGTCATATCCAGGGCCAGTTTTCTAAGCATAAATGCAGTAATAACATCTAAGTTCTATAGTACTCCATAGTTTCCAAAGAGCTTTCACATACATTATATTGTTCAGTCCTTACAACTCCCTGGGAGATGGTCAGGATAGGTGGTGATGTTGGTGGTAGCCCTATTCAATAGATTTGGAAAAAAGTATTTAAGAGATTAAGTGACAATGTAAGTAGCAGAATTGCTACTCAAAGCCAGAATTCTTATCACTCTGCATATCTATTGGAAAAGGCCAATTTACCTAGCTATCCTAACTGGATAGAAATATCCCTTAGACTATGTTGATGTCCACTGTTTTGATCCTGTATTCATCAAGAAACTTTCTGGTAGAATATGGACTTCTGAGTGATGTTAACCCATGAAGAAGTCAGTGTCTGTAAAAATGACCAATATCACTTTTTTTCTCTTTCCCTAAATGGTTGATGTGAAAATTAAGAATTTGGCATTCTGATATATAAATGGGTACCTTGTGAGTTGTTTAGCATTAATCAATTCCTTGGTTCCTGATCATCCCTGGTTAAGCAGATGTTTCCTCACCTGAGCAATCAACCATCAACTTGTGCTTTCCTTCTCTCATTCTGTCATCATCGTAATTTCATTAGGTAATGACCTAATGAAACCATTGGACTAATTAACAATTTTAAGGCCTTGGCTTTCCCTCTTTGGAGGGAAAAAACGGCAGGTTCTTAGATGTGATTTCTATTCACAACATTTCAGAAGATTTTATCCTTGTATAAATGGATATTCTCTTGCCTCACCACCAGCCCTTGCAATAACAAAATATTATTTAGAACTGGGAACATTTAACCGAAAACAGGGATCACAATAATGTCTTCTAAGAATAGCTCTCTTTGTGAAACCTAACTGTGGATGAGCTCTTTTTGGAGATGCTAATAGGTATTTCTGACGCAGGTTCAGTCACCTGTGGACTCTGCCACAATGTCCCCAGTAGAGAGGACAGCAGCCTGGGTTCTGAACAATGGGCAATATGAAGAAGATGTAGAAGAAACCGAGCAAAATCAAGATGAAGCCAAGCATGCCGAGAAGGTAGAACCTAGTCTGTCTTTATTGCTCGCACAGTGATAGGCCACCCAAAGGGTCGTCTAGCCAAGGAGATGATCTCCCCAGCTTCAGCTCCACCTCTTATGTTAACCCTTATATACGTATCTGTGTATGATAATTCAGTAGTGTCTGTGTTTGAAAATATGCGGAAATGTCTATCAAGCTGGGGTGGGAGGATTAGCTCTAATTTTTTTTTTTTTTTTAATATGAGGTGACTTAACTTGGAGAAAACTCTGCTACTCGTTTCTGGTCATTTTAGGTGAATATTTAGTGTTCCTGTATAACTAACCAAACTCAAGATTACCCTTGGACTAGACTTCCTTTCTATATCTTTGTAATGATTTTGTCTTTTTTTGTTTTTCTTTGTTTGTTTATTTATTGGCTGCGTTGGGTCTTCGTTGCTGTGCAAGGACTTTCTCTAGTTGCCACAAGCAGGGGCTACTCTTTGTTGCGACGTGCAGGCTTCTCATTGCAGTGGCTTCTCTTGTTGCAGAGCACAGGCTCTAGGCACATGAGCTTCAGTAGTTGTGGCTTGCAGGCTTCAGTAGTTGTGGCTCGTGGGCTCTAGAGCGCAGGCTCAGTAGTTGTGGTGCATGGGCTTAGTTGCTCCGCGGCATGTGGGAATCTTCCTGGACCAGGGCTCAAACCCATGTCCCCTGCGTTGCTAGGCAGATTCTTAAACACTGCGCCACCAGGGAAGTCCCTTTTTTTGTTTTTCTTTTCACCTTTTCTGGGTAAAGAACTTGTAACACTATAGCTGATTTTTTAAAAGACATTGACTAAAAAAAAAAAAAAAAGACATTATCTATTGCTTCAGTTTTGTTTCGTTTTGTTAAGAAAAGCTGACATGAAGAATAAGGATTATCAAACAAGAACATTGACATCATGTATGGCATTACCTCATTAACAACCAGACAAGTAGCTTCTGCTTACTTATCAGCAGGAACCTAAACTATTCTTATTGATGCAGTCTACCTCTTCAAACTGTATAAGAACTGTCATCTTTGACCTTCTGGATTAATAAGGATAGTGTAGGACCATGACGTTGGACAAGCAGAAGCTAACTGTCTGATTGTCAATTAAATGGAATATTATGTAAAAATACATTGCATTTTACAAAGCAGCATACGGATTTATCATTAATTACTAATGAATTTAAATAGGCCATATACAAGACAGCTTAATGCTTCTCACCTCACCCAGAAATGACATTCCAGTTACTCAAACCCCAACCCACAGCAGCTTCAGTACAAGAAAGGGCCACGTAACCAATTGAATTATATAAAGCTTTAGTGAATATAAATTTATATAAAGCTTTAGTGAGAAAACAGACATGTGTTCCAACAAGCAGTAGCAAACTGGGCAGATGAATGATATCATGAAAATGGGCCAAGAGGCAGTATTAATCAGCCCCAGAGAACATGTAGGCCTTTTGCTTAGAGCTTGTGACCTGAATGTTTTACACTTTTATAGCAGGGGAGAAAGCAGCAATAGCCTATTCTGCCATAAAATTCTATTTATTGATTTAGTAACTTAACATTATAGAAGTGCTGCTTGCTCTCTAAAGGGCTGGCTCTAGTAGGGTGAAAGAATGGCAGTCTGATGAGTGAAGGCATGTCAGAGATCCTGCAGTACAGGTGATGATACAGAAATCTTTTCTCACGTAGACAACTGGCTTTTGGCTTATTTTAAGTCATTTGTCAGGCTTCTAAATGCTTGATCTTTTTTTTTTTCCTGCTCCCATTTGATACCGTCACAGATTGGATGTGGCTTGCAGGAAGGAACTGGTAGTTTAATGTGGAGAGTGATACATAAATATATAGATTTGGAATGCCAAGGTAAGACTAAAAATGTAATTTTAGGAGGCGGGCAGAGCTCCTAAGTGATGCCTGTTGATAATTTTAAAGAACGTCAGCAGCCCGTGGAATGGCAGTTCAGGCAGCATCCAGCCCCATTGCCTAGGGTTTCTATCGTAAAAAATAAATCACTAACGTCTAAAACGAGCGTAACTCCAGTATTTCTCTCCTTGTCTGTGGTGCCTCTTCTGCTCTGCTCTAGTACGAACAGGAAATTACTAAACTGAAGGAGCGCCTGCGAGTGTCCAGCCGGCGGCTAGAGGAGTATGAGCGCCGGTTGCTGGTGCAGGAGCAGCAGATGCAGAAGCTGCTGCTGGAGTACAAGGCCCGGCTGGAGGACAGCGAGGAGCGGCTGCGCAGGCAGCAGGAGGAGAAGGATAGCCAGATGAAGAGCATCATCAGCAGGTCAGAGGTTACCTGGCGGTGGACGTGGGCTAGGTAGCTAGGGCTGCAAAGAGGTGAGACGATGACCCAGAGAATCCTAAAGCAATGGCAGCAAAAGCCATTTGCAACTCTGCATGTCCTCTGTGGTACTTGGTACAAAGGTGACGGCTGACTGTATCTCTTACACTTTTCTAAATGTGAGACCTTAGTGCACTTCCTTTGAAGATAGAGGTAGTCTATTTTCCTTTAGTTGTAACAATTAGAAAAAATTAAAACTTAGTGACTCACTTGAGAGGTCTTAGAGGAAAACTGAATCTTAAAAATGTACGTATTCAATGTCAAAGGCTAACTTAGTTTTTTACAGCAAGCCCAGAGAGGTGGAAGGGAGTTTCATGGGATGTCTTCAGGGCCAGAGAATCAAGGGAGTAGGCCAAGGACGTCCAAAGGAGACTAAAGGAGGGGACAATTTTACCAAACACTACATAGACTTACTATGGGCCAGGTACTTTTCTAAGCACTTTACAGATAAAATTTGTTTAATCTGTTAATAATAATTTGATTAATGCCAACCTCTGAAGTAGGCATTATTATTATTCTCATTTTACAAATAAAGAAACAGGCAACAAATTCATTAAGTCACTTGCCCAAGGTCACTTAGTGTTGCTGCTGGGATTTGAAACCACGCAGTCAAGCCCCAGAGTCCATGCTCATGACCACTGTGCTTCAGTGTTGTTAAATGCTGTAGGCAGGTCAAGTAACTTAAAGTCAGAGAAGGTTTGCTGTTTTAGCAGCACATAAGTATTTAGCAGTCTTACCGAGAGGCTTTTCATGGAGTTTAAACATCAGGGAGCTAAGATGTGAATGGTGGAAGAGAAAGAAAGTAGACCTACTATGTGTAGAGTACGCTCTGAGGAAGCTTAGCTGTTCAGGGGAAGAGAAAGGTCAGCTGTTACAAGGTAACAAGATTAGGAGAGGGTTTGGTTTTTGTGGGTTGGTTTGCAATTTTAAAATGAAATAAGTTGTGCTGAGGAAAAGGATCTGATAGAAAAGAGGGAGATAATAATTGTGGGAATGCTGTTCCAGAGGAGGTAAAAATCCAGTCCCAGTAGAGAAATCAACTTTGGATGTCTTCTTCTAAGGTGGGTGAGAAGATAGAGCGTGGTTGCAGATCTTGTACTAGGAAGGAGTGGCAGTACTGAGCTGTCCTGAGTGTGGGTTTCTTGTCCTCTACATTAGCCAGCTCTCTCCTTGAAGATGTTGATCTCTCCTTACTACCCCATTCTAGGCTAATGGCTGTGGAAGAGGAATTGAAGAAGGATCATGCTGAGATGCAAGCAGTTATCGATGCAAAGCAAAAAATAATTGATGCACAGGTAAGCAGGTTCTTAGTCTAGTGGAAGACACTTGTTTATAATAACTTATCTCCTGACTTCCCACCCTTTGCAAATGCCAAGGCACATGATGGACAATAGGTCACTGGAAAGTTCTCAGCATTACCTTGTGAAGAGTAAAAGAGTTTCTTTGTGACCTCTATGACCTTTTCTTTCCTTTACTGGTGACAAGTCTGTTAACCTAGCAAAGTTTTAGCGTGCTTAGTGCAGTTGCTCGACAAATCTCAACCTAGTGCATGATGGGCTTTACTTCTTTCCTTCTGGAAAGGAGGGGATTCTCTAAGGGGGTACCTGTGAAAAGCACACTGCATGTGTCTGGCTTGTGACCTCCACTGACCATTGCTTGGCTATGATGTTCACAGTCTTGTCAGTCACGTCCACTGTGCCATCAGCCTCTGGCCCCAAACATTAGTCCAGCTGCAGGGGAAAGACAGGGTTGTAAAAGGTACCCTTCCTTGTTATTCTTTTGGTTCCGGATTTGGCATTGATGCCTGGGATTCGCTTGGCTGCCCTTCTCTGTTGGCGCTGTGCTTGGAGAGCCTCTTTTGGTTGATGAAATCAGAACCTGGGCCTCTGCTCACTGCAGCTTCTACCTGTGATAATAATGGCATGACGGATGACTGCCAAGAGCACCCCCTCCCAGGTTCACGTCAGTGATCAGAGCAAAACCCAGGAGGCAGGAAATGTTTCTAATTCCTTTTTCATTTTATCAGTGCAAAACATGGTTGTATTTCTTAGAGTGAAACAAATAAAAAACGGCAGTGCAGCTTGGATGTGGCTGGTCTGGCCACTGAATGTATGACCTCCCTGAAGACCACCCAGCCAGGTTTGCGTTTCTCACCCTTAAGTACCATATCATTTCCCTCAGCTCTGAAATAAAAATGGGAGCAAGGACTTTATGTCCAACTTTCTTCTCTCCTTATCAGCCAGTAGTCAGTCTATGGCAGAGCCCCCAGTATTCTTAAACACGCATTTTACCCCCAGTCTAGTTTCCTGACAGGGCTAATATGGGATGGGGTTTATTTTTCAAAGGAATTGGGAGTAAGGCTGAAAGCACAGCCATGGGAAGAGTGCGTCATGGGCCTCCTACTGCCTCACATACACGATACCCGGCAGTCGAGGGTGAGTTGTGATGCTCTCTAGTCAGCATGGTTCCCAGAATATTTTGGACCCTTGAACTCTGCAGTTTCTGGATATTTAGACCTCCTAAGAATCAGAAGAAAGTTCTTACTTGGCCCAATTTTTAAACTTTTCTAGGTGTCCCCAAGGTAGGTGAGGGAAGGGTAGCAGAGACAAGGCCTTCTCGACAGGCACACTATAAAAATTCATCTGAGAGGCTTAAGAGAAACAGTCTGGATAAAGAAGGCAATTTAGTCAGGGAAACAAGTGTTGATAAGTGTTCACTTTGGGATCTTCAATGTGACAGTGTAAAGCAGAGAGAGTTCTATTAATAACTACACCCGAATAGATTTTAGTTCTAATGAGATCATACAGACCGTTTTAATAACTTCAGCTTGTCTAAAACCGTGTCAATCTTAAGCAGAGGGAGCTTGGGGGTGTCGTAGTCGTGGCTCTGGGCATACAGTATTTCCACTTTCTCGGTTGCCTGTCAAGACAACCTCATCATTAGCTTCTGAAGATTTCTACCCCACCCCTGCCCCCATTTTGACATCTAGAGTAAGATGACTGGGTATGAAGCAGGAGTCATAGGCATAGAAGGTGAAAGCAAGGGAGGGAATCAGGTTCATCAGGGCTCAAAAACTCTGGAAAGTAAGGACCTTCTCTCAGTTAACACGAGGACATCACCATTCAGGAATGGGAGAACTGTTATCCTCAGCATCAGTCAATGTCAGACTTGTGGTCTGGCTAAACTAGATAACAGTTTGGGTCCATATTTCAGGCAGTGGTTTTCAAATGGTTTGATTCTGTTGACTGTTTTGGCGGAACCAGAGGTGCCTCCCATAGATGGCTTTCCAGCTGTTCCTGCTGACCATTCAAGAACAAGGGCTTCTCTCAACGAAATTTATTACTGTATAATAAATTTTCTACTGGAGGCTCACTATGGATCCCTAAAGAACACTTGGAGAATCCATTAGACCACATTTTGAAAACCACTGCACCATGCACAGCACAGATGATAAACACTAAAACTAGTTTTTTAAAAAATTATAATCTCCTTAAAAGGAAGGTTTCCCAATTCCAACTGTTGTCTCACTGTTACATTAAAATCTTATTCTAGCAAAAGACTATGAAAATCCTTTAGTGTCTTTTGTAACAAATGACTTTTCCTTTGAAAGGATAAATCTTACATCTTAAGTGTTTGATGGAGCAGAGCAGCCCTTCTGGCATTATTTAATAGAATGAGGACATGTTTGGGGGTGAAAGCTTCCCAGTGAGGGAACCCATACTTTTATGTCCCTGGCATCTGCCTTGGTGCCACTGGCAGTTAAAAAATATTTCTGAAATGAATTGCTTTCCTTATACTAGCAATGGGCCCAACATTTCCCAAAACAGGACAGGTCAGGTACCCAGCGAACTGGTTTCCATCTTCTCTCTCAGCAGCCCTGTGCCCCTACAGACAAGGCTGGTCCCTGAACTCAGCCTCTCCATCTCCTCGAGTCAGTTTATGCTCCAAAGGCCCCACCGGGGTCAGCCACTTTCTATTGGAACTGGGAGAGGATGAGTACTCCCCTGGTGACCCTGTCCTGGGCCTTGTAGCACCACCATGGAGATCCTGGTGATGGTACTAAGGGACCATTTCTTAAACATCAGACCAGGGACTGTGCCACCTTTCACCCCAGCCCCGGATCTCTCCATATGACTCAGGTGGAGAACTTCCTCCTAGGAGAAGCAAGCAGCTGCCTAGTTACTGTTGCAAGTGATATCTCCGCTGTGTTAAATTACAGGTCATAAATGGAGATGAGATTATGCAAACAGGCAAGTAACCCGTCCATTCTCTAGCTGAGCAGTTCCCAGCCCTGGCCCGGTGCACTGGCCTCCTACACATTCCAGCTCCTGCACTCCCCACACTTGAAATCCTTCCTGTCAGGCAGGAACTAGATTGCTTTGCCGTTCAATCCAGGCAGAATGGAGAAGTCAAGTCCATCTTTTGCCAACTGAACTTGACTTTCAAAAGTCCCTGTTTGATTTTTTTTTATTTTATTTTTTGTTTTACTTTGAAAGGTTGGCAGTGGGGGGAGTTACAGAAGGGAGTTTCTCCACTTGGAAACTTTCAACTGTTTAGTAGAAGGGCTGCTTGACTTCAGCTGTTACTCTTGCAGGAAATAAATAAAGACAATCATTCTTAGCCTTTTTTGACCCTTTAAGAATCAAATAATTTTTCATGAATACCTAATTTCTTTGGATCAACCCTAGAGAATCCTGCACTGCTTAGAATTGAGGCATTATAATTTATCCTAATACTGAAATATCTTTTCTTTTTTAATCATTTTTAGATATTACCAGGTTATCTGCTTAGAGATCATTTCTAACCATAGGGGGAAACATCATATCTGGCTCCCACCCCTTTTCTCCTGGTAACCACTGGCCAACCCTTACTTACTGACTTTTAAAAGATCTATACTTGTTATCTCAGTAAATTCCACTGGCTGTAATTTTTTTAATTATTATTTTTTTTAAAGCCTTGTAGTTCTTTCTTTCTTTGAGTTTTGCTTATCCTTAAAACAAGTTACCTTTCCAAAGTAAAAAGCATCTCAGGCTAGATTAGGGGTTAGTTAATAATGCTGATTTTTTTGTATCTTACCACCTGAGTTCTCCATCAAGGAAAGGAAAAAAAAAATGTTAATAATAACAAGTGTGAGCTAGTTTTTTTCATACTTTTGAAACTGTGACCACCAGCCCTGCTGCCATACAGATCCCCGCCCCACCCCCAAAGCAGGAGATTAAAGGGAAGCCTTACTTGATGCTGTTGTTGCATATGCTTTTACCTAAATTTCCCCCCAGGGCAGTGGTCTTCACTCTGCATCCTTGGGCAGCACATTTCTGGCAGAGCAGTGCTGCTCACGGCCCTGTGGAGCTATGCTGTAACAGCAAGGAATAGCATCTAACCCTCAGCCCTTGTATGTACTCTCTGAACCTGACCATGACTATCCTTACCATGCTTTTCCCTGAGTAAATTAAAACACTCCCTGGGTAGAAAAGCTCTTTTTGGCTTTGGGGATTATTCCTCACATGCTTTTTTTTTCTTTTTTTTTTTTTTGATATCATAGATGTAGGTAAAGACTGTCCTTCTCAGCGTTAACTTGTTTTCTAAAAAATGGCAACTTCATGTAGGAAAGGTTCTAGAATGATTTACCTAGCTGGTGAAGCTAAGGTTAGGATTTCTCTCCTAGTCTTTGTGAGACTGATAATATTTTGATGGGATGATTTTTATTTTTGTTTAATTTAGATGAGCCTACTTTTCTCTAGATTGCCATTTTTTCCCTCTTTTTTCTCTTGTTTTTTTTTTTTTGTGTGTATTCAACAGTCTTTGGTTCCAAAATATTGATTCTAAGCCTTTTTTTTTTTTTTTTTTCCAAGATTCAAAAGTAAAATGAAAGCAGTCTCCTTATTGGGTAGCTTTCCTGGAGTACCTCTGAGCTGGAATGAGTCTAGGAGCTTGTGTTCTCTGTTTGTTTTCATGTGTTATGTTTCTGGCATCCCCCTTTGGCCACATCTCCCTTCCCATATTCAAATAACTCCTTGGTCTGAGCTTTTGGCTGCTTCTCCCCCTCTTGCTGTTGCATCCTCACTTTGTTGGTGACTATAAACTGCCACCATGTATTGTTTCAGTTTTGAGCACCATGTGAATTCTTTCCAAATGTGACTGATGTGCCCTCTTCGGGGTCTAAGAACCCATAGATCACATGCACTTCTCCTCTGTGAAATGAAACCTCTGGTGCTTCTTTCTTTGCCACCTAATTCCCATGTTTTAGTTTTGACCCAAAGTACTTAATACAGCAAGGCAGCTTGACACCTCTGTTTCATAGTCTGACGTAACACATGGTGTCATTTTTACATGATGTCCTAGGGTCCCAAAGGATGATTAATAACAAATCCTGCTATGCTGAAAGGAAAAAAGAGAGAAAATAAACACAGACCCGTTGGGCTCAGGGGAAGCTGGCCTGACCAGGGTGCAGAAAGAGGCAGAGACGTTCCATTTGTCTGGGAAGCATCATGTGTACTGCTGTTTGATAGAAAGCATTAGAACAGTCATTCAATAGAATATTACGGTGTAGTTGCCTGCATGGAGCCAGAATAAAGCCATGATTGGTGTGTTGTAGGAAAAACGGATCGTGTCGCTGGATTCGGCCAACACCAGACTGATGAGCGCGCTGACCCAAGTGAAGGAGCGGTACAGCATGCAGGTCCGCAATGGCATCTCCCCCACCAACCCCACCAAGCTTTCCATCACGGAGAATGGTGAATTCAAAAACAGCAGCTGCTGATGGGCTTTGTGAATAGACAGACTGTGGGAGGAGACAGAAGGAAATGCCCCCGCTCTCCTGTCCCCAGCCCTCTCCCCACTCCACCAGGTTTACAGAATGTTGCTACTTCAGAACAGCAGGGTGGCGAGCAACTCTCCAATGAAGAAAGGAACCTTGTCTTTCAGGGCATAAGGCTAAGACTTCCAAGGTCGACGCTTCCTCCCCACCCACCCCCCCCCCCCCCCCCCGGCTCTGTGTACATAGGGAACTTAGTTCTGGGCCATGTACAGAAAATACCACTGTAATATACCCAAAGGAAGTTAATAATGTAGATTACCTTTTTAATTATTGCTATTTTTATTATTGTTGTCCTCTTGTTGAAAGCACTGCAGTTGTTAGAGGAGGCAAAGTAGGAGGTACATATGAATGAGAGATGAGCCTGGCGGCTCACCTGGTAGAGACCACATGTCTGTCTGATAGAGCACACAGACCGCAGTAGGACATTGTCAGAATGAGTTTTTCAGGGATTCCTCTGCCAGTTTAAAAACTCCACTCTGGTTCCCTTGTCCTTTAGGAAAACATGCAAATACCGAGATCCAAACAAAACAGTTTATCCCATTGATCAACGAAGACTGGTTCTGGATGGACAGCTATCTGATTTGGGGATACACTGTTCCAGAGGACACAGATAAGAGCTGTTGTATCAAAACTGGACTTTCGGAGTGATTTCTATTGAACTCCTGTTGCTGTCTGTAGCAGACGGGAATTTTCCACTTTAGATAGGGGGCTTTTTTTTTTACCCCAGCTGTAATAAAGGGTGTTCTTCTTCCTCTTTAGAGTCTACAAAACTATAAATATTTGTGTCTCTATAAACCATCTGCATCTTCACACCCACTTGCCCTTTCCTCCCCCATGGTGGGAGTAGTCATCACCAACAGGGTTTACTCTCCCCTGGAGAGGTTATTCAAATATGCTGTCCATAAGCCATCCGAAATAAACACCCTTTCTTCCATACAGAAAAGGGCTAACCATACCATACCATGGCAGCAATCTCTGAATATTTCCTATCAAAAATTTTTTTCTATTTGTAAGTTATAATTTTGGTTTGGGATAAAGATTTTACCCAGTGTACTAGCAGATCTCTGGGCAGGGTAATTTTATCTCAGTCTTTAACTTTTAAATTGCTTCTTCCTCTAATCCCCTCAGTAAAATTTGGAAAAGAAATCCAAATCTGAAGCATTGCTCTCTTAAAAGTCATGATTACTCTTAATGAAAGATAAAATACTAAAAGTGGGAGGACAGCACATTCCAGCTGTTATTCCCATGCTCTTTGTAGATTTGGCAATAATAACCCAGTTTCACTAGCTGTCATCGTTGGCTTTATTGTAGGACAGATTTACTGTAGGACAGAAACAGTCATGGAAGCTAAGTTACTTCCTTTTTTCCAGAGGTGTGAAATGTCATCTTGAATGCAACCTTGATTATCAGAAGTATGGAATGTTACAAGTTAAACAGACATTATATTTACAAGTATATATACACATATACTCACACATATGTACATATAACTGCACAAATAGGAAAAGTTCCTGCCTTCTATGCTGTTGGATATAATGTTTAAAGGGGTTAGAATCTCTTTAAGCAAGATCTAAGCAATTGTTTATATTGAGAAAGCAACAACATTTCTGAAGTAAGTTAATGATGTTTAGTTGAAATTATAAACCTTAAGGAATTTTTTTTAAGAAGGAAAAGGAGAAAGGAGAGGGAAAAAAAAACCACCTGAGGAAGCCATAGACCTGGAGTGAGTGTTTCCACATAACAGAATACTTATAAGGAGACGAGAGAACATTTATTGTGTCCCCTTTTGGGTGAAGCCCCGACAGAGACACCAAACCTCCATTTCCACTGCACCCCCAGGCTTGCATTCTGACCTCTTAAGCACTGCCCTCAGGTGGGTCTTTGTGTTGGGCCTTGCATCTCAGCAACCTCACCATGGTCCCCAGCCCACTACCTTTTAAAACATTTCCCCTTCGTAACACTCCTGTTTCTGCCAGTCAGAGATCTAAATCAGGAGCTGCCCAGTGTGCTTATCTGATCTGCAGACTTCATGCCCACATGTATTGGCACTTGTGCATTTTCTTGACCCGTGATCATTATTTTACAAATTCTTCTCTCTTCCCTCCAAGCTGAGGGCACACTGTGGCCAAATGACTTATTTTAATAGGAAAGAAACATCACCAATTCTGAAGTAGTGCTTCGTGTTTGGGGAGAGGGTATGTAAACATAGGTCCGTTCTTGTTTGTGGCTATTTTCAGCTCTAGCCATTCTTTATAAAAGTCTTCAGAAAACCTGGTAAAAGAATGGTCAGTTTCAGTGGCCTTAAGTATGTAACATGGGTGTTGTCTTACATTGAGGTTTGGAAGCTCTCAGGTGGTGGTTACGGATGACAGAGGACTGATAAACTATATTGGAGGGTTGGAGGACACAATATCAAATATGTTTTTGATGGATGCAGTACATCTTGTCAGCATTATGGGAGCTTCTTAGAGGGCTGCCTACTTTGGAAGATTAGATGCCCAAAATGTTTGGATAGATTATGCAGCCCTCTATTATCAGGTTATCTTGAATGAAGAGAAAAGAGTAAACAAATAATAAAATTAGAGGTAAGCTAGGAATTCAGTGTAATTGCCAGATGTTAAATTTTAGATTATCCTTTGAACCTATTCCTGTCCGAATATTTTTCTGAGTATTTCTTTAGAGAATGCTGCAGTCTATAGAACTTATTCTGAAAGACTTTTTTTTTTAGCATGGAAAAAGTCAGCAACAGCTGATAATTTTTATGGAGGTATTGCTTAATTGGCTTTTCTTCAGCCCAGATAAGTGCATACCTCTCTTGCTGGGAGGAGGTGTATGGTTGAAGAGAAGTGGGTGGATTATGATAGCATGTCTTGCACTCCTTCTAACACCCAATACGTCACCACATGGTGGGGTGCAGCATAGACCAAGGCTGAATGGAATTTGGAATTCCTGTGAAGTGCTTGCAAAATGCTTGTCCAGATGACAACCAGATTTGGCCATTAACAAGGACAATGGCCAAATTGGTAGGATTTAGGAAAAGAGCTTTATATTTCCCTTTTATTTTCACTGGAGCAATAAGCTTTCTGAGCCGAAGCAGCAAAAAGGAGTAACATTTCCTTCAATTCATCACATTGCCTGAGTCTCTGCAATACAAGCCATGAAGGAGGGGAGATTATAACTAGGTAACAATGACAAACACTTGAGCACTTACTATGATCCAGGCATTATCACCAAGATACTGTTGGGGTCCAGGGCAGTCTGTTGTAAGGGAAATGTGGTAAAATGAGGTCATCATGCAGCTGTAACTTTGCCCTTTCACTTGGCATTGAGTTGGTCAGAATTAGCTTTCTCTAGTCTGCTTCTACCTTTCCCTTTCCCTGTAATGGTGTTGCACAGTGAAAGAAAAAGTTGGATTTCCTGTCTACGACTGCTGTATGCCCTTGAGAATTAACTTGGCTTTAAAAGTAAAGCTTTTTAGATCTTAGTCTATTTATGGATCTGTAGCTCTAGCGACCCTCGTTTCTCACTCTGTCCTCAGAGGCACACTGGGTTGAGAGCAGTTCCTTTTTGGAAGTCCCAGAGCAAGACAGTTGCCATCAAGTGAGTTTGATTACAATTCGTTCTGCCTTCCATCTAGGTTTAGTTCCAGTTACGTCCAGTTTGGAGTTTCTGAGAAGGCTGGTTGTGGGACTGAACTTGGGGAAGGAACCCTCCTTGGGATTTACCTAAGGCCCATGTGACCCTGACTAGAGTTGACACCAGACTAGGCTTGTCACTGGGCCTGACTCAGCAGCTCTGGAGCCCACACCATACCTTCCCTGTGTTTTCACCTTTGGGGGGGTCACCTTCTACAGATTATGGAAAACCAAAAGGGCTTTCTTCTCCATTCCCCTTCCCTTTTTCAAGTCTGATAGTGAAGTCTCCTGCTCGCTTCAACAGTAAATAGTTGCCTTCCCACCCCTTACCTGAGGGCCAAGAATTTGGGATACTTTGTTTTTATCAATATGTCAATGGAAGGGACCTATTTTGCCAGCTTGTTTAAAAGCAAGATATGTTGGGGTGTTGAATTTTTAAATAGAATCTCTTTTTGTGTCTGAGTGATTGTTGTTAGTTCTAGAAGCATTCTGTCATGACCCAGTTAGGAATGCTCTTGAGTTTAGGAAGGACAAAAAGTGATGAAATTTGCATGAGACAGAATAAATATCTTATGAGGAGTGAAAGAACCCGAGGAAGATACATGATCCAAAAGGGGACTAATGCACAGCAGCCTTCTCCATAGCCCAACGGTTCAAGGAAACAGGAGGATTTATATCCTTTGCCCAATCTCGAAATACGTAGATATATAGAAAGGCCGTTTCTGTAGACAACATGTGGGTACCCACACAAAACACACGATTCCTAGGGCTTCCTTTTTCTGAATGTTAATCCATCTTATAGAGCAGTGATTCCCAAACTTCCTTGAGATTTTTTAGATTTTATGCTCTCCTTTGTTAGATTTTATGACAGTGGTTCTTTCCTCTTTAAAATGTACCATATGTGTTATATGTATATATAAGTTAAAGTGACTTGAAATTTGGCTTGACATTGTCTCAAGAACCCTAGATATCATTATTGATACCTTGGGGAGTCACAGAAAGAAAGTTGAATATCACTGATGCGACAGTAGGATACAGAAAGAAATAGCTTTGGTTCCTGATCAGTTAATCCTCAGGTGTTTGAGGAACCAACCCAGCAAGGCTTGGCGATGAGCCACCCAAGGAAAGCCAAGTGGTCGTTTGTGTCCAGATTTCAGCATGCATTTTAATTTCCTATTCAGTTCTTATTTTTCAGTGCCCTTGTTTTTCCCTAGGAAATGTTTTAGTTTGGGATTTAAAACCAGATATATCTGTGGTAGAAAGATTTCCACAGAAACTGTGTTTTAGGGGCCTCGATCATCTGTGTGTGGCTACAAATATTTAAGAATAACGATCATATTTATGTCACTTCTAAACTCCCAAGGGAAAAATTTCAGTTCCCTGATCACCAAAAGGTTAAATACTAATCGACCACTATCCTGCAGAAAATTTGAAATAAATAGTACAGGTTAAATTTTGACTGGTGCTTAGACATTTCCTAGTTACATTAAAATAAACTCAAAGCAGACAGCAGCCCATTAACCTGAATCACACCTGTGAGGAACTTCTAAATTTGATTTTGTTTTTCATCTCCAGGGCCTTAATAAGAGTGTGTTAATACACATGACTATTTTACAATGATAGCTCTAAATAATTTATTTTTTATTTCAAGAAAGAGAAATACACGTTAGAAAAACAAAACCCAAGATTTTATTTTATTTTTAAAGCCATATTTTTGTGCTAGTGGCACTTAGATTGTTCCATATGTGAGATCCATATCTGCATTTCATTACCTGGGTTTGTTCTAAAAGAAGATTTATTTTTGTTCTGTGAATAATTTTTGACGGTTCTTGTACATGTACAGATATAGATACGTTTGAGGTCTTTTATTGATATTCCTACAAAGAATACAAATAAACTTTAACTTTAAACATTTCAGACTAAAGTTGCTACTGTATTTGACATATTACTGTTTGACTTCTAGCATGTTATCTGGGTGATTAGGACACTTGGAGAAAAACCAGAAACAAAATGTATGCAGGAACATTATTCTGAAGGTATATTTTAACATTAAGAACAATGCGTCTTAGAATTTCCCAATTTACAGGTAAAAATATTTAGCTGTAGGACAAAGAGCTAGCATTAACACATACTGTATTGTAATAACACCCTTAGAGAGCTCCTCATTCTGGAGAGTTGGAAATCTCTTTACTAGCCTGTGACTGGTGAAGAAAATGTCCTCCACTTTATTGAAAGTATGGCCCCACTCAGCTCTCCAGACCAGTACTATCCTCTCTTAATTCCCCAATAGATTAGTGTGGTTTGTTTCAGGATTTTTGTTGTCTAGTTGGGGTTTTTTGTTCTTGTTTGCTTGTAATTCTCGAGGTTATTTCCAAATACCCCCATCTTCTGCTTACCTTCATTCTTTAAAACCCCAGGATGCAGGTCCCATAAGTAGTTTTCTTACAGGCTAAGTATAGGTCTGAAATTCCACCAGTTAGCCTCTTCACATATCTAGTGACTTCTACTTCTGTTTTACTATGAATTAAAAAACTAAAATTCACTCAAAATCCAGAGAAAATTGTGTGAGGAGACTCCAGGTCACAGTAGACGTGTGCTATTTTTTGTTTACTTCAAAGCCAACCCATTTCAATCTGAATTGCTCATGACCTAATGTAAGCTTTAAGACTTCTTGGATCTGAAACATCAAAAAGAGAGAAACTGTTGTTGATGCTATCTTGTAACCTCCTAGTCATCTTAGCCCTTAACTGTCCACCCATCTACCCTTTATGTCCAGCCATACCCTTTATTTTTCTTAGCCTCCCTGCAGCTACCTGCCTTTTGTCGTTAGCACCTTCACCAATAGGAAAGTACAGAAATCAAGTTTGTTAGGTCACCACCACCACCCCCAGCA
Source organism: Phocoena sinus (assembly GCF_008692025.1). Taxonomy (NCBI): domain Eukaryota; kingdom Metazoa; phylum Chordata; class Mammalia; order Artiodactyla; family Phocoenidae; genus Phocoena; species Phocoena sinus. Next base: position 134,921,837 of record NC_045763.1, read on the forward strand.
CACAAAAAATGTTTAATGACAAAGGAGACTAAAACAAATGACATTCAGGGATTCTCAGTCTTGGCTGTTCATCAAAATCACTTGGGATCTTGAAAACATCAGAGTAGAGATGCCCCTTTAGACCCACCATTGAACAATTAAATAGTATCTCTCTAAGGATTGGGCCAGGCTTTTTTTTTTTTTTTTTTTTTTTTAACCTTCCCCACAGGATTCTAAGTTCAGATAGAGTTAACAACCACTAGTCCATATCTCTCTCTGAGCACTGTGTGAGTGTCTGTTACAATGTTTTCTCTGTTCCCATCCATGGAACTGGGATAAGTTGGCCATAGGTGTTTTGTTTGCCTCCTATTTCAAATTTTATCAGTAAATGCTACTAAAGCTGATAATATACTCTACCTTGTCCCCACCAATTCCATCCTTTATATCTGTGAGGTAGAAATCCTCTCCATTAATATGAGATAGCTGTATTCCAACAAAAGTGACCCGAAGCTGGAACTCCCCATCTTGACCCCAATTTTCCCATTATTGGTTTTAATTTAAAATAAAAGGTAGATGGTTTCTGGTTTGGTAACCCACCCCTGCCAAAAAAAAAAAAAAAAACGGTTCTTGACTTTTGTAGACTTAATACTCAGCACTGCAGTCTTATTACTTGAACTTTTACTAAAAAATTTATCAGATGCCAAATTGCATCATGTGCACCTGTTCTTCAACAGCAAAATGCACCGAAAGCTCTCCAGTTCCCTCCCCGCTACCTGGCAGGCATTTGTGCGTGCATGCGGACGGGCGCACGCGCACACACACACACACACACACACACACACACACAACTGTTCTTCCTAGAGACTTCAGTTTGTGAGATTTTAGAATGAATTGCCTGGGTGCTATTTCTTTGGCCTATGAGTAAATTGCAATAAGCTACCAGATTAACGCCAATCAGTTTCCTTGTCTGTAAAATTATGGTTTTGGCTAGATGGCCTATGAGGAACTCTCTAGCTCTGACATCTTATGATTATTATCTGATATCACTGAAAAATGTGCCTTTAGGTCATATTCAAAAATCAGCTTGAGGCTTTTGTCACAATATTTAGGAATAATTCTTCCTCTTCACAATCTCTCATCTCACAATACTTTAAAAAAAACAAGAGGGAAAAAAACGCCTGGAACAAATGTATATTCAGAATAATAATTTGATAATAATAATAGCTAATATATATTGAGCACTTCCAATGTGCCAATTTGCTAAGCACTTTTTATGGAATATTTCATTTTGTCATAATACCAGCCATATGAGTTAGGTACTGTTGTTCCTAATTCATGAGGAAACTGAGGCTCAGGAAGATTAAGTTACTTGCTCAAGGTCACACAACTAATAAGCTCAAAGCCAAGACCCAAACTTAGGTCCTTCTGACTATGCTGTATTGAGTTTTTTAAGAGCTCAGGAAAAATGGAGAGAGTAAGAAAAGATCTGAGCACATGAACCAACCTGTCACCATGAGCCAGGATGGTGACAATGGGAACAGATGAACTAATTTTCCAAAGCTTTTTCTCTTCCTGTATTGGCTTTGACAGGATCGCTTTGCATTGTCAAGTCACCTGACTGATCAAAATTAGAGGACAGAGAAGTCTCACCTCACTCAAAAATTGGTCTTTCATGTCTTCTGGGTGCATCAGAACTGGGATAAGAAAATCTGCTTTCAGGATTCCAAAGAGTTACCCTGAAAAAGGAAGTACTACCTGGCTCAGAGGAGATTATCTCGTAGCCATTTGAAAACTTCAAGTTCTTGGCAGTCGGGAGTGCCCCCTGGACACTGTAGATGCTACATGGTGATTTAGGATTTCAAAAAGAAAGAAGAAACTGCTGGACAGAAAAATGCTCAGTCGTTTTTACTACGTCCCTTTTGCATATGAGAAAGAGGAGATTCTGAAGTAAGGAAACATGCCCCCCGGGAGCTTTCACAATCGCCAGGGAGCTAACCAACTCTAGGATCCTCATCCTTGTTCCCTTCCCATTTCAGGCTGTCTCTCACAAAAAGGTCTTCAGCGCCCTATGCTAAGGAGTGGCTGTCCAGATTTAACTGCCTGGTTGTTAAGAGTGGGAGCTTGGTAACCAGAAGCAGTTACCTGGTGTTGGTGCTAGAGTGTTTTCTTTAGAATCTGGGTTATTAGATGAGCTCAGATGTTGGGCCTGAGTGGCAATAGCTGCATCTGTCATATCAGTGCCACTTCTTTCACTGGTCACAGCTACAAGAGGGGAAAATAAAGGAGTTATTGCAAATACAGCCAGAAGCAAGGTGGTCTGAGATTGGTGACTGCCCCTGAGCTAGAAGACAGGAACGGGCAGCCACCATCCTGCAGAAACCATCTGGGGTGGGACGCTCAGTCCCTGCCAATCCTTCACTTACCTCCGTAGGCTCATGTACCCGGTAGCTACAGCATCATCTCTCATAAAGTGTCTCTGATACCAGGATTTGTGGGGCTTAGCAATATTATAAGATATCTCCTCAGGAGTGAGTGTTTATTTTCAGCAGTTCCTACCCCCAGAAGCCCAGTGCCCTTATGTAGTCGGCCAGCTACACAGGGCCCCCACCATGGCACCCAGGAACCCCCAACCTCTCCATCAAGGGGTAGCACCTCAAACTCAAAGTACGTATTCCAAAACCAAGCTCAGCCTCCCCCAGCAGCCTCCTCACCCCCTTTATGGTGCCCATCTACTGAGGCTCTCCAGCTGCTCCCTTACTCCCTCTCACTTGCTGTCACGTTCAGTCACCAAAGTCCTGTCAGTGCCTTGCAGATGTCTTTTTTTTTTTTAATATGGAATATTTGAACCATATTGTTCTTGTGGTATATTACTGTAAAATATTTAAGCAAAAGTATCCCCTCCCCTGACCCAGGGACAACCACTATTAACAGTTTGCTATAGAATATCCTTCACACACTTGAATTTTTTAATTTGAATGCGTAGAGATCTACCTTATTCTCTTTAAAGGCTGCATAGTATTTCACTGAATGTACCGTAACTTATTTAATCAATCTGCTTTCAATGGACATTAGATTGCCTCCAGTTTTTCACTGTAATAAACAATGCTGCAACAAACAACCTGTGTGTGGAGGACACGTATATATGTGTATGTGCACCTTGTACTATTATTTCCTTAATAAATTTCCAAGGGTAGAATTTCTGTATGAAAGAGTATGCACATTTCGGAACTAACAGGCATTGCAAGAATGGTAGCACAAGTTTACTGTGCTATCCAGTGTCTGACAGTGCTGATTTTCTCACATTCTTATCAGCATTATCACCCCAGATCTTTGCCAAACTGCTAAGTTAAAACAAAGAACTTTTTAATGCATCTTGCTTTTAATTTGCACTGCTATAATTCAATGAACAAAGCTGAGCATTTTTAAAAATGTGTTTGTATTTATATTTCTTCAATTAATGTCACTTGCAAACGATGTAAAAATCAGTTCCCTCATGTCCCTCCTTGCTCCACTGCTCCAGATCTGGCCTCGGTTCCACTCTCCCGAACTGTGCAAGTCTTTCCCCACACATACACTTCCTGTGTCTCCTCTCCAAAATGCCCTCTTCTTACTCCAGCCAAAGCATTGTACATTTCTTCAGTGAAATAAATAAGTTTGTAAAATCCAGAAGCACAGAAAGGGGGAAACACTCATATTCTTGTTGCCTGAATTTAACGATTGTTAACATTTTCACACATTTCTTTACAATCTTTTTTTCCCAAGTATAGGTTGATGTTTCCTTTCAACATTACTGTGACTGTGTTATATGTATAATGTTGAATCATCTGTTTTCCTTTAGCATCCTGATACAGGCATTGCCCCATGTCATTAAAACCACCTTGCTTCTATTGACTACAGAGCTGACCATTTTGCTCACTTGCTAAAAACCTCTGATGGCTGTGCTGACTGCAGGATCCAGTCCTTCAGAATTTGGCCTCAGTTTACGTCTTTCCCCTCATCACTTGCCGCTTCCTTCTCGAATATGTGACCGACACTCCAGTCACATCAGACTGCTTGTCTTTCCCAAACCACACATTTCCATATCTACCTGTCTTTGCCCATGCTGTTCCCTCTGCCAGGAAGAACCTTCTAGCCTTTGCTGCCTGATGAAATCCTCCATTCCCTTTTGTCCAATTACCACCACCTTTCCAGGCAGAATAAATGAGTCCTTTTCTTGCCAAGCCTCTTGGTTCACCCTTCTGCGGCAGCACTAATTAAACTGTCCTGGTTGTCTCTATTAGCCCCTATTAGACTAAGCTCTTTTAAAAACAGGAAGCAGGTCCTGCTCATCTTGGTATCCACTGCCTTGTTCAAAACAGGTACTCAGGAAATGATTGTTGAATTAAATCATCTCCAGTGTGCAAAACACTATTCTAGGCCTGGGAAAGATATAAAGAGGCATAAAACAAAACAGCCCCTGCCCTGTGAGATTTCACAACCTTAATAATTCATAATTGTGATCATTCATAATCATTTGTAATTAATAAAATGAGACTGAGGCCAACCTTGTCTATTGAATAAGGTAAGGACAGATAGGAGACTGAATCACTAAACATTTCACTACTGAATTGAGACTAGAATAGTAATAACTACCATTCATTGATGCCAGGCACTGAAAGATAACTCTTGACATTTGGTGTTTCTCTTCACTTTAAAAATGAGAAAAATGAAGTTCGGAGAGGTTAGGAAGTTTGCCTAAGACCACACGGTAAGTAGAAGACCCAGCATTCCAACCCTTGACTGAAAGACTCCTCTAGCCAAAGATAGGTTTTTCTCCCCTAGATCGCCCCACCCTAAATTATTATGTAGGGGGAGGATGAGGGGGTGAACTGGCTCTAGGATCCCCCATGGAGTGATCTGGAATGCACCTGGGGCCGGGAGATGTGGCCCAGCACATACCCTCACCCCCTCAACCTCCCTGACTGGTGGCCGGATAATGGAAACTAGGGCTTGGTCTCCCCAAAGGAAGACCCAGGCGCCAGGGCGGTGTCCCCAACCCCCAGCGACATGAGTGGGCGGGGACCTGTCTCAGGCTCTGGCCGGCTGCCGGCGGTCTCGGGCGTGCGGCCTGGCTCGGAGCTACACCGTCCTGGCGCGCCGTTGTTCTCTGAGGCCCAGCCGAAGGCTCCGAGGTGCTCTCTTCCGTCCCCAGAAGCTCGGCGCTGCGGGACCGGCTGGACGTGGCAGACCCGGGGGGCGCCGCCATCCCCGGCTGAGCCGAGGCCCCGCGGGTGGAGCCGAGCGAGGGGCCCGCTGCGTCCTCCCGCGGCGTCCCCCCGCGGCGTCCCCCCGCGGCGTCCCGGGCCCGCCCTGGGTCACGGGGTCCTCCGGGGGCGCGGGGTCAGGAGCAGGGCTCGAGCCGGAGGCCAGAGGGATCTCGGTCACTTCCTGGGGGACAGAGGGTCTCCCCAGGAGCGCGGGGCTCGAGGCTGGGGTCGGCGCGGAGGCCGGGGGCACGGGGCCGAAGGACCTATTCTGGGCGGTGACCGGCGGGGTCGAGGGCCCACCGTCGCGGACAGGGCCGTACCCAGGGATCTCGAGGTGGGTTGGAGGGCTCGGCGCTGCCGTCCGTTGGGTCTCTGGCGCCTCAGGGCCCGCGGAGGAGGCGGCGCGTGGGGCGCGGGGGCGGGGGCCGAGCTCGGCGGGCTCCGGGCTGACTAGCTGCGGGAGCCGCGCCGCCTCAGCCGGACCCTGCGCGGGGCCGGCGCTGGCCCCTACGCCAGAGAGAAGGCTTCCGTGGGGCCCGCTGCGCCGAGCGGCCGGGGAGGGGATGCGGGGGGGGGCGGGGCGGGGGACGGCGGTGCGCGGCGCGCGGTTTTTCCGCACCCGGCCCTGCACACCCATCGCAGACAGGGCTAAGCAGGGAGGGCCTCCTGACCCCGCCAGGTGCGGCCTGGGCCAGGTAAGACCTCGATGGGAAGCAGAAGACAGGCTGTTGCCCCTCTTCTCAACCTAATCTCTTGCCTCCAGGGGGAGGGCCACGTTCCTTAGCAGCTCACGGGGACCCCACCCCTGCAGGGCCCCAGCCTCCCCGCTCAGCGCTACGCACCCCGACCCCCTCCACTCCCTCTGCAAGTTAACTTCGAAATCACCTCCTCCAAGAAATCCTCGTTTAATTACAGGAGCGGGGACAATCCCCTTCTCTGTGTCCCCACCATGCCTGTGACTACACAGGCAACACTGCCTGTCAGGAGCCCTCTTCCCAGCCGGCTGTCAGATCCTTCAGAACAGGCCCTGCCTTTTCCTTGTGTCCCAGGAATGAATAAAGCTCTGTGCAACTATAAGCAAGACCCCTAACTTCTCTGTGTCCTCAAAAAGGCAGTAATACCATTGTCATATGTAGGAATCTGTAAAGATGCCAGGAGAACTGTGATTTTTGCCCTCAGTTATCCTAGTTTGCTTCAGACCTCATGGGAAGCAAAAGGAGGCAATAGCTGTGAAGATGTTTCAGGAATTTAAAGATGCTGAAGGAACACTGTCACTGTCATTCCCAGCCATGTCCCCACAACTCACCTCTCATCTTCTCTCCTCCCAGAAAAGCCCCAAATTGAAAGGGATTTGGCCCTCTATTGCACTTCCCTCTCTGGATGCTGAACCTCAGAGGCCTCTCTGATGATTTTTCCTCAGAAGTACTGCTCAGCTGGGCAGTGAGGGCGTCTTCCCGTCTGTCTCCCAGGCCAGGCCCTCATCACCTCACCTGAGAGACTGCACAACCTCTCTTGGGTCCCCTGGCCCGGGAGCTGCAAGTCCAGTGGTCCAGTTCAAGGAAGGAGGTTGATGGTGACCGAGTCCTCCTCCTCCAAACCCCAGCCGGCCCAGCAGAGGGGGGCGGCCCAGGGAAATCCCTCTCCATAAGTGGCCCATGGTCGCCACCCCGTTGGTTCACCTCTTTCCTGGCCCCTCCCTGGCCCTTTGGGGAGGATCCCATGGGACCTACCCTGTGCTGCTGCATCCAGGCTACCCTCTCCACTTCCTAGGCCCTGGAGACCCCAGAATCCAGCCAAGAACAGGCTCAAAGCACCCATAGAGAGCAGAAAACAGGGGAGGGTACTTGGCCTGGGCGTTGTCCCCATGGTCACTTCTGAGGAGGGTGTGTAGGAGAGCTGAGGGAGGGCTGCTGACTCCCGGTGTCCAATGGTGGGGTCTGCAAGAAAACACCACCGGTGAGTGTGAGGGCAGGGCTGATGAGGGGGGACACAGCACCCCCAGGTCTGCCACAGCCGACACGCCTGTGAGAGGTCCCACCAGACACTGATGACCAGCCTCCCATCACAGGAGCCAAACTCAGGAGGGCCCCCGTCACAGGACAGGTATGTTCACAATCTTTATTCCTCACAAAAAGGGAGGAACCATTGTTCCTATTTTACAGATAAGGATCATGATTCTCATCAAATCCAGAATACAAAAAGAAAACAGCCAAGAATAGGCAAATCCACAGAGACAGAAAGTAGATTAGTGGTTGCCAGGGCTGAGGGTGTGAGAGAATGGGGGGGTCACTGCTAAAGGGTAAGGAGTTTCTTATTGGGGGCAATACGAATGTCTTAAAATTAGATAGTAGTGATGATTGTACCACCTGGGTATGTACTAAATCTCACTATACTGGCCACCTCAAAAGAGTGAATTTTAAAGGTACATGAATTATATCTCAATAAGGCTGACACAAACAAGAAGGAAAGAAAGAAGGAAGGGAGGAAAGAGAAGAGAGACGGAAATGACAAGGCAGCATGAAGTCTGTTGCTGAGGAGACGTTTCACACACAACATCCAGAATAACCAGGTGGGCCTCTGGTTCCCATGTGACTGTGGTGACAACAACAGTGTCAGTAGCTAGTATCTTTTGGGTGCTTACTCTGTGCCAGGGTCTCTACTAGGTCCCTTATATTTATTCTCATTCATTCTTCAAAGCCATCTTATGAGGTGCGTCATCAATACCATTTTGTGTTTTCCACATGAGGGAAATGAGGCTCAGAGATGCCGCTCATCTTATTTCTAGCAAGTGATAAAGTCCGATTCCAAAGCCCGCACTTTTAACCTCCTTATTGCGCAATAAGTAATTGCTGTTGCTACTTGCTAATGCCCTGAGGCTAGATGGAATCAGCCATTAAATTAAATTAAAACCTGTTCCAGAATAACTCTGCTCCCCTCAGAAACTAGAAATACTTCCTTAGGTGTATCCTCACCACCTCCGGCTGCCAAGAAAACCCGTTTCCCATCCCAGCCTAGCCTTGGTGGGTCAAGGGGCAGTGGGGACGACTGTCACGCACCGTGGAAGCAGATGAAGGGTTTCAGGGAAAAGCAGGCCACTGCAGAAATTCTGGCGGAGAAGCTCCAGTAGCTGCGGAGACCCGCACATAGTCCTGCCCCAAACTCAGGCACCTGCAGCCAAGTCGGGACGCTGGCACCCACGTCACTGGAGCATCTCAGAGACCCAGAGGCCGCACTGAAGTAGAGGCCAATCCAGGCTTCAGTCTTACTCGTGATGAATTTCAAGGCCTCCTTGTCTGTCTCCTCAGTCACCATCTGCAGGTCAGCCAGGTCTGTGTGGTGTCTGCGGCATTACCTCACAGCTGCCAGCCACTTCCTTTCTTGGTCAAATTGCTTGAAGTTCAGATTGCCGATCTGAACCTCAGCTGCGGGCAAAGAATGTAGAGACCACAGGCTTGAGGTCCAGGATCTCTGCCCGCTCAGCCCTCATCGCCCCCAGGACAGAGCCCTGGTTTGGGCCCTGCCCTTGTTCCCCATCCTCAGGTGTTAGGTTTGATCAAACCCACAAGTCTATAGGCAGACTAAATACCAGACTGGGAGAGTGAATGAGCTATCATAGCAGCAGCTGGGGGAAAGACCAGTCATTAGGAAAGGCAGGGGTTAAGAACTCTCCTCTTGGCTGTATGGCCTTACAAGTCAAGTCTAAGCCTCAATTTCTCCATCTGTACAACAGGGATAATAATAGTACCTAAATGTATTTCGTTTAAAGGATTAAATGAAACCACGTATACAAATATTAAACACTCAATTAAATGGTAGGGTTAAACTTTGCAGGGAGGTGATGAGGGAGATAGGATGATCCTGGTCTGGAATCAGCCTCATTTGTGGTTTCCAGGGCCTGTGCCTGCCGCATGGGCTCTCAGGAGGCTCCCGGCTGAGGCAGGGTAGAGGAGAGCCAGGGACAAGAGGTGAGCCTGGCGAGGGGCACACCTGCTGGTCGGTGGCCCTGACTTCTGGTGGAGCTCAGACCAAGACTCAGACTCTCACAGCCTCTACCTCCAGCCCCCGCCTGCCCTGCCCCTGGTCAGGCCTGTCTCATCTGCAGCACACAAGCATCTGTGATTCTAAACGAGGGAAGTTTGGAAAGGAAGTGCTTTGGCACCACCTGAGGGATTGATTCCAGAGACCTGTTAAAGGAAACACCTGTGTTTGCAAAATTGGGAATCACATCCTCAGATAGGGCCTCCCAACCTCTCTGACACATGCCTGCTTACCAAAGCCCCGTCAAGATTTGCCTATTTCCCTCATGTTCCCTATCTAAACTGGTCTTTTAAAGCTACCCTTTTTCAAGCACCTGGTCCTCGCCAGCCCTGAGCTTTGCGTGTCGCACATGTCACCTTTTAAAATCCTCACTATAATCCTGAGACGCAGATTAACCTCATTTACGGAGGAGAAACGGGAGACTCGGGGAGGTGATGACTTGCCCAAACTCATGCCTTATTAAGTGGCAAGACGAGATTCAAAGGCGGGTCCGCCCTCCTCGGAAGCCTGTGCTGTCTTCACTCCACAGCACCATGTTCCACAACGAGCAGAAAACCAACTTTACAAAGCAGGCTGAGGAGTGAATTTCCTTTGAAGTGTCTCTAACCAGACACCAAGAAACGCTTTGTAAAATATCAGGGCAGTACTATCCCCCGCACCAGGTGGATGGGCCTGGACTGCGGAGAGGTGCTACCCTTGCCCCCCACCCCCAAGCCGCTAAGGGTAGGGGCACCAGAAGACTGGGATGCAGCCTGGACTGGTTGGAGACCTTCCCCCCCGCCCCACCTCCCCCCTCCACCCCCGGGGCCAGCTGAATAACAAAAGCATTGAGCCTCTGCTTGTGTGTCAGCCTGGGGGCCGCAAAGCCAGGGGATCCCTGGGCCAGGCAGGGGTGGGGGAAGCCAGCTGGTCCAGGTGGACAAGTGCAAGGGAAGGCGGACCTGGAGCCCTGAGTGTATACCTGGCTTTGGAGAGGTGGTCAGGCTGAGAGCCGGTTCCAGGAGGGTGTGGGGCTCCAGGGCAGGATCTGTGAAACGGGCCACATGTTATGGGGCGGGAGTGCGGCCACCCAGCGTGCTCAGTGGGCACCGGGAATCGCCAAGTTGAAGCCAGGAGAAACGTAGCTCCAGGGTAGAGAGGCTCCTTTGTTCCTATCTACGTGTAGTCCATAAATAGATATATCTATTGAGCACCCACTGTGTGACAGACACTATCGTAGGCCCTGGAAAAATAGCAGGTATAAGACAAGCAAGATCTTTGTTCTTGAAGAGAATGTGAGAAGGAGCCAGCCTTGCAAAGAGGTAGGAAGGAATACCCCGGGCAGAGCTAAGGTGGGAAGGGGGCCACGTGTGTTTGAGGAGTGGAAAGCAGCCAGTGTGGCCAGGGAGAGAAATAGGAGATGAGGCCAAAGGTCTCAAGCAGGGCTGGGTTGGCTACAAAAAGGAAGTGATTCTAAGTGCTAAGGGAACCTACTGAATGTGTTTAAGCAAACTGGTCTGATTTACATTTTCAAGAGTTCACTCTGTACAGAACAGACGGGAGTGGGCCGGGCAGATGCCACGGAGAGCTGTGCTGGTGTGTGGACCTGCAGAGCTGGAGAGAAGTGGATGCAGTTAGGACACGTCTGAGTGGAGTCCAAAGACTCCAGGGGGAGTGAGGGAGAGCCCCACACACACAGCCCTTCCTTCAAGGGGGCTCCCATCCCCACCCCGGCACACTCACCACTCCTGGAAAAATTTCTTTTCTGGCTTGGGCATTGCCAGATCAAACCTAGGCTACCCTGGGCTACATTTCAAGGCCCCATGACGGGCATGGTGTGCAGAGAACTGGGGACATGTCGGGTTGGTCCCCCATACCCCTATATGAGGAGTTGGGGTGTGCCTCGGCTGACTGAGAGAAAAGCAGAAATTGGCACTTTTTGTCAGGAACGTGCTGTCTATAACCATCCCCCGTGTGATCTCAGCACCTTAAAGACAAGGGTCAGTGGCATGGGCTGCCTGGGCAGAGAGGAGCCAGCCAGGGGGCAAGGATGGGGGGCCGTTCCCCAACAGCCGGCACCAGGTGCATTGAGTAAATGTTTTTTCTGCAGAGGGGCACCCACCTACCTCCCCAAAGCAGGGGTTCTCCCAGAGAGTGGCTGTTCCACGTTCCCCCAGTCCCGCGAGACAAAGCCACCCTGCACTTTAACGAGGAGAGAGACCTTGGACTCTGCTCTGGTTTCTGCACAGACACAAATGGATCCCCAACCTGACTTTCCCATTTTCCTCCCTTTCTTTTTCCTCTTTCCCCAGATCCTTAATTGGCAGAAGGAGGGGACGTAGTGGAACATTTCAGATTTTACTTTTTGAATACCCTGATTTACACCCGTTTCTCTGATGGAGCGTTTGGAATGAGGGACAGAAGAGATAGAAACTAAGGTGGCAGAGAAGGATGTAGCAAAAAAGCATTAAGCAGTTAGTTGTCCTCTGAAAGGCTTGAGCCAGACCCAGGCTCGCTCACTCTCTCTCTCTCTCTCATTTACTCTTGAGAAGCAAAACCCTAGGAGGAAGACCAGGCCCAGAATATGACTCTGAACACACCGTAGTAGCAGATGAAGGGCTTCTGAGCAGTGCACGAGGCAGCCCCCAGGCTGGGGAAAATGGCTATTGAATACAGAGTGGCACAGAGACCCTCCTCGAAGACGGCGGCGAGCTCCACACTGGCACGCTGAAGGTGGAGCCGCTGGACCATCTCAGGCCCCCGAGGCGCACGTGGAAGAAGAGGGCGATCCAGGCTGCGGTGCTGCTGGTAAGGGAACAGAGGGTCTTGATGTTGCTCCAGTCGCTCATGCTCGGCAGGTTGGCCAGGTCTGTGCGGTGCTGCCGGCAGCACTCCAGGGCCTCAGACCAGCTCAGCTCCTCTTCCACCCTCCAGAAGGTCTTGCTGTCACTGGTCAGCTGCAGGGCTGGGGTGGGAGAGATTGTCATCGTGTGGTTGCCCCTACCCTACTCCCAAATCCCGGGTGTTCAGCCGCACCCCAGGCAGCCTCCCCAGCCTCTCCTAACCCACTCCACCCCTCACCTCCCGCCCTCCACTTGCACAGCTCCACAGCTCTGCTTCCGGGCCTCTGCACAAGCTGCTCTCTTGGCCTGAAAGACTGGCCATCCTCACCTGCGCCCTCGATCCCCCATTCTCCCATTTCTCATCTCCCCCTTCCCTCTGCCCCATCCTGGGCAGGCTCCCTTCCTATGAGCCACAATGTACCTTTGTTAATGCTTAGCAACAGTAGAAAGTGTTTACTGAGCCCTCACCAGGTGCGATTAGCTCACTGAATCCTTTGCAACAACTAACTCCCTAGGAGAGACATCACCATGACTGTTTTACAAATTAAAAAGCCAAGTCACTGAGAGTTAAGTGACTTAGCCAAGGCCACCCAGTGGAAAGGGGTAGAACCAGGGCCCAGGGACCGTGGGTGGGGCTCCCAGGGCAAGGCCCTTAGACAGAGCATGGTTTTGCCCTGATGTAGGTGTCACAGGCTCATAACTGCGGCTGTACATTAGAATCACCTGGGGAACCGATGCCCAGGACGCCCAACGGCAAGGATCTGAATCTCTTGCTGGGACTAGCATTAGAATTTGTTTAAAGTCCCTGGGGAAAAGGACCTTTTCCACCACCAGGTCCAGGCAGCTTGGGAGCAAAGAACCAGCCTTATTCATCATTATATTCCCAGTGCCCAGCACATCAGAGGGGCTGGGTGCATTGAAAATGAATGAATGAGTGAACGAATGAGCACAAAATTCTCCTGGGAACCGACCCAAACCCCAAGAACTCAAGGTTCACTTCCTTCCTTCCTTAATCCATCCCCTTGTGGAGGTGCCAGCAAATGAGGGCTGGTTAAGGACTGCTCTGCTCGGGGTCTTGGGGTAGGAGAGGGGGGCCTCCTAGTCCTTAAGGAACCAGCCTCAAGCCAGAGTCCTAGGAGAGCAAAATAAGACTGAAAAACCGGGCATCCAGAGGGGCAAGGATGTGCACAATGGGGGAGGACACGGGAAAGGCCCGATGAGGTGCCTGCCGAAAGAGTGATGTTCCTCACACCCACCAGAGGCCAAGAAGATGCTGCCTGTCGCTGAGAGGAGATGAAGGATCCCTGGTCAGGAGAAAAGGAATAGGAAGAAATTACTTTCTTGTGATATGTGATTCATTTTGATATTTGTTTATCCTATTCTGTTTATTTTTAAAAAATCAGTGGCTGTGGTCCACTAAATTGACTTTAGGATGTAATGGGTCCCAACCCACAGTGTGAAAAACCCTGCTGCCCCGGCTGATCTCCTGGCTTTAAATACCTTGAGATGACAATTCCCAGACACAGCCTCCACCCTGGAGCTCAGTGTACATGTCCGGCTGTCCGTTTCTCACATGCACATGGGTTCACCCTGCCAATCAGCCTGTCCTAGTCATCCCAGCTCATCACATGGCACCCCTCACCCCAGCACCTCAAGCCCCACCCAGGAGTCACTGTTGGTGCCTCTCTGTCTCTGTCTTGGCAGATCCTATCAGTTCTACAGCAAGTGTGCATCTTGGACCTTCTTGAACTTTCCACTTCTTTCCGTGCCCACTGCCACCCTGGCCCAAGTCACCATCCCCTCCCTGGGACTGACAGCACCAGCCCCAAAGGCTCTCTCTGCTTCTATCCTCCACTATCACAGTCCCCTCCCCACTCTGCGTGCAGAAGGACCTTTCTGAGATGCTCCCCTTGTCACTGCCGCGGGCCACAGGGCGGGCTCCTTACCACAGTCCCCAGGCCCTGTGTGTCCTGGTCCTGCTGTCACAGGAAAAGCCTCCGCAGGCTCCCGCACTTGCTCATGGATACACCCTACTCATCCACAGGGCTCGACCCCGGGCCTCGGGACCTTTCTCTAGCTTTATTCTTTGAGGTTCCTTCGTTTAGCCCTTAGGCTCAGCCCAAATCTCTCCTCCTTAGAGAAACCTTCCCGCCCACTTGACCTAAAGAATCCCCACCATGCGTCTCCCTGTGACTGTCCCTCGTCACCCTGATCATCTCCTTCATTGCTCTTGTCACATTCTGTGATGATCTTGTTTACTGTCTTCTTGCCAAACGTCTCTGACCCCCACTAGGATGTGGGCTCCGTAAGGCGGGGCACCATCCCCGACTGGCACCCATCAGCACTTAATGTGTTGGTTAGATGCGTCAGTGAAGAAATGAATGAGTGAAATTCTACATAAAACAGCCAGCTCCAGGCTCTGACCCCTGGTGGTGGGGTGCGGGCAGGCTGGGGGCAGGGAAGGGGTGAGAGGAGGCAGGGCAGGGGCGGGGAGCCAGGCTGACATGCAGAAACAGTCACTGCTTCCCACTTTGTCTCCCCTTCAACCCCAAAGTCTGGGCACCTAGGGGAGAGGCACCCTTCCCGCAGGTCTGTGCCCTGGACGTGCGTGGAGCCTGGTGCCCTCCTGCCCAGGCGGTGGCCTTACCTGCTGTGCAGAGGGACAGTCGCAGCCCCGAGGCTGGCATGGCTGCAACACAGGACAAGACAGCTGGTGGAAAGGCTCCCCTCCTCTAGAAGAGGCTGCGCCTGGCAATTAATGAGCAGACGGGGGAGGGGAGGGCCCAGCCGGGGCTGGTTACTGTGGGAGGGAAGGGAGGAGGGCCGCAGACCGACAGCAGGAGAGCTGAGACTCCTGGGCCCTCAAGGCCCAGAGGGACAAGGGGCCGAGGGGAAGGAGAGAAGAGGGAGGACCGAGGAGGGACAGGAGCTGGCAGGTGTGGGCCAGGCTTGCTGCGCTCTCCTCCCTGCCCACCCTCTCAGCAACCACAGTGCCGGGGAGAGGCCAGCACGATCCCCATTTTACAGGTGAAAAAGCTGTGGCTCCAAGAAGGAAATGACTTGACTCAAAACTCCAGGGTCGGGCTTCCCTGGTGGCGCAGTGGTTGGGAGTCCGCCTGCCGACGCAGGGGACGCGGGTTCGTGCCCCGGTCCGGGAGGATCCCACGTGCCACGGAGCGGTTGGGCCCGTGAGCCATGGCCGCTGGGCCTGCGCGTCCCGAGCCTGTGCTCCGCAACGGGAGGGGCCGCAACAGTGAGAGGCCCGCGTACCGCAAAAAAGGAAAAAAAACCCTCCAGGGTAGGAAGTAGCAGGGCAACAATTCAAGCTCAGATCTCTGCAAAGCATGAGGTGGGGAGGTGATGGGCCCCCAACTAGTCCTGCTTCAGTGAGGCCAGAAGCCACCCATCCCAGGCTAGGCTCTGGCTCCCCAAGTAAGTACAGACCAGAGGCCAAGGCACTTTCTCTGGGGGACCAAGAACATCTCTCTCTCTCTCTCACTCTTCCTTCCTTCCTCCCAACACCCTGTTTATGCCCATAACTCTCTCCATTCCCCTAAGAGCTAAGCTGTTGGAAACCAAAGGCTGGAAGCCTCTTTTTTTCTGCCCTCCACCCCTTCATACCCTTCCTGAAGGGAAGGGCAAAGGGAAAGAGGAGAAAATGCTTCCTGCCTCAACAGTAACGTCCTGCACAGTATTCTCTTGTGCAGTGATGGCCTCAGATGACTTCTTCCCAGTGGCAGAACCCGTGTGTGCCAGGGCCACTCTCTAGGGATGGAAGAGAACCTGACAGTCCCATCCCGGAAAACACCACCCCTGCCAGGCCCCTCTCCCCTAGCCATTCACCCAGGTGTCCTCAGTCTCTTGACGTAAGGGCCATGCTAGGCTTCCCTCTGGGAGCGGAGAGAACTACTGGGGAAGCACAGTGAGTGTGGAGCGAGGCACAGTATCCACGCACCCTCACCTCCCCCAGGGCTGCTCCTGGCACTCTGGGTTGAAATTCCAGGTGCACTTCTCTTTTCTCCCACTAGTCCATGAGCCCCTTGAGAGCTGGGACTCTGCCATAGTCACAGAGCACTCACTCCATAATAAGTACAGCAAAAGCTCTCAGTGAGGAGGAGGTGCGATGGTTTGTATGAGGAGGGATTGCTATTATTCTTCTCTTTGGAGTCCCACTCCTTAGACTCTGTCTGGTCTATGGAGATCTGGCTTACTTGAATGAATGAGGAGCCTTACACTGGACATGGAGGGCCGGTGGTGAGGGGAGAGGGGACAGCCTTGCTGCCTGGGACACCAGTTTCGCCCAAGTTGTGTGAGGAAACCCAGGCTGGATAAAGGGAAGAGAGAGAAGGAAGCAGCTGGCTGCATGAGCGACCCAGGAACAAACACTTGGTTTGCATGAGCCACAGGAGGCAAAGGGGTTCCTGGAAACTCCCTGTAGCATCTCTTCCCATCCCCCAGATTAGGAATGCTTTTCCACCTGCACACAATACACCCTTAGGTACGTACGTGTCTACAACTTAAACTTTCCCACGATCTCCCAGACTAACTAGATCTGTATCCCCGGAGTGGAAGCTGCATTTCCCACACTTGCCGTATTACTCAGACATGCTCTCAGCACCCCGAGAGCAGACAGGTTTTCTTCTGCAAAGTGAGCTGCTAACAACTTTCCGGGCTCTTTGTTAGAGATGTGCATTGTGGTTGCAATGTCCAGCCAAGCACAACTCGAGAGGTTTTTCTCTAAGCCTTGATGCCTGTGAGATAATAGAAAAAATATATATTGGTCTCTGCCCCCAGTACCTGGCACAGAGCTCCTGAAACCCTTGTAGTTTCCTGAGTGACAGGAGTGTCTTTTTTTCTGATGAAGTGACTCAGGGTGGCGCCTGGATTGGGGCCAGTCTCTAGAAAGACCAAGCCATGTTGAGAAGCTTGGAGTTTTCAGCACCAGCCTCCTGTCCTTCAGAGTTAATGATTGCTCAGGCCTACATAATGAAGCCTCCGCAGGGACTTCCCTGGTGGTCCAGTGGTTAAGACTCCATGCCTCCACTGCAGAGGGCATGGGTTCGATCCCTGGTCAGGGAACTAAGATCCCACATGCCACATGGTGCAGACACAAAAAGAAGGAGAAGGAGAAGAAGAAGTAGTCTCCGCCAAAATTCCAAAAGCATGAGGTTCAGAGAGCTTCTGGGTTGGTGAACACATGCAGACATGGGGAGAATGGTGTACTCAGAGAGGGCATGGAAGCTCCCTGCCCTTTCTTCATACCTCGCCTTGTGTCTCTGTCCCACCTGGGTATTCCTGGTAATCTGGTGAGTAAAATGTTTCTCTGAGTTCTGTGAGCCACTCTAGCAAATTAATTGAACCTGAGGAGGGGGTCGTGGGAGTCTCCAATCTATAGCTACTTGGTCAGAAGCACAGGTAACAACCTGGACTTGGGGCTGGCATCTGAAGCGGGGGGCGGGTAGGGGGTGGAGAGCCTTGTAAGACCGAGCCCTTAACCTGTGGGATCTGACACTAGCTCCAGTAGTGTCAGAACTGAATTGAATTGTAGGACACCCAGCTGGTGTCACAGAGAATCGCTGCTTGTAGGTGAAAACCCCCATATGTCTGGTGTCAGAAGTGGTGGGTGTGGTATGACATGGTGTGAGAGCAAAGGAGAAACACAAGGGGAAAGGCTGGGGGGGTGGTTTTCCTAAACAATTCCTTATCTGCGGAATGAGGGTAATAATAACTATTTTACAATGCTATTATGAGGATTAAATGAAATCATCTTTGTAGTGGCTTTGATACACTGCACAAATTCCAATGTGCAAGAAACATTGCATCATCTATTTGTCTCTAAATCAACTTAAAAATTTTAAGGTGTGTGCACAGTACAATGCACCTATTTTAAGTGTACAGTCTGATCGGTTTTGCAGAATGTATATACCAGTGGAACCACCACCACAGTCGAGTCATAGAACATTTCCAACACCCCAGAATATTCCCTGCTGCTCTTTGCAGCCATCCCTCCCCCACCCCAGCTTCAGACAGCCATTGATCTGCGTTCTGTCACTATAGATTTGTTTTCTAGCCTTTCATTTGAATGGAATTTCACTCAGCAAAACATCTGTAAGATTTACCCGTCTTGTCCTATGTATCAGTAGTCAACTCCTTTTTATTGTCCAAGGGTCTTCCATTGTAGGAAAATACTACAAGTTGTTTATTCATTCTCCTGCTGGCAGACGTGGTGTTGTTTTCCAGTTTGAGGCCATTATGAATGAAGCTGCTGTGAATATTCATGAACAAGTCTTTGTGTGGACATATGTTCTTATTTCTTTTGGGTAAATGCCTAGGGGTTGGATTGCTGGGTCATATGGTAAGTGTATGCTTATAAGAAACCGCTAACTCTCTTCCAGGGGGGTTATATCATTTTCCACTCCCACCAACAATGCATGATAATTTTCTCAGCGTGGACATGAACTGTTGAAGACAATTATGCCTCATGGGGCCATTCCTGCTCGAGGGAAAAGTTCTGTTACAGTTAGCTTCTCTAGATCCCCACACAGCTGGGGAAGCGGTGGAGCTCCTGGGGCAGGTCACTGGAGCCTTCCTCGGACGCTTCCTTGGGTCCCTTGGGGAGAGCCACCCAGGGTCCTTTGCTCTTGGGCACCCCTTAGGGGGCAGCACACCGTACTGGGCAGCCAGCCCTGCTTCCTTAATCCTGAAGAAACATTCTTCCTGGAACCTCATGGGGAACATGAACCCTTGGATTCTAAACTACAGCTGCTCAAATTTTTCATTTATTTTCCCCCCTCTTTTTAAGTGCTGTTTTAATAACTGATCTTTTTTTTTTTAATTATGCTTTATTCCTTTAAAAGTAAATGTGTTGGAGCCTGTGCTCCACAGCGGGAGAGACCACAACAGTGAGAGGCCCACGTACCGCAAAAAAAGAAAAGTAAATGTGTTGGCCAGTAAGAACATGAAAAGATAATATCACTAATCATTAGGGAAATGCAAAACAAAACTACAAGGAATCACAGGTAGCCAATGTCTTCACACCTGCGCTACCCTGCCCTTCCACAGGGAAATCATGCCGTAGCCCCACACGTCCATGCACCTGTTTGGCATTAACCAAGCAGTGTGACAGGCTAGGGAGGCAGGAGGCTGGAGAGGCTGGGGGCATGCTCCGAGCTGAGAACGAGCTCAGAAGGGGCCGAGATGGGGTGCAGCCACGGCCAAGGGCTGCGCAAGGGAATCTGAAAAATAGGGTGTTCCCTCCTGGCAGAGCAGGGCATCAGGAGGGTACGGACAAATACCCTCCCACAAGATGGGTGTCAGGAGACAAACACCACGGGTGAGCAGAGGGGGAGGGGTGACCCCTTGGCAGGGGCTGATTCATAAAGCTGAGCAGAGAGAGAGAGCCCTCTTCCTGGAAGATTTTGCCCTGAAACCACCAGCCACAGCAAGTGGCGTGGGAGAAAGCTCTCCAACAAAGGACAAAGGGAAGAAGGAGGGATCTGGTGTCCAAAGAGCCAGGGGCGAGGGTCTGAGGCCAAGCCGGAGGTCAGTTACCATGAGATCAGGCCTCACGCGCCACGACTCAAGGAAGGAAACAGGCTGTGCTCCAGAAGATGAGGACATGGGTCAAGAAAGCAGCAGAGACAGGTAATATGATAGTTACTTTTACATATCATCTTGACGAGGGCACAGGGTACAGCTGACCCTTGAACGACATGGGTGTTAGGGGTGCCAACCCCCGGACAGTCAGAACTTTGCATATTACTTTACAGTCAGCCTTGGTATCCATGGTTCCGCATCTGGAGATTCAACCAACTGCGCATAGCGTAGGACTGCAGTATTTCTTCTGAAAAAAATCCTCGTATAAGTGGACCTGTGCAATCCAAACCCGGGCACAAGGGTCAGCTGAATTTGGTTAAATATTATTCTGGGTATATTTATGAGGGTGTTTTGGATGAGATTAACATTTGAATTGGCAGACTGAGTAAAGCAGATTGCCCTCCCTAATGTGGGTGAGCCCCATCCAATCTGCTGAAGGCCTGGGTAGAATAAAAGGCTGAGTAAGAAATAATTCTTTCTCTGTTTTACAGCTGGGACCTCAGTCTTCTGTACTCAGACAGGAACTTCCACTGTGGGCTCTCCTGGGTCTCCAGCTACAGATGGGAGATTTCGGGGCTTCTTGGCCTCCATAATCATGTGAGCCACTTCCTTAAAATAAATCTCTTGATTGTTAGACAGATAGATAGATAGGCAGATATTCTATCGATTCTGTTTCTCTGGAGAACCCTGATACAAGTAACCAAGTGGAAGGCAGAAGAGAAGGCCTGTTGAGTGTCTGCGGGGCCTGGCAGGGAGCAGCAGGACAGAGGCCAGGTAAGTTCACTGAGTGGCGTCAGCAAAAGGAATCTCACTGACACCAGGTCGGTACTGCAAAGTCTCCTTTGTGTGGACTTTGGGGCTTCCATTTTTCCAATTCTCTGAGTGCTGGGAGCTGAGGGAGATCCACGTACAAAACCCAAGGCTTGTTACATTTATGGATATCCCATTATTTCCCTAGGCAGGAACCCACAGGACCTCTGCGGGCATGTGTTACCTGCAGACACTGCGACGTGATGCAGTATCAGCCTGACACACTCACAGCTCGGAGGACACCTTCTTGCTCTACGTTGTTAGAGGATGTGTAGATCTAAGTCCAGTTCCAGCTGCTGTGTAGAGTAACAAGGCCAGGTAAAGGTGAACTTGGGCCAGATGGAGCAGAAAGAGAAGGCTGATTTGGTATGTAATACACCTGCTGGGACAGGCTAGCAACTCTCTGCTGGAAGGAAGACCCATGTGATACACGGGAGACAGGTAAACACTCACCGTCCAGGGCTCAGCATGGAGGGGATGGTCCCACTGATATGGGGGGAGCGTATCATCTTCAGAGACCCAGGCAGGCACTGGCAATGGGAAAGTTTGATATGTGGTAGGTAGCATTCTCCCTCACCCCCCACCCCCGCCTCCTGCACTGGGTTTAGAGAAAAAATTGTCTAACGTGAAGGGTACCGGGAAGCTCACAAGGCCAGGTTAACATGGCAGAAAGCCAGCTCTGAGAACTGGGTCATGCACCTCCTCTGGGCTCTCAGCACCCTGAGCTTACTTACCATATTGTAAGTGCGATTCTAATGATGCCCTGTCAGCCCATCAATGATGAGTCCCTAGGGCCAGGGCCACGCCAGGTATCTTTGTGCTCCTGGTGCCTAGCAGAGTGCTTGGCACACAGTCAGGCTCAGTAAACGTGTGTTGAACCAGCAGGGGATTTGCTGTGGAGTCCCCTGCATAGTGACCCAGAGCTCCTTGCTAAGACCCAGCCTGGCCCTGAGCCTGGATAAGGGTGACCTGCCAATGAGTGGTGGCGTGGAGAACCAGGCCGGCCCTGGGATTCACGACTCCCTGCATGGCTTGTTATTGTCACAGGTTTTATTCTGTCACAAGAACGGGGTTGCTTTGTTTTGATCAAGAATTAGAAATACATCAACGCTTATGTTTAGAAGGCTCGGCAAGCGACTGTGGTCTGCTTCCGTGTTCGATTCCACCCACGTTGTCTTTCCCAGACAGTGATTTTTCACACGAGTTTTGCCACCCAGAGGAGCGGTGTCACTTACGCCTCCTTCCTCAACTTCAAGTGGAGCCCAGGGCCCAGAGGGTTCTTCTCAAAGTGCTAGTCTGTCACATGGCCCAGGGACACCCCAGAGCCATGTGGACAGGAGCAGGGGGTGGAGCGGGGAGCTGCCAGTGGCCCCAAGGAACAAGGCGGGGGTGGAGCCCGGGTGGACTTGTGGATTCAGTCTCCTGAGCAGGGGAACAGACCTGCTGGAGAAAGTGCTCCCTGCAGAACCAACATACAGGGCGACGAGCTGGCAAGCTCTTGTGAGGTAAAGGCCGTCATCCGAGGTGATGTATCTGCACCCCCCAAAAAAAAAAAAATGTATCCGCGCGATGTTTGGCTACAAAGAACCAGCCAAGTGAAATCACTTGTTGTAAAAAATGATGAGGGGCTTGATAGTAAGGCATCAGATCTGCTTTTAGCATGGCCACTAATTAAAATGACCAACGCTGAGAACCCACGAGATGTCACCAAATAGAAGTCCCCAACATTTCCATAGGCCATGTGTTTGTGGGTCACCAGGCAGGAGTTACTGCTGCACGTGTGTGACTTTCCAAAGACCTACAATTAGCGGGAACATGGGGCCATCTCCATTCACCAGTCACGTTCTTAGTTGCAAAAGGAATCCACATCAGCTGGTTTAATTGTTGGGAGGGCTGGAGAAAGAGGCTGAACTCCCAGCTTCTAGGACAGCATTCAGCCCCTCATCAGAGTTAGGCTTACCTACATGGATGCTGAATAATTTTAGATCCCAGGGGAGGCTACATCCCTTTGACTCTCGAAACACAAATCATAGTTACCCTCAGGATGGCCTCAGTATTCTTCATCACCTGTCATCTGGGCTTTTTACCAACTGCACTGTCCACATACTGCTTCTTGCTCTAACGCTCTTCCAGGATAGTAGAAAAACCAGGAGAAAAGAATGGAGTTGGGTGTAGGAGGGGAGAGGGGACACAGCCAGTTGTGCAGTCAGGCCTGGGCATCAGAGATCGTCCTGCCGAGACTGGCACCCCTCCCCCAGCACAGAGAGTCCCGGATTAGCACAGTACGTGCACCTTGAACCGGAGAGACCTCAGGGCATCCCAACCCAAAATAGCTTTAGGCTCGAGGAAGGGTCAGGAGAGCAGGTGTGTGGGCTTCCAGGAGAAGCTCGTTGTTGAGGGCAGACACCTCCTCCTGGTCTTTGGGTGAGTCCCTCTGGGAAAGGAGCCGGCAATTTTTGCTTCTCCTGGGGCGTGCCTTGTGCTTGGCTGTGGTCCTTCAGGGTGGGCTTTCCAGGACAGCCCCTCTCCCCTTGCAGGAGGGAGACTTCGTGGCTTTGGAACCCAACCTGAGGTCCTCTTCTCAGCGGCCGAGGCACCCCAGGCTCAAAGTTGTGGCGACACTCAGGCCGGCGTGCAGGTCCTGGGCATTGTGACCTTAGCTGTTCCACATACAGAGAGATGGGCATCCTGCCCTCACCTCAGCCTGTAACCTGCAGTGGCCTGGTCCCGGGGGCCCATTGTGGGGAGGTTGGGAAGTTGAAGAACACTCTGGCCTCCTCCATCATGTTGGCCAAGAGGGCAGAACTGAAGAAAACAAACCTGGTAAAGGAGAAACGTTGCTGGCCAATGTGGGGCCTCTTTGAACTCTCACTGGATGGAGTTGGGGGGTACAGAGAGTCCCCAACGAACCCTCGGCTTTTCTTTCTACCTCTGAGCATGATGTGGCCTCTCAGGCTGGAAGGAGGGTGGGGAACGGACCCCTGGGCTTGGGGTGGGAAGGACCCCTGCCAGGAAAAGGAGCACCGAAATGCCCCACCCCTATCCCGGCCACTCCGGAGCCATGACCCCAGCCAGGCCCGCATCTTACCCGCGTGTTTAAGGCACGCAAGAACCTCATCAGATAAAGGTAATTATCATCCACAATTTACAGACGAGGAAGTGAAGGCTCAGAGAAGCTAAATAACGTGCCTAAGTCAAGAACAGCTGGTAAGGAGGGCAGCTGAGACTAGAATTCAAGTCTGTCTGTCTACCTCCAAAGTCAATGCTCCTGAAAAAATACTTAGACGGCTTCCTTGAGTTATCTTAAAGTGTACCCGCCAGCCCTCACCCCCGCCAGCTCCCCAGGGAGAGGGCTGCCTGCCGAACAGGCAGGTGTCACTCATGAGAGGAGTAGAACATGAGAAAATGTGAGTTATCTTGGCTCAGGCGCTGGGGGTATGTGGGCCTGAGCTTAAGCGCAGTTGGACAGGCAGGGTTGGGTGGGTGGAGGGTCCTCCCCAGTCCTGATGCCTGGCAGCCTGAATCCCAGCCTCCTGTCTCTGCAGAACAAGAACTACAAGGCAGTTTGCCTGGAATTGAAGCCAGAGCTGATCAGAGTAAGAAGCTTGTTTGAGGCCATACCGGCAGCCAGGCCTGAGACGCATGGGGAGGTGACTTGGAGTCAGGGGTCATTCGCTGTTCCTGGTGGCCAAGACTTGTCCCAGATGCTGGCGAATATATTGAGAGAGAGACAAGCTCTCTGCTCTCAAAGAACAAAGCAGCTACCTAAATAAATAAGGAAAAATTCAGCAGTTTTACCTATGATGCAGGGAATTAAAATAGGGAGATGTGACCGGGGGGGTTTGCTGGGGGTTGAGGGCATGAGGAAGGCCTTCCTCTGAGCTGAGAGCTGTAGGACAAGCCTGCGGCCCCCTGGAGGGCTGAGGACGAGCGCTGTGGGCAGAAAAAGCAGTGCGCACAGAGGCCCTAAGATGGGAATGAGTATGTCTGTGGAGGGGACAGAAAGCTGAGGCCCAGTGGGCCAGGAAGGGAGTGGAATGAGATGAGCTCAGAGAGGAGAGAAGGATGGAGGAAACTCCTACACAGGTGAGGCCAGGTTACCTCTGCGCTGACCCAAAGGGAGGAGCAGAAACTCGGGGTCATCCCTCCTGCCTCACCCTCCCACACCTGCAGTTTCCAATATTCTGTGTCTCTGTTTCCAACCAACAGACATATGACTACAAAGGAGCTAAACAAGAAGGGCCATTTACCAAACCAGGAGGGACAAAGGAGCTAAAGGTAGGTGTGTGGACCCAGGAGACAGGAAGTTGGATCAGCACAGTGAACAGGTGGGGCCAACAGAACAACTTCTGCAGCAGGTGAACTGCCGGCATCTACAGTTCTGCTCCAGCCCCTGTGACTCCTTTCCTTCTGGTTCTCTCTACTTTAAAATAATTTCAGACTTACAGAATGTTTTCCAAAAAATGGTACAATGAGTTCTAGTATACCCTTCCCCCAGATTCCCAAATGTTGGCATTTTATCTTGGGTTTTTTTTCTCTCTTTCGTATTCACACACCTATATATAACATATATATTTCCTGAACCATCTGCGAGCAAGTGGTTCTCTCAAATTTCGGTATATATTTCCTCAAAACAAGAACACTCTCTTACACAGCCACAGTACAATTATCCAAACATCAAAAGCAGGAAATTAATGTTGATAGAGTTCTCACCTACAGCCCTTATTCTAATTTCACCCGTTATCCCACTAATGTCTTTCATAACAAAAGAGAAGATAACTTTTTTGGTCTGGGATCCAATCCGGAATCACACCTTGCATCTAGTTTCCATGTCTCTTCAGTCTTTTTTCGTCTGGAACAGTTCTTCAACCTTGTCTTTTGGGACACTGTCATTTTTGATGACAAATCATTTATTTTGTAGAATGACCCTGAATCTGGGTTGTCTGATGCTTCCTCACCATTAGACTTAGGCCATGCATTTTTCGGTGGTCACACCACAGGAGTGAAAGTATGACCTTTTCAAAGTGCATCACATCTGGAGGTACAGGATGTCTGTGTGTCCCACTATCCTATTTTCTTAATAGCATCCTTTCTTTCCTCCCTGCTGGCATCTATCCCTCTGCTCCTCTTTTGGCAATGCCCCAGGATCTTTCCTTTCCTCCTTTTGACCGTTTCCCTTCCATCCAAGACATTTCTTTACTCCTTCTCTATTTTATTTTCTCAGAATGAACTCAGGGAGGTGAGGGAAGAGCTCAAGGAAAAAATGGAGGAGATAAAACAGGTAACAGGATGAGACTTTTCAGCTAACGGAGAAAAAGTGTAGCTTCAAGGAAAATGCAATGCCTAACTTTGAATAGTAAAGAAAATCAGAAATTGCATGGAAAAAGCAATCAAACCAACTGAGCCCACATCCCCTAGAATGTTTAAGTGTCAGCAGCTTAGGTTATCTGTTTCTTACTTGTTTGATGCTTAAACCCAAATTTTGAATGATAAGGGCTCTCTAAGATATCTCATTGATAAGGGTGGGGAGATACAACCTTAGTGACAGAGTGAGAGGGGCTGACCTGGAATTGGGGGGCAGTCAGGGACCAATTCCATTGTCCTAATACTCCTCCCCTGAGCAAGCTGCAGAGCAAGAATCCTCTTCTTGTTTCTCTGATGGAATCACCTATAGCCTATTTATGAACAAAGGAAATGCTCAAGCAAGAACGTGTAATTGAAGCTGTGGTCTGAGCTCCACATGGCAGCCTTGCAATGACCAGATCCAAGCTGTGCCAAGGCTGCTGCTGGTGTTGACTTGATGATACACTCACCCTAGTCCCTTCACAGACTCTTGGGAAGAAAATGGCTTTAGTAGGCCATTATTAGAGCATTCCTTAATCTTTATCTAGCTCATTCCAGGGGAGCAGCTGCAGCCCTTAGCTTAAAATGCCTGAAAGACAGCTCCACATTCAATAATGTGCTCTTTGCCTTTCTTCCTCACTAGATAAAAGATGTAATGGACTAGGATTTTGAAAAACTCCAGGAATTTGTGGAGATTATGAAGGTAAGCATTTACTGAGTGCCCTCCATGGGCCAGTACCATACTAGGAATCATGCAAGGAGATGCCAGAGCCTGCCCTACAAGTGCTTACAGCTTAATAAGAGACCCAAACTCTATTGCAAAAAGAATTAAATAACAAGTAAGTACCAAGCTAAATGATGACTGGTTGTCAACTAACCAGGGGTTTAGAGAAATGAGTAATGAATGCGGGTTGGGGTAACCAGAAAAGTCCTTTTAGAGGAAGTGAGCCTTAAGGTGAGTCTTAAGGCAGCATTGGAAGTTTAATGTGACTCTAACCAAGAGCCCAGTAAGATTATTTTTGAACTCAATAATTACTAAAAGGATCATCTAGATTCTAGAATAGCAGTTTACAGACTTTGGTGGGTTTCAGAATCACCAGGAGCACAAATATGGGAAACAGAGCTCAGGCCCTGTGTTGATGGGGCTGGCACCCTGGGGTTTTGTTCACGTTCCCCAGGTAGAAGTTTGAGAACAACAAATGCAGAAGCATAAATAGAAAAAAGCATTTATTTATAAATTTTTCAAGAGTTGTAAGGGAGCATTACTTCTACCAGATATTAAAATCATAATGAAGCCAACTTCATAATCAAATTAAGGTGTTACAGCCCAAGGATAACCAGACAAATGAAGAAGCCAACATAGATAATCCTGTAACAGCCTCTCTGCCTGGGATGCACTGAGAATCACTTCTAAGGATTTCTAAAGTCCATTTACCCAGGCCCTGGCTCAGATGAACTGAACAAAAACCTCCAAGTTTGGGCACAGTTGCTGAAAACTCTTAAGTGATTCAGATGCTTGCTCCTGATGAGAACCAGGTCCTTAGCACTTTAGCAGTAGTTATTAACATTGGCTACGTGCTGAAATCACCTTACTGTGGATTTGAACAGCTCCTCTTTACACCTGGCTGCACCCCATAGCAATTATATCAGAACCTCTTAATATGAGGTCTGCGGACTTCCCTGGAGGTACAGTGGTTAAGAATCCGCCTGCCAGTGCAGGGAACACGGGTTTGATCCCTGGTCCGGGATGATCCCACATTGCGCAGAGTAACTAAGCCCGTGTGCCACAACTACTGAGCCCACGCACTGCAGCTACTGAAGTCTGTGCACCTAGAGCCTGTGCTCTGCAACAAGAGAAGCCACTGCAGTGAGAAGCTTGTGAACCTCAACGAAGAGCAGCCCCGGCTCGCCGCCACTAGAGAAAGCCACGCACAGTAACACAGACCCAACACAGTGAAAAATAAGTTTAAAAAAAAAAAAAAAAGAATGGAGGCAAAAATCAAGATGATACAAGAAATGTTTAACAAAGACCTAGAAGAATTAAAGAACAAACAAACAGAGATGAACAATACAATAACTGAAATGAAAAATACACTAGAAGGAATCAATAGCAAAATAACTGAGGCAGAAGAACAGATAAGTGACATGGAAGACAGAATGGTGGAATTCACTGCTGCGGAATGGAATAAAGAAAAAAGAATGAAAAGAAATGAAGACAGACTAAGAGACCTCTGAGACAAAATTAAATGCAACAGCATTAGCATTATAGGGGTCCCAGAAGGAGAAGAGAGAGAGAAAGGACCAGAGAAAACATTTGAAGAGATTATAGTCGAAAACTTCCCTAACATGGGAAAGGAAATAGCCACCCAAGTCCAGGAATCACAGAGCGTCCCATACAGGATAAACCCAAGGAGAAACACGCCGGAACACATAGTAATCAAATTGGCAAAAATAAAAGACAAAGAAAAATTATTGAAAGCAGCAAGTGAAAATTGACAAATAATATACAAGGGAACTCCCATAAGGTTAACAGCTGATTTCCCAGCAGAAACTCTACAAGCCAGAAGAGAGTGGCATGATATATTTAGGTGCTGGAAAGGAAGAACCTACAACCAAGATTACTCTACCTGGCAAGGATCTCATTCAGATTTGAGGGAGAAATCAAAAGTTTTACAGACAAGCAAAAGCTAAGAGAATTCAGCACCACCAAACCAGCTCTACAACAAATGCTAAAGGAGCTTCTCTAAGTGGGAAACACAAGAGAAGAAAAGGACCTGCAAAAACAAACCCATAACAATTAAGAAAATGGTCATAGGAACATATGTATCGATAACTGCCTTAAATGTGAATGGATTAAATGCTCCAACCAAAAGACACAGGCTCACTGAATGGATACAAAACCAAGACCCATATATATGCTGTCTACAAGAGACCCACTTCAGACCTAGGGACACATACAGACTGAAAGTGAGGGGATGGAAAAAGATATTCCATGCAAATGGAAATCAAAAGAAAGCTGGAGTAGCAATACTCATATAAGATAAAATAGACTTAAAATAAATAAGATAAAATAAATAGATAAAATAAAGAATGTTACAAGAGACAAGGAAGGACACTACATAATCATCAAGGGATCAATCCAAGAAGAAGATATAACAGTTATAAATATATATGCACCCAACATAGGAGCACCTCAATACATAAGGAAACTGCTAACAGCTGTAAAGGAGGAAATCGACAGTAACAGAATAATAGTGGGGGGCTTTGACACCTCACTTACACCAATGGACAGATCATACAAAATGAAAATAAATAAGGAAACATAAGGTTTAAATAACACGACAGACCAGATAGATTTAGTTGATATTTATAGGACATTCCATCCAAAAACACCAGAATACACTTTCTTCTCAAGTGCGCATGGAACATTCTCCAGGATAGATCACATCTTGGGTCACAAATCAAGCCTCAGTAAATTTTAGAAAATTGAAATCATATCCGACATCTTTTCTGACCACAATGCTATGAGATTAGAAATCAATTACAGGGGAAAAAAGGGTAAAAAACACAAACACATGGAGGCTAAACAATATGTTACTAAATAACCAAGAGGTCACTGAAGAAATAAAAGAGGAAATAAAAAAATACCTAGACAAATGACAACAAAAATACGACGATCCAAAATGTATGAGATGCAGCAAAAGCAGTTCTAAGAGGGAAGTTTATAGCAATACAAGCCTACCTCAAGAAACAAGAACAATCTCAAATAAACAATCTAACCTTATACCTAAAGGAACTAGAGAAAGAAGAACAAACAAAACCCAAAATTAGCAGAAGGAAAGAAATCATAAAGATCAGAGCAGAAATAAATGAAATAGAAACAAAGAAAACAAGAGCAAACATCAATAAAACTAAAAGCTGGTTCTTTGAGAAGATAAACAAAACTGATAAACCATTAGCCAGACTCATGAAGAAAAAGAGAGAGAGGACTCAAATCAATAAAATTATAAATGAAAAAGGAGAAGTTATAACAGACACCACAGAAATACAAAGCATCCTAAGAGACTACTACAAGCAACTCTATGCCAATAAAATGGACAACCTGGAAGAAATGGACAGATTCTTAGAAAGGTATAACCTTCAAAGACTGAGCCAGGAAGAAATAGAAAATATGAACAGACCACTCACAAGTAATGAAATTGAAACTGGGATTAAAAATCCTCCAACAAACAAAAGTCCAGGACCAGATGGCTTCACAGGTGAATTCTATCAAACATTGAGAGAAGAGCTAACACCCTTCCTTCTCAAACTCTTCCAAAAAATTGCAGAGGAAGGAACACTCCCAAACTCATTCTATGACGCCACCATCACCCTGATACCAAAACCAGAGAAAGATACTACAAAAAGAGAAAATTACAGACCAATATCACTGATGAATATAGATGCAAAACTCCTCAACAAAACACTAGGAAACAGAATCCAACAACACATTAAAAGGATCATATACCATGATCAAGTGGGATTTATCCCAGGGATGCAAGGATTCTTCAATATATGCAAATCAATCAACGTGATACACCATATTGACAAATTGAAGGAGAAAAACCATATGATCATCTCAATAGATGCAGAAAATAGATGCACAAAATTCAATACCCATTTATGATAAAACCACTCCAGAAGGTAACCTACCTCAATATAATAAAGGCCATGTATGACAAACCCACAGCAAACATCATCCTCAATGGTGAGAAACTGAAAGCATTTCCTCTAAGATCAGGAACAAGACAAGGATGTCCTCTCTCCACTATTATTCAACATACTTTTGGAAGTCATAGCCATGGCAATCAGACAAGAAAAAGAAATAAAAGGTATACAAATTGGAAAAGAAGAAGCAAAACTGTCACTGTTTGCAGATGACATGATACTATACATAGAGAATCCTAAAGATGCCACCAGAAAACTACTAGAGCTAATCAATGAATTTGGTAAAGTTTCAGGATACAAAATTAATGCACAGATACCTCTTGCATTCCTATACACTAATGATGAAAAATCTGAAAGAGAAATTAAGGAAACACCCCTATTTACCACTGCAACAAAAAGAATAACATACCTAGCAATAAACCTACCTAAGGAGACAAAAGACCTGTATGCAGAAAACTATAAGACACTGATGAAAGAAATTAAAGGTGATACCAACAGATGGAGAGATATACCATATTCTTAGGTTGGAAGAATCAATATTGTGAAAATGACTATACTACCCAAAGCAATCTACAGATTCAATGCAATCAAATTACCAATGGCATTTTTTACAGAACTAGAAGAAAAAATCTTAAAATTTGTATGGAGACACAAAAGACCCCGAACAGCCAAAGCAGTCTTGAGGGAAAAAAACAGAGCTGGAGGAGTCAGACTCCCTGAATTCTGACTATACTACAAAGCTACAGTAATCAAGACAATAGGGTACTGGCACAAAAACAGAAATATAGATCAATGGAGCAGGATAGAAAGCCCAGAGATAAACCCACACACCTATGGTCAACTAATCTATGACAAAGTAGGCAAGGATATACAATGGAGAAAACACAGTCTCTTCAATAAGTGGTGCTGGGAAAACTGGACAGCTACATGTAAAGGAATGAAATTAGAACACTCCCTCACACCATGCACAAAAATAAACTCAAAATGGATTAGAGACCTAAATGTAAGATCAGACACTATAAAACTCTTAGAGGAAAACATAGGAAGAACACTCTTTGACATAAATATCAGCAACAACTTTTTTGACCCCCCTCCTAGAGTAATGGAAATAAAAACAAAAAGAACCAAATGGGACCTAATGAAACTTAAAAGCTTTTGTAAAGGAAAGGAAAGTACAAACAAGGTGAAAAGACAACCCTCAGAATGGGAGAAAATATTTGCAAACAAATCAACCGACAAAGGATTAATCTCCAAAATATATAAAGAGCTCATGCAGCTCAATATTTAAAAAAACAAACAACACAATCCAAAAATGGGCAGAAGACCTAAATAGACATTTCTTCAAAGAAGACGCATGAAAAGCTGCTCAACATCACTAATTATTAGAGAAATGCAAATCAAAACTACAATGAGGTATCACCTCACACCAATTAGAATGGGCATCATCAGAAGATCTACAAACAACAAATGCTGGAGAAGGTGTGGAGAAAAAGGAACCCTCTTGCACCTTTGGTAGGAATGTAAATTGATACAGCCACTATGGAGAACAGTATGGAGGTTCCTTAAAAAACTAAAAATAGAATTACCATATGACACAGCAATCCCACTACTGGGCATATACCCAGAGAAGACCATAATTCAAAAAGACACATGCACCCCAGTGTTCATTGCAGCACTATTTACAATAGCCAGGTCATGGAAGCAACCTAAATGCCCAGCGACAGACAAATGGGTAAAGAAGATGTGGTACATATATACAATGGAATATTACTCAGCCATAAAAAGGAACAAAATTGGGTCATTTTTAGAGACATGAATGAATCTAGAGACTGTCATACAGAGTGAAGGCAGAAAGAGAAAAACAAATATCATATATTAATGCATATATGTGAAACCTAGAAAAATGCTACAGATGAACCAGTTTGCAGGGTAGAAATAGAAAGATGTAGAGAAGAAATGTATGGACACCAAGGGGGGAAAATGGTGGGGGGGAGGGATAATTTGGGAGACTGGGACTGACATCTATGCACTGCTATATATAAAGTATATAACTAATAAGGACCTACTGTATAGCACAGGGAACTCTTCTCAATACTCTGTAATGACCTATATGGGAAAATAACTTTTAAAAGAGTGGATATATGTATAGGTATAACTGATTCACTTTGCTGTACAGCAAAAACTAACACAACATTTTAAATCAATTATACTCCAATAAAGATTAATTTAAAAAAAAGAATATTGCCTGACTATATAAGGGAAAAGCTTAACTCAGTTAACAGTATAAACTGAAATAGTATATAAAGTGAATTATAAAAATAATGTATTTAACTGGATGGTCTAAATATAATTACAATGGAAGAAATCACAAAGGAAATATTGTTAATGTTTAACAATACAAAAAAATTAAAAATTATAACAGAAAAGCACCATACACGGAGTGAAAAAGTAAGCAACAGTTTTGGAGAAATAATTTTCCACAAATATGATAGACATAGAAAAAAGCTTTTTATCTGTAACATACAAAGCTCACACAAATCAATAAGAACCAACTAGGAAAATGGGCAAAGGGTATATGTGAACAATCCACAGAGGGGAATATTACTAAAAAGCAATAAATATATTAACAAGTTTTACCTCATGAGTAATCAAATAACTGCAAATGAAAACAATACTTAGATAATTGGCACATTCAAATAAGCCAAGTTGTAATTTATGACAATTATAAAGCAAGATAGGAATGCTCTTGTACTGCTGATTGGAGTACAAGTTTGTACAAAACTAAAAAGGAATTAGACAATAGGTATCAAAAATATCAAAACTCCATGACTTATCAACTCCTTGACTTCTCAGAATTTAACCTATGAGAATAATCAGAAATGCCAGCATGGGTATATATAAAAAGAAGTTCATCACAGGATTATTTATAATAGCAAAAAATTGTAAACAACCACAATTTTCAAAAGTAGAGGAATAGCCAAAAGAAGTACGATACATCTATATAATGAAAATTCACTATAGGAGACAGAATTTAGAAAGAATACTTTTAATGAGAAGTAAAAAAGCAAGATGCAAGTAATATATACAGGCTGACCTCAACAGGTGAAAAGAAATTGGTAAGTAAATATATAGAAAAAAGACTGGAAAGAAATATACCAAAAGGGTTAATTGCTGTTATTGAAAGGTGATGAGATTAATTTTTTCTTTTATATTCCTCTGTATTGTCCAAATTTTCTGCAAAGGGCATGTCTTATTTCTATATCAAAATGCAAACACAGTAAGTGTTTTGTTAGTGGGTAGGACTGGGTATCACAAGGCACAAAGGAGGCTATTTCGGGCACGGGAACAGCTTGCACACAGCATGGAAGCAGGATGAACGCGAAGCTTCTCGCAGTCAGTGGGGAGATCGGTCATAAAAGAGGGATCACTGGGGGAAACTGTGAGAAATAAAATGGAATGGGCACAAAGGCGGTGGATAATGAAGGCTTCTGAAAGACAGGCAGACAGGTTGGGACTTGGTCGTGGAAGCAGTAAGAGGCCCCTGGAGATTCTTAATCAAAGAACATGCTAGGAGCAGCACTTCAGAAAGCTGAGCTGGCAGCTGCTTGCAAGGTGGCCTGGGGGCGCCGGGGGAGTCGGTGGGGGCCGTCTGGAGCAAGAATATCAAACTGGAAGCCGCATCTCCGCTCAAGGTGAAGAAAGCTGGACCAAGTGTAGAAACAGAAGGAAAAGGGTAAATCTGAAAGATGCAGCGAAGGAAAAATAACCTTCTTGGTGACTGATTCAGTATAAAGAATGAAGGAGAGGCAAGCGTGCATGATAACACCAAAGTTTTAATCCGGACGATTAGAAAAAAGTGGTGACAGTGACAGGCTAGTTGGGAAGCAGCTAATTTAGAAGAGAAAGTGAAGAGGTCAGTTTGGAACATGATGAGTTTGAAGTGATGGTGAGACTTTTAAGAATATGGGACGTTTTGACTCTGACATTTTGGACCCGGAGGAATATTGACTTCAAGGATATTTGACTTTATTTACAAATACAAATGTCTTATTCAAAATGTATACGAACATTTTAAAATGCTTTTCAAGAAGATATTTTTTGGAAATCATTTCCATCCTGACGGTGTAATTCCTTGATCAATTTTCTACCCCAGATCAGTAAACTCTCCCTAGATCTTTCATTTTTTATTAAAATGGTTTTCCTTGAAGCAAATTATTTTTCATTTATATTTTGTGATAGTCAATCCAACCCTGTTTTTGTCCTTAACAGATATTGTCACTAATACTGTCACCATCTTAGAAGTTCTTTGTGACCACTATTTCTATCCAATTTTTCCAGGTCAAATTTTACAGATCTAAAATTTGCCAAGAAGATTTTATTATTATTTCAGTTCTTAATAATAAATGTGAGGTGCCATTTGAGCTACTGTCTACTTTATTTTGCGTTGACCATTTCTGCCAGGAGTTGGGTAAAATATGGAACAAACGCAGATACACAGGATCTACGTACATGGCAGGGGTCAAAACACTGGTGTCAGAAACGTCTTTAGGGGGGAGGTCATGGGGTTTGTTTTCTTTTTATAAATTTATTTACTTTATTCATTTTTGGCTGTGTTGGGTCCTTGCTGCTGTGCACGGGCTTTCTCTAGTTGCGGCGAGCGGGGGCTACTCTTCGTTGTGGTGCGTGGGCTTCTCATTGCGGTGGCTTCTCTTGTTGTGGAACACAGGCTCCAGGAGTGTGGGGCTCAGTAGCTGTAGCTCGCAAGCTCAGTAGTTGTGGCTCATGGGCTCTAGAGCGCAGGCTTAGTAGCTGTGGCACACGGACTTAGTTGCTCTGTGGCATGTGGGATCTTCCCGGACCAGGGCTCAAACCTGTGTCCCCTGCATTGGCAGGCGGATTCTTAACCACTGCCCCACCGGGGAAGATTGCATAGGCATTGAACCAAGGCAGATAAGGGTTTTATTCAAGTGTGAGATCAGGTAAAATAGATCCTGGCCTCTGACTCACATGGAGACTTTGGACAAGCCCCCAGTGACTCTGCCTGTGCTTCAGCTTCACTGTGGAATGGGTGAGGTCACAGGGAGGGGTGGCACGTGTCAGGCACATCCTGATGAGCCACCCTACCCAGGGCTGGTGAGGAGTCTTGAGGAAGTAAGATGCTGTGGTGGTCTCTGAGTGGTTTGCAGAGTGAGGCAGGAAAAGGGACTTCAAAAGCCCTTCATGATGATGATTTTAGCTTTGAATTCTCTCTTGAAGGAAATGCAAAAGGATGTGGATGAGAAGATGGATGTTTTAATAAATATACAGAAGAATAGCCAGCTGTGAGTGTAACCTGCACCCGTCTCTCCTCAACCCTAAAGAATCTCCTCCCTTCGCTTTGCGAAGTGTCCTCAGGGTTCAGTGGACTCCCAGATCCTTCAAGGAGCTCTCTTGGTTTCTCTTCCCCAGTGGCTTGTAGTCAAGGCCTTCCACGGCCAACCATGCTACCGGTTATCTCCTTTCCTGTTGAAAATTATCTCCCCAGTTCTGCCCCTCCCTGACTCCCCAGTCCTCTCAGGAGAGGACCAAAGGAGCAGCAAGAACTCAGGCTGATAGGAAAGATGGACACAGACCCACAGATCCGGCAGAAGAAGATGGATGGAGCTGATGGAGTACCACTTGCCCTTCACAAAAAGATGACGGCACTACAACAACCAAAAAAAGATCCAATGGATTCCCTTCACCAATGTGATACCTGCTGTGTAATGAAGCCCTCCCTGCCCCTGCCCCAGTGTTACACCCCTGGGTTTCTGTTCCCCTCGACCTCCCCTGGGCTCTCTCACTCTCTTACCTCTTGCTGTAAAGCACTGGTTCCACTCCTCTCCTGGCCCCAGGATGCCTCCCTAGTCTTGAGTCCTCTCTGGGGTCTTGCCCTATAGGCCTGGGGTGATTCCGAAACCATGACCAAGTAGGACTCAACCCTGGATGCACCTGTTCCCAAGTGCAACTGTATTGTTCTGTCCTTTCCTATAGCAAGACCTGATGAGGTGCCCAGCAGCCTGGCCATCTTGGACCAGGGAAAAATGATCTTTCTGGTGCCGTTTCTGTCCTCCACAGGAAAAATGTTTGTTGTGTGCCCCAAAGAACAACTACAATCAGCGGTAGGTAGACCCATGGAAGCCCCTTATCTCAGTCCGGTGCCCCGTCCTCCCAAAGGCAGTGTGCTCAGGGGTGCATTCCCATCAAATCTCACCCGTGGTTATGGTTATGCAGGCTCTGCCCCATGTCACATCCACTCAGTCTTAGAGGACGTGGCACAGGAAGGAGGACTTGCTTAGCCCAGCCTGGCGACTGCTGCCTAGAGGCCCCCGTGGAGTGGAGGCTGCCTTGCCAGCTGCTGAGCTGACCTTGCCTCAGGCTCCTGACTTTCTCCCCATATAACAGGCAACTTCCATACCAGGCCTGGGCATCCTTTTCACCCTCGGCATCTGGACTTGCTTTCTGATTTATCTGTGCTTCAACTCCTGTGTGACTGAGGACGTAGTTCCAACTTAGTGTCACCGCAGGACCTATGAGCGGCTCCGGTTCAGCCTCTCCCCACTCCTTGAGCTGCACAGCAAATGCTTGCTGCCCTCTTGCATACCACCCTGCCCTTGTCTCCCTCTACCCAGAGAGTAAAATCTTCATTTAAAGCCAAAGCGGGAGTCAAAGCGTTGACTATCAGCCTGAAACTTGAGTGTGCAAGGAGTGTCACTGTTTTGGATTGAAATCAGTGTATTTCAGCCTCCAACCTCTCTTCTTGCTTCCTGATGGTTTAGTGGAAAATTCTTCAGGTCATCTTTAGGGTCTTCCTAAGGATGATCCTTCCCCCCCTCATCCCTGCTTCCCTCCTCTTCACCTGGTTCTGAAAATGTCCCAGGTCAAAAGAGAGGAAGGGAGGCCCTGAAGATACCAGATGCCATTCTGCGTGATCCCAGAAGTGTGCGTGTGAGTGTGTGTGTGTGTGTGTGTGTGTGTGCACGCACACACGCGTGTATGTTGGACAATGGGAGGAACCCCCGGGCCCAGGGTCTTGACCACTGGACTGCCGGGGGATTCCCACACGTGCCAGTTTTAAGAACTAAGACAAGGTCATCAAGGACACAGGGCTGTCAGGATCAGTTGAAGTGCTGAGTCTTTTCTTGTGCAAATGATCGTACACTGCTAATCAAGCCCCCAAGGACTGGTGGCAGTGGTCTCTGCAGTCCCTGTCCCTTGACGCTTTCCAAGCTCCCCCGTGCCCTAGTTCCATGTCATCCAACTCAGAGGCAGCAGAAGGACAACACTGTGTGTTGGGGGGGGATAGTTCTGCCTGGCTGTCATGTCTGCCCTTGGGAATGGATGTTTGGGGAGCCACAGCCTGCCATTCCTGCCAGTGTGCTCTTGGGCCAGCTTTGCTGGTGAGCTTGTGCTTTTTCTGTAGGTCTCAATGTCATGTCATCTGGAAGGGAATTATACTTAACCTTGTGTCTTCTCCCAAAGATGCTATTCCTGTCCCGCGTACAGAGCCTCTTGCGGGGCATTGGCCTGACCTGGGCCACCATTTCTGCTTTGTGCTGCAGCATCCAATTGATCCAAGCAAGGTGGACAGGCAACTCAACTCGCCCAATCGATTTCTTTCCCTGGGAATTTGAAATTGGAATTTGGTGAGACTCAGCTGGCCCCCAGAACTGGACTTATAATTGGGAGCTGAAGAGGCCTCTGCCACCACTGGCCAAAGACGCAGATCTACAGAAAAAATAAATAAATCACTTTGCAGAGAGAGAAGAATAAAACAGAGGGACTGAGAGAAGTGGAGACTCGTGCAGTTCCGCAGAGGGAGCTGGGAGAGCCACTGTCTGGCTCAGGCCCTGCTGGGCTGGTGCTGGCCCCTGCCTTGGCTTCATGAGAGCCTCTGGACCCTTGGACCGAGGTGCACATTTCTGTTTAAGCAGAGTGGCTTTCTGTTACCACCTAACAAGCCTGAGCTGAGGCCCCATGGTTAGAAGGAATGTCAGAGATTGGTCAAATCTCTTCAATTTACAGTGAGGATTCTGAGGCACAGAGAGGTGCAGTGAGGTGCCCTCAGGCACACAGCCCATTTGTGGCAAAGCCAGGACCAGAACCCAGGTTTTCTGACTCCTGGGCCAGTGCTCTGTGGCTCTCTGGGGCTAGCTGTATTTCCAAGGGCAATAAGATGAGATAGAAGGCAGTCAGCTGGATCTGGACATGAATCAGTGGCGTGGTCGCAGGTAAGTCACTTCACCTCTCAGATTGCTTTTCCATCTGGAACGTGGGCATAACCACACCTAATTCAAAGGGGGTGAAGAGGGCATAACCACACCTAATTCAAAGGGGGTGTAATGAGAGTTAGATGAGAGCACATGCAGAGGAATTCAATTCTTTTAAAAAAATTGCTCTGAGAACAACGATGATGAGGTCAGAACTGCGTTTTTCAGATTAAAAGGCTTCAATTCTCCATCCCACCTCCAGTCAGAACCAGGTCTGCAATAAAATGAATTTTGATCTACTCCGATTTTAAAAAATAAATGTTCTGAGAGGAGGAAGGATGTATATATTAGGAAATCAATCAACAAGAAATTATAAAAATGGTATGGGGATTGGGACTGCCTGTTCTAGAGTACAGAGTGGTCCCTTGTAACACAGCATCCCACCCTGTAACCTCGGTGTCTGATTCCAGCAGAGTGAGGGGTAAGTGGCTCACCCTAGCTCACGCACAGGTAACAGGTGCTGCAGCCCCAGGCCCTGACTCAAGCAGTCACCAGAGAAACAGGAGGGTGCGTCATTTGGCAGCCATTAGGCAGGCAGGGCTGGGCCCAGGAGGAGGCCAGGCTGTGTCATCCATTCCCATCACTGCCCTGGGCCCTGGCATGACCGCCACTCACAGCTTCCCTTCTCTCGGTCACAGGCAGCAGCCAGCCCCAAAAGGTGGGTGAGGATGGGCTCAGGTGTCCACCACCACAGATGGGAGCCCCATCTCTCTCAGATGCAACAGGTCTGAGTATATCCATTTCCATGACAATGGGTTACCTACCCATCTTCCTAAGGGGAGTTGCCCTGTCTGGCTCCAGGGACCCCTAGAGCCTCCCTGAACCTCCTTCAGTATTTGAAAGGTCATTTACCCTCCTATACGTGTGATCAATGGGACTCTTTGGTACTTCCCTCTATATTAGATCAAAACACAACCAAACAGAAATCAAATCTCACTTCTGGGGCTTCCCTGGTGGCGCAGTAGTTGAGAGTCCGCCTGCCGATGCAGGGGACACGGGTTCGTGCCCCGGTCCGGGAAGATCCCACATGCTGTGGAGCGGCTGGGCCTGTGAGCCATGGCCGCTGAGCCTGTGTGTCCGGAGCCTGTGCTCCGCAGTGGGAGAGGCCACAACAGTGAGAGGCCCGCGTACCGCAAAAAGAAAAAAATCCCACTTCTGGAGAATGAACAATGAGTCTGAAAGCCCAACCCCAATTCCAACTCTAGAGAACTCAGAAGGTGAGGAATATGCCTTCAGCAGGTGATGGAGCAGAATGGTGCAAGGTTCTGCCCACCTGACACTTTTTTTATCAATATCAGCTTTTAAACGTGACCAAGAAGGTTTTTATTTTTTTTATGGGTGATGTGTTTGTGGGGAGATGAGCAACTCCAATATGAGTCTAATCCATACAATATTTCTGAGGGCAATTAAGTGATACATATCAGATGCTTTAAAAGATGGGAAAAAATTACAGATGGTCACTAGGATTTAGTTATACGGATACTCATCATGGAGTCATTTATGATATATATATTTAAAAATCAGAAACAACATAAGTGGACACCAGTTGGTTAAATAGATTGTGGCACATCTATAAAATGGAATGCTCCACTGATATTAAGAATAATATGTTGTTGAAATATATTTAATGCCACCAAGAGACGTTAATGATATAATGTTAAATGGAAAAAAGCAAGTTATGAAATAAAGTATAAACCCATTTTTGGTAAAAATTTGGTGTGTGTGTGTGTGTGTGTGTGTGTGTGTGTGCACATAGGGAGGCCTGCATGAACTGAAAAGACTTAGAAGGATATATACAAGAATAGAATAACAGCAGTGGTTTTCTCTGAGTAGTAGGATTATGACAATTTATGTCATACTTTGTGCCTATCTATAACCTCTAAAGTTTCTACAAGGAACATGCATCGTTTGTATAATAAAACTAATAACATTTTTCTTTTTTTAAGGAAGAGAAAGGTGGCCCAGGAAGGACCCTTCCGAACAAAGTCAGGTGAGATCTCCCCAAATCCTTTCTGATGGGAAGCACCTTGGACCTTTCTCTTTCCTGGGAGTGGCCAGTGAAGTCATGCCCTGGCTATGTGTTCATCCAGAGGAAGGGGATGAATTAACACCACTAAAATGACAATTTAAAAGGACAATAGAAAACAAAATGAAAATGGCTTTATGTTTTTACCCATGAGTGACACTTATTCGACACGTATTCTCCCACCACTGCTACCAGGGGTCTGTGCACACTCCTCTCTCCTCTGAGGAATTACAGTGGTCTGGAGTAGAGAAGGAGCCCCTGCAGTCTATCCCCAACAAGCCAAACTCGTCCTTTTAGGATGTCACTTAGATCTCGTTGCTCTTATGCTCAGAACTTCCAGTGTTCGCCCATTTCTCTCAGAGCAAAATCCAAACTTGATGCTTGCAATGCCCTGTGGCATCAACCCTGCTACCTTCACACTCACATACTATTCTCCCCCTTTCTTTCTGGGCTCTAGCCACACTGGCTTCTTTGTTCTTCTTCACACATACCGTGTACACTCTTGCCTCAGGGCCCTTGCACTCACAGACATTCCTGCCCATTTCCTCAGCTATCCGTGTGGCCGTCACCTCAAAGTTACCTTCTCGGTGGCACTTTCCCCATCTGTACAAACAAAAATATCCCCACCTCCAGCGTTCCTTATCCTCTTTACTCTGCTTTATTTTCCTCTCCAACTCACTTAGCACCGACTTACATACTATCTATTTCACTTGTTGTGGTCTGTCTTCTTCTACTCGGATGTGAGTTCCTTGAGAGCAGAGATTGTGTTTCTGTCACTGCTCTACGGCAGGACCCAGGGCAGTGCCAAGTGCATAGCAGGGAGTTGACAGGGACTTGCTGAACAGACACATGAGTATAAAGATATTTGCCATGTACTGGGCACTGCAGGCTCTGCACTAAGATCTTCACCTGCACTGTTTCATTTTATTCTTACGATTACCCCCATGAAATCATTCTGTCTGTCTTTCTATGAAGTCATTTAAATGGTCATCCTCCCTATTTTGTATAGGATGAAACAGGCTCAGAGAGAGAAGGTAATGAAAGTAATCTGTCCGAGGTCACAGAATAAGTGGCAGAGCTGGAGTTTGAACTCGAGCATTCTGATGTCAGAATCTCCCCGTGCGTTCCTGGGCCAGCAACATTGGCATTACCTGGGGGCCTGTTAGAAATGCAGAGTCTCAGGCTATATGCCAGACCTACTGAATCAGGACCTGCATTTTAACAAGACTTCTCAGGTGACTCCAGTGTCCATTGTAGTCTGAGAAGCAGTGCTCTATGCTGGGCCAGCAGGTGTATGGAAGATAGGGGGCTTCATTGAGCAAGGGGCTGCCGCAGTTTGGGTTAGTGGCCTTGGGTTCTTTACCCCTGTGGATGGTTCTCCTGCCCGCTACCCTTCGACCCAGGAGCTCTTTAGTATCTGCCGGGCTTTGGGGGGAGCCAAGGTTTGTGATGAGGAGGGAAAACTCAATGCCAACCTCTGTTCAGGAGCCAGTCCTGCTCTGGGCACTGTTGCTTCTCTTTCTTAGAGACAGGTCTCTCAGCTCACTCAGGGAAAACCAGACCTGTGCCTCTTAAAAGCATGAGAGAGAACCCATTGGCATCAGAGATGCAGCACTAAGACTGGAGGAGAAGCTAGTTCCACTTGACACTTAGGCACTCGGGCCAGGGAGGTTGTTAAAACAGAAACAAAACCTACTGTCAGGGCTTCCCTGGTGCCGCAGTGGTTGAGAGTCCGCCTGCCGATGCAGGGGACACGGGTTCGTGCCCCGGTCCGGGAAGATCCCACGTGCTGTGGAGCGGCTGGGCCTGTGAGCCATGGCCGCTGAGCCTGCTCGTCTGGAGCCTGTGCTCCGCAGCGGGAGAGGCCACAGCAGTGAAAGGCCCATGTACTGCAAAAAAAATAATAAAAAAATACCTACTGTCAATTAAATTATTAATGCCTGGGAGCCCACCCCGACATCTATTTTTATCACTGAGCGCCACCTTCAGTCTTGACATTCATGAAGAGTGGGCCTGGAATAAAACCAGAAACCCACCCTTCCAGCCTCTCCCGAGCCCATTCAAAACAAGAGTAAACATAAATGTAAACCCAAGTATGTAAAAACCGACTACAAAAACGGACCAGCAGAGGGCACTGTGACCCCATCAGTCCCTGCCCCACTGACCTCTCCAGAAGGAAAAGCTGCAAAGACACGAGGAAGGAAATCACACAAGATTAGGGGTCTGGGTCCTGGGTCCCACCCCGGCTTCATCTTTGGAATCTTGCGGGAGCCCAGGACACCTGACACCTCTGATCTGTGCCCACCGGCAAGCCAGTGGTCACCCACGTAGGGATCGGTTACAAAAGGCCACCGCCCAGTCTGGCATTTGGGATTCACAATGAAGTGACTTTCCTTTACTCCCTTATTTACTTAACCAGCATTGGTCGAGCATCTGCTGAGCCAGGCACAGGGCTAGACCATGCAATTTTCCCAAAAAGTGGTGCCATAACAATCATTAGATTCTAAGGCTAGCCCCCTAAAGACTTTCAAATCTTTAATATAGAGAAGAGAGAACTAGTGAGATTATTTTCTGTTCTAGGGTCAGAGGAAAGAAATAGGGGAAGGGCAGTGTGGAGGACAGGAAAGAAAGTGTGGGAAGAGCGAGGGGACCCCGGGGAAGAGGAAGGCAGTTTGGCTTCCAACCCCTGCCTGGTGCATATAAAATATGGAACCTTAAAAAGTTCGTTTTGGCTTCCTCCCATTTCCCTTTCTAGACCCTGACTTGGGACTTAGCCTCTCCAGAGCCTCGGACTGCATGGGGCACTCCCAGAGCTCCTGCAGCACGCCCCAGCCCACCCTGCCTGTCGTGGAGG
Organism: Phocoena sinus; assembly: GCF_008692025.1. Taxonomy (NCBI): domain Eukaryota; kingdom Metazoa; phylum Chordata; class Mammalia; order Artiodactyla; family Phocoenidae; genus Phocoena; species Phocoena sinus. The sequence goes on from NC_045763.1 coordinate 134,965,546, forward strand.
CCATGCTCCAGAGTTTTCTACCCCTCCACTCCCCATCCACACCCCCAGGCCTGTAGCTGCCCTTCTCAGCTCTGTTGGCAGCTGAGTAATCCATTAAGCTAACACACCCTGATATATGGCAGATTGATCCTCCCAGGGACATGTGTATCTTTTCAAGATTACCCAAATTCACCTCTGAGTGGTAGATTCCCAGACAGTGGGCTGGAGGGACGTGACAATTTCAGGCTGTTTGTGTCGGGGGTGGTATTTTGAGAGAAAGGCCAGAGCACCTGCCAAGGGGTGTCTCACACAGTCTCTTAGAGGAGCTGGCAGGAGTGACTTCCAGGGAGGGGGTGGGTGCTAGTATGGAAAGGGCATTGGCAATAAAAGATTTGCAGGTCAGAGATTAATCTCTCTGAGCAGTTTTGAGTGTGTGTGTGTGTATGTGTGTGTGTGTGTGTGTGTGTGTGTGTGTGATTCCCTGTGTGTGCTGGGATAAGGTCAGAGGGCGAAGGCCAGTTTAGGGGAAAAGGATGGACTGCAGGGCTGGATGCAGGAGAACCACTGAGGTAGGAGAAAGGGCCTCCCGGGGCCGGGGCCTCACTGTGGCAGCACCAGGCCTGCCTCTGCAAGGGCGCCCTCCCGGGAGCATCGCTTGGCCGAGCACACTCTGCAGATTCTGGCCGCAGAACAGAAGGCTGCCCTGCACGGTTCCCTGCTGGCCAGAGACCTGCTCAGAAAGTCCTGCCTCGGCAGCTATGGGCGGGCTGGGGTCTGAAGGGCCTGCTGGTGGGAGGTAAGGGGACACTAAGGGGGCAGGGAGGATGGTGACAGGACCATTGCAAAGGCAGACTCCTCCATCGCAGCCATGGGCCACACAGCAGGCTTAACCAGGGTGCTTCGGGCTGAAGTTGTCCTTCAGAATGAATCTTGGGCATCAGGCACATTGCTTCCTCACTTCAGCTGCTCCCAAGGCTCCCAGAGGATCCCAAACCTGCCACTTGTTATTCCTCTGAAAGGGTCCACTGGCTGTGCAGGAAGTGAGGTGAGGAGGGAGGAAACCTCTTTGCTCACCAGGCCTTGGTACAACAGGAAAAGCTGCGTACCTGTCCACACGGAAGGATTTAAAGCTGGATTTAAAGCCCTTCCTGGTTCGTTGTGGAAATGTTTCCCCAGTTCTACCTCTCAAAGTCCCAGCCATCAATGGTGACAGAGGTCAAACTAGAGGTCGAGTCAGGGGAGGGTTCTAGAGTGCTGATAACATCCTATTTCTTAATCTGGGTGGTGGCGATATGGGTGTATGCTATGTATAAAAATGTATGCATCAAACTGCAGATGTTAGATGGTGCAGCTGCTTTGGAAGACAGTTTGGCAGTTCCTCAAAAATTTAATGGAGTTACCATTATGACCCAGCAGTTCCACTCCTAGGCATACACCCCAAAGAATCGAAAATACGTGCCGCACGGAAAACGTGTGCGTGAGTGTTTACAGCAGCATTATTCGTAACAGCTAAAAGGGGGAAATAACCCAAATGTCTATCAGCTGGTGATGAATGACAAAATGTGACCCATCCATACCGTGGTGTATTACTCAACCATGAAAAGGAATGATGTACTGATACATGCTACAGCATGAATGGCCCTTGAAGACATTATGCTTAGTGAAAGAAGCCAGTCACAAAAGACTATATATATAATAGTATGATTTTATTAATACGAAAAGTCCAGAACAGGCAAATCCACCGAGATAGAAAATATTGTAGATTAGTGATTGCTGGGGTCTGGGGGAGGGGGAAGTGGAGAATGAGTGCTAATGGATATGGGATTTCTTTTGGGGTATGATGGGAATGTTCTGGAATTAGTTAGTGGCAATGGTTATACAATTCTGTGACTGTATGAAAGATGACTGAAGTGTATACTTTAAAGGGGTGAATTTTATGGTGTGTGAATTTTATCTCAAAAACTGGATCAAGTGGTACACTTATGATTTGTTCCCTTTGATCTATGAATGTTATACCTTAATAATAATTTTTTTTAATTTAAAAGTGAAGATGCCACTTCTCTGTTGCTGTGGCTCCTGATTTTTTAAAAAATGTCACAGCAAAAATGCCACCTCCTCTATGATGGCTCCCTCACCCCTGCTCTGAGCTCCTTTAGCAGTTAATGCTAATACCCCACTTACTGCTTATTGCTTGTAGAGCCTGGCCACTCAGAGTGTGGCCGTGGACAAGCATCCCTGTATCCCTCGGAGGCTTTTTAGATGTGCAACATTTCATGCCCCGCGGACCTGCTAAATCAGACTCTGCCTTTCAACAAGATCGCCAGGTAATTTGCACGCGCATTAAGATTTGAGAAACACTGCTCTAGAACAGGGGTCCCCAACACCCCGCCCCGGCCGTGGAAAAATTGTCTTCCGTGAAACTGGTCCCTGGTGCCAAAAAGGTTGGGGACCGCTGGTCTAGAAGGCTTCCCCCACCTGCCTCCCCCTCTACCTGCTGCCTACACCTTACGACTGTATTTGTCTCTCCCCACCTAGTGAGCATCAGCATTTGTGGATTCAGTGCTAGTGGCCTCAGAACTAAAGCCAATACCCACTCTAACTCTAAGACCAGCATAGAGAAACTGAAATCTGGGGACACTTTGGTCAGATAAAAAAATATGTCAACTTTGCACGTCCAAAGTGAGGTCTCCAAATACCATTTCCCACCGAAAGGCATCAGAGCTTTGGGAGAAATGGCTGATTCTAGGTCTAAGCAGAAAATGTACAAGTCTTCTCAAGTCATGTTTAAAAGATTTAGGAACCAACTGGAAGAGACTCCCGCTGATCAAAATGGGGCCACTTGAGCATCAGTAAGAATATTAACTGCAACGAATTGAAACACATCAAATGTGTTAAAAATCCATGAATTCATAGTAATACTAAAAACTAAACTAAACTCTGATTGTTCACTGTTGGAGGATGGTAAGAAAGCAATTCATTGTTTTGAAAATGGTAAATAAAGGGAGGAAATCAAGCAATTATCCTGGGTGTCAAACAGTAGATAAACAGTAATATCTGATTCTATTATTCCTCCTTTATTTATAAGTAGGAATACTTCTATGAAGGAGAAAATGATAGAATCAGATATGACTATTTTGAAAGAGTGATATTTCAAAAGATTCAGGCATTGAATCTGTAGCATCTAATATCAGGGAAAGAGACAAACAGACATCACGTGCCTCCTGTTGGAAGAATATCCCACCACTGAAACCAAACCTGAATATGATTAAGCTCTAGATCCAAGTACCAATTTACAGGAAAAATAGGGACAGAGATCCTGCAAAATTACACCATAGGAACGTTATCAGCAAAATCTAGATTGTGGACAAATCTACAGAATAAACAACCCAGTGTCTTCAACAAACAAATTGAGAGAAAAAAAAAAAGACAGGAGTAACCTATAGATTAAAACAAAAGTTATAGCAGCCAATTTCAACAGGTGAACCTTATTTAAACCCTGATTCAAACTGTTTTTCTAAAAATCCATTTATGATAATTTTGAGACAGTTGGGGAATTCGAACACCAGGAATTACTGGTTATGATACAAAAAGAGTTCTTTCTGAGTGATTTACTAAGACTTTTACAGATGAAATAGTATGATATCTGGGATTTGCTTCAGAATAATAGAAGATGGGCTAAATTGTTGAGAGTGGGGGGAATGGGGCCAGTTTGGACGTTGCTGGGGTTTGACGGGTGTGTGATAGCTCATCATAGCATTCTGTCTACTTTGGTGTATGTTCAAAAGTCTCGAAAATTAAAAAGCTAAGACAGACAAACAAAAGATTTATAACAAAGTGTTGATGTAAGAAAAACATATAAGCAAAACAAAACAGAGTGTAGGTAAGGGATCCATAACTGTCTAAGAATAAGATGACGTTTTCTTATTTCCTTCTCAACCTACTTTCCCATGACTAGATTTTTTTGTAACGTAATAATTTGCCTTCAGAAGTGTTCTATAGAATGAGACTCTCAACTCACAGTCCAGAGAATGAAGCAGAAACATAAACGTTTTGAAAACTGAAGGAGAAAGAATTGGATACAGAGACAATTATGGGGGACTTCCCTGACTGTCCAGTGGTTAAGACTCTGCACTTCCACTGCAGGGGGCGCGGGTTCGATCCCTCGTTGGGGAACTAGGATCCCACATGCCGTGCTGTGCGGCCAAAAAAAAAAAAAAGAATTATGGGTCAGAAATGAGCATAGCTCAGTTCACACCAGAGGCCCACCAGCCAAGGGCATGGACCAGGCTGCAGATGTGGTCACGGCCATGTTGGGGGTGGAAATAGTATGTCAGTTTAGCATCCTTCTCCCCAACAGAATCAAATGTTAGAGTCATGGGTTTCAAACCTGGCTGCACATTCGAATCACCTGGAAAGCTCTGGAAACACACAGATGCACAGGATTCCACCCTGGCCCCATTAAATCTCTGCAGGAGGCCCGAGGCTTCAGTGATTGCCAAAGCTCCCCCAGGTGACTGATCCTGACACGCAGCCAGAGTGAGAGGATTTTAGCCAGCCTGCCCACATTTAAATAGCTGTATAAACCTGCTGGGAAATGATGGCAGTCACTGCCGGATAAATGACAAAGCGAGTTGGTAAGTGAAACACCGGGTGTCAACCTCATTCTGTTGTCTTTGAGTCACTTGAGGTCATTTGGAGCCACTGTGTCCAACCTGAGTCACTTTTCTCTGGGTCTTTGGGGTGTGGCTGAGATCCAAGGAGGCCAAAGGTTGGCTCCTGTGGGCTTGGCTGTGGGCTCCCGGGGCTCCAGGTTTTGGTGGCACGTAGCAGGTACCAAGGGTAAAGAGCTGGCCAGCAGAAGTCATGGTCTGGATCAAGTTGGGAAAGGAAAGGTTTGGGGTCCACAAGGATGTCCTCCTGCTCTGTGCTGGGCTGTGAGTCAACCCCAGGAACACCTAGCGGCCAAGCCAGCAGCGCCAAGCCCAGATTCCATCTCCACGGCAACGAAATCCCTCCCTCGGGATCTGGGTCTGGCTCTGAATGGTGACCTTCATCGGTGCCACCGTAGAAAGTTCAGCTAGCTAACTGACAGGGAACAGAGAGATTTAAAGTCATCGTGGGAGGGAGGCCCACGAGGGAGGGGATACATGTATACATACAGCTGATTCACTTTGTTGTACAGCAGAAACTAACACAACATTGTAGAGCAATTATACGCCAATTAAAAATATATGGGGGCTTCCCTGGTGGTGCAGTGGTTTAGAGTCCGCCTGCCGATGCAGGGGACACGGGTTCGTGCCCCGGTCCTGGAGGATCCCACATGCCGCGGAGCGGCTGGACCCGTGAGCCATGGCCGCTGAGCCTGCGCGTCCGGAGCCTGTGCTCCGCAACGGGAGAGGCCACAACGGTGAGAGGCCCGCGTACCACAAAAAAAAAAAAAAAAAAAAAAAAAAAAAAAAATATATATATGGAACGAAAAAATGAAGTCTGTGTCAGAAGCCACTGATCCCTGGCAGCTGAGGAAGGCAGTTTCTAAGCAATCGTGGCACGTTATGGGAAAATGTGATTTGAGTTTCCAAACTTCCATTCCCAGGTATCCACCGTGGCACAGAGCAAGGCCCAAGCCCCACCCCCATGCAGGGGTTGAGACTCAGCTGATCACCTACCACACCTCCTTCTGCTCTGCCTCATTCCACTCTGGGTGTGACCCACCCTTTGACCTTCCGCTTGCCTCAGCCCCACCTGTGTGTACCTGCTCTGACCGATGGCCGGCTCAGCCTTGTTCATGGCTCCTAGCCCTGGAGTTCATCCGGCTTGGCCTCTCTCAAGAGCTTCCCTTCTCAGGCCAGTCCTACTCGCTATGTCCTGGCCTTCCTGGGACCTTCCCCTCTTTGGCCCTGGCCCGAGAGGTCCTGACATCACTTAGCTGCCCCCAGGTAACAATAAGACAGGAATCTATATCCCATCAACTGGGCAAGGATAAGTTTAAGACTCTCAAGGATCTTCATATGGTCCTTGGGTCCATATGAGCCTGGAGGAAGGCAGTGTGATGTGGGTATGAGGGCAAGATCCGTGGCCTATGGGATCAGGACAGTTCCCTGGAGAAGGAAGGACTTGAAGCAGGTGAGGAAGACAGGCTGGCTATTAGTTTGGGGGTGAGAAGTAGTGGGACTGCGCAGTCGTGTGGGTGGTGACTGGAGACACGTCAGGAGAAAATGGGCTCTGAGAACCCCTGAGGGCGGGGGTGATACCCAAAATATTTAACCACCGGCCCGACCCTGTGTCTGTGCCAGCTGTGACCCTCCAGTTGCTGGGTTATGGGGAGGTCTTCAGGGTCTTGGGGGAGGACCAGGGTAATGATGGGCAGGTCACAGTTGGGTTGGGGGGTGGGCTCAGAGGAGCAGCTGTTTACCTCCCAGGATGGAAGTGTTTCGGGGTTTCAACAATCCTCGGGGCCGTGAGTATCATGTACCAGGGAAGCTCTGCCCAGCCCGTGGGTGGCGCAGTGGCCACGAGATGTGAGCCCAGCATACAGACACTATGACTGGACACCTCAGCTGCATACTGTCTGCAGGAGGACACAGTCGTGAGTCGGGAGCTGCTGGGTTTCCTTCCTTCTCAAAAAGGATGGTATGTTCCAACATAGTGCCGAGGACCCTGCAGTCATCTGCTGCCTTTGGAAAAGCTGTGACATCTCTATCCTGACCCAGCCATCACCAGCCATAGCCCAGGCCCCACTCAGGAGAAGCTGGGGGCCTCCCAGCGTAGTCTCCGACTTGGAGGCTTGCAGCCTTCCTTGGGAGGAGGACTCCAGTCTCAGCTGGTCTTGTGAAGTCAGAAAAAAATATCAGGGACATGAGACTGGGAGGTTTGATGACTCATTTAGAGCCAGGAATGTCAAAGCATTGTCCCTGGGTCATGACAGCGGTAGTTATAACCTTTATGATGGGGGCTGGCTGCTACCGACATAGGGGCTCTCGCCTGCAGAGGCTTCGCTGGGAGAGGAGCTCTCCTCCTGTAAGGCACGGGCATTCAGGGACACGGGCGGGGATCTGGCAGGAGTCGCATAGCAAGGCTTTGACAGGCCAGGAATCGTAACTTCAGGGACCGGGAGAAGAACCCCAAACACTGTTACTGTAGGCAGAGCGAGACGGCAGCTGAAAGCTCAGCACAGCCACTCCAGCAGAGCCCGGGTGGCGGGGGGCACGGAACTGGCTGACTGGCTTAAGCACGGAAGGAGCTTCCTCAGTGGATGTGGGGATGCACACAGATGTCATCAGCGGGGAGGCTGGAGACCCACACTGGGGTAACGTCCCAAGGCAGGAGACCCAGCTGAGGCCACACTACAGTTAGAATGCCACTGCCAGGACTGCTGCCACTGGGCACGGAACGCTGCCTTCACCGATGGTCTTCTGGTCGAGCTGCCACGGCCCCAGATGAGTTCTTTTCTGTCCCTGCGCTTTTCCCATCCCAGGTCAGAGCCCCCAGTTTCCTGGGCCAGGACGGGGAGCCCATAAGCTCCGTGGGGGTGGGGAGATGGGGGAACACCTGGGCCTTCAACTCCCAGAGGGCCTGATGGATCCTGCCTCCTGCCGAGACTCACGCAAGGGGGTTCCCTCCAAAGGGGAGGCGTGCTGGAAGCTGGGGCAGCCTAAACAAACAGAGCAACAGCCGCCAGTGCCCACGATGAGCTACTCTTGTCTTTAAACTTAGAGAATATCCAGGTTAATAACATCACCTAGAGATGAATGAAAGAGCAAAAGACTTCGTGTGGGCACATCCTCCTATTCCACATGGGGTCGTACCCAAAGCAAACATTTATAGGCGCAACACCTGCGGGGGTGGAGGGGTGGGTGAGGAGCTCTGCCCTACGTAGCCATTCCAAAATGACTCCATTCTTACCCTCCAGCGAGTCTGCTTTTCCAGTGGTGCAGCTGCCACCTCACGCAGCCAGAGAGGATGCTGGGAGACTTGGTCAGAGGTCCTGTCAGACCCTATGGGATGTGGTAACCTCTGGTTGTTGCTGCTGGGTGAGGGGAGGTTTGACAGTAACACCAGAATGGCCCATGGATGGCTCCTGAGGGCCCGTGGACACCCTGAAGTTGTGTGGAAGATGTTACCTGTGTGCACATGCAGTTTTTCTGGAGCAAGGTCAGAACTTTCATGGCATCTTCAGATGAAAACAAGCACTGCTAGAACAAAATTTCCTCAACACCTTCCTGATGCCCCAAAGGCTTGATGGACTGCACTGAGAGATCAGTTTCCATCACCATCCATTCAAGACCTCTCTTTTCTCCTTGCCACGGTTAATACTCCAGCCCCAAATGCTCCCAACCTGCCTCCAGGACCAGAGTCATACACCTAACTTGGACGTTTGAAAGGCATCTCCTCTGAACACATGCAAGTCAGAACTCTGGATTCACACTCCCCCAACACCCCATTCCTCCCCAAGCCTTCCCTATCACAGTTAATGGCATACTTCTTTTTTAATAAAGAGGAAGAGCTGTGCAGTAGTTAAACACTGAGTTCGTTCAAATCCGAGCTTTTCCACTTGCTAGCCATGTGAAACTATGCAAATGGATTAAACTCTGTGCCTCAATTTCTTCTTCTGTAAAATGGGGACAATAAAGCACCTAGTTCATAGGAGTGTTGTCAAGTTTTTTAAAATTTATTTTCATTTGGTTGTGCTGAGTCTTAGTTGCAGCAGGTGGGCTCTTTAGTTGCGGCATGTGGGCTCCTTAGTTACGGCATGTATGTGGGATCTAGTTCCCTGACCAAGGATCAAACCCGGGCCCCCTGCATTGGAAGCGCGGAGTCTTATTGGCTGCACCACCAGGGAAGTCCCCTGTTGTCAAGTTGTAATGACTTTAAAATATGCCAAGGGTTCAGAAGACTTAGCCTGGCTAACAGTACATGTTAGGAGTTGTCATCCTTCCAGTTGCTCAGGACAAAACCCTGAAAAGGATCCTTTATTTCTCTCTTTCCCTCACACATCATATCCAAATCCATCAGCGATTCCTGTCCATTCCACCCTCAGATACATATCCCAAATCTGACTTCCTCCCACCATCTCTATTGCTACTGGCCTAGGCCAAGCTACATCGTCACTTCCGATGGCCTCCTAACCAGTCTCCCTGCTCATGTTATTGCCATACACCCCTCATCAGTTCTCCAAATGGCAGCCAGAGTGATCTTTAAAAAATGTAAATCAGAAAAAAAAAAAAAGTAATTCCCTGGTGGTGCAGGGGTTAGGACTTAGTGCTTTCTTAGTTCCTGGTCAGGGAACTAAGATCCTGCAAGCCATGCAGAGCAGCCCCCCCCCAAAAAAAATGTAAAATCAGATCACATCCCTCCTTTTCAGACTCAGAACATAAGTCACACGCCTTACTATGGCTGTCAGGACCCCACCTGTTTTGGCCCTTGGCCACCTCTGACACCTCATCTTCTACAACTTCCCCTCCCTTCCTTGGCTCTGAGTGTCAGTTGTTCCCTCCGTTACCCTGTTCTGCCTAGAATAATGCCAGAGTAGAGGAGGTGGATCAGGGGCTGTGGTCCTAGGGTGGTGAGGGGAAATTTCTCTGAGGAGACATGTGGGCACACTTGAACAAGTATTGGGGAAAGTCATGCAAGTACCTGGTGTGAGGAAGCATACATACATACATATATACACACGTCTTCACAATGACTTGATTTTCTACAAATGGTGTTCAGTGAGGCTTCCAAACCCCACTGGGGAAGTATCCAGAGTTTCAAGGCAGCCTCAGGTGTGGGAATGCAGACCTGGTCGGCTGGAGGAGTCCTGCTCTGGCCGCCAGGTACCACTTTCCTATTCCCACATCAGCCAGGGGGCCATGTCAAGGGCTGGTGGGCGGAGGACAAGCCCGATGGATTCAGGTGTTCTATCACCTCCCGGCTGGAAGCAGCATCCTCAGGGCAAGGAGGTGAAATCCACAACACCCTCCCCTTCTCCGAAGCCTCCCTTCCCCTCTCCGAGCCTTTCTCTGCCCCCACAGGTAGGGGAAGTTGCCAGCGGAAAATATCCCTTTGCTTTTCCGAGGCGAAAAGATAAAAAGCACCGAGACCCATAGGAGAGCTACCCGAGCCGCAGAAGGGGGTGCAGTTTCCTGGGCAGCTTCCTTCGGATTTCAGGGACTGAAGTTTAAAGGACAAGGGCAGCTCAGTGAATAAATGAATGCTTCTAAGGCATGGACCTCAAGGTCCCCAAGACATAGACTGGTAATAGTCCTGCAGACCTCTCACTTCTGCCACGCGCTGTGATAGAGTCCACTGGCCCAGAACGTGACCCTGGGGAAAATTTCAAGCGCCGCCGAAATAGTAATGTTACTGTCTTCTTCCACGCTGTTGATATTACTGCCATTCCGGTCTCTTCTTTCGCTAAAAGTGGATTCGTTCCTGGCACAGGAATGACAGCAACCTAACACCGCGCACTACTCGGCGCCAGGCATTGTTCTTAACTGTCTCGGTGTCCAGCGTGAGCGGCGGGAGGGAGCCGGGCTCGCGGGGTGCAGTTCCCGTGGCGCCCACTGGGTGGCGCGGGCATCGCACTCTGTCTGGAGCCGGGAGCCAGCGGCGGGCTGACCTCTCTAGGAAGGGCGTCCCGGGAGGAGGAGGGCCCCTCATCTGTGACAGAGGACCCCGGCGTCGCAGCCCCGAGCTGGGAGGTCCGCTGCGGCCTCACCCCGGCTCGGGTTCCGACAAAAGCCTTCTGTTTGCTTTCCAGAAACTTTTCTCCTCAGGGATTCGCATCCCGCAGAGCAGGCTCCAAGGCCACGCACGGGCTTGGCCACAGATGTAGTGGAACGAGGGTAAAAGGAGGGGGTGGGGCGGAGCGGGGAGAGGGAGGAGGGGGGCGCTTGCAGAGAGAACTGAGGAGGCCCAAGGTGGTCAGTGGTCAAGGCCAGACCTGCGGTCAGCCTTCTTGGTTTGCTAGTTAGCCAGCCTGCTGCGTCCTGGTCTTGGGGTTCTCCTGCAGGTGCTGGGGCGGGACTGGGAGGTTCTGCCGGGAGAGGGGAGCCAAGAGGGGGAGAAGGAGGCAGAGTAGCGGAGAGGAGCAGGCAGGGCCCAGGCCCGCTGGCATGAAGTGGGGCCCTCCCCTGCCCCACCACTTCCTCTCCTTCCTGGGTACAGCTGTTTAGCATTTTCTCCCGAGGTTCTCTGATACTTGTGGGAACCTGCCCTCTCGCCCTGCTTCTGACTTGACGCTTCTTCCGCGTCTGGGCAACGCACCATCTGCCCAATTTGCATCTGCTTTTTGCTTGTGAGAAGAGAAACAGGTGAGGTGTGAGGCTCTGGAGCAGCACCTCCACACCACTCCTGGGATGTTTCTCCACACAGCGGGGACCTGGTGTTTATTGTCCGACTATGTAAGAGGGCACTGGAGAGGGACGTGAGAATAACGCGCCCCTGGGCTATGTTATAAAATGCACATTCCACCTTCTCATTCCGAAAGGTTCTAATTCGGGAAGACAAGGACGGGGCCCAGGAATCTGCATTTTAACGAACACCATCCCAAGGCATGGTGGGTAGGCCACACTTGGAGAGATACCAGCCAAAGCTTTTGGGCACTGCTGTTCCACGAGGAGACACGGAGTCAGCAGTTCCTCCTTCCTTTCTGAGCATCGCCTCTGGCTTGGTGTGGCTTCAGGCTCAGCAACTCCTTGAGCATTTTGTCCCCTGCCCTCAGCCTCGTCAGCTTTCCCAGGCCTGGTTTTTCTTATTTTTCTTTTTCCTGACCTCGCTGGAACATTGAACCCCATTCTTTCAGAAGGTAAGCTCTTTATCAGCATCAACCTGGACTTTTAGGAATCCTCAGTTGTGCAGTGTTGGATTAATTCTCTAAGAAATGACATTTTCATTCTCCAGCTGTTCTTATAGAACCTGCATTCTGCAACCACATCATTTTCTTTTCTTAAATGGTTCTGATTTGAGCCTAAAACACACGCCCTCCACTCCCACCCCCATTCCTCTGAGCCTCCTGAACTCCAGATCTTTGTGCTGTCAATCACAATTTCTTTCATTCTTTTTATTTTTCATGGAATTAGGGAGGCAAAAAAATGTTCTTTTAAAGAAAAGATAGAAAATGTCTAAATTTCTTGATCTCCTGGAAGAACTTAAGGTAACTAAACTTCTCTGGGGTTTATTTTCCCTCAGGGTTCAACCTTCTATCGTAAAAATAGAAAGTTGGCAGACAAATAAATTATACAGAGAGTCCTCAAAGTTGGGTATTTTATTATTGCATTTTTTAAGAGCAGTATTTTGTAATTGCTCTGATAATACAAGCGATGATATTTGTGAGAGTGAGCCCACAACACCTTCCCTGCTGGTGTCTGCCCTCTAAGAACCCTGTGTGATGGATACACAGCACCAGGAGCGGACCATCACAGAACATTAATAAGGAGGAAGCTGAGTGCTGGCGCCTGGAGAGACAGAAAGCAGTAACTAGGCCACACAGACCTGTCATTTTTGCGCTTTGAGCAAGAAGTGAAAAATTGGAAATGGTCCCTCTACCTTCCCAGCAAATACAGGGCCTGGCTCAGAATTTCCTCTGACTTTGTGTCCCCAAGACACTGGCTGCCCAATTACATGGAGCTGGATCCAGAGGGAAACTGTTCGTGAGAGTTCAGGAAAATGAATGTTCCCTCAGCTCCGTGAGGGCAGATGGGTTCTGGGTGAGATGAGAGATCTTGGGGAAGGTCATAACTGAGCTCCGGATGCATCTAGAACCCTTTAAATTTTCATTTTTCTAAAATGTTTGTCACTTTCTAAAAATTATATTTTCAAGTTACATTCAATAATGTGTTTTCCAATATTTAACAGGGCCTCAAGGAAGAGATAATGCAGGACTTCCCTGGTGGTCCAGTGATTAAGACTCCGCGCTCCCAATGCAGGGGGCCCAGGTTCAATCCCTGGTCAGGGAACTAGATCCCGCATGCTTGCCACAACTAAGAGCCCACATGCCACACCTAAGGCCTGGTGCAGCAAAATAAGTAAATATTAAAAAAGGAAAAAAAGAGATAATGCATTTCTTTGTTGGGTAGAAGGGTGCTAAACTTGCAAGAATCTTCTTGTACTACAGAAATGGCAGTTCCGCTTCTTTGCTAGCCACGGAGAACTTGCTCTGCAGCAGCTACAGCCAGTGCAGGGCTCCCAGCCCAGGATGAGAACAGGACCACACCTGGCTCCTCCAGGCAGCCGCTGGACTCCAGGACACCTACTCTGCATGATTTATTTTGACCACGTAAGTGCCACATGTGCTGTTTCCACTTCTTACATTTCCCCATTCTCCCTGAGAGGGGTCTGTGTCATTGCCTATTTACAGAAGGGGAAAGGGAGGCTGAGGGAGGCTAAAAACCTGGACCCAAGTCACAATCCCCCACTGAATGTGGTGCCGCCCACCTGGGCATCCCAGATGCCTCGGCCACCAAGGGCTTCAGCAAGTGCATGTGCAACAAAGGACAGAACAAGGGTTCTGGGATCAAGCACAGTTGCTCTGATTCACATTCCAAATTCTTTCCACTTCATCAAAAAGCTAGGACAATGATCTTCAGCTGTTTCATTGAAGACCTGAGAAATCTGTGTCCCCACCTTCTCTGCTTTAACTCTGGAGCTGCGTAAGCCGATCATCATTTCATGCCCTAAACCAAAGAATAAACTCTACAGTTATAAACATGAACATCACATGAACATCACAAAGGATGCTCTCTGGCCCATGGGGAAGACAAGTACCTACAGGACAGCTACACGGAGCCTTGAGATTTATTTCCTAAGTCACCCCCAGGCCATCCCAGAATGGCATTTTGGAGATAGAGAAAATGAGAATGTTCACACTCTGATTTGTTACTTGTAATGACACCAAACAAAGGACTGAGGGGACGATTCTGGGCCAAACTTGGAAGGCCAGGAGGAACGCGCCTGTGTCATGTAAACATAATCCAAAGCAGCTTGTTTCAGACAAACATTTCGCTTCTGAAACTCCTGAAACCTTCTTGGCCCTTGAATGTGATAATACATCTGAACATTTTATTATGTTTTATTTTTGCACTCCGTGCTTTTTAAAAAAAATACATTTATTTATTTTTGGCTGCGTTGGGTCTTCGTTGCTGCACGCGGGCTTTCTCTAGTTGCAGTGAGCAGGGACTACTCTTTGTTGCAGTGTGCATGCTTCTCATCGCGGTGGCTTCTCGTTGAGGAGCGTGGGCTCTAGGCGTGCAGGCTTCAGTAGTTGTGGCACGGGGGCTCAGTAGTTGTGGCTCATGGGCTCTAGACTGCAGGCTCAGTAGTTGTGGTGCATGGGCTTAGTTGCTCCACGGCATGTGGGATCTTCCTGGACCAGGGCTCGAACCCGTGTCCCCTGCATTGGCAGGTGGGTTCTTAACCACTGCGCCACCAGGGAGGTCCAATCTAAACATTTTAGAAACTATTTAACCACATGCCATGAAGGCAAGGAGTGGGAGTGGTGATCTTTAAGGAGTTGTCTCCATTTTGAGGGACACACAAAAAAGAGATGGGCAGAAAACTGAGGTCTTGCCAGGGTGGTTTTCCAGACAAAAACTTAAAGAGGAAAAATGTCTAAGAAAATACATGATATGACTGATGATGTCATGAAGTGAAAAGGCCATCATAAATGCTAATAAAAAATATAGTGGACAGATGTTCCCCAGATGTTCATTTGAGACCTGGTTCAGGTCTCCTCCAGGGAGGCATTTGTAGCAACACTAGCATCTACACTCATTCCCTTCTTTTTTTAAAAAAAAAAAAATTATTTATTTATTTATTTTTGGCTGCATTGGGTCTTCCTTGTTGCCCATGGGCTTTCTCTAGTTGCAGCGAGCAGGGGCTACTCTTCGTTGCAGTGTTCAGGCTTCTCATTGCGGTGGCTTCTCTTGTTGTGGAGCACGGGCTCTAGGTGCACAGGCTTCAGTAGTTGTGGCAGGCTTCAGTAGTTGTGGCTCGAGGGCTCTAGAATGCAGGCTCAGTAGTTGTGGCGCACGGACTTAGTTTCTCCGCGGCATGTGGGATCTTCCTGGACCAGGGCTCGGACCCATATCCCCTGCATTTGCAGGCAGATTCTTAACCACTGCGCCACCCGGGAAGTCCCCAAACTCATTCCCTTCTTTAACCTCATCTAAAGTTTTATAATGAGCAGAATACACCACAGTATTCAAAAAAAAAATCCACTTATATTTGACTGGACTCCTTTCTCCAATACCCACTTTGGGGTCAGGAACTACCTCCTCAATAAGAAGAATGATAATGCCTAGTAAGCACTGCCTTTAGATCCAGGCAAGAGGAATCCTGGTCCTGATGCAGCACTTTCATGGGATAAGCCCACATCCCCGCTTCTGGAATATTTCCCAAGTACTTGGGGCCACATAAGCCCCTTTTCAGGTCTGTCTTTCCTGGATAGACCATGTTGCCAGTTCCTGGAATGGCCAAGGGGGAGCTGTTTGCAGGGGGTCTGCTTGGACACAGAGCTGGGTACCCACCTGCCTCATGTGAGAGCTTTCATGCCACCAGAGCCTGCTGGGGATAAAAGGGGGTTGGACGGCAGGCCGGGCAGCAAGACTCTCTCCCTGTGCCACTGCATTCTAGTACCGAATTCCAAGGAGGCCAAAAATTCTATGTCTGAACTGGACTTTCAAGCCTTGTGTTGCTCTGAGGAACTTAGCAATCAGAGAAGAAAAGGAAATAAAAGGAATCCAAATCGGAAAAGAAGAAGTAAAGCTGTCACTGTTTGCAGATGACATGATACTATACACAGAGAATCCTAAAGATGCTACCAGAAAACTGCTAGAGCTAATCAATGAATTTGGCAAAGTAGCAGGATACAAAACTAATGCACAGAAATCTCTGGCATTCCCATACACTAATGATGAAAAATCTGAAAGTGAAATCAAGAAAACACTCCCATTTACCACTGCAACAAAAAGAATAAAATATCTAGAAATAAACCTACCTAAGGAGACAAAAGACCTATATACAGAAAATTATAAGACGCTGATGAAAGAAATTAGAGATGATACAAATAGATGGAGAGATATGCCATGTTCTTGGATTGGAAGAATCAACATTGTGAAAATGACTCTACTACCCAAAGCAATCTACAGATTCAATGCAATCCCTATCAAACTACCACTGGCATTTTTCACAGAACTAGAACAAAAAATTTCACAATTTGTATGGAAACACAAAAGACCCCGAATAGCCAAAGCAATCTTGAGAACAAAAAGTGGAGCTGGAGGAATCAGGCTCCCTGACTTCAGACTATACTATAAAGTTACAGTAATCAAGACACTATGGTACTGCCACAAAAACAGAAAGATAGATCAATGGAACAGGATAGAAAGCCCAGAGATAAACCCACACACATATGGTCACCTTATCTTTGATAAAGGAGTACAGTGGAGAAAGGACAGCCTCTTCAATAAGTGGTGCTGGGAGAACTGGACAGGTACATGTAAAAGTATGAGATTAGATCACTCCCTAACACCATACACAAAAATAAGCTCAAAATGGATTAAAGACCTAAATGTAAGGCCAGAAACTATCAAACTCTTAGAGGAAAACATAGGCAGAACACTCTATGACATAAATCACAGCAAGATCCTTTTTGACCCACCTCGAGAAATGGAAATAAAAACAAAAATAAACAAATGGGACCTAATGAAACTTCAAAGCATCTGCACAGCAAAGGAAACCATAAACAAGACCAAAAGACAAGCCTCAGAATGGGAGAAAATATTTGCAAATGAAGCAACTGACAAAGCATTAATCTCCAAAATTGACAAGCAGCTCATGCAGCTCAATAAGAAAAAAAACAAACAACCCAATCCAAAAATGGGCAGAAGACCTAAATAGACATTTCCCCAAAGAAGATATACAGACTGCCAACAAACACATGAAAGAATGCACAACATCATTAATCATTAGAGAAATGCAAATCAAAACTACAATGAGATATCATCTCACACCAGTCAGAATGGCCATCATCAAAAAATCTAGGAACAATAAATGCTGGAGAGGGTGTGGAGAAAAGGGAACCCTCTTGCACTGCTGATGAGAATGTGAATTGGTACAGCCACTATGGAGAACAGTATGGAGGTTCCTTAAAAAACTACAAATAGAATTACCATACGACCCAGCAATCCCACTACTGGGCATATACCCTGAGAAAACCATAATTCAAAAAGAGTCATGTACCAAAATGTTCATTGCAGCTCTATTTACAATAGCCAGGAGATGGAAACAACCTAGGTGTCCATCATCAGATGAATGGATAAAGAAGATGCGACACATATATACAATGGAATATTACTCAGCCATAAAAAGGAACGAAATTGAGCTATTTGTAATGAGGTGGACCTAGAGTCTGTCATACAGAGTGAAGTAAGTCAGAAGGAGAAAGACAAATACCATATGCTAACACATATATATGGAATTTAAGAAAAAAAAAAACGTTATGAAGAACCTAGGGGTGAGACAGGAATAAGGACACAGACCTACTAGAGAATGGACTTAAGGATATGGGGAGGGGGAAGGGTAAGCTGTGACAAAGTGAGAGAGTGGCATGGACATATATACACTACCAAACGTAAAATAGATAGCTAGTGGGAAGCAGCCGCATAGCACAGGGAGATCAGCTCGGTGCTTTGTGACCACCTAGAGGGGTGGGATAGAGAGGGTGTGAGGGAGGGAGACGCAAGACAGAAGAGATATGGGAACATATGTATATGTATAACTGACTCACTTTGTTATAAAGCAGAAACTAACACACCATTGTAAAGCCATTATACCCTAATAAAGATGTAAAAAAAAAAAAAGGCAATGAGGTAGAGGCACTTTATGGGCAGAGGTTGCCTGGCTTGCAGTGGGAGGGGCACGGAGAGGTCTTTCGGCAACAGGGCTGCAGGCTTCCGTTGGATCTCTTCTTCTAGGCTCCACACATATCTGAGGCAGCCTGGGCATGTCCTGGCTAGCTCAGTCCCTGAAGGTTCTGTTTAATTCTCCCCATGCTATTGCTGTCACCTAACTGGTGCTAAGAAACGAGTCATCAAAATAGTAAAATGCCTAGTTAAGCTTAAAAACAAAACTAGGGGACTTTCTAAATAATAAGTTATAAAAAAAACAAAGTGGAAACTGCAGTTCCCCATAACGAATTCGAAGACTCTGTTCCAAGATGGAAATAATGTTAAATAAGGGAGTTTAAGGCAAAGGAGGTGGTTGGGAGAGAAAGGTGACTGACATGGAACTGAGAATATACCAAGGCTCCATCTCAAAAACAAATGTGTATCATTTGTAGCAATGGTTCTGTGTGTTGATCTTTTGATTTAAAATATAGCATAACTTCCCTCTTTTAGATGCCACTAACCTAAAATATGGATAAATGTACATGGTGAGGCTAGACTGACACTTTCTTCTACCCCACTTAAAAGATTTACTAAGAAAATTCAGCGGACAAACAGGAGTGCAAGGGGAATGTCAAGTTTAATTAAGAAATCAGCTCTTTAAAGGACTTGAGCACAGTAATTGTTGGTATGCAAACGGTGCTGTGAACTATAAATGGGTCATCCATTCTTTTTTTTTTTAAAGGGTACTAGGGCTTTTATTATTTTTTTTTTACATCTTTATTGGAGTATAATTGCTTTACAATGGTTTGTTAGTTTCTGCTTTATAACAAAGTGAATCAGTTATACATATACATATGTTCCCATATCTCTTCCCTCTTGCGTCTCCCTCCCTCCCACCCTCCCTATCCCACCCCTCTAGGTGGTCACAAAGCACCGAGCTGAAAGGGATCTCGTGGAAGGACTTGGGGAGCCTTTCAAGTTGTTGAAAGGTAGCAAGTTGCATTTCATCCCCATCAAGCAGTAATGATTGAGTCCTTTTAAGCCTAACAACAATAGGTAATCTCTTCTAGGTGTTTACTACATACTAGGTCCTTGGTTGAGTGCTTTCCTAGCATTTAGCCCTCACAACAAGCTTATGAAATGTTGTGTACTAGTATTATGGCTATTTTACAGATGAGGAGATTGAGGTACTGGGAGGCCAAGGGCCGTGCCCAAGTTAGCCAGCTAAACACTAGGTATACAAAGACAGGTACAATCAGCTCTCTCTGCCTTTAGGAAGTTTGCTATCTAGTATTTTTTTAACGTTGTAAATTTTGTAATTTTAATAAGCTCAGATCAGCTTCATCTTCCAACTGATCTGAATTGGGTACGTTTCACTATAGTAAAACAACATGAGATCTTTTTCTAACCAATTAACTATTGTCATAGATTATAATACGAATGAGGGGAAAACTGTCTGATGGAATATCCAGTCCACACTTGGGAATCGACTGCTTGAAGAACATTCTCATTTCCAGACTGGAACATGGTATGTATTATGCCTGAACGATGACAAAAACAGTGCTGATTTTGTAACAAAACCTCAGGGAAGCTATTAACAAGTTGGCATTTCTAATTCATGTGGAAATGATCATTTTATTTATCAGAAAATTGCAGCAGTGGTATTCACTTAATTAAGAATCTGGTACTGTGGAAGGGAAATTTTGTGAAGTTTGTAATATTGCAGACAAACATGAATTCAAACGCAAAAGAAAATTGTTTACGTAACCAAGGGTCGGCTTCTTTTCCTTTGACCCTCTCATTTTACATGGTTTGAGAGCTGCTTAACAAAGGAATGTCATTATGTTGTATCATTTTATAAGATTTTTTTATGGCAAATTCATCTAAGTAGTAACTGTACTAGGCTCCTAAAAACCAGAAAGAAAAGTGTTTCCAACGTTTGACAACAGCTAAGGAAACTCTCTGTGCATTGGAAGGCAGGTTAACATCTAGCTGCTTTCTCAATTGTAAATAAAGCATTGGCATATTCAAATCTAGTTAATAGGCATTATAAAATCAAAAAGGTAAGAAAGCAGGTTTGAATGAGACAGAATCTGAGAAAAGCAGAGAATGGGAATGAGATGGAAACTGGAAGGGGACGAAGAGTTTGGAAAAGGTGGCAGAGGAGAGCACCCACTCTTGGTGGCTGACACCCCACTTTCACCAGGAAACACTGCTCACCTGTCGAAGCCTTAGGCCCGCTTATCTCCTGGATCCAGGTGCCGGCCAGTGGGTGTGCCAATTCCATGGCCCAGCCTTCCTAAGCCGCCTCATCACCTCCAGGTCTGGATTCATTGTTTACAGTAAGCGTTTGTTGAACACTAGTTATGTGCCAGGTGCTGGGCTGGGTCACACCCATGAACAAGGAAAACAGGTCCCTGGCCTCTAAAGCGGATGTTCTGGTCAGAGGAGACAGCTGTAAACAAGTAGATAAATAATTGTGAGAGATGCAGATGGCAATCTGTGCTGTGATGAAAATAAAGCAAGGTAAGGGGATTGAGGGTGGTGGAGGAACACACGTGATTAGGGAAGGCCTCTCTGGGGTCGTGACATGTTAGCAGGGAAGGAGCCAGCCATGGGAGGCTCCAGGGGGAGAGCACTCCAGACAGAGCAAGTACCAGGGCCCTGGGGCAGGTAGGAGTTTGTTGTATCTGAGGATGAGCAAGAAGGTGCCAGTGTAGCTGAACTGTAGGAGGGGAGAAAGTCGGAGATGAAGGTGGAGACGTCACAGATCCTGTGTTCTTCTAGGCCAGGACCAAACTCCTGGATTCTCTTCTAAGTGGAATGGGAAGTGATTGGAGGATCTTAAGTAGGGAGGTGATAAGATCGATTTCCATTTCCAAATATTCCGTGGAGCCTGGGTTATAGGCAGATGAGAGTAAGGAGGTGAGTGAAGAGAGTGACCAGTCATAGCATCCCTCTTCTTCCCCAGAGGTGAGTGCAGGAGTGGGTCTGTGCCCCTGCTGGGGGCCTGAAGCCCATCCATAGGATGTTTCTGTGGAAGGTAGAAGGTCAGGCTCTCCCTCCTCTCTTTGGTGTTGAGCCACAACTTCTGCCACTTGAAGGAGCCAGAGAAAGTGATAAGGGGCTGAGAGAGGGCAGCGTCAAGGCCACACCTGCCTTCCCTGAGGTCCCAGGGCTTCCCCGGGTTCCTCCAGCTCTTCCTTTGATTCCAGAGCTTTTAGCTGAAGGAGTTCTAACAAACACACAGAGGTTAGAGACGGAAAGCAGATGGCCAGTAAGGAGTGGAGGAAAAAAAGAGGGGGAGATCGACCTTGGCCTTGAACGTGGGTGGGATCCAGGAGGAGTGAAGCAGAGATGCGTGAACTTTGGCCCAGATCTCAGGCAGTGAGGACTCTGTGATCCTGGCAAGAAGACAACTGTGTGTTTTCTGTCCAAACATCCAAGTTATTCATTTCCCCAGGTGACGCTGCAGCTGGGAGACCTGTGAACAGTCCCACAGCTAATAGCTCACAATTCTGGGTTAAAAAAAAACAGGATGGGGGCTTCCCTGGGGGCCCAGTAGTTGAGAGTCCGCCTGCTGATGCAGGGGATGCGGGTTCGTACCCCGGTCCGGGAAGATCCCACGTGCCGTGGAGCGGCTGGGCCCGTGAGCCATGGCCGCTGAGCCTGTGCGTCCGGAGCCTGTGCTCTCCCAACAGTGAGAGGCCCGCGTACCGCAAAAAAACCCCCAAAAAACAGGATGATATTTAAACCAAGAAACAAGAAAACAAACAAGGGCAGTGCGTTAGTGTGTATAGCACAGGGGGTAAAGCAAAATTAATTCACAAAGATTTCCCTTAAAATATAGAAGGTCCTGACATTTTTCTGCAAATTCTAATGGAAATTAATAAAGATGAGCAAAAATATCACAAATATTGTCATTATTCTATGTGACATCCTGTTATTTTATTGTAGTGAGTGCGAAGTGTTTACAAAGGATCTAGTAGCTTCTCTCTTGCCTCGACCTCCTGCTCTCCGTTTTTCTGGTAAGGGTTTAAGTTCCTCAATCACCAGTTGTCTGACCAGCCACAGAAGTTGCAGCCTAACCCCGTGCAGCGGGTAGAGGTTAAGTTTGGAATGACTTAACCTGCTTCGGGAAGAGGTTGATGAATCTAAATGGGAGGTAGAGGTTATATGTGGGAGGGGAGGAAACCTTCGTTCTAAAGCAGGACGTCTGGTGTCCCTTCACAGGCGTTGCTCCCATTCAAGCAGTCCTCATGTTCTCCAGCCGGGCATCATCGGCCACATGATATCCTACGGGGCTAGGGTCACCCTTTGGAGAAGTGGGAGAAATGCCCTCCCAAAGGGGCCTCTAAAAAATGCTGCTGCTGCTGCTGCTGCTGTGTGTGTGTGTGTGTGTGTGTGTGTGTGTGTGTGTGTGTGTGTTAAAGTTTAGTGCAATGGTCTTCCCAGCTTCTACTTACAGCTCCCTCTCTCCCTAGGTCAGGGCCAGGCATCGATTCGGTGTCAAACACCAACTTTTCCTCAACCTTCACTGAGGCTTGCACTCCTCACACAGTCAAGGTTGTCTTGCCGCCTCTCTTAAGAGGAGCTCTTTCCCAGGCCAGGCAGCACCTCGGTCCCTCACAAAAGGAGACTGCAGGTGGGCCAATCCCACCAGTTCACCTGGCATTTCTAGACACACCCACCCTCTTCCCATTCCCCCACTTCAAGTGCCTATACCAAGTGGGTGCAAGGAGCAGATCTGTGTTTAAATAAGATTAGACTGGCAGCCAAGGACAGGATGATTTAGCCTGCAGCAGAATCTTCTGGAGCACTTGTTAAAAATACAGACTCCCGGACCCTACCTGGATAGTGTCATTCACTAGGTCAGGGCAGGGCCTGAGAATCTGCATTTTAAACTCCTGCATGTGTCCCACCCTCACCTCCACCCCCATGATTCTGATGCATTGACTGTCAGACCTGGCTGAGAGGGGAGCAAAGCTGGAGGTCAGGAGGTCAGTGTGGAGCTTACATTGTACAGGAGAGATGCCTGAGACCCTCAGCAGAGAGGAAGGGAAGGAGACGGACACCAGGCACACAGTGTGGAGGTAGAGGAAAGGAAGCCGGGAGGGAGTGGGGTCCGTCGCTCCCTGGTCTGCATCCAGGCCGGAGCCCACTTTTCCAGCAGGATGTGTAGGGAGGGGGCCTGGGCTGTGTCACCTCCTTCTGGCTCCAGCTGGCTCTGCTCTCCTGACAGCAGCTCTCTCCCTGGGGACAAGCCAGGGCCACTCCCTGGGAAGGCTCAGGTTACAGCTGTGCCCTGGCCTCAAACTCGGCCTCTGCATGGCCCTGTTGGGTAAAGTTACCAAATGCGAAGTGTGACAGATTCCTGGAGGAGGACAGAGCGTGGAAACCATGGCTGATCCCAAAGTGTTTTCTTTTATGTCCCAAACCCACTTGGGGATAACAACGGCACCTGACATTTCCAGAACCCTCTGCTGGGGGCTTTAAAAATGCCTTGCCTACATGGGGATCGTGATCCTGGGACTTTTTTTTTTTATGTACATAATGGATTGTCACATACAAGTGTCAAGGTTATTTTTCTTCTTCATCTATTCACTATTTAAGTGGCGGGAGCATTAATCTCATTTTATAGACATGGATCATTTCTGGATATAAATGGCTCCCTAGTGTTAGAGATTCTAACTTGAAGCTCCTCTTTTCTTTCCTTTTTTTCTTTTTTAAAATTTATTTATTTTTTGGCTGCGTCGCATTTTTGCTGCCGTGTGTGGGCTTTCTCTAGTTGTGGCGAGCAGGGGCTACTCTTCATGGCGGTGCATGGGCTTCTCATTGCGGTGGCTCCTCTTGTTGCAGAGGACCGGCTCTAGGCGTGCAGGCTTCAGTAGTTGTGGCACACGGGCTCAGTAGTTGTGGCTCGTGGGCTCAGTAGTTGTGGCTTGCAGGCTCCGTAGCTGTGGCTCACGGGCTCTAGAGTGCAGGCTCAGTAGCTGTGGCTTGCAGGCTCAGTAGCTGTGGCGCACGGGCTTAGTTGCTCTGCAGCACGAAGCCCCTCTTTTCTTACAGAGCTGTCTCATTTGTGTTAATGAGGGCTGTTATTTGTGGGTGGTCCCTGTGGGCCTTAGAGAACCATTTTACCCAGGGAGCCTCACCTGAGAAGTTGCCTCCAGCTGGCTTTGTGTTCATCCAGAGCACCTGGTTCAGGCTTCCGCCCAGAATGGCAACTTCGTAAATGCTGCTGATCCTACCCTGGATCTAGACTTCACCAAGGGAAGCCGCCCTGTGCCTTTAGTCCAAAGACTTCACGGAGATAATGGGATCCTTCCACAGACGAGGTAGGAAATGGGGGTTAGGGTCAGAGGGATTACCTCAACTTCCTAGAGAAAAGTATCGTGGCAAAGTTTGTGTTGAGGCTTAATTGGGAGGCGCAATATCAAGGCATCCAGGGTGAGGGGAAAGGAAGGAAATGTAATGATGCAGCCTTGAGCTTGGTCGCGCAGGATGTCTTCCAGACAGGCCAAGGGGATCCGTCCACAGCTCAGAGTAGGAGGAGGAAGAAAAAGGACTTTATCTGCGGGCTCCTTCCCATCTCCTGTCTTTCTCTGGTCACAAGATTCTCTCCATGGCATGTTAATTCCTCCGCAGTTCTGACTGTGTTACCTGTCTCCCGTAAGCAGTCATCGGGGAAGCTGGACCCCGGACCCCACGCTTCATTCATTCAGATTGGGCTTGGTGTCAGACAAGTTAAAAACATGCAGAAGCCCAGTGTTCACCCAAGGTTATTAGCGGTAGCTGCTGAAGCCAGAGGACAGGTGGGCGAGCAGACCTGCGAGACACATAAACTGAGTTTGGTTCGGTGATAAACAAGGAGTTAGGGATTAAAGAAAAAAAAAAGTTAGGCTTCTTGTTTGTTTGTTTGTTTGTCTTTCCACTGAAACTTTGGCCCTACTAGACCTCCAAGTGACATTTACAACTTACTCCTCTCTTGAGACTGGCATCTGCCTTTAGCAACATATGACAGTGGAAAGGAGAGTCCTGGAGAAGTGGGGGAAAAAGATTCAAATGTCCTCATGTCCCAGACTACCTCACCTCATTTCTTTGCCATGCTCTACTACTTACTGTGTGACCTTGTGAAAGCCACTTAACCTCTCTGAGCTGGTATGGCAATTTCATTAGGGTCAGCATAATGCATACAACACAAGGTCCTTTAGAGAAGTGAGTGAAATAACAGATGCATAAGCATTTTGAAAACTCTGGTGTGCTCTCGAAGGCAACGGGCTCTTGTTAGCACTCCCCTCTCTTCCTGCAGCCCCACCTACCATCCCTCTTGAGACACTCTGGCTTTTCTCTGGCCTTCCTGGGCTTGGTTCCAGCTGCGTTTCTAGCAAGAATCTCTTCAATTCTGGCCCCAACCCCGTTTGCTCCTTCAAGCTCATCTATCCCTTGAAACAACCTCGCCTTGGCACTTTATGAGGGAGAATTCTGACATTCATATGAGCGATCCTACTCTTTTAGCTATAATGGTTTGCTAGAGCAACGATTGCACAATTTCACAATAAAAGGAGCTTTCTTTTCAAACAATGAGTAAGCTCTGCACAAGTACTAACAAGTCGGGAACCATAACAACTTGCATGGGAAAAGCGGGTCTGACTGTATCCCGGAGTCTCTATATTCGGGCTCAAAAGAAATGCAGGTTAGCTTGTTTGTTTCACTGCTAAGCCTTTTCTCGCTCAACACCTTTTCCTTCGCGTTGTCTCATTTTAGCCTCCCAATGACCCCTATGAGGTAGGAAGGGCACCTCCATTTTTACAGTGGAGGATAAAAAAAAACCCGAGTGATTTTTCCCAAGGTCCCAAACAGCCAGTCTGAGGTCAGATCAAATGAGAAACTGTGTCTTTTAGTTCCTAGTATTTTCTGTTGAATATTGCTGCCATCATGTTCACCTGTCCCTCTTCCCTTTATTCTTGATTTTCACAAGAACTTCTGTCTCCAGGGAAAGCGTCCTGGCTTCTAGCAGGTGCTTGTGTTCTTGGTAACGTGATTTCTTTGATTCACCAAGAGAGTCAGTTGCAGAACCGTGTGGTCACTAGAGACCACCCCAAGACCACACGGCCAACCTCCTCCCTTGAGCTCAGGGGAGGCCTGAACCAATGTTTCCTAGCTGGTTGAGGGAGCCTCGGGGTGCCATGACCTGCCCCAGAGTTCAGAGCTGAAGAAAGGCCTAGGGTCACCCTGAACTCAACCTCATGTTTTGGGGCTCCCCTCGTGGGAGTCTGAGGCTTACCCTCCACCTCCATCCCCAGAGGCTTGATGGCCAGATGGGGGACCTCCAGATCTTTTATTATGCTGAACGTGGTTCTGCTGGTTTGTTTTTCTCAGGGGACTGTGCAAGGTGGTGGCATTCTGAGAGGGAATCTGGGGGATGGAAGTGGAGTGAGCATGGGCTGGAGAGGTAGAAAAAGAGGTTGGGAGAGGAACTTCAGAGAGGGGGCAGAGATGCTAAAGGGGATGGACTGTGGCTGCGTGGTGTGCATGTACCCTTCTTTGCTTCTCCATGAAAGCTTCAGTCAGATTTTTGTTACTAGTTGGTGCTTTTGGAGTTAATGGGGGGGGGGGGGGAGGAGTGGCAGAAGTGGGATGGGACTGGTTGGGCATGAAGGGAAGCAGGGGCAGCCCAAATGTACTTAGTCACAAGCAGGTCACACATGGAGGATTTCATCACAGAAGAGGGGGTCTGTGGCTGGCCTAACTCATCAGGGCATCCGTTTCCAAATCTGAAGATAAGTGTTTATCAAGAATTCTTCCTTTATGCCTATTCCAAATCATTCCTCTTTTAGCTCAAATTCAAATCCATTTCTTCTGGTTTGGCTCAAGCTGAATCCTTGCCAGTGTCCTAAACTTTGGCTGACAACATCCAGAACTGTAGGGAAAGGGGTAGCTGGCAAAGGAAGAAGGCTCTGGCCAGAATCAGTGGAAACCGTGGGCCAAGCAGTTTGGGAAAATGAATTGCCCTAGTACAGAGGCTAGGACTATAGCCATAGGAAGGTGCTGCTATTGTTCTGCAGCAAAGATAGTGAACACTTTCCACTTGGTGAAACAAATTATAAGGAAATTCAGAAACACGTGGCCCTTCCAGTGGTGTAAATTGCAATGTTAACGGACCCCAATCTGAAGCAGCCATAGACATTAACCACAACGTGGAATACTGGCATTCATTGTTAGTCCATGTGTATCCAAAATTTGTCAAGCACTGTTGAATGTCCTCAGCCCTCTCCTATCTCACATGTAAGTCCATCTTCTGTCTTTACAGTGTGATAGCCAGAGATAAGCCCATGTCTAACTTTCTCAGCAGTGAGGCTCTTCCTTTCTTGTTAACACAGCCCCACCTTGTTAGGCTAAGGGTGTTTTGTGTAGAAACCCACCAACTGCTTGTCTCAATCCACTCAGCTGCTATGACAAAATACCACCGACTGGGTGGCATATAAACAATAGAAATTTATTTCTCACAGTTCTGGAGGCTGGAAGCCTGAGATCAGGGTGCCAGCATGGTCGGGTGAGGACCCTCCTCCAGGTCAGATTTCTCTTTATATCCTCACATGGCAGAAGGGGCTAGGTTATCTCTCTGGGGCCTCTTTTATTAAAAGGGCACTAATCCCATTATGAGGGCTTTGACCTTCCAACTGAATCACCTCCCAAAGGCCCCACCTTCTAATACCATCACACTGGGCTTTAGGATTTAACATATGAATTTCGGGGGGCACATTCAGACCATGGCAGTGCTACAACTTGCAAACCTAACTAGTGTCTGCCCCTATGCAGGGCTCCACCTATAGAGATAACTAGAGGTTTTGCTGTGTATTTTTTTTAAATAAAGATGCAAATATTTATCCATATTCACATATATTCCTATGTAGTATATTAACGTATCAAAGACAGGGAAGGTAACCAGGTCTTAAATGACTGTATCTATTTTTAAGGACCATGGTTTTTATCAGCCATTTAGATTTCAGGGCACATTTTACTTCTCATTTCATTTGACACATGAGAAAATTGTTGCAAGCTAGTTGAGCTGTAAGGTGAACTTGACTATGATAATGGGACACAGCTCAGCAAAGACAGCAAGGTCAGCTGACCGGTGTTCTGTTCTCCTCTGCATGCTGTATCTACTGACCTGGTTCAGGATCACCTTTTTGTTCTCCAAAGAGCTATTACATTAGCGCCAGGGTGGCTCAGGAATGTCTTTTGTACAATTAACCAGTAAGGATGCCAACAGATGTATGTGGAATGAATGGATTCAAAGAGACTGATTAATATTTGTAATTAATCCTAGAGAACCAACTTTGCATTGAACTATCAGCCTAAATTCCTTTTTTTCTAAATGGGTCTAGAAATTCTTGGGCGGGTGGGAAAAATACCTTTTATAGAAAATGTCTGTTTAAATCTCCAGTCTGGCTATCTCAACTGTGTTGGTCAGGATAGGCTAGATATGCTATAGTAACAAACAGCCCTCACATCTTAGGATTTATGCAACAAAAGTTTATTTATGGCTCACACCATATCTGAGGTCTGAACAGCTATCCAGAGCAACTATCCTCACATGTTGACTCAGTGTTCCATTCGATCTTAAGGCTCTTCCTTATCAATGCATGTTTTCCTGATTGCCACAGCAGAGAAAAAGCAAGGAAGAGCAAATAAATGGAGGTGGCATGCGTCATATTTAATTTGCAAAAGCAAGTCCCATAGCCACACTGAACTCTGAGCAGGCAGGTGTATCAGATACTGGCTCCTGTAAAAAACAAAACAAAACAAAACAAAAAACCCACTGCAAACTTATGATTTCAATAACACCGTTTATAATTTCTTGGGATTCTGTGAGTTGAATAGGCAACTTCTTTGCTGGTTTTGCCTGAGCTTACTTGTGCAGCTGTACTTGGTTAGATCGGCTGGGCTGAAAAGTCCTAGATGTCCTCATTCACATGTCTGGCATTTCGTGCTGGCTGTTGGCTGGGGTGCCTCAGGTCTTCATGTGGCTTCTCATCCTCCAGTAGACTCAGCTGACTTCCTTACATGTTAGTCTCAGGACAGTGGTCCATGAGGACAAAGGCAAAAGCTGCCAGGTCTCTTGAACCCAGGCTCCAGAACTTGCACAACACTTCCGCCACATTCTATTGGTCAAGCAAGGCCAGTAACAAGGCCAGCCCAGATTCAAGGTATGGGGGAATAGTCTCTTGGTGGAATGTTCTATAAAGTCATTGCAAGTAGAAAATATTAAACCATTGCTCCTAGGGGAAATACAAGGTTAAGTTCCTGTGAGCCTCTGGATACAACATTTTAATCAACTGATCAATAATAATGTTATTTTATGAGAGTACCTATTTAAAGACACCTTACTTAATATATATTGTTGATTCATTAACATTAACTCATGGCCAACAGCGCTATAACTCATGCCTGAGTGAAGCTTATCTAATACAATGTGTTTTCTCCATAAGGCATATCACAGCCTTCATGTCCTTAGAACACTAGACAGCACTTCAGCATTATACTTGGGAATCATTTAAACAGTGAAATCACCAAAAAAAGCACAAAAATGCGGGGAAAAAAGTCACTAAATAACGCCCCCCCCCAAAGGATACATGTTTATAGTATAAGAACTGAAACAAGAAAGCTTGTTTTACCTCAGCTGGGAACATGTGTGTCAGCCAACTCAGATGTTTTACCACTCTCCTCATGCCCATGAATGAGCATGAAAGCAACATGAGTATTGATTTGTGGATTACAAATAAATTTTAGTAAGTAGGTGAGTTTGCAAATATGCAACTCACAAATAATGAGGATTATTATACATAGAAGAGGGAAACCAGATTGATGAACAGTGGTGATTCTTTTACACTCATTCATGGGAAAGCAGAAAAGAAATGAACATTGCTGGAGTGCTTACTATATGCTTGCCTTTTACATTTACTATGTCATTTAATATAATAAAACATAATTTAATATAATCTTTTAATATATTGCTGGATTCAGTTTCCTGTTTGTTTGGTTTTTTTCCTGTGATGTCTTTGTCTGGTTTTGGTATCAAGGTACTACTGTCCTCATAGAAAGAGTTAGGAAGTGTTCCTGTCTCTTCTGTATTTTGGAAGAGTTTGTGAAGGACTGGTGTTGACTTTTCTATAAACTTTTGGTAAAATTCACCAGTGAAGCCATGTGGTTCAGGGCTTGTGTGTGTGTGTGTGTGTGTGTGTGTGTGTGTGTGTGTGTGTGTGTTGGGGGGGGATATTTAATTACCAATTCAACCTCCTGTCATAGGTCTAGTCAGATTTTCTGTTTCTTCTTGAGTCAGTTTTGATAGTATCTTTCTAGGAATTTGTCCATTCATCTAGGTTATCTAATTTGTTAGAATACAACTGTTCATAGTATTCCCTTATTTTTATTTAATTTCTGTAAGGTCAGTGTAATCCCTGTCATCCCTGATTTTAATAATTTGAGCTTTCTCTCTTATTTCCTGATCAGTGTAGGTAAAGGTTTGTCAATTTTTTAATCTTTTCAAAAAACCAACTTTTTGTTTTGTTAATTTTTTCTTCTCTATATTTTATTTATTTTCACTTTCATCTTTATTGCTTTCTTCCTTCTGCTTGTGTTGGGTTTCATTTGTTGTTTTTCAAGTTTCTTAAGGTGGAAGATTATGTATTGATTTGGGATCTTTCTTCTTTTAAAATATTTAGTTACAAATTTCCTTCTGTGAATGTTCTTCGTTGTAGCCCATAAGATTTAGTATGTTGTGTTTTCATTTACATTCATATCAGAATCTTTATTCTAATTTCCCTTGTTTTTTCTTTTCTTTCTTTCTTTCCTTCTCTCTCTCTCTCTCTTTTTATTTTTTCTTTTGATCCATTGGTTATTTAGGAATATGTTGTGTAATTTCTACATATTTGTGAATTTCCCAAATTCCCTTCTGCTACTGGTTTATAATTTCATTCCATTGTGGTTGAAGAATTTACTCTGTATGATTTTAACCCTTTTGATATTACTGAGAGTTATTTATAGCCAAACATGTGGGCTATCCTAGAGAAAGATCCATGTGCACTTTAGAAGAATGTGTATTTTGCTGTTGTTGTATAGAGCATTC
Source organism: Phocoena sinus (assembly GCF_008692025.1). Classification (NCBI taxonomy): domain Eukaryota; kingdom Metazoa; phylum Chordata; class Mammalia; order Artiodactyla; family Phocoenidae; genus Phocoena; species Phocoena sinus. The sequence continues at coordinate 134,996,524 of NC_045763.1, forward strand.
TACAAATATCTGTTAAGTCTAGTTGGTTTATACTGCTGTTCAAGTCTTCTGCTATTTCGTTGATCTTCTGTCTCATTTTTATATTTATTATTGAAAGTGAGGTTTTGAAGTTTCCAACTATTATTGTTGAATTATCTACTTCTCCTTTCAATTCTGTCTTTTTTGCTTCATGTACTTTGGGACTCTGTTGATAAGTACATATACGTTTGTAATTGTTTTATCTTTTTATAGATTAACCCTTTTATTATTATAAAATTTTCTTCTTTTTCTCTAGCAACAATTTTGTCACATATTAGTATAACATAGTGTAATTAGGGCTTCCCTGGTGGCGCAGTGGTTGAGAGTCCACCTGCCAATGCTAGGGGACACGGGTTCATGCCCCGGTCTGGGAAGATCCCACATGCTGCAGAGCGGCTGGTCCCGTGAGCCATGGCCGCTGAGCCTGCGCGTCTGGAGCCTGTGCTCCACAACAGGAGAGGCCACAACAGTGAGAGGCCCATGTACAGCAAAAAAAAAAAAAAAAAAAAAATAGTGTAATTAATTTGTGTAATGTTTTATCTGATATCAGTATAGTTACTCCAGCTCTCTTTTGGTTACTGTTTACATGGTATATCCTTTCCATTGTTTTACTTTCAACTTATATGTGTCTAAAATTTGTCTCTTATAGAAAGCATATAGCTGTATCATGTTGGTTTATTTTTATCCATTCTGCCAATATCTGCCTTTTAACTGAAGTAAGTGTTAATTTCATTGAAGATCTTTTGTATATGATGAGTCAATTCTCTCTTGCTGTTTTCAAGATTCTCTTTTTGCCTTGGCTTTTGACAGTTTGATTTTGATGTGTCCAGGTGTGGGTATTTTGAGTTTATATTACTTGGAGTTTGCTGAGCATCTTGAATGGGTAGATTGATGTTTTTCATCAAATTTGGGATGTTTTTAGCCATTATTTCTTCAAAGGTTCTTTTGCCCTTTCTCTTTTCCTTCTGAAACTCCAATTATGCATATGTTGGTACACTTAATGGTGTCCCACACATGTCTTTGAGGTTCTATCCATTTTTCTTCATTCTTTTTCTTTCTGTTCCTGAGACTGGATAATTGCAATTGACCTATCTTCAAGATTGCTAATACCTTCTTTTGCCTGCTCACATTGTCTTTTGAGCTCCCCTAGTGAATTTTCCATTTCAACATCAGAATTTCTATTTGGTTCTTTGTATGTATGTATGTATGTTTATGAAATTTCTATCTCTTTATTAATATTCTGTATCTGGTGATACATAATTCTTATACTTTAGTTCTTTTGGTGATATATAATTCTTATACTTTAGTTCTTTAGACATGACTTCTTTTAGTTCTTTGAATATATTTAAAATAACTGATTTAAGGTCTTCATCTAGTAAATCCAATATCTGGACTTCTTCAGAGACAGTTTCTATTGATTGCTTTTTCCTGTGTATGGACTGTACTTCCTTGCTTATTTACTTGTCTGGTAATATTTTGTTGAACACTAGATATTTTAAATAATATAATGTGACAACTCTGGAAATCAGATTTTCCACCCTTCCCAGGTTTGTTTTGCTGCTGCTATTTGGTGTTGTTTGTTTGTTTAGTGGCTTTTCTGAACTAAGTCTGTTTTCTTTGTTAAGTTGGCCACTGAAGTCTCTGCTTAATTGGCTTAGTGGTCAGCTAATGATTGCACAGAGATTTCTTTAAATGCCTAGAACTAATAAGTCTCCCAGTCTTTGCTGAGGACTCTGTGTGAATGTTGAAGCACACCTTCAATACTAAGCCAGGCAGTTGACAACTCTGTCTTCGCCTTTACTTCCTCCTTTTTCAGAGCTTCAAGGTCAGCCAGAGGTGAGACTTTAGGGCCTTCTCAGGTATTTGCTGAACCTGTGCACAGCCCAACATATGCACATGACCTTGTAGATTCCTGAGAATGTGTCAGGGTTTTTCAAAGCTCCTATAAACATTTCATTCCACAGTTTTTCCTTTTAAACTTTTTGCTTAGCTTATTGTTTGGCCCACTGTTACCCATTGCTTTAGGTAGCCGTAAAGTTAAATAATTACCTCTAATTGTTGTCAACAAACATATCAGAGTAAAAGGCTTTTCACACTGAGTGAGCTCCAAGGTAGGTCAAATAGAGATAGCCTTGCCAGTGGGGTTTTTCAGAAAATCACCAGACAACTCAAATAATGACCATTCTCTGGGAATGAGGTTTTAAAGGTGCTTCAATCCTGTTTTGCCCACTCCAGTGGCTGGCAGGTTTCTAGTTTTCACCACGATTGGAAGCTTTTGGTTTTCAAGGTCACCATGGAGCTGGAGAGGGGTCATGTTATATGGTTTGTTTTCTTTTTTGCGGTACGCGGGCCTCTCACTGCCATGGCCTCTCCCGCTGCGGAGTGCAGGCTCCGGACGCGCAGGCTCAGCGGCTATGGCTCACGGGCCCAGCCGCTCCGCGGCATGTGGGATCTTCCCGGACCGGGGCACGAACCCACGTCCCCTGAACCGGCAGGCAGACTCTCAACCACTGCACCACCAGGGAAGCCCTAGGGGTCATGTTAAAATGTCACAAAGTTTGCTGTTCTTACTGAGATCCAGTGGTTTTTCTTGAATAAATACCTATGGATTGAATAAATAGGCTAACCAAAACACCTTTTGTTAATTTTCAGAGTTTTGGAAAGAGTTGATTCTGACCATTTTGGCAAGTTTTCTCATTGTTTTTAATGGAGGAAAGAGTTTTTGAAGGTCCTTTTTCATTCATGTTCCTTGGTAGCTATTTTGATCCTTATTACAGCAGTTAGGATTAGGTTCATATACATGTGACAAAAAACCTGAGTTAACAGTGGCTTAAATACACAGGTTGTATTCTCTCGCATTAAAATTTAAAAATAAGTTCAAACTATTCAGGGACAGCAACTTCTTTCAGCTTTCAACTCTGCCAGCCCTAGAATATGGCCCTCATTTTCTTTTCTTTTCTTTTTTTTAAACTATATATAATCTAGGTATATTATGTATAGCATACCTACAGGTGCACATATGTAAACACACATACATTGTTAGGGTTAAGCTTTGGGTTAGGGTTTTTGTGTCTTGAAGGCTTGCATTGTGCAATTTCTCGGTCTGTTTTCCAGATGATCCCCCACCTCAGTTACATCGTTTGCAAATCAGTGTTCTCTCACATTCGCTCCACTGCCTTTTCGTTGTGCAGATACTTTGCCTGTGCCATCGAAAACCCTTTTCCATCGCCTGGAGCCCCAACTGGCTTTATTGTGCTTCTGTTTCCCTTGCCCAAGGAGACCGATCCACAGACATGTTTCTTAGACTGAGGTCCAAGAACGTACTGCCTATGGGTTTCTTCTAGGCCTGGCCTGGCTTTAAGTTTTACGTTGCAGTAGTCGATTTAGTGTCAGGTTCTTGTTGTAGGTGGTACGAGAAAGGAATCCAGTGTGATGCTTGTGCATGGAGCAGTCCAGTTTCCCCAGCACCATTCATTGCACAAGCTATCTTGTACCCATGGGACCTTCTCACCTCCTTTGTCAGAGACGAATTGACCACACAAGCGTGGCTTTCTCTCTGGGCTCTCTGTTCTCTTCCTTGGATCTATGTGGATGTCTTGTGTGCCAATACCATGCTGTATTAATGATGGTAGGTTTGCAGTCTAGTTGGAAATCAGGCAGCATGGGACGTCTGAAATCTGCACTTCTTTCTGAAGAGCATATGGACACTCTCTAGGTTCTTTTGTGTTTCCAGACACATTTCGGAATTCTTGGTTATACTTGTCTGAGAAAGTCTGTGGGTATTTTGAGAGGAATGGCATCCACTCTATGGATTGCCTCAGGGGCATGGAATCATTTGCACAAGACGGACTCTTCTGACCTATGAGCATCACCTATCTTTCCATGTTGGGTGTGTGTTGTCTTCATTTTCTTTCATCGATATGTCTCTCATCCCATTTTCTGAGTTTCGGGTCTTGTAGGTCGTGGGTTAGATGGACTCCTAGGTATTTTCTTTGTGTTGTTACCGTCATTGTCCATGGGGTTGTCTTCTTCCTTTCTCATTCGGATAGTTTGTTGTGAGTGTACAGAATGGCAACCGATTTCTGTAGTATCGATGAGGTTTGTACCCTGCAATTGAACTGAGTTTCCTGAGTTTTGTTTTGTTTTCTTTTGGTGGGGGATTGCCTTCAGCATTTTCTGTGTAGAGAATCGGGTCAACTGAAATCTTTCCTCTGCCATCTGATACTCTTCTTTCTTCTTTCCATGCCGTTATTATGGCGAGGACTTTCTCTGCATTTGTGCTCTGCCTTGGTGGGCTCCAGGTCCTCCAGCTGACTAGGGGGGAAGCTTGGCATGGTGCTCCAGGTCAGAGCTGGCAGTGCTGAGCTCTTTTCATAGCCCAGGATTGGGCCCCATGGACCTCTGGGACCTGGTTCCAGACAACCCTCCATTGGCCCTCATTTTCATGGTCTAAGAAAACTCCTTAGCTCCAGCAGTCATATCTGCATTCCAGGAGACAAGAAGAAGGAAGAGGTGAAGAAGAGCACACGCCCTTCCTTTAAGTATGCTTCCCAGAAATTGCACATGATATTTTAGAAGGTAGTCACATAGCCACACCCAGCTACATGGGAGGTTGAAAAATATGGTCTCTATTTAGAAGGCCATGTGTGCAGCTAAAAACCAAGAGTTTATTACCAAAGAAGGAGGGAAACTAGCTGTGACATGTATTCGACAGGTAAAGAAACTAAGGTTTAAAGAAGTTCAGCAATTTATTCAAGGACACCCGGGCAGTATGTAGTGGTGCTAGGATTCAAATCAGGTGGTCTGATCCTAAAGCCTGTACTTTTTTTTAATGTTTATAGAGCACATTTTATTTTATATAATTGAATCCCATTGATATAATAACAATGCATTGCTGTTCTTTTCTGGGTGAAATATACAAAGTTCACAAAATTTCTCTCCCCTTGGTGCATATCATACTTTTTCTGGTTTTTAAAAAAATTTTTTTAACTTTTCATTTTATATTGGATCATAGTTTATTAACAATGTTGTGTTAGTTTCTGGTGTACAGCAAAGTGATTCAGTTATACATATACATGTATCTATTCTTTTCAAATTCTCTTCCCATTTAGGTAGTTACATAATATTGAGCAAAGTTCCCTGTGCTATACAATAGGTCATTGTTGGTTATCCATTTTAAATATAGCAGTGTGTACATGTCAGTCCCAAACTTGCTAACTATCCCTTGCCCGCACCCTTCCCCCGGAAACCATAAGTTCGTTCTCTAAGTCTGTGAGTCTGTTTCTGTATTGTAAATAAGTTCATTTCTATAATTTTTTTTAGATTCCACATATAAGCAATATCATACGATATTTGTCTTTCTCTGTCTGACTTACTTCACTCAGTATGACAATCTCTATGTCCATCAGTGTTGCTGCAAATGGCATTATTTCATTCTTTTTAATGGCTGAGTAACATTCTATTGTATATATGTCCCACATCTTCCTAAAGCCTGTACTTTTAACTGTTTTGCCGTACAGATTCAGAGAAGTTAAATAACTTGATGAGGTCACAGAATTGGCAAGTGCAGATCTGTCTGGTGCCAAAACTCATCTTTTTGCCATATTTACCCCAAGCCATCTATTTTACTCTGGTGGGCCATCAGGAGAGTGAAAAATACAAACCTCACTGTTCAACCTGAAGATTCCTGATAGAGATTTATTAAGATATCTAAATAAAGTACATCAAATGTTTTTTAAACACAGGATAACAATGAGTGCTTGAAGGACAGCAAATGAACCAAGATGACAGATAATCAGAACTAGAGCTATTAAGAAACATATGCTGTAGAACCTGCTTGCTTTCTGAAGTGGGAATAAAGAACCAGTAAGGTACAGGTTGTGAAATGCTATTAAAAAATCAGTATTGAAGTTTGCAATCTTGAACAGAATGCTAAGTACTAAGTTTATTTTGTTTTTCTCACTAATCTCCTAGATTCCTAGCCCCACTCTAACCAGTCAGTAGGTTATTATCAGTCCCTTCCACTCACATCTGGCTCTGGGATGGGGTGAGGCCCAGAGTAAGCCAGGTCTTAAGGTTCCGCTGAGCTCACCCAAGGTCTAAGAAAACAGACTCCAGTGCCTGCCTTGACTCACCCCATTTCTTTTCTTTCTTTTTCAACTCTTTCTTCGCTGTGGATTATCCTAAAGCTGAGTTAATTGAGGCCTGAATAAAGAAGGTCATATTATAATTATAACTTCAGGACAAGTTTGCAATTCAACCTGAGCTCCTTTTCATGTTGCTCACAGAGAATACACTCATGGAGAGGGTATCAGTGGAATTGCAGTTTGGTAACCAAACAGAAACACAATTGAAGCTGTGGTGACTAATACACAGCCACCCAAAGATAATCCACTGTGGTTTGAATCCATCACACACACACACACACACACACACACTCACACACACAGAGAAAAGGTTGGGTTCCAGCAGCTGGAGTAATTTTAGCTCTATCTAATGGTGTATGTTTGAATTACTGAAGTTAGAAAACTCATGGTTGGGGCTTCCCTGGTGGTGCAATGGTTGAGAGTCCGCCTGCCAATGCAGGAGACACGGGTTCGTGCCCCAGTCCAGGAAGATCCCACATGCCGCGGAGCGGCTGGGCCCGTGAGCCATGGCCGCTGAGCCTGTGCGTCCAGAGGCTGTGCTCTGCAACGGGAGAGGCCACAACAGTGAGAGGCCCGCATACCGCAGAAACAAAACAACTCATGGTTGGAACTTGGGCCCCATTGGGAGCTGCCATCTGTCCCCCTCCTTTGCCTCTGGAAGCTTCCTCACTGGCATGCAGCAGATCCCTATTTCTAAGAGCTCCCTCTTCACCCTGCCCTGGAACCCCAAAAATAACCTCTGCTGATACCTTCCCTTGACATACACACACACACACACACACACACACGCAGGAATAACTCCAGCCTCTGCTTTTGTCCTCCACTTTGAACTTTTTCCAGGCTGTGGCGCCTCTCCACTGGTCTTTCTATAGCGGCACATCTGAATTCTTTCTGTCTACAATAAGGTTAACAGATGCCTATTGTGAGAATACCAGATTGCATTTAATTTTAAAAATTTAATTGAACATTTTATTTTGAGGTATTTGCACATGCTGTGGTAACAAATAATACAGGTAGATACCATGAGCTCTTTGCCCAGTTCTCCCCAATGGTAATATCTTGCAAAACTATGGTACAATATCAGAGTCAGGATATTGACATTGGTCTAATCCCCAGATCTTATTCATGTTTCCTTCATCGTGTGTGTGTGTGTGTGTGTGTGTGTGTGTGTGTGTGTGTGAGTTCTTTGCTATTTTATCACATGTGGAGGTTGTTTGTCAATCACTATCTCTTGTGTTGCCCCTGACATCTAACCCCCCACATCTTCTTCTTGCTCCTTCCTCCACCCCCCAGCCCTAACCGCTGGCAACCTGTTCTCTATTGCTATATTTTTGTTGTTTTAAGAATGATATATAAATGAATCATAACCTATGTAACCTTTTGGGACTGGCTTTTTTGACTCAGCCTAATTCCCTTGAGATCCATCCAAATTTTTGCATATATTAATAAGTTGTTCCTTCTTATGCTGGGTTGTATTCCAAGGTATGGATGTACCATAGTTAATTTAACCATTTACCCACTGACGGACATCTGGGTTGTTTCCAGTTTGAAGCTATTATGAATAAAGCTGCTATGAATACTCATATACAGGTTTTTCTGTAAAGTTAAAACATAAGTTTTTATTCTCTGGGATAATTGCCCAAGAGTGCAGTTGCTGGGTCATGTGGTAGTTGCATGTTTAGCTTTGTAAGAAACTACCAAAATGTTCTCCACCAGCAATGTATGAGTGATTCAGTTTCTGTACATCTTGGCCAGCAGTTGATATTGTCACTACGGTACTTCTTATTTTAGTCATTCTGATGGGTGTGTAGTGAAATCTCATTGTGGTAATTTAAGTTTTTAAATCTATCTTTATATTTCAACTTTTAATTGTAAACTGGTTTGTGCAGCTTTCATGTATTGTTTTTTTCCCTAATACATTATTTTTTTTTCCTAATATATTATTTTTTTCCTAATACATTATTTTATTTCCTTACTTCTTTTTTTAAATTGAACTATAGTTGCTATACAGTATTATATAAGTTATAGGTATACAATACAATGATTTGCAATTTTAAAAGATTATACTCCATTTATAGTTATAGAATATTGGCTATATTCCATGTTGTACAGTATATCCTTGTAGCTTATTTATTTTATACATAGTAGTTTGTACCTCTTAATCCTCTACCCCTACCTTGCCCCTCCCCACTTCCTTCTCCCTACTGGTAACCACTAGTTTGTTCTCTATATCTGTGAGTCTGCTTCTTTTTTGTTATATTCACTAGTTTGTTGTAGTTTTTTAGATTCTACATATAAGTGATGTCATACTGTGTCTTTCTCTGTCTTGTGTATTATTTGTCAGAAGCTTCTTTACTATTAAACAACTGTGTGGAATGTTGGAAAAATTCCAATTTTCCACCAAATTTCTGCTAGTATTCACGTAATTCCATTTCACTTGTCAATCCACCCTTTTTTTCAATATGCTTAGAATTCTATCACTGTCTGCTTTTGATAGATGACTTGATGCACAATGTTGAAAAATCTTCAGTAATTGTCAACTCAAAAGTTAACGTGACATATACTGTATGAATAGTGTAGTTAACGGGCTATTCTCGCCTTCATGGGTCCATTATAAAGGGAATTGCTTTGTCCAAGTACCAATTATGTTTCTATATTCATAAAATATTTTTCTAATCAAAAAATTAAACTATGAAAAATAGACATCTGACTATATCTCTTCCAGCCCTTCCAGAATGAGAATTCATTCAGCCTCTCTGCCCAGTTCTGATCTGTAAGCTTCCACCTCGATTCCTCAATTCCACGTAGCCCAGGTCCCACACCAGCTTTCCGGCCATCATACTCGCCCCTGGGGAAAAATGAGAGGTAAGAGGGGAAACTCCGTGTCCAAGTTTTTATTTGTCTGGGAGGGAAATCGATGTTTTTAGCAGACAACTTGAATGTTCACTTTGAAAAAAATAGAGACCCAGTTGCTTGGATACAGCCAGAAATGCATATCATTGAATCTACAGATGACCCGTAGTCATTTTGTCCTTATTTGAGTGTCTAATGTGTTAAGGGGGAAAATGAGACAGCTCTAACAAACAACTCACACCTGCTTGGGCTTTCTCTGTTGGTCCTCTGGGTGTGTGTGTATGCATCACACACCCACACATAAGTGTGTAATGAATGGCTTAGTACAAAACCCTGCAACAAACATCAATTCTGTAGATTACCAGGGAGGCCTAATTGGGTTCACTAGCAAAGCAACTTCTATAAAGACTATATATAGTAGGCACATGCCTCCGTAGGCAGTGCAGCTATTTATTTTTTTAATAGGGGATTCTCATGTTACAAGGGCATCACAGATTACTGAATAATTTATTTAATGGTAGATTATATGGGCTTCACTCTTTGCCAATGAGCTCATACCCAAATGTCTAAAGGAGATAAGGTGAGCAAAAGCTAGAGCTCAGGCTTGGGTGAGCTGTTTTTTTTTTTTTTTTAAGATATGCATAACTGTTAGAGCCGTATATACGTATTTTACTTAATAATATCTCAGCTGCATTGTCATATACATAATCGAGGCACCACTTCATTACTGACATTTAGCTAACTCGTAGCAATGCATACAACACATGGCGCTGAGAGATACAGAATAGAATAATAAATGACCTTGTCTGTAGTTGATGATTTTAACAAAGGACTGTGATATATAAGGGTATGTTTGTTCTCTATGAAAATATAGGGAAACAGAGGGAGCAAAATTCAATGAAAGGGTGTTAGATTTGGAAAACGGAGACAAGAAAAATAGATCTGGATAGGTATCTTTCTGTGAACCTCTATTGTTATCTTTTCAATGATTTGAGATACAAAAAACAATCACTTCCAAGCTTATAGAACTTAAGACATTTTGCCTTGAACTGTATATAGTCCTCAGGTAAGCAGAGGTACCTTGAAACATGGATATACTTTTGTGTCAAGCAAAATTTTGATGAAGATAAAAAATTTATTTAAAAAAATTTTAAATTTGACAATAAAGATGGCAAAAGATTTGAACAGGCACATCACGTAGAAGGAAATCCACATGGCCAATAACTGTGGCAAGAGGTGCCTTATTTTTTTTAGTAATCAGGGAAATGCAGATTAAACCCATAATGAGATATCCCTATACACCCACCTGACAGTTAAAATTTTAAAGTTTGACAATAATAAGCGCTAATGAGGACAGAGAATAATGGGAACTACCGATAGTGGAACTTTGGATTGAAGCCATGATTTTGGAAAATAGTCACCATTGTCTACTGAGGTTGAAGATTCACACAACCTGTTCACAAGTGAAGAAATGCCACTGTGGGAAAATGCCCTGGAGGTAGATGTATATATGTATCCTGTGCACCAGAGTATATACAAGAATGTCTAGAGAAACATTGTTCCTAATAGCCCCAACCTGGAGACCAGGTTGTCTGCCCAACATAGAAAGGATAAGTGAGAACTAGAGCCACTTGCAATAGCAGGGATGAATTTCACAGACAGAATGTTGAGCAAAAGAAGCAAGACACATTTGGTAGAAAGCTCATAAACAAACAGGCAAAACTCAGTCTGTTGTTTAGGGATGCATAGAGAGAGGGTAAAACTATAAAGAAAAGCAAGGAAATCATTATAAGAAAGGTTAGGATGGCGGTTACTTTTAGAGGAAAGGAAGGATTGTGATAGCAAAGAATACGCGAGACTTCTGGGCACTGGAAACGTTGTATTTCTTGACCCGGCTGTGGTTTCATGGGTTTTCACTTTACAGTTATTCACTAAACTGGATATTAATTTTTAATGCACTTTTGTGTATGTATGTTATATTTCACACACACCTGCACACATGTACACAAACTATTAAATACTAAAAGATTGAGATTTGAAAAAAGAAACTTCCTAGTTCAATTTAGTTCCTTTAAAAAATGAACATGTTCAGTTGAATGAACACTTAAAACAATAAGTGAAATCTTATGTGTAGTTTCACATGAGAATTCTACAACGTAGTGCTGGAAAGACGGCCCGAGGAGAGGAAGAGCCCCTTTCCAGCAATCCCTGACCCTCAGCAGCTGTTTCCCTGGGCAATTCTTTGGGCCTCGATCCTCATCTGTAAAGAGGATCAGACCCAATTAGAACTCCTCGAAAGTCTCTGGTGTATTCTTGGGAGTTCTCTGTGGGAACTTTAATTTTTTTTAAATAAGAAATTCTTACCGTTTTGATGAGAATCTAAAGAACATGCACATCACCTGGGTCCTCTGTGTGTCCACTTTAGAGCTGACAGTGCCAGGATCATTCTGTGATTATGATTACGTTGGGGTCCTGATGTGCTGTTTCAATTGTCTCAGGCCACTAAGGTGAAAGCACAGGTGACCCTCAAGAGTAGAGTCTGCGTTTGCCAAGTGACCTCATGGAAGGCTTACAACCAGAGTTTTCATAGGAGTTTGAAGAGACCATGTTGTATGAGATGTGAGTTAGGGGACGATGCCTAACCCCAAAAGTGACTTGGTACCCAATGACAAAGTGAGGGGCAATTTACTCCGCAAAATCACGCCATCTGTCTTGTTAAAGTAATGCTGTTAACTTAAGATTTATTGGTTTGCCGTTTGGTTGTCAAAATCGTGACGCTCTTTTGATTTTATAGTTGTAGAAGTTACAAGCCTGTGGGATGCATGCCCAGTTTCATGCTTGTACATATTTAACGATCTTATAAAAGTAATTTACATCAACACTGGAAATCCTCAAACATTTTTTTTTTCTTGAGAAAGCACCACATGTCGTTGGAATTTGAGCCACGCTGAACCCCGTGACCTTCACTAACCCCTCCTGTGATTCTGTTCCCATTTTGGAAGTCAAGCCCTTTCCAAAGCAAGTGGGAGGGTGTGTCCCTGGTGCAGCCTGGAAGCCCAACACCCTCATCTCTAGTCATGACTCTCTACTGCAGGTGATTTTTCCTCCAGGGGACATTTGACAGTGTCAGGAGACCTTTTTGGTTGTCACAGCTAGAGGCAGGGCCTAGTCAGCAGAGGCCAGGGATGCTGCTAAACATCCTACAATGCACAGGACAGCCCTCCAGAGCAAAGAACTCTCCAGGCCATAATGCCAGTGGTCCCCAGGGTGAGAACCCCTGGTTCTGCTCCCTAGAGCTTTTACTGCTCTGTGTTTGTTCCCAGTTTATCAGGATAAGGCAGTAGTTTTCTTTTATAACTTACCTTTCCTGTTTCCTTCCACGCAGGAGTAAAAATAAGCAAAACAGTGCCTCAGGTGTGAGGTCAGTGGCCTGACCGGCTTGATTTAAGTGGAGGTTTGGAGGGGGTCAGCCTTTGTACTGTTGTTGAGGCCACCTTATTCCTGGTCCTCTTCTATGGGGTCCTGGTCCACCACCTACATAGAGTGATCTTGCTTTGCAGGGACCTGATCCCTGATGTTTGTAGCTGGTCTCTAGAGGGACTGTGCTCCAAAGTGATTCCCAGAGGAGCCAACATCACTTCCAGAATAAAACACTGGAAATAATATTTGAGAGCTTCCAACAGATCTGAGGAATCTGGATCAATCTCCAAGGTTGATCTCAGGTCCCCGTAGTTGTGTTTGTCTACGTGCCTGTAACAGCTGCTGGGGGACGTCTGTCCCGTGGCTATCTATCCCCGCGTAATTCTTATATTTGTTCATACAGAATCTGCTGGCTGTTCCTGGGTCCTATCTCACCTCCCCCCTCAGATATTTAAACCCTTGGGAATAGAGACTTCTGTGTCTTTTGCGGTCACTGGTGCACCCCCCAGCATGCTCAGCACGGTGGCTGGCTCTGTGGTGGTCATACTGTCAGCAAGCTAGGGAAAAAGACCATGTTAAAAAACAGGCCAGGGCTTCCCTGGTGGCGCAGTGGTTGGGAGTCTGCCTGCCGATGCAGGGGGCGTGGGTTCGTGCCCCGGTCCGGGAGGATCCCACATGCCACGGGGCGGCTGGGCCCGTGAGCCATGGCCGCTGAGCCTGCGCGTCCGGAGCCTGTGCTCCATGGCGGGAGGGGCCACAGCGGTGAGGGGCCCGTGTACCGCAAAAAAAAAAAAAAAAAAACAGGCCAGCTGGGATTATGGGTGACGATTTCTTGAACACTGTGCCCATCCTCTTCAGTCCCTCTTCTTGCCCATTTGTCGTTCTAGTGACCAGTGTCCAGTCACAAGCAGCCTCTTAATTTTGAAAGCATTCAAATCTACAGCTTTCTCCTGACAAGGGAACAGCCCTTGGTCTCCGGGACCAAACAAGTGGATGTGCTGTCACTCACCGGGCCTGGCAGGCTGCCCAAGGTAGAGATGGGCAGGGCTTCTGAGCACTCCTCCGTCTCTACCCTGTCTGGCCTCCTCCCCAGCGCACTCCCCCAGGGTCACAGAGACCGCTGTGGACAGGACTTCATCCAGCCCTGACAACCTCTGATGTAAAGCAGCTGACTGGATGCCTCACATCCTGCCTAAAACCACCCCCCTTTCCTCCCCACCCCCATCCCTTTTTAAAAAGAAAAAACAATTCCTCTGTCTAACATGTAGTCTTTCGAAAATACAGTGGAGACACCATGCCTTTAGCAAAACATGGATGCTCCTGTGGTGTGGCAAACAGGGCCCTTGTTTCCTGGCTGGTACTTTAGGGGTCTGCTCAGATCCCACAGCTGAGAGGAGGCTAGAGCTGCCAGGGGTCACTGACAAAACCGAGGGGCACAGACATCTCCACTTGGCACACAGCCCACAGACTCTCCCCATGGGCTCTTTGGTTGACACCCCTCCCCCTCCTCCAGGTGCCCTCCTCCTGGGTCCTGCACAGCTGGACCCACACCTGCATGGCTCAAGGTGGCTCACTGCAAAAGAAATGCAAACCATAGTTAAGGAAGGAAGCAAAATTGAAGGCCAGAGAAACTGAGCACTGGGGGTAAGGGAAAAAGGCTGGACCACAGAAAGGAAGGCCCATCATGGAGTCAGAGGACAGAAGAGTGACAAGCACAGCAAGTCATGTTGTAGGAGACAGGTTAGTGGCAAGGGGTCAGGTAAAGTCCATGAGCAATGCCCGGCTGAGGCCTCTCTTGTGGGATCTTGATGTTTTAGGTTTGGGGTAGAGCGAAGAGAGAGAAGGACGTGATGGCATAGGGATGACTAGGCAAGACTTGACAATCCTTCTGTCCATTTCAGCCAGATTTTTTTTTTTTTTTTTTTTTTTTTTTGCGGTACACGGGCCTCTCACTGTTGTGGCCTCTCCCGTTGCGGAGCACAGACTCCGGACGTGCAGGCTCAGCAGCCATGGCTCATGGGCCCAGCCACTCCGCGGCATGTGGGATCCTCCCGGACCGGGACACGAACCCGTGTCCCCTGCATCGGCAGGCAGACTCTCAACCACTGCGCCACCAGGGAAGCCCTCAACCAGATTTTAAATCTATTACGTCCAGACTTGGGGGAAAGGGAAGGAGTAGTTGTGATTTTCCCCTGACTTTACCCCAACACAATGATGACCTGGAGCCCAATGTATGACTCTGAAAGGGCAAGCCAGGCTCCGTCGTAGCCAAAGCATAGCAAGCCCCCAGCTCAGTGGTGGAGAAGAGCTAAATGTGGTCCATCCACCTGGTGTGAGCCAGAACCTAATTTTAGCCTCCCATGAGCATATGCAAAGTGGGTCACCAGCTGCCCTGTCAGCCTCACCCAGGGCCACTTCTGTTCTACATCCTGCACCTGTGGGGATGTGCATGTCTCAGTGCTCACCGGCCAGTTCTGAGGCTGAGAACATCCTGGACTCACCCAGGCCTCCTTATTCCCTTGGCAACAGCCAGCTCCTTCCTCCCCTCCCACCCCAGAAGCAAAACCACACTTCCTGCACTTCTGCCCTGGCAGGTGGACCCCATGGGGGTAGGGGCCTCATGGGGGAGGTCTGTGCCCTGAGTTATAAGCAGGGCGAAGGACAGTGAGCCCACTTCCCTCTGTGAGATGGGATACGATCAGGTCAGGAACCCATGGTTCAGTGTGCAGAGCATCCCGGCTCCTCTTTTCCCCTTCCTCTGGCTGCTGGCATTTTGTTCTTGTCATGGTTGATTAGCTTCCTAAGCAGAGGTTAGACAGAGAAAATGAAAGGAGAAAAATGGAGAAATGACAAGCTCTGGTAAAAGGTCTGGCGGGGAAGGAATTTAAAACCAATTAACCAATTGAGATGTCAATTATCCCATCCACTCCCTGATACCTTTGTGGTGTGTAGAGTTAAATGTTGGGTGTAGGCACAAAACACATTTTACACTCATTCACCAATGAGTTCTCTGGCCTTCAGCTTGAAAGCTGGTGAGCTCAAGGTCAGGATGGTCTGCTGGGACCCAGGCCACCAGGTGACACCACACTCACAACCAGCCTGCAGGCTGAATGACAGGAAGCCCCACCTGTGTGGATGGCTGGGGTAGTAGCTGCAGGGAGTATGTGTGATGTCTCGTTGGCACCGCGGAAAGACACACACAGGGATGGGCTGTGGGAGCAGACAGAGTGGAAGGACAAAGAAATGTCTCTTCCTCCGTCATCCTCTGGGAGAACACCAAAGTCCTGAAACCTGGCCCTGAGGGATGACCACATATTAGAGGACCATCAAGGAACAGATCTGAGTAGTGGGAAGAGGCCAAACACTGAAAGCCACAAGGGCCCCTCTGGCAAGAAGAGAGGATCTTGCTGCCAGGACTCTCAGGCCTAGAATTCTCTGCTAGTGGCCTCACTTCTTTCACCTTATTTATCCTTCCTCTTCACTGGACTATGTCACTCAAAAGAAAATGTGATGCTTAGGGAAACAAGTAAGACAGAGACAGACAAATACTGTATGTTATCACTTACACGTGGAATCTAAAAAAATATGATAAACTAGTGAATATGACAAAAAAGAAGCAGACTCACAGATACAGAGAACAAACTAGTGGTTACCAGTGGGGAGAGGGAAGGGGGGAGGGGAAAGATTGAGGTAGGGGATTAAGAGTTACAAACTATTATGTATAAAATAAGGATATATCATACAACACTGGGAATATAGCCAATATTCTAGAATAACTGTAAATCAAGTATAAACTTTAAAAAATGTGAATTGCTATATTGTACACCTGTAACATATAATATTGTACACCAACTATATATCAAAAAAAAGAAAGAAAAAATTTTTTAAAAAATAAAATGAGGTGCCAAGATTTTACTGATAAAGAAGAAAAAAAGAAAATGCAAAGATGGGCTATGCAGTTCCAGAAAGAGTCTCTGTGGCTCCACTAAAGTCAAGTGGGCTATGAAACTATAGGAAATGTCAAAACAGGTGCCAAAGGACGAAGTAAATCTCTTCTGAGTAGCTGCTAAATTAAACTCTATTCATCTATGGGATGTGGGGTAGAATTATCTCCCCCATTTGAAATCCAGTTTCTACCCTGCCCGTAATGGGCCATCCAAGCCACTGGCCCTTTAGGAGAACCAGCTTGCTCTCTCTTAAGGGGTTGGCCTGAAATCACTCTACCAATAGAATTCACACCACTGGCTGAGATCCTACCCAGAAAACAAAGTCTCTCCAATTTAATACAGCAAACATACATATACCTTTAATATTTAGCTGGTGACTATCTGGGAACGTGGAGTTACAGCTCAGGTCACCCACCTTGAGTACCACACAATAGAAGGAGAGCCCTAGCAGTGTGAGCAGCTGGGGAGCAGCTGAGAACAGCCTGCGCACCATCATTCACTAAACCACCCTCCAAACCAAGCCCACAATTTAAGTCAGCCCGTGACTGAGGAGTTGACATGGTCCCCTCTGATGAACCCCACCGATAAACCACTGTTCCCACCACCATCACCCTCCTTCCTGCGATCTCTGGCTTTGCTGGTGGGAGGGCCTGGAGTGGGTGTGTTATCACCACCGCAGACTGCCTTTCGCCACATGCAGCGCTGCCACAGACAGTACCAAGCAATGGGAGAACTGCCAGACACAACGGTTTCTCTGGCACAACTCAGAGAAGAGACTCGATGTTTTTGCTCTGTATGGACCTGGGGTACGCTTAGAGGGGGAGAGGAGATGGCCTGGTTGTTCCCTGCTAAAAGGGATTTCCCAGAAAGTCATAAATCCGAGAGACAAAATCAGCTGGCACTCATGGAGCTCCTGCTACGGAAGACTGCAGAAGAGAGCTCCTGAGGGCAGCAGGTTTGGGTTTCCTGGTGTGGGGACTGAGGCACAGAAGTAGGTCTGTCTGTCTTTCTGTCAGAGAAGAGTGAAGAGGGCAATCCAAGAATAACAACATGAAGGGGAGGAAAACCTAAGAAATATGCCTTTGAAATGACTGTTTCTCTTTGGAAACCATAAAAGTGAGTAAATCACATTGTTTGGGTCCCAAGTGGTATGGCTTCATCCCCTATCCAAGGATGTGGACCAGTCATGGGCCATGCATGTGTGAAGTCAGGGAAAGGAAAATGTCACACTTCTATGGCGTTTTACAGCTGCTTTTACCCATGTGGTTGTACCTGATGCTCACAGCAACCTCTGAAGTGGACAAGAATTACTATCTTCATTTCACAGATGAAAAAAATGGAGTCTAAGAGAGATTAATTGACCTCTTGAAAGCCACACTCTTTCTACATGGCAGAGCCTGGATTAGAACCTGGGTGTTCTAACTTTAAATTCAGGGGTCTTGCAGCTATGGCAGTGGTTTTTAAACTGTGTACCCAACAGAGCATCCTGGGACAGGAAGGGGATCCTGGCATCCCCAGTCCCCACTCAGACGGGAGCAGCTCCAATTTTCTTTGCTTTATCTGTTGGTGTTCCATTCAAGATTTTGTGTGTAAAAAAGGGGTTTGATATAGGTTGGAAATTCACTGCCATGAATTTCTGCCATGATCCTTCCAGTGGGGTCTCAGCCTCTGGACAAGGAGTCCACGTGGAACACGTACAAGGAACCGAGGGATGGAGATAACAGCTCCAGAGGCAAACTCCCCACATGCGTATGCTCGGCACTTTAGGTCTTAGGGAGGGAGAGAAAAGAGCTGAAGCCTGTCAACTGGGGAAGTACTTCCTGGCTACACATCATGGGGTGCTGCCTGGTCAGCTTTGTGGGTCTTGTCCAGACAAATCTAAAGCCCTCAGCAGACTCTGAGTCACAGGCTGTCCAAGCTTAATCAGCTGTTGTAGCCTCATGCCCGGTAAGCAATGCTTCTGGGCTCCTCCATGGCCAGCCTCCAGTGAAATGCATGCTTATCCCGAGGGTTGCTGGGGAATCACCTAGTCAAGGGGTGAGGCCACTCAGGATGTCTGAACCCTCAGACCTCCCAACAGTTTGCCTTTTTCTCCGAGCTCTTCTTTCATACGACTGTCTGCTCTCTCACTGCTGTTCTGATCTTTCCAGGAACCCTGCATTACACCTGCTGGTTTCAGCTTCTCTAAACAGGATCTGTTTAGAAACAGCCTCCTACTTCTCCCCAGCGTCCCACTTGGCAAATATTCTTGCTTACCAAGGGCCTTCTGGAGCTGTGTGGAGTTGGGCAAATCATTTAAGGTTGGGTTTTGACCCTTTAACCTGGCCTATAAAAAGCCTCCTGCGAGATTTGCCTAAGGCCTGACTGCTGTCATCACGGTTGATGGACCTAAATACATCCATTTGTTCAGATTTTACAAAGCCCTTACAGCTTGCTTTTGTCATTTGTTTTCACATCTCTCTCCTTAAACTACATGTGACAAAGAAATCAGACAGACCTGGGTTAGAATTCCAGCTTTGGACTTACTAACTGTAGAATCTTAGACTAGATACTCAACTTTTCTGACCTTCCTTTTCCTCATTTATATAAAAGAGATAATACCACTGCGCAGGGTTGTTGTTTTGTTTTTTTAAATGAAGAATAAACGAGATAAAGAATCCTGTACAGTGTTTGGCACAGGGTCAGATTTAAATAGATGCTAGTGTCTCCTTCCTCCTTAAAGATAAAACCCAAAATTTATCCACATTTGTTTCCCCCAAATCTAGCACAATGACTGGCACATAATATACACTCAGTAAGTGTTTGTTGGCGTTGTGAATGAATGAGTGAATCAAGAGGACATATATGAAACTGATAGGACAGGCCACAGGAAGAGTTGCCAAAACTTGTTGAGTCCCGTAAAACAAGTTATAGTGTTAGAATTTGAGAAGTGAGAAATGTACCCTAAAGAGGTAATCAAGTGCTCCAAACTGTACTTACAAAGATGTTCGTTGTTGTGTTCTTTATAATAGTGAAGTTTTTGAAATAACCTACATGTCCAACAAAAGGGACAGGGTACATTAAGGTGATTTAATGTAATAAAATACTAGGTACCCATTTTTAAAACGTAGATTTAGAAGTATTATTCTATAAAAATAACAAAAACATATTTTTACGTCAAATGGTATGTTATAAAATTGTAGTCATAAAATTATCTGTATTTCAAAAGAAAGAAATACTTTCAAGAATATGAAAAGACAGTGGTTATGTCTGGATGGTGGAATTACACTAATTTTTAAAATATACGTTTCAATATTGTTTGACTTTTTATGAGTCTCATTTTTATAATCAGGAAAAAAATTTTCTTTTGGAAAACCAAAACGTACAAAGGGTATAACAATCGGTGGGTGACGGTTGTTTTGTTTTTTGTTGAAAATGTCAAAACCCAGTATAAACTCGAGACTCAAAGTAAAATGTATCTGGAAACCTAATATGACTGTAGGAAGGTCGAGGTGTGGCTGTTCCTTGAGAATACCTGGGACCACATCTGTCATACCGCATTTCTGGGTGTTGGTATCATTCCTTCTACTATAGGCCAGCTTCCTCCCCACAGCAGGAAACACCATCTTGATGAGCTCTGAGCTGCTAGTCTCCACCACAGAGAGGAAATGGGCACTGTGCTCTATGGTCCTTCGGTCATAAATTCCAAAGGTACACTGCAGTTGGCCCCATGGGCCAGCTGTCTGTCCTTTATCCAGCCACCGTGCCCAGGGTGTAATGGGCTCTATAATTGGCCCAGCTTGTGGCCTGCTCCCACCCTTAGGTCCATCAGTGTGACCCAGAAGGCGGGTCCTGTGAGAAGAGCTTCATTAATGGGTTGAGAAATGGTTGTCCTCTTCCCCCTGCACTCTTCTGATGTGAACTAATATTTCCTCAGAGGTGAGGAAGAGAAGATAGGAAGTTCTGAGTGCGTTGGCTTAATTTTTGTTTTCAGAGGAGGGCGGGGGAAGACTGAAGGTAGAGGGGTGGCCAGGGTTGGATCAACAGTTATCAGTAGCAGAGGCAGTGAGTGAGCTTCCCTGATATGTCCCTGTGCTGGTGCACAGAGTCATCTGGGTTCTCAAATAGCTTATGGCTCAACCCAAGGGCTGAATGGTGGTTAGATAGAGGCATCAGCTTTTGTTGTTCTCATTACCTGACCTCTCTTCCTGAGCACCTTTCATCACTACCTTGTTAAGCTGGGAGAAATATATCTTCTAAAGAATGGTGGATTTTCTTAGAGTGTGTTGCATGAAACAGCCAGAGTTCAAAAAAACATTCAGTGGTTTCCATTCCTCTGTGCATTCCCTGCTACACTTACTTACTTTGGAGATGATAATTTAATTTCTTTCAAAAATAGAGTGGCTGTGTCCAGAAAATAAACATTTTAAAATGCAGTAGGATCTCATGATATCATAGCTCACTGTTACAATTCAATTTGGAATAAGGTATTTGGTTGAAATGAGATCACTGCACTGTGAGCGCCTGATGGTCAAGAACTATACTTATGTCACCTCTGAGCCCTAGCTCCTAGTGCAGTGGTGGTCCACTGTAGGTCCTTAGAGGTTAATGGTACTCAGAAGTCACATGGTTCATTCTTAACATATTTGTTTCTTTGGGTTTCTATTAGTATTTTTTTCTTCCAGCTTACGTTTTTTGTGTCTATTAAGGATGCCACACATTTCCCCAAATGTGGTTCCTGCAGTAAACCATTTTCACAGGCATGTTCTTCCTCTGAGTCTTTGAGATGATGTTCCCTCTACCTTGTTCTCCAGCATTTCCCCACTTAATTCATTTTCGATCTCTTTACTCATCCTTGACCAAGATAAGACCTAGTTTCCCCCCAAAAGAGAGGCTATTTCGTCTGCCTTGGGTTGGGCTCATTGTTCACTTGAGCACTGGCTGAATCCTCTTCTTTTTTTTTTTTTTGAATTGTTGAATTTTATTTTATTTATTTTTTTATACAGCAGGTTCTTATTACTTATCCATTTTACACATATTAGTGTTTACATGTCAATCCCAATCTCCCAATTCATCACACCACCACCACCCCCGCCGCTTTCCCCCTTGGTGTCCATACATTTGTTCTCTACATCTGTGTCTCAATGTCTGCCATGCAGACCAGTTCATCTGTACCATTTTTCTAGGTTCCACATATATGCATTAATATACGATATTTGTTTTTCTCTTTCTGACTTACTTCACTCTGTATGACAGTCTCTAGATCCATCCACATCTCTACAAATGACCCAATTTCATTCCTTTTTATGGCTGAGTAATATTCCATTGTATATATGTACCACAACTTCTTTATCCATTCATCTGTTGATGGTCATTTAGGTTGCTTCCATGACCTGCTGTTGTAAAAAGTGCTGCAATGAGCATTGGGATGCATGTGTCTTTTTGAATCATGGTTTTCTCTGGGTATATGCCCAGTAGTGGGATTGCTGGGTCATATAGTAATTCTATTTTTAGTTTTTTAAGGAACCTCCATACTGTTCTCCATAGCTGCTCTATCAATTTACATTCCCACCAACAGTGCAAGAGGGTTCCCTTTTCTCCACACCCTCTCCAGCATTTGTTGATTGTAGATTTTCTGATGATGCCCATTCTAACTGGTGTGAGGTGATACCTCATTGTAGTTTTCATTTGCATTTCTCTAATAATTAGTGCTGTTGAGCAGCTTTTCATGTGCTTCTTGGCCATCTGTATATTTTCTTTGGGGAAATGTCTATTTAGGTCTTCTGCCCATTTTTGGATTGGGTTGTTTGTTTCTTTAATATTGACCTGCATGAGCTGTTTATATATTTTGGAGATTAATCCTTTGTCCGCTGATTCGTTTGCAAATATTTTCTCCCATTCTGAGGGTTGTCTTTTCGTCTTGTTTGTAGTGTCCTTTGCTTTGCAAAAGCTTTTAAGTTTCATTAGGTCCCATTTGTTTATTTTTGGTTTTATTTCCATAACTCTAGGAGGTGGGTCAAAAAAGTTGTTGCTGATATTTATGTCAAAGAGTGTTCTTCCTATGTTTTCCTCTAAGAGTTTTATAGTGTCTGGTCTTACATTTAGGTCTCTAATCCATTTTGAGTTTATTTATGTGTATGGTGTGAAGGAGTGTTCTAACTTCATTCTTTTACATGTAGCTGTCCAGTTTTCCCAACACCACTTATTGAAAAGACTGTGTTTTCTCCATTGTATATCCTTGCCTCCTTTGTCATAGATTAGTTGACCATAGGTACATGGGTTTATCTCTGGGCTTTCTATCCTGTTCCATTGACCTATATTTCTGTTCATGTGTCAGTAGTACCATATTGCCTTGATTACTGTAGCTTTGTAGTATAGTCGGAATTCAGGGAGTCTGATTCCTCCAGCTCCGTTTTTTTTCCCTTCAGACTGCTTTAGCTACTCGGGGTCTTTTGTGTGTCCATACAAATTTTAAGATTTTTTCTTCTAGTTCTGTAAAAAATGCCATAGGTAATTTGATAGGGATTGCATTGAATCTGTAGATTGCTTTGGGTAGTATAGTTATTTTCACAATATTGATTCTTCCAACCCAAGAACATGGTATATCTCTCCATCTCTTTGTATCATCTTTAATTTCTTTCATCAGTGTCTTATAGTTTTCTGCATACAGGTCTTTTGTCTCCCTAGGTAGGTTTATTCCTAGGTATTTTATTCTTTTTGTTGCAATGGTAAATGGGAGTGTTCCCTTAATTTCTCTTTCAGATTTTTCATCATTAGTGTATAGGAACGCAAGGTTTCTGTGCATTAATTGTGTATCCTGCAACTTTACCAAATTCACTGATTAGCTCCAGTAGTTTTCTGGTGGCATCTTTAGGATTCTCTATGTATAGTATCATGTCATCTGCAAACAGTGACAGTTTTACTTATTCTTTTCCAATTTGTATTCCTTTTATTTCTTTTTCTTCTCTGATTGCCATGGCTAGGACTTCCAAAACTATGTTGAATAATAGTGGTGAGAGTGGACATCCTTGTCTTGTTCCTGATCCTAGAGGAAATGCTTTCAGTTTTTCACCATTGAGAATGATGTTTGCTGTGAGTTTGTCATATATGGCCTTTATTATGTTGAGGTAGGTTCTCTCTATGCCCACTTTCTGGAGAATTTTTGTCATAAATCAGTGTTGAATTTTGTTAGAAGCTTTTTCTGCATCTATTGAGATGATCGTATGGTTTTTATTCTTCAGTTTGTTAATATGGTGTATCACATTGATTGATTTGTGTATATTAAATAATCCTTGCATCCCTGGGATAATCCCACTTATCATGGTGTATGGTCCTTTTAATTTGTTGTTGGATTCTGTTTGCTAGTATTTTGTTGAGGATTTTTGCATCTATATTCATCAGTGATATTGATCTGTAATTTTCTTTTTTTGTAGTATCTTTGTCTGGTTTTGGTATCAGGGTGGTGGTGGCTTCATAAAATGAGTTTGGGAGTGTTCCTTCTCTGCAATTTTTGGGAAGAGTTTGAGAAGGATGGGTGTTAGCTCTTCTCTAAATGTTTGATAGAATTCACCTGTGAAACCATCTGGTCCTGGGCTTTTGTTTGTTGGAACTTTTTTTTTTTTTTCAGTACGTGGGCCTCTCACTGTTGTGGCCTCTCCCATTGCGGAGCATAGGCTCCGGATGCGCAGGCTCAGCAGCCATGGCTCACGGGCCTAGCCGCTCCGCGGCATGTGGGATCTTCCTGGACCAGGGCACGAACCCATGTCCCCTGAATCGGCAGATGGACTCTCAACCACTGCGCCACCAGGGAAGCCCTGCTGGAAGATTTTTAACCACAGTTTCAATTTCATTACTTGTGATTGGTCTGTTCATATTTTCTATTTCTTCCTGGTTCAGTCTTGGAAGGTTATAGCTTTCTAAGAATCTGTCCATTTCTTCCAGGTTGTCCATTTTATTGGCATAGAGTTGTTTGTAGTAGTCTCTTAGGATGCTTTGTATTTCTGTGTTATCTGTTGTACCTTTCTAATTTTATTGATCTGAGTCCTCTCCCTCTTTTTCTTGATGAGTCTGGCTAACGGTTTATCAATTTTGTTTATCTTCTCAAAGAACCAGCTTTTAGTTTTATTGATCGTTGCTCTTGTTTTCTTTGTTTCTAGTTCATTTATTTCTGCTCTGATCTTTATGATTTCTTTCCTTCTACTAACTTTAGGTTTTGTTTGCTCTTCTTTCTTTAGTTCTTTTAGGTGTAAGGTTAGATTGTTTATTTGAGATGTTTGTTGTTTCTTGAGGTAAGATAGTATTACTATAAACTTCCCTTTTAGAACTGCTTTTGCTGCATCCCATAGGTTTTAGATCATCGTGTTTTCATTATCATTTGTCTCTAGGTATTTTTTGATTTCATCTTTGATTTCCTCAGTGATCTCTTGGTTATTTAGTAACGTGTTGTTTAGCCTCCATGTGTTTGTGTTTTTTACATTTTTCCCCCTGTAACTGATTTCTAATCTCATAGCATCGTGGTCAGAGAAGATGCTTGATATGATTTCAATTTTCTGAAATTTACTGAGCCTTGATTTGCGACCCAAGACGTGATCTATCCTGGAGAATATTCTGTGTGCACCTGAGAAGAAAGTGTAATCTGCTGTTTTTGGATGGAATGTCCTATAAATATCAATTAAATCTATCTGGTCTATTGTGTCATTTAAAGCTTGTGTTTCCTTAGTAATTTTCTGTTTGGATGATCTGTCCATTGGTGTAAGTGAGGTGTTAAAAGTCCCCCACTATTATTGTGTTACTGTCGATTTCCTCTTTTATAGCTGTTAGCAGTTGCCTTATGTACTGAGGTCCTCCTGTGTTGGGTGCATATATATTTATAATTGATATATCTTCTTCTTGGATTGATCCCTTGATCATTATGTAGTGTCCTTCCTTGTCTCTTGTAACATTCTTTATTTTAAAGCCTATTTTATCTTATATGAGTATTGCTACTCCAGCTTTCTTTTGATTTCCATTTGCATGGAATATCTTTTTCCATCCCCTCACTTTCAGTCTGTATGTGTCCCTAGGTCTGAAGTGGGTCTCTTGTAGACAGCATATATATGGGTCTTGTTTTTGTGTCCATTCAGCGAGCCTGTGTCTTTTTTTTGGAGCATTTAATCCATTCACATTTAAGGTAGTTATCAATATGTATGTTCCTATTACCATTTTATTAATTGTTTTGGTTTCTTTTTGTAGGTCCTTTCCTTCTCTTGTGTTTCCCACTTAGAGAAGTTCCTTTAGCATTTGTTGTAGAGTTGGTTTGGTGGTGCTGAATTCTCTTAGTTTTTGCTTGTCTGTAAAGCTTTTGATTTCTCCTTCAAATCTGAATGAGATGCTTGCCGGGTAGAGTAATCTTGGTTGTTGGTTCTTCCCTTTCATCACTTTAAATATGTCATGCCACTCCCTTCTGGCTTGTAGAGTTTCTGCTGAGAAATCAGCTGTTAACCTTATGGGAGTTCCCTTGTATGTTATTTGTCATTTCTCCATTGCTGCTTTCAATAATTTTTCTTTGTCTTTAATTTTTGCCAGTTTGATTATTTTGTGTCTCGGCGTGTTTCTCCTTGGGTTTATCCTGTATGGGCCTCTCTGTGCTTCCTGGACTTGGGTGGCTATTTCCTTTCCCATGTTAGGGAAGGTTTTGACTATAATCTCTTCAAATATTTTCTCTGGTCCTTTCTCTCTCTTCTCCTCCTGGGACCCCTCTAATACAAATGTTGTTGCGTTTAATGTTCTCCCAGAGGTCTCTTAGGCTGTCTTCATTTCTTTTTTTCTTTTTTCTTTATTCTGTTCTGCAGCAGTGAATTCCACCATTCTGTCTTCCAGGTTCACTTCTCCGTTCTTCTGCCTCAGTTATTCTGCTATTGATTCCTTCTAGTGTATTTTTCATTTCTTTTATTGTATTGTTCCTCTCTGTTTGTTCTTTAATTCTTCTAGATCTTTGTTAAACATTTCTTGCATCTTCTTGATCTTTGCCTCCATTCTTTTTCCAAGGTCCTGGATCATCTTCACTATCATTATTCTGAATTCTTTTTCTGGAAGGTTGCCAATCTCCACTTCATTTAGTTGTTTTTCTGAGGTTTTATCTTTTTCCTTCATCTGGTACATAGCCCTCTGTCTCTTCATCTTGTCTATCTTTCTGTGAATTTAATCCTCTTCTTATTCACATTTAAATGTTTATTTGGCCACCTCATGTGGCTTGCGGCATTTCTGTTCTTCGACCTGGGATTGAACCCAGGCCCTCAGCAGTGAAAGCACTGAGTCCTAACCATTGGACTGCCAGAGAATTCCCACATCCTCTTCTTATTCCATAGATGGGAGCACGTTCATGGGTATAACTCCCAGCCCACTACAGGCAATTGTTGTGCTCTCGCAGTGGATTTAGTCCAGATCCCCAGCAAAAACATTGCGCTGGAAGATCTGCTGTTCCTCAGGCTATTTCCTTTTGCCCCATAACAATATAGCACAAGTGAGATTATATTTTCAAGATGCACAGAAGAATTTTAGTATGGCATTATCTACCTGTAGACTTACATGACTCATCCCTGAACAGCCACTGCAGTGATAGTACACTGTAGCATGTTTTCTTTGTACTGACACTTGATAATCATTGAGCACTGAGGGGAACCAAAAGAGTGTCTTTCCTTTCCTATTTAGCATAAAGAGCTATGGGAATGAAGAAAGTCCACTAAAAATCATGGCAAGTCTGGCACCATCTATCCCATTTCCATAGCCATATACCATTACTACAAGCATTATTTACTTTGTTTTTCAGTATGAAATCATTTTTCAGTGGCAAGTAAAGAGATATGTATCAACAGTGCCTTAAATGAATAGGACATTTGTTTTCGTTAAACAAGAAGTCCAGAGGTATGGTCTTAGGGGTGACCTGAGAGCTCAACTGTGTCATCGAGGGCTCAGGATCTTTCTCTCTTTCTCACTTTGACTTACTAGGCATATTGCTTTTCATGATTATGCTTATTGCCTCTTGGACTTAATGTGGCTACCTCTGTTCCAGCCATCACATCCATCTTCCAGATAGGAAGGGAAAAAGGATGGCAGCAAGCTTTCCTTCAAGTCTGTCCCTTTTATCAGAAAAGCAAAATATTTCCTAGAAAACTCCCAGCCAACTTTTATTGTGTCTCATTGGTCTCAGCTGGTAACCTTTCACTCTTAGCAGCAAGGGAGGATGGGAAAGTATTCTTTCAAAGAGAAATAGTACAACCATGACTGGACTGAATTTATCGATCTTAATTTATTCCCTGAGTCAAGCTACATTGCTGCTACACACCACTGACCTCCACCATCATTCAAACAAAATCAGTGTTGTGTTAGCCATGACTGCTGTCAGTCAAGGGCAACCTTGGCAGTGTATTTTTGGCTGTGGCGGTGATATAAAACTGACCAATTCCTAAGATAAAGGTACTTTGAATATAGTGAAATGATGTATAATTTTGATCACTGAAAATGAATGTGGAGTCAGCGGAACTGAATATTATCTAATATTACATATTTAAATAATGACAGCATGGCTATTGAACTCGAGAAGACTACAGAGACATCAAATCAAATGATGTTTATACAACCTCCCTTTCTAAAAGCAAGTAATTTCAGAACCCAATATATATGGAATTATAAACACCATTTGCACTGGTTGTTCAAATTTCTCCAAGTAAGTAAATTCTGAGAATCATATACTTCAAAGAGCCCTTTCTAGTCAACATTTCTACTCAGTTCAAAGTGAAAGGTATTTCTTGGGCTGTGGCTTCCTCCACCCAAGCCAAGACTGCAGAGACTCATTGCCTACTCCTGTTTCTTCACCCTCCTATTACTGTCTCACAAGCTCATCCCTTAGTAAAGTTGATTTTGGCATTAGAGGTCTTCTCTTAGTTCTCACAAGGTGAAACGTAGGGAGTTCAGGTGATGGATCATCCCAGATTGCTTAGGACTGATGCTTCCCTGGGAAGTAGGTCTTTCAATGCTAAAATCAGAACAGTCCTAGGCAAACCAGAATGGTTGCTCATCCTAAGGGCTATCACCAACATGAAAAGGCATGAGGGAAAGGGGGTTTGAAAAGAAGGAAGGAAAGGGAGGGAGGACCTGGGAAGTCATGGCCATTTAACCCAGCTCTAAATTGTATGGCTTTTCTTGCCGGAATTTTGATAACTGGGGTTCCTGCACAACAACTCACCAGTGATACTTGAACTCACCATTTTTTCAAGTTCTTTACTCTTCCAACCTGTACATAATTGCCCATTTTTCACCTCCCGGTTCTATGCCATTATTACTACTTTTCCCAGTTCCTGTTCCCATTCACCAGATTCAGTGGTATTATAGGTGAATGCTTTGAAGCCCCCTCTGCTCCAACACATAGCAATAATAGACCACATATACAAGAGAATTTTGAAAGTCATAACCACACTCAAAAATGAGATACATATGTCCATGGTCCTGGAATTGAAATGCCAAGTGTTGAGTAGAGGCTGATCTGGAAGTAAGTAGTAGGAACTGCAAGTTTGGCTTCGGCAGATACACCACAGGGGAAAAGTGCTCCACACAAGGCATGGGAACCATAGTCATGCTCAGAGCTCACGACGAGAAACCAGGGCAGGGCTTCCTTGGCCTGTGAAGTGAGCCTGGAAAACCTGCTGCTCACCAGTGCCAGGGGTATAGCTTAGTGCCTTTGGAACCAGGAAAAAACTCAAACCCCAGAAGGGGGGTGCATAGAGAAAAAAGAAAGGCATTGAACATATTGATGATCCTGTAAACCCAACTTTAAAATGCATGAAGAAATCTTACACCAAGTAAGATAGCCAATAAAATCAATAATTGGAATGAGTTTTTTTCAGAAGAAAACAGAATAATAAAAAATTCCGAAAGACTTGAAAATATATACATTTAGAATCCTTTAAGAGATAAATGAAGGCATTGCATATATGCCACTGATATATTCTGCATTGAAACAGAAATGAAATAAAGATTAGAAATTATGAAAAAATAACCATTGAAAAAATTTTAAACTCAGTAGGATAAATACTAAGCTACACATAGCTGAAGAGAGAATTAACAAATTGGAATTGGGAGGAATTCACCCAGAAGGTTACAGCTCCAAAGGGGTCATCCAAATAAGACAGAGAATGTCAGGTGCTGTGGTTATGGACTGGGGGCTCAGGAAAGGCTTGTCAAAGAAAATATTTGAGCAGTGACCTGACCAAGTAAGGATGTGAGTGACGTGAATGTAAATAAAAATAAATCAAATAAATCCAAAGATGCACAGCGGTAATAATACCTAGTTTCCAGGTTGCTGTGAGGGTTAAATTAAATAGCATACATAAAAGCACACGTCCAGTGCCTGACACATAATTAATAACGAATGTTAAGGAGCTGTACTTCCCTTCCTAAGAAATTGAGTTAATAGAATAGAATTTATACTTCTGCCTCCATATGAGGGGGCCTTTTGCTACCTCTGCTGGAGCCCCAGCATCATTCCCAGGGGACTCAAATTGGCTGATGATTTTTGGATCAAATAATGGTGGATTTAGCTCTTTGTGACAAAGTGGCTGGAATGCTGTCAGCTGTCCATATGCCTGTTTTCTCCCTCTGCTTCTCTCCCTTGAGAAAAACTCTATTTTCCCCTCTAGCATTAACTAAACAATCCAGTCATGTCTAAAATATAGAGATGACATTTTAGTATATCCAGGGAACATGGCTAGTAGTTTCCCTGCAAATCTCAAAATTTTATCAGTGCAGCTCTAAGCATTTCTCTCCATTATGTCTTGTCTGGAGCCTCAAAGAACTCCTGACAGAGGTCACGAAAGCGGGAGAGACAAAGCCACCCTCTTTCTGAGCAGGGAGGCTTTTCAACGGGCAGGCCCCTGATGGAAACATTCCCTAATGAAAAGAACAAAATAAGACTGCTTCACAGCGAACAGCAACAGAATGTTCCATTGGACAGAGAGCAGCTTCTTAGACGTGGGAATCTGAAAGACTGGATTGCATTCAAAGAAAATGCCCCCAGAGTGATAAAGAGCAAGTCCTGGGGGGCTCAGCAAGAGTCATGATTCCGTGCTTTAAAGGGAGCAGGGATTCCCTGCCAAGGCCTGGGGCGGGGGCGGGGGGCGGGGGCGGGCCTGGGTATCCTAGGAACTGAACTAGGCTGGGATGTCAGACTCGGATGATCCAGGACATTAGGTGGAGCAGCTTCTCCATCTCTTGAGCAAAGCAGAAAAGGGAGGCTGTGATGGACCTGAAAGGAGAAGCTGCAGGTGTAGAGTGTGTGTGTGTGTGTGTGTTTTTCTAACCAAAGAGAGAAAACGTGTCCCGCCCTCTCTGAGTCCTTGGTGAGGAAAAGTCCTTGATTTAAGGAGGAAAAAGAAGGAGAAACATCCCTTTCTGCTGCAGCTAAGACTGCTGTTTGCACTCAGTTCCAGGGGGCGAGGCAGACTATGGGACATTGGGTAGTGGTCCAGGAGCTCCCCTCAGCATCTCAGTCCTGCCCTTGCCAGCACAATTGTCCCACGCTAGCAAGTCTGTTAAAAAGAAATCAGTCTTCCCCTTGTTTACTTTGAGTTCTTTTTTTTTTCAAAAACTGCACATTTCACCAACTATGAATTATTTTAAAAAATAATAAAGAACTGAGCGTTTCAACTTTGGCTTTGTTGGAGGTAAATATTCATGCTTGGGATGGGAGAAAATAACAGGAGTTGCAAGGATAAACAGTAGGATTTTAACATCTCCACACCCCATGATGCAGATATCCTCTGATATCTTCTGAAGGAAAAGGAAAAAAATCTTAATTTCACGTCACATTAAAAACAAAACAGGGACTTCTCTGGTGGTCCAGTGGTTAAGACTTCGCCTTCTGGGTTTGATCCCTGATTGGGGAACTAAGATCTCACATGCCTTGTGGCCAAAAAAAGCGCACCAAAACATAAAACAAAAGCGATATTGTAACAAATTCAATAAAGACTTTAAAAGTGGTCCACATCAAAAAATCTTAGGGCTTCCCTGGTGGCGCAGTGGTTGAGAGTCCGCCTGCCGATGCAGGGGACACGGGTTCGTGCCCCGGTCTGGGAAGATCCCACATGCCGCGGAGCGGCTGGGCCCGTGAGCCATGGCCGCTGAGCCTGCGCGTCCGGAGCCTGTCCTCCGCAACGGGAGAGGCCACAACAGTGAGAGGCCCGCGTAACGCATTAAAAAAAAAAAAAAAAAAAAAAAATCTTAAAAAAAAATTTTTTTTTAAATCAGATGTTTGTGGGAATTCCCTGGTGGTCTAGTGGTTAGGACTCTGTGCTTCCACTGCAATGGGGCAGGGGTTCCATCGCTGGTCGGGGAACTAAGATCCCGCAAGCCACGTGGCACGGCCAAAAAAAATTCAGATTTTTGGGGTGAGATTAGAGAGAAAATTATTGCACACCCACAAAGTGAGAGTGTGATGTATGCATGTGTATAAGCAGGGGCTCTGTATCGTCGTTTTGGTGGTCTTCACACAGGTATAGATGTTTTGTTTTCAGTGTGCTTGCCCACCTCTCACACACATACAGCTTGAAATGCATCTCTAATCAGATTTCAGTCTCTATGGTAGGCAGGTAGGAGAGCCGTTAAATAGAGGAAACTTCAAATTGAGAGTGGGGCATTGTTCAGTTATCAGTATTTATTAGGCAGGGTCTCTGCATTGCGGCAGGCTCCGTACACATCTTTTGATTAAATTAATGCAGGACACCAGAACAGCAAGTGTAAATGGATTTGATTCCTTTCCTTAGGGACAGTCATTTGCTGGTAATCTGTAATCATGCCATAGAACCAGTTGCCTACTCACAGAGGCGGCCATAGGGTGTATGTTTGAGTAATACAATGAGTCCTAGTTTCTCAGTTAAATCCTTTTTAGACCTAGTTCCTCATTCTAATTGGAAACACTGTATTGATCTAAGTTCTTTCCTTGTACTTTGATACATATAGTTTTTTATTTTTGTTTTTATTGAAGTTTAGTTGATTTATAATCTTGTGTTAGTTTCAGGTATACAGCACAGCAAATCAGTTCCATATATATGCATATATATACGTGTGTGTGTGTTTGTGTGTGTGTGTGTGTATGTATATGTCTGTCTGGCTTACTTCACTTAGTATGATAATCTCTAGGTCCATCCATGTTGCTGCAAATGGCATTATTTCATTCTTTTTTATGGCTGAGTAATATTTCATTATATATATATTGTGTGTATATATATATGTATATGTGTGTATCTATATACACACACCACATCTTTATCCATTGATCTGTCAATGGACATTTAGGTTGCTTCTATGTCTTGGCTATCGTAAATAGCACTGCAGTGAACACTGGGGTGCATGTAGCTTTTTGAATTATGGTTTTCTGTGGGTATATGCCCAGTAGTGAGATTGCTGGGTCATATGGTAATTCTATTTTTAGTTTTATAAGGAACCTCCATACTGTTCTCCATAGTGGCTGCACCAATTTACATTCCCACCAACAGTGCAAGAGGGTTCCCTTTTCTCCACACCCTCTCCGGCATTTACTGTTTGTAGACTTTTTGATGATAGCCATTCTGACCAGTGTGAGGTGATACCTTATTGTAGTTTTGATTTGCATTTCTCTAATAATTAGAGATATTGAGCATCATTTCATGCACCTTTTGACCATCTGCATGTATTCTTTGGAAAAATGTCTATTTAGATCTTCTGCCCATTTTTTGATTGGTTGTTTGTTTTTTTAAAACTTCATCTACTTTTTAAAGTTAACTACTTTTCCTCATGTGATCCTCCAAAAACCATAACCCCTTGTGACATCCAGGAGAGTATCCTGAGGAATGCTGATAGCTCAATACTTTTAAAGAGTCTTCTAGGCCACAGACCTTCACAGTCTCTCTTCCTATTCCTCAGTCTTCATACAAAAGGCCTTTGTTACAGACCTAAAACCCAAGCCCTGGTGTCCATGATTCCCAGAGTGGGAGATGTGGAAAAAGGGAGGTGGGGGTGGGAGGAAAAAAAAGCACCTGTTCAATATTATAGAGCAAAATAACAATTCTGACAAACTAGAAATTAGAATTCACTGGTTCCCAGTGATCTTTTTGAGAAGCATTTTTAAATTAAATCTGAGTATATTGAACAGCTGTGTGTAGGGATTTGTTTTATGTAGTGGTAGTTAAGTGTGATCATATAAAATGCACTTAAAAAGAAAACGTGGAGCAGAAGCAATTTATCTAGAATTTAACTAGGAATATTCATTTGAATGGCTAATAATTTGACAGTAGATGGGAAAATTACTCTACTGTGCCTCTTTTTGTGCGAGACTCAAGAATCGTCATGAGCTGTCCCCAATCCCTTGTCTCCTGATGAAATCAACA
The DNA here is from genome assembly GCF_008692025.1 of Phocoena sinus. Classification (NCBI taxonomy): domain Eukaryota; kingdom Metazoa; phylum Chordata; class Mammalia; order Artiodactyla; family Phocoenidae; genus Phocoena; species Phocoena sinus. The sequence continues at coordinate 135,030,283 of NC_045763.1, forward strand.
GTGAGTTTAGCAGCTTCTCTGTTATTGTAATTCAGCTACTTTCTTTCTATTTTAATCAGAGCAGATTACTTTTGATCAGACTAGCATCTGTGGATATAATCTACATTGTATGACCTCTTTTGGTTAATGAGAACTGGTTCGGTCTATTCATCTTATGTTTGTGCAGAGCTAATTTGTCTTTGACTAATATTCTTATGCTAATTATATAAGTACAGTTGGCTCTTTCAGACAATTTCTATTATGAGAGCTCCTGATAGTACAACACAGAAGAAAGAATAACATGGAGCAGATATGTAATTAGGGAGATTATGAAAATCCTTTCCCAGGTATCAAAAATGTATCTGAAGTATAGGAATTTTGGTCTTTGCATTATGATGCCTGTATCCTCTTCTGGGCCCAGGTGATCCTTCAGTTTCATGGAGTAAAATCTCAGGTGGGTACAGGGGCCAGGAAGATAAGGTAAATGAGTAAAAAAGACAGGGTTCAAGTGTTTGTGTCTGTGTCGTGTGAGTGAGGGCCAGAGAGGCCTGGACCCTAGAGAGTGCTTGCTGCCTCTGAAGGAGGCTGCCTGGCTCCTTGCCGTGACACCATAAGGGAATGCAGCTCCATGTGGCCAGGGAAGCCAGAAATCTGGGCTTGAGTGAAGTGTCCTGATTTTTGAGTGGCTCTTTTTTTTTTTTTTTTTTTTTTTAAATACTGAGCTGAATCAAAATTTATCCGAGGCTAGGACCCAGCAGGCTGCCATTTTGTGACCCCTGCTCCATTCCATACAAAGGTCATTTCAGGAACGATCTGCTTAGAAATGGTCTATAAATTAGCTGGAGTATCCACCAGGTGGCAGGAAGAGGTAGACGATTTCTCCTGCTTGCCTGTTCTAGCGTCGAAGATTTCTGTGGATCCATCTGGAATCTTACAAAGCAGCTGTCCCCTTGTTCCCAGCAACAACCACTGCTCCCCAAATATTTTTTTTTTTTTTTTTTTTGCGGTACACGGGCCTCTCACTGTTGTGGCCTCTCCCATGCGGAGCACAGGCTCAGCGGCCGTGGCTCACGGGCCCAGCCGCTCCGTGGCATGTGGGATCTTCCCGGACCGGGGCACGAACCCGTGTCCCCTGCATTGGCAGGCGGACTCTCAACCACTGCGCCACCAGGGAAGCCCTCCCCAAATCTTAAAACAGCCAAACACTGAGGAGACCACCTCCCTCTTTCTCTATCATTATTAGACACAGATATGCCGGAAAGCAGAAAACATACACCACCACCACAACTCACCACTGCCCCCTCCCCTCCACCTCACCCTCACCCCAGCGGCCACTGGGGAGCCAGTCTGTGGAACATGAAAGGCAAACAGCCCTGACCCTGCTTCCTCCTTTCTCTGAGTGTGAGGGCACTTGGTATGAGGTGGAAAGTCGCTGAAGATGAAGGATATCCGTGCCCCGGGGTTGGTTTCTGCTGTAACTGGGAGCTAACAGGCCACCTGGGCAGACAGCTGTTTTCACATCAAGGCCCGGGATTGAGTATCATCAAGGTCTACTTCATGCCAATACCTGTGTTTGAGGCCTGAATTCCTGATCCCCTGCCTGGCCTTGCCCTTTTTTGGCTCTCAGCTGTCCTGTCTCCCAAGCTGTGTGCCCCTCCTGCCTCTCAGGGTGGTTTGACCCTTATACCATTGCTCAAATCCATAGCACACAACCCCAGCTGGCCCTTTACCCAACAAAGACTCCCTATATATCTCCACCTCGCCTTGGCCCAGACTCCCCTGGCCCGGCCCAACCCTTTGCTCCCAGCTTCACCCAGGCTCACCCCACTCCATCCTCTGCATCCTCTATCCACACACTCAAAGCTATGCTGCTGGGAGTGTGCTGCCCCTCCCAGACCCACCTCATTTCCTCTCCTCGGAAGGCCCAGGGCTAAAGGCAGCACACAACGTAAATCTGTGACTTGAGGAGAATGGGATAAGGAGAGACTGCTCATTTCACTAAGAATTAACAGGACAAGATAGCTCTAAATTGTAGAAGGAGAGAGAAAGGCTGTAAAATGCTAGAATCTGTGAGCCAGAGAGATTTGGAAATGTCAAGGTTTTTCAGCTACAGTCATCCCTTGGTATCTGCAGGAGATTGGTTCCAGGACCCCCAACCCCCAGGATACCAAAATCCCTAGATGTTCAAGTCCCTTATAGAAAATGGTATAGTATTTGTATATAACCTATGCACATCCTCCCATCGTATACTTTATTTATTTTTAAAAATAAATTTATTTATTTTTGGCTGCATTGGGTCTTTGTTGCTGCATGCGGGCTTTCTCTAGTTGTGGTGAGCGGGGGCTACTCGTCATTGCGGTGCGTGGGCTTCTTATTGCGGTGGCTTCTCTTGTTGAGGAGCACAGGCTCTAGGTGCGTGGGCTTCAGTAGTTGTGGCTCGCGGGCTGTAGAGCACAGGGTCAAGTAGTTGTGGCTCACGGGCTTTGTTGCTCTGTGACATGTGGGATCTTCCTGGACTGGGGCTCGAACCCGTGTCCTCTGCATTGGCAGGCAAATTCTTAACCACTGCGCTACCAGGGAAGTCCCCTTCATATAGTTTAAATCATCTCTAGGTTACTTATAATACCTAATACAATGTGATTTATGTAAATAATTGTAAATAAAATGTAAATGATATGTAAATAGCTTTCAGCATGCAGCAAATTCAAGTTTTGCTTTTTGGAACTTTCTGGAATTTTTTTTCAAATATTTTTTAATATGAGATTGATTGAATCAGTGGATGTGGAACCTGCAGATACAGAGGGCCAACTGTAGAAGAGAAAGCCCAGTGCCTGGAATATGGCTGGGCTGGGAGTAGGGACCCCTGCCCAGGGGCCATGGAAGGGACAGATTAGCTTCAAGATTAGGCTTCCAGACTCTGCCCCATCCTCTTCCTGGCCAGCTAGAAACAGAGTTATCCTATTAGGAAAAAGTGTGGGCTCATTTAAAGGGGTGTTAAATAAGGCCATGCCAGGCAAATTTCCGTAACACCAAATTGCAAAAGGGCATTGTAAATTGGTGAGAGAGCCCCACCTGGGGAATTCCAGGACCTGACTTCTGGTCTGGTCTGAGTCTGTGAGAGCTCAGACTAGGTACTAAACCTTTCCAGGTCTCCATCAGCTCACTGAGAATATAGAAGTTGGATTAGATGAAGTATTAGTTATCTAAGATGACACAAATCAACCCGAACCTTAGCAGCTTAGAACAATAAAGTTATTATCTCACAGATTCTGTGGGTCAGGAATCCAGGCACTGCATAGCCACCTCCTCTGACTTAGGGTCTCTCTGAGGCTGCAATTAAGGTTTCAGCTGGGGCTGCAGTCATCTCAGGGTTCAGTGTGGAGAGGATCTGCTTTCTAGCTCACCCAGGAGGTTGTTGGCAGGATTCAGTTCCTCTCTGAATTCTAGACTAAGAGTCACTGTTGGAATAAGAGCCTGATTCCCTCTCTGGCTGTTGGCTGGAGGCCTCCCTCCAGGGGTCTCTTCACAGGCAACTCACAACATGGCGGCTGGCTTTCATTAGCATGAGCAAGAGAGGGCAAGCAAAATGGAAGTCAGGGTCTTTGTGACACCCCATCACTATTGCTGTATTCTGTTCATAGAACTGACTCACTACATCCAGCTCCACACCCAAGGGAGGAGAGTACACAAGGGCATGAATACGAGGAGGCAAGGCTTATTGGGAACTATTTTAGAGGCTGCCTACCGCACATTCTCTCCAAGGCCCCTCCCAGCTCAGATTCTATGAATACTCCCTCTCTCTTCCCCAGAAAGGGGCTACACATTCTGTGTACAGCCTCAACTTCCAAGACTCTCAGCCAAGAGCCCACATGGGCTCTGACATATTCTTCAACTGGAGTTAGCCAACATGAAAAATGTAGTCAGATAGGAAAATCATCTTATCCAAAAGAGTTAGACTGTGAAAAGAAGACGTTGGATTTTCTTTATGTTGGTGGCATCCTTGATCATAGGACTCTGCTGGTAGACCAGATATCTTTTTAGAGTAGAAGGGAAAATATGTCTTTGTTTAGAGCACTTCAGAACTAAATGCACTGAAACCAACCTATTCAGAGAACCTAGGTTGATTTGAGGTTGCTGCAGTGCTAGGAGGAGTGTCACAATTCAAAGGCCAGTCCTGAGTCTTGCTTTCTTTACAAAACAATCGAAGTCATGGATTATCCTCAGAGCCTCTGTGAGGTACTAACATTTCCTCTGGAATGATATGACTTTCTTCAGACGTCTAAGCCTGTACATGTTATAACATTGGCCTGGCTCAAATCTGGAGAATGATCTAGGGCTCCAGATCCTGAGGAATGTTGGGTTGATTTGAATTAAATGAGATAAACCCTACCTTGCAGAAAATAGAAATTAATGTCCCTGTCTTTGTCCATCACACAGGCACTTTGTAAAGCAGTCATGGATTCTTTCTAAAAATCTGTTTTAATCTATCAGAAGTCTGTATTTCCTTTACTAATAGCCCTCTTTAAAATTGTGGTTATCATAAACCCTTCATTTTTTGATGACCGAGAGCTCTTCTAGCTTGGGAAGCTGTTCTATCAATGTGCGCATACACATTAACCAGTTTGGAATCTGTAGGCAAACTGAGCCTCAGTAGCTTCTTCTGAATGAAAAGATTGAGATCCCTGTTTTCACTTACAATTTCTAATTTTGAGGATTCCTCAGCAGTACATTTTGCAGATAATTAGATTTACGATTATCAAAGCTTTTTCATGTAGTTCCTTATTCATTCTTTCAAACTTGATAAGAAGAGAGATTTAATTCTTTACTGGGAGGCAGCATAGTGTAAAGAAAGTACATGGACTTTGACACCAGATGGGCTGGATTAGGATCCCAGATCCATCACGTATGAGCCCTCAGACTTCCGTCAAGTTACTTTACCTCGTGGTGACTCTTAAAGAGTTTTCATCAGTAAAGTGGGATCACAGGCGCCTATCTCACAGAATGGTTGCAAGGATTAAATTACACAGATATACCTATATGAAGTGTTTAGCGCCGTACATGGAACTGGTTACTCAGTAAGTGTTGGTTTCCTTTACCGTTTATGGAGAAGCAAAGGGAGATCCTGAGAGCGTCTCCAAATGGTCAACCAAATAGGAACAAGAAGGGATGGAATTCCTGAGTCTGGATCATCAGACTTTATTGTAGTCATGTGTTCCTTTAGCAAGTTATCACCAAAATATCCTGCTTCACCTCTTTGAGAAGCTTTATAAAGCTGAAATGCCACATAAGAGACATACTGCCTATGCCATTCCTGTGCCCTCAGGTAGGGCAGATTTGCTCTCAACTGGTCAAGGTAAAAGGAACGTTGTATGTAATACATGCAGAAATGCTGATATGCCCACTTTCTGATCTTATGTTGTATTGGGTTTTGTGGTTTAGCCTCTGCATCTGAATGCATGAAAAGTGAGCACAGATAAAGGTGGGCAGTAGGTTCTCTGTGGAGCCTCCTGTCCCTCGCAATAAATAGCTCCTGAAGCCTGGCTATAAGGGAAGGGGACTGAAGAAAGGCAAAGAGGTGCCGCCAAGATCCCAGGTCAGGGGCTGGAGGAGGAGAAGCTGAGAAGCAGGGGAGATACCCGGCCCTGGGGCCTGGGGCCTGTTCTGGGCGGGAGGCAGGGTGTTGCCCTGGACCGTTTCATTAAATGTGAGGGAGAGACACAGAGTACACTGGCCCAGTGGTTTCTCTTGGCCCCTGGAGGAGGATTGTAAAGGCCTTTGCCAGCTATAAAAAGTAAAGTCAATGGGTTGAATGTTGAGTATTGAATAAAATTAAGAAAGACAAAGGTGGGAAGTATAAAGAGAAAGGAGGGTTTGTATGGCATCATCAGTCCCAGCTGCCTCCAACTCCTTTCTTCCAAAGCCCTCACCTCTAGGACTCACCTCCACCTGCAGTCTTTCCTCTCCACTGGGACTCTTTCTGCCCTCCCTTCTCAGGGAACTTGCTGCTCTCTTGCTCTCCTGGCTTTGGAAGCTCCCCTTAAATTCATCCAAGAAAACACACCTAAGGTTACAGAAGAGAATATGTCAAGCAAGGGAAGCATTTCAGAGCACAGATACAGCTCGGCCTAGGATAATGTACATCAGGGCACACATGGGCCAAACTGACAGAGCTTCTGGGGCAGTTTCTCTTCTCCAGCTCTGTACTACACCAGGAGACCCAGCTGAAAAGTCCTCCTTTTCGGGCCTTAGGTGTTGCCCCATTCACATCCCACCTGCCTTCCCCTTTTATACCCTCCCTCCCTCTCACCGCCACTCCTGACATTCTCACCAACACCCAGTAGTTACGGAGAGAGCTTGGTGCGCCTCTCTGGACAGAGAATGGAGACTACTTGTGCAAATGAAGGACATTAACCCAAAGGACACGTCAAGATTACTTTTTAAATCTCGCTACTAAATATCTTCTGGGATTATCTGGGATTATGGTGGTATTTGTAGAAAAAGCATCCCCAGACAAATGCTACATAAATTAATACCCCTGGGTTTATAATTTCCCAACAGCTTGTTACTGATTCGTTTTTCAGTTAGGTAGTGAGTCCTATACCTGGTCACTTTTAGTTTTCTCAGATGTCCTTCCTTTGCATGTGTAAAAATCTGCAGACCCAAGCTCAAGGAGGGGAAAATCCAACATGATGGAACTAGGATGAAATATTTTGTCATTTACTACCCTTCGCCTCTGAGTCTCCCCAGCCATTTATTTGTTTTGAGGTTTGAGATTTTATACACACACACACACACACACACCCCCCTCCTGGGCCCCCCTGCCCAAATCCTCTGGTTGGTGGAGCTGGCAGCAGAGCCCTGATCTGGAGGCCGGGCTGAACCACTCCAGAGAGTCAAAACCACAACCAGGAAGCATTTGCACAGCACTCTTCTGTGCAAAACACAGAGCGGCACAGCGAGTTTTCAGTTTCAAACCTAATGCTCACTCCTCCAATGCAAACTGCCTCCTCACCTGCTTTTAAGTGTGTCCTTTCTACAGGGAACTTCCTTGAAAAATCACTCTCCTTCTACTGGGTCTCCTTCGAGTATACCCCTCCCCATCTTTCCCTTGCACCTGGCAACAGAAGACATTTTCTGTCCCCTTAGAGCACACTGGCATGACACGCAGCTCCTGGGGGAATTCTTCAAAGAAACAGAGTCTTGCTTGATCCCTGACCTACTCACACAAAGAGTCCACAGCAGGAAGGCCCAGTTCTCGGCCCAGTGAGTCCCAGCATTACCACCCACCAAGCACAGCTGCTCTGCTAATTTTAGAACTCTCTGAGAAGCCACCTGACTTCAAGGCACTTGGGAGATACACATCACACCCTATCTCAGGAGTTGATCTGGGGTGCTGCCCACCCCTTGCTTTTCACACCCAAAACACCTTTGTGAGGTAGAAAAGTGACTTTTGGGGAGGCTACTCTGAATAAATGATTAAAAGGTAAAACAACCCTCCATCAGCTAGCAAACTGCAAATTCTTTCCACCTAGTCGAACCCCCAGCATTAGACTGGTCTGTCCATCGGCCTGATCTCTGCCTGGATATCCAGGTCCCACCTCCCATTCCACATGTCCGAAGTGGAACTCACCAGTTTCCCCAGACCCTTTCTTCCTGTCTGCCTGTCTGAGGCATTTCCAGTTTCCCAAGTGAGGACTCTCAGGTCAACCCTGACTACCTCCGACCTCCTCTCCAGTCACTGAATCTTAAAGTTCAAACTATTTTATCTCCTGAACAGGTGTTCATAAGCTTCTCCTCTCCATCCCCACAACCTTTGCCCACCATCAGGTCTTCTTCAGCCCTCACCTGCTCACTGCAACAGTTGCCAGCCGGCTCCCTGCCTGCCTTTTCATACTCTAAGTCCAACTACCAAGACCATTTTTCTAAAACCACATCTATCTCTAGCTTAAAACCCTTCATGGTTTCCTGTCAGTAACTCCGTGCTATCTGCACATTAAAATCACCTGGGCAGCTTTTACAAATAATGTCAGTGCCCAGCTTCCATCCCACAGAGATTCTGATTTAACTGACAGGGTGGGAGGAGGCATCCATATTTCTTTTTGAAATTCCCTAGGAAACTGATGTGCGCCAGGGGTGAGAACCACTGACTGCCAGGATCAGGTCCAAGCTCCTTCCCATGACACCCAAGACTTTTCTTCACTGGTCCCCTGCCCACCTCTCCAGCCAGCCTCACTCCTAGCCTCTCCATGCCTTTATGTTCCAACAACACTGAACTGCTTACCGTTCCCACCATCATACCATTCCTCATGCTGTTCCCGAGGCCTGAAACACCCTCCCTACTGGTCCAACGTCATCTTCTATGGAAATCCATTCCTGACCCCCTCACCTCAGCAACTTCCCCGGTGCTCCATAAAACCTTGGGTGTGTCTCTGTTACTGAACATCCACACTCTTTTATGATGATTTATGTATCCATCTTCCTTAAGCAAAAGGAAGAGGTTATTTACATAGGGTTACTTCAATCCATTTTTTAGACATATTTAAGATGTTTCTAGATTTTTTGATACTATATATTATAAATACACTGTTTATGTCCTTATACATTGCACACACATTTAATTGCATATGAGTAATAACTACCTAACAGTGGAATTACTGGGAAAAAGGACATGTGCATTTACAATTTTGATAGATATTGCCAAATACCCTCACCTTCACTTACTATGGGTTAAATTTTTTTTCAAACGGTGCCAACTTGATATGTGTGGTTTTTTAAAAAGGATTCTTTAACAAAATATTGTAAAGAAAAAATATCCACCATTGCCCAATACTGAGTGTATTTATTGGTCACAGTCCAAAATATATCAGGTCATCACACAATTCTTCTAACCAAGATTGTGTAACTCAGGGTTGTAATATTTCACCCCAGTATCCACTTACCAGAAACTACTATTTATTGCTAATTGTCAGTGTACATCTAGCAATAAAAGCCCAACCCTACTTATAGTAGGACATGAAAGTCATCTTATGACATAAAATTGCTGTGGTTCATAGTATGAGGCAGTAACTAAAATGTTTATCCCTGTGATTGAATGACCAGAAAGAATGCACCATGGTTGCAAAGCTCAGCTGAAGATTGTTAGAGAGGTACATCCTCAGGGCCAGGCAGAGGCCTCACCACAATCCACGGGACAATTAAATGCAGGAGTGGGCAGGAGGGGTCAAGAAATGGTCTGGGTATCAGTTGAGCACCTTTCAAAGGACTGCTAGTGGTGGACCTCCTGGGAATGAACACTCCCAAGTAAATTGTGCTTCTTTCATAAAGAAACTCAGGCCTTTCTGAGCTACTGGGTTGATTTGTTTACTTGTTTGTTTGCTTCTTTGTTTTTTAAGCTTTGAGTTATGAGCCAAATCCAGATATGACTGCATTGCCCACATGTCCATTCAAGGGATAGGTTTTTTAAAAAATTTTATTTTTGTAATTAATTTCTTTTCTTATTATTAATTAATTTATTTTTGGCTGCGTTGGATCTTCGTTGCTGCGTACGGGCTTTCTCTAGTTGTGGCGAGTGGGGCTACTCTTCATCGCGGTGTGCGGGCTTCTCATTGTGGTGGCTTCTTTTGTTGCGGAGCACAGGCTCTACATGTGTGGGCTTCAGTAGTTGTGGCTCTAGAGCGCAGCCTCAGTAGTTGTGGCACACGGGCTTAGTTACTCTGCAGCATGTGAGATCTTCCTGGACCAGGGCTCGAACCCATGTCCCCTAGCATTGGCAGGTGGATTCTTAACCACTGCGCCACCAGGGAAGTCCCAAGAGATAGGTTTTAAATCATCATGCTGATAGGAAAAATTTGTAAAATGACTTCATCATCTCAATATGCTGACAGATAAATCAAATCAACATTTATTCCTTTTGAAAACTCTAAATATTTTAACAAAAAGCGTTTCTGTATTAAAGTTTCTTAAAAAAAACCAAAACTATGAGCCAATGTTATATAAAATGGAGAATCCCTTCAAAGCAGAATCAGGGCCAGTACGCCCTCTGCCCCTCATTGCACTCAGCATGATATTAAAGGGCTGACAACCACGTTCTGAGAAGGGCAAGAGACAGAGGCATCTACACAGGAAAGGAATAATAAAAGTATCTTTGAGAGACGATATTATTACATACTTATAAAACCCAAGAGACAAGAAGTAACAAAGAGCTATGGTATATAAGACAAATCCCCCAAATTTGGTGTTATTCTTTATGGTAGTGGTACACATAGAAAAAGAGATTCCATTCTGTAAGAGTAACAAAAAACATAAATTCTTGATTGACTCAACTTGGAATAAAAAATATTTATCTAATTGAAAGAAATGTAAAACACCATAATAGGAAAAGTAAAGGGAGACCAAAAAATGGCAAATTTTCCTTGCTTCTGGTTAAGAAGAGAATACAGTAAAGATAATATATCTTAAATTAGTATGCAAATTTAGTGCAATTAAAGTTCCCTAAAGATAATTTATACAGCTTGACAAATAATGTGAGATTAGTCCAAAAGAAAGAGCAGTCAAGAATATCAAATGTTTTTAATTTATTGAAGTATCCTATTAGATTTTGAAACATATAACAACTAAATCTTTATGAAAATTGTATGGTATTGACATCAAAACAATGAGAGGGGGGGAAAAATCACTAATTGAATGAAATAGATATTCCAGAAACAAATTCAACAGCTTTAGGGACAAAATATACTGGGGGAGGGAAGGGAGTATAAGCAATATAACAATAGATAAAAGAAACATTATTTAAGCAAAACTGTAGGAAAAACAGGGGAATAATTATATATACATAGATGTTATACTTTGAGTGAATTATTGAGAAAGTATCTGGTGTCTTGACTGTTTTTGGTGGTTTATGGTTTTGTGGAAGCTTTTTTTTTTTTTTTTTGCTGCTGTGGACTCATCATCAAAGAGCAAAGACTGGAGAGAATTTTCCCCTTACCCCTCTCAGAGAAGGCAGTCAGCCTTTGTGTTCCTGTGTTCCTGGCTCCCAAGGGACGCATTCTGTGTTTTAGGATCAAGCTTTTACTTGCGAGCCTGGTTCCCAGGCAGGAGGAGGCTGGCGTGGGGGAGATGGGGGGATGAGGTGTCTGGAGTTAGGGAGAGGCTTGATGCCAGGCTGAGAGTGGTTGGTTCTCTGGTTTGACGTCACTAGGAGAGGGGGACACACAGTGCCCAGGGGGTGGCAGGGCCTTGAGTGGGGGATGGCTGCAGGGATATTATCAAGGCCAGTCACCAAGCCCCTCAGCTTGGGAGCAGCTGCCATGCTGTCTGGCCTGGTGAGGAGAGAGTACAGCTACAGGGCCTACCAGCTGTCGGGAGGTCTATGCACACTGGGGCCAGGAGCATCTTCTCTGGTGACCAAATGGATTAATGACAGAGGCCTCTTTCCCCATCTTCCTAGACTGAGAGGGCCCTGAGGGCCTGGTACAACCTGGGGAGGCAGGGGGCGAGGACCCCCTTCCTAAATAATTACTACTGGGCTCAAAGAGTTAATCCTGGCCTATAAAGCAAAGTGATTTTTCTTGCACCTTAAGTGCAGTGGAACAATTCATACCTATTACATGCATCCTACATTTTGATAAACCCAGATGGTTCAAAGAATAAACAACAACCGCAAACTATTTTGAAAATTAGAAAACAACCTAGTATATTTATTCCAGTGGTGGAGGACAGATACATTTCTGGGGTCAAAAAAATAAAAAACAGAAGATTAGACAAGAGGGATCATGGAAAAATATACAGCCTGACTGGTACTTAGAGAAATACAATCACATGGTATACCCAGATTGCCCCAAAATGGCCTGGATTTATTCTAACTCCGGATCAACTATAATTAATCCATAAGTGACTATTAACAAAATGTTTTAATTACAGTGGTGTAAGCCCAGCAGTGTAATCTACATTTTTTACCAAATGTGATGTAAACATTCGTGCAGACTCCAAGTTAACAAAGGACTTATTCAGCTTGTGCAGTGTCTCACCAGAGGATGTTTTCTGAAGCAATGCTGAAAAAGGGTCTGGGCCTTCCGACTTTATGAACCAGCCACTTAATGCTCTCACACTGTAAGAAGGTTGCCAAGCCAGAGGCCATGAAGCAAAGCCGAACTAACCGCCCCAGAGGCCCAGCACAAAACCTAGGTCTCCTTAGCATTATGTTAGAAATTCAGCGGCTGGCAAGGGGTCAAGGCTAAATGACCCCACAGTGTGGCCACCGAGACATCAAGGTGAAACAAAACCAACCCTTCCCTCTCTCTCTCTCTCTCTCTCTCTCTCTCTCTCTGTTGAGAGAGATTTTGAGATTATAAGATATTGGCTCATGCAATTATGGTGGCTGAGAAATCCCACAATGAGTCGTTTGCAAGTCAGGGACCCAGGAAAGCAGGTGTAGTTCCAATCCAGGCCTGAAGGCCTGAGGGCCTGGGTGGGGGGCAATGGTGTAAGTTCCAATCTGAGTGCAGGAAAAGATCAAAGTCCTGATTTAGACAAGGTTAAGCAGAGAGCAAATGTGCTCTCCCTCCACCTTTTTGTTCTATTCAGGCCCTCAACAGAATGGATGATGCTCACCCGCGTTAGGGAGAGCAGTCTGCTTTACTCAGTCTACTAATTCAAATACTAATCACTTCTGGAAACACTGTCACAGACACACCCCAAATAATGTTTAACTAGATATCTGGGTACCCCGTGATCCAGTCAAGTTGACACATAAAATTAACCATCACCCATGTACATAGGGGTTCAGCAGGGACTACCCATCTGCCTAACACTATGGTTGTGAAACTAGTCGCCCACGTGTGTCTCATTAGCAGGCTTGGCTTGGCTAAAAATTGTAATTGAACCAAACTCCATGATATAGTTTTTTGAGTTCCTCAGATTTAATTCCACTAAAATTTCAGAATGAAACTGGGACATCGTGGATTGCTGACAAAAGGAAAAGAGGTGTGAATAATTCCCCGAATGTCCTTGACTCAGATTTGATTCACATGGATTTTCATTCAATACCATTATCACTAAAAAAACGAGCACTGGTGGTATAGTGGTGAGCATAGCTGCCTTCCAACACCATTATCACTAAAAATAAATGAATGTAACTTACTTGAATTTCTGATCGCATGGTTCACTGCTGTAAAAACGTGATTGTTCCTGCTCAAATTATAGAGTCAACCAGGCCGAATCTAAATATGTAATAAAAATAATTATTTCTTATACCTGTAGTTTGATTCCACATTATGATTAGACCACTAATGACCTTATGTATGCTGGTTGTTGATCTCTTCCAAGTTTTTATAATTTTATTTTCCCTTTCCATAAATGATGCTCCTTCCTGTGGCTGCTCAGACTATTTCCCTTTAGGCTGTGGCTAAAGATGAAATTCCACATTTAGTCAGTTGGAATGTTGTTACCATCGGGGTAATGGCAGAAGCACTGAACTTGGTGCTGTAAGACCTGAATTACAGTCCAGGCTACCCCACTTATGAGCATGTGACCTCGTGCAAGTTACTTGACCACACAGAGCTGTGGGCTCTCCTTCATAAAATGGAAATGATAATACAAGCTCTGACATTCTTCCCTGAGGCTTGTGGTGAGGCTCAAATGAGATATTATACAAAAGTCTTTGTAAAGCATAGAGTGCCATCAACTGTAAGGTATCATGATTGGCATGCTCTAGGAATCAATGTGCTTAAACCTGGAGTGTATTAAAATCACATGACTCACTGGCTTAGAATGTTCATTTCTAGGCCCTGTTCCCAGAGTCTAGTTTAGTAGATTCTGGGTGGAGCTTGGAGATCTGCATTTTTATCCCTCAACCCCATCAACACCACCCTTCCCCTGTCATGTGATTTGTATATGAATGGTCTAGGGATGACACTTAGAGAAATACTAATGTAAGGGTAAAATAAAACACTTCAGAAGAACTTCAGGAATGGCCCTTCAGAAAAGTAAGTTAGGTCCCGACAGTTTGGGATTAAATGTCACATAGCTAATTACTGTAAGTGATAAGCTTAAATAAGTTAATGAACTGACGCCCTGTTGGAAGATGTTACTCAAATAAATTTACTACAGAAAAAAAGATATTTACTGTAGAATTGCTCTTACAGTTGGTTGAAAATAATAGAAAAGACTTGTTTTCCACTCTAACTTAGCTTCCTCTAATCCTATTTTGGGCCAGTATTTCTGGTTTCACTCCTTCTCTGACACGATTTCCGTACTGAATGAATGTCCTCCTTTCCATCTGGGGGAGAATAATGGAGTCCTGTCATCTTAACAAGGTTGTGTGCTGAGCCATGTGGGCATGCCACAGGCCAGATAGCTGAGGGAGAAACAAAGCTTCAAAGATTCTGGCAACCAATGGTGCATCCAAGATGGGAAGTAATAGAGCTGTGGTCTCGCAACAGCCACAGGCTCAAATGATTGCTCTTTTGTCATTCAGAATAGATTGCATAGGGCTAGCCCTGGGCTAAATTATTAAGTCATTGAAATTGACTTTGATGTTTTCCCACTATCTCCACTTTCTGATCACTCTTATTATTCCTGTCTCCTCTCCTGGTCAGGGACTCGGGACCCTCATTTTGATATCCCACCGTGCCCCCTTTGATTAGCCAGAACTTGGAAACTTTTTCTTTTCTATGATGACACCCCAGCTGCCCACTTTGCTCAGTGTCCCTGGTGTAAGAGGAGGTAGTGGCGGTGCTGGGGGCTGAGGAGTGGGACCTTATTCAGTCAGCATATCTGTGTTGTGGTTTAATGTGTCACTCCCCCTAGGTTACTGAGGACTTTCTGGAAAGATATTTTCAACCCAAAGAATAGAAATTCCCGGAATTATAGGCACCTCAAGTAGCCTTGGAGGAGAGGTTGGGGATAGAAGAGAAATTCACAGGTAGTAGCCCTCCCTGAGTCACACCACCCTGGAGGGTAGTACGGACAAGCCATGCACACTTCCAAGGGATTTATCTGGGGACTCCGTGGATCCTTTGTTTGGACTCACCAGTAAAATGACTCCCTCTCGCCCACCAGCCTCTTCCTATTTCCTGAAATAGGGGGGCTACACATTTCATTGATTCCTCTTAGCAGCCACACAAGGAAGGTGTTATGCTAACCCCCTTACACAGTGGACCATTGGATCCCTTCAAGGACAGTATAAACTGTAAGGTTAAATTCATCAATGCCAAGAATGACTGTACTGACCCTAAATGAATATATTGTACCGAATTTAAAAAGAAAAAATACACCACCTCCAGCAGTGGACCCTGATCACTTCAAGTCAATTAGTATAAGCCCAGGTCCTTTGTCACAGGGATTGGTTTTATCAGAACTAAGCCAATCATTTCATGGCATTCCCCTGGCTGCATTTGACCTTATTAAGGGCAGTGAAAAGCAAGAAGATGTCGGAGGGTTTCTGGGAAAGGAACTACATTGTTTTTATGGGAACACTTATGGATGTCACTCTTTCTCTCTCTCTCTCTCTGAAAATTGATAAGGAAGCACATATCGGTCTTTTTGTTAGCAGCCATCTTGCCTCAGCCATAGGATGAAATCGACACCAAAGGCAAAACAAAGACCTAGAACAAAACTGATTTGTTGATATTACCACGGAGCTGCTGAATCAAATTAACACTGAAGCCACCCTACCTCTAGACTTCGAGCTACGGGAATATATGAGTTAGGATTAGGTTCAGTTGCAAGTAACTGTAAACCCCAGGAAAAGTGGCTTAAATAAGCTAAAGGGTTATTTCTTTCTCAGGTTTAAAAAAAAATAGTCCAGGCAGATAGTCCAGGGATAGTATACTTTCCATCTGGTAGCTCTGCCATCTTAACACATAATGTCTTCCCCTGTAGTCCAAAATGGCTGCTCCAACTACTGCCATCACACCTGAGTCCAGTCAGCAAGAAAGAGTAAAGGGAAAGTCACTTCCCAGGAGATACACGTAACACTGTTTACATTGCCAGAACTTAGTTACATGGCTACACCTAGTTTCAGGTGTGGCTGAAAAATGTCTTTATTCTGGGGTTCTAAATTGGGGGTTCTTCTGGTAGAAGGGGGAAATGAATCTTTGGGGATAACTAGCATTCTCAGCCACTGTGTGTCTTCCTTATTGTTTAAGGAAGTTTGAATTGGGTTTCCTGTTATTTACAGTCAAACACATCCTAACTGACACAACCCCATAAACCCACCAATTACCTTCCGTCTCCAGTCACATGCTGTTGGATAAAAATAAGAAGCCCTTCACTGGGAGCATCTCAAGGTCTTTCCTTGTTTTTCTTCTCAGGCTTGGGACAGCACCTGGCACATAGAGGCACTCGATAAATATTTGCTGAATTGAACAAAATTAACTAAGAAGATTTAAACAGAGAGTTCAGTAGAGTCTTGGCATAGTGACTGTCAGCTCTGGCCTTGGGCAAACCATAAAACCTTCTGAGCCTGTAAATAAGAGAAGTAATACCTACCTTCAAACATTGTTATAAACATTAGTGACAATGTATGTAGAGTGCTTAGCACAATTCCTGGCGCATACCTGCATAGTTGACACACACACACCCCATGTATAGAAATTTTTTTTTAAATTATGATTACGTACATTATCCAAAATAAAGGAACCCTGAAGTTAAGAAAAGAGGGATTTTGGCAGTGTTTCAAACACCCACAAACTCTACTGGCTATTATTCATTCTTATTCTTAGGAAAATATTACTGCTGAGTTCAAAGGAAAGAATACTTTGATGAGATTTTTCATTAACACCCTGAAGCCTTCTTAGATATTGAATATTTAGTGAGTAAAGTGTGAATGAATCAGAACATATGTATTGAATTTATCTTGGAACCCTGTGTGTGTAAAACCTAATTACAAAACATGCTTTGCATTCTCTTGCTGTCCAAAGGCTGGAAAAACAGCATGACATTCTGCTGAACCTGAAATGACCTTGAACTCAGCAAATAGACCAAATTGATGGAAGAACCCCCGGTCATTTTTCAGGGTCTTTACCAGATTAAGGGATATATAACCGCTGTGATTTGGGATCTTTTGTGTTTGTTTTCCTTGGTTTGACTCAGAAACTTGAGGGAGAAAACAGAATTATCCTCTTTGTCCTCCGTCAAGGTCTGAAAACAAAGATAGAAATGTTACCCCTGTGAAGAGGGCCTCTTATAAGCAACGGGGCCTCACAAATGTGGAAAGAATTGAGAGTTAGCTTTTAAGTCAAAGCACAGATAAAGCTTGTAGTAAGAGGAGCTGAAAGACAAGAGTGAAGGGGATTTTAGAATGTTAACAGAATCAACTGGTTCTCCCCCGATTTTGGAGATGAGGAAGTTGCCTCTCAGAGAAATGACTGTTCTCAGCAGGGTGGGCAGTGAGCTAACAGAGTAGGGACTGCAAGGCAAGTTTCTCATTCCAAAGTCCTGTACACTCTGGCAAGAAAATGTTTAAAAAGACAAGAAAAGAATTTTTAATTTTACAAAGGCAGCATGTT
The DNA here is from genome assembly GCF_008692025.1 of Phocoena sinus. Taxonomy (NCBI): domain Eukaryota; kingdom Metazoa; phylum Chordata; class Mammalia; order Artiodactyla; family Phocoenidae; genus Phocoena; species Phocoena sinus. Next base: position 135,047,769 of record NC_045763.1, read on the forward strand.
GGTTTTAAAGGGTTGGTAGTGCTTTAGAGCATGCAAGGCACTTTGACACACACACTCTCATCTGACCTCACAGTGACACAGGACACCGTTAAGCCCACTCTGCCTGGTTTTGCAGAGGAGGGAACAGAGGTTAGGTTATTTTATAACTGTGCAACTCAGATTGGGACTTGAACCCACAGTCTTTTTTTAAAATATAAATTTATTTATTTTTGGCTGTGTTGGGTCTTCGTTGCTGTGCTTGGGCTTTCGTTAGTTGCTGCGAGCGGGGGCTACTCTTTGTTGTGGTGCGCGGGCTTCTCACTGTGGGTGGCTTCCCTTGTTGCGGCTCACGGGCTTCACTAGTTATGGCACACAGGCTCAGTAGTTGTGGCTTGCAGGCCCTAGAGCTCAGGCTCAGTAATTGTGGTGCACAGGCTTAGTTGCTCTGTGGCATGTGGGATCTTCGCGGACCAGGGCTCGAACACGTGTCCCCTGCACTGGCAGGCAGATTCTTAACCACCGAACCACCAGGGAGGTTCCCGACCCCCCGCAGTCTTTTAATTGAGATCACACACCTGGTCTCAGGACTTAATGAAACTCAGGTTCTTGATGTCTTATTGCAGAAAGAATTCAGTGAGAGACAAAGCAATAGGGAAGAAGTGGATTTATTTAGAGAGAAACACACTCCACAGATGGAGTGTGGGCCATCTCAGAAGGCGAGAGGCCCTGAAATATGGCTTGGTTAGTTTTTATGGGCTGGGAAATTTCATAGGCTAATGAGTGGGAGGATTATTCCAACTATTTCGGGGAAGGCGCAGGGATTTCCAGGAATTGGGCCACCACCCACTTTTTGACCTCTTATAGTCGGCCTCAGAACTGTCATGGCACTGGTGGGTGTGTCATTTAGCATGCTAATGCATTACAATGAGTGTATAAGGAGGCTCAAGGTCTACTGGAAGTCACATCTTCTGCCATCTTGGACCTAGTTGGTTCTAACCAGTTTTTGTCACGTCCCATGGCTCTGTCATTCTTTTAAAGGTTGTGCTCTGCTCCCTTCCAAGCTGCTTGGAGGGCTGCTGACTCCAAACACACCTCTCTTTCCACTCTGCATGTGTGTATGTCAGAGACAAAACAATCTTGTTTCTTTTTAAAAAGAAGGAAATGCTAGTTTCTTGTTCTGATACGATCATCTCCATTTGCTGACTATCTTTAAGGTTAAAAAGTCCCCTTTAAAATGAGATGAAAACATTTCCAGATTTTTCTTTGTGGGGAGATTACTGATGTTCTAACCTCTGGCCTGGTGAGCATAGGAGGGGGTCCATTCTGACTCTGCCACAGCCTGTCTGCCCTGGTGTCCCTCTCACCTCCCTTGCTGGGCAGCCTAGTCGATCATCAGCCCCATCAGCCACAGGCATCCCTGAAACACTGCAAACTGCTCAAGACTCAAATTGACGTCAAATGTCAAAACATTTGTTGTCACAACTGTCGAAGTTCTGACAGGTGGGCTCTAAGCCTTGTGGAATTGTTCCTCTCTCTAGATTGACTGAAAGTAGAAATTATCCCATTTTCTTCAAAGGGCAAATCCTCTCTATTCTCTCAAAACTGTAGGCCCGTTGAGGTTGCTGGACAGCCCATCGAAACATGAAGCTCTTTTCCCCCAAAAATGGCAGGGTTGGGGCTCTGTCCAATGTAGACTTTGCAGTTTTGACCATTGATTGGTACTTTTTCCCCTCGTAGTTATGCTGATCTTTTTTTGGCTTTTAATTATGTTAATCAGAACCAGTGATGTGCTGGAGCTGGCATGTACCAGCTTACAAGAAGTGATCCTTAAATTTCAGGAATTTTTTGAGCTAATTTGTTAAAAGCAACCATTATTACAAATTAAATTATATAAACTTACAATTAAATTATATGAAAAACAAATGTAATAAATGCTCAAAATGTATCACTTTCTAATTATTTTACTGGCTTAAAAAAAACTAACATATAATATCTATTCTCTTGAGATTATTTGGGTCTATTATATCTGTTTGGTGGAAATACCATAAGATGGTGTGCCTCTTCCCAACTCTGTGTTTGGTGATGCCACATTGATATCTTGAAACCAACCATGGAGGGAGAATTTACCCCATAGAAATTGGAGAATACGACAGAAAACACTATAAATCAGAATTGCTTTATTTCAGGGAGTCTTTTTTTCATGCCTTTACCAGCACTCCACTGAGCAGAACCATCTGCAGATCCCACAACATGAATATGTCAAGATCACTGTTCTTAGTGCTCTAGCAAAATCTTGTTTGAAATACCAGCCCCCAAATCAAGGAGTGAAAAGCATGACCTTGAAGGAACAAGTGAGTGTTAAGTGGTGTAAAACAAAGGTGCACTGGGACCCAACCGCTTCCTCTTTCTTTTAATATAGATCTTAATGGCTGAGACCACTTTCAGATAATATAGACACACCCTCTGCCAAAATTAACTGCAGGTATAGTCAAAAAGTAGAAAGAAAAGAATGCTGGTAGCTACTTATTTTCAAAAAGAAAGGTTTAACCTCAGCCTCCGAAGATGCTGCACAAAGACTGCTGTCTTGAGAAGGCAGCCCCCAACATTTAAATAATATCAAACAAGTCCACAACATGCCTTCAAGCCCTTCCGTGGTACTTTTGTGTCTAATTTGTCCCAACAGACAAATAAATTGGGAATAAATTATTCTGGTAGCCCAGAGGAAGGGAGCAACTGGCTGGTGAGTTTGGAGGATAAATGGGAGGTGGTGGTGCCTAGCCCCTTCCTCTTTCTCCCTCCCCTCATTGGGAGCAAATTCACATTAGGGACCAGATGTTCTCAGTTCCTCCTTGTCCCACTTCTTGCAGAAGCCTGTGCTGGCCAGGTATTGCCTATGATGGGATGTGAAAGGCTGCCTGATTCTGGGGTTCAGACCTGGAAAATTCACTTGCCCACAGACACCAGGCGCATTTCCCCAGAACAGATTACTTTAGCTCCCATTTGCTTGACCCCTTTGTCTTATTTCTCAGTTGATTCGAACCCAGTAGGAAAGAGGGTATTAACTTCAGGGCCTCTCTAACCCATCAACAGGCAAGTATGAGGTGGCTTAGAACTCAGTCTCCCAAGGACATTACAAAGAAATTTCTATGGCTGCAGTGAGAAGCTGTCGACACCTGCCCACAATATCTTTCAATTTCTAGTGTTTGAACATTCTACTACGCAGACGTTTGGCATCTCATCCGAGCCATGGCTCATGTTGGCTCAGCTCCAAAACTTATTCCTTGAGAAAATCCTGGCTTTTTTTCAGATGTATCCCCCGCTCACAGCACAGCTCCAGGCAGGGATGGGGAGGCCTTTGATCAAAACAGGGATCCTGGCCAAGCCCTTTAAAGTTTTACAGCTGGGCATTAACCCTCCTACCTGCCCACCTGGGTTTCAAAGCAAATGCTCTGCTCATGACAGCAAAGGATTCCTGAGTTCCAGATCTCACTAGAGAAGATACTTTTGAATTGTTTACTATCCCACTTTTCTGAAAAAACCCAGTGAGATCATCTTATTTAGGGCTAATATTTGCTATAGGAATGTTTATGGAAGATTATCTGGACAAAATAGACATGTGACTATCCCTACTGCATTTGCTATGAAACTCTCATTGAAGATGCCATGCAGAGTATGCTCCAAAAACTTCTATCTGGTAACCCAAGTGAGGAATATCTCCGATCTTTGTGCTAGGGAAAGTTCATCTCCCCTGAGATGAATGAAATGCTTCTTCCTCTCAGATGATAATTGAAGTACAACTTTTCCCTCCTTGTCTTGGCTTATAAGGAGGCTACAGCTAAGCCTCAGCCTTCAAGGTCACTCATAGATGCTCTACGACCCTTATAGTTGGAATATCTCCCTTGTGCCTGTTAATCTTGCTTTCTCCTCTTTATTCCTTCCCTTTTATTGCTCTTGATATATTTATTCCCTTTTAAGGTCAGTTTCAAATTCTTTTGCAGGGACTTCCCTGGTGGTCCAGTGGTTAAGACTCTGCCCTCCCAATGTAGGGGGCCTGGGTTTGATCCGTGGTCAGGGGATATCCCACAGGCTGCAACTAAGACCCAGTGCAGCCGAATAAATAAGTCAATAAATATTATTTTAAAAAATTCTTTTGCAAAGAGGCGAGATGTAACTAAATACCATGAAAAGATTCAATGATTGCTTGAGGTTGGTAGGGTGGGGTGGGGTGTGTGGGAGGGGAGACAACTGCAAAAGGACATAAGGGAAATTTTTAGGGTAATGGAATTTCTATATCTTGACTGCAGTAGTGGTTACCTGCGTACATGCATTTATCAAAATCCATTGAACTTAACACTTAAAATGGTGCATTTTATTGTAAGTAAATTAAACCTCAATAAAGTTGATTTATTCATCCAACTAACATGTTTCTGTTATCTGCAGGCACTTTGCATGGTGCTAGGCAGAGAGAGTGCACACAGTTGTGTAGGTTGTTCACTGAACAATGGTACCCGGTGAAGGGACTAGGAAGGGCTGAAATGCATCCCGTGCCTGGCTCACCAAGCCAGGTGCCCAGCAAGGGGCTGGGGCTTCTCAGAGGAAGAGGCAGCCTCTTCTATTTTGGAAAAGGCGTTATATGTATATGGGTTCCTGGAAGCCTGGTTCTGAAGGCATATTGAAAAAGAATATAGACAGTTTCCTGCCCTTGTGGAGCTTGTAGTCTAGGGGGAGGGAGTTAAAACAATAAGCACTGCATAGAAATAAATAGGATGATGTAATAGAGAGTGTCAGGCTTGGGGAGATATTCAAGTTGTCAGGAAAGACTTCTTAGAAGATGACATTTCAGCTGAGGCCCGAGTGCTGAGGAGCAACCAACCTTGCAGAGTGTGGGAGGAAAGCAACCCAGACAGAGGGAACAGCAAGAGCAATTTCTCAGGGGCAGGAGAACCTGGCCTATTCATGGATCAGAGAGAAGGCCACTGAGCATGTAATAAGCAAACTGGACAGGGGCACAGGGGTCAATAATGTAACTAACTCTCAAAAAGTTAGACAAAAGCCTTGAGAAATGGCTCAGAATACTAACTGCACTACAAAACATTTTATTTCTCATAGATTTTAGAGTTGCAAGAGACCTTACAGATAAGATAGTCCTTTAATCTTCCCCTATGACAAATGCAAAAAGCAAGGCCCAGCTCACCCTGATAACTGATAGCACAAATAGGATTAGAACTCAGGCTTGGCTTCAATTCAATTCAACTAACATTTACTGATTGCCCTCCATGTGTCAGGTACTATTTTCTACCTGTCAGTCTAGAGCTTTTTGGGCTTGGAAGGGTTGAATAACAAGAATGACCGAATTGGTAAAATTCTGCTGCTGAAGACATGTTAACGTAAGAAACATCTTCCTTTAGACAGCTGTAGGGGTTTAATCAGAGGAGTATTTCACACGACTTGATTTTTGCCTTGTTCTTAAAATTGTTTCCATTCCTGAAAGTGAGATACATTTTTCGAAAGATGCATGTTTTAAAGCAATCAGTTCTGAAGCTAATCCTATGTTGACAGGTGTAGGAATGAGAGGACTCTTAAGGGAATGCTGGGTGGGAAGTAACAAGGGTAAAATCACGGGTGAAAAGCGTTGATGATCAATCAAGGGAATCCCAGCATTGTCTTTGAAATCCAAGAAAAGCAAGATTGGGATGGAAGCCTTGCAGGGAAAATCTCAGATCTCACAACCCAAGCCACGTCCCAGAACACAATGTCATGTACCACATTTCCTTCATCTGTCTATACTCACTGCCTGGAAATGGCAGGTGAAAATGACAACTGCCCCTCCCGAACCATACCTTTATCATTGTTAAATGGTTTGTAGGCTAGCAAACCCCAAAGTTCTTGGAATTATATTTTCCCTCTGTGATCTCTCTTTTCAAAAAGCTAAAGAAACTACAGCCAAGAAATGAAGCAGCGGCCCACAGAAATACACCACGAAACCACCACTTCCCCCTCTATCTCATGGAGTTCTAATAGTAACAGAAATGAAACCTACCATCTTCAACACAAACTTGAGTATCCTACTTGAGTAGATAAAAAGCTAATTAAGAAACCAAGGCTAGCATTTTAAGAGATGTTTTCCCTTGAGTGTGAGAGATTTTGTTTTCCTTTTAAAGAAAGTGAATTTCCTGTTTTCAGCTGGGAGCTATTTTCCTAACTGACCCCTAATCCATAGGTGTAACTTCCTGGCAGTCATGTCTACATTAAACAGGCTCACCTAATCCAAACTCATGCTGGTCCTTTCCATGGAGAGATTTAAGAAGTTCCAGTCTCAGTCTGGGCTGACCTTCTACTGGGGATGCTGTGAACTCTTGTACAATTTGCTGTCCAGCACTTCCTCCTCTTCTGGAACTGCCCTGCCCCCTCCGGTCACAATGCAGTTTCTGGAGAGACCCATCTCCTAGCACCCACCTCTCAGGCCACATTTGGTTGGTCCAGCAGTAGCTGACCAGGAAGCTTAAGGCCTTCAGGCAGCATCTAGTGGTGCATGGATGCCTCCCTCTTGCCCCGGACACACTAGCTTTCTCCATTGCTCATCCAGGTGACGGAAGATGGCAGTTTCTCCGAAGTTAACACCCTTGTTTGCAAGCAACAGGGTGTCACAGAAACCAACAACAGGGTTATAGATGGGCCTGAAGTGTAAAGAGAGCCAAGGGCTTGAAGCAGAGTGTCAGCAAGAGTCTCACTCTGTCACTTCTCCCCGTTTCTATCTACGTATCTGTCAGTCCCCTCTCACTGTAGATGAGCTCTCTCTACCGCCCAATCCACTATGTAAATCATGTCCACAGCCAACAGTTCTTGGGGTTACAACTCCTCAATTCAAGAGAGCAGTTATACAGAGGTGGACTCTTAGTCTAATCCCAAATTCCTGGGAAAGCTCTTTGATTGTTTCTCCATGGATGTTATCGGTATTTTGGGCAGGGCAACTCATGCATATGGAACTGTCCCATGCATGGCGGGATGTTTATCATCTTGGCACCTGCATGTTAAATGCCAATAGCACCCCGACCTTACTGATTGTGACAACCAGAAAAACACATCCACCCTCCACCAAATGCCCCTTCATGGGGCAGTATCACCATAGTTTGAGAACCACTGCGTTAGACATTTCAACTCAACCTGGTTCAGTTTGAGTTCTTATTCCCAGAGCATTCTAATACTGGTTATAAGTGGCTAAATTCTGAGAGGAATTTCCCTTAGAATACATCTTAGAGGACAGAGGTATGTGTACCCCAAAATGAAATCTTTCATTTCTTTATGGTTCTGAGTCAGCTATATTTGTTTCTAAAAACAAAAAGCACTTAGGTTTTTTTTTTAAAGTCACATCTTGCTTCTGCTAAATAACTGATTTATTTTTCTTGCACAATGACATGATGGTGAAATCAAGGATGTGGTAAAGTCTTGTTTTCGTTTTTTTTTAAATCATGTAGTTAGTAGTCAAAAATGGCAAATATTGACTTGTGAGTTGGCATTCTCCTTTAGACTTATACAACCAAGTACAAATGCAAGTCAAATGTCCCTCCTTCAGGTACCCCAGGGACAATGGAGTGGGAGGACCAGGAAAGAGAGAACTTGCCAACTAAAGCAGTTTTTTCCTTCTTAGAAACCTAGGTTTGGCCATGACCAGCTCTGCCTACCCTTCTCCCATTCTCTGAGTTCAAGGATGGGATCCTCCTTTAGCTCAAGGACCATAATATGAGCATGGTTAGACTCCTTACACACATGGCCTAAGACGAATTAAGGTGGGTGGGAAATGATGAAGGCATTGCTTTAAGGCAAAAAATTTAAATTGTTATTATGACCCTGGAAAATATGACCCAGAGCAACAGCGGTAGTACTCTTAAGACTGTTGATATTCCTAGGCTCTAGCTTGGAACCTGTAGTGTCATGAAAGAGGAGACCTATCATAAAATCTATGGTCTGAATAAAATTTCAATTCGGTTTTTGAACCAATGTGATAAACTAAGAAGTCATCTCTGAAATAATGCTATTATAAGCAGCTGGGCCCTAGAGTGGAAAGAGAGTGGACTTAGGTGTTAAGACATATGGATTCTAGAATAAAAAAGAATCCATGAGTGAGTCCATACTGATATGAATGAATGAATAAATGAATGAACGGGGGAGAAGGGGAAACTTTTCCTTACAGGAGGAATCCAACTAATACATGTAGGAGAAAGGATAGAATTAGAGTCACCACTTTGCAACCACCACATTAACAGTTGCTTCAGGTACAAATCATTCATGGATGATAAAATCAGCGGGTGGAGTATGATAAGAAATAAACCTACATAGTCTCAAGGTTTCTCCTCACAAGATACTTACTCATTACAGAGGGATGAAATGATAACTTTATCATGGGAAAAACCAGCAGATTGCATCTTAAACAAGGGATCAAGGTTCCTATCATTAGAAATGGAAAAATGGACCTCATGTGCCTCCTGACATGATACTCTGAGAAGGTGTGCTATTTGTGCTGAAACAGCAGAACTTGAATTTAGTTATGAAAAACCATCAGACAGCCCGAATCTAGGGACATTCTTCAAAATAACTGGCCTGTACTCTTCAAAAGTATCAAGGTCCTAAAAACAAAGATAGACTGAGGAATTTTTCCTGATTAAAGCAAACTGCAGAGACATCACAACTAAATTTGTGTGACTCTGGATTGGATCCTGGTCCAATAAAGGACACTAGTGGGACAATTGACAAAATTTGAATAAGGCCTGTAGATTGTTTATAATATTGTTTTAATGTTGATTTCCTGATATTGTAATTGCACTCTGGTTACGAAAGAGAGTGTTTTTACTTTTAGGAAATACATGCTGAAAATTTAGAGATGAGGGAAAGAGAGAGATTAAGATTCTAATCCTAGCTCTGCCGTTAACTAGGGGACCTAGGACAAGTTATTTATACGCTCTGGGCTTTGGTTTTCTGTTTGTAAGATGAAGAGATTATACTAGTTTGGTGGGCCTCAAGGTGTGATGAAATAAAACATCATCTGGAAGTCATTAGAAATGATGATTCTCAGGTCCTATCCCAGACATGAATCAGAAACTCTGGGGATGGAACCTGTGTATTAACAAGTCCTCCATGAAATCCTGATGCATGCTCAGGTGTGAGAACCACTGCCCTAGTCATCTCCAAGGTCCCTATTAGCCTAATGTTAGCTGATGTTCTGTGGTTCTCATTTGTCTCTCCTACAGAGGACAACCCTTTCTCAGAAAAGGCACCTCCCCTCTCCCAGTTCATTCATCATTGATTTGGTGCTGACAAAGGGCTGGCCAGGAAGCTGGAAGTGCTGGAACTTTGGAGAAATAGTTCTCCTGGGCATTTAGACCCAACCTCTGCTTGCAATAGGTACAGATTAAACATAAAACATTTAATAATAATCCTACTTAGTTCAGGAAACATCAAAGAAACCAAGTGATGCATAATTAAGTTCCACGCAGTGGCTTATCTTTCTTGGCCTCTTACTAAAATGCTTGAACCAGTTACTTCTAGGAAGAATGGGGCTGTGAATCATTCCGGAGAGTTTCTATTAGTACCTTTAGAAAAGTTTGCCTCAGCCTTCTCTTCAGGATAAATGTTTCCTGGATTACTCAGGCGGTAAGAATCTCTCCTAATGCCTTCTAAATACTTCTACCAACTCAGAGTTAACTCTTGTCTGTTAAGAGTCCTTAAGCTGTGACCTAAGAGAGTGTTAAGTTTGCTTCTGATTGGCTGATTAAAAACAACAAACAGACAAAAATCTCTCCCATTCTTGGTTTACCGGCTACTACTGGGTTCCTGTCCCTGAAGGTTTTCCACTCACAGCTACACCCTTGTCTTCAACACCACCTGACTCTCGACGCTACTTTTTCAGTCCTGACCTTTCCTAACGTCAATTTCTGATTTTTTGTTGTTTTTGCATTTTTATTTATGTATTGAACAGATAGCATGCATATTCATTTGCTTCAAAACTCAAAATATTAAAAAAGTATACAGTGGAGATCTACATGACCTTCTCCCCCCTGCCTGCCCTGCCTCCACCCTCCAGGTTCAATTTCTCATTTTTGACAGTCTTTAGAACAGATTTACTCTATCCAAAATGAATCCATCATCTTCTCTACCATCCTGGACACAACCCCTTTAAGCCTCTTTGTCTTCAGCTGTAAAACGGGATAATATCACTTTCCTCATAGGGTGTGTATATCCCTCATAGAACCAACACTTATAAACTTTACCACTGCCAAGCACATAGTAAGCACTCAGTAAAAATTCACTATTGATAACATAGTTATAATAATAATAACAATAATAATAAACTCTCCCTAAATTGAATATTGATGTATGGGGTGTGCCTTTTCTCCCAGTCTTCCAAATTGGCAACTTTGGAGTTCACCTCCCTCCCCCCACCCCCGGCCCCTTCTCCTCTGTTGCAGATATTTTGGCCTCACCTACCTTTATATTATTCCTTTCTTGTTGGGATTTGCATGGGGCAGGAAGAATTAGGAACAAATTCCCTAAGAGGCTGCCCTGTTCTAGCAAAGACTCTTGGACATGGCTGCTGAGGAGACACCACCCGTGGGTCATACGCCTTTGCCCCCAAGCCCCTTTCGCCTTTGCCCCCAAGCCCCTTTCACCACGAACAACTCTCCTCGCCTCCCTTCTGGGATGTTGCTGGTAATTAGTAGCTCATTCCTGACATTGCTATTTCCCCTTGGGCCAAATGACGGAGCTTGTTATATTTAAAAATGTAAGGTTTCCTGGCTCTCTTTAGTGCATTTAATCCTCCCCACCCTTGGACTTCCACAAACAAAGGCACAATTCTCATTTTCACAGTAAAATAGGCAAATAAATAAATATTAGAACCGATCCTTCCATCTGTCAGAATTCTAGTGCTTAAATCTCAAGGACAGCTAATTTGGGGATGAGAGGGGTGTGGGTGAATGATTGCCCTAGGTCAGCATTTCGTTGGAAGGGAAAGGATGTGTCAGGGCTCACATTTCTGCATTCCAATCTGTGTTTACCCGATCATATTTTCCCCCTTTCCACTCTTAGCAAATGGGTATTTCACACTAAGGGCTGCATTTAAATCTCATTGTATGAGTCACTAAAAAAGTTTTCATAGTTAAGCCCTTAAATTAAAAAATCTCTCTTATCCGCATGATAACAACTTAGAAATGAGTGGACAGACCCCTCTGCTCTTCCCTAAGCCATTTTTGAGCCTAGTAGAGTAAGACTTCACTGAAATTGCAATTGATCAGAATACTTGCAATCTTGCCAAATAAAAGAGTTAAAAGAGAAATGCCTTAACCAAAGCTAAAACATCTGCCACCTGATTGTAACATTTCATATTTGATTTCAAGGAACATTAGATTTATTATGTCATGTACTTCAATTTTGAAGCAGATGCTGCCTCTGCTGGAAGATATTGGGCTTGGGCATTTCCTCCACCAGGAAGCCTTCCCCTCCCGTGGCCTCACTTATTTTCCCTAGGTCCCACTAACCAGTATTATTGTGGGTGTGAGGGGCCCGAGCCTGGGCCTGTGTTTTAGGGGTTCCCCTCTGACCCTCCTTTTGACTGGCCCCTGCTTACAGGACAAACAACCCACGGACCAAAGGGATGTGCCCATTCAGAGACTGGACCTTCCCTCCTGGACCATATTCTGGGTACTCAAGATTCCAGAATGTTCCTTGAATGATCCTTGAATGATCTACAGCTCTCCAGACTAGGTCCATCCTGAAAGTGGACCACAGAGCTGGCAAACACACCCTGAGGGGTGCTGAGAGATGGCTGGGCAATGGCTATTTGCTGCTGGGGAGAAGCTTGGATATGCAATCTGAGGGGTCCTCATGCATGTGCACCTAACCCTCAGGGTTCAGGATGGAGCTGGGGTTGGGAAGCCAGGGGTAAGAGGATAAGGTAGGAGGATAGAACATAGTGTATTGATAGTTTGTTAGCTAGTTTTATAATTTTAAATACTTAGTCTATGGGCCTTTCTTTATACTCTTGCCCCAGGCCCTGCAAATGTTAAAGGTGGACCTGTTCATAACACCCTGGAAATATCTCTAAGTTTACAATGCTAACATTGTATAATCAGCTGTTTTCATGGCTGTGGTAGTTGCTACATACTACCCCCCCCCCCACCCAACCTCAGGGCCTTTGCACACACTGTTCCCTCTCCTGGAATGCTCTTCCCCATGGATTCCTTTAGCCTAGTAAATTTTTTAAATTGAACTATAGTTGATTTACAACACTGTGTTAGTTTCAGGTGTACCGCAAAGTGGTTCAGTTATACATTTGTATATCTATATAGCTAGATGTTTTTTTATTCTTTTACGTTACAGTTTATTACAAGATACTGAATATAGTTCCCTGGTTGGTCCTTGTTGTTTATTTGTTTTATATATGGTAGTGTGCATCTGTTAATCCCATACTCCCAATATACCCCTCCCTCCCCTTCCCCTTTGGTGACCATAAAAAAACTCCAATGTTTTCCATGTTGGTGAGTCTGTTTCCTTTTTTGTAAATAAGTTCATTTGTACTATTTTTAGATTCCACACATAAGTTATATCATATGATACTTGTATTTGACTTACTTCACTTAGTATGATCATTTCTAGGTCCATTCATGTGCTGAAAATGGCCTATTTCATTCTTTTTTATGGCTGGGTAATATTCCATCGTATACATATACACCACATCTTCTTTATGCATTCATCTGTTGATGGACACTTAGGCTGCTTCCATGTCTTTAGCCTAGTAAATTTTTATTTATCAGACCTCAGTTGAAATATTTTCTCAGGGACTTCCCTGATGGTGCAGTGGTTAAGAATCCGCCTGCCAGGTCCTCCCTGGTGGTGCAGTGGTTGAGAGTCCGCCTGCCAATGCAGGGGACACGGGTTCGTGCCCTGTCCGGGAGGCTCCCGCATGCCGCGGAGCGGCTGCGCCTGTGAGCCATGGCCGCTGGGCCTGCGCGTCAGGAGCCTGTGCTTTGCAACGGGAGAAGCCACAACAGTGAGAGGCCCACGTACCACAAAAAAACAAAACAAAACAAAAAAAGAATCCGCCTGCCAATTCAGGGGACACGGGTTCAAGCCCTGGTCTAAGAAGATCCCACACGCCACAGAGCAACTAAGCCCGTGCACCACAACTACTGAGCCTGCGCTCTAGAGCCCGCAAGCCACAACTACTGAAGCCCGCATGCCTAGAGCCCATGCTCCACAACAAGAGAAGCCACCGCAATGAGAAGCCTGCACGCCACAACGAAGAGTAGCCCCCGCTTGCCGCAACTAGAGAAAGCCCACGCGCAGCAACCAAGACCCAACGCAGTCAAAAATAAATAAAATTTTAAAAAGAAATTCATTTTTTCAAGAAAGTCTTTCCTGACTTCCTACATTAGGTCAGGCTCTCCTGGTTCACTCTCACATCTCCCGACACTCTGATAAATCTGAGGGGAAAGTACAATAGCAATCATGATAATAATAGCCATGTTAGTGATAATGATAAAAACAAATAGCCACTGATTACTTACTAAGTACTAGACCTTTCGATAGGTGCTTTACGTATATGATCTTTTATTCTGTGTAAGAAGCCAAATGAAATATTATCATCCTCATTTTACAGATGAAGAAACTGAGGCTTAGAAAGTGTGGTAGACTGTTGTACTGCTGGTCCCCACATGAGTCAGACCCCCCAGTATTCACATCTTCACAGACTTCCATCCCACATTGATTGCCTGCTGACTCAGGTGATTTTTTTTGGCCAATGACCCATCAGCAAACATGACTTGCTGATAAATTCTTGCACATTGGAGCTTATCTTCTTGGAACCCAGCCTCCATTTAAGGCTCTGAGACCAAACTAATGGATAAAAAGAACCACATGGTGAGGGAGGCCCAACTGGTTCAGCATCTCAGCTGAGCTCAGCCCCCAGCTGACCCTGCAGCTGAATGCAGCCACCCTAGGCAAATTATAATTATAGAATAATATGATAGTATAGTATACTACAAAATGTACATAGAAATAGATCATTATTAGAGGTTAATTTGCTAAAAAACCCAGAGCTAATAAATGATAGCTATGAATGCAAACTTTACAACTCTATTCAACCTATGTAACTTCTTAGCCCAAGCTATCCTCTTCTGGACACTGGACAGGCATCGTGACTGTGTCTCCCCTTCCCTGGCTCCTCTCCTGGTCTACACCACACTTGCTTACCCTCTGGTCAACTCAGCTTCCTCTGGCCGTGCTGTCTTGCGTATATCACGGGTGACACAGGACTACCGAGAGCAGCAAAAGTCCCTGGAAGGTGGGAAGCTTCTCATCGCAGTGTGAGGTTCCCCAGAGGAATGGGTTCTCTTGCAGGCCTGGGTGCCCCCTATACACCCCTTGGGCCTTCCCCCCAGGGGAATCAGGTAGGCTGAATCCACCCCTTCTCTCCCTTATGTCTCCAGGACTCTCTCTCTTCAGGCCTGTGACCCCCCTTCCCCATTTCCTCGAGCCAGATTTACCCTACGACTGGACTGACAAACTTTTCTTGCTCTCACTAAGATTTTCCGGCAGGCATCTGCGGAACTGGCCCTTTCCATTCAGAGAAGCAGAGGGTATAAGAGGCAACAAAATTGCTGGTCCTTCCACTCATGTACCCATCAGAACTATAAATGGTTTCTAGTCTCAAACTAGAAACGAGAGGGGAAGAACACCTTCTAAAGAGAGAAATACAGTGAGGATAGCTGAGGCCTGGGGAGTGACAGGCAACATATGCTTCAGCCAAATTGAGGTTTGAAAAATCCCTTCCCAAGGTCAGGGTTTCCTAGAGCATTTGCCCCTAGCTGATCCTTCTGTCTCCCAGAAAAACATGGGTTACTTTCCTGTTTTGTTTTGTTTTTTTAAACAGCATTTTCAAGATACACTTTACATATTAGAACATTTACCTATTTCAAGTGCACTATTCAATTATTTTTAGTAACTTTACCAAGTGGTGCAACATCACTATAAATCAGTTTGGAACATTTCTATCTCCCCGACACAATCCCTTATGCCCTCATTCTGTTCCCATCTCCAGCCCCAGGCAACCACTCATCTAATTTGTCTCTATAAGTTTGCCTTTTCTAGACATTTCATGCAAATGGAATCATATAATATGTGGTCTCTTGTGTCTAACTTATTTCACTGAACGTGATGTTATTAAAGTTCATCCATGATGTAACATATGTCAGTAGTTTATTCCTTTTTTATTTCTGAGTAGCATCCATTGTATGGATATACCACATTTTATGTATCCCTTCACTACTTGGTGGACAGTTAGGTTATTTCCAGCTTTTGGGTCTATGAATAATGCAGCTATGAACAATTGCACTTGAGTCTTTGTGTGGACATATATTTTCATTTCTCTTAGGTAAGGGTGGAATTTCCAAGTAGTTTTGTGTTTAACTTTTAACTGTAAACTGCCAAGCTGTTTTCCAAAGTGGCTTTACCATTTTACATTCCCACCACCATTTGTGGGTTCCTTTTTCCTCTCCACGTCATGGGACAAGCATCCTCTTATCTTTGATCAACTCCCAGATTTTTTATTCTAAGAATTAATTATGTCCTGGAGAATGTTTCGGCTATGTGTCCTGGGTTGGATTATTGCTTTGTTCTCTGTAGTGACCTTAAATAGACAGTTATGATAGTTACACTCAATATGCACATGTCATTATTTATTTAAAACACTTAGTTTGTTGGGCTGCCTCCAATAACCATTTAGTTTTTGACTGTCTCAGGGGATGGTCATGAAAAAGTACTTATGCAAACTCTGAGGCAAACAACAGTGTACTGCTCTGAAAATTTACCAGGAAACTGAACTCCTTGAAAGTAGACTTCAGAAGAGTGTAACCTCAGGTGTTATTTTCTATAAGAGGACATTGGCCCTAAATGTGTCCACATGCAACTCACCAAGGTGAAAAGCCAATGTGAAGGACATATGTATAGGAAACCTCAGAGCCCAGAGGAAACAAGTTTAGATTTGTATGAAGGTATATACCAACACATCTCACAGATTTAAGACATTTTTTATTATGCAACTATAGTCAAAGAAATTTTGGTCAGAAATCCTAACTTTCAAAAATCCTACTGGACTTTACGTATTAGCAGGAATATACATTAAAAAATTTGCTCAAAGACAGAAAATATTCAGAGATTGAGAAATGAAACTCAAGCCGCTCTCGCCTCTGAGATGGCCCACTCTGTCTGTGTAGTGTGTTTCTCTCTAAATAAACCCACTTCTTACCTATCGCTTTGTCTCTCACTGAATTCTTTCTGCAATGAGACATCAAGAACCTGAGCTTCATTAAGTCCTGAGACCAAGTGTGTGATCTCAGTTAAAAGACCATGGGTTCAAGTCCCAATCTGAGTCAAATGGTTTCACCGTGACTCCAGTATTATCCTGATATCAAAGACAAAGACATCTAAAGAAAAGAAAACTATGGACCAATATACATACAGAGATCCTCAACAAAGTACTAGAAAACTGAATCCAGCAACTTATAAAAAGGATTAATTACCAAGTGGGATTTATTCCAGTAATGCAAAGTGTATGTAACATGTGAAATTCGATTAATATAATATACCATATCAATAGAATACAAGATAAAAACCACGTGATCATCTCAGTAGATGCCAAAAAAGCACTTAACAAAATCCAAAACCCTCTTGTGATAAAAACACTCAACAAACTCAAGATAAAAAAGGAACTTCCTGACTAAGGGCATCTACGAAAAAGCCACACCTAACATCATAATTAATGGTGTATATCAGTTTCCATTGCTGCTGTAAAAAAATTATCATGAACTTAGTGGCTTAACCAAAAAAAAAAAAAACAGATGGGTTTCCCTGGTGGCACAATGCTTGAGAGTCCACCTGCCAATGCAGGGGACACGGGTTCGTGCCCCGGTCCGGGAAGATCCCCCATGCCGTGGAGCGGCTGGGCCCATGAGCCATGGCCGCTGGGCTTGCGCGTCCGGAGCCTGTGCTCCGCAACAGGAGAGGCCACAACAGTGAGAGGCTCGCGTATAGCAAAAAAAAAAAAAAAAAAGAAAAGAAATGAAACTCAAGACAATTTGGGTCTAAAAGTTGCCATTGAGGCCTTGGTAATAGTGAATGTGTTTACTCCCCAGGGGAAGGGATTGGCGAGGTCACAACTGCTGTCCCTCAGGGTCATTTGCATAAGAACTTCAGGTGCCTGAAATAGCAAAAGTCTGCTGGACTAAGATTTCTAACACTGAAAATGGAGTATTTATAAAAGAAAATTACTGACTGCTAAGGAGTAACACAAGGGAGTTTCTTTGTGGTATCCTGATTGTGGTGTTCATTTCTCAGTCTACATGTGTATTAAAATATCATGGAGCTACACACACACACACACGCGCGCGTGCGCACATAAAGAATACATGTAAAAACTAGTGAAATTGGGCTTCCCTGGTGGTGCAGTGGTTAAGAATCCTCCTGCCAATGCAGGGGACACCGGTTCGAGCCCTGGTCCGGGAAGATCCCACATGCCGCGGAGCAACTAAGCCCGTGTGCCACAGCTACTGAGCCTGCACTCTAGAGCCCGCGAGCCACAACTACTGAGCCCATGTGTCACAACTATTGAAGCCCACGCATCTAGAGCCTGTGCTCCTCAACAAGAGAAGCCACTGAAATGAGAAGCCCGTGCACCGCAACGAAGAGTAGCCCCTGCTCGCCGCAACTAGAGAAAGCCCGCGAGCAGCAAAGAAGACCCAACGCAGCCAAAAATAAAATAAATAAATTTATTAAGAAAACACAAAAACTAGTGAAATCTAAGGTCTATTCCTGAGTTTATATTATACCAATGTAATTCCCTGGTTTTGACCAGTGCTGTGGTTATGTAAGGTATTTTCATTGGGAAAAATTGGGTGAAAGGTATGTGGGAACTCTATGTACTACTTTTGAAATTTCTTGTACTTACATCTTAAGCTATTTCAAAATTAAAAGTTATTTAAGAAAGAGAGAGAGAGAAAGAGACAGGAAGGAAGGAAGGAGAAAGGAAACAATGGATCCCTTTCTTCTGGAGTCATCATGGATTGGAGGTAGGGGAAAGGTGGGGGACAGTAAGGTACCTCCTGAATTTGAACAAAGATCCCTCCTGAAAGGAAATTATGAAAAATTAACACAACAAACCCACCCTAAACTGGGATTTATATATGAGGAGACTAGATACATAAATAGATAGATAGATAGATAATAGACATAGATATAGATATTCTCTATATATAGAAAGACTAGGTATAGTGTAAGGAAATTCTCATGTCTGCATGCGGGGGTCTAACTGCTTGTACTGTACCTTTATTTATCAAGAATGATAATAGAAGGAGATTAGCCTTCACTGTGTCTGAAAGCAAAGAGAACAAACATCAAGAACTGTCCACAGCAGAGGGCCTGGATTGACTGTTCCAGCATCCTTGACAGGGGTACTTCTCAATGGAAACTGATGCATCAGACTGTCATAGTCTGGTGACAAGAGCTATTAAGACTATTCTCTAATTCCCTTTGCTATGATTCCATTCTCAGTTTTAATTGTGCTTTGGCTTTTCATGTAGCTTTTGTATAGCAAGATAATGAGCTGATTGGCCAATGCAAGGGTTTTAGTTCACTTGACATTATTTCTTCTTCATGAATTAATAATTTAGCATTCTAGTTCACATATCAATATCTTGTGGGTTTTATAAGTATGAGTGAGCAACTAGAGCATGAGTTCTTAACCTAGAAACCAGGGATGGGCTTCAAGGGATCCATTAAGCCCTAAGATTGTATGCAAAAGCAAGTGTATACTTGCAGCGTCCATTTATCAAGGAGAGGGGTCAATAGCTTTCGCTAGACTCTCTTAGAGAGTTTCCAGTCTGGATGCACTGGCAAAATAGAATTTCCATGTTTATGAAACTTATCTTCACAGAACACACTGGGAATATATTCCCGTGCTATAATTCTTTTTGACATCATTTTAACAACTTCATGGGATTCAATTGCTCGAATTCATCTTCTAAGATTTTAAAAGCTTCTTCACTAATAAACTCTGAAGGGTTTAATTTTTAGGTGAAATGTTGCCTTATTTCATTAATAGATGTCCAAATGTGAGAACGAACGGTAATCACCACTATCAACAGCTAACATTGACGAGACTCCAGCTCTGTACCAGGCAATGTGCTAACTTTGCATATGAAATCTTAACTGTGGGCTTTACACAACAGTCCTGGGAAGTGGGTATTATGATTTGTGTTTAATAGCTGAGGAAACTGAGGTATAGAATTTAAAGAACTTACCAAGGTCACATTGCTGTCAATGTGGAGCCAAGTGGACAGCCACATCTGGACAGCCACATCTGGCTAGCCTTTCCCCCAACCGCAAGACTCAATATCTTTACCCTTCAAGCTCTACTTGGAGGCACTTTCTCCTTGAAGCTTTATTCCCACCCAAAATTCTCTCTCCCCTCGTGGAAGTCCTCTGGTTCTTCAGCTGACTCTAAACCACCCCACTTAGCACCATTATTAACGACCTCAGGGTCAGCAAACTTTTTCTGTGAAAGGACCAGATAGTAACTATTTTAGGTTTTGTGGCCCCATATGGTCTCTGTCAAAACAACTCAACTCTGCTGCCCACTGTAGTGCAAAAGCAGGTACGGAGAAGACACACGTAAGCAAGAGTGGCTGTGTCCCAATAAACTCTGATGGATGGGTATTGAAATTTTAATTTCATATAATTTTCATATGTCACAAAATGTTATTCTTATTTTAATTTTTTCCCCACCATTTAAAATTGTGAAAACCATTCCTAGCTCATGCCCTGTACAAAAACAGGAGGCAGGTGGATTTGATCAATGGGCCAAAGTTTGCCATCGCTGCTCGGACAGCATCTTATGTGTTCCTACTTTCTACAACTAGATAGAAAACCACTGAACCTATAATTATACCTTAACCTTTTCTTATTCTCTACAATATCTATATGCAGGGCTAGACCCATAAGTAAGGGCTCAAAAGATAACTTGATTAATAACGTTGATGCTTCTCACCCTCAGAGCCATAACCAGGAAGAAACAACAAGTCCATCTCAAAATTGGCGGCATCTTTATTATCTTCGCCCTTTTCCCTCCCTAACGAAATTCTGGCTCTCTAAAATATCACAGTGAGTTTTTGGTTCTGAGGACTGATAAGAAATACCCACGTGCTTGGCTAGCTTGAAGGTCAGATGGCATCCGGGCCTCGAGCCAATGAATACAGCTGGTGAAAATTCAAGCTGTCACACACTTGTTGCTAGCCCTGGTTTTCTAGTTCCTTCATCATGAATTATTAGATTATTTATAATAATGAATTGCTGCATGAGCAATCAGTTTTAAAACCATAATCCTTAACCCAGAAAGATGTCGTGACTTCATGAGCTAAACTTAGGACCATGAGAACCACACTCTAGGTCTGGCTGCCATGCATCTTCTCTGGGCCTTCCTTTCCTCATCTGTAAAGAGAGGGTAACAGCCCTGCCTCCTATGTGACGCTGGGCTGATTGGGGGACTACCCTGCAGATATAGAAGTAATGGTCTGTAAGCTTCTCCATTTGCTTTGGTTCAATCATACTAAGCCGTGCTGGTGTATGATATACGACAGAGAAATGTGCTGTGCTGTTATGTGTAAGAATAAAACTGTTTTGTTTTTTTAATTTGCTTTAAGGTCATATCAACAAGCTACGAAATCAAGCTGATATTTACTACTAAGTACACATTTAAAAATTATATAACATATGCCAATGAGCTTTTTTGGTTTTACCATTTCAGTGTGAAATCGCTGAAACCAGAAACTGCAATTACAGCAATCTTTTGGGTCCGATGTCATCCTGCTGAAGAGCATGTGAAAGCAGGTTCATATTATTCTTTGCTAAAGATGGCCCATGACACGGTTGTCAGGATAGAATCTTGCAAACACTGCTGGGCACCATGTAAAATTCTAGGTGTTCGAGGAGCCAGCTGTTCCGCAGGGCTTGGTTGTTATTCTGATTTATTTCTAAAAGGTTCATTTTTTTAAGACAGTTTTTCACTAGAGTTAGTTTTCACCCACTTTACAGATGCCTTAAAATAATCTGGTGTTGAAAACTCTTCCACAGCTGCCAGCTGGCCTATGAGGTGAGGAGGCTGCTCCCTCAAGGGTGAAACAGCACTTGGTGCAAACAAATGTTTAAAACCGGTGAAGACAGCAGACAGAGGAAAGCTTTAGCACTTACGTATTCACTGTAGCAAGGAGAGGTTTTTCCAGTCAGAAACCTCTCAGCATTCTGTAGGAGACTGATGATTTACTGCTCCTAAGAGGACAGCAGTCTCATAATGGTATGTAGTAAGAGGTGGAACAGAAATCGACTCACAAAAGATGTTCTTTCAAACCTCAAACTGCAATTACCATGGAGGAGAGGAGGAGTTCAGCTTTGCAACTGGTGCCTCAATAATACATTGTAGGAAGCAGCTGCTTTCTGCTCCCCAGTGCTGCCTCATTCCATAGATGGGGCAGGTGATGCCTGAGTACACAGAATTTGTGACATTTGCTGGGTGCTTATGGTGCGTGGATGAAGAGTGCTTATAGGAATGTTAGCTGTTACTAATTATTATTATAATACTACTGTGGCAGGAAGGTCTAAGCAGCTGTTTTGACGTGAGAAGCTTCCAAGCATCAGTGGTTAACACAATTTTGGTTGGCTCTTACAATCAGCTGTGGTCATGATGGTACCTCCCCAGCATAACCCCAAGGAGTAGTTTGCATATTTCTATGTGGGTTGGTCACTGAATCATTAATCAAGAATTTAACCACTGGTGTGGTAGATCTTGTTGCTGTTCCCAACATGGTTCATCTCTCCCTCCACCTTCACCGATGGTCTCAGGGTAGAAAAGAAAATATTTTCCCTCAAATTTGGATTCACACTACCTGAAATTGAAAAGCCCAGGACATGTTTTCACTGAATAAAGAAAGCCTTTAGTTAGCCTAGGAGTAAAAATGGAAAGGAGAGGAAGAAACACATTTAGGGGAAGTCTCAGGTTAATTTATTTTAGCAATTCCCAAGCTCACACTATATCCATTGGAGATATAAAGATACAAAGCCGTCCAGGAGACTCAGGCTGGGAGGGATGGACAGACAAACTGACAAGCTCCGTAAAGAGCCACATGTGCAGTGATACAGGTACTAAGAACAATAGAGGCACAAGAGAAAAGGAATTTTCGGTCTGGAGCAGAGCAAGTAGGTCAGAAAAGTCAAAGAAAGGGATATGAGCTAAATCTTGAAAAAATGGTTGCAGTGGATCCTCCAAGCTCATAAACTGCCCACTTTCCAGGGAAGAGAAGCAGTAGGAGCAAGAGTGTGGAGGTGAGAAACAGACCAGCCTGCACTGCGATCAAAAAGAAAATAGAGTTCTCAGAAATGCCTAAATCCTGTGGCTATATGCTAAACAGGACCACCAGTCTCCTGCCCCAATCCTGTCCAGGACCTCTTCATGCAGCACCTCAGTGGAGCCTTCTGGCTCCCTTGAATTGCTGTAGCAGCTGACTCTTCGTGCCATTTATCTTGCACTCCCACCCCATCATTTCAGTGTACCCCTCGTACCCCTTGGTGAGCAACTTGAGGGCAGGGACTCAGTAAGGGAGTGTCGTGCTTTAAGCTTCATTATTATTCCATTTGAATTGACCCGCTCAGTTTGATTCACTATGGTCTGTGTACATAGAGACTCATAGTAGGCTTTTTTTCTGTTGTTATATTTTTTAGTTTGAAATTTAAAGTTTATAGAAAAGTTGTAAAAGTAGTACTTGAAGCTCCCCTATACCTTTCACTCAATTTACCGATTGTTACCGTTTTATCACATCTGCCTTATCCTTCATACACACATACATTAAAGTTTTTTCCTGAAACATTTGAGAAAAAGCTTCAGACATGATGCCCCTTACTCCCTGATCCTTCAACATGTATTTTGTATTTCCTATAAACAAGAAGATTCTCCTACACAGTATAACCATCAAGATCAGAAAATTAACACTGATCCAACATCCATATAATTCACAGATCCCATTCAAATTTCACCTGTTGTGACATAGAAAACAAACTTATGGCTGCTAAAGGGGAAAGTGGGGGAAGGGTAAATTAGGAGTTTGGGATTAACGTATACATACTACTATATATAAAATAGGTAACCAACAAGAACCTACTGTATAGCACAGGGAACTACTAGACTCAATATTTTGTAATACACGTAACCTATAAGGGAAAAGAATCTGAAAAAGACTATACATATATATATTATATATATATAACTGAACCACTTTGCTGTACACCTAAACTAACACAACCCTGTAAATCAACTATACTTCAATAAAAACAAAAACAAATTTTACTTGTTGACCCAGTAATAGGTCCAGGTCCTTTATAGTTATCATTTCTCTTTAGTCTCTTTTATTTTGGAAAAATTCCTCATTTTTTTCTTCTTTTTCATGACCTTGACATTTCTTGAAGCACGTAGTTACTTTACAGAACGTCCTGCAGTTTGGGTTTGTCTGATGTTTCCTCGTGATTTATGTATTTGCAGTAAGAATCCCTCAGAAGTAATTCCTTGCTCTTCTCATTGCGCCATATCAGGAGACACATGATGTCAATTTGTCCTGTTACTAATTTTCTTGTTGCATTTGGTGAAGATGGTGTCTTACAGGATTCTCTGCTGAGTCATTCCCAACTGTTTTGTAAAGAAATGCCTTTAGATGTCTATGGTAAGATAGGGCTTTCTTTCTCCTCCATTTTTTCATTTAATTTTTATCATTGTAGACTCATGGATTCCTATTTTATTCAAATGGGTAAAATCAGTAACTGTCATTACGATGATACTCAAATCACCCCAGACTTGGTCAATGGGAGCTCACTGAAAGCAGCTCTTTTGTCTTTTTGATATGTCCCCATCATTCTCTGAGCATTGCCTTAGTTTGTGGTACAAGATGGTCCTGTCTCACCTTTTATTTCTCCTACCCCAGCCCTAGAGTCAACCATTTCTCTAAGGAACCCTGGTTCCATTAAATGGAGAATAACATTCAGAAGCCCAGTTCTGCAAGAGAGGTTTGCTTATTGCTACCAGGATATCTTTGCTTCTAGCCCTCTCAGCAGATAGAACTAGGAAATATAAGCATATATCTATCTACATATGTGTATGTGTATGTACATGTATGATATCTATGAATACACACACACAAACATCTACACACATTTATACCTATTTCTATATCCATGTCTGCATAAAGCTATGAGTTTACATTGATTTCTCCACTCCCAGTCTAACACCACAGGATTTATTCTAGCCTTTCGCTTTTCCGTATTTGTAATTCCCTTCTGACAGCAAGAAATCCTCAATGCGTTTACTTATTTGCACAGTCCTCCCTGTAGGTCACCAGTCTCCCAGCTGTACTAGCCAAAAGTTTGTCCCCTGACTGTGGCCCCCAAAACAGGCAAACCCCCTCCCCTGCCATGGGGGCACTTTTCATCGACAGTGATTTGCATGGTCAGAATTAACCCTCTTTGAGTGAATTCTGACCACTTCTGCCACGGCCTAGACTGAGACTCAATGGAAAAGAATCACAAGGTTTACTTTTCCTGGTGTTGCTTAGCAGAGCGAATGTTATTTTCTTCTTCGCCATGGCAGTGACCACTTTCAATGTGGAATTTTTTTTCCTGTTTGCTCCTCTCTCCTTCTCTCATTACTCATGGGACAGTAAAAGGATTAACCAAGTCCATTCAAAGATGTGTAGCGCTCCAACCTTCTCCCAGGAAGACTGCATTATAAATATGATATAGCTGTAAAAACTAGAGCTGGAGACCAGAGATCAGCTGATCCCTCCCCACAGCTGCCAGATGGTCGGCTCTTCTAGTACATTCTCAGAGACACAACCTCACATCCTAGATACACATCTTTAAGTCATCTTCACCTCCTCCTGCCTCTCCTCCCCCCAACCCCATGATAAATTGTAACCTTGGAGGCGGTGAGTTCCCTCCCGCTGCAGCTGCCACGTCAGTTTCTCCTTGATCCGTTTACTGTGGGTAGGGACTTACCCCGACAATGTCCTTACTGTTCTGCAAGGCAGGCGAAATCCTTTTTCACAATCTATTATAAATTATCCCAATGCATGAAGTGTTGTTTCCTTACAGAATTTTCAAAACCAGATAGTTATGTCGCATCACGTTTACCAAGTGAAGTTAAAAATGCCATTTCTAAAATTACCCTCAACGCTCTCACAGTTCATATTGTTAGGGAAAATGGATAATAATGGGACCCACAGTCTTTCAGTCCAGAACTGACTCTGTTTTAGATGAGCAAGGAGAGCTGCCTGGCAACACAATGCACCCCTGTGCGTAAACTTTGTTTACAGCCAAGGCTGGAGTAAAGGAACAGATGGTAAGAAAATCGGATTTAAGGAAGGGACAGATGCGCCTGTGTCGGGGAGCTCGGTAAATCTCTTGGCTTTTGGTTTGCATGCAAGGATGAAGTCCAGCTACCCACGGTAGTCACGCCACAGCTCGCTGTTGCCTTTGACTGTTTGCATCTTGTCTCCGAGGATGGTTAATACAGCCCATTACAAGCATTTATCTCATCCCTCCCACGGGGAATGTGCTTCCCAGGGATTTGCATGTTCCCTATCCTTTTATGGAAAGTAGTTTCTTCATCATCTGTGTGATCGTGTATCTAAAATTTCAAGAATATTTAAGCTGTTAACCCTGCTTGTCTATAGAGGATGGGATTGTATTTCTATGATCTTAGAAATATTTCCAATGAGCATGTATAACAAGGAAAAATAAGCATAAACATTTATGCTTAACACATTAATAAGCACCCTCCACCCTTTGTGCTCCATCGTCTCTCTTTGGTGCCTTTCTCTGTGAAGGCAAAGCAATTTTAAGATGCTAACCTCCACGACATATAAAATAGCTATTATAAATGTTATATTAAAGCTGCCCAGGCCTACTTTTTCCTCCCTCCTAAAGGAAAGTGTAAGTTATACTTGAGTTAAGATTTACATTTGCTCCTTCAGGGAGGTAACGGGGAAGAACACACGCATTCTGTCCCAGGGATGTATGGCTGGATTTAAATACATTTATGTTATTTAACATAATTCTATCTCAGTGGTGTATGGTTGGATTTAACAGCCCCAGTTGTTCAATGCCGGGATCAAGTTATAAACATTTTTATTCCAAAATGACCCCCTCTACGTTTATAGCAATTCTAGAGATGCACCATAACGAGGAATCCCACCCATTCCTGCATGTTGGCAATTGTCACTCCTCGGCAACATTAAGTTCTGTAAAGTCACTCTTTCAGATTCATCCTGAGAGGAAGATGGAACTACTTAAGGAAAAATGTTATATATTAAAGAAAGAGTTCCTCACAAAATAGTTACAAGGTAAAAGTCAAAGTATCTTACAGGATTGACTGCAAAGCACCCCAGCAAGTGGCTTAAGTGACACCTTCAGAACTGGTTTGACTCAACTCTTGCCTCTTGGTATGTGCAAGCCAGCTGCAGCTCTTTAGATATGAGCATGATTCTGTTGGATGGCACACGGGTTCCCTCTTCACATAAATTCTCCAGACGTGCCTCACCAACCCGCCCAGCCCTAAGCACACATAGGGCTGCCCTCTGGAACTTCCAGTCAACTCTGAGGTCCAATGTGACCCCCTTCCCCAATCTCTGGAAAGGCAACATTGGGATCAGAGGCCTGTGGCTTGCTGATACCCCCAGTCTCTCACAGTGCGTGGGTTCTGGACTGTGTTGGTGTGGCTTCCTCACCCAGTGGGACATGGAGGGGGCCCCGAGCCTGATAAACTGAAGGCCTGGCTGAAGCTGCCTTAGAGAATTTACCACTTCTACTTTAAGTGAGCCACGTTCTTTCACTCTAACGGTGTCTACATGTGTCACTACCTCTGATTCTCTGGCTCCAAGGCACTACAGGAACCAAGCCAAGGAAAAAGCCACCACCAAGAAATCTGGGAAAGAATCTATTATGGATACCTATGCACAACCTCCAGCCAGGAGTCAATTTGTTATACCTCCTTTTTGGCACCATTTTCTGTGCCTGATGCAAATATACCCTTCCCTCGGTTCTGTGGGACTCAAACTTTTGTTTGCATGGGATGGACCTTGAGGACATTGGATGGACCTTGAGGGCATTATGCTGAGTGAAATAAGTCTGGCAAAGACAAAATATCCTATGATCTCAGTTATGTGTGAAATCTAAACAAATAAAACAAAACCTGCACTTATAAATACAGAAAACAGATTGGTGGTTGGGAGGTAGAGGAGTAGGTGAACTGGGTGAAGGGCATAAAAAGGTACAAACTTCCCTCGCCTCAGTCATTTAGGTTTAATGGGTCCAGGGTGGAGCCCAGGAACAGCAGGCTCCACATGTAAAGCTGATGACCAAGGCTTTTTCGAAAAAGGCCCTAAATAGTAATTTGTCTTTTTCTCTCTTCACTTTATACAGTCCCTCTTCCCACTCACTTTAATGATCCTAGAGCTTTAATTATGACCTATATACTAATGCCTTCCAAGTCTGTATATCTGTAGCCCCAACCTTTCACTTGAATGCTACGTTTAAATTTCCATCAGCCAGCAGATATTTCTCCCTTGATGTGCTCTAGATATTTTTAAAATACTTTCAAAATATAATAATGAAAAGTTATTTCCTCCCAAGACATTTGAAATTAAAGGCCACTCTTTGAGGCCCACTTAGGTAACAAAAGGATAGCTTGACCAAAATGTGGAATCCACTCAGGGTAAAGAAAAATTTGTTTAAATTTAAAAATATATGTATATACATATATATATATATATATATATATATATATATATATATATATATATATATTTAGCTGCACCGGGTCTTACTTGCGGCACGTAGGATCTTTATTTCCCTGACCAGGGATGGAACTTGGGCCCTCTGCATTGGGAGCGTGGAGTCTTAACCTCTGGACCACCAGGGAAGTCCCTTGTTTACATTTCTTATAAAGCTAAAAAAATTTTTTTTGTTGCTAATGGCTGAACAGCCTATAACACCAAGACAAGAAAGCAGTTTGCTTCCACAATGTATACATTTGGAGCTAGCATCATCACTTCTGCTGAAGATATGAACAGATGTTCAAATATTTCATCATCACTTAGTGAATGTTTGCCTTGTTTCCCCAAGACAAAGATGGCTCTGTGGGTATTTGATAACTGTGGGTACTGACTACCTGTTGATTTTATTCTCTACTGCTTCTCAAAGGATAGTGGTGAAAATTCCACCTTGAGAATCTGAGTTATTACACTCACCTGAGGATTCAAATCTGTAGTGGTAATTAGGCTCCTTCTGTTGCAAGGAGCAGAAACCTGCTCAGTTCAAAGTTTATCGTAAGGCTGCAGTGCCACTGAGGAAAACCGGAACAGTGGCCCCCAAGGGGAACTGGACATCTTCAGAGAATCATGACAGCACCATTAATAAAGGGTCTCACAGACCAACGGCTTCCATGGGCAGGCACAGCTCTGAGCTCTGCCTGTGCTCTATGGCTTAGTCTTCACAACAGCCTTATGAGAGGCACTGTCATTGTCCCTGCTTCACATAGAGGGAAACTGAGGCATAGAGTGGCAAAGGAAGGCAGCCCAGCTGCTCTGGCTCCAGGGCCATGTCCTTTCCCACTGTGCAATGCAGCCGCTCTCCTGGTTGTCCTCCCCCATTGTAACTTCGCAGTTTTGGTGGCTCAGTGGCTCCCTTGTTGGTGTCTTCTGCTCTTACTGCTGCCAACTGACTCCGTGTTTTCTCCCTTGAGATTTTTATTCACTCCCGCAACATGTGTACTTTGAGTGCAGTCGCTGATGGTGGTGGGCAGAGCATACTTAGCAGGTGCAGCACAGCCTTGGTGGCTTGGTGGGGTATATGGAAGCTGTGGCATCATTGGAGCTGATAGAAATGTAGACACATCACCACCATATGACAAAGCAGGAGAGAAAACAGCAAGCCAGAGGACAGAAAAATAACACAATCAAATACCCTTTAATAGCTGTGAGTTCAGAAGGCAGGAGGGCCATCCCCTGGAGGCTCCTAGAACTAGTTGGTGAGAATTTTTTTTTTAATAAACTTATTTATTTTGTTAGTTAGTTTTGGCTGTGTTGGGTCTTCGTTGCTGTGCGCGGGCTTTCTCTAGTTGCAGCGAGTGGGGGCTACTCTTCGTTGCAGTACACGGGCTTCTCAGTGTGGTGGCTTCTCTTGTTGCAGAGCACGGGCTCTAGGAGCACGCGGGCTTCAGTAGATGTGGCACATGTGCTCAGTAGTTGTGGCTCGTGGGCTCTAGAGCGCAGGCTCAGTAGTTGTGGCACATGGGCTTAGTTGCTCCGTGGCATGTGGGATCTTCCCGGACCAGGGATCGAACCCGTGTCCCCTGCAATGGCAGGTGGATTCTTAACCACTGCGCCACCAGGGAAGCCCAGTTGGTGAGAAATTTGAAGGGAATGAAAATACTGTAGGCAGAGGAGAATGAGAGAACCAGAGAAATGTTGTTTTTGCCTATTGTCTTTTTCTCTTTTTCCTCTCCAGGCTGGTATGGACTGGGGAAACATGGATTATGTAATTTGTAGCTCCCACAAAATAGAGCCCTATAGCCTGTCCTCCTCCAAATGTAGATGCTCTTTGTGTGTTGATTTAATTTAAGCTAATTTCCCTTTCCCTATCACATCAAGGCCAAGGCCCAAAACAGTACCACCTCCTCCAGAAAGCACTTCCCCTGCGACCCTACAGATTTACTGAGACCTACTGTGTGTCAAGCACTGTTCTAGGCACTGAGGACATAGCAATTGATAAAAGACACAAGGCCCTGCTGGATTCATACATACACCACAGGTGGGAAGGGGCCTTGGAGAGCATCTGTTTAGTCCACTCCTTACCCAAGACAGGAATCATCTCCACCCCAGGCCTGCCCACCAGTCAGCCAGCCTCTACTTCTTCACACATTTCCAGGGATGGGCTGTGCTATCAGCAGTCAACTCTGAAGCTTAGGAAGCTCTTGCCAAAATGGTGTAAAAATCTGTTTTCCTGCTATGTCTATTTATTGACCTTGGTTTCACTCTCTGGAGCTAGACAAAATAAATTTCCTTTCATCTGACATCCCCTCAAATATTGGACAATCTACAAACTCTCATCCTCACACTTGCTCACTCATCTCTGTGCCGTCCTTTCATTTTCCCACCAAGCTCAGGTCACACCTCCTTCCCTTACCTTTCCCCCATCCTTGCCTTACCCTCTCTCAGCCAGAATCTGGTGCATTTGCACTTCTTTTACTTAGACTTTATTTCTCCTTCATGCTGTTTCTCCCTTCTTTCCTCCCATTACAATCTCAGCACCCAACTCTAAGCCTATACTGTTTCAACCTCTGTATGTGCTAGTTCATTGCCATCCTGGACAAATTGGAATTGGACAGATTGTGGTAAGTGATGATGGCAAGTCGGCTCTTTCTTTGGGGCTTTGTTTTGTCTTTGGCTGGGTCTATTATCTCTTTAAATTTAAGTTATTACCATGCAGAATTATTTAAGAAACTGGGTCAGGGAGTCCATATATGATAATTATTTGATCACTAAAATAAAATGTAATAAAACATAACTACCAGAAAGCCTTTGTACAGATAAAAATTAAGAATGAGTAAATGAATGAATGGATGGATGTTTCCTTGTCTATAAGTCTTAGAATCAGTGTTGCCCATTTTTAGTTTATTCCTACTCATACCAAATAGATAAATAAAGTGGATGATTTTTCAAATCAGAATAGCTAAGTTTAAGCCATTACAATTGCTAGTTTATTTATATTAAATAAATATATCATCTCATCACACTGCGGTATAATTAGCAAGTATTACGTTGTTGAATCCATGACCCAGTTTCCTGAAGACATCTGTCTTCTAAAAGGATTTTTTTCAAACTGAGATTAAAAGGCACTACTCAACTAGGGTTGCCAGATAAAATACAGGACACTCGGCTAAATGTGAATTTCAGATAAACAGCAAATAATTTTTTAGTATAAGTCTGTCTCAGATATTACATGAGACAGACTTACACTAAAAATTATTTGCTGTTTACCTGAAATTCAGACTTATTTTAGCATCTTATATTTTTCTTTCTCTTTTCTTTTTTCTTTCTTTTTTGTTTTTGCTAAATCTGACAACTTTATACCCAAGATGTACACCTTAGAAGTTCATCCCAATTCCCACCCTTCCACCACTAACCTTCCTCTTCTCCACCCTCTAGCCCAATTATATTTCTCTTTCTTTGTATCTTTTCAGATGAAAGACTCAGATTACAGTTCCCTCTAGTGTAATGGCCTCACTCATTTCTACTTCAAATAGTTTTTTTTTTCTTTGACAATATACAACAGGTGTGCAGCCTTGGTTGATTTCTATTGTGGGATTTAAAAAAAAGTGTATAGGATAAACTGCTGGGAAAATTGACTTAAACAACTTAACTAATGACTAAGAGTTTAACAGTTGCAAACAGGTGAAACCAGTCTCATTGTGCAAATGATGCAAACTCGAGGAGATCCGTGACAGTAAAACACAATTCCGGGTCAACAGAAATAAGTTTACTAGATGTTATCACCTATGATCTAAAAGCCTTGTACTTCAATAGGTTTCTTTTTTTTCACCCAAGAACTGGATTCATTTCCGTTTTTTGTTTTTGTTTTTTTAATACTTCTCTGACTCCATTTCCCTTTCATCCCATAAGCTCTTGAGACCATCTGCAAAGGTTGTCAGAGAATACTCCATGGACTGACTTTTCTGAGGTCTCTGGGCCATCCCCTACCTCAAAAGCCTTTCTCTTTACTAGCCTGGGGAGTGTAAACACAACCCATTCCCACCTCCTCTCAGCCAGCAACATGGAGTTATTCATGCTCTTCTGCTGGCACTATGATTGATTTGTTTCATTACTGTTTATGGAGCTGAGTAGGCAAATGTGTAGAATCATAAATACAGTGGGAAAAGATGCATTATTCTTGTGGAGAGTAGGCTACATCAATGTCCATGGCATGAGGCTTTAAATTGTTAGGTAATGATTGTCAACATATCAGACAATGCAAACTGGTTCAATGTACAGTTACATGCTTTACCTCTCTGGAAATGATAAACTGTCCTGTAAGCTGTTTCCTATGTTTAACAAAATGTTACTCAGAGTAGTCTATGAGACTCTAATAAATTAACTTAACATGGATACTGAGATATGAAAAATAAACAGCTTAGTAGAACGAATTTTAAGATGACTATGAGCTTCAAAGAATAAACTTGAGATCGCATGAACCTTGGATTCTCAAACTTTTATATACATAAAGCAATCTACAGATTCAATGCGATCCCTATCAAATTACCAATGGCATTTTTCACAGAACTAGAACAAAATGTTTTATAATTTGTATGGAAACAAAAAAGACCCCGAATGGTCAAAGCAATCTTGAGAAAGAAAAACGGAGCTGGAGGAATCAGGCTCCCTGACCTCAGACTATACTACAAAGCTACAATAATCAAGACAGCATGGTACTGGCACAAGAACAGAAATATAGATCAATGGAACAGGATAGAAAGCCCACAGTTAAACCCATGCACATATCATAACCTAATCTATGAGAAAGGAGGCAAGAATATACAATGGAGAAAAGACAGCCTCTTCAATAAGTGGTGCTGGGAAAACTGGACAGCTACATGTAAAAGAATGAAATTAGAACACTCCCTGACACCATACACAAAAATAAACTCAAAATGGATTAAAGGCCTGAATGTAAGGCTAGATACTATAAAACTCTTAGAGGAAAACATAGGCAGAACACTCTTTGACATAAATCGCAGGAAGATCTTTTGTGACCCACCTCCTAGAGTAATGAAAATAAAAACAAAAATAAACAAATTGGACCTAATGCAATTTAAAAGCTTTTGCACAGCAAAGGAAACCATGAACAACATGAAAAGACAACCCTTAGAATGGGAGAAAATATTTGCAAATGAAACAACTGACAAAGGATTAATCTCCAAAATATACAAGCAGCTCATGCAGCTCAATATCAAAAAAACAAACAACCCAATCCAAAAATGGGCAGAAGACCTAAATAGACCTTTCTCCAAAGAAGACATACAGATGGCCAAGAGGCACATGAAAAGATGCTCAACATTAGTAATTATTAGAGAAATGCAAATCAAAACTACAATGAGGTATCACCTCACACTGGTCAGAATGACCATCATCAAAAAATCTACAAACAATATGGACTTCCTTGGTGGTGCAGTGGTTAAGAATCTGCCTGCCAGTGCAGGGGACATGGGTTCAATCCCTGGTCCAGGAAGATCTCACATGCCACAGAGCAACTAAGCCTGTGCGCCACAACTACTGAAGCCCATGTGCCTAGAGCCCATGTTCTGTAACAAGAGAAGCCACTGCAATAAGAAGTCCCACACACTGCAACAAAGAATAGCCCCCGCTCGCCGCAACTAGAGACAGCCCATGTGCAGCAGCAAAGACCCAACACAGCCAAATAAATAAGTAAATAAAATTATTTTTAAAAATCTACAGACAATAAATCTACACACTCTCTCTGCAGAGAGAGTGTGGAGAAAAGGGAACCATCATGCACTGTTGGTGGGAGTGTAAATTGATACAGCCACTATGGAAAACATTATGGAGGTCCCTTAAAAAACTAAAAATAGAACTGCCATACGACCCTGCAATCCCACTACTGGGCATATACCCAGGGAAAACCATAATTCAAAAAGACACATGCACCCCAACGTTCATAGCAGCATGATTTACAATAGCCAGGACATGGAAGCAACCTAAATGTCCATCAACAGAGGAATGGATAAAGAAGATGTGGTACATTTATACAGTGGAATATTACTCAGCCCTAAAAAAATTGGGTCATTTGTAGAAATGTGGATGGACCTAGAGAGTGTCATACAGAGTGAAGTAAGTTAGAGAAAAACAAATATTGTATTTTAACACATATACGTGGAATCTAGAAAAATGGTATATATGATTCTATTTGCAAAGCAGAAATAGAGACACAGACGTAGAGAACAAATGTATGGATACCAAGGGGGAAGGGGGTGTGGGAAGAATTGGGAGATTGGGATTGACACATATACACTATTGATAGTATGTATAAAATAGATAACTAATGAGAACATAGTATATAGCACAGGGAACTCTACTTAATGCACTGTGTTGACCTGAATGGGAAGAAAGTCCAAAAAGGAGGGGATATATGTATACACATGGCTGATCCATTTTGCTGTACAGTAGAAACTAACACAACATTGTAAAGCAACTATACTCCAATAAAAATTAATTTTAAAAATGTTCCAGAGTGTTTTCTAAATACCAACTACTCTTGTGTCCTATTCCCAGATATTCTGTTTCAGCAGGCATATAACATTGTAGTTAAGAGCATGGATTAGGAGCCAGACAAATCTGCCACTTTATCACATGAAATTCTCCATTTATGTCTCAAGTTTCCTCATCTGTAAAATGGGGACAATGTTGCCAATTGCATGGAGTGTTGTGAGGATTAAGAGTTACTGTCTGTAAAATAGCCAGGACATGGAAGCAACCTAAGTGTCCATCGACAGATGAATGGATAAAGATGTGGCACATAGATACAATGGAATATTACTCAGCCATAAAAAGAAACGAAACTGAGTTATTTGTAGTGAGGTGGATGGACCTAGAGTCTGTCATACAGAGTGAAGTAAGTCAGACAGAGAAAAACAAATACCGTATGCTAACACATATGTATGGAATCTAAAAAAAAAAATGGTTCTGATGAACCTAGAGGCAGGACAGGAATAAAGACACAGACATATAGAATGGACTTGAGCACACGGGGAGGGGGAAGGGTAAGCTGAGATGAAGTGAGAGAATGGCATGGACATATATACACTACGAAATGTAAAATAGATAGCTAGCGGGAAAGCAGCCACATAGCACGGGGAGATCAGCTCAGGGCTTTATGACCACCTAGAGGGGTGGGATAGGGAGGGTGGGAGGGAGATGCAAGAGGGAGGGGATATGGGGATATATGTATATGTATGGCTGATTCACTTTGTTATAAAGCAGAAACACACACAATTGTAGAGCAATTATACTCCAATAAAGATGTTAAAAAAAAAAGTTACTGTCTGTAAAGCACTGAGTAGATCACCCATATATGTTAGCAATTAAAAAAAAAAAAAAGCCAACACTCCAGGGGATGCTGGCAGTCAGCACACATTCTACTGAACGCTGCAGTGTGGCCTCAGGCTAACTATTGACTCGGTGTGGGCTGTGTGTAAATTAGTTAATCTCTCTGTGCGTCAGTTTACTGCCAGTAAAATAAGCCTGAGAATTCTTAACTAACTCACAGATCCAGTCCTTGAGAAAGGAAGTAGCTATATTTCCCCCAATAGCTTGGCAGTGTTTACTCAGTGCTGTGAGAAAGTTTGGAACAGAAAGAAATACGTAGTAAACAAGGACCATGCCAAGACTGTAGGCACCAATAAATTGCTTTAGATCTTTACCTTCACTCCTGTGGAGAGCGATCACAAAAAGTCTGCCGTCTTGGTTGTCAAGACAGGTCCGGCACATGTGAAACTACAAGCCCACCACACAATGCCGTGGATGTGTTTGGAAATGTGGGAAACTTCAGTAGCCACAAGTTGAGTCTCCCTTCTGTCTCCTTCTCCGTGACCTCTAAATGCTGGCGGGCCCTAGGGCTCTGGCGTCTTCTCAATCTACACTCTTCCTTGGTGTTGTTGTCTAGACCCTTGGCTTTTTGTAACTCTAGCCTGACCTCTCATTGGGTTTCAGACTTGTATATATCCAACTCTCTACCCAACATCTACACTTAGATGCTTAAAGGGATCTCAAACTTAATACGTCTAAAAATGAACTCTTGTTTCCAAATCCAACATCTCTCCTGCTCACACAAATCTATTTCCTTCCTCCCCCTAGGCTTTCCCTACCAGGTCTCAGACTTAACATTAAGAAGTCACCCTTGATTCTTCTCTCCCTCAAAGCCCTACAGTTTCTCACCTCTGTATCCTCTACATCCTCATCTCCTGCTACACTCTGCCTCACATTAGCCTTCTTTGTTGTTCTAGAACATTCCTCATCTTTCTAGAACATTTCTATCTCTAGGACTTCACTTCCTATTCCCTTTACCTGGAGTACTCTTCTCTTGGATTGGCTCATGGCTGATTTCTTCTCATAATTCAAGTCTCTGCTCAAATATCAAATGTCTCCTCCTCAAAGAGGCCTTCCCTGACCACTGAATGAAAAACAGCCTCCACTCCCATGGCCACATTCTAGCCCTTATCCTGCCTCTTTATTTTTTGCTCATAGCACTTGTTTCAATGTAAAGCTACACTACTCACTTGTTTTACTGGCTTAAGGTCTGTCTTCCACACTAGAAGAAGTGTAAAAAAGCTCCAAGAGGGTAAAGACTTTGTCTTATGGTACCCTGAGCTCTAGAATGGTGATAACTCATCATGGGTTCTTAGTAAATCCTTATTATAAGAATGAATGAATGAATGATGAATGGATATCAGTTATTAATAATAAAGGAGTTTTGGGAACGGGAAGAATAATGAGCATTAGAGCACTAAAAGAAACAGATTCTATTTGGGCTTTCAAGGGCTAGAAGGATTTGGATAGGTGAAAAAAAGAAGAAAGGGCTTAGCAGGTAGGGAAGAGTACAAGCAAAGCCCAGATATGACAACAGTATTTGTGGGGCAATGAAAAAAAAACTGATCTGATAGAGGCAGAGCAAATGACAGATACAAAAGGAGGCTGAGGTTGAATAAGTAGGAGGGGTCAGACCAGAGCAAATGCTGAATGTGTCACATAGACGAGTTATTTGATGCGGACGTGATGTCTTCCAAGGGGGTGGCCAGGTGTCAGTGACAAGTGTGGCATCATGTAGAGTTGAAACTGAGAATAAGGGAGAGTTCTGCCACCAGTACAACACTCAGGCGAAGCCTTGGGAAAAGCAGAGCACTCTACAACCACATTTCCCCCATAGCTTGAGTTAAAATCCCAGGACAAAGCCCCTTTGCTCTTGGGACATCTTAGAAACTTAGAGGTCACAGCCAAATCTGAGAATGGGCCCAGCCAAGAGGACCTCACATTACTCAGTGGCCAGGGAGTAATTAATTGTTGCTATAGAATCTGGGAAGTATTGGATCTTGTGTGAAGCCATGGGAATGAGGGCCGTTTCTGAAAACACATTGGAGTTATCGTTGGGAAAATGTCAGGTTTTTAATGACCACAACAGAATTTCAAGCGAATCCCTCCCTAATTTTGCTGTAGCTAAAAACATTGTTTGTTATGATTCTAAGTAATACTTTGTAGCTTTGCTCTAAAGATGCACACGCTGACATTTTGAGAAACCATATGTATTCCAGATGTTGTGTAACAGAGGTGGAGAATTGATTTACTGAGAGAAAAAGCTGGAAATGACCTAGATAAGTAGAGCAAAACCCAAAGGACCCAGTCATTTTTCTATTAAGATCAAGTGACTAATTAGATGGTAAAACGTGTTATAGTTCCCTGACTTCCACCTCGCCTCAAAGATGAGAAAGGCACATTACGTGTAGCCCCAAAGTAACACTTTAAAGGATGCTTCAGCGTTTACTTTATTCACAAGCCTGTAACTGGGCCATTTATTGCACTTAAAAAAAAAATTCCTCCTTGTGCCTATACTGTGTCAGACACCACAGCATCTCCAAGGGTGGTGGGAACACTGAGTTTGTGCCAGCCGCTTCCTGGTTCAGCCTTGGTGTCCCCTCTGTTTTCTGATGCACTAGAAGGGCAAATCACAACTTGTGGATGTTACAGCACTGGGTACCCACCTCTCTGCTGGCACTTCACATATTTTAGCTCAGTGAATCCTCACATGTAAAGGTGGTAGATAACATCACATCCATGTTACATATTAAAAAAGTAAACCTTAGTACTTCCCTGGTGGCACAGTGGTTGAGAGTCCGCCTGCCGATGCAGGGGACACGGGTTCGTGCCCCGGTCCGGGAAGATCCCACATGCCGTGGAGTGGCTGGGCCCGTGAGCCATGGCCGCTGAGCCTGCGTGTCCGGAGCCTGTGCTCCGCAATGGGAGAGGCCACAACAGTGAGAGGCCCGCGTACCACACACACACACAAAGTAAACCTCATAGAACATTTTGCCTCCACAGCCTATTTATTTTGGATAAGGAATATATTGACCTTTGGAGCTCCCATTTCTGGGCTCCAAACCTTTGTATTAAGAATAGCTCTGTCTTGTCACAGAGAGGTGGAACCCTTTGAAACAAAATTGCTGAATAAATTAGAAATGGCACTATGTTTCACTTACGTCAAGCAAAATCCAAGAAAACAAAAGTTTGAAACAACAGAAGAGTTTGCATAGGAACAAAGAAAAATATTTCCCTTCCTCCTCCAGACAGAGGCCACATCATCTTTGTCACTATATCCCCAGTGCCTAGCATAGAGAGAAAATCTAGATGGTTCTCTGGGGGCATATGAATTCATACGGTAGCCTTGGGTGCATGCATTATACACTCCAGACTGGAAGCTTCCTCAAAAATCACTTTGGATCAGACACCCTGCTTCCAAGCAAGGTCACATCCAAAGTAAGCACCAAAAGGATCTGGCCTACCCACCTCCCTAAGGCGTAGAAAGCATTACAGATGGACAGTAAGGACAACAAAGAAGGTGTAAGATAAAATAAATTTGATCTACATTGCCCACTTGCCTTCTTCTCTAGTCCTTCCTTCCTCCCTCCCTCCCTTCCTTCCCCCTTTCTTTCTTTCCTCCTTTCTTTCTTTCTTTCTTTCTTTCTTTCTTTCTTTCTTTCTTTCTTTCTTTCTCTCTCTCTCTCTCTCTCTCTCTCTCTCTTTCTTTCTTTCTATCTCTTTCTTACTTTCTTCTTTTTTGTTAAAAAACAGTGATCTGTTGGTGGGAAAATTCCTGGTTGTTTCCCACAAGCAGATGGTAATGTTCTCTTATTCTCATGTTATAGGAACCAGACAGAGAAGGGGGAGGTGGAAAAGGGAATGATAGAATCAGAATTAGACAAAGCACATCTGGCCAATCAGTAATCCTCTGGTTCTAATGACTTTTTTTTTTTTATACATTTAGACATTTTTTAAATATTCTTTTCCATCATGGTCTATCACAGGATCTGAATATAGTTCCCTGTGTTATACAGTAGGACCTTGTTTATCCGTTCTAATGACTCTTGAGAACTACAGAATTTGCAAGAATTATTTAACATTATCATTATACTATCATTACAATCAAGGAGTAGGCCAGTAAGAGATTTCATCTTCACTCTTCCTTTCAACAAATGTTTGGTCAGTGCTGAGTGTATCAGGCTTTGGGCTAGTTGCATGTTTTACAGAGATGAACAAACCAGAGTCCTTGCTGTCAGCTAGTTCGTAATCAAGACAACCCTGACAGCAATGACCACATGGACTTGTCACTGCTGGGACAGCGGCACACCCAGGATGCTAGGGAAGCCTTGGCACGTGGTCAGAACAGGTCCCAAGACCAGATGACACTAGAGCTGTGTCCAGAAAGAGCAGTAGGATTTAGACACAGGCAAAGAAACAAAGGAAGTGATTCAAGGCAGGAGTAAAATTGAAATTGAAGTATGAGAACACCTGAGCTGTTTGGGAACCAGAGTTAGTTGGCACCTCTAGAATCTGAGATGGGGCTGAACATCAGTAATTGAGGCTGAAGAAGCCACAGGGGCAGATCAAGAAAGACTCCAGCTCTCATGATTGGACATTAATATGAAGGCAGCAGAGAACCATGGAAGGATTTCCAACCAGAAATGAAAATGTCATATTAGCACTTTTGGAAGTTCACTTGAGAAGCAACGTGATACACAGACTTGTGAGTCATGAAATAAGACTGGAGACAAAGAGACTAGTTAGCAAAGACTAGTTACAAAAATGACTGGTGAAGAAGGGTGGCAAGAAACCAGGTGAGAAATTACTCAGGGCCTAAACCAAGTACCATCAGTGAGGATGGAGAAGAGGAGGCCAACTGGCCAGTTGGATGTGAACAATGAGTGGAGAAGGAGATGCCATAGAGAACTCCAGGGCTTCTGGCTTGACTCACCTGGTGGATATTGATATCATACAACAGACAATGTAGGCAAAGGGCACTTTTTGAGGAGGAAGATAATATGGGCAGTGTTGGATAGGTTGAGCTTGACGTGTCCGGCTGGCAGTTGGATAGCCATATCTGGAGCTCAGGAATACGGTCTATACTGGAGAGACGAATCAGCATATGGGTGATCACTGAAGCTGTAGGTTTAAGTGCTACTAGATCAATAGCTTACAGACAGTTTTTCTGTAGCCCACAGTAGAAATACATTTAATATCACAATCCTATGGACACATACACACACATACAAAAATTCACTGAACAATATTTACTGTTGCAAAATGTGATGGACTCAAGTAATTTTCCCTCTTATGCCATTTTTTTAAAAATGCAGTTCAGATGCATACTAACAGGATGCAACCTTTAATTTAAAACACGTTGTCCTACACTGTAAGCTTCTTGTGGCAGGGACCACATCTTACACAATTTGGATTCCCCAAAGTATCCATTATAATGCCTTTCACATAATTAATTTTTGTGGAAGGAAGGAAGGAAGGAAGGGAAGGGAAGGGAAGAAGGAAGGAAAGGTTTTCTGACAATTTTCTCCAAAATTATAATGACATCTTGACTCCTCAATTCTCTTGAACTTTTATATATAGTTTCTATTTTTATCACACATTTCCAAGATGAATCAAGAATGAATCATTAGGGTTCCCTGGCTGTCCAGTGGTTAGAACTCAGTGCTTTCACTGCCATTGCCCTGGGTTCAATCCCCTGTTGGGGAACTAAGACCCAGAAGCAGGGTGACCAAAAAAAAAAAAACCCATTAGTGCCTGAGGTGAGATTTGATGGTTTGCCTTTTCTCCCCACTGTGCCCCCAATACCAACTCCCTAAACCAACCAAGTATTACAGGCATAGTGTTTTAAGCTGGACTGAACTGGCCAAGCAATATGCTTATATGTCAAGGCTGCAGCTCTTTCTTTCTATGCAAAGATTGTCATGTTCTTTTTCACATGACCCCATCACAGCTGCCTGGACCAGAGGAAGATGGCAGTGGCAACCAACACACACTTAAAGATGAGGAAGTAGAAAGCAAGAGAAAGCAGAAGCTGTGAGCAAGCTGAAGACAAGAGGAAGAGAAGACAAGACAGGTTGCAAAAATTAGTTGGTAGGAACAGGAGCAGTTGAAGAAGAAGCAGACTATTTGAGAAACCATAACAACAAAGAGCTAGAAAAGTGCACTGTGGCCAAGTTCTGCTCAGAGGGACAAGATACCAAATTAAACTGTGATGAATCCTGAGTTACCTTCCACTCCTCTTAGTACATTTCAGGCTCTGTGACAGCTGGCTTTTCATAGATTCCTCTAGCTCCACGAGGCCTGGTTGTCATAAACAAAATTTCTCTCTCCCTTACTTTCTATGAATTTTAAAAATTCTTAAGTTATGGAAAATTTGCAAGAATAATAGGAGAGCTCACATACTTTTTACACAGATTCATCAATTTTTAACATTTTGCCACATTTCCTTTGTGTCTCATTTTTTTCTGAAGCATTTGAGAATAGGATGTGTATATCATACTCCTTTGCCTCAGTATTTCAGTGAGTATTACCTTAGAACAAAGATATTTTCTTCTACAACCACAGGCATCAAATTCAGGAAATTTTACACTAATGTAATACTTTAATTTAAAAGTCCGTGTTTCGGGCTTCCCTGGTGGCGCAGTGGTTGAGAGTCCGCCTGCCGATGCAGGGGACACGGGTTTGTGCCCCGGTCCGGGAGGATCCCACATGCCACG
Organism: Phocoena sinus; assembly: GCF_008692025.1. NCBI lineage: Eukaryota > Metazoa > Chordata > Mammalia > Artiodactyla > Phocoenidae > Phocoena > Phocoena sinus. The sequence continues at coordinate 135,089,758 of NC_045763.1, forward strand.
GAGTGGCTGGGCCTGTGAGCCATGGCCGCTGGGCCTGCGCGTCCGGAGCCTGTGCCCCGCAGCGGGAGAGGCCACAACAGTGAGAGGCCTGCGTACCGCAAAAAAAAAAAAAGTCCGTGTTTCTACACCAATGTTCTTTGCAGCATTATTTACAATAGCCAAAAGGGGGACTTTCCTGGTGGTCCAGTGGTTAAGAATCTGTCTTCCAATGCAGGGGATGTGGGTTTGATCCCTGGTTGGAAACTAAGATCCCACATGCCACGGGGCAACTAAGCCCACACGCCACAGCTAGAGAAGCCTGCACACCACAACAAAGAGCCTGCGCACTGCAATGAAGACCCAGTGCAGCCAAAAAAACCAAAACAAACCAATAGCCAAAAGGTAGGGACATATCTAATGTCCATCTAGAGATGAATGGACAAAGAAAATGTGGTATGTGCATGCAGTGGAATATTATTCAGCCATAGAAAGGAATGATATTCTAATTTATGCTACAACATGGATGAACCTTGAAAACATTATGCTAAGTGAAATAAGCCAGACACAAAAGGACAAGTGTTGTGTGATTCCACTTATATGAGGTACCTAGAAGAGGCACATTCACAGAGACAGGAAGTAGAATGGTGGTTAACAGAGGCTGGGAGAAGGAGAAAATGGGCAGCCACTATTTATTGGGTACAGCGTTTCTGTTTGGAAAGATGAAAACATTCTGGAGATGGATAGTGACGATGGTTGTACAACGTAGTGAACGCACTTAATGCCACTGAACTATACACCTAAAAATTGTTTAAATGGTAAATTTCTGTTATATTTTATCACAACTTTTTTAAAATTTCAAATTCTATGACTTGTCCCAATAATGTCTTTTATAGCATTTTCCCTCCAGTCCAGGATCACGCATTTCACACGTTGCATTTAACTACTGTGTCTCCTCGTGAGGGTGACTAATTCATTCCCGTTTGCCTGGACTTTTCCGATTTTATCACGGAAAGTCCTGTGTCCTGGGAAACCACTCAGTCCCAGACAAACAGGGACGGTTGGTCACCCCACTCTTTAGTCTCCTTTGATCTGTAACAGTTCCTCAGCCTTTTGCCTTTCATTGCCGTTTTTAAAGAAATTGGTTCAGTTATTTTATAGAATATTCCCCCATTTTATTTTACCTAATGTTTTCCCAGGTTATGCCTTTCCAGCTAGGGTACCACATTAGTAATGTTGCATGCTTGCAGAGTACCTCAGTTAGAGGCACAAGCGTCCCTTTGCCCCACACTGGTATCTTAATTTTGATCATGGTCAAGGTGCAGTCCAATTGCACAATCACGTACTTACTACTTTCCTCCCTGTACATTCTTCTTTTTTTTTCTTCCAGTTTTATTGAGCTATAATTCACATAAAGTGTTGTATAAACTGAGCTATACTTGACGTAGAGCACAATGATTTGACTTACATACATCATGAAATGATGACCACTAAGTTTAATGACCATCCATCATCTCATATAGGCACAACATTAAAGAAATAGAAAAAGTATATGTTTTCCTTGTGATGAGAACTCTTAGGATTTACTCTCTTAACAGCTTTCACGTGTAACATACAGCAGTGTTCATTATATTTATCATGTTGTACATGACATCCCTAGTATTTATTTATCTTACATCTGGGAGTTTGTACCTTTTGACTGCCTTCATCCAATTCCACTCCCAACCTCCCCTGCCTCTGGTAACCAGAAATCTGATCTCTTTTTTTATGAGTCTGTGTTTGTTTTTGAAGTATAATTGACCTACAACACTAGGTTAGTTCCTGAGACACATCATAGTGTATTTCTATACATTTTTCTATTCTAGGTATTTCTATATATTTCAAAATGATCGCCATGATAAGGCTAGTTACCATCCTTCCAACATATTTTTAAAATAAATGTTTATTATGGTATATAAGTGTTCCTCACAACCTGAAAGAACCTGGGCAGAAGCTAAACGTTTCATAGGAAACATCTGACAGCATCCTTGCACTTGACAGAAGCAAGCATTTCAGGATCCCCTTTCCACTGTCATCATGGGGCACAATAAACCACTTTATTCCTCACCCCTTCCCTCTTTGGCCCTTGTAAGTTTTTGAGGAGAAAGACTTTTCAAAATGCAAATGCTTCTATACAACCCCCTCTTTTTAAAAAACTCCTCACGTGACTGGTGAAGAATGCATGTCTTCCTGTTTGAATTCTGTGCCTTGACTCTTATTCTCAAAGGTAAGGGTGTTTTCTTGGGAAAAGCACACTATTTAGGTGTAGCCGAGACCTCCACCCTTTTTTATTGACAGGCCCAACTGCCTTCAGGGTTTGTTGTATATTTAGTAAGTGATCGGTTCAAATGAACACATCTTCTTTATTAATTACCCAGTCAGGTAGCCAATGAACCCTCCAAAAGCACTAGCAGTCATCAGAGGCGAGGCTTTGTGGGGAAAGAGGTGGATGAGCAAAGGTCTCAGAGCTGTTTGAAGGGCACAGAAGCCTTCAGATGCTGGGAGCACTGTGACCTGGAATTCAACCATAACCCTTATCACATGCCAACATGTCACAGAGTCCATTTAATTATTATGTTTTCTGTTAGTTCTCTACCTCTCTGTGCTAAAATGAAGAAATCCCCCTGCAGCCAGGGATCTTTATTTTGTTCACAGACAGCAGTGCCTGTTCCACAGCATGCATTCAATTAAAATCTATGGAATGAATGAATGAACTTGTTCGTGAATGTAATTAAGGTAATAATGCCACTGACTTGTACACCTAAAAATGGTTAAAATAGTAAATTTTACGCTGTGTATAACACAAAAATAGGTAAAAAAAAAAAAAGTCATCTGACATGGGTAGTCTTGGATTGCTCATGTACAGTTGACCTTGAACAGCACGGATTCGAACTGTTCGGATCCACTTATACGCAGATTTTTTTTTTTTGCTAGTAACTACTACAGTGCTACCTGATCTTCAGTTGGTTGAAGCCGCGGATTCTGAACGGTGGATATGGAGGGGCTTATAGATGGATTTTCAACTGCAAGGAGGGTCAGCACCCCTAACCCCCTTCCCAGCCCCCCACATTGTTCAAGGCTCAACTGTATTTGAAATTACCTCAGTGGGTCTGCTCTACTAAGGAATCAACCCAGACTCGTTCTTCTAGTTCTTCTTTCTTTCCAAGAAATGATGGAGGATCAGTCAGTTTCAAAGCCCCTTGACACAAGTTTTAAGTTTTCAGTTTTACTGGGGGGCTTGGATGTGGGGGACAAAGAAGAGCAGCTCCTTTTTGGTTTCAATCTTTCCTGCCATCCTTCCTCCTGACACGCACCTCACCCTCACTCCACCAGAGATTTGAAGAGTGAAGTCCTCGAACCCTAAAATTAACAATAGAATAGTTTTGTTTTCCACATTTCCCACAGGGAAAGGCAGGAATTCAAATTCGAATTCAAATATGAATTTGCATTTTCTGCCAGTATTCCTGGTCAACCACCTTCAGCTGAGTACTTAGGTGCTGTGGCAACAGGGAACTTAGAAACTGCCCCATTGGATAGCATTGCATTTGCTTTTTCTGTTCTCAGATCCTTCTCCCCCAGTGATGAAGAGCCCTTGCTTGCCAGCAATGAAGTCTAAAAAGCACAGAAGCAAGAATTACAGCTCAGGGAAGTTTTGTGAGATAGAATGGACAGGAGAAGATGGACCTACATTAATCATCCACTCTAGGGAGTTTTCTGCTTTAGTGTTCACAGAACGCTTTATGATCTGCAGAAAAATGTGCAGGCTCTGCAAAACAGAACATGCAAATGGCTCCTGGTGAAATCATGAAGGATTAAAGCTATTTTCTCTTTGCCCTTCAAACAATCGACTTTGCTTTTTAAATATTTGAATGCTTTCGTACAAGTTGTGACTATGACACAAGTTTAAATATCCCATGCCCTTTCTGAAAAGATCCTGACGTAGAAAGCCCTTCACCCCAACTCTGACCCTTCTTTGAGGTTGGGGAGGAAAAGAGAGACTTAAAGGGATGCTCATTAATACAAGACTTCGAAAATATATTGGGTGTTCAATTAAAAATATTCTAGTGAATTTAATACCTAAGTCAATGAGCTACTATAACTGAGGAAATAGTAACAAAAGAGATTTTGCAAAAGGCAGAAATGATGAGTGCCAAGTCCCATCATTCACAAATTTTCTGCAGTCTATGCAAATGCAGATTCAGATGAAGAAGCAATGAACAGATTTTGGACAACTACTTTGTACTATTTTAAGTCTTTTTACACATTTTATTTCACTTAACTTACAGCCATATCTACATGTATCTACATAGATTAGGAAATCATGGCTCTTTTCTTGAGGCAAATGATCTGGCTCTCAGTTAAGAAATTTTCTCTCTCTTCTTCACTCCCCTTTTTTCTTCTTTTTTGAATTATAGAAACAAAAGACCATTCTTACTTTATTTTAATGCTATGCTTCTAAGACTCAGACACATTTTTCAGGATTCTAACAAATAGAAAAAGTATGGTTTTGTTATAAGGTTAATTATATCAAACCCTAAGGTTAATTATATCAAACTCTAAGCCAATATTTTTAATAACGGTATTTTATTATAACTATTCATTTTAGTTAGAATGTCACTACTGTATTTAGTTTAATTGTATGTTTTGATTCTGAATTGCAGTAAAAATGCTGGGTTTGAGCTAAAACTGTCACGGAAGTGGGCAGGAAAGTTGCAAAGAAAGTCAGGATGAGAACTATTCACTTGGAATCAGGCTCTTAGAAGAATGGAATATTCGACTCGTCCCTCACTCCTAACAAGTTCAAGGCACATTTTCCAACGCTCATTTTTTTTTTAACTGTCATTTCTTAATTTTCAACAGTTAGCTATTAACCTACCTTTGCTTGTTTGTTTGTTTGAACATTTATTTATTTGTTCGGTTGCATCAGGTCTTTGTTGTGGCAGGTGGGCTCCTTAGTTGCGGCTCACCGGCTCCTTAGTGGTGGCATGTGAACTCTTAGTTGCGGCATGCATGTGGGATCTAGTTCCTGGACCAGGGATCGAACCCAGGCCCCCTGCATTGGGAGCGTGAAGTCTTAACCACTGCACCGCCAGGGAAGTCCCTCCAACTCTCATTTTTGGTAAGAAATGTCAATGAGCACAGTGACTATATGCAAGTTATTCCACAACATAAACTTGATGGATGTTAGTAGTGTATCATTGACAATTTTCATTCTAAGCAAGACAATTTAGCAAAAAAAATGTAGATATGGGTAATTTAAAAAGCATCATACTAAATAACACGTAGGTTACTGCTATATGGCTTATTCAATAATACAACCCCACTCAAAAATTTATATACACTCCCCTCTGCGTAGAGACTATTATATTATTGCAGTTCCCACTCCAGTGAACACAATAAATAACTGCTGAGTTGTTAGAAGTTATTGATCAGTACCCATGGAGGTATAGATAAATGGATAAGTTTCAGGAGAAGATAGATGATCCTGTGTATATGAGCTGTAAGAAATAGGAATTTATTAGAGAATGCGAGATCTGAAGCATGAATATCTGAATTGCAAGAATCTGTTCTAACACTTAGAAATTGCATGACCTTGAGGAAGTTCATTTTCAACTGTAAAACAAGGAGAAAAATATTACTTGCCTTCCAGCAGTGCTATGGTGTTTTGAGAATAAGTGATAAGGAACAACATTTTTTAAAGCTAAAACACCATAGATAAGTTATAATAATAAATACTTTTAGCAAGATTCGGATTTTAGTTTCCATTTTAATTTTTTTATTTAAAAATCAGTTTCCAAATGCTCATTTTAAAAATCAGAAAAATAAATATAAGGGGAAAATAATATCCATAGTCCTGCCATCCTTCTTCACCTTCAAGTCTTTACTCAGCTATCACTTTCTCAGTGAAGCTTTTCAGGACATTGGGTTTAAAACCATTGCACAACCACCTCCACACCCACAAACACCAGGCACTCCCTGACTATAGCATTTCAGGCCACGTGACCCCCTATTTAATTTATTTATTTGTGTATTGTCTATATCCCTCACGAATTTGAGCTCCATGAGGTCAAAGACCTTTTTCATTTTGTTCACTGTTGTCTCCCATTGTAGTATCTAGTCCCTGTTCCTTGTCAGCATTCAATAAATATTTGTTAAATAAATCAACAAATCCAAACACAAGTACTATGAACACTTAGATGTGTTTCTTCTAGTGTTTTTTTTGTTTTGTTTTGTTTTGTTTTGCGGTACGCGGGCCTCTCACTGCTGTGGCCTCTCCCGTTGCGGAGCACAGGCTCCGGACGCGCAGGCTCAGCGACCATGGCTCACGGGCCCAGCCGCTCCGCGGCATGTGGGATCTTCCCAGACCAGGACACAAACCGTGTCCCCTGCATCGGCCGGCGAACTCTCAACCACTGTGCAACCAGGGAAGCCCTATTCTAGTGTTTTAAAATTTTAAATGCAGTGAGTGTTATTTTTAACATAAAGAATATAAGTAACATTTATTGAATGCCAGACATTGTGCTAAGGGTTTTACCTACTATTTTTTAATTTAATATGTCAACAACCCTGAGAGATATTATCCCTGATTTACAGATGAAAAAACCAAAGGCTATAAAGTGTTAGGCAATGTTGCTCATCGTCATGCTTCTAGTAAATTGAAACTGGATTCAGATCAAAGTGTATGACTCTAAAGTTTGTGCAATTTCACTACATCATTGTGCTCTATAGTTGTGCTCTTGCTGTGTATTTATTTGTATCCATTTTTTATACTTTGTTTTATATCTAGGTATTTCCTCATGTTACCACATTTTATTTCCTACTTTATGGCCAAAGCTAACTGTGCATATGAGGATCATACTAGAGAGAGCAGTAATATGCGTTGGCTGAAGGTCATAAATATCTATCCTTAAGTGTTTAGTTCTGAGCTTTCCTAAAAAATCATATTTAATATAAGCTCTGTGTTTTTGCCCAGAAGCCCCTCCCTACTCCTGTCTACTTACTCACATTTGTGTTAGTTGGGATTTCTGGACTCAATCTAGCTGCTCAAGCATTTTGTTCTTTAGGGGGGTGATTTATGAGAGAACACTGGATTGGCTCACAGATTTGAAGCTGAACAGTTAAGGCTTGGAAGGGATGTGTCAGCTGGACCCTGGCCACCAGGGCTCTCTACTCATCTCCTGCCTCTGGCGTCATGCTCTCAGACCAGTTCCTCTGTGGGAGTAGAAGACATAGCTGCCTTGGATGTACATCCTTGCAGCTAGCTTTCTGACCAAAGGGAAAAGGAATATCTTTCTCCAGCTCAAGTTTGAAAAACATTGATAAAAAGACACTGATTGAACTGGCTGGGACCTTGTGCTTATCCAGGGACAGATCAGTGTGCCAAGAGGAATGGAGAACAGCGACTGACTCAGCTTGGGCCACGTGCCTTTCCGCTGAAGCACTTCACAGGTAGTAGCTCCCACATGATTTTAAGGAGCATTCCCCCCCCCAGAAGAAATGTCTGTTCTGGACAGACAAAATATTAAATGTTCCACTGTAGGACCAGATCAAACTCTGCCATCTTCTTTAACCACTTCAGGCCTCATTCACTCATTATGAAGAAAGATTCATGGAGCACCTATCACATGGTAGGCACTGCTAGGTTCATTCAGTCAGTCAACAATGTTTGTTCAGAGCCTCCTGTGCCAGGCACCTTGCTAAGTTTCTGGGGACACAACAGTGAGGAAGAGAGGTAGGTCTCTACCCTCTAGAACTTATACCCTATGGGCACGACAGTCAATAAACAAGTAGATAGATGACACAATCATGGATTGTGAGAAGTCATAAAGAGGGTGCCATAATAAGACGGTAATAAGGGTAGGCATGGGGAAGGGTGTTTGAAGAGCTGATAATAGAAAAATTACCCAACCCACCATGTCTTCTTTATGAATCTCTCACAGAGGCTAAGCACATGAAGGTCTGCTAAATTGAAAGGGAAACTAGCAAAAGGAATGTCCAGCTTAGGGTAAAAATAAAGGACATTTTTTGAAAATTAAGAACCGCTGGTTAAAGGAGGTCATACTCCCTTAGGAGTTTTGGAAAAAACACATCATTTAGCGGTCATTAAGAAAAAATGTGTGACCCTAGGAACTGCAAAGTTCACAAGGCTTCAATACACATTTCAAAACAAGCCCAAGAAATAACAATCAAATGTGTCATTGCTATACAACTCATTCAAAAACAAATCCACAACAAAAGGAAAAAAAAATAAGGCTGTTTTGCAGTTCACATACCTAAGCATCAAAGAACTTAAAGACTCCTCTGAAAATCCAAATGGCATGTTTATTTCTTTACAATGATTTCCCCTCCCCCCATACGTTTGTTTGTTTCTATGTGCAACAAATATGTAAAGAGGATTAAAATTTGTATTTTGAGATTGCTCTCAATATAATTTCAAACCACATAGTGTCGTGAACTTGCCCTCACTATACACACGTAAACATGCTTACATGCTTAAAGGCAGCGTCATGTGGAAAGGGCATGGGTTTATAGTCAGAAAGAACTAGGCCCCAGTTCTAAGTGGTTCTACCACATATTAGCTGTGTGACTTTGGTTACTTAACCTTTCCAGACCTCATTTCTCATCTGTAAAATGGAGATAATAATAACTTCACAGGGTTGTTCTGAAATTTTTATTAAATGAGATGTACTGAACAGTAAGCAGTATGTGAAGCAGAGTAGGCATTCAATAGATGGTATTTATTTTTTTAAGATTCAGTTTATTACCAGGTCTGGACAAGACACAATCTCATTTTGACTAACTACTCTTGTATTCTATGAAAGAGCAAATTTAGTGTATTTTCTTTGTTTGCTAGTGATTAGGACCACACCAGAAATATTAGTTAGATGACAGCTCAGCGGCCATGGCTCACGGGTCCAGCCGCTCCGCGGCATGTGGGATCTTCCCGGACCGGGGCACGAACCTATGTCCCCTGCATCGGCAGGCGGACTCTCAACCACTGCTCCACCAGGGAAGCCCAACTCTAATCTTAAGAAAGGTTTTCATTCAACAGTTCATGGAGATTATCTCTAAAGAGTAGAAATGGAAAAAGATGAGTGGCAGGGAAGGGAAGGGAAAGAAAGAGGGAGATTTTTACATTTCATTCCCTTAAATTTAGTCAAAATCTGCCAATCTGCAAGTGTACCCATCAATTCTAGAATTACACAGAATAAATCTAATGCTGCCTCCAAACAACGCTTTCAGATCTTCAAAGACAACTACTTTGTCCTTTTTATGTCTTCTTTTCCTCAGGCTGAGGATCCCTATTCCTTTAAATGTTCATCATGTGATGAAGCACTTACCTTTGTTGGTTACTTCTGGAACATCCATTTCCTCTTCCCTTTTCCCACCAGCCCTGATTTCCAAGTGGGATTCCATGACTTCCTCCCTGCTCCAAGGGTAGAGGATAAGGCTAGGGCTACCATTTCAATCTCCTGGCCACAGTGATGGCAGCAGGGGTGGGCACTTGACTTAAGCCAGTCCAATTAGAGTAGATCTCAGGACTTTAGCAAATTGGTTCTGAGGTGTGGGATGAGGGTGAGGATGCATGGAGCCTTGAGAGTTATTGATGTCTGTCTTACTTAGACCATGAAGGGAAGAGCCTACTTGAAAATGGTGCCAATATCCAAAAAGCAGGTGGAGAGAAAATCTGAGTCGTGGTTGCATCATGTGAACCTACAGCGAAGCCTTGTCTGAAGGCAATTCTGGTTCAGAATTATGTGGTTTCAGTTTACATGAGTCAAATTCTCCTTTTTGCTTAGCCCAGTTTGGTGCTAGTGTTTTGTTACTTGCAACTAAAAATATCCTGACTGATACACATGAGATGGTGTTCTTATGGTTGCCTTCCCTTGGACAAACTCCAGTTTGTCAATGACCCTCTTACCAGAGTCCCAGAATAAAACCTATTATTCTAGATGGAGACTGACTAGTGCAGGTCACAGAGGGCCTCTCATGAGACTGGATTAGAATGTAGTGTTGTTATAATTCAACCTGAGACTGGCATTAGGATTCTGAGCATCCCAATTCCAATGACTCTCACCAGAAAACTACCTTCTTTCCCAAATAATTTACCAAATTGTAACATAAACCATAAACCCAGGACCTTGTAGGAGAAAAGAGAAAAGTATATTTCAGAATATACTTTCTACCTGTTCCTTCCCTACAGAAAGGCTCAATCCCTTTAGCTTTCAAAATAGAATCACCAACTTCTTCCTTAGTTCAATTTTGTCACATATATGTTAAAAAAACCTGCAGGTTTTCAAATACAATTACTATACATAAATACTGTGTAAAAAAGTAACATTTTTCTAAGCAAAGCGACCACAGTGTTTTGCAAGCATGTGGAATGATTGCTCCCTACCTACAATGAGGTAGTAGCATCAGGGAGGTTTCATCTGGGGAAGGAGACAGCTGACTGGTCCCCAAGAGGCCTCTGGGGTGATATTTCCTTGGTAACTACACAAAGATCCAGATTCTGGACCTCAGTTGGGAAAGTCCACAAACGAGATTTTCTGAGTGTATCCCCAGAGTTGCAGACTCAGTGAAATACTCACATGAGAAGGGCCTGTAAACCAGAATACTAATGCATTAATTTTTAAATGGAGATGACCCTTCTGGACAGGAAACAGATGACCTTTGTCTCATTCAGAAAACCATACCCCCTTTCCTGAGGACAGATACCTGGAAAGTTGGATTAGTAATCAAGATAATTGCTGGGTGAGCATGGAATTAAGAGAAGTTGATTGTCTTGAGGACTTTTTCACCCAGGTCATGATTGTCCCTGATCCAGTATATCCTTACATGTAGAGACTATGGCATGGGTCCACGTTGCCAAATTGTTCTTTGCAGAATGACAATAGCTAATATTTATACCTGGTGCTTACCATGTGGTCAATCGCTATTCCAGACATCTTACCTATGAACTAACTTAATCTTTATAATGAAACTTTGAGATTTTTGTTATTAGTTTCATTTTACAGATGGCAACACTGAGTCACAACAGGGTGAATAATTTGCTAAAAGTTGCATCATTAACTAGGTGGTAAAGCTGGATTCCTAGACTGCCTGGCTCCAAAGTCCATGCTTGAAATTGCTGTGCTGCACTGCCTCTTGAACACTATGTTCTTTTATGCTGCACACCCATCTCTGTTGCTGCATCCTACATGCTACGTGGGTTAGTTCATATCCTATTTGACACCATTTTCTATAAACCTGATTCCTTATAATGCTGTGTCTCTGAAATCTTTTTCTTAAAAAGTATGTATGTATGTATATATAGACATATGTATATAGAGAAGTTTTAAAGAAAGATAGTATATACCATATATGTATGTGTATGTGTATAAAATCCTTACTGCTGCCTCCATATATACCAACAAATATGAGCAAAACCATGCTCGTATGGGCTGTTGGCCAGGATGCGAACTTTGTTATATTGAACTAGACAGCGTGATGATAGCTGTTAAAATAGCATTCTGCCTATACTTAATCCTTCTCCAAAAAAGGAAATATTTGGTTTCAGGGAGGTATTTAGTAGTTACAGCAAGAAATACTAGAAAGGAATGGGAGCATGCATTGGCCTCATGTTAGAAAGTGATGCTACAGTCAGACGCAGCTGCTCCTGGACAAGGCTGGAGGCAGCACACCCTCGGTCACGCACTCTGCATCGCCACAAAAGGCCCTGGTTAGGGCTGGATTTTACTAAGCTAGTCACATCCTTGTTTCACAGGGATTTTTGAAAAGCTGCTATAATTTTAAGGAGGAGTCCCTTGTTACTTTCTTTTTTAAAATCTAACGTTTTAAAACATAGATTAAAAATTCACATGATTCCAAAACCTAAATGTACAAAAGGTTATACAGGAAAAAAGAAATGTCTCTCTTACACCTAAAGCCCCAAAACTTGGTTCCCCTCCTGGGAGGCAATTATCAGTTCTTTATTTATCTTTCCAGAGGTATTCTATTATCATTTTCTTTTACGGTCACATTTTCCCCTAGTGATATGTATCTGAGACTTTTTATCTTGTTTTGCCATGCTTCCCTCAATTTCTTTCCTGTATCTTTTTGAAGAAGACCAGGTCGACCTTCCCTGGGGACCTTCTTCAAATGCCAGCTTCCCATTGGTGGATATTGGTTTTATCCTCTTTCCAACTCCAATTTCTGCTCTGGCTAAAAGTTAGTTTGTATGTGACAGCTGGTGGTCCCAGGCACCTTCTGATGAATGATGGATGGGACCAGGAGCAACCCTTCCCTAATATCATTAATTGCGAGATTTTTGCGAGCTCAAAATTCTAAGAACTGACAGTTGCCTCCAACTGTTACCAGCTGTTAATTTGGCTGAAGTGGTGGGGATCTGACTCCCCTTCAGCAAACAATCTGGGACAGCGGTTGGCTCATGATATATCTTCCTTTACAGCCTCTGTGACACACAATTCTGAATTTCTTAAGCCTAAAAATAGTATCCTAAACCTATTCCAGAGTCCCCACATCTACCACTAACCATGTAACCTTGCAGGAGTAACGTCCCTTGGTCCTGGGTTCCCCATCTGTACAATAAGGGGACTAGGTGCAATGATCTGCCTGCTTCCAGCCCTAAAAATCTTAAAATATAAGAATGGGTTCAGTTGGTAAATGGTTAATGTCACTTCAGTCCTTTCCTCTTCCCCTCAAATCACCTGAAACTTGAAGGAGTGAAGAATCTGCTCATGATCTTGAAGCAATACCCAATGTGTCCCTGGGCAATTTTAGAGCAACTGCTAAGGGGTTTCTGCTTTTAGCTGCCTTTGCCCTAGAGGGTTTAAGAACTGCTTGTTTCACAGCTGCAAAAAAAATCTTTCCTAATCCCACATACTGGCAAGTAACCTTTCTTTCTCATTTTAAGTTATTATGAAGACAAGTACTAATTTTTTTAAGTGTAGAAAGGCAGTGGGAAAAAGGCAATCCCCCCTTTTTAATCCCACCTGTGTATATCCAGTTAATCTATAATTCTCACCCAATTTGAGAGTTATTTTGAGTCATCAGAGTGACAGTTTTGAGGTATGCTTGTTGAATTAGATGCTTCTCCCTGAGAAAGGCCAATGAGGTTTTGCGAGTTGGGGTCCATTGGGTGCCATATTTCCATGTTCTGAAACTGAATTTCGTCAGGGCCCTCTGAGGTGTCAGTTTCTCAGGACCCAGCTACACAAATCAAACTCCCAAGCGACGGATTTCTACCCAGATGAACAATTTGTCTGTTTGCACTGGGAAACGTACTTTCACTCAGGTCTGCTGTGTATACACCACCTCCCCCATGTAAGGTACCTGGGGATAAATTTTTTGGTCAGAAGATTTGATGAGTATGGCGTTAGTAAAAGATAACATATCTAGGCCCTGATAGACAGGTATAAGATAGAAAATTCCTACTCTACAAAAGAGATTCCTAGAATGCAAGTGTCTCATATTTGGCTCACTTACTCACTCAGCAAACATCCCTCAAGCCCCCCAGCAGATATACTGAAGCTATTAAAGCTTAAGTTTCATGGTCCTTCACTTGGGTCTCAAGACCATGGGAGAGGCCTTCCTAATATGTTTATACATTCCTATGTTTTTGCAACAAAAGTAGCTAATTTAAATGCAATCAGTTAAGGCTTCCACCTCTTGGCACTCCTACTTCTCCTCAGTCACACTTCCCCTTGAGTAAGGTGGCATTGGAATGGTTCAGGCATTTTGGGGGTCTGATAAAAGAGAAGTCGAGCTGGGGATGCATTTTGTTTGGGTTTAGTGGCTTACAATCACTTCTGTAAATAGTTAAGTCATTGCTGGTTTTCCAGTGTCAGAACAGCTGCTAGGAATGTTTCTACGGCTTACTGAGCCAGCTTGCCCAGCAATGAGACAGGAAGGTCCTGGGCCAGAAGTCACATTACAATATGAGTATGTCCCATTGCATCAAAAGTACATGGCAGGGCTTCCCTGGTGGTGCAGTGGTTGGGGGTCCGTCTGCTGATGCAGGGGACACGGGTTCGTGCCCCGGTCCGGGAGGATCCCACATGCTGCGGAGCGGCTGGGCCTGTGAGCCATGGCCGCTGGGCCTGCGCGTCCAGAGCCTGTGCTCTGCAACAGGAGGAGCCACAACAGTGAGAGGCCCGCATACCGCAAAAAAAAAAAAAAAAAAAGTACATGGCAAGTAGAAGAGAAAGAAGGTTTGAAACATATAGACAGAAGGTAATCCATGGTGCTGAGGGCCTCCTGGCTCCCCTCTCCGGTCTGCTGTGCCCTGCCCTTTTCCAGAACATCTGACACATCCTCTTCAAGGGACTTGAGATTTTTACAAACCCCAGGAGGAGCCTTAGACTTCATGCTGTCTGGTAAATTTTGTCTGGCAAAAATCCCCAGGACAAGGAAACATGAAGGGGCCTGGGAATCTGCTCAAAAGGGGGGGAAATGAAGAATATTGAGAATACAAATTAATATGAACTGAATACAGTGGCGATGGAGGAGTGAGAATATTAAGGGGATGGAAGTGAATGGGAAAAGGTGTATGGGGGGGCGGGGGAGGGAGGATTTGGCAGACACTGACAGATTCTTTTTTTTTTTTTTTTTTGCGGTACGCGGGCCTCTCACTGCTGTGGCCTCTCCCGCTGCGGAGCACAGGCTCCGGACGCACAGGGTCAAAGGCCATGGCTCACAGGCCCAGCCGCTCTGCGGCATGTGGGATCCTCCAGGACCAGGGCACAAACCCGTGTGCCCTGCATCGGCAGGCAGACCCTCAACCACTGCCCCACCAGGGAAGCCCCGGACACTGATAGATTCTTGCTCTCCATTTGCTTTCAGAGAAGCTGAACAGATTGTTGCATTTCCAAGGCCTTCTTTTTGCAAAGTCCACCACGATTGGTTAGTTTAGGCCTTGTGAGTTACAATGGCATTTCAGTCGTGCCTCCCTGAGGTCATCCTGATTAAACGTGAGGGTTTTTGAACACTTGATGAAATCTTTACTAAATATTGAGTAGACTGAAAAGAATAATAAATTACAGATATATGTCAAGTACTCAATCTTCAAGTTTAAGAAAACAAATTAACCTGTGAACCTCTCCCCACATAATCCCCTCCCCTTCTTCCTCAAAGGTAAGGACTATAATTTTGTAAACAGCATTCTTTGCTTTCCTTTATAGTTTTATCACAAGGGTTCATTATCCCTAAACACTATATTGCTTGGTTTGCATGTGTTTTACCTTTATATAAATGGAATCATACAATAGGTATCCATCTGTGACTTGTACTTTTTATTAAACATTATGTTCCTAAGATTCACCAATATATTTGTAAATCATTAACAGCTGTATGCTGTTTTGTTGTTTGAAATATACCACTACTTATCCATTTTACTATTCATATATATTTAGATTGTTTCCAGGTTGGGTTTTTGCAAATCATGCTACACAGATCATTCTTGTACAAGACTCAAGCTACACACATGTAAGTTTCTCTAAGGTATAATCTAGCAGTGGAATTGTTTATTGGCTGTGTGCCTCTTCAAATTTATTAGATAATACTAAAAATAGTTTTCAAAAATTATTGTGCTGATTTACATGCTTATCAGCTGTGTATGAGAGTTTCTTCTCATAGCTCAAGACACTTGTCAACACTTGATATTGTCAGATTTTTTAGTTTTAGCCAATCTGATTATACAGTTGTGTCACATTATGATCTTAATTTGCATCTTTCTAATTACTAACGAGGCTGAACATCTTTTTATATGTTTATTGAGCACCACGTTTCTTCTGCGACGAGAACATTAAAACATATTTTCCTTATTTTTCTATTGAGCTGTGTGTTTCTTGTTTGCTTTGTAGGAGTTCTTTTATATCTGGTTATAAATTTTTTGTCAAGTATGTTTTACAAATATCTTCTCCAAGTTCATGGCTTGTCTTTAATGAGCAGGTTTTGTTTGTCTGTTTAATGCAGTTAAATATATTAATCTTTCTCTTTTGGGGTTATGTTTTAAAAATCTTGTTCAAGAAATCTTTCCCTACCCTGAGATCATGAAGATATTATCCCGTGTTATTATCTAAAAGTTTTACCTTATACTTTTATGTATTTAATCCATTTGAAATTGATTTGGGGGTATGGTATAAGATAGAGGTCCAAATTAATTATTTCCCTATGGATATAGCATTGTCCCAGCACCATTTGTTGATCCTTTCCCCATGACCTGTGCTGATAATGCAGACCTAATTTAGCTTTCCACATCCGTGTGGGTCTGTTCATTGGTTCTTTATTCTGTTTTATTCGTCATTTTGGCTATTCCTGAACTAACACTACACTCTTGATCTTACAGTTTTATGGTTAAGTCTCAATATCTTGTAAGACAGTTACCCCAGACCCACCCCCAACCTTGCTTTTCTTCAAGATATTCTTGGCCTCTTGTTTCACATATGTATTTTTTAATTAGCTTATCAAACTGCAAAAAAAAATTTTAATGTGTTGTCATTTTTATTGAAATTGCATTGAATTTATAGACCAATCTAGGTAGAATTTACATGCTTATGAAATTAAGACTTATAAGACATAAAATGGAATATCTCTCTATTTATTTAGGTCATCTTTAATGACTCAATAAATTTGAAAACAATTTTTTTGACATTTGTCATATACTTCTTTTGTTACATTTATTTCTATGAGCTTTATTTTTATGCTATTATAAAAGGTAACTTTAAAATTTTACATTTTCTAACTGTTGCTGGCATATAGTAACACCATTTTTTAGCCATCAGCCTTGTTAAATACTCTTGTTAACTAATTAATTAATTATTAATTTTCGCGTAGATTCTTTGCAATATTTACTGGTTAGTTTCTTTCCAATCTTTATACTTTAACTTCCTTCTTACCTTCTTGTTCTTGTCAGGATCTCCTGTATGATGTTAAACAGAGCTGGGGATAGATGCACCCCTGATCTTGTCTCTATTTTAAAGAGAATGCTTTCATATACCCTGAGAAAACCATAATTCAAAAAGCGTCATGTACCACAATGTTCATTACAGCACTATTTAAAATAGCCAGGACACGGAAGCAACCTAAGTGTCCATCAACAGATGAATGGGTAAAGAAGATGTGGCACATGTATACAATGGAATATTACTCAGCCATAAAAAGAAATGAAATTGAGTTATTTGTAGTGAGGTGGATGGACCTAGAGTCTGTCACACGGAGTGAAGTAAGTCAGAAGGAGAAAGACAAATACCATATGCTAACACATATATATGGAATCTTAAAAAAAAATGGTTCTGAAGAACCTAGTGGCAGGACAGGAATAAAGACGCAGATGTAGAGAATAGACTTGAGGACATGGGGAGGGAGAAGGGTAAGCTGGGATGAAGTGAGAGAGTAGCATGGACATATACACACTACCAAACGTAAAATAGATAGCTAGTGGGAAGCAGCTGCATTGCACCAGGGAGATCAACTTGATGCTTTGTGATGACCTAGAGGGGTGGGATAGGGAGGGTGGGAGGGAGGCTTAAGAGGGAGGGGATATGGAGATATATGTATACGTATAGCTGATTCACTTTGTTATGCGGCAGAAACTAACACAGCAATGTAAAGCAATTATACTCCAATAAAGATGTTAAAAAAAATAAAGAGAATGTTTTCAGTATGTCCCCATTAATTATGATGATTGCTGTAGGTTTTTTTGTTAGTGTACTATATCAGGTGTTTATTACTGTGTAACAAACAACCCCAAAACACAATGGTTTAAAATGACAAGCATTTTATTATTTTTCATGATTCTGTGTGTTGACTGTGGGGCTCCACTGGGATGGCTTGTCTTTCTGTTCTAGGTAGTATCAGCAGGGCTGGCTGCAATCTGGACAAGATCCAAGATGGCCTCACTATAGCTGAGATGGCTGGAAAACTGGGGCCTTTCTCTCCTCCTGGTCTTTCTAGGGTTCCTCTCTCTGGCTGGCCTTTGCAGGAGGAGAACCTGACTTCCTTGATCGCTTAACTTGTCAAAGTATAACACTTATTGACACTTTCACTTTCAATAACATAAGAATCTTCTATTTCTAATCTCTCCTGGACTTATATGCTATTGTAGAAGTGCTTTTAGTCTATACTGATTTTTAACCTAGCAAGGTGTTGTTATTGTTTTATGTAGTTTAGATTTGTTTATATTTACTCAAGCATTTACCGCTTTTTTTTTGCTCTTAATTTCTCCTTGCATCTCAGACTTTCCATTGGGGATTATGTTACTTCTGCTTGAAGTATGTTCTTCAGAATTTCCTTCAATAAAGTGGCAAACTCTCAATTCTTGAAAGATACTTTTTGCCAGCTATACAATTTTAGGTTTTTTTTTCTTTTTTTCTCTCAGCCTATTAAAGATATTACTTTACCACTTTTCTGACTTCCACTTCTACAGTTAAATCTAATTTCCATTCTTTTGAAAATAATATATTTTTTTCTCTCCATCTTCTTTTAAGATCTTCTCTTTCACTTTGCTGTTCTGCAGTCACATTATATGTCTAAGTATGAGTTTTAAAAATTATTTATCCTGGTCTTCCCTGGTGGCGCAGTGGTTGAGAGTCCGCCTGCCGATGCAGGGGACACGGGTTCGTGCCCCGGTCCGGGAAGATCCCACATGCCGCAGAGTGGCTAGGCCCATGAGCCATGGCCGCTGAGCCTGTGCGTCTGAGCCTGTGCTCCGCAACGAGAGAAGCCACAGCAGTGAGAGGCCCGCGTTCTGCAAAAAAAAAAAAAAAAATTATTTATCCTGCTTAGGAGTCTTAAAAACTCACACCAAGATATAGCCAAGAATTGAAATTGGAGAGATAGTTGGGGATCAGATTGTGAAAGGTTTTAAAAGTGATACTCAGGAGTTGAGATTTATTCTGTAGAGCAGTGATATTCAAACCTTGTAGCTGTGCACATTATATAAGAATTTTGGAAAATATGTGTTCCCTTGCACATGCTTAACATGTATAATTTTCATCATAAGGTCATATAAGTTCATTTCTTCCTAATAAGAAAGAGAATATACTAAATATAAACTAAAATAAGGTGAGGATTGACTAAAATTGGAATGTTTTATGGCATGTCTTGTATATATCATATTTGATATATATTTGGGTATGATTATCTACTATTTGAAATACATTTGTGTGCTTCTTGAATAAAGCATGCCAATTTAAAAATAAATCACATATAATTTTTACCCATCAGTTTTATTAAATGTCTTAAAATGTTTACTTTAAAACATCGTTTCATTTAAAAGAATAAGAATGACTTACCTATACTGCTTCAAATGTTCTGAATTTAAGCCATCGCAATATGAGATCAACACTGTTCCTAACTTGAAGCTTCACCCTTAACAGAAATATGTGTAGGACACAAAAAGGCAGGAATGCTTTCATTAATCATTAAAGAGGGTTCCCTGAAACCAATTGTCATTCCAGGTGGTGTAATCAGTCACACAAGAGGTCTAAACAAATTCTCCAATGTCACAATGGTTTCAGAGGATCAATCAATCTCTCTCTCTCTGTCTCTCTCTCTCACACACACACACACACACACACACACACACACACACACAAATGCAAACAGACCTGGATGTACCACATTTACTTTTGGAAAGGGATTCAGGCAGACATAAGAGGTTTTGCCCACAAATAGTTATCTGCTTCAAACGGACAGGAAGTAAGGACCTTTTACTTGGGGCAAGAATGATTGGCTATAGAGAAGCAAGTCATAATTCTACTATACTTCATTTGGAGGTAGGTTCAAATGACCTAATGGCCAGATCTTTCTCTCTTCTTGTAACAGTAAACAGGTAACTAGCACGAGTTAGAAGAGAGGCATTTTTCATAACATATAAGTATGACATGTTCAGTTACTGCAATATTTTGAAATTTACCTTTTTGAAATTTTACTTGAGAATGGTAACTTAGAGTTATTTTAGTTATTTCTACATTTTTCTCCAAAAAGAGAGAAATATGAGAAATGTGTCATGGTAACTTTAGACGTATAGAGAAGAATTTGATCAAGAGTATCCTAGAACAAGGTCTAATACATATTTTATGATTAAGTGTTAATTGTCATCAGTTATGCTTGATTATACTAATCATTAACCACTGGACCACCAGGGAATTCCCTATTTAGACATTTATCATAATCAAGAAGGCACACATTATGTAGACAAAGTGTCCTAAAGCTAGTTCTGATTTTTTGAGTTATCCAACATAAGCTATTTTTTCTCTTTAATTTCCCTAATTTTCATGCTAGAAAGATAACTCAAACATTATAGTGAACAGCTATAGTTTTTGATTGCTCAGAGCCATTCTTTATTTGGAGAACTGTCCCTTTGCACTTTATTAGAGCTTGGTGGGGGGCTGTCATCTGCCACCCACTCTCCCCTATCATGGTGACAAGTAAGTAAACAAGCCCTGGCTAATCAGAGTGATCCAACTTTCCAGGTAAAGTGATTGGTTCAGGGGTAGACACACAACCAAGATGAACCTTTCCTGGGACTTTTCAGCCAGAGCTGGAGGGGAAACATGCATTTCTAGACCTATGGGGCTGGAACGGTGTGCATCTGAAGTGCTATCTTCTCATCTGTAGAAGTAGATGAGTTCAACAAACCAATAAAACAAGATCTGGGAAATGGAAGAAGGGGGCCTGACTATATAGCTTGGCCCCTACATTTAATTCCTGTCTGACATCATGTCCTCACACTCCCACACATGTGGGTGTGTTTTAAAGATAATTCGAGTTGAGTTTATAGCACAACTGGAGGAGTCCTGGTAAGTACAGACATCTTTCTAATTTATTCATATATGCAAACATTTACCATGAAAGTGAATATATTACAATGAAGTATGTTAAAAATGTGGTCCAGGTGTCACTTGTACCCAGGCAGTATAACAAGCAGTTGAGAGCCTAGGCTCTGGAGTCACACTGTCTGCCTGCCTGCAGACTAAACATCACCTGGGGCTGAGAAGTGCTGCCCCTCCACAGGGGCACGGGCTTTCCAGGGAGGGCTTCACACATCAGGAACCAGGGCTGATTGCCATTTATCATCGCAAGACACTATCATCTTTCTTAGAATTGTGTTATGAGAAATGTCAACCATTCTTTGTTTCATTATCTGTACAATTCTAGGAAGAGAAAGGTGGAACGGGAGAATCAAGAGAAACAGGAGCCAGCGTTTTTTCTATGGATGGGTAGAAGGTTCCTACAGGTTGTGCCTGTGAGGAAAGCATACAACCTAAGCCGCTATTGTGAAGCCACCATTTCATTCATTTTCATCATCTACTTGGGCCCTGCAAAGCTTTTTTTTTTTTTTTTTTGCCACCCTGGTTCTGTGGCCCCCTATCACAGAAAATCCTCTCCAACACTACTGGAATATTTTCACCTGTCTGTTATGCTGCCTGAAACGTGAAGATTCATTTGGGTTAAGAAGCCTGCCAAGGGACTTCCCTGGTGGCACAATGGTTAAGAATCTGCCTGCCAATACAGGGAACATGGGTTCGAGCCCTGGTCCCGGAAGATCCCACATGCCGCGGGGCACCTAAGCCAGTGAGCCACAACTACTGAGCCTGCGCTCTAGAGCCCACGAGCCACAACTGCTGAAGCCCGCGCACCTAGAGCCTGTGCTCCGCAACAAGAGAAGCCACCACAATGAGAAGCCCGCGCACCACGACGAAGAGTAGCCCCCGCTGCTACAACTAGAGAAAGCCCGCACACAGCAACAAAGACCCAACGCAGCCAAATAAATAAATAAGTAAATTTATAAAATAAAAAAAGCCTGCCCCCCCCTTAAAAAAAAAGAAGAAAGAAACATGCCATACTAAAGAGACAAATCCCGCTGGGAAGTTTAGGTGAGAGCACAGTCTTCAGTGTTAGGCTGCCTGGATTCAGAACCCAACTCCATCGCTGACTGTAGCGTAGTGACTCTGGACAAGTCACCTAACCTCTCTCTGTCTCAGTTTCCTCATTTGTGGAAAGCAAATAATATAGCATCTCCCTCCCGGGATTGTTGAGGATCTAAAGAGTTAATTCATGCCTAGACTAGTGCCAGGCACACAGGAAGCACTACTTAAGTGTCAACTCTTATTGTGCTTAGGTGTTCATATATCATTTAAATCGGATTTCCTTCTCACTAATCTGTCTGAGGACTGCTTCACTGAGGGAGTGGAAGTTTGAAGGGAGGACAAGATGGGGGATCTGGGACTAGAGGAATTGGAGATAGGGGATGGGGTGGGAGAGGAATCCGGAAAGAGATGGATAGGAATGGGGAGGATAAAAATAGTTAAGGGCTTTGGGGAGTGAAGTGAACCTGAATGGGATGCTACATGTGAAGTCTCTGGGCCCAGAGTAAGGGACATTACAAAATGGAAGAGAGGAAAAGGAAAGGAAGTGAGAGGGTGCCAAAGTAAATAGCACACATTTCAAAGCTTTGTCTAGTGTTAACTTGCATCCAGAAAAGGGGGCAGAAATTCTTTTCCTCCCTCTTACTCTTGGACTAGTATCATAATTTAACCGCATTATAAACGAAATAGAGTGCTGTGGGCAAACCTGAGATCCCAACCATCATTTATGCTCTTTCAACAGGAAATATTTTCTGAGTTCCAAATAAAAGGCTTCAATGATCTTTTGGAACAGGATCCATTTGTAAGTTGGGGCCTGCCTGTTTGCTGGGGTCGGTGGGGGAGTTTTCAGCTGGGCAGGTCAGATAGACAGCCAGTGTTTCACAATAGAAGAAATGGGTGCTTGCAGTTGTTGAGTTGTCTGGGCTAGTGACACAGCTAGTCCTAGAGCCCAATCCCCAGGTCTCCATCTCTCCAGCAGAGGCTGGATGACCACCTGCCAATCTTCACAGAGGAATCCAAATATCCGGTTGGAGGAGATGGAAGAGGGGAGGAAAATGAGGAGATCCCCAAGTCTTCCAAACGCAAGCTTCAATTATGCTACACTGCCCGATTTTAGACTAGACCGTAGTAAGCATCAATCACTTCTTTTCTTTTTCCTTTTGGGTACTGCAACAATCTGGATCATAATAATTCCTCATTGATAAAGATCAACTTGTACAATCTGCCATGAACTTCCAGGAATGTTTAGCACCTATGAGACCCAGCTGTAAACAACTTTGCATTAGGAGAGTGATAGGGAAGTTTTTATTTATTCTTTACTTGCAAGAAATGTCCCAAGGTCAATGATGTCATTTTTCTCTCTTTTGACTGCTGTGGAGCTAACCAAGGGAGGTGAAATGACCAGCCAACTCACAGCAAATTTTCTTGTGTGATGGGGAGCTAGAGCAATGATCAAGCATCAATGAGACTTATAATCTGATCAATACTAACACCAGCACAATGAAAAAGTAACAGCACCAATAAGCAATAGTGAGAGGGCAAATCTTTAAGAATACCTTGGTGTTGATTTACTCATGCAACAGGTGAATTGCTAAGAAAATAATAACCACTACTAATTGAGCATTTACTATGTGCCAGATGCTGTCTTAGTCCCCTAACCTATATCATCTCTGAACCTCACATGGAGATTTTATTATCCCTGTTTTTCTGGTGAAGAGCTGAAGTGGAGGGAATTTCAACTACTTGTCTGAGGTCCCCTAGTTGCTCAGGAGCAGAGCTGAGACTTGCCCTCAGGTGGGTCTGAGGTTGCTGTCCTATGTGAGGTAGCAGCAGCTAGGGACTTTGGGTTTGGTGTTCTGAGAGATACACTAGTGTCAGACATGACCAAACTATAAAGAAGTTGTAGTGCTGTGGATAACTTGGTGGTGGTGAGAGAGTTCTGAGAACAACAAAATCGAATTATAGGAGTAAGGGAGATATTTTAGTAATACAAACAATACAACAAATAGAGGAGAAAACTTTCTTCTACCTGACTATATCACAAACCATTGTTGACCAAAAATCATGCCTTTAATAAATATTTTAGATTAAACCCATTGTTTAGGAAGCCACAATAATGTTTTCTATCTAGGAGGCAGTAAGTAGAGTGGTCAGGACCATGTGCCTGAAGCAAGACTGCCTTGAATCAAATCCTGGTGCTGCCACTTCCCATCTGTGAAACCCTGAACTAGCTGCCACAAGGGTTAAAAGATTGAATACGCATGAAGTGCTTAGAAAGCACTTGATCCATGTAAGACACGTGGTCAACATTACTCAATTCTGGGTGCCGAGTAGTTATGAATGGTGTGATTAGACTGAAGGTATGGTCCCCACTTTGAAGGAACTTAGAAGCTAGTTGGGAAGAGAAAGCACCTGCTAATAATGTGTCTTAGGAACTGATACAACATAAAAACACCTCATGTCATCAAGGTATACACTGTTGTATCACTAATAAAAACTCAGTAAAGAATTAAGGAAAGAAAAGAGAAAGTAAGCTATGACGTAGATTTTGAAGGAGCTGCTGGCTTACCACTACAAAAATTTTCATTCAAGGATTCTGGAAAAGTGACTTGTCCATTATCAATATTGTTAATCTTGATACGTTAAATATTTAATGATAACCTTCTCTGTGCAAGACACTGGGATAGTGGTAACAAAGGACTACAAATCTGAAGAAGCTCTTATCCTCAAGGAGCTTAAGGTCTGTAATAAGTTACGTATTAACAAAATGCAAAGTAGAAAGTGCCATGGAAAAAGCATCACAGTGGTTTCCAGAAGTTCTATTAAGCACATTACGAAATGGGTTAATCTGGTGCACAAAGGAGCCCAGATGCCAAGTGCAATAATGAACATGAGAGAGATCTTGTTTTTTTGGAGGGGTCTTCTGGGTTACAGTAGGTATTGGGACTCGTCCTCCCTAGGACATCCTTTGCAGGATGAGAAATTTAATCAGGATACAGAGGTTGAGGAGAACTTACTAAATGGGCAAGAGATGCATCAGGATGAGAATTTATTAAATTACCTAGCAAGACAACAGGACCAAGCATCTATACAGCCCTAATTCTTCTCTCTCCACATCCCACCTCCCACCTCCCACCTCACCATGCCTGGTAGATAGAGTCATCTTGGGAATAAATATTAGCTAAGAGATTGCTTGGTGTCAGTCAGATAGATTGACCCTTTCCACTCTAAGAACCTTTCTGTTTTAACTAGATAAAAGTTTTGAGTCTAGACAATTACCTTTTAGATTCCTCCTTTTACATTTTTTCCTACTATTACACATTCTTTTTTCGTCTGAACAGGGATTTTTAGCATGTTACAATTGTCAGGTTGATAGCTCATTTTACATTGGCTATACTCTTCGTTTCTTCCTGATGACATTCAGGGAGGATTCTTCATTTCTTATAAATCTCTCTACAGGATGGGTTATGTTGGAAGGCTTCCTGTAGAAAGCAAATACCACTATTCTAATAGTTGAATTATTTCTTTACCTGAAAACTTCATCTTCTTCCTGACTTTTTGTCTCCATCTCTTGTCCTAGATCTTGAATACTATTTTTAGATTTGACTTCTGTTTGCTGATTATATAACAAATTTTATTTGGTTAATTGAATAGGATTTATATTTCATTTGAAACCTAACTCATTTGTAGGTAAGCACCACTTTGGCTGTCTCTAGTGGGTTATATGAAGCCTGAGAAAATCACACTGGTGCCCTGCCTAATGGAAAGACATGTGTACAGGTAACATCAAATTGAAATAAATATCAAAGGAAAAGAAAGTCAGGAAAGAACTCGTGTTTGTAAGGATAGGGTGGAGCTTTGTCCTTCAGTTAGAGGGATAGAGGTTGAAAGGTGATTAATTTTTCAGTCACCTCCCTAAAATGTGGTTGTGGCAGGACAGTAAGCTTTTATAATGTGAGTTGGTTTTTTTAGTAAATTTATTTGTTTGTTTATTTATTTATTATTTTTGGCTGCGTTGGGTCTTCACTGCTGCGCGCGGGATTTCTCTAGTTGCGGCAGCGGTTGGGGGGCAACTCTTCGTTGCGGTGCACGGGCTTCTCACTGCGGTGGCTTCTCATGCTGCGGAGCACGGGCTGGCTCTAGGCGCGCGGGCTTCAGTAGTTGTGGCACGTGGGCTCTAGTGCGCAGGCTCAGTAGTTATGGCGCACGGACTTAGTTGCTCTGCGGCATGTGGGATCTTCCCGGACCAGGGCTCAAGCCCGTGTCCCCTGCATTGGCAGGCGCATTCTTAACCACTGCGCCTCCAGGGAAGCCCTATAATGTGAGTTTAGAGCCCAAGATGAGTTTATCATATGAACACCTCTAGAAAGAATAGGTGTGTCGATTAAATGCTGCCCAGGTAAGTTTGTCTGAATTCCCTTTCTAGGCAAGATGGGCCCTGATCAGTGTCCAAAAGCCTGACCTGGACATTGGCAGGCAAGGCTAGACCAGGAGTTGGTGAAGCAGAGAATTGGAAGGCATCTAGAACAAGGTAAACACAGCATTGACCTGATGTTTCTGGGCAGCAATTTGAAAACAAGGGAAAGAAAATGGAGACACTATGATTGTTCAGGTCTTACAACTTCTGGCTAGAACCAAACATTTAAATTAATGTTGGTGGTTTAGAAAAGTGCTTAGAAATTAACATTATAATACATAACAAATAACATTACTTATAAAACCTGAGAGAAACACTTTTCAAAGTTTTTTTTTTTAACTTTTATAATATTATTTAATCTTTAGAATAAAGATATGAGGAAGACAGTGTGAATATTATCATCCTAGTTTTAAAGTAAAAGAAACTGGATACAGAAAGGAAAGTTAAGTTGTTGATTGTGGTTTACTGGAAAATGATGACTAATGCCTAGTTCACCATGCGCCCAACATGATATTATTTATACCAGGATAAATATTGAGAAATAATAATAAATAAAAGATCAGTTGTTAATAAGAAGACTTGAAAATAGTCTACACATCATACTTCTTATTTTACCCAGGAAATGGTTGGGGACAAGAAATATAAAACTACTCACACTAGCTTCAGAAACAGACATGGCAGACAAACGTCATGACATAAAAGGAAGCAAGGCCAGTGGGCACACATCATACTTCTTATTTTACCCCGGAAATGGTTGGGGACAAGAAATAGAAAACTATTCACACTAGCTTCAGAAACAGACATGGCAGACAAACATCATGACATAAAAGGAAGCAAGGCCAGTAGGCCTGGAACTGGGAAGTCAGGAATCATCTCTCATGTGGCTTCTGTCCCTGCTCTCATCATTCTTGTAGTCCTCTACAGAGACTGGCTTGCTTTTCCTGCTTCCTTGTGTCTTTTCTGCTATGCACTGAGTGCTGCATAACCTTGCAGTTTGGCTCCCAAGACCAACTGACTCCTTCTCAGTGACCTTATTCCAAATTCTGGGAGAAGTGGAATCGTTTAGCTTGCCCTGGTGGTCAAGGGAGGAACAGGTACTGGTTCATAGTCACTTAAGGCCTCTATCCTAGCACAGGCTCTGGGTGATGGCAGAAGTGTGGGTAAAGAGGTAGACACACAACAAATATGAAAAAAATCTTATATGCTATCAGTATTGTCCTATCATTAAAAACCAGAAACCAAAAAATAAATTAAAAATTTAAAAATTTTAATAAATTACATTGAAAAAAACCCAGAGAGGACAATACACCTAGTCATTTTTATAATAGTCATTGATTATAATAAAATGTCAGATTCAAGAGGATTGTTTATTATAGTACAGGGTCCAATTTGGGGCATTTCAACCAAAAAATACTAAGGCTTTAGGTTTGATTGGAAATTAAGACCTTTTAAATAATGATAAATGGAAGCACTAACTCAGTAGGTTAAAATAATTTTTTTTTTTTTTTAATTTATTATTTATTTTATTTATTTATTTTTGGCTGCATTGCATTCCCGTTGCTGCGCGCGGGCTTTCTCCAGCTGCGGCTCGTGGGCTGTAGGCACGCAGGCTTCAGTAGTTGTGGCGCACGGGCTTCGTTGCTCCGCGGCATGTGGGATCTTCCCGGACCAGGGCTCGAACCCGTGTCCCCTGCATTGGCAGGCGGATTCCCAACCACTGCGCCACCAGGGAAGCCCGGTTAAAATAATTTTTAAGAAATAGGTATAAAATTTAAAAGACACAAAAATGTACACAATGGAAATTTAGTCTCCCATTCACCAGTGCCCTCAGCCACCAGTACCCCTTTTCAGAGGTCATCACCATTATTATTTCTGAGGTATCTTACCAGAAATGTATTCTCTGTATATAAGCACACGGTTCCACATCTTGCTTTATTTCAGTATACTTTAGAAATTATTCCATATGAGTATAACTTGAGTGACCTTATTTTTTTTAATGGCTGTATTCTATTGTAGGAGTGTAACATAATTTTTTGACCAGTTTCCAATTGATGACATTTAGTATATTTCCAGACTTCTGTTATTGCCGTCCTTGTATATAGCTCTTTTTTTTTTTAATTTTTAAAATTTTATTTATTTATTTATTTTTGGCTGTGTTGGGTCTTTGTTACTATGATACAGCTTTCTCTAGTTGCGGCGAGCGGGGGCCACTCTTCTTAGCGGTGCACGGGCCTCTCACTATCGCGGCCTCTCTTGTTGCGGAGCACAGGCTCCATATGCGCAGGCTCAGTAGTTGTGGCTCACGGGCCTAGTTGCTCTGCGGCATGTGGGATCTTCCCAGACCAGGGCTCGAACCCGTGTCCCCTGCACTGGCAGGGAGATTCTCAACCACTGCACCACCAAGGGAAGCCCTATAGTTCTTTTTGTATACAAGTGAGTTTATCTGCAGGATAAAATTTCTAGAAATGGAATTTCTGGGTTAAAGGGAATTATATTTCTGATTTTGAAAGAAATTGCCAAACTGCCCTCTGCAGAAATTTTACCAATTTCCTTCTAATCAGCAATTCATAACATCGGTTTGCTCACACTTATAGGTGAGTGTAGAGTTATGACATGCTTAGGTCTCGAGTCTTTTACTTGCTGGGGAATTTCCTCAATTTTATCTTCCAACCTACTGTTGACATCTTTATATTGGCTATTACATTTTTAATTCATAAGAGCTTTTTTCTGTTCTTTGATTGTAACTTTCTCGTATTAGTCTTAATAAATGCAATATTGTATCTTGCTGTAGGGTACTGATTGAACTTTTTAAAAATTTCCCCTTGCTTTGTGCTTTTTTTTTTTTTTTGGTTTCGTTTTTTGTTTGTGGTTTGTTGTTTGTTTGTTTTTAGAGGTAGGGGCAGCTCTGCGTTAGAGACTTTTCTAAGATGTTTGGCCATCCTTGACTGACTGTTCATATGTAAAGGTCAGATACCTTTCCTCAATATCTTTGATTTAATATTCTATAGAACAAAAGTCCATTCTCCCTTTGGGGTGGGGGAGGGATGGTAGCTTGAGGGGGAACAGGGGCTGTGTGTCCAATTGTTCCTTTTAGTACTTTTGTCCAATTCTATTTTTAGTGGCACTTTCATTCCCACTTTTCTCAGTACCCAGTGTCTCCAATTCCTAAACTTTCCAGAGTTCTGCTGTGCAAATCAGCTGGCTTCTTTTGGCCCTTCTCCTCTGTAGGCAGTTAATTTCATTTTTCTCCACTTAATTAAATCTATTTGTCCTTTATTTTTTTCATCTTCCCCAAATTTTTATTCATTATCCTCTCCTCTTCCATTCTTTTCATCCTTTATTATAATTTTAGGTGAATTTTGAGAGGTAGCAGATATAAACATGTATATTCAGTTCACCAAGTTTAGAAGGTAGTCAATAAATTTGTTTTTATCAGAAACCCTGCTTTTCTTGTGGTTATATTGCAAAATTAATAATGTTGTTAAGAAAGAAAAGTACTGAAACATAAGTACATCTTTGTAAATATTTATGTTTAGATATAACTCAGCCCCCAAACCCATTAGTTTTAAAGTGGTTTTATTTTAGTTTCAGTGTGTGTGCTGCTATTGTTTATATTATAGTAGATATCAGTAAATTTAAAACAATTTTTTGGAAAAGTGACTAACATATTAGGCTGTTGTTAATAAAGTCATGTTTTCCAACTGTAGTTACAGTTTAAAAGTCAATCTGTAACTAATTTTGCCACCATTTATTTATACTTTCTCATGTCAAATACTCTTAAATAACAACCACTATGTTATAGATATAGTGGCGTTTAAAGACAAGTATAATTGCCAGTTCAACAATGAGTTTCAAATCTGTGTATGCTGGGTTAAGTCATAATGAAGAAAGTCTCTCTAAGTGAAGTCTATTAAATACAGTAAGAATTACATAAAATTTATTGGTTGATCTAACAGAGGTATTAAATGCTTATGTTACTAATTTTCAGAAGGAGTAAGAATATTTCTTTCTGGAATGTGAAACCACAGATAGAATTGCATCTCTCCAGGGAAAGGGTCTCAGTGGTTATATAGTAAGCTTTTCCCATCTGTAATGTGATAACCAACTTTATTACTACACTACTATGGTAGAAAATTATCTCCTATATTTTTTAATACATTTGGCTGGACAAAATGGGGAATTGGATCTAATGCCTTTTTTTTCCATTTAACTTTCCCCATTATTCTAAAAACATTTAGATTTTTGAAAGCAGTTTTACTCTGGAACTCTTGAATAAGCTTCTATAACCAAACAATTCTAGAAAATACTATTTTAAAATTAAACATGTATTGGGTATCTCATGTCAAATTGTTCATTGTTAGCATAAAGTATATTATATTCAATAAATATTTCCCAAGCTTCATTTATGTACATGATGTTGTGCTGTTAATTTACAAGAATATATAAGCAGCACAGTTTTTTAGGGGGGCAATACAGCATGGAGATTGTGAGTCAGACTGCCTGGATTTGACTCCCAGCTTTGTCATTGCTTAGCAGCATGACCTTGGGCAAATCACTGAGCTTCTCTAAGCCTCATTTTCAAAAATATGGTAAAAATACCTGCCTTTCAGGGTTGTCCTGAAAACAAAATGAGGTGACATAGACATTTAATGTGTTGTCTGTATTGTAAATGCTCAATAAACATGAATCCAGAGATGGAGAGAGAGAGATTGAAAGAGAGATTGAGAGAGAGAGATTGTATGGTGCTCTCCAGGAGCTTACAGTGTATTTGGGGATACAAGAAACACACACTTGGTAAAACTGTATGTCATCACATAGTAAATTTCCAAAGAGAGAGTGATACCATGATAACCTCAGCAGGGGTTGGAGAAGGGAGATGTCAGTGTGAAATGTCAGACAAGAGGGACATGGAAAAGTTGCGCTGGAATGAAACGAATGGAAGTATATTTGGTGCTTAAGAGGAGAAATAAGTGTTTGCTTATTGAATGACTAAATCAAAGAATGGCCTGGCTAGTGTGTGGAGTGGGGATAAGGTGAATTAGCACGGTGGACTGAGGTTATAGAAGTCCCTGGATGCCGCCTTAGTAAACCATAAGGAACTGGGGAGTTTTCAAATGGGAGGTGAGTAAGGGTAGAGAAGACCTGTGACATAATGAAAATAGTGGTGTAGGAGAAGGTGTGTAAAACTGCAAAAAATTTATAAGGCTAAGGAGTAAATGGAAGGACGGAGAAGAGTTAACATTAAAGGAAGGAAAAGAGTTAACATTGATTCTAAAGCCTGTTAAAGAGAAGAAATGATGTGAACGGTGACTGAATAAAGAAAAGTTTTCAGGTTAAAAAGAAAGTTCTTTTGTTGCTGTCCTTGCTTTTATAAAAGCTATACATGCTTCTGGTAAAAAAAAAAAAAAAAAAAGAAAAAACAAGACCAAACAATAGAAATATATGAAGTATATAAAGTATAAAAATGAAAAGTCCCCTCCTCCTCCCCCAATTCCGTTCTCCTGGGGTAACCATTGTGATAGTTTGTTTGCATAGCTCTCCAGGCTGATTTCTATGTATGCACCAACTTAAAAGGAAATGGGAGACTGGTATACACAGTTCTCTTCAACTTGTTTGGGTTCTTTTCCATGTTGGTTCATATAGAGCTATGTTTTCATGTATGCAAGGAAACATTATAATTGTATTTACCCACTGCTCTACTGATGGATATTAAGTATTCCGATTTTTGCTGTTATAAACAATACTTAAAGAGCAGTCTAGTTCTTTGAATGTCACCACAGTATTTTTGTAGGACATGTATCTATGTGTGAAATTGCTGGGTCAAAGGGTACGTACATTAAAAATTTTCCTTGCTTTTGGCAAATTGTCCACCAAAGAGTTATGCTCATTTACACTCCCGCCATCAGTGTTTGACAGAGTCTGTTGTCCACATTCTGGCTAAACCTGAATATTATAAACCTTGTTAACTGGCCAGTCTATAAGGCAAAACATACCTTGTTTTAACGTGTCTTTCTCTGATTATCAGTAAGGGTAGACGTATTTTCATAGGTTTTATTTTTATTTTTTCTCCTGTGGCGATTTCAGTTTTGACCTTGTAGAGGTTGAACTGATGTTAAGTGTCCTCATCTAGAGGCCATAGAGGAAATTAGACATGTGGTACTGAAGTCTGGGTAAGTTTCACCAGTGGAGCAGTGATAGTTGAAACAGTAAAGTCATAAAAATTCCCTGTACAATCATAAAAAGAAGGGAATACAAGGCCCTTAGGAAACAGCGTTAGCAAAGAAGAAAAGAGAAAGTGCTAGAAACTGAGCAGTAAGCTCACATAGAAAGAAAGCTCAGTAGTTGTTGAGGTAGAAGTAGAATCAAGATTGTGCTCTGACATGCTAACTGGTTAAAGAATTTGGGGTAAGTCTTGAATCTCTGAGCCGCAGTTTCCTCATTTCTAAAATAAAAACGTTGGATAAGATGTCTATTTCACTATAAAATTCATTGTTTCTATAATTTTAACCCACGAGATGAGACGATTTCATGGGAGTAGTCAACAATTTTAGAAAGCATGTAGGATTTGGCAGTGAGGTGGTCATTTAAAATAATTAGGATGTTACAGTCTATGGATGGCTTACTTCTGTTGCTGCTTTTTTTGTAATTATAACTTTTTTTAAAAAAACCTTTTTATTTGGAAATAATTTCAGATTTATAGAAAAGTTACAAGGAATACCCAAACACCGTTTACCCAGAGTCACCTATTGTTAACATTTTAGCTCTTTTGTTTTCTCTCCTCTCTCTCTCTCTCTCTCTCTCTCTCTCTATATATATGTCTGTGTGTGTGTGTGTGTATTTCCCCCCCCAACCTTACATACATCCTAGTCCTTTACTCCTAAATACTGCAGTATTTAGGGACATAATCACAGTACAGTTATGAATTTCAGTGATTTTAACATTGATACAATACTTTAATCAATCTACCATCTGTTTTCCAATTAACCTAATAATGTGCTTTATAGAATTTTTCCCCTCCAGTAAAGGATCCGATCTAGTATCTCATGTTGCATTTAGTTGTCCTGGCTCTTTAGCTGGGATATTTTCACAACTTTTGTCTTTTGTGGCATTGGTATCTTGAAGAATACAGCCTCCACCCCCCTTAAAAAAACGAAAACAGCAAGTTCCTCATTTGGGATTTATCTGATAGTTCCTCATTAGATTCCTCATTAGATTTCCTCATTTCCTCATTAGATGCTGTGTCCTCTGGGAACTGCATCTTGAGGCAAACAATGTCCATCTGTCCCTCATTCGTGATGTTAATTTTGATTATCTGGTCAAGGTTTTGTTCAACTTCTCCAGTGTATAATTACTGTTTTTCCTTCCTTGCAACTAATAGGATGTCTACAGGAAGAATTCTAAGATGATGCAAATATCCTGTTCCTCATCAAAATTTCTCCCTACAGTTGGCATCCATTGATGGTTCTTGTCTTACCCAAACTTTGCTACTATGATTGCAAAATGATGATTGCTCAACTCCAGTACTCCCTCCACATTTACCTGTTGGCATTCAACATTCTAGCATAAGCGGGAGTACTTCCTTCTTCTCTATTTATTTAATCTATTTATTACTGGTATGGATTTATGAACTCCTGTTGCTGTTTTTCAATTCTAACCTTAATTTAAATGCAGGGTATATGAGTATAAGGAAACTACTGTGATGACCATCACTGACAAAGATTCTCACCTTCCATTAAGTGTCTAGAACAATGCCTAGAATTTTTATAAAGGAAGTAGAATGCGATAATAATTTACTTATCTGGTAAACTCAAATTTCAAAATATAGAGGAAGATACGAAAGTAGGCAAATGGATTCTATACTAAGTAAATGCCCCAAAGTATCAGAGTTGTTTTAGCATTTTCTGAGGTTCTTTACTCCTACTTTATACATGTATTTTTAAAATATTGGTTATTTGGCTAGCATGTTAAGACAGTTCAAAGGGATGTGTGCGTGTGCACACAATCAGTGCTGTAGCAGTGGTGCAAGGAGGGACAGCAGGGGGATCAGTCATTAGTACCGTCCAGATCAATTAGACTCAAAGGAGTGCAGGAACATAGGAGGCCATGATTATTTATTGTAGAGTGAAGGGTACTAAGTACTTCTAAGCTTCTGGCGACATCTTGGTATTACAGCTTTTGTATTTAAGACACCTCTGGGTCATTAGGTATAGGTTAAGCTACACCACGTTTTCGTTTTCGTTTTCGTTTTTGTTTTGCTATACGCGGGCCTCTCACTGTTGTGGCCTCTCCCATTGCAGAGCACAGGCTCCGGACGCACAGGCCCATAGGCCATGGCTCATGGGCCCATATGCTCCGTGGCATGTGGGATCTTCCCGGACTGGGGCACGAACCCGTGTCCCCTGCATCGGCACTGGACTCTCAACCACTGCGCCACCAGGGAAGTCCCTACACCACGTTTTATTAGTTTAAGGCAGAGAAACAAGTGATATTTCAGAAAAAACGTCAATACAAGTGGTTTAAATGAAGCTATTACTAGCGCTTGCAGATTAAAACCTCAGTTATCTAGAATATCTAATCATGTTCAACCCCTCACTGCCCCCTTTCCTTACACTGCCATATAAATGAGGCATTACTGAAATTGTCCTTAAAGTTAATATTGAAAATTATTAGTTCATGCAAACATTTATTTATACACTAGCTGGTCTCCCCAAGAGTTGTTCCAGAGAAACATTAATCTTAAGTAAATACATCCCTGCTGATCCACACCGTGCATAGAGCTGCCCTTGTGAGAGATAGCTCAGTCGTAAAATAAGGCCTTACGCCTTTTGAAATTTGTTGCTCATATTTGAACGGACTAGTGATTATCTTTGTTCTTCGTATCTTAGTATCTGTGGCATGTCTCTCTCAATTTGGGAATTGTGGCAGGCTCTCCTAGTAACTTGGTGTCAGTTTTCTGGAGAATGTCTGTCTATCCCTTCAAAGACCCCTGTGCATTTGAATTTTGGATATGCTACTTTGCCTATATTTTCAATCAGATTATCGCAAACATAACAGATTGTTTCAAAATGTCCAGCGAATATATATATTTGAAAAAACGTTTACAGCCCAGAGAAATAATAGACATATGTTATTACTGAAATTCTGTTGGTTGCAATAGAATTAGGTGTTACTGAAATAATCTTTCTTGTGACACCAGTTCGATTTTGTTTTGACAGCTGTAATGAGATGAGTTGTTTGTTGATTTGTTTTTTTTTTTGCAGTGGTGGTCTCTTGTCTTTGAAACTGCTTGTTCTACATCTAAATGAGTTCCTTGGCTTATCCCTTGGAAATATATTGATGGACAGTAATAAAACTGTTACATAATGGTGATTCTTCTGAAACTACTTTTAAGCATATTGAATTCTTATTGATTTCTATTTTATATAATGGCATTTCTATTTTATACATTAGTACTTTTTGTTATACTAAGACTTTGCATATTTCTTGTCTTTGACAAAAGCAAATTGAAAACATAAAGCAACTCAGAGAATTTAACAGTGATAAAAGATGCTCTGGTGAAGAAAATTCGCTGCTTGTACTCTTTGGGTGTAAGAAGTCATTGTTTTCATTTACATATCAGTGAATCGGAAGGGACACTGACTTTCTAAAATAATTTCTAACCTATGGCAAAAAAAAAAAAAAGACATTGAGAATGAACTTTTTTCTGTATTTTTATACACAAATTCTTAACCTTAACCAAGTTCAGAAATTTGAACTTAACATAACTCTAAAAGTTAATAAAAATACTATTTTACAAGTTATTAACATGAGAAATTCCGTTTGTATAAGAATTTAGTGTCTCCATGGCCTAGCTTCATGAGTCACATGGCTTTTTCTCTTCAGAGTCCAAATGAAAACTTCACTGCTCTTACAGTAAACTGTGAAAATTATTGGCAGATGTGGGAACACAGGCTCATTTGTTTTTATGAAACCCTAATTCAAGTTTAAAGTAGTTGCAAGACATTTATACAAAATAGAATTCCCTGTTGTTCCTCAGTTTTCCCATTTTTTAAAAAGCAGTGACAATGGGATATATATACATATATGCTTATAAATATATACATATATAATTGTATGTATTACTGTCGGCACATAGCCATCTACCTTTTCCTTAATCTTTTTTTTGCCACTTTTTTTTAAAATTTTATTTTTATACAGCAGGTTCTTATTAGTTATCTATTTTATACAAATTAGTGTATACATGTCAATCCCAATCTCCCAATTGATCCCACCCCCCAGTGCTTTCCTCCCTTGGTGTCCATATGTTTGTTCTCTGCATCTGTGTCTCTATTTCTGCCTTACTAACACTTAAAAAAGATTAAACATTTACCCAACTTGATTTACCCAACTGGAAGGATTTTTCCTCCAATTGCTAATTCTCTTTGCCTGTTGTTCCTTTGGAACTTGAAGCAATTAACATCTAGGGGAAAACTTCTTGAATGCATCATACATTTCTCCCCTTTTCACCAGTAGTCTGTTTTCCTTTTTTTTTGTCCCTTGGTCTATTCTCATTTGAAAGATTTTGGGTTTTTTTTGTTTTGTTTTGTTTTTTTGTGGTACGTGGGCCTCTCACTGTTGTGGCCTCTCCCGTTGCAGAGCACAGGCTCCGGACGCACGGGCTCAGCAGCCATGGCTCACGGGCCTAGCCGCTCCGCGGTATGTGGGATCTTCCCCGACCGGGGCACGAACCCGGGTCCCTGGCATCGGCAGGTGGACTCTCAAACACTGCGCCACCAGGGAAGCCCTTTTGTTTTGTTTTGTTTTGGTTTGGTTTTGGTTTCTCTGCTTCTAGTGAGTTCATCATGATTCTTTTTAAGACTTTCTTTAAAAGTAAATGAAATAAAAATGAAGAACCATGAACTTAACCTATGGTTTTTTTTCTGTTGCTTTTGTTTTTTAACCTACCTTTGGGTGTGGGGTGGGGGAGAGGGAGGCTTTAAAGAAGTAACTCTATTTGAGAGAAAGGGGTTGAAGGGCATTCAAGCTTCCCTAACTAGAGTGAAGGGCTATGACTCAAGGCAGTCAAAGCAGGAAATAATTAGCATTCTTCAATATCACGATTAATCCATTCTGTTTAGTGGTTATTAAAGAGAGGAAAGAAACCAAATGAGAATAATTTTGGCCCTTTCATGTTTTATGCACAATGCTGGTACACAGTATTCCTTCCACATTCTACTGCATATTGCCTAGAGAAAGAGCTGCAGATCATCCAATAATCATCCATTTCTAAACGGTCTAATGATAGCATATACAAAGGTGGCTCACTTAAAACCTTCCATTTATAGTCACACTGCATCAAATGGTGCTAATTCTAAGTAGGCCACCGCATACAGAGCACCCTCCGAAACAACACCCCTTCACAGTTTAACCAAATCCATTCCTTTTTCATTCACAGGAAAGATTTAATATTTCAGAATCTTGTTCTTGCATTCAACGTGAAAAGACTGCTCACCTGGAACTCATCAATCTGAGACCCAAGGGATGCCAAATTTCTGTCATTTGCTCATTAAGCCAAGGGCATCACACAAAGGCCTACTTCTAACACCTCTCGAATCTTAATGTGTGAGAGTATTGATCACTATAATTTATGATCCTACGGCAGTGGGGTGGCTCTTCACATTTGGAACCCCCTCACTTGTGCGCAGCTACTTCTAAAAACACGGCTGGCGCGGGCAGGATATTTGATCTGGAGCCCAAGTGTTTCCAGACTTTGTTCACTGGCCTTAAAGACGAGGTGCCTGCGCTGAAGGAGACGGCCACCACAGGGGATTTCGCCGTGGAGGGCCGGATGCGGGGAACGGATGGCGGGGCTGCTGCGGGGGCCCCACCTGTCAGTCCGCCAACCCTTCCCGCCCCCTCGTTTGGCCGGTAGCGGCCCCTCCTTTGGGCGGGCACCCAGCAGAGGGACTGCGGCTGTTGACGCGCGCCGCGGCCGCGGGCGCCCTGCAGCAGTTGGTCTCCGCACAGCTGAAGAGCCGCTAGCTGGGCGCGCCGGGAAGACCCCGCCGGCCGCGGTGCTCGGGGCCCGCGCGAGCGCGCTCAGTTGGTGCGCGAGCGCGGCTCCGCCCCGCCTGCTCGGCGCGCGCCCCCGCCCAGTCCGCTCTCCTCCCCCACCCCCGGCGCGGATGGGGTGGATCCAGCTCACTCCCCTCCCCTGAGCGGCCGCGGCGGCGGCCGGCGCTGAATGAGAGACGCCGACTGCTCTGGTCGCCGAGCGCTAGCCTAGGCGGCGGCGGCTGCAAAACGGCGGAGCGGCGGGCCGGCGCCGTCTTTCCAATCTCCGAAGCGTCTGCCGCGGCTGCACAGGTCGGTGCCCTCGCCGTGGGCCTGGTGCGGAACCTCGGTGGGAGGTGCGGGGGAGGGAAGGTGGGAGCGCTGCGCCCCGCCGGGCTGCGCGGAGCCGCGGCGGCGGCGGCGGCGGCGGCGGCGGCGGCGCGGGGAATGGCGGCGGCTCGGGCGCTGCGGTGTGTTGATCTCCCGGCCGCGGGCCCCGGCGCTGCTCGACCCAGGCGCGGAGAGAGAGCTGCGGGGCTCGGGCTGAGGGAGGAGGGGGGCCGGCGTCTGGGAACCCAGGGCCGCGCCTCCCTCGGCGGCTCCCTCTCGGCGTCAGGAGGCGGCCATGGGGTCCCGGCTCCGGGTCTCTGTCCCGAGGCCGGGGGCGCGGCGACCCTCCGAGCCCGCCTTGCCTCCCTCTCTCCTGGGTGGCGGAAGCCCCCGGGCTCCGCCCGCGCTACCCTGGCGCCCAGCGGCGCCTCAGCCTCCCTTCAGGTGAGCTGGAGCTGGGAATCCGGGAGCCGGGACCCGCCGAGCCGGGCCACACCCCCTCCCCGGCCCTAGCAGCTGCGCCCCCGAAGCCCGGCCGCCCAGCTGGCCGCCTGCGGACCCGCAGTCTCGCGGTCAGGGTGACCTGTTGCGGAGCGGTCCGTAGCCCTAGTTGCCCGCCGGCCTCGGACCCAGAGGGGCGGTCCTGCACTGGCCCCGGGCCGGGCGCGCGGCAGGACGCGGGGCCTGGAGCGCTGCCCGAGATCCGGTGCTGTACCGCTAGGAACGGGCGTATTGAAAAAAAGAAGAGGTTCCCCACGATCTGATCAAACAGTTGCAAATATCCGGGATTCTACTGCAGTATCGGATTAGGCAGGCTCATGAACACCATGCTTAGGAGGTGATTTGGAAAAAACCCGAGACAGGAGTGAGAAGCTGTTATCTGTATCTGGAAAATAGCAGTAAACCTGTGCGGAGCTACATTATCCCCCACCTGCCCCCATCAAAGCGCTTTTCCTGTAGCTGTGTTGTAGACGCAGGCCAGTTTCAGTGTACGTGGGCGTGTTTGGGAAGAAGCTGCGAGCTGATAGGAGGTACCTAAGTACAAATGTTAATTTGTTTTAACTGGGAGGGGTGAGGGAGGAGGAAGAAAGGGCAATGATGTTAGCTGTGGAGGAGGGGCCATTGAAACACTAAATTTCTGTTTAAGAGAGCGCTACAAAGAAATATCGAATACCTGGCGTGTAAGACCGTAAAGTAGGAAATACAGGCAGCAATTAATTGAGCTTTATCTTTTACATGCCCTGGGTTTTAAAATTTCAACGCTATAGTTGCTGTAGAGAGCTTTGTTTTCGTACCAGTGTTTATGAGTTGGTGTTTTTCTGTATTCACCATCAGATCGACTTTGTGTAAGTCTCTCTGAAGATGACCATCAGAATTTTGGGAAACTTTTCGATCCGTGCAGCATAGTATTACAGTCATAGCAAGTCATAGCTTGCTAGCTGTAAAAGCCTGTTCCATCCAGATAATTATGCTTATCCTAGTGCTGTAAAATCATAATGTGTATTACTGTTACTGCTGCATATTTTACTGTAGACTTTAGAATTATAAAGGAACTTATCCAAAGTGTTATTTTAATAAAAAGAACTTCTTACTCAAGTTCTGTAGGCATAAAGTTTATCATCTAGCTTCAAAGATTTGGAAAGTACTGTCTTACTAGCTTAAGGGACATGTGTAAGGACATAAGATGCCTTTTTGAATAAATAATTTTAACATAATTTATTTTAAACTTAGTTTTTCTGTTTTTAAAATTCAGTATAATAATTTTGAAATGGCAAGATCTACGTTTTTTTCATTTGATTCATTCATTGACCTTTCTTTCAATTAAGGAATTTGACTTTAAAATACTCAGGGTGGGACTCTGGAAATATTGTTCATTTTGGCTAAATTATTCCAGATTGCAACAGAACTTTAAAGATAGTGCTGTGTTATCAATATTGCAACATGCTTTTCTAATGTATATTTTGATTATCAGGAAGAACAGACCAAAATCTCCTGAGGGAAAGTATAACTACTATGAAACTGGCTTTGTTAATCTTTTACTTTGTGTACTTTTATTATCCACATGACTAATGTATTTCTGTGTGTTTATGTATCTAGTTCTTGTCTTTTTCAGCTTTTTGTGTCATTACAGTTGAGACAGTAGTTTTTTGTAGTGAATGATGGATAGATGTACAGGTGAAATTGCTCTGTTGCAACTTAAAACACTTCAGCTTTTGTCCAGAGGTCCAGTTTGTTCGTTCATTCATTCTACACATGTTTATTGGGTTCCTATTTGGTGCCAGTTAGTTGTCTAGATGTTGGTGATACAACAGAGAAAAAGGTCTGTGCCCTGATGGAGCTTAAAGGGTAAGTAGGCAAAAATAGTCTACTGCTTCATTGTCAGATAACACTGTTTAGTGTTAGTTTAAAAGTTTCAGAAGTAAAAACCCCTCTGATGAGTTTTTTTGGTTAAGGATATTTGTTGTGTTTTTCCTTCTAAGAATAGTGGGAATTATTACTCAGTGAACAAAAGCATTAAGACACTTGTTTTAAAAATATGCTGATGTTTATGTACTTTGGGTATCTGGTTCCCAAGTACACCAAAACTAAACATTCTACCTGCAGTCACATGATGCACAGCTTACATGTGGTTAAACAGCTTTATTCTTTTGGTTTATATAGTTAAATGTTTGCTAAAAATGCTCTCTTGACACTTGTTTATAAGGGAGTCTAATTCTTTTTTTTTTTTTTAAGTCTAAATTTTTTAAAAAATCTTTTCTTCTTCTGGCTGTGTATGTGTGAGTGGACCAAGGTCCCGTTGTTCTTCCTTAGAATCTGATAACCATTATCACTAAAATCAGAATTTTGACTGAAAGTGATTGTTGTTTTTTTAAATTAAAATATGACAAACATTGGTGTAGTTCTTCACCGATTACAAAGCTTTTTAATATATATTATTGATACTTCAATGTTTTGGTACTTCTTATTTACAGGAGTGCCAACAATTAACACTGACCTTAGGTAGGCATTATTATCTCCATTTTAGATGAGGAAATGGGTTTAAAGATGTTAGCACACCACCGATAAGCAAGCAGTGAACCTAAACCCAAGTTGTAGCTCTTACTATAATGCGGTGCACCATCTGGGGAGTGTGGATGGGGAGAGCATCATCATCCAGTGCTATACTACAGCTACTAACCTGCTTTTCCAGAAATTTCAAAATAATTTTTTTTTTTTTTTTTTAAATTTATTTATTCATTTATTTATTTTTGGCTGTGTTGGGTCTTCGTTTCTGTGCGAGGGCTTTCTCTAGTTGTGGCAAGCGGGGGCCACTCTTCATCGCGGTGCGCGGGCCTCTCACTGTCGCCGGCCTCTCTTGCTGCGGAGCACAGACTCCAGACGCGCAGAGCTCAGTATTTGTAGCTCACGGGCCCAGCTGCTCCGTGGCACGTGGGATCTTCCCAGACCAGGGCTTGAACCCGTGTCCCCTGCATTGGCAGGCAGACTCTCAACCACTGCGCCACCAGGGAAGCCCTCAAAATAATTTTTAAACTTTAAGCCCAACTGTTAATTGAGATTTAATTAATTGAATTTGTTTTCTTTTTGTGAGTTAAACTTTAAGACCTACCTAAAATCTAAAAGTACTGCTTTTTTTTTACTATATAAAAAAAGGCAGTTTGGATTCACTTCTAATTATAAGTGTTTTGAGAATAAGACATTAAAATCAGTCCTCTTTTCTGAATATGAGGTTTTTATTGTGTAACAACTGTATTTGGAACAAAACGTTGCTTCAATCTGGATGCTACATTTTTTTAGTTATTCAGTTTTCAATAAAAAGATAATTCAATAGCCTGAAACTCTGGTTTAGGGTTTCTCTTTAGTGAGAAAATGAAGATCGGATGTGAATCATTTCGGTAACTTGGAATTAATCTGGAATCTTTCTTGATTAACATCTTGAACTTTTGATTTAGGAAAACTTTTAACTATGTAATAGGAATAAAAACACTGGAGTTTGAAGTGTGTGACATCCACCTGTTCTATGGAGAGAAAAAAGTTTGTATAAATTTAGTCAGTCACTTTAATAAGTAATGGCTAGTTAGGGATGTAGGAAGAGTATGAACAGCAGTGTTCATAGGACTTAGCTTGACGGTGCCTGACAGTTTATGTATGCCACTACAGGGAACTTTGGTACTGGCTTTTGAATGATACATGGCTTTAGAGTATGAGAGGCTTAAAATGAAGCTCTCACCTTGAGCTTAATTGGTACCCTTCTGTTATTTTATTTACATAACCTTTTCTCAAAACAGATTTTTCCTTTTTATCTCGATTTCCTTTTTGTTGACTCTTGGACAGCCCTTTTCTGAAAACCCTACCTAAACAGCATCCCCATTACACTCTACCCTCACCTTTACTTGTCTTCACAACATTAATTTATCTGACATTATAGCATACATTGATTTGTTTATTATCTTCTTCCCTCTGGATATAAACTTCATGAGGGCAGGGACTTAGTTTTGTTCACTGATGTATTCCGAGCACCTAGAAAAGGACCTGGCATAGTTAACACCCAGATAAAATTTGTGGAGTGAGTGAGTTAATTGGTATTAAATGATACAAAGCTCACTAGTTTTGTTTGTTCTTTGAAAAAAAAATTAACTTTTGACTTTAAATAATATAACTGTGCAGTTAAAAAGAAAGCTGTACTATAAGACTTAAAATGAAGAACACCACTCCCCTGTACAACTTTCCCTGCCAGGTCCTGCTCCTAGAGCAACCATTTTTGATACTTTTAGCTGTTTTTTTCTAATATTTACTTCCATATTTTAAGATATTACTTGTTTTTCAATTTTAGATATCTGTTGGCTTCCTCCTGTGGAAGATGAGTCTATCTATGGTTTTGGGTTCTTATGCCACCTGAAGTTCCTCTCCCTTTATCTCCTAATATAGTTATAGCATGCTGTTTATTGTTTGCATTATTATGATTTTGTATGCATGTTTATTGTTGAACTGTGCAGTGTACTATGATGATATTTCTTGGAGTTAAAATTTTTTCTTTTTTGATTTTTGCTTAGTTTCCTATTTGTCTCTGTTTTTTTTTTCCAGAAACTGTCTCAGTATGTTCAAACACATCAGGTAATTGATCATTCGATTTTTTTTTTAATTGGAAAAATCCCAGGGCTCTCCATCCTTTTGCTCAGACCTGCAAGGGGACTCTCCACTCTGCTTGGTCTTAGCTTGTGATTTCCCTTCATGATTCTGGCAATTCTCTTTGCCTTTTCCCTGCATTAGAGCCTATGGTCTCTCGATCCATGTCTTCCTCTTTCTCCAGTTTACCACTTTGTTTTGGTGAAATACATCCCTCAGTAACTTTCAAGAAAGGGTATTTGAGGAGGTGAAATTTTTGAGATGTTTGTATTGCTGAAAATATCTTCTTTCTACCCTGACACCTGGTTGATAATTTGGCTGGTCTGGGTGTAGAATTCTAAGGTGAAATAATTTTCCCTCAAAATTTAAGGGATTGTACTATAATTTTCTAGCTTCAAGTGGTTGTTGAAAAGTCTTATGCCCTTTAGTCTTCATCCTTTATATGTGACCTGTTTCTGTTAAGATCCTTTCTTTCTCATCAGTCTCTGATATGTCTCTGATGTTGTATGGGTCTTGTGTGGATCTTACTTCATTTCTTATGCATGGGACTTAGTGGGCCTTTTCAACCAGCAGTGTCCGTTTTAGATGAGAGCGGAGATGATCTAGTACAAGGCTCAGCCAGTTTTTTCTTTAAAGGGCTGAATAGTAAGTATTTTAGGCTTTGTGGGCAGTACAGTCTCTGTCACTACTACTCAGCTTTGCTTTTGTAGTGTGAAAGCAGCCATAGACATAGACTTGTGGCACAGGTGGAAGGATTAGCCTTTGAACTTTACTAGGAGTAGGGAGAGTTTGTCTACAGAATTGGGAGA
Organism: Phocoena sinus; assembly: GCF_008692025.1. Classification (NCBI taxonomy): domain Eukaryota; kingdom Metazoa; phylum Chordata; class Mammalia; order Artiodactyla; family Phocoenidae; genus Phocoena; species Phocoena sinus. Next base: position 135,134,358 of record NC_045763.1, read on the forward strand.
GAAGAACAGAGTATATGGACAGAGACATGATGGTGGTAGCTTGAGGAGGTTCTCATCTGAGGTTTTCTGTTAATGTATGAGAAGCAAGATCATTAGCTGAGAGTAAGGAAGAATGGGAGTATGTATTGGAGGTTTGACAAGAGGGAAAATATGTGACGTGATCATCAAAGAGTGGGAAAGCGAATAGAATAGAGTAGAAGAGAATAGAATAGAGAAATATAGTGTGATTGCCAGTCAGCATTAAGGGCCTACTTGAGAGAGATGATCCTGAATTTCATGTTCCTGACTTCAATAGGAATACCTCTAAAATCTCATCAAGTATGACATCTTACTGAAGGTTTTGTGGTTTTTTTCCCTATCAGATAGGGTTTAAAAATTAATCATCAGAACGATTTTCATACATAAGTACTATATACATATAAATGTGTATATTTTTATACATACAAACGTGGCCTGTATAACTGCTTATTTCTAGAGAAATGCCAAAAGAAAGTACTATAATTTTTCCCAAATGCAAATTTTGATTTAGAAATCATTCGTTTATTCATTTTTTAAAAGCCATGGAGCATTTTCTGTGTTCCAGGAATAGTTCTTGGTGCTGGGGATACAGATAAAGACAAAAAGACAAAAACATTTGCCTTTATTACATTTATATTTTAACTAACTAACATAATTAAATTAAACACACACAGAGACGTTAACAAGAAAGGAAAATTATGCAGAAAAGAGAACATAATAGATGTTATTAACTGTATTTTTTCAGCTTTACTGAAGTATAATTGACAAAATTGTAAGATATTTAAACATGATAATTTGATATATGTATACATTGTGAAGGTATTCCCCCATTGAGTTAATTAATACACCTGTCACCTCATATAGTTTTCTTTTTTTTTTTTTGGTGAGAACACTAAAGTTCTACTTTTTAAGCAAATTTCAGTTTTACAATATAGTGTTATCAACTATAGTTACCATATGATATACATTAAATCCTCAGACTTTTTTCTTATAACTTTCTTATAACTGAAAGTTTATACTACCATTTTACCAACCTCTCCCTATTTCCCCTACCTTACTATAAGTTTTTGATAATATAACTAAAAAAAGGTTAAGAAATACCTTCTAGTCTTAGTTTTGTAAGACTTTTTTCTTATAATATCATAAGTATTGCATTTTATCAAGTGCTTTTTCTGTATTGTTAGAAATGATCATATATGTTTTCTCCATTAATCCGCTAATAGGATGTATTACATTAATAGTTTGCATTATTGCCTCCAACCCTACATAGCTGTGTTGCATTCGTTTTTTTCTCCCTCTAACTGCTGAACTTGATTTGCCACTGCCTTAGAGCTTTTTAAAAATTTACTTTTATCAGTAGATAAATTTATCAGAGATTTATATGTATCTGTTTTGACTTCAGAGTTGTGGTAGGTTCATAAAATGAGTTGTGAAGCTTTCCCTTTTTTTCTCTTCTCTGAAATAATTTTGTAACATAGGGATTATGTGCTCCTTGAAGGAACTATAGATGTAACGTCGAAGGTGAAACATAAAGTTTCTAGAGGAAAACATAGAAAAATATCTACATGACCCTATGGAAGGGAGAGGTTTTTGTTAAACAAGACATAAGGAGTACCAGAAAAGAACGATTGATAAATTTTTCTTCATTAAATAAGAACTTATGTTCATCAAAGGATACTATTAAGAGAGTGAAAAGACAAGTGATACAGTGGAGAAAGTGTCTGCAATACTTACAGTACAACAGTGGACTTGTATCCAGAGTATATGAAAAATATACAAGTCAATTAAAAAAAATACAGGCAACCCAATTTTAAAACAAATGGGCAAAAGACCAGAAAAGGCATTTATGAAATGAATTATCCATATGGCCAAGGTGAAAGGTACTCACACATAATTTTCAGGGAATTGCAAATTAAAACTACCATGTGATATGACTACATACCCACCAGAAATAGTGTAAATGAAAAAAACCTGAAAATACTAAGTGTTGACAAGAATGGAAAGCACTTGGGACACTCATCCACTTCAGATGGGTTTGAAAATTGGTACAAACACTTCAGAAAATTCTTTAGGCAGCATCTGCTAAAGCTCTACATGTGTATGCCGTATGATCCATCAATTTCACTTCTTGGTATAGACCCAACAGAAATCAATATATATGCACATCAAAAGACATGGACTTTAGAAGAAACATAGGGGTAAATTTTCATGACCTTGGATATGACACCAAAAACAGGAACAACAAAACAAAAATGACATAAATTGTATTTCATCAAAATTTAAAACTTGTCCTTCAAAGGACACCATCAGGAAAGTGAAAAGATAACCCACAAAATGGGAGAAGATATTTGCAAATCAAATATCTGATAAAAGACTTGCATTCAGAATACATTAAGAACTCTTTAACAACTCAATAAAAAGAAAACCCAATTTTAAAATGGGCAGAGGATCTGAATAGGCACTTCTCAAAGAAGATATGCGGTAAGCACATGAAAAAATGCTCAACATCATTAGCTATAAGGGAAGTGAAGTTAAACCATGATGAGATACCCCTTCACACTACTAGAATGGCTAGAATCAAAAAGTTAGATGATAACAAGTATAGAGGCGGATGTTGAGAAATTGAATCCCTCATCCACTAATAGGAATGTAAAGTTATATAGCTACTTTGGAAGATAGCATAGCAGTTCTTAAGATGATTAAACATAGAGTTACCATATGACCCAGCAGTTCTTTCCTAGGTATATACCCAAGGAAGATGAAAACATGTCTCCACAAAATATTGTTCACAGATGATTATGGCAGCATTATTCATTGTAGGCAAAAAAAAAATGGAAACAACTCAAATGTCCGTTACCCAACAAGTGAATAAACAAAATGTGACATATCTATACATTGGATTATTATTTAGCCCTTAAAAGGAGTAAGGTACTGATGCATGTTACATCATCAGTAAATCTTGAAAATATCATGCTAGGTGAAAGAAGCAGTCACAAAAGGCCACATATTATATGATTCCATTCATATGAAATGTGCGGAACAGGGAAATCTGTAGAGACAGAAAGCAGATTAGTGGTTGCTTGAGGTTGGGGCTAGGGAATGGGGAGGTCTAAGGAGTGTGGGGTTTCTTTTTAAGATGATAAGAATGTTCTAAAATTGACTATAGTGATAGTTCTATATGCCATTGAATTGTATACTTTTTTGGGGGGGGTGCCGTGCTGCGCAGCTTGTGGGATCTTAGCTCCCCGACCAGGGATTGAACCCGGGCCCTCGGCAGTGAAAACTCAGAGTCCTAACCACTGGACCGCCAGGGAAGTCCCTGAATTGTATACGGTAAATGGGTGAATTGTATGGTATGTGAATTACATCTCAAAGCTGATTAAAAAAAAACAAGACATGGCAAAAATAATCAGTGATGTGAGGACATTGTCACCATATTTAATTGAGAAAAGCAAGATACAGAGGAATATATAAAATACCCATTTTAGTAAAACAAACAATAAAAATCCTGTGTGTGTGTGTGTGAGAGTATAAGTGATCTTGTAAAGCAGAAAATGTTGCACATCAAATGTAAACATTTGTTACCTAGTTGGTCTAAGGTAAAAAGGAGAGGGAGGGAAAGAAGGGAGAAAATAAAGGAAAAGGGGTTGATTTAGAAAAAACAGCATTTATAACATCATTTCAGTTATGTAAAACATAAATCTTAAAATGGTAGTTGTCTATATGGTGAGGTACCAGGGTTTTTTTCTTTATCATGTTTTTCTGGGTTTGATCCTTTTTGTTTTATTAATATAACTATCTGAAACTAAATTAAGAAACAATACAAATACAATAAGTTATGAAATCTGGAAAAATATAGCAGTTTTTAACATAATAGCTCCCAACTGGAAGCAAGCCAAATGTCCGTCAGCAGAATAATGGAGCAATAATTTGTAGTATGCTCTATACTGGAATCCTATACATCAGTGAAAAAGAAGGAACTACTGCTATACTTAGCAAATGTGGGTGAATATCACAAAATGTTGAAAGAAACCGGACACAAAAGAGCATGTACTGTGTGATTCTCTTTTTGAAGTTCAGGAAAAGGTCAAACTCATCTATGTTGATGGAAGTCAGAGCAGTGGTTAGGGGTTCGGACTAGGGGAGCAAGACTTCTGGAGTGCTGGAATTGCTCTGTATCTTTATCTGATTGGTGGTTGCATGCATGTCTACATAGTAAAAATTCATAAATACATTTCAGTATTTGTGTATATCTCAATAAAAAAAGTAAAACACATTAAGCCAGAAAAAAAGAAGAAGTTTTTAAAAATCTGATGCTCATATAAAAAGTCTCTGTATACTTCCAAGGTTAGTTATATCACTTCGAAAGACAGTTTCTCTCTACCCTCATTTTTAATGGCTGTATTGTATCACTTTGTGTGGGTGTATCATAATTTATTTAATCAATCTCTTAATGGACACTTAGGTTGTTTCTAACTTTTATATACTATGAAGAGTGATAGAGTTCGCTTTTTTTTATACATATTCCTGTACTTTTTTGATGATTTCCTTTTTTTTTTTTAAATTTTATTATTTATTTTTGGCTGCGTTGGGTCTTCATTGCTGTGTGTGGGCTTTCTCTAGTGGCATGCGGGGACTACTCTTCATTGCAGTGCACGTACTCCTCATTGCAGTGGCCTCATGTTGCGGAGCGTGGGGTTCAGTAGTTGCAACATGAGGGCTCAGTAGTTGCTACTGAGGGCTTCAGTAGTTGTGGTGCATGGGCTTCGTACTTGTGGCTCGTGGGCTCTAGAGCCCAGGCTCATTAGTTGTGGCACGTGGGCTTAGTTGCTCAGCAGCATGTGGGATCTTCCCGGACTAGGGCTCAGACCCGTGTCCCCTGCATTGGCAGGCGGATTCTTTTTTTTTTTTAACATCTTTATTAGAGTATAACTGCTTTACAATGGTGTGTTAGTTTCTGCTGTTCCCCTCCCTCTTGGGTCTCCCTCCCACCCTCCCCATCCCACCCCTCTAGGTGGTCACAAAGCACCCAGTTGATCTCCCCATGCAGTGCAGCAGCTTCCCACTAGCTATCTGTTTTACATTTGGTAGCGAATATATGTCAGTGCTACTCTCTCACTTTGTCCCAGCTTACCCTTCCCCCTCCCCATGTCCTCAAGTCCATTCTCTATGTCTGCGTCTTTATTCCTGTCCTGCCCCTAGGTTTGTCAGAACGATTTTTTGTTGTCGTTCAGATTCCATATATATGTGTTAGCATGCAGTATTTGTTTTTCTCTTTCTGACTTACTTCACTCTGTATGATAGACTCTAGGTCCACCCACCTCACTACAAATAACTCAATTTCGTTTCTTTTTATGGCTGAGTAATATTCCATTGTACGTATGTGCCACATCTTCTTTATCCATTCATCTGTCAGTGGACACTTACGTTGCTTCCATGTCCTGGCTATTGTAAATAGTGCTGCAATGAACATTGTGGTACATGACTCTTTTTGAATTACAGTTTTCCCAGGGTGTATGCCCAGTACTGGAATTGCTGGGTTGTATGGTAGTTCTATTTTTAGTATTTTAAGGAACCTCTATACTGTTCTCCATAGTGGGCAGGCAGATTCTTAACCTCTGCGCCACCAGCGAAGTCCCTGTGATCATTTCCTTTTGATGAATTTCTAAAAGGAGGATGATTGCTGTTTGGAGGTTAAGTACATTTGTATTTTTGCCCATGGCGTATAATTGTTTCTCTATACTCTTACTGACTTGGTGATTAGCTTTAAAAACATAAATATTGATCTGTAAGGTAATAAATTCTCCTTGTTATAATTTGCATTTTTTAACTTTTTCAGTGAAGTTTATATTTTCATGTTTTCGGACATTTGTGTATAATTTCCTTTTCATATCTTATATTCCTATTGCTCAGTCTCTTAAAAGTCTTTTAAGGAGATAAGTCAGGTAAACAAAAAGTACATAAAGATTAATACAGTTAACCCCTCAGAAAGAGAAAGACAAATACCATATGATATCACTTAACATGTGGAATCTAAAATAGGACACAAATGAACTTATCTATGGAGCAGAAACAGACTCACAGATACAGAGAACAGACTTGTGGTTGCCAAGGCGAGGGGTTGGGGGAGGACTGGGTGTTTGGGATTAGCAGATGCAAACTGTTACATAGAATGAATAAACAGCAAGGTCCTATTGTATAGCACAGGAAGCTATTTTCAATATCCTGTGATAAACCATATGGAAAAAAAAATACAGTTAACCCATAACTTAAGAAATGAAACATAACCAGTGCAGTTGAAGCACCCTGTTATTTAACATGTTAGAGCTCTTTATGTATGAAGAATATTGTTTTTGTTGGTTGTTGTAGATCTTTTCCCTATTTTATTTTTTTGTCACCTCACTTATTTTATTAAATCTAAGTTGGCTTCAGTTGTGAGATACACTGTGTAACATACAGTTAAGGACAGAAATATGCTGTCACTTAAACCATGACACTCTGTTAGTTTTAAGAGGCATCCTGATTTCAGAGATGTTAAAAGATGAGAAAATATTCATCCTAGAATTGATGCAATACATGTGTTCTGCTGTCTATGTGTGTCATGTTTTCTTTAGTCAGATTTATCAGTCTTCTACTGTTTGTTTTTCTGTTATCAGTCCTAGACTTTCCTGTGCCAACATTAAAAAAAATTCACCTATGTTTACTTCTTGTATTTTTATACCTTGAATGTTTTTCATCTTTAATTCATCCTATTTATTTTAATGAAAGATCTAATTTTTGTCTTTTTATCCAAATAGCCAGTTGTCATAAAGTTAAAGGACACTCACAGTTTTTTGAACAAGGAATGAATGATATATTCAGATGTACTTGTTTGAAAAATAGTAATATGGCTATGGATTTTGGTTGGGTTTAGTCTAAAAATTATCAGTTGGATTATCTATTAAATATATATCTTTTTTTTTTTTTTTTTGCGGTACGCGGGCCTCTCACTGTTGTGGCCTCTCCCGTTGCGGAGCACAGGCTCCGGACGCGCAGGCTCAGCGGCCATGGCTCACGGGCCCAGCCGCTCCGCGGCATGTGGGATCTTCCCGGACCGGTGCACGAACCCGTGTCCCCTGCATCGGCAGGCGGACTCTCAACCACTGCACCACCAGGGAAGCCCTGACTTGCTTCTTTTTGTCAACAGTATTTCTGAATGTTTTCTGTGAGCCCAGTACTTGTGAGTGTTACCGTAGAAGAATTAAGTTTTAGATCTTGCACTCATTGTTTACATCTTCTTGGTGAGAGATGAAGTCTTTTATGTGAGTGAAACCACAGTAAATAACATGAGATCGTATGTAGTTATGTGTCAGATTGAAGAGCAGTTTGCAGGAGCGGAGGGAGGCTCAGTGAGGGCAGGAGTGGTCCTTAAGAAATGTGTTTCATTAAGGTGGTAAGAACTTAAGTATTGGGGAACAGCATTACTGAAGATATAGTAACAGAAATTAGTCTTTTTGTCATGCTTTGGATTGAAGGGTTTTTGGAGTGATGGAGTGGGAAATAACTTGGTAAAATGGGCAGGTTATTCAGTCCTTAGAAGTAAAGCAGATTAAAATTTAAGGGGTAGTACATACTGTTAATAACTTTTAGCTTCTCACTCTGTTTCCTTTCTTCTTAAGGCTGTAAATTGATAATTTGTAAATGAAGACTGGAGGGAAAATCCAAACTGTTTAGAACCAGTGTTCTTTTAAAAAAAGGGAGAGGGGCTTCTAGTTATATATGTATTAGGTAAGCTTCCCAACAAGAAGGTTTAAAACAATATTGATAGCAAGGTAACATTAATAAGTTATATGTTTACTTTTTCCTTTATGTCCGTATGACTTGGTCTTAGCTAATTATGTAGCAGAAGGTTTTCAATTCAAAACTTTCCTCTGCCATTAAGAAAGCCAAAAGGTGTAGGGTTGAACTCATCTGCAGAAAGAGTTTTAGAGATATAATGTTGAAGATTTGAACTTAAGGGAACTAGCAGTACTGTTGAAGCCGTCTGTGGGCAGCGTGGGCAGCTGTGAATTGGCTGTAGTAATAGTGTCAACATATCTAGCCCCCTCTTCTGCTTCAGCTCAATGTGGCGCAATAGACATAGCTATAGGAATGGATAGGGTTATTGATGTTTACTACTTCTGTCTCTGAGCAGAATTGAAAATGATAGATGGCAATGGGTTTTTCCTTCTCTCAGTCAGAATACTGTGGCTGTAGTATGGCCACCCTTGACTTAACAATTGCTGGGCCTGTGTCCCATGTCTTACTTGTGCGACCCTGTAAATTATATGATCTCCTTAATAACAACCAAAATTTGTATTTATAACTCCTTAATTACACTATAACTAAATAGATTAAAAATACTGAAAAGACTTTTGAGCCCCAGATTAATGGTGACGTAGCTGACTCAGTGTCCTAGACATGTGTTTTATAATTCTGGTGTGCCTACGGTTCCTTTGAAGGAAATCTCCTTTTTCCATGGTACACTGCAGAGGAACAGACTTTAATAGCTATGTTTTTAACCATATAGAACTATATTGCACCTGATTGGTCCAGGAGTGGGCATTTGACCTAAGGGCTGTTAATCTGTAAACCAGCTAACAACCTAGGATTGTCTGGTGGGGAAAATTACAGCCATTTATAGGAAACATGGAGTTAATTTGCCATTGAGCCATGGGAGCTGAAGCTGGAAGGATATTAGTGTAGAATCCTGTAAAACTAAAGTTTAAGAGACTGGAAAGTAAGTATAAGCAGAAGCTATGAGTACAGAAATGATAAAGGAGTTGAGGACGCCAGTGGGTAACCAGAAAAGAATATGGGGCATCTGTGCCGAGAGAAGCACAAAGCTGTAAGCAAGGAACCATGTGGTGAGAGAAAGGCAGGCACAGAGCCTGAGATTGAAGATTCTGCTTTCTGGCTCTGTAGATACTCTTCTTCCATTACTCTAGTACGTCTGTGGCTCCTGCCCTTCTTGAGACGACATCCAGTTTTTTCCCAAGAAAGAATGCAGGCTTTGGTGTCAGACTTCTGGCAGTCGAATTCTGGTTATGTCTTTTACTAGCTGTGTGACTTGGGGAGGTTGTTGCTCTCATTCCTCATCTGTAAAAAGTGAGCATCGTAAATAATTCCTTTCCTTTTGGGGTTGATGTGAAGATTAAATGAGATGACACATACAAAGCTTTTACAACAATACTAAGACCATAATATATACCTAAAATGATATTTGGGGTAACTTGAATGAATTTCTTGCAAGTAAAAGAGCCTAAGTAGTTAATTTACTTGTAGATTCACTTAGAGAAGTGCAACCCAGTGTGTGGGTTGGTAAAGATTATTTTAGGTAGTGTATAGGGCATTAAAAAATACTGCCTTATTCATTGTGAATAATAGGACTTGTTATATTTACAGGCATACCTTGTTTTACTGTACTTTGCTTTATTGCACTTCACAGATACTTCGTTTTTTACAAATTGAAAGTTTGTGGCAACCCTGCATTGAGCATTTTCCAATAGCATTTTCTCACTTTGTGGCTCTGGGTCACATTTTGGTAGTAATCCTCACAATGTTTCAAGCTTTTTCATTATTATATTTGTTATGGTGATCTGTGGTCAGTCATCTTTGATGTTACTATTGTAATTGTTTTGGGGCACCACGAACCTTACCCCTGTGTAAGATAGTGAACTTAATAAATGTTGTGTGTGCTCTGACTGCTCCACCAACTGGCATGGCCCACCCCCAGCCCCGCTGGTCTCTCTCCCTCTCTTGGGGCCCCCCTATTCCAAGAAAAGGTATTGAAATTAGGCCAGTTAATAACCCTACATTGGCCTCTAAGTGTTCAAGGGAAAGGAAGGGTCGCACATCTTTCCCTTTAAATCAGAAGCTAGAAATGATTAAGCTTAGTGTGGAAGCCATGTTGAAAACTGAGATAAGAAGTGAAACAGCCTTATTGTTCATAATGGAGAAAGTTGTAGTGGTCTGAACCGAAGATCAAACCAGCTACAACATTCTGTTCAGTCAAAGCCTGATCCAGAGCAAGGCCCTAACTCTCTTCAATTGTGTGAATACTGGGAGAGGTGAGGAAGCTGCAGAAGAAAAGTTTGAAGCTAGTAGAGGTTGGTTCATGAGGTTGAAGGAAAGAAGCCGTCTCTGTAACATAAAAGTGCAAGGTGAAGCAGCAAGTGCTGATGGAGAATCTGCAGCAACTTAGCCAGAAGATCTAGCTAAGATAATTAATGAAGGTGGCTACACTAAACAGCACATTTTCAATGTAGACGAAACAGCATTCTATTGGAAGAAGATGCCATCTAGGACTTTGATAGCTAGAGAGGAGAAGCCAATGCTTGGCTTCAAAGTTTCAAAGGACAGGCTGACTCTACTGTTACCGGCTAATGCATCTGGTGGCTTTATTTATTCATTCATTCATTTATTTTTGGCTGCACCACATGGCTTGTGGGATCTACTTTAAATTGAAGCCAGTGCTCATTTACCATTCCAAAAGTCCTATGCCCCTTAAGAATTATGCTAAATCTACTTTGCCTGTGCTTTACAAATGGAATAACAAAGCCTTAAGGGTAGGACATCTCTTTCCAATTTTTGTTTTTCAAAACAACTTTTTATTGAAGCATGGTTGATTTACAATGTTGTGTTAGTTTCAGGTGTACAGCAAAGTGATTCAGTTATATATATTCATTTTCAGATTCTTTTCCATTACAGGTTGTTACAGGATATTTATTGAATATAGTTCCCTGTGCCATATGATAGGTCTTTGTTGTTTATTTAATTTATATGTAGCAGTATGTGTCTGTTAATCCCAGACTCCTAATTTATCCCTCCCCCACACCTTTCCCCTTTGGTAACCGTAAGTTAGTTTTCTATGTCTGTGAGTCTGTTTCTGTTTTGTAAATAAGTTCATTTGTATCATATTTTTAGATTACACATATAACTGATATCATATAATATTTGTCTTTCTCTGACTTACTTCATTCAGTATGATAATCTCTGGGTCCACCCATGTTGCTGCAAATGGTATTATTCCCTTTTTATGGCTGAGTAATATTCCATTGTGTGTATGTATGGGTGTGTGTGTGTGTGTATACACACACACATACCATATCTTCTCTATCCATTCATCTGTCAGTGGACATTTAGGTTGTTTCCATGTCTTGGCTGTTGTAAATAGTGCTGCTGTGAACTTTGGGGTGCATGTATCTTTTCGAGTTAGAGTTTTTGTCCTTTCTGGATATATGCCCAGGAGTGGACTACTGGATCATATGGTAATTATTTTTTAAGGAACCTCCATACTGTTCTCCATAGTGGCTGCACCAGTTTACATTCCCACCAACAGTGTTTACAACATGTTTTACTGAATATTTTAAGTCTACTGTTGAAACCTACTGCTCAGAAAAAAGATTCCTTTCAAAATATTACTGCTCATTGACAGTGCACCTGGTTACCCAAGAGCTGTGATGGAGGTGTACGAGATTAATGTTGTTTTCATGCCTCTGAATACAAGATCCATTCTGCAGCCCATGGATCAGAGAGTAATTTTGACTTTCGAGTCTTATTATTTAAGAAATACATTTTCTAAGGCTATAGCTGCCATAGATAGTGATTCCTTTGATGGATCTGGGCAAAGTCAGTTGAAAACCTTCTGGAAAGGATTCACCATTCTTGATGCCAGTGAGAACGTTCATGATCCATGGGAAGAGGTCAAAATATCAACATGAACAGGAGTTTGGAAGAAGTTGATTACAACTCTCATGGATGATTTTGAAGGGTTCAAGACTTAAGTGGAGGAAGTAACTGCAGCTATGGTGGAAATAGCAAGAGAACTAGAACAAGAAGTAGAACCTGAAGATGTGATTAAATTGCTGCAATCTCATGATAAAACTTGAATGGATGAGGAGTTGCTTCTTAGGGATGAGCAAGAAAGTGTTTACTTGATATAGAATCTACTCCTGATGCAGATACAGTGACAGTTGTTGAAATTTTAACAAAGGGTTTAGAATATTACAAAAACTTAGTTGATAAAGCAGTGGCAGTGTTTGAGGCTTGATTCCAATTTTTGAAAGAAGTTCTGTGGGTAAAATGCTATCAAACAGCATTGCATGCTACAGAGAAATCATTCATAGAAGGAAGAGTCAATCAGTGTGGCAAGCTTCATTGTTGTCTTATTTTAAGAAATTGCCATAGCCACCCAGTCTTCAGCAACCACCAATGTGATCAAGCAGCAGCCATCAACATTGAGGCAAGACCCTCCACACACAAAATGATTGACTTGCTGAAGGCTCAGATGGTGGTTAGTGTTTTCTAGAAATAAAGTATTTTTTTTAAAGAAAGAGTACATTTATTTATTTATTGGCTGCGTTGGGTCTTCATTGCTGCTTGCAGGCTTTCTCTAGTTGTGGCGAGTGGGGGCTACTCTTCGTTGCAGTGCGTGGGCTTCTTATTGCAGTGGCTTCTCATGTTGTGGAGCACGGGCCCTAGAGCACACAGGGTTCAGTAGTTGCAGCACACGGGCTTCAGTAGTTGCAGTGCATGGGGTCTAGGACATGTGGGCTCTAGGGCACGTGGGCTTCAGGATCAGTAGTTGCAGCTTGTGGGCTCTAGAGCGCAGGCTCAGTAGTTGTGGCACATGGGCTTAGTTGCTCTGTGGCATGTGGGATCTTACCGGAACAGGGCTCAAACCCGTGTCTCCTACACTGGCAGGTGGATTCTTAACTTGTACCACCAGGGGGGTCCCCCAAATAAAGTATTTTAAAATAAAGGTATGTACATTTTTTTAGACATAACATTGTACACTTAATAGACCATAGTATAGTGTAAACGTAACTTCTGTATGCACTGAAAAATCAAAAAAATTGGTGAAACTTGCTTTATTGCAATATTCAGTTTATTGCGGTGGTCTGGAACTGAACTCAGAATATCTCAGAGGTATCCTTTATTTTTTAACCATTTCATAGTTATTTGGTGCTGTTCTAAGCATTTTACCTGTGTTAACTCATTGGATTGTCACAATACCTGGTGAAGAAGGTACTGTTGTTACTTTCATTTTAAAGAGGTAGAAACTGAGAAACAGGAAGGCTAACCATCTTGCCTTATGTTATACAATATGTAAGTGGCAGAACTAGGATTTGAACCCAGGTGTTATGGTTGTAGTTCTAGTTTTTAAGCATCTATTTCCTTCTCAGTTCTTATTTGCCTTTTAAATGAAGCCAAGGAAGAGGTCTCAGTTTGTTGCTACTATTTCTTTTACATTTCTCTAGTGCTTCTCTCCCATTTTTAACAAAGAGGTAGGATTTATGAACAGAGTGTTAGGTGGGCAAGATATGATACTAGGTAGTATACTACTGTAAGAATTTTATACTGTATGTGAAGTTGTATAATATCACTTGAAGGTAGACCATGGTAAGTGAAAAGATACATACTATCCTCAAGCAATTCTGTTTTTAAAAAGGTTACAGGTAATAAGCCATCAAAAGAGATAAAGTGAAATCAGAGTATATACTCATTTAATTCAAAAAAAGGCATAAAAAGAGGGAAAAAAAGAACATGGGACAAAGAGAAACAAATAGTAAGGCAATAGACTTAATTTTAACCAGATTGGTAATCACATTAAATATAAATGGTCTAAACACACCAATTAAAAGGCAGAGATTAACAGATTGGATTTAGCAAGACCCAACTATATCATTGCCTATAAGAAACATAACTTTAAATATAAAGATACAAATAGGTTAAAAGTAAAGGATGGAAAAAGATATACTATACTTACAATAGTCAAAAGAAAGATGGAGTGGCTATAGTAATATTAGACAAAGTAGATTTCTTCAGAGCAAAGGATGTTTCCAAGGATAAAGAATGTCCTTACAAAATAATAGAGGTCAGTTAATCAAGGGGGCATAACAGTTCTAAACGTTTGTGCCTCTGATAACAGAATTTCAAAAATACCTGAAACAAAATGGATAGAACTCCAAGGAGAAACAGTCAAATCTGCAATTTTAGTTGGATATTTTAATACCCTTTCCTGAGCATTGAAAGTTACAAAGATATATTACAGAGATATAATGGACTTGAACAATACTGTCAACCAATTGACCTAATTAACATTTATAGAATATTTCACCTAACGATAGCAGAATATTCTTCTCAATTCTTCTTACATGCCCACAGAACATTCTCCATGATGGACCATGTTTTGGGGTCATAAAACAAGTCTCCATAATTTAAAAGGATTGAGATCCTGTGCTCTCTGATCACAATGGAATTAAATTAGAAATTACTAACAGAAGACTTTGGAAAACTTACTTGGAAACTAAATAACACAATTCAAAGAGATTAAAAGATTTTGTACGGAATGAAAATGAAAACACAACATATCAGAATTTGTGAGATTCCACTAAAGCAGAACTTGGGGGGAATTTATAGCACTGAATGCTTATATTAGAAAAAAAAAATCTCAAATTAATGACCTCCACTTCTGCCTTAAGAAATTAAAAATCAAATTAAACCATAGTAATTAGAAGAGAGGAAACGGTAAAGACCAATGTGGAAATTAAGTATAGAAAACAGAAAAAAGTAGACAGAATTAGTGAAACCTAAAACTGACTTTGGGAAGATCAATAAAATTGATGAAGTTCTAACCTGACCGACAGAGGTGACATCATTACAGATTCTATAGATAATAAAAGAATAACAGGGCTTCCCTGGTGGCGCAGTGGTTGAGAGTCCGCCTGCCGATGCAGGGGACACGGGTTCGTGCCCCGGTCCGGGAAGATCCCACATGCCACGGAGCGGCTGGGCCCGTGAGCCATGGCCGCTGAGCCTGCACATCTGGAGCCTGTGCTCCGCAACGGGAGAGGCCACAACAGTGAGAGGCCCACGTACCGCAAAAAAAAAAATAACGAGAATATTATGAACAACTTTATGCCTATAAATTTTATAACAAAGGAAAAGGACAAATTCTCCAAAAGACATACTACTAAACTTCATTCAAGAATAGACAACCTGAATGGCCGTGTATCTGTTAGAGAAATTGAATTTTTGATTGAAATATTCCCACCAAAAGAATACCTCCAGGCCCAGATGACTTCACAAGTGAATTCTACTAAGTATTTAAGGAATAAATTATAACAGTTCTACAGAAACACTTTGAGAAAATTTCAGAGGAGGGAGTGCTTCTTAATTTATCAATAGTTCTAGTAGTTTCATAGGTTCCATCAGATTTTCTACACAGTCATGTTTGCAAAAAAAAAAAAAAAAACACACCTTTTCCTTTCCATTCTAGATGCCTTTTATTTCTTTTTCTTTCTTGACTGCACTGTCTGGAATCTCCTCCAGTACACTGTGGAACAGAAGTGGTGAGAGTAGACAACCTTTGTTTTATTTCTGGTCTCAGGGAGAAATCATTTGGTTTTCGACCATTAAAACTACATTATTTGTAGTTTTTTCAGATATGCCCTTTATTGGGTTGAAGAAGTTCCTTTCTAAAATGTGCTCCGGTATTATCTGGAATGGGGGTAAGACTGTTAAATGCTTTTTTATTTTTGCATTTATAGAGTTGATTACATGGTTTTTCTTTTTTAGTTGGTTCATAGAATGAGTTACATTCATTGCTTTTTTTTTTTTTTTTGCGGTATGCGGGCCTCTCACTGTTGTGGCCTCCGCTGTTGCGGAGCACAGGCTCCGGACGCGGAGGCTCAGCGGCCATGGCTCACGGGCCCAGCTGCTCCGCGGCATGTGGGGTCTTCCTGGACCGGGGCAGGAACCCGTGTCCCCTGCATCAGCAGGCGGACTCGCAACCACTGCGCCACCAGGGAAGCCCCATTCATTGCTTTTAAAATGTTAAACTAAACTTGCATTCCTAGAATAAACCCCATTTGGTCATCATGTACTATATTTTCTTTAAAAAAATGTTGCATTCAGTTTCCTATAATTTGTTTAGAACTTTTGCATGTGGAATATTTTTGCGCAGTCTTCTTTTCTCATAATGTTTGTGTCTAGTTTAAGTATAAGGGTTATTCTGGCCTCACACAGTATTATTAAGTGAGTTTAGTAAAGTTATGGGACACAGGATCAATATATAAATATCAATTGCACTTCTTTGTACTAGCAACGAACAGTCAGAAATTGAAATTTAATAAAACCGATACCATTGACAATAGCAACGTGTATGAAATACTGAAAACTATGCACAGCATTGCTGAACAAAAATTAAAGAACATGTAGATATATGGGGAGATATTCTTTGTGCATGGGTTGGAAGACTCGTTGCTAAGGTGAAATCACTCCCCAATTGAGCTGTTGATTCAGCGCAACCCAATCAAAATCTTAGCAGGCTTTATTGTAGAAATTGACAAGCTGATTCTGAAATTCATGTAGAAATGGCAAGGACCTAGAATATCTAAAACAACTTTGAAAAAGAAGAACAAAGTTGGAGAGCTAATACTACCTGATACCACAATTCATTATAAAGCTAAAGTAATCAAAACAGTGTAGTATTGGTGTAAATATAGAGAAATAGATCAGTGAAATAGAAAAGTCCAAAAATAAGTCCAGTAAATATATAGACAACTGAATTTTAATGAAGTACAAAGGCAATTCATTGAAGAAAGGATAGTCTGTTTAAAAAAAATGCTGGCTCAATTGGATATCCATATACAAGCAAATGAACTTCAGTCTGTATCTTGCATTGTCTACAAAAATTAAGTCAAAATGAATCATAGGCCTAAGTGTAACACCTAAAGATATAAAACTTTTAGACAAAAACAGGAGAAAATCTTTGTGACCTTGAGTTAGGCGAATATTTGTTAGGTACGACACCAAAAGCACAACCAATAATAAGACACATTGATAAAATGAACTCTATCAAATTAAAAATGTGTGCTCTTTGGGGGCTTCCCTGGTGGCGCAGTGGTTGAGGGTCCGCCTGCTGATGCAGGGAACATGGGTTTGTGCCCCGGTCCGGGAGGATCCCACATGCTGTGGAGCGGCTGGGCCCGTGAGCCATGCCCGCTGAGCCTGCACATCCGGAGCCTGTGCTCCGCAATGGGAGAGGCCGCAACAGTGAGAGGCCCACGTACCGATAGATAGATAGATAGATAGATAGATAGATAGATAGATAGATAGATAAATAGTGTGCTCTTTGAAAGATAATAAGAGATGCTTAGTAAGCACCTGTAGAAATGAGTTGGCTCTTTGGTCGTCTTGGTGTCCTGACCTGGAACTGAGGGTCATGGGCTCCTGCCTCTCTTACGCTCTCAACTGCCTCAAGTGGCCCTCTGTAGCCCTTATTTTTCTCACCTGTAAAATGTATGGTTTGCACCACATGATTTCCAAGGTTCCTTCCAGCTCAGACACCCAACGTGTCTATGTAACAATTGACTTGGAAAGCAATATCTACCAGTAAACATGTTTTTTAAAAAAAAGTTTTTAAAGTTTAATTCGTTTGGAGCAGTGGTTCTCAACTGAGGCAGTTTTGCTCCCCAGGAGACATTTGGCAGTATCTGGAGATGTTTGATTGCCAAAACTAGTTCAATGGCATCTAGTGGATAGAGACCGCAGCTACTACCAAACAGCCTACAATGCACAGCAAAGTCCTCCTCACACAGAATTACCTAGTTCCAAATGTCAATAGCACCAACGTTAAGAAACCTTGGTTTAAAGTATCTAAAGTCAATTTAGCTGCTTATTATTTGAAACCTGTGTTATTAAACATTCCTGTGTTGAACATGTTATTGGCAAAAAAAAAGTTGCTAAATAAAATCCTTTGGAGAAAATTGTGTCTTAGACTTTTGGGAATGTGAGGATGATGCGTTTATGAGACTCTTTCTTTCATTTTTGAAATAATGATTTTTATGTAGCCACCTGGAGTTGATCAATTTGGATATGTTGAAGTATTTGTTTTCATATCATTTGGAAAAAGTGTTTTAAAAAAATTACCACCACCATACATATAATTTCCCACACTAGTCTAGTAGAAGCCACCCGTAGAGCTTAATTTTAATCGATGGACTAAAATTTAGTTTGTTTTTGAAATAATTAGTGGAGCTTTGATATCTGAAATTTAGATTTAAGATTCATTAATTTAAAATGCCTACCTAGCCTCCTTTTTGCCAGTATTCCACAAATAGGTCAAGACCCTGGTTCTCAGATTAGATAAGTTTAGCAGCTTACATGGTGACACTTTGGATTTTAGTATTTTCTTCTTTTTCCTTTTAAAAAGAGAGTCTGGGGGAGAAAGTAGGTTTTAGTGGAAGAATGAGGGAAAAGAACAAGGATTTGAAATGGGTTGAGAACATTGGTCCTTAATATGTTGCTTACGAGGAACAGTATTTTTCCAAGTAGAGGAATACTGGGAATTTTGTATATTCAATTTGATTAGTAGTTTGCTGGTACTACAAATATATCTACAGTTGTGCCCAGAAGACTGATGTTATACGGCTGAATTTCGTCCAATTACAGCCTTCCTCTGCATATTACTCATGCCATCTGTTGTACTAAAGGAGTGCTTTCTGAGGTAGAATCTGTCCCTGTTTTTGTTCTAGACCAGGAGTTGGCCAACTTTGCATAAAGGCCCAGATAGTCAATACTTTAAGGCCTTTTTTGCAGGTCATACACTCTGTGTTGTATCTATTCAGGTCTGCCTTTATAGCATGAAAGTAACCATAAACAATACAGAAATGAATGAGTGTGGCTGTGTTCCAATAAAACTTAATTTATAAAAACAGGCCTGGGTTCAGATTGTGGGTTATAGTTGACCAGCCCCTGTTCTAGGCTATCAGCATTTTCTCTTTGGAACATTTGGCACTTTCTGGTTAGTTTCCCAGTGGTGGCCGGTTGCAAATGGAAGAAAGAGGTACCTTTTCACTTGCAGCTGCTCTGCTGTATGGAATGGCTTTTCCTGATGATGGTATGTGATAAGTAGATGACAGGAACTTTAAATGAGAAGTAGAATGGTAAGGCAGACTGAGTTCCTTTCTTGATCACAACCCAAATTCTAGCAAGTTTACCTTTGAAAAGTCTCTGGAATTAGTTTTTTTTTTTTATGTAAGTACTTATAACCTCTTGGCTAGAGTAGGGCAGTACCTTCTTATCGCTCCCTCTGCTTTTAAGGTTCTCTCCCTAATCCATCAACCTCCACAGATGTTGCCAGTTACCTTTCTAAAATGAAAGTATTATGGCACATATCTCTACCTGTAAAATTATACAGTGACTTTCAGTCACCTGGGATAGTGATTCATAACCGCTTTTCATTTCTGAGTCCCTTTGAAAAATCATTTGATAGCTGTGGATCCAGGAAAATGATATTTTTGTGTGTTCATCACACAGTTTTCATGCTTTTGGGGAGTTGGGCATTTCATGGCCCCAGGGTTTAATTCATAGTCTCTTAGTTAAGAAATCTTGATTTAGAAAATAAAATGCATATTTCTTTCCCATGCTGTTAATGCTTTATGATCTGATTCCAGTCTGCCTTTACAGTTTATTGTCCATGTTCACACACACACACACACACACACACACACACACACACACACACACACACACACACGCTTTTTCTGCAAAGAATTAACCAACATTCTCCTGTCATGCCAATTTCTCCTATTCTGTCTTTGCAAGTATTATTTCCTCTTGCCATGAACATCCTTACCATTTCCCTTGCATCTGCCCAATATCTACTCATTAAGACTCATCTCAAATATCAGATTCTCTGTGAAAATTTTCCTCACATTTCCTCCTTGGCATAAATAAATATGAAGGAATTGTGGCAACTGATACATGTAGGGAAGCCTTTCTTTTGGAGGGGAGGGGTGGGAAAAGCTTGGAAGGAGGAAGCTTCCAGGAAAGATTTTTTACTCTTAAGAGATATTCCTCTTCTTAAACGTCTATGAGCCTCAGTTTCCTAAGTTGAATATAATATTTATCTTAGGGGGCTGTTAAAATAAATAAAGAAGAGTGTTCCAATCTCCATAACACCTCAGTATTTATACAGGAAATTATCTTCTCCTGGTCATTGGGTGGCCCCAGGAACTTACGCAGGAGTAAACATCTTCAGAGACCCAGAACTCTCGGTTCTTAATAAAATGTTCTAATGGAAAACTAGGTTGTAAATTTACTAAAACAAAATTTCCTGAAATCCTTCTGCTGAAATTCTGGTAGGGTGTGTTTTGTGAGCTACAAGTCACTATGCAAATATTTATGTTGTTAAAGGCATTGCTGCTTTTAAAAGGCCAGTGGGGTCTTTGCTATTAGAATGATGCTTTTTTGGTCTAGTCAGTTCTGTTAGAATAGAGCTCTGTCTCTCACAAATTAACACTTGTGGTTTTCACTCTTCCATGAATGACTGGGAGGGTGTATGAAATATGATAATTTGTAATTTTTCTGGGCACATATTTGATCCTAGTCTGACACTGGTCGGCACATCTCCGTGTAATTTGTTATTCTCCGTTTTTTGTGTGTAGTTAATTATTATTGCCAGCACTGTCTGTGCTGTGGGAGCCAGCTTGTAGTGCTGTGGCCAAAGAGAAGCAAAGGCAATACATCTAGGAAGAGGGATTTTGAATAAACTAAAAAGTAAAATGTAAGATTCTGTGGTGGTTTAAATCCATGATGTGAATGAGTCTACTTTGCAAGTTGTTTGGTATTGTAAGTAGAAATTATTTCAGTGTTTTTGGAGTCATTGAACGTCTGTAGGAGTAAAAAAATTAGTTATACTTTAATGTGTTACATGTCATAGTAATATTCTCAAATTTGGGGATTTTTCAAGATGTCTTGGGACAGATCCCTCATAAACATGAGGATCTGTTGTACTTGAAGTCATCAGAAGCATATCCATTTGTCATAAACATGAGGGTCTGTTGTACTTGAAGTCATCAGAAGGGTATCCATTCGTTGAGATTTATGAATTCAACAGAAGTATCTTTCTGTCACTGTGTATGTGCATGTGTGCATATCTTCTGAATGAAACTTGTAAGATCGTATAATTTAATAGTCCGATATATAAGGACTCTGCCTTTTCATTGCCTATAGGATAAAGTCCAGGCTTTTCTTTTTTTTTTTTTTTTTGCGGTACTTGGGCCTCTCACCGTTGTGGCCTCTCCCGTTGCAGAGCGCAGGCTCAGCGGCCAAGGCTCAGGGGCCTAGCCGCTCCGCAGCATGTGGGATCTTCCCGGACCGGCGGACTCTCAACCACTGCACCACCAGGGAAGGCCCAGGCTTTTCTTTTTACTGTGGCAAACGTTGCCCTTTATACCTACTTCTCCAGACTCAGTTCCTGTTGCTTTCCATCACTCGTGCATTTTACCCTCTAATTACATTGCCCTCAACTGTTGGTGGTTCCCTGAATGCCAGTGACAAAGGCTTTCACTGTACGTAGCCTGTGTACGTGGTATTTTCTCTCATGTTCACCTAATGAACTTCTGTTAGACGTGAAGAGAGAGAGAGACCAGATGTTTTACCCTCTACTGCCCCACATTTCCACAGTATTTAAACATCCAGTTAAGGATTGGTAGAGAGAGAGGGTAATTTGGCATTGTAGAAAGCACGAAAGCTTAGCAAATAGCAGACTTGTATTTAAGATCTACCTCTGCCTTTAACTGATTATGTGAGTTTGGCCAGATCACATGACCTCCCATTAGAGTGTTGTCTTACTGTAAAACCAGGGGATTGGAATAAAGCAGGGGGTTAGCAAACTTGCCTGTCCCTTCTTTTCTTTTTCTTTACTTCCATTTTCCTTCCCTTCCCCTCTTTCTTATTCTTGCACATTTGAAGGATACAATGCTTTCACATTGCTTTATAGTAAATTACTACAGCAGTGATTCTCCGTGGGGAGTGGAGGAGTAGCGCATTTCCCGGGATGAGGGAGGCAAATATTAAAATAAGGGAAGACCTGGGGGTTTGAAATGTACTCCAAGGGGAGATCTCCAGAGCACCTTCCACCTCTTAAATAATATTCATCTGTGTTATTGCATGAGGCAAAAATATTTAAGAGTTTATGTAGCTTAGTTCCAAAAGGCTGTTCATGAGATCATTTTGGCTCTGAGGTTGAAAATGACACTAAATAAATGGCTACTAACGCCATCTGTTGGTAGGAAGAGTTTTACTTTTTATTAGATGTGTACTTTATTCTCTGAAGTTTTGCAAGTTGAAGATTTTTACGTCGAGAGAGGTTTTGTATAATTCAGGAGAACTTTTTATTTTGAACGAATTTCAAACTAAAAGGAAAGTTATTATAAGAGTAGTAAAGAGAACTCCTGTATGCCCTCTATACAAATTCCCCAGTTTTCAACATTTTGCCCCATTCGCTTTGTCATTCATTTATTTCTCTTTCTCTCTCACACACATACATGCTATTTTTCTGAAATATTTGCGATTAGTTTGCATGCCTCATATCCTTTTACCTCTTTTTTTTTTTTTTTTTCAGTACACGGGCCTCTCACTGTTGTGGCCTCTCCCATTGCGGAGCACAGGCTCCGGACACGCAGGCTTAGCGGCCATGGCTCAGGGACCTAGCCGCTCTGTGGCATGTGGGATCTTCCTGGACCAGGGCACGAACCCGTGTCCCCTGCATCTGCAGGCGGACTCCCAACCACTGCGCCACCAGGGAAGCCCTCCTTTTACCTCTTAATACTTCATCTCTTAAGAACAAATTTTTTTTTTAAAGGGCGTATGCGTTTTTTTGTTTGTTTTTTAAAGAAGATTTTGGGGGTAGGAGTTTATTTATCTTTGCTGTGTTGCGTCTTCATTTCTGTGCGAGGGCTTTCTCTAGTTGTAGCAAGCTGGGGCCACTCTTCATCGCGGTGCGCGGGCCTCTCACTATCACGGCCTCTCTTGTTGTGGAGCACAGGCTCCAGACGCGCAGGCTCAGTAGTTGTGGCTCACAGGCCTAGTTGCTCCGCGGCATGTGGGATCCTCCCAGACCAGGGCTCGAACTCGTGTCCCCTGCATTAGCAGGCAGATTCTCAACCACTGCGCCACCAGGGAAGCCCAAGAACAAATTTATTCTTTTATATAACCACAATATAGTTATCAAATTCAGGAAACTGATAAAATACTTTGATCTACAGTCTGTATTCCGGTTTTATGAATTGTCCCAATGACATCTTTTATAGCATTTACTGCCCTCCAATACAGGATGTATAGTTGTCATATCTCTTGACTTTCCTTTAGTTTGTAATGGTTCCTCAGCTTTGCTTTGTGCCTCGTAACAATGGCATTTTTTAAAGAACGCATTTATGGAATATTCCTCAATTTAGTTTTGTCCATTTCCTTGAGATTAGATTCAGGCTATGCATTCGCAGCTCGAGTACTCATAAGTGAGGTTGAGTCCCTTCCGGAGTATCACATCAGAGGCACACGATGTCTGTCTGCTCCTCATAGGTGATGGTAGATTTGATTCACTCAGTCAAGGTGTTGTCCAGTTTCTTCACAGTATAGTTACTTATTTTCCCTCTTGCAACTAATAAGCAGTCTGTGGGAAAACAGTGTTTTTGTTCTTTTACTTTTTTAAAATTAAAGTCTTTGTAGAAAAATTTTTAATTAAAAAATTTTTTTTAATTAAAAAATTTTCCAAAGTTAGGAAAAAATTGACTTGTAAACCTGGAGATAGCCACATCTTAGTGTATGTCGGTACAGTCTCTCTTCTATGCTATAATGATAATGACAACCAAAAAGGATTATACCTCAAATACTGTTTGTCAGATTGCTTTATTGATTTAGCAGTAAGTTGTGGATATTTCCCCATGTATCACTAGTATATCCTCCTGTGGTATTTTAGTGGCTGCCTAGTGTTCCATTGTATATAATCCTTTGCCTACGGATTGTTCTGTGATGTTCCGTTTAGCCTCATGTTTCAGGTATAAGAATCTCCTGGGTGTCCAGGCTATTGAATTGCCCTCCTTTTTAGACCATTTTGTCTTGTGTTTTAAGGGAGGCACTGCTGTACTGTTGCCTCACCTGAAATCTTGGCTCCGACATAGAGTCCTGATGTCTGTCTTGCTCCTGTCACACTGACTCACCATGCTGTTTTTCAGTTCCACCATTTCATACTAACAAGCTGAGTTCCTTTCTCTGATCATTCTTAGGCCTACAGTGGCACACTTTTGCCAAATTCAGAAACGTATTTCTGATTCAACTGAATTGTTTTTATGTTTTAATTGCTAAAATTGTGCAGTATTGAGGTTTTTGTTTAATTTCAAGTAGTGTATAGTCTTATGAGTGGACTTTTATGGGCTAGTCTTCTGAGTTGAGCTTCTGGCCAAAATGCACACACACCCACCGGAACACACACACACAAACAAATGTTTGAAGCATGGTTCATCTTTTTGCTTGGAACTTCCTTTCTGTTACCTGAATTTCTGGTTAACCTATATTTATATTTTGGGCCAGGTCATATAGGAGATCTCAGAGCTCTTATGTATTAGAATCACTTGGCAAATTATCTTTAGTGAACCTTCTATGCTGGAGGTAGAATATAACCTTTAGAGGCATTATTTAATAGATTTTTTTTTAGTCATTTAATATCTAATCATTTGAAAGTCTCTCTTTCCCTACAGCTAATTAGTTTTAGACTGTTTAGGTACATGGAAATATAAGCTTTCTTTGTAGCTGTGGGCCAGTTTATAAATGGTTCATCTCATTACATCTACAATTTAGTACAAATGCGACAAAATTATATCTAAAAGACTTGTGTTGAGTCTTTATTGACTTAAGGCAAAACATTTTTAATCTAAGCACATTCTTTAAAGTAGCTTCATTATTTTTAAGCTTTCCTTTACACTTTGAGAAATAATATCTGCTGTTTCATAGATGGGGAGGTTTAAGTGGGCCAGTTTCTTTTCATTGCCCTTTTAATATATGCACTCTAGGTAGGGTATTAAAGTGGCAGTGTGGTAAGTGAAACAGTTTTCTGCTATCCTTATCTTTTTCCTTCTAATTTAAGATCTCAGCTTACTTTGTTTTGAAAATCATCTTAAATATGTACCTAAAATATTTATAAGTAAAATATATGTCTGGAAAAGATATAGAGATATTTAAGCTTAAACAGTAATTTGGTAAGTGATCTAGTAAACAGTCTTGCCGGGAAACAACTTTTAATAAGTTGGTTTGACAGGAGATTTCTAAATATGTAGATTAATTTTGACATTATCTTTTTTTTTTTCAACCTGGGTGGTGTGTGGAATTGCTAAACCTGTCATTGTGGTTCGCTTAACAGTGATTGAAGTTTCTCCAGAACGTCTTTTTTTTTTTCCTTACAGTTTCAGGGCGTTCTTATCCATGTGAACTGCTATTGTTTGAAAAATGCTTGTTATCCTTTGATTAAGAATTAAGCAAAAATAAAAAAAGCATAGCTTAGAAATTTTTATCATTTATTCTGTACTACTAAAGATACGTGGAATAATTTCAAGTTGTGTACTTCTGAATAAATTCATAAAATAATTTATAACACTCATGTTTAATTTACCCTTAGAAATTAGTCAGTCAGCATGAAAAGTAGTATCTCTCTTAAGGGACCTCTCAGCGTTAAATGCAACGATATAGTATTGCAAGCTATTTGTAGATTTATCTCCTTTTTGTCCTGAAAGATACAGTTATTATTAGTTAACATGTTTACACACTTAGAACTTCTAAGAAATGAATATTTTTTAAGTAAAAAAAATTTTTTAATTGTTTAGTAAATTTATTTTCCAGTGTACTTGTGTCAAAATATGCTTTCAAAATGGTTCATTTAGAGGCATAGTTTACTTAGTTTTTCTAATTCATTAGTGTATATTGTAATTTTCACATGCTTCTGGAATTTAGAAGGTCTGCCTTCTATTTAGAAGAAGGTCTGCCTCTTCCTCTCCTTTTGTTTTGTTTGTTGTTTGTTTGTTTAAAGCCTCATTACTGATAGATGGACTGTGAGCCTCTGCCTAAATATTAGGAAAGTGCCTTGCTCAAGGCCTTACAGCTGGCTGGTAGTGCCCAAGCTAGGATTTGAGCCTAGGGCTTTCCAACTCCAAAATTTGTGTTCTTGCTGTTATACTCTACCATTTTTAGATGCATTGAGTTTTTCCTATATGATTTCATTTAATTCTTACAACATCTCTCTGAGGTACATTTTATTGCCCCTTATTTATAAACAATTAAATCAGAGTTCAGAGATTACATAATTTACCCAGCATCACATACCTGGTTAAAGTCCTAGAATTAGTATTCTGTATCTTATGCTTTTCCCACTGAACTGCTTTCACTACCCCTCAGCGTGGGTGGGACCAGCATTCACAAATTGATATGAATTTTGTTAAACTTTTTTCTTTTAAATATCATCTGAGATTGCCATTTTCATGGCTCAGGGATTCTGAATTAGAATGGTGATGGAGGATGAAGGTGATAGAAGTTAAGAGGATAGAATGTGATCATGGGAGTTTTATACAACTAGAAGACTAGGAGAGGGTCCTGGAGAGCAGAGGTTAGAGAAGCCTGGATGGGAAAGGGGCCTGCACGTCACTTCAGATGCTTTGCTTTTTTGGCAAAAGGTGGGAGTGTTGTTTACTACTCACCTTCCCTAAAGCCCAGTGGCATACCCCTGCATGGTAATCTTTGAAATACTGGTTTTAGTTTCCTAAGGTCATTTCCCTACTCAGAAACCTTTAATGGTGCCTAGTGCCTGTCCCTTCCAATTTAAATTCCCCCTTTTGACAGTTTGAGACCCTCTGCAATCTGGTCCTGTCACTTATTTGAACCTTTCCAGAGCTCATCAGAAAGGTTCTCCCCACCAGGCAGGTCAGTGTCCACATCATAACTTCTCTCTGGGCCACCTTTACTTTTAAATTTGCACCCTTGATGATTTTTACTTATCCTTTCTTCATACTCTTCAACCTGTGTTTCTTTATAAACCTATACATCATTTTCTCCTATAGAAATCATGCGACTCTTGAAGCTGAATCACAGCTTAACGAGTTGTAGCGATTCTCTCATTTCTGCTCTTTCCCCTCTAGCCATTTGTAAATCTGCTCAGAGGAAGAACAACCTTTTAGGTTCTCTTCTCTGGTTCCCTTCTTCCCTCATTTTGTCTCTCCGCCTCCCCCCCCCCCCACCCCCCCCCACCACCCCACCCCCCCCACCACCCCCCTCCCCCGTCCTAGTTTTTTCCTATCCATCAGTTTATCCTTCTTTCCTGTCTTTTGTTTTTCTATCCACCTGTCCTCCTTTTCTCCTTCCCTTCTGGCTGCCTATTCCTACTGTGTAAGCTTGGGCAAGTTACCTATTTGCTCATCTCTAAAAATGGGGTATAATATAATAACTTCATAGGGTTTGTTTTGATGATTGAGTGAATTTTTAATGAAAAAGTGCTTAGAGCAGGACCTGGATAATAAGCACTCCATAAATGTTAGCTTTTGTTTGTTATTGTACCGTTTTGTGTATTTTAATGTATGAAACAAATGATAGGGTGTCTATAAAAGGAGAAGTAGTTTTTCTTTTTTACATAAAAGCAAGTTATTTTTTAAAATAGTTATTAAATAGAGGTTAATTTAAAACTTTTAAACATTTGGACAGTCATCTAAAATCATTAATCATCCTAACAGTCTTGGTTAACATAACTGTTTCTACTCCTGACTTTACTTTTATTCGATACAAAGTTAAACAGAAACCAGGACAAGTTTTTCTACCTGGAGATAAATTAGTTTTTCAGGTACATACTACAACATTCTTACTTGCTTGCTACATGGACTAATTTTGTGATAAATTCTTTCTTTGTCTGCAGAATGTCTTTATGTTGCCTTCTCTTGGATGAGAATTTAGCTGGGTATGGAATTTTAGGTTGATAGTTATTTTCTCTTGGCACTTTGAAAATATTTCATTTTCTTCTGTGTCTTTTGGTATTGTTGAGAAGCTTTCCATTTAATTCATTCCTATGTAAATAAAATGCCTTACCCACTTGTTTTTTAAATAAGTATTCTCCAGTTTAAAGTGATGTATATAGAATATGATTCTTTTTATTTACCCTGCTCAAAGTTTGTGGTTCCTGAATGTGAAGATACATGTCTTTCCCGTATCTTGGAAACTTCTCAGCCTTTCTCTCTTTAAATGTTGCCTTCTGTTATCTCTCTTCCTCTGGAACTCCTCTTAGACGTGTTAGATCTTATTCTATTTTGCATTTCTTTAGTCTTTCTTCACATTTTACATATCATTAAGCCTTTGTTAGAATTTTTGCATAATTTCATTTATCTTTTCTACTTCACAAATTCTCTCTTTAGTTGTGTTAATCTGATGCTTAATTCTCCAGTGACTCTACCTTCCTTTTCTTTTGAAAAATTTTATTTGGTTCCCTTACAAACGTCTGTCTTGCTTTTTTTTTATAAGGTCTTATTATATTTTCAGTGTCTTCCTTTAAGGCCGCTGGCTTTAATCTTTAATCTGGTTTTATAGACTGTTATCTGATAATTTTTCATCTAAAGTTCTCAAGAGATAATCCTAATGATTGTTGTGTTTCCTGCTTTTACTTGTAGTGGGTTGTTTGCTTATAGAGTTGGTAAATTTCTATTTTGAGCTTGCTGGCAGGGGGAATTCTGCATTGCCTGGGTTGAAGGAATGTGTGTGTCCCCGCCCTCGGCAACCCCCCAAATTTTGTTCCCTCCATCTGCCTTGGGTTCCAGGAGTCTCACTGGCTTGTGAACATTTTATTTAAATTTCTAGTCTTGAGGGTCTTGGGCCATGCTGGTAGTATAAATACAAATTCTGTGTCTGTGCTGGAGCATGCCTAGGATTACAAATTATCATTTTGTAGACACCCTCCACCAGCCACAGTGGTAAGCCCAGGCCAAGACACACAAGTTTCTTATCTTGCTGTACCAGAATTTTTTTTACAGACCATCTTATCACTGATTGGGTAGACTATCAGTCTCTCTGGCTTTATTCTAGGTAAAAGTGTGTGTGGATGGGTTGACGTGGGGAGTGTGTATGTCTCAACTCCATTCTCATCTCTTGGTTGCTTTTTCTGTCCAACTGATGTCAAAGTCCATTTCTAAATTTCTCTTGTGGTACAAAGATTTTTTACGTTGTTTTTCAGCCATGTTGCTGGAAATAGAAAATAGTTACCATATTCTTTTAAATGTGTGTAGTATTGTGTGTATTGAGTATTTGATTGCCATTCTCCCTATATTTTTATTGTTAATTGGGCATTTATCTAATGTTATCCTGTGAATAACTGCTTTGTTCAGTCATTTATTCATCTTTCCCAGATTAAATAGGCAATTGAGGTCAGTATTGTGTTTAATGTGCCTGAGTGCAAAGATGAAAAATAATGGTTTTTCTGTTGTGTTTTGTTTTAAATATGGGTCTTTAAAATCAAGGAACTCAAAATTCATTAAGGAGAGACACATAAATATATCAATGTGAAAATATAGCAATAGAATTCTGACAGAAGAGCAGTGGAAGCATAAAAGAAGGAGACTAATGACTTCTCTGTGGGAGGCATTGGGGAGCTCTTATAACCCTGAATGTTCATCAGAACGCCTTTCTTTTTAATTTCTTTCGTAATAACTTGAACTTGTTATAAGCAAATACCAAAGACGATCTTGTTTAGTGCTATAGCAGAAATGATTTGAAGAGGCAACCACATTTTTTATTAAACTTCTGTCAAAATAGCTCAGTATCAATCATGTCAAAGACAAAATCTTTTGTTGTTGTTGTCGTTACTCATCAGACTTTTGATGGCTGTAACTGTTAAAACAAAGTACTGGGGAATTTGGGACTAATCTCTAATTTTCTTAGATAAAAAAATGAAGGCAGTGCAAGCTTAGCTTAGTGTCAGAAATGCTGGAAGTGCTATGATATACAGACATTTAAATCTTTGGACCTTCCACGAGTGTCATATAAAATATCTTTAACATTTATTTTAAAATAAATTTTAAAGGAGAGCCAAGCACTATAACAACTTTTAAATATTGAGTTGCAGTTATGTTGTTTTAACTTTACCCTGTTACTTTCTTTTTCTCATGAAATTTGTAAGTTTACAATAAGAAGGTTCAGTTTCTTTTGTTGAAATTGTCACTTATGTTTTTTTTCTTATAATTGTCTATTTGAATTTTTTAATGTGGTTATATACAAAGGCATGAAAGTCACTTCTGGTTTTCACTATTGTAAATAGTGCTTGATTTAAATATCCTTTATCTATGTAGTTTTTTCCTTTTCTCCAGAGTTTTTTTTTTTAAGTTTCAAGTGTCCCAGCTTTGGCAGTTTACTATTTATTTATTTATTTGGTTGCTCTGGGTCTTTAGTTGTGGCAGGCGGGCTCCTTAGTTGTGGCATGCGAACTCTTAGTTGCAGCATGCATGAGGGATCTAGTTCCCTGACCAGGGATTGAACCTGGGCCCCTGCATTGGGAGCTGTGGAGTCTTACCCACTGGACCACTAGGGAAGTCCCCTCCAGACTTATAGTAAGATGAATTTCTGGTACTGAGATTTTAAGTCATGTGTAAGCATATCAATTCTGTATTATCTGAATGTTTCCAAAGAAATTGTAGTAATTAATTACATTTCACTACCTTTTTCCTTATAGTTGCTTAGCTCTTCTAGAGCATGTTTTGTAAAACTATTAAATGTCTTTAGCATAATATTCTTTCTTTTTTTTGTTGTTTTTATTTTACGGTACGCAGGCCTCTCGCTGCTGTGGCCTCTCCCATTGCGGAGCACAGGCTCCGGACACGCAGACTCAGCGGCTATGGCTCACGTGCCCAGCCGCTCCGCGGCATGTGGGATCCTCCCGGACCGGGGCACGAACCCATGTCCCCTGCATCGGCAGGCGGACTCTCAACCACTGAGCCATCAGGGAATCCCTAGCATAATATTCTTAATGATGATAGCATAAATTATTTTAGAAAAGAACTGGTACTATGAAATGAGATTACCTTAGTGAGAAGTTGTCACTTTAACTTTACCCTCTTGTTTACTTTTTTAAAAAAGCATTGGTTTCTTTGTGGGGATACCATTGAGAAAGTGAGGAGTTAGGAGACTGAATGATTGTGCCTACAGTTTAAATAATCTAGTTTGTGACCTCAAGCAGGGGAGGTAAATCTACACATTTCAGATTTCCTATTTGGGGATTATATTGAAGTACTATGCCTGTTTTGGTATTTAAACTCTTTTAAAGGACAGATTAAATGTCTTTAGAAGTTTCAGAAGAGAATAGGAAATAATAAATTTCATTAAGAAAAGAGCTGTGATGTTGGTGTTTATTATGAATGATTGTGCTGTTTATACATAGCGCTAGGAAAAGTAAATAATATTAAGGCATATATTTGGCTTATCTAATTTGAACTTTTTTGTGTGCAAAGCACAGAAACGTCTTGGGGCACATATTATAAAAATATAAACCCATGCCTGTCTCTTAGGACATGAAGTGTTTTTATGGTATCATATGAGGCTTTGTTGTACTTAAACAGTATTAAATACTGACATGTAGTACATTTGTAAGTAATTATGAATAAGATTTTTGTTGAGGTATGCTTTGCTATACTTTTTTTTTTCATGTAATGGGTTTTAATATGACAATTTTCATAGGATATTTAAGTGACATTTTGATTAAAAGCAGGCAGAGAAAACTTTATTCTTTACTGTTAATAGTTTACAAATGTATTAATGTTTATTCCTGGTGTATTACCTCTTTTTCAGTAGATATTAACCATAAAATTTATATATTTGATATATAAGTTTTAGACTAAGGATACATTTTTTTTAACGATTTGATTAATTTTTCTTAACACTAGGGGGCACTGTTGATTTATGAATTCATATCTAAATTAATCAGGCATAGCATGTAGAATGAAATGAAATTATTTGAAGACATTTCATTGCAAATTGAGTGTTGCCTTCAGAGAGAATTGGGATTATCAAGTTCATTTTGTACAGTACTATAAATATAAATGATTCTTAATAAGATTCTTAATAAGAATAAATGAAGTTTATAAAATAAATACTGTAGATTGAAGGAAATTAGAGTGTTTCTATTCATTTTCATATTGGTTTTCTAAATGTTTTTTTAAAAAATCATTATTTCTAATGTAGTTCTCATTTTAAAAATTCTAGCACGATGTTTTGCTCTTAGCAGGTACTCAGGGTATATCTGAAGAAACGAAGATAAATTTAAGATGTGACTGTGAAGGCTGCTATCATTAGTAATACTTTTTAAGCATTTGAAAACCAGCAACATGTTTTGCTACATCTAGGAAACATATTTTAGGCATTCTCATTCATTATTTCTGCAGTCAGGATTTTGCTGATGCCCACCAACACGTATTTTGTGAGAGGTACATTTCTAAGGTTTTTGTCTTCTTTAATTAGAAGACTCCCTTGAATTTAAGCCTTGTGTGGATTCATTAGATAGTAGACAAAGTGTGTGTCATTATAATAGCACTCTTACCATGTGTCAGCACTGTTTTAGGTGCTTTGAATATATTAATTAATTTCTCCTCGCCACAACTCTATGAAGTAGGTACTTATTGCTGTCTCTGTTCTATAGGTAAGGAAATTGAACACAGAAAAGGCAAACAGTTTGCTGGGTTCACACTTAAGCAGTTTTTTTCTAGAGTTTGTGCTTCTAAATCACTGTCCTATATTGCTTCTCCAGAGAGAGGAAACTTAGCATTTCAAGAGAATTATTATTGATATTTCAAACTAAGTTTTTAAAGTGGGTACAATTTTGTAATGCACAGCATAAGGAATATAGTCAGTAGTATTGTTAATAACTCTGTATGGTGACAGATGGTAACTAGATTATCGTGGTAGTCATTTTGTAATGTGTAAAAATATCAAATCCCTATGTGATACACCTCAAACTAATATAATAATGTAAGTCAATTACACTTCAATAAAAAAGTGGTTATAGTTTTAAATACCTAATTTATAGACACTTAACCATTTCTCTTATGAAAAATATCATAGAAATTTAAAGTTGGAAAGGGACCTTACTGTTTATTTGTGTCATTTTACAGAGAGGAAGAAATTCCCTCCTAGATAGGTGAAGTTACCAACATAATGATATACAGCAAGTTTTTTGTGGAAAGGGATTAGACTCTCAAGTAAACATTCTGACTTCCAGTAAAGTGGAAAAACTATGGTGGTGTGGAAGGAATATTTGACTAGAATTTTAGATGACTTGAATTTTATTCTTGACCCGTCATTTACCAGCCTGTGTCCTCAGAGGCTGTGTTTGTGTTATATGAGTATCATGATATCTTCCTTAGTCTTATTGGTAGTTGTGAAGATCAGTGAGATAATGGAGTAAAGATACTCAGTAAACTTTAAAGCCCTATACAAATAAATATATCATGTACTGTGGTATTTTTATAACATGCTCCATAATAATTTATTTTTAATTATTCGTGATATCTTTGTAAACTACATTATCAACACTGCTAAACTTATTCAGTGTGGTTGAGTTAGGGATGTCATTTAGATCTCTAAAATTTATTTCATGAGACCATATATTACTTTGCCACATGTTTTTTACACTTTTTCTTAAGACTAAAAAAGCTTTTGAATTTTTCTCACAATAAATGAAAAATTATACCGTTGCTTTGCTGATAAAGAATATAACAGCAACATGTGTTGACCACTGGCCATTTGGTGTTTCTGATCATTTGAAAATAGCATAATAGGATTGTCCTCAAACCAGATTTAGTGATTTAACTGAAGTGAAAAATAGAGTTTAGTAAATTTGAAGTATTTTATTTCTTGGCATGGTGACAGGCATGGGTTTCTTTTCTTAAACTTCCAATAAGACACACAGTTAAAGTTTTCTGTTTTTTTTTTACAGGAATAATAATGTATTTGTGGCCTTGGACGTGAAGCAATCAGTCTTCTGTTGCTGTTAACTAGCGTCAGGGACTGATGTGGGAAGCATGGACCTAATGAACGGGCAGGCAAGCAGTGTTAATATTGCTGCTACTGCTTCTGAGGTAAGACATTTGAAAAGTTTAGTTGTAAAATTTCTTACCTGGCATTCTGATTTTTTAAGCATTATGATTGGTCACAGATGTAAATCAGAGCTTGAGAAAAAGGGTTACGGATTTTTCAGTTTTCAAAAAACTATTTTCATTGTACCATCCATGTGTTCATTGTACGTTTTAGGAGTTCATCCCTACCTACTTCATATACTTGACAAATCATGATTACTTAAAACCCTTTCTTGGGTTTAGTTTTAAAGAATGCATAGAATTTCTTTTCAAAGTGTTTTTACATTTTATGAACCTTGAGGGCAACAGTACAAGTGGGGCAAAGAATGACATAATATTGACACTGTCAGATCCCTTGATTCCAAGCCTGTTGAAGGAGATCAAAGACCTATTAGGCTGGAATGTTGAAAGCTACTCCTGTGATGTAGCTCAGAGTGTTAAAGATGGAGATAAAGACTGAACTAGGTGCTCACCTACCCCCCCCCTTTTTTTTTTTTGCTTTTTCTGTAAATCTAGGGTACTTGGCCTGCTTTCCTTAATAACTTTTGTATTTAGCTTCTATATTTCTCCTTAATTTTACTCTTACCATAGAGGATGAGAATAAATGTTTATGACACTTTAACGCCTTGACCTCAGAGTTCCTTGATAACTTCATTTTGCCCAAGCCAATTACTTAGGCCTTGCTGTCATTGAAAATATTCTATTCTAAGTCAGTAGTTTCAATTATTTTTCTTATTAGATGATTTCTGTATTTTTTAACATCTTTATTGGAGTATGATTTCTGTATTTTTAACTCTAGCTCTGGCTTCCCTTATGAATTTTATGAAGCATTTCTGATGAATGGACTTTTTACTTACAATATGAACAAAATCAGGTTACTTCGTTTCTATTCTGCTGCACTACCTGTAAAGAAAATAGGCCACCCTCTTTCTCTGACTTTTGTTAGTAGCATCACCGTGTCCTTAGCATCAGAGTTCAGATCTGTAGATTTGGCATTAACCTGCTTCCCCTTGCCCACCACAGCCATTTTCACATCACAGCAGGGAGAGTCTGCTAACAAAACAGAAGTTAGAATCCTCTGTAATGTAATCATCTAGTGACATCTCATCCTGCCCACACTCAAGTGGAGAGGATTACACATTGGGGTGACCACCAAGAGATAGAGATGCCTGGCAGCCGGCTTAGAGTCTGTCTACCACACCTTATCTCTGAGATCTAGTCCTTTACTCCTTATTTCTCCTAGTACCATCTTAGTTTGGTCATTTATTATTTCTTGTCTAGAATGTTACAGTGGCCTTTTATTTTGATCTCGCACTTCTATTCCCTGCTATTTTTGGTACATTTGACTGTAATTCAATTTTAATATTCTTAAAATAGCTGTTATACTTTATTTTATTCCCAAACTGTCCATGGTTCCTCATTACCTACTAACTAAATATTAACTAAATACACATTCAGCCCTGCATTTAAGACTTCCATCAAAATGAGCCTAAATTTTCTTTCTAATGGATTTAACTGCTACTAATTCTTTATGTGAAATTTACATTCTAATGAAAGAATACTACATCTTGTTGATGTTTGTATAAACCCTTAGCCTTTTCTATTTCAAAAAATTAGGGAAGTTTTCTCCTGATTCCCTGAACAGATAGGAGCTTTCTGATTTTTGAAACTATCACTTAAAAAAAAACATTTAAAATAATTTTTCCATAAATTTATACATAGCTTTTCTTCCTCCTTGAGACAGGGATTATATATGTTTGTAAATATGTCTGTAATATATGTATATTTACATGGTATTTTTATGACCATATTTCTTGACTATGTTAAATGTATGTGTGTATATGTATAGTATATTTATGACTATGTATCCTGAAACATATGAGCTAGTATTACAGGAAACAGAACACAATTGTTTGTTAAATAAAATAGATCATTTCACTCATATAAAAAATAGTGTTGGCCTTTCTGAAAGTGGATGAATTACCTCAGAGTAATATAATTTAGTACATGAGAAGTAAGGGGGGGGAGGGAAGTCTGCCTTTTAAATTGTCCTCCTGCTGTGGCAAGAAGATAAAATTAAAAATATATGTTTTTCTACCTTCTCTTAAAATAAAGATGTGTTAACATATCAAAATGCAAACTTCACAAATGTGAAAACCTCACAAGTACTTAAGGTATTTGATGGGTGATTGACTCCTCCTGTCTCTGCCTTCTAGACTTAACCTTTGTTTAAGCTTCTGGTCAGTAGAGTGGTGGCGAACTTTTTTCAGACATTTAGAAGTGTCAGTATTTTTTTAGTCTTGTTGTGAATAAAGAATTACTACTATGCACATTATGTCTCAGTACTGCTTAGCTTCTTGTCGTTACCAGCTTATTTATTGGTAGTGGGAAAGCAGATAGAAGCACGTCACTCATAATTTTTAAAGCCTCTACTGATGGCTTGTAAGAAGGAAAAGAGGAAAATGATTACTGACTTTGATAAGCAATAAGATTGCCATTATGATTTGCTCACTTGTCTTGAATGAGTTAGAAACTTGGAGAAAATTACCAAATTATGTTTAAAATGAATGTATTTACTTGACAATATATTTATTATTTGGTAGTTATTGGATTAGTATATACTGCTTAACTGATGTCTATTTGAATGCTTAACATGAATAAATTTCTGTATTTGTCTTGGAATATAAAGTAACATTGTCAACATACTGTAAGCTAGTCTTAGTTACAGAGGTTAAGCACATGGAATAAGATACTATATATGAAATCCATTTATGAGACTTTGGACTTCTGCTCAGACACATAAAGAGCTTGGAATTCATTACTCCTGTCCTCACAGCTTGATAAAAGCTGAACAAACTGAAAACCAATAACTCCTCTTAGCTCTATGAGAGAACTGATGTCACAGAGCAAATTGACAGTGATGCCCTGAAAACTGGAGAAAGGCAAATACAGAGAATCACTGTTTACCAAGAGCAGAATTCCCTGGAGCTTACTGTAATTGACAAACTGCTGGAGGCAGTGTGTGGACTAGCTTGAGAGTTAAGAACTCCTGGGGGCTCAGTTTTAGGTCTCCCTCCCCACTTTTGTGAGTTTTACCTCCAGGAGCCCCCACCAAGTTCTCACAGTGAGGTTCGGAGAAAAATCCCTCCTGTTTCCAGCAGAGGGAGGGGAAAGTAACCATTTTGAAATATACTCGGGGGAAGTAATCATCCTAATATATGCCCAGCACGTTGTATTCCCCACCTGACCTCAGGGGAGACTGCTTTACCAGAGCCTAACCTACTTGCAGAAAGAGAAATACCCAACTCAGGGCCCTCTAGCCTTCCTGTCTTACTTTCTAAGGGGAGTCTAGGGTACTGAGAAGCACCTAAGGTCACAGCCCAAGGGTACAGGCTCACTAAAGTACCTGATTGTAGGGCAATGGAATGCTTCTCCTCTTCCCACACCTTACCACCACATCAACATGGCTCCTGTATAATAGTAAAGGATCACAGCTGAAAGAACTGCAAAGCAGGAGTTTCTAGAAAAACCCAGAGACCAAAACAAGGACACTAGAGGAAGGTGAAGGCACCTCTAACCACAACAAATAGTAAACAGCATAACTCCTATACAAATAAACGTAAACCCTTGCACTAAGGGCCTATTTGCCTCAGTTTCTGTTACCCACTAAATCATGTCTGGCTTTCAGCAAATTTTAAGGCATGCTAAAAGTAACAAAAAAACATAGGCTGAGAGGCAGAGCAAGCAGCACAGCCAGACTCAGATATGGCAAAGATTTTGGAATTAACGGACTGGGAATTAAAATAACCATGATTAATAATGCTAATAGCTCTAATGGAAAAAATTGACAACATGCAAGAATAGATGGATAGTAGAAGCAGGGATATTGAAATTCTAAGAATCAAAAGGAAATGCTAGAAATCGAAAACGTCGTTCCAGAAATGACGAGTGACTTTGGCTCACCAGTAGACTGGTGACCAGTAGACGGCTAAGGAAAGAATCAGTGAACCTGAAGACATGTTAATAGTATCGTCCCAAGCTGAAGTGCAAAGAGAAAATAGAATGAGGAAAATGGAACGCAATATTCAGGAACTGTGGGGCAATGACAAAAGGTGTAGCATGTACGTAATGGGGCTGCCAGAAGGAGGAGAAAGAGAAAGGAGCAGAAGAAATATTTGAAGTAATAATGGTTGAGAATTTTACAAAATTAATGACAGATCCCTTCCTTTGTAATGATTTTGATATTTAGTTGCTACTGCAAGGGAAGTAAAAATGAAGCATAATGACAGATGCTCAAAATTGATGTATAATAGCTGGTAGGTTGACATACATAATATTATACCTCTGTAAATGAAACTTTGGTTAGTTTTTTCTGCCACTGACTGTAGCCTGATATCCTACCACCGTTTAACAGAGAGTGATCTAAATGTTCTTACAGGGATGATACTCTGGTTTCAGCCAACTGATTGCAAAATACACTTTTATTTTGTAGTACAGATGAAGTGGAAATTTAACAGAAATAAGATTTTCAGGGCCAGAAGCCACCTTTTGTTCTGCATATAGCAACAGCAAATTCAAAATTAAAGCAGAAAATGCTTAAATCTGTACTATAATAAGAAGAAGAGTATCAATTGTGCTATCACAGACAGACATTCACTTAACAAACTAGACTGGGTTATTTAGTTAATGTAGTTCTGAATGTTTTCCTGTGGTTTATGTTAGGAAAATAATTTGTCTTTTTCTTAATAAAAATTAGTTTTTAAAATTATAGATGGGTGTATCCTTCTCCCCTAACTTCTTTTACCCCATTTGAAAATCATTGAACTTGTTATTGATATCTTTTATTTCTTTTGGAAATGATAGGATGTCAGGGTGAGGAAACAGACAGGAAAACTTACTTGAGAACCTAAAACCCTAAAATTGAGGTTAGATTTCAAGTTGCCCGACCCTTTTCCTAGTGCTCTTCCAAGGAAGCAATGTGTTCTGCCCAACTTTTCTACAGCATTTGTTAACTCACTTTTAGCTTCCTCAGTTTTAAGGCCGGTCTAGTTTCCATGACACTTAACTGCAAGACAGTTTTTAAATGGCTGCATTTTTTTTTTCAATTTAACAGAAAAGTAGCAGTTCTGAGTCATTGAGTGACAAAGGTTCTGAATTGAAGAAAAGCTTTGATGCTGTGGTATTTGATGTCCTTAAGGTTACACCAGAAGAATATGCGGTAAGCCTCCCACCTCTTGTTCTCCAGTTTTTGCAGGTAATTTACATATTGGTGCAATTCAGTTAGAATTTGTAGGCCCAACAGAGGAGATTTTTAAAAAAAAAAACTGGATGTGGGAATCAATGGGGAGAGTAGCACAACAATGGAGCAAGCAGAGGAATGAACAGAAGGTAAGAAAATCCATTGGTATTTTTAGAGCAGCTTCGTAAGTTACACTATCAACTTGGTAAGTAATAATAAGTATTTACCTTCATGGTAATTGCTTTTGTCCCTACCAATACCACCTCCCCAAGCTAACTGTACTTTATTGACATATGTAAGAAGAATTTTTACTTTTTCCTAAATTAAAAAATTAAAGTTGAAGGCATTATTGCAGTATCATGAAGGATACCTAGAAAAACTTTTAATTCTTAACTGATATGTGTTCATTTATTTGTGCTATCTTTTCCCTTTAACTTGTTAGCAGAATATATTGATTTCCTGATATTGCATCACTCTTGCATTCCAGGAGTAAACTGTGTTTGGCCATAGCATATTATTCCTTGGTATATTGCTAGATTTTGTTTTACATCTATAACCACAGTTGAGATAGGTCTGTGTGAAGTCCTTCAATATGCGTTGCCACTAGTGTAGAGTCAGTTACTTCTTATAAATTGGGAAGAATACCTTTTCATTAATGTCATATTTTATATTACTGTTTGAGTAGATATGATTTAATAGTCACAACAACAACACTGCTCTATGAACCAGTAGCTCCAAGGTTTTTTTTTTTAATTTGGATTTAATGTATGACCATGTTCAAATTTTTATAATTATTTTTATTTTGTAGCTTTACTTTATTTATCTCACAAAACAATATGAATAGGCATGAGATAATTAGAATTAATTATATTTAATGATATAAGGGCTAAATTTTCATTTTTTTAAGCCCTTATAAAACTGGGATTTCTTTCTGGTAAAGATTTGAGTACTCAATATGTTTTAGTACAGAATATAATTTTAATTGCAAATATATGTCACATTATGGAATGCCAAGAAATTGTAATTTTTTTACTTTTTATTTCAGGGTCAGATAACGCTAATGGATGTTCCAGTATTTAAAGCCATTCAACCAGATGTGAGTAGTTTTAAGAACTTTCCTTTAAAATATACAAGATGGTGAATTATAGTATCCCCAATTAAGAAGTTTTAGAAGTGACAAATTACACTTTATATTAATTTTTAAATGTTTAAAGCTTTTGATGTAACTTCTCTGTATATTACTCAAGGCCTCAAAAACTCATGTGGCATTCATAGCTATACACTGTTGAGTCATAGATAGTACTGTTTGAATCATTTTGGCTGATTTGGCTTCATCACTTTACTGAAGTATCTATTTTACTGATGAGAAAACAGAATGACATTTGTCCCCGACACACACCTAAGTGTTGGAACTGGCTTTCAGACTCTAAAAACTGATGCTTTTCCCACTCTTGTCAGGTAAGAATATTAATATGATTCTGTATCTCAAAACTAAGTCATTGATAATACCGACATATTCAGTACCATAAGATATTTTTTTAGTTCTTCTGGGAACAAAATATAGTGTATTTGTTGCAGTATTTTCAAGTCAACTATAACATAGATGTTACAGAAAACATCTGTATCTTCAGTGGTATAGACAGTATTAGTCCTGTGTTTTTCAAGTGAGTTACTTAATGTCTGAGTATCTCAAGTCTGTCACTTAACAAAATGAAAGGATGGGCCTGAATGA
This sequence comes from Phocoena sinus, assembly GCF_008692025.1. Classification (NCBI taxonomy): domain Eukaryota; kingdom Metazoa; phylum Chordata; class Mammalia; order Artiodactyla; family Phocoenidae; genus Phocoena; species Phocoena sinus. The sequence goes on from NC_045763.1 coordinate 135,175,294, forward strand.
TCTCTGAGTCTTTGTCATTTCCACAACTCTGTGTTTTTCTAACTTTCCTCCCTTACCATGGAGGGCACCCTCAATAGAACCATTAGTTTAGCAACAGAGGAAGAGAAACAATCTAGTCTATAAATAAGGCACAAACAGAAAATGGCTTTTGTATTTAAAAGATAGTAACTGAAATATTCATTTCCTCACATCCCCGAACAAAACAAAGCAAACTAAATTCTTTATAAAAATTACATTTTTTTGCCCTGAAGTTCAGCCATCTTCTCCTTAGACATATTTTTTTCCTTTTTTTTTTTTTTTTTTTGCGGTACACGGGCCTCTCACTGTTGTGGCCTCTCCTGTTGCGGAGCACAGGCTCCGGACGGGCAGGCTCAGGAGCCATGGCTTACGGGCCCAGCCACTCCGCGGCATGTGGGATCTTCCCGGACCGGGGCACGAACGCGTGTCCCCTGCATCGGCAGGCGGACTCTCAACCACTGCGCCACCAGGGAAGCCTCTATTTTTTTCCTTTTGAATAAACTGCAATTACTATATTTCTGTTTCATACAACATTAGTACCATCCAGTAGAAATATAATGTGAACCATTTCTATAACTTTACATTTTCTAGTAGCCACATTACAAATTAAAAAGAAACAAGTAAAATTAATTTTAATAATTGTACTTAACCTACTGCATCCAAAATAATTATCATTTCAACTTGTAATCAGTATATAAATTATTGAGATGTTGTACCCACTTTTTTCTGTACTAAGCCTTTGAAATTCAGTGTATATTGTATAATTACAGCACATCTTTATGTGGAGTTGCCACATTGCAAGTGCTTGTGCTTGGTAGTCATTTGTGGAGAGGGGTTTGACATTGAAGGTCTAGACAGTGACTATTACTTAAGGACATAAACTTCGGGTCAGTGGAAAATCTTTATTTCCCTGGGACATCTAACAGTGCTTTGTAAACTTCATAGAAGTGAACCTTAAAAATGCCCTTGACCCCACTTCCTGATCTAATTTAACACCAACCCCACTGATTTTTTTTTTAACCTAAGTATCTTATTTATCCATTCTCTCTCTACTCTCAACACCCCAATCCAAGACACCATTGTAACTCAGCTGAATTACTGCAGTGCCCTCTTACCTGATCTGTCCACATCCACCCTGACCCTTCTAAACTTTCTCTACCCAATAGCCAAGGTAATCTTTTCAACATGTAAATCTGCCCATTGGATTCCTCTGCTTATAATGCTTCAGTGGCTTCCTGTCACTCTGAGGGTAAAGACAAACTATCCTAATATCGTCTATAGATCTCTTCAAAGTTTTGCCTCCTCTTACCCATTCCAACCTTATCTTACACCTTTTCCACATTTTTCTGGTCTCACTGCAGTGGCCTTTTAGCCCCTCTCACCACTGAGCCTGTGTACATCCTAGTTAACTGCTACTCATCCTTCAGTTCTCAGATCAAGTTTGACTTTCTCAGGTGAGCTTTTCTTCTCTTCCTACAGGCTCTCCCAGCACTTCCTAGTTCTTCACTGGACTTGTCAGTTGCAGTTTTACATGTATGTGTTGTGGTTCAACAAGTATTTACTGAGTGTCTATTCTGTGCTAGGCACTGGCTTACAGCACTGAAGAGACTAAAATTCCTGCCCTCATGCATCTTATATTTGAGTGAGGTGAACTGGCACTGTGTCATGAAAAACATGGAACAAGCCAGAAGAGGACAGGGCGGCGTAAGGGCAGTGGGAGCTGTGATTTTAGATAGGATGGTCAGAAAGGCTTCACTGAAAAGGTGCCTTCTGAGAAAGACCTGAACGAGGTGAGAGAGCAAGCCGTACTGGTGTTTAGGGGAAGAGTGTTCCAGGCTGAGAAAACAGTACTGATACTTACTACCATAAGTTTCGTTCTTAGTTCTTTCAGGAACAAAATATAGTGTGTTTGTTGTAGTATATACAAGTCTGCAATGGCCCTGGATACTTTTCATTATACTTTTATTTTATGACTTTATAATATGACTGTGTGTTGTATTTTAGAGACAAGAAAGAAATCAAGGAAGGCATTTTTTGTTAAAGGAGACTAACATTTATTATGCATCTACCCATTGTAAGCCATTTATTATGCTCACATAAGGGAAAAGATTACTGGTGTGAGGTGTGAAGCCCAGGGCAAAAGCCAGTGAGCTGCAGTGAGTGAGCACAAGGGTCTAGTAGAAAGTGAGAAACGTAGAGAGGGCTGGATGGCATGGTGCCTTGAAAACCGTTCCTCTGAAAAAGATCGGAAGGTAGGGGAGGGTTTTGAGCAAACAAGTGACATTTTCTGACTTGGGTTTTAAGTAGCTCTTCCTGACTACTGACCAGGGTATGTGGGGAGGCAAGCCTGGGGGTGGGGAGGGGCTGGTACCAAGAACTGAATCAAGGAGACCAGGTGAGAGATGAAGGTGGCTTGCATCAGGGTGTGAGGGAAGAGGTGGTGAGAAGTTGTCAGGCACTGTATGTGCAAGAGGAGTCAAGGATGATGACAAGGTTTTTGGCCTGACACCGGACACATGTAGTTGATAGTCTCTGAGATGGAAAATTGTTAGTATTGTGTTCATAGCTCCTGGGGCTGCCATTTATATAGAATAGACAGTGTAGCCTGTGGAGAAGGGCCAGAGGAGCAGGTTTTGAAGGAAGAGCCTGAGTTCAGCTTTGGACATGTTTAGTTTTACCTGCCTGTTGGACAGCCACAGAGAATGTTAAGTTACGTAACATATACTAGCATATATTTTCAGTTCAGACTGGAAGTGTAAGCTTGGGAGTTGTCAGTGTAGGGATATTTAAAGCATAGGTGAGATTACCAAGAGGGTGAATACAGATGCAGAAAAGAAGGGACCTATTTAGTGTTGAGGAGGAGCTAACAAAAGAAACTGAGAAGCAGCAGCCGGTGATTTAGGAGGAAACCTAGGTTAGTGTGAAATTCGATGAACCAAGTGAAAGACATTTTTAAGAAGGAAGGCGTGATCAGGTACAAAGTGGTGTTAATCATGTGCTTGTTTGTTTATTGCTTGCCACTTCTGCTAGGTTTTAAGCTACATGAGGACACTTAGGTCGGATAATTTTGCTTTCACTATTTTATCTGTCTGGCATGTAGTAGGAACTCAGTATTTAGAATGAGAAAATGAACAGTGTTTAGTAAATGTTTGTTCAATGAGAGAATGTCTTAAAAAATTGAAATAGGAACCCTTGGAAGAAAAGCTGTAGCACCAAAATATTCTGATGTATCCATCTCATATAATCATCAAGATTACATTAAATCTGGCAGCGTAAACAGGACTTTGTCATCTGGCAGAAAAATGTTTTCTAATTTATCCTGAGATATTTAAGACATACCACAAGGCATATGTAATGAGATGAACCTCTCATCTCAACCTTCAGCCTAAGCAGTACTGTCGAAGCCACTCTGCGTCCTCCCATATTCACCTCTCTTCCCTCCTCCCACCAAAGGAACCACTATCCAGTATTGATCTGTATCATTCCTGTGCATTTAGATACAGATTTTCTGTAAGTATATGTATCCCTTAGCAATATGTGCTTTTGCAGGTTTCAGATTTTTTTATGTAAGTGGTATCCTGTTTTTTTCTTCTTTAGCTTCTTATGTCTAACATCGTTGACTAGCATCCATGTTTATACTCTAGGGCATTAATTACTGAGTTGTAGCGCGTTAGCATCCTTAAATTTATTAAATACTGCCAAATTGTTTTCCATGTTGTTTGTACAGATATTATTATGTGAAACTCTTGCTATTGATAACTTTAACAGAAGATTTTTTAAGCCACGATGGTGGCCAATCTAATGTATTAGTCTCATTTATTAGCATAAAATGGTGTCTACCTTATTATGTAGTTCGAATATTAACTTTATAAAGAATGAATTATTTTTGTTAAATTCAAATTTAACCTCAGATATGAAAAGATAGTGTTATCACTGAACCCAGTAAATTTATCCTCATGTTTCTGCCCATTATACCAGTGTTCGTTCTACTTTATATATAATTTTATGTAAAACTTTAAAAACTATATATATATATATATTATGAGACTATTAAAAAGATCTTTAGTTAAGTTACACTAAAACTGTTTCAATCAAAACTCATTATTATGTGTGAATATCCACATGTAACTTTATTTCAGGTGATGATTTATTCACATTTTCTGAAATAAAATGTGTTCTAAATTTGAGCTTTGAAGATTATAGATTCTGAATCCAACTATGTGGTTTAGTGATTTTTCTTGCAAATTGGTGATTGAACCACACAGGTCTCACTCAGTTTTTTACAATAGAGGCAATTTGTGAGTTATTTGAAACTTATTAAAATATATAACTCCTATTAATTCTGTTCCCTAAGTAGGTCCCTGTCATTCTTACCAGTTTGTGGCATTCTGTATTCCCAAGTCATTCATATCAAGCAGAATTTGTTTAAACTTTTGTCCCTAAACTTATTCTTGACTTGTAGAAAGAAAGGGGCAGCTATAAGAAGCACAGTTGTTTTCTTAGAATAAAGCTGCTTATCTGACTGTCTGTTACACTGTCTACCTCAGAATTGCTCAGGGAAAAAAGAAAAATTCCAAGCCTTTTATTTCCCTCTAAAAACTATTGGCCTTATCTTTGAGATGTTAAAAATTATTTTTTATTATATAGGGACTGGCCTTAGTCGTCCGTAAAATACTGGACAACGAAATCACATCTTCAAGTAAGCAGATCTGAAGCAAACATAATGCTAAGTCTGGTTTTTCTCCAACCTTGTATCACACTTGAAATTACCTCAGAGTGAAGGAAAACAAAAGAACAGATTTCAACACTTTGTTTCTTAGTTTTTTGTTTTATGGTAGAGAAGAATAGAAAAACATGTTCACCAATGAAAAGAATTTAATGGTAAAGGAAAAGTCCAGTAATTTTAAAAACTACTTAGTAGGAATATAATTACATGTTTGCTCTGGTTTTAGTTTTTAAGGTCCCCTGTCTGAGTGATTTGTACCATTTATCCACTTTTAATACCAGTCAGAAACCTTCGAGTCATTCTTTTCCCTTCTCCCTGCATCCTCTTTCCTCTGTTCTCCAGTATCTCCGGTCGATTTTCCTTCCTAAATAACTTTTCTCCCCTTCCCTATGAACTCTGAAGGGTATTTATTAAAAGAGCACAATGTTTTTTCAGGGCTGCAGCTCATTGGCTCTAGAAGTATGAACATTCCTTAGTGCCTGTACATGGTTGCTGGGCCTGAGACAGGTCTCAGCTCAATCTGTTATCTGTATATACTGGTGGATCCCCCTTCATCTGAACACTTTGCCCTGATATTCCCATAGTTAGTGCTACAGAAATCCTAAGAATCTTCACTTGCCCATTGTCCCAAGCAGCATGGCCAAATTTGGAAGCTTCTATGGATAGTGTGATCCCTCTCACACAAAACCAGTCTTTTCATTCTTCTCCCCTCCTCCTAATAAGTAGCCATTTCTTAGTGATAGGGACTGGAAGGAAACACAATAATATGGTTGCTGGCACTGAAGTTATACTGATTACAAGGAAGGAGAAAAGTTAGTAGCTCCATCATCTGCACTCACCCTCTGTTAATATGTCCTTACAACTCTCACTTCCACAGAGTTGCTCACTGTCTTTTTGTTCCTGTTGTTCTTTAAGTTAAACCAGTTTTGGGGGTAAATTTCCATGTATTTTGCTGCCTCTTTTTCTTTTTTAATCAGTGTCCAACATTCACAGCTGTCTGAATGGGTGCTCAGAAAATTCTTAATTACTTAATTTCACTTCCTTTAAAATTTATTTTAAAGCCCTTTGAATCCCAAAAGATAATTTTTAGTGGCAAACATAAAAGCAATGAGCCAGAAGAGATGCATTTTTGTTTCAGCTTTGCCATCTATAGATTGTGCCAGTAATATAACCTATTTCATATCTTCAGCCTTTCTTAAAAAAAAAAAAAAATTAAATGTGTGAAATAAGGGATTTTGGACTACTTGACCTTTAAAATACCTTCTAGGGACTTCCCAGTGGCACAGTGGTTAAAGAATCCACCTGCCAATGCAGGGGACACCGGTTCAAGCCCTGGCCTGGGAAGATCCCACATGCCACAGAGCAACTGAGCCCGTGCGCTTCAACTACTGAGCCCACGCGCTTCAACTGCACTCTAGAGCCTGCATGCCGCGACTACTGAAGCCGCGAGCCACAGCTACTGAAGCCCACGCGCCGGGAGCTGGTTCTCCACAACAAGAGAAGCCGCCGCAATGAGAAGCCTGTGCACTGCAACAAGGAGTAGCCCCCGCTCACCGCAACTAGAGAAAGCCCGCGCGCAGCAACAAAGACCCAGCACAGCTGAAAATAAATAAATAAATTTTATTTAAATAAGTAAATAAAATAAAATACCTTCTAGGTCTTTTGAGAAATTCCTGGAAGTAGAATAATTTTGGGGGGTGACTTCAGAGTAATAGCTTCAGTTAAGTGAAGCTGTCAATCAGTAATAAACAGGACTTTGACCAAAACTGCAGAAGTCTTAAGGAGGTGATAACTGTTGGGGGTGGTCATAAGTCAAGTTCTTAGAGATTGGGGGTCTCACTAGAACGTAAATTCCACAAGGGCAGAAACTTGTCTGCTCTTTTCACTGATGTATCTATAGTGCTTGAATAATACTTGTTCAATATTTGAGTTTGATGAGTGACCATTCCAAGGCTTTATCCTGTACAGCCTACAGGCATATCGTCTTCCATTGTTTATCATGTTTGGAGTTATTTTTGCAAAAGTCTGTTACCCAGTCCAAGAATGTAACTTTTATAAAGTAACACTCATTCTATGGAACAGAATTTTTTTCCCCTCTGCCCACAGTTCAGAACCATTTTCTTCCCTAGTATGAATTCTTCAGTGTTCAGTAAGGGCGAAAGTTTACCATAAGGGAAACACTCATTAATTTCAAGTATGAATTTTCTGGTATTTAATTGAAGCTCAGCTCTTGTTAAAGTTTTCCCACATTTCTTATACGCATAGGTTGCCCCAGTATGATTTCTCTTCTGATTGTGAAGGTTTTTTTTCTTTTAGAAAGCTCTTACACATTTACAGGGCTTCCTTCCATTGTGAGTTCTTTCATGTTGAGGAAGCAATGACTGTATTCTGAAGATTTTTCCATGTTTATTACATTCATAGGATTTTGGGGGTTTTTTTCTATTATGAATTCTCTGATGCTCTATAAAGCTTGTATTTCTCCTGGAGGCATTGCCACGTTCATTACGCCGATGGGGTTTCTCTTCAGAATGAGTATTATGTTATTCAACACAGGATGAGTTATGACACAAAGCTCTCCTGCAATCAGGCTCTCTCTCCAATAGCAATTCTCTGGTGATTTTGATCAGTCTTAAGTAAGGGGGGTGAACTGCGCTTGAAATCTGTACTGTAGTCATTATGTTGAATAACGTTTACCTCTCTCATGAGGTTCCCAAGTGTTTATAAAGTGACAGGCTCTGACTGAAAGTCCTGTGATATGTATTACATTCAAAGAAGAAAGTTCCACACTTTATTCTGGTAGGTCAATATAATAAGTCATTTAGATTATATCAATAAACACATTAAATACAAAGGATAGATAAGGCCCTCCTGTATAACGGGGATACACTAGAGATTGAGGAAGAATTCTGGTTAAATGAGGGAAAGTACATAATAGGTCATTCTGAATCTTATTAAAGCATTTCCGAAAAACTTACAATTGAGCTATTTCTGACAATATGTATAAAGAGCTTTCTCTATGCGAAATTTCTTCTGTATGCAAACAGCCTATAATCTTGGCAACGTCCAAAATTCCAACATCAGGAATATCATAATTCTGTCCTTGTTTTAATGAAAATTATCATTTTCATTAGAATTAAAATGTAAAAATCCATGAATATAGTGGGAGGTTTGAAGAAAGCAAAGAAGACATGTGACTCTTCTTGTGGACTAGAAAAAGCTAGCTGTTTGTTTTGTCAGTTCATATTATTGCTGTTCCTTACTGCGAACTTCCTTTATATACAGTCAGGGCAGGCTTAGATTAGAACTAGGGAAGATAAATGTTGACTAGGAGAGTAGGTATATCACAGTATCAGTGGCAGAAGATAGCTTCTGCCTTTCTCTCTGATCTCCCTATAGAGGTGGCTTTAAGGTATTGGAAGGAGGGAGGTTGGGGGAGGAAAGAATGTGAGTACATTACATTACAGAAAAGTGAGGTGGTGTTTTTGATTTAACATATTCCATTAGAATTATATAGTTTCAGGGTTTATCCTACCCATTAAGAATATAGGAATCGCGGTGAGCCCCTCATCTCAGGGTGAGCGCTCATCTATGGCTGAGACTTCTTTCCAAAGAGCCATACAGGCTGAATGCTAATGGCTGTATTATGCCCCTGTAAAGCTTCCAGCTTTTGAGCCTAGGAATGCCTCAGCAGCAGTCATCTTCTCACTCTGAGGGCCCCCACGCCCCACAGTCTTTTACAAATTCCATTGCTTTTTCTTTCCTTGCCTCAGTCTCTTTCTACATGCTGGTCTATATTGGCCTTTTCTCTTCTTCTATCTATAGGTATCCCTACAACATCACCCTTAGAGCAGTGCTTTTAAAAGTATTGGAACCTACAAGATGAAATTTAGATCAAGAATTTGACTTTACAGAACAAACCTACAAGACGTAAGAGAAGCTGTGGCTCCTGTGAAATTCAGTAGTTCTTTCATAGGGTAGGTGGTCATCAGTTGTGGTGTTTGCCTTCCCACGTGCTTCCAGAATAATCTGTTTAATGGCTCAAAATGAGTCCATGAATATACTTTCAAATACACTTTTAATGACTATTAAGAAATCGCCTTTGTATATGTGAGTTACTGTTAGAAGATTTCTCTTCACTGCCTGATTTAAAAATTGAATGTTGAATCCATTTGAACAAATTTTAAGAGGCATCAAGGCGGTTCTGTTTCATTTAGCCTTTGCTAAAACAGAGGCTTATTTACGCAGTGTACTCAACTTGAATCAGTCTTATTCATAAGTTAGACCCCCCAAAAAACGTCTTTTGAGTCACTAAGTTACTTTAACTTTTTGGTGTTCGTGGGAAATGGATTAGTATAGAATAACTTGACCTGGCTGATAAGCTGTCAATACAAGATGATCTGGTAGGTGAATTTATTTCTTAGATTGTCTAGTGTCACTTGGAGAAAGAGTCTAGGTTCTGAGACAAAAAGAGACAGAGACAAAGGGAAAAGCATCTTTTTTCTCACAGAGATATTTAGTGGCTATTGGGAGGTTGAGATGGGGCAGGGCAAAATTCCTTTAAGGCCAGTTAACCATAAATGCATGTCAAGGTTTAAGAAGAAAGTACTGGATGAGTTCCTGGAGTCCCAGTGCAATGCCTACTTCATAATCCATTAAGTTGGTTTTTGTTTTCGTTGTTTTTTAAACTTTTTATTTTGAGGTAATTACAGTTTCACAGGAAGTTGCAAAAAATAGTACAAGGATAATTTTAGATTCACAATATCAAACCCAGGAAATGGATGTTTGTACAAGACATGTCTGTATAGTTCTGAACCGTTTTACCTTTTTTTTTTTTAATTTATTTTTGGCTGCGTCGGGTCTTCGTTGCTGCGTGTGGGCTTTCTCTAGTAGTGGCGAGCGGGGGCTACTCTTCGTTGCGGTGCATGGGCTTCTCATTGTAGTGGCTTCTCTTGTTGTGGAGCACGGGCTCTAGGTGCGTGGGATTCAGTAGTTGTGGCATGTGTGCTCAGTAGTTGTGGTGCACAGGCTCTAGAGCGCAGGCTCAGTAGTTGTGGCGCATGGGCTTAGTTGCTCTGCGGCATGTGGGATCTTCCCGGACCAGGGCTTGAACCCATGTTCCCTGCATTGGCAGGCGGATTCTTAACCACTGCGCCACCAGGGAAGGCCACGTTTCATCACTTGTGTAGATTTGTCTTATTGCTACCCCCATCCAGATACAGAACTATTCCATCACCACAAAAGATTTCTCATTTGTGCTACCCCTTTATAGTCACACCCATCCTACTCCCACCCTCATTCCCCACCATCCTTAACTCCTGGCAGCCACTATGCTGTTCTCTATAGCCCTAGTTTGTTGTTGTCTTAGATGGGCTAGTAATGTAACATTGTTTCAAAGGGGAAATGTTTTCTGAAGCAGAGACTACTAAAGTTTTTAAGAACCTGCTTGTTCTTATTTTTTAATTATAAGTTTCTTTAGGATGGAGGGCTCCAATGGAATTTTAACCTATTTGCTCCCAAGTAATGTGACTGGAGGTTCATTTAACTCCTGCCTTCTTTCAGTCTGCTTCAGAGTTTTATTAAAGGGGAAAAGCATTTTTTCATTAAGCTAATGGTGTTGAAATGTCCCCAAAATTGAATGGATTTTTCAAAATGTCTTAGCATTTCTTAGTTGAGGAATCAGAAAAGCATTAAAAAAATTTTAATGTAAAAAATAAGGCCACAATTCACTAATACCTTTGTCTGTGTTCCTTATCATAATAAATTATAATGATAAAGATAGGATCAAATGAGTTGATATGTCTAAAGCACTTAGAACAGTGCCTGGCACATAGTGATCTCTATGTTAGTTTTAACTATTATTTTTATTGCTGCTGTTAAGACATATGTTCTCAGGAAGAAAGGACTTTTTAAGCACAAAATCAGAAGATGAGATCACGCAGAAAAGGACAGGTGTATTGGCTACTTTAAACAAACAAAAGCCAGCCCCCATATGCACATAAAGAAGATTGGGAAGATGTTTACATAGGTTTATTCAGGTGGTGGGTTTATAGGAGATTTACGGCCCCCTAACCCCCATTTTCTATTTAACAAATACATTTAGCGACCATAATTCCTCTTACAGTTGGGGAAGTTAAAGTATAATATATAGAAAGGGAATTAAATATACCTAGTTTTGATATGACTCTTGTGAACTGACACTCAGTAGTGCTAGTATAAATGATTCAGTATTTCAGAAGGGCAGTTTGACAAGGATCAAGACCTTGAAAGGTTCCTACTCTTTGACCTAGTGATTTCACTCCTAGGACTATATATTTAGGAAATGATCAGAAATGTTGGAAAAGGTGCAAGAATGTTCATTATAGTGTAACCTTACTTATAATAGGAAAATGCCTTATCAAATGGCTTGATAAGTTTAATAGCAATTTGTTAGAGACACTTTGATTATAGAATTAATATAAATATGGAAATTAACTGGTTAAAAAACAAATTCAGAGTTGATGGATTTAAATCTAGGAATTTTGTCCTAAACTGTGACATCTTTATATGGTTGTATAAATAGGCTGTGATTTTTAGAAAGAACAAACATGTCTTCCAGAAGTTTGATGTTTTTAATATAGTTATTATATGTCATTTTATGTTAATATCTACCACTAAATATTTTCTGTCTCTACAGGGAGATAATGTGCAATGAGCATGTATCTAGGCTGAGTATCAAGTACCAAAAATTTCTTTTACTGTAGAGTTGCTTCTGTCATTTTTTTTTTCCGTCAGTAATTTCGAATTTGAAAGTTGCAATTTAATTTTAGCTTTAAAAAAAGTAATTCATATCTTCAGAGCATTTACTGTTTATCTGTTGTGTTAAAGTGATAATTTTCATCACTTTCTTCAGTATTACCTGTCTCAATTGCTCAAGCCAGAAACTTGGGAATTGTAGTACTTCTGGATACCTCATTCTTAGCTTACACTGTGTGGATCCAGTTTTTGACCAAGTCCTGCCTACCTCCAAAATATCTTGAATATTTTACCAGTTTTTTTCAATATCCACTGACACTACCCTACTCAAGGAACATTACCTTTTTCTTGAAGTATTATAATATCATCACAACTATTTCCTCAGTCTTCCCTTGAATCAATTCATTCTTCTTTGTTTCTATTTTATTTTAAAATTTTATTGAAGATATGCATATATCATGTTTAAGAAGCCATATATTTCCATAGGAGAACAAAATATAGCACTATCCTGTTGCTCCCACCCTTCCAGCCTCCACCCTTGAGCCCCACGCCCATCCAAGTCTCTTTGTGTTTCTTATTTGGAGGAATTTATGTTTTTAAGATAATATGTCTAAATGCCTATTGCTTATGATTTTTCAAATTTTGGATATGATTTATTGATTCTCTACTATAGAAGATGATTTCAGTCTCTTATTTTCTCTTCCTCTCACATTTACACAATTTACTTCCTCCTCTTTCTGTGTAGTTATGTCACAGTTTTGACATGAGTAAGTAATACTGGCTCAACCATTCTTTACAAGTGTAGAGAAAGCTAAAGAACAGTTGAGCCATGATTACTTAAATTTTGTTTTCCTTGAGCTAAATAACTTACTTTAGCTTTCTCTCTACATTTGTCACTAATTTTTCTGCCAGAAGTGAATGTAGTGAGTGTGTTTTCTCAATGTGTTCAAACACTCCAGATATTGCTTCATCTTTCAGAGATGTCTCTCTTCGAATTTCCATCCTTGCTACTTACCATCTGGACTGTTGTTCTTAAGGTCTGCTCATTGCTTTGTCCCAGGATCTCCCTTTACTGTTTATCTGGGAATTTCCAATATTTTCTTTCTATGTTGGTTCCTTGGTTTCCTGGATCTTGTCTTCCTTTTTCTTTGCTAGTTTGTTTTGATGGAACACATATTCTACTAGCTCTCTGATAATAGGTGCATATAAGGCAAATTCTCTTGAGACTTTCGTGTCTGAAAATGTCTGTGGTATACTTTCATACTTAATTGATATTTTTGTTGGATAAAGAATTCTAGGATTTTGAAGGCTTTGTTTCAGTTGTCTTTTTAACTTCTAGGGTTGCTATTGAGATTTCTGATACCTTCTGATCCCTATTTTTCTGTAGGTGATCTGTTTTTGTTTTGTTCTGTTTTTGAACTGATAGATTTTATGATTTCTTTGTCTCCAGTGTGCTACAGATTTTTGATGCTAGGCCTTGGTTTGAGTCTTCTTTTTCTTTTTTTTTTTTTTTAATCTCTTGTAATGGGCATTAGACAGGTCTTTTGTCCTTCAAGTTCTGGAGGTATTTTCTTGAATTAGCATTTTTTTTTTTTTTGATAAGTTACTTTCCTCTATTTTCTCTGTATTCTCTTAAAATTCTTTTTATTATTCAGAAGTTGACTCTAATGGACTCTTCTAATTAACGTAATATTTTTGCTCCTACTTTTAGCTTATTGTTTAAAAGATATTATCACCTTTATCTCACAACTCTTCTGTTGATTTTTAAATTTCTTGTATTATATTTTCATGTCCAAAAGTTTTGTTTTCTAAATATTTCTTATTTGTATCCTTCTGTTTTTGCCATTTAATGGGAGAAATATCTGTCTGAAAGTAATAATTATATGGTTTTGTCCTTTTCTTTTCTCAGTTTTCTTTTGTTCTCTGCCCTAACTTGATTTCTTCAGAGGGTTTTCTTTTTTCCTATGGATTCTCTCTCTTTCTGGTGGTGGTGGTTGTATTACAGCAGGGTTCTTAACCTATTTTGAACCTTGAACCCTTTTGGCAAACTGAAGCTTCTGGAACTGAACCCTTCTTTAATATCAAAGGAAATCAGTCCTAATAAGATACACTTATTAAAATATTTTTAAAAACTGTTCTATGGCAATACATGTGCCTCTTTATTAACATATTAAGTAAGATTTATAGGTGATGAGATTACAACTTCAAAGTAGTGATGAGGGTAAATGATATTTTTGAGATATCTGTACCAGTTGTAATGTGCTGTGAAAATATCTGATTTTTATTAGTGACAAAGTCACATGTATTGACAATTCTTCTATAATTTGTAGTCTGCATGTATAATTAAAAGGAATGTCATTTCAGTTAGAGGTTAGTGTAAAACAAAAATTTAATTTTTTTTTTTTTTACATCCAAGTTCTTGTGCCCTTTGAATTCTATTGATAGACCCTGTGGGGGATCAAACACTCCTTTATTAGAGGTTTCTTCAAATACCTGGGGTCGTTGGCTGTCAGCTCAAAGACTGAGGTACTAGAAAGCTGATTGAAAGCTCTGAATGAATGACTGGGGCTTGACAACTAGTGGGCTTCACTCTATGTTGTGGGATGCTCAGCTTTCATTGTTTGTAGATAGATTTTTCCTCTTGGGATTCAAACCTCTTGAAAGAAGAACCCATCATTCTGCATATGGAGTATAAGTCTAATTATCTGTGTTCACATAGACAAGTAATTTTGCCCTCTTATATTCTAATAAAATTTCCTTTTGTGTTTTAACTGAATGGTTATGCTATTAAATGTGTTCATATTAAATAAAACAGTTCTGGGAAAGTACACAACTGTCTTTAATGCTTTGAAACCATTAATGCAACAGGAAAACTGGGCTATTTCATGAATTTATATTTAATTTTCAACTTAATTTTTCAGGAGCTTTCAAGTTGTGGATGGAATAAAAAGGAAAAATACAGTTCTGCACCAAATGCGGTTGCCTTTACAAGAAGATTTAATCATGTGAGTTGCTTATAAAATTTTGATATTTAGTTTCTGAAATTCAATTTCTCAGTTTATAATTTTCATTAAGAAATAGCTTTAAGTTTTTACATCAATTCTAGAGCATTTTCAGCCAATATCTCTTCAAATATTGTCTCTGCATGATCTCTGTTTTTTTCCTTCTGTAATTCCTATTGGAAATTTACTGGAACTTGACATTCTTTCCTACTTGTATCTTAACCTTTCATATTTCATCTATCCCTTTGTGCTCTGTTCTGCATGATTTCCTCAGATCTATATTTCAGATCACTAATTCTTTTCAGATGTGTCAAATCTGTTTCAAATCTATGTGCTTTTACACTAGTGTCATTTTTTTTCTTATTTTTAAAATTTCTTAAATCATTTTCAACTTTTTATTTTATAATTTCTGTTATTATCCAAAGTCCTGGGAGTACTAATTCTCTGTATCTGCTGATCCTTACTCAAAATGGTTTGTTTTCTTACGATTTTGTAATTTTGAATTGAGAGCTCATGTTCATTTAAGCTTTAGCTGTGGGAATTTTGCTGCTGCCTAGATTGAGGGTGTATACTGTCTAAGAGGCATTTTGTTTGCTTTTGCCAATACCAAGGGCTATTACAGAACTAGGACTATTTTTTTATGTTTTATGTTTTGGTTGGGGAACATCTGTACTGAAAGTTTAAGCTCCAAATCCAATTAAGGGCAAGTTACAAATTCTTGTGAAAGGCTTAATTTTCTCTTTCTTCTGTGTCATCTCCCTCTGTCAGTAGGTGAATTGTTTAGTCTACTTTTTCACCAAAATTGTAGCCCTTTGAAGATCCCTTAGATAGGAACAGACAGGGGACGGTAGAGGTGTGAGGCCTTATATTATGACTTTGAAGGAGTATTAAATCCCTAGTCCCTATGCTCTTGAGAGGAAATCTTCCAAGGACAGCTGTAGTACCCTTTCCTTTTTTGCCTTTATTTCCTTTGTTTTTGACCTCTAGTGAAATCTTTTCTTTTCCTTTCAAGTTAGTTATACACTTTTTAAAAAATGGTTGGGGTTTAAAAATGGGGTTTATAGCAGATAGTTTCTCAAGTTACTTGGTTCACTGTATACCCAAAATGGAAATGAGTTAAAGTTTTTTTTTTAATTAGATTAAACCATTATTAAGGGGCCTAGACAAACGTGTCTTATACTGAATTCCTTATTTAAGCTATTTAGAAGTTTTAAAATTTTTCTGAGGTGGTCACAATTTATCATCACAGTAAAACTTTTTTCTTCGCCATACAAAAACATTGTAACAATACCCATAAATTTGACTTTAGATTTTTAAGCACTCATATTCTTCTCTTTTTTTTCATATTATTCTTAAGTAAGCCAAAAGGTTGTTAGAGCCAAATATGTCACAGTGTACCAAAAGCTCTTATGCTTAATCAAGATTACAGTTGATCTATAATAAGCTCCATTACTTAGTTATTCCATTACTGTTATTTTTCTCCTAGGAGGGTGTTAGGAAATCTGAAGGTAGCAAATTACAAAGGAAGTTACAGAGAGTCTTTTATTTTTAAAGTGAGTTTCTTGTAGGACTTCCTTGGTGGTGCAGTGGTTGAGAGTCCGCCTGCCAATGCAGGGGAGACGGGTTCGTGCCCTGGTCCAGGAAGATCCCACATGCCGCGGAGCAGCTAGGCCCGTGAGCCATGGCCTCTGAGCCTGTGCATCTGGAGCCTGTGCTCCGCAATGGGAGAGGCCACAACAGTGAGAGGCCCGCATACCACAAAAAAAAAAAAAAAAAAAAAAAGAGTTTCTTGTAGATAGCATATAGTTGGGTCTTCCTTTTTTTTGGTCTGGTCTGACAATCTCTGCTTTTCAATTTAGACCTAGAAAAAAATGCAAAGAGAGTTTCTGTATATCCCTAACCTCCCCTAATCTTAACATCTTAGGTAAGTATAATATAGCTATCAGAGCCTGGAAATTAACATGGGTACAATACCATTAACTAAACTAAGGGCCCTATTCAAATTTCTTCAGTATTCCCACCAATATCCTTTTTGTTGTTGTTCCAGGATACCATTTTGGATCCCACATTGCATTTAGTTGTCACTAATTCCAACAAAAGAGTTATTTTGGAGTCTGTTTCTTTTTAATGCTTTTTCTCTTAACAGTCAACTTTGAATCTGTTTCTTTGTGTGTCTGGTAATTTTTTCAATTGTATTGTCATCATTATGGATAATATGTTATAGAGATTCTGGATTTTGTTGTCTTCTTTAGAAAAGTATTGATTTTTATTTTATCAGGCAGTTAACTTGGCTGGACTCAAAGTCTAAATTCTGTCTCTCCTTGGAGAACATGTTTCTCCTTGGAGAAGTCTTTCCAGATTTTATCTTCATTTGGGCTTCTTTGAGTTTCCCTTGCATGTGCACAATTGCATGGTCAGCCAGAGATTTGGATGGCATTTTTTTTTTTTTTTTTGTGGTACGCGGGCCTCTCACTGTTGTGGCCTCTCCCATTGCGGAGCACAGGCTCTGGATGCGCAGGCTCAGCGGCCATGGCTTATGGGCCTAGCCGCTCCGTGGCATGTGGGATCTTCCCGGACTGGGGCACGAACCCATGTCCCCTGCATCGGCAGGCGGACTCTCAGCCCCTGCGCCACCAGGGAAGCCCCTGGATGGAGTTTTTATATAGATTTGGGGGATTTTTCTCGCCTTTCCAGAATTTCCCCCCTCACTTTCTAGCCAATTGTCCTCTGACTTTCAAAGCCATTAAGACTGTGGCCTTCTGCTTGAGTTTCTGGTGCTCCACATTGTAACTGGTGAATGTCCTCAGACAATAAACTTTATAAGTGCAGTTCTCACCCAGTGCATCTTACTTTTTCCAAAGATCTGTTCTCCAGTTTCTGCCTTCTTTTGGTTCCTCTCTTGTGCTTTTAATAGTTGTTTTTATAATTTGTAATTATAATCAGATGAGCATTTCCAAAGATACCTGCTTCTCCACATTACCAGAAATGGAACTCTCCCCCATCCTTTTAAAACTATGATTTTTTATTAATTATCGAAACAGTAACGTACATTGCAGGGAAACTGTAACAAGGCAGAAATTTATTAAAAGGTGGGGGGAGAAATCACCCTGAGGTGACTGTTGTTAACATTTTTAGTATATATTCTTCCATTCTTTATTTTTTTACTAATCTCACAGAAATAATGCTGTGTACATGTAATTTACAGTCCTACTGTCTTAACATACCATGAAATGTTACTGTATCATAAAATCATTTTGAAAACATTTTAAGTATCTGTATAATCTCCTATGACTTGACTCTATCATAATTTTAATAATCACTCTATTTTGGCTATTTCTCTGATAACTTGTATTCATGCCTTCTGGCCAGTGGCTTCCTGATTTTTTTTTTTGGGGGGGGGAAGGGTTGTCTAAGTTTCTTTTAAATGTTACCTTTTGATAATTGGAAATTTGACTAATAATTGGAAATTAATGTTTTTAGGAATGATAATGATTTTAGGTTATGTTTATAAAGATACTCCTTTTAGAAAATATTTATAGATGCAATTATATATTGTCCATGATTTGCTTCACAGTATTAATGGGACACTTGAGGGCAGAGTGAGGGTGGAGGTGAGAAAGCTTGGCCATAACTTGGTTGTTGAAGCCAGTTGATGTATACTGGTGACTTCATTACTATCATCTGTTTCGTTCAGTATACATTTAAAGATTTCCATGATAAAAAATTAAGAAACTGTCTTTAAAGCTTAACATATGTTTGGCTGCAAATAAAAGGTTTTCATAGGGCTTCCTTGGTGGCGCAGTGGTTGAGAATCCGCCTGCCGATGCAGGGGACACGGGTTCGTGCCCTGGTCCGGGAAGATCCCACATGCCGCGGAGCGGCTGGGCCTGTGAGCCATGGCCGCTGAGCCTGCGCGTCCGGAGCCTGTGCTCCGCAACGGGAGAGGCCACAACAGTGAGAGGCCCACGTACCGCAAAAAAAAAAAAAAAAAGGTTTTCATAATGCTCTTATATGATTATAAAACCCTGAATAAAGCAACTAGAGTTAAAAATAGCCTATGAATAAAATTTTTCCAGGATTTACTTCTTAATGAAATATTTGATACATTTTTAAGAATGTGTTAAATGTTTGTTTGAATCTTATGAAATTGCCAATGTTTGACCATTTTTAGGCTACAAAACTGGCAAGTGCATATGGTTAATCTAATATATATTAGGAAATATTCTGATAAACAACTGTGAATTCACCACCTAAACTAAGAAATAGAATATTACCAAAACTGTTGAAGTATTTTACATATTCTTTGTTCTATCCTCAATTAAGGGGGGTAACCATTATCTAAAAATTTTTATTTTCTTCTTTGTTTTGTATTCTTTTAAACTTGATTTTAAAAAAATTTTAACTCATCTCATAATTCCCCTATATATAGATTTACCAGAAATATTTGTACCCCTAAACAGCATGTTGTATATCTTGCTTGTTTTTCATCTTTGAAAAATATATCATCAGACTATATGTAGTCTTCTCTGGTTGCCTTTTTTCACTTGTGTGTTTCTCTGCCATATCCACGGTCATGTATGTAGCTCTCGTTCATTGTACTTTCAGTGCTATCTTCTAGTGTTTCATTGCATGAATGTATCAGAAAGAGTTTATTATTCTTTTGAGGATGGACATGAGATGTGTCTCCTAATTTTTTGCTGTTATGAAGTATGTTGCTCTGAATATTCTAAGAGTCTTTTTGGTACCCATGTGCAGTAGTTTCTTAGGCAGCGGCTTTCAAACTTTTTGACTGTGACCCACAATAAGATAAAATATTTTACATTTCAACCCTATAAAGAAATTAAAGTTTTCTGAAATAATATTTACTTGTATTAGATGATATGTACTTTGATCTTTTTCTGCAAAAAAAAAAGCAGTTGAAAAACATTGCTGCTTAGACTTACTAAACTGATACCATAAAGTGGGTGAAAAACACTGTGATTTGTTTGAAAAAATATGTGCCTAGATGTAAAATTTGTGTCATAAAGAGTATAACCATGTTTAACTACACAAGACAGTGTCTAATTTTTTTTTTTCAAAATGATGGTACCAAATTTGCATTGAGCTTTCATTACTGCATATCCTTGTCAACATTTGGTATCATCAAACTTTGCAATCTGGTATAAAATGACTTCAGCTTTCATTCTCATTCAATTAAATATTTATTAAGCTCCTACTATGTCCTGGGTGTTGGTCTTGATGTTTGGGATATATTAGTGAATAAGAAAAACAGAGACCACTCTCTTCGTGTACCTTTTCATTCTAGTTCTTCCTAATTTTAATTTCACATATTTCTTTTTTCATTTTCAGAAGTTCTATCATTTTCAAATCTCTCCAGTCATTTGTATTATTCTCTTATTTCCTCCTTTAAACCACTTATTGTAAAATAAAACATGGATACAAAAAAACACACAAAACAAATATATGGTTTAATGAAGTTTTACTAACTACTCTACAAACTCCTCCAAGTGCCTCATCTCAGTCCACACCCTTTCTTCTTCCAGCAATACCCACTGTCTTGACTTTTATAGTTCCCACTGTCTGGTGTTTTGTAGTTTTATCACATAAATGTGATCACTAGTTTAGCCTTGCCAGTTTTTTTAATTTGTTAAATGTTTACCACTATTTTTTTTGAATTTTTGAATTTTATTTTATTTATTTTTTTTATATAGCAGGTTCTTATTAGTCATCAATTTTATACACATCAGTGTATAAATTTCAATCCCAATCGCCCAATTCAGCACACCACCATCCCCACCCCCCCATGGCTTTCCCCGCTTGGTGTCCATACATTTGTTCTCTACATCTGTGTCTCAACTTCTGCCCTGCAAACCGGTTCATCTGTATCAGTTTTCTACGTTCCACATACATGCGTTAATATACGATATTTGTTTTTCTCTTTCTGACTTACTTCACTCTGTATGACAGTCTCTAGGTCCATCCACGTCTCAACAAATGACTCAGTTTTGTTCCTTTTTATGACTGAGTAATAATCCATTGTATATATGTACCACAACTTCTTTATCCATTCGTCTGGTGATGGGCGTTTAGGTTGCTTCCCTGACGTGGCTATTGTAAAGACTACTGCAGTGAACATTGGGGTGCATGTGTCTTTTTGAATTATGGTTCTCTCTGGATATATGCTCAGTAGTAGAATTGCTGGATCATATGATAATTCTATTTTTAGTTTTTTAAGGAAACTTCATACTGTTCTCCACCGTGGCTGTATCAACTTAAATTCCCACCAACAGTGCAAGAGGATTCCCTTTTCTCCACACCCTCTCCAGCATTTGTTGTTTGTAAATTTTCTGATGATGCCTATTCTAACTGGTGTGAGGTAATACCTCATTGTAGTTTTAATTTGCATTTCTCTAATAATTAGTGATGTTGAGCAGCTTTTCATGTGCTTCTTGGCCATCTGTATGTCTTCTTTGGAGAAATGTCTATTTAGGTCTTCTGCCCATTTTTGGATTGGGTTGTTTGTTTCTTTGATATTGAGCTGCATGAGCTGTTTATGTATTTTGGAGATTAATCCTTTGTCCATTGCTTCATTTGCAAATATTTTCTCCCATTCTGAGGGTTGCCTTTTCATCTTGTTTATGGTTTCCTTTGCTGTGAAAAAGCTTTGAAGTTTCATTAGGTCCCATTTGTTTATTTTTGTTTTTATTTCCATTACTCTAAGAGGTGGATCAAAAAGATCTCACTGTGATTTATGTCAAAGAATGTTCTTTCTATGTTTTCCTGTAAGTGTTTTATAGTGTCCGGTCTTACATTTAGGTCTCGAACCCATTTTGAGTTTATTTTTGTGTATGGTGTTAGGGAGTGTTCTAATTTCATTCTTTTACATGTAGCTGTCCAGTTTTCCCAGCATGACTTATTGAAGAGACTGTCTTTTCTCCATATCCTTGCCTCCTTTGTCATGGATTATTTGACCATAGGTGTGTGGGTTTATCTCTGGGCTTTCTATCTTGTTCCATTGATCTATGTTTCTGTTTTTGTGCCAGTACCATATTGTCTTAATTACTGTAGCTTTGTAGTATAGTCTGAAGTCAGGGAGTCTGATTCCTCCAGCTCCGTTTTTTTACCTCAAGACTGCATTGGCTATTTGGGGTCTTTTGTGTCTCCATAGAAATTTTAAGATTTTTTCTTCTAGTTCTGTAAAAAATGCCATTGGTAATTTGATAGGGATTGTATAGAATCTGTAGATTGCTTTGGGTAGTATAGTCATTTTCACAATATGGATTCTTCCAATCCAAGAACATGGTATATCTCTCCATCTGTCGGTATCGTCTTTAATTTCTTTCATCAGTGTCTTATAGTTTTCTGCATACAGGTCTTTTGTCTCCCTAGGTAGGTTTATTCCTGGATGTTTTATTCTTTTTGTTGCAGTGGTAAATGGGAGTGTTCCCTTAATTTCTCTTTCAGATTTTTCATCATTAGTGTATAGGAATGCAAGAGATTTCTGTGCACTAATTTTGTATCCTGCAACTTTACCAAATTCATTGATTAGCTCTAGTAGTTTTCTGGGGGCATTTATAGGATTCTCTATGTATAGTATCATGTCATCTGCAAACAGTGACAGCCTTTCTTCTTCTTTTCCAATTTGTATTCCTTTTATTTCTTTTCCTTCTCTGATTGCCATGGCTAGGACTTCCAAAACTATGCTGAATAATAGTGGTGAGAGTGGACACCCTTATCTTGTTCCTGATCCTAGAGGAAATGCTTTCTGTTTTTCACCATTGAGAATGATGTTTGCTGTGGGTTTGTCATACATGGCCTTTATTATGTTGAGGTAGGTTCCCTCTCTGCCCACCTTCTGGAGCATTTTTATCATAAATGGGTGTTGAATTTTGTGCATCTGTTTTCTGCATCTGTTAAGATGATCATATGGTTTTTATTTCTTCAATTTGTTAATAATGGTGTATCACGTGGATTGATTTGTGTATACTGAAGAATCCTTGCATCCCTGGGATAAATCCCACTTGATCATGGTGTATGATCCTTTTAATGTGTTGTTGGATTCTGTTTGCTAGTATTTTGTTGAGGATTTTTGCATCTATATTCATCAGTGATATTGGTCTGTAATTTTCTCTTTTTGTAGTATCTTTCTCTGGTTTTGGTATCAGGGTGATGGTGGCCTCATAGAATGAGTTTGGGAATGTTCCTTCCTCCACAGTTTTTTGGAAGAGTTTGAGAAGGATGGGTGTTAGCTCTTCTCTAAATGTTTGATAGAATTCACCTGTGAAGCCATCTGGTCTGGGACTTTTGTTTGTTGGAAGATTTTTAATTCCAGTTTCAATTTCAGTGCTTGTGATTGGTCTGTCCATATTCTCTATTTCTTCCTGGTTCAGTCTTGGAAGGTTATACCTTTCTAAGATTTTGTCCATTTCTTCCAGGTTGTCCATTTTGTTGGCATAGAGTTGCTTGTAGTAGTCTCTTAGGATGCTTTGTATTTCTGTGGTGTCTGTTGTAACTTTTCCTTTTTCATTTCTAATTTTATTGATTTGAGTCCTCTCCCTCTCTCTTGATGAGTCTGGCTAATGGTTTATCAGTTTTGTTTATCTTCTCAAAGAACCAGCTTTTAGTTTTCTTGATCTTTGCTCTTGTTTTCTTTGTTTCTATTTCATTTGTTTCTGCTCTGATCTTTATGATTTCTTTCCTTCTGCTAACTTTGGGTTTTGTTTGTTCTTCTTTCCCTAGTTCCTTTAGGTGTAAGGTTAGATTGTTTATTTGAGATTTTTCTTGTTTCTTGAGGTAGGCTTGTATAGCTATAAACTTCCCTCTTAGAACTGCTTTTGCTGCATCCCATAGGTTTTGGATCATTATGTTTTCATTGTCATTTGTCTCTAGGTATTTTTTGATTTCCTCTTTGATTTCTTTAGTGATCTCTTGGTTATTTAGTAACGTATTTTTTAGCCTCCATGTGTTTCTGTTTTTTACGTTTTTTTCCCTGTGATTCATTTCTAATCTCATAGCGTTGTGGCCAGAAAAGATGCTTGATATGATTTCAATTTTCTGAAATTTACTGAGGCTTGATTTGTGACCCAAGATGTGATCTATCCTGAAGAATGTTCCATGCGCACTTGAGAAGAAAGTGTAATCTGCTGTTTTTGGATGGAATGTCCTATAAGTATCAATTAAATCTATCTGGTCTGTTGTGTCATTTAAAGCTTCTGTGTCCTTATTTATTTTCATTTTGGATGATCTGTCCATTGGTGTAAGTGAGCTGTTAAAGTCCCCCACTATTATTCTGTTACTGTCCATTTCCTCTTTTATAGCTGTTAGCAGTTGCCTTATGTATTGAGGTGCTCCTTTGTTGTGTGCATGTATATTTATAATTGTTATATCTTCTTCTTGGATTGATCCCTTGATGATTATGTAGTGTCCTTCCTTGTCTCTTGTAACATTCTTTATTTTAAAGTCTATTTTATCTTATATGAGTATAGCTACTCCAGCTTTCTTTTGATTTCCATTTGCATGGAATATCTTTTTCCATTCCCTCACTTTCAGTCTGTATGTGTCCCTAGGTCTGACATGGGTATCTTGTAGACAGCATATATATGGGTCTTGTTTTTGTATCCATTCAGCAAGCCTGTGTCTTTTGGTTGGAGCGTTTAATCCATTCACGTTTAAGGTAATTATCAATGTGTATGTTCCTACGACCATTTTCTTAATTGTTTTGGGTTTGTTTTTGTAGGTCCTTTTCTTCTCTTGTGTTTCCCACTTAGGGAACTTCCTTTATCATTTGTTGTAGAGCTGGTTTGTTGGTGCTGAATTCTCTTAGCTTTTGCTTGTCTGTAAAGCTTTTGATTTCTCCTTTGAATCTGAATGAGATGCTTGCCGGATAGAGTAATCTTGGTTGTACGTTCTTCCCTTTCATCAGTTTAAGTATATCATGACACTCCCTTCTGGCTTGTAAAGTTTCTGCTGAGAAATCAGCTGTTAACCTTATGGGAGTTCCCTTGTATGTTATTTGTCGTTTTTCCATTGCTGCTTTCAATAATTTTTCTTTGTCTTTAATTTTTGCCAATTTGATTACTATGTGTCTCGGCATGTTTCTCCTTGGGTTTATCCTGTATGGGACTCGCTGCACTTCCTGGACCTGGGTGGCTCTTTCCTTTCCCATGTTAGGGAAGTTTTCGACTATAAACTCTTCAGATATTTTCTCTGGTCCTTTCTCTGTCTCTTCTCCTTCTGGGACCCCTATAATGCGAATGTTGTTGCATTTAATGTTGTCCCAGAGGTCTCTTAGGCTGTCTTCATTTCTTTTCATTCTTTTTTTCTTTATTCTGTTCCACAGCAGTGAATTCCACCATTCTGTCTTCTAGGTCACTTATCCGTTTTTCTGCCTCAGTTATTCTGCTATTTATTCCTTTTAGTGTAGTTTTCATTTCAGTTATTGTATTGTTCATCTCTGTTTGTTTGTTCTTTAATTCTTCTAGGTCTTTGTTAAACATTTCTTGCATCTTCTTGATCTTTGTCTCTATTCTTTTTCCGAGGTCCTGGATCATTTTCACTATCATTATTCTGAATTCTTTTTCTGGAAGGTTGCCTATGTCCACTTGGTTTAGTTGTTTTTCTGGGGTTTTATCTTGTTCCTTCATCTGGTGCATAGCTCTCTGCCTTTTCATCTTGTCTATCTTTTTGTGAATGTGGTTTTTGTTCCACAGGCTGCAGGATTGTAGTTCTTGCTTCTGCTGAGTGCCCTCTGGTGGATGAGGCTATCTAAGAGGCTTGTGTAAGTTTCCTGATGGGAGGGACTGGTCATGTGTAGAGCCTGGTGTTGCTCTGGTGGGCAGAGCTCAGTAAAACTTTAATCGCTTGTCTGCTGATGGGTGGGGCTGTGTTCCCTCCCTGTTGGTTGTTTGGCCTGAGGCAACCCAACACTGGAGCCTACCTGGCCTCTTTAGTGGGGCTAATGATAGACTCTGGGGGGATCACGCCAAGGAGTACTTCCCAGAACTTCTGCTGCCAGTGTCCTTGTCCCCATGGTGAGCCAGAGCCACCACCCCCACCCCCCTACCCCCCGCCTCTGCAGGAGACCCTCCAACACTAGCTGGTAGGTGTGGTTCAGTCTCCCCTGGGGTCACTGCTCCTTCCCCTGGCTCCCGATGTGCACACTGCTTTGTGTATGCCCTCCAAGAGTGGAGTCTCTGTTTCCCCCAGTCCTGTCGAAGTCCTGCAATCAGATCCCACTAAGCTTCAAAGTCTGATTCTCTAGGAATTCATCCTCCCGTTGCCGGACCCCAGGTTGGGAAGCCTGACGTGGGGCTCAGAACCTTCACTCCAGTGGGTGGACTTCTGTGGTATAATTGTTCTCCCATTTGTGAGTCACCCACCCAGCGATTAAGGGATTTGATTTTTATCATGTTTGCACCCCTCCTCCCGTCTCTTTGCACCTTTTCCTTTGTCTCTGCATATGGGATATCTTTTTTGGTGAGTTCAGTGTCTTCCTGTCAATGATTGTCCAGCAGCTAGTTGTGATTCTGGTGTTCTCACAAGAGGGAGTGAGAGCACATCCTTCTACTCCGCCATCTTGGTTCCTCTCTCCACCACTTTTTAATTTACAGTTTCTCCCTGTATCCTTTTCCTTACTGTTTACCCGTGGAGGAACCTTTAGAGTCTCCCACAGTCTAGACTGCATTCAGTGCAGTTTAATATGTTCTGTGTTTTCTAGAAATTAGCTGCTGGTTTCAAAGGTTCAGTTGGGTTCAGTGCCTTTGGCAAGAGTCTGGGTTGTGTTGGGTTTTTTCATCAGGTCTGTTTCTTGATGTTAGCAGTTGTCTAGATCCATTATTTGAGGTTGTTAAAAGGTGAATTCTCATTTCATTCTTTTTTAGTTATTAGTGGGAATGCTTTTATAAAGAGACATTTTTCCCTCATCTAGTATTTGCATACCCAGAGGTCCATTTCCAATAGCAAGGAAGGGTAAATATTGGATTTTTTCTCTTTATTTAGCAGTTCTGAAGATAATGAATTGGTGTTGTCATTTAACGAAGACCAAGTAGTTTATTTTAATTTTATTATGAACTCATAAATGTAAACAAAGATGATGTGTTTCAACCCATTGCAATTATTACCCTTATTGAAACTCACATTGTCCCATCTTTGGCCAGTGGAAGTCTCTTCAGGTTGGCAGACCCTAGTAATCTTGTTAACAGTTTCTTTGCTATTTGTATGAAAAGATGTTGCATGTTCATTTTGTCCATCACCTGCCCTCTGCCTGGAATCAACATTTCTTTAATAAACCTTGGTTTCTTATAGTGGGAAATGGACCTGGGTGCTAAAAATGCTCATTGCTACTAGGGTGACCATAATTTCTAGGCCGTTTCAGCAGATATAGCTAGGATATCTATATATCATACACACACAGATATTTAAAGATAAAATATCTCATGAGTTCTTATTAATACTTCTAATTCAAATTCAGGACCAGAGTTTTACTTCACCTCTTCCATATTATATCTGCATATCCTTTCTTCCATACCCACAATCTGGTTTTCAGGGAACACAGGGCATGATACAGTATCCTGTGTGACTCATTTGCTTTAGCCTACATAACAAATAACAGTCTCAGAATAACAATACTAATACCAATAATATTCCTATAAAGAGGTAACTATATGTTTTGCAAATGTTGTATTTTTTATAATTGTATATATTGTCTGGGCATATAGGCATTATATAACGTACTCTCCTTCTTTTAACCCTCATTACTCTTATTTCTGTGAATAAGCACATATTTAATGCTCACTACCATCCTCATGTTAATGTTTCTCTAGTCATTTGACTGTCTGAAGCTCGTTCTCCAGGAAATTACTT
The DNA here is from genome assembly GCF_008692025.1 of Phocoena sinus. Lineage (NCBI taxonomy): Eukaryota > Metazoa > Chordata > Mammalia > Artiodactyla > Phocoenidae > Phocoena > Phocoena sinus. The sequence continues at coordinate 135,202,633 of NC_045763.1, forward strand.
GGGAAGGGTTCATCGGAACAGTAATTCTTGAGTGTTTTACATGTTGACAAGTTTGCCTGTCCTTTGTATGAAATTTTCTTTCTTGATAATATTTGATATAGTACTCCATTTTTTTTTCTGGCAGAGTGCTGCTATTGAAAAGTCTGATGATGATTAAATTTTCTTTTCCCTAAAAATCACTTTCTCTTTTTGTCTCGGCCTAAAGATTTTTTTCCTCTAAGTCCAGTAATTTCATTAATCTATGCCTCAGTGTTGATCATTCTGGGGCAGTGTTCTCAGGTGTGGTTGGCTTTAGCTGGGACTTTCAACTGGGGAGCACCTACACTTAGCCTTTCTGGCATGGTGCTCTCAGGGTAGTTGGACTTCTTACATGGTAGTTTAGGAGTCCCAGAGAGAATGTTCCAGCAATCAAGGCAGGGGCTGCATGTTCTTTTATGACCTTTTCCTGGAAGCCAGCATCAGTTTTGTTAATTCTCTGTTTCTTGAAGCAGTCATGAGCTTGTCTAGGTTCAATGAGAGGTGACATACACCCCAACTTTCAATGTGAGGAGTGACAAAGAATTTGTGGCCATGTTTTTAATTTTATTTTTACTTTTATTTTTTTTAATTAAAAAAAATTTTATTAAAGTATAGCTGATTTACAATGTTGTGTTAGTTTCAGGTGTACAGCAAAGTGAATCTGTTACACAAATACACATATCCACTCTTTTTTAGATTCTTTTTTTTAAATTACCGTAGTATTTGTCTTAAAATTTGACATAAAATTTAATTAAATCAGTGATCATGCAGTTTAGATTGAATCGTGATTAATATTTGCTAAGGTTGTTAAAATATCTAAAGTATAACTTTAGATATACTGTAGAAGTAAACTTTATTAGAATCAGGGATAATTATTGCCATTAGTAGCTCAAGTATAGTAACAAATATAAAGATGGCTTGGTAAAATATATACATTTTACATTTACACATTTGTTTAGAGGTGAAAGTTGCAAGTAAAATCTAAAATATTTCTCACTAAGAAAAGGTGACAAAATATCAGGCAGTGGCTTTATCCTTTGCACTAAGATTTCTAACTGCATCCTGTTTTTAGGTTTGTATAATTTTGAACCAACTGATAGTGCTTTGATTTTGCTTTCATAGTACATGAATATGTTACATACATATTACTTTATATCATATGATAAGCCCACTGTTTTCACCAGAGTAGAGCATTTTAGTAATGTTACAGATCTAGTCAGCATTCTGATGAATGATTTTTAATGTTTTTTAAAAGAAATCTTGAAAATGGTTTCATTGAATTAGAAAACATTACATAATTTAAAAAATACGATCTTAATTTTAGAGTGACTTAGATATGTTTTTCTTTATGATATTTTATATTTTATTTCATTTTATTCATACCAGTAAAACTGTACTTGAGATTCTGTACACTTATGATTCTACTCAATGTAAATAAAATGGCAGCATGGGATTACACAGCCACAGTAAAGCATACTATAGCATGTTTTTACAATGTCTGACTTAGAGCTTATCTAATTCTGCCAAAGTGTTTCAAAATACAGCAGAAAACACTTTTGTAGTGCTCATGTTGCATCACTCTGGTTTTATTGCATTCTCTTTCCCTTCAAAATTTGTATTAGCTTTTATAAATTAAAAATTGTAGTGATGTTTTTATGTGTGTGTACACACTTATATACATTTCTGTATCTGTCTGTGTATATATGAAGTGTGTGCAACATTTGAAGATTGTTTATGTCCTGGTGGTAAATCAAGGGAAAGAGAAAGTATTGTTTTTAAACAGCTATCTATTTCTCAAATAGCTCTTGTCATTAATTTGATCCTAGTAAGAAAAAACTCTTGCTATTCAACTATTTTTAATTTTTATTTGCAGGTAAGCTTTTGGGTTGTTAGAGAGATTCTTCATGCTCAGACATTAAAAATTAGAGCAGAAGTTTTGAGCCACTATATTAAAACTGCTAAGGTAAGACAAACTTGTGTTTCTATTTTTGAGTTTAATCATTTAGCATCGCTTGTAAGTAAATGTTTGCCTGTGACACTGTTCACTTTTTATCGACCCTAGAAAATACAGCTACTGACTAATATAAGTCCGTTTTTTAAATTGAATGCCTGTTTCCTTTGCCTTTTCTTTTATTACTCCTGTCTTCCTCCCCTTTCTTTTATACTTTTCCTCCCTCTCTCAGAGAAGCTGAATTACATAATATTTGACTGGGCAGAGGTCAGATTATGATGAAGTTTAATGTTTATAAAGTACTGGTCTATTCTGCGGGTGATTGAAAAAGCCTTATAGGGTTAAGTAGGAAAATACGTATCAATTATTTGCCTTTGAAATAGATCACTCTGCCAACCGTATGGAGAATGATAAGACTTTATTTTTTTTTAAATAGTATAAATGAGGATGTTAACCAAATACCTTAATTGAGCAACATAGATAATAGATGCAGCAAGAGAAATAAAACATGGATTTCAAGGATAGTCAAAATTTAGAGAGGAGGATGGAATAGAACATTCAAGATTTTATTAAAATTTGTAACAACTCCAAATTTGTGTTAACTAAAAAGAGGTATAATTGTAACCACATCCGTCATTATTCTTATAATAAACACATAACTTATCTCACCTGTGAACAAAGATGGAATAAAATGAGGATATAATTTTTACAATTGTAAATTATTGTAAAAATGTAATTATTGTAAGTCATAACTTCCATATTTCCCTTGAGCACCTGGGAACAATTGTATTCTAACATTCTATGGCACTAGGTGGCAGAGCTAGCCTTCTGAAAATTTGATATTTTGCAGAAGTGTCATAAAATTTTTAAAAACATTCTTTGTGATATGTTAGATAAATATTGGGTTTTAGCTAATAGAAGTCCATGACTTTTCTCCATAGATCCTGAATTTGCATTATTGTTTTCTGATATTTTTGTTAGTTTTTTTTTTATGTACTTGTTGTATGTTCCACTCAGAACCACCAAATTTTGTCCATCAAACATGCCATTATCCTCATCAAATAATCATTTAATTCCAATTCAGACTCTTAGACTTTGAGTTATTTTTGATGGTGTTTACTTTCATCTCAAGCCCTAAATTCATAATTTTTTTGTCACATTTCTGTCTCTTAAATCCCTGTAGTTAGACTCACCTTCTGTATTCAGTTTGTTATAAAACTGGCAGGTCTTTCTCTTCTTTTAGTAGGTTGTTTCAGTTAGGGTTCTGTAGAGACAGAAAAAAAAAATACACACACACATATATATATGTATATAATGTATAAAAAGATTTAAGGAATTATCTCGTGTGATTAGGTGGGGGGAAATGCAAATCTGAAATCTGTAGGGCAGACAGCCTAGAAACTCGGGCAGGAGTTTCTAGATTTTTGCTGTTGTAAGTACCACTGCTTATAAAGCATTCATGTGTGAGTCTCTTGGTGCTCAACTGCAGGTTAAAGCCCTAGAAATATAGAGAGAAAAGACAAATTTATCTTCAAAGAAATGACAATTACACCACTAACTTTCATTGAATCTGGTGAAAAATAACATTTTTTGTGTGTTGGCTGTTTAGGTTTTCTCTCCTGAAATGTCTGTTCAAGATCTTTGAACAATTTTCTATTATAGTATTGGTCTTTGATTTTTATAGCAGTTTTAAAAATATAATTCCAGATACTAAAGTTCTTTGCTATATTCTTTGCATACATCTTCCTATTTGTGACTTGTCTTATAACTCTTTTCATGTTATCTTTTGATATAGATGCTCTTAATTTTAATAGTCAAATGTATTAATCTGTAACTTTCATTTTCTGATTTAAGAATATCTCACTTAAATATCTTACTCTTACCTCTGAGAATATCAAAGATTTTCTCTTATATTATTCCTTAATAGTTCTACAGCTTTCATTTTGATATTTAATTCATCTGAAATTTTAGATATAATATGTAGGAATTATGGATTCCAGTTCATATTTTTCCATATGAATAATCCTGTTGGCACCATTTTTAAAATCTTTTTAAAAAGTTCTCGTTCTTTTGTCTGGAAGCATTGTTATGTCATCCTTGTTCTTGAAAAATGCTATTCCAGACTTACAGTTGTTTTTTTTTTTAATTTACTCTACTTGGGATTTCTTGAACTTACTAGCCCTGGGAATTAGTGTCTTTCGGTAATTTGAGAAAATAATCCACCATTATCTCTCATATTGTTTCTACCCCATTGTTTTTTAGCATGTCCTTCTGAAGCTCCATTAAGATAAATGTTGGACTTTTTTGCTCTTCCTTTGATGTCTCTTAACCTTTTATTTCACATTTTTTAAAAGACCCTTTGGCTTTTATGTTGCTTTCTAGATAATGCCTTCATTTTTAATCTTCATTTTATTTGAGGCCAATACCTGATGTTCTCCATTTGTGAATTATTGTTTCCTTGTGTTTATCTTTTTCCTTTTCCTTTTTTTCTCTTACTTGAGTTCATATTTCTTGAAATTTTATGGGGGTTCTTTGAGACCTAAGTTAAGGTGGTATTAGTTAGGGTTCTTCAGAGGAATAGAACCCTTCACTTTGCCTTGGTTTTCATATTCAAAACAGGCCATTTTTGCCTTGGAGTCGCTTCATGGTGAGGACAGTTTTTAAATGATAAGACCATTGAGATGTAAGCTTCTGATAGTTTGAAGAAACCTGGGCAATTAGCAATAATTTGACAAAAATAGTAGATCTCTCGGTAAACGGTTGGAACCTAGCATTAGATGGGAGCCTTCTGCACGGAGGCTGTAAAAAGCAAGGTCTGGTATTGGGAAGCAGGTGGATATCCCAACATGAACAAGGAACAAAGGATTTGAAGATTCAGCCAGGAGGAAGCAGGAAATTGAGGAGGGCTATGGAAAGCAGGTTTGAACCCTAGCCCTGGAATAATGGGGATCCTGAGTAGGACACCAGATCAGGATCCTGGGCATGGACCCTTCCTTTAAACTCAGATCATAAGGCAGAGGCTAGTAATATTTCAGTATAAGGAAGGAAACTGATTACTAGAAATGAGGATGCATGGTCATACCAGGTAACCTTGATACTGAGCCATAATTTTGGTTTTCTTAATGTATTACACAACTAGAGGTAGATTTGTTCCCAGAGCTTGGGGGCAGTACCAAGTTAGAATGTGGAAGTTCTGTTGTGGGCCGAAATCAGCTTACTGTAAATATAGTGGATACCCCAAAGACAAATCTCAACAATGAGGGTAATAAGTACTAGAACACTACCAGTTGCCTAGATTATACTTGTTGTTAAAGTTGTCTTGTATTCATGTTGTTTATTTTTCATCTCTCCTCCCTGCTTTTCTTAAATCTTCCAGAAACTATACGAGCTGAATAACCTTCACGCACTTATGGCAGTGGTTTCTGGCTTACAGAGTGCCCCAATTTTCAGGCTGACTAAAACATGGGCGGTGAGTAATTTTCCTTAGTTAATGAAAGGTTAGACTTCCTGTTGGAAGTAAAGATGTGTTAGTTCCTTTTATAGTTCTTAGTAAGGTTAATATTATGATAATAGATAAGGATTTTTGAAGTACTTTGTACTGTTCTTTGAAACCTACATATTTTTTTCTCTCTCCTTAAATAAGTATTTCGCTGGGCTTGTTAGTTATTTTTTGGGTAAATTAACAACTTGGTGCTTGGTTTCTGCTCTTTAGGAACTCATTTTTCTAGAACCTCTTTAAACATCTTTGACAACATAGCATTTCAAGCTTATTGATGGGAAAGTGTAAATGCAAAAAAAAATTGTGTTAATCATGTAAAGATTATGCTTTTGGAAAATTTGAGGAAGATACAAATTGTAATTTTCAAAAAAAAATTTACTGATTCAGATTTCCATTATTTTTTAGTCAATAAACTCTCAGGTTGTTTCCTTAGGAATAATGGAAAATCTGATAGTTAACATGAAAGTAGGCAGTGTTTCTGCACATTGTGGTATTATGCTAACCATATTTGGTTCTATTACTTTAACAAGGTCAGGGTGTGAATTTTTACTTGTGCAAATTTGTGTACTTTTACAGTTGATTAACCAGATACTGGCCTCAAGGTTTCTAGATATTTTTCATTTAGATTTTATATAACTGAAATTTTAGATTCAGTTAAATCTGTTCATATTTAATACTGTTCTTTAATGTAAAAGAGGAATGATTTTGTTTACTACATTTTGTACAGAGGGTTAAAGACTTGACTGACTTTAAAACACTTTTTTACTTGATAAAATATAACTTTGTTTTTAATTAGCCTAGTGCTGTTTTCACTTTTCATAGTGTCTGAAGAGACAGATGTTTCTCATGAAAATCAGGGTAGATTTCTATACTGGAAAAACATTAGCTTGGAAGAGTTTATGGTCCTCTTTATATTTTATTTGTATTTTAGAAACACCTGAGTGAACAGTTTTCCTACTCTAAAAATTATTTTTAATGATGACCTTATTTGTTAAAATTTGAACTTAATGAGGGAATGGAAATGATTATAAATATACAGTTATGAATTCCATCTTTGAAGTTTTAGGGAAAAGAATTATACTCTGGTTTATATTGTGGTTTAGAAATGAGATACATTTCCCTCAAGTTAATTTTTATTTTCCTTGAAGTTATTTTCGTTGTCTCCCTCATGTATTGCGTGGAGAATAATTTTGTTTAAATTTAGTAACAGCTCTATTATTAATCTGAATAAAATTTTTGGTATTTATATTAAACTTTAAAATATTCCACTTTGTGCCAGGCACTGTCTAATTGCTTGACATGCATAGTGAATGATATAGACAAAGTCCATTCTTGTACAGCTAACATTCTACTGGGGAAAGATAAGCTGTAAATAAATAAATGATATATCATAAATAGTGATAAATGCTCTGTAGAAAAGTAAAGCAGAGTAAGTGAGATATAAAATACTTCCGTGCTTTCCTTTCTATGATGTGTGGTAAGAGGCTCTGATAAGTGACATTTGGGTAGAGACCTAGAGTAACTGAGAAAAACATTCATGTGCATATCTGAGAGAAGAGAATTCCAAACAAGTAGCCAGTGCAAAGGGCCTGACAATGTTCACAGAAGAGCAGGGTGGTCAGTGTTGGCAGAGTGAAACAAGCTAAGGAGTAGTTGATGACAGGAGCTGAATTCAGAGAGATGGCATCGAATAAGAGAATGCAGATGCAATTTACTGATATTCAGGGAGGTATAGAGAAGGAGTGTTGGGGGGGGTTCTATCTTATACATATCAATTTTGAGTTGGCTGATAAAATGTTCATGTGGAACTATAAGGTCAGTTAGGTATACAAGTTTAATAGAACAGTTAGAGCTAGAGATACATTTTTGTGATCATCAGCATAAAGATAGTATTTAAAACATGAGATTGTAATCAACAAAGGAAATATCACGGGTAGAAGTTTTCCACAGTCAGGTAAAGAAGGTGTTTCAAGAAAGAGTGCTCACCTGTGTCAAATGAGAACTTGGAGATGACCATTGAATCTGGCAGTTGGAAAGGATTGGTGACCTTGGCAGAGGTGGCTTCAGTACGGTAGTGGGGTGAAAGACTGATTGGATTTGAGAGAATGGTGGAGAAAAAAATGGGACAGTAAGTACAGAGAATGCATTTGAGGAATTTTGCTGTAAAGGACTGGGGTGAGGTCCTGTAGAGAAATCTGGCAGTAGCTGGAGGGAAATAGGATATTAAAGGTTCGTGGCATTTTGTTTTCATTTTGAAGATGAGATCCATGACAATATATTTGTATGTTGGTGCAATGATCTAATATAATAGAATGAGGAAATAGTAAGAGAACAAAGAGTCACTCCAGTGATACCTACTAGATTAGGCACGAGGGAATGAGGTCCAGTACTCTAGTGGGGCAGGAACAGTTTATCCATTTTAACAGGAGAGAAGGGGGTGCATTTGGTTACAGACACAGGTATGTTGGTAGATTTGGTGGTGGGATTCTGCAGAAGTTCTTCTGATGCTTTATTTCATAAGACATAAGAAGCAAGGTCATTAGTTGAGAGTGGGGGAGGTCTTGGTTTGCAGAAGGAGGAAAGGATGAAAGTCATCTAGGAGAGTGTGAGAGTGAATTAACTAGAGAAACATTGTAGGTTTGGTAGGTCTTATGAAGGTCCATTTGAGATTTTTGATCGTGAACTTACAGTGAAACCAGTCAGGAAAGTTATGTACTCTCCAGCCAGGTTCAGGTGTTCAGCATTAACCTGGAGAAGTACAGATAATTGTATTTAAGCAGAGATGGAATTTTTTTAGGCTTGTTTGTACCACAGAGGGGTCAAGGATAGTATAAGAGATAAAGTAGTCAAAAGTAAAAGTTGTTTTAGTGATAGATGAGGAGTTTAACCCAAGTAAAAGGAAAGAGATAATGAACAATGAAAAGGTAGTATGGTAACTGGTGGAAATCCTGGTGCCCTCAAATATTTATTGGGTTCAGGATGTCCTAGGGAGTGGAGGCTGAGTGGTGGAAGATGAGATGATTCACAGAGGAGTGAAAAAACTTAGAAACCAGGGTATTGGGAGTATCATCTGTATAAAGACTGCAGTCATCAGGATATAAGAATAATATTGGTTCATAGACTCTTCTTCTCCAACTACTAAAATCTTAATGATGGGAAAATAACTTGTAGCTCTGTTAATGACAGTAATACAAGTGTTGTAATCTAGTGTTCTTTTGTCCAGTACTATAGCCACTAGCCACATGTGGCTATTAAATTTAATTCCTTAGGATTAAATAAAATTTAAAGTTCAGTTCCTTAGTCTTTCTAGCCATGTTACAAATGCTCAGTAGTCACATGTGGCTAGTGGCTATTGTATGGACAGCACAGACGTAGAACATTTCCATCATCACACAAAATTTGATTGGACAGCACTCATGTAGTGCTTGAACTTAATTAGAAGCTGGAAGATTTGGGGGAGGATAGTGTGACAGTAAGCTGGAAGGAGTTGTGAAGAGAAAGGAGGAAGAACGACACCTAACTGACCTCCAGACTGATGTTACAACGTTTGTAAGAAAAGAAAGGTCAAAGATGGGGCTTTTGCAGAGAACGGATCCTGAGTCCTAGAGGGTACAGTTGGAAAGGATTGGGAGGGGTAGGGTATCGGGTCAAGTTAGAAGATAATAAAGATCATATGAATGAAGAATTGAGAGTGTTTGGGGTTTTCTTTAAAACCGACAAAGGGAACGTACCAGAAAAAATCCTAAGTGGGGGAAATATTAGCAACGTTCGCTTTAACATCAAGGAAAAGGATGCCCATTTTCACCGTTTCTATTCAACATAGAGATCTTAGCCAGCACAGTCAGAAAAAAATGATTAGAAATAATAGGATTTATCCTCAAAAAATTAGAATTACATAGTTACCATTTATCCATCAATTCCACTTCTGGGTGTATACCCAAAAGAATTGAAAGTGGGGATTCAAACAGATAATTTTACACCAGTGTTCAAAGCAGTATGATTAACAATAACCAAAAGGTATGAACAATCCAAATGTCCACCAACAGGTAAATGGATGTACAAAATGTGGTATAAACATACCATGAAATATTATTCAGCCTTAAAAAGGAATGAAATTCTGACACATGCTGCACCATGGATAAATCTTGATGATATTATGCTAAATGAAATGAGCTAGACACAATAGGACAAATACTGAATGATTCCATATATATGAGGTCCCAAGAGTAGTCAAATTGGTTGAGACAGAAAGTAGAAGGTGGTTACCAGGGCCTGGGAGGAGCAAGCATTGAGGAGTTTCTGTTTAATAAGTGTGGAGTTCCAGTTTGGGAAGATGAAAAGAGTTCTGGCCTTGGGTGGTTGCAGTGATTGGCCGATAATGCTACTAAACTATACACTTCAAAATGTTTAAAATGGTAAATATTATGTATATTTTACCACAGCCTTTTAAAATAGTCTTCTGAAAACAAGTCTCTGCTATGCCACTGGAGATTGAATCCTTTCAATCTAGTTATTGATTTGTTATGAAAATTCCAAAATGTAAGTTATTTTTATACATATGAGACTGTGTGGTTCTTTAGTTTTGTGTTTCAGATGTGTCAAGATCAGTTATGAGTTCCAAGTAATTTGTTTCTCCTGTTACTGTACCAGAGTTTTAGAATGAATGACTGTGGAAAAAAAGAATAAGTTTCTTTTTATCCCTGCTATGTCATGTCAGTATATTTTGCACATTTAAATGCTTTGTTATGTGGGAGAGAAAAGGATGTTTGGATTTACAGGTCACTCAAGCAGAGAGTTGCACCTAATCTTGAAAATGCCGATCAAGTGTGTTGAAGCTGGGCCACAGAAAGTTGTGAAACCAGTGTTTCAGACCCTGGAAAATCTATCTAAAACATTCAGGCAAAGAACTCCTTGAACTCTTGTGTTTTAAAGAGAGAGGGATATTGGTCAGATATTTTCTTGATAAAGATTATCCAACAGTAATCTGCCTCTTGGAGCCTGTGAAAAATAGATTCCAACATCAATTCCAACTGTACTACTTGTAATACTAGAAAGAGCAGGTGTTAGAGTTTTCTGTCTCCAGGACCAGACTGAAAAACAGGATCCTGAAAAACAGGACCTAGTCTCTGTGAGTGGATGACTGATGAGTTGATATGTTCTGCTTCTCCTTTGAATCTCAGTCACCTCATCTTTAAATCAATCCTCTGACTTTTCTGTTAACCTCATAGGAGAATTAGAATTTTATGGGTGGAAGTGTTTTGCCTACTATAAAATAACATAAATATTTTATGATACAAAGTGAAATCTGATTACATCATAATGAAATAGTAACTTCACATATTTAAAGAGAAAAAAAATTTTCCAGAGTCTTTGGAATACTTAAAAATACATCTTTTCTGAATCTTTTAGTTAATACTTTTTGGGTGACTGACCCTGCTTGTTCTTTTATTCCCCTTGATAGCTCCATTTTTTCTCAAAGGGCACCCACTACAAATGTACTCCTCAAGCCTCCTAAAACAGCTGCTGGTGATTGATCAACTGTATGCAATATAGCACTGATCAAAGGGATCAAAGAAAAAAATGTCAAAAATCCAAACATGTAAATCATAGTTGTTTTTCTTTTTTTAATTGATTTATTTTATTTATTTATTTTTGGCTGCATTGGGTCTTCATTGCTGTGCATGGGCTTTCTCTAGTTGTGGAGAGCGAGGGCTACTCTTCATTGCGGTGCATGGGCTTCTCATTGTGGTGGCTTCTCTTGTTGCAGAGCACGGGCTCTAGAGCACAGGCTCAGTAGTTGTGGCTCACGGGCTTAGTTGCTCCGCGGCTTGTGGGATCTTCCCGGACCAGGGCTCGAACCCATGTCCCCTGCATTGGCAGGCGGATTCTTAACAACCGTGCCACCAGGGAAGCCCTAAATCATAGTTTTATAGTTACTGGTAGGACTAGCCATGATTAGATTTATCAAGGAAAATTATTACTTAAATTATGAAATGCAGTATTTATTTCTTAATGATTATGTAAGAATTATCTTTATCTTTGAAGAGGCAGGGGACAATGCATGAAAATATTTGGGCATTTGAGCTGAATATGAATACATAATTATTATTATTTTGTTTTTTATTTTTTGCGGTACGCGGGCCTCTCACTGTTGCGGCCTCTCCTGTTTGCGGAGCACAGGCTCCGGACGCACAGGCTCAGTGGCCATGGCTCACGGGCCTAGCCGCTCCACGGTATGTGGCATCCTCCCGGACCGGGGCACGAACCCGTGTCGGCAGGCGGACTCTCAACCACTGCGCCACCAGGGAAGCCCCATAATTATTTTAAATTAGGAAAATGATTAATAAAAATTGTTTAGCCATTTAAAATAGTAAAGATAAGAAATAATGTATTATAATTTACTACTTAGTAAGTTAATTATTTTATGTACATACAAAGTATATTGTATTTTAAAAATAATGAATTTGGGTTTATTATATTAATAGACACGTTTGATTTTGTTTTATTTATATACTACCAAAATATAATTAAAGAAGATATAACTTTGAAATTAAAATTTATAGTAACTATAACTTCAAGTCTTTGCTATAATAAAATTGGATTCGGAAATAACTTAGGCTCTTCTGTTTGTTTTTTAGTTATTAAGTCGAAAAGACAAAACTACCTTTGAAAAATTAGAATATGTAATGAGTAAAGAAGATAACTACAAAAGACTCAGAGACTATATAAGTAGCTTAAAGATGACACCTTGCATTCCCTATTTAGGTGAGTTACATCATGTGTGTTCATTATGCCTGGTTGTTGCTCTGCCTTAATCAGTAGTTTATATAAAATTCAATATATTTTAAAAGTTCGTGTGTCCTTTAAAGAAATTAAAGGATTGTTAAGTTGAAAAAATAGACTAGAGGAATGTGTTAGCTTATTACCTGGAGTGTATTTTCATGTCTTCTTAGAGATGGACCATATGGTAAAGCAATATGTTTTACCTATTTTAGTAATGCTTTTAAAGAATGAACCAATAGTTTGCAGTGAAGTTTAATGCTGTCAAAATATTTAACATTAACTAAAGAAATTGATCAGAAGATTTAATGAATTTATTTTCAACATCGTGAGTTCTCACTTTATGTAGTTGGCAGATATTTTACAGTGAATTATGAAAAGCAGTCTCAATGAATATTGGTGTTACTGTTTTCCTGGAAGAAATAAGCTGTTTAGCTGTGGAAATTTAGCTCAGTGCTGAGACAGACAAATCTGTATTTGACATATTATTTGCCTAAGAATGTATCTCTTTACTATATAGTTTACAGTGTTGATGAATTCCAAGAAGTATTGAACCTAAAACATTATAAGCTTATGTTCAACAAAATATGAATAGTAATGCCTTATTAGGTATTTGAATAAAGAAGACTGAAACTATACTGTTTTAAATGTATATGTAAATTTAAATACAGAAAATACTTTATATTATATACACCTAGTATATGCATTAAAATAAATTGGTTTGATCCCATGTAGAGAGTAATCAAATGGTAACATTTGCTTTTTCCCAGTATCCCCTTTGCTCCCCTATCTCCACTTTGTCTTTTATGTAACTACTCATACTGGATTTCACCATAACTATTTTTGAAAATAATGGAAAAACCTGTTACCAGTTTAGGAGACTCTACAGTGTAAACTTTGAAGTCTTTACAATACCGGTGACCAGAACGCAAAGCAGGGACAAAGACAGTTGATGACACTGTCATTCAGCTGCTCTACGGCATCAGCCTTAGTTTGTCAGAGAAGACTTGAACTTATTAGACCATTGTGGGACATTCTAGAATTCCAGTGGTAATGGGGAATGTTGTACACCCTGAATTGAAGGCAGAATACTCCTATGCATTGTATAGATAGTGGCCACTACATACCATTTGTCTGTTTCTTTGATAAATAGTTCAGGGCCATAATAAGCATGACTCAATCAGAGAGGCTGTAAGCTGGATATTAGGAAAGACATTCTGCATGTGCTCCACTTGTCACCTTGGCTGTGCCCATTCTTGAAAGATGTAATTTGGGGAGAGGAAGAATAGAGGATTTTAAAAAGTCATCAATATCTTCATACTCCATAAAAACATAAACTTTTTATAGCATAAAGAACATTAGACTGAGAATTGGGAACCATAAATTCCAAAATGGCTCTACCATACTAACTTTTCAGGTCATTGAATTGTCTTCTTTAAGCCTTGTTTTCTTTACCTAGAAATAGCACACATAGGACCAGAATCATGTTCTTCTTAAGGCTGGCTGGGACCACAGTGGTCTCTTGTATCTAATTCACTTATATTACAATTGAGAAAACCGAAGTCCAGAAAGGTAAAAGAGCTGGCTCATAATCCTAAAACCTAGTTAATGACAAATCTGAAGTTCTGATCTAGCATCTTTCCAATTATACCTGCTAAACTCTCATTCTAAAATTTACTGATTCTATGATTGCATTTTTTTCTCATTGAAATGTTTTTCTCAAATTTCATAATTTGTATTTTTTAGAAAAAGATTATTTCCTATTGAAAATGAGAAAATAACAATATAAATCCTTGTGCTCTGATGTCTAGTTCAGAGGTCTTTGTTTTATATTTATTCACAGTAGAGACTTCAGTACAAGATTTGATGTTGTCTGTGCATGTGCACATAAGCGTACTCTCACGCACGTACAAGGGCGGGGTGGGAAATCGTTAAATAGTGGAATCTGGAAAGGTTTTCCATTAAAGAATATACCTGTTTTCTCCCAGCACTGGTACCTAAAACAGAGTAATTGTTCCTGTGGGTTAAAGCAAATGAGGCAAATATTGAGGTGCAGAAGTTGGTTTGGAGAAAATAATAGAACCACGATCTTTCCTGTGTCTTCAGTTTGGTCTCCATTGACTCCTCAGTTCAGTTCTTTTTCAGTTTATATATTCTCATGACCCAGAATCTCCCTTCTCACTATTACCTGTAATTTTGTGAGAGGTTGATGCTAGTTATTTCTGCTTATTGAAATTCTCCACTTGTAGCACCAGTCTCTCTTGATTTGCCTTCTACGTTTCTGGCTTTTGTTTTATCGATTTCTCTTTCTCTGCCTTTCTCTTAAATCTGTTCTTATAAAGGTCTCAGTCCACTTCTTTTCTTCCTCTATATGCTCACTTGGAGTAGTCTCATGCAGTTTTTTTCTGTATATTGCCTGATGACTCCCAAATCTTACACTAGACCTGTACATCTAATTGTCTTTGTAATTCCTGCAGCCTGGTAACATTTTAGGTACTCAAATACTCAAATACTGATTGAATGAGATATGTATTGGTAACTCTTAATTTAGCATGTTCAGAAGTAAATTCGTCATTTTTCCCCTTCTTCCATACCTGATCCCCATCTTATTTCCTGGCTTAGTCTACTAGTGATCACAGTGTTGCATTATCTGCACTGCTCCACCACCCTAGAAACCTGGGGGTTTTGTTTTTGTTTTTGTTTTTTTTTTACTGAATTTCTCCTCCTCCACTTCTTATATTCTCTGTTGACACAAGATGCATGTTTCTGAGGGTTGTTCAAGAATTAGAAGCCAAAGGGAGGGGTGGGAAACGGCAAAAACTTAAGTTAAAATAGAGAACATACACTTTAGCATCTACATAATTTTATACATTGGACTCTTCATATAATTATTCATCCCTATACCAGTTTGTGAAGAAGCATCTGAGAATGTAAGATGATTGTGGAACATTTGGCACAAACATTTGGTAGACTTGGGAAGGGAAAGTGAAACATTGAAACGTTTGTCAGACAAGTTATTGTGACTCAGTTTAGTCCATTTCCAGCATGAAAATCGTCTTTTTAATGTAGTGACAGTTTCATTTTATCGCAAAATTTGAGATTAAATGTATTCATTCCATCTATCAAAACATACATGCTTTTCCTAAGAAAATGTGAAGCATTTTCAACTTCATACAACTTTTTGACTGCTTGATTTATTTATGTCATAGACAGCTGGTTCATTTTCTCATTCCTAATCTTCAATACCGAAGTGTGTTGAAGAATGAAGATTTTACAATAGTTTATATCCTGCTAATATTTACATTGTTCATATTTTGTTCTAATTTAAAATGAATTAGGATTGTGATTTTTAAATTTAACTTTTCTTTATTTCAGAATTTTTTTACCAGTCATATTAAACTAGGCCCAGGGCAGATAGATGCCAAAAAAGTCAACATTTACAAGATGCTGTACATTTGATAGGAGAGAACCTGTCCCGAAGACATTTGAAAGATAATGCTCATTATTCATATTGGTAGCTTCTATTTAACTATCTCTCTTCAAATATACAGAATTTGCATAATGCTACCCTTTATCCATTATGTCTGCAAAGGTTCTTTTGGAACAAATGTATCAACCAAAAGAATCTATCTACAGTGCACAGAGAAAAGGTGAAGGCTAATTATCTATTTCTTAACATGAGAGACATGATCCAAACTAATGGTGTTTTTGCCCCTAAAAATTATGATCAGAACCAACCATTTTTTGTGAAGCTTAAAAAAGAATATGGAGGTTTGTATGCTAACAAAACTCTTATTTTGATACTGCCAGATTTATTTATAATTCAATGTGGATTAAATTGTAAGAAGTAGAAAATGTTTTCTTGGCTTTCAACTCATCATCCCTTGAAAAATTGTCTCTTCTGTTGGTTTGCATTCAAGGTAAAAATTAGTCAGCCTGGACAATATAGTGAAAAATTCTTAGACTAAGGATACAGTTTTTCTGGAGAGAAATAGTTTGGCAAATCTCAAGGAAAAAATTGTTTTATATGAGAATTATTGCTTTAAATCTGAAAATCATTAACAGCACTCATTTGTTCTTGTCATTGGAGAACAATCTTAAGGAGCTTATTGCAGAATTTGGCATGGGAAGTTTTGCTTTGCTGGAGAGAGAGAAAAAGAACATTGTGCAAAAATAATTTAGTTGTATGAAACATAAATATTCTTTCATGTGCATTTTCTAACCTCATTTCTACTTTATTTATGTAATTTTGGGAAGATGCAGTAGCTCAACCAGCTTAGGTGGTTTTCTGAGAAGGAAAGCATATGTTTTTAAAACTATGGAAATAAGTTGTTGCAGTTCTATACATTGCTTTCTATTAAGTAGAAGCAGAATGTTACAGAGAAGTTTTTTTAAACTCTCCTGCCCTTCTGTAGGACATGAGTACACTGTTTTGATGTGTCTACGTATGACTTCATCTCTTGTAGAGAAAGTCCCCTGCCCCAACTTAAAGATTTTCATAATAGGCCTTTTTTTTTTTTAAGAAGAGAAAAGCTGTCCTTGTATCCATCTGTAATATGGGATATAGTGCCCCTCTCATCCCCTGTCCTCTGACAAGCACCATTTTGTTTTCATTAATCTCTTTCCCTCAGCAGTGTATAAGCCCTGAATTTGTCTTGGTCCAGGGCTCTATGTTTAGCATATAGAATAAAAGCGGGCACTTACTTACTTATTGGTTGACTTAATTAATTAAATGATCCCTTTCTGGCTCTTCCCATTGTCCCAGCAACTTCTTTTGTTTTAAATACATTTATTTGTGTGCACTTTTGTATACAACTCCCTACCCACCCCCAGTTTTCTTTTGGTGCATCAGCTGGCCATCCAGTGTTTGCTTAGCACTATTCTTGGTGATAGATGTAGAACAGGGATCAAAATGGACTTTGTTCCTTCCTTTGTGGAACTTAACATCTCTTTAATGCCAAAGGCTCAAGTTGATGTCATTACCTTGTGAATAATCTCTCATATATCCTATGTCATGAAAGAGGTACATAACATTACCAGGCCTTGATAGCGGTGTC
Organism: Phocoena sinus; assembly: GCF_008692025.1. Lineage (NCBI taxonomy): Eukaryota > Metazoa > Chordata > Mammalia > Artiodactyla > Phocoenidae > Phocoena > Phocoena sinus. The sequence continues at coordinate 135,219,938 of NC_045763.1, forward strand.
CTCATCACAGCTAATGAGATGTTTAAAGCATGCCTAAACTTACAAGGACTTTCAGATTTCATCTGATCCTCTTTTATGTTTCACTAGTTTTTAACCTATGTTGATCTCTGAGTAGAATATAGTTCTTTAGTTTTACGTTAGTTTGAGAAATTTTTGCTAATCTATGTATAAATATTTTCAAAAACAGTAGCTTTTTATTCACATTTCTATTCAGATAATTTCAACAAAGTCCAAAGCTTTCTGCAGCTCTCTGGGAATTAATGAGATTGTTTTCCTGCCCCATTGGTAGAATTTTACTTGGTTAAATGTATAGACGTCTCTGACACTGATCTCAAAAATGCCTAATGGTCAAAAAATGTCATTGGCTTTTCATATTTTAAGAGTTTTATTCCATTTTCCTTTCTTTTGTTTAATTTGTGTATAATACACACCACGGATTACTTTACCTTATTCTTCTCATTAAGATTACATATTGAATTCTAAAACAGCAATAAAGCATGTTCAGTCATTTTCTTTTGAATCTTGAGAATGAGCTCTGGCCAAATGGCAGCTAGCCCTAGCTTTTTCTTTAGCCAGAATTACATTCCCATTTTCCATTACCTCATTTATATCCCCTTTTACCCTCATTCTTTTTTATATATTTAAAATTCTTCTAACATTCTTTAATAGTATATTTTCTGAAGTTTACTTTAGACCACTCAAAGACTTGTGATATAAAAGGGCTGGGAGGGGGGCTTCCCTGGTGGCTCAGTTGTTGAGAGTCCACCTGCCGATGCAGGGGACACGGGTTCGTGCCCCGGTCCGGGAAGATCCCACATGCCGCAAAGCGGCTGGGCCCGTGCGCCACGGCCGCTGAGCCTGCGCGTCCGCCGCTGAGCCTGCGCGTCCGCCGCTGAGCCTGCGCGTCCGGAGCCTATGCTCCGCAACGGGAGAGGCCACAACAGTGAGAGGCCCGCATACAGCAAAAAAAAAAAAAAAAAAAAAAAAAAAAAAAAGGGCTGGGGATGGGGTTACATTGATTTCTTTCCCATTTTCATAGTTTTTCTCTTAGTGGCCTTATATCTTTAAAAAATATCGTCTGTAGAAGCTATACAGATCTGCATTTTAATCATAAACAGGATCAGGTTCCCCCAGTTGCAGCAGCTTTGCCAGTAGTGTTTCCAACAGCTGATATTTCAGTAATGTATTTTGTAAATTTTTTAGCAAACCTTAACAGGAGACTAATAATAAAAATCTTAATAAGTAACATTTATTTGCAACTTAATCCTCTATGCCCAACACTGTATACTTCACATAAATTATCTAATTCTTAACAACAACGTATAAGATACGTGATATTATTCATATATTATAAGTGAAGAAACTGGAACAAGGGAGGTTAAATTCACTTGCTATAAAGATATGCATTATAACCATTTCATTTATAGTTCAAAGAAAGCATTGTGGGATTATATTAATATTTTGGAAATCTGTCTTTAGTTTTAATTTTGAGTTCATTCTTCAGTCTTTCCTGTAATTATCTATAGAATTATGATGTAATAACTATTGACCCCACTGATAAAATTGAAAACTGAGCTTATTTTTAGATGGCTTTTTGAGGAGGGGTCGTGGCATCATTCTTTTCTTACTTATTTTCTCAGACACTAAATAAAAGACTAAAAAATTGTTAGGATGTAATCATTTTTAACTTACCATTGATTAATTTAAATATATAAAAATCATATCACATTAGTAAAGGTTTACAAGTAATTTGAAACATTTTCATGATTGTGGAAGTTTTTACAGGCTTATTATTACCAGTGGGAGTCCTAAGAAATATAATGCTAGAAGAATTAGCACTCCTGTATCATGACTCATAGAGTCAAGTGAATATTAGACTGAAAATTTGATCTTTATACTCAACCAGGCTTGGAGCCTGAGGATGAGCTTGTTAGTTCATATCTACTAAATTTCAGTATGGTTTCTAATATTGGCCTTATCCAATATCTCATGTTTTAAAAGTCTACTTCAGAGATGCCAAGTTTCCTTGACATTGATGGTATCCCATTGAGTGGAGAATAGAGTCTAAGTCATTTTTAGGGTAAGCTTCATTTCATTTATTAAAAAAACTAAGCATAAATAATCCTTCTATAAACCAGCTGCAGGGTTATAGCTCAATGTTACTGAATGTCAGGCAACCACACCTTATTCCTTGTTAACCTGTAAAGTAGCTAGCTATCGGACCTTGCCTGCCATACATGTGACTTATCTAATCTCTGACAAGATTCTCATTAGGCTGAAATCCCTTACTATAGCTATTCTTACCTTAATTTTTCTTACGGCCCATTCTCTTAACTACCTGCTGTAACAGCTGACATAGCTCTGTTAGGTTTGCAAATGAAGATCATGGATCGGTGTAATTTTGCACCTGAAAATTTGGATATATTGTTTCTTTTAGTACATTTATTACTCACTCTATGCAAGGCACCGTGATAGGTAATGCAGAAAGTACATAGATGAGCAGTAGTAATCTGGCACTTAAAGGCTACTGAGTACTTACTAGTGTCAGGCATTATTCTAAATGTTTTACCACATGTATTACCTCCTTTGATTTTCACAGTAACTACGTGAGCTAGGTACTGTTGTTATCTCCATTTTATAGATAACGAAACCAAGGCAGGAATACATAAATTGCCCCAGGGAACACAGGTACCTGGTAGATTTGGGCCACAAACCCAAGCAGTTCTGCTTTTAGGACCTATGCTTAGCTATGACATAATACCGCTTCTTTTTTTTTTTTTCCCTTTGCGGTATGCGGGCCTCTCACTGCTGTGGCCTCTTCCGTTGTGGAGCATAGGCTCCAGATACGCAGGCTCAGCGCCCATGGCTCACGGGCCCAGCCGCTCCGCGGCATGTGGGATCTTCCCGGACCGGGGCACGAACCCGTGTCCCCTGCATCGGCAGGCGGACTCTCAACCACTGCACCACCAGGGAAGCCCAATACTGCTGCTGCTTCTTTGATCTCAAGGAACTCACTTGCCTAAGTCATTCTTAAGCTTTCCAGGAACTTCAGAGCAGAACTATATCACCTCTATAAAGGAGAGCACAATGCACCCTGTGGCCAAGGCAGTTAGCATTCAGCACAGTTTTCTAGTTTGTTGACTTTCACATGATTCTAGCTTTAATAATATTCCTCTTCTGTGAAAATTATTTAAGACTTGTCTTTAATAGGGTTTTGGATGTTTAAGTGAAATGCTGTAGTTCTACAAATAAATGGAATGCCCTAGTAAAATTTTATTCAGTTAAGATTTGATGAAACAATTAGATGCCTAATTTCTCCCGGAAATCTTACAGCAGATTTTTCTGGTTCTGGGGATGGTGGAGAGGGACTTTAAAGCCATCCCGAAAGGACCACAGGTAAAGCAAAGAATAACATCAGGGTTTCAGGGTTTGATGTTCTCTTACCTTCTTTCACCAGAAGTTTTATTTTGAGATGTGGCAGAGCAAAAACATTGGTCGTGTTGATGGACTTGAGTTGTTCAGATAATTATAATTATCTTCAGTTTTGACTGGTTGAGCAAAAGTCTCAAGAGATTTCTCTAAAATTTTTAGTTCACAAATGAATTAAAGGAAGGTTAGCTCTAAGCAGAACATAATTTCTAGAAGAAAATTGTTCTAGAAGATTGGTAATAAAGTTGTTAGTTGCAAAGATGAGTTAAAGATACACACGCACACACTGGAATTGGCAGTTAGGACTAGCCAAACCCCTGTGTATTCCATTCTGAAGCTGTTGAATCTCAGTATTGGAAAAATATCTAACAGTTTCTTGAAGTCGTTTTAGTCTCACCCGTAAGTATGCAGTCATGCTTGTAAAGCTGTCCAAGCTTTCTGACTTGACCAGCAGACAAGTTTTTTCTAAATAGTAAAGATCAGTAAATTAGGGAGGGAAAAGTATTAATAAATAAACTTAGAGTTATAATTCAGTTCTTTAAACCATTGGCTCACTAAATATTCTGCACTTTTGTAATATCAACACTTTACTGATATAACAACATAAAATAGATTTCAGGAGATTTTGATGTTCAGCAAATCATATGAAGATAATATTGAAAAATTCATTTGTATATTTCTGTTTTTATAAATTGACCATTTAAATACGGCATACGTTATTTTTTTGTTTTCAAAGGTATGTATTTTAATACTGTGGGTTTCTTAATTCTTTTGGGAAATTGACATAAAATATATTGTCAAGAATTCATATTTAATCATTTCATGTGAAAGGCACAAATTCACTTTGAAGTAACTTTTATTCAATGTAGAATGTTGGCAAAACTAGAGTTTTCTTCTAATTTCCTGTCTATATTTTTATAAATAAAATGTATTATTTTGCTGATATCTTAAAATTATTTTTCCATTGGAAGTTACAGCATTTTCATAAAGTTTTTAAATAAATTGATAAGGATCTTGAACATGATTGAATTTTGATTTAAAATAAAGCTAAAATTTGTTTTACATTGTGGCAAATATTTACATTTTAGAGAACAAACTTTGCCTGTAATTAGTCAATAATATTTTTAAAATAACTTGGATTATAGATACAAATAATCTGCAGTATATTAAGGGAAGATGAGACTACATTCATAAATCTCCTTTTATAGTTGCAGTAAAATTCATTTAAAAAACTATATCTGTAGAAATGAATTGTGCAAAATAACATTTACATTAATAGGAACTGAAAAATAGAGTTCTATGTCATTTAAATTGGAGACTGTCTCCCTTCAGTCAATAGGCTTGATCATCATCTGAGCTGCTCTCAAGGAGTATGAGCCACCTCGGTATTCAGCCCAAAATATTCCGTCTTGGTACTTGCTTCTGTAATGGCCTCCTCTGTACCATACTCCATTTAGGTTAGAGTGTGCACAGGCATTGTACCACCATCCTCCTTTATGAAAGTGGGCGCAGTTTCCTTTGAGGAAAAAATATAGACATCAGAGTAAAAGTTTCTTCTAAGTGTGGTACTCTGTGAACCATCAAATACTTATTCTACTTTTAGAACAATGTGAGCTTTTCTTACTGATTTCAGTTACCTTTATCTTCATAGTGTTGTTTCTTCATTTATTCTGTTACTGTTGCTTAAGTATCACCTACTTGAAAGATCACTTGAATTGCCGTTTTTATTTTGCCCTTTGTTTAGTACCTGCTTTTTTGTTGTTGTTAAGTGATTTAATTTTCTGGCTAGCAGGGTAAATAAAATGCAAGTCATTTTTGTGTGCAAGAGAGAGAGATTGGAGAGATCGGGAGGGAAGGATATGGAGTTGCTAAACAGAGTAAAGTTTGGGGAAAATTGATTTTCAAAATAGCAAAATAATATGAAATAGTACTATTAGCAATCAAATGAATTTCTATAAGTAAGGCATGTATTATGAGCATATTTGTTTTCCTTTTTTCCTCTTTTGCTGGTGTGAAATAGAGACCTATGCGCTGATTGCCAAGACACAGCTGAATGTAAAAATAAATCAGCTTTCAGGGGTATGTCTTTATCAGAGCCAGAAACCTAGGTTAAAAAGGCAAAAGTATGTGAAAATTAAATTAAAAATTATGTGATGGCCTTAATGAGTCTTTCTAAAGAGACTATTTCCCCTCTGAATAAAGCTTTTTTGCTATTCCTGTACCACATGCTGCAGTCGTCTTGCTAGTCCCCTTTACCAAGAAGTGCCTTTACCCGATGTACCCAAATGGCTTGTTTCCTTCACTCCCTTCAGGTAACATTCAAATGTTACCTTTCTTGGCCAACCCACATAAAATGGCACCCACCCCCTGTTCCCTTATTCGGTTTTACTTTTCCTAAAGTACTTGTCACCACCTAACAAATCATCTTGTCTCCTTCTAGAAAGTAAGTTCCAAAAGGGCAGGAACTTTGTTCACTGCTGTATTCCTCAGCACCTACAACAGTGTCTAGCACATGGTAGGGGTCCAGTGGGATTTGTTAGCAATTTTAGGCAGTTGGAAGTTTTATTTCCAGATGAGTATGTTTTGTTTCCCATCTCCACCCCATCAAGTTAGAACAACAGAACCTTGTTCACAGAGTTCACACTTTGGGATTGCCTTAGAGAAGAGCTCCTAAAAGCTGTTCCTTTCAGCAGGTTGTATTCTCTTTGAGTCCAAAACGACCTTTCTGAAAAGACTTTAATGGCAATACTTTAATAACAGGGTTCTATTTAATGCGTAGAAAGTGGTGATTCTACAGAGAATACACATCAGTTTTTTCTTACTCACCTGCATACATATCTTTATCTCTGTCCAGTGTGGTGAACTGTTTACCATTATGCCACATCATAGAATCCCCAGCATTCCCCTGGTAAGTTCCCAGGCGCAGTCTATAGAATTCACTTTCAGGTTCCAGGCGAAAGCTGCTATATTCTGCATAGACTTTTTTATCACTCCAGTCTTCTAATTCAATCAACAACTTATAATTATCTTGATTGCTAAGCATATAGATATTTTGCAGTCCAAGCCAATATTCTCCATCTATGTTTCCAAATCCTTTCTGTTAATAAACAGAGAGCATGCTTACATGAATAAGTATAGAGATAGTAAACTTTTTATAGATAAGTTTTAAACATTTGATAGCATAAAAATATTGACAATTTAAGTGGTAATGTGACCTTCCACTTTTGTAGATCACCTGTTCTACTGAAGTCCCATATAATCACTTTGTTTTGTTTTGCTTTCTCTTAATTTGTCAGCATTTATTTGCACAACTACCTCCAAACTTCACAAATAAGACAAAGGCAGAAGGGACTAAAATTATTCATAGCGACTAAAAACATTAACTAAGTAAACTACCCAGGCCCTTAAAAAGGGTTCCTGATTTCTCTCATACTCATAAAAAGAAACAATTTTTTGTATATAGATATTGTCCCCACCATAGTCAAACAAATAGGACATCTAACATTTTTATGATATTCAATAAAAATGATAGTATCTGTTCTAGAACAAATTGTCTTCTTTGACTCTATTAGAAATAAAATTAGTAAATGTAAGAAGATAAAACAGTAATCTTCAAAGCTCCTTCTTTAAAAGATTGTAGGTTAATATTTGAAAAACATAATAAATCAATTATCCTATTTCAGTAAGCATTTGCCATTGCAGGTATGCAGCAGAATATAAGTTTGGTAAACCTGATCTTAACGTTAAATGTATTTTCAGGGGGGTTGTGTTGCAGGATTTTTTCCCCTTGTTAAAGTAGAGGACTTCCCTGGCGGTCCAGTGATTAAGATTTCCCCTTCCAATGCAGGGGGTGCGGGTTCACATCCCTGGTGGGGTAGCTTAGATCCCACATGCCTTGCCGCCAAAAAACCAAAACATAAAACAGAAGCCATGTTGTAACAAATTCAATAAAGACTTTAAAAATGGTCCACATCAAAAAAATCTTTTAAATAAATAAGTAAGTAAATATAAAGTATAGGACCTCCAGCACGTGACGGTTTTTCTAGGACTGTTTATCTCTGATTAAATATACTTGATAATGGGCACAAATGTGGTCATGATTAAAAAAGCAGTTGTCTTCTTAGAAAATGAAATTAGGATCAGTCTTTGCAAAGAATTAAATACATATGTAAGTCATTCAGACTGAAAGGAAACATTTTAAAGTACATCTTCAGTTTCCTTTCTGCGTTTTAATTTTGACTTTAAAACCAGAGATGAGAATTGTCTTTCTGACAAATGCAGATAATGAAAAACAGATGGATAGTTTTTTTTAAACTGTGTATCTTATTTATTGCATATAATGACTATTATTGCAAGAGCTGCTTTGTTCCTACCTCTCCCCCATGTCTGAAACACTGATTTACCTTATAATTTTCCCAATTTCTGAAGAAGTTGACAGAGCCATCTGTTCTTTTCTGAATAACAGTCCAACCCCCAGGATCCAAACTGTTCTCACACCATAACTGCATTGGTCCATTGCTGTTTTCAGGTTTGATCATATAAATCCCACTGACTGAATGTCCAGCTTCTTTTGCATGCTGACAGTCTTTGAATGGTCCTGTAATCAGAATATCTTTGATTGCCAGGAAACGTAATAGGAAAAGAGCCATATTAAAGTAGTTTTTAGTCAAGAGTCTTACTTACCTTTGTATCTTTCTTTACAGATACCACTTTTTATGTATTGTGTACACAATACAAGTTAAAGAAACTAAATTTATATTTTAAAAAAAGCTAAATAAAAGAATTACCCTAGTCCCACTATCTGGAACATTAACTTGTTTTATCTTCCACTGTTCTTGCAAGTCTTTGTCCAAATACATACTTTTTTGTATTGTTATAATTCTAACACACATAGAAAATTGGATTCTGTCTTTTTATTTTAACAAACATTTCCATTGGACTACAGTCTCCATTCTAGCACCTACGGTAGCTGTAATATGCAATCTTTGATGTTGATGTATCATGTTTATTCCACTGCCATTGGACACTGAGGTTTTATCTGATTTTTGCTATTATAAATAACACTGTACAAAGTGTCTTCTTATTGGCTTCATTTTTTCATACTTATAAAGATGCTGCAGGATTGATCTACTGGATCAAAATGGTACAAACAGCTTTACAGTTCTTCATAGTGCCCAATTTTTAGTTTCCAAAATTTGATTTCAGTGGAACACACTAGTCCCTTGAGATGCTCAGTGAAAATGGTATACCACCGTCAAATAAGTTTTAGACTGCTAAATATTATGTTACCCATTCGGAAACACAATATACATTCACATATTAAAGACTGAGAAACCCTGAAGTAAACCAGTTTCCCAAACTTTTGGAATCTTTTAACGTTTTCCCTCATACAACAGTTCATAAGAATACACTTTAGGAATGTTGGCAAAATGCCTTTCTAAAGTGTTGTATCAATTTATATGACTGATAGTAATTTTCTTATTTAATCTACACAATGACTTTCTGATAGTTTACAGATGTTCTATAGATGAAACAGTTAACTAACTAGTCTTTAAACCATAGGCTTAAACCCACTTTTTTCTAATCCCAGCATCTATGCTCTGAACTGCTGTGCTACAGTTGTCCCCATGTTATCTCACAGTTTTATGAATTCACTCCCTATTTTTTAATCCACTGATAAGTTTTTCGTAAATTTAAAAATGACAAAACATTTTGTAAAATCATTTGTAGAGTGTCTTGACTCTTGAACTTGTGATTTCCATATTTTTGATCTAAAGAAAGATAGCTTCTAGTTTTACTGAACATTATTTAGTTTCACCCTTCTCCAGTGTTTTGATGCTTTGATTTTTTTTCGTAAGTATGTCAAGATATGAAGTGGTTCAGAAATAAGAATTACCCTAAAGATCTATTAGAACAACCAAAAAAGTATAGAAATTTCAGTTGTCAAATTTTATATTTTACTAAAAATTTTTAAATTCTGACATGTAGAATTTTTAGAAAATGTGTGAAAGTAAGAGAGTTTAGTCAAGTAAAATTCATCCAAGAAAGTCTGTACTGTAATGATGATAGGATTGTTGAAATTTTGAGGAATGTGTTATCTATACTGTGCCAAGTATATACAGGGTCCCTTATGGGGCCTTATTGGGATAGAATTAATCTCATTAAATAAACAGTTCCACAGTTACGTCATTAGAAGGGATTCTTAGAGACTATAAACTCTTCCCTCTAGATTACTCCTTGAAGATGGAGACTGTTTTTGTTTTTCTTCTGACTTCATGTCATCACTGTTTTAACTATTAAGTAGATGGTCAATACATTTTTGTTAAGCAAATGAATCAACTAAGTTGCCTTCACATTTTAAATAACAAGGAAATTGAAAACCACACACAAAAATCAGAGATGATCAATTCTCTAGTCCATGTTTTTATTATGTTTCAGGTTTTTAAAAATTATAATACAGTGACTTGTAAGCACTACAGATTACTATTAAAAATTTGATGAAACTGGAAACATGTAATGCTATCTTTCTTGGGTTATATTTATGTTAGGTATTAACTGTCTTAGTTATAGAGTTTCAATTTGATTATTTTTTTATCGTTTTTATTTCTCTTCTGAGATTCCAGTCTTGCATTTATTATGAACATAGTTTCCTTTAAGCCGTAATAACTACTTTAAAAATTCTTGTTCCTTCTATTTCCTAGTTTGTTGAGAGTTCTTACCATGAATGGATTTAGGATTTTGTCAAAGGCTTTTTATTTATCTACTGACATGATGATATGGTTTTTCTTTTTTCTTTTGTTAATATGATAAATTCTGTGGATTGTATTTTTAATGTCAAACCAACCTTTTATTCCTGGGATAACCTCAACTTTGTCATGTTATCGTTTTTATGTATAGATTGTTTTGATTTGTTAAAATTTTGTTCAGAATTTATGCTTTTATAGTCATGAGGATATTTGTTAGTTTGTGAAAGCTCGTAAATAGTTTCTTAAGCTAGGGAGGACTATTCTAAAAATAATGTTTGCCCTTTTCAGACTGGCCATAAATTAGATCACATTCCATTTAAATTCAGTGTGAATTATTTTTATGCTATCTAGCTTCTCAGTTATTGAATTTAAATTACAGAGTATTCAGAGCCTTTAACACAATGCTTTACAAAGTAGTCATCTTCAGTAATTTTGTTCCCTTTTCTTCTTCGTTGCTGACCTTGACACTTACTGCGTAATTTAAGGAGCTTGTGTAACAAATGTTTATTTAATTCACAAATTTAATGCGACTATTCAAAGATGAATATACAGTCATTTCTATTGCAGAAAAATAACGTATTCCTGAAAAATCTCGTGTTCTGCAAAACTGTGCACTAAAAATAGCAGCTGATGTTAGCTGTTAGCATACTTTGTGTTCAGCTGCAGTTACTTGTGGCACAGACAGTAATATGCTTGGGGAAAATTCCATATGAATCAATATGACCACTTTGTTTTGCTGATATTATTCTCCTTTTTTTATCAGTCACGTATGAGCTACTTCACGTTACAGAAACACGCATTGTAGTCAAGTCAGAGAAGGGTAGAGAAGTTTAAATGAAGTATGATTTCCAGGTCCAATCTTAAATTATTTTGCGTAATGCATGGTAACGTGTTTATTTGTTTACTCACAAGCAAGAACTGTAATTTTTGGTTGTGTATCCACAGGTTAACCCACTTAGGTGCTCAAATATTTGTTGAACTAAATGATTCCTGGCAGCCACAGTGGTTTCCTCAGTTCTGCATTAATTTTCCCAGAAATGTCTTTTCTGCATCTATGATAGCCTAGAAATCTTTAGGCTCCAGGGATAAGGAAACAACCATAGAGTCCAGTGGGAAGTGGGGGGAGCGAACTCCACTACAGCTTGCTGAGTACTCTGATTGAGTCAGCAGGGCACCCGGGAACACTGGCTAAGAATTAGCTAACCTACATTTGTGGGGAAGAGCTGGAGTCGGCTCCATCTGAGCTGAGTTGTGAAGATTGAGTAGGAGTTTGGCCATTAGGGGTGGAGGGTCTGATCAAGGCCACACATGGGTGAAATGTGCTGAGGCGTGGAGACAGAAGAGAGCTTGATGTTCCAGCAGAGTTACAAATTTTGCATGTCTGAAATGTCAGTGGTTGGAGGGTGGTACTTAGAGCTCTTGAGGTTGGCTGTACGGTTGAAATTGATTTCTTCAGTCTAAGAATGCAGTCATTATAGTTGTTTACCACGTTAACCAGATTTTTTTTCTAAATTGTCACTTTCACAATAGTCAAGGATATCTGAGGAGCATTGCTCTTATTTTAAAACCTATTAGTATTGTAGTTAAGGCACACATGAAGTGGTTTTGTTGCAATACATACAGATACCTCTCTTATTTCAGAAATTTGCTTATTCTATGAATGTCATCTTTGTAAATGTTTGCTCTGCACTCATTTGAGTATAGTTTTGACAGTTTACATTTTATGTTTAACTATATATTCACAAGTTGGACTTTCATTAGATTATTTGAATTGCTGTTAAAATATTTAGAAACATCAAGGTTTTGAATCTTGACAGAATATTTGTAAAATGCCATTTGTTCCTTTCCTGCTATTTAATAAGCCCTCGGATGTTTAAGCAAACTGGGGAGTTCTGGGTTTTCTAGATCCAGCCTTGATTTGATAAGACTTCCATTTATGCAAATTTAAAATTATCTTCAACTTTAACTTTCAACCCACTTTTTCGTAGTGGGCTTCATGTTTACAGTTTGGATGCCTGTTAGACTTGGTTGATATAAAGGCTTAGGAAAATGTGGTTGAAATTCTTTTCCAAGACATATGGATAAAATTAGCAGTGCTCATAGCTGTTTTTTTTCTCGTCAGTAAAGATAGTAAATATCAAAATTTAGTATTTGTTTATTTTTATAAGTAAACCATTAACCTGTCTTAGCCCAGTGTATACTGTTGGTCTTGGCATAAATATTTTCTCATTATTAACTTGTATATCTTATTCATTTTCTGCTGTAGAATTAGGTTATAGATCATTCTTACATTAAATATTTTACTGCTTTCTCTGTACCATACAGAATGCTTAACAGGAATTCTTAAAATGACTAGTAAAAAAGTAGCAGCTTTATTTTTGAGAAGCCAGTTTTAACTTGCTGGTTTATATTATCAGAAATAAATTAATTGATTTATTTATCTATGATATTTATATATGATTCAGGAATTTGTTATTAATGGTTCAAAGGGTATAGACTGGAAGTACCTTTCTTTCAAAATAGGAATTTTATTAACCTTTTGTTTGCATTGAGTAATTTTTTTTTTAATTTTATTGGAGTATAATTGATTTACAGTGTTGTGTCAGTTTCAGGTGTACAGCAAAGTGAATCAGTTATACATATATCCACTCTTTTTTAGATTCTTTTCCCATGTAGGTCATTACAGAGTACTGAGTAGAGTTCCCTGTGCCATACAGTAGGTTCTTACTAGTTATCTATAATATTTTATTTATAGTAGTGTGTATATGTCAGTCCCAATCTCCCAGTTTATCCCTACCCACCCCACCTTTCCCCCTGGTACCCATAAGTTTGTTTTCTACATCTGTGACTTGCATTGAGTAACCTTGAAATAGTCATCTTCTATGACACAATTGCATTCTTCTCAAAGCGGGAAAATGGAATTCTGTACATTGAATTTGAAGGACCAGTCTTTCTTCCTCAGTTTCTTTGATGATTAAAATTTATATAAGACTAACAAACTCCAGTTAACAGGTCTGATTCATCATAGAAAGAAAAATATTGACCAGTCGTGCCACATATTTTCCAACATGTATTTTTTCATTAAGAACCCGGATTTTGAACAGAACAGTGGGCTACAAAAGACAAGAGGTTTCCTACTTTGAATAGCATCTTTACTGGGAACCATCTTTATTTAACCTACCTATTCTCCTTCTATAAAGAAACTGTTTAATTACTTAAAAGGAAAATCGTTTTCTTTTTGTTGCTGAATTCCTCATTAATTTTCTTACTTTGTCCCAATCCTGTGCTCTTTGTGATAGGAGAAATAGGACAAAAGACATAACCAATTTAGAGCTTTCAAATAATTGGTCAGCAAGTAAAATCTTTTAAGAGGTAAACTTTTTAATTGGGTTGTGAGTTAAGCATAAGGTAAGTATATTCAACAGCATTTCTGGAATGGGAAATTTGAGGCAAATACTTTCTAAAGTGATAATAGATTCTTTCTTGTAATAATATGAATTACTTTATTAATGTATAAGTTTAAAATGCAGTTAGCAACCTGAGCTTTTATATTGAAGTTACTTAAGAATATACCGATTATTTTTTATAACTGGTTAATGGAATCATATTTCAACCACTTTGCTTAACCAGTCTTCTTTAGTTTCTCTTAGTTTAAGTGCTAATATAAATATGCCACTGAAACCAATTGCATTTTTAAAATTTACTAATAGGAAACATTATAAATAATTGAAAATTAGCTTATTACCCACTAAAAAGCATTTTTTTTAGTTTCTAATGACTGTTTTTCAAATTTAACTTTTTAAGCTTACCTTTTATATTCCCATACGTAGCAAGGCATATATTGGAAAGTGCACTCAAAAAATGTAATAATGATATTCAGACTGTACACAAAGCATTTTCACATGCATCACCTCATTTAATCATCACAACAAACTCTTTTACAAAAGAAGCAACTGGGCCTAGGAAAAGCCTGGCCAGAATCCAAGTTTCCTGGTATTCAGATCTATTCTCTAACTTACTATGAAGGAACTTTCTCAGCTTCATTCACCTACAAGGAATGAACGTATTTTTATAAATACACCATTTGTAAAAGGAAAATGTTTTCTTTTATGAAAGACTAACCCAAAATGTAGCCAATGAATAACATTAACAGTTAAGAATTTTTTGATGGCAGTTTGCCAAGTGTATAGTTACATTCTCAAACATTTTGTTTTTTAGGTAGAGGGAAAGTAATGTCTCTGGAGATTATTTATTGTAAACCAACAAAAGTATTCTGCTATTTGGCATAAGTTCCTAGTAAGTTTGTTCTCTTGAGGTGCATTTTTCCTATAACCATTTTAAACGAAAATATAAAATTGTCATTAAAACACCTTTTTAAAAAATGCTGATAAATAAAAAGAAACGAAATTGAGTTATTTGTAGTGAGGTGGATGGACCTAGAGTCTGTCATATAGAGTGAAGTAAGTCAGAAAGAGAAAAACAAATACCGTATGCTAACACATATATATGGAATCTTAAAAAAAAAAAGAATGGTTCTGAAGAACCTAGGAGCAGGACAGGAATAAAGATGCAGACCTACTCGGGAATGGGCTTGAGGACACCGGGAGGGGGAGAAGGGTAAGCTGGGACGAAGTGAGAGAGTGGCATGGACATATATATACTACCAAACGTAAAATAGCTAGCTAGTGGGAAGCAGCCACATAGCACAGGGAGATAAGCTCCGAGCTTTGTGACCACCTAGAGGGGTGGGATAGGGAGGGTGGGAGTGAGGGAGACTCAAGAGGGAAGAGATATGGGAACATATGTATATGTATAACTGATTCACTTTGTTATAAAGCAGAAACTAACACACCATTGTAAAGCAATTATACTCCAATAAAGATGTAAAAAAAAAATGCTGGTAAGATATATATAACATAAAATTTACCAGCTTAACCATTTTTAAGTATACAGTTCAGTGGCATTAGTACATTCTCATTATTGTACAGTTAATCTCTATAACTCTTGTCATCTTGCAAAACTAAAACTCTGTACCCATCAAATAACAACTCCACATCCTCCCCTCACCCCAGCCCCTGGCAGCCACCATTTCTACTTTCTATCTCTACAAATTTAACTACTCTAGGTACCTCGTATAAGTGGAATTGTACAGTATTTGACTTTTTTGTGACTGGCTAAGGACACTTTTTAAATAATGCATATACATTATGCATTTAAAGAGTTTATAATGATCATGTACCTACATGTAGAGTGCAGTAATATGAACTTCTTGCTGCCAGAAGCATATGTAAGTACAGCAATAGACATCCATCTTTGCCCTTTTTTGTGCAAGTACCCAAACAGCTTAGACATATTTTCCAGTCTGACATAAGAATAATATGAACAAAGATTTTAGCACGTTATATGTAAAGAAAAAATAGCAAGTCTATTTATTGTTGCTTGTAGTAGTTTATATTTGATAAGAATCACAGAATATTAGAACCAGAAAGAGGTGTTAGAATCTTCCAGTCCAACCAGCACTCTCTCATTGTACAAACAAGAAAACACAGGCAAAGTGACTTACCCAGGGTCAATAACAAAGGAAACAAGTTTCCTTAATTCTGTGCAGTTTCCCTTGTAGCTAATTATGTCCTTGAATTTCAGAGACCAACATTTATAGAAAAAAATAAAAAGTTAATGTTTACTTATAACAACAAATAAATAATGAATAACAGAAAAAGTTATGCGCGTGCTTAATTTTTACATTAAGGATTGGTTTATTTGGGATGTATACACCATTGTTTCATTAAAGCAAAAGTCTGTTTAATGGGACCTTTGATATGCTAAATCCTCAGCATGATTTAAGTCTGTAATACTAGATTTTTTTGCACTACAGCTCAATGTGTAATAAAACCTAGAACTGACGCATCTCATTTTGCTTAGGCATTTTTCGTGTGTCAGTGTATGAATATGTGAATAATCATTTCTTCTAGAACTGGTGATACCTCCAGTTAAGATCAGTACCCACAGAAAATACTCCGTGGCAGTCATCTCCATACTTACATAATTGTGCATCCCATCAGTTAAAAAAAATTTCACACACTTCAGATATGTTTACTTATAAATTGTATGTAAAAACTACTGGTAAATTGTATACAGTAAAAGCTTACACAAGACATATTTTAAAAGAATATAAAAATTATTTTTTTTCTTTCTATACCCAGGTGATCATTTCATACACGTTATTCCTTTGGAAATCTTAATAATGATCATCATTTGCCTAATTTAATGGAACACTAGCCAGTTGTTAGTGTTAGTTAGAACACTATAAAATGAATGACTCCAGTACAATAGAATGTGTTAAAGTACTTTCATGAAGGTCTTTGGAATGACAACTTTAAGAATCTCTGTAAAAATGTAGTTATCAAGTCAACCAGCATTTATTTAGCATCTGGAAATGACACAGTATCCATCTACCAGGAAGGAGCTTGTATTATAGATGGAAGGCATTTTATTTAGATGTGTGTACAAGTACTGTGTGTACATGTGAAGGTAACTGATAATTCAACAGTGAATATAAGAAATGTTGTGTCTGTGTTACAGAGAGTAGAGACATTCTAAGGCACAGAGGAACCCTTTCCACCCGCCCCCAGCCCCGCCAAGGTCACCCAGTTAGAAATCCAGGATGTCTCTATCCTCTAGCTGCTTCCATAGATAATTTGGATCTAAGTTAGAGTTCTGGCTCTGAATAGAAATAAGGGACACATCCGTGAAAGACTGAAAAGCAACATGAGTAGAACTTAGTTGACTGCGTGTGTGGGACAGGAGGGAAGTGTCAAAGATGAGCCAAGCGAATTCCAAAACGGGTAGTAACATACACCAAACTAGAGAAGTCAAAATCCATTTACCTGTCAATTTTACTTACAGAAATTTATATCCTGAGAGTATAATCATAGAGGAAAAAAAAGAAGAACAAAGTTAATTTTTAAAGTTGCAAGAGTATTGATTACCGTGTTTATGGGGGCGGGAGGGGTGAGAAAGACCTGAAGGTTATTACCAAAGTGTTAACTGTAGTTTATTTCTGAGTATTTGGATATTCAGCAAACCTTTTTACAAAGTTTGTTAGTGTTTTCTAGATTTTCTTCGGTAATTATTGCTTTTATAATAATAATTTACTTATTTCTAAAAGGAGAATGCCAGTTTAGGGAAAAGATTGTTTTAGGGTTTAGTTATTTATTTACTCGTTCTTCAAGTATTTATTGTGGTGCTTCCAATGTGCTGAGTACAGCATGCCAAACCTAATCCTGGCTAGATGTTTGAGAGAGAGACATGAAAAGACAGTTCACTTTCTTCCAGAAGCATTCAGTCTAGCAGGGAGACAGACATGCAAACAAATAGCTCCAGTGTAATATGATGTAAAAAACATAGTCAAGGCATAGTCAGCAATTTGGGGAAGGAGCCATCTAGATACGTTTGTTTGAACCTGAGTAGGTATAACATTTAAGACACTATTTTAGCTAAGCCTTGAAATCTGCCAGGTTGACAGATAAGCTGAAAGAAGGCATTTCAGTAGAGGAAGCAGCAGCATGTGAGGTAATGGTCGAATAACCAGATGCAAACATCTAGCTTTGGTTAGAATCAAGAGGCAGAGCTCCATGCAGGAGTCATCTGAGCAATGGTGATACTTGTAGCCTTGAAGGAGTATAGACCTCTAAAACAGAGTATCTTCAAGAAAGCCTTTTTAAGCCATAGGAGAAGGAAAAAGGTGCCAGTTGAAGGACCTAGAGAAGTAGGAAGAGTCAGAGTATTATGATGTGGAGGCCCAAGAAAGCAGAGATGTGAATGGTCAGTGGTGTCCGCTGCTGCAGAAAGACACATCCACTTTGTGATGTACATACTTCCAGTCTTTGTCTTTGTTCTGTGTTTTTGTTGTTGTTTAAAATTATTTCATAGTCTGTGCGCAGTTTTTTGTCCTGCCTTTTCAGAAAGTAAGTGAATGAACTGTAATTAATTTTTTTTTTTTTTTTTTTTACTTTTGGGCATTTGGGTTTTTTCCCTTTACTCCAAGAAAACAAATCAACCTGTAAAGAATTCAGGAGAATGGCTTATGAGAAATTGGATGTAGGTGTAAAAGAAATGTTTTCAGAAAGTTAGCAGTGAGCTTATTACTAGACTGAAACAAAGATGAATTCTTCATCTTTTTATTCTGGGCACCTTGATGAGTGACTGATAATGAAGGGAAGAAGGAATGAAATTAGAAACAGAGGTAGAGATATTAGGATCAATTCTCAGGTTTTTTAATGTATTGAAAACTTACTTATACTTACATGGTTACAAGGTACAACGGTAGGATTTTAGCTTTGGAAAATAGGAGGGATATCTTTTCCTCTTGAGACAAAATAGGAGGGATATCTTTTCCTCTTGAGACTGAGGGCAAGAAGGCATGGGTTTTGTGCAAATGTTTTCACGATAGGAAAGCACAAGGAACCTAGGCCTGAGTAGACTTAATCTCAGCACAGCTGTAGGTGGTGCATGTGCTGAGAATGGAGATAAGAGGGGGTTAATTCTAGGCTTTAGGAGAGTGAAAGCAAATTATTACATGTTCCTTTTGAGGAAGATGGTGATGGGAAGAGCATCAAGAGGCAAATGAAAGGATTGTTTAGCAGTCGTGAGGATCTGGTTGGAGTCCGAGAGGATGGTCATAGAGGTTAGGAGTGGATTGTGGACTCATCCCTGTCTCAATGCTAGTAATTTAGATTGTAAGAATTTGGATGAAAGACTACTTTTTCCACGAAATATACTGTTCCTATGAACTCTTAGAGCTGAGAGATGTATTTAAGATCAGTTCTTGGTTGATAGAAAACAAAAACAGAAAATTAATGTTCATGTATAATTACATCACCAGAATGAAGAATAGGCATGTATTACGAGCATTGTCTCATAAACCATAAAACATATTAACCTTGTACTTCCATTTTTAACAGTAAGAGGTAACTCACCTTCATTGATGAACGTAACCGGTGGTATCTTGAAAGGGCTTTTGGTGGGAGAAGTTGCCAGATCAGGTGGTGGCATTAAATCTCTGGGGTAACCTGGATCCCTCTGTATCTCATTGCCTCCCAGCAGACCAGGAGTATACTGATAACTGTTAGGAATGTGCTGTGGCACTACCTGGACGAGAGGAGGAGACACGTGGGGGTCTTGTCGGGAAAATATCCTCAAGCACTGTTCTTCCAACAAAGTGATCATCACAGACTGGTTATTGACAAGATCAGTCAAGGAAGCATATTTCAGCTCTAGTTCCCTGTACCTTGTTGCCATCTTCAACATTTCTGTGGTGACATTGAGGATTTTATTTTCCAACTGGGAAAGTTCGAGTGAATTATCCCTCTTACGGATAATCTCATGTAATAGTTGCATATAGAGTTGAGTAACACGAGAGTTCATGTTACGGCTTTCTTTTCTCAGCAGCTTTACCTCATTGACAATGTTTCCATCTACATCCACCACCAATTGCAGGACATCTATCTCCCGCTTCTGCCTGGAGAGCACGTCCTTCAGGTTTTCAAGGTCCATCCTGGTGATCATGTCTTTAATGGTACCTGCATCTTGCCCTTTGGTATTGACACATATTGGCCCTGTTATTTTTTGTTCAGGTACCAGGAACGTGTATGAACATTTCTTTGCTTCCTCTTTACCATCTGTGGCACGAGGGTATCTCCTCTGGGTTATTTTTTTTATTTTGAACTGTCCTCCTCTGCAATGTCCAATGCCCATTAGTAGGAAGAATAGCACACTTAGGGTCCAGGTAAAAGCCTTCATTTTGAAATGAGGTTGTGTGACGTCTTTAAAAAAAAAAAAAAAAAAAAAGATGAAGGGAAAAAGTAGAAAAGAATTGATATTAATCTACTTTTAAAGTCAGTAACATAAAAAAAGTATCTAAGGGAAAAACTGAATATCTATTGGTGTTAATAAATTGGGCCAGAATTAAAGTTATTAATTTCTTAAATTCAGTATTAAGCACCTTCCTATTTGTTTAAAAATTAGGTTTCAGAGATGAGCTCTCCAACTACCACCTTATTGTAATGCTTTTTGTTCCCCAGCTCAATGAGCAGATCTTGGTGAGTGCCCACTGTGTGCTGAGGCATATTGTTAGGTGCTCTTGTGGCTTCTGAGACCCTGATAAGACACTTTTCTTACCTTTAAAAAGTTCACTTGCTATCTTAAGGCTTGGAAAATGGTACATAATGTTGGTAAGGCATTAATTAAAACATCTTCTCTAACTAGTATGAAAGTTGCCCGTGTTTTTTATTTATATTGTGCGGCTTCAGTTAAATTGGCCCTCTCTAATAAGTATCTTTTTTATCTATCAAATTAAAAAAATATTTTTAGACAAATCTAAAACCAGAAAGTTTTAGCATCATATTTTTTGTTTGTTTTTGTAACATGTCCTTTTGGGATTGATGACAAGTTTAAGAATGATAGCATGCTCACAGTCATTATTGTGGGTAATTGTGTTTCCTAAATCGTAATCATATATACGCTCTCAGCTTATATATGATTCAGCAGGTTCATTTTTCTAACAGAAGTTCTACTGAACTTCATTTTAGTCAAATGTTAATAATTTTTTATAACGATTACCAAGGAAAGAAACTCATCTGTCATTGAATCTGATCGTTAGAGTTGGAAAGTACCTTAAAGACCATCTCATCTCATTCAAGACAAGACCTCTTTGCTCCCATGGGTATGTTGAAAGCCAAGGCCATGGCCACACAAATAGATAATATTAGAACCAGGTCTAGAATTCAGGTTCCCTGGCTCTTCAGTCAGTGTTTATAGCAGTGGCGCATACGCTAAAATGTGTGCTTGGAATGTTCCATTTTTGCTGTGGCAGATACATACTTGCCTTTTATAGTACAATTTCTATAGAAACACTCGAGGAAACCATAAGAGTAGTTCCAAGAACCAAAGCTGCTTTCTTTTTCTTTAGTTACCTCCCTAAATAGTAGTAGCAGTTAGAAAGAGTAAGATGTGTCACCCCATCAGGTTCATTAACAAGCTGCTATAGTATAGCCCACCTTCTCTCTCTTATAAACTTGATTCCTGTCTGCTGTTTCTGAAGGATGGCAGTGGATATACTAAGAAATTTTCTATCCCATTTTCCAACCAGGTACTTGTTTTTTGCTTTGGGGAGCCAGGTCCCAAGTTGTTTATGCCTGCTATTAATAAATAGCAACGCAGCAATAACAATAGTTCATTTTTATTGGGTGTGTGTTAAGTGCCAGGCATTGTTTCAGCCTTTTACACGTATTAAATCATTTACATCTCACCACAACCCTCTGAGGTAGATTATTATTATCCTTATCTTCAAATGAAGAAACTGACATCCAGATGTTAAGTACCTCACAGCTTCTAAGACATGGAACCAGAATTTGAACTCAGGCAGAAGACTCCAGGGTTCACGTTTTTCAATAACAACTACATCATATGGCAACGTATTCTAACCTTTTTTCTATCACCATCACTGTAACAATCCCTTATATTTTTGTAGTGCTTAACGCGTGTTAACTGTTTGCATTCACAACAGCACTGTGAAGTAAACATCTACCATTTTGCAAAGAAATAAACCTGGAGGAGCTAAAACACTCAACTGGGATTCAGATCTTCTACTCATAACTTTCTAGACCTGTGATTTTTATCCTTGTCATGTAGTAACTGCAGAGGAGTCTTAACTTTGTGTTCCTTGACTTTTACAGTCTTTTCCTGGTTTGTATCTCTTTACATTGACCCATTAACTTAATTATGCACAGGTATTTGTGGATCATTTTTATATCCCAGACTTTTCTGCTGTCACTCCTTTCTCTCCATATGTATTCTGTTAGTTGATAGTTACCTGTCTAACTTGATTATGAAGCCTCCTAAAATTAAAGGTTGTATCAATGAAATATGGACTCTTCAACTAGAGTCATAAAGATGACTACTGCTTTCTAAAACCATGTCTCCTTACTTTGGTGTTTTCAAATGAAATGAGTAATGTTTGCAAAACAGGGTGATAATGAAAATAAAGCAAAGAATGGATGGAATGTACAGAATTCTTTTTCTTTTCCTAACATGAGATAGGTGCATAGTAATATTCCATGTTTGTGTCAAAGGCTTTCTGTTTGCTGACTGAGAGCCAGAAGTACACTTGGATGAGTACTTTTAGTTTTTTGCGTTCGTACTTCGCCTTCTGACATTAGTAGAAAACTTAGACCGAGTGTCATCTATTTTATTTAAAAAGGACTCTAGTTACTATACTAGAGTTACCTGTACCAAAAACCAATAAAATATTTCTTGTTATACTTGCAGATTCATAGAATTTAGATATGGTTTATTTTTAAAACGGCGGACAGTAAAATAGAAGCCATCAGCCTGCTGGGTAAACGTATAGCATTTCTCCTGCGTAGTTAACGTATCCAGTGTTCAAATGCACTCATTTCAGTCACTTCAGGAATGGAATGGAAACTCTTAGATCATAAAATTATTTTATCTAAATAAACTAGTATGAAATAAGCTACCAAAACAAGGAAAATTCAGAGAGTATCAAGAAACCTCAAAACATGTAGACTTTTCTGAACAGTATTCTGACTGAAGATCTTGTATTCCTATCAGACACAGATTTTTATAGAACTAAGAGCATATAATGCAAGTCTGCTAATGTGACTTTGTATCCGTGTTATCATGGAAGAACAAAAATGTGAAAATACAAATCTAAATTAAAATAGCAGTAGCTTCCTTTTGGTGTGTTCTGCCTTGGCTCTTTGTGGGTTCCTGTATAATTAAATCATAAGATGAATTCTTGTCTACCATAAGAGACTCTGACCTAAGTTAATATTTAAAGGAGACAACCAAAAGTTTATTTTTTAAAAAAACAAATACAATTCCCTTAACCTTTACAAAAGTCATGACTTTGTTGTCACCTAAAGCTGAATAAGGAACCACACTTCTTAAGGAGTAGACTAGCTACATCATGAGTAAAGGAGTTTTTAAAATACATTTACTGTTTACCTTTTATGAAAACATTCTCTTATTTGTATTTTCCCACATATGTTCAGTTTTTAAAGTGAAAGATCCATAAATCTGTGTTACATCATAAAACCTTTCTGTATATGTTAAAATTTTCCTAGGTCCCTCGAGAATGTTGTAAATTAGTCACAGTATACTTAAGCTTAAATCTATATCTTTGCTTGGTTGTTTTTAGGGGGGGAGAAAAAAAGCCTTCCATGCTTTGAGTTAATTTTATTGGTACTATTTTTCTTCATAGTTGCTACATTGCCAGCTAGTAGGGAGAAGAAATGAAAGTTAGGATATACTTCCTTTCAGATGGTAAATGCATAGAGGCATTTAACTGGCTGTGTCACGCACTGAAAACAGCATGAGGCAATGAACTTAAATTTATGAAGCACCAAAGATACCTTAGATAAAGACTTCTAGATTGTGAATTATGTTCTGGGAAGAGACTTGAGAACAGTTTCATCCCCTGGAGATATTTAAGGAAGGGATAAATAGTTATCTGGGTTTCAGATTAAATGCTTGCCTAAGGCTTCAGTAAGAACTGAGGTTTAACTGAGGTCCTGTATTTTCATAGCGACAACAACAAAAAAAGAAAGAGATGACAGTATTTCAGATCCAGTATTGTTTGGAAATTTTATCGGAATTTCTTGTAAAATATGTTTAACAGAGATCCTCCCAGTATTGAGAGTTTTGAATCTTTAAGGAAAGGACATGAAAGTAAAGTTGAAGAAATCCTATTTAGCTTTACCATTTTTTGCTTGTTGAAGATTCTTACCTTGAATTTCTTTGATTTTTAAAAGGACAGAGGACCCCCAGATCATAACAAATTTAAGTGTCTTTGGTGTTAAAGCTCATTGTTGGTAACTAGTAATTTTATTTTTAATAATTCTAGTAATACAATTAAACAAAGCCCCCAGATAGAATATTGAAAGAATCGTGTTTGTTGACCTATATTTTTGGTCTTTTAATTACGTATTTAAGTAATTGTATCTTCTGGGTTCTTATTTGCTATTGTTAATGCTGACGACTTACACAATACTTCTATCACATTTTATTTCTTCTCCTCAATTATAATCTGTAAGGTTTTAGGATTTTTTAATGTATCAATCGCTTTGCTTTTTCACGTAATTCCAGTTGTAGCAGTTTTAATTTCTGTTGCCCAAGTTAAAGTACTGTTACATATAAGCCTATGAAACTATTTAAAAATTTGAGTTTTAGCAAGAAATACCGTAGACTTGTTTTAAATCTTTAATATTTAGTAATATGAAATATTAATATTTAGGTTATATTTGGTTATGCTATAATTGAGGTATTGTTGCAGAGCTTTTCAGTTAATTTTATATCTTCTTAGCTGTGTTTTGTAGCTATACTTTAAGATATCTTCACAGTATATGTAAATCTTTAGCATATACACTGTAGCTATGTAAAGAGAAACAAACCATGTTTACAACTATTTTCTTTAGTCTGTATCCCTTTGTTTTTAATCACTGTGCTGTAAATCTTATACATTTAATGTTACTTGTTAAAATTTCTAATGTCACTAAAGTACTTGTTTTCTGAAACCCAGCATGTATGCATCAGTCCATAAACATATACACTAAGTACCATTAAATTGAACCTCAAATAATTCATTAATCATCATAAAGTATATAATGACCAGTTTTATATAAAGTTGCAAAACAAAACCTTTTTCAGACTAAACAAATTGTAGTATATTCCAAAATTCTTTGATTAATAAGAGACTTTGAAATTTCTACTACAAATGTAAAATAATTATACATTTCAACATACATAGAATTTTTAAATAAAAGTAAAAGAAATATTATAATACCTTTTGCATCTGTTGATAAAGCAAACCCAGAGACTTGCTGCTCTTACTCTTGCTTTTAAAAGTCAGTGAAGTTTGTTCGTCTGTGACTTTAATGGCAACTGCATTTTTGTTTTGGACCGTTGAATCCAAGCTGTACTAAGGAACTTCTTTTTCTTCTTACAGCACAAATCAATTGAATCTGACAAGCCACCTATGTAATTTTAAGTAGTATAGTGGAAGTTCCTGGTCTGCGGGCTGTCTTTAATCCAGCAGAGAAAGCATTGTGGCTTTGCTCTGTCTGCCACATGGAGAAATTCAGTAACCAGCTGCAGCTGACCCAGATTGTATATACAGTACCCTTGAATAGTGATTCCCTCTCTTTCTCAGGAGACTCAAGTTCAGCCCACATATTACGTCACCAAAAATTTGCTGGAGACTTGGGGGGAAAGTCTCTTTAGGATTTCCTCTCTGTAGCTTTAAATAGGGGTGGGGGTAGTGTGATCAGCAGGAGGTTGAAAAGCTCCGAACAAGGAGAGACTGTGCAGGTTGAAGGAAGGGCACCATCTGGAAACAAACTATCATAGTTCAGCGGGCAATTATAAAACAAACATTTTAGTCTGCTGCCCAGAGATCTTTTAAGTTGAACACTGAAAAAATAGTACTCAACTTCACTTAGAAGTAGGCGCAGGCTGATGAGTTTGTTTTTTATTACAAAGAACAAGAGTTAGACTCTGTTCTAAGAGGCAGTCCCCTAAATAATATAATACTCTTTATAGCCTAAAAGAATTTCTAAACATTGAGTTGCCAGTTCAGAAGTTTTTAAAGTTGTAAGAAACCTGATGTTGTAATATGTTATATCTTACTGTGTAATGTTTCTGAGATAAAACTGTTCATTTTTTTAATTCTAATGTTATATAATTAAATTCTGATGTTATATAATGTCACTGCTTCCCATTCTGCAGCATGACTCCTCTTGCCTGAATACGGTTATTCTTATTAGTTGATGCTGTGATTTAAAAGCAAACATAACCCTGGCCTGAGTGGGAGAAAAAAGAGAATTCTGACTCCCTGCTGGCTATGGGAACTTAGACAAGTCACTTTACCTACCTCTGGCCCAGTTCTTCTGCTATGAAATTAGGGTGCTGGAGAGGGAATTAGTAATTGTTGAGTACCAACTATGCTTTTATATTTCATTAAATCAAGAATGTTGATTAACTCAGTGGCTGAGGAGACACGGATTTAGACATTTTAAGTAATTTGGCCTAGGACTTCCATGCTAAGCGGTAAGAACTGGGATTTGAATCTCTCTCCAAAGCATTCGGCCACACTCTCTCTCATTGGATCATATAATTGCTGATTGCTGCTTCTAGATAAAACCTGTGCCTTTCTACTTTCTATGCATACCGTGTGCTTTCCCCTCTTCGTTGCCTTACCTTGTGCTACGTTCTCTTTCTCAGACCCTACCATCACCTGTTTGTTGATCAACAGCCTCTATTTAAAGTCAGCTTACAATAGTTTCTACTTATTTCACAGAACTAATTATTTCTTAAATTCCTATGACATACATAGGTATAGCAGGGGTTCCATACTCTAAGGCCTACAAATGCTCACAACAAGAATGAAGCAGGTAATGTATATAAGTGAAGTAAACCAGAAGTAAGAGAGCAGAAGAAAATAGGGTTATGACAAACTGGCATCCTTAATGGCTCGTATAATGGTATCTACACCTTCTCAGCTATACCTCATTGTTGCCAGATCTCCCCCCAGCCCTTTTTTTTTTTTTTAAGGAAAAGAGGGTCATATGTAGATATGTCTTATGGTATTTCCTGATTTTAAAAACATTGGGACAGCTTCTAGCCTCTGATTTATATTATATACTATATTACTTGATCATTCAGTGATCATATTATATTCACTAATAGCTTAATCTGGAAAAATACGAGATAGTAAGCTCCTCCTGAGCTCTTTGCTTGAGCTATTTAAAGCAGTTAATAATATCACTAACCAAGGTTGGAAAGTGGAATGGCAGGTGTTTAGGGACAAATAATGGTTAGTTTGGCATGTTAAATTGAAAATGAAAGTCAGGAGGTGTGTTCTATACAGAGGTTTGGAAAGTCATCGTTAATTAGGTGACAGTTGAAGCCTCAGAAGTAAGATAATCCAGAAAAAGTACATACAGAGTGAAAATATTAGTGACAGAACCATGGGGAATACCAATTCCAGGGAACATGAGGAAAAAGAAGAATGGTGGGAGGGTGGATGCGAGGAAGGTTCAAGCCAGTAAAGACCAAGAAACAAAGGGAATAGTACAAATACTGCAGAGAGACTGAGCAGAAGGGAGGAGACCAAGAGAGATGTCTAAAGATTTAGTAATGAGGAGATCATGTATGCCTTTGCCAGAATAAGTTTCAGCAACGAGATAGATATGGATTTCAGATTATCTACAAGTGTTAGCATGTGTGGATCAGTAGAAACTTATGTACTGTCAGTGGGAGTATGAATTGATATAGCTTTAAAAACAACGTGGCGCTGTCTTGTAAAGTTGAACATTATAATGTAAGACATACATGTACGTATATATCTGTATAGATCTCTGCTAGAGAAACTCTTGTACATGCGCACCAGGAGACATTTACAAGAATGTCTGTAGCAACAAGGAGGGAGGGGGCAAGTAACTCAAAACTCTATCAAATAAAATGAATAAGTAAATTGTGATATAGTTACATATTAGTTTATTCTCAATTTAAGGAATTACAGCTGTACTTAACATGAATAAGTCTTAGAAACAAAATAGTGAGTAAGGCAAAGCAATCACAGACCATATTTTTAAAAATTGACCTAACAACCACTTTAAAATCACTTACTGTGTACCCATTCTAATTTTACTGATATTATTTAATTTAATCACACATATATAAAGTATGATTTTTTTTAAAGCTCAAAAATAAGCAAAAGTAAAATAATACATTGTGCAGGAATACAGACAGGTGCCTCAAAAAAAAACAAGGGAATAATCTTAAAATTCAGAATAGTTGGTTACCTCTAGACAGGAGGCGGGGAGATAACATAGGGAAAGAGCACGTAGATGATACAGCAGTACTGATGTTGTAGTTCTTACGTTGACCGGTATTTATTACATTGTTTGATAACAACCAAGGTTATGTGCTAAACTGTTATTTTTTAAAAGGTAAAATTATGATTCTCATACAAAATGAATACATGTCAAATGTTTTGTTTAAATCATTAAATATATAAGGGAACCAGGAAGATATTACAGCCACTTCAAGGGAGTATCACACATACATGCAGGCAGTCAGGAATGCTGAAATGAATTTACAGATAGTTGCAAAACTGGTCAACATCCACGGGGCAATCATCAGTTACATCCCACTGGACGTAATTCATCAGTATTTTTATGGGCAAGAATTTGTATTTTACAAGTTTTCAACAACTTACAGAGTTGTAAAATAGCTCAGGCCAAAAGGAGGCACTGAAGAGAGGATATACCTAGTAATCATTTTTGCCTATTCCAAAGTCTGTCACAATTTTCCTGACCCAAGTAAACTTCTGTATGTACCAAATATTACATAAAAATAGAATGAAGGATAAAAAAGGTAAGTGTACTAATCTGTGTTTCTCTTTCAGTGTGTTTGTTGAAAGAGGGAGGGGCAAGGGTTCTATCTTGAGGAGGGGATCAGATTTAAATGAAGGGTGGCTTTGATTT
Organism: Phocoena sinus; assembly: GCF_008692025.1. NCBI lineage: Eukaryota > Metazoa > Chordata > Mammalia > Artiodactyla > Phocoenidae > Phocoena > Phocoena sinus. The sequence continues at coordinate 135,248,679 of NC_045763.1, forward strand.
TGTTTTCTTAAATAGAGGAGATTTAGATGTGTGCATTGGCTTTGGGAAAGGAGCCATTGGAGGGTCAGTGATAGTGAAGGCAACAGTGGACATTCTAGAGGAGGCAGTAGCGATTATGTTCAAAATCACAGGTTAGATTTGGAGAGAGGAAGGGTATTCTCCTTCCTCTAAGATGGGAGGAAAAGGAAGGGAGCCAGGCTATAGATTTATTTGAAGTCATAAAAAATTAAGTTGAGAATCTCTAAAGAAAAAGAAGTATTTATGATAGGTGGCTTAAAGAATACGGTTAAGATTTACTGAATGGAATAGGAATGATACTAGGATGAATAAAAGGATTGCCATGCCAGCCTTTTACATTGTGTTAAGCGCTAATTGTCTGAAAATCCTGGTCAGGATTTTCATTTTTTTAGAGTGCAAGATAGAGCAACCGCCTGAATGAGTTTATAGTCTTGAGCAGATAAGATATAAAGACAAAAGATTTTCAATAAGAAGATTATAAAGTCTTAAAAATTATCAAGTGAATGGTATAGATACTGTATGAGTTTGTAACAGAGTGTAATAAAAAATAAAATAAAATAAAACTTGGGGTACAAATGTATACTCTGAGATCCAGCTCTGTCACTAACAGTTTACAGGGCATTAGCCACTTCCTTAATATCTGTGGGCCTTAGAGTATTCACCTATAAAAAGAGGGGTTTAGACTAGACAGTTTCTAAATTCCTTTCTTGGAATCTGTGAAAAAACTAAAGAACAGTTGACACTGACCTGGATATAAGATATGATTTAAATGGGCAGAGTTGAGGCTAGGTCTCATTTAAGATGGAAGAAGTGGCATGAGAAAAAACATAGGGCTTATTTGGAAGGCAGTGGGTACATCATTTTAGTTGCATTTACTCTGAGAGTTCATGAATGGGCAGTAATGAGGAGAAAGTAGGAAAGTGTATTTTTCTCTCCAGCTGTAGTTGTCTTTTACACTTTACATGTGCATAGTAAACTCTCAGGAAATATTTTTTATAGATGTGACCTTGCATATCCAGAACTAGTACAACCAAATTATTTGGGGGTATATGTTCTTTTTGTTGGTACAGAGAAAGGGCAAGGTTAACTTCAATTTGTAGTCACATGAACTGTTTCAAAGACACAGCTGTTAATCTTTGAAACAAGATGTTTCTGCCAGAATGAGACAATTTTCAAAGTAATTAAGACTCCAGTGACAGTTATCAACTCAAGGCAAGGGGGTATAGAACTAATATTAAGTAACTACCCCATGGCCAGGTAGTGGTTAGGCTGGCTGACTTAAAACTTCAGGCTAGGGCTTCCCTGGTGGCGCAGTGGTTGAGAGTCCGCCTGCCGATGCAGGGGACACGGGTTCGTGCCCCGGTCCGGGAGGATCCCACATGCCACGGAGCGGCTGGGCCCGTGAGCCATGGCCGCTGAGCCTGTGCGTCCGGAGCCTGTGCTCCGCAACAGGAGAGGCCACAACAGTGAGAGGCCTGCGTACCGCAAAAAAAAAAAATCTTCAGGCTACACCACAACTTGGAAAATAGACATAAAAACTGAGGTTCGGAGATTAAAATAACTGTCTTTGTTATATACAACTAGTCAGAGGCAGAGCCAGTTCAGGAGCTCAGTTTCTTTCCATTAAGACCCATAGGTAGGTAGGTACTGGAGTTTCTAACTCCAGCCTCAAGCCGTATTTTAAAATGGTATCATAAGAGGACATTTACAGAAAACATACTTGCATGTCTGACCCCAACTCCACAGAAATCTAGGCCTCAGTGGTCATGTTTTAACAAGGCAGCAGTGTATTAATAATGATACATTCTAAATATGGCATATACTGAAATACAGCTATAAACTATACTCTTCCAAACTATAAGTAGGAAAACACTCATTTATCTAATTTCATTTCAGGTATCTACCTGTCAGATTTAACATACATTGATTCAGCATACCCATCAACTGGCAGCATTCTAGAAAATGAGCAAAGATCAAATTTGATGAATAACATCCTTAGAATAATTTCTGATTTACAGCAGTCCTGTGAATATGGTGAGTTTCTGATAATGGTATGATTCATTTACACAGGTTGATGGCGACTTTTCACACAACAGGAAACATCATTCTAATATAAAGGAAAATAATGATTGTATCATTTCACTGTTTAACATTTAGCATCTTGTTTAAGATCTTGCTTTTAAGGAATTGAAGTATTTCATATTTAAAATGCTAAGTTTTATCTTTTGCTTTTCTGTTATTTTGTAGCAATTTTGCTAACATAGTTTTCACAATTATTTTCTATTCTCTTCATCTCATTTGATCTCCCCGATGTATTATGTAAATAGTTCTTTTATTTATTTAGTTAGGGAGGGAGCTGAGACCCTTGATCCTAGTTAACAGTTGACTAGCTTTCTTGACTCCTATGTTGAGTAAAAATAACCAATTTTTGTGCAAGATGTATTTTATGGAAACACATTTATAGAAAGAGCTTTTGCAAGCCCAAATGATTAGGGAAAAAATGTTTTAATGTTTTAAAATGTTTGGATGCTTTCAGTTTGATAGGGAATAAAGATAGACTATTATAGCTATATAATTTTTATGGTGTTTAAAAAGCGTGAGTTTACATTATCTGCAAGTTATATCAAATAATCTCTTGTTTTATACTTTTCTCAATTTTTTTTAACATAACATCAAATTGTAATGTTAAATTAATCATATTTGAAATTTCTAAGTAGGGAAGAAAAAACTACTTTACAGATGTGAGCCAGGCTTCTTTAAAAATAAAAAACCTAAGGAGCCTTACATCTTGTATTTAGATGAGGTTTGAATATAAATCACAATGATGTCGCTGATTTTTTTCCATGAAGTTTCTCAAGTACGTGGGACTTTGTAAATGGGGCTATTGGGGTTTTTTTTTCTTCTTCTTCTTTTTTTTAAATCTATACAAACAATATACAACTGTAGTTTTCTAAATTACCTCCAGTTTTACGTTAAATAACATTTACCTCAGTAATGTCCTTCTAGAGTTCATTTAAATTTTGGTGCCATGTGGCCTTAATTTACCTTTAAATATATTTTTCTCAGCTTAACTTTAAAATTTCTGCCTAAGATGTACTTTATCAGATAATTATTTATCACATTTTGCCTAGATATCCCCATGTTGCCTCACGTCCAAAAATACCTGAACTCCGTTCAGTATATAGAAGAACTACAAAAGTTTGTGGAAGATGATAATTACAAGTAGGTTGGATCTTCAGAAGTGGTTTGTATAACTTTGTCCTGTCCTCCGCCCTTTCATCACCGTGTATTTAAACATCGAAATCCTACATCTTATCATGCATAGGCCTAATCCAGTTGTACATTTACAATGGTAAAGGTTATTTACATGTATTTCTCTTTAATCACTTGATGTGATTGAGCCAATATACAAGTACCTCCTCTGTTCTTCCATTAAAAAGCAATTCATGTTTCTCAAGTTGTTGAGAGCTGATGTTTGGTAGTTCTAGTTTTAAATTTTTTCCTTTCTCTCTAAATTCAAGCATTAAATCTTTATGGAAATTTATCTTTGAATAGGCTGAAAAATTAATGAAACAGTCTGTGAATAGAAAAATTACTCTTTTTTTAAGGGTAATTTTTAACACAATTTTGAACTCGTTTTCAGTTGTTTTTGTGTATTGAGAGAATATTGAACCTTCTGGACTCTGGGTTAGAGACATATTTGTTCAGTATAGCACCACACTTGCCCTTTTTTCTACTCAAGCAAATCCTTCTTCATTAAAGATTTTTAAACTTACTTTTAAGACAGCTGATATCCATTTCCTTTTCCTTAACCATCCACAGTCCTGCCCAAGGGAGGAAGGATTTTTTAAACATTAACCCTTTTTTATTTTTCAGTGGTGTGCTATACATCATGACTGCCAGGTTTTTTTTCCAAAAGATAGGAGGATAAAGAGCTTATTTCTCTTGAGACTTGTCATTTTCCTTGTAGCTTCATTTGTTAATTTCAAAATTTTGTGCTGTTCCCAAGCTTTCAAATTTGACTTGGTGTCTTCCACAAATATTTTTTCCAGTAAAAGGTTATACTTTAAAATTTTATCGAAGTGAAAGACTAGGTTATTTTTCAGTATTAATGCATTATATAAAATTTTTCTTATGCCGTACGATAGTGATGATCAACTTCCTTGTTCCCTAAGTTTCAATAATTTTTAAAGAATTCTGCAGTACAGAATTAGTACCAATAAAAGACTAGAAATTCTGGACAACAACTAGAAATAACTTTTCTTCTGATATTAAATATAGTAAGAAGCTCTGTATTTATACTTAAATGTATCTAAACCTTTATTAATGTTTGAAAACACCTTTATTGCCACCTTCTCCACCATACCATATTATTACCACTTTATACTTCTATATCAATTTTTATTTTACAGAATATTTTCTCAGGGTAATTCATTTGAAAATGTATGAAGTCAGTGGATCGGCTTTTTAAGGTTGGAGTTGTTTCACAGATCTGATGTTGCCCTAGGTTGTAAGCTTCTTGAGTTTGATGGTCTGTGTCATATTTATCACTGTTTCTTCCATCTCTCTAATTACTGACATAGCACAAAACACTCAGGTTTTGTCCAATTACGTACAGGAGATTATCTTAAAACTCAAAATATGAGTAAGTACTTATTAAAATTTCTATATCCGGCTCAAGAAACTTAATGGATTTAAAAGAAGTTAAAGTTTATTCAGTAGAAATGAAGTCTAAGAAATTGTTGCATAATTATAGAGGATGGTGAATTTTAACTCTAAAAGGATAGAGTTGGCCAGTTAAGCCATTAAGTAGTTTTAGCTGTCTATAACCTGACATATTATAAGATAGCTTCATTTTGGTAGGAAAGCAGATGCTATTAAACTGATTTTTGTTTTCATGAGTAGCTAGAACTCGAGCAGCCTCCTCATTATATTCATTAACAAATATTTATTCAGCTTTTGGTATTGACGAGTTATTGTGCTAGCTGCTGAGATTACAAAAGTAAGATCTTGTTCTTGCCCTTAAGAAGCTCAGTCTAATGCAAAATACATCCACAAAACAAATAATTACGAAACAATTCAAACAGTACTATACTAGACATGTGCCCAGGTTGCAATGGGAACATAGATGAGAGGAGACCTAACTCAGCTTTAAGTGGGAAAAGTGAAGAGAAAAGAAACATGAACAGCTTGAGGTGACATTATTACCTGAGGCTGCATCTGAACCGGTGAGTAGGAGTTAGCTCCACGTGAAGAGTTAAGAAAGGTGTTCCAGGGTATGGAAATGATCAAAGGAATAGGGTGGGAAACTTTGTTCGCTTTGGGGAACTACACGTCTCTTGGTGGTGTTGGAGCATCATATGGGGAACTGAAGAAGATAGTGTTTTCCTAAAGATACAGTTGTATTGCATGAACCTACCGATTAAATGTGTTGAAAATCAGAGCATTTTAACATAAGAGCCATTAAGGTGATAAGTTAGAAAAAAAATGGTCTTTTATGATGAAAGATTTAAATGAAAATGATACTTCATTTATCCATAGGCCTCTGTTTTCAGCAACTTCATCTATATAGGCAGCCAATATCAACATTACAAATTACATGTATATGTTTTAATTGGGGTGAAAGTCTTTCAAAGTTATTTCATTTTAATACTGAGCATAATATCTTTTCTCAGTGAATCAGCATCACTGTTATATATAGTGTTTTGATGATGGTACAGGCAACTGACGCTGACTAGCCTTCACTGCTGTGCTGTTTAAATGCTTCGGCTTTTATACTGCTGTTGGTTATCAGCTGATGTTGATAGCAATGTGATTCTCCCTTAGCCTTCTTTCTGTCCCTTTCTATTTTGGTTCTGTGTTAGGAAATTGTACTTGTTTTGTTTACTTCTTTGTCTTCCACCTACTAAACTGTGAGCTTCAGAAAGGGAAGAGACACCATGTCTACCTTAGTCTCCATTATATTCCAGTGCTGAGAGCACAGTGCCCGAAACAAAACAGGTGTTCAGTGAATGAATGTATAGTCTGGCGCCCAAATAATTAAAGTCAACGACTCTGTAAAAAGAAAAAGAGCAGAGAGTTCTGGTTAATCAAACATCTGTTCAATACATGCATTTTACATGGTCAAATAATTGGAAAACAATTATATATAATTTCTTCTTTAGGATATTAAAGAAATACAAGTTAAGAACCTATAATAGATTTATCATTATAATATCATGTATAATATCATTTGTATTGCGTGGTTTCATTGTCCATTTCCGGTTGGTGAACGCTAAAAAATAAAAAGTCTTTATTAATTTCCAGACAAATGCTTAATAATAATACAGAGTACACCAAAGTGTATTTCATGGACTATATCAAAATATTTTCTACAACTGCTTTAGTATCCTATTTCCTGAAACAGTTTCCACTGATAGTAATTATAATCTCTTTTTGCCATGGAACTCAAAACTGATATTTTATCCTAAATGGAACTTAAGTACCAACTAACAAACTTTGACTTAGGAAAGGGATTTATCCTGGATTTTGTAAATAACCTTTTTATTTGTGTAGATAGATCTTTCTTTTGATAAGTTGAGTTGGTTGTTTTTTTTGGATGGTTACTTTTAAATAAGGTGTTTTTTAAATTTTCAGTGTTACAGAGGCCATTAGCCCACCCAGTAAAGATTCTAGAAAGAATTTGTATAATATATTTAATAATATATGTGAAAGTTACTGAATTTAATTGTCAAGTATCAGTATAACCTCAAGTTAAATCACCTTTTAGTCATTCATCAAATATCTTTAAATGTGTTGAATTGCTTGGCAACATTGGGGTCGTTTGGGGAGATTTCTCTGATTTTAAATATGAGTTTTTGATGTTTTTTTCCCTCCCTAATATATCCCGGAATCACCATAAGATCAGCTTTGTATGAAAGAGAAAGGAGACTTAATTAAAGATTGCTCTTGAAGAAAAATATATAGCTGAGATTATTTTATAAAAATGTTTTAAGGTTTTTGGTAGAAAATACATGATTTTAATATTATTTTGTCAAATATTAATCATTTTATGTGCTTTGTTTCTTTTTGAAATTCAGGCTTTCATTAAAGATAGAACCAGGGACAAGCACACCACGTTCTGCTGCTTCCAGGGAGGATTTAGTAGGTTAGTGCAGCTTTCTCTCATTACCGGCTAATAAACCAGATAACCTAATAAGAAAGAATATACTCCAAAGTGAATAAACACTTAGCACATCTTATTCTGCATGCACAGTTTTCTTTTTGGTATTAAAATATGTCCGTTTTTCTGTTGGTTTTCTTGTTTAATCAAAAACTCCTTACTTGTAGTTTGTACAAATAAATACAAATAAATTTATAAATAAATATGCCAACTAATCAAGAAAAATAGATATAACCAACAGAAAATAATAAATGTTTATGAATATCGACTCTTTTTTTTTAGTTAAGAATACACTGTCCTAGGCAACAAGGCTTGATTACATTAGAAATTTCTGTGGTCTAAGTGGGAAATTCTAATTTGAATAATTATAAGAGTCAATTTTAGTGGCTTAATTTTTTTTAATTTCACTCTAATACTGGACCAAGTACTGAAAATATTAAAAAATAGTGTTAGTCCCTTAATTTTTATCTGTTGCATTACAATGGGGATTTATATGTATACCACACATAATCAAAAATATAAAATTGAAGAGAATTATTTATTTTTTAAGAATTCATAAGTAATAACCTTTTTTAAAATTCTAAAACAGACCTTGGCACTAAGCTTTATATTATTGTATATTCTAAAAATATTTGGAGACCCATCTAATGAGGTATGAAGGAAGTGAGGGAACAAAGCCATGACAGTGTCTCGGGGGAAGAGTATTCCAAGCAGAGGAAATCATTTCAGTCTAAATCTGTTTAAGTTTGCTTTTCTTTTCATTCTTAAAGTGATACTTTGCAAATCTGTACATTTTTGAGTTCTACTTTTTTAATTCCCATAAGCTTGAACAGTGTCAATATAGATTTAAATTCTAACTTGAATGCTTGACCTATCTACCCTACACATTTTTTATCTAAGAAGAAGCTGAAACTAAGAGTGAAGAAGTAATGTGTAAAATTAAATGAGCACTGAACTAGGATTCAGAAGACCTGAGTGTTTAGTCCAGGTTTCATCTGTGATATGAGATCCTTACCCCTTCTCTTCTAATTCTGCTGCTGCTTCTGTAAATGGGGAGGATATTTATACTGGCTACTTAGTGCAAGTAAAATAGATAGAAATTAATGGATATTGTATGTATTGAGGTTTGTGTTTTAAGATTCAGAAAATAAATATTTCTCTTGTTCAGTCTATTAAATAGAATTAACATTAATATTAAAATTTAAACCACATTTTATATTTCATATCAAAGGATTACAAATAAAACAATTTTTTTAAACCATGTAACAATTTCTCTCCCTTTCCCTCTCCCTCTCCCTCTCCCTGTGTGTGTGTGTCTATGTCTGTGTGTCTATGTCTGTGTCTCTCTCTCTCTCTCTTTTAATTTAACCCTTAGGTCCTGAAGTAGGAGCATCTCCACAAAGTGGAAGAAAAAGTGTGGCAGCTGAAGGAGCCTTGCTACCACAGACACCACCATCCCCTCGGAACCTGATTCCACATGGACATAGGAAGTGCCATAGCTTGGGTTATAAGTCAGCATTTTTAATTTTATCTTCCAAATTTTTATGGTTTTTTTTTAAGTTGGCTTTCTTTTCTATTTATTTTACTAGTTGGACAGAAAATAGTGTCCTTGCATAGTTTTATTTGTGTAACAGTAGTCTTTTTCTGATTTAGTAAAATATCTTGTTTGCATAAAGGCATTTATTTCTTCCTTTACCTTAATTTGGAAATGAGCTTTTTCCAACAGTGCCTTCACATCTGGGGGAGAGAAACGAACATTACAGATCATCATCATAAATAAAATCAGGAAAGCAATATACCATTTTCATTTTAAATTATCATAAGTATCAAGAGTGATCACTTATCTTAACCCAAATAAGTCACTGTAAATGAAGCCTATAAAAATTGTTCTTTTTATTCCTAAATATAAAGAAAGGGAAACTGATTTTTTGTTTAGCTTTGCAAGATTGTTTTCTCAAAATGGAGCCCAAGGTTCACCTTTGCCATGATTTTTGTGAAAATTTAATAGCTATTTTCCAAAAGTGAATGTGAAAACAATTTTTAATGTACCCAAGAATCAAGATAAAATTAAAGTATTCTCTGTTACATAGGAAGATATGGCCTAGTTTCCTAAAAAGCTTTCCCTAAACTGTTAGTTTGAGTCTCTCATGATAAAATCTGTGTGTTCATTAGTATGAGAGTTCGGAAGTAAGTTCAGGATAGCAGGTAAATCTTTTATATCCTGAATCTTTATATGAGTATCTTTTATATCCTGAATTAGTAACAGTAATAAAAGATATGAAAAATATTTCTCTTTGTTTCCAGTTTCATTCATAAAATGAACACAGCAGAGTTTAAGAGTGCAACGTTCCCAAATGCAGGGCCAAGACATCTATTAGATGATAGCGTCATGGAGCCCCATGCACCATCTCGAGGCCAAGCTGAAAGCTCTACTCTTTCTAGTGGAATATCAATAGGTGAGAAATAATTCTCTGAGAGGGTTCCAACTTAATGAAAAATAAGATTTTTAATAAAACTCAGCTGGGAATGAGTAATTAACCCTACTACAAGTAGAAAAAAATTGATAAAAGCTAAGTAGCAAAGTAGACAATGAGATGATACTACTAGTAGCTACTGAAGTTAATAATTCGTAATTGTTTGAAAAGTGCTTGATGGTTTGACTTCAAAGGGGGAGGCATTTGAGGAATGGAGAGAAGAGAACCTGTGCTGATTGAATTGGTTACTGCATGTAGTTGGAATGTGGATTGAATGAGGAAAAGGGCAGATCAAGTATGACTCCCGGTTTTTTAGATTAAGCAACTAGTTAGATGGTGGTGCTGTTACTAAGGCAGAGAACACTAGAAGAGCAGCCATTTGTAAATGTCGAGGTATTTGTGAAGGATGACTAGGTTTGGGGAATTAAGAATTCTGTTTTGGACATGTTTGGTCCATATTGAGTTGTCAGGTAGGTAATTGAATGTATGAATCTGGCGCTTAATGGGGTGAGGTCAGGTTTGTAGATACACGTATAAGAATTAGCATATTTATAGTATTTCAAGCCATGAGACTGGATGAGGTCACCTAGGGAGAGAATGTATATAAATAAGAGAAGACATTCTAACATTTGGAAGTGTGATTTAAAAAAAAAAATTTCTTTTTTTAATGGTGGGCCATCAAAGGAAACTTCAAAGGAAAAAAAACAGTGTGGTATCACAAAAGCCCAGTAGAGGAGGTGTCTCTGAAGGGCAGGAAGTGTTGAATATATCAATATAAAGTGCACAGAAGAGAAGTAAGGTGAGAATGGGAGTTGATCACTGGATTTGGCAAGATCAAAGTCACTGGGTGCCTCAGATGGTGGGGGGTGGGGCACCAGCAACGTCGAAGACACATCAGCCAGGGTGAGCATGATGATGACGTAGCTTTCAAGAGTGGGTTCCTTGGTTTGAATGTCTGAAAAGCTTGTGGCAGATTTTCAACAGGTGCAAGTATTGAAAGATCTGATTCTCAAGTACAACCCTTCAATGATCCCAAAGGGTAACAACACTCCCAGAGCCACTGCAAGATTTACTTGATGTTACAAAGAAAAAGAAACAATTTTCTCTAACATGTCCTGACTTTTATTTAGCCTCCTCCAAAGCATCGACAGTCTGCAGTCAGAACCCAGTTCATTGCACTGACATCCTTCAGATGTTCTCTCGGAAGGTTCAGTTTAGCCTGAGGTCTCACTGCTACAAATGTGGTCGCCCCCCCCCATTCAGGCGCCATAAGCACCATAAAGCAGTTGTCGTTGTCAACATCGTTATCATACTAGTGTTACCAAGAGAGAAGAACCGGGGTTTTGGGGCTTGGTGCTCCAGCCGGGTGTCGGGCCTGAGCCTCGGAGGTGGGAGAGCCAAGTCCAGGACGTTGGACCACCAGAGACCTCCAGGCCCCATGTAATATTAATTGGCAAGAGCTCTCCTAGAGATCTCCAGCTCAACCCTAAGACCCAACTCCACCCAACAGCCAGCAAGCTCCAGTGCTGGCGGCCCCATGCCAAACAACTAGCAAGACAGGAACACAACCACACCCATTAGCAGACAGGCTGCCTAAAGTCATACTAAGTTCACAGACACCCCAAAACACACCACCGGACTCAGCCCTGCCCACCAGAGGGACAAGATCTAGCCCCACCCACCAGAACACAGGCACAGTCCCCCCAGCCAGGAAGCCTACACAGGCCCCTGAACCAACCTAACCCACTGGGGGAAGACACCAGAAATAAGAAGAAAAACGAACCTGCAGGCAACGAAAAGGAGACCCCAAACACAATAAGCTAAACAAAATGAGAAGACAGAGAAATATGCAGCAGATGAAGGAGCAAGGTAAAAACCCACCACACCAAATAAATGAAGAGGAAATAGGCAGTCTACCTGAAAAAGAATTCAGAGTGATGATCGTAAAAATGATCCAAAATCTCGGAAATACAATGGAGAAAATACAAGAAATGTTTAACGAGGACCTAGAAGAACTAAAGAGCAGACAAACAGTGATGAACAACACAATAAATGAAATTAAAGATACTCTAGAAGGAATCGGTGCAGAATAACTGAGGCAGAAAAACGGGTAAGTGACCTGGAAGATAGAATAGTGGAAATAACTGCCACAGAGCAGAATAAAGAAAAAAGAAGGAAAAGAGTTGAGGACAGTCCCAGAGACCTCTGGGGCAACATTAAATGCACCAACATTCAAATGATACGGGTCCCAGAAGAAGAGAAAAACAAAGGGTCTGAGGAAATATTTGAAGAGATTGTAGTCAAAAACTTCCCAAACATGGGAAGGGAAATAGTCAAGTCCGGGAAGCTCAGAGAGTCCCATACAGAATAAACCCAAGGAGAAACATGCCGAGACACATATTAATCAAACTACCAAAAATTAAATACAAAGAAAAAATATTAAAAGCAGCAAGGGAAAAGCAACAAACAACATACAAAAGAATTCCCGTATGGTTAACAGCTGATCTTTCAGCAGAAACTCTGCAAGCCAGAAGGGAGTGGCAGGACCTATTTAAAGTGATGAAGGAGGAAAACCTACAACCAAGATTAGTCTACCCAGCAGGAATCTCATTCAGATTCGACAGAGAAATTAAAACCTTTACAGACAAGCAAAAGCTAAGAGAATTTCAGCACCACCTAACCAGCTTTACAACCAATGCTAAAGGAACTTCTCTGGGCAGGAAACACAAGAGAAGGAACAGACCAATAAAAACGAAAGCAAAACAGTTAAGAAAATGGTGATATGAACATACATACATATCGATAATTATGTAATAGGAATATACATACATATCGATAATTACCTTAAATGTGAATGGATTAAATGCTCCAACCAAAAGACACAGACTGGCTGAGTGGATACAAAAATAAGATCCATATATATGCTGTCTACAAGAGACCCACTTCAGACCTAGGGACACATACAGACTGAAAGTGAGGGGATGGAGAAAGATAACCCATGCAAATGGAAATCAAAAGAAAGCTGGGAGTAGCTATACTCATATCAGACAAAATAGACTTTAAAATAAAGACTATTACAAGAGACAAAGAAGGGCACTACATAATGATCAAGGGATCCATCCAAGAAGATAATGTAACAATTGTAAATATTTGTGCACCCAACATAGGAGCACCTAAATACATAAGGCAACTGCTAACGGCCATAAAAGGGGAAATTGACAGTAACAATCACAGTAGGGGACTTTAACACCCTGCTTACACCAATGCACAGCTCATCCAAAATGAAAATAAATAAGGAAACACAAGCTTTAAATGACACAGTAGTACTTTCTTCTCAAGTACTCATGGAACATTCTCCAGAATAGATCATATATTGGGTCACAAATCAAGCCTCGGTAAATTTAAGAAAATTGAAATCATATCAACTATCTTTTCCGCCCCCAGTGCTATGAGACTAGATAGCAGGAAAAAAAACTAAATTACAGGAAAAGAACTAAAAAGTACAAACCCATGGAGGCTAGACAATACACTACTAAATAACCAGGAGATCACTGAAGAAATCAAAGAGGAAATCAAAAAATACCTAGAAACAAATGACAATGAAAACACGATGACCCAAAACCTATGGGATACAGCAAAAGTAGTTCTAAGAGGGAAATTTATAGCTGTACAATCCTACCTCAAGAAACAAGAAAAATCTCAAATAAACAACCTAACCTTACATCTAAAGCAATTAGAGAAAGAAGAATAAAAGAACCTCAAAGTTAGCAGAAGGAAAGAAATCATAAAGGTCAGATCAGAAGTAAATGAAAAAGAAACAAAACAATAGCAAAGATGAATAAAACTAAAAGCTGGTTCTTTAAGAAGATAAAATTGATAAACCATTAGCCAGACTCATCAGGAAAAAGGAGAAGACAGAAATCAACAGAATTAGAAATGAAAAAGGAGAAGTAACAACTGACACTGCAGAAATGCAAAGGATCATGACAGACTACTACAGACAGCTATATGCCAATAAAATGGATAACCTGGAAGAAATGGACAAATTCTTAGAAAAGTACAACCCTCCAAGACTGAACCAGGAAGAAATAGAAAATATGAACAGACCAATCACAAGCACTGAAATTGAAACTGTGATTAAAAGTCTTCCAACAAACAAAAGCCCAGGACAGGTGGCTTCACAGGTGAATTCTATCAAACATTTAGAGAAGAGCTAACACCTGTCCTTCTCAAACTCTTCCAAAATATAGCTCAGGGAGGAACACTCCCAAACCCATTCTATGAGGCCACCATCACCCTGATACCAAAACCAGACAAAGGTGTCACAAAAAAAGAAAACTACAGGCCAGTATCACTGATGAACATAGGTGCAAAAATCCTCAACGAAATACTAGCAAACAGAATCCAACAGCACATTTAAAGGATCATACACCATGATCAAGTGGAGTTTTTCCCAGGAATGCAAGGATTCTATAATATATGCAAATTAGTCAATGTGATACACCATATTATCAAACTGAAGGATAAAAACCATATGATCAACTCAGTAGATGCAGAAAAAGCTTTTGACAAAATTCAACACCCATTTATGATAAAAACTCTCCAGAAATTGGGCATAGAGGGAACCTACCTCAACGTAATAAAGGCCATATATGACAAACCCACAGCCAACATCATTCTCATTGGTGAAAAACTGAAACCATTTCCTCTAAGATCAGGAACAAGACAAGGGTGCCCACTCTCTCCAATGTTATTCAACTGAGTTTTCAAAGCTTTAGCCACAGCAATCAGAGAAAAAAAGAAATAAAAGGAATCCAAATCGGAAAAAAAGAAGTAAAGCTGTCACTGTTTGCAGATGACATGATACTATACACAGAGAATCCTAAAGATACCACCAGAAAACTACTAGAGCTAATCAATGAATTTGGTTAAGTAGCAGGATACAAAAGTAATGCACAGAAATCTCTTGCATTCCTATACACTAACAACAAAAAATCAGGAAGAAAAATTAAGGAAACACTCCCATTTACCATTGGAACAAAAAGAATAAAGTACCTAGGAATAAACTGACCTAAGGAGAGAAAAGACCTGTATGCAGAAAACTGTAAGACACTGATGAAGGACGTCAAAGGCGATACAAACAGATGGAGAGATGCACCATGTTCTTGGATTGGAAGAATCAACATTGTGAAAATGACTGTACTACCCAAAGCAATCTACAGATTCAATGCAATCCCTATCAAACTACCAATGGGGGCCTTCCCTGGTGGCACAGTGGTTGAGAGTCTGCCTGCCGATGCAGGGGACACGGGTTCGTGCCCCGGTCCGGGAAGATCCCACATGCTGCAGAGCGGCTGGGCCCATGAGCCATGGCCACTGAGCCTGCGTGTCCAGAGCCTGTGCTCCGTGACAGGAGAGGCCAGAACAGTGAGAGGCCCACGTACCGCTAAAAAAAAAAAAAAAAAAAAAAAAAAAAATCTGTTTAGCAATCAAACTACCAATGGCATTTTTCACAGAACTAGAACAAAAAATTTTACAATCCATATGGAGACAAAAAGACCTCAAATAGCCAAAGCAATCTTGAGAAAGAAAAACGGAGCTGGAGGAATCAGCCTCCCTCACTTCAGACTATACTACAAAACTACAGTAATCAAGACAGTATGGTACTGGCACAAAAACAGAAATATAGATCAATGGAACAGGATAGAAAGCCAGAGATAGAAAACCCACACACCTACGGTCACCTTATCTTTGACAAAGGAAGCGAGAATATACAGTGGAGAAAAGACAGCCTCTTCAATAAGTAGTGCTGGGAAAACTGGACAGCTACATGTAAAAGAATGAATTTAGAACACTTCCTAACACCGTACACAAAAATAAACTCAAAAAGGATTAAAGACCTAAATCTAAGGCCAGACACTACAAAACTCTTAGAGGAAAACAGAGGCAGAACACTCTGTGACATAAATCACAGCAAGATCCTTTTTGACCCACCTCCTAGAGTAATGGAAAAAGAAACAAAAGTAAACAAATGGGTCCTAATGAAACTTAAAAGCTTTTGCACAGCAAAGGAAACCATAAACTAGACAAAAAGACAGCCCTCAGAGTGGGAGAAAATATTTTCAAACAAAGCAACTGACAGGATTAATCTCCAAAATATACAAGTAGCTCATGCAGCTCAATAACAAAAAAACAAACAACCCAATCCAAAAATGGGCAGAAGAGCTAAATAGACATTTCTCCAAAGAAGATATACAGAGTGCCAACAAACACATGAAAGAATGCTCAACATCATTAATCATTAGAGAAATAACAAATCAAAACTACAATGAGATATCATCTCACACCGGTCAGAATGGCCATCACCAAAAAATCTAGAAACAAATGCTGGAGAGGGTGTGGAGAAAAGGGAACCCGCTTGCACTGTTGGTGAGAATGTAAACTGATGAGCCACTATGGAGAACAGTATGGAGATTCCTTAAAAAACTAAAAATAGAGCTACCATATGACTCAGCAATCCCACTACTGGGCATATACCTGGAGAAAACTGTAATTCAGGAGGAGACATGTCACACAATGTTCACTGCAGCATTAATTACAATAAATAGCCAGGACATGGAAGCACCCTAAATGTCCATCAGCAGATGAATGGATAAAGAAGATGCGGCACATATGTACAATGGAATATTACTCAGCCATAAAAAGAAACGAAATTGAGTTATTTGTAGTGAGGTGGATGGATGGACCTAGAGTCTGTCATACAGAGTGAAGTAAGTCAGAAAGAGAAAAACAAATATCGTATGCTGACGCGTATATATGGAATCTAAAAGAAAAAAAAATGGTTCTGAAGAACCTAGTGGCAGGACAGGAATAAAGACGCACGCAGATGTAGAGAATGGACTTGAGGACACGGGGCCAGGGGAGAAGCTGGGACAAAGTGAGAGAGTGGCATTGACATATATACAGTACCAAATGTAAAATAGATAGCTAGTGGGAAACAGCTGCATAGCACAGGGAGATCAGCTAGGTGCTTATACCACCTAGAGGGGTGGGATAGGGAGGGTGGGAGGAAGACGCAAGAGGGAGGGGATATTGGGTTATATGTATACATATAGCTGATTCTCTTTGTTATACAGCAGAAACTAACACTACATTGTAAAGCAATTATGCTCCAATAAAGATGTAAAAGAAACAAAAAAAAGTCACTTGGTGACCTTGACAAGATTTGCTTTATAGAGTAGTATGGGCAAAGCTTGGAGATTGGAGAATGAGAGGTAAGAAAATAGGGATAGCTATTATGGAGTGGGAGCAGAAAATTGGGACTGGAAAAGGATGTGAGATTAAGAGAGGAATTTGTTTGGTTTTACTTCCTAAACTTTTATTTATTTTCTGAACCTTCTAGATGAGCATTATTTCTTTGGATGTTTGCAGTTAGGAAATCTCCATACAGTGTTATTTTTATTTTTAAAAAGCAATAACGGAGGAAAATGTCGTCTTCTGTGATTAATTGCCAGGTTTCTCAAAGGCTAAGCCTATTATAATTAATATGATCATTTCAATATTGATGAACAGTCAATAGAAATGTAGGAGTTCATTTTCTTGAACATGTTGACTTCCTTTAACGCTTGAGAGTTTCAGACCCTGAAAGTGAAATTGCTTTGGAGCTGGAATGCTCCATTCAGCAGTTTTATTCCAATATTCCCCTTTTTATAAATACAAATGATTAAATGATGACAAAATTTACAAAACAGAAGACAAGTTGGCCTCTTGAAATACGCCTCTGTTAATACTGTGAATTGCCTATATGTAAATATCAACCTCAATCTGAAAAAATGATACACAGAATAATTTTGCAAAAAAGAGAGGAAGAACCTTTTTCCAATTAAAAATGTGTTACACTTATGGAATTTAGCCTGTCACTTTAAGCCAAAAATAGTAATTTTAAAAATTACAGCTCTCAATTCAGTACAGAATATTTGGCTTTTCTGTAATACTTATCGTAAGTATTATAATGATTATTATTCTCTATTTGTGGCTTTTACTTTCCATAGATGTTCTTTTTGTTACCACAAGATAGTTATCTAGTTATTTCATTCCATTACAGTTAGTGTCTTAGTTTAGAGACCTGTCCTTTAGAACAAGAAGAGGCTAATTCAATTTTTGCCTTTGTATTTATTGTTTAATTATTCCAAGGCTAAGGAGATAAACAGTAGAGATTGTTACATCTTTGTTTATAAATTAAAAACATTAGACATAGGCATTACCTTCCAGGGTGTTTGCTTTAAAACATTCTGAAAAGAAAGTCTATAACCATAGATGGTAGTTGTTAATACACACACGCAATTCATAATCACAAAAAGGTTTTTTCCTCAGCTGTAACTTTTACATACAATATTAATATATCCCTTGGAGGCTTTGAGAAAGTACTCTGGAGAAATTAACCAGTGCTTGGGACTATGGCCTCTAACGTTTTTTAACATGGTGCGTATGTCCTAGGTAACCTAAAGTAGTCTTGCCCAGCTAAAGGAGGTGTATCCACTCTGAACTTCATGCTTCTGGAAGAAACTTTTATTTTCTACAAATAAGTCATACTAACTATGCTTAAATTTTCAGTCTTTATCACATAATTCTACATCAAAAGATAACCTACAAGACCCCACTGCCAACAGCAGATTACTTCCGTTTCTTATCTGAACCACACAACCAGAAAATTACTTCAGTGACTGTTACTCAGTTCTTCAAAGAATGGGACATATACTCATGCCATTCTAAATGCATGGAAGAGGTGTTATTCCATCACATATAATGGGTTCCCTATAGTAGTCAAGTTTGAGCCTCTCACAGAACCCTGGTTGTGAAAGTCTGATAGACGATTCAACTTGATACATAAGGGACATATTAATTATTGATTTTATTGAGAGCCAGTATTATCTTTAAAATAACTTTTAAATCAACCTAAGCTGTTTTGGACTCTCCAAATTCTTTCCCCTCAGATTAAGCTAATTTAAAACTTTCTATTTTAACTGATATTCTGGGTCTCTTAAGAGAAACTTTTACATTGTTATGGCACCTTTTTTTTTTTTTTCCCTGAATTTAAGGATTCTATCCTCTTCTGCCTTGCCCCCAAAGGCAAAAATTGAACGTCATTAAGCTTTTTTATCCTTAGGGTAGTAATGGGTTTTAAAAAAAAGCACAAAGGGAAGTAGTATACCATGAACCTATAAGAAATGCATAATTATATTGGTCTTAAATTATGGCAAACCTAATAAGGAAAAATTTTGTGCTTATGTACATTCTCTGGTGGTAGGAAAAGTGTTTACTAATGAATTTAAGCCGTAACTATACATGCAAAAATGTTTTATGCTATTTTGTTATTTTGGGTAGTCTTGTAAAATCTATTCTAATATATTGCAAAATAAATCAAGCACATGATATTAGAATGAAGAATTGATATGTGGATGTTCACCCACAAATAATGTGACTGTCATTTTATAAGCACCGTTAGAGTATTTATTTTTAAAAGACAACATCCAAACCCTAATTACGATGTTTAAAAAATAAGATAACTTTTGATTTTAGGTAGCAGTGATGGCTCTGAACTAAGTGAAGAGACTTCATGGCCTGCTTTTGAAAGGTAAGAAAAATTGCCCATTTAAACTATTTTGAGTTTATTTTGTCTGTCTTAAAGTATATGATAATGTGAATTTAAAGACATAATATTTATCACATATCTCCAAGGGACTATTTTAGGCTTCCTGCTGGTGGCAAAAAAAAAAAAAAAAAAGTTAATATTTAAGCCTGGAATTTAGTGTTATCTAGTAAAGACATGTTTATTTGGAGGCTTGACACATATATTTGAATTTTAGTACATTTTAAATGTAACTTAATAATAACCAATCACAGCTTACCTACATATGTGTACAAAAAAATTATTTCCTTAAATTATGGTTCATTTAAGTAATTTTAAGGCATTTAGTGGAGTGGTCAACTTCATTCATTCTCAGTTAATTTGTCAAGAGCAAAATGACTTAGTAAATTTTAAATTATACTGTAAGTAAAGCAGCTAAAAGTTTGAATTTAAATTGTCATTAATTCAAAGTTTGCACAAAGCACACAGATTTGTACTGAAATAATGTAAGTCACGTTCTGTTTTCTCTTCCTTGATGCTTTAAGCTGTAAGATCTGTCATCTGCTTGTGGCAAATACGCCATATTGATCTTCCAAAATAAGATTTTTCTAAAAATGTAGTCAAACAGTGTAAATAATTGTTATTTAAAAAATATCCATTAGAATTTTACTGTCTTTGACCGTTTCCATTCTGCCATTGTCATATTAAGATACTTGAATCAACCCATGAGCAAAATAATTGCTCCCTTTTGTATATAAACTAAGCAATCTAAGTTTCTAAGCAACAAGATTAGATTGAATTTTGAATGTCATGTTAAAATTGATGAAGTTGAATATATTCAGTTACCTAACTTCCTGTCAGTCACTTTTTAATAGAAAACAATTATACTAACTATATATTTGAAATTGAACTATACATACTTGAATTGGTTAATTTCATGATGTAACTGGAAAATTAGATCCTTGTTCTTGAAACTTAATAAGATTTCTCACCATTATGTGATTAAGATTTTACTTGCAAATCTAATATTTCAAACTACTTTTGAACCTTTCTACTCTAATTGTCAGTGTTCCTAAGTTTTGTTCTCTTTGTTTTGGGGGATTTTTAACAATTTGTTTTTACATATTATTTCTCTTTCAACTTTTTCTTTCAATCTCTTTATTTGGGTTTGCCTGAAACAGGAAAAACACAAGAGTTGCCTCTGGCTTGCTGTCTGTACAAATTGTCTTGTTAGTTCTTTCCCTCTAATAAGAACATAATATCATCAGATGTTGATTTCAGAGTGTACTGTATTTAGGTAAGAAACATTGATGAATAGAATTGTTCCTCAAATCGCATGAGTTATGAGCGAGTAACCAGAATGGTGTTGTGTTAAATAATCTGTTCTTATCCCAGCAGGTTACTTATGAAGATGGTATTTAACAGTATTAACCTTCACATCTCAAAACAGTATTTTTCTTTTGACAGAAGTTTTGCTTTGCAGATATTTGCAGCCAAAAGCATGTACTGTACTTGTGCCAAGTTTAAATTAGTGGCTCTTGAGACATTTTGAGAGCAAATTAATGCTGCCCAGCAAGACTCAGACATGAAATATTAAAAAGTGAATAAAGAACTAGGATTTAAAATGCTACCTGTGGATAGTGAACTTCGAAAATAGACATCAAATATGTTGCCCCCTAAGTTGCTAAAATAATACTTTCTGTTTTAAATATCATTTATCAACAGTGCTACTTTTGGCTTTTCCTAGGCAAAGAAGTAACAGTGTTTCTACGTGTGTGTGTGTGTGTGTGTGTGTGTGTGTGTGTGTGTGTTTATTTCCTTTGTTAAGTATCACATGCCATTTTGGATGAATATTAACTCATACCATTTTTATCATTTATTGGCTTTATCATGTATTCATTTTAATTGATGTGGAAATAGAAGACTGCCTTATTTATTACTCAGTTCATCTCTTTTGGTAGTTTTCTTGGATTTTATATAAAAGAAAGGAAAATAAGGTGTTTAAGCCACATTACTTTTTTTTTTTTTGCGGTACGCGGGCCTCTCACTGTTGTGGCCTCTCCCGTTGCGGAGCACAGGCTCCGGACGCGCAGGCTCAACGGCCATGGCTCACGGTCCTAGCCGCTCCGTGGCATGTGGGATCCTCCCGGACCAGGGCACGAACCCGTGTCCCCTACATCAGCAGGCGGACTCTCAACCACTGTGCCACCAGGGAAGCCCTAAGCCACATTACTTTTAAGTTTATAGGTCACATTGCTTTTAGCTGTCTTTATAGGGGCATACAATAAAAATTTATTGTTATATAAATCCAGGTATCATATTTAAAGTGGAATCCAAGAACTGGAATATGAACAAAAGGATATTTTAAGTATTTTTCAGGCTTTGATAGTGTTTGGTTATAAATACCTCTTTAATTATTTTAGCAAATTTGTGAAAGTGAATGTATATAAACATATGGTTCAAACTAATAAACACCTTTAAGTATTTATAGTCAATAGTAGAAGAAAAAAATAATTTGAAATTTATGCTGTATGCTTTAAAAAAAGAAAGAGGAGCAATCACATACTATCCTTTTGTAGGATTTAGAAAGCTGTATTACACAAAGAAATTATTATGCTATTCTAGGTTATTGATGATGATTGTGTGAGTAAAAGTAATATATACAATTTATAATGGAATCCAACAGGAACAGATTATACCATTCTCTCGGCCCGGTGACAAGAGTGGCACGAAATGGCTATCGAAGCCACGTGAAGGCCAGCAGGTACAATTCCCCTGCATTCAGGGGGTCACAGAACTCCCCTCTGGTGTTGGTGATTGGCTTACATGGGTGTGGTCTCACATTATTTCTGTTCTTTCTCAACTAATTGGTTTAAAAACTAAACAAAATGCCCATGAAAACTTTCTTTCCAAGATTTAATCTAGAGATAAATTTGAACTATTCTTTCTGATCCCAGAGCTAATTGCTAGAACTTGCATCTTTATGTCAACATTTTTAAATAATTCCAAATCTGTCGCTTTTTAACTGCACAGGTCTTTCTAATGTTGCTGATTATTGGATAAGCGGTACAAAAATCCACTTGTTATTCAAGGCTGCAATCGAAGAATTTACTACATTCAATTTATCTTTTTTAAGAATTTTTCAGGTTAACTTCAGGTCCTGAATTTAGACAGGTCTTTTTTATTAAATAATATTTCTGTGTTTAAACTCATGTTCATTCAGTTGTTCATCTTGTTAAACCTGGTCTCTTTCTGCACTACATTAGCTGCAGAAGAAAATAAGTATGGTAGATTGATTGGGGGCTAGAGGTTAACAGTAATGGATAATCCACCAATTCTCATAATACAACAAAATAGCAGACTTTAAAGTTAATTTTATGTCAATTTAATGGTGTCTAATCTCCTTGAATATATACCTCCTTGAATATAAATAGCTCCAGCATGAAATTTCTAGTGGTTTCTAAGTTTTTAAGTCACTTTGAAGACACCTAAGTAATAAAAAAGGGATAAACTTGCAAACTTAAGGTTTCTTCACTGTTGTAGCAATTCTGCAGCTCATGTCAAATGACCGGAGGAATGACAGATTTTTTTTTTTTTTAATCAGTGTGTTATGTTTTAATTGACTTATATAGGAATTGTTCTTATTTTAATTGTTGGACCTTAAATGAGTTGGGGAGAGATATTTAGATGTTTGATTATTATTTTGTGACGGTTTTCTTAAGATACAAGAAAAAGAAATCTTGAGTTTGGAGTTATTCCTTTCTTGGAGAGCTGTTAAGCTATAATCACTTAGATGCATTGCTGACATGAAAATGTCATTAAATTTTATTGCAGAAAGTTGGTTTTTTAAATATGTTGTTAATCGCCTTCATTACTTCTTTCACCTATTTTAGAATTAAGCATGGGTTTTCTTTTGCTTTTTTCCTTTTGATTCTGCTATATTTATTTTGAGTTTTATATGCTTAAATACTTTTAACAAATAGAATCCTCATCTTTCCCACTAGGACTTAAGTTTCTACTGGGGAAAAAAAGGTTTCAGCAGTGCTGCAGTGTGGCATGTTAAGAAGAAAAGTCTTAAATCCCTAATTTAATCTTCACTAGGGTGAATCTCTGTATTCTTTCTAAATTATACTTGTTCAAATGTGCAGTAAAATGTGTTTTTTAACCATCTGCTGACTTCAGTAACTTCCTGTTAATTTTGTGACAGCTTACAAATTTCAGATCAGTAAGCCTTTATAATTGTCAGTGTCTTCTTATTCTGAATAAAGTAACAGTTTTAAAATTAAGAGTAATTACATTTTATTTAAGTACCTACTTGATAATCACTAAAGCGCTTATATGTTCTTTTCTTCATTTCATTATTATAGTTCTGCAGAATCAGAAGATTTGGCAGTACATTTATATCCAGGAGCTGTTACTATTCAAGGTGTTCTCAGGAGAAAAACTTTGTTAAAAGAAGGCAAAAAGCCTACAGTAAGAATTTAATATATTTTAATACACGTTCTAAAATTAAGCAAATGAATAGGACCCTAAAAAATATGAAGACAGTTGAAATAAACTATATTTCAGATATATAATACACTTGAAATAATTTAAGATACACCTTTGCCTCACAATGTTATTTAATTTAAAGTGTTATTATACCTGCCATATAGATTTTGGTTAAATCATAATTTTGGGTGTTTAAATCAAGATGCTCCTGTACTTCTCTTTGCTCCCTAATATAGTTCCTTAGAGAACCTTGAAAATATATCCCGTTAAGAAGTATTTTAAGTAGTAAGTTTAGAAGAAATAGAAAACAGAGTGACAACCCTAAAAATTAGAATTCAACCAATTTTGTTTGGTCAGTCCTAAGTAGAATGTATTGAGTGGACGTGATAAGAATATTTGAGATAAAGATTTCAGAAGTGATGAAACTCGAAGCTAAGGTGGTGGAAGTGAAGTGGAGCTAAAGATCTTTGGCACTGAGAAAGCAGAGTGACTGAGAAGCCAGTAGCATTTGCGTAGTATATTCATGTGTCTGTCCTCTCCAGGTAGCATCTTGGACGAAATATTGGGCAGCTTTGTGTGGGACACAACTTTTCTACTATGCTGCCAAATCTCTAAAGGCTACAGAAAGAAAACATGTAAGTATTCCTGTTCCAAGTTGTTAGCATACTTTCACAGCCTCTTCATGGTTGTAAAGAAAGTAGGTCTAATGCAATGCAAGGGTTTGGGTTTTTTCCCACATTCTAACCCAGAAGTTCTTACACTTTCCTTGTTGGAATATTATAATGGAATTATTTTTGCTTAGTAAGACCATTCCAAGGAAGGTCTTGGAACAACTTCCATATTTTGTAGTTTCATTTTTGAATGCTATTTTTCCATTGCAAATGTCAAAACTGCACACTACAAGTATCTATCTTCACTTCCAAGCCCTCTCATACCTGGGTTTTTTGGGTCAGAAAATGGTTGAAAACTATCGCCTTGGAGTCTCGTTTCCTAATTTGTAAAATATGAAAAATTCGGACCAGCATCTCTGGTTCTTTCCACCTCAGTCTCTGTTTGAGTGATTTTCCCAGCAGTGAAGAGGAATAATAGTTACTAAGGTTACTATGATCACCTTCTTGTGTTTAAAAGAAGCTTTGAAATGCTCTTTTCTCCAGATGTAGAATCTTCCTATAAATCTTTTTTTTTTGCATGCTATTTTTTCTATGCCAGTGATACAATATTTGAAAATGGAAAACTAAGTTTCCATTTTCCATGTTGCGTTAACACCAGTGTCCTGGAGAGGAATTTTATTTCTAAATTGTGTATTTTGGGGGTGGGGGGGGAATTAAGTGGTTTACCATACTGAGGAAAGGTAAGCCACTGAAAAAAAAAATTAAGTTCTTTTACTACTTATACATTACCCAGTGATACTGCATAATTCAGAGAAGACCTTTTTTTTTTTGGAGGCGGTGGGGGGGCGGCGGGGGAGGGCATTTATCACTTTGTGTTTTTTTATTCTAACAATGGCTCTTAAAAACTATAACACACACACATTACTTGTATACATTTTAATATCAGGTATTACTTCACCGAACACTTTGACTAAATTTACTGGGATTCAGTGTTTTTTTGTTTGTTTTGTTGTTGTTTTGTTTTGTTTTGTTCCTTTTAGTAAGAATAATCCCTAGTTTGAAGTTTGGTTGGATGAGGCCAGTTACAAGTTCAACTTCAGACATTATCGTTAGAGAAGCTTTTCTTTATTCTCACAGTTTTAGCCCTTTAATCACACCAGGGATAGAGAAGAATACATTTTTGGTTTAAATGAATGTGGGAAGTGCCATATGATAGCATCACCTACCTTTCCTTATCAGCCGTACCCATGCCTTGTCACTGTCCTGAATTTCATGTTAATCATTGTCTTGCTTTTCTTTAGAGTTTACCATATATGTTTCCTTAAACAGTACATTGTGTTATTCTTTAATTGTACCTGAATGGAATCATATAAATTCTTGAGCACTGACTTTTTTGCTCACTATTATGTTAGAATTATCTAGATATAGTCCTCACATTGAGGTTAAGGACTGTTTTTTGTATTCTAGTCAAATTGACTATAATGCCCACAATACCTGACAAAGCTACAGTTTAGTTTCACTAGAACGTTTTACAGAGTAATTGCCTCTGGTTAGTACTGCTGTACTCAAAGGAGGGGGAAAAAAAAGGGTTGATATAGCTAAATTAAATTGTCATCTTCAGATATAGTTAACTGTTCACTTAGCCACTTCCAGAGACTTGGCTGGATTTCACTTATAAAGAAGTTGACTATTATAAAGAAGTAAAATGTATAAGGTAAAATTTTTTTGTTTTTTCCTAACTTTAATTAGAAAGAAGCCAAATTAGAGAATTGATTAAATAACTGAATTTGTCCTCTAATACATATGTTAAATATCTTTTTGTGTTTGGCATTGGTACTTATATATAGAGAATAATAACATGCTAGTTTGGGCTTTTAATTATATGAAGTGATAAATAATGCATATGAAATGTTTAGAAATTAGAGCATAGTGGGCTGTGAAGGGAGCCCAACTGAGTGCCAAGGAAATGGACTGTATTCCTCATCTTTTCTAGTTTAAACTGTTAAGATTAAATTATAAGAACAAAATAGAGTATAGAGACAAGTCCATGTTTATGTTTAGTATCAATTTTAGGATAGAAAAGATAGGGCACAGAACTAAAAGCAATGAAGGAAAAAAAATTTTAATCATTTTCAAACAGTTAAAATACAAATTGGAAGAAAATATTGGCTATACATAAGCAATAGATAAGGGATTAAAATCTTTTATATAAACACAGCACCATCTATGTAGTGTTCTTGCCAAAAATTTAACCTGAATTTAATCATGAAGAAACAATTAAATTCACATTGTGGAATATTCCTATAAGACAGCTGGCTTAGATTCTTAAGACCAAAATTTGGCAGATGGAATAGGGTAGGGGGACAGAAGGACTGTTCTAGATTAAGAGAAACTAAAGAGTCTTGACAGCTAAATGCAATGTATGTACCTTGGTTTAATCTTGGAGGAAGTTCTTTTAAGCTATAAAGCTCATAATTAGGACAAAGAAATTGTAATATGGACTTTATATGATTGTGACTGTTAAATTTCTTGAATATGTTACATTGTGGTTATATAGTAATATATTCTTAGGAGATACATGTTGAAATATTTAGAGTCCAATGTTATGTGTGCAGCTTACATTTAAATGTTCAAAGAGATCAAGCAAATGCAAAATGTAGATATATGGGTAACCATTGTAGCATTGTTTCAACTTCTCTGTAGTTTGAACCTTTTCAAAATTAAAAGCTGGGGGAGGAAAAAGAGTCACTAATGAAAGTATACTTGTTCATATATATATATTAATACATGCAGGAGGAGGAAATCTGGAAGCCTACACGTCTATGTTTTATTGCTCTCTAAAGTATGAATGTTTTTGCCTGTGAGGAGCAGAGCAGACTTGGGAAGAGAGAATAACTGGGAAGAAAGGAAGGGGACTGTGGTTTTATTATGTCTATATTTTTGAATGTTTTAAGATGAAAACATTCACTGTAAAAATATTTTTAATTGAAGTGTATTCATTATGAAAAATTTTTTGCAGATATGTTTGAGCCTATCTCTGCATAGTAATGACTGAATAAATACTGTTTGATAAGTTAAATTTTAAAAACCAAGGCTACACCTGAAAAAGAAATCTATAACCTATATAAAGACCTTCCACAGCTCAGTAAGAATAAAACAACAGTAGAAAAATGGAATAGGGAGATAAAGAAGGTGAAATATAAATGGTTAATAAACATGAAAAGGTGATGAACCTCACTAGGTATCAAAAACACAGATTAAAGAAGATGCCCTTTTTTTTGGCCATTAGGCAGAAATTTTAATGATTGATAATATAACGGTAGCCAGGATGTAGGGAAACATAGACAGTTGGTGGAAATTTAAATTGGTATTGTTTTTGTGGTGGACAATTCTAGTCAGTATTTAACTTAATAACCAGCGATTCTTTACTGAAAGTCTGTCCTATGGAAATCCTTGAACAAGTGCACTGATATCTATAGAAGAATATTCCTGGAATATTTATAGTATCAGAGATCTGCAAACACTGAAAATACTTATTATTAAGGAAATACTGATAGGTAAAAAACACAAGTCAGAGTAAGTATACCCCCATTTGTATATAAAAACCAACAACAACAGGAAAGTCAGTCTTTGGTGTAATGCATAGAGAAAGGTCCAGATGGCTACACCCCAAAGGATGATGAGTTCTGGGGAGTGGGATGAGATTCAGCTGGTGGTTGAGGACATTTGTACTCTATGTAAAGGGGCTTATACTGTTTGAATTACTTTTTTTTTTTTAATTGAAAAAAGAAGCAATTGATGCAGATGTTTTGGGGGCTAGGAAAAGAATATTAGAAAATCGTGCTATCTGCTTTGGCATAAATTATTAGCTGTGAAATCAGCTGTTCTGTAGTATTGCCAATTTGATTCTTCACAGTATTAAAACTTCCTAATCCCTTTGGCTTTCATTTTTGTAGTACCCATGTTGTTACAAATAATGTGATGTGTTCCTTCTTTTCCCCATTTCTTTAAAATTGTGAAACATATACATGCAAGGATATATAGTATACATGAACATTTTAAAGAATAATAAATAAAATGAACACCTCTATAACTCCATGCAGCATAAGAAGACAGAGCATTACCAGAGCCGTCCAAGACTTCCCAGATAGCATCCTCTTCCTTCCTTATCAGCCTCACCCACAGCCTATCACTGTCCTAAATTTCATGTTCATCACTGCCTTGTTTTTGTTCAGGATTTTACTATATGTGTTTCCTTAACACATTGTCTCATTTTTGAACTGTACCTGAATGGATTCGCATATATAGTTTTAAGCACTCCCTTTTTTGCTTAATATATTGTTGATGAGATTCATCACTGTTGATGCATATAGCTGTCCTTTATTCCTTTTCATACTTGAATAGTCTTCCACTTTATGAATCTGCCATAATTTATTCATCATTCTACTGATGGATATTTGGATGCTTTCCAGGTTATTGCTGTATCTAACAAAGCTACTATGAATATTTTTGTGCATATGTTCTCTAGATTACATACCAAGGAAGGCAAACGTTCAACTTTACAAGAAAATGCCAAATTGATTTACTTACTCACCAACAGCATGATGAGGTTTTTCATTGTTCCACACCCTCACCATACTTGTTGTCAGGCTTTTTAATTTTGGCTAACCTAGTAAATATGAAATGGTACCTTGTGATTTTAATGTACACACTCCAGATTATTAATGAGTTTGAAGTTTCTTTCATGTTGTTGGTCATTCATGTTTCTTTTCTAAAATGCCTGGATAAATCTTTTGCTTATTGGATAGTGTGTTTTCTTACTAATTGGTAAAGGTTCCTTATATACTCTGGATACTAATCTATTAGCAGTTATGTGTTACTAATATCTTCTTCCAATTTGTTTGATTTGTTTTTTTTTAACTCTCTTTGTGATGTTTTTAGTGAATAGTTCTTAATTTTAAAGTAATACAATTTATACTTAACAGTTTCTGAGTCATGTTTTTAAAATAAAATACTTCTCTAACCGGAGATCATCAAGATATTCTCCTATAATTTCTACTAATAGATTTAAAGTTTTGCAATTTGCTTTAAAACCATTGATCCACCTGGAGTCAGAGGGGTGTGTGTGTGAAATGTGTTATGAAATAGGCATTCATTTTGATTTTTCTGCACGGATGAGAAATTTTCCTGGCACCATCTATTGAACAGTCCATTCTTCCTTCACTGATCTGCAGAGCCCACTCTTATCGTTTGAGTTTGCATCTATGTGCACAGATTGCTTTCTAGACTTCCATCGCCCTGTCAGTCTGTCCTTGTCCCAGTAGCTCATGGTCTCAGTTACTGTAGATTTATAAGTCTTGTGTAGGCAAGGCAAGTCCAGCCTAATTCTTCTGGAGTGTCTTGGCTATTTCTGATCCTTTGCTCTTACATGTAAGTTTTAGAATCAGCTTCTCAAATTCCACATAAAACCCTACTGGAATTTTTATTGAAATGACACTGAATCTGTAGACCAATTTAGGGAGAATTGGCATCTTTACAACATTGAACCTTTTTCTTCATCTCATGGTTTTTCTCTGTTGATTTAGGTCTTCTTGAAAGTCTTTTAACTGTTATACTTTCCTGTATGTCTTTTGTTACATATATTACTAGGTACCTTTCCTATAAGTGACTTTTATAATTCTAGTGTATAAAATTGCAGTTGACTTTTCTTTTTTTTTTTTTTGGCGGTACGCGGGCCTCTCACTGTTGCGTCCTCTCCCGTTGCGGAGCACAGGCTCCGGACGCGCAGGCTCAGCGGCCACGGCTCACGGGCCCAACCGCTCCGCGGCATGTGGGATCTTCCCGGACCGGGGCACGAACCCGTGTCCCCTGCATCGGCAGGCAGACTCTCAACCACTGCACCACCAGGGAAGCCCGCAGTTGACTTTTATATTGTTCTTTTCCAAGCATCCTTGCTGATCTTTCTTATTAACTTGGTGGATTTTCTGTGTAGATAATATCATCTGTGAGTAATGGCAGTTTTATTTCTTCCTTACCCTTATACCTTTTATTTCTTTCCTGTTATCTTAGTGTGCTGACTAGGTCTTCCAATTCAGTGTTGGATGGAAGTAGCAATGGTGGGCATCCTTGTCTTAAAACTGATTTTGAAGTGTTTTTAGCATTTTACCCTTGAGCATGCGTTGCAGGGTTTTGGTTTGGGTTTTGTTTTGTTTTGTTTTTTTCTTTCCTGCTTTGTTTTGTTCGGGTTTTGTGGGGGGTTTGTTGTTGTTTGTTTGGTAGGTACTCCTTATTGAATTAGGAAATTCTGTTCCATTCCAAGTCACACAGATATGCATTATATTTTAGCAAATGGTTTTATTTTACATCAACTGAGTTGATCATACTTTTTTCTTTTAATGTTAATATGGTGATTTATTTTAATAATTTATCTAAAGTTGAACTAAGCTTGCTTTCATGAAATAAAGCGAACTTAGTTGCAGTCATTGATTTCTAACATTGAATCACCCTCATATTCCTGGGATAAATCCAGTTTGGCCATCATGTACCGGCTTTTTTATACACTGCTAGATTCAGTTTGCCAATATTTTATTTAACATTTTTTCATTTATGTTCATGAGTAGGATTAACTTAAATTTCTTGCTTTTATAACAGCCCTTTTTTTTCCATTACTAAAGTGTAACTTTATAAAAAAAAAAGAATAACTAGACAGGTAACAAGCATGCTAAGAATACCTTCTTTCTGAGAAATACAGGCAAGAATATATTATTAAGAATTGTGATGGTGGTGCTGATTCATTAAATCATCAGGTTGTCAGGTTTAAGATAACACCCCTATTACATTGGTACACCTTAAACTTATACAATATTATATGTCAGTTATATTCAGTAAAGGGTGTGTGTGTGGAGGTAACACCTATTAAAATGGAAGTGTGTTTCCTTTGTAACGAAGGGGTGAGGTGTAGCACAGTAACAACAAAAAAAAACAATACAGATAAATTTACCAGATCTACTAACAGACCATGGTCTTTGGGAGTGGACGCTAGGACAGTTAACTTTTGATGAAGAGTTGAAGCTGGGAAAGATCTGGAAAGTATAAGAGACTATCTGAAGAGGGCATGCTTACATGGAATTTAGTAGTAAGAGACCAGGAGCAGACCTGACCAGCATGAAATCTCGTCTCTCTCTAGGAAAAACTGAAAATATGCTCTCTAACAGTTAATTTTTACATAGAATAAGCCATAAATTTTGTTTCCATTAATTATTTTTTTTATCTCTCAGTTCAAATCAACATCAAATAAGAACGTGTCTGTAGTAGGATGGATGGTGATGATGGCTGATGACCCGGAACATCCAGATCTCTTCTTGCTGACTGACTCTGAGAAAGGTGAATCATTAAAATAACTAGGGCTTAAGGTATTGCATGTACACAACTTTCGGTAAGCCAAAATTTATCAATAGTTTAACTGGAATACACGACTAGGGGCATTGTTTGTGTAGTTCAATCTCTTGGGAAATATTTGTGTCACATAATGTAATGTATACTAATGATAGCAATATTTTTAGATATCAATATCTATTAATTGCTTATTTAATAAGCTTATTAAATAAGCTTATTTTCTTTGCTACATGGGCATAAGCTTGAAATTAAAAACCCAAATAATCCCTAGAGAGCTAATAACCAGAAAAGGAAGGAGGGAATTCGAGAATCTATAGACCACTGTTAACTTTAAAATCTCAGATTTACAATATTCAGTACCTCTTCGTTTATATTCTGAGATCAATTGTTATTCTTAAGCTCTGAATGTGGCAGAAGTTTTCCTTTAAATGATTTTTATTCCATTACTTTTAATTAAATTAATTGGTAATTTGACTCAAACCACTTTCCAAATAAGTATAATTTTAATTATAATACTTAGCTTACAATGTATGGAGACATTTATGAGTGAAAGTGTTGGCTATTGACCACAGGAGTTTTAAAAACTTTAAAACTTTAAACTTTAAAAGTGGATGAGAGAGGTTGGAGGGTGGGCTGTGTAGTAGAATCAGATCATACCTTCTCACCCTGCCTGTGCCTGTTGTGGAGACCTCAGTGGTCATCAGAACAGATCCTCATGTGGTTGCAGCTCTTCCTTCGTAACATCTGCCAGCTGTTGATAAGCACCACAAAGGAAGCCAGAAAGAAAATTCTTTCATATCTGCCCAGAATCTTCCACTTCAGCAGCTCACTCCTACTAAAATGAAGTTATATTACCTTTTACTGACTGTAAAATTATACTCTGACTTCTGTTTATTTAGAATGCATATCCACAGATATTCTGCTTTTAGGATATTGTGGTACTTTAAGTAAAAATTTAAGAAAACATGCAGAAAAAGTTAGTGCAGAAAAAAATAATAGCAAAATGTTATGTTTTGAGATGAAATAGGTTGACTTACAGAGTAAGAAGCTCCTACTCAACATTCTGAATTCAAAGCCCCAGCCTCCACCCTGCCAATCCCAAAGGCCTTCATTATTTATAAAAGATCATTTTCATGGGGTTCAGTTAACAGATTATTTGTCTTCCATCAGTTCCTTAGTGTGTTTGACAGAACCATTTCAGAGTACGAGGTTTTTATGAAGTCTGTACTGATGGTCTTTTTCAGGGAGGGGAGAGTAGGTAAATGGCCGCTGTGGCCAGCTGATCAGATACCTCTGCTATTTAGGTTGATCTAATGTTTGCATCTGTGTTTAACAAGCAAAAAAGTGTTATTTTAGTAATTAAACATTTGGTGAAGAAAGCTGTTGCCTCTGAAAGTGAAAAAAAGTCTTTGAGAAAATCTCAAAGAAGAGCTGTATAACGCCTGCATATAGATGAGGCTCTTGAGCCATTGAATTCAGTTATAAAGGAAAGAGTAGCACTCAGTAAGAATTGGGAGGTAAAAAGAACTCAGGTCAGTGAAAAAGGGGAATTAAGCTCAACTTAGGGCACCTATACTACATGAGTCCTTTCTTCTTTTCTCAGTTTATTACCTTAATACATATAAACATATAAAATATCCTTATTATGTGTCAGTTTTGAATTAGAGTCAACATAAGGTCTAAATACATACAACACACAGGAAACAAATGAATTTCTAATTTTCTGAAAGAGAAAAAGTTGCCTTCTCAGATTTTTCACATAAGCCCTCACTAGACCTAGAAATTTCTCTAATAATTTTGACAAATGTTAACTAAAAACTAAAAGCATAGGTTATATTGATGTTAGCTGATTAATCCTTAATCACATTAAATAGCTAATATTTAAGTGTTAAACATGTTAAAGCATTCTGGCCTATAAAAATTCACTAGTAGCATCTACTAATATTTAGATCATCTAAATAGTGCTGAGAAGTGATATCCTGCACTCTCATCCACTCATACAAATCTAGAGAAGCCAAACATTTTTTTTTTTTTTTTTTTTTTGGCTGCGTTGGGTCTTCGCTGCGTGCGGGCTTTCTCTAGTTGCGGTGAGCGGGGGCTACTCTTCGTTGCGGTGCACGGGCTTCTCATTGCGGAGGCTTCTCTTGCTGCGGAGCACAGGCTCTAGGCACACGGGCTTCAGTAGTTGTGGCTCGTGGGCTCTAGAGTGCAGGCTCAGTAGTTGCGGCACATGGGCTTAGTTGCTCCGCAGCATGTGGGATCTTCCCGGACCAGGGATCGAACCCGTGTCTCCTGCATTGGCAGGCGGATTCTTAACCACTGCGCCACCAGGGAAGCCCCAAACAATTATTTTATTTAAATATACTTTAAAGAGCATTTAAGGAGGCAAAATACTTCTCTTCCAATTCATAAACAGCAAAACAGTGACTTTCTTCATAAATGATAGCACGTGAATGTAGCACAGAGAACTCTTCGTTTTATTTGTATTGGAAAATCAGGTGTTAGAGAAATAGAATTCTTAAACGGAGAACTGTCATCAATTTTTATTGTTTCCCTTTGTTTTTAATAATTTTAGGAAATTCATACAAATTTCAAGCTGGCAATAGGATGAATGCAATGCTGTGGTTTAAGCACTTGAGTGCAGCCTGCCAAAGTAACAAACAACAGGTAAGCATCTCTCTTAACCCTCAAAATAGTCCATAAATTGCGAATATAATTAAAAGAGTTCCAAATTTTTGGAGTGAAGTAGGGAAACTGTTCATATTCTACTTCTTGTTGACCACAGTCAGCAAGACATGAAGTCCACATTTTAGAGAGGAGATGGGTAATAAACAAGCGAACAAATAACAAAATTTCAAGTAGTAAAAACCGTATGAACAAAATAGAATTACATGATATGGAGTGATGGGAGTAGAGACAGACTTTAAATAAATAAGAGTGAACAGCAAAGATCTCCCTAAGGAGATGACAATGACATGTATGACAGGAAGGAAGGGCCATGTGAAGATAAGGGGGAACAAAATTCTGGTGGAGGGAACAGTAAGTGCACAAAGACCCTGAAGATGGAACAAGCTTCAGGTGTTCAAAACAGGGAACTGTAGCCCTTGTTGGGAGAATGTAGTGGGAGGCAAGGAGACTTTAGAGAGGTAAAAATGTGATGGCACCTTAACAAAAATTATTCTGATTTGTCTTTATTTGTTCTATTGACAATTTTATGCGGGTTCCTGTGCTTGCAGTGAAACCCAAAACTATGTGGGCTTTTTGTTTGTTTTTATTTTTACTGAAGCAAAGATGGTCTAACTCAAAGGCTTTCACCTACAAAGGGGAATGAATCCATAGTGGTGTTTTCCCCAAACCCGGTTGCAGATTTAAAGTTGAACCATGAATTGGTAGGGCAGACATAAATAAACATAGACTTTTTTAGGCCAATTTTCAGTTGAATATATTTGAAAATTTTATTGTCTTAAGGTACTGAAATACAGAAGTATATGGTAAGTGTTATCAATAGCTAATTTTTAATAATATAATACATTATACAAGTTTATAAAGCTTATAAACGTATTTTCCACTGTGTGCTATCAGGACCCAAGTTATTATCCCTTTTTTGATAAAGGAAGAAACTAAGGCTCGGAAATCCTAAATGACCTACACAGGGTCAAACAAGTAAAAAATCGTGGGCCTGAGATGACACAAACTCTGTCTTCATCCTGTAGATTCATTCTTCTTAAATATTGTTGGAATGGGCCTTGTTCTCTTACAATTTTTATTTCAAAAATATATGAAAGACTAATAGCAATATTTGGTACCATTCTTAACAATGTCCCTTGAGGACATAAAATACCATAGAGCAAAAATTACTTTCTTGCCCCTGTCAAGTTAGTGTCCGGGACAGAATGAAGGAAACAGACCTTCTTTTGCCTAAACCAAGCTTTTCAGGATTCAGCTCCATGCTGTACATTTTCTTTAAATGTAGCTTAAAGTACTGTATCATTTCTTTTCAATCTCAAGTTTCAAGATTAATCTAGACAGGGTATGCGTACCAGCATAGAGGTTCAATTTCTTTTTATTATATTAGTGGACTTTGCTACTGAACAAGTCAACCAGATGTGTATAAATGGGTTTTTAATTTGTTTGTTTCTATACTTGGAAGAATCAGAGAAGTAGCAAATTTATAAATAGAAGCTGTGAAATTTGAAAACTTTTAGTAGAAGACTCTAACTCAGGTACAACACCTTAAACCATAGTCAGGCAACTTAGGAGGAAATGAAAATGTTACTTTATTAAAATATTGGTTTTCTTGGAACCAGACCTGAGAATTTATACTTTAATTTAAGCACTCTTGGATTTGTACTGTTGTATTTATAGTTCAGTTATGATTGTATTGTCAAATAATTTTTCATTCAGAAGCTGACACACGTAAGAGATTAATCTTTTTTTTTTTTTAGTATCCCAGGTTTTCAGGAAAAGGTTGCTAAAGTGTGGGAACTGTTAAGCTCTTTTAAAGGACAGAGAAATGACCACTGATGCATGAATTTCTCTACCAGCACAACTTTGGAAAACTGGTAGTAAAAGTTAAGAGCATTTTTTTTTTAGCATGGTGAAGCCCTCTTTAGTCCTTGACTAGAGGGTTCATTAATTTTTAAAAACAAAATATATTCATATTTCTAAGAATTATTGTTGAATTTCAGACTTAAATCAAATTAAATTTGATCCAGTCTATAAGCAGCAAACTGTTATATAACCTATAGATTTTTCAGAGTCACAAAGTTTCAGCAATGAAACTAGCAATGAGTTTTATTCTTTTATACTCATTTATCTAGCAATGAGTTTTATTCTTTTATACTCATTTTCATGATGATTTCACAAAGAAATTCTTAGTAATGTTTGTTATAAAATTATTTTGCTGGATTTTAAAATTTGCATGTAGGAATTCATTGTAATACATATAATGAAAAAATAAATGATGACAAGCACTTTGTGTGGAATCTCACACTACTAGGGCCATACTTACTCTTTCCTCATTCATTTATTCACTCAGCAAACATCTCCTGAGCTCCCCTGTGTTAGACAAGAAAGATACTGTCTCTGCCCTTTTTCCCACCCGGATTTCAATTTATTGGAAAAAGTATTAACTCATCTCAGTGACTTCCTCTCAAAAATGTTCTAGTGTATTTTATTCATTATTCATAAACAATTACAGTACCTTCTATCAAATTCCTTTTTTAAAAAGATATTTAGGCCAGAAAGATTTTAATATTTGGGCTTACTTAGAATGACAAGGAAATATAAGAAATAGTACTTTGAAAAACACCTTTTAAATACTATCAGTTTGTAATGC
Source organism: Phocoena sinus (assembly GCF_008692025.1). Lineage (NCBI taxonomy): Eukaryota > Metazoa > Chordata > Mammalia > Artiodactyla > Phocoenidae > Phocoena > Phocoena sinus. The sequence continues at coordinate 135,285,796 of NC_045763.1, forward strand.
TTATATTTTTTAGGTTCCTACAAACTTGATGACTTTTGAGTAAAAGCCTGATAAAAAACAAGGTGAACTGTTATCTTAAGTGAAAGCAAGGACCTGATGAAAGAGCGCCAGCTATAAACCAATCCTGTGCCAGGAAGAGCCCAGAGGTTCCATCTCAGCCTCTGGAGTTCTGAACCAAAAAAGCACTAATTTCAGGGAATGAAGTGAGATATTCCCAGAGAACAAATCGGAGTTGCAAAACAAACTGCCATGGACCATGCTTCTTATCTCTGAACTGACCTGTGGAAACCACTGCCTTAAAAGAATGAAAGGAAAACCAACATGAAACACCAAATAGTGTGTGTGAATCTTCTGGCGGTGCTGTGCTTGGAATAGATCGTAGCTAATTTGCATTTCTTTTAACTTTGTACTAATTTTGGAGGGGAGAATCGCCTTTTTTTAGATACACTTTAAAAAGAAAAACATATTTCTTATGGGTTACATTAGGAGCTGGGTTTAAAGTGAGGTGTAAAGCTACTCCAGCTTAGTAGGGCTCTACCGGCAGCCTAGCGGAAAGGTTTGCTTGAGCTTCCATTAGTCTGCAGCCTCACTCGCTTTTTCACAACAAGAGTATAGGAATTAGAAATGTTAATAATGTGAGTTGTTGGAGTTTGTTTGGGATTTGGGGGGGGGGTTGTTTTGGATGAGGGGAGATTTTTAAAAACACTAAACTTCTGAAATTTAGTACTGTTTGGGGTACATTATTTCCTGCAGGAGGTATAAAGGCTGAGTGTTTATATGCCAGACACTTTTTTCAAGTGGGCTCCAGAAAACATGGTTGTTTTTAGGTGGGTTTAAAGCTTGGCCTTCTATATGAGTTCATTGTTGGACCACAGATCTGCTTAGTAGAGAACTGTAATCCCTACCTAAACTTTTCTAAGAAGATTTTACAATAACTACATTTTTCAAGTGAATTGGATTAGCCCTTCTATCACTCACAGGTGATTTTTATCATCAAGGGTGATGTATTGATATTTTATCAGGATAGTTTCCTTTACAGTGTTTCATGTGCACAATGCCAGGTATTTTTTTTGTTATTCATTTTCATTATTTTTGATCACTATGAGATTCAGGATCGCATTTGTTTAAAAGAGAGTCGACGTATGTACGTATGCATGTATGTATTTTATTATAAGGCATACAAAATAATTTTCAAAGGGAAAAAGGTAAAAGACTGAGATGCTGGGAATTTTAAGTATCAAAACTTTCCTTCCTACTTAACCTTCCTTTATTACAAACATTTTTCTCAAAACTTACTATAGGTCCTTACGATGAAACCATATTTTGTCAGTAGTTGATCAAGCAGTTTTGTGAGAGCTCTTTAATGCAATAATGCATTTAACTTTTGAAATAAATGTTAAGTTACAAAAAAAAGTTTGAAGGTGAAATGCCTTAGAGTTTTAACAAAAAACTGCCACTTGAACAAAGGCTGTGTGTTGGATGTTACAAACTCATGAGGCATCATGGATTTTGGCTGTGGCCCAGAGTAAGAAGTGCTTTTTGACTGGTAACTTCTAATAGACTTCTATTACTTTGGGCCTCACATAAAATTTTTCAGATTGTATTCTTGGAGAATTTTATGCTTTTTTTTAATCATAAGTATTTCATCCTTGAATCCATGAAACTTAAATAGAAAATATTGCTTATTAGAATAATTAGCTAAAAAAATCTCTCCATTGGAAAGTAGAAGAGCTTTCCCTGAGTGCTTAGTTTTTAAATTTAGTGTTCTGTTTGGAAAGGATATTAAGAATTCAAATATCTTTCTCATATAGCACAGTTAGAAATACCATTACTTCTGGTTTTGTGAAAAGTGACATGAGCTGGAAGAGGGCAAAATGTGCCCTGTGCTAGTGATTTTATCTCCCAGCATAGCCCACACTGGGCGCTGAGAAGAGGCCCTCTGCATAATCAGCATAGCAGTATTACTCTGTAGACCTTGCACATCTGACTTTTGTTTTAATTTTCTTGTTTATTTCTCTTCAGGAATAAGTGTTTTTAACAGTGTATGTGCTTCTTAAAAAACACTGTGGATGAAAACCCTGTGGATTTTTTATTATGTTTTCTGTTTGTCATAAATAAGCTAAAGTAGATAAGTTTCTGTGGAGATATGCACCTGGAAGTCAGAGCCTGACAGCCCACAGTTTTGCCAAAGAGAGAGCTCCACTGGAAGATGTGTTTGATATTTTCAGCGCTAAACATGAGGCTGCTTGTGCAGCGTGAGAACAGTGTTCAGGTTTGGTGACTAAGTCCCTATATAGATTTGTGGCCTCTGACTGACTGAAACTGAACCGCGCAGCGGGCGTCACCATTATTTTTGTCTTCAAATTTGTCCATTCCAAAGATTGCTCATTGCTTTTTAAGGTGAATTTAGCATTTGAAGCAAAGATCAGTGAAGGAAGTGAATTAAAATAGTGTAGGTGAATTTTTTATCTGTAATTCACCAAATGAGACCTAATAATAATTCAAGGAAAAATAAATGTTACCAAAATATATTAAATATTTAGGCAGTGTATTAGTGGGAAGGTGAAATTTTTCTCCTCTTGTAAGGCCTACCCTTAATAAATTTGTAAAGTAGCGACTCAAAAGCTTGAAATTTCCACCAATATTAAGCTCATTTGTTTCTCTCCAAGTCAAGAAGACCTCATTGGAAATTCCATTATAATTTAAGCTACTTTTTGATAAACATAATGATTGGTATATTATCCAGCCTGGTGTAATAGTATAATACCACCCAAAATACAGTTTGAGGCACATCTTATTTAACAGTTTGTTTGAACATGGAAGCTTATTTTTCATGCAGAAGTAACATAACAGTTTTTAAAATACAACTATAAAAATAACTGCTGACCTCGAAGAGCACTGTTTTTGGTCTCATGCTCCCTCTTTGTTTGAGTTCTGCTTATTTTTTTCAGAGGCTTTATTTTTACCGTACCTCCAAACTGTAAGAATTAAAAGAACCAATCAAACACACCTTCCTATTACATTTTCTTCACTGTGTAGATATTATTTGTGTAAACATTGCAAAAAGGGATCCAAACAATTTGAGTTTGAGTATTTTTTACTCCCCAGGCATGTACTTCAATGACAAATGTTTTCCTGTGTGGAAAATGCCATATGACTATTGCACTACTTTCTGTACGGACTGTCTTGGTATTGTGTCTTTTTGTATGTCAAGAACTAGGGTGTTTGTAGCTGCAAAGTTTCTGTAAGTGGCTTTATTCCTCTTCTAGAAGATTTATAAAGGAGCCCAAGGTGCACTGTTATAGAAGGAAAAAATGTTTACGGTCTCTAGTGTATACACCTTATATATTAGTTGAAACCAGGGCCCTCCAAGAGCAGCCTGGCCTATTGCTCTCTTAGGATTACTAGAATTTACCTGGCCAAATGATTTGAAGGGAAGTCTTTTTTTCTTTTTTCTTTTTTCTTTTTTAAGGTTAAATCTGTAAGTTATATATGCCTTTACTACTGAAGACAAAACTATAGGACATCATATTAATTAGAAATCGACAATAATAGTAGATTGAATCCATTAACTTTTTAGAAGAATATATCCACTATTGATTTCCTTCCTGTTTTTTTGAGGCACATTCCTTTACAACCAGTTTTTAAACCACCATATTATCTTCTTCTGCAAACAAGGGGTACCAGCATTGCTTAACAGAAGATAATCTTCAATTTTAAAAAATTCTCTGCTTCAAAGGCTTTTGAAATAATTGGATCCCTTTTTGAAAATGAAGATGAATTTTTACTGTGTCCCCGTGGAACAATAGTACAGCTGTTGCATGAATAGGTGATACAAAGCAAGTGGTGAGGTTTGTCTGACTTCTTCAGTGATCTTTTAGGGTTTGCTTTTATTTTCTCTCTCTCTCTCTCTCTCTCTCTCTCTCTCTCTCTCTCTCTCTTCTTTTATATTTCTTTCAAACATAGTAAATTTATAGTTTTACAGCCAGAGTAGTATTCTGTTTTTTTCTAACAAACATTGTTATTTAATCACATTGGAGATAATTATTTTCTGTATGAAGTCAACCTTTTCAAAATGATTTAAGTATTTCTGGTTTTGCTTCCTTAAAAATGGCTTGTGTCTAAAGTAATTACTTTTCTCTTGTTAGAGGATTCCAATGAAAGACATCTGTGCATGCAAACTTTTAAGCTTTTGGAAAGCAATTTCATTACACTGGTATCTCAAGTATGTAGTGTGGGGAAGATTTGGTCAGTGCCTTATCAATTTGGAGACCAACTTTAGGGCATCGAGTATGACAATAATCACTTGCCCTGTTACTCCTCTTATTTCAGGAGTGTGTGCTATCCCTCTCTCCACCAGCTTACTCTTTCTCACAGCAGGTCTAAGAAAATGTGTGCAGATCACTCTAGGTAATTGTTGCATTCCACCTTGGCTTTGAGTCTTTTTAGACAAGCTCCGTCCCTGCTCCTCTCCTTCCAGGGTAGAAGATTAAAATTAAACCCACCAAATCAGCCTTTAGATGAGCACTCCTGAGAACAACTTTGAAGAGCATCCATCCAGCTGAGTTTATTTTTATTTTGTGTTGTTGAAATTGTTGTTTTGAACATAGATTTAATTATGTCCTTTCAGAAAATCCTTAAAAGAATACAGTACAGCCAGAAAGATCTGTTTGGGTTTTATTAAAGCTACTGAAATCCCGAAATGAGAGTTCCTTTTCCCAGAAGTGAGATTTAGTTCAGTGCATTCTTATATTTAAATAAGACTCAGACCAAACAAGCAGTCACTTAACCTACCAGTTATTGTTTACTTGAAAATACTATGTCAGGAAAGTGAAAACAGCTCCAAAATATAAAGAGAAGTTAAGAGAGTAAGCCAATTCTCAGTAAAAGCAAAGCTTGGAAACATTTTGCTTCTCCGAGATTATTGCAAGATCTGGAGCTACTCTTGTTCAACTGAGTCAAGATGCTATTTTCACATTTTTTAAAGGGCTAGTATGTTCTAGAATAGGCAAGTAAATTTAGTGTTTAAAGCCAAATGAAGGGTTAACTCGTCCTTAGGGGTTGTTAGTAGAAATTAAAGTTTGATTCTAGTCATTTGGACTGCAAAGTGGTGATGGGATTAAAGGAATACATAATTAGAATGTTTGGGGATTGAACTTTTTTTCAAAACAGACAAGTAGAAAATTTCGTACTTAGCTGTGCTTTAGATATGAGGTAACAAATATTAATTTTCCCATGAAGATACCACTTATTAGAACTATTCACAGATATAGTCCAGTAATTATTGACTTACTAGGTCTGACAGAGTAGCTGATAATAAGTCACCAGACTCTCAGAAGAGTTTCTATACCTTGATTATTGACAAATCCATTGTTTTACAGCCGACTGAAGTATGTTATGTGTGGGGAGGGGGTGGGGAACTCGTTCACAGTGTAATCTAAAGGAGATAAAAGCATCTGTGGGGATGAATATCCAATGATGATAATATACAGGAAAACACAAGCCATTTTTATTCTCCTTCATCCCGGTTAACTTGAGGTACAAAGATGAAGTACTCATTTGCACTATGACCTCCTGGAGTGACGTGCAGCTTGGTTCCTCTCTCACTTTTTGTTTCTGTTTAATATGCAGATGTGAGTGTGAGATCTTCAGTGTGTTTGCATAATCTAACTTAAAATGAATTTAAGTACAGTTTTCTGAAATATTTCTATTGGAATAAATTACTTAAAAATATAGATTGTGTGGGGATAGTTTGTTTCCATATTTACATTTTTATCATTAACTTTTAAATAAATGCTCTAAGTTGATTTTTTTCCTCTTTCTAAAATAGTTGACAAGGATTTTGTTGGTACGGGGAAGCTTCTATCTGGGTAAACTTCAGTTGCTCTTCTTTATCCCAGAACAAGGATGTACCCTGGCATGCTGACAGATGGGGCCTTGGGGAAAAGAGGTCAAGGGTATAATATTTCCAACCGTATCTCCCCACTCCAAGTATGTGATATAATATGACCAGTCCCCATAGAGGCCCTCTTTGCTAGTACTGTATTTCATAGATTCCAAAAAAATGACACTTTCACTTCTCACCATTTCTGAAAATAGAATCCGTCTTCCAGCCTAGGGAGCCTTAAATTGGAAGAAGTACAGAAATACATGTGTTCCGTCTCCTATAAGTCATCGGCTGGGGTGTTTGCTCTGCTCTAAGAATTCCACATGACCTTGCCTATTAAGAAGCCTGCGAAACCTCCAGACAGGACTGAATGCCCAGTGTTTGGGTAAACCATAACCCAATTTTCAAGTGTTTTCTCACCTTTCTGATGCCTTTGAAATTTTTCCCTGTCCCTGCACTAGAACCAAAAGAGAGTGATGACTCTCTGATGGGGTCAGCCTGTCTTTACCTCACACAGCACCCCGTTCTCCATGTATGCATGCTAAGTTTCTGGGTTCCCTTCTGTTTCTGTTTCCCTTCTGTTTTTACCTCACACAGCACCTCGTTCTCCATGTATGCATGCTAAGTTTCTGGGTTCCCTTCTGTTTCTGTTCCCTTCTGTTTCCCTTCTGGGTTCCCTCCTGTTTCATTAGTTGTTTGTCCCTGAGCCAGTACCATATTGTCTTCATTACTGTATTAGCTGTGTAAGTCTTGATATATGGTGAGATAATTGCATTGTTCTTCAAATTTGCCTTAGCTCTTCTTGACTCTTTCATCCTCTCTATGAATTCTAGAATCAGTGTGTCAAGTTCAGTGAAAATACTGTTGGTATTTTTATTGGAAGTGCTTTCAATTTATAGATTGAGAGTTAACAGTTTGAAAGGTTTACTCATCTCATTTATGAACATGAAATGTCTCTCCATTTATTTAGAGTTTTTAGTGTCTGTTAATGTTTTACAATTTTCTCCCTACTGTTTTCATACATCTTTTATTAGTTTATTCCTAGGTAAACTAGTTTTTGTTTCTGCTGAATTACTAGTGTGTATGAATGCTATTGATTTTTTTAAATATTTATTTATTATCTGGTTGCTTGGGGTCTTAGTTGCAGCATGTGAGCTCCCTAGTTGCGGCTCACCAGCTCCCTAGTTGCAGCACGCAGGCTCCTTAGTTGTGGCATGCGAACTCTTAGTTGCGGCATGTATGTGAGATCTAGTTCCCTGACCAGAGATGGAACCCACGCCCGCCCTGCATTGGGAGCGTAGAGTCTTACCCACTGCACCACCAGGGAAGTCCCAATGCTATGGATTTTTATTTTTAATTTATATTTTATTTTTGGCTGCACTGGGTCTTTGTTGCTGCATGCAGGCTTTTCTCTAGTTGAGGCGAGCAGGGGCTACTCTTTGTTGTAGTGCGCGGACTTCTCGTTGCGGTGGCCTCTCATGTTGCGGAGCACGAGCTCTAGGCATGTGGACTTCAGTAGTTGGGGCCCGCGGGCTCTAGAGCTCAGGCTCAGTAGTTATGGCGCACGGGCTTAGTTGCTCTGCAGCATGTGGGGTCTTCCCAGACCAGGGCTCTAACCCATGTCCCCTGCATTGGCAGGCGGATTCCTAACCACTGCGCCACCAGGGAAGCCCATGCTGTTGATTTTTATGTCAATACTTAACATCTGGCAACTTTATTGAAATCCCTTATCTAGTTCCAGTGGTTTGTCCAGTATGATTCCATTACCAGATTGGCTGCAAATAAGGTGATAAGATTGGGAGAAAATATTTGGAGTTTATAAAACAAAGGATTCATATCAAGAATATACATGGATTTTTTTTTCTCTGTAATAAGAAAATTTATTCAATAGAGGAGTGTGCTAAAGGATATGAATAAACAGTTTATAGAAGGAAGCCTATGTGGCTAATCTATGGAAAGATGCTCAGCCTCACTAATAGAGAAATTCAAAGTAAAATCACGGAAGAGCTGTCACATTATATTCATCCAACTGGTGAGGCCACGCCAAAGAGCATCTGGGCAGTATTAGGGAAATTGTGTATGTATACAGAGCATAAGAATTCCAGCACTGGATCACTTACTAGTTGTATGATCTTGAGCAGATGACTTAACCTTCTTTCTCAAGTTCCTCATCTATAAAATGTACACAATGCAAAGGACACCTCATAGAGTTGTGAGGCTCACCTTAGCTCATGTCTCTAAAGCCCCAAGAGCAGGACCAGCATTAGGAAGAGCTGTCAGTGTTATAGGGAGAGTTGTTGTCACTGTTGCTCCGTAGCCTGCCATTTCTGCTCATGGAGTCAGTTACAGGGAGTGGGATTAGAGGTGAAGGGGAAATTTTAAGTAAAACAAGGGAGAGGTCTTTGCATAGTGAAGTCATAGTGAACCGAGGAGCATCTTCTTGTAAACCAGTAAGCCAACTGAAGAAGTAAGCCAGGTATATTCATTATAGACAGACTGGCAGGTAGAGAAAAACATGAAGAAAAGCCACCTAAAAAGAGCCCTCATGGGCTTCCCTAGTGGCGCAGTGGTTGAGAGTCCGCCCGCTGATGCAGGGGACACGGGTTTGCGCCCCGGTCCGGGAAGATCCCACATGCCGCGGAGCGGCTGGGCCCGTGAGCCATGGCCGCTGGGCCTGCCCGTCCGGAGCTTGTGCTCCACAACGGGAGAGGCCACAACAGTGAGAGGCCTGTGTACCGCAAAAAAAAAAAAAAAGAGCCCTCATGTATTATTGTTGATTATGAAGAACAGTATTGCAACCACCTGGTGCTTGTTTAAAACGATGACTTCTGAACACCACCCCAAATTGCCTAAATCAGAATATGAGGACAGTGCCTGGTACCCACTAAAACTGGAATTCAATTTGGGCTGATTTGCCCACAGCCCAGTCTCAGGTAAAGGTAACGATTATTCAGTTTGCTTTGTTATTGCATGTCAAAACCAAGTTGTTCATACAGTTTAGGTTTGGAAACTGTTAGCATCTATATTAAGCTATGGCAGAAGAGAGACAAGTTGCTGTTTTTATTGCCAGAAACTATTCTGAGATTTTAACGTGAAAACAGGAAACTTTTCCAATAGGCGTGGAAGGAAAACCTGGAGATTCACTGTGAGTGTCTTACATCTTAAGCAGTTAACAGTTAAGTACAATTAACCAGTGGACCTCTACTGACCACTAAGTTCTACAGTAGCCGTGTTTTATGACCTTTTGCAATCTCAATAATGTTTTAACAAATCTTAACCACACAAATACAGGATCAGAATTTCTGTGTTGAAAGAGATTAAATGACTGTACTTTGGGTCGTGGTCACATATCTCCCTGGATCTTTGGGATAGACAGCCTACAAAAAAGTCCATAGTATGGCCTGATGCAATTTGAATTGAGACCTTTGATTCTAGCCTAACTTGCTATGACATAGCTAATTATGTTGTATGTCTCATTCCAAATCAAGATAATTCATGCACTTGGGTGACAAATTTTATGTGATTCCTTAGTTTTACTAAATTAAACCTAATTCCTCTCTCAAGGAAGACTTATTTCTCGTTTCATGTTTTTCCTTCTTTAAGAAGAGGCTTGTATTCAGTTTTCCTATTGGTTAAAATCGTCCATGGATGCCCTTTGTTCTTTGAGCTTACTGCCAGCAGGAGGGCCTTCTGCACTAAAGGAACTTTCACAGGGGCTCATCCTATGTGTAATGGTGACTTGACACTCTTTTGCAGCTCAAGCTCAAGTTCCCTCTATCGAACTCAGAGAAGGGAAAAGGACAGTGAAGGGAACATATCAAATGATGCAAGTGTCTCATTGAGAGCTGTGTGTTTTGAAGCAGTAAAGAGAACTTTTCATGTAATACCCCCAGCAGTTTAGAAACTATCAATATATACTTGCTCCCAAAGGAGATAATAAGCTTTTCAGCCTAATTTAAATTGTGGGAGCGGGGTTATCTGTAACAGTGTCTAATACAAACCATCTCTCTTCTTTCCACTTCTGATTTCACAGTTTAACCTCTCATGTTAGCCTTTTTCCCCCCTACGTTTTTTGTCAATATGTCTCACTTTTGGATATCAACTTAATCATTTACAGTATGATTGCCTCCCTTCCTATTTGTTTAGATCAGTGGTTCTCAACCTTGGCTGCAACTCAGAATCATCCAGGGAACTTTTAAAAATCCCAAAGCCTGGGCTACACGCCAGACCAATTATATAAGTAAGCATGTGGGCGGGGAGGCAGTAAGCCCCTCAGGTGACATGAATGTGCAGCCAGGGTTAAAAACCAGTGTTTAGATTGTTGGTCTCTGAACATTACAGAGGCTTTAGGACAGTGGCTTTCAAACATCAGAAGGCATCAGAATCCCCTGGAGGGCTTGTTAAGACTTAGATTGCTGGGTCCCACCCCACAGAGTTTCTGATTCAGCAGGTCTGGAGTGGGACCTGAAAACGTTCATTTCTAACAAGGTCCCAGATGAGGTTGATGCTGCTGGCTTGCAGGCCATAGTCCGAGAACCACTGGGAATGAGAAATCGGACTAGAAAGGGGAGATTGGAGGATCCATCCTCACAGCACACTAAGCTGTGCATGTGCAGCTCCATCCCTGTGAATGCGATGGATGGCATGCCAAGGGGAGAATGAGCATATGCGCCAGGTGGTGGGAGGGCACGAAAGGAGGAGACGGCGCCCCAGAACTCTGAGGAGGCTTGGGATGGGAGGCCAAGCTTGTAGCTGGGCCACAGCAAGGTCCCCAGCAGCTGTGGAGTGGCTGAGGAAGCCTTCACCCTCATTTGATCTCTGGCCCACCTCCCATCCTCCCTGCAGGTCAGTGTTGACCTCTGCAAAACTGGAGCAATAACAATGTTTTGACTGCTTGCAACAATGTATTTACTCACGAAGCAGTTATTTCAGAACATTCCCGTGATCCTCTTTTCCTCCCTCTAACAATGAGGAAATATCTTGAAGCAACAGGAAAGTGGTTCTGTTGAAAGCCTTTGGCAAGGTCATTTGCCCCAATGCGCCATAGTCCCAACCACTCCCCATTAGTCTTTTGACCGATTTTCTCCACTGGAACAGAGGCTCCCATTTTATGACCGAGAAATAAGCTGGCCTGGAAGCAAAGCTGTCCCAGAGAGCAGAGAGGAAGATGGAAAGAACCTAGGTCCTCAGTGATTTCCTTGTGCTGCTGAATTAACCCAACCCTGGGAGAGTCCAACTTCCGGACTTCTTACATATAATAATAATAATCTCTTTTATTTTTAAGAGAAGAAAAAAAGGAAGAAAGAAGATACAAGGGAAATAGAGAAAGGAGAAAGGGAGGGAAGAGAGGAAAAAAAAGATGGGATGGAAAAAAGAAAAAACGAGGAAGATGGGGAAAAAGCAAGCCACCTTTAAGACTTCTGTGTGCTGGTAAGGAATGATGGAGCTGCAAAAAGAATAATAGATTTCTTGGAAGATTTCTGTTTGTGCCCCCATAATTCATTAATTTTTAAAAGTAACAGCCAGGAGGTATTAACAGTCTCAAAATAAGGGAGAGGAACATTTGTTCCTTATGTGGATCCTTTTTGTTTGTTTTGTTTTGATTAAAGGGGCGGAAGTGCGCCTCCACAGGCCAGAAAGGTGGTGTAGAGACTGGACGCAGGGGCAGGCGGCGGAGTCCCGGTCAGCCAGTGCCCTCGCTCATGGCTGGAGCACCCTGAGCTGCCTCTGCCCGCAGCCCTGTCAGCCGCAGTTCTGCTCGAGGGGGAACGTTCTGTTCCTCCACTTGGGTAAACGGGACGCAGGCCCCTGCTGGTTCTTGAATCAACGGGGAGGCCAGCTGAGCAGCTGCCTCCTCACGGGGTCAGTCAGTGTTGGCAGGCCCTCTGCTCCCTCGGGGCCCTAGTCTCCCTTTGTCGACAACACCAGCTTCTTCAGAGATGCTGAATTCTCCTAAACTCTTAGAGCCAGATTGTTTCCCTCGTTGCTTTTGTTTTGATGTGTCTTAAGATAATTAAGCTTTTACTGGCAAGTATTTCCCTTCTCCCGTATGGCTAAGGAGGCATCTCACACATCACACCAGGGCAAGGCGTGCTACTATGGTATCTGGTAAACAGTTGCTAAACAAAGTCAAAAGTCCTGCTCAAATCAAGTTCTCTGTTGTACTGTTCTTCCATCTGCCCCGAGCTATGTAATTGCTGTCAAAAAATGTAACCCACTGCACCTCTGAGGAGTTTAAGAAAAGCAGCTTCTGGTACCTTTCTGGTACCTTTGCCAGGGACTTCCTGGCAACATCTTAATTATCCATTTGCTAGTTAGCAAGTCGGTCTAGGAAGAAGTCTCTTCTTTTACTCTTGGAAAGTATATACTTGGGAATGTCCAGTAAAAGCCAGTATGTGCTGGATGCCTGCTTTCTGCCAGATTCTGGGGAATGGGAGGCTGTCTCTGACCGAGGGCTCTCACAGTCGGGGTGGGAACAGGAGGGCTGAGGAGAGTCACTCAGGAGTGACCAGGTGCCTGACGAGTGATCACCTGCGTGAGCCCGGCAGGGTCTCTCACCCAGCAGTTGAGGTCAGAACAGACAGATGGCTGGGTGGAGGCAGTTCCCTACCCATCACCCAGTCCCTGTACCTGGACCCCAAAGCCACTCTAGGCAAAGGTGACTAAGCATCTGGTCTCCTGTCCAGCCCACTCTAGTCCTGCCCTGTGTCTCCTCACTGTGTCCCTACAGACACCACTCCACGTTCCCAATGTGTTTCATGGAAACTTAGCAATTTGATTCATCCCATAATCCCATAAGTGAGTAATCTTACTCACTTTTTATATGCAATATCTCAGTATTCCTTATAACAACCCTATGAGGAAGGGATACTTCTTCCCAAATAACAACAGGAAAAGTCAGAAGGGTTGAGGAATTTGCCTACGTCATCACCCAGCAAGGGATGGAGCCAGGATTCAAACTCTGATTGGTCTGATTCTCAACCTGGTGGACTTTGGCTTTCAGAGCTGTAACTAGGGGATTTTGGTGCCCAGAGCTAGCAGCACAAAAGCTCAGCAAATAATGTTGTGATTTATTATGTGACTCAAAGAAAGAACAACCAGCAGCTTCCTGTTTTAGTTATTCTTGCTTAGGACAGTTTCTAGCTGAAGAAATTCATGTGCTGTCAACATGCAAATGTAATCTTTTTTTTTTTTCAATGTCTGTGCCAGGCCAGAACCTCCCTATAGGCCTCGCACGCACTGTGCTGAATCTGGTCCCTGGAGTTCTACAACCTCACTTCAAAAACAAAGCACAGAACAATTAGCACAAACAATCCTGAATTGCTTAAATGTCACGTATACGTGCTAGACCAGAAAAGTTCTGCCTAATCATAGGGAGAAGCACCACGCTGGGGCCTAGAGAGGCTGGGAAGGCTGGGTGGAAGAGGTGAGATTTATGTGTGGGTAGGATTTACGGCCAGAGGAGAATTGAAAGCAAGGACTGGAAGTGTTACCGACCCAGGTTCTTGGTCTCTTTCATCAATAGCAGTTGGTAAGAGGCCAGACAAGGAATTCAGGCAAGGCTTTATTGGGACTCATGCTACAGCAGCAGGGAGCGAGAACAGGACACAGTTTCCCTTGCTTGCTCCCCGACAGGGCGTCGAGCCAGTCCCTTAAATGGGGCGAGGGTAGGAGCGGATTGGTGGTTCAGGCTGCAGGGCGGCTTAGGTGGTTGGCCCACCCCCTTGGTGGTGCTCTGTGCACGTGCAGCACCCTCGTTTGCTCCCAGCACCCCAGAAGTGGCAGTTGGGTTTTGGTCTTTTTTTCCCAGGTCCCATCCTGTCTCAGAAGTATATAGTTGAGGCTGCGAAGAGACCACACTGACGAGCGGCAGGACATAAAGTTGAAAAAGTAGGTTGGAGCCACACTGGTCAGGACTTTAACTGCCAGCATGAGGAATTGAGGGTGGAAGCTGGGAGAACAGGCTGGGAGTAGTTACACTCGAAGGGAAGAGAATAAGGGCCTGTCCCAACGTAGGAGCATGGGAGAGAGAAGACTGAAGCCTGTTGAAGAAGGCTGCTCTTCCGTCCCATGCACCCAGGACCCCTGCTCTCTGGTAAACAGTACAACTAACTGGTAACGATGAATAGTTGCTCAGTGACAGGCTACGTTGGCCCTCGCTAGCAGTACAATACCCTTTCTAGAAAAAAGTGGGACCTCCCAGAACCCTCCACGTTCAACTGCCTATTTCACTCAACTCTTCCTGTCAATCATACTTTAACCTCTCCCCAGGCTGGCTCCTCATCTATAAAATCAGCATGAACCGGGTCTTCCGTCCTAGGGTTATTATGAGGTTGAATGAGATAATGCATGGGAAATGCAAAGCCCAAGGCCAGGCACTAGGAAACACTCAGCAGTGATGAGACACCAGTGTGATAATCTGCTCCCTTGGTCAGCTAGAACCAATGCCTCCTGAGCCATGAGTATGCTATGTGAGGACCTGCTGCTGTGGAAAGTGGCTATTGTGCTGTCTGTCTGTCTCTAGGAAGCGTTATACACTAGCAACTAGCTGAAGGTGCAGTCAGGCAAATTTAAAGTGTGATCCCTCTCTAGAGTTTCCCGTAAGTTAATTTGAACACAGGCAGCTTTCTGACAGTGAACCGTGATGTCATAGCTCCTTATTTTATACTATTGTTTTACATACTTGTCTTCTCCCTTTGTGTTTATACTATAATGTCCTTGAGCCAAACTCTAACAGAGCTCCTGGATGGGAATCGGGGATGCTTTGGACCCCATCCATAGAGGTCAAGACCTGAGAATACTGGAAGGGCCCGTCTCACACAAGACTTCACTTATTTCAACCTCCAGGACACTGCGCTGTACATTTGGCATATGTCATGTTATGCAGTCTTCACATCAGTCTCGTGAGGCAGGAATTAATTGCATTGTTATAAATGAGAAAATAGAATCTTGGTTGAAGGATCTTGCCCAGACACATGCATCTAGCCAGAGTTACAACAAAAATCCTCTCTCTTGTGCACCTGGCTGAAGCCCCTTCTTTCCTGCACATGTTCCTTCTCACAGGTTGTCACTCCAGGCCTCATGGTCAGGCTGGTGCAGTTGTTACTATGATTTTCAAGTTTAGCATTTTGTTGTTGTTGTTGTTACAGGATGCTTGAGAGGTTTGTAGTTCCATAATGGTGATTTGCTATAATAATTACCTCTAACCTACATAATTAGGAATAAATGTAAACACTGCAATCTCTCATCAGCCCCAAATAGCATCTTATTTCATGACAAGTAAATGACATGTTGAATGAAAATAAATGCCATAGGACAGAGTATGGAAAGCCATGGTAAGTGGAATTTCTTGCTCATCACTAAAGAAAGTAGGATGGCATGGCGAGTCAATTCAGACAGAAACTAAAGAGCAAACAACAGAACATTTTATCTTGTTTTAGTTATGCCTTTTACAGTTAGATTGCAAGGAAGATACATTTTATTTGCACTTCTCATCTTTTCAAATATCTTTGCTTGTAAAGGCAGTCAATTTATTGAGCATCAGACAAGGAATTTAAAACTTGTATGTATGTATGATTTAGGAGATGTAATCATGTGTGTATGTGTGATTAATAGGCTAAGGGCGCTAATGGATAAAGTAGACAGCATGCAAGAACAGATGGGCAATGTAAGCAGAGAAATGGAAATCCTGAGAGAGAACCAAAAAGAAATGCTAGAGATGAAAAACACTGTAAGGAAATGAAGAATGCCTTTGATGGGCTTATTAGTATACTGGACACAGCTGAGGAGAGGCTCTCTGAGCTTGAGGCTATTTCAATAGAAATCTCCAAAACTGAAAAGCAAAGAGAACAAAAACTGAAAAAATAAATAAAAATACAAATAAAAAACCCAGACCAGAATATCCAAGGTCTGTGGGACAACTGCAAAAAGTGTAACCTGTGAGTAATTAGAATACCAGAAGGAGAAGAAAGAGAAAAAGAAACAGAAGATATATTTGAGACAATAATAACTGAGAATTTCCCCCAAATTCCATATACCAAATCACAGATCCAGGAAGCTCAGAGAACACCAACCAGGATAAATGTCTAAATAAACTACACCTAGGCATACATAGCATTTTCAAGTTACAGAAAATTAAAGGTAAAGAAAAAAATCCTGAAAGAAACCAGAGAAGAAAAATGTGTTACATATAGAGGATGAAAGATAAGAATTAAGCCAACTTCTCCACAGAAACCATGCAAGCAAGAGAAAAGTGGAGTGAAATATTAAAAGTTTTGAGAGAAAAAACTAACAACCTAGAATTCTGCACTTTGTAAAATTATCCTTCAGAAGTAAAAGAAACAGACTTTTTCAGACAAACAAAAATTGAGGGAATTCGTTGCCAGCAGACCTACTTTAAAAAGTTAAAAGTTCTTCTCTTTAAAGAGAAGAAAATTGACATAGGTCAGAAACTCCACTCTACATAAAGAAAGGAAGAGCATCAAAGTAAGAATAGTGAAGGTAAAATAAAAATTTTTATTTTCTTATTCTTAAATTATCTAACAGTTTGTTCAAAATAATAATAGCAACGATGCGTTTGATTATGTATGCTTATGTATCTATCATATATATATATCTTACGTATATATATGCACACACATACGTATGTTTATATATGCGCTTATGTATGTTTATGTAATGCGTGAAATGAGTGACAGCAGTGATACAAGGGACAGGAAGGAATTAGGATTACTTCCTTATTATTAGGCACTCACACTACCCAAGAAATAGTTTAGTGTTTTTTTGTTTTGTTTGCGGCACGCGGGCCTCTCCCACCGCGGAGCACAGGCTCTGGACGTGCAGGCCCAGCGGCCATGGCCCACGGGCCCAGCTGCTCCATGGCACGTGGGATCCTCCTGGACCAGGGCACGAACCCGCGTACCCCGCATCAGCAGGTGGACCCTCAACCACTGCGCCACCAGGGAAGCCCAGTATAGTGTTATTGTAAAGTGAACTTGTATTAATTGTAAATGTGTGTTCTGACTCTAGGGCAACCACTAAAACAAAAAAGAAAGAAAAGAGAAAAAAGAAGTATAACTGATACCCTAAGAAAGGAGAGGAAATGGAATCGTATAAAATGCTCAATTAAAGTCACAAAAGGAAGAAAAAGAGTGGAAAAGAACATGGGCAACAGAGAAAACGGTAACAAATAAGGTAGATATTAATGCAACCATATCAATAATCCCTTTGAATGTCAATAGTCTAAATGCACTAATTAAAAGACAGAGATTGTCACAGTAGATAAAAAGACAAGAAACAAATGTATGTTGTCTACAAGAAACCCACTTTAAATAAAAAGACACATGTAGATTAAAAATAAATGGATGGAGAAAAATATACCATGCTAACACTAATCAAAAGAAAGAAGGAGTGGCTCTATTTTAATCAGAGCAGACTTCAAAGCAAGAAAGAGGTCAGGGATAAAGAAGGATGCAATATAATGATCAAAGTGTCAATATTCCAAGAAGACCTAACAATCTTTCATGTATATGCGTCTAACAGAGCATCAAACTCTGTGAAAATTGCTTGTTAAGCAGAAGTCAGGGAAAAGGTGTTGAGGGGTGTGTGTCTCAGATTCTGGTAGAGTCTGGAATGCCTTCTCTGCCATTCTCTTGACACTCCTGGGTAAACACCAATGTGATTCTTATTCTTTAACCCTCTTTTTGAAGGCTCAATACAGGGTCATTCATGTCTACCAATTTAATTCTCTTCAAATAACATGACCTTATTACAACCTACTTTGTCATTACTTTATGTAATTTAATCTTCCAATAAACTTTGAGTTACCTAATCTTGATGTAGCAAACTGTGAAATCCTCAGCAGTACATGTGCAAAACCTCCCCTAGGACAGGTTGCATCTGCAGGTGGTTAATCTCAGTTATGTTGTGAGAGTTCTAGTAGCATCTTCCTTCAATGCCTGACACTTTCTGACCACGTCCCCAAATTCTGGAGGTGCTCTCTGTATTGCTCATACAGACAATAAATGTGTCTTAGATTCTAAAAATGCTAGAAGATTCTGGAGGGAAAGAGGAACTGACTTTATACTGGCATGAAACAAACCTGACTGCACAGAGACTGGTCTCACATGGTTCTTTTATGTCTGATGCAGCTCAAGTGTACAGATAGCTGATCCCCTGGAGTTCACGGTAACAGAGCACCTAATAGCTTGCTTGAATATTGTTCTAATCTGTTTGAGCTGCTATAACAAAATACCATAGATTGGCTGGCTTAAACAGCAGTCATTTACTTCTTGCAGTTCTTGAGACTGAGAAGTCCAACATCAAGGTGCCAGCAGATTCTGTTCCTAGTGAGAGCTCTCTTCCTGGCTTGCAGACAGTGGTCTTCTTGTTGTGCGCTCACATGGTGGAGAGGTGACCTCTTGTTTCTTCCCCTTCTTAAAAGGTCACTAATCCCATCATGGGGGCCCCACCCTCATGACCTCATCTAAACCTAATTATCTCCCCAAAGCTGCTGCTCCAACTACCATCACATTAGTAGTTAGGGTTTCAAACTGTGAATTTGGGGAGAACACATACATTCAGTCCACAGCAAATACCACTGGGTTCTTTTGTACCAGATATTTTCTATTAAGTGGGGAAATGGTGGAAATTTTTTGGTACATATACAACTGTTTTGGTACAGAGCCCAAATGAATGGTAGGACAGAGAGGTTTGTTTTCTAACCAGCTTTTTAAATGAGCTTCAAGTAAAGGGTGAAGGAAATTAATGTACCTAGATATTGGGCCATCATTTTGCTGAGGATTGTCCAGGGTCTTTTAAGGCCATAATTAGAGAGAAGACTAGACCTTTCCATTCCTCATCTTCTCTTCTGGAGTCCAAAGCACTGTCTTTTTCCAAAAAGGAAAATTAAAAACACAAATTCTCCAGTGGTTTGACAGTAATTCAGCCCAGCAAATTTTAGTTTCCCTAAAAGTCACCAGCTGTCATGTGCTTAGCTTTAAATGGGAATAACTTGCTCTCAAAGAACATTTTTCAGTTGATGTCACTTGGGAGTTTTATTCTCTCCTAATGAAAAATGGATTTGCATTAGTATGGCTTTGGTGACAGGAAAACCCTGGATGGAGGCCTGACTTGGTGATCTGCCCCTGCCCCAAGGAAAGCTAAATTGCTCTACCAGCCAGCTCAGAGGATTGACACTGCGGTCAGGAGGAACCTTTGGGGGAGACAGAGGGGAGAGGTGGCAATAATGTTCTGTCTTCTTTCAGGGAGGGTCTCACAGGGCTTCTCCCCCACAAAAAAAAAAAAATTGATTAAAGAATACTTTCAGGTGTTGAGGTTGTTTGGCGAGAGGAGTGATTAATTTTAACGTGATTAACAGTTTGAGGGAGGCAGCCCTTCTGATACACGTGTGCCCAGAGCCTATCACAGCTGAGACCAGATCCCTGCCAGAGCTCTTCTCAGAAGGGTCCCTGTGGACCCGCCACTCTGTGCAGGTGCCTAGAATCTTTTGTCTGTGGCCATTGGAATAATCTCTTCATAAGTTTCAAGAACAAAACAAAGCAAAACAACAAGAAGCTCTGGACTGAAGCCTGAACCATATCATGTGCAGCCGTGACTCTGTGGACACTCAGGAGCTGCCTGCAGGTGGCCCTGAGACAACCATTGGCTTGGCAGACAGAAAGAAGGTGTGATACCAAGGACCCTGGCTTTACCTACTGGCAGTGTCTGATGAGGAGGCCAGCGCAGGCTCTGCTAGTCATTCCAACAAGGTCCCAGCCCACTGAAAATGACCTAAGGTGACCAGAGACACGGGGAGGTGGTTAAACTAGTGAAACTAGGAAACAGAAACAGGGAGACACGGACAACTCCAGCACTGAGCAGCCTGCACACCTGAGAGCCGGAGGCACCCTTGACCTGTGTCCTCAGAAGGGCTTGGCAGGCTCTCTTGCCTCGCCGGCCCCCGACGTGCACACACACGCTGGCACACACACACACACAAGCATCGCACGCCACCTGTGGGCGAGCTCCCTGTGCAAACAGCAGCATCTGAACCTGGGGCCGTGCAGCCGAGGCAAAGCTCCCCCAACCCCACTGCCCACCCACCCCCCATCACAGTGCTCACAGTGAGGGCTCAGGAAGTATCCAAGAATTTCTGAATAATGCTCTTGACAGACACCGAAGTGGTCTCCTCCTCTGAGCGTGGAGCGCCGGGGCTGCCCCCAGGGAAGATGACCCTGGCTCGGACCCTGTCCGAGCAGCTGCGGCCAGCTCCAGGAACACTGAATTCTGGCTGCACTTCCAGCCAAGCCTGGTTTCTTTAGATTCCCTCTCCTCTCAGCTTGTCTTTTCAAGCAGCAGCCAGCCAAGGTATTCGTCATATTTCCAAGCTACCCTGCTGCTTGATTTATGCTCCAACGGGGCAGAAGTGAAGACTCCAGAGTGGGGGGTGAAGGCAGGGTCTGGGTGGGCAGGGGGTTGAGGGGTGCTGGAGAGTCCTGTCACCCCAGGGGACACTGAGAGGGTCCCCGGTTTTAGGATCGACTCTGTTCAGTTAGTGCTGAGGAACACACAGGCTCCACAGACATCAGGGGAACAGAGATGATTCTCTCTCTCTCTGTCTCATTGTGAGATACGGCCATAAAAGGAGTAAAGCTTCATTTGCCCTCTCACTGGGCTTCACCTAAAAGGGCTTTCAGAAAAATTTCCAGCCTTCTCCTGTGGGACGTTGGGTGTGATCTCGTTGGCCAAAGAGAAAACGAGTAACAGATGACGCCCATGCGGATGAAGAGGCCAAAACCAAAATGTTAATCACCTCAAAATATGCACTGCTCCTTCCAAAGCCTCTCTTGGCTCTCCTCAGAGGATCTTTAGAGACTTTCACCCCTGGATTGGGGAGTTTGCTGCTGATATGCGGCAATACATTTGAGGGTCCAAGTTGCAAGAAGATAGAGCACTGTCATTCAGGATAATTAATGTATTGTCTGTTGTGGTGACTTTAAATAGCTGGGATACTGAGGGTTAAACTAAATCCCTCTAGGACGCTCCCGTAAAAGCTCAAATGCTGTCATCCAAGATGAATAAAAATGCCTCTTTTTATTCCACTGCATGTGAAAACATGAGATCATTGGAATATACTTAGAGTGAGATTTGGCAGCCTATACGTGTTTACAATTCTTGGACTCGAAGCTCTAATGTGAATCGGCGACACTTTTCCCTCTTCACCTTCTTTTCTTGCTCTAAGGGGGTGACGACCTGTTCCAAGAGTTTAGAATCCCTTTTCTTGTTAGTTTCTGAAGTTAACCTTGCTCTGTGATTAACAACGTCCTCAGTACCACCGACCAGCTTTAGAGGCCGCATCTTGAGGTGTTAACGTATTAATCCAACCATTGAAGTGGCTCCCCGCCAGGGCGAAGCATCCATTGGGTTTGAGCAGAGCATCTAAAAATACAGACTTCTCAGTTCTTTGAATCATGACTTGGTCTGATTGCATTAGGGAGAAGTCTATAATGCCTTATGGTCACTGACTCTTGTTATTACATAGATTTTGGGTTTCTTTCTGGAGCCTTCAGGAGCAGCATGGAATCAACAGGAGGCTGCCTGTGCGCTGCTGTCTTGTACAATCTCATCTTTAAAGGCACTGGTTCTCAGCAGTGGCTGCTCGTTAGAATCATCTGGAAGCCTTAAAAAACACTGATCCTTTGTCCCCAGCCCACAGCGATTCTGATTGTATTGATCTGGGGTATGGCCAAGCATCAAAAGTTTTAAAAACAGTATTACACTCTATTCCAAATTTGTTTTTAAAAATCATATATCACAGAAAAAAGATTTGGAAGAACATTCACCAATATGTTGACTATCTCTGAGTAACAGAATTGAGAGAAAATTTTATTCACCTATATATTTTTCTGTATGACCTGAATTTTGTTTGCAACAAAGCAAATTGCCATGAAACAAATTATTGGTATAAAGGAGGGAAAAGCTATTCCTCACTTAAAAGGAAAGAAGCTCAAGATACTCAAAACAGAACTCTTCATCTTCTGCCATAAACTGATATCCTCCTGCATCCCTAATTCTGAAAATGGCACTGCCCTCACCCAGTGTCATCCCAGCCTCCTTCCTTCCCTAAGTCTCTGCATTCAGCATCCTTAATACTTCTCAACTTTCTCTGCTTCTGACCACACAGGTCCCCTTCCTCTGCTACCTGAATGCGAATCCCTCATAATCTTGCTTTCGTGGTGATGGGCTGGCTCCTCACTGGGCTCTCTGTCCTGGAGGCTGCTGTGTGGTGGTCCTCCAGGGCACACTGCAGCCACATTTATCCTATGCCCCACATCCGCTCCTGGCACTCACCTCTTATTTCCAGAGCACGCCGCAGCTCCTTGCATGGCTTACCAGGCCCTCCATGACCCGACCTGCCCGTTCTCATAGCACCTCACCCTGCCCCCTTCCCCCCCGACCATGTACAATATTTGCAGGTCCCCAAATACCGCCTTTGCTTATGCTTCTCCTGTGCTTGGAAGACCCTTCTCTCCCATCCTAACCATTTTCCCCTAGTAAACTCCTGCCACTCAAAGATTCTTCCTTCTCCAAGGAGTCTTCACATTACCAGATCCTCAACACCCAGTCTCTTTCACACTCACATACACCTGTGTCTTTGTCTAGCAATGGCTATCTGTCTGTCTGTCTCCCACACTGCTCTCTGACTTCCTTGAGGATTAGGACCTCTCTCCTTTGTGCCCCAGCACCACTCACATTACCTGACATTCCCCAAGCATTCAATGATGAGGTAAGGAATAAATGGATAATATCGATCCCTTACATTTATACAGCTCTTTGATTTTTTCAAAGTACTTTTACATATGTTTGGGGTTGGATGCTGTGCCCCCAAATTGTCTTCAAATGTACCACCTTGTCCTCCAGGTAAGTTTGGGAGAGAGGAGCGGTGTATCATTCCTCCTTTGCCGGTAAGGCAAAGGAAAGTGAGGTGCGTGATTAAGGCGGGGGGTGGGGGGAGGGCTGCCCAAGGCCATGCAGCTGGCTCGTGGAAGACCCAGGAGACAGACTCCCTGCCTGTGTTCTTCACCCTCGCCACCTCATTTCTTCAGCACGCTGGCTCCACTAGCCTGGATCTCGAGTCTGCCCTGGGTGGTTGCCCACAAAGAAATGGAGATTGTCAGTCATTAAAAACCCTGCCTCCTTCATTTTCCAGTCATGCTTTCAGAAAGGAAGGGCGGGGAAACCAGGAGATATGAAGTGGAACCTGTAGCTCTGTTGAGTTTAAGATGAGCTACTCAAGGGTCTTGAGTCTTCCACAATCAACATCTTCTGGAGAGAAAGCAGATTCAGTATATGTGGATTTCACCTCTCTGGAGGAAATACACATTCACTAATCCCTTCCACTTTAACCAGGCCTGGGCTGCCAGGGGATCCTTTCCACAGTGGCATCAGTGGGAGAAAGAGCAGAGCCACCTGTCTTCTGACTCAGTGGCCCACAGACCACATCCTTAGCCTATACACAGTGACCAAAACCGTGGCTCATGGCTTTGCCCATCAAGCCAGATTTGGGAGGGTAACATTAGGAGGGCCTTGTCTCTGGCACACTTGGATTCATCCTCACTTGATCCTTGCATTAAGTCTGATGTAGAGAGGGCTCCTGGCCCCTCTCCACTCAAGCAGGTGTTGGAGGAGGTCATCGGGAGGATGTGGCAATCAAAGGCTCTTCACCCCCTCCCCTGGTCCTTGGAATGTATGTTCCAATTACCTTCCCTGCACTGGGAGCTGCCCAAGGACACAGCCTCGAAATAGTAAGCTGTTGTTGAGACCATCTGGACAGTATATATGATTGAACCCAGTTAAGCCCTCTATGTAAACTTTTAAGATTCTGGCAGAGGGTACACAGAGATCCACTTATCTAGCAGCTGGCAAGACAAGCCTTATATGTCAGTCCCCTTGCTTATTACACCTGCCACCTACCAATTTAATGTGCCATAGTCTGCCTCTTTCTTCAGTCTCTCCCTGCCCTCCGTGTACAGGGGGCACACTTCCAGTGACAACCAGGGAAGCTCCCAAGGTTTTGAATGAACAGCAGGGCCAAAGGTGCATCTTTACCATCACCTTCCCAGGAGAGTGCAGAAGTGGAGGTGAGGAGGCTGTGGGGGTCAGGGTGGGAGGATGGCGGGCAGAGAGGAGTGCTACCCCTACCTCAGATTCTCTTACAAGCTATAGCATGGAGCCCTGGGACAGACGCCGTCCCTACCAGGAGAAGGAAGTCACATAGCTGAGCTCCACAAACTCCTAACAGGCACCTACGGTGTGCCAGCTCTTATGCCAGGAGCCAGTCAGATAGGAATACATTAGACATGGCTCCTCACCAGAGAAAAGGCATGTAAACACACAGGCAAATAACCATGATGCCTGGAAAACGGTGACAAGAGATGCAAACGATGCTGTGGGCGGTTAGGAAAGATGATTTCCAGATAGGAATTCAGCAAAGACTTCCTGGAGGAGGTGGCGTTCTTTAAGCTGAACTTTGAAGTGAGGGTAAAATTTGGACAAGAAACGTGGTTGGAGATGGGGGGAGATGGAGTAGTAAAGATAGTGAAGGCTTTTCAAGTTGCAATGTCTACTATTGGATTAAATCGTGTGAAACTGTTGATATTTTACTGTTTTACCAATAACATTGATTTCAGATGGTTTAACATAATACTTTCCAGGTAAGTGGAGACAGGGAAACACAGGTTGTAGAGAGTAAACAAGGTAGAAGAAGTTCAGCAGTAGCTGGTAAACTTTACATTAAGTTTCACCGTTCAATAACGTGATAGAAATATTCTAGGAATGGCATGTTCCTACTTTCTCCAAAGGATACTGATATTGCAAGGTTTGTCTACTGTCCAAATAGCTGCACTTCAGAATCAGACAGAACTGACAAATCACTGGAAGGCAGTGTTGCACCCCCAAGTCTGAAAGAGTTGAGTTCAAATCCTGGCTCTACAGCTTGTGAGCTATGCGACCAGCTTCATAACTTTCTCAGTCACAGTTTTCTCACCTGGAAAATGGTGATAATAGTAGTACTTCTCTTCCTCATAAGACTGTGGAGACGATTACATGAGATGGTGCCTGCATTGCCTAGCACAATCGCTGGCCCTCAGGAAGTGCCCAGCAGCTGTTTGCAGGGCTGTAACCTATGTCAAGAGGCACCGAGGGTGACACCATGTCCAAAAATCATAATGGGAATTCCATCCTCAGGGTCATGGCTTGTTTCAGTGGAGAAGGCAAGGCTGTGACCTATTTTAACACCTACTTCAGTCACAAGAGAAGGGGGAAAGGAGACACAAGGAAACATACGATACTTGAGCATCTCAGGCCAGAATGACAAGAATAACAAACGCTCAACACGATCCTCTAAAACCATTCAGTTGCTTTCAGCCCTCAGAGCAAACCTGCTAAGGAATTTCACATTCCCAGGTCTCCCCTGGCAGGCACACCTGGCGCAGAGATGGCTTTTTTTGAGCAAAAAGGGTTTCTGCAAGCTACCAAGTCAACCACCCTGGAGCGGTTCCCAGGAAAGCAGAGGTGACATTAGAACAGCAGGCTTACTTGGGCACCAGAGGAACGGGAGAAACAGACACTCGGCTCTGCAAAAAAAGAAGTCTTGGCCACTCAGGAAAATCTAAAACCAGAGAGGTAAGGCAGTGAAGAGCACATTCTGACCAGAAAGCACAGGGTTAGGGCAGGTACCTGGGCAGGACTTCTGGCCAACCAGGATGTGGGGTGACTTACCCGTCTTGGTTCCCAGCCTTCCACTTCATTCTAAGCCATCTCCTGCTGGACATGGGGACAGTGTCCTATCACCACCAGGAAAATTGGCTTGTGTATTTTATAACCCTTGTCAATAAGAATTTTTAAATGAACTTCAGGATTCTAAAGCAAATAGTGTTTGTGATAGGGTGCTGCTTCGAGACCAAGAAACAGTGTCAGGGAACATACTTCTGCCAGCCCCACCTGGCCCTCCCGCCTGTCCTTCCCCCGTATCACTGCTGTCTTCAGTGACCTGCATCTCCCCCCAGGGTCCTCCAGGGGGCCAGCAGCTCGGTTTTCTGTTCCAGGCAGGTTCCTGAGGCCAGCTCAGCTGGCATCTTCCCATTTTTCTGTGCGTCTTCTACCACCCTTTCCCCCAAAACGGAATTGATGGAGCTGGGGGCAGGAGTGAGTTGTGAACACCCTGAGCCAGTATCATCTTTGGGGACTAGAGACCCCTGTAAAAGCCCTGAGAGGAGCACTTCTCTCTGCAGCCCTGAACAGTTTCCCCACGGTTTAAATTTTTCATTCAAGTCACCATTTCCAGTCCTGTTGACAAGTCTGCGGGGTCGGAAAGTGGCCCTGGCTGGGAGCACCAGCACACCGGCAGCAGGCAGCCAGGCCTGGCCCGTGTGTCGACAGCTGGGCGCCATCCCAGAGGCTTGGGGACCAGTTCACGCTGTGAGATTGGTTCCTCCACCCCGACGGAGGGGGACCACAAGCCAGCGCTCCTGCCATGCGGAGGGAAACTCCAGGCCTCCGCGCTCAGGAGGGTGTCTTCTCTGTCATTCCCTGCGGCGTCAGCAGGCCCAACTCCAGCCGCCCTTCACCTCACCCCATCCAGGGAACCCCGGACAATTTCCTCTCTAATTTCAAAGACAGCGTCTTTGAAACGGTCCCTCCGTGACTGTCCTTAAAGACTAAACCTGCTCTGGGAGATAATTCTGCAGAAGATCAGAGAGGACCCAGCCCCATGCCAGGCTCTCCTGACTCAGAAATGAGTGAATCCACAGGCCCATCTCAAGGGAATGTGGGGGAGGACCCCCAGGATCAAGACACTTTTCCTCAAGCATTCAAGGCACTGTGTATGCAGGCAGCAGCCCCGAGTGGAGTCTTTCCCCAGGAGGTGACATTGGAGTTGAATCTTGTAAAATGAAAAGGAGACAGGGAAAGGGGGCAGCATTTGCAGAAAGCCAGGAGATAGGAATTATGAGCCCTTAGGCCCTCCTGGTGTGTGAGCTGGGTCCAGAGAGAGGCCCAGAGCCAGACCAGAAATGGCCTCATGGGTAAATGTTTAACAAGCAGCTGTGGGCAGAGCTGGGCAAGTTGCTGATGTGTAATGTTTGTGCCAGTTTCCGTGGTATAAATACCTCCCTCCGTGGCAGATTTCGATCTACCGATAGTTTTGACAACCAACTCACGAAACTTCCTGGAATTTCAACAGTTTGCGAGCTGGTAAAGGACTAGCGCGTCACACGTCACATATAAACCCTACCCTTCCTCCCCCATTCCCTGCCACAGAATCCCTACAAAGTCCTTGGGTAGAGCAGCCCCAGATTAATTAAGTAACTCAGTCCCCCTCACCTCTCCCTGCCCATAGCTCTTCCTTCTCTCTACCCCATGGACACAGGCGTGGAGCTCAGTCACTTTTCCTGGAGTTCCACGAAAAAAAAGCTCACTCACACAGCGTAGCCAATTTGTGGAAATGGAGAAGGTCCACATCACAGTGATGCTAATTACATCAAACTTAATATTAAACTGCCCATTCTTACTTGTTTCCTTAGCCATTTCCACAATCCCGGGCTTTGGTCTCCTGCCATATTTCCTTGCCCCCCTCTCTCCAACCCTGACTGAATCCCTCTGCCCTTGACACCCGCCCCCGCAAATCCTTCTATCTATCACAGAGAGCAACTTGGCCCTTTTTTGCTACCCCTCGCCCAGGCCTGCAATGTTCAGTGCATGTTCAGGCCGCTGATGGCAATTTCAAGTTTGAAGGGCCTCTGGGCATGGAGAGGAATACTGACTACTCTTTACACCTGGTTTAATGTCCATTGATTAATCTTACGAAAGTATAACAATTATCATTCCTTAAACTATCAGCTTTCCTTTAAATATTCACACACTACTAACACAGCTAATAAAAAAATTCATGGTAAACAATGAGATACCACTCCACATCTATCAGAATAGCCAAAATCCAGAGCAATGACAGCACCGAATGCTTGGAGGATGTGAAGCAACAGGAACTCTCATTCACTGCTGGTGGGTATGTAAAGTGGTACAGCCACTCTGGAAGACAGCTGGGCAGTTTCTTCCAAAACTAAACATACTCTTACCACATGATCCAGCAATTGTACTCCTTGGTCTTTACCCAAAGGAATGGAAACTTATGTCTAAACAATAACCTGCACACAACTATTTATAGCAGCTTTATTCATAATTGCCCAAACTTGGAAGCAACCAGGATGTCCTTCAGTAGGTGAATGGATAAATAAACTGTGGCACATCCAGACGATGGAATATTATTCAGCATTAAAGGAGAAAAATGAGCTACCAAGCCATGAAAAGACATGAAGGAAGCTTAAATGCATGTTACTAAGTGAGAAGCCAAACTGTAAAGTCTACACACTGTATGATTCCAACTACATGATGTTCTGGAAAGGGCAAAATTATGAAGACGGTGAAAGGCTCAGTGGTTGCCAAGGGTTGGCAGGGAGGGAGGAATGAATGGGCAGAGCACAGAGGCTTTTTAGGGCAGTGAAAATACTCTGTGTGACATTATAATGGTGGATACAGAGCATTATACATTTGTCCACACCCATAGAGTGCCCACCACCAAGAGTGACCCCTAGAGCAAACGATGGGCTCTGGGTGATGATGATATGTCAGTGCAGGTTCACTGATTATAGTACCTACCATCTGGTGAGGGAGGGTTGTTGACAGTGTGGGAGGCTGCATCTGGTTGGGGGATAGCGGGTAAATGGGAATTCTCTACTTCCCACTATTTTGCTGTGAACCTGAAACTGTTCTAAAAATACTTTTTCCAAAAATTCATTAATTTAGCCCATCGGATTTTCACAAGCATTTAACATTGATTGCAAACTTAAAGAAATACCTCCAAACATTTAATTTAAATTCACAAATTTAATATAGCAGATCCTCTTAAAAACTCTACATGCATTAAATGTACAAAATATTACAATTCCAAAGCTGGTCGATACCCTTACATCAAAACCTATTCTAAAAGTGCTAATATTGTGGGTTTCACTTTGTTTCTTATCCTGAATTCCACACCTGTCTGGGGTGCCAGTTTTGACACCTTCCTAGGATTTCAGTGATTTTTACCTTCCTAGGGATATTAACAATCTTACCAGACCAAAAGGAAAAAGAAAAATACCAACTTTGACTGCTGGAGTTGCAAAATCTGGGTGGTCGAACAATTCATTCTGGGTCAGGATGTGAGCCTGGGTTGCAAAGGAAAAGAAATCAAATGGAAGGGGGGATCCTTTTCATAATTATTCTTTGTTTCTTCAGTAAGACTTTTCAAGTCCACACTTCTGGGGAAGGTTTCCAGTTTGACAGCATTGAATTTTCCCTCTGAAATGAGATGAATTCTCATCTTGCTTGGCCAGCGTTGGCCTAACCCATTGTCCTGTCACCATGATGTATTGAGCTGATCTGTTAGCATTATTAAAAATGTGCATCTCCTTGCTGGTGTTGCATTATAATTTATAGAGACCATCTCAAAGTTTCATACCGCAAGGGAGGAAGCACCTAGTCCGTAGTTTCTGCTCCTCTCTAGGACCCCACGGAACACAGAAGGACCCACCTTTACTCAGTTGTCCTGTGTGACCCCAGTGCTGAGAAGCCCCATCCTGGGACAGTGCCTAGTTTTTCCTAAACAAGTTGGCTAACTCAGTGTTCCCTGCATTTATTCTTTCCTGCTTTCACAGATAGAAACAAAAACATATCTCTCCTTGGTAAACAGATATATAATTAATAGAAGAAACAAAAGACCTGTTTATATGAAGTGCCCACTTACTAAAGTCAATACAAATTAACATACACCATTGTAGTCTCTGTCCGTTTGTTCTCCAACCACTGCGCTACATACTTCAGAATTTTTTGAGAATTGTCTTGAACCCACATTCTTTCTCTGGCTCGACTTGTTCTAATTAATGCCCAAATTGTCAAAGCTTGGCCCAGAAGCCCCCTGGTTTGGCTCCTTTGTCCTTGCAGCACTGCCCTTGACATTCTTGAAAGCATTCTTGCTTTCTGGCAACAAGATGTTCCAGACCTATCCTAACTTTTTTCCAGCCTCAGTACATGGAATGAGCTGTCCTCCGTGGAATCCTCGTTCCTGTTAGTGATATCAGAGACCACAGTCTGGGAGCTTGGGGTGCATGTGAGCATCAGGGGAAATGAGGGACAGGGGCAAGGGTGCCACCCTGAGGGTAACAGAGATAGAAAGGTAACATGTTCATACTGCTATTTCCAACTTAACACAACATACCTGGTAGCTTCCACCTACTTTTCTCACAGTATAAGGCATCAGTGACCACTAAGCCTTTCTCTGCAGCTCTAACCTATTACCCCCACCCCTTCCTGCAAGGGGAAGGGAGATGGACCTAGATTTATTTGCCCATTGATAGAAACTGTGCCACTGCCTCACCCTCAGAAGGATGCTGCCTGCAATGATTTGGTTTTCAACTGTTTTCTCCATTGTACATTCCAAGGGAATGGGGCAGGGCACATGATCAACTTTGTATCAAACCTATTGAGTTTGATATGTTTCCATTCAGATGGAAACATCTAACAGTCAGTTTCAGTTGGACATATGGGTCAGAATTTCTAACATGAACCACAAGCAGAGAAAGCCTCTCAAGCTAAAGGCAGGTGGTTTGACGCTGTCTGTTGCCAAAGGGGCCATCAACAGCTTGGGCTATTTGCTTGGGAAAACTTGGAGACTCTTCTGTTTTTCTAATTCTCATTTTGTCTGAGTCCTTGCCAGGAATCCCTGATGTTTTTACTTAACACCAGGGTTCCAAAACAAAAATTAGCAAACAGCCCAAGAGGCTGGGACCCAGAGAAGGGGCCAGCCACCTCTCCCCCTTGCTAACCCTAGAGGAAAAGGTGATGGAGACCTGGAACCAAGGCAATAGAGGCTTCTGGAGCAAGCCCTGGCCATTCCAGAAGATGTCTCCCCAGGTTTTCCTGGTATGTTCTGGAGCCTCTGGAGGAACCACAGAAGTGAGGAACAGCGGTGGGTTTGCCGAGAAAGACCTTCTCTCATCTCCCAAGCAGCCATTCCTAGTGGTGCTGTGGGGAGCGTCTGGCCTGAGCATCACCTGCCTCCTTGGCTGAGACAAGACAGTGCAGCTTCTTTCCTGACCCTGCAGGACTGTGTTCATCTGAGAGCGTTGTTAGAATTGAGACAGACGCTAGGCAGCCTGCTCTCACTCAGGGTCTGGACACAGCAACTTGGATCTCGGTTGTTTACCTAATCAAGCATTAGGTTATTTTTTTCCCCTTTCCTGATTATAAGAAATTGCCAAATGTAATCAGCCCCTTCATCCTCATCACTGTTCTCCACTCTGAGCCAGAGAAAGTCAGACCTGGAGAAGAATCACTCCCCAGGCTAACAGCTAGTCCAGCGGCCCTGTTTCCAGCCTCATTTCTCGCCTTTCCCCAACACAAATCCACCCGAGTGAGTTCTGTCTCTTCACTGGCTCCCCACCTCCACACACAACAGTCCTGGCCTCTCTGTCCCTCCAAAAGAAATGTATGGGCAAAGATGTCCATCATACAATTATTTATAAAAATTAACTTCCATCTTCAACTATTGGGGAATAATTTAACCATGGCTCAAAGATGTGATAGAAGACTCTACAGATACTAGAATGGATCAACGTGAAGATGAGCGTATAGAAAGATGCTTGTAAGTTACTTCCAAGTAAAATAAACAGAACACAAAATTGTTTATAAACCCTGTGATTAGAACTAATTCTAAAAATGTGCATTTCTCTGGCTAAAGGTTGAAAAAAACACAAATGAAAACAATTGTGTAAGAAGAGTAGGTAAGATTATACATTGGACTGTATTTCTAAATTCCTTCAATGTTACTGAAAAGTTGTGTCAATAATAAAAATGTCATATAAAATTGAAGCGCCAGGGCTTCCCTGGTGGTGCAGTGGTTGAGAGTCCGCCTGCCGATGCAGGGGACACGGGTTCGTGCCCCGGTCTGGGAGGATCCCACATGCCGCAGAGCGGCTGGGCCGTGAGCCATGGGCACTCAGCCTGCGCGTCCGGAGCCTGTGCCCCGCAACGGGAGAGGCCACAACAGTGAGAGGCCCGCGTACCACACACACAAAAAAATTGAAGCGCCAGGTTAGTGGACTTACTTATCCCAAGTAAATTCATGACAAGCTGATCATGGCTTGTGGTTTACCTTCCCCTAGTTACATATTTGGATCTGAAAGAAGTCTCTTGGGAAGGAGACCTCTTGAAGAGATTCCAGGTGAGGTCTTGGGTGGGGCAGAGTGGAACAAGGTTTCTGCTTCCCCAGCACCTGGTATGTCTCCTCACAGGGCCGGAGAATTCCGTGGCTCTGCTGGCCATAGAGACCACTACACATTTCTGGGCTCCTTCCATGGGCCGAGTACCCAGAGATCAAGAGGAAAATGAGAGGTGGCACCATGGAGGTGGCAGACAGACCAGGCACAGTCCAGGCTATGGCATGCATTACAAGGGCAGGAAGTGAGTCCCTGAGGTCCCAAAAGATGAGGACGATTTTGACAGATGAAGAAGAGCTCAGACCTGACTGAAGTGAACTGGATGAGGCCCATGCTGGGAGGCAGTGTGCTCCAGGAGAGAAAGCACAGACTTTGCACCCTGAGTTTAGATCTCAGCTCCATCATTTACTACCCAGGTGATCTGGAGCAAGCTACTAACCTCCCCAAGCCTTAGTTTTCTTGTCTGTAAAATGGGCATTAATGATCCCTACGGGAGTATTAATTCTTCTGAGTATTAAGAGAAGACAAAGACATGGAAGTACAGTGCCTACACATGGGAGGCACTCAATAAATATTGGTTTCCAACAGGGGCAGTCTTGTTTTCAAACCCATGATGCTCCCACAGAACCACATAATGGGAAGGACAGAAAGAGAACTGTGAATCAGGGCAAGAGGCATAGAAACCCCAGGCAGTTTCCAGAAGAGAACAGGGAGAGTGCAGCCCAGATAATCCCTCTGGGTAGGGCTCTTTCTTCTAGATTTTTACCCCACACCTGTTCATGTCTTACCATCACCATCTGTATCAGTCTCAGCATCACAAGAACTCTAAATCTGTTCCCACTGAGTGGGGTGATGTCTCTCCAAAGGGCTTTGCCCTTCAGGTTTGACAAAGTTCAGGGAGGGGAGTGGTGGCCGCATGCAAGTTCTCTGGTCAGTCGAGGGTGATCTTGCAACATCTTGGCCAACTGTGCCAACCCAACACCTAAATTGTGAAATGAATGTCTAGAGGGAGTCTCCATGAGTGCTGGCTGCCCTATGTGATAGGAAGGGCAGTGGATTAGGATTCAGGACCCTAGAGCTGGGTTCATAGCCTGGTCCCACCCCCCACTGTACATTACATGTTCTCAGGCAAGTACCTTGACCTTTCTGGGCTGCAGATTCTTTGTGGGCTAAATGAGGGCGTTGGACTTCATCAGAGGTTCTCAGCCCCCTGCACATTACTACCACCTGGAGACCGATCAAAACCAACCAAAAGAACGCCCAGGCCCTCACACTCTCATTTCATTGGTTTAGGGTGAGGCTGGGACATGAGGATTTTTTTTAAATTCCCTAGATCACCTTTTTTCAAACTTGGCCACACCTTGGAGTCCCGTGGGGCATTATTCGTTTGTTTGTTTTTTATTGAAGTAGAGATGATTTATTGTATTATGTTAGTTTCAGGTATAGAGCATAGTGATTCAGTATTTTTGCAGGTTATATTCCATTATAGGTTATTACAAGATAATGAGTATAATTCCCTGCACTGTACAATATATCCTTGTTGCTATGTTGGTTTTTTTTTGCGGTACGCTGGCCTCTCACTGTTGTGGCCCCGCCCATTGCGCAGCACAGGCTCCGGACGCGCAGGCTCAGCGGCCATGGCTCACGGGCCCAGCCGCTCCGCGGCATGTGGGATCTTCCCGGACCTGGGCATGAACCCGTGTCCCCTACATCGGCAGGCAGACTCTCAACCACTGCGCCACCAGGGAAGCCCTATCTATTTTATGTATAGTAGTTTGTATGTTAATCCCATCTACCCCATTGTCCCTCTGCACTTTCCTCTCCCCTTTGGTAAACACAAGTTTGTTTTCTATGTCTGTGAGTCTGTTTCTGTTTTGTATATACATTCATTTGTATTACTTTTTAGATTCCACTTATAAAGATATCATATAGTATTTGTCTTTCTCTGTCTGACTTATTCCACTATCATAATATTCTCTAGGTCCATCCATGTTTCTGGGGTGTTTTAAAGACTACTGATGGCTGGGTCCCACCTCCAGCAATTCTGCTATGGGGTGAAGCGTGGGCATTGTGGTTTTTGAAGCTCCCCAGGTGATCCTAATGTGTAGCAAAAACACATCTCACCTGGAGGCCTCTCCACAGGAGGCTCGCATCACACTGGCTGGTGATACTTTCTCTGGCTTCGTCAGATTTTCGTTTCTGCTCAGGAAGAGGCACCTCAAGAGCCCAGTGGAACCAGAGCCAGGAGTGACCAGCAACACCCAGCTCAGTGGCAAAGCTGAGGCCCCTGCGACGGGCAGACAAGCCCTGGCTGCAGAGAGGGCATTGGGCGCCTTCTTCCTGCCTGCTCCAGGCAAGGTGAGTGTGCTGGCTGGACACAAGCTTCACGGGGCTTTGTGTCTGTGGCCGTCATCCCTCCGGCAGCAACTGCAGAAACTCGGGAGAAGGGCACAAGCACCAAACGCAGCTGATGCTGGAGACTTGGGTTTGGGTCTTTGTTTGAACACTAGAGAATCCGGGTGAGTCCCTCACTCTCTCCACTTATTCATTTTTTCATAGATGTTTTCCACGCTTTATCAAGCACTCTGCTGGGCCCTGAGAAAAACAGTGAATTGGTGTAAGTGACTGCCAGGCAGAAAGGGGAGGGGAGGAGAAGGTTCAGGCAGAGTCCGGAGGCTGTAAGCGGTGAGATAAGGATGGTCCAAGGGAGGGACGGGCAGGGGCCCCGTCAAGCCTCATGCGCCATGCGAAGGAGCTCAGGCCTTTACCTGGTGACCCCCACTGCCCATGCACGGGAGCCTCAAGCCAAGTAGTGTCACAGTCACTACGGGACGAATGTGGCTGCCCTCCTGGCCTCCACCTGCTATCATGGGATGCCTGCTACAAGGTACCCTAATTCTGGGAGTCCCTGGGGCTGTCTCTGGCCGTACCAAGGCAGCACTGTGGTGCCCACCCCACTCTTACTGTGCCTTTCTTCCAGCCCCTGTAAAGGCATCCTCTGCTGAGTGCTCCCCGGAGCCCAAGAAGGGCCCCTGGGCCCCCGGATGGTACTGAGGCTTCTCCATGCAGCTCCTCACCATGGGGGCCTCAGCTTCATGCAGGCCTGTCCTCCTGGGCTGAGAAGGAACTTAGGGAAATTATGCCATCCCTTGTGTTTATTGACCTTCCTGCTGGGTTTCCCCAGAGGTACTCAAAGCCACCTCTACCCTTCAGACAGCCACCCCAAGCCCTGACTTCTACCCTTTCCTCCATCAGGATGAGTTCCCCCTTGTGGGCGATCCATGGTCCCTGCTAGAAATGGGCCCCAGCAGAGCCCCAGCGCCCAGAATTCTGTGACCCACACATACTGCTGGCAACCAGGAGAACTCAAGACAGGAAGGTGAGCCAGAGAGTGACATCTGCTTTCCTTTGTAGAAAAAATATATGGAAAATTGAAAATTCGTTTGTCATCTTTGGGCACGGTCAGGCTCTTGAGCATCAAGACTTGAGCATCTTTGAGATTAACATATACATACTGTGATATATAAAATAGGTAAATAACAATGACCTGTACAGCACAGGAAACTATACCTATAATGGCAAAGAATCTGAAAAAGAATATATATATATGAATGAATCACTTTACTGTACACTTGAAACTAACACAGCATTGTAAATTAACTATACTTCAATTTTTTTAAAAAGTGAAAAAAAAAACCTTGAATGTCAAGTGAGATGAGGTGTCAACTCCACAACAGCCACCTTCACCTGTTAGCACTTTACAACTTGAACATGAGTTTGCTGGAGTTTGCCCACAAGATTCACAACTAGCCTATGAAAGAGGAATCATTATTTTCCCCATTTCACAAATGAGTAAATGGAGGCTCAGAGAGGTTAGGTGATTTGCCCAGGGTTGCACAGCTAGGACAAAGAATGGGAATCTAAACATTTTGGCTCCAAAATACTGGCTATATCAAGCTGCTGACAGCATTTTTAAAACTATGAAGTGTTACACAAATGTCAGGCATTAATAATTATTATCACTTCTACCATGTGGAGCTTGGCTTGAAGCCCCAATGTAGACTGCACTTCAGCCCCACTGCACTACACACGCTCCCCTTTCCACTTGCCTGTCCCCAGCTGGCCCTCGATGAAAAGCCACAATCAGGAGTGGGTAGAGCTATCTTGGGATTCTCCTTACCAAGACCCCAGGCTCCCAACAAAATGTGAATCCCTGTCTGGTTTCACATAAGGCTTTGTACTATCTGGCTTTGTACTGTCCTGATTCCAAGTGTGTAAAGAGACATCGAGGTCCCGAAAGCTGCCTCCACGGCTCCAAAAGCAACGCTCAGGGAGTGGGACACGCAGGGAATGGATGAGGGCAGTCTGTCTGATGCGGCATGAGGCTCGGAGGTGACGGCCCCTGGAGGAGGCCCCTGTAGGCATCTCAGTGGCTCAAAGCCATTCATGCTTCTCAGGGCATAGCCTTAGTGTTTCCCCCAAGTTTGGCTTTTGCTGGAACGTGAATTCCCACTTCTAAAGTGTTGGGAGAGATGGGATAATGCAGAAGACAGGGAGAGGAAAGTGGGGGAAGGTTCTGAGGTTTGGGGAAGTCAAAACTCCCTAGGAAACATTTCAGTGTATAAAAGACTGAGAAACATATGGATTGAATTTTCCCAAAGAATACACAAAGAATTTAAAAATTAAAGGGCTAAGGTGGGGGTTGGATTTTTTTTTTTTCCCTGGATGATTGAGTGTTTCCCAATCATATTTTGGGGAATTTTACTGGCAGCCAAACCACTTACAACACCCTGAGATATTAACCAGACGTGGAGTCATCCAAGTGATCTATCACCCAGCTCTGCAGGTTACCAAGCTGTCAGCCCCTCCCTGTTTCTGAGCACACATTCCTGCCTCACTCCACAGCCAGAGGCTGCAGAGATATAAGGAGATGATGACTGCAGGTATTCCCACCGCCAGCTGGCACACTTTGACTGAGGTCTGTTGGAGCTGGGGTTCATCCACTGTGAGCTCCAGAATGTTGACTAATAAAAGTCAAGCGGTGACCGGTGGATCTGGCCTGAACTTTTCCATGCTGCAGTTTCATCTGACCAACGGGAATAATAATAGCACTTATCTCAGATTTAATTTCTGAGAATTAAATGAATATGTACACGTAAAATGCTTAGATCTGTGCCTAGCAAACTTTTTAAGTGTTTGGCACTCAAAAAAACCCTAATAATACTGATAATAACTAATGTTATTATTGTGTATGATATATCTGTCAACACCTAGAGTGGAGTTCTTTAACTCAGGACTTTATGAAGACAACCAAAGGATTCATTGAGTATTTATTCATTAAATATTTATTGAGGGCCTAATGTATCAGTCAAGATCAGCTAGGTTATTCTGCAGTAACAAACATCCCCATCATCTCAGTGACTCAAAACAACAAGGTGTCTTTCTTGCCAACGCCACTGTGCACCTCAGGTTGCAGGGGCTCTGTTCCACCCGGTCCTAAGGGATGAGGGCAAACATACAGGATGCAGGGGGCAAGTCACACACTGGCTGTGAAACGTCCCTTTTGGAAGTAGCACATGTCACCTTTTACTCACATTTCAGGAGCCAAAACAAATCCAATGGCCATTCCAGGGGAGTGGGGAGAGTGTGGTTCTACCCTGTACCAGAAGAGGCAGAACAGGAAGTAGCCGCAGAGATTACTAAGGAATCCAATGGGCCAGCTGTTACTTTAGATGCTTGGGATATAATAGTGAACAAAATAGACCAAAACCCCTACCCTCAGAGAGCTGGCCATCTAGCTAAGGGAGAAAGACAATAAACATCATAAGTTGAGGGCTGCAATTTTTTTTAGTTTTTTATTTTTATTTTATTTTATTTTTTTAAATTTTATTGGAATATGGTTGATTTACAAGTTCTGTTAGTTTCAGGTGTACAGCACAGTGATTCAGTTATACATATACATGTATCTATTCTTTTTCAGATTCTTCTCCCTTATAGGTTATTACAAAATACTGGGTAGAGTTCCCTGTGCTATACAGTAGTCCTGTTGGTTATGTCTTTTGTATATAGTAGTGTGTGTATGTTAATCCAGGCTCCTAATTTACCCCTCCCCTCCACGTTTCCCCTTTGGTAACCATAAGTGTGTTTTCAAAATCTGTGAGTCTGATT
This sequence comes from Phocoena sinus, assembly GCF_008692025.1. Classification (NCBI taxonomy): domain Eukaryota; kingdom Metazoa; phylum Chordata; class Mammalia; order Artiodactyla; family Phocoenidae; genus Phocoena; species Phocoena sinus. The sequence goes on from NC_045763.1 coordinate 135,324,160, forward strand.
TTGTTTTGTAAATAAGTTCATTTATAACGTTTTTTAATTAGATCCCACATATGAGTGATATCATATGATATTTCTCTTTCTCTGTCTGACTTAACTTAGTAGGATAATCTCTCGGTACATCCATGTTGCTGCAAATGGCATTATTTCATTCTTTTTTATGGCTGAGTAATATTCCATTGTATATATGTACCCCATCATCTTTACCCACCCCTCTGTCAGTGGACATGTAGGTTGCTTCCATGTCTTGGGTATTGTGAATAGTGCTGCTATGTACATAGGGGTGCATGTATCTTTTTGAATTACAGTTTTGTCCAGGTATACTCCCGGGAGTGAGATTGCTGGATCATATGGTAATTCTAGTTTTAGTTTTTTTAGATTTTTAAGGAACCTCCATACTGTTCTCCATAGTGGCTGTACCAATTTACATTCCCACCAACAGTGCAAGAGGGTTGCCTTTTCTCCACACCCTCTCCAGCATTTATTGTTTGTAGACTTTTTGATGATGGCGATTCTGACCAGTGTGAAGCTATACCTCACTGTAGTTTTGATTTGCATTTCCCTGATAATTAGTGATGTTGAGCATCTGTTCATGGGCTTTTTGGCCATCAAGGGCTGCAATTTTAAATAGGATAGTCAGGGTAGGCCTCATTGAGAAGATGACACTGGAGCAAAGACTTGAAGGAGTTGAGGGAGTGAGCCATCTGGGCATCTGGAGGAAAGTGTTGTGAGTAGAGGGGACAGCCTGTGCAAAGCCCAAAGCCGGGTGTGTTGCAGGAATAGCGAGGAGGCCAGCAGGACCTGGGTGGAGTGAGTGAGGGGAGGGCCGCAGGAGCTGAGCTGAGAGGGAGGAAGGTGGGGCCAGACCCCCTAGGACTTCCGAGGGGAGGACTTTGGCTTCTACCCTGATGGGATGAGGAGCCACTGGAGAGTTCTGACTTAAGATTGAAAAGGCTAATTGACTGCCATGTGGAGAGTAGACTGCAGGGAAGCAGGGAGACCAGTTAGGAGAGAAATGACAGCTCCAGCCTCCCTCTGTGATAAGAATGCATGTGACTCACTGTTTCTGGGCAAGTGTGCTTGTTTCCCCCTGAAATGGCTGACATTTGGTCAGCCCTACTGGTCTCTTCAACCCCGGCCCTCTGTAAACATAATCTTGAGCCAATGGGCTCTGGCTGTGGGGTCAGGGTTCCTTCTGTGGTGGTCATGTGGGGTGGGAAACATTGTTAGTTTAAAGCATTTTGAAAAGAAGTATTGCTTCATGCTATTGCTGCCCACTTTGATTTAAAGTAGGCACTGCACCCTAAAAAAAATTCTCCACTCCCTCCTGGTATCCCTACCCACTATTCTCAGCAAGAGAGGCACAAGGCCTAAGTACCCTGTACAGGTCAGTTTAGGTCTGCCCTGATCCCTGCCCACCCCCCTTGATAGAATTCCATTAATGAGCCCTTTTCAAGAACTTTCGTGGAACCAGCCTACAAGCCCATCTGTATTAGTCAACTTGGGCGGCCATAACAAAATACCACAGTCTGGGTGGCTGAAACAATGGAGATTTTATTTTCTCACAGTTCTGTAGACTGAAAGTCCAAGATCACTGTGCCAGCAGAGTCGGATTCTGGTGAGACACCTCATCCTGGCTTACAGATAGCCACCTTCTCACTGTGTTCTCGTGCGGTGAAGAGAGAGAGAAAGAGGGCGCTCTGGTGTCTCTTCCTCTTCTTATAACGGCGTTGATCCCACCATTGGGACCCCACCCTCATGACTTCATCTAATTATCTCCCATAGACTCCTCAAATAGGACCAATCAGAATTTGGGGATATTCTTTGCAGGTTCTGTCCATGCTCTGGGATGTATCTGAACTAGGTTAAAGGTGCCAGGAACTCCCTTCCTTGTGTAACTGGATAATTTCTCCTTTAAATGTCCTGGTCCCAGGACTTCTCTGGTGGTCCAGTGATTAAGACTTTGTGCTCCCAATGCAGGGGTCCCAGGTTCAATCCCTGGTCAAAACTAGATCCCTCATGCCGCAACTAAGAGCCCACGTGAAGCAAAGAAGATCCTGCCCGGGCAACAAAGATCCCACGTGCTGCAGCTAAGAGAGCAGCCAAATAAATAAATAAATATTAAAAAGTAAAGGTCCTGGTGCCAAGATTGGTGAAGGTAGCTGGGTCCTTATGTGTTACCTTCTATGGGAGTTTTATACAATGAGGCCCAAAATAGAAGTACTCACTTGGCTGTCTATTCTGGAATTGGTTGAAGAAATTATGATAAATATTTTTATGGCAATTGGAAGATTAGGGGACAGAATTCCCTGAGGCAAAAAAAAATAGTCATCAATCAAGATAGGAAGGATGCGGGGTAGGTGCCTTGATGGACCTCATAAAAAAAAGACAGGAAGGAGCAAGTCCTGGGTCGATGGCTGCCTGGTACCCCTGGAGAGGCTAGAGCACAGGTACCAGGGTGCCCCATCTCATCAACGATTTCCACACCCACACATGGCATTAAAACAGAGAAAACCTTCAAGGGATCACTCTGAGTTCAGACAAGGAAGATATCAGCCACAACCATATGAGCCTAGAGCTGTGTGGCTTTGGACAAGTTCCTGAACCTCTCTGGATCTCAGTTTCTTCACCTGTAAAATGGAGATGTTAGTATTACTTGTGTCAGGATTGTTATGAGGATTAAATGAGTTCACATGTGTAAATACTTAGAGCAGTGCCTGGCAGGTAGAACTGTAGTGATGGTAATGATTGATTGTTTAGAGGTGCAGCCTCTGAATTCCAGGGAAAGGAGGAGCCTTGGGTAATAATTCATATTGGGTTTCCTGCCAACCTGGCAGGATAGGAACTTGCCAATTTGAAGAAAATGGAGAAATGTGACCTTTCTTGCACATTTGAATTTGTGAACCAAGATTCTCGCAGGCTACACTATCTCACTCCATGTCGTGTTGCAATTTCCTCTTAAAATTGTTTGTTTTCCCCTTTATGGAGCAGATAGCATCTGAGTGGGCTCTGACATCCAACAGCATTTACCACCAAGCAGTGGGTCTACCCCTTTCTAATTAATCTTTCTTACTCTTCCAAACAAAACTAAAATAACTATGACAGACAGAATGGTCCCCCAAAGATGCCCACATCCTAATCCTGAGAATCTATGAATGTGTTATGTTACTTAGCAAAGAGGATATCTATGGAATTAAGGAATGTAAGGTTGCAGATAGAATTAAGGTTATTAATTAGCTGCCTGTAAAATAAGGAGATTATCTTGGACTATCCTAGTGGGCCAAGGAAGTCACAAGTGTCCTTAAAAGTAGAAGAGGGAAGCAATAAAGGGAGATAGAAGAGATGGCAGTATGAGACAGGCATGGCCCGATGTTACTGGTTTTGAAGATGGAGGAAGGGGCCACTAGACAAGGAATGTGGGCAACCTCTAGAAGGTTGGAAAGGCAAGAAAACAGATTCTCCCCTAGTGCCTCCAGAAGGAATACAGAGTGCCAACACCTTGATTGAGACTCGTGTTAGACTTCTGATCCCCAGAATTGTAAGATTATGAATTTGTATTGTTTTAAGCCACTAAAATTGTGGTAATTTGTTACAGCAGCAATAGGAAACAAATACACAAACAATAAATAAAAACAACCAAACGAGAACAACTGTTTTTTTCAAAGCTCAGCTTTAGCTTTCCTGACACTGTTCTGAAAGTATTCTTGCTCTTCCCTTGAGTTTGTCCTTGCTTCTCTGTCCCCCATCCAGGACTGATGTGTGTTCTTTCAGATAAAGAGCTTTTTAAAGAGAACCCTGTTCCATTTATTTAGACATGCCTCTCTTCACTGAGGTTATTCCTGGTTAAACTCTCAGAACTTTCTTTTCTAGAACCTCCTGTCCCTCTCACATTGTATTGATTTTTCGTGTCTCTGGGGTCATGCCTGCCTTTCCTCTGGACTTTCTGAAATCCTTCCCTAATACATGGGGAGGCCTGATACATGGGAATGACTAGTTAAGATACCAAGATACGAAGTCACTCACTTACACGTAGCTCATAATCCATCAGCCTGGACCATATGAAACTGGAATTTTTTTTAAGATCTAAAAAAGTCGAGATCATTAATAATTCCATACAGTTCAATCTAAGGAAAGAGAAGACATGTAAATAACTACAAGTACGGAAAATACACAACAGGAAGCAGAAGCAAGGAGAAGAGGCATCAAGGAGGAGAGGGACAAATAAATAAAAGGATAGTAGGTAAGGAGAAGTTCTGTCACGAACATAAAAGCCAGCCCCATCAGGCAGAGCACCTGGGAGCCACTTTAGATTGAGTGGCCAGGGAAGGTGATTGGTGTACCCTGCACAGGAGCTTGGTCTGTGCCCTGGGAACACTCAGGAAGGTGGGGAAGACTTCAAGAGGACAGGACCCACTGACTTTGTAGCTTGCTCTCTCTGGGGGAGTGTTGGGGAGGGCTGGAGGGGGCCAGTCCAGAAGGCGAGTCAGGTAGAGGGGTGCTTTCAGTAGCCCATGCATGGGATGGCAGCGTCCTAGAGGAAGACCATGACAGGGGGTTGGGAGAGAGTGGAGGTGTTTAGGATACAGACAAGCAGGACTTTCTGGTGACTGAGTGTGTTGGGGGAGGGGCAGAGAAGAGAGGGGAACTTCAGGGGAGAGTCTGGGCTCAGTGTTAGGGGACTGGATGGTTGTGCCCCTCCTCGAGATGAGGAACTCAAGAAGAGGGGCAGATTGGGCAGACTGAGATGTGGGTAGAGGAGAATGGAGGAGGTGATAAACTCCAGTTCTAGAAATGCTGAGCCTGGCAGTGAGTCTGTAATAATGGTCCCCAAGGACCCACCACCTCCCAGTATTCACCACCTAGTATATGACCCTCCCTTGAATCCAGGCTGGGCCTATGGGTCTCTTTAACCATTGGGATGTGGTGGCTCTCATGCTGTGTCAGGTCAGGGCCTGAGCCATAAGAAAGTCTGGCATCTCCTGGCTTTGCACCTTTGGGAGCCCCAGACTGCCATGTAAGAAGTCTGGCTACCCTGCTGGAGTGACCATTTGGAGAGGCCGCTTGGGGAGGATGAGGCCCTGAGTCTGCAAGGAGAGAGAGGCCCAGTCACCCCAGTGTCCCAGCTGAGCCCACCTTCCAGGTGTTCCCCCCAGAGTGCCAACCATGTGAGTGAGTCCCAGCCAAGCCCCAGATGACTGCAGCCCCAGCGGACATCACATGGAGAAAAAGTACCTCTCAGGCAGGCCCAGAGAATGCACCGAATCATGAGAGATAATAAAATGGGTCTTGGTTGGGTTGTTTTTTTTTGGCGGGGGGGGGGGGGGGGGTAGTGTATAAACTTTTTGTAAAATGGGAGTAAAAACACATAAAATTTATTATTTTAATCCTTTTTAAGTATAAGGTTCAGTGGCATTAAGTACATTCACATTGTTGTGCTACCATCACCACCATCCATCCACAGAATAATTTTCATCTTCTCAAACTAAAACTCTGTACCCATTAAACAGTAACTCTCTTGCCCCAGCCCTTGGCAACCACCATTCTACTTTCTGTCTCTATGAATTTTATTGGGTTGGCCAAACTGTTCATTCAGTTTTTCTGTAAGATGGCTCTAGTAGTGCTTAGTTGTCTTTAACTTCAATCGAAACAATTTTGTTAGATTGTATGTGACAGCTGTCACATCAGCGTGCGTTTAAAAAAAAACTTATGGGCTTCCCTGGTGGCGCAGTGGTTGAGAGTCTGCCTGACAATGCAGGGGACACGGGTTCAAGCCCTGGTCTGGGGGGATCCCACATGCCACGGAGCAGCTGGGCCTGCGAGCCACAGCTGCTGAGCCTGCGCGTCGGGAGCCTGTGCCCCGCAACAGGAGAGGCCGCAACAGTGAGGGGCCCACACACCGCGATGAAGAGTGGTCCCCGCTTGCCGCAACTAGAGAGAGCCCTTGCACAGAAACGAAGACCCAACACAACCAAACAAATAAAAATAAATAAAACATCAAAATTTGTGAATTTTTGTGTAGCCATTTTACTATTGAAGACGGAAGAAAAACAACATTTTCAGCATATTATGCTTTATTATTTCAAGAAAGGTAAAAACTAAACTGAAATGCAAGAAAAGATTTGTGCAGTATATGGAGAAGGTGCTGTGACTGATCGAATGTGTCAAAAGTGGTTTGTGAAGTTTCACGATGGAGATTTCTCGCTGGACGATGCTCCACGGTGGGGTAGAGCAGTTGAAGTTGATAACGATCAAATCAAGACATTAATTGAGAACAATCAATGTTATACTCCACGGGACACAGCTGACATACTCAAAATATCCAAATCAAGCATTGAAAATTACTTGCCCCAGCTTGGTTATGTTAATCACTTTGATGTTTGGGTTCCACATAAGTTAAGCGAAAAAACCTTCTTTGACCGTATTTCCGCATGTGATTCTCTACTGAAACGTAACAAAAACATTCCGTTTTTAAAACAAATTGTGACGGGTGATGAAAAGTGGATACTGTACAATAATCTGGAATGGAGGAGATCGCGGGGCAAACGAAATGAACCACCACTAACCACACCAAAGGCCGGTCTTCATCCAAAGAAGGTGACGTTGTGTATATGTGTATATGGTGGGATTGGAAGTGAGTCCTCTATTATGAGCTCCTTCCAGAAAACCAAGTGATTAATTCCAGCAAGTACTGCTCCCAGTTAGACCAGCTGAAAGCAGCACTCAACAAAAAGTGTCTGGAATTAGTCAACAGAAAATGCATCACCTCCCATCAGGGTAACGCAAGACTGCATGTTTTTTGATGACCAGGCAAAACTGTTACAGCTTGGCTGGGAAGTTCTGATTCATCCGCCATATTCATCAAGCGTTGCACCTTTGGATTTCCATTTACTTCGGTCTTTAAAAATTCTCTTAATGGAAAAAATGTCAATTCCCTGGAAGACTGTAAAAGGCACCTGGAACAGTTCTTTGCTCAAAAAGATTCAGAGTTTAGGGAAGATAGAATTATGAAGTTGCCTGAAAAATGGCAGAAGGCAGTGGAACAAAAGGGTGAATACGTTGTTCGATAAAGTTCTTGGTGAAATGAAAAATGTGTCTTTTCTTTTTACTTTAAAACCGAAGGAACTTTTTTGGCCAACCCAATACTACTCTAAGTAGCTCGTTCAAGTAGAATTGTATCATGTTTGTCCTTTTGTGACTGGTTTATTTCACCTAGCATAATGTCTTTAAGTGTCGTCATGGTATAGCATGTGTCAGCATTTCCTTCCTTTTTTTTTTTCTTTTAAATATTTATCTTATTTTTGGCTGTGTTGGGTCTTTCTTGCTGTGCGTGGGCTTTCTCTAGTTGCGGTGAGCGGGGGCTACTCTTCGTTGCAGTGCGCGGGCTTCTCATTGCGGTGGCTTCTCTTGTTGCGGAGCAGGGGCTCTAGGCGCGCGGGCTTCAGTAGTTGCCACACGTGGGCTCAGTAGTTGTGGCTTATGGGCTGTAGAGCACAGGCTCAGTAGTTGTGACTCACTGGCTTAGTCGCTCTGTGGCATGTGGGATCTTCCCGGACCAGGGATCGAGCCCATATCCTCTGCAGTGGCAGGGGGATTCTTAACCACTGTGCCACCGGGGAAGTCCCGGAATTTCCTTCCTTTTTAAAGCTAAATAATATTCTATTGTGTGTATGTGTAGATCACATTTTGTTTATCCATTCATCCATTGATGGACACTTGGAATGCTTCCACCTTTAGGATATTGTGAAAAATACTGCTAGGAACATGTGGGTACAAATATCTCTTCAAGTTTTCAATTTTGGGGGGTATAAACCCAGAAGCGGAATTGCTGGATCATATGGTAATTCTGTCTTTAATTTTTGGAGGAACTGCCGTACTATTTTCCATAGCAGCTGCACCATTTTACATTTCCACCAGCAGTGCACAAGTGTTCCAATCTTTCCACATACTCACCAACACTTACTGTTTTCTGTTCTTCAGGTTTTTGTTTAAGAGTCGACATCTCAGTGGCTGTGAGGTGTTGGGTTAGTTTGTCATGCAGCAGTGGATAACCAAGGCACTGTGTTTGCAGTCCTGGTGCTTCCCTGGCTGTCTAGTTACCATTGGCTCTAAGATGGCACAGTGACCTCCCCATAAGATCTACCGTCTGTACTTTCCAATTTTTTGTGCTTGATCAGAGTTAAGTTGGAAAATCATGTTGAAAATTTCCCCAACACCTTTTTCCAAAAGAATCAGACATGCTCCTCCCGTGGCTTACTGTTCCATTTTGGGGTTGGCTCCACAGGTGACTTGCACAGGAAATACTGGAACTCCTCCTTCAAGGTAGAAGGGTTTAAGGCCGTGGCTGGCCACCCTCGCTTACCATCATAGACACAGATCTCACACCCCAGAGGCCTTGTACATTTCTTTACATGTTCACATATAAATCTAACTTTTCACTGCTTTGCACATTCACATGCTCAAGTACCAGGTCAGACCCTGTTACACAATTATGATGAAGCACAACCAAGGTCAGCAAAGGACGATTTGTCTAGCTGCCCTGGAGCCTTCAGCAAGCCTGCAAGCTGGGAGGAAGAGGTGCCAGCCCAGTGGAAATAGAAGGGAAGGTCCTGGGTGTTGGGATCCCTTGGGCAGCTTTCATAAAGCTCTGTGTTCACGCCTCTCCTCATGCCAATTATGTTAGAAAACTGGGTGTGGGACCCAGGCATCAGTATTGACTGGTGACTCCTATGTGCAGGCATGTTTGAAAACCAAAGATCTTCATCCATCATTAAACATGGGCCTGTAGTATAGATTTTGTTTTTAATTGGGTAACATTCACATAACATAAAATTAATTATTTTAAAGTGTACAATACAGTGGCATTTACTACATTCATTGTGTTGTACAACTACCACCTCTATCTAGCTCATCTTCATCACCTCAAAAGGAAACCCTGTACACATTAAGCCGTTATTCTCCCCAGCCCCTGGCAAGTGCTAGTCTGCTGTTTCTACCCATGCCATGACCTTTGCTTGGAGGGGGCTTCTGCTCACGTTTACCTGGTGATTTCGAAGACTAGCCAAGCTGCCCAATCTTCAAAGTGGAACGAACCACTCTGTCATCCAATTTCCCTTGAAACTTGTACACACGTCCTGCTATTTATCCTATTTACCGTATTTACCAGGGCTTCTTTGTGGGTTTGTCTTCTCACATTCACATTGGAAATTCCCTTACAGAAGAGTCAGATCTATACCAGAAATAGTAACAGGGGCCCCACTGAATAAAATATTTACCAGCCCCCCCAAATATCTGTTTCTGTGGATTTACCTAATCTGGATATTTCATGTAGATGGAGCCATATGATAAGTGACCTTTTGTTTTTGGCTTCTTTCACTTAGCATAAGTTTATTATGTTGTAGCATGTATCAGAACGTCATTCCTTCTTATAGCCGAATAATATTCCATTGGGTAGATAGACCACATTTTGTTTATCCATTCATCAGTTGAAGGATATTTGGGTGGTTTCTCCCTTTTGGCTATTGTGAATAATGCTGCTATGAACATTCATGCACAAGTTTTTATTTGAGTATCTGTTTTTGATTCTTTGGGGGTATATATCTAACAGTGTAATTCCTGGGTCATATGGTAAGTCTATTTTTAGCTTTCTGATGATCCACTAAACTGTCTTCCACAGCAGCTGCTCTATTTTATATTCCCACCAACAACGCACGAGTGTTCCGATTGTTCCACACCCTCGTCAACACTCGTTATTTTTCATTTTCCTTTTTATTGTTACCGCCATTCTAGTAGGTGCGGAGTGTTATCTCATTGTGGCTTTAATTTTCATTTCCCTAATGACTAATGATGTTGAGCAACTTTTCATGTGCTTGTTGACCATTTGTATATCTTTGGAGAAAGGTCTATTCAGGACCCAGATATTTCATAATCCCCAATCCTCACAACTGAAAGGAAAGGATTGTGCATGTTTTTATAGTTGAAGAAACTGAGACTAAGAGAGGTTAGGTTGCCCCAGATCCAACTGGTGATGGAAAACGAGGTCTGCCTGACCCTGAAATTCACGCCACACACATGCCCCAGACATCCAAGTGTGCAGATGCTAGAGCCAACTGAGAATTGCAGTCAGAGCTGCAGGGTGTGGAGGAGGGGTGAGTACAAAATGCCAGAGCCCCCAAGGAGGTCTTCAGGTGAGAAGTGGGGAGGGGATTCCACACGGGTTTGCAGTGACAGAGAAGGACACAGAGCGTAAGGGGCAGGGCACATTGAAGGGAACGCCTTTGGCCCGGTCTGTGTCTGCAGCAGAGAAAGACACAGTTGGTGTGTTCAGATGGGGGCTACTTGAGTTTCATGCTCTGGGCTCCCTTGTGTCCCAGGAAGTCTCCAAGTTTGGCCACACTCTGCTCCCGCTACAGATTCTGGGATGGACTCAGACAGACACAGCCTCACCCAGGGTCACACAAATGGAAGCAGTAAGTCAGAGCCCCACTGCAGCTGCAGGAAGCCTGGAGGTGTGAGCCATCATTTCTGTTAAACTTCCGGCTTCATCAGAAACCAGTGCCAGTGCCAGAAAATGGCTTTGCAGCCGTGTGTGTGTGTGTGCGTGCGTGTGTGTACACATGGACTACAACGTGGGCCCTTTAAGAATCTAACCTCTACCTCTAAGAGGTGCAAAGTGAGATTGGGATGGGTGGGTCATGAGGTGCAAGGAGTTCTGATGATCTGAGGCTGAGGAAAAATAAGGACCACAGCTGCCCTCAGGCCCTGGCAGGCAGCCTTCAACTCTGGAAATGATGCTGAAATATTTAAGCCTCTCTCTCCTGGGGCTTCCTGTTTCCTATTTGGTCTCTGGTTTCCAGGCAACACGTGAATACCCCCAAACTCCTGAAACGTTCAGGTCTCCAAGCGTCCCTGTTACTATGAGTCTCACATCTGTAATGAGTTTCCGATCTGCGGGATCTCCCAGGGCAGCCCATCCATCCTGCTCTCTCCAGAGGACAATAGCAACCGAAGGTGCCTTGTGGTTTGAGGGGTGTGTGTGTGTGTGTGTGTGTGTGCGTGTGCGCACGTGTGTGTGTGTGCGTGCACGCGTGCGTGTGTGTGTGTGTTTTCCCCCTTTGTAAGTGCCTCCAGTTTAATAAATCCTCCTGCAAAGTTAGTTTGGCTGGATCTGGTGTGAGGGTGAGGCAGGAGATTTAGGGTTTGATTTAGTAAAGAATCAAGTCTGGGCAGGAGCCCAGCAGCGTAGAGGGAAGGTGAGGGAATAAACCCTCTCCACCGGCTGCTGCGCTGTTGGCTGAGTTTCTCTCTCTCTCACGAAGGGACACAGAGGCTGCTTCTGCTTTTGGTGACTGGTGGGCTTCAGGGGACTTGAGAAGCCCTTTCTTAGATGCATGGAGACCTGGTTTCTGAGTGCAGAGGGACTGGTTGGGTTGTAGTATAAAGAGGGGGGAGGGCAGAAGTTTGGGGAATTGCCATCAGTTTTTGTTTTTAGCACACTAATACAGATACATGGTTTTCACAGCTAAATGGTATTTCAAGGCTTATAATAAAAAACAAGGGTCCTCCACCACTCCTTTCCCCCTTTGAGCCCCAACCCCAGGGGGAGCCCCCTTTATTTCCTGTAGCTATTTTTTAAAATTTATCTCCATCTTTAAAAGGCTATTTCTTTACTTTTCATTCTAGACATCTTTTATTGACTTCTACCACAAAAGATAAGAATTTATCTCTCTTACTCGCCCCACCCACCCCCACCCCTGCCCCCGCCCAAACACACACATACACACACTTCTATTCTCCCACCTCACGGCAAGTTGTATGGCAGTATTTAAAAATCAATATTCAGTATTTGTATTATTACTAAGTAAATACTGTTCCCATCTGAGGTTCCTGGCTCCAGATTACACTCTCTTTCCGGTGCATCTTCCTCACCTCTACCCCACCTGTGCATTCAGAACTGCCTTTTTTGTTTGCTTTCTTCTCTATGTACCTATCATTAATTTTTCTCCATAAACCTCTCTCTCTCTATGTGATCTGACACCCAGGTAATGGGCCACGTTTGTTTTTCTTCTGAGACACGCCGTCCCCCAGCTCCCATCCTCGGCCCTGACCTGGGCCTGAGGGAGTTCAGGGCTGCCGTCCAGGACTTGTCTTCAACCTTATCCTGGAGATTCCCCTCACCTCCCTTTGGAGTTCTCTTTCTCGGTTTACTCCCTCATTTTGCTGGAGCTCCTGCTCCAGTAGCTTCCTGAGACACATGTGCATGGGAGGTACATTGTTTTAAACCCTACAGGTTTGAAATGCCTTTAGTCTGTCCTCCCAAGATTAAGAGCTTGGCTGGAAATAGAAGCTGAAACTGGAAGGCATTTCCCCCATTATTTTGAAGGGATCATTTCCTTGTCTTCTGGTTCCCAGCGCTGCTGGTGAGAAACCTTATCCCTTTCTCACTATTGATCTTTGCCTGTGACTTTATTCCTTGACTCCACAAGCCGATAGGATCATCTCTTTATTCTGGATGTTCTGACAATTCAAGATTAAGTACCTTGGGTTGGCTCTATTTTCATTCTTCTTGCTGGTGCCCTGTGGGACCTTTCAGACTGGTGATTTATGGCCTCAAGCTGCTGAAAATATTTCTTGTATTAGTTTATTGATAGTGTCTTCCTCAATTTCCCCTGGTCTCTTCCACTGAAACTTCTCTAGTATATGATATTTGACCACCTTATTTTCCATCTCTCTTTTTGTTCTACTTTCTGAGAGATTTCCACAAATTTACATTCCACCCCTCCTACTGAATTTATTTTATTTTATTTTATTTATTTATTTTTTGCAGTACACAGGCCTCTCACTGCTGTGGCCTCTCGCGTTGCGGAGCACAGGCTCCGGATGCGCAGGCCCAGCGGCCACGGCTCACGGGCCCAGCCACTCCACGGCATGTGGGATCTTCCCGGACCGGGACACGAACCCGTGTCCCCTGCATCGGTAGGCGGACCCTCAACCACTGCGCCACCAGGGAAGCCCCTGAATTTATTTTGACTATCATATTTCCAAGAACTGTTTTTTGTTCTCTGGGTGTATATGTTGCCCTCTTTTTTATGGCTCCTGATCTTTCTGAGGATCATTATAATTGCTTAAGTTTTCTTCTGTACCTTACATTATCTTTGTTTCCTGAATTTCTTTTTGATTTCTGTTTATTTATTTCTGCTTGTTTTGTCTCCATCTTTAACATTGGGGGTTGTCTGGTATGGATAAAAATTACATAAGCCAAAGAAAGCAAAACATAAATAGGCCTCCCTTTAGAAATAAAATATAATAAAAAAATATATAAGCTCCCCTCTTAAGGAAAAGAAATTAGGGTTTTTTTCAATAAAATGCTTTGCCAGGTAAACTCACTAGGGTAAAATTTAAAATCCCAAATCAGATTGCATTTTGCTGTACACTGTATTTTCTGTTCTTAAAAACTCCTGACACCTAAGGAATAAAAAATAAGAAACTTGGGCTTCCCTGGTGGCACAGTGGTTGAGAGTCCGCCTGCTGATTCAGGGGACACGGGTTCGTGCCCCGGTCCGGGAAGATCCCCCATGCCGCAGAGTGGCTAGGCCCGTGAGCCATGGACGCTGAGCCTGTGCGTCCGGAGCCTGTGCTCCGCAACGGGAGGGGCCACAACAGTGAGAGGCCCGCGTACCGCAAAAAAAAAAGAAACTTTATTTGCATTAAAACTTGTTTTTAACATAAGAAACACATAGAAAACACCTCCTGTTCTTGAATTAGTCATCAGATATGTGAAACCTTATTTAGATAATTATGTTAATCATAAATTTACAACTATGTGAATAATATTAATGGTTTGAAGTTCACATAAGCCTTTTTTCATAAAAAGCATGGTTTTCAAAACTCAATGTAAACTCCTAGCAGATCAGGATAATTCTACTTGTTCTCTTCTGCAGTAGAGTGGTAGTTGTTTTAAATATTCACAGGCATACCTAGCTTTATGGCGCTTTGCAAATATTGAGGTTTTTACAAATTGAAGGTTTGCAACTCTGCATTGTCATGTGATGGTCAGCATTTTTCAGTGATAAAGTATTTTTTAATTAAGGGGTGTACATTATTTTTTTAGACATACTGCAATTGCACACTTAATAGATTACAGTGTAGTGTAAACATAACTAATACATGCACTGGGAAACAACAAAATTCACGTGACTTGCTTTATTTGCTTTATCGTGGTGGTCTGGAAGCGAACCTGCAATATCTCCAAGCTATGCCTGGATAGTGTTTTCTGAGCATTTTCCGTAAAACTTGAATACAAGGCCAAGTTTGTGTTTGTTGGTTTACTAATGATTTTCTCCCACTCTGGTGACCCTGGGCTGTCTGGGAGTGATTGAGTGGGCCTCTCTGAGTGTTGCACCAGGCATAGGGCCTGCTGGAGCTCTCTACAGAGTGACCAGGCTGAAACCTGCTTATTTTGTTGGGAGGACCCAAATTTCAGAAGCTGTAGGTCTTTTCTCTCAAGCTGGTCAGTTTTTCCAGAGAAGAACCCTCCAGCTGCCAACCTGGAAGCGCCTACAGTTGCTGGGCTGCTCAGATCAGGGTGGAAAAGGGCCCCTGGGGCCTCAGAAGATAGCGTGAGGCCTTATACTCCATTGCCTTGACTTCAGTGGGTGCCTCCCAGTCCGCTGGGCCTTGTGACCTGGAAGGTGGTCAGTCTGATCTATTTCTGCAGTGAATAAACTTCCTATCTCCCACAAGGGTGAGGACAGGAGAGGTGGGTTCCGACTCTCCCTGCGTGCTCTGCCCCATTTCATCCCCCACCTTCTGAGGAAGCTGGCACCTACTGTAGCCTCCTTGGCCCGGACAGGCCAGTTCCACTTATTCTGTCTTTTAAACAGTTGTTGACATCTCTTATCTTTGTCTCTGGGAGTTTACACCTTCTGTATTTCTTTTTTTTTTTTTTTTTTTGGCTATGCCGTGTCCCATGTGGGACCTTAGTTCCCTGACCAGAGATTGAACCCGTGCTCCCTGCAGTGGAAGCGCGGAGTCTTAACCACTGGACCTCCAGGGAAGTCCCAGTGTTTTTTAATGAAACTTCTTCTTAAATGGAGTTTGGGGAGGGAGGAGAGATATACATATGTTTTCAATCCATCTTGTTTAACCCAAAGTTCTCATTTTTCTTTTGTGATGAACAGATATTGTGCCTTTCAGGCTCCAGCTCCTTCACAAATGCCTTCCCAACTACTCATTTATTTGCTTATCTATTCATTTATTTAACCAGTATTTTTTCAGTACCCCAGCCTCAGAGCCTGGTGGAACACTCATGTAAACAGACAGAGGCTAGCGTGATAAGGCTTGTACTTGACAGATACGGGACTCAAATCTGGGTTATCGAATCAGACCCAGAGCTCTTTCCTCATGAGAATTCAAGTTAAAGAATCATATACAGTGGGCCCTCTGTACCCACATGTTCCACATCTGTGGATTCAACCAACCACAGACAAAAATATTTTTTAAAAATTTCCAGGAAGTTCCAAAAAGCAAAGCTTGAATTTGCAGTGTGCTGGCAACTATCTCCATAGCATTTACATTGTATTTACTTAGCATTTACACTGCATTAGGTATGCTAAGTAATCTAGAGATGATTTAAAGTATATAGGAGGAGGTTATACGCAAATACAACACCACTTTATATAAGGGACTTGATTGGGGGATTTTGAGATCCTGGGGGTCTTGGAACCAATCCCTGATGGATACTGAGGGACGAGGGGCGATTGTACTGCCTTCCAAATCCCTGACCTGGGCAGCACAAAAGAAAGTTACTTCCCTTGGGAAGTAACTGCAGGGCTGGAGGCTGTGGGGAGCCTGAGGGGTCATGGGTAAGGAAACAGTGGGTGTAGGCTTGTCTGTCATGGGTGCTCTCCCAAGGCAAGGTCATTGGACAACCCCTCATATCCCTTGCGATTCTCAATTCCTTACTTCAGTGCAACCCACCGACCCAAACACAAATTATGTGCCCTGGGCTGAGATTTCCACCTGGATGTTTATCAGGAGACAATGAGGTGACCCTAACAGCTCCCCAGCCAGTGTCCTAATCCATAAAACTTGATTCATTCAGTCCCCTAAATCAAAATTGCATCCTCACGGAGGCTGGAATTATGTTTCCAAATTCTTGACAGGTATTTAACTTTAGGATTCAGGAACAAGAAGTTAAATTCCTGGGAATTCTTGGAAATTTTCCAAAGCCATAAGTTATTCTTAAAACACTTTCAACATTCTTGATACTCTTTACTCATTATTATGTATATCTAAAAATTTTTGTTTAATATATAAGAAATATTAACTTTAGTGGTATTCACAAAGAATCACGGCCTATAGTGAATATTCAGACATGGGAAGACAACATGTGTTGTTGGGTTGTGTTATATTTGGATAATGTAACGTTCAGATCTTCTAACAAAATAAACAGTGCTACACAGAATTGTGTTAGAATTTAAGAACTTATTTTTGCTTTCAGAGCTTGTTATTTCTTGGAACACCACTCATAGGATTTGAATAAAGTATACAAAGTATATAACCCTATTAATATTTATGTTGTTTGCAGTAGTAACTCAAGCACCAAACAGGGCCACAAACACACGCTCATAATATCATAACAGCTTTAAGCAAGACCGATTATATGGTGACCACATCTCTGCTCCCATCACTGTTCCCAAAAATGTCGACCTTAACCCTCAACTCGGTGTTATCAGCACTTTCTGATTCTGATTTCACTAGATGTCAGTGGAATCCTTCAAACCAGTCATGTCTCTGTGTTGACTGTTAAGCTTTGATTCTCACAGGAGAATTATAATACTTTTCCCTGTTTCCCAGATTGATTTTTCTCAGGATTCAGGATTTGTTAAAGCATACTAATTTTCCAAGAAATGCCTGCATATAAACGCTAGGCTGCAGTTGGTCTTTGCCTGATTTCTGAAGGAAGAACCTTGTTAAACAAACTAGTGTTGTAGATGAGAAGGTGGGCAAAGGGAAGGAAGACAGCTAGTTTGGCCCCAGTTACCTGGTTGCTGCGTTTTATGGGCTGTCCCCTGACCCTCATTACACCCATGGCCACTCAGGCACAAAACAGCCTTTATTATGCCCTCAGGGTCCTCCTGGGAGCAGTCAGATCCCCCAACCCTATTCTGCTCTTCAAATTCATTGAGCACCAACTACATACCAAGAAGCATGCTAGGCGCAGGGGACAGGTAGATAAGTAAGACACAGCCTTTGCCATCAGGAGATTTGGTCTCATCCAAGGACAACTCAGGGTAGGGTCTGGTGGGGCCTTGGGGGGGAAATGGCAATGACCCCAGCATCAGCCACCAGTTGCCCCAGCCTCTATCTCATCTTGTCAACCTAGAGCTTCCACCCTCACTCCAGGGAGAAAAGCCTGTGGAGATCCCAGATATGTTTTCCTCGGAAATATGATTACTCCCTTCAGCCCTCTGGTCACAGCTGTGCACCATCAATACCATCAAAGGTGTGCCTTTGTCTCTCTGGGACACCCAAGTGGAAAGAAGATGAAGGCAAGTTAGAAGGATTTGTTTTATTTCCTATGTCCGCTGTCTCTACTTGTCAAATCAGTGGAAAGCTTAGAAGGGCCGTATATTTACTGGAAGGAAGAGCAAGGTCCTAGAGAGGCTGGGGACCCAGATCTGCTCTGGCTTCCATCTGGGAGGGGAAGAAATTCCTCCACCAGAAGGAACACAAGTTGGGCGGTGGAGAGCAAAGAAGGCAAGCCAATTCCTGGAAGAGGGAAGAAGCGGGGAGAGAGTGATGGGTTCTAGGCAAGGGTGGATTTAGCATGAACCTAATGAAGCACAAGCTTCAGGACCCCTCACTGGCAAGGACCTGGGAGAGGCCCTTAGCAGTTGCTTAAAATTTATAAAATTTGGAAGAATGAGATATATTAACCATTATCAATTAAGACCATCATCTTAGATGATTGATGTATGTATACATTGGGAAAAGATTCCCCCTTTGACTTAATTAAAATATCCATCACCTAAAAAAAAAAAAAAAAAAAAAGGCTATAGTCTTTTCCCAATTCGACATTTCTTGGTCACACTTCCTTTCATGGTGGACTGTGTTTGGAATGGCTATGGGCATTTTTAGTATCTGGCTAAGGGGAAATTGAGCCCAGAGTGCATTTATATATGCGATTTGCAGTGACTTCCTAGTATAGTTAAATAACGTCTAGCACCCTTTCCCCAGTGTAGGAATGGCTCCTAGCAATGTTCCTCCTGTCCACTCACGACTCATGACCAAAGGCCATGTTGCAATATGAATGTGACCTGCGGCACCTAGTACCGGAAGTAGGTGGGAAATGTGAGAGAAACAAGGTTCAAAATGTACAGAATCAGAAGCTAGTGTGTGGAAAATTCCTCCAGTCATCATAAATGTAAAAGACCGAGTTTGGTTCTCAGCAATGTCCAGTCAAACCTCTGCCAGGAGGTTCTCTCTTGTCAAGAATATACTTAATAATGCAGCATATTACAATTATAAGCACACCACATGTTTTCTCTCTTTGCTGGGATTGACAAAATAGAATGTATGAATTCCTGAGTTTGTAAGCATAAACCTGTAGCAATATTACATAAAATTTTGATCAACCATAGTAAAGACTGAATTATCTTCCTATTCTTCCTATAGAAAATACTATAAAATTGCTGGCAAATGAAGTGGTTATCAAAGAGTATGCAACCAAGAACACCTGGAAAAATACTGTAGAGGTGTAGTGGTCGATTAACAAAAAGATTATTTTTCTAGGTTTTGTGATATTTGTCAGCTTTTTAAAATTTGTAATTTGACGTCACCTATTGTCTCATTCTAAGGAAATATTTATCTCTAAGTAAATATTGATTTCTCATTCTAAGTAAAAATCTCATTCTAAGTAAACACTTATAAACTTGTATTTACAAATACAATTTTGTATTTGTAATTTTATATTATTTTTCTTAAAGAGATACCCAGATGGTAAAAGCTTCAGACCCACAAAGCCTAGATCTGGGCCTGGGCCCAGGTTTGGGGCCAGTCTCGGTCCTCAGTCCCCTGGGGTCCGCAGCGCACTCCTCCTCCAAAGTCTCCATCCTGGCCTCATCTCTCAGGCTGTGGGAGCCATCAACAACTTGAAGCCGAGGAACACCTCACCCCTCTGGGGAGTGGGAGGGTCTGCCAGCCAGTGAGACATGCCTTTGCTGGATTAGGCCTCTGGGGACTTTCCTTCAGAAAGCCCTGTCGGCAGGGTGGTTGGCCATTGTGTCAGCACACACACAGCACACACCACACTCTACAAGTGAGCCCCCCGGGCCTCATGGCCTGGCCTGAGACCCGAACAACCAGAACTACCTGAGACTAGGTGTCCTGTAGCTGTTAAAAACAGGACCAGCAGAGGTGGGCTGCAGTTGATTGGAATCCCCAGACGTTCCTGAGGGGCATGACACTCCATCTTCCTAAACTTGCGTAATTCAGGCTTTTCACCTGTTATTGCACAATTTCCTGCACACCCCACATCGGCCCAAGTGAGTGCCTACTGTTTTGTTTATTTATTTATTTATTTATTTGGCTGCTCCGGGTCTTAGTTGCGGCTGGCGGGCTCCTTAGTTGCAGCATGTGGGCTCTTTAGTTGCGGCTCGCCAGCTCCTTAGTTGTGGCATACGAACTCTTAGTTGCGGCATGCATGTGGGATCTAGTTCCCTGACCAGGGATGGAACCCGGGCCCCCTGCATTGCGAGCACGGAGTCCTACCCACTGCACCACCAGGGAAGTCTCGAGTGCCTACTGTTTTTATACAGTCAGAGAGCATGGAGCCAGCCCGTGCAGGGCATCTGGGCAGGGTCCTGTGGCTCCTCTCAGTGAAACAACGTGACTGTGCAAATAACCTGCTGCTCTTCTTCCTCACCCAGACTACTCGGTCCCTCTGCCCACATTGCTCCAAGCCTTAGGGAAGTTTTTTGCACAGTTAGCCAGAGCTCTCTGCCGAGAGATGCTACGGAGAGCTGTGGGGTCCAGGGCAGTTCCTAACCAACTGTGCCAACCCAAGCATGAAATGACACTGACCCCGTGTGGCCAGTGGTGGAGGTGCAGCACCAGGAGAGAAAGGAAAGGGAGTCAGGCACCCACTGGTGTGGTCCCTTGACCCTTTGACCTCAGGCAAATGACCCCTTCAGGCCCTCCCTGATCAGCTAAGCTTGGTCCCTACTCACAGCACATGACCTTTGGGCGGGGGTGATCCGGCCTCCTCAGGGCCTGCTAACTGTTCTCCTTTGGTGACATGTCCCCATCAGGAACTCACCTCCATGCTGTTTCTGGGCTGTAGTTTCACCGGCCATTTGAGCTCAACGTGGGCAGGAGAGGTGCCACTGAGGGGGTGGACCTGGGCTCAAAGAACAGGAAGGGTTCTGACAGGCTGAGGGGAGGAGAGTTCTGTTCCTCACTTATCCTCAGGTCCCCAAAGCACAGAGCACAATGTCCCAAACATAGTAGCTTACTTGATAGGAATAAGCAGATGCCCGCACACCTGCACTCCAGGTGAGAGAATTGGCCTGAGCCCAGGCAGGCAGGCAGGTGTGAGAACAGGCACGGAGGGCTGGCCAGGGGCGCTGCCTCTCGAGAAGCAAAGGTTCCAGGAGAGGTGGAGCTCTGAATTGACTGCTCTAGAAGCTGAGGCTCCAGCCCCAATTCTGTGGTCTTTCCCCGACCACAGGGCTTTCTGGAAGGGAAGGGACCCAAATGCTGCAGACTAGGCTAGAGGCGGGGTGGGTGTAGAGCCAGGCAGTTGTAGCATTTCTGTGGCTATTTGAATTCCAAACGTGTCAAAATCAGGCTCTATTTCTAAGCATTCACTTTTCTTTGATGCTGCGATCAAAGTCCCGTAAAAAGAAAGTGCCATGCTTGGGACAGATGAGGAAAGAGAGGCTCAGACAAGTCAGGTAGCTTTGTCTCAAGCCACAGCTATTCCGTTTGTAAGAAGCCAGGTTGGGGTTTGAATAATACAACGAAAATACAACACAGGCAAGACTGTTGGGCTCCAGAGTCCCTGTCCAGCCCCTGCACCCTGTGGCTTCGAAGAGAACAAAAGCCTGACGCGTTTCCGGGGCTCCCACCTCCTCCACCTTAATCCACTCTCCCCATCGCAGCAGAGTTGCTGCCTAAAAGGCAAATCTGACCACATCACTCCCTGCTCAACCCTGTCAGCAGCTCTCCTCTGGTGTCAGGGCAAACGCCAAGACCTTTGCCTTGGCTTTAGGGGCCTTGCCGACCTTGCCCCTTTTGCTCCAACCTCAATGCCGTTCTAATTTCTAGCTGCACTGATCCTTAGACAGTCCCCTAACCCACTACCTCTCACACTTGATGTGCAAATGAATTTCCTGGGGACTTTGATAAAAACTCAGATTCTGATTCCCTAGACCTGGGGTGGGGCTCTAGATTCTAGAGTTCTAACAAGCTCCCAGATAATGCCAATTCTGCTGGTCCATAGACCACAGGTGAGTGACAAAGTGCTAAACACGTCACATTCCCGTCACCTTTGACCTCTGCACAAACTCTTCCTTCAGTCTGAAACGTTTGCCCCTTCCTGCCCTCCTCCTCCTGCCCTGTCACTTTTACCCACGTGGCTGCCAATCCTACTCCTCCAGACCTCAGATTAGATGCCACTGCCTCCAGGGAGCCTTCCTGTCCCCTTTGAGACTGGTTAGGGCATGCCTCATCGGTTAGAGCTACAAACAGAAAATCAAAATGGGAGAAATGATATAATATCTGGGGTTGGTTTTTAAAATACTCAAGAAAAAATATGGGATCAGGAGATAGATGAAATAAGAATGGCAGGATATTGATAACTGTTGAAGCTGGATGATGGATGCTACATGAGAGTTCATTGTGCTCACAACATTTGTATATGTTTGGAAGTTTCCAAAAGAAAAAGGTTAAAAAACCAAAGCCTGGGTTAGGATCCTCTCCCATGTGCCTCTTCCTGTCCTGGCCTGTCCCCAACCCCACTCTAGCACTGACTCTACTGCACTGTGAGTTGTGAATTTTTTTAAGGGCTGAGATTATACTGTGTTTGGTTCACTTTTGTACCCTGGCCTCTAGCACACTCATTGGCACAGGGTAAATTCTCAACATACTATTATCGAATGATTGAATGAAAATCCTGCCAGATTGTGTTAGTTGACAGAAGAGAAGCAAATTGTTGAAAATATATGTTGAAACAAAACAAGGCATATTGTCCTGCCTTATGTAGAGCTGTGCTGTGTCTGCTCCTGGAATCCTCTAAAGGCCACTGTGTCTTGGGAGAATCAGTTTAAATGGCAAAGAAGAAAGAAAATTCAGACCCTGGGCCTCTTCAGTGTATAAGGGAGAAGAGTGACAACGTATGTGATTCAAAGCTGTTGGAACATAAATAGTATAGATTCATTCATTCAGTTACCAAATATCAGATCAGTGTCTGAACATAAGGTTTGTCTGCCGTGTTAGAGACACCTCTTCTCCAAAGTAGCTACTTGCATGAGCTTATATGAATAGAAGTTCTAAAAAACCAAAATTCAACTGAGTAAATATTAAAGATCTTATTGGCTTTATTCAATGATTTATGAATCAGATAGCATCCAATCTAGCAGATAGAAAGGAACTCCAAGGAGTTTACCAAGTAAAAGAGTTTTACAGGGAAAAGAGAGCAGGAACAAGGAAGTTATACTAGGCAGAAAACAGTGGGTTTGTTATTGCAAAGTTACTTTCCTTCAGTGGATGGCAGGGCCTATCAGGCAGATTACCTACTAATGCTGGTTAGGCAATTCCTGCTTGACTGGTTTAAGATTCCGTTTCCGGGACAGCCAAAAGCACAATTAAGTCTCAGGTTGGTGACATGGGCTTAGCATAAGCAACTCTATTTTGGGTCTGTTGTCTTGTTTTTAACAGAAGCTTGCGTTTGTTGGCCAAATGAAAGAGACAGAGTGTTTTGTTTTGGGCAGGAGAACCTAAAAAGGAAGAGGAGAGAATGAGGCAGAGGTGGGATGATGAGATCTCTGGGTCCCATCCTAGTTGAACTAAAGGACTAAGTTAGGGCCAGAGGTTACAGAGCAGTCTTTGTAGGACCCTAGGCATCAATACAGCCAGTGAACCACTTCCCCACTCCATTTCCTACCCCCATCTGCTCAGACCCAGTGCTGCTTTAACACTCTGATGTCGCATGATGGCCATGAGCAATGGGGGACGGGAGAAGAGAGCATCATCTCGGTTTTCTGACTTGGAGAATGGAGTGAACGGTGATGCCCTTCAAAGGCATGAGAAATACAGTGGGAAGAGCAAGCCTGAAGGAAACATGGTGAGTTCACACATGGAAACTGTTCACTAGAGGATCCCCCTTAAAGTGTGAGAGATAGGCTTATGAAACCAAAAGAGGAGGTCACCCAGTTCCCCCAACGGGGAACGGGATTCCAGGACTCATTACCCTAAGAGGCAGGATCACAAAAGGCAGGTGGGTCTGAGAGTTAGGAGAGACAGAGCGTAGGGGAACTAGGATGCATCACGGCAAGTTTAAAACTTCTGAGGTTAACAACAAGAAAGACGACGGAGTTCTCTGACGGCACATCTTTGACCCAGAGTGGCAAAACTTACACACGCATGATCTCAGGTACAGAAGTTGGCTGACTTCCACTAAACCATAAAATCTGGGGACAGACCCAACATCTTGTTCATTTCTGTACAACCAGCCCTAGAATAATGTCTAACTCAAAGCAGGTGCTGAGCCAATGTTTGAAAAATCAATGAATGAAATGAATGTGCTTGGAATGGTGTTGATTTTTGCTCTGCCCCCAAGCTGGAATGATTAATCTAGCTCACTCACACTCTATGTTATTATTATCTTGGTTACTGTGTTTATTCAGCATTTTATAACTCCCTTCCTCTCCCAAACTTCAGGGAAATTGAAGCTTCGGTAATGAGGTAAATTTCCACTTGATTGTTTTCTGTGGGAAGTCAACCTTAGCTAACATCTGGTGGCCTCTATGATGTCCTCATTGCTGAAGGGATTTTGTGTTTTCCTTTGGCCTGCTAGATCCAGACCTTAGAGAAAAAGACCCCCCTGTCTTTGCATTAAGAGGAAGTTTAGTCTCATCTAGACTCTGTCTGGTTAGGGCCTGATTTTAGGTGGGCAGAGCAGACTTTAGCAAAATAAGCAGAGAGGAGAGAGGCTTCCGATGTTGGGATTAGGCTTTTTTCAAAGTGAGGGGAGACCCTGGGGCTAGGAGGAGGAGAGGGCATTAGGTGTAAACTTCACCGTGGAGACCTCAACTGTCTGTGACCCATCAGACATGGGCATGAGTCTGCCTGGCCAGCTGCGCCATTCTCCATTCCCGCTCCCTCCCAAGCCTCTGGTTCCGCTTGTTCCCTTTCTTCTCTGGACTTTGCTGCTTCTCTAGCCCCCAGCCATGTTCCTTCCTCTCCACATCCAGGTCTGTGGGCTTCATATGTGTGAGCAGTGACACACTGATGCTCTCTCAACAATGCTTATTCATTCAGCAAATATTTATGGAGCTCCCCGTATGTATCAAGCACTGTTCTAGTCATTGGGAATATAGCAGTAAACAAGGTAGGCAAAATTCCTGACCTCATGTGGTTTATAACTCAGTGAGGGAATGCTATAATATTGCTAAACAAATGAGCACGCCCAGCATTTTCTGAAATAGTATGCACAGAGAGGGGTATCCCTAAGAGAGGTTTGCTCTGACACCCCTCTCACTATCCAGAAACAGCGTCCATTCAGACACAGGCAAAACTTATCTCTGCTGTTAAAAGCCAGGATAGTGGTTACCTTGGAGAAAGACAAACAAGACAGCAATTGGGAGAAGGTAGGTGGGGCTCCTGGGATGCTGGAAATGTTCTATTTCTTGACCTATGTGGTTGTTACATGGGTGTGTTCATTCTGTGATAATTTATCTGTTAGCTTCTGATTTTTAAACTTTTCTGTAAACACATTTCACTTCAATAAAAAAAAAACTGTTTCAGTGATTAGACTATATTCCCCAAAAGACAAGTGATATAGGTATAACTTACACAGGTACAGTCACAGGCCCAGGGGTGTGGTAGGTGAAGCCTTCAGGCTGTCCCGTAAGCCCCGTTGGACACACTGCCAGGGGCCCAGGGTGACACCTCTCTCAGGGTGTCTCACTGCGTTAGAGGAGCACTAGACAGCACCCTGTGTCACTCTGCCCTCCAGAATGGTCCTCAGTCAATCAAGGCCCCCGACTGCAGAGCAGTCAGCACTGTGATCTGGGAGGAGAGGCTGGTCCCTCTCCAGACCCCAATCTCCCAATATTTACCAAAGGGGCTTGTGAGAAAGACCAGGAGTGGGAAAGGGGCTTTCCAGATCTTTGAGGCTGGTGAGCCAACTACATAGAACCCCCCCAGGCTGTGGAAGATTTCAGAGGAGACAGCTCCCCTCTCCCTTCTTCCCACTCACACCACAAAAAACATCCTTTGCCCCCAGGCCAATGTCAGTTTTCTCTCTGAGGTGATCACTGGCTAAGTTCAGATGCTTCATAGGGCCTCCATTCTCCTGCAAAGACAGGTCAACAAGATAACCCAACCTTAAAAATGGACAAAAGATTTAGACAGGCTCCTCACAAAAGAGGATATACAAATGGCCAAGAAACATGTGAAAAGATGCTCAATACCGTTAGTTATCAGGGAAATGAGAATTAAAAGCACAATGAGATATGACTATACTTCCACTTGGAATGGCTACAATGAAAAGACCTGATGACACCAAGTGTCCGGTTGCAGGGCAAACGTCTACCTTGCTGGTGGGACTGTAAATTGGTCCCCCTCTTGGAAGACTCTTGGGCAGTTTCTACTAGTGCTAAACATACCCAGTAATTCTATTCCTGGGTGTGGACCCAACAGAAATGAGTGCTTGTGGCTACCCAAAACATACAGAAACACCCAAGAATATTGAGAGCAGCTTTATTCCTAACAGCCACAAAACTGGATCCAACCCACATGCTCATCAGAGGGGAGTGAATATTGAGGCACTGTCGTACACTGCAACGCTACTCGGCGACACAAAGAGGACAGACACTCTGCCGCGCACATCAACCTGGACGGACTTCACGTGACGTTGAGCGAAGAGAAGGCAGACACGAGATTACATACAGTATGACTCCATATAAATGCAGCTCTGAAACAGGCCACACTAATCTACGGTGGTAGAAGTCAGGATAGCAATTCCCCTGCTGGATTGTGGGGTATTTAATGGGAGGAGGTGCTGGGAAGGTTCTATATCTTGATCTGGGTGGTAGTTACATGGGTGTGTATATAGATAAAAGTTCATCTGCTTTTACACATGTTGCACTTAAGATGGCATGTAAGGGAATTCCCTGGTGGTCCAATGGTTAGGACTCCATGCTTCCATTGCAGGGGGCCAGGGGGCCGGGGTTTGATCCCTGGTCAGGGAACTAAGATCCCGCAAGCTCCATGGCATGGCCAAAAAAAAAAAAAAAAAAAGGCATGTAAGCTCTACTTCGATAAAAATTTAAAAGAAAGAAAGAAGAAACAAAAAAAAAGGAAGAGACAAATGAAAAGAAAAATCAACAACAAAACTTGGCCCTCTCGTAGGCAAAATGGTACAGTCATTCTGGAAAACAGGCAATTTCTTAAAAAGTTAAACCTTTGGGCTTCCCTGGTGGCGCAGTGGTTGAGAGTCCACCTGCCGATGCAGGGGACACAGGTTCGTGCCCCGGTCCGGGAGGCTCCCACATGCCGCGGAGCGGCTGGGCCCTAAGCCATGGCTGCTGAGCCTGCACGTCCGGAGCCTGTGCTCCGCAACGGGAGAGGCCACAGCAGTGAGAGGCCCACATAGTGCAAAAAAAAAAAAAAAAAAAAAAAAAAAAGTTAAACCTTCATCTCCATGGGAGCCAACAGTCCACTTTTCGGCATTTATCCTAAAGAAATGAAAATGTATTTCACACAAAAACCTGTATATGAATGTTTATACCAGCATCATTGATGACGGCCCCAAACTGGAAATAACCTGATGTCTTTCAACAGCGAGTGGATAAACTGTTACATGTATACACGGAAAACTACTGGGCAGTGAAAAGGAATAGACTGTGACATTTGCATCAGCATGGCTGGATCTCAGATGCATTGTGCTGAGTGAAAGCCCAATCCCCAGAAGGTACCTACTACATGGTTCCATTTCTATGACATTCTGGACAAGACAAAAATATAGGAACAGAGAGCAGAGTAGTAGTTGCCAGAGTTTAGAGATGGGAGAAAATGTCTGAATACAAAAAGGGCATCACTAGAGAAATCTTTGGGGTGTTGGAATTGTTCTATATCCTGTCTGAGGTCACAAGAATCTATAGGTGTGTAAAACTGCATACATTATACAGCAAAAAAAAGTGATTTTCACTGTATGCAAATAAAAAACAATTTAGTAAAAGCAAAAAACATCAAGGGAGTTCCCTGGTGGACTAGTAGTTAGAATTCCGGGCTTTCACTGCCATGGCCTGGGTTCAATCCCTGGTCGGGGAACTGAGATGCCACAAGCCACGAGGCATGGCCAAAATATAAATAAATAAATAAATAATTAAAATAATAAGATAAAATTATACGTAAAAACGAAGATCCACAATAAAACTCTGTCCTCTCTTCACCGACCCTGACCTTCACTCTAAGCGCAGGCAGGAAGGGCAGATGGCAGAGACCTCAGGACTAGGGCTGGGCCTGGCTCAGAGCAGATATTCGTGATCTTAATTTCCTATCCAACCGTTCACCTGGCTTTAGAGTCATCGCTGTCCTGTGAAACGCCGTTAGCTCACCGTCCATCTCCGCGTGTTTGCTTTTTAATCCTTAGACCTCACCACTCAGAAACAGCTGAGCTACCCACATGACTCTCCAAGGGAGAATTTGTTCTCTGAGGTCATGGCCCTTTGGGGGAAAACTTATCACGTACTAGACTCATCGTAGCCCTAACCCAGGGCTCCTCCCAGCTGGTGGGGCCAGGGTGTGAGCTGTTATTTATCCACGTGGAGAGAATTGCAGGTCAGTTGTTCTTGGTTATTTATAGAGTGCCCACTGTTCCCCACAAGGTCGGGTCCCATCACTCCTTGGCACATGTACTTGTGATGGTTGGCTCTGCTTAGAATTCCTTCCTCCCAACCCAAGACCTTGCCCCTGCCCCCCCGGAGTGTTCAGGAACCCGATGAAACGTCACCCTCTCTCCGCCCAACCAAGGCAGAATCCGTTACCTTGTCTTCTAGCACTTTGCATACTCAAGTCCTGCTGATTCTTCCCCTAAATACCCACCAATGGTCCCCTCTTCTCCACCAGCACCATCCTGGCCTCAGTTCAGAGCCTCTCACTCAGATCTTCGTGAGGCTGAGATAGCCTCCAGGCCACCTTCTCTGCTCTGACAGCACACTTCTCCGATTCTCCCTTAAACCTTAAAACCTCCCATGGTTCCCCCTCAGTGGGGTAGGCACACGAGATCCTGCCCCGGCCAGACCCCTGCTTCTTTTCTCATTCCCACCTCCTTCCCAGACGCATCCCCTACACGGCCGTAAAACACAGCCACTCGCTCTTCGGCCCCTGCACATCCCTGCTCACACTGGTCTCCCTACCTGGAAGGTCCTTCCTACCCCTCTGTCTATTTAGCAAAGACCCTACTCCAATCCCACCTACCCTGAGCACCATGCCCTCCTTCCATCTCCCCAGGAACATTCATCGATTCAACAAGTATTTCCTGAACACCTGCTTGCTGGAAATCAGAATGGTGAGTAGGATGGATAAGGATGCTGCCCTGGGGGAGCTCCCATTTTCCAGGGCGAGACTGATGATAAACACACCCACACGTGCTGTAATTTTAGAGCCATGAAGGTGCAGGGCCGGTTGCGGTGGCCTCCCTGAGGAGATGCCACATAGGCAGGGACTTGAAGGAGGTCTTTCTCCCTCTGCGTTCCTGAGCACTTTGTGTTCTTTATGGGCTCTCCTATCTGTTGTCTGACTTAGCAAATCAGAACATTGCATGGAACATAACTTGTACTAAAAAATTGTGCTTTGGGGCTTCCCTGGTGGCGCAGTGGTTGAGAGTCCGCCTGCTGATGCAGGGGACACGGATTCGTGCCCCGGTCCGGGAAGATCCCACATGCCGCGGAGCAGCTGGGCCCGTGAGCCATGGCCGCTGGGGCTGTGTGTCCGGAGCCTGAGCTCCACAATGGGAGAAGCCACAGCAGTGAGAGGCCCGCGTACCACACACACACACAAAAAATTGTGCTTTGTTTCTCTGAAATTCCAATTTAACTGGCTGTCCTGTATTCAATCAGACAACCCTACTCCGAGGGTCTCCCTGCCCCGTGAGATCAGGGAACAAGGACTCTCGTACCCTCAGGGCCCAACCCTGTGGCCGGCTTGTAGTAGGTACTCAATAAACAGTGGAAGAATGATCTGCAGCATTTATTACCCTCTATGGCCTTTTTTATTTGCATAGAGTCTCCTGGACACAGTAACCTCTGCAGTGGGGACAGTGCTGGATAACGTCCTTTGTGCCGAATGCAGGGCCTGGCTAGAGGCAGCACAAGGCAGGCTTGGGGGCTTTACCTGCCCTCCTACCCTCTCCACCCATGGCTCCCCTACCTCCTTGCATAATAACAAAATAAGAAAAACATTTTAAAATGTGGTGAAATATGGAAAACTGACATTTTCTCAATCTTATATACACAAATAAAAGCATCTTTGGAAAACTTTGCCATATGTATTGATGTGCAGTATACAATCTAAGAAGAAACTGTTCCGTCCAGTTCCCTGGCTATGCCCTTCCAACCAGACAGGCTCCCCTAAACTTCTTCTCTATTGAAATTGTGGAGCTGGCACACACAGCTGGTGGGCAGGAGTTTGTTATTTGAGCAAGGAGTGTGAAAAGACCGTCTTGTGATTCTAGCTGGACGTGTCTGTCTCCCCACCAGACTGGTGCTCTGTATTGTTCCCGGGCCTTGCACGTGGCAGCAGCTCAGGAAATGCGGGTTGAAAGCCTGACTACCAAGAGCAACAGATCCTACCTGACCTTAAAGCTCCCCCTTCGGCATGCTTCCCCAAAGAAGGCCACTTCAGAAGCGGGTCCCGCTTTGCCCTCTGGAGGTCAGTGATGCCATCAAGGCCCAGCCTACACCACAGACTGGGTCAAAAGCAGCAGCCCAGGAAGGGTGTGGTCTAACTGCCCAACAAGTTCTATGAATAAGCCTAGTCTTCACTCATAGTTCATGAAAGGAGCACTGTCCCAGGGCAGCCTCAGCCCCTGTGGGTTTCAACTCAGAAGGAGAATGTTGTTGCTTGAGCCTCTTTCGCGTTTTAAAAAGCACAAGGGAAGGCACTGTGTAAAGTGTTTTACTTCTGACCTTTTTTTTTTTCATTACTCCAAACTGCTGGATGTTGAAAACCTTGCATTTACCTGTGAATTGCCAGTCTGTGTTTATGTATAGAGGAGGGTAAAGACTTGAAGGGTCAAAATGATTTTCAGTTTCCCTGTAAATTTCTCCACAACTTAGCTTTTCATCGAGCATCCTATATTTATTTCTGTGTAATTATGCCATTATTTGGTGCATTTTATAACCAGAGATGCTAAAATTGTTCCATCCCACTTATGTGCTGAAGTCAGATGAGCCAAGATGGCACCACAGAATCCAGACCCACCGAGAAGTTAGACGGGGCCTCATTTATCCATGGAAGATGGTCCTGGATGAACACACTGATTTATCCAGGAGAATGAGCACAGAGACATGGTAGGTTATAGTGTCAAATATTAACTCAAAGACAGAAAATTAATTAAGAGCACACTACGTACTTGTGTTCAAGGGAAGCCAATAGCAGATCTATTTCATATATTGAAGGCAAAATTAAGAGTTAAATGCAAAATAGAGGAGAAAAGGGAGAAGGAAAAACTGAAGACAAGTTGGAAATAATGAACTTTGCCTTTTCTTGGATGAGCTGTTGATTAGCAGGCAGCTAGCTAAGAGGGAGGTCAGGATGTTCTGCCCTTGGCAGCTGGATGGGTCATCAAAGAAGATAATTCTAGTCTCTTATGGATCCTCCAGAGCCCCTGGGAGCATAACTGGGCTGTGAACATGACAAGCGGTCTCTGTGTCATGTCTGCCAGGGTCCTGGGTGAGCACCCCCGTCTCTGTTGTGCTGGTCTACCCCATAACCCTTATAAAAATTTCTCAGGGGCAAACAAATGCAATCAACCTAAATGTCCAACAAAGGGAAAACTGCTAAATAAACTATAGCATATCTTCAGCAGAGGTTACCAAAGATATTTTTAAATGTTTTAGTAATCTAAGAATATGTAATAGTGTGGGAAGTTGTTAATGATATACCGGTAAGTTAAAAATAAAAAGTAGATTTCAAAGGAATATATACAGGGAATTCTGGGTAAAGATAACAGAATAAACACACGTGTATTTTTTTGGCTCCTCCCCAAACCCTGCTAAAACAACAATAAAATGATTTTTTTTCCTAAATGAAATAAGCTCTTTGTTAGAAACTTAGCAGTGATATTAATAAACACAGATTCTCTAAAATGGATAGCAAACAGTGAAAATTTGCGTTAAAGCCAGACTAAAGGAACATAAACCTGGGCCTGTAACTGTGGCCTCAAAGGGTATTTTTAAAGGCATACACTTGCAAACATAGGGAGGAAAAAAGAAAGTGACAAAATTTGGAAGCACATGGATGAGTGATCCACAGAGGAGAGTCCAAGGAGATTCCCAACCTGATGTTGAAGGGAGACCAAGTAAAAAGGGCAAAAAGTCCGTGTAGGAGTGAATCAGAAGGCTCCAAGGAAAGATTTCTTAAGGAAGGTGAAATTGTTGGAATAACTAATATGTTTGACTTTACAGAGAGGAGATATAGGCAACTGGCAGAGATTTGGGGATTGAAATAATAATAATAACAAGGACAACTAAACAAATAAAAAGGAAAAACAATCATTAACTCAAAAAAAAAAAAAAAAGGTAATCAGACAAGGACTAATCCTTCAGGATCCAAGCAGGAAGTAGAAATTATACAGTAATTTGAAAGAGTTATTAACTATAATAGTGGATCGGAGTAAGGAGGGATCGGCTGGTAAAAAGTGAAGAAAACTACAGCGTTCAAAAAAAGCAGACACAAGGGGCAGCCACCAGCCCCTCTAGCTGAGATAAAGCACCAAGGAAGCCCCTCCCTTCCTAGGACTAAGATCCAGCTCACTGAGTAGCAGAGAAGTCTCCGTGGAGCTGCGACAGAGGGACTTGCTGGAAATCTCTAAACTTGCTTAAAACCCACCCTCTAGGGTTCTGGAAAAAGCCATTTACGGAGAGGTGTCTCACTAGAGACACCAGAAGGGGAATTAGGGAAGCCCCTGGCCGTTGTGCACTACAGGAGCCTGGCCATCCGAGACGGGCACAGTAGAATGGAGATGGAAAGCCCCTTCCTTCTTGCAGTGTCTCTCCGGCACCTGCTACTGACAGGGCTTAACATGGTGCCACCCAGCAAAGGAAAAATATTTAAAAGGTCCAATATGATTTTCACAGAGCAGGCAATGAAGGGTAGATTGGAGCTGAGAGGCCATAAATTGATAACTGGCACAAAGATCTTTTTTAAGTTTATTGTGAGAATAAAATAAAATATGTGATGCTCTTAGCACAGGGCTTGGCAAATAAAATGAGTTCTCAGTTAATGGTAGTTACTCTGCTGGGCGATTAGTTGGCTGTTAGCAAAGAACACTTTCAGTGTATGCTTGGGTAGCTAAATGGATTATCAAAGAAAACAATTTCAGTTCTTTTTAAAGCTTTTTTAAAAAATTTATTTATTTTTGGCTGTGTTGGGTCTTTGTTGCTGTGCACGGGCTTTCTCTAGTTGCGGCGAACAGGAGCTACTCTTTACTGCGGTGTGCAGCCTTCTCATTGCGGTAGCTTCTCTTGTTGCGGAGCACGGGCTCTAGGTGCACAGGCTTCAGTAGTTGTGGCTCTCGGGCTCTAGAGCGCAGGCTCAGTAGTTGTGGCGCACAGGCTTAGTTGCTTCGTGGCATGTGGGATCTTCCCGTACCAGGGCTCAAACCCGTGTCCCCTGCATTGGCAGGTGGATTCTTAACCACTGCGCCACCAGTGAAGCCCTCAGTTCTTTTTAGATTATCCACGAGACGTCAGGAGTTCAACTGTGAGGTATATGTGACAATATATGAGGATATACTGGAGTGAGGAGATTGATGAGAAAATCCATTAGCAGAGAATTGCAATAGCCTAGGAAAGAAATGAGGAGGGTCTGGGTGGGTGGTGCCACTCCCTAAAGAAACACTAAGGCCTCAGCCATGGCAGTGGGTGACCCACCAGGTCAGAAAGTGGTTTGTCTTTAAGGAAAGATGTCTTCAGAGCAAAGCACAGGATCTACCCTTGTAGTGTGCCTTAGTTGGAAAGCTCTGGGCTGCAGGTAACAGAGAGTCTGGCTAGCCATTGCTTGAACACTCACACAGTTGGAAGCAGACCATTCCAGGTCAGGTCAATTCGGTGGCTCAGAAAGGATCCAGGTGGCATGAATGTGCAGCTACTGCCATTCATGCGCTGCTGGTGTGAGTGTAAATTGGTACCATCCCTTTGGAAAACTGGCAGTATCTACTAAGTCTGAACATAAACATACCCGATTACCAAGCAGCTCCACTCATAGGTGACCAAAACACTCTTCATGGCAGAAGAATGCTCATAGCAGCAATATTTGTAACAGCCAAAATCTGGAAACTATCCCCATGTCCATCAAGAATAAAAATGGATGAATAAATTGTAACATATTCTCCCAGTGGAATTCTATTCAGCAATGAGAATGAATGATCTGTAACTACATACAACATGGATGAATCTCACAAATGTAATGTTAAGTGAAAGACACCAGATGCAGAAGAATACTGTGCATTCAGAAAAGCACTTGTCAGGATCCAATACCATTTCCATCTATATGAGGTACAAAAGCAGACAAACTTGTCTATGATGTTAGATGTCAGGATAGTGTCTACCCTGGGGGGAAGATAGTGATTAGAAGATGCTGGTTACACAGGTGTGCTCTCTGTGTGAAATGTCATGGAGCTGTATGCTTATAATCTTCTACATATATGTTATACTTCAGAAGTTTAAAAATAGGAGAAAAATGGGCTTCCCTGGTGGTGCAGTGGCTGAGAGTCCGCCTGCCGATGCAGGGGACGCAGGTTCGTGCCCCGGTCCGGGAAGATCCCACATGCCGCGGAGCGGCTGGGCCCATGAGCCATGGCCACTGAGCCTGCACGTCCAGAGCCTGTGCTCTGCAATGGGAGAGGCCACAGCAGCGAGAGGCCCGTGTACTGCAAAAAAAAAAAAAAAAAAAAGAAAGGAGAAAAAAGTGTCTGGTACTTTCTATTTTTCCTTTCTGTCTTCTTCAGATGGTTGGCCCTATTTTCAGGCTTCTACCCTCATAGTTGTAAAGTTGCTGCCAGACTGCACACATAAACTCTTTACAGGGATGCCTCCAAAGGCAAGAAGTTGGGCATTTTTCCTTGTCATCCTCCTTTTAGTAAGGAGGACAACCTTCTCCAGAAACCCTCCAGGTGATTTCTCTTCAGGTCCCATCAATTGGGATTGGTCATAATGCCCCTGTTCTAGCAGCATGGGAAGCTGGAAAAACAACGTTTGGCATGTCCAGCCCCCTACCAGAGGCTGAAAGGAGAGAGAAGGGTGAAGGAACGATTATAGGATGGGAAACCAATAGTGTCCACCCCATATAGTAAGAGTCATACATGTTGCTGAAAGACTTAATCACTAGCCAGATGCAGAGAGATATAGCTCCTTTCTGATAGGGAGGGCTAAGTGAGGTAAGAAGGTGGTCCTAGGATATCAGAGAGCCCCATCAAGTAGGTGCTAGGAGGGAAAACTGGACTTGGAATCCCATCTCTAGTTCCCACTCTACTCTAACCAGTTGTGTTACTGTGGGCAACTTACTTCGACTCTAGACCTGTTTCTACATCAGTAACATGAGGAGACTGGACCAAATCCAAAGTCAGTACATCTTGGATGAAACTTCATTACTTCAAGGTCCTTGAAAGGAGGACATTGAACTGCTTTTGTTGCTGACATTAGATAATGTTGCCCAACTGTTATTATGAAAGGTTTTCCCTTTTGGTGTTTTTGAGGTTGGTTTGCTTCCTTCAGTAAGCACTTTTTTGAAGCACCATTCTCACAACAATTCTCCATCCTTCTGACATCGTCTCTCTCTCTCTCTCTCTCTCTCACCTGTTAGACCTAACCAGGGAGTAATCCATCTCCACTGCCCTCCCAACATACCACATAAGTACCACCCACAATCAGTTTTTTTTATATAACCAATACTTTCCTAGAACAAATGGATTTGCCTCAGAATAAATTAATAATAACTCACTAACTGACTTCCCTAAATAGGTATATAAGCATCACAATTAACAATGAAGCGAATTAAGTTCAACGACCAGTGCATCCTTATTCAGTGATCTGGCAAAAGTTCTATAGTCTCAGTTTACCAGTTCAGTGTTCAATTCATTTTATTTTTGGTCAACAAATATTTATTGAGCAACTTACTGTGTACCAGACACTCTTCCAGATTCTAGGTATACATATATGAGTAAGACAGTTCATACCTTCAAAGAGCTTTCAGTCACTGTGAGAAGCAGATGATTTCACAATACTAAGAGGAAAATAATGATTATAAATCTGTACTGATGGGCACACAATGCATAAAGATTTAATTTATATGACAATAGCAGCACAACGGAAAGAAGAAGGAATGAAGCTATATAGAAGCAAATCTTTATGTACTATTAAAATAAAGTTGGCATTAATTTGAATTACACTGATAAATTAAGATGTTTATTGTAATCACCAGGGAAATCACTAAGAAAATAATTCAGAAACTATATAGTAAAGAAACAAAGGAATTAAATGGCATACTAGAAAATACTGATTTAACACAAAGGAAAGCATTAATGGAGGAATAAAGGAACAAAAAGTCATAAGACATTGAGATAACAAATATTAAAATGGCAAACAAATCCTACTTTATCTGTAATTACATTAATTGGATTAAACATTCCAATTAAAAGGCAGATACTGGGCTTCCCTGGTGGCGCAGTGGTTGAGAGTCCGCCTGCCGACGCAGGGGACGCGGGTTCGTGCCCTGGTCCGGGAGGATCCCACATACCGCGGAGCGGCTGGGCCCGTGAGCCATGGCCACTGAGCCTGCGCGTCTGGAGCCTGTGCTCCGCAATGGGAGAGGCCACAACAGTGAGAGGCCCACGTACCCCCCCCCAAAAAGGGTAGATACTGCCAGAATGGATTAAAAAACACAATCCAACTGTATGATATGTACAAGAGATATACTTTAGATTGAAAGAAAAAGGGTGGAGAATGATATTCCATGCAAAGAGTAACCAAAAAGAGTTTGGGTGGTTATACTAATATCAGACAAAGTAGACTTTTAAAAAAATGTTGCTAAAGACAAAGAAGGACATTTTATTTTTAAAAAAATTTTTTTAATTTGGCTGCACCGTGCAGCATGTGGAATCTTAGTTTCCCGACCAGGGAACGAACCCATGCTCCCTGCAATGGAAATGCGGAGTGTTAACCACCGGACGGCCAGGGATGTCCCAAAGAAGGACATTTTATAACGATAAGGGGTCAGAATCCGTCCAGAAGACATAACTATTATAAACACATACACACCTAATAATGGTGCCACAAGATACATGAAGCAAAAACTGACAGAATTGAAGGGAAAGTAGACAATTCAACAATAATAGTTGGTGACTTTAATACATACCCACTCTCAGTAATGGAAAGAACAACTATACAGAATATCAATCAACAAGAAAATAGGAGACTTGAACAACACTATAAACCAACTACACCTAGAGATCTACAGAACACGCCACCCAACAAAAACAGGATGTGCATTCTTCTTGAGTGTAGTAGAAACATTCCAGGATAGTTCATGTGTTAGGCTATAATACAGTCCTCAACAGATTTAAAAAGACTAAAGTCATACAAAGTATGTTTTTTGTTTTTTTTTTTGCGGTACGCGGGCCTCTCACTGTCGTGGCCTCTCCCGTTGCGGAGCACAGGCTCCGGACGCGCAGGCTCAGCGGCCATGGCTCACGGGCCCAGCCGCTCCGCGGCACGTGGGATCTTCCCGGACCGGGGCACGAACCCGCGTCCCCTGCATCGGCAGGCGGACTCTCAACCACTGCGCCACCAGGGAAGCCCCAAAGTATGTTTTATAACCACGATGGAATGAAATTAGAAATCAATAACAGAAGGAAATTTGGGAAATTCACAAACATGTGGAAATTAAACAACATACTCCTAAAAAACCAATGGATCAAAGAAGTAATCAAAAGGGAAATTAGAAAATGAAAACAAAATGCAAGATACCAAAATTTATAGGACGTATCTGAAGTTTAGAGGGAAACATATAGTAAATGCCTATATTTTAAACAGAAGAAAGATCTTAAATCACTGTTAGATAGAGGGATGTGCAGAGGCTTAGGGGAGCTGAGAGATGGGGTACTTAGCTTTTCCATAAAGATGACATTTTAAAGGATGAGTAAGGCTGGAGGAACGTGGGAAGGGAATTCCAAACAGAGAACAACTTGAGCAAAAGCACACAGGCATGAACTAGCATGGGGTACGCAGGAGAGCTTTACACAGTTCAGTATTTCCAGAATGTAAAGTGCGTGGCAAAGAAGGCTGAGAAGGCCATAGGGGCAAGTGGGTCCCAACCCTGGGGGTTTTATATGCTCTGCTGAGAACCTTCGGCTTTATTCTTTGGGTCACTGAAAGGTTATAAGCAGGCGTATAATGTGGTTCAGATTTCCTTTTGGAAAGATCTTTCCAGATGGAATTGTCTATGTGGATATTCTGGAACAGATTGCAAGGAGTCAAGGTGGAAAGATTGGAGACGGAGAGGCTGGAAAAAGAATCACTGCCATAATCCAGGGGGAGAAAACGGAGCCTGAACCTGAACAGGAGCAGTGGTGGTAAGGCTGGAGGGAAGGAGCTGGATTCGAGGAGTCTTTAGGAGCCAGGGTTGGTGGAAGTTGGTACTGATTGGAGGTGGGTGAGGACGATGCGTCTAGGACACCCAGTGTT
Organism: Phocoena sinus; assembly: GCF_008692025.1. NCBI lineage: Eukaryota > Metazoa > Chordata > Mammalia > Artiodactyla > Phocoenidae > Phocoena > Phocoena sinus. The sequence continues at coordinate 135,362,346 of NC_045763.1, forward strand.
TTGGATTTGGGTGAGTGCTCACCACAGTGAATGAAAACCAGAATGCCAGAGGAGAAACAGGTCAGAGGGTGTCTGGGCATTGTCTTAAACTGTTTTTCTCTTCCCCCTTTTCTTGTGCATTGTCTTGGAGGAAATGCTATCCTGGTAGTACCATTTCTGCCAGGGATGTGCTAACCTCTCTCAAAACGCTTACACACTCCCCTCATGGATCCCCTGCACTCCCTTCCCCAAAGGGCCCCGTGCCAACGTGTCTTGCCTCCCTGTTTCTCGCACAGGGTCCCCCGGAGCCCACCAGGCATGGTAGTGAGCTGTTGGCTGCTTTCTCCCTGGGCTCCTAGGCCTGCTGTGTTGAGTATCCTGTTCTCTCCTGTTCTGGGCCACCTCCCTCTTCCATGAACATCTACCTTTCAGGACAAGGTCACAAACTACAGGCCTGAGCACCAGATTTCCCTCAACCATGTGTTTTATTTGGCCTGCCCTGTATTTAAAATATTTATATTCTTAAATGTAAATGCCTTTGAAGGAGGGACCAGGGTTCTCTCTCATGTTCCCTGGAAACCTCTGGTTGTCTCACCCTTGGCCTGCTTAGCTCATTTCCCTTCATGCCTGGCAGCTTCAGGCTTCTGAACTAAGCTCCACTGGAAGGGGAGATGCAGGGGGTCTTTTCCATCAAGGGGCAGCATCTTGACAGAATAGGTCATTGGCTTCCCTGTCACCGGACAGGGGTTTCCTGTAGAATGCCTTTGGAAGGACAATCTTGCCTCCCCCTCAAAAATAAAAACCAATTGCCCATGTGTTAGACTAAACTGTATGAAATTGCCTATATTGAACTGGTTTTGCCCCCTGAAGATGGCAATTTCACATGGTTCAACTGATTAACATGATTCTGACTTAGTCACTAGTGGAACAGTGGTTCTCAGCCTGGGTTGCAAATTAGAATAAGCTGGGAGCTTTTTAAAACCACCCTTGCTAGGACCTCCCCCTAAGACAATTAAATTCAAATGTTTGAGGATGGGGGCAGGCACAGGGATATTTTTAAAGTTCCTGTGCAGCCAGATTAAGGACTGCAGCTTTAGCACATCACTGGGTCAGTCATGAGAGAGGCTCAAAAAGAGTCTTCAGCTTAACTCAGCATATTACCTGTGGGCGATGGGAGCTGAGTTTGAGGAGCCCAGAGCTTCCATGTGGCTGCAATTACCTCACGCAGCGATTAATGCAACTACTTCATGCGTTAAATTGAGTTAATAAAAATTAAAGAATTTCCATCACAGCAAAAGAAAAAAGTGTATTAAATACACATGTGCATGTGGTACCATCCTAAGCGCATTACAAAATGACTGCCTTGTGAGAATTAGCAATCTGGAATTTGCAATATTGCCTCTGCCAAACCCACTGAAGAGCCCAGTGGCATTAGAGAAAGACACAACAAACTGGAAAACGTTCAAAGATGTGGCCCTGGACATGCACTCAAGAGCATACACCACAACAAAGTGTGCATTTTGGCTGGGCTAATTAAATCATTTCAGCCATACATGGCAGTTTAGTGAAACACTATTTGTGAGTTATAACTCCTTTGCATTCTTAGTAATTCTAGGAGTTTCACTTTCCCCTTAATGTCTTTTTTTTTCTTTTAATGGGCAGATTAAAAAAAACCTAAACTAAATAAATATATACTTAGAATAAAAGAGAAAATAGCATATATTACTTTTGGGGTGATAATGTTCTAAAATTAGATTACGTGATGGTTGCTCAACTCTAACTATAATAAAAACCATTCAATTGTACCCTTTGAACAGGTGAATTTTATGGTATGTAAGCTGCTATAGCTCAATAAAGCTGCTCTTTAAAAAAAAAACAACCATAACACTAGGGTTGAAAAAAAGAACTGAAAACAGTTAATATAAATTCTGAATTTCCTGGCAAAGAAGCTGTGTGTGTGTGTGTGTGTGTGTGTGTGTGTGTGTGTGTGTGTGTGTGTGTATGAGAGATGCTGTCCCTGGGACTTGAGAGGTTCCCTCAGAAGGCACTGACAGAGGTGCCACAGGAAGGGTTAAGTGGGCAGTCCCGATGCTGTAAGCAAGGGGTGGGCTAGGAGTAGCTCTGCAGAGCCGGTGGCAAAATGAGAGAAAGGAGTTGCCCAGGAAATGCAGAAGCAGCATCCACAGAGAGCCCCATGCAGGGAACAAACCTGCCCCCGAGGCAATGAGACACAGCACACCTCCTAGCAAGGAACAGAAGGACACGTGTGCTCCTTCACTTACTAATCCTCCCGCCACCTCCATCCAGGCTGGAGCACCTTGGACCAGTGTGAGCTCTGCTATAGCTCCCTTCAATTTTCTTGATGCAGAATTGACTTAATTCGTTTCATTAGGATCCATCACTGTGGGTGTATTCTCTGAAAAGAAGGAGTGTGTGTGCTGTGTTCGTGTATGCAGGCACCTTGAGACAGTACTCCCTTCATACCTTGGGATTGCTGGACTCTTATGTTCCCCTTATGCCTAGGGCTTGACAGATTGTCAGAGACTTAGAAATTCTGAAAGAGTTGAAGGAAAATGCTTACAGTGATGAAGGGGCCAGGAAAGAAACCTCCAGTGATCCCGATTCCCCAGGTCTGCAGGACCTGCTCTCCTATAGCTCTTTCAACTGTTGAGGATCTACCATGCGCCATGTACAGGGTTGTGCTATGGGAGATACAGATGTGAATAAAACACTGTCCTCAGCTTCAAAGGGTTTACTGTTCAGGGGAAGAGGTCAGACATATCCCCAAAGACATCAATACAAACCATACTGCGAGAGAGGTACAAAGTACTGAGTCTCAGAAGCCCAGGAAAACACGTACAGTTAGAAAAGTCAGGAGAGCCTTCCTGAGCAAATGACTTTAGAGAGATATGTAACATTTTCACAGATGAAGGTCGGGGTGGGGTGAGGTGGGAGTCCCGCAGGAAGTGAGCTGCCCTTGGCTGGAGGGGTTCAGCCAGATCCCTGCTCTGATTTCAACTCAATGCACTTCAACACATCAGTGCAGAGACACTACCCTGCGTGAGGCAGTCCACAGGTGGAAATAAAGGTGAAGTAAAGTCAGTCTGTGTCTTCAAAAGCCTTGCAATTCAAGGACAGGGAAGAGAAAGGCAAAGGGGGAGATTAGACAAAGAGACCTAGTACCACAAGATATCACATGCGTTGTGAAAAGAAGCATCACAGAAGCCTTGGCAAAGTGCTCCGACCTAAATAACGGAGGTTCTGCCTGACCTTCCATTCTGTTTCTCAATATTAGACTCTCAAGGGGGAGGACCAGGCCTTCTTTGTCTTTGCATGCCCTGGATCTAGCTCAGTGTCCGGCCCTTGATAGACATTCATTGAAGGAAGGAAGGTGGAAGGGAGAAAGGGAGGGAGGGAGGGAGGATGGGAAGAAGGAGGGAAGGAAGGAACAATTCTCCCATCATTTGCTGAGGAAGTCTGGCTTTAAATTCACATAGCACTGCCTAACTTTGGTTCTTACTGTCCCTCTCTGCTCCCACCCATATTTTGCTCACCTCAACCCTCCCTCCCTTATTGTTAGTGTGGGCTGACAATACCAGCCCACACTATCTTCCTGGACCTCAATTCCTTCAGTGATCACAGAGTCTGTGCTGCATAATTTAAGTACTCTGTATTCCTTGCAGCTGCTTCCTGTGTGCTAGTCATGTAAACTCTTTGAAGGCAGAGTCCCTTTCTTAAATGACTGCATCCCCCATAATACCTAGAATATATTGACTGTTGATTGGTTGGGAAATAAGGCCCATTACAGGAGGGAGGGGCAGAAACACATCCTGGGGTGACAGGCACGGTGCTAGTGCTGTGCATACATGCACAAAGAGCCTGGATAATGGGGCCTAGTGGAGAGAAAACTGGGGGACCAAACAGTTTTGCTCTCTGAAAGCCTCTGACACAGAGGCCCCAAATCCATGATTCTCCTTCTCTGAGGACAGAAGAAGAGAAGGTGTGTCTGTCCTGCAGCATGTGGGGTGGATGGAAGGATTTGATGGATGTGAAATTAAGCACTGGAGTGGGTTGCCTAGAGAGGTCATGAACCCCTCTCTCTGAATGTCCCTAAAGACAAAGGGATCACCAGGAAACTGAGGCTGCAGGATGCACTGACTGGCCTCCTGAGGAGTACCAGTTGGACAGTCCATCCTTTCTGTCTTTATCTGAGTTACAGGTAAGAAAGAGTCCTTTGGGGGTAAAGCGTCTTAGAGGAAATCTTGATTTGCCCTTTTGCTTTATGATCTCCGGATGTAATGAACAAGGTTTAGGAGGATTAGCTGACTGCAGGCAGACCAATGTTACTGTGTAGAGAAATAAAGTGGACTCTCATTACTATCCAGCTCATTTCCCCAAGAATTATGTGTTCCATGGTCAGAAAACGACCGCCAAGCATTTTCAAATACATCCAGTGAAAGGCTGATACAACTCCTCCTGCATTTGACTGTGTACTCCTTCTCGCAATGATGTAATGTTTTCTGCAAAGGGGCTGCCTCCCTAACTAGATTGTCTGGAGCAGATATCAAGACCAATTATTTCTCTAGGATCATCTGATACTAAGTGCTCAACAAATACACAAATGAATAATAACTAACATTATACAATAATCTGCAAGTACTCTCCCCACACATTTCCTAATTTAGTCCTCACAACAACCCTGTGAGGTCTGTACTATGATAAACTCCCATTTGCCAGGTAAGGAAACATACTCTGAAAGATTAAGTGGCACACCTGATATCATACAGCCAGTTAAGGAGTTCTTTCCTTTGCTTAAATGAACTATGGAGCCTGAAAAAAGTGTCAGCCAGGTCTCTCCCGTCACACATCGCATGGATCTGTGTGCATTATAATATTTCAGGGACAGGCACACGAAGTCCAAGTTTAGTATATGATGAATAAATGAATGGATGCGTTATACAGCGGATGCACCGTAGGGAGTCAGTGGAAAGGAGACAGTTTAAGAGAAGGAAGAATCTTTAATTCAAACTATTTATAAGGAGGGAACTCCCTGGGGGTCCAGTGGTTAAGACTTGGTGCTTTCACTGTCGTGGGCACGGTTGGATTCCTCCTCAGGGAACTACGATTGCACAAGCTCCGCGGCGAGGCCAAAACAAAACAAAACAATTTATAGGGAGTCTACTGAGTGTCAGGCATTGGAGACCCAGACACGACTGCCCTGTCCTCAGGCGCCTTACAGTCCATTGCAAAAGACAGACGTTAAGAAACTATTACAATAAATTAGTCACACTTTTATTAAATGCTACAAAATGTAGCAGGGAGCTTTGGTCTGGTCCGAAGTAAGAGCGCTCACTATGGTAAGGCTGGCCTCTTTTGGGCAAGGGGATACACTTATATAGGCAGAAGCAGAAGCCGAGGCAAATGAAAAGGGCAAAAGGAGGACGGAAATTGCTTCTCACAAACAGAACTTGACCTAAGGGACCCCTACTTCCAGTCCCGCTGACTGGCTGCCTAGCTGCTCACGAAAACCAGGAAAGAAAAAGCTAAGGCTAGAGAGAAGTTAGAGGTCCATTTACGTAAGCGGGGCGGGGCGGCAAGGAGAAGCAGAAGAGGCGTGAGCCTGCGTCAAGAGAGTTAAGCGGACCGGCCCGGGACGCAAAAGGTTAAGGCGGGCGGCCCGGAGCAGGTCCGGTAGGCCCGCCCACCGGAGGGCGGGGGTGGGGCCTCGCGGAAGAAGCTCTTGGATTGGCCGCGGGGAAGGCGTTACTCTAGGAAGGTACCAACAGTCGCGAGCCGCGGAGGCGGGGGGGTGGGTGTGGGACCGCGGGGTGAGGTGGCCAGGGAATGGCCGGGCCGGGTGTGGGCGGGAGCCGCAGTAGCGGCGGCTGGGGGCGGTGAGCGCGGCGTGGGGCTGCCCCTTCCCGGAGGTGGCGGGGGCGGCCGGGGCCGCACCGCACCGCGCGGGCGGCCATGGAGCGAGCCTAGGGCGCCGCAGGTGAGCGGGTTGGTGGCGGGAGGGCGGGAGGGCGGGCGGGAAAGTGCAGGCCCACCCGCGGGCGGGGCGCGGTGCGTGGCGCGCGCCGGGCTGGGGCCGTCTGGGGGCGGGGCGCCTCCCTGAGGGGCCGGGCACCAGTGCCCAGAGCGGTCAACGAGCGGCGGCTGCTTCAGAGACCGGCCCGGGCCGCGCGCCCCGCCTCGCTGACCCCGAGAGGGCTCCTACCGGCCGTCGTGGCTGGAGGGACGCGGCCGAGCCCGTCGCCTCCTCTGCCCGCCTGAGGCGCGGGCCTTACCTGGGGGCGCCTTGAGCCGCCCGGGATCAGGCCAGTGACCCACCCTCGCGCCCGGACGCGGCCCCCAGAGGCGACTGGCCCTGGTGCAGCCCTCGTGTCCCGCCGAGTGCCCGTTGCGGTGGCCCGGGGCGGGGGGGCTGTATCGCGCGCCCGCGGGCCCACTTCGTGGCCGAGAAGTGCGAGTGACTTCCAGGCCCGAGGCAGGAGGCAGGGTGACCGTGCCTAAGGGTCCGCGGTCTCCTCGGGGTCGTGCACCCCGCGCTCGCAGTCGGGCACAACTTAAGGAAATGATACGGTTGTCCCAAGTGGGTTGCGCTTGAGATTTCATTTCCGGGTGCTGTGGTCCCGCAATTAAAAGCGAACCGAAACGTTGCCATTAATGATGAGCGTGAGCAGTTGTCGAGTTGCGTCCTTGATTGTGGAATCTGATGATAAGAGTTTCATTCTAATCAAGCTTCTGTTACCTGCAAGTCTCTTGGTAGGAAGAGAAGGGGTAGAAGGATGTTGGAGTGAAAGTGGAGGGGACAGAACGTGATTGGTTGTTAGGGAATTATTAGTCCTTTAAATGGCCATATCGTCAGTTGGAAGGGTGAGGAGTTTATAATTTGGGAAAACGAGGGATGCTGGGTACAGTGACTTGAGTTTAGGACCAAGTATCAGTATCATCCCCACCCAGCTAGTTTCCCTTCAGAGGTTTGATTTCTCACCTTGAAAAGAAGGAACAGGAATGTGGGTCTTTTAGCTTTTAAATTGCAGGACTTTATGTAAAACGATAACTATGATTACTGTTTACTAACTATTCCTATCCTCCTTGTGTTGTAAATTAATGGATAAATCTCATTGGGGTTGATTATTTTTTATTATTTATTTATCTGGCTGTGCCGGGTCTTAGTTGTGGCATGCGAGATCTTTTTAGTTGATCTAGTTCTCTGACCGGGGATTGAACCCAGGTCCCCTGCGTTGGGAGCGCAGTCTTAACCACTAGACCACCAGGGAAGTCCCATGGGGTTGATTATTTTAAATTGGGTTAGAGACCTCAGTGTGCTCTATGTATTGCAGTCCTGGAATTTATGCAGGACCTTTGAGCTAAGCCTTAGAGCTCTTCCACATACATTGTTATTTATCATCAAGACATGTCCTTGAGAAACTGAGATACAGATGTTAAAGATGCTAAGTTATTTGCCTAGACTTAGAGCCAGTCTAAGGTAGATTTAAAATTGTTTTGTGTTAAATTAATAACTTGAAGTTTGTGGAGATGTTGGACTTTGGCCCCTAGAACTGTTCAGTGGAATCAATCAACAGGAGGGCCTTCCACCTTTGAAAGTGCTTGTCAAAAGAGAATTAAGAGGCACAAGCAAGCAATTCAGAGTCAGCCTCACTTACATTAAAGTGCAGTGATAGAAATGAATGGTGGTAAAAGATGATCAGGAAATCTTGGAGCTCATAGCTTTTCTTCAGTGTGACTGGTAAAAATGTGAGATTGATTTGTTCTCTTTGTTTCTCTGGAGCTAGTAGGAAAATAGCCATGATTTAGTTAAAGAATGAAAATTGGAAAGCACACACCCTGGGTTCTTTGAATAGGGAACAAACAGATCCCTGTTTCTATCATCTAATCCTTTATGTCATAGAATTTCTTTATGTTGAGTTGATAATTCCTTGACTTTTAGTCCATTCTGTTGACTTCCATTTGTAGACTCCAGTTCTTTCACACAGCGTTAAAGCCTCTGCTTTTTTTAAAAAATATTTAAGATGTATTCTTATTTTTTTATTTTTATTTTTTTTGCATCTTTATTGGAGTATAATTGCTTTACAATGGTGTGTTAGTTTCTGCTTTATAACAAAGTGAATCAGTTATACATATACATATGTTCCCATATCTCTTCCCTCTTGCGTCTCCCCCACTCCCACCCTCCCTATCCCACCCTCCCTATCCCACCCCTCTAGGTGGTCACAAAGCACCGAGCTGGTCTCCCTGTGCTATGTGGCTGCTTCCCACTAGCTATCTATTTTACGTTTGGTAGTGTATATATGTCCATGCCACTCTCTTGCTTTGTCACAGCTTACCCTTCTCCCTTCCCATATCCTCAAGTCCATTCTCTAGTTGGTCTGTGTCTTTATTCCTGTTTTACCCCTAGGTTCTTCATGACATTTTATTTCTTAAATTCCATATATATGTGTTAGCATACGGTATTTGTCTTTTTCTTTCTGACTTACTTCACTCTGTATGACAGACTCTAGGTCCATCCACCTCATTACAAATAGCTCAATTTCGTTTCTTTTTATGGCTGAGTAATATTCCATTGTATATATGTGCCACATCTTCTTTATCCATTCATCCAATGATGGACACTTAGGTTGTTTCCATCTCCGGGCTATTGTAAATAGAGCTGCAGTGAACATTTTGGTACATGACTCTTTTTGAATTATGATTTTCTCAGGGTATATGCCCAGTAGTGGGATTGCTGGGTCATATGGTAGTTCTATTTGTAGTTCTTTAAGGAACCTCCATACTGTTCTCCATAGTGGCTGTACCAATTCACATTCCCACCAGCAGTGCAAGAGTGTTCCCTTTTCTCCACACCCTCTCCAGCATTTATTGTTTCTAGATTTTTTGATGATGGTCATTCTGACTGGTGTAAAGCCTCTGCTTTTTGTCTTTTCTGAATTTTGAATTTCTAAATGAAATTTTCTGTTTCCTCTACTTGCAGGGCAGACTTCAGCTTCCTACACTTTGTATGACCATCATTTTAACGGTATAAACCGTGAAGCCAGATACTTCAGCTCCTGAATTGACAACTTTTTAAAATAGCAACCACAGTGGTTGTCTCTCAGTGACTGCTACAATCTCATAATAGAAACAGGAGGCTGTTCTTTGTATTCTGTGGCCATAGTTGGAAACAGTAAAAAGGAGACTGTCTTCTGAAGGTGATGTCAGGCCACTCTGGGACTAAGGGCCAGGTAGTGGTGGGGTGAGAAGCACAGTTACAATGAGGCACTACAGTTTGGTGTAGTAGTGATGATGATTGATGTACTTTTTCTTTTTGCACCTAACAGTGCATAGTGCATAGTAGGTGTGCAGTAAATGTTTGGTGGTTGAATGAATGAATGGAAAACAGTATGCGGGAGGAGGAAATATTCTAGTGCAGATGATAAATTGTTTAGCTCCTCTTTACAAGAAAAAAAAAGCCAAGAAATTGTGTTCCTGATTCCTGTTGAAAATAGTTCTGTTGAGATGGTTATCTGTAAAGGATGTTACTTGCTGGAGCTGCCTTGAGATCTAATTTTGTGATTGGGTGGTGTTCTAGCCACCTGCAGCCTGGGTGCAGCTTCACAGACCTGCTCCTGCACCTTTCTCTGGCTAGGCTCACCGAGCAGTTGGATTGGTAGACAATATTTTTGCACTAATAGAAGAACTAGAGCTCTTGGTATTGGCCATGCCAGTATCATTGACCCTGACTGTCCGTCTTCTGGTCCTTCATATTGGGGGTGGGAGAGGGGAGTTATCCTTCCCCGAAATGCTCCTCATTCCACACCTGTAAATCTTTCCCACACCTGTAAATCTCTCCCTCTTTTCCTTCCTTGAGCTGCCTCTGTAACACTCAGGGAGTAATGAATTCATTGGCACAGACCTGGGGTACAGAACAGAAGACCTTACTTTGCAACTGAAACTAGCTTTTGACCAACTTATAATGTCAACATGACTGCTAGAGCCATTTAGGAGAGAATGTAATGCAAAGCTCTCACTTGTGACTTTTGTCATTCATATCCAAAATCAGAAGAGGGAAGGCCTAGCTCTGGACCTGGTGAGTTTGGGGGGTTGCATCTGTTATCCCAGTATGAGATAAGAAATGAAGGCTGATGCAGAAAGGTATTGAGCTTTGGTGTGTGTTTAGCAGACTACTTTCTGGCAAGGTAACTACCCAATGGAGGGGAAGGTGTTAATTTGGGTACATTTTAAAAGGAGGTCAAGGAATATGAAATTATGAATGTGAAACACAACCAAGTACAGGATGAGACAGTGAAGTTGATCATTCCATGCTCTTAAATGCTAACTTTCTGCTTTATATAGCAGTGTGGGAATAAAATATTGGGTGCAAAAATTCTTATTTTAGCTATATTTTTGTGAAGAATTTTTTACAATGTATTATATGTTTTGTTGTCTTTTTAAGCAATATAGTGTAACCTTTATAGACTTGAGGTTATGGTTACAGACAGTAATCCTGTAGGGCTTTGAGGTGATTGAAATATGTAAGTTGTTAGTCCCCTCTGCTTTTTGAATTCTTGAATTTGCTTTCAGTAGGCAATCTGTCTCTTTCAGAGGTGAAGAAGCTGTACTTTTGCTGTTGTTAGCATCCCTGCTGCCCTTTTTAAAATTTTTGCAGCTTCTGATCTTCTGTGGAGTAGCAACCCAGATAACACTGCTTCCTGAAACTGAATGCAAAACAGCTAAATAGGCTTAGTGAGGGTCTGCCTGCCTCTTCTGTATTAGTGGATGAACTTTGTGACCATTATTTTGGCTGCCCAAAGACCTTTTGTTCATTTCTTGTTTCTTATCCTTGGTTTAGATAGTGAATTTGCACTCTGTATAGGTGCATTTATGTCCCTGTAGTTCCTTCTGTAGAAAAAAGAAAATGATACGGAAATACCAGTGTTGGTTCTCGTTTCAGAAAGCATTGCCAACAACACTTGAAAATTTGGTTCCAGCCCTGTCTTGTATCATTCTTGGGCAATGTTGGACCATCTCCAATCTTCCTCTTAGCATTTCCAGATCATCTTTACTCCCAGTCCCAACCAACACCAGACACCAGCTTGGCAATAGCAGTTGCCTTGAAAGATGGAAGCAAGGTATACAGAAGGCAGCAATTTAAAATTGAGTATATAAAGTTGGTATACATATTTGACATTTCAACATTCTTCCTGTACTGTATATCTGAATTCATTACGTGACTTAGTTTCCTTATGTCTGTTAAAAAAAAAAGAGGCCATCTTTAAACCAAAGAGCTGAAGAAATTCTTATAACCGTAAAGGTCTCTCTCCCTTGCTCTTCACTCCTTTTATTCAATAAGCATTTTATCCAGTACCTCTCATGTGCCCTGCACTGTGCTAGGTTACTTGGAACTACAAAGAGAGTAAAATATATCCCCTGTCCTTGAGGAACTTACAATAGGGTAGAGGAGACAGGCATGCCAAAAAATATATGTGTGTATGTATGTGTGTGTGTGCATTTATATTCCTATATAACAAGGGATCGTGCCTGGAGCCACTCAGCCATAACTCAGCACAGACCTGCTTGGGGTTCCTATTTCTAAAGTGATCTGTGGCCTGTCAGCTTGACATACCCTAGAACACAAAGTTAAAAGTGTGAGGTATCACTGTTGAATAAAGCTTACATACCTTTTCAAGAACTGTAGTGAACTGAACAATAAAGATGGAAAACATGAAAATCTGAAGTAAATGTTATATGATTTGAAATTCCATATTTCTATGCTATATAGTAATTATATTCTATATAGCCTTAAATGGTTGTTAGATACCGATAATTGAGCAGTGAAATACCTGGAACTTAAGAAAGTTCATTATACCTGGCCCATTTGAAACAGAATGCAAATTCTTAGGCATTTCCTTAGAGTTTCTAGATCAGTGAACACTGCATGTGTTGGTTTTTTAGAACAAATCTCACTAGCAGTATGAGCTGAAGGTTTTTTCTTTTCATTTTTCAAGGAAGAGCATTAGAGGGTTGCCCTAAATCAAGGTTTAAATGGGACAGGTTGCAGGAATTGAATTTTTTTCAAAGAGGGAACAAATACTCCATAGCCTGTTTCAGTTTTACTCTCACACCAGGAAGAAAGGCTACTTTATGCTTCATTAATGCCTGGTGATCATTTTCGCTCCTTCCTTCACAGGGAACTGTTAGAGGATTTCCCAAAGAAAAAAGTTTACATATGTGAATAAATATTTAAGTGGAAGTGAGAACTGTGAGAAATATGTAACACTTGAACCAATTCAGACTATATGGAGATTTGATTTTCTGTACCTGTAACTTAGGTTACTTCAGAGCTTATCTTAGAAGCTTTAGGACCTGCAAAGCTGTCATCTGTAAAACACAGATTTAATTTTCCAAACTGAAGAATATTGTGAAGGGCATTCTATTCGGCTGTTTTTGTGAAATAGAAAAAGTTCATGCTCCCCATCTGTTTCACTTACATTGAATGTGGTAGAATTGAACTTTGTAGAGAAGAGAAACAGGTTGGTCAAATTAGTGACATAACCTCCCAGTCTTCTTTTTCACTTGGTACCCACTCTGAAGAAACCTACTTGCTTCCAGCCTTAGCTACTCCTCAAATTTAGGAAAGGATTTAGTTCAGGAATATAAGATTACTAGAACTCTTGGTAATGCAACATAGGTATCCAGCCCCTGACTGTGTAACCCAGAAGACAACATAACCAATGAGGGTTATTTTCTTTGTCATTCTTTCTCCTCAGGAAGTCATCTTTGGGTTTTTGATACGGTAATAATGACCAACAAGAATTACTATAGGTTGTCCAAGCACTAATTTTAGCACAGTACGCGTGGTAATGACATTCATTTTTAACAATTCTGTGAGTCAGGTAATAGTGTTCTTATTTCATTTTCCATATGAGGAATCTGAGGCCCAGAGAGGTTAGCAGGCATTCAGACCCAGGCATTCTGAATCCAGAGCACATATTCTTAACCCCTCTGCTACAGAAGAGTTTATATTTAGAAAGAAGGTGAATTAAGCTGTTTCTTAAGTGGAGAATTAGCAGGGAAAGGAAAACTATGTAGATACTGATTAATGATATTACTTGTTGTTAGATTTTGTCTTAGTTGAAGACTCCCAATTGAACGTGAAAAAGAACTGTATTATGCTGTTGTGGGCAGTGGTGGCAGTGCAGGAGTAGGCTGGTTTTCTGAGGATAATAGGGATTTATTCATGTAATAAAAACTGGATGCCATTTGGTATTAGAGGTTTTGACTTGCTAGCTAGAAACAATGATAAGTGGAGAGATTTCTGAATGCTCTTTATTTTACTTACAATAATTGTCACTAACCATCAGGAGAGACTGCATTTATTTCTAGAGGGCAGCTAGTAAGAATGTAGCACAGTGCTCTAATGTCACCACCAATTAACAAAAGGGCAGTATATCAGACTTACCCCAAGGTGAAAGTATGTGTGTTTTTAATTTTTCTTGTTGTACTGAAGGGTTGTAATTTTGGCTGAAGTTTAAAGGTTAGGCTTTATAAACTGGGTGTGTATAGTTGTGTGAGTCTGTGAGTGTGTAAGGTTAGCCTTGATTGCTCTCAAGTATGTAAAGGGACTTTAGTAAATGATCCATTTGAGATTCTGTTTTTTTCTTGTGTTACCTTTAAGAGACCGTAATTATTTATTAATCCAATCTTTATTTGTATTAATGGTTAATTTAATGTCTCCCAATAGTTGATATGGACAGAATAGATGTGAGAATGCTGGGTTTTACAAATTATCCCCAAATGTAGTGGCTTAAGACTAAATGATTTGTTGTTTCTCATGACTGTATAGATCACCTGTGCCCAGCTGACTGGTTCTTCTGCCCAAATGATATAGGCTGGAGTCAGATGGGTGGCTGCATTTAGCTGGGGCCTCAGTTGGAACTGGAATGCCCTTAATGGCTTCACTTCTGTGTCTGGCACTTAGCTGGAGTGGCCAGAATAACTAGGGGCTGGCCAGGTCTCCCATCATTCAGTAGTCTAGCCTGAGCTGCTTTACATAGTAGCTTGGCCCCAAATGGAAGCTGCAGGTCTTTTAAGACACCTAGTACACAGCCACTTCCACAGCATTCTGTTGTTCAAAGCAAGTTACAAAGCTAGCCCAGATTCAGGGGAAGGAAAAATAGATTCCACCTCCTGATGGGAGGAATTGTTGGTGTCTGTCTTTGTAGACAGTCAACCAAAAACTCTTAATTAAATTCAGGTCTTACCTTTTATACTAACCAAACCTTCAGAGGTTTGCTGAGACCAACAGTGACCAAAGAAGAAGTTTGTAAAAGTGTCCTTGTAATTTCTACTCAGGATCAAGGGTGAAGAGGTTGTGTGAGTAAACATGATAAGATATTTTACTAGTTATATAATAAATCCTACCCCCTTCACCATCTCCTTTGTTAATAGCCCTCTGCATGAAATGTTCATACAGAATGTTTTCTTCCGGTATTTGACACTCACAAAGCATGTTACATTCCCTTCATGTGGTAAGAACTTGATTTGACCGCTGAATTGGAAGCACAAAAAAAGAGTATTACTGAAGGCTTCACTTTAGTCGCTATGAGCAGAAGTTGGGATTTCTTTTCCGTGACCTTCGGAGAAGTAGCGTGAGGTTGTCACTTGATCAGAGGGCGATTCAACGTGGCACTGCTACTGATAAGGCTTGGAACCTCACTGGTGACTTGTGGGAGCCCTTGGTAATATAATAAGTGTTGGGGTGCGGTCTTTGCATGTTCCTCAGCAGCCACATATATTGAATTTTATCAGCTGATGACTAACAGATCTCTGCACTGATGTGTATTTCTGTATGTGTTCCTCCAGACATCAGCCAGATTCTTGAACGAGGATTCTAGTCTTTATCTAAGACTTCTCCTTTTTCTATGTGAACCTATTTCTCCCAAAACAATTTTTAGTCATAAGTTTATCCTTATGAAACGCTTATCAAATGTGTAGGATAGTGTGTGTGTGTGTGTGTGTGTGTGTGTGTGTGTGTGTGAGCGAGAGAGAGAGAGAGAGAGAGAGAGAGAGGAATGAAATATTAGCTTCCATATCAAGCCTCATTTCACTGATGGAGCTGAGAGTGAAACCAGGGTTCAGTACGAAAATTCCTTAATAAGCTTCTACCTTCCAGAACTCCAGTCTTGGAATTTATACCAGCTTTTAGTGTGAAGACTTACACACTTGCCTTTTTCTATTTAACATTTTTTGAGTTACGTTGTTACCTTGAGACTGTTCTTTGAGGTAGGCTCTGTTTCACATAACCGAAACATTAAAATAAATGACCATAATATAACTGGACAATGTTACACCGTTGGAGGCATTTATACAGGAGGTGAGGGCATGAAATATAGCAGGCAGGCTCCTGGGAATGCAAGAGAAGTTTTCATGAATAACTTGGGATATACCCAGTGATCTTGCTTTCATTTTCTTAGTATCTGCAAGGGGGGATCCTCTTAGAAACCCAGTTTGCAGAGCGTGCATAGTATGCTGTTATCTCAAGTAAGAAAAGAAGATAATACAGCATGGAAACTGTCTTGGGTACCCTCCCCTCTCAAGCATACAGGAGAGAAGGGGATCAATTGTAAAGAGTAAAAGAGTCTGCCATTATTAGAGGATGGAATTATTCTGTATCGTGCATCTAATACATTTTTCTGGAAAGGAGTCTTGCAAACTCATAGACTTTTTGTAAAAATTCCGCTAAAACCTCTACATTGTTGATTTCTTGAAGATCATTGTGCTTGCCCTGTAGGCTGAAGGAGTAGCAGCTTTCCAGCTAAAGGAAAACCTCTTTCTGAACTGTCAGTACTTAGAAAAAGAGACTGTACTCTGAAACCACCAACTAAATTGAGTAGAGTGTTGGTAGAGAATTAGATTCCCAAAACCAGGAGAGCTAACTAAGGACAGCCAACATTAAGGTGCCAGTTAATACACACTCATTTGATACCGAATACCGAGGAAATTAATAGCAGAGTCCTAAGATACTTGCATAGCCTCATTTGCAGTAGTTTGTTCAGTTTAGGTGAATAATGCATGTACCCTTACTATGCTACGTACTGCAGGGAGTGCAAAGGTAGTTAAGATCACTAAGGAGCCAGGATTCTGAGAGGGGGATTGAGAACGACATACAAGAAGACACTGGATAAGGCAGAATGTAGTTAAGTACTGGTCTAAAGATGAGAGAGGTTAGTTACTATAGAGTGTAAGGAGAGACCAGAAACGGCTTTGTAGATGGCCTTTGAAAGCTTAATTAGGCTTTAAACAGGAGAAGATGGGAAGAAGAGATAAGAGCTAGAGGAATTTTGAGAGAGTTCCAGTGAGGAGTGACTTAGGGGACCATGTTTGTGGTGGAAGCTGACAAGTGATGAGTGAAGAGAATGAGAGTGGTGCCTGGCAATGTAGATTGGCCGAAGTCATTTAGGGTAGGGCTTTAATGCCTTGCTAAGGGATTTATAGAACTCAAAAATGGTGTGTGATTAGAAATACGATTTTGCTGCATTATCTAGTCTGGATTGGAGAACCTGGAGGCCCAGAGGCAGTTCTTTCAGGGATCCAGTAGAAGGTGCTGATCACTAAATGAAGTCGATGGCTGTGGGCATGACGGGCAGTTGTAGAGAACAGTGTCAAATTGCAATCTTACTTGTTTTACCAGGATGTGGTGACTAATCACAAACAAGAAAACTTGTTCAGCCCCTTCGTTAAACCTGCCCTCACTACTAATCTGCAGAGGTAAATAGTGAAGTGAGGTAACAGTCGAACTCTTCAGTTCACTTAATAGAAATTTCTGTCCTAGTTGAGTG
Source organism: Phocoena sinus (assembly GCF_008692025.1). NCBI lineage: Eukaryota > Metazoa > Chordata > Mammalia > Artiodactyla > Phocoenidae > Phocoena > Phocoena sinus. The sequence goes on from NC_045763.1 coordinate 135,379,169, forward strand.
GATGAATTATCTGCAGCCCTGAACTGATGAATGTGCTCTTCTGAGGCCCATCAGAAGGTAATGAGGTTTCAAAATTGAAAAGCATACAGACTCACTTTGTTTTGTTTGAATTTTGGAGCTACTAGAACTTCCTATTGCATTGGTGATTTAAAAAAAAAACAAAAAGCCCTCACTCTCCCTAACCTTTGTGCTAAATGTTTAGATATAATTTGTTTATATAGCATAAGGGAGGAATTTCTTCATTCTAAATGAAATGAGCAGCATCATTAGAAGTTCCCGGGTTAACCAGACTTTAGTCCTGAGGAGGGTTTTATAGGAAGTGAAAGGCTGTTCATCTGACCCCTTTGTGCCAGAATTGTACCTCAGCAGGAGGTAGTTGCAGCTGGAGGGGCTGAGGAAATGATTGCTGACCCAGGGAGATTTCCATGCTACCTTTTACCACTGCAGCCAGAGATGTGTACTGCTGAACAAATAATTGAAGAAGTTGTGTGGTTTAGGTCATGTTGGAACTAGCAAAAATCTCTGAAATCTGCTCTACTAGCATTGCTGTTATCAGTAATCACAGGGAATTGTTTTACTGAGTTTCACACCAAACTTGATACCATCACAATTACATTTTGGATGTACTTGAGTTGCCTGTGTTTCAGCTAATAGTGTTATGTACTCCCTGGGAGATGATGATGCAACAAAACAGGTGGCTGGAGATAATTAGAATTTGAATGTGACTCTCGCTTTCCCATCTTTATGAAAATGAATGGGAAGAGAGGTTAATCACCACGAATAAACTGCATGTCAGCAAGCTCTGAGCAAGGTGCTGCCCTTAGAACACACTGTTGCTCTAGTAGACTGTTTTTGGATGTGTTTCCAGCTGTTATTAGGGGAGCAGTCTCCAGTTTGGGTGGGAGTGTCTCAGCCTGAATCATTTGTCCTATCTTTTGTATTGGTTTTATTTCTTCAATTAATGGTTTGAGTTGTTAAATGAATTGGAGAGTGAAGCAACACCCTTTTATCTTCTTGTCATCTTTGTCTTAGCCCAGTGCGTGCTGCCTGTAGGCATGTAGCAAAGTGAGCTTGTGCATGTTTTTAAATGGCCCTGTGGAGTGGAAAGCAGCCTGTCAGCATGCAAATGAGGCTGAATTGTATGTTCTTGACACCCTTGCAAAAATCTTATATTTGGAATCTTTTAGCTTCAGAATTGACCAGAGGGTGTTGTGCCCCACACTGGAAGCAGCACTTCTTTATGTCTGTAGCATCAGTATCTTTGTTATGTGCCTGACCAGTCCAGATTTCATAGTGTTGCTCTAGTACCAGGTTTCATTAGTTTTCTGGTCATGTTCTACTAATAGCCAGATGGTATAGGGATATGTTTTTCCTTTACTTAATTTATCCAGATTTGATTATCCATGTTTTACAGGGTTTTTAATTTTGAAAAATAATTAGTAGAAGACTGATTAAGTAGAGATATATATCTGGGTGTTTGTTGTATTTAAATACATGAATAGCAGATATGACATGTCCAGGATTGCTAGGTATTTGAATTTGGAGAGGGAGTTATTACTCTCCTCTGTACCCTCTTTGGCATCTTTAGGAGTTCCTGTGTTATAACGTGTCATAAAACTTATATTTGGAGGAGATAACTGAAAAGTTACCAAATACTGGTGGTTTTGGATATTCAAAAGTCCTTTATGGATTTTGAAAGGTAAAAATGAAAGTTAAGGAGTTATGCATATCTCAATGTTTTACTTTTTTGTGCTTTTTCCTATTGTTTTGGTTTCTAGGAATTGGTAGCCATCCAAATGGCTCCTAGATGGCTCTGCACCCTATTAAAACAGTAGTATTTGCTTTTAAATTTTCAATGTACCCGGTTCTTAACTATTAGGTCCTTCCTTGGACCAGTTCATTTTAAATTATTGGGTCTTCTCGGGCATAGGATTAGCAAGGCTAAAATGGTGAGTAATATATTTGAGGCTTGCAAAAGATTCAGGGGTGGAAGGACAGAATTCTGATTGAATTGTGCTTTATACTTGGGCTTGCAGGAATTGTGGGAGGCACCTCAGTGAAGAAATGGACCAGTGTGTATAATCATGGAATCTCCTTGCTGACAATCACCACCTGCTCTCCTTGATAAGTGAGAGAGAGTAGTCAGGGGAGAAGGAAAAGAGGTCAACATGAAGCTAAAGCAGCGAGTCGTGCTGTTAGCAATTCTCCTTGTCATCTTTATCTTCACCAAAGTTTTCCTGATTGACAACTTAGATACATCAGCTGCCAACCGGGAGGACCAGAGGGCCTTTCACCGAATGATGGCTGGCTTGCGGGTAGAGCTGGTGTCCAAGCTGGACCACACCTTGCAGTCTCCCTGGGAGATTGCATCCCAGTGGGTGGTTCCCCGGGAAGTGTACCCTGAAGAGACACCAGAGCTGGGGGCAATCATGCATGCCATGGCCACCAAGAAAATCATTAAAGCTGATGTAGGTTATAAAGGGACACAACTGAAAGCCTTACTGATACTTGAAGGAGGACAGAAAGTTGTCTTCAAACCTAAGCGGTAAGTCTTCATCTTGAAGTTATCTGTGCTGTTTAGTTGTAACTTGGGATTTATATGAGTGCTCATCTCCCTCTCTTGGTATTCTCTTCAGTAAAATGGGAAGGAGAGACTAGAAGATCTCTGAAGTCTCTTCTAGCTCTTAATGTTCCATGATTCTTTGAGTAAGGGAAATTTATAGGAATATGTTTTGGTTCAATATTAGACTGCACATTTTACAGTTAGAGCCATCCTTGATTCTGAAATTTGTCAAGTATCTACTATGTGCCAGATGTTAGAGATACAAAATGAATTGGTTAGGAAATAAGTAACTTGTCACCATAAGTGTACAATTAAAGACTGGGCAACCACATGTCAGGGATGCTGTGGAGTAGGAGTTCCCCAGAGTTGGAGTAGGTTTTGGATGGGTGATTTAAGTCCTTTTTAGCACTAAAGCTGTGATTCTTTCACTTGAGCTTTGGTTTTGTTTTAATTAATAGGCTTTATTTTATTTTTTAAGCAATTTTAGGTTTACAGAAAGATCAAGGGGAGAGTACAGAAAGTTCCTATATATCCCCTCCCCTCTCTTCCCCAGTCTCTCCAATTATTAACATCTTCCATCAAATTAGTACATTTGTTACAGTTGATGAGCCAATATTAATTTATTAACTAAAGTCCATAATTTACATTAAGTTCACTCTTTGTGCTGTACATTCTGTGAGAGTTTCAATAAACTACAGTATCATACAGAATAGCTTCCCTGTCCTCAGTGTCCCCTGTGTTCTATCTATTCATCCTTCCATTCCTCCCCCTGAACCACTGGCAACCCCTAATCTTTTTACTGTCTCCATGGTTTTGCCTTTTCCAGAATGCCATATAGTTGGAATCATACCTTTTGTAAGCTTTTCAGATTGGCTTCTCTCTGTGTCTTAAGGTTCCTCCATGTCTTTTTGTGGCTTGATAGCTTTTTTTTTCTTTTTCTTTTTTCCTAAATAATATTCCATTGTATAGCTGTACCGCAGTTTGTTTATCCATTCACCTACTCAAGTTTTGGCAGTTATGAATAAAGCTGCTATAAACATTCATGTGCAGGATTTGTGTAGATGTAAGTTCTTAGTTCATTTGGGTAAATACCAAGGAGCACAATTGCTGGATCATATGGTAAGAGTATGTTTCATTTTGTAGGAAACTGCCAGTCTGTCTTCCAAAGCAGCTGTACCGTTTTACATTCCCATCAGCAGCGAATGAGAGTTCTTGTTATTCCACATCCTCAACAGCATTTGGTGTTGTCAGTGTTTTGGATTTTGGTCATTCTAATATGTGTGTAGTGATATCTCGTTGTTGTTTCTTTTACCTGTTTTAAGCAGAGAACTGGGCCATTTTAGTTGCCTCAGTCCAAATTTGAACTAGAGAGGGCTGGATCATATGTTGTTAGACAGTGATCCCTTTGGACTTTTTTAAGGATCTACAGAGATAATTCGTGTGGCCATTCTATAGTATAATTAGTTTTTTTAAAGTTTTCTGTTTGTATATGAATTTGAAATAGGTTAACATGATGGTGATTTATATTCTTTTGACAGGTATTAGTTACTAGTGGATTTTCTCAAAATTTGTAATGTCGAAAATTTTCTGTGTACTAAACATTTTTTTCATTCCTCAGTAGAGCTTTTGAGAAAATTGTAACACATGACTTTGGGGCTCTTGCTGGAGTGGGAGAAGAAATATGGGGTGAAGGGGTGCAAAAACCAACTGTGACCAGAGTAGTTGGCTTAGCTCCCTTCATGGCTCAAATATCAGTAGATAATAGGCAAGCAGAGAGCTAATATTATTGGAATTCCAGAAATGGAAGGGATCTGCATTTGCCTGGAACTGGGCAGTATGGTGTGTGGAAGATGTGGAAATTAGGAAAGTTTTAAAATGCAGTAGACTTTTGGAGAATAGAAAGTCTGATTGGCAGGTAATGAGGAAAAAGCATAGTTATGTGGGACTTGGATCTAATATTTGTTGCATGCACACCATTTGCCAGGCATTACACTAAGTACTTTTGTATCTGTTAATGCTTTTAACCTTTGTCACAACTGTGGGCAGTTACAGTTCTTATTTCCAGAGTAAGAAACTGAGACTTAGAATAACTTGAGAAAGAATAACTTGACAAGATCACCCTGCAGTAACTAATGGAGATGTCAGAGTGTGAGCAGCTTGTGTTCTGCCACACATGTGTGATTCTCTTAAATTTGTTTGCCTTCCTGTAAGAGAGATGACATGGATCACTCATCATCAAAAATTTGCTACTTTCCTTTTGAAATATGATCTTTGACCTCTTGATTTGTAGCCTGAGAGATCACAGCATAAGCAGAGTGATGGAAAGAAGACAGACTAAAAACAAAAATTAAATTCATGTAAAAAGAGATGAGTTGCAGGCATTTTGTGTTTAAATAAAAGGATACCCTCTCCACACCCACTATTTGTACACTAAGAATTGAAGGTGAGATGGGACAGCAGGAAGTGTTAGAAGGCAGATATTACTGATGGTGTGCAACATTAGTATTAGTCCAGGTGCTTTGCAGATAGGACTGGGGTATTCAGACAAAGCATAACTGGAGGGAGGAAGAGGCCAGACTGGTGACTAGTGGACGTGGCAGCAGATAAATGCATAAGCTAACCTTAGTCACTGTTGCTTTATCTCATGTCTCTTACTACCACTGCAGCCTTCCCATTACTTTCCTCTTCCAGACCATCCTGAAATCCACTTTCATTCTTCTCCCAAATACCCATATAATCACTGTGCTCCGCAACTTTAAAACGTCCAGGGATTCCCATTGCTCACCAGACAAAACCCAGCCTGCACAGCCTAGTGGCCAGCCCCTCACAGCCTGGTCCTCCTCTCTACACCCAGCTCTTTATTCTTGTCAGTGCGGCCCCTTCCTCCCCCCTCACCTTCTGAAGAGCCCTTGTCTATGCCCAGCTCCAGAGATGCTCCTGCCCCACCTCCCGCAAGGTGTCGGGCACCTGCAGTAGGTGATAGCGCTCTAGTCACTGCACACACTGACCTGGGCTGATTACACCTGGCATTCTCCCGGGGTGGGGAAAGTGGGTGCACATTTAAGTGCTTGTAGAAATTGACTCCAGCCCCCAAACACCCAGCAAATTGCTATTCTGACCCTGCGGGCCTCTGAGACTATTTAGTCCTAGTGTAGGTGCAAATTAATGTTCTTGGTCACATTCTGATGTCCTTCACCAGAAGGATAGGAGTGATTTATTGGCAGTTACTGTATGAATTTTGCTGCTCTGTCAGTGACTTAAGATGGATTGCTTTGTTGAGAGGAGGATCTAAGACCTTTCTGCTAAGTCGAGACGTGCACCTTTCTTTAACAGCCACTTGTGGTTCAGCATTTCTGGAGCCTGGTTGTCCATGTCCTCCTGCCAGAGATGGAAGATTTGTATAGTACATGAAATATATAGGAATACAGTGATGCCTTTATTTGCACATTTTTCCTTACTACATTATTATAAAAGTGATTTTTTTCAGTATATTGGGTTGGCCAAAACGTTAATGGGGCTTTAAGTAAAAAAAGACATTTTTCACTTTCACGAAGATCTTTATTGAACAACGTGTTCACTAACTGAACGAACCTTTTGGCCAACCCAATAGCTGTATCCTTTCTGGAAGTAAATTGATTTTCACAGGCAAAAACTGCAGTTATGGTGGGAAAGGAACAAGATGGCAAGGGCCTGGGGGTGGATAGAAGTCAGTGACTGATCTTAGGAAGTGCTGAAAGGGACCTTGGAGATCAACTAGTCCAACTACTCATTTTACAGCTGGGGAAAATGAGATCCAGGGTTCTGACTTTCCGTATTTCTCATAACCAAAGCATGAACTAAGGATTCAGACCTTCGGACTCCAATGCAGTTCTTTCATTTTGATTTTTCTTCCTTTCCCTTTTCCTTCCCTCCCTGTTTCTCCAGCCTACTCGCAAAGTTCCTGGATTCTTGTAGGGTTTTACATTTCACTACAAGCAGCCTTTCCATGTACTGGAAAGTTCTCTAATGTTTCACTGAAAGGAGTGGACAGCACAGCACCACAAATCTTCCTGTGGCTCCTCTGGAGTCCTGAGAAATAAGGTATTCAAGGACTGTCGCCCAGCTTTATGGACAGCCTGCAGCTGTAGTGGAGAGAGAAGTGCTTGAATAGTGTCAGCTTTTGCTGCAGTCCTGTTTAAAAACTGAGATTTTTAATTTGGAGGTAACAGGTGTAATCCTTGGCAGCCTAAATGATGCTTTGACACTAGAAACAAAAAAATATGTTTGAGTATATTGACCATGCTAGGAAGAAACTGGTGTCCAACCAGGTGGTTTTGCGTGTCTGTCTTCTAACATAAATGTTTCATCACTTTGATTTGAAAATGTGTTTGGTGGACATGGTTTTACTTTGTACTCTGTGGTCATTTATGTTGAAGGTCACTGCCTTGTACAGTACCGTTTCCAAATTCCCCATGGCCTTTTCAGCATTGGAGATCCAAGTGTCCTTAGTGGAGTGCCTCCTCTTCACATCATTCTCAACTTATTTCTGTCTTGTAAAGCCTGATACGTCTCCTTTTGGTTGAGGAAATGCAAGCGAACAGTAGAGGTCATAGGTGAATTGTGTCTAGTTCTTCCCATTAACAGGGAAGGCAAATGTACCTTTGCCTCCTTGTTAACAAAAACAGAGGCATATCCGGACCATTTTTTTCCCCATGAAATTTAAACTTCTCTAATTAGCCTTGCTATAGCCATTCTGGTAAGCCTTGCCATATTTTCCTTTTACTTCAGCTTAGTCTAATAAACATTTCAGTAGACATTTATTAAGCATGAACTATAGGCTTAACACTGTGCTAAAGATACAAAGATGGTCCTCACCTTCCAGAAAAGTACCTTATAGTTTTACTTAAGCTACATTGAAAGTCTTTTAGAGGGGTAAAAATAACATCTGTGTTTTATTCATATAATGATTGCAGAGGTAGATGTATAATTCTAGTTTTCTTCTCCACTTCATCTTCACCACGTCAACCAGTGATCTATGCTAATCCGTGACTGTTCTCAGGATTGACAGAGAAGTTTTCTAGAGCAAAATCAGGCTTGCAAATTTCTATTCTGCCTCTTGTGCTGTCGCCTCTGGTACTGATGTAATTCATGTCTACATCTGTGCTTCCTATTCACTCTGCAGGTATAACCGAGACTATGTGGTAGAAGGGGAACCTTATGCTGGTTATGATAGACACAATGCAGAGGTAGCAGCCTTTCATTTGGACAGGTATGTGTAATCACAGTGGGTTACATTCGTTTTGTTTCCTTTTAGGAATATCCTGGAGAGGACTTGTGGATGCCTTTCAAAGGAATGTAATAAAAAAAAACGAAATCTAATAACTTTAACTTGTTACCTACTTTAGATAACTGATTAATTCCATTAAATTTGTGTGAGTTCCTTATTATTTGGGTGGTACTAGGAATACCAAAGTAAATGTCTTAACTCCAGGCTTTTTTAGGTCATTTCATTCTGTTATGCCCTCTCTCATTAGCATGAGTAAAGATGTTCTTGGTAAATAAAATGGCAGGAAGAAAACCAGAGTTTGAATTCAAGTCCCTAAATTGAACTGGTCATTAATTGGGCCTGGCAGTCCTGATTTTTGTTTTGTTTTGAGTAATACTCACTTATCCTCATATGCTAAAAACATGTAGCATGACATATATGTGAATTTTATTGTCCTTCATATAAAATATGCACAGCTTCAATAACCAGGATAATTCTAAGAGGAAAATAGATGTGAATTCCAAATATATAAGTTAACTAGGAAAATTAATACTTTGGTAGCAAGTTACTAGTCAGGATCCTTGTAACTGAATTGTCTAGTATCCCAGTTGCTACTCTGATCAGCTCTTTAATTAGGGCATATTGGTAGACTTTAAAATAAATTATTCACAATATTTTAAAAATGAATCTATAAGGAAACCAGAAGTAAATAAAGGTGAATTTTTGTCTTTTTTCTGGATTAGGAAGGATTTTCTAAGCATAAAAGCAATAATTTAAAAATCACAAAGAAAAAACTCAATAGATTCAACTAAATTTAAAAAAAAAATTAACTCATATGTCAAGAAACATCAAACAAAATTTAAAAGCAAACAAACTTAGGAGGAAAATACTTGAATCTAATATAATCTAAGCATTAATAGCCTTAATATATAAATGTTTAGAAAATCTTATACATGCTCTAAAACGCTAGTAGAAAATGGCCTAAGAACACAGTTGGTTGAATAGAAATTATTGATTGCTAATAAATATGACAGAGGGAGTTCATCTTCACCAGTAATAAAATAAAATCCAGGGAATTCCCTTGTGGTCCAGTGGTTAGGACTCTGCACTTTCACTGCTGTGGGCCAGGGTTCAATCCCTGGTCAGGGAACTAAGATCCCACAAGCCATGCAGCGAGGCCAAAAAAAAAAAAAAAAATCCAGTTGAAACAATGGGATACTATTTTCTCCTACTGAAAATGGCGAAGATTAGAAAAAAGATAATACTTTATTGGCAGGAATACATTGACATTCGTATACTGCTTGTGTCATTGTTAATTGGTTCTAAAAACTCCGGCATTATGTATCAAAAACCTTAATGTTCATACCCTTTGAATGAGTAACTACCTTTTTATACAAACATCCCAGATATTTCTAGGAAGTACTCTAGAGAATCAGAAATTCAAAGATACATACACCAAGATCTTAGCTAGTAGCATTTTCAGTAGTGAAAATATGGAAGCAATCTAAACATCTAATGAAAGGGAAGAATTAAATACATGTTTGTTCACAATACCGTGAATTTTCACTGCCTCTTCTAAGGCCTAGTGGGAAAGAGTTGGGTAAATCCTACTCGTCACTTAATTGCACGTTAGAATCAGTCTTTCCAAGACCTTGTTTGTTTCCTTATTTTTTCATCCCTAAACCCCTTCCTGTTTCTCTGTTGATGGACACCAGTTCATGAAGATCCTTTTCCCATATCCATACCAATATTTTATATTATCCAACATACTAATTTTAGTTAATGTATGTAAAGTGGTATCTCATTGTTATTTTATATTCCCCCAATTATGGGTAGAGATTAGTACCTCCTTTTCACAGCACAACACCTGTTAACTTAGAGTGAAGTGGTCTTTGTATGGAAATTACTTTTGATGTTAATTAAATATAATCATGTTTCTAATTATTTATTTATTTTTGTGGCCTCGCCACACAGCATGCGGGATCCTAGTTCCGTGACCAGGGATCTGACCTGTGCCCCTTGCAGTGGAAGCACCGAGTATTAACCACTGGACTGCCAGGGAAGTCCCTGTAACGTTTCAATTTATCACCTGTGCTTTGGGGGTCTTGTATTTTAAAGCCCTTCCCTCCCTCAAAGTCTGAAAGATATTCTGTGGCCAGTCCCCCTACCCCTTTTATTAACTGCCCCATCCAAGCTCAGGTGCCACTGGACACGGCTTCCCAGCACTAAGTGGCTGCTGTTCTTTGAAGGCCTGACAACAGTCAATGGGGAGAAAAAATACTTCCTCACTTTGTTTCCCACCTTATACTTTTCTGCTCTGGGTTGCTATTTCTCCATTACATTAGGATTTAACCACCTCCTCTGGCCTCAGGAAGTTCTCTCATTTTTTATGTTATTTTGACATCTATTGATCTCCTTGCTTTTGTGGCTTTTCTGAAAATGAGTTTAGGACAGAGTCAGTCAGCAGCCCTGAACAATAGATTATTTATTGCACAGTCATTTTTTTTTTAACATCTTTGTTGGAGTATAATTGCTTTACAATGGTGTGTTACTTTCTGCTTTATAACAAAGTGAATCAGTTATACATATACATATGCCCCATGTGCACATTTTTAAAGGCTTTTCTAATAACATGAGAAAAGGCTCATGATAACAATGATGAGTGAAAAGCAGGAGACAGAAGTGCATATAGCATAATCTCAATTGTGTATATATACACAAGAGTGAGTATGTGTTTATATATACATGTGAAGGAAAAAATGGTCTTATGCCGAAATGGCAGTAGTTACTTCTCGGTTGTGGAATTATGGATGATTTTAATTTTCTCCCATAAATTTTCTGTGTGTTCCAAATCCTGCCCCTCCAGCTTTTCTTCAGCGAGTATGTATTTTTTAGCCAGAAAATTTCCTTTCTTTAAAAAAATGATGGTGCTCAACGATAAGGTTGCACTTTTAGACCATTAGAAGTATCTTCAAATGTATCTATATTTAAGTTGTCCTGTGAGTTTATCCTTTTAGATTAATCTGTGTAGTTTTCTGTCAATGTTTTATGTAAAGGTTTGAAGCCCTGTATGGGTTTAGGCCCAATTTTTTTTTAATGCTTCGTTAAATTTTAAAATTTTGTTATGAAAAATTTCTAACAGACGTAGAAAGAATAGTATAGTGAACCCATATACCCACTCCCTAGGTTTAACAATTGCTCACATTTTGCTAGATTTGTCTTACATAAATTATTTACATCTTGATATTAAATTCACAAATATATGTACCTCTAAAAAATACTTACCAGCAGTCAGCAATACCTTTACACACCTAACATGATTAACCATGATATTTAAGACTACTGTTTAGGGAATTCCCCGGCAGTCCTGTGGTTAGTGTTTAGGACTCTGCGCTCTCACTGCCAGGGGCCCAGTTCGATCCCTGGTTGGGGAACTAATATCCCGCAAGCTGCACAATGCAGCCACAAAAAAAAAAAAAAAAGATTACTGTTTAAAATATATCCCCAAAGATTTTTCTCTTCTGTTCAACCTTCCAAACCAGGATTCTGGGTTTCCGCCGAGCCCCCTTGGTGGTTGGCAGATTTGTTAATCTGCGGACAGAGATCAAGCCTGTTGCCACGGAGCAGCTCTTGAGCACCTTCCTAACTGTAGGTAAGGAGGTTATAGAGGACGTTTAGGTAAGGGAATAGTTAATAAATTAAATGGGGCATCATTGAGCAAGCTGGCTCATGACTTTTAGGAACTGAAGAACTCAAGGGACTACAAAAGCAAATCAGGCAACTTGTTCTCAGAGTACTGGGGGAAATAGATCTAAAGGTGGATGGCAGGAAATTGAAAGTTTTCCCTAATGCACGCTTTGTGTGTCTCTGATAGGAAGTGAGATCATTTACGACAGTGTAATTAGGGGATAACTTAATTTCCTTCTGCTTGATCTTAAACTAAATCTCAAACTCAAAATTTGGTCTGAATCAGTTACTGTCTGTGTATCATTGCCTTGGTGGTCTTTTTCATACTCCTGTACTTTCTTGGGAACTGTTTCCTATCTCCTGAGAATTGAGCAAACCTTAAGGCAACTCTATAAGAGGGTCAGAAATTCCCTTGTAGGGTTGCCCTTGGGCCTGGAAGATCACCACTGCCTCCTCCTACTCTGCAAAGGTTAGCTTATGTAACTCTTTGTGTGTGGAATTGACTGCCATCCCTCTGGCCTCTGTTCTCCGTTGTCACACTCTGAGGTAAGGGGTCTGGGCTAGAATTCTCACTCCTGTTCTCCTTGCAGACATAGTAAGAATGGGAGGAATTCAGAGGTGCTGTGGTCTCTTGTCTGAGCCTCCTCAGGGTGCCATTTTCAATGACACAGTACTCTGCGTTGATATGACTGTTGAAATAGACATTGCAAGATGAACTTCAACTTGCTTTGCTAGAGTGAATGGATTTACATTTATAATGAGGTGAAACTGAATATTTAAAGCACTTTTGACAGATTCATCATTCAGAATTTAAACTTATCAGGCTAGGGCTCTGCTGTTCTTGCAAATAACCAAAAGCATACACTGTCACTGATTTGTTTCATATATTTTCTAATCACTTCTGCTTGTCCAATTTTATGCTTAGGCAAACATGCATTCCTGATGGATGGGAAGAATAGGCCTGCTGTCTAGAGACTCAGAGAAGGTTAACTCTCCTATATTGTGCAAGGTGCAGGGGAAGGGAGAGGCCAGAAAAAGGTTTGTAAGGAGGTTATTAACACTTGGGCTGAGTATTGAAGAATCCATAGACGCTACCCAGGCTGCAAAGAGGGAAGGGCATTGGGCACAATAACAGCAAGTATAATGGAAATGAGGGCACAAAGACCTGAAAGTACAAAGCACTGGTACATTTAGAGAAAAGCTTCTAGATACACTCTACAGCATAGGGCAGTGTCTTAGTTTGGCTGCTATAACAAGATATCATGGACTGTGTGACTTAAACAATAGGGATTTATTTTTCACAGTTCTGGTTACTAGAAATCCAAGATCAGGGTGCCACCATGGTTGGGTTCTGGTGAAAGCCCTCTTTGTGATTCACAGGCAGCAGTCTTCTTCCTGTATCCATCCTCACATTGCAGAGAAAGAATGAAAGAGGAATCATCTCTATCATGTCTCTTATAAAGGCACTAATCCCATCATGAGGACTCCTCCCTAAAATCCCACCTCCAAATACCACCGCACTGGGGCTTCACCGTGTGAATTCTAGGGGGGTCATGAACATTCAGTCCATAGCAGGCAGGTAGAGGGATTGGCTGGAGATGGGTTTTAAATGATGGACTGACCTTAGCACAATTTTTAAAATGTATTACTAGATAACTTGGTATAATGATAGCTAAATTTTGTATAGCCCTTGCAACTTGACAAAGCACTTTCACACAGTTACCTTATTTAATCCTCTTGACAAGAGTGCAATAAGTAGGGAAGATTTATCCACATTTCAGACCTGAGAAAGAGGTTTAAAAGAGTTAAATGACGTTCCCAAATTCACAAAGCTGCTAATTGTTAGCCAGGATTCAAACCCAGATTTTGAGACTAAAATATTTGATCTGCGTATATTCTTGTATATTCATTCATTTATTTATTGAACAAAATTTTGTTTCACTCTGTGTGGCAGGCTCTGAACTAGGTGTTGAATATACAAAAATGAATGACACCTTCCTGCCTTCAAGGAGCTTTATCTAATGGGGGAGCCACACATATAGAGAGGGCCTGTGGGAATGTGGAGGGGAAGAGGAGGGGGTCTAGAAGTTAGGGCTGGGGTGATAGTTTCAACCAAGTCTTAAAGGGAGAATAGCAATCCTGCAGGAAGATACAGTGGGAAAGAACACCCTAGGTTTGGAAAAGGACTCTTAACCTTTTTTTGTGCAAGTGACTCCTTTGGCAGTCTAGAGAAGTTTCTGGATCCTTTCTCAAAATAATGTTTTTAAATACATAAATTAAAATACGTAGACTTATAAACAAAACTAATAATATTGAAGTATATATTTTTTAACCTAAAATTACAAAAAGCTAATTTGTGATAGAGTAACATGTGCTTCGTTATTTACACATTAACAAGATTTAGAGTGATCTAGTAACTACCATAATTTCGGACCATAAATATAAATGATACTTTGAAGTATCTGCAACAATGCTAATATGATATGAAAAATTTATTGATTTCTTCTGTTGAGAAAGTCACAGGTAACGCTAATACTATGGTTTGCTGCCTACCATCGTAACTGAAGGAAATGCTAAGTTTCAGGTAGAAGTTAGTGAAAATAAAAATGTAATTTTGTTTCCGTCCAGTTCACAGGCTCCCTGAGTTAACCCTGTTCTAGGTGGAGGACAGAGCAGAGACAACAGCGACAAGAAATGAGAGAAGAGCATGGCAAGCTCAGGAGACTGTGTAGTTGAGCTGAAGTAAAGATTTTCTCCTTAGGCACTGGGAGGCCATGGAAAAGACTTTGAATGTGGAAAGATCAGATTTGAGTTTTAGAAAACTAATTGTAGCAGCATTGTGGAGGATGAATTGGGAAGGGCAAGCTGAGATGAGAGCCCTTGGGGGCTGTTGTAGTAAATGCACATGCAGTGAGTCCAAACTAAAACCTGGACATCTAGGGGATACTCAAGAACTGGAATGGAAGGAATTTGGTGAACATTTGGGCTGAGTGAGACAATTGAGAGAGAGGAAGAAGTTAAAAATGACTCCTAAATTTCTGGATTGGATGACTAAGTGTATAATGAAGCTGTTAGCTATCTTAGGAATATATAGAAAGGAGCAGACTTAGGGAGATGGAGCAGAGGAAGATAATGAATTTAATTTTGGATATTTTGTTTCCTTGTGTAAAATAATAAGAAATAGATATATTGGTTTCTGTCCCCAGTTCCTGACACACAGCTCCTAAAACCCTTGTAAATTCCTAAGTGGTAGGAACACTAGGAGCATATCTTATTCTATTGAGGTGATTCTGGGTTGGTTCCTGGATGCCTCCTGGATGGAGGCTGTCCACCAGAAAGACCAAGCCATAATTAGAAGCTTGGAATTTTCAGCCCCGCACCCTTGCCCTTTCTCCAGGGAGTGGAGAGGAGCTGGAAATAACTGATCATGGCTGGAGTTACTAATTGATCTTGCCTACGTAAGGAAGCCTCTATAAAAATTCCAACAGTACGGGGTTCGGGGAACTTTACAGGTTGGTGAACCAAAAGTTTCCGTGTGCCACCATGCCAGGCCCCAAACTCCACAAAGACAGAAGCTTCTTTGTTCAGGACCTCGACCTATGTATCTCTTCATCGGCTCTTGATTGATATCCTTTGTAATAAACCAGTAATCTAGGGAGTAAACTGGTTTCCTAAGACCTGTGAGCCGCCCTAGCAAATTTTTTTTTTGAGGCATAATTGTACATTATGTTAGTTTCAGATGTACAGCATAATGATTCAGTATTTGCACATATTGTGAAATGATCACCACAATAAGTCTAGTTAACAAACATCACCATATATAGGTACAGAATTTTTTTTTTCTTGTGAAGAGAACTTTTGAGATCTGTTCACTTAGCAGCTTTCAAATATGCAGTACAGTATTATTTACCATAGTCACCATCCTGATGACTTATTTTATAACTGGTCGTCTGTACCTTTTGATTCCCTTCACCCATGTCTCCCACCCCCCGACCCCCCAGCCTCTGGCAGCCACCCATCTGTTCTCAGTATCTGTGAGCTTGGGTTTGTTTTGTTTCATTTTGTTTTAGATTCTGTAAGTGAGATCATACAGTATTTATCTTTCTCTGACTTATTTCACTTAGTGTAATGCCCTCAAGGGCCATCAGTGTTATTGCAAATGACAAGGTTTTATTCTTTTTTATGGCCGAGTAATATTCCATTGTATATATACCACATTTTTTTTCTTTATCCATTCATACGTTGATGAGTACTTAGGTTGTTTCCATACCTTGGATATTGTAAATAGTACTGCAGTGAATGTGGGGGTGCAGATATCTTTTTGAATTAGTGTTTTTGTTCTCTCTTCAGTTAAATACCTAGAAGTAAAATTGCTGGATCATATGGCAGTTCTATTTTTAATTTTTTGAGGAACCTCCATACTGTTTTCCACAGCGCCTGCACCAATTTACGTTCCCACCAGTGATGCACAAGGGTTCCCTTTTCTCCACAGCCGTACCAACACTGGTTATTTCTTGTCTCTTTGATGATAGCCATTCTAACAGGTATGAGGTGATGTCTTATTGTGGTTTGATTTGCATTTCCCTTGTGATTAGTGATGTTGAGCACCTTTTCATGTATCTGTTGGCCACTTGTATGTCTTCTTTGGAAAAATGTCTATTCAGATCTTCTGCTTATTTTTTAATTGGATTATTTTTTTGCTATTGAGTTGTATGAGTTCTTTATATATTTTGGATACGAACCACTTATCAGATATATGATTTGCAAATATTTTCTCCCATTCAGTAGGTTGTCTTCTTGTTTTGCTGATGGTTTCCTTTGCTTTGCAGAAGCTTTTTGGTTTGATGTAGTCCCACTTGTTTATTTTTGCTTTTGTTGCCTTTGCTTTTGGTGTCAAATCCAAAATATAATTGCCAAGACCAATGTCAAGGAACTCACCGCATATGTTTTTTTCTAGGAGTTTTATGGTGTCAGGTCTTAAGTTCAAGTCTTTAATCCATTTTGAGTTAATTTTTGCATATGTTATAAAATAGTTGTCCAGTTTCGTTCCTTTGCATGTGACTGCCCAGTTTTCCCAACACCATTTATTGAAGAGACTGTCCTCTCCCTGTTGTATATTCTTTACCCTAGCAAATTAATCGAACCCAAACAGGGGCTCATAGGGACCTCTAATTTATAGCCAGCTGGTCAGAAGCACAGGTGACAACCTGGACTTGCAATTGCCATCTGAAGTGGAGGGCAGTCCTATGGGACTGAGCCCTTAACCTGTGGAGTCTGATGCTATCTCCGGGTAGATAGTGTCAGAATTAAGTTAAATTGTAGGACACCCAGCTGGTGTCCAAGAATTGCTTGGTGGTGGGGGAAAACCCACACACAGTGAAATTGGGTGCAGAATCTCACCTTGACAGGAACATCCAGGAGTAAATGTTGACTAGTTACTTAGGAGCTAAAATCTGTAGCTTAGGCGAGAAGTGTGGGCTGGAGCTGTAGATTTTATTATCATAGGTGGTAGTTCATCCAAGGAGAGCATGGAGATCGAGGTCATCAGAAAACCAGTTTTAAAAGTTTGGTGCATTCAGGAAATAGTGAAAGATTCGGAGCCTCAGGTTCATGGCTCTAAAACTGGAATATTGAGGTCTGGAAAGGTAGATTGGAACCAGATTATTCCTAATAAATAGCTGGCATTGATTGGTCTCTGACAATGTGTCAGGCACCGTGCTGAGCATTACTGGGGATTGTCTCTTTCACTCTTCACAACCCAAGGAGGGAAGAACTGTTACATTATCTCCGTTTTACAGAGGGAGCTTAGATAGGTGAAATTACATGCCCAATGTCTTGCAGTCTAATGACTATTTAGAGTTTATATTTTGATCCCACAAACCTGACCTTAGATTGCACTTTTAGCCAGTACACCTGACTCCATTTGGTTATAAAGGGTCTTATTTACCAAACTCAGAAGTTTGGATTTTGTCACATAGGCAACAGGTTTCCTACACCAAGCAATGTTTTGTTTTGTTTTTCTGTTTTTTGAATCAGTAGTACATTCCCACAGCTCACAATTTTTAAAAAATATCAAAAGGACATCATGCTCCATTGTATGGATCTACCATAATTCATTTAACCAGGCCCTTGTTGGACATAAAAGTTCCAGTATTTTGTTTTTACAACCACTGTTGCCCAAAATTACCCTGTACATATTTTATTTCATACATGATCAAATATATCCAGAAGTGGAAGTGCTGGGTCAAAGGGCACATACATTTTTACATAGGTGTTTAATCAGTTTACATTCTCAGCAGTGGTGTATGAGAATGCCTCTTCCCCGCTAGCCTCAACAACAGTGTATTATCAAACTTTGGGTTTTGTTTGTTTCACATGTAGCATCTTTTTATTTGTTTAAGAGCCATTTGTATTTTGTCTTTGCATATCCTTTGCTCATTTTTTAAAATAAATTTATGTATTTATTTATTTATTTTTGGCTGCGTTGGGTCTTTGTTGCTGCAAGCGGGCTTTCCCTAGCTGCAGCGAGCGAGGACCACTCTTTGTTGCGGTGCGCAGGCTTCTCATTGCGGCGGCTTCTCTTGTTATGGAGCATGGGCTCTAGAGCGCCGGCTCAGTAGTTGTGGCGCATGGGCTTAGTTGCTGCACGGGATATGGGATCTTCCCGGACCAGGGCTCGAACCCATGTCCCCTGCATTGGCAGGCGGATTCTTAACCACTGCACCACCCCTTTGCTCATTTTTAGCTTTGTCATTGGTCCTATCAATTTACAGGAGCTCATACATAAGAAGGATAATAGCCCTTTGTGATATGAGATATAAATATTTTCCCCAATTTTTAAATTTCTTTTGACTTTGCTTATAGTTTTTTGTTTTGTTATTTTTGGGGGGGGGTGTTTGCCTTACAGAAACTTTTTGTTTTTAATGTAATCAGTTCATCTTTTCTGATAGATTTTCTGATTTTGAATCATAGTTAGCCTTGCTCACTCCAACATTATGGAGGAATTCTGCTTTTTTTTTTTCTTTTAGTACCTTTATAGTTTTATTTTTTGCATTTAAGTTTTTGATATTGTTGGAATTTATCCTGGTATATGTAATGAAGTATGGCTCCACTGTTGTTGTTGTTTTTTCCCAGATGGCTATCAGTTGTCCCAATAGCATTTGTTAAAGAGTCTCTTGTTTTTCCCTGTAGTAAATTTTCTTTATTTAGTTTCTTTATTTAGCTTTAGTTTCTGGACTTTCTGTTCTGCTCCATTGGACATTAACTCTGTTTATGAGCTGGTCTATAATGTTGTTGTTGTTGTTTAATATTTATTTTATTTATTTATTTTGGCTGCTCTGGGTCTTCATTGCGGCACTCAGGATCTTTCTGGCGGCATGCAGACTCTCAGTTGCGGCATGCGGACTCTTAGCTGCGGCATGCGTGTGGGATCTATTTCCCTGACCAGGGATTGAACCCGCGGCCCCTGCATTGGGAGTGTGGAGTCTTACCTACTGGACCACCAGGGAAGTCCCCTATAATGTTTTAATTACTGAGGCATTATACTATGTTTTGATATCTGGTAGGTCTAGTCCCCTCTCTTTGCAGTTATTTTAACAATTTTCTAGCAGTTCTTAGTTATTTTTTCTTATGACCTTTAAAATTGTCATACCTAGTTACCCTCTAAAAGATCCTTTGGTATTTCTGATGGATCAAGTTAAACTTACAAGTTTATATTTTTATAATTAAAAAATAAATGTGGTATATCTTTCAATTAGTGTTCAAATCTTCTTTACCTAGAAAAGTTTGTAAAGTAATGGAGAGTGATAGAATCAGCTTTGTGGGTGGGTATATAGTGGATTAGTTTCTATTTAGTGTGTACTATGCCAGAGGTTGGAAATACTAAAAAGTTTGAGTGCTGTTTGTCTCTTCAAGGACACATATACATGAGAACATAAGCAATCATTAAAGGAGCATGTGAGGTTTTCTGGGTGTAGGGAATTAGCTCATTTGATGGCTATTATTTTGTAGAGGTAGAGAGCAAAGAAAGCATTACTTTACTTAACTTTTTATTTTGAAATAATTTTATATTTACATAAAAGTTGCAGAAATGATCCAGAATCCCCCAGATTCCTCAATTGTTAATACTTCTGAATCATTTGAGAACAGGTTGCAGACATGAATATCCATTACAGCATTATATGCTCCCTTAAGACTTCAGTGAGTATATCCCAACTACCAGCACACTCTCCTACACAACAACATTCAACCATCAAAATGAAGAGATGAACTTTGATCCAATATTGCTATCTAATTCATAGATCCTATTCAGATTTTGCCACTTGTCCATGTAATGGCCTATGTACATCCAGGATTCAATCTAGAATATTGCATTCAGTTGCATGATTAAGATGGTGAGTGTCTGCAAGGTTTCTCCAGTATTTTATACTTACTAATAAATAATTACTGAGTACTTTGTAGGGAGAAACTCAAAACTATATAAATATTCTATCCTCATGAAACTTTTGCCCACCAGTTTTAGAGTTCATTGATAATTCTTACCCGAATCAGTTACTAATGTGATAGTTGCCAAATGGTGATTTGCTAATTCTGTCATTTCTTCTAGACTTACTGGTTGCCATTCTTTTGATGAGTAGAGCTCCCGTCGCCCTGCCCCACTTTTGTTTACTTATTTATTTATATCACTATGAACACGTAGACTCTTAATTTACTCAGTTACAATTTGTTACTATTATTATTTATTTTGATGCTCAAACTGTCCCAGATTTGGCCAGTGGGAACCCCTACAAACTGTCTCTTGTGTTATTTGGAATGTCCCCGTCATTCTGAGTGACTCCTTACAGCTGGCATAGCAGTATGACCCAGGCTTATCTTGTACTTTCCCTGCCCCTGCCCTAGGGGTCATCTGTTTCTCCAGGGAGCTCTGGTTCCTTTTAATATAGTATTAAAATGATATTTAGAAACTGATATGTGAGTGTGTTCATTACTACCTGAGTGTTATTGTTTCCAGGTTTTCTAAAGGGGCAAAATATGTATATATATATATATATATATATATATATATATATATATATATATATACATGCGTATGTATATATATGCATACATATACACACACAAACATTTGTACTTTCTTTTATATCTCTGTGTTTTAAAACCATCAATTCAAATCAATATCTCCAGTTCTAATTCAACACTGCAGGATTTACTCTGGCCTTCTCTCTTTTTATATGTTAAACTCCCTTCTCCATCTATGAGAAACCTGGTTCCCACTATCCTCAGTCTGTTTACTCATTTGCTGTAGACCCTACTCCCCACTCCGCATGTAACCAAAGTCCTGGTCCATGGCTTGGCCTCGTACATGCCCTCTCTCCCTCCCCTGGGCATTCTGGCCAAAATGTCAGTCCTGCTGAAGGAGAAGAGGACATAACTTAAAGTGAATTCAGAAAGATCCTTGTGACAGTAGTTGACTTCTGGGAGAGATTGGGTAGAAGGGACAGAGAGGGAAAGGGAGACTTAACTTTTTTGTATATATATCCTTTTGTACCTTTTGAATTTTTTTTACACCATGTGCTTTTATTTCCTATACAGAAAATAAATAAAGATTTAAAAATAAGCTCAGGATCTTTGTTTTCACATAGAGCTGCTCTCTTCATTGTTTGGGGAGAATTTGGAGTTATCCTTTTTCTGTAAGTGTATATGGTTCCATTCTCTCCTTTAGGAAATAATACTTGTTTCTATGGGAAGTGTTATTATTGCCGAGAAACAGAGCCAGCCTGTGCTGATGGAGACACGATGGAGGGGTCTGTCACGCTTTGGCTTCCAGATGTGTGGCCTCTACAGAAACACCGACACCCATGGGGCAGGACTTACCGAGAGGGCAAATTAGCCAGGTAAATGCTCCTTTGAGACACTACTTCATTCTCTCCTGTGCCTGGACAGGTGCCAACCCTGTGTAGGAGCCAGGGTTCTGTCCAAGACTAAAAAGGACTGTGGGGTGTTCAGGGGAAAACCTGCTAGTCAGGGACTCTCTCTTCTCTGTGTTTTAAACAATGTTACATGTGGTGCTGGCACTCAGTGAACGACCCTGGTGCTGCTGCTTCCCTCCAGGTGGGAGTATGATGAGAGCTACTGTGACGCTGTGAAGAAAACGTCCCCTTATGACTCCGGCCCTCGCCTCTTGGACATCATTGATACAGCTGTCTTTGATTACCTGATTGGCAATGCTGACCGCCATCACTACGAGAGTTTTCAAGACGATGAAGGCGCTAGTATGCTCATTCTTCTCGATAATGCCAAAAGGTAGGACCAGCAGAACTCTCCTTGTCAGTTAGGGGTCCCGTGTATAAGAAGAATGCTTTCTGGGGTATCCTCAAAACCTCCAGAACAGGCTCAACAGAAGGCATCCTTCTTGTTTCCACTCGGAGTCTTTGCCATTGGCACCCATCCTTCCAACTTGTTCAGAGTTTGTACTCCTTTCACCTTCAGGGTTCTGAGGACTTTAAAAAAGTGGAAAACTCACTTTTTCCAAAGAGTCAAAGAGTATGATTCTCTTCACAAACAACTGGAAACCAAGCTATTTATTGCTACTTACATCATTCTTTCTTGACTAGGTTGTTTAGAATCTTGAGAAATACATCGTTAATGGAACATGAAATTTAGCTGTTGTTAAATTATTCTATCCAAAGATTCATACAGTTTAAAAAATTAGTTTATTTGATAGGATGTTTTTGCTATTTTTATGGCAGTCTAGGCCCAGATTTTTTCTGTTATGAGTAGGAGAGCAGTTAGTTGCTTAGTAATTATATATAAAGACAAGTTACTTTTATCTTGAATAAAACAATTTTATTAATTTTGAATAAATGGAATGTCCTTATTTAGGCCTGAGCTATTTGAAGAGCACATTGTATTTTCAGTTTGCACTCTGCATTCTTCATGGTACCCAGTTAAGTGCCACACTTCTGGTTACACATAATAAATGTTTGCTAAATAGAATACTTCCTTGGAGCTGGAATTGTTCAGGCTCTGAGTCACTATTGGGTTTTTTGGGGGGGGTTTTTTTTTTGTATTTTTGAATTTTATTTATTTTTTTATACAGCAGGTTCTTACTAATTATCTATTTTATACATATCGGTGTATATATGTCAATCCCAATCTCCCAATTTATCCCACCACCACCGCCCCCCGCCGCTTTCCCCACTTGGTGTCCATACGTTTGTTCTCTACATCTGTGTCTCTATTTCTGCCCTGCAAACCTGTTCATCTGTACCGTTCTTCTAGGTTCCACACATATGCGTTAATATACGATATTTGTTTTTTTCTTCCTGATTTACTTCACTCTGTATGACAGTCTCTAGATCCATCCACATTACTTTTTATGGCTGAGTAATATTCCATTGTATATATGTACCACATCTTCTTTCGAATGGATAAAGAAGATGAGTCACTATTGTTAACGTTGGTTGCTGAGAATAAGCTGAGACATGGACACTCAGCGAAGAATGCTTAGGCAGCATTTGCTAAGGAGGCCACCACCTCATACTGAGCACCAGGTGCCTCATACTCCATGAAAGGGGGTGACAGCTACACAGAGTGAGAGGCCAGCAAACATTGCCTCTCCCATTCCCAGCAAAGCAGGTAGTGACCAGTGCTACGTATTTCATTTTCATTTATACTATATTTTCAGTTCCTGAATATCTTTATCCTTACTTGTAAAACTGATCATGAGCTGTGGAAATACACATTGAAATAATTGCCTTTGCCTTTTATTATTTGTGGGCCTGCCCTGTGCTGAGGGCTACCAGACCCTCCAGCTATTAAGGTGAGCTTCCAGGAAAAGAGTGGAAGGTTGACAGTTTTTCCAGAATCAGTTCTCCTTTTCTAACTCGGAATTACTAAGAGCATTTTTACATCTGCTTTGAATCACTGTTTTCCCAGCCTCTGTGAGCAGTTTTTACAGTTTGAATCTGACCATATACTTTCTTGTAGGGAATACGATAATCTAAGTCTTTTTCTGATTGGTAATATTAAAGTAGAACAAGTATAACTTCTTTTTACAGGTAATGACCTTCTGCTTGTTTGCGAGAACCTAATATCAATAGCCTTTATTGCTCTACGTACCATAAAAACCTTCTCGGGTTTGGGGGTCTTCAGGTTCTCCCTTGGTCTGTGGACTCCATACCGTGTTAGGAGGGTTATGCTTCAACACCTTGCAATATCCTGGCAGGAGAAAGGATCCTTGTAAAGGAGTATATTTGTTGTTTGATGCTGCAGTACAAGCTGTTAGGAATCCTGTGTCTAATTGGTCATGCCCTGTTTATTTTTAATTTAAGTGATTTGAGCTGTGTGAGCATAAAATTATCCAGGATCACATTCAGGTTTCATATGGAATTTGTTGTTGCTTTGATGCTAAGAAGGGGATGGGTGCTTCCGCCTAATTCACTAACTTTTCATTTAATTTTCAGCTTTGGGAACCCCTCGCTGGATGAGAGAAGCATTCTTGCCCCTCTCTATCAGTGTTGCATGTAAGTTATGCAGTCAAGTACATTTGCCTGCATTGCCTTCCTTTCCAGGCTCAGGTAACAGTACATCAGTTTGCTTGGCTTTAAAACTTCCTAATACCTGAGCAGCGCTTTTCATGCTTTTCTAACCCCGAACCTCCTGGAGATCCTGAGCTGTAGGGGATCAGGGAAAGGTTTCCACAGCAGTGTAGCCCAAAGCTCAGAATGCATTTTGAGTTTTGTATGAGTAGAAATTTTCAGTTTATCCAATAATGTATATCCATGTTTGTTTTAATATCAGAATATAGTCCTCACTCCCCCCCCACCCAAAACCTAGTGCAACCCATGCCCCTAGTTGCTGTACTATGTTTACCTTGTGGTTTCAAGTCCTCTCACTCAACACCACAACCCACCTGTGGTTTGCTTATCTCAGTTTGAAATTGTGTAAACCAAAAGTAGCTTTCTCCTTAGGTATTTAGTAATTGATTTTTTTAAAGTCTGTATTAGATAACAAAGAAATTAAAAAGTAAATCAAGAAAATGAGATAAAGACTGGGCTCTCAGAAGCTCCTTTTCAGATCTTCGTTGCCAGTATGATTTAAAAGCATGAACACTAAGAATCAGCTGGGACCCACCTTGCTTGGCTACACAGAAGTGCAGGTCCCGGAGAGCCGCTTCCTACTGCTCGGCTCCCAGAGACACACTGATCATGTGAGACTGCCTCTTCTGGCGACTGGTCTGTTTTACTTTTCTTTTCTTTCTTTTTTTCGTAACAACAATATTCTGCAGAAAGTGTTTACCTAGGCAACCCTTAATTATCTTCATTAATATTGGGAAGCAGTGATACATCCAATCAAAACCTGCATCTGTGAAGGAAGATGTTTTTGTTTTAATAGTGCTATCAGTCTGGTCCAGTCAGGAGATAGAAAAGACATGGTGGGTTAAACAGGAAAGTTTAGTATAAGAATTATTAAACTCTTTCATACAAGAGTGACTATAAAAGAAAACTAGAGCTGAGGGAGACTACCCAAGGAAGAACAAACTTGGAAGGGGATCCCCCTCCCCAAGCCTGGGGTTTTGACCTCAGTGGAAAAGGTATAGTTCAGCCCACTGAATAGCAGAGAAGTGTGCTAGTTTGCAGGTGCTGGGAGTGCAGGAAGCAGCCCTCCAGAATGCAGGCAGGGTACAGGCAATCAGCAGGTGGTAGCATGACATACCGAGACAGCAACGACTCAGTAGAAACCCTCCAGGCTACAGGCAAGGCTTATTTGTGGGCCTGCACAGGGAATTGGGGCACCAGCATGGGTGCGTGGCTTTGGGGGCTCTGGTTTCCATGTCAAGAGGGCCTTAGGAAAGTTATCACCAAGCCAGGCCAATGCCGCAACATCATGGTGGGCCTACCTGTTCTGGAAATGTGGCCAAGGCAGAGTTTCATTTGCTGACCTTCCCCACACACTACTGACCCACTCACTGTACAGCAGCCAGAAGCGTCTGGAGAACCTCTTCCTTCTGCAGTCTCCTTCCAGTGTCCTCTACCGAGAAAGCCTAAGAGGAGAGATGCTTAAAGGACCTCTGTCCATTATAGCAGGGTATATATGAAGAGTGAACTTGGAGCTGAGAGGCAATCGAGTGATACCTTCGTCACACAGGGGGAACTCTAATGCTCTAGGCACTTGTAGTATTTTTCAGAAGAGTAAAACCACGCTGACTCTGTGCTCGTCCATCCCTGCCATGCCTTATCCGAAGATCCTTGCTTTCTTACTTTTTAAATGGTTGCAGAACAAGTTGCCTGCCTCATGCAGAGTCAGACTTTAATGCATACCTAGTAATTCCCACATTACCCACAGGGAGGTAAATACTTTTTTTCTAAGATAATAAGAGATCCTCTTTAGTTGGTAAAATAATTGAGAAAAATAGGTACCCTTAAACTTTTTCTATTTATAATATTGCTAGAATTTTTAATTAAGAAACATAAAAAGAAGGAAATTAAATTATTAAGATGTAAGAATAACTCCTGTTAACACTCTAGTGTGATTTCATTGTAATCGTGTGTGTATGTTTGTATGTATGCTTATACACACATTTTCTTTCCCCACAGGTTTGGAGTAAAAGAGTGTTTTCCCTCCAACTATTTTCCCTGACTCAATATTATATTATGGGCATTTCCCCATGCCACTGAATTTTCATAACTGCTTTTAATGGCTACATGGTATTCCCTTGAATGGATAAGCCATAATTTATTTAACTATTTCTCAGTTGTTGGACATTCAGATTGTTTCACATTTTTCCTGCTACAAATAGCACTGCAGTGAACATGCGTAAATATTGTATATATTTCTCATTAATTACTGAGAAAGAAATATCAAAATGTGGTAATGTTACTTACTCATAATGTAGAGCTATTTCTAAAACAGAAATTATTTTTCTAGTTGAGATATTTTACATAATTATTTCTTTACTTTCATCTGCTATGCGGGCTTTAATCTCCATTTGATAGTGAGAGGTTTTATGTAACCTGTCCTAAAACTTTTTTTCTCCCAGCATTCGGGTTTCTACCTGGAACAGACTGAACTCCCTGAAGAATGGTGTGCTGAAGTCTGCCTTAAGATCTGCCATGGCCCATGACCCCATCTCCCCAGTGCTCTCTGATCCTCACCTAGATGCTGTGGACCAGCGGCTCCTGAGTGTCCTGGCCACCGTGAAGCAGTGCACTGACCAGTTTGGGATGGACGCAGTGCTGGTGGAAGACAGGATGCCTCTCTCCCACTTGTAATTCTCCACAAAATAAGTGAAACTTCTTTTTACAAAGATAGAGAAACAGCACAATCAATTCCGAATGGTATGAGGTGGATTGGAAATGGCCAGCAGCACATTCTGGTGATAGGGGACAGGGTGGCCTTGGTGTTTGCTGTAGTAGAAGTTGAAGCAAAGGCTACAAGTTTCAGACCACGGAGCTGTACCTGCTGAACCACCTTCTGACTTCCTCGGCATATGCCCATTCTAGCAGTGGGTGTCACAGTTGGTCAGTATTAATTCTCATGCCAAAGGACAAATTAGAGGTGTGACATTTGAATAGATTAATGTTGGGGTTGGTTCTGGAGTATGTGTTTTGAGTCCATCCTTATAATCCTTTCTCCACACTTGTGGATTTTCCGAAAACACTTTGTAATCTCTTGAGTCCTTTCTTACCAGGACTAGTCAAATTGGAAATTTTACTGCTTCCTAAGGAGTGGCAGCAAGTAACCCAGCGTTCTGTTGAGCCAAAGTAGCATGCTCTGTTGGAGGGACTATGTTTTGAAGATAGAATTAGAGGAAAGACAAAAGCAAGAAAGATGTTTGGGCTTTTAACTGAGTAGGTGGTGCTTTTGATGATTCTTAAAGGAGGGAAGAAGAGAGAGAGACCTACTTGGTAGAACCAGAATCAAGGCGGTGATCGAATTAGTGAAAAACAGGTTCCCCTGTATTTAAGTTCTTAACGTATATAAAAGCAAGCATGACTTGTACCTAAGTAAGATTTGCATTCTCATAATTGTGTCCAAATTAATCCAAAAAAGTGTCCCTGGAGAACCTACCATTACAACCCAAGCACAATTCTGTCATGGAGACTTTTTTTCCTTTTGCCCAGAGCAGGCAAATCCTTTGCAAATTATCAAAGCAAACTGAAATAACAGCTTGAATAAGAGTTAGGTTGCCTGTCTTCTCTGCCATCCTGATTTCTAAAATGAATTTCCACTTCTGTCTTCAAGGCATTTGGTCATTAAAGCGGCTGTTCCCAAGAGATTGGCGATCCTACTTGTGCCTTTCTTGTGAGGAAAGCCAGCTCGCTCCTACGGATAATATAGTTTAGATCCTGCTGGTGGCTGGACCTATCTTGTGATTTGGGCCATGTGGAAGGCTGGAAACAAAGATTTTAAGCCTTCTGAGCCTTAAAATTAAGGTGGTTACCAGGAAGAGCCTTAAGATTTTGATTTATGTCAAACCCTGATTTCATCATTTAATCTTGTTTGGAGTTCTGAACCCACGATGTAGTATTGTCCTTCCGTCTCCTATTAGCACTTTCAAATTTCAAGTTGCTAAAACAGGCTTAGTTCTGTGTTCTGCCAAAGCAATTTGACATATAAGCACTTGCATTAAAATACAGGGCAGAGGAAACTAGGCCTGGTGTGCCCACTCACGTGCCCTCAGAGGTGGGTGCTTCTCTCCTGCATTTTGTCTGGGGACTGTTGCGGTTTTGACTTCTGTGAAGCAGACACTGATATTTAAACAGTGTGGTTAAACAAATTTACTGCCAGCTATTGGAGACCAGTTTTACGTAGCCACCCTTTCAAAAACAGTTTAGAATTTATGCCCCAATTTTCTCAAATTGAAAGATAACTGAGTACCCCAAAACTACTTTAAAGTAACATGACCGGGCTTCCCTGGTGGCGCAGTGGTTGAGAGTCCGCCTGCTGATGCAGGGGATACGGGTTCGTGCCCCGGTCCGGGAAGATCCCACATGCCGCGGAGCGGCTGGGCCCATGAGCCATGGCCACTGAGCCTGTGCGTCCAGAGCTGTGCTCCACAATGGGAGAGGCCACAACAGTGAGAGGCCCGCGTACCGCAAAAAAAAAAAAAAAAAAAAGACAACACTTAAAGTAACGTGAAATTAGGACGCTTTTGTACTTTAGTATGTACATTTGGCAATGTACACAGAATGGGCTGAGTTATTTTTAAAAAGGTATTAAATTTAAGAAGACAGGTAGTAGCACAAAACACTGAGCTAGTGTTAACAAAAGGAAGCATTAACTCCAATTTTAAACTCATTTACTATGTGCATCCAGGGAAGTTCACATTTGAGCCTGAGAATACCTTGGATGGTGCTTACCTCAGAGCATCAGGGAGCCAGCTGGAGGGACAGTGGGAAGGAAGTCAATGCTGCTTTCCTTGGTAAATGTTAGCTGAACTAAATTTCTTGCAAACATGTGATACCTTCAGTATGCCCCAGTGAAGTGAATAAGAGCTGTTCCCAAACTGGGAACTTCATTCATGATGTTGAAGGCAGAAGATTCTGCTAAGGAAAAAAGTAGGAGGAAAAGCTACTTTGAAAAATTCCTCATTCTTTTTCCCAAACATTGCAGAAAATGTATAATCTCATTCTCTTTCCCTATTTTAAAATTCATGATCTTAAAAGGTGTTCAAATGTATAGTGGTTAAAGTTAGAATTATGCTAATAGAGTGGTGTGAACTGATGCTTAGAATATAAATTTATGTTCTAAGTCAGGATCGGATTAAGCTGCAAAAGTACGTTTAGAATCTTGGAAAAAACCAACCATAAGCTTATAGCCCTAAAATTCATAAACACTAAATTCTGTTTCAAAAAAGAGGTAGATATCTTTTTTTTTAAGTTTTGTAACACTGTCCTCTTGATGGTTTATCTTTTAGAATCGAGGACTATTATAATCAAACGGGGGTCATTGGAAGGGTTTTTGATCAGTCCTAACCTGGGCTTGCCTAGCTAACATCTAAAGGTAGATGTGGGTACATTTTAATATTATAAAACTAAGAAAATCAGAACTGAGTACCATTTCCTACCTCCCTTCTTCCACTTCTTAAATATTAGGTTGCCCAAAAAGTTCATTCTGGCTTTCCACACCATCTTACAAAAAGCCTGAATGAACTTTTTGGCCAACCCAATATATTTATTCCATAGTTTGGGTGAATATGGGTATAGAGGTTTCATTCAAGAATTGTCATTTAATATGAAGCTGTATTTTGGGTTTTGGGGGTAAATAATTTTCTGTGCAAAACATTAATAGGATCTGATTTACTCAGAGTATTGCTCAATAATTTATTAATAAGGCATTTCTCCCTATTTGCACTCAGGATTAATATGTCAAATGAAATCTAATAAGGAAATGGGAGAATTCAGGTACATCCTATTATTTTGGGAAAGATGAATCCTATACATGGCAGAAATTCCATGTCACCTGAAGGCAACATGTTCTTCCAAAGAAATCCATCTTTTCCTTTCTTTAAAAAAAAAAAAAGGCTTTTGGCCTTCCCCTCCCATCCACCATGTTCCTTCACTCTCCCTTCTCCACGGCTTCCGTATTCTTGTTTGACCATTACCTGACCACACCTCAAATGATGGTAAACAGCATCTATCAGTGAGCTGTCTTATGTGAGTCGTCTTGTGAGCTTGGGCTTCAGGAAACATGAGTCAAGGTATATGTATATATATAGTCATATATGTATTCTAACAAGAAAAAATGTATTTATTTTGACACAGGGAAACACTGTTGCTGAAGAACCTGAAGCTAGGAAAAGGTTCTCTTAGTCTCTGAGAGTGAATCTAAGTGACATAAAGATATCCATTCAGCAAACACCTCCTGTGCTAGCCAGGGCCGACGCCCGAGGGACATAGACCAGCCTCCTGAGACTGTTGTACAGGGGAAGGCCAGCTTTCCCCTTTCGACGCCTCAAGTCTGGGTTGAAAAGGTGAGGGCTGGATACTCTACTGCCACAGGGTTTTAAGGAACTAAGGTGTTACTCACAAATACAAAATGTCTGTGGGGGAACTGGGAATAACTTACTGGGAAGTTAATTTATTTGCTTCAAAGAGAGGTGTAGGAACCACTACCCTCTGTTTTGATCTGCCAAGGATTTCCTCTCAGAGCTGTTGCACAAATAGAGGTTGTGCTTGGTAAGATACCAAACAAGACAGATATGCACCTAAATTTCTAATGTGTTCTGTGGGTTTCAATTCTGAAAGAAAGAAAATGAATAAAGATTTTAATAAGTACTGATGTACCATCTTTTCCTCATTCTTTCCCTACCTCCCCACCCCGGTTCAGGATACTTCCATTGTTTTTCAGTTGCGATTTCCTGTTTTGTTAGGGGACAGAAGATTACATCTTCTTCATCCACATAAACTTCCACAGGGTTTGTTTCACAGAATCTACGGATGAGACCTTTACACTTCTCACTAGTCTTCAGAAGGCCCATATCAGGTTGTGACTGAACCGAGAATTTCAGTAGGATAGTTCTTAGGTGCTTTTTGTTTATTTAATAGTTAACTTCTTTCTTTCAGCTTCTTTAGAGATAAAGAATTATGAATCCCAAAGAACTTGTCAGCACAGTATCATAGAGGCCTGAAAGAAGAGACCGGCTGCCCTGATTATAATCCTTAGGACACCCAGACTTTTAAATTTTGAAATGGAAATGCAGCATCATAAACCTCAACCAGACAACTGAGCAGAGTTCTCAAGATTTTTACTTGATTTGTAGCATTTTTGTTTGTGCCAGTTTTTGTCACTTGCACTTGAATACCAAAGGGAGGCTAAAGCCTAGTTAACAGGTTCCTCGCTGACTCACCTCATACGATCATTTTCCAGGTGAGATTTCATTTTCTTCTCAAGCATACCAGAAAGACCAGTATTAAGGCCTGAAAAGGCAGCTGGGAGTAAGGAGGGAGAGGTTCTGTTATGGGCTCATTTTACCCACTGTATTTGCCTATAAAAACTGATTTTTAGCAGCCCTCATTTTGTAAAATAGACAAGAATGGTCATAACCACTGGTTTAGCATGGGTGAATTCTGTAAGATAAGCCACTTTATAAATCCGAGGGAATTAGAGAATGAAGTCACAGTGTGTAAAGTACCGGTCTTCAGTAGACGCTTGGGCCTTGTGCTGGAGGCCATCAAGATGATAATGACTGTCCCTTCCTTCAAGGAGCCCATAGTCCTAGCAGAAGAGACTACTTGTGAAATACCAAATGCCTCAGGAATCGTGTGAATTAGAGTGGAAATAAGGAGCAGGAAAGAATCACAGGAGGTTGAGAGTGAGAGGTAGGCAGACCTACCTTGGGGAAGAAGGGGAGATCAATCCAGGCTTGACATGTGCTGTGTGTAGAACCCGACTCCAGAAATGCAAAGCCGGGTGTTTGGAAGACACAGAGCCTCCTGGGCCTGTACTCTGTTTTCAGTACCTGGGTCACCAGAAATAACCCTTCAGGGGTTTCCTTTAGTTTTCATCAGGTGTGCCCTGCCTCTTGAGAGGAAGTCTCAGTCCACTGTGATGCTTCAGTTGCTCTTCATAGATGTTAAAGGAGCCATTGGCTTATAGATTAGCTGTGAAACATTCATTTTATCTTTTCAGAGTTTGCTTATTACATGCCAAATTTATTTGGCGATAAAGACTTGATTTTTACCCAAAGGTTGTTTTCAAGGTGGATGGTGTTCTGATGGCCTTCAGCGGGGTAGGGAAGTTGTCTAATTGCAAAGCTAGGTCCCATTCAGATGACCTCAATAAAGGTGCTGTGTGCCCATTTTCTCTTTGAAAGACTGTGCTAAAATGCATATTTTGGTTGAGTAGGTTTGGGGCCTGAGTTTGCATTTCTAACAAGCTCCAGGGCAATGCCAGTGCCACTGGTCCTTGGGCCATTCATGAGTAGCACTAAGGAATCAAAGCTACCCGTAGTTTTCACAAAAGCCTCTAGATGTCCCCATCATCTATGAGATCTTGCTCCTAGAGTTACAACCAGTAGCTTCCAAGCACTGAGAATGAAATATTAGCAATTTACTTGAAATAGAGGCTTAGCTAAAAACTGGTGTTTGGATTCATTGTTTCTATGTGGGACTGATCTGGTAAAAAAAAAAAAAAGTTTACTCTTTCCGGAAAAAGATGTCTTGAAATCAAATTGTCCAAGAACTTCCAAACTACCTGCTTTATTTACCATGAAATGTGAAATCCAAATAAAAATCCAGTCTCAAAAATTATCAGACCTACATGAAAGTTACCAGTAGAGAATTATTTCCATAGTCTTAAAACATGGATTTTTTAAAAAAAGAAGCCAGGGTAAATACTAGTAATTTTATCACCATAAATTCACCTGTGAAGTTCACAAGTGTAAATAAAGTCTTCCAAAGCCTCCTGTATAGACCAGTCTCCTCCAAGGCGGGGGCGTTTACAATAATAAAGGTTAATGTAGAACTGAATAAGCTCATTAGCCCTCTCAGCATGCCTACGAAGTGACCATTTTATTATCCCCTCTTAGAGGTGGGGCAACTGAGGCATAGAACAGTTAAGTAACACCCAAAGTGACATATCAGAAAAGGGGCCATTCAGTTAATCACTATACTAGATTGCTATTCATGCTCAAACAACATTTATTGAATGAGTTAATGTTTTCAATTTCCAAATAAGCATAATGGTGTGTTCCTTGTTAACTGTCCTTCCAAGGGTTTCACGAGCTTGACTGCAGATAACTCAGCGCTGGTGTACTAGCAACTGCTCTGTGGAAGGTTTGAGTTCAGTTCTGACGTCACTCTGAATGACTAAAACATACAATATGCATACATAATGTAGCTTTTCAATTTCACTTTCTTGGTATCCTCACACAGGTGCTTATCTGATATATGCAGCTGTTTTGTCTTTTTTTCTTTCCTTTTTTGTAAATTATCAATATGTATATTCTTATTGCCATTTTGTTAATTGTTTTGGATTTGTTTTTGTAAGTCTTTTTCTTTCTCTATTGCTGTTTGAATTAAAGGCAGGAGCACATTTGGTGAGCTCTTGAGGAAGGAACAGACCTGGCGTTGAGTGTTACCTAAGAGACTGGAATGAACATATGAATCAATTTGGCTGTGACAGATCTGGTGCTAGGATTCACCTTATTGTATGGAGAGGCCAGCCTCAAAGCCACTGAGCCTATGAAATTAGTCAAGTCCCATGATTTCGAGACAGCAGTTTCTTTCTAGGACAAGACGGCTCTTAGGCCAGTGGCTTCAGTAACTCAGGTGATTTTGAAAAATGCATTAAGCTCTTCCAAAATGTAGCGACCTTGTTACCTGCTCAGGTTATGAGAACAGAGTCCCAGGAAAGAGGCTCCAAGGTCTTTTGCCAGTGGTGTCTGAGAAGCTGCTCACAGCCACAAGCATTTGAAAGTTGCAAACTTAAAGCCAAGAAAGTGCGCCCAGTACTCGGCCTAACTTGTTTTTAATGGGCTATGATAACATTGATATGAGACCTCGTGATTTTCCCATGGCTCTGGGAGCTTCCAAAGCCCAAATATCTCCAGACTGGAGCCCACCAGCTTCCTCTTGCTTTTTTTGGTGGACTCCAGCTGTGGAAACCTGCTGATTATTTGCTACTGTTTCATTTCCCTTTGTAGAGGAGCCACGCCCGGGCTGACTCAAGCTCCCGGGTGAGATGGTTGCCCGACTTCGTCTAACAGGTTGGCAAGAAGTTGATCTGCAGACACGGGACAGGGCACAAGTGGGTGCCCGTGTTAAGTAGGCCTCAGATGGGCCACCAGAGCTGCCCGGAAGTATCTGGGTGATTACTGACAGTGGCCATCTTAAGGCCTGACTTCAACTTCTTTGCAACCACAATCACCCAGAAGAGACTGCTTGCTGCCTGGCAGCGAGTCCCCGGTGGGTGGGCGGCGCCTGCAAGCGGCCTCGGGATGCCTTCCGGGGTACCATCCGGGTTTCGGTTCCCGGCCGGCGTCTGGCTCGCCCTGGGTCACGTGGGAGGCGAGCTCTGCCCGCCTGCGGTTCCCGTGGCAACGCCAATCCCCGGCCAATCCGGGCCTCGGAAGTGCCGGCGCCGCCCCGCCCACCGGTGGCTGGAAAGGGCCGTGGAGGACGGGCGGCGGAGGGACCGGCTGCCGACCCGGCCATGCCTCGCGACCCGCGGAGTCCGCTCTGGCTCCTGCTCCTGCTGCTGCTGCTGCCGCCCCCGGGCACGTGGGGAGACGGCGGCCGCGCGAGGCCGACGGAGGGAGCCGAGGAGGCGGGCTCGGCCGGGTCCTGGTCGGCCTTCCAGGGCCTGCGGGAGCAGCTGAGGGCGGCCGGCGCCCTCTGCAGACGCTACTGGGCTCTCTTCAGCTGCCGCGTGTGGCCCGAGGGATGCAGGCAGGATGAGGAGCCGCCGGCGCGGCCCCCGGGTAAGACCCGCCGGCTCGGGAGGGCGGGAGAGCGCGGGCTGGGTGCGCGAGGCACGATGGAATCCGGGCACGGAGGTCAGCCTCGCGCCTGCCCTGGGCCATTGTGATCGGGGTCACGAGGCGGGCGCCTTAGCCGCCGGCTTTGCTATTCCGCCCAGCCTTTGGGCCAGGCTGAGGGCAGGGAGCCTCTGCGGGACCAGGAAGGCCCGTCACTGCCGTCGTTCCCAGCCCTGGCGCAGCGCCCTAGTGCATACGAGTGGACCTGGCTGCGCTCCCCCACGTCACCCGTTCTTGACTCCTCCAGACGGATCACACTTCCTTGCTGTCTCCGAACCTGCCCTGGCATCATTCCAAGGAGCTGCCCTTGCCCACCTTCTTGATGGCTTTAAGGAAAGTCCCCGGTTGGATACATCCCCAAGTACCTTCTTCCCCTTTGCTGCTTATGGCGGCGGAGGCTGGGCTATGAGTCCACCGGACCTGAGTTCTGATTTATTCTCTGTCACTGACAAATCGTGAGGCAAGGTTGTCACATCACGGTCGTGGACCCAGTGATCTCTGAAGCTCCTTGCAGTCGATGTCGTTACTTCTAGGTCCTGTAATAGTACTGTAACGGTAATGCTGCAGTGGTGCTAGAAACATCTTCCATTTAAATCGAGAGTTCTAAATTCCAGTGAATGGTTTTTGTTTCGTTTTTGCTAATGCTGGGCATATTCAAATTGATATTTGATAAAAGAATCGAGACACTTGGGGTTGGCCGTGATCAGATGATTCTGCAATCCAAAGCAAGTAGGAAGAATGATAATCACCAGTTACTATGTGTCTCCCTCCTAGGCTCCAGACTCCTTGCAGGCAGGGCTTGGGTTTCTTACACGTCTGGCACAAATGCTTAAGGCTTATTTGTTGAGTAAACTGAGCTTTTGCTGCAGCCGGAGCTGCATCTATATATAGCAAGGCCATCTGCTTCCTCATAGCCGGAGGTGCCCATTTGTGCCCATTCCCTAGTGTGGCACAAGGAAGGCCCAGGGCAGAGCAGCAGGGAGTGGCTCTGGAGAGAGGACGGGAGAAGGGAGGCAGTGCTCAGCTCTCCCTGGACCCCGGGCTCCGTCCCTGTCTCACAGCTCCTCCTTTTCCAGGCTGGAGCCTTCCCCTGTTGGGCCAGCAGTACCTGGATATCCTGACCACCTGGTACTGCAGCTTCCAGGACTGTTGTGACAGTGGGGACTGCAGGATCATCAATAACTTCACAGGTTGGACCTTACATGGCCCTAAGGCCCAGGAATCTGTGGGGAGGGGAGGCAATTCAGGAAAATGCTAGGATGAAGGGACCCAACCTCTGCCTGCCCACAGCTGGCAGCACACCCTCCCTGTCTCCACCACGGCTCCTGATCGAAACCCTGCGACCTCATGGCTGAGAGGAAGGACAGCCTTGGAGGAGGGCTTTGCACACACTAGCTGCCTCCATTAGGTGTTTGCTGAATTGAATTAGAATGAATAAAATGAGGGTGTCTCCATAAAATATTTAGGGGGTCCTAAAACTTCTGGGTGGGAGCAACTTCCTCATCCGGGTGGGATTCTGCCGACCTTTCTGGGGTGTCTTCAGGACCTTCAGAAAGGGTGAAGTCAACGTTGATTTCTCAAACTCTTCAGAAAATAGCCCTGAATCTCTTCCGCTGCAAGGTCTGCCCAGTGGCTTCTTGTCCTGAGGCCACCAAACAGGATGGCTCCCACCTCATAGACGCTCAGTCTATGCGTGCTCAGTCTCTCAGCTGTCGCTGAGCCTGGTGGGGATGCACCTGTGGGCACCTCTCAGCATGGCTCTTTCCTGGCCCTAGGCCTAGAGGCGGATCTGCGCGTGCGCCTGCACGGCCAGCACCTGGCCCGGGAGCTGGTCCTGACAGCAGCCAGGGGCTACTTGGAGCTGCCCCAGCCAGACAAGGCCCTGGCTCTGTCGTTCCACGGCTGGTCTGGCACAGGCAAGAACTTCGTGGCACGGATGCTGGCAGAGAACCTGTACCGGGACGGGCTGAGGAGCGACTGTGTCAAGGTGTTCGTCGCCACGTTGCACTTTCCTCACCACAAGTATGTGGACCTGTACCAGGTGAGGCCGGCCGTGCCGGGGAGCTGGGCCAGTGGGGCCGAGCCCGGCTAAGGCTCCGGCAGCTGAGGCGCAGGCCCCTGTGCTGGGAGCGGGGCTGAAGCCAGCCCTGGGTGTGGCGGTTGGAGGACGGGGGCGCAGTTGCAAGGGAACCTGTAACCCACAGAGGCATCCACTCCACACAGATGAGGCCCTGAACACGTGGAGGAAAGAGTGATGTCCCAAACGCTATTTGTCCCGAGCTGTCGCCCTCCCAGCCATACAGGAGAGGCCAGGCACTGAGCTTAACCAGAGACTTCGTGTGTTGATTTTTCTGTCACAGGAGTAATGGAAGTGCCTCAGGAAGTGTGGAACAGAGAAAGCAAAAACTTTATCATGATCTCCCCACACGGACACCGCCACAGTTAGCATTCTGGTGTACTTCCTTCAGGCCATTCCCCTGTGCTCTTTTATGTCACTGTAATTATATTGGACAGAAAGTTGCATATCCCACTGTCTTTTTAAACAGACTTATCGAAAGTGATTTTTCCACGTCTTCCCCAAACTACTCATTATATGTCAACAAGTGGAGAGCAGAAAGTGTCTCTGCTGCTCTGCTGTTTTGGGTTTCATTCAGACATGTTAGCCAGACGATGACCAAACCCCACTGCAGCATGACAGAGGTGGTTGTGTCTACGTTTGGCTTTTAGTTCCAATATTTGTAGTGTGTTAACCTGGGAAGATTATGTAAGCCTTTGAGGACAGATTGCCTGGCAATCTTTCAGTGCAGCCCGGGAGGGCAGGGGTAGGCTAATGTGTTCTAAGGGCAGGCAGCTGGTCAGCCGGGCCTTCCCAGAAAGAACTGGCTGGCTTTGCAGTAAAACAGCTGTGAATCTCAGCTTCCTCGCTGTGAAAATCACTCTCATCCCTGCCCATCCTCTCACACACACTATGGGGAGGTGGGGCTGAAGTCAGAATCCAGGAAGGCTAGAGGTGGATGGTGAGTGTGGGCTCTGCTAAAACACCCCACCCTGGGGCAGGAGCTGGCCCTGTTCTCCTGAACCCTGTAGAGCAGCATCTTTTCACTAGAGGGCTTACTATCCTGCCTGGGGCGGGGAACCCCAGTTTTGAGTTGGCTGGGTCCCAAACAGGTCCTCCCCTGGGTTCTTCCCTGAGAGCCCAGCCTGGTGCCAGCGGGTGCTCTGCTTGTGGGAGTTCAAGACGGCACCTGTGGGCATTCAAGCCTATCTCTGCCTATCACCCCCCTGTGAGAGCCTGAATCCTATCCCTGGGGAGGGTGAGTTAGGGTTAGTTCTGGGACGGAACCTCATCCTGAAGGGGAGGGAGCATGGCTGGGGCCATTTCCCAAAGGCCCTCTCCCTTTCCCCAGGCTGGCTCCACCTAGTTGGCTTTCAAACCTCAGGGCTCAGGAGAATCACCTGGGAAGCTCATTAGAGGCAGATGCCCTAGCTCCACCCCCAGAGGTTTGGATTGGTGGTTCTGCGGTGGAAACCAGCTCCAGGTGATCCATTGCAGGCGCCCTGGGGAAACCAGTGCCTCGCCAGGGCCCTCCCGGGTAGAAGGTGCCTCCCACTGCACCTCAGCAGCTCCCTGTGTTCTGTGCAGGAGCAGCTGGCAGGCCAGATCAGGAAGACGCAGGAGCACTGCCACCAGACCCTGTTCATTTTAGATGAGGCTGAGAAGCTGCACCCAGGACTGCTAGAGGCCCTCAGGCCACACCTGGAACACCAGGCCCCCGAGAACCCGAAGGCCAAGTCCCCGAGAACCATCTTTCTTTTTCTCAGGTAAGGTCTGGGGAACGACAGTCAGGAGGACTGTGTGAGGGGAGGAAGAACCCTGTCCAGGCGCTGTGTGTGCCAGGCCTGGGAGCTGTTACTTGGCCTGTAAGCCTGTGGTGGAGGGCTTCCACGCTCTCCTAGGCTGCCCACCCTTTTCCACAAGGGAGACCAACACAAACTCTGGGAGAGAAAACAGTAACCCAGCTGACTGGGTGGCAGCAGGGGCGGAGAGCCTTAGGTCTCCCTGCTCCTGCCTTGATTCTGCCAAGCACTTCTGAAGGACTCTGACATCCCCTCCCCCAGCACAGGCCAGCTAACTAGCTCCCAGGACCAGCCTGGGGAGGACAAGCTGTCCCTCATCTGACCTCCTCCATGGTTCTCTTAGGATGGGGAGGCTCCCCTCAGACTCCCCAGTTAGTACATAGCCTCCTGAGAGAGGGACACTGGGAGTCCCCTCTTAGAAGGACATTAAGTGTTCTTTTTTAATTGAGGTATAATTGACATATTAGTTTCAGGTGGACAACGTGATTAGCTATTTGTTTATATTGTGAGGTGATCACAATAAGTCTAGTTAACATCTGTCACCATACTAGTTACAAAACGTTTTTGTTCTTGTGATGAGAACTTTTAATATGTACTCTCTTAACAACTTCCAAATAGGCACTACAGTGTTATTTACTAAAGCCGCCCTGCTGTACATTACATCCCCATGGCTTATTTA
Source organism: Phocoena sinus (assembly GCF_008692025.1). Taxonomy (NCBI): domain Eukaryota; kingdom Metazoa; phylum Chordata; class Mammalia; order Artiodactyla; family Phocoenidae; genus Phocoena; species Phocoena sinus. The sequence goes on from NC_045763.1 coordinate 135,418,683, forward strand.
TTGCTTGAAGTTTGTACAGTATTTGTCTTATTCATCTTTCTCTGTCTGACCTATTTCACTCAGCATAATGCCTTCAAGGTCCATCCATGTTGTTGCAAATAACAAGATTTCCTTCTTTTTATGCTGAATAATATTCCATTATATATGTGTGTGTGTGTGTGTGTGTGTGTGTGTGTGTGTATGTATGTATGTATATATACACACACACACATTTTTTTCTATATCCATTCATCTGTTGATGGACACAGGTTATTTCTTATCTTGGCTATTGTGAATAATGTTGCATTGAACATAGGACTGCAGATATCTTTTCAAGTTAGTGTTTTCATTATCTTTGGATAAATGCCCAGAAGTGGAATTGCTGGATCATATGGTAGTTGTATTTTTAATTTTTTGAGGAACCTCCATACTGTTTTCCATAGTGGTTGCACCAATTTATATTCCCACCAACAATACACAAGGGTTCCCTTTTCTCCACAGCCTTACCAACACTGGTTATTTCTTGTCTATTTAATGATAGCCATTCTAAAAGGTATGAGGTGGTATCTCATACCTGTTATGATTTCCATAATATCCCCCATGATTAGTGATGTTGAGCACCTTTTGTCTACCTGTTGGCTACTTGTATGTCTTCTTTGGAAAAATGTCAATTCAGATCTGCCCATTTTTTAATTGGACTATTTTTTTGCTATTGAGTTGTATGAGTTCTTTATATGTTTTGGATACTAACCCGTTATCAGATATATGATTTGCAAATATTTTCTCCCATTTAGTAGGTTGCTGTTTTATTATTTATTTATTTGGCCACACTGGGTCTTAGTTGTGCCACACAGGATCTTCGCTGCTGCGTGCGGGATCTTTAGGTGTGGCATGCGGGCCCTTTTAGTTGCGGCATGCGGGCTGTTAGTTGCAGCATGTGGGATCAAGTTCCCTGACCAGGGATCGAACCTGGGCCCCCTACATTGAGAGCGCAGAGTCTTAACCACTGGACCTCAGCGAAGTCCCTGCCTTTTTGTTTTGTTGATGGTTTCCTTTGCTGTGCAGGAGCTTTTTGGTTTGATGTAGTCCCACTTGTTTATTTTTGATTTTGTTGCCTTAGCTTTTGGTGTCAAATCCAAAAAATATTTGCTAAGACCAATGTGAAGTAACTTACCACCTATGTTTTCCTCTAGGAATTTCATAGTTTCAGGTCTTAAGTTCAAGTCTTTAATCCATTTTTAAAAACTTTTTATTTTCTATTGGAGTACAGTTGATTATTTTGTTAGTTTCAGGTGTACAGCAAAGTGATTCATTATACATATACATGTATCTGTTCTTTTTCAAATTCTTTTCCCTTTAGGTTATTACACAATATTGAGCATAATACCTTGTGCTATACGATAGGTCCTTGTTGGTTATCTATTTTAAATACAGTAGTGTGTATATATCAATCCCAAACTCCCAGTTTATCCCTCCCCCCCACCTTTCTCCTTTGGTAACCATAAGTTTATTCTCTAAGTCTATGAATCTGTTTCTGTTTTGTAATAAGTTCATTTGCATCATTTTTTTAGATTCCTCATATACGCGATATCATATGATATTTGTCTTTCTCTGTCTGACTTCACTTAGTATGATAATCTCCAGGTCCATCCATTATTTCATTCTTTATATATATATTTCATTTATATATATTTCATTCTTTATATATATGTACCACATCTTCTTTATCCATTCCTCTGTTGATGGACATTTAGGTGCATGGGTTTATCTCTGGGCTTTCTATCCTGTTACATTGATCTATATTTGTTTTTGTGCCAGTACTGTACTGTTTTGATGACTAGCTTTGTAGTATAGTCTGAAGGCAGGGAGCCTGATTCCTCCAGTTCTGTTATTCTTTCTTAAGATTGCTTTGGCTGTTTGGGGTCTTCTGTGTCTCCATACAAATTATAACATTTTTTGTTCTATTTCTGTGAAAAAATGCCATTGGTACAATAATGCAGTAGGGGTTGCATTGAATCTGTAGATTGCCGTGCGTAGTATAGTCATTTTGACAATATTGATCCTTCTAATATAAGAACATGGTATATCTTTACATCTGATTGTGTAATCTTTGATTTCTTTATCGGTGTCTTACAGTTTTTGGAGTACAGGTCTTTTGGCTCCTTAAGTAGGTTTATTCCTAGGTATTTTATTCTTTTTGATGCAGTGGTAAATGGGATTGTTTCTTTAATTTCCCTTTCTGATCTTTTGTTGTTAGTGTATAGAAATGCAACAGATTTCTGTGTATTAATTTTGTATCCTGTCACTTTACCAAATTCATTGATGAGCTCTAGTAGTTTTCTGGTAGCATCTTTAGGATTTTCTGTGTATCGTATCATGTAATCTGCAAACAGTGATGGTTTTACTTCTTTTCCAATTTGAATTCCTTTTCTTTTTATATCTTTTTCTTCTCTGATTGCCATGGTTAGAACTTCCAAAACCTATGTTGAATAAAAGTGGCAAAAATGAGGGGGCTTCCCTGGTGGTGCAGTGGTTAAGAATCCACCTGACAATGCAGGGGACATGGGGTCGAGCCCTGGTCTGGGAAGATCCCACATGCTGCGGAGCAACTAAGCCCGTGCGCCACAACTACTGAGCCTGCACTCTAGAGCCCGTGAGCCACAACGACTGAGCCCATGTGCCATAGCTGCTGAAGCACCTAGAGCCCTTGCTCCACAACAAGACAAGCCACTGCAATGAGAAGACCGCACACTGCAACGAAGAGTAGACCCCGTATTATCTGTTTTTTATGTATTAGTGTATATATGTCAATCCCAATCTCCCAATTCTTACCACCCCGCCACTGCTTTCCCCCTTTGGTGTCTGTATGTCTGTTCTCTACTTCTATGTCTCTGTTTCTGCCTTGCAAACAGGTTCATCTGTACCATTTCTCTAGATTCCATATCTATGTGTTAATATACAATATTTGTTTTTCTCTTTCTGACTTACTTCACTCTGTGTGACAGTCTCTAGGTCCATCCACATCTCTATAAATGACCCAGTTCCATTCCTTTTTATGGCTGAGTAATATTCCATTGTATATATGTACCACATCTTCTTTATCCATTAATCTGCCCATGGGCATTTAGCTTGATTCCATGACCTGGCTATTGTAAGTAGTGCTGCAGTGAACATCAGGGTGCATGTGTCTTTTTGAATTATGGTTTTCTCTGGGTATATGCCCAGTAGTGGGATTGCTGGGTCATATGGTAATTCTATTTTTAGTTTTTTAAGGAACCTCCATACTGTTCTCCACCGTGGCTGTATCAATTTACATTCCCACCAACAGTACAAGAGGGTTCCCTTTTCTCCACACCTGCTCCAGCATTTGTAGTTTCTAGATTTCTGATGATGCCTGTTCTAACTAGTGTGAGGTGATACCTCATTGTAGGTTTGATTTGCATTTCTCTAATAATTAGTGCTGTTGAGCAGCTTTTCATGTGCCTCTTGGCCATCTGTCTGTCTTCTTTGAAAAAATGTCTATTTAGGTCTTCTGCCCATTTTTAGATTTTTTGTTTTTTTAATATTGAGCTGCATGAGCTGTTCATATATTTTGGAGATTAATCATTTGTCCATTGATTTCATTTGCAAATATTTTCTCCCATTCTGAGTGTTGCCTTTTCGTCTTGTTTATAGTTTCCTTTGCTGTGCAAAAGCTTTTAAGTTTCATTAGGTCCCATTTGTTTATTTTTGTTCTTATTTCCATTACTCTAGGAGATGGATCAAAAAAGATCTTGCTGTGAGTTACATCAAAGAGTGTTATTCCTATGTTTTCCTCTGAGAGTTTTATGGAGTCCAATCTTACATTTAGGTCTTTAATCCATTTTGAGTTTATTTTTGTGTATGGTGTTAGGGAGTGTTCTAATTTCATTCTTTTACATATAGCTGTCCAGTTTTCCCAGCACCATTTGTTGAAGAGACTGTGTTTTCTCCATTGTATATCCTTGCCTCCTTTGTCATAGATTAGTTGACCATAAGTGCGTGGGTTTATCTCTGGGCTTTCTATCCTGTTCCACTGATCTGTATTTCTGTCTTTGTGCCAATACTATGTTGTCTTGATTACTGTAGCTTCATCATATAGTCTGAAGTCAAAGTCTGATTCCTCCAGCTCCATTTCTTCCCCTCAAGATTGCTTTGGCTATTCGGGGTCTTTTGTGTCTCCATGCAAATTTTTTTTTTTTTTTTTTTTTTTTTTTAATGCGTTACGCGGGCCTCTCACTGTTGTGGCCTCTCCCGTTGTGGAGGACAGGCTCCGGACGCGCAGGCTCAGCGGCCATGGCTCACGGGCCCAGCCGCTCCGCGGCATGTGGGATCCTCCCAGACCGGGGCACGAACCCGTGTCCCCTGCATCGGCAGGCGGACTCTCAACCACTGCGCCACCAGGGAAGCCCTCCATGCAAATTTAAAGGCGTTTTGTTCTAGTTCCGTAAGAAATGTCATTGGTAATTTGATAGGGATCGCGCTGAATCTGTAGATTGTTTTGGGCAGGATAGTCATTTTCACAATATTGAGTCTTCCAATCCAAGAACATGATATATTTTTCCATCTGTTTGTGTCATCTTTGCTTTCTTTCATCAGTGTCTTACAGTTTTCTGAGTACAGGTCTTTTACCTCCCTAGGTTGGTTTATTCCTAGGTATTTTATTCTTTTTGTTGCAGTGTTGAATGGGATTGTTTCCTTAATTTCTCTTTCTGATCTTTCGTTGTTAGTGTATAGGTGTGCAAGCTATTTCTGTGCATTAATTTTGTATCCTGCAACTTTACCAAATTCATTGATTAGCTCCAGTAGTTTTCTGGTGGCATCTTTAGGATTCTCTATGTATAGTACCATGTCATCTGCAAACAGTGACAGTTTTGCTTCTTTTCAATTTGGATTCCTTTTATTTCTTTTTCTTCTCTGATTGCTGTAGCTAGGACTTCCAAAACTATGTTGAATAATAGTGGCAAGAGTTGACATCCTTGATCTTAGAGGAAATGCTTTCAGTTTTTCACCTAAGAATGATGTTTGCCGTGGGTTTGTTGTATATGGCCTTTATTATGTTGAGGTAGGTTCCCTCTATGCCCCCTTTCTGGAGAGTTTTTATCATAAATGAATGTTGAATTTTGTCAAAAGCTTTTTCTGCTCTATTGAGATGATCATATGGCTTTTATTCTTCAATCGGTTAATATGGTGTATCACATTGATTGATTTGTGTATACTGAAGAATCCTTGCATCCCTGGGATAAATCCCACTTATCATGGTGTATGATCCTTTTAATGTGTTGTTGGATTCTGTTTGCTAGTATTTTGTTGAGGATTTTTGCATCTATATTCATCAATGATACTGGTCTGTAATTTTCTTTTTTGTAGTATCTTTGTCTGGTTTTGGTATCAGGATGATGGTGGCCTCATAGAATGAGTTTGGGAGTGTCCCTTCCTCTGCAATTTTTTGGAAGAGTTTGAGAAGGATGGATGTTAGGTCTTTTCTAAATGTTTGATAGAATTCACCTGTGAAGCCATCTGGTCCTGGACTTTTGTTTGTTGGAAAATTTTTTTTTTTAGTTTATTAATTAATTAATTTATTTTTGCTGTGTTGCGTCTTCGTTTCTGTGCGAGGGCTTTCTCTAGTTGTGGCAAGCGGGGGCCATTCTTCATCATGGTGCGCAGGCCTCTCACTATCGCAGCCTCTCTTATTGTGGAGCACAGGCTCCAGACGTGCAGGCTCAGTAGTTGTGGCTCACGGGCCTAGTTGCTCCGCGGCATGTGGGATCTTCCCAGACCAGGGCTCGAACCCGTGTCCCCTGCATTAGCAGGCAGATACTCAACCACTGCGCCACCAGGGAAGCCCCTGGTGGAAGATTTTTAATCACAGTTTCAATTTCATTACATGTGATTGGCCTGTTCATATTTTCTATTTCTTCCTGGTTCAGTCTTGGAAGGTTATACCTTTCAGGAATTTGTCCATTTCTTCCAGGTTATCTATTTTATTGGCATAGAGTTGCTTGTAGTAGTCTCTTAGGATGCTTTGTATTTCTGTGGTGTCTGTTGTAACTTCTCCTTTTTCATTTCTAATTTTATTGATTTGAGTCCTCTCCCTGTTTTTCTTGGAGTCTGGCTAATGGTATATCAATTTTGTTTATCTTCTCAAAGAACCAGCTTTTAGTTTTATTGATCTTTGCTATTTCATTTATTGTTTCTATTTCATTTATTTCTGCTCTGATATTTATGATTTCTTTCCTTCTACTAACTTTGGGTTTTGTTTGTTCTTCTTTATCTGGTTCCTTCAGGTGTAAGGTTAGATTGTTTATTTGAGATTTTTCTTGTTTCTTGAGGTAGGCTTGTATTGCTATAAACTTCCCTCTTAGAACTGCTTTTGCTGCGTCCATAGGTTGTGGATCATTGTGTTTTCATTGTCATTTGTCTCTAGGAATTTTTTGATTTCCTCTTTGATTTGTTCAGTGATCTCTTGGTTTAGTAATGTATTGTTTAGCCTCCATGTGTTTCTGTTTTTTACGTTTTCTTCCCTGTAATTTATTTCTAATCTCATAGCGTTGTGATCAGAAAAGACATTTGGTATGATTTCAATTTTCTTAAATTTACTGAGGCTTGATTTGTGCCCCAAGACGTGATCTATCCTGGAGAATGTTCCATGTGCACTTGAGAAGAAAGTGTAATCTGCTGTTTTCTGATGGAATGTCCTATGAACATCAATTAAATCTATCTGGTCTGTTGTTCATTTAAAGCTTGTGTTTCCTTATTCGTTTTCTGTCTGGATGATCTGTCCATTGGTGTAAGTGAGGCAATAAAGTCCCCCATTATTATTGTGTTACTCTCGATTTCCTCTGTTATAGTTCTTAGCCATTGCCTTATTTATTGAGGTGCTCCTCTGTTGGGTTCATATATATTTATAATTGTTCTATCTTCTTGGATTGATCCCTTGATCATTATGTAGTGTCCTTCCTTGTCTCTTGTAACATTCTTTATTTTAAAGTCATTTTATCTGATATGAGTATTGCTACTCCAGCTTTCTTTTGATTTCCATTTGCATGGAATATCTTTTTCCATCCCCTCACTTTCAGTCTGTATGTGTCCCGAGGTCTGAAGTGGGTCTCTTGTAGACAGCATATATGGGTCTTGTTTTTGTATCCATTTGGCAAGCCTGTGTCTTTTGGTTGGAGTATGTAATCCATTCACATTTAAGGTAATTATCGATATGTATGTTCCTATTACCATTTTCTTAATTGCTTTGGTTTGTTTTTGTAGGTCTTTTTCTTCTCTTGTGTTTCCCACTTTGAGAAGTTACTCTAGCATTTGTTGTAGAGCTGGTTTGGAGGTGCTGAATTCTCTTAGCTTTCGCTTGTCTGTAAAACTTCTGATTTCTCCATCGAACCTGATTGAGATCCTTGCTGGGGAGAGTAATCTTGGTTGTAGGTTCTTCCCTTTCATCACTTTAAATATATCATGCCACTCCCTTCTGGCTTGTTTTCTGATGAGAAGTCAGCTGTTAACCTTATGGGAGCTCCTCTGTACATTATTTGTCATTTTTCCCTTGTTCCTTTTAATAATTTTTCTTTGTCTTTAATTTTTGTCAGTTTGATTACTATGTGTCTCGGCATGTTTCTCCTTGGGTTTATCCTGCCTGGGACTCTCTGTGTTCCTGGACTTGGTTTACTGTTTCCTTTCCCATGTTAGGTAAGTTTTCGACTATAATCTCTTCAAATATTTTTTCCGGTTCTTTCTCTTTTCTCCTCTGGGACCCCTATAATGCGAACGTTGTTGCGTTTAATGTTGTCCCAGAGGTCTCTTAGGTTGTCATTTCTTTTCATTCTTTTTCTTTATTCTGTTCCACAGCAGTGAGTTCCACTATTCTGTCTTCCAGGTCCCTTATCCATTCTTCTGCCTCAGGTATTCTGCTATTGATTCCTTCTAGTGTAATTTTCATTTCAGTTATTGTATTGTTCTTCTCTGTTTATTTGTTCTTTAATTCTTCTAGGTCTTTGTTAAACATTTCTTGCATCTTCTTGATCTTTGTCTCCATTCTTTTTCCGAGATCCTGGACCATTTTCACTATCATTATTCTGAATTCTTTTTCTGGAAGGTTGCCTATGTCCACTTGGTTTAGTTGTTTTTCTGGGGTTTTATCTTGTTCCTTCATCTGGTACATAGTCCTCTGCCTTTTCATTTTGTCTGTCTTTCTGTGAATGTGGTTTTCGTTCTACAGGCTGCAGGATTGTAGTTCTTCTTGCTTCTGCTGTCAGCTCTCTGGTAGATGAGGCTATCTGAGAGGCTTGTACAAGCTTCCTAATGGTAGGGACTGGTGATGGGTAGAGCTGGATGTTGCTCTGGTGGGCAGAGCTCAGTAAAATTTTAATCCGCTTGTGTGCTGATGGGTGGGGCTGAGTTCCCTCCCTGTTGGTTGTTTGGGCCGAGGCAACCCAGCACTGGAGCCTACGGCCTCTTTGGTGGGGCTAATGGTCGGACTCTTTGGTGGACTCCAAGGAGTACTTCCCAGAACTTCTGCTGCCAGTGTCCTTGTCCCTGCAGTGAGCCACAGCCGGCCCCTGCCTCTGCAGGAGACCCTCCAACATGCAAGTAGGTCTGGTTCAGTTTCCTATGGAGTCACTGCTCCTTCCCTTGGGTCCTGATGTGCACACTGCTTTGTGTGTGCCCTCCAAGAATGGAATCTCTTGTTTCCCCCAGTCCTTTCAAAGTCCTGCAATCAAACTTCGCTAGCCTTGAAAGTCTGATTCTCTGGGAATTCCTCCTCCTGTTGCCGGACCCCCGGGTCGATGGGCTCAGAACCTTCACTCCAGTGGGTGGACTTCTGTGGTGTAATCAATCTCCCATTTGTGAGTCACCCACCCAGCGGTTAAGGGAGTTGATTTTGCCGTGATTGCGCCCCTGCTACCGTCTCATTGCGCCTTCTCCTTTGTCTTTGCATATGGGATATCTTTTTTGGTGAGTTCCAGTGTCTTCCTGTCGATGATTGTTCAGCATTTAATTGTGATTCTGGTGTTCTTCCAAGAGGGAGTGAGCGCACGTCCTACTCTGCCATCTTCAAGATGATCATATGGTTTTTGTAATTCAATTTGTTGAAGAATTTTTTGATTTGCAGATATTGAAAAATCCTTGCATCCCTGGGGTAAATCCCACATAATCATGGTATACAATCCTCTTAATGTATTGTTGGGTTCGGTTTGCTAGTATTTTGTTGAGGATTTTTGTGTCTATGTTTAACAGTGATATTGGCCTGTAACTTTCTTTTTTTGTGGTATCTTTGTCTGGTTTTCCTATCAGAGTGGTGGGGCCTCAGAATGAATTTAGGAGTGTTCGTTCCTCTGCAATTGTTTTGGAATAGTTTCAGAAAGATAGGTGTTAACTCTTCTCTAAATGTTTGATAGAATTCGTCTGTGAAGCCATCTGGTTCTGGACTTTTGCTTGTTGGGAGTTTTTTAATCACAGTTTCAATTTCAGTACTTGTGATTGGTGTGTTCATATTTTCTGTTTCTTCCTGGGTCAGTCTTGGGAGATTGTACCTTTCTAAGAATTTGCCTATTTCTTCTAGGTTTTCCATTTTATTGGCATATAGTTATTCATAGTAGTCTCTTATGATCCTTTGTATTTCTCTGTTGTCTGTTGCAACTTCTCTTTTTCATTTCTAATTTCATTGATTTGAGCCCTCTCCCTTTTTTTCTTGATGAGTCTAGCTAAAGGTTTATCAATTTTGTTTATCTTTTCTACGAACCAGCTTTTAGTTTCATTGATCTTTTCTATTGTTTTCTTTGTCTTTCATTTACTCCTGCTCTGACCTTTATGATTTATTTCATTCCACTAACTTTGGGTTTTGTTCTTCTTTCTCTAGTGCTTTAGGTATAATGTTAGGTTGTTTGAGGTTTTTCTTGTTTCCTGAGGTAAGATTGTACTACTATAAACTTCCCTCTTAGAACTGCTTTTTCTGCGTCCCCTAGGTTTTGGATCATTGTGCTTTCATTTTCATTTTTCTCTAGGTTTTTTTTTATTTCCCCTTTGATTTCTTCAGTGATCCACTGGTCATTTAGTAGCACTGTTTAGCTTCCACGTGTTTGTTTTTACCGTTTTCTTCCTGTAGAGTTCTAATCTCAGTGTTGTGGTTGGAAAAGATGCTTGATATTATTTCAGTTTTCTTAAATTTACCGAGGGTTGCTTTGTGGCCCAGCATGTGATCAATCCTGGAGAATGTTCCATGTGCACTTGAGAAAAATGTGTATTCTGCTGTTTTTGGATGGATTGCTCTATAAATATCAAGTAAGTCCACCTGGTCTAATGTATCATTTAAGGCCTATGTTTCTTTATTGATTTTCTGTCTGGATGATCTGTCCATTGATGAAAATGGGCTGTTAAAGTCCCCCACTCTTCTGTGTTACTGTCAGTTTCTCCTCTCATGGCTCTTAGTAGTTGCCTTATATATTGAGGTGCTCCTTTTGTGTATCTAGGTGCTCAAATATATAGTTGCATATATATTTATAGTTGTTTTATCTTCTTGGATTGATCCCTTGATTATTATGTAGTTTCTTTCTTTGTCTCTTATAACAGTCTTTATTTTAAAATCTATTTTGTCTGATATGAGTATTGCTCCTCCAGCTTTCTTTTGATTTACATTTACATGAAATACCTTATTCCACCCCCTCACTTTCAGTCTGCATGTGTCTCTAGGTCTGAAGTGGGTCTCTTACACACAGCATATATACAGGTCTTGTTTTTGTATCCATTCAGCCAGTCTGTGTACTTTGGTTGGAGCATTTAATCCATTTACATTTAAGGTAATCTTTTTTAATAAATTTATTTTTTATTTATTTTTGGCTATGTTGGGTCTTTGTTGCTGTGCTCAGGCTTTCTCTAGCTGCGGCGAGTGGGGGCTACTCTTCATCGTGGTATGCGGGCTTCTCATTGCGGTGGCTTCTCTTGTTGTGGAGCACAGGCTCTAGGCACACAGGCTTAAGTAGTTGTAGTACGTAGACTCTGTAGTTGTGGCTCGCAGGCTCTAGAGCACGGGCTCAGTAGTTGTGGCACACAAGCTTAGCTGCTCCATGGCATGTGGGATCTTCCCGGACCAGGGTTCGAACTCGTGTCCCCTGCATTGGCAGGCAGATTCTTAACCACTTCGCCACCAGGGAAGTCCTATGGTAATTATTGATATGTATGTTTTTATTGCCATTTTGTTAATTGTTCTGGATTCGTTTTGTAGGTCTTTTTTTTCCTTTCCTCTTGTTCTCTTGTGATTTGATGACTAACATTAGTGTTGTTTTTGGATTCCTTTTTCTTTTGTGTATCTATTGTAGATGTTCAGTTTGCGGTTACCATGAGGTTTTGATATAACAGTCTATATATAAACAAGATTGTTTTAAGTTGCTGGTCTTTTAATTTCAAATGCGTTTACAATATCCTGCATTTGTACTCACCTTTTCTCATGATTGCTGGTTTCGATATCATATTTGTGTGTGGGTGATTTCCTACCTTTACTGTATGTTCACCTTTTCCAGTCAGCTTTTCCATTCATAATTTTCTTGTTTCTAGTTGTGGCCTTTTCTTTTCTGCCTAGAGAAGCTGCAAAGCTGGTCTGGTGGTGCTGAATTCTCTTAGCTTTTGCTCGTTTGTAAAACTTTTGATTTCTCTATTGAATCTGAATGAGAGCCTTGCTGGGTAGAGTATTCTTGGTTGTAGGTTCTTCCCTTTCTTCACTTTAAATACATCATGCCACTCCCTTCTGGCCTGCAGAGTTTCTGCTGAGAAATCAGCTGATAACCTTATGGGAATTCCCTCGTGTGTCATTTGTTGTTTTTCTCTTGTTGCTTTTAGTATTTTTTCTTTGTCTTTAATTTTTGTCAGTTTAATTACTGTGTGTCTTGGCATGTTCCTCCTTGTATTTATCCTGCCTGGGACTCTCTTTGCTTCCTGGACTTGGGTGACTGTTTCTTTCCCATGTTAGGGAATTTTTCAGCTATTATCTCTTCAGATATTTTCTCAGGTCCTCTCTCTTTCTCCTTCTGGGACTCCTATAACGCGAATGTTGTTGCATTTAATGTTGTCCCAGAGGTATCCTAGACTGTCCTCTTTTCTTTTCATTCTTTTTTCCTTATTCTGTTCCATGGCAGTGATTCCCACCATTCTGTCTTCCAGCTCACTTATCCATTCTTCTGCCTTAGTTATTCTGCTATTGATTCCTTGTAGTGTATTTTTTATTTCAGTTATTGTATACATGTCTTTTTTTTTTTTTACTTTTATGAGGATTGCCTTCCTCACCTTGTAACAGATTTTTTCTTTATTTAATTTACTAATTCATTTATTTTTGGCTGTGTTGGGTCTTCGTTTCTCTGCGAGGGCTTTCTCTAGTTGCGGCAAGCGGGGCCACTCTTTGTGGTGCGCGGGCCTCTCACTATCACGGTCTCTCTGGTTGCGGAGCACAAGCTCCAGACGTGCAGGCTCAGTAGTTGTGGCTCACAGGCCTAGTTGCTCTGCGGTATGTGGGATCTTCCCAGACCAGGGCTCGAACCCGTGTCCCCTGCATTGGCAGGCAGATTCTTACCCACTGCGCCACCAGGGAAGCCCTGTCTGCTTATTCTTTAGTTCTTCTAGGTCTTTGTTACAAACATTTCTTGTTATCTTCTAGATCTGTGCTTCCATTCTTTTTCCGAGATCTTGGATCATCCTTACTGTCATTACTCTGAATTCTTTTTCAGGTAGATTGCCTATCCACTTCATTCAGTTGTTCTTCTGGGGTTTTATCTTGTTTCTTCATCTGGGACACATTCCTCTGCCTTTTCATTTTGTATAACTTTTTGTGATTGCAGTTGAGCTGGGTCTTGTCCCTCTGGTGGGCAGGGCCATGTCAAGGGGTGTGTTTAGCAGGTAGCTGTACGCTCAGGAAGACTTTAAGCACCCTGTCTGTTGATGGGTGTGGCTGTGTTTCTGCCGTTTGGCTTGAGGTCCCAGCACTGGAGCCTGAAGGCTGTTGTGGGACCAGGTCTTGGTGAGAAAATAGCAGCCTCCAGCAGGGCTCACGCCAATGAGCACTCCCCAGAACTACCGCCACCATTGTCTTTGTCTCCACAATGAGCCACAGCTGCCCCCTGCCTCCACAGGAGAGCCTCCAATACCAGCAAGTAGGTTTTGTCTAGGCTCTTAGGGGAGGTCACTGCTTTCTTCCCTGGGTCCTGATGCACATGAGACGTTGTGTGCACCCTCCAAGAGTGGAGTTTCTGTTTCCCCTAGTCCTGTGAAATTCCTGTGCTCACACCCCACTGGCCTTCAAAGCCAGATTCTCTTGGGGCTCCTCCTCCTGTTGCCAGACCCCCAGGTTGGGGAGCCTGACGTGAGGCTCAGAACTTTCACTCCTGTGGGAGAACTTCTGTGATATAATTATTTTCTAGTTTGTGGGTTGCCTACCCAGCAGGTATGGGATTTGATTTTATCGCAGTTATGCCCCTCCTACTGTCTCATTGTGGCTTCTTCTTTGTCTTTGGTTGTAGGATATCTTGTTTGGTCAGTTCCAGCATTTTTTTGTGGTTAAGTTCATTTTGCATGTAGCTTCCCGGTACCATTTATTGAAGAGACTGTCCTTTCCCCATTGCATACTTATAGCTCTGTCGTAAATTAATTAACCATATATGTATGGATTTATTTCCAGACTCTATTCTGTTACATTTATCTGTGTGTCTGTTTGTATGCCAGTACCATACTGCTTTGATTGCTAAAGCTTTGTAATATAGTTGGAAATGTACACACTAGGAGTTCCCTCTTACTGTGTGCCACAGGCTCTAGAAATGGCTTGCAAAATGTTAATTTTGAAATCAAGCTGTCCAATCCTATCTTTTTATGGCAGCTCCAACAGAAAGTCCTGCCTAAGGTCTGTTAGCAGTCAAGTTTGGGTCCCTGTTGGCCCGACTTGAATGCTTCACAAGCAGCTTCTTGCACTCAGTGGAAGCCAAACCACTCCTCCCCACTGTCACCCGCCTCCTGCAGGCCAGTACATGCTTGCTAGGGGATTTCCCCCAGCTTTAGGGTACACCCTGTGAGGAGAAGTAAGGGGTCTGGTTTTTCATCCAGGCTTGGAATGTGTGAAGGAGTGAGCTGTGGACGGCAGATCTTGGTTCGTTGTGGACCCGCAAGACAAGGTGGAACCAGTTTATTAAACTGTTGCTGGGTTGGGATTTTGGTGTGTCAGTGGCAAGTCCTTCCTGGTCTGTAAATAAGGCTGACGGAACGCTACAATGCATTGCAAAGGAGGGCCTTTGGGAGCCCCCAACGGTGATTTTCAGAGAAAAGCAGAGAAAGATTTTCTGATATGACTTGAGTGATCAGAATCAGGAGGCAAGGACAGTAAACGCTGTGATACTACTTATCACCTTCTGAGGTAGCCCAGAAGTGCGGATCTCTTCCTGTTGCAGTGAACTAGGTAGGGGCTCCAAAATGCAGAGGAGGCAAAATAAGGAATCACCTTGGTTCACCAAGGCTTCTCCACCCAAGCCCTGGCAGGGGACCCCTGGAACCATTCCTGCAGGCAGAGTCCTTTTCTCAGAACAGAAGGAAGCCTAGTGCCCAGCTACCTCAGGACACCCTTCCTATTGCAGGGATCCTTTGACTTCACGCGTGGCTTCTTCCCCCCTCCACTGACTGGCTCCTTCCTCCTTCCTCCTACCAGGCCAAGCCTGCTTCTGCCTTGCGGCTGTGGCCGACGTTTCCCCAGCTTGGCTCAAGGTGCCAGGGTACTGACTTCCCTACCAGTTCTCAGCTTGGAAAACCTCACCCTTGCTGTTGCCAGGATTTCCTAATGTGACCCAGGTGACCCTGCTATCTCTAGGCAAACTTTGCGTTTGTAGTGTTTTGGTCATTGACCTGCTGGCAGTGCCCCTGTCCCACCACCTGCCCTTTCCCCCTAGTGACCCAGCGGCTGTGCACTGTCTGAGGCCACGGGGTCCTGATGAGCAGACACTGGCAGAGTGGAGGCAGGGCCAGGAAGAGAGCCACTGTGGACAAGCTACCCTTTGGGCCTACTGTGGCAGGGGATGCAGAGGCTGCACTGGCCCTGAAGGAGCCTTTGAGCCCCTAGGGAGGAAGATGCACACTGGTGACTGAGAGGCAAGGACATGGCTTCCAGTTCCAGTGGCCCCGGTGTGGGCCTGGCCTGTGAGAGCCAGTGGTCCCCAACAGGCCTGGGTGGACTGTCTGGAGCCCGTGGGCCAGCTAGGCTGTCAGTGCGGTGCAGCAGCTTGCACCCCTGCCTCGGGCAGCCAGAAAGCAGCACCTCTAAACCCCAAAGTTTTCAGCTAGTCTAGTGATAGGTGGGGGAAGATGGTGTCTCTGGACTTGATTTCTACAATAACCTTACCTGTGTGGTGAGGACTCATATTTAAAAGAAAAGCACAGCTGATTCAAATTGATGGTGTAAACAAATCACTAGTGTAAGGCCAGTGGTTTAATTCTGAAAAAAATCCTAAACCTGCTATTTGAAGTGAAGTCCTAGCGGCTCTGCTGGCCCCCCTGCAAAGTGGTGGTGTCGGACGGCGGAAAGGAGGAGGTGGCAGCTGAAGCAGGGGGTGTAGTGGGGAGTGGGGCTATGGCTAGAGTTGCCCCAGCACTCAGCCAGTCCTTCACCTGGGCCTGAGGAATTTGGGGCTCCTGGCCAAGTACTAACTGCTTGGTTAGTAGTTAGTAACACTGACTAACTAACTACTAACATTGACTACTTTTGCCCATTTCTACCAAGTACAGAAGGCTCTGGGAATGGAGTCACGGGGCAGGACAGGCACAGTGGAACTCTGGGGATCAGAGCTACTGGCCTCTTCCGTTGAAGCTGTAAAGTGAAGAGGGTAATTAATGCCTGTTCTCTTTGGGCTGCTGTCAGAAAAAGAATGGATAGAAAGGGCTTTGAAAAATGCAGAGAACTATACAAATGTCAGTTACTCATGGAATCAAAGGCCTTGTACCCCAGCACATAGCAGGTGCTCACAGAAGTGTCTATTTTTTGACCACTGAATCCAAGGTGACCTAAGGAGGGCTTCTTAAATTGTCTGCTTCAAGTCTCTCATCTTACAAATTAGGAAACTAAGGTTCAGAGAGATTATGATTGAGTCAAGTTTGTATCTGTTCTTCAGGGAAGACTTAGCAGTTAAGGCTGGGTTTTGTGATCACAGTTCTGGAGAGGTCTTTGAGCCTCCTTCCTCTGTGGTGAGATTTCATGTCGTCCTGTCCCGGAGCCAGGGGAGAGAGTTTGTTTCTAGAGGTGCCTTCTGTCCCTTGATCCCTTCAGACCTCCCAGTCAGCAGGCAACCTGGGAGGCTATGCAAGGGAATTGAAGTGTTCTGGGAAGGCAACATCTGTTTAAAGGTGTAATTGTTGGTGCCTGAGGAGCTGAAGACTAGGGGTGGGGTTGGAATAGAAAAGGGGCCCAGGTTATGTATTGGTGGGTGAGATAAAGCCTGTAACGTGGAGGAAGAAATTCAGAAGGGAGGTGGAGATAGTGTAGATAAACATGCAGAGATGTCCATTTATTCAGTAAACATTTAATAAATATTGAGCGCCTGACAGGTGCTAGGCACTGGGTTACCACAAACAGGCTAAGCTTATGCTCTCAACAAACTTAGTGTCAGGTGGCTTTCTGGGCAGAAATGGGGAAGGCACTGGAGTCTGTGCCCCTGGGGCTGAGCAAGTGAATCCTCTTCCTCGCCCTTTCACCCTGGATGCCTGTCCTGCAGCCCATGGAAAGGTAAACACTCCTTTGCCTCCTGTGAGGAATGCAGGATTGGGCAATCCCTTGGCAGTGGGCAGGTCTTGCCTCAGCTGATGCAACTGTGGTCTTGCGTGTACACAGATGACCTGCCTGGCAGGCCTTCCTGCAGGAGGAGGAGTCGGGCCACAGCTTCAGGAAGTAGAAGAGTGTCGTCATAAGCAGCTTCCCCAGCTATAGATGCCAGGGGAAGTCTGGCTGAGCAGCTGAACTTGAGCAGGGAACCCCCAGCCTCTCTAGCTGGGGGCTTATGGCCTCAGGTAAAATCTAGCTCAGTGGTCAGCTTATCCATTTGGAAGCCAAATATAAAAATAATGAAATCTAAGACATGACACCATAAAACTCCTTGAAGAGAACATAGGCAAAACATTTTCTGACATAAGTTGTGGCAATATTTTCTTGGATCAGTCTCCCAAGGTGAAAGAAAGAAAAGCAAAAATAAACAAATAGGACCTAATCAAACTTAAAAGCTTTTGCACAGCAAAGGAACCCATCAACAAAACGAAAAGACAACCTGCTACGGAATGGGAGAAAATATTTGTAATGCAACCAACAAGGGCTTAATTTCCGAAAGATACAGACAGCTCATACAACTCAATATCAAAAAAAAAAAAAAAAAAATCAAAAAACGGTCAGAAGACCTAAATAGACATTTCTCCAAAGACATACAGATGGCCAACAGGCACATCCAAAGATGCTCAACATTGCTAATTATTAGAGAAATGTAAATCATAACCACAATGAGGGGACTTCCCTTGCCCCTCACAATTCCAAGCAATGAGGTCGCTCAGTGGTTAAGAACCCACCTGCCAATGCAGGGGACACGGGTTCGATCCCTGGTCCGGGAAGATCCCACATGCCGCGGAGTGACTAAGCCCGTGCGCCACAACTACTGAGCCTGCGCTCTAGAGCCTGCGAGCCACAACTGCTGATCAGCCCACAGGCCTAGAGCCCATGCTGCACAACAAGAGAAGCCACTGCAATGAGAAGCCCGTGCACCACAATGAAGAGTAGCCCCCGCTTGCCGCAACTAGAGAAAGCCTGCGTGCAGCGACGAAGACCCAACGCAGCCAAAAATAAATAAAAAAAAAAAAAACACAATGAGGTATCACCTCACACTGGTCAGAATGGCTATCATCTAAAAGTCTACAAATAATAAATGCTGGAGAGGGTGTAGAGAAAAGGTAACCTTCCTGCACTGTTGGTGGGAATGTAAATTGGTGCAGCCACTATGGAAAACTGTGGAGGTTCCTCAGAAAACTAAAAATAGAGCTACCATGTGATCCAGCAATCCCACTCCTAAGCATATATCCAGAAATGATAAAAATTCTAATTTGAGAAGATACATGCAGTGTTCTTTAGCAGCACTAGTGTGCTCTTCTTTAACATCCCAGTTTTCATAGCAGCACTCCACAATAGCCAAGACATGGAAACAACCCAAATGCCTATCAACAGACGATTCGTTTAAGAAGATGTGGTACACACACACACACAATATGGAATGTTAACCGGCCATAATAACAAAATATTGCCTTTGCTGGATGGACCTAGGGAATATCATACTAAGTGAAGTAAGTCAGAAAAAAATAAATATTATGTGATATCACTTATATATGGAACCTAAAAAAAATAATACAAATGAATCTATATACAAAACATAAATAGATCCACAAACGTAGAAAACAAAGTTCTGGTTACCAAAGGGGAAAGGGGGGGTGATAAATTAGGGGTACGGGATTTACAGATACTATATAAAATAGATAAGCAACAAGGATTTACTGTATAACAGAGGGAACGATATTCCCAACAATATTATAATCACCTATAATGGAAAATTTTCCCAACAATATTGTAATCACCTATAATGGAAAATAATCTGAAAAAAAATATATAAAACTAAATCACTTTGTCGTTCATCTGAAACTAACCCAATATTGTAAATCAACTCTACTTCAATTTAAAAAAATCAACAACAGAATTTGTTAACCAGGCTTGTCTCTTTCAGTAACGTTGGGGGCAATATCATCAATGAGGTAGTCCTGAACCTGCTTAAGGCTGGGTGGTCCCGGGAAGAAATTGGGATGGAGCACTTGGAGCCCCAACTCCAGGCTGGGATTGTGGAAGCCACAGGTAAGTGACTCCCAGCCTTGCAGAAAATAAGCCTCTGTTGAGAGGGGAGGAGGAGGGTGATGTGTATGTACTAGAAGGTGTACTCATGAGATAGGGTATTCAGGATCACAGAGGATGCGCCATATAATCATCTCGTTGTCAACTTCAGATAGGCACTAGAAAAGTGCCAAGAAAGCTGAAGTGCTTTTCTGAAAGTCCTTTGTAAGGGAGTAAGCTGGCCGTGGCCATACAGGCAGTGGTCTATGGAGTATGCAGACCCTGAGGAAGAAAGTCTCACTGTGAGAGCCTCAGTGGCTCAGCCTCCAGTTGGATAGGTAGGGTCACTCCACCTTCTGCTTTCTGCCATCCAATGAAACCATAACCTGGCAGGCATAGCCCCTCTCCCTCTCTCACACATCCAGTTAATCATGGCCCTGTTTCCCTAAAGGAAGACACAGTTGCATAGTTCTTGACATAAAGTTCAGACAGCCCTCCTGGAGTTGGCATATAAGAACAAACCTTGCCCAGGCCTAAGGGTGGGGGACACCTCATAATTCCAGTTGGGTTCAGCCCCAGGTCAGACTCCATGTAACTTTGCTCTTGATTTTAGACAGTGGCTTTGGACACAGCTGTCTTGTGAAGGAAAACCTGATTGACTTCTTCATCCCCTTCCTGCCACTGGAGTATCGTCACGTGAGGCTGTGTGCACGTGATGCTTTCCTGAGCCAAGAGCTCCTGTATACGGAAGAGGCACTAGATGAAATCGCCAAGATGATGGTGTACGTCCCCAAGGAGGAACAACTCTTCTCTTCTCAGGGATGCAAATCTGTTTCCCAGAGAATTAACTATTTCATGCCTTGAGAGCTAGATGAAAACTTCCCAAAGCTGCCTTCCTTCCACTAATAGGATCCAGGGGCCTGTCAGCACACTGTCCAGAACGTTAACGGGTTGGAGGGGCAGGCTAGCATCCAGCAGCCACAAGCACTAAAAGGGAGGCCTTAAATCAGAGACAGAGCCAATTCTTAAAATCACTTGGTGCCTTACAGAGCCACATTCCAAAATGGTCGGCCAGCTGGTTGGAGAAAGTCATGTGGGAGATAAATCCCAAGGATTTATTAGCATATCAGCTCCTGCCTGCAGATGCCTGGGCTTGGGGGTTGGGCCTGAGGCTGCAGTATTCTCAGTGACAGAGAAGGGAAAAATGAACTTCTGCTTACCAGTGGCAGGAACTGGGTGGGTTAGCTTTCAAGTTGTTATTCCCAGAGGGAAGCTGATCAGCTTCTATCTGTGAGATCAGGAAAGAGCCTCAGGCTGAAGGAAAAAGTGCACAGAGGAAGATTTTTTTTTTTTTTAATCAGGTCAGTGTAGGCTAAGCCTTGTTCTGCTCTGCAGATTTAAATCAATTAAAATTATTTTTTTAAGTTAGGGACCTTGACATGATTTTATCGTATGTAAAGATTAATAAAATTTTGTATTTTTCTAAAACCCTCGGCTTACTTACCTTCTTACTGAGCCCTAGTAATCGTGCTCACTCAGCAAAATTCCACATGCCAGGTAACACTGGTGGGGACTGGTGGAGACGGGGGACATATACTGGCACTCACAGAGCTGACAGGGTGACTGCCTCCTCTGCCAGTTTACTTCAGTTTGCTTTGGAACCACATCAGCTGAGCCAGGCTATTTCAACCTCTTACTGAAGAAGCATCCACAGCATACTGCCCTTATATTTATGAAAACAGCACTCCTGTGCTCCCAGCTTTAAAAAGAAAAACAGTCATCGTTGAGGATTGAATGACCATGTGTAAATGTGTACTTTGTGCCTCTATACACAGGAGGTGCTCATTATGTGTTTTCCCCTTCCCTTGATTCTTCCCTTCTACCACACTTATGGAATTACACACGGCTCTTTCATATGTGTCATCACCTCACGTGGCCCTCTTATTTACAGTCCTCCCAACCCTCTCACCTTTAGCCCTGGTAAAATGGAACACTTCTGCTTCTCTCCTGTTTAACACTTTATTACATTCATTCATTTACTTGAATTCATTTACCTCTAGGTTAGGCAGTACCCGGCCTGAGCAACATTAGATACCCAATCAATACTCACATGAATTAAAGGAACTTAGTTTTACACCACCCATGGGACAGACGTAAACCTGGCCTAACTGCACAATAAAATAGGGGCCGGTTTTAGGTGCTGGCTCCTTGTCTCACTCTAGAGCATTTCAGGAACAGCATGCAGCCACCCAATCCTGTAACATAACAAACTCTGTAAATACACACTTTAAAAGGTATGTTCTATAGCTTTAGGTCTCAGAGCCACAGAGCAGCTGACATGCTTTTAGCACTGGCCAGCCATGTTTGATGTCATAAACATTGGGTCTGAATCTCATACCTCAGGAACCAAAACAAGCAGCAGGCTGCAGTGGTTCCGAACACTCCTCTGGAGCCAGACTCCTCTGCTCAGCGGCTCCGCCACTTGCTGTTGAGACCACGGGGAAAGCTACTGGCTTCAGTTTAACTTTGGTTTCCACTTCTGTAAAAGTGAACATAACTGTACCCACCTCACAGGGCTGTGAGAATTAAATGAATTAATATTAAGTACTCAGCACACAGAACTTTAGGTGTTTTAAGAATAATAAAACCTAGTAAAACTGCTGTCAGTTTTGGCACCATACTCAAAGCCCAGGCTGGGCCTTTCCCTCCATTCTAATTCTTGGAACCCTGCAAGTTTTGTTTTAGGTAACTAACATTTGCAAACATACCATGTGTCATACTACGTGCTAAGCGCTCTATAGCCTAGTCAATACCTCATGTAATACTTAACACTTAGGGACCAATTTAATCACCATTTAATGACTGAGAAAATTGGGGCTCTGAGAGGTTAAATAACTTGGGTTAAGTCACAGAGCTAGTCAATGAGGGAGTGGGATTCAACCCTGGCAGTCCAACTCTAATTCCTATGCATTAATGACAATGTTTCTAAAATGATTTTCTTGGCAAATGCTATAGCCTCAGGTGTGGAAAGTGTGTGGAACAATGGGAGGTTGGAAAGTGGGTGGAAACAATGGGAGGTTCTCCTTGAATGACTCTGAAACAAGCCTTCCTAAACTAAACCAGAAATGCATGGGAGAAAAGGACTGAAAGTGGCATGTTAAGGAGGTGTATAAACTGATGCTTACAGCGTCAGGGAGGACAATTTTTCCTTTTCCCCTTCTAGCATCTTTGGCTGGCCTAATAATTAAATTGACATAAGATTAACAGGAGAAAAACAAAAGTTTAGTAAAATGTACACATGAGAGAGACCTAGGAAAACTAACTCCAAAATGGCAGAAACTATCACCTTAACTACTATTTTCAGCTGAAGACAAAAGCAGATATTGGGGCTGGGAGGTCAGTTACGGTTACCAGGAAAAGCACAGTAAACAATTGTGAGGTTGTTATTTAAATTTACATCCTCACCTTCTCCACTGATAAGTTTCTAGTTTCATCCTCTTCTTGGTAGAGCAAGGGAGACACCCTTACAAATGGAGATTTCCCTCAACTGTAAATCTCTCTTACAAAAGGGTAACTTAGTTACTCAGGTTTCACCTGTGTCTGCAGTTCCTTAAAGATAACCAGCTTAAAATAACCCTTATGCCAAAGAGGCATATTTTGGGGTGGCAAATTCTGCTCCCCTACAACAGCCATTCTGATTGGACCGTATGTGTGCATCGCTTGAGTATATCCTACTCATCCTGAATTAAAATGTTACTTCTAAAAGCAATGAGTCATTCATTTTTTTTAAAATTGAAGACCAAGTCAAACAAGACTAGAATGTTCCCTGTGAGGTTCTACACTTACTCCATTAATGCTGCTTTGGCTCAAAAACATTTTTACAACTTATTTGAAACTGTCCTCAGAATGAACTTTGAGAGAATTAAGCCTCATTTTACAGTCACCTCATGTTGGATGGACAGACCCACACACACATCACCCACCTTATGTATCAGCTGGGCTCCAGATGATGCCTTTGGCCATTTCCAAAACTGTAATCCATCAAAGGGTGAGTAGCCACCCCCATAGAGGACCATTCTAAAGAATATGCCAGAGGGATGCTTGCTAAAATCAGCTTCTTTACCTTACAGATATCTATTTTATGTAGAGAGAGAAAGAAATTATGCTTAGATTACCCATCAGTTAAAATTATAGGAGAAACACTCCAATCACAAGCCCACATTGCCAATAAAATATTGCAACCTTTATTTAAAATAAAACACAAGTTGGCAAGCCTTGTGAGACAACAGGCAGACAGCATTCCCCTTTCAAGGGCCTCATTATTTACATCAAGTTTAACACTGTTAGCAGTTCACAGTCAGACAACAGGGTGAAAGTATTAAATTAGAAAAACAAAACACCTGAAAATATATTACAATAACAATTAAGAACAAATACCTGACAACACTGGTAGTGTGACCCATGATTGATGTGTTTTCAATTAAATCCCATATTGTCTCACTGTGTCCCCTTAGCAATGCACACAGGGGTAGGCCCTCCAGACTTCCCCCTCTGTGCACCCACCACACATACACCTGCAGAGCGTGACCTTTGGTATAAATATTAAACAAGTTTTAAAGAATCTGAATCATACGTTTTAAGGACAAACTTCCATCAACCACCTTGAAATGTTCAAACTTATTTTTGCCAAGCAAGCACAAAACTGGGGTTTCTCCACTGATAGTCATGACAGAATCAGACTGCAAAGAAGGAAAAGCGTGGGGTCTACCCAGGAGACAGGGGGTTCTGAGCATGCATTAACAGCTCAGTCGGCCTGTTCACGGCAAACACACTAACCAGGGCACAGCTTTCATTCACCACAGGGAAAGATCTGATTAACTCCTCTCTCCCCTCCTTTCTTAGTGAGCACAACAACAGTGTATGTACGTAATGTGGACTCAATCGCATGTACCCTCTACACAGATCTGAGATATGAGGGTTTTCAAACATACGCCCTAAAGAACTGTTAAGATGAGTACCTCATTGTTCCTTCTAGCTGCTGAATACTCATTTCTCTGAAGGACAATCAGCCTAGTCAGGGTGATTTCTCAAGACCTCAGCAAATTTCCCTCATGAGGAAGTCCCAAGAAGAGTGGCCACAGTGAAAACTGGTTTGTCAAAATGGAGGAAGGCTGGTTATCTGGCCCTCATCTACCGGAAACATCTGCCTCTTGGCATCCTTGCCACTTACAACATATGGTACAGTACTTCAGAATTGTACAGAATTTGGATTCTCCACCAATGACCCTAAAGCACTGCAGGATCCTGCAGTACCTTCCGAATCAAGAATAAATTTATGTGGCATATCTGTGTTATTGTTGTTAGAACTGCTGAAGACTAATTGCCTTTATATGTGAAAATTTTACTAACCAAAAGTCCCATTCTGTAACTAAAGTTCATTACATGATTTAAAACTCCTGAGGCTCAGAAGCAAATCTAAGCAAGCTCCAACCATACAAACCCTTGGTATTTCCTTTCTTAAAGCCTGCTGGCATTTGACAGTCCACCTCCACCGTGTTTTAAAGAGTTAAGTAGAATGATCCAAGACCTCAAGCCCTGTGCGTATAGCTCAGCAGCTTGGAATGACATGCAGGATCCGGAAACTTGCTGCTTCGAGTACAATGATGAACGAAGAATCTCAAAGAACGGATATAGTCGGTGTGCACGTGTGTGGGGCCTGGCCTTTCAACTTACAAGGAGACGTCCCTTCCCTTAGATGGTCTGCAGGTTTGAAGATCTGCTCACACGCCATCTGTGACCTCAGGCTGAGGTAACAGGGCCTTGCTACTGTGTTCAGGTCACAGAGCAATGGAGAGGGTAAAGGATATAATTTTTCTAGGAGAGGTAAACAATTTCAAACTCATAATTGTACATAGTGCACTTGGAGGGTGGGAAGGGTCCAGTTAGAGCGTCCTCCCCCCAGCTCACCAAGGGGAAGGAGAAAAGTGCAGCAATTTACCAAATCAGCACCCCATGTGGAGAGAACATCTCACTGACGGGGGCTTTGAGCCACTGCTACCAAAAAGTTCACTTCCACCAGTTTTAGTCTGATATTTGTGCAACATCAACCTAGCTGACAATCTTTTCTTCTGCAAAACACATGAAACCCATCTTTGAAGGCACAATCCTCTAGGAATGATCTCTACCACTCCAAGTCAGCCCAGAATCAAGATGACCTGCCCAGGCCTTCTCACCCAGAGAGAAACATTGGATCTTCTTACCCTGATTATCACAGGGTGGAATCTTCCCTAATTTCCTGTCCTTTGGATCTAGGATATTGAGTCAGAAGTGAAGGAAATATCATCTTGCATACTTGTTATCTCAAGATACAATAGAACATATACACCTCAGGTGGGTGGCATGAAAACCAGCAGCCCCAGAGCAGGAACTCATCTTTCGGGACATTGCAGTAAACTTCACAAAAGACAGGCTGGAGCTAAGACAGTCACTTGGGTAGATGCTCTGGAGCAGGGTGCAGCTCATTCCGCAGCCCTGAAATCTACCCCCCACCCCCGCCAAGTCATACAGGAGGGCGGAGGATGGCAGTTGAAGTTCTGGCTGTAACAGAGCTGCAACAAAGCAGGTAACAGTAATTGTTACTCCAGGCACTGTTAGCTTGCCAAAAAAAGCTAGCCTTGTATTATATTTTTAAAAGTCTGATAGCTGGAAAACTGGAACTCTATCCTGACTGTTAAGAGTGGGACAAGTTTCAGAACCAGCCCAAGGCCTCTCCTCTCTGACCAGTGAGGCCTACAGCAATTTCCCTGTGTTGTCACGTGGAAGGTACAGGCAACCTTAGGGCTGCCTTTCCCTATTTCTCCCCTGCTCCCACATATCCCAGACTGAAGCAGGAATTTACAAAAGAACTGAGCTACTGGCTTGACAGAAGCTAAGACAGAGATATAGATAGCTGAAGTCCATCAATACATACGAAGAAACTCATATCCAGAGAAACTTACCTAAAGATGACTGGTCATAACAGATGCTTGGAGCACAGAGATGGCCCCCAAATCCAGGTAGAACAAGTTAATGTAAGCAAGATGAAACCCCAAAATCATCAAGAATAAAAATGTAGACAACCCTGTCAGCTCATCATGGACTCCTGCGGGAGCATAGCTTGATAGTAACGATGACATTGGTAGCAAAAATGGAAGGGAGTGGGAGAGGTCAGAATGCAGTAGAGCTACAAACTCAGATGTGGCCACCGAAGCAATTTACTCTTTTTTTAAATAATTTAATAGGTGAGTTATGTTCAGCTACTCCTCTTAGGGGGAAAAAAAAAAAAACTAAACAGGGATGATGAATATCAAGCTCATCTACATCTGGTAGGAAATCCCAGAAAAGTAATTCCCAAAGTGCACTGGTTCTACAGCCATCCCATCTCTGCCCCCACCCCACCCCACCCCCCAAAATAACAACAAAACTATGCAGGACATAGGTTAAAAAAGACACTGTCAACATGAACAGGTAACGAGTCTGCTCCCACATTTAGGGTACTAAATGGCTGAGTATGTGCTGGACAAACGTTCAAGGATGAGAGGGCCACACTCTTCTTGAATCAAGGTCCCTAGAAGAGCTTCTTTGTTCTGGAGTGAGTACATGTTACTATTTTTTAAAGATTAAACCAGAAAGTTGGTCCCTAGTTTTCTGAAGTTATTCAGCACTGAGCTACAATTTTAACAAAACACTTACTAAACCTGCACATATTCATTTAGCAGTTTCATATTTATAAATGTGATAAATTACAGAGCTGATTGTTCATATATCTGCATTTTCAGGTCCCCCACAGGCAAAAGCTTGTAAGTCAATCAACATCTAATTAACTGTTTTAACTTCTCAATAGACATTAATAATACAACTTTATAGTTATATTACACTTGATACTTTTCTCAAAGTGCTTTCATATACATTACCTCATAGTTATCAAAATGATATGGAACAATAAAGTTTGCTATTTTTTTAAGAAAAAGGAATGTAGGACTAGGTTTTTTAAAACTTAAGTTGTTATTTCTTTATTACAAAGTGCAGATTGCTGTGTCGCTGAGGTCTGTCCAAAAGAATGACCCCATATAATTTTTTAAATTACCGAGTTCTACTGAATGCCTGCTTTGCTAGTGTTGCCATTACTCAACATTCAAGTCCCTTAAGGTCAGGGAATGCCAGGAACGTGTGCTTTAGAAAGTGTGCAGCACTGTGCAGACTGATTGTCTGAGCTTTTTTTTTTTTTTTTGCAGTGTCTCACAAGGCAACAGGAATGGTGGAAAGACCCCACAATGAGAAAGTGAATAAGACCCAACTCTAGCCTTGGCTCTGCCACTAATTAACTGCTCTGAGAATATGGGCAAGTAACTTAACCATCCTCTCTTCCAATTTCTTAAGCTGTAAAAAAAACAAAAGAGTTGGGGTATTGCTAGTGTTCACACAGTGCTGGGTGTCTGAAACACCTGGAGAGATTCTTGGAAAACACACTGGCTGAGACCCAACCCCACGGGGAATTCTTGATCTGGGGTAAGGCCGACGCATCAGGTTTTTTGTTGTTTTTCTTTTTTTAAACCCCAGGAAATTTTGTTGCACGTCCTTGGCTAAGACTCACTGGAATAAGCGTTAATAATAATAGTAGTAGTAGTTAACATTTATGGAGTACTCATTACATGCCAGGCACTCAAGCTAACTATCCTACACACATTATCTCATTTAATCCTTACAACAACCCTGAGGTAGTTACTATTATTATCCCTGTTTTCCAATGAGGAAACTAAGGCCCAGGAAAGTTAAGTGACTTGCCTTCTAGACTAGCTTTAGAGTCTAAACTCTTAACCACTATCTAAACTGTATCCTTGAAGCTCAAAATCTCCATGATTTTGTTAAATAAATATGGGTGGTGCCTTAGGAAAGTCAGCATTTTATTAACTGGGCACTATTTTACTAGCTAACTTGCAACTGAATTTTAAGAAAATTCTAACTTAAACCCCATAATTCAGCTGAGAAAGGGTCTCCACTATAAGAACCTCAATGTCATCTGGAGAAACACTGAATAAATTTCTCAGGGCCAATTTTTTTTAAGGCTATATCTCTGAAAATCATGATGGAGATCTGTAGGAAAATATACACATTTTTACACAAAGCCTTTTAAGAAAATACTTCACGTAAAGCACAATCAAGATGCATTCTAAACACTGCATTTTAAGGTAGTAAATCTAAACTGAAATCATATTATCTGTGCATGAAAAGACTGAAGGTGTGGTAACCCGAAAGGTATACAATACGTACAAGCACTTTAGAAAGTTTTCAACACCTTGTAGAAGGGCTTTTGCTATCTGCTTTGTTTTCAAACTAGATAGAATTAAACTACATTTTTAGTTTCTAAAAGCAGTTTTCTCTGCTTTGAATTCAAACTTTTAAATTTACCTATGGTTATTTAAAAAATCTGGTCCTTTTCAAGTAGATAATGGAAAAAACCTAAGTTACACTTTTATAGTAAGTTGACAGTGCCTCTTTAACCTGAACCCTGAGCCCTCAACTCCTGAAGTTACACAGTTAAAGCATCACGTGGCTGGGTGTGCTACAACAGTCAATGCTACTCTTGACAGTGATGAGAAAAAAATCCATTCTATTCATGAACTTACTGAGCACCTACTGCGGACGAGGCAGAGCCAGGTGCGGCACCTGAGAAAGACCCAGCCCCCACCCTCAAAGACTGTTCTTCGATGAGAAAACCAGGGAGCTTAAATACACTCAGTAGTGTTCCTCCAAGGCTTATTTTCAGAGCACTCAAGGAAAGATCCCTTGCTTTAAAAAAAAAAAAAAAAAAATCCCCTGAAAAACAATTAGAATCCCTCAAGTTGCATCCACAATGACAGGGATAAACTTAAAAAGCAGCATAACAATATTCCAAAGTTTTAGCTTTCCCTGCCCCACCCTTAAAAGGCTAATTGCTAAAACGATTTCAAGTTTATGGAAATATATGATGAAGGAGAGTGGCAAAGAAGAAGGTAGTAGGACTGTTGGTTTTTAAATCCAAGTTAAAGGGAACTCTTCCAACCATTACAAGGAGATTAGCCAGATCACTAGTTGCCTGTGCTCCACCTGTAGGTAACAGACAGACAGGGATCACCCAACTCCTGAAAGGAATGCCCGGTATTGTCTCCTCCCTTCTTATCCTTCTCTTGGCCTGGGACTCCTCTGGAACACCCGCGGTAAGAATCAGTTCCTTTCTTTCTAATGAAAACTAAATTTCCTCCTTGGTCAAAGATGCCAAACTCTATCCAAAATGCTTTTCCCCCCTTAGTATTCTAGCCCAATTAGTATAATCTCAGCAGTTTTAAATTTCATTATCTGCTGCTGAGCAAAGAAGAGAATGAAAAAGTTGTATTCATATATAACAATACTGCACTGAAGAGCTTTCCAGAGAGGCTCTCAAAGGGATAACTATACACTTATTTGCAAAACACCCTTGATAACATGTATCATTACCTCCATTTAATAGATTAAGAGACGGGGCTATGGCCTGACAGTGGATCGATGACAGAGCCAGGAAGAAAACTCACTGTTCATCAATGTTGATTTAATAGATTAAGAGACGGGGCTATGGCCTGACAGTGGATCGATGACAGAGCCAGGAAGAAAACTCACTGTTCATCAATGTTGAATTCCTATCTTCCTAAGTTAATATTCCTTTGGGAGGAAAAAATAATGTATTTTTTTTAATATTGCGTTCTCCTTGGAGGCAGGAATGGAGAGGGCATAAAGTTTTAAGAAGAGAATGAAGTGGTCACTGGAATTAGACCTGATGTCGAAAGTATTAATAATATCTAACCAATTAGACTTGGTTCTAAATTAAGAAGCGATCCTAATTAACTTCCATAACAATAACTGAATAGGGAAGGAAAAGGAATCATTAGGTTTCTGGGATCTAATTGGTGTCCCCCGAAAATAACTTGCTCCTTCAACTATGCATTCTTAAAATAGAGGTGAAATGATAAAATAAATATCAAAGAATATTCCCAATATGATCTTCACAAACAAGCACAACAATTGGCAGGGGGAGTATGTGAGAGGAGAAAAACATGTGAGAATAATTTAGGGTGATTCATTTGAAACTGTAGAGTGAGAGAATGCTTCTCCCTATTCTCCACCTAGATTGGGTCTAAGGTGATAAGGGAGGGAGGGGAAACAGCCATTAGGACCAAGCCAGCTTCTCCACTCAGTCACAGACCTCTAGGCTGACCACCGGATTTCAAAAAGACACCCTTTCCCTGGCATTTTAGTTGATAAAGAAACATACAGCTGCTCAAGTCCTTTGCCGGTATGTCAGTATGCAGGGGCACTGTAACAGAAAAGGATTCCCCTGTGAGACCTGTACATGACCATTGTTTTCAATAATGTTCAGTGGTGGTTAATGCCCTGAATGCTGCCAGGAATAAAGGAAGACAGCCTGCCCAGCAAGGGGGAGAAGAAAATTACCAAAGAGACTCCTATGCCTATGGTTCACAAGATAGGCACCAACAAGCAGAAAGCCAATCCTGATCCATTTGGAAACAACATATTAGCCTGGGAGAAGTGGCTTCTGCTAAGTAATGTAAGATTTTAGGAGGTTTCAATCTCCCTAAATATACTTCCTAGCATTCTTTACCTCCTGTACCAATTAATACACCAATGGAAAACAGGACAGAAGCATACTGACAGAACCACATTTCCCAGTGTTGCATCTAGCCATCTGATCTGCAGTTCTTACTGCAGCAGTGACCTGTGGAAGTGAGGCTAACAGTAGCTTCCAACAGCCTTGAACAAAACTTCTCTTGGCACATTCCCAGCTTTCTTCTGTCCCACCCAATAAGTTAGATGAGTTGAAGCATAATCACCATTAGTACCTACTGGGGCCCCAAGTCAATTCCCTTCTGTGTGGTGCAGAATGAGTGCCACAGCCAACGCACTGTCTGGGCACAGTCCCTGCGGCCCTGCTGGAGCAGCCCTAACCAGCTCACATCACTCCAGGTAAGAACGGGCTGGATTTGGTTCTTCACGGCACGACATATGCATGTTCCCTGATGTCCCAGTGCAGCTTCCAATCCGGTCCACAACTGCCCTGCCCCCACCTATTTTCCCTCTCCTATGGTTTTTGCTTTTTGTTATTTTTGAGATGAACCTGTAAACGTGAGAACTCAGAGATCTGAGGTACTTCACAGAAACACACTCAAGTATCAGTCTTCCACTTTTTGAAACGAGAACACAGGAAAACAAGTCCCTTTTCCTCTCCCCTCAGAAATGTGTGCATCTTCCCACCCGGCTAACGGTGGCTACCTCTGCACCACATCACTGATTTCCTGTACACATGACAGTAAGTTGTTAAGGACAGGGTTTGCCCCGGGCACACCAGCAGCTGCAGAAGACACCTGCAGCTCCTGCAGGCTGAGTTCCAGTTTGCTCACAGCCTCGCGGAAGGCAAATTTGTTGCGAGTTTGGGGGATGCAGTCCACATAGCCTGAGCAGTAGTCGAGCAGCTGGTGTCCAGTGTCCACCAGCTGGCTGTTGGGCACAGGTTCCGTGATTGCACTGGACAGTAGGTCAGCACATTCCAGCAGGGCCTCCTTACTGATTTTGTCAGCTGAGATTTTCTCAGCCACCTGTCTGGTTTTTCTCAGAGCCACTTTAGTACCTGCTGTGCCATTGGCCATTTTCGCTGGCGAGATGGAAGATGTGGGCAGAGGCACTTGAGGTGGAGGCATTACAGGCCTCCCAGCTTTCCCACTGATGGGCACTGCCCCTGGAGCCGCCTTCTTCCCTCCCTCCTGTGTTTCTGACATGGGCTCTTCCGTGGAGTCTGAGCACACGGCCGGATGCTGCAGTAGTCTCACCCCTGGCGGCGGGGGTGGGGCACACTTTGGTTTTACCCGGCGGGGTCGGTCCTTGTCTCCAGAGGAAGTGACCTGATGCTCAGACAAGAGCTTGAACTTATTCCCCTGAGAGTCTGTGCCAATAAGCTGCACGTCAGCTGGAGTGTGCTTCAGAGTGGGTGAGATAAGGACTGGCACTTTGTGGTTGTGAGTGGTCGGGAGGACCGCCGCAGCCTTGGCTGGGGCAGCCCAGCCTGTCTGCTCGCCATCCTCTGGGACTCCAGCCATGCCAAGTCGTGCCCCACCATTCCTCTCTCTGCTCTTGGGGGCAGCTGCCACTCCAGCCACTCCCAGCCCTGGAGAGTCCTTCTCTGTAATGGCTGGATCCCCAGAGGGGGTTCTGAGAGGAAGAGCGGTGGCTCCTCTGGGCAAAAGTTTGGCTTTTGGTCTCTCCCTGGTCGGAGCGGCACCTTCCTCTGATTTTTTGGGAAGCATGTCATTGGCCCTATCCACATTCTCTTCTGGCTGAGAAGAGGTGGACACTGTCCTTTCCAGCTGGAGTTTGGACCTCTGGCAGTTCCTGGGAAGGGTCATTGCCATCCTATCCTGCTCTGGAAGCCCTGAGGACATGGAAGATGTAGAGTTTGACCTTGGAAAAGGCTTGGAAGTGTCATCACTGGCTGTGGGTTTACCTGCTCGTAAGCCCAGTGTCTTTTTGATTAAGCGTGGTGTGAAGAAGCCTGTGATGCCAGACCACCCACCCCCAGCAGCGCTACTGCCCCCACCCCCGCCACTGTCGTCATTACAGAGGTTCCTCTGTGCAAAGCTACCCCCATAGCACTTGGGTGGCACCAGATTCGCCTCTTGCTGGGCAGCAGTAAAAGAGAACCCATCAGCATGCTGTAGAGAAGCAACAGATGAGAAGTTACCCGTGAGTTCATATTTCTTGTGGGGCTGATTCTCCATTTCTCGGAAGGAGCTGCTGCGTTTGGGGGGTGTGGGAGCATTTCTCTTTTTCATGAAGGAACTGAAGAAGCCTCCCTTCCTATCTCTGGTGAAGCATGTCTCTTTGGCATCTTCCAAGAGGCTGCTGGGGGACTTGTCTCTTTGCTTTCGAGGCAGTGCTGGGGACCCACTGGGGGCCTGTGCACTTCTAATGAAGCCTGATAAAAAACGGCCAATCAGTAATGTGAAAAATAAGAAGTGACTCATTTGAGTTACTAAGGCTGAACTGTAAGAGTGCTGTTGGCATCTATTAAATGTCAAGTGTTAGCAGGACTCAGAGGAAACTAATAAATACATTATCATTTCACGCTATTGTTCCAAATGCAATATGGGATATAAACGGAAAGAAATAATCCGCTGGTTTTTACCTCGGCATTCAACTTTTCTCTAGAAACTACAGCACAACCTGGCTTCATCTATCAGACTCAATGAAGAAATTTTTGCCGGAACTGTAAAGACAGTAACTATTTGGGAATCAGGAGTTTAGGAAATGGAGTGGGAGGCAGAGTTGTATGCTGGACGGACAGATCAGGACTACTAACACTGGCAATGCAGAGCTGAGGACTAGAGTGGTAAATAAAACAGAAGCCAGCCACACTTCCCTCAGGGAAGATGGGCAGGAAAGTGGAAATAAAAGCATCATACCCCAAGGCTCTTTAAAAAAGGCAGTTTTGGGCTTCCCTGGTGGCGCAGTGGTTGAGAGTCTTCCGCCTGCTGATGCAGGGGACACGGGTTCGTGCCCCGGTCCGGGAAGATCCCACATGCCGCAGAGCGGCTGGGCCTGTGAGCCATGGCCACTGAACCTGCGCGTCCAGAGCCTGTGCTCGGCAACGGGAAAGGCCACAGCAGGGAGAGGCCCGCGTACTGCAAACAAAACAAAACAAAACAAAACAAAAAAAAAGGCAGTTTGACTCTACCTGCCTAGGGACTCATTCATACCTGGTGCTGAACTGGAAGCAGAATTTTCTGTGGCATCTTGTGGCCCTTCAATATTCTCCTTGTTCTCCCCCTGTTTCTTCAGCGTCCGGGTCTTAGAAGGAAGTATAGGTAATCGGGGCAGATATGGAACAACAGATGAGGAGGAGGCAGCTCTCCCAAGCTCCTCGGCTACCTCTGTGAGGAAGGCAAGGGGAATGATAAAAAGAACAATTTCATGACCAAAAAATGGGAGTTTCTCTTTTCAGAAAGGCATACAACTGAGAAGAACTGAAGAATGGAGTATAAAATATGTAAGTGGAATCACACACTATGTACTTTTTGTGTCTGGCTTCTTTTGCTCGGCATTCTATCTGTAGATTCATCCCTGTAGATTCATCATTCATACTGCATGTGGCAGGGGTTTTTCTTGTTGCTGTGTAGTGTTCAAATGCATGAATACACCAAATTTCATCCATTCTCTTCTTCATGAATATTTGTTTCTAGTTTTTGGCTATTATGAATATAGTGCTAGGGACATCCTATTGTACTATGTGTCTTTGGCTTCAGTGTTATGCACGCCTGCTGGGTATAGGAGCAGGTAGGTCACAGGGAGCACACAAATTCAGCTTTGCTGGGTCTTGCCAAACCTCCCCAAACTGGCTGGACCAATCTACATCCCCACTAACTTGTATGAAGGTTCTGGTTACCGTGCATGCTTACCAAAGTTTGATGTTAGTTTTTTTTGTTTGATTTTAATTTTAGCCATTCTGGGATAGATGTGTAGTGGCCATCTCACTGTTTTATTTTGTACTTCTCTGATGATGGGTGATTTTGTGTGCTCATTGGTCATCTGGATATCCTTGTTTACTAAGCGCTTGTTCAGAGGTTGAACAAAGCAAATGGATGTTTGCACATATTTTTATTTTCAGGTTGCGCCTTGCATAAAAAGGAAGGTAGATACAATCCATTCCATTTCATGCCAGTGAAGCAAATGAGGCTCCTGAAAATGTGTTCACCCCATTAGTAAGCCTCAGCTGATTAAAAGCAGTCATGGGTTTTGCAGCTTTTACTAATAAGGCAGACATACTTTGCTATTCATTCCTGAACAAAAATGAAGTATGGATCAATTAAATTGTGAATTTTTGTAATTAATTTACAACTTTTTTTGGTAATTATTTTTCAAAACTAACCCCCCACAAGCGTGGGTACATGGCACATAACCCAAGCCATGCCAATGAGATTCCTTTCTTACAGAGCAGCTGCGAGACAGACATGAGGATGCTGACAACTGTGTTCTATGCCACCTGGAGGATGAGATTAACGTAGAAACAAACGTAAAGAAATATTGGGTGGGTGAAGGTGTGGGAAGGAAAGAGAAGAGGGAAGGAGACCTGAAGCTATTTGAGTCCATAGCTTCAAGTGACCCTGAAGTTAGCGCCATCCCTGCTTTTCCATGGTTTGGTTATGAGGCAATAAATCCTCCTCTTGTTGCTTAAGAAAAGTTTGAGCTAAGTTTCTTTCACTTACAACTAATATACATCCTTTTAAGGTAAGAACTGTGTCTTATCTCTATGTCCTCAGACCTAGTATAGTGCTTACCACAGGTTAAATACTTAATAAAATGTGGGTTAAATAATGTTAAATTTTTTGCTTAGCAATTTTTAATTGAAGTTAGCTTTGAAAATTGATACGGTTGCTTTTCTAAAAGAATATAACATTTTCAAGAGAAGCAGAAATATTTAGCTAAGGATTCAACAGAAGTTAAACGTTTACACAGAAGCACCCAATTCTATGACCAATATTTACGACTTCTACCACTTTGACTGCATAGGATATAAAGCAACAGAAGAAAGAAGACTGCTGTGATAGGCAGCTGCTCAATCTGGCCCAAAGGGCAAGCTGTGCCCTCCCCAAGCTGCGGAAGTTCCATACATTAAAGGACGAAGATGAAAATACTTTTCATTAAACTTTGGTGTTGTACTTCCTCCTTTCTTCTTACCTAGACATGATAAATCACTAAGGGAAGCAGACAAAATCAACTTAGCTGATTTCCTCTTCTAACATTTTTAACTTGAACTTAAACAGTAAGTTCTCTGTTCAATTATGAAGGAAAAGAAAAATTTGAAAAGTATGTATACAATTCTGGAACTACACCAAAATGTCTAACAGGCAAGTATAACTAAGAATTGTTTGTTTTTAGCTCTCTAGGAAGTCTCCCTCTCTTTATAACAAGTTATTGTTTCACTTTTGCAGATAATTTTAAAGAGACATTATACACAGAAGTAGAAAACTTCCTGTAAGTGTCCATATACTTGTTTGTTTTTTAGATAAGAAAAAGATTCTCACTATTCATAGCTTAACATTCTCATTCTAAACTTTCTGTGTCAATATATTTAAGAATATCATTTTAACTACTCAATTACATGGATATAATAATTGGCACACTAAATATTTAGATTGTTCTTAATTTTTCAGTATTATAAACTAGACTCTGATGTAACATCCTTACAGTTAAATCTTTGTTCATACTCTTAATTATTTCCTTAAGATCTATTTCCAGAAATGGAATTTCTGGATATTGCTTTTATGACTTGGTTCTGTCTTTATAGGTGTGGTTTAGAGAGTTGAAATATTTTTCATTCTCATTTTTTCCTCTTCTTTCCTGCATTGTGTTAATGCTTAACCACTGAACTTGAACTTATACTCTTCCTGAAAAGACTAAATTAATTTCTGATTAATATGAGCTAGAGACACAAATATACATCTTAAAATAGAAAAAAAAAGCAAAACAATAATAATAAAGGCCAAGAATTCAGTATCTTGAAATGGAGTCCCAAATTATAAGAATCTATGATTTTTGAAATGTTTTTATCATCCCCAGCACTCAGAACTAGCCACCACTGACAGTAAATCACCAGATTCTCACCTTCAGAAATGCTGGAGTCATGGAACATGGTTTCAAAAGCTTGATGTGTTTCAGCAAAAGAGGGCCTGTCGGCAGGGCTCCACTTCCAGCCTATGTAACAAAAGAAGAACAGTATTAAAAGCTTCTTGCAGGAATTAAATATTCAGGGGCACCCTGATGGTGAGTTCCATGCATTAGGACACATGCTTGTTAAAGCAGAGTTACAGCAAGTTCACAATGATAGTGAGGCAGCTGTTTCTTAGTTCCAGACTCAGAGGTGTGATGAACCCACTTCCTAGGGCCAATCCTTCTATGTAGCCTCAGCTCCTATTCCCTCTACTATAGGGATGCAGAAGGGTGGGGAGATGGTTTAGAAAATGACACGTTTTCTTCCACTGGAAAAATGAAAAGTAGTAAAACCTGTCTTTAAACTCACTCTTATAAATAATCAGTTGTACACATTCAGAAACATAACAGTATATCAAAGGCGGAGCTTGGAATTCACAGTTGACAACGACAGGGCAGTAGGCAACAACAATGCTCAATGGGAAAATAACAAGACATATTCATACACACTGCAGTTTAATTCACTACTCACCTTCCTACTTTCTCATCTTTAAGAAGTCAGATGCTTTTATTCATCACAGAAGTCAATTTCATGCATTCTCCATAGTCTTTAACAATCATTTTATGTAGCTGAAAGCAGCCCTCCCCTATCTAATCTCCAAACCCAATTTCTTATTATCCTATTATATATGCAAATGTTTGTGGAAAATTGGGTGAATATTTGGGCCACAGAGAATGACTCTTTGGATTCCAGTAAGACTCACTGGTAGAGCATACGATATCCCAACAGGCTGATCATTGACTAACTCTATGTCATGAGGCTGGACACAACCTTACAACACTGAGAGGAAAAATGTTTTGAATTTTGTTAATCATCCTGAATTGTTCACTTAAACCTTCAAAATTAAAATATGCAAAAATACTCACATGCTCTCATAAGTTCATACACCTTAGGGGGACATCCTTCAGGCTGTTCCATTCGATATCCTTTTTCCAGTAGATCATAGACCTGAGACAGGTCAATACCTGGATATGGTGACATTCCATATGTAGCAATTTCCCACAAGAGCACCCCAAAAGCTGCAAAAGGGATGAAAAAAAGAGCTTTATATTTCTTCTGATTTATTATTTGTTTTATACCATTAGGTAACTTCTCTTTCAAATTGTGGGTAACATTCACACTATTACAACATTAGTATACTCTTATAATTCTTACAACATGACTTGTTCTTCGAAGATATCTTCCACAGGAACACTTCACTGAAGGAACACTTCACTTTAAAGACAGTTTTCTTTAAATTTCCCAATTTTTATTTGGATTTCCTTTACTTCAATGAGGTAAAATAAACCATGACCATACAAGAAGTCTGGGGCATAAGCAAACTATTCTTAGAGCAATTTATGATCTATTTAATGAATTCACAATTTTTAAGTCAGCTAATACTAGAGGAATAATATAAAAATGGACTCATTTAAAATCAGATAAAATTCGCATGTGAAAAAAGAATTTGCTTGATTTTCTCACAGGTTATTCCTGAGTTTGAGATTTCTGGTAAAATATGACCTAGAATCCTCAACTATTTCTACTGGCCCACAATCGAAACTTCTAGACTTGTTCTTTCCCCCAAGTCTCTACTAAATCGTATTTCTTTTCAGGGCAGTAGAAACAAGATCAGTTACAAGGACAAATTCTAGATGAAACTTCATCATGCCTTCCTTGAAAAGAGGTTGCTACTCTGTGTCACAGTGCTCTAGAAACAAGCAATAAAGCCTAATGTGGAAAACAGGGAGCTTCACAGAGAGGATCATTAGAACTTCAGTGCAATATAATACCTAGACTGTGAGTGCTCTGAAGGCAGGGACTTTTTTTACCTTTTTCTTTACAACTTCTTTCTACAGTAAGCGCCTCGCAGATAGTACGTATTTAATAAATGCTTGCTGAATGACTGAAGAAGGATGGGTGTAAAGGCAAAGGATACTGATCATATAAAAGAGAACCTCTAAAGAATTAAGCATTTACTTATAAAGAAAATGACAAAACACAGAAAAACATCCCTTCCAACCTTACCCCAGACGTCAGATTTAATTGAGAAGGTATTGTAGGCAAGACTCTCTGGTGCTGTCCATTTAATAGGAAATTTGGCTCCAGCATGAGCAGTATAGGTGTCTCCAGTCATCAATCTACTCAAGCCAAAGTCAGCCACTTTTACCACATGGTTTTCTCCCACCAGGCAGTTACGAGCTGCAAGATCTCTGTGGGAAAGAGAAGCCAAATGTGATTCCAATCAGATGGTTCTGGAAAATGGTCATGAATGCTCTGTTATCGGTTCTTTGTGCTACAAGCAGAGTTGATAAGTAACTGTTGACAGATACAGTGTTTTATGAAAATCGCTGACATGGTAGAAAGCCACTAATTATACATCACTTGTAGAGTACTCATCAAGAGGCGGTTATGTGATGCCACAATAAAGCAGGCTTCAGAAAACGGGTTCCTATTTGTAAGTACAGTGGGATAGGTTTCAGAGGTGAGTAACAGATGCTCTTCTACAAGGTTTCAAGTTCTTTACTAAGACAGAAAGCTATTTTTAAACTTAAGCCGCTAGATGGAGCAAAAAGATCTTGGATATAGTCTTGGGCAAAATAAACAGCTTTCTGTTCTGAGAACAGCAAAGGCCCCGCATTAATACTTTAATCAGAATACACAGTAGGTTTATAGGAAATGACATTACAATGGTCCCTGTGAAAGAGAAAATTACTTTCCTGAGTTATCTGAAAATTTCTGGGAAGGTTCTCATATTCTTTCCTTTATTTGCATGTCAGGCAAGGCAGCTTCATGGTTAATCATAGGCGATAATCAGGTTTTACACACCTATGGATGAAATTCTTCTTCTCTAAATACTCCATTGCAGAAGAGATCTGAGTGGCCATGTAAAGGAGTACAACTGCAGTCACCTCTTCTCGGTTGCATTCTCGGAGATAATCAAGCAAGTTCCCATAAGGCATGTATTCAGTCACAATGTAAAATGGTGGCTCCAAAGTACATACACCTGATAGTTCAAATAGAGCTTGCTTTATTAGTATATATTCAAACACTCCAAACCACTTTGGCAAGAAAAATGGACAATTTTTAAAGTCTAGTTCAGCAGTAATCTTTTCCTTTCTTGCCATGTCATTCTCTAAAAATAATGCAGCAAAGTTAAGAAGCTGGCTGATTGGAAGTCTCTACTTCCATTGATATCACACTCTGGAAATTCACATGCATTTTGAGTATATGCCTGTTTGAGCAAAAGCAGTTACTTGTATTAATTCCATAAGGGGTCAGGACTACTGATACTTCTAGAGTTCTGTACATGCCCACAATTCCCATCCTCAACTGCATGCTAACAATGTTTATCTAAAAGTAATAGCAATTGTGCATATGTTGAAGGCTGTGTGAGCCCAGACTGTAATAATGCTTTTTAAAAAGATTGTAACTGTTTCCATAGTTAAGGATTTCACTAATACATGGAGGACTCCTTGTAAAAAACCAGAAGAAACTACTTCCTTTGGGATCGTTTGGTGCGATGAACACCCGAAGAAACTGGCCCTATTTTTAAAAGTCAATGGTTTCAGTCAAAGGTTTCTCTGTGATCTGAATAGGTGAGAAGCCAATCTATCACAGCACAGCACTTTCTGCTTGTAAAGGTAAACTGATGGGTGGTCACAATTTTTCATCTTAGTCCTTTGCTTAATGCCTCTTTATGACTATGATAAAAGAAGGACTTTAATCATAGACCTTTGCTTAATGCCTGTTTATTTTGCAAAAAACTTTGGGACAGTTTTTGGTTTAGTATCATTTTGAATGATTCTGAACTTTAGTCTGGGGCAATTACCATGAGCTGGGCAGTTTTATACATTGCAATCAATCCAGGTCACTGTTTGTTGGGTAATTTTTAAACACAGAGACTGCTGATTAAAACAACAACCATTTATTGAAATAGATTTGTACTAGGAGCTTCCACCATGGTGATTCAAAAGGAGGATTTGGAGATAACAGGGTACGGGGGGACAAGTATCTTTGAAGAAACCTATGGTTCAGGCAAGCGTCCTCACCTAGTAGTTGTACCAGATTAGGATGCTTGATTTCCTTCATCACTGCAGCTTCTTTTAGGAATTCCTCCACCTCCATAGTATCTTCCTGGAAAGGGGGGAAGATAAGAAAGAAAAAGAGGAAAGGGACAAGCCCCATCTTAATCATTTGAGTCAACTCACAATCCTAAAACTTCAGCTTTAAAAGGTGGTATCTTTTGAATATTTTAGCACTTACTTCAAGAAATTTTATCACAAAATAATATGCTCTATACAAGTCCAATTAAGAAAATGTCTCCTTGAATTTATGCAGTATTTGAAACTGGAGTAAAATTTAGTAGGGTGAGTAAAATTCAGCAATCATGTCCTATCACAAGTGAAACACAAAAGACTTGGATAGATAACTCAGTTCTCTGCTAGTTTACTTCCCTAGATACCTCAAGCCTCTGAAAGAGGAGACAACAGTTGGCTGTTTACACATTTATCTTCCTGACAAATTCCTTAAGGAGCAAAGCATATCTGCAAGGCTGTACATACTGTTTCACACTCAGAACAAGCACTTAAGTGCTTGCAAAAGAACTGACTACTACTCATAGGTGAAGAGCAGTCCTTTCGAGTGACATGCCAGAGCTACTGAGGCATATGAGAAATCTTCAGAGAATGGAATGAGTGACAAAACTTGTAATTCGATACCAGGATGCTTAACGGAGAAAGAGGGTGGCATCAGGAAAAAGATTTCTGTGAATATGAAGAACAAGAAAAAGTGATCTAATCTCATGGAGATGGGAGGAGCAAGCAGCAGGGAGATAAAGGACAGAACAAGAAAAGACAGTGCCCATGATTCTCCAACAATGCATGAAGAATTCTGTCCAGCAGGGGTTGTTCTGAGGAAGGAAAGCAGCTGCTTTGCTTTTACAAGTAATAATGTGCTTCTAACCTCCCACCAAGAACTACATGAACAGCCTCCAGAGACAAACCTTCCCCACATGTGGATTTCACTGCATTTCAGTGAATAATCTGCCCCTGCATTGTCAGCAACGGCACCAGGGTTAATCATCACAATTTGCTGATGTGCTTGGCACCAGTGGGTGGAAAGCATTCCAAAGCTAAAGAAGGGCAAGCTGATATTTCCAAGTGATTCAGCACAAAAGAAAAAG
This sequence comes from Phocoena sinus, assembly GCF_008692025.1. Classification (NCBI taxonomy): domain Eukaryota; kingdom Metazoa; phylum Chordata; class Mammalia; order Artiodactyla; family Phocoenidae; genus Phocoena; species Phocoena sinus. The sequence goes on from NC_045763.1 coordinate 135,460,539, forward strand.
ATGCCTGAAAACTGTAATTCTCAGCAACCCACCTTCAATGTTTTCACAGCAACCGTAAGGCTATATTTCTTCCAGACGCCAACGTAAACCTCTCCATACTGACCACCCCCAAGTTTGTGCTTCATGGTAATATCTGTTCGTTCCATTTCCCATTTGTCATGGATAGGGGACACACCGTAGACTGTAGGCTTATTACACTTGGGTGCTGGGTAGTGTAGTGTTGTTACCAGTCCATCAGCCACTGTGGAGTGATGGTGAACAAGCTCGGCCAAGGTGCTAAAGCGGCTCTCAGCAGTTACATAAACCTGGTGAGGAGAGTGGAGAAAAGCTAAACCAACCTAAAAGAGGTCATTATTTCACTGGTCTTAAGATATGAAAATAAGCAGCACTATTCACAATAGCCAAGACATGGAAACAACCTAAATGTCCATTGACAGATGAATGCATAAAGAAAATGTGGTACCTATATACAATGGAATACTATTTGGCCATAAAAAAGAACGAAATAATGCCATTTCTAACAACATGGATGCGACTAGAGATTATCATACTAAGTGAAGTAGGTCAGAAAGAGAAAGACAAATACCGTATGATATCACTTATATGTGGAATCTAAAATATGACATAAATGAACTTATTTCTGAAATAGAAACAGAATCACGGACATAGAGAACAGACTGGTGGTTGCCAAGTGGAGGGGACTGGGGGAGGGATGGAGTGGGAGGTTGAGGTTAGCAGATGTAAGATTTATATATAGAATGGATAAACAACAAGGTCCTATTGTATAGCACAGGGAACTATATTCAATATCTTATGATAAAACATAATGGAAAAGAATATAAAAAAAGAATGTCGATATATATATAACTGAATCACTTTGCTGTACAGCAGAAATTAACACAACATTATATACCAATTATACTTCAGTTTAAAAAATACTGATTAATAAAATATGAAAATAAGGAATTATCTTATTGAGGTAAATGGAAGAATTAAACCATGATGGCAGGGAGAAACAGAACTTCAGTTTAATCTCATTTAAACCACTCTTCCTATGGTTCCTAAAGTAGTTCTAGTCTTGAGGGGGAAAAGCTTCCAAAATCTCTCTCTGGATCATCAAGATCACTGGTCTTCAAATATTTTTATGCAAAAAGACTACGGAACCCAAATATATAAGATAAAGGAAGAGAAATGCCGATTAAAGCAGGTAAGAGGGGACTGGCTTCCTGTAAAAATTTATGAAATACCACCTCAGAATCTTGCACAGAACATAATTTGAAAAACACTGATTTCAGTTTTTTTGGTAGGGAGAGGGTATTCAAATATCTTATAATTTTTATTTCATTAAGATGTGCTTTGGAGTGTCTAGGCCGTTTTACAAAAAGCCACAATTTTATTTCAGAGAGTTGTTAACAAAATAGTAGTTAATTTGTGATAAGCAGTAAGAAGTATAAAGTAAGATAGCACTCTTTGGGCCTTACCTCCCAAGGGAGCTTGCTTATTTTTAAAAAAAGAAATTTCTAGTGTATACAGAAGAGTATACAATTAATAAATGGAGAATTGATGATTTCTATAAAGTGAACTCACCCATGTAAACATCTCCCACATGGAGCATTATAATATTACCAGCACCCAGACGCCTCCCTCGTGCCCTCCCAGCTATTTACCCCTGCAAATGTAACCACTCTGCTGACTTCTAACACCTTAGGTTAGCTCTGCCTGCTTGTGAACTATACCTATACAAATGGAATCACACAATAAGTACTGTTTTGTGCCTGCTTTCTTTCACTCAACTTCTTTTTTGTGATATAATTCATATATAACACCATAAAATTCATGATTTCAAGTGTACAATACAGCATTTTTCAATATATTCACTGGTTGTCCAACCACTACCACTATCTAATTCCCGAACATTTTCATCACCCTACAAAAGAACCCCATACCCATTAGCAGTCATTCCCACTCCCCTCATCCCCATCCCTTGGCAATCACTAACCCCTTCTGCTCAGCTTCATGTGTATGAGATTCATCTATGACAGGGGTCAGCAAACTTTTCTAGAGGTCCAGATTGTAAATATTTTAGGCTTGTGGCCATAGTGTCTCTGTCATTACTCAAATCTGCCGTAATATTGAGAAGGCAGCCATAGACAATACATAAACAAATGGGTGTATCTGTATTCCAATAAAATTTTATTTACAAAAGTAGGCAGCTGGTGGGTCACAGTTTTTCCTGAGAGTGTGTGTAGCAGTACTATGTTAATTTTGTTGTTGTACGAGATTCCATTTTATGAATATACCACAATGTATTGATTCATTCTACTGTGGTTAGACAGTTGGGTGTTTCTAGTTTCTGACTACTATAAATAATGCTGCTGTGAACATTCTTGTACATGTCTTCTGTACACATATGCACTCATTTCTATTGGGTATACAACCAGAAGTAGATCTGTTGAGTCTCTCTTATATCATCACTTATCTGATTCTATTTGGTTTCATCAAGAAAAAATATGTCTGTAAGGTGATGCAAAAGAGAAAGAAAATTAATAATTTACTATCTCCTACTTTTTACCAGCCATTATGTTTTATGGAAATTATCTTACTGAATCCTCACAAGAATCCAATAATATGGGATGGGAAACTGAGGCTTAAGTAAGGTCACAACGTTAATAAATGATGGAGTTACCCAGCAAACCAGATCTGCTTGCTTTAAAGCCTGTGTGCTTTTCCCGTACTATGCATATCACAAAGAGAGAAAGAGTGGAAGAAACAATTCAATCTAAATTTACTGTTCAACAGAAGAACTGACATAAGTCTATACTTTACCATTTATAAAGTAAAACAGTTCCATTCTAATATGGCCATTTCTATATGGTTGGTCTTTCTAACATATAAACTGCTAAATGACTGATTGAAATATTTATATTAACATACATTAATGATCAACATCAGTCTCAGAAGCCTAAATTCTTACTCGGTAAACTTTCTGGTAGAGATCATTATAATTTTCATAGATACAAGGCTTAATTTATAAATTCTACATAACGTACTGGATGCATATATGCATACTTATATACTGATGATGAGAACAGTTAACTTATACAGCTGTTTTCTTCATTCTTCACCTTCAAATCTAGCTCATCATTAAACTATTAACATAATACTGTTTTTAATTTCCATTACCATATTCTTTTGAAAAGAGTAAGCTCTCTCCCACATGCCAAATAGCTCAAACTCACGTCAGTGATTAGTTTATTTCATATCAGACATAAAAACTATATTCTTTAGTCGTTCTGAATATTGTTTCTAAACAGCAGCCAGTCCACACCTAGAGGTGGCTGCCAGCCAGTCTTACCTTGCCATCTGTGGTGGTATTGATCCTGTAGTGATACACACGCCCCTCATACCTGAGCGAGATTGACAGCTGCCCAGGGCTGCTCTCACTTTCTCGCACCAGGAAGCTGCCATTGATTAGACTGCTGAGTAGATACTCTGCTGCACTGCGAGACACAGGTCCATGGTACCAGGAGTGTTTCTCCAGGCTGTTTACTGGGGTGATGTAGTTGCTTGGCACCCAGCCTTGGCCATTCTTAGAGCGAACTTCACTCCACTCACCATTCTGGTTGTAACCAAGGACTCGTAGCTTTTCACCTGGCCAGGAGGTCATCACAGAATGAAAGAAAAGATGTTAAGACTACCTCAAATGGAAGCAGTCTGTCAAACTTAAAACTCACTGAAAAATGAATCAAGAACTTTTAAACCAACAAAATTTTTAAAAATAATGAAAACTTGGCTGTCACCGTAGCCTGATTGATATCTTTAGCTCGTAGCTTAAACAAAAGCAGCATAGTTAAGAGATGGTTTTCTGACATTACCTACAGAGTTTTAAAGGTTTTTAACCAGAAACTCCATGTATGCAACTAAGGTAGCATACAAAGATAAAAAGGTTATTCAAATGTCTGGAAAATGACACAGTCTCACTCTTCAAAAAAATGAAATTAATTTTTTCCTCAAAACAGTCTGTCAGGGAATGTATCTTATATATGGTTCAGTGTTAACCACAATCAAGGATTAGGGATAAGACATGTAAAATACAAAGTTACTTCTAAATTTCAGTTGGCACAAAGGCTACAAAAACCATCAATGTAAAAAAAACAAAGAACAAAAAGGAACCGACCACAGAACTTTCAGCAACATTTTCAGAAAGAAAAGTACTTGGAGGTGGAGGTGGGCAGTGAGGACTCCCAAAGCACAATCTTTTCCAGGACTCAAGTTTTAAAACAGAATTTCCCAATTTCCCTCCCATTCCCAATGATGAATTAATCACCCCTATCTGCTCCTCTCAAATTAGTGTGCAGCAAAGGGAAGCTGAGTCTGAAGTTGGAACCCAAGACACGAGTTACTCGGAGTTATCTTTGCTATCAACTTCAATGTCCTTGATCTAATAAAGCTGTGAACATCAACTTTAGACTCCCCAAACATACACCCTGCCCCTGTACTTGCAGCACAGGCAAAACAGGGAAGGTGAAAGAGGTATCATTAGTGATAAATGATAACTTAAAGAATCCTTATAAGGCCATAGGCTCCCATATCTGAGAGATGCAAGCTTTCCTATAGAGTTCCAGAGCAATCAAAAGCATATGGCTCAGTAATTATCAGGCAACGGCTGTTGAGGAAAAACTCAAAATTACTATTCTGTCAGCCATCTAACTTTTTTCAGCAGTCTACAGAAATGTTTGTCATAGGATAACTTTCTATTAGCCCCTACCACCTCACCCAAGACCCTGGGATGTGAGACATTTCAATGAGAAAAAACATGAGTATATGCATGTACACATGCACACACATACAAAAAATATATATACATATAGGTATATAGTAGTGTATGTGCATGTGGTGGTGGAAATGCATGTGTACTAATAAATACTCCCCAACCATATCTGCAGAGGGAAAAAAAATCTTACTGCTGCCAGAAAAGCTAAATAAGACTTGTCAGTCTGTAGTTTTTCTCCACTACTCTAAGAGAATGAGAATTAAAGACTAAGTTCTTTACCAAGTACATTACTGTTGCTTCCTTACAAAGAACTGATAATCACATGTCATCATAATCAGGATACAGTCAAACTCCCTAGGTTTTTGGTTGTTTTTCTCTTTTTAGCAGTTAGGAGGAGAATTTTCCACTCTGGAAGTTTTGAATACCATGGAAATTGACAATGGATATAAACATTGGCCCTATTGCCAGAGGAATCCTGGGAGAACTTTGTTTTTTAATTCAAGCAAAATACCATCTTTGAAGAAGGAACTAAAATAAGTATTGCTATTTTATTTTTAAAATATTTTTCTTGTCTTTTAAAATCATAAATTAGCTTTAGCATGACATTGTTTTATATTAATGAGAACCTGGATAAAAATCTGGCATTTCGTAGGTTTTAAAAGAAATCACTGTTGGTCATAAGATAACGGGAATCACACTTCTCGGGCTGCACACTAGTAGTTGCCATTACTGGTAACTGATGAATCAACAGGCTTTCTTTATCAATGTTTCCTTGGTGACTGAGCTATCTTGGAAAATAACTGACATGAAAATTATATCTAGGAAAGAATGTTCTGAGTCTTCACTTCACCAACTTCTCCACTGAAGCATCTTAAGGTAAAAGAGTGTGTTGTAGCCCAAAGAGACTACCTACCACGCAGTATAAAATGCTTTTGAAGTCCTTTGTTTTATGCTAAACCTCTGTGTAAAATTTTCCTCCCATCATAAAACACAGCCCCCCACACATGTACAAATACCATCACCAACCTGCTGCCCCCAAAACTACCCAAAATCTTTAAGTAAACTGATGTTAGGAGATAATAATACGCTTTACTTTTCCTGTACTTTTGAAACTTCCTTGCACATGTACCTCTGGGAGATACCTATACCCCAGTTTGAGAAACTCAGTTTTAAGGATTTCTGCTTTTGAAGAATCTGGCTGGATTTTAAAAATTGATGTATATAAAAATTTTATTTTAACGGTAACATTCCTTGAGTGAAGACCTGTCTTCTTAATTTGGTATATGCACTCCCATTTAATACCTCATTCTGAACCCTTACAAATAATAAGAATATGTTCGACAAATAATCACTGAAGTTACATTTTCACTTAGCTAAAAATTATCCTGAATCTTTTTTCCCAGTAGGAAGCTTTCATAAATGAAATGACAAGAAAAGATTAAGCAGATTAGCAATCCAACTCACGTACACAATGAGAATGTCCTATACTATTTCCTTCTCAAAAAAGTTTCACTTTTTCTGTCCTTGTTCAAAAAACCAATAATGGTTGGTTTTACCTGGACATGTTCTCGATGTTCCCTTTGATAAGAATTTACTACTGAAAATAAACTACTACTCTGTTGAGAGTGTTACTACTATAGAAACCCTTCCTACTAGTCCTTTCATTAACCCATATAAACACAAATGAGAGGTAAGTTGTCTAGGCCAGTGCTACTCAAAGCAGGTCCACAACAAGATGCTTGTGCCAGAATGTGAATCACTGGATTACTTTCTTCCTGCTGAAAGTCTTGTTCCAAAAAAGGAAAATGTCAGCTGAACTAAATAATAAATAGTGTACTTAGCAATGTAGTTGTTTTACATTTTGAGTGAAAGTTCTTAATCTCAGTGCAGACTGGTAACGAATGGTTCTCAAGTAGGCAGTCAGTCCACAAACAACACTTAGAGTAGCACTGGGGTCTGGCAACATGTCATCTTAGCCACAGTTCAGTGAGAAGAGGTGTACGGTAAACCTTACCTTTGTGGCAGGTGAATGCTGGCGTATTACGTATAGTACAGAATTCTGAGAATGAGTAAAGTCTATGTATATATCGTGTGGTGTTTTTTCTAAAGTACTTCGTCTCATTTTAGCCTTAATAAAAATCCTATAAAGTAGATAAAGTGGCATTATCCCCTACACAGGTTTAAAAAAAAAAGAATGAACCAAAGGTATCTGGGCCCAAACTGCCTAGCTAATTTTAGTCAGAGGCAGAATCTAGAATACACCCCTTTATTTCTTAACCACTAATAAAAACTGAAAAGTGAGAGGATGTTACATAGAAGCTCACCTTTAGTGATACTCAGTGTGTTATCACCACTTGCTACGAAATCATAAAGTGCAACGAAGAGATTAGGGTCACTCTCAGTGGCTCCAAGCAAGTTCTCCTTGGAGCTCCACCTGATGGCTTCATTCAGGGCCTGGGGTTCAACATCACAACCATAGGGGCGGTGCAAGGCTTCTGAAAGACATAAAGAGAAAGGAGTTCACAGGAAGTCCAGGAGATGGAAATTCATTTGAATTCAGTACATACACAATATTTTAGCTGCTGGCATTATACTGATGGCTCCAGGGTGGAACAAAACTGTTCACATAGTTGGGGAGTCATGAAGAAAGAGCAAAATAGCACCATCTCCTAAGCAGGAGAGAAGTCTACTTGTTGAAAATACAACAAGACAGAGAAAAGAACACAAAACGAGCATTTAGCTGTTATCTGCATTAACCAAAATCAGAAATAAATGAATAGGAAAGGCACAGTTTCCTCAAAATAAAAAAAGAAATCTCAAAAAGAAATGGCAGTTCATTTTATAAAACACACAAGATATTTTCTCTAGGTGACAGTGGTTTTAAGAAGGAATAGTTATGTTTTATAAGTCCTCCCAAAGTACCTTTCTCCCCTTACTCTCTCCATATAAAACAAATTGTGGAAAAGATAACAGAGATTTTAAGAAATATGTACAGATTGCATTAATCCAGACCTTCCATTTACATATACAAAATTACAGAAAATAGTGCTTTAGAAAAAAAATCTAAAATTATCTATTAATAACAGAAAAATATTTTGGTTTAATACAAAATATTTTTGGCATCCCAAAATACCTTTGTGTTACCATGCACTGTCTATAACACAACAGCTTTCAACTGTTAACTGTTTAATGAAAAAAATTTTTTACCCTATTTCTTTTCCTAAGTGGTACATTTTTATAAAATAACTTAGGGCTCTAGAAATACTGCCAGCAGTGGACATGGTTTATTGAGTTTCTAGCATGTGTACTTGTTGAAGCCTTGTAACACCTGGTTTCTTCCTCAAGGCATTGTGGTTCTTAGATTTAGTTCATACTACACAAACAGGTGATCCCTATACCATCTAAGTTAAAGATCACCTGCTTCTCACAGTTCAGGATAATTATACAAAAAATACACTCATCTTTCAGTAGCAATATTCTTAATCACTAAAAAACTGGTTTTTGTGGCAAATCTGACCACCATCCAACTGCCTCTGTCATAAAAACAACACTTTTCTAGTATGTCTCTCTCTCCCTCTCCTTCCACTCATTTTTAATTTAAACTTGGTTTATCATACATGAAGAAAAAAAACCTGAATCTGTGACTTTTATTTCTTTTCCAATCCATTCCCTCCTCTCCTTCTGTACTGCCAATGTCTTAGTTCAGATTCCCATCATCTCTCACCTGGACTACTGCCTCCAGTCTTGTCTCCCTCAAATCCATCCTCCACACAGCTGGCAAAGTGATCTATTTAAAACAAAAATTTGACCATGTCACTCTTAAGATTCTTTAATAGTTCACCATCAAGCTAAAATCTCTTTAACATGGCCTACAAGGTCTCTTATTATCAGATCTCTACCTATTCCTCCAGCTTCACCTCTCCCCCATTCCACATCTCAAATTTTACATCTGAACATACACCACGATGCTTCCTACCTTTTTGCCTTTGTTCACATAGTCCTATCTACCTAGAATGCGAACTCATTCCACCCTTTTTTTTTTGACTGGCTGACTGTTTTTTTTGTTTTTTTTTTTGCGGTACGTGGGCCTCTCACTGCTGTGGCCTCTCCCGTTGCAGAGCACAGGCTCCAGACGCGCAGGCTCAGCGGCCATGGCTCACGGGCACCAGCCGCTCCGCGGCATGTGGGATCTTCCTGGACTGGGGCACGAACCCGTGTCCCCTGCATCGGCAGGCGGACTCTCAACCACTGCGCCACCAGGGAAGTCCTATTCATTTCATGCTCCTCCTCCCTGTGCTCACAAAAGCATTACACTTGCTGCAGTAACACCTCCTATCTTTATCCTCAATTTATGTTCGTTTCCCCAACTTCACAATGTGCTCCCTGGCATAAGAACTGTATCTCTTTTCTAGCAAGAGTCACATAATATGTGTTCAGTAACTGTTGACTGAATGAATAACCAAAATACACAAAAATATAAGTGACAGGAAACAGTGAGATGCCTTTTACACTTAAAATAGCATTAACCAATGTTTTTAAAATGGCTTCATGACCATCTGTATCATATAGGCAGAAATTCCTCTTATAGGTTGGATGTTCTTCTAACAGTTTATTTCACTTCTTCACATTCTTTCCTCCTCTTAAAGAGTATATTTTTAAAATTTCACAGCTAATTAAATTGTTTTACATTAAGAATGTTACAACAAACCTGAAGATATGTCCATATGTCCTGAAAAGTTAATTTGAAATAGATTACCTTGCTTCTTGTTTAAATGCAGAATTATAGTGAATAGGAACAGCTGTATTATATATACTAAGATAACAAATTAGGATTACCAAACAAACAAAATACTGTATCATATAAAACATGCTTCAAACTGGTCTCAGGTACTATGTTTTTCTCCATTCTAATGCAATATTATCTACTCTAATGGAATTTCCATTGGGCTACTTTATTAAAATGAAAAAATTGCCAAAAAGAAGTACAGAGAATATTCTAATATTTTTTAGGTTCTATACTGAATATCACATGTTCCATCCATAATGGATAAATGTTTCTTGCCAGTGACAGTGGTAACACATTACAATGTTTTATGATTATTATTTGGCTTAATGATTGTCAAACAGTTCAAGTATATTTCCTTCTTTTTAGATAAAAGAAAGTGCCCCTTGTTTGACATTATAAGAGGAACAAAAATCAAGGGCAACAAGAACTTCTGTACTACCAAGTCAGAAACAGTACTCAAGTAGACAATGAAGCCAACTCTTAAATCCTATCAGGCCCAAAATAACAAATACTGTATATTTATACCTTACTTTGTGAAAACCAGTATATTTAAAATCTAAGATTTACAAAACTAATGATTTTAGTGAACATCTACTATACAGTAGGCACCATGCTGGGCCTCAGAATATAAAGATTAAAAATCACAAATAACATTATTTGGACTTACTATAAAAAACTAGCATCCATTCTTTCCCCCAAATGTGCTGCTCTCACAGAATTTTCCACCTCAGTTAATGGCAAGTCCATCTTTTCAGTTCCTCAGGCCAAAAACCTTGAAAGTTTGAGTACAAACTGTAAGATAAATAAGCTCTGGGGATCTAGTGTATAACACAGTAATTATAGCTAATAATACTGTATTATAAATTTTAAAATTGCTAAGAGACTAGACTGAAATTGTTCTTACCACAAAAAAAAAGAAATGGTAATTATGTGACATGATGCAGGTATTAGCTAATGCTATGATGGTAATCATCTTGCATTACCAAAGTGTACCAAATCAACACTTATGTATTATTATACCTTAAACTTACACAATGTTACATGTCAATTATATCAATAAAGGTGGGGAAAGAAAAACAAAAAACCTTGGAATCATTCATGACTCCATTTTTGCTCTCCAACACGAAATCCTATTGGCACTGCCTCCAAGAATATATCTGGAATTTATCCATTTCTCACCCCCTCCACTACTACTGCCCTGTCACCAGCATCATCTCTCAGCTAGATTATTTCACTAGACTTTTAACTGATCTCCATTCTTCTTATCCTAGCTCTCTGACTATTCCCAACACACCAACCAGCTTTTAAAGCATAAGTCAGATTGCTTTACTCCTCTGCTCGAAACTCTTTGATGGCTCCTTATCTTGGAATAAAAGCTAAAGTCCTTACAAGGGGCCTGCAAGGCCCTTTGCAACTTACCTTGCCCAATTCATCTTCCTACTATTCCTCTCCCATTTTACCTCATTCTGACTATTGGCATCCCTGCAGTTGCTTGAACAAGACAGGCACACTCCTACCTCAGGGCCTTTGTACTGGCTTTTCCATCCACCTAAAACATTCTTCCCCAAGACATCCACATGACACTTCACTCAAATGTTACCCTCTTGGTATGGCATTCTCTGACCATCCTATTTTAAAATGCATCTACTCCTGACAACACTTCCACATCCCCCACGCCTCCTTTCCTAATGTATTTCTCTCCATCACTTTTTTTAATATAAGTTTATTATTATTTTTTTGGCTGTGTTGGGTCTTCGTTGCCGTGTGCGGGTTTTCTCTAGTTGCGGCGAGTGGGCTCAGTAGTTGTGGCACATGGGCTTAGTTGCTCCGCAGCATGTGGGGTCTTCCCGGACCAGAGCTCGAACCCATGTTCCCTGCATTGGCAGGCGGATTCTTAACCACTGTGCCACCAGGGAAGTCCCTCCATCACTCTTATTACCACAAAATATGTAATTTATCATCACATTCACATCAACTATTACCTCACCCCACTAGAATATTAGTTTCAGGAGGACAGATATTCTTGCCTGCTTTGTTCACTAATAAATTCCAAGCACCCCAAACAGTGAATGCATATAAGAGGCTCTTGAAAACAATTTGTTAAATAAATGAACCATGCATATTGCTATACTCACAGAGGATGCTATGAGAGGACAGAATAAGAAAACAAAACTCCGCAGTCAGAAAAGGTTTCAGAGAAGAGAAAGCATTTAAATTGGATGAGCAGGAATTCTGCTCTGATGATAGTAGAATGACAGACTGTCAAAGTGCAAGAACATGTCTATGACATGTGATTCATCTGTACTGGAGAGGAACTCCATCAAGCTGAAAGGAGGATTTTTAAAGGCAAGTCAGCTTCTTAAAACCATGTTATTTGACAAAAGGAGAAAGGAGAAAAGAGAATGAGACCTGTGGCACAATTTTATGAAAACTTAAAACATATATACAGGCTAAAAAATACCGTACATTTCTGTAATATATAAAAAATAATAAATACAGGAAAACAGTCATTTCTGAGACTAAAAAGTACTAAAAGAACCACAACTTGGAAAACAATCCTTTTTATTCCCCAATCCCCTTCTTCCCATCTCTGGTTTTACAGTCTTTTTGGTCAAGTCAAAAGATCTTATTTTCGGGCTTCCCTGGTGGCACAGTGGTTGAGAGTCCGCCTGCCGATGCAGGGGACTGGGTTCGTGCCCGGTCTGGGAAGATCCCACATGCCACGGAGCGGCTGGGCCCATGAGCCATGGCCGCTGGGCCTGCGCATCCGGAGCCTGTGCTCTGCAACAGGAGAGGCCACAACAGTGAGAGGCCCGCGTACCGCAAAAAAAAAAAAAAAAAAAAAAAAAAAGATCTTATTTCCTTCGTTTCTTCTTTCTTCCCACTCTTTTGTTCTCACAGTACTAAGGCTCTATTTCCTGTACAATCCGCCTGCACAGGATATCCACTTAAACACCATCCTACCCACTAGCACCAAACAAAAGGGGAAATTTTCCAAAGACAAGAAACATCCTAACATTTTCCTGAGGCCAAGAATGAACATGTTTTAAATCATAAAGACTTAAAGAACTAAATGGGGGAGAGCAAGCTAAGGAATGAAGACAAAAAGAGGGGGGAGGACCTATAGGAAGTAAATGCCACCATGTTATCCAGTAGGTCTAGTCTATGCTACTTTCCTCATCGGCTTAAGACAGTCAAATCTGGATGATTCAGATGTACTGCACCCGCCCGAATACAAGTGTGTAGGCTGGGAATGTTTTATTTTTGAACAATGTCAAGTGACTACTATACATGAGGTAACTTAGATAGTGAGTTACCTTTCATTACTCACTATTGTTGAGGTATATCATGGACTTAAGATGACACAACAGAAGACTCTAATTTTTACTTATGGAATATAGGACCCAGGTAGCAGAAATACATTGTGACTATTAAGAAAAGGTAATTTTATTACTTTTTTCTACTAATACACTTGTAGGAAACAATAAAAATAAGGTAAAACATAGAAGTAGCAGCTTGTACAAAGTAAATTATCAGGATTAAACAAGTTAAAATCCAGAATAAAACTCAAATTCAGAGATAATTCCTAAATTTAATGTTTAATGTTTAATTACTGTTTAAATAATGTCTAATGTTTAATTAAAATTAATGTTTAACTTTATTAAAAACACTTTTTACCAATTAGTCATTCAATAACTTTTAGCAGAAATTTCTAGGTAGAAATTTGTCAGGTAGTAATTGGAGAAATTAATATTCAAAAATTTCAGTTTAGGCATTTCCAAGCATTTTTACGAACACTTATCTTGCTAGAATTCTACTTTATCTGACTACATATTCTCTAAGAAGCTAATACTTTTTTTTTTTTTTCTTTTTGGTTGCACCGCACAGCTTGCAGGATTTCAGTTCCCCAACCAGGGGTCAAACCCAGGCCCACGGCAGTGAAAGCGCAGAGTCCTAACCCCTGGACCACGTGGGAAGTCCCTAAGAAACTAATACTTTTTAACACCTCTTTTAAAAACTGTGTAAGTTGGTTAGATAAATCAATTGCTCTCAATATCAAGCCATATGTATCTTAATACTACAAAATATCATATGTCATTCATTTCTTTTTTCATTCAATAGGTACTTACTAAGGCCCTACTATGAAATACCAGGAAAAAAAAAAAACACATGAAGCTTCATTGGCCAAGAATAAAGATGATAATAGTAGATAATATTAATTTTTTGAAATCTCCATTCATGCTTGTTTACTGTGATTATGTACCCTCCCCAAACTATCACCCTTATATCATACCTGTCAAGTTGGGTAGAGCAGTTTCTGAGGCCTCACTGCACAGGCAGCAAAGCGATGTGTCCTGATCTCTGCCATAACTATTAGGAAGAAGCAGAGCTGTCCCAAAGACCATTCCTCTGTCCAGAAGCACAAAAGTTTAACCGATCTATGTACAGAGGAAGTCTTGGAATTCCACTCTCTGACAAGCAATACCATATGCATGTGACACTCATTCATGTTCTCAGTAGCCAGAAGGAACCAATGGAAGGGTAAGCGTTTACAAGTCCAAAGTGGGTGAAGAGTTACATAAAGGAAAATATCTAGTAATTAGCAAAACACTGAGTCAGAATGGAGATACTTCAAAACCTCTGGAACATTTTGAAAAAATAAGTAAAAACCGACACACGAGTAACAAATAATAAAACACATAGGGATTAGTACATATAGATGGGATTTCATTCCTAAGTGATAATGAAGTGAGACTGTAGAGAAAAGTTTCCTTGAAGAAAACGCATTTACAATAAGTGTTTACACTTTTAAGAAAGGAAACCCCTAACAAGACTCATCTTTTGCATCACTTAAATTAGCTCACGAAACCACAAACCCAAAGTCAAAGAAATAGTTACAGTCTGATTCATAAGCACAGAAGCCAGGAAATGATGGCCTTCAGTAAAATTTTGGCTCTATTATCACTTAATAAAGGTTAAAAACATGGCATAATAGTGCTGAAAACTTTTGAATATTAAAACTTTTAAAAGTGAAAACCTAATCTTTGTTAATACATAGGAACAAAGTTAAATAAAACTTAAGAACCTTATAGGAAATTAGTAAAATCTACAAATATTGGATGACTTTAGTGGTATAATCTACAAAAATAATACAAGAATGTGTTACTGTACACCTAAGAATACTCACTGATTCAAGAAATATTTGCTAAGTACCTACTATGTACCAGCCACTGTGCTTGGTTCCAGGTCAATAAAGGTAATGGTAAAATTATAGATAGCAGAACTGAAATAGCCTTCAATAAAGATGTTACAAAATTATAATGTAAACTTAAAGAATGAATGACTTTGATGTAGGTAATTATTAACAGTGTTAAAAAAAAACCTTATGCACTCAAAGAAATTAACTTTTATGAAGCCAATACTGTCAACATCATGGGGAAAGCAAGAGTTAAATGACTAATGGGTTACCTCAAATTAATGACTCAGAATTTCAAATACGGGGTTGAATTTCTCCTTCCCTAAATTACACAAAATAAAAGGCAAAGGAGCTCCATAATTCATATTTTATACATATCTATATTCTATACCATATGATTTACTATTTAATCAGTAAATCTGCTATTTAAATTACCAATAATAGTTACATTTTTAAGGCTCCTATATTGTTACCAGGAGTACAGAGAGAATGAACAAATAAACAAAATGTGGTACATACAACAGAATATTATTCAACCATAAAAACGAATAAAATTTTAATATATGCTACAACATAGATGGGCCTTGAAAACATTATTCTAAGTGTAATAAGTCAGGCACAGAAGGACAAATATTGTATGATTCCACTTATGTGAAATACCTAGAAGTTGTTCTAGTTCTGGAAATGGGTGACTGTACTTAAGGCTACTAAACTGTACACCTTAAAATAGTTTAAAAGGTAAGTTTTATGTATATTTTATAATTAAAAATTTTTAATTAAAAAATAAGTACTGACGTCTCCAAAGACCTCTGTTATGTGGGTTACATCTATCATTATTTATCATATTTGAAATTAAAACTGAGAAACTATAATATTAATTTTAAAATAACAATAAACTCATGTTAACATATTTTATTAAAAATAACTACCCTTGAAAAGATAATTAAGAGTAACATTGTCATTTTCTGCAAATCTCTTAATATCTAGCTTAAAACAAGATAGTAGAATCTTCATTCTGCATTTGATCTGCTGTGATGTTATTTTTGTTTAAGTATATGAAAATCTTATTGCACACAGATATGGAGGTATAAAAGGAAGGTATATTTTAACATTCTTTCAGATTATTATGGATATTCTTCTTTGATACCACACCAAAACTCAACAAAGGTTAACTGTAAATTGAAATCTGAAACCACACAGACAAAATTTTCATAATCTGTCAAATTAAAATTTGTTGGAGGGCTTCCCTGGTGGCGCAGTGGTTGAGAGTCTGCCTGCCATTGAAGGGGACATGGGTTCATGCCCCGGTCCGGGAGGATCCCACGTGCCGGGGAACGGCTGGGCCAGTAAGCCATGGCCACTGAGCCTGTACATCCGGAGCCTGTGCTCCGCAGCGGGAGAGGCCACAACAGTGAGACGCCCGTGTACCGCAAAAAAAAAAAAAAAAAAATTGTTGGTTTATCTTGTACTTGGAATGGGTCTATTCTGTACTTCGCATTTTTTAACATCATGCATTGATCATCTGGAAATCATGCTTCACTAAATGTTGACATACTTCATTATATAACATTGAAACATCCTATTCATTACTATCACCATCAACCTCATCACAAAAGTTTTAAGAAGTTGTCATGATCAGAATTTTTATTGAATCATGTAATTTTATTGAATTCTAATTTTTGCTTAAAAGCTCAAATTCTACCATTTCCAACAATTAATACCTGTCTTCTTTGAAAGAGCAAACTCACTACATTCACTTTTGAGAAAATGTCTACCAAATCCCAAATCTGAATAGTTTCTTGTTCAATCTTTCAAGTGAAAATAGTGTTCCATGAAAAAAACAGCCAGTTCAGCTCAAAACACACAAAAATTGCACATGGCTCTCTCTAAAAACAGCCACAATATTTTGGCAAGCAGCAGAAGTACTTTATGCATACTTTCCATTTTGTCACATAGAATACTAAAAAGACATGTACCTGAGAATCAAGATTTTTATAAAATTAATCATTTTTACTGCTTAATCAAGGAAATTCTTAAGTAAAACTGTTTTGTTAGACTTTTTATTTTATACTGGAGTATAGTCGATTAACAATGTTGTGACAGTTGCAGGTGCACAGCAGAACAACTCAGCCATACATATACATGTGTCCATTTTCCCCCAGACTCCCCTCCAATCCAGGCTGCTACGTAACACTGAGCAGAGCTCCCTGTGCTATACAGTAAGTAGGGCCTTGTTGGTTATCCATTTTAAATATAGCAGCGTGTCCTCAACATAATAAAGGCCATATTTGACAAACCCACAGCCAACATCATCCTCAATGGTGAAAAACTGAAAGCATTTCCACTAAGATCAGGAACAAGACAAGGTTGCCCACTCTCACCACTCTTATTCAACATAGTTTTGGAAGTTTTAGCCACAGCAATCAGAGAAGAAAAGGAAATAAAAGGAATCCAAATCAGAAAAGAAGAAGTAAAGCTGTCACTGTTTGCAGGTGACATGATACTATATACATAGAGAATCCTAAAGATGCTACCAGAAAACTACTAGAGCTAATCAATGAATTTGGTAAAGTAGCAGGATACAAAATTAATGCACAGAAATCTCTGGCATTCCTATACACTAATGATGAAAAATCTGAAAGTGAAATCAAGAAAACACTCCCATTTACCACTGCAACAAAAAGAATAAAATATCTACAAATAAACCTACCTAAGGAGACAAAAGACCTGTATGCAGAAAATTATAAGAAACTGATGAAAGAAATTAAAGATGATAAAAATAGATGGAGAGGGCTTCCCTGGTGGCGCAGTGGTTGAGAGTCCGCCTGCCGATTCAGGGGACACAGGTTCGTGCCCCGGTCTGGGAAGATCCCACATGCCGCGGAGTGGCTGGGCCCGTGAGCCATGGCTGCTGAGCCTGTGCGTCCGGAGCCTGTGCTCCACAAGGGGAGAGGCCACAGCAGTGAGAGGCGTACCGCAAAAAAAAAAAAAAAAAAAAAAAAAAAAAATAGATGGAGAGATATACCATGTTCTTCGATTGGAAGAATCAACATTGTGAAAATGACTCTACTACCCAAAGCAATCTACAGATTCAATGCAATCCCTATCAAACTACCACTGGCATTTTTCACAGAACTAGAACAAAAAATTTCACAATTTGTATGGAAGCACAAAAGACCCCGAATAGCCAAAGCAATCTTGAGAACGAAAAACGGAGCTGGAGGAATCAGGCTCCCTGACTTCAGACTATACTACAAAGCTACAGTAATCAAGACAGTATGGTACTGGCACAAAAACAGAAAGATAGATCAATGGAACAGGATAGAAAGCCCAGAGATAAACCCATGCACATATGATCACCTTATCTTTGATAAAGGAGGCAGGAATGTACAGTGGAGAAAGGACAGCCTCTTCAATAAGTGGTGCTGGGAAAACTGGACAGGTACATGTAAAAGTATGAGATTAGATCACTCCCTAACACCATACACAAAAATAAGTTCAAAATGGATTAAAGACCTAAATGTAAGGCCAGAAACTATCAAACTCTTAGAGGAAAACATAGGCAGAACACTCTATGACATAAATCACAGCAAGATACTTTTTGACCCACCTCCTAGAGAAATGGAAATGAAAACAAAAATAAACAAATGGGACCTAATGAAACTTCAAAGCTTTTGTACAGCAAAGGAAACCATAACCAAGACCAAAAGACAACCCTCAGAATGGAAGAAAATATTTGCAAATGAAGCAACTGACAAAGGATTAATTTCCAAAATTTACAAGCAGCTCATGCAGCTCAATAACAAAAAAACAAACAACCCAATCCAAAAATGGGCAGAAGACCTAAATAGACATTTCTCTAAAGAAGATATACAGACTGCCAACAAACACATTTAAGAATGCTCAACATCATTAATCATTAGAGAAATGCAAATCAAAACTACAATGAGATATCATCTCACACCAGTCAGAATGGCCATCATCAAAAAATCTAGAAACAATAAATGCTGGGGAGGGTGTGGAGAAAAGGGAACACTCTTACACTGCTGGTGGGAATGTGAATTGGTACAGCCACTATGGAGAACAGTTATGGAGGTTCCTTAAAAACTACAAATAGAACTACCATATGACCCAGCAATCCCACTACTGGGCATATACCCTGAGAAAACCAAAATTAAAAAAGAGTCATGTACCAAAATGTTCATTGCAGCTCTATTTACAATAGCCCAGAGATGGAAACAACCTAAGTGTCCATCATCGGATGAATGGATAAAGAAGATGTGGCACATATATACAATGGAATATTACTCAGCCATAAAAGGAAACGAAATTGAGCTCTTTGTAATGAGGTGGATAGACCTAGAGTCTGTCATACAGAGTGAAGTAAGTCAGGAAGAGAAAGACAAATACTGTATGCTAACACATATATATGGAATTTAAGGGGAAAAAATGTCATGAAGAACCTAGGGGTAAAACAGGAATAAAGACACAGACCTACTGGAGAACGGACTTGAGGATATGGGGAGGGGGAAGGGTGAGCTGTGACAAAGCGAGAGAGAGGCATGGACATATACACACTAACAAACGTAAGGTATATAGCTAGTAGGAAGCAGCCGCATAGCACAGGGAGATCAGCTCGGTGCTTTGTGACCGCCTGGAGGGGTGGGATAGGGAGGGTGGGAGGGAGGGAGACGCAAGAGGGGAGAGATATGGGAACATATGTATATGTATAACTGATTCACTTTGTTATAAAGCAGAAACTAACACACCATTGTAAAGCAATTATACCCCAATAAAGATGTTAAAAAAAATAAAAAATAAAATAAAATGGTAGACCTAAATCCACATATTTATAATTACATTAAAGGACAATGGCCTAAACACAGACATATGGCAGATATATGATCCAACTATAGGCTATCTAATAGAAACTCATTTCAAATATAATCACAGGGGCTTCCCTGGTGGTGCAGTGGTTGAGGGTCTGCCTGCTGATGCAGGGGACACGGGTTCGTGCCCCGGTCCAGAAGGATCCCACGTGCCACGGAGTGGCTGGGCCCGTGAGCCGTGGCCGCTGAGCCTGCACATCCGGAGCCTGTGCTCTGCAACAGGAGAGGGCCACAGCAGTGAAAGGCCCATGTACCGCAAAACGAAACAAAACAAAACAAAACAAAAACCAAATATAATCACATAAGTAGGTTAAAAATAAAAGGATGAAAACGTTATGTCACACAAAAACCTGTACATGAACATTCACAGCATTATTCATAATACCCAAAAGTGGAAACAACAAAATGTCCATCAATTAATGAATGGATAAAGTTACTCAGCAATAAAGAGGAATGAAGTACTGATACATGCTATAACATAGATGAACCTTGAAAACATTAAGCCAAGTGAGAGAAGCCAGTCAAAATGAACATATATTCTGTGATTCCATTCAGATGAAATGTCTAGAATTGGTAAATCCATTGAGACAGAAAGTAGATTAGTGGTAACCTAGGACTGGGGGTGTGGGGAGGAATATGGAATGACTGCTAATGGCTACAAGGTTTCTTTGGGGGCCTTATAAAAATGTTCTAAGATTAGATTGTACTGATGGTTGATGAACTCTGTGGATATACTAAAAACCACTGAATTATACACTTTAAATGGGTGAATTTTATGATATGTGGATCTATATCTCCATAGAACATTAAAAACATTATGCTATATGAAAGAAGCCAGATTAAAAGTCTACATATTGCATGACTCCATTCATATGAAATCTCCAAAAAGAGCATATGTAGAGAAAAGGAGATTAGTGGTTACCTGGGACTGGGTTAGGAATGCTGACTGACTACAAACTAGTACAAGGGATGTTATGGGTGATGGAAATGTTTTAACAACTATATTGTAGTGACGGCTGCATAACTACGTATATTTTAAAAAAATCACTGAATTGTACATCTTTTAAAATATAAGTTTTATAGAATGTAAATCATAAGTCAATAAAGTTTTTGAGCCAATTGTGAACTCTTCACTCCTTGAAGAGGCTGCATTCCAGTTTGCCCCTGAGCAGTTAGGGAGGGATTCTGCTCCATGGAAAAGGACCTCTCTCCTAAAGAGACACAGCCTGTTGCCTCCATCACAGCTTCCCTTTGGGCTCATTTCAAGCTTGGCCGAACTGGGGAACGAACTGGGGAACAGAGTGGAGACTGTCCTGCATTCCCCTTTCCTCTGCCTCAATATGTCTTTATAACATCAGTTGGTGTCTTACAAAGGGAAAGGGAAGCCCATACACACCCAGAACTCTTGTTGGTCAGAGATTCCCTAAGTGTCTGTCCTTGCCTGAGTTTCGTGTGCCTGTGTTGTGAACCTTGGAACTTTGGAGTTGGGGAGGGGGGCCCAAGTATTGCCCTAAGAATGCTTACTGTTCTTTTATTGTTGGGATCTGTTCTTGGGTAGGGTGGCAGTTGGGGAAGCTTGACTTTGTCTTCGTCAATAAACTCTCATTTACACAAAGGAAAAAGAAAAAGAAAAAAGTCAATAAAGTTGTTCTTTTTTTAAAAATAAATTTATTTTTGGCTGCATTGGGTCTTTGTTGCTGCCCATTGGCTTTCTCTAGTTGCAGAGAGCGGGGGCTACTCTTCATTGCGGAGTGCGGGCTTCTCACTGCGGTGACCTCTCTTGTTGCGGAGCTCTGGCTACTGAGCAGGCTTCAGTAGTTGTGGCTCACGGGCTCTAGAGCACAGGCTCAGTAGTTGTGGCACACGGGCTTAGTTGCTCCACAGCATGTGGGATCTTCTCAGACCAGGTATCAAACCCATGTCCCCTGCATTGACAGGCGGATTCTTAACCACTGCACCACCAGGGAAGTCCCAATAAAGTTGTTTTTTTTTTTTTTTTTTTTTTTTTTTTTTTTGCGGTACGCGGGCCTCTCACCGTTGTGGCCTCTCCCGTCGCGGAGCACAGGCTCCGGACGCGCAGGCTCAGCGGCCACGGCTCACGGGCCCAGCCGCTCCGCGGCACGCGGGATCCTCCCAGACCGGGGCACGAACCCGCGTCCCCTGCATCGGCAGGCGGACTCTCAACCACTGCGCCACCAGGGAAGCCCCCAATAAAGTTTTTAATAAGGCATAAAAGGTGAAAAAAAAACAAGCAAAACCAGACTTTTGTTCTCTGAAAGATACTGTTAGGAGCATGAAAAGATAAGCTATAAATGGGAGAAAATATTTGCAAATTATATGCCTTACTCATTAATTTTCCTAAAATATGTATTTAATATCTGTTGACATATCATTTTTTCCTAATTATAGAAGCAATACTTGCCCATTTTCTAGAATCCAAAACACACAGGAAGGAAGACAATTAAAAGCAATCAGGATCCCATCACTCAGAAATAACTACTGATAATATTTTTCATACATTTATAACCAGTCTCTTTCTTATCTTGTTCTTAAATATGTTCTCTAACACATACTCTTACATCAATTTTTAGCCTTGAGATTAAAATTAATATATAATCTACCAATTCCTATAACTTAAGATTTGGAACTTGGCAAGAGAAAGAATTTAGTTCATAGATTTGTTTGGGACATGTGCAAATTTTATTTATTTCATTTAGATTTTTGTTCTACATATTCAGATTCCTAAGATCCAAAATTTATAAAAGCAATATGCTTTTTAGAAAGAAATTCAAAGCAACTTTATCAATAGGTAAGTAGTTTTTATATCTTTATAAAGCATAAACAATTTTAACTTTCAAGGATGAACAAAATTTAAAATGAAACATATGTTATAATCTATTCCTAAAGTATTTTACCCATTTTGTGGCCAAAATATCAACTGCCCAAAAGTAAAAATAGTCCTCACATGTTCCCAAAATCAAATAGCAAAGTTTTCAAAGTCTGAATATTTCAGAAATTTATTGTAATGAGCTTATAATTTTGATTATTTTCAAATGCCATACTTAATTATGTATTGGTCTCCATGAAAAGAGAAGTTGATGTCTCCTTGCTATTCGCATATCTTTACTCTCCTCACAAAACTGAATTAGAATCTTGACTTTCAACTCCACTCTCAAGGAAATGGAGAACTTGCTATAATTTATTACATTCAGAGATGTTGACTGGGCCACATTTTCTCTGTCTACTGTGTTTTTCTCCTGCTTCTTTTTAGAAGGTATGGTCTTTTCATACAACAAAAGAGGTAAGATCTATAACTTGGTCCTAGCTAACTATATTTCTTCAATAGGCTTGAAGCAAAAACTCCTTCTAATAACAAAGTGTATCCTGCCTTGCTTATTAGTTCCATGTGCAGATGTCATTCTTGAAAGAGAATACTGTTTAAAGGAGCGATGTAAGGGGAACTTAGGGATTGTGCTGTCTCTAAGAGAATTATTTAATATCATCCTCTAATAGCACCCCCTTCTCATTATTTCTCACACTATCATTTGCCCTCTTTTTGAAGGTATAGTTGTCATGAGATAGTATTAAAATATTTGCATTTGGGAAAGAGTCACCCAGCCATTTGCAGATAAGATTATTTAAACAGATAGCTGTTTGCCTTCAACAACGTGATCACTAATTTTCCTCTATACTAATCACTGTACCTTGCACATAGTAGGCACTCAGTATTTTTTAATTAGTGTTCACAAAACTCTGCCAGCATGAGTTTTCCATGCAAATTAAAAATGACTCAAAGCGATTTTAGCTCTCTCTACACTTTGATTATAATAATAGCTACCACTTATGGAGCACATATAAACCAGACACTTTACACACTTTAATTGATATATTACAAATTATAATATTATTAACTATAGCCCTGAAGGACAGGCTTTATTATCACCAATGTACAAATGCTCAGAAATGCTAAGTATTTTATTCAAGCTCCAGAGCTAGTTGGTGAAGCCAGGATTCAAAACCATAGGTCATGTATAACTCCAAAGCCCATGCTCCTTTCACTATTCAAGGCTGCCTCAATAGAGAGCGGTACAAAAACAACTACTGGGAAATGTTTTCTTCTTACCTTCTAGAGAAGAATTTTAAGACAGCCAGACTCCCCAAGTGGAATGAACTTGATTCATCTGTCCTATATAGGATGACATTTAAGAGTCAAACCTAAGAGACTAATCAGAATAATATACATGTGCTCACCAACCAATGGATTCCATCAAAGGAAACTGGAAACTGCTGGAATTTACTCCCAGCAGCAGAGTAATTACAAATTTTTCCAGAGTTAAGGCACAATGACTCAGAAGAGTTTTAAAAATTTGTGTAGGTCATGCCTGAACTCAGAATGCATCCAAAAATATAACCTTTCTTTAACTGACAACTTTCATCTCTTCTTTGAAGAATCTTATTTAGACCAAAACAAAACACTGTGTCTTTACTTTTGATTTGTCCTCAAATATGAAAGAATGAGCCGAACAAAAGGCTTCCCTTAATGTACGGCTCATCTCACAAACATCTCAAACAAAAAAATACTGTATATGTGGGCATTCATTAGGAAATATTTCTTATAGTTCTGAAGGTCCTCTAACCTTACCCTCTAGGACACCTGTCACTGCCCTGGAGATAATTTAGTAACATAATCCTTTCATGTGATGCTAAAAATCAAAAAAGCTGGTCTTTCCTGTTTCCGACTGGTGGAGCTAGTTTTCCAATGTCTATGAAGAGGCATGTGTATGTGCATATACTACACTCTCTATACTTGGGTCCTGGCTGCAAGCTATTTCCTGCTGGCTGAATTCAGATATTTCCAATGGACTTAACTAAAAGAAACAAAGACCTGATTCATTACCCTTATTTCAGCAGCAATGGCTGTCCAAAGCAATAGAACCTTCCCTACAGCACGAGTGTTAGAGGTAAGAAGGAAAGAAAACATACTTCAAATTACAAAATTCTTTTGGTCTAGGGCTCAAAATAATATATATATATTTGTTCAAATAATCTATAAAAACATGCTCAGTATTCAATCCGTATAATTTCATTGCTAAACTTTGTACTTCTCTCCAGCTTAAAACAAGACTACCAGTGAAATTACTGAAAAATTTTACAGATACGTCTTAGTTAATAAAGCTCTCAGAGTTATTTTACTAAAAGATCTGTCTGAGAATACACAGTACTATAAGTACTACATAAATACTATGTATTATGTAACTGTGTACTATGACTCAAAGTTCACTATTATCACTGGCTTAATTTATGATGTGGGGTAAAATCATACAGGGCAGCAAAAAACCTCTGCTTTAACACCACCACCACTGCCAATAATGTCTTTCCAGGTCACTAGTTCAAATATCCAGGTGAGAGTTGTAGGTGAAAAGGGAAGAAAGGGGAGGAAAAGGGAGGAGGGAGGAAAGGAGGAAAAAAGAATACTTTAGAGGTATCCAAAAGATAAAAATACAGAATCCTTAAGAGCAGGAGCTAGTAGAATTTCTTCACCAGGATATCTGGGCCCAGATCAAGAGAGCAGTGGCTTTGTGCATTTAAAGTGTTACAAATTTCAATTTCCCCTTTCAGTTTTGCTACATTTCCACTGATTCTATCTTGATGATGGAAGGGCAGAATACTGTGCTCACTAGTAACATTTACAGGACAGACTGAGGAAGAATGTAAATCAGATATCAAAACTCTTCCTAAATGCTAAGCCAGACTGTGAGGAAAAGAAATAAGGGACAGGGAAGAATAAGTTAAGAGGTTGAAAAAAGCAATGTTATATTAACCCCACAGGAGCAAAACTTAAATTCTGGACTTTTGAGCACCATATCGTTTAGGAGCAATTTAGAAGACAGAGAATGGGAGAAAATTAACATCTAACAGTTGCTGAGTACTTGTATCAAGCCAAGCACTTACATCTATTACCACTAATCCTCATCTTAACAATGATAAAAATATAATATTATCCCTTTTTTCAGATAGACCACATAATGCAAACTATATGTATTTTTTATTTTAATTTATGACTATAACCAGAGACAATTTTGGAGTAAGATTTGAAATTCTGCTTCTAACATTTATAAGCCTTGAAATTGTGGGCAATTAATAACTCTGAAAACAAATAAAGCCACCCTATTTACAGCATGGCACAACAGAACCATGATAGTATTACAAAGTCACATGCATTTTATTAAATATTCTCCTATGCCAAGGATCACGTGCCCTGAACTGCCTAAACCAGAATGTTTTATGGACCTCCACAATCACCTGATTGTTTGGCTTTCTGTACTCATGCAGTAAAACTGACCTCTGACCTTCCACCTAAGGTGGAAATGGCTGAGTAAAACAAGGTCTTTTCCATGATGAAGGAGGAAAAAAGAAAAGATAAAAGCCAGAAAAAGATACCACAAGAATACTACAGATCAATACATCTTATAAATACAGATGCAGAAATCCCCATAAATTACTAGCCAACCAAATGCAGGAGCATATTAAAACGACTATACACCATACCAAGTGGGAATTATCCCAGGAATGTAAGGTTGATTTGACATACAAAAATCAAACAATGCAGGACTTCCCTAGTGGCACAGTGTTTAAGAATCCACCTGCCAATGCAGGGGACACAAGTTCGAGCCCTGTGGTCCAGGAAGATCCCACATGCCAACTAAGCCCATGTGCCACAACTACTGAGCCTGCACTCTAGAGCCCACGAGCCTCAACTACTGAAGCACACGTGCCTAGAGTCCACGCTCCACAACAAGAGAAGCCACCGCAATGAGAAGCCCGCACACCGCAATGAAGAGTAGCCCCCACTCGTGCAATTAGAGACGGCCCGCACACAGCAACAAAGACCCTACACAGCCAAAAATAAATATTTAAAAATTCAATCAATGCAATACACCAAGTTAATAGACTAAATGGAAAAAAAAACATATGATCATCTCAAAATAACTCCTTATTATGTGGGGAAATTTTTCTAAAGCATTACTATTTAGATATATAATTTCTAGCTTTTAAAAAGAGATGTTTTAGGGACTTCCCTGGTGGTCCAGTGGTTAAGAATCCGCCTTTCAATGCAGGGGACACAGGTTTGATCCCTGGTCGGGGAACTAAGATCCCACGTGCCATGGGGCAACTAAGCCCACGCACCACAACTAGAGAAGCCCATGCACCACAACCAGAGAAGCCTGTGCACTGCAACAAAGAGCCCATGCGCTGCAAGCAACACACCGAAGACCCAGAGCAGCCAAAAAAAAAAAAAAGACAACTGCTATTAAAAAAATAAAAAGAGGCGTTTTGAAGGCGTGCTTTGCAGAATTCTTTCTAGTTGTGTTTAACAAGAGTATATAATATCATGACTGATTTAATGAGTACCTTACACATGTGAAGTGTTAGGCACATGAAATTTGATTTAATTAAAACTGCCTTTCAAGACAGCTGTTATGAGTATAAATATGCATTAGAGCATAGTAGTTAAGAGCATAGACTCTGAAGCCAGATTCCCTGTGTCTGAATCCTAGTTCTACACTTAGTAACTGTGTGACCTTCATCAAGTTAACATTTCTGTGCCTCAGTTTCCACAACCAAAAATGGACAGTATGATAGTACCTACTGTTATAGAAGAGGCATAAGAATTAAATGTTATTGTATGTAAAGATGTTAAAACAGTGTCTGATACAAAATAAGAGCTGTATAAAAAGTTAATTGGTTGGTGAAGATGAAAAGGGCTAATTAGAAGGAATGTACACAAGCCCTATCTTCAGACCTTAGCAATGAAGTTTCTGCCTTTTCTATCAGACTGTACTGGATGATCAGATGAAAGCTGGTTTCATCCAACTTTAATGTGGGTAAGATGCATACTCTAAGAACAGATAATCTCTTGAATCTGGAATCCTTAGAACATGATGTCCAAGATCAATTAATTTTCCAGTTCACAGAGGGGATCTATGCTAACTCTTTTCTTCTCACAACTAAGGTAACACACGGTGTAATAGTCACAGAGCACATGAAGATTATCACATCTTGCTGGTGAAGGAGTGGTAAGTAGTCCTAGACAAGACAGTGCCTCAAATGTACTGACAGACTGTTTCATAAATTATCAGCAACAGCTGTTTATGATGGGATTTCTGGTTCAGGTGATTTCTTGATTTTCTGCCTATGAATTTAAGAGATTAATCTATTTAAGAAAAAGGCTAGACTTCCTGCTAACATCTGGAAAAAGGCAAGGATGCCCACTCTCACCACTTCTATTCAATGTAGTATTGGTAGTCCTAGCCACAGCAATCAGACAAGAAATAAAAAGTATCCAGATTGGAAGGAAAGAGGTAGAACTGTCACTATATGCAGATGACATGATACTATCTATAGAAAACCCTAAAGACTCCACACAAAAACTACTAGAACTAAAAAAAATAAAAAATAAATAAATTTTAAAAAACTACTAGAACTGATAAACGAATTCAGCAAGGTAGCAGGGTACAAGATTAATATATGGAAATCAGTTGCATTTCCTTACACTGACAGTGCAATATCAGAAAGAAAAAGTAAAAACACAATCCCTTTTAAAATCACATCAAAAAAATTAAATACCCAAGAATAAACCCGACCAAGGTGGTGAAAGACTTATATGTTGAGAAATATAAAACACGGATAAAGGAAAATGAAGATGATTCAAAGAAATGGAAAGATATCCCATGCTCTTAGATTGGAAGAATTAATATTGTTAAAATGGCCATACTATCCAAAGCAATCTATAGATTTAATGCGATCCCTATCAAGTTGCCCATGATATTTTTCACAGAACTAGGACAAATAATACTAAAATTTACATGGAACCACAAAAGACCCAGAATTGCCAAAGCAATCCTGAGGAAAAAAACAAACCTGAAGGCATAACCCTCCCAGACTTCAGACAATACTACAAAGCTACAGTAATCAAAAGAGCATGATACTGGCACAAAAACAGACACATGGATCAACGGAACAGAATAGAGAGCCCAGAAATAAACCCACACACCTATGGTCAATTAATCTTTGACAAAGGAGGCAAGAATATACAATGGAGAAAAGATGTTCTCTTCAGCAAGTGGTGTTAGGAAAACTGAACAGGCACATGTAAATCAGTGAAGCTAGAACTCTTGCTCACACCATACACAAAAATAAACTCAAAATGGCTTGAAGACTTAAATATAACACATGACACCATAAAACTCCTAGAACATAGGTAAACATTATCTGACATAAATCATAGTAATGTTTCATAGGTCAGTCTCCCAAGGCAAAAGAAGTAAAAGCAAAAATAAACCAATGGGACCTAATCAAACTTACAAGCTTTTGCACAGCAAAAGGAAACCATAAACAAAACGAAAAGACAACGTATGCACTGGGAGAAAATATTTGCAAACAATGCAACTGACAAGGGATTAATTTCCAAAATATACAAACAGCTCATATAGCTCAATATCAATAAACAAAGCCGGTACTTCCCTGGTGGTCCAGTGGTTAAGAATCTACCTTCCAATGCAGGGGACATGGGTTCGATCCCTGGTCAGGGAACTAAGATACCAAATGCCGCCAGGCAACTAAGCCTGCACACCACAACTACTGAGCTTGAGTGCTCTAGAGTCAGCGTGCCCCAACAAGAAAGCCTGTGTGCCACAACTACTGAGCCTGTGCACTCTGGGGCCCATGCGTCACAACTAAGGAGAAGCCCACACGCCTCAACAAAGAGCCCACCTGGCACAACGAGGGATCCCACATGCCACAACTAAGACCCAATGCAGCCAAATAAGTTAAAAGAATAAATATTAAAAAAAAAATCAAAAGATGGGCAAAAGATCTAAATAGATATTTCTCCAAAGAAGACATACTGATGGCCAACAGGCACATAAAAAGATGCTCAACATTGCTAATTACTAGAGAAATGCAAATGAAAACTACAATGGGGTATCAACTCACACCAGTCAGAATGGCCATCATTAAAAGTCTACAAATAATAAATGCTGGAGAGGGTGTGGAGAAAAGGGAACCCCCCTACAACGGTGGTGGGAATGTAAAGTGGTGTAGCCACTATGGAGAACAGTATGGAGGTTCCTTAAAAAACTAAAAATTGAGCTAACATATGACCTAGCAATGCCACTCCTGGGCATATATCTGACGAAAACTCTAATTCCAAAAGCTGCAGGCACCCCAATGTTCACAGCAGCAATATTTACAACCGCCAAGACATGGAAGCAACCTAACTGCCCATCAACAGATGAATGGATAAAGAAGATGTGGTGTATATATATATATATATATATATATATATATATACACAATGGAATATTAGCCATAAAAAACAATGAAATAATGCCATTTGCAGCAATATGGATGGACCTAGAGATTATCATACTAAGTGAAATCAGACAGAGAAAGACAAATACCGTATGATATCACATGTGGAATCTAAAAAAATGATACACATGAACTTATTTACAAAATAGAAAAAGATTTAGAAAACTAAGTTATAGTTACCAACAGGGAAAGCAGGGGAAGATACATTAGGAGCATGGGATTAACAGATACACAATACTATAATATAAAATAGATAAACAACAAAGTTCTACTGTATAGCATACGAAACTATATTCAGTATCTTGTAATAACCTATAATGGAAAAGAATCTGAAAAGAATATATATGAATATATATATATATATACATACACACGTGTCTGTACATATATACACAAAAAACAGAATCACTTTGACGTACACCAGAAATTAACACAACATTGTAAATCAACTATACTTCAATAAAAAAGAAAGAGGCTAGAGAATATGGTGGGATCTCTGCCTATCCCTTCAAAATTTGCCATTTTGAGTTGTTTTGCTGAATATCATTACCTTGCAGCCTTCCTGGAATTCTGATTAAAAGCCATGGGTAGCTACACTTTCTTATACTTCGCTAACATAGAATTATATTAATCTCTCAAATAACCTGAACTGGATTGATGTAATGTGTTTAAATATAAGCTTCTCTGAAGCTGCTTGTATTGATACAGAATCATTTTTTTATACAACTACTCTATTTTCTGCACCATTCCTACCTATCAAAACACTGTTTAACAGAGCTGGAGGAATCAGGCTCCCTGACTTCAGACTATACTACAAAGCTACAGTAATCAAGACAGTATGGTACTGGCACAAAAACAGAAATATAGATCAACAGTACAGGATGGAAAGCCCAGAGAGAAACCCACGCACCTATGGTCACCTTATTTTTGATAAAGGAGGCAAGAATATACACTGGAGAAAAGACAGCCTCTTCAGTGGTGCTGGGAAAACTGGACAGCTACAGATAAAAGAATGAAATTAGAACACTCCCTAACACCATACATAAAAATAAACTCCAGGGCTTCCCTGGTGGCGCAGTGGTTGAGAGTCCGCCTGCCGATGCAGGGAACACAGGTTCGTGCCCCGGTCCGGGAAGATCCCACCTGCCCCGGAGCGGCTAGGCCCGTGAGCCACGGCCGCTGAGCCTGTGCATCCGGAGCCTGTGCTCTGCAATGGGAGAGGCCACAACAGTGAGAGGCCCGCGTACTACAAAAAAAAAAAAAATTTAATTAAAAAATAAATAAATAAACTCCAAATGGATTAAAGACCTAAATGTAAGACTGGACACTATAAAACTCTTAGAGAAAAACATAGGCAGAACACTCTATGACATAAATCACAGCAAGATCCTTTTTGACCCACCTCCTGGAGAAAAAACAAAAATAAACAAATGGGACCTAATGAAACTTCAAAGCTTTTGCACAGCAAAGGAAACCATAAACAAGATGAAAAGACAACCCTCAGAATGGGAGAAAATATTCGCAAATGAAGCAACTGACAAAGGACCAACCTCCAAAATTTACAAGCAGCTCATGCAGCTCAGTATCCAAAAAACAAACAACCCAATCCAAAAATGGGCAGAAGACCTAAACAGACATTTCTCCTAAGAAGATATGCAGATTGCCAACAAACACATGAAAGAATGCTCAACATCATTAATCATTAGAGAAATGCAAATCACAACTCTAATGAGGTATCACCTCACACCAGTCAGAATGGCCATCATCAAAAAATCTATAAACAATAAATGCTGGAGAGGGTGTGGAGAAAAGGGAACCCTCTTGCACTGTTGGTGGAATGTAAATTAATACAGCCACTATGTAGAACAGTATGGAGGTTCCTTATAAAAAACTAAAAATAGAACTACCATCCCACTACTGGGCATATACCCTGAGAAAACCATAATTCAAAAAGAGTCATGTACCACAATGTTCACTGCAGCTCTATTTACAATAGCCAGGACATGGAAGCAACCTAAGTGTCCACTTGACAGATGATGGATAAAGAAGGATATGTGCACATAATTGAATATTACTCTGTCATACAGAGTGAAGTAAGTCCAGAAAGAGAAAAACAAATACCGTATGCTAACACATATATATGGAATCTAAAGAAAAAAAATGGTTTCTAAGAACCTAGGAGCAGGACAGGAAGTAAAGACGCAGATGTAGAGAATGAATCTGAGGACACAGGGAGGGGGGAAGGGTAAGATGGACGAAATGAGAGAGTGGCAATGGACTTATATATACTACCAAAATAGACAGCTAGTGGAAGCAGCCGCATAGCACAGGGAGATCAACTCGGTGCTTTGTGACCACCTAGAGTGGGTGGGATAGGGAGGGGTGGGAGGGAGACTCAAGAGGGAGGAGAATGTGGGGATATATGGTATATGTATAGCTGATTCACTTGTTATGAAGCAGAAACTAACACAACCATTGTAAAGCAATTATACTCTAATAAGAGTTGTAAAAAAATTTTTTTAAAACACTGTTTTAATGGATATCCCTGGTGGGTACCAGTGGGTAAGACTCCACACTCCAATGCAGGGGGCCAGGGTTCGATCCCTGGTCAGGGAACTAGATCCTGCATTGCATGGCTGCAATTAATAAGCCCACAGGCCACAACGAAGAAGTCCACATATGGCAACTAAAGATCCCACGTGCCGCAACTAAGGACCCCGGCACAGCCAAAATAAATAAATAAATGTATTTTTTAAAATAAATAAAGAGGTCGTATAGTTTAAAAATGAAATATTGCTTTGTTTACTGTCTTTCTAGACACAAAAAAATAAAATAAAATTCAACTTAAAAAGCACTATTTAATTGAATACCAACCTTTTGGAACATGTATAAATATATATATAATTATCATGATTAGTATGTATCTAATTAGTGCACATCTAACTATCTAATTCTCATAATAATCCTGTCAGGTAAATAACTTATCCAAGATCATACAGATTTGCTCCATAATTCCTTCATCTTCCTTACATGTTATACTTTATATAAAAATTCACCTTTAAAAGATAATACTGAAACATAAGTGGTTCCATAAAATACTTAAATATTAATAAAATAGCATGTACCTTTTATGACAATTTACAAATTTTTTAATGGAATCATTTAATTGAGAGTTTCTCATCCATGACACTTCTGACATTTGGGCCAGATAATTCTTTGTTTTGGGGAGGTGTCCTGTGCATTGTAGGATATTTAGCAGCATCCCTAGCTTCTACCCACTAAATGCCAATAGCACCCCCATCCCCAGCTGTGAAAACCAAAAATGCCTCAAAAGGTTGTCAAATGTCCCTTGGATGGCAAATTGCCCCACTGTTAATCTTTACAACAATCCTACTATATATATGGCTTGACAAAAATCCTGAGTGGTACTCAAGCCCATTTCAGACTTTGAATCTAGTGCTCCTCCCTCTACAGCACTTCTGCTCTTATATGCTCCCAACCCGTAATCCAAGGAAAATATGTGATAGTGTGACCTTGTTTACAACATGTACAAATGAAACGGTCATAAAACATTTTACTACAGTGACGCATTCTTATGTTTCCCTTTTCTTTTCCTCTCCACCATCTCAACTGCTAGGGTGCTCCCCACTGGACTGATTTCACAACCCATAATTGGAAACTACTGTCTAAGGCAATAAAATGAGTCAATCTGTTGTATGAGTTTTCTAATGTGTTTTATTAAAGTTTTTCAACATCAGTAGATAGTACAGAAAAGACTATTCTGGTTATCCTAGTCAGACCTAGATGATCTGAATCTTCTCTTCTCAGTTGTTGCTCCTCTGCTAACAAAACCCCAAACTGAGTGATTCCCCAAGTGGGTTCTTCAGCCTTAAGTGCACACGAGAATTACCTGAAGCACCTGTTGGAAAACACAGGTTTTCCTCTGAAAAACACTCTTGAGTTCTGATTCAGTTGGCCTAGGGTGGGGACCGGAGAATCTGCATTTCTACTATCACCCAGAGGTGAAATTGATGGTACTGGTGTAGGAATCAAATGTTCAAACTACTGCCTAGAACTGCCTTAGAAATGGAATAAAATGAGTCATAAAAAGAGATTTCTTTTTAAAGCATATGATTTTTTAAATGCTTGTTTCAAGACTTAAAACTAAATGAAGATCATGTATCTATATATTTAACAAATAATGAGTGTTATCATGTGCCACACTATTTGGGGTAACATACTAATAAGTCAGTATTTCCCAAAGTATGTTCCATGAAAGTAGATGTCACACAACAATACTGAATAAAACAAGTCTTACAACAAAGAAATATCTAACTTAATTAGAGTCATTAATATACTCATGTTTATAGTAGCCATCCAAAAGGCAGCTACAGCACATAGCATATCTCAGATTTCTTTTCTCAGTCTGCAATTTTTTTTTTTTTTTTTTTGCAGTACGCAGGCCTCTCACTGTCGTGGCTCTCCCGTTGTGGAGCACAGGCTCTGGACGCGCAGGCTCAGCAGCCATGGCCCACAGGCCCAGCCGCTCCATGGCACATGGGATCCTCCCAGATCGGGGCACGAACCCGTGTCCCCTGCATCAGCAGGCAGACTCTCAGTCTGCTATTTTTAAGCATCTCAAAAAACTAGTATTCTGTTGTACAGCAGAAAGTAACACAACATTGTAAAGCAATTATACTCCAATAAAGATATTAAAAAACAAACAAACAAACAACTAGTATTCCAGGGAAGGCACTCTGAAATATGAACTGAGAGGGATGAGAAAGGTTTGAACACACCTTTATGTCAAGCATTTCATACACATGAATTAAAATTATCTAATTTTTATAATAATCTTATCAGGTAAATAATGTAGCCAAAATCACAGGATGACTTACAGAGTAACCCATTTCTTTTTAAATTTATTTATTTGGCTGCATCCGGTCTTAGTTTCAGCATGCAGGATCTTCGTTGCAGCACACGGGATCTTTTGTTGTGGCGAGCGGGCTCTTCGTTGCAGCACACAGGCAATTCTCTAGTTGTGGCACATGGGCTCCAGAGTGTGCGGGCTCAGTAGTTGTGGCACGCGGGCTCTCTAGTTATGGCGCATGGGCTTAGTTGCCCCGCTGCATGTGGGATCTTAGTTCCCTGACCAGGGCTCGAACCCACGTCCCCTGCATTGGAAGGCGGATTCTTAACCACTGGACCACAAGGGAAGTCCCTAGAGTAACCCACTTCTAAAACCTGGCTGCTAGTCTTTCTCTGAAGTCCTGTGACACTGTCTTTTAATAAGAAAAGTGATAAGAACAAGAAACATTACTTAGGATATACAAAGGCCAAACAAAAATGGGTTAAGACACTAAGAAAACAACCCATTAAAAAAAACAGGCAAATGATTTGAACAGACACTTCACCAAAGAGGTTATATAAATGGTGAATAAGCACATGAAAAGATGTTGAACGTCAGCAGCCACGAAGAAAATGCAAATTAAAACCACAATGATACCACTACATGCCTATTAGAATGGCTAATATGAAAAACACTGACAATACCAAGTGCTGAGGATGCTGACCAAGTGGAACTCTCAAACACTGCTAGGGAGAATGCAAAGTGATACAACCACTCTCGAAAACAGCCTGGCTGTTTCTTATAAAGTAAAACAAACACTTACCATATGACTCAGCAATTCCACTCACAGGTATTTACCCTAGTGAAATGAAAACTTGTATTCACAAAAACCCATACAGAAACATTTATGGCAGCTCTAGTCATAACTGCCCCAAACAGGAAATAACCTAAATGTCCTTCAACAGATTTACAAATAAATTGTGGTACATCCATACAATGGAATACTACTCAGCAATTAAAAAGGAATGACCTACTGATATACACAACAACTTGAATCTCAAAGGCATTTTGCTAAATTTACAATAGAAGCCAGTCTCACACGCACATCGTATGCTTCTATTTATATGCCATTCTTAAAGAGACACAACTACAGTTGACCCTTGAACAACATGGGTTTGAACTGTGCAAGTTCACTTATACATAAGTTTTCCCTAAATACATACTACAGTGCTACAACAAACTGTGGTTGGTTGAATCCATGAATGTGGAACCGTAGACACCAGGGCCAACTGTGAAGTTATATCCAGATTTTCTACTGCTCACAGGGCTGACACCCCTAACCCCCACGTTATTCAAGGGTCAATTGTGTAGTGACAGAGAACAGACCAGTGGTTGCCAGGGGTTAGGGGTAGAAGAAAGATGTGACTACAAAGGGATTGCACATGAAAGTTTTTTGGAATGATGTAACTGCTCTGATTATAGGATTACACAGATCTGCAGGGGTTAAAGTCCAAAGAACTGTAAAACAAACAGAAAAATCAATTTTACTGTATGATAATTTTAAAAATAAAGAGAAAAAAGGCAAAAAATGGGGCTGAAGCACATTTTCACACCAGTTACATGAAAATAATAAAAAGTCATGCCGTAAATATATCACAGAACACTAAATTTTAGTAATACCTACAGATGAGAATTTACAGCTTCACTTGACAATCTAAAATTTCCACACTTATTTTAGATATAAATACCCTTCTGTTCAGAATTGTGACAAAAGTTTAGAGGAAAGTAATAGCCTTCCTAAACACATAAAATGTGTGGAATTCAGCATTCCAAGATCTTTGCATCTTAGCAGAAACACATCATTGCCTATGTTGTTTAGGCAAAAGATAATGAAATATCTAAGGGATGAAAGGAATGTGCCAAATCCTCTTTCCCTCATGGAATTCTCAAAGTCAATGTAACTAGCACCTGGTACGATGACCTCAATGCAAGCTCAGAGCTGACATTCCTAGGGACGGACTCACAAATAAACCTAGATCATTCCTAAAGATCTACAATACAATCCTCTGTAATCCAAGCAGTCAGCTGTTTCACTGAGACTAGGGAAGCATGCAACAACTGCTTACATATACTCACATACACATTCACACACACATTTCTGCATGGAATGTATATGATGTGTCTGTGCCCACATAAAGAAACAATATAACTCAATCCATAGGAAATTCTAAAATGCCTAACTCTCAGTATTAATTCATCAATTTATTACTTATTCAAATATTTATCAAACATCCACTTTGTACCAAACACTATAACAAGCACTTGGGATATATCTGTAAACTGGAAAGATGAAATCTGGCCCTCATCCATCACCTCCAATTTAAAGACATACAAGTCATTTTTATATCAACCATCTGAAGTAAAGTGAGATCAATGACAGCAAACTGCATAGCACATGATGGAAACGGAAAAAAACTTAGTATGGCCCCAGGATTTCTGTTTGTTCTTTGTGCGGAGGCACGTATGTGCATGAAATGAAGTGCTAAGAAAATTAAAGTAGGAGAGGTAAGCAAGGACCAAATCTTGGAGAACCTTGAATGCCACACCAAGAATTTCAGATTTATCTTGTTGGCAATTAGAAGCCATTAATAGCAGTAACAATTTCAAGAGTTTTTCTTTCAGACAAATATGTATTTTCAATATTCTGGATTATGGAGGAAGGGACAAATAGTTAAACCAAGGAAATAGAAAATACACACAATACACACTACGTCACTGAGCTAACAGTTAAATAGTATTTCTCTTTGCCTCAACAGAACAACATATTCACTTATTATTTTCCCAAGGAATTCAAGTGAAGAACATCCTGCATAATATTAATAATTGACATTTGTATTAAACTTTACTATTTACAAATAGTAAATAAATAGTAAAATCATTTTTAACAGATATTGCTAACATTCACACCATTTTATAAAATTAAAGATTGAGGACATATGTTAATTGAAAAACTGCCCTTGTTCTAACATTCAAATTACATATAAATGAGAGAATGTGACCAATGTACTCGCTGGCTAAGAAAAGATCAAATTAGTTTTCTGTGGCTCAACAATACCTCTTTCTGGCCCTAATTCCACAACCTTAGTTTAGGCCACCTTCATTCTTCACCTGGGTTTTTGCAGTGGTCTCCTCACTGGTCTCTCAGCCTCTGGTCTCATCTAACATCAATCTAATATGCATAAACAGCCAAAGATGATTTTTTTCTTCTAGCTCACAGGAAAATCTGATTACATCACTACTCTGTTTAAAACCTTCCAATGATTTCCCCACTGCATTCAAGTTAAAGTCTAATCTCCCTCACATGGCATAAAACGTTCTTTTGCAGGGACCTTGGCCTTACTCTCCTACCCATTCTCCTTTTGGTAAACACCTTGCCTCTCATCTTATGCTTTGCACATACTCAATAATTCCCCAAACCCTCTTTTTTTCCGGCAAATATTGTTCCCTCACCCCCAAATACTTTGTGCCCCACTGCCCCTACCCAGATTTTTCCTGGCTAACTCCTACTGCTTCAGATCTCAATTTAGGTATCTCATTCTAGTAAATAATATCCATGGACATGAGAGAAAGCAACTCATTAAAAGATGCACAAAATAGGTTGGACTCTTGTTCCCAGTTTTTCAGTTCCTCCCTATTATAGAATTATACATCCAAATCTTTGGCCAAAAGACGCTGCAGTTACCTACCACGAGAATAGAGAAAGTATGTTTCCTGGCCTCAATGATGTTGGGCATGGTCATATGACTTTCTCTGCCCAATTTTGGTTTGGTTTTGTTTTTTTAATATTTATTTATTTATTTTGGTTGCGCCGGGTCTTAGTTGTGGCACACAGGATCTTTGTTGTGGCATACGGGATCTTGTGGCAGGCAGACTTCTTATTTGCACCATGTGAACTCTTAGTTGTGGCATGCATGCAGGATCTAGTTCCCCGACCAGGGATCGAACCCAGGCACCCTTCATTGGGAACGCAGAGTACTACCCACTGGACCACCAGGGAAGTCCCCCAATTTTGAATTATAGCCTTAAGAGCTTTCATGTGTGTTTTGTTTCTCACCTTCTTGTGTTTCCACTTTCTCCACAGGAGGATTATGAGACATGCAGAGCAGACCTATGAGCTTGGAGTCAAATCCAGCTGAACCCAGTCAAACTCAGCTGAGATCAACCAAAACCCAGCTGACCCAGAGACTCATGAGAGGGAAAAAACATTGTTTTAAACCACTGCAAATTTCAGATTATTTACTACATAGCATTTTTGCAGCAATAGCTGATATAATGCATTTCCAATAAAATCTTTCTTTTAATTATCAAAATACATTCATATTGTTTTGATTATGTATTAACAGGTTTAAATCCTAAATCAATCATAAAATTTTTAAACACAGAGAAACTAAAAAATATCCAATTTCAATTTATCTACCTATCTTAGGTGCAGAGAACTATGATATGGTATTTGGGGAGTCACTATAATGCAGCATTAGGATAAAATTCTATGAGGGAAGTAGGGCAGAAACAAATCCGAAGAAAACAAGAATAATTTACAACTTTCAGCTGTTAAATGGCAATGGTAAGTGATAAATCACTGCGGTATTTAGATTCCTGGATACTTTTTCTTTTAAAATGATATAAGAGCTTTATTTTAAAATATCATTATTTATAACACATCAAAAATTACATAATTTGCAATTATTTAAACTTATGATGAAAAGTTTTTAGATGTCACCAAAAACGTGTGCAAGAGAGTACACATCTATTTTCTTTCTTTTGGTGTACAGTCCTGTGAATTTAATACATGTATAGATTCATGTAATCACCACCTGTTTGTACAAGATACAAAATAGATACGTACATCTCCCTCATGCTACACCTTTACAGTTACATCCTCTTCTAACCTAGATCTTCCAGAAGTCCTTTTAGGAAATATGTGAACAAAAAAGTATGAAAAACACTGCTGTATGACACTAACTAGCATGAGTTACTTGTCCAGTTACTGAGGCTTCAAATTTTCAGCCAAATTCTAGTTCATTTAGTAATATTAATAATGCCAAAAATATCCAATAAGTAATGGTAAAATTTACTCTGGGGGCCAAATAATATATTCAAGTCAGTCAAAACTGAGTTGGTTAATATACTTACTGACTCAGAGTTCATTACAGTCGAAACTTAAGTTTCTCCACAATACTCACAGAGGATGATATAGATGAACTTAATCTGGAAACTAGTCTTATCTTTAAAACAGGTTTGCTTGGTTATACTGATTAAGTATTAAAAGACCTCTGAGTTAGAATTTCCTCCCATTTTCTGCTTGCCTTAATTTTTCAGAAAGTTGGGATTTAGATAAATATCACTTCTAAAGAGCAATTCCAGATGAAAATCATCAAAGTATAATACAAACAAGAATAAACCCTTTTGCACACAAAAGGAATCTAACCAGTCTCTCAAAACACCAAGCATACCAGGAGAAGCATTGAAAGTCAAAACCAAGGGACTTCAAACAATTATGTAAACTATAAGCAGGGAAAGTCAAATACAGGAAATAACCTAAAGTAGCTCTTGCTGAATTAAGAACACTGTTTTCATTCTATCCAACTCTATAGAAAAACCTGCTAACAGGGTAGGTTATTTTAGTCATTAAGACCAAACATGAAATAATACCTCTCTCTAAAAAAAAATACACAATACAAATCCCCAACACAGTTGTA
Source organism: Phocoena sinus (assembly GCF_008692025.1). Classification (NCBI taxonomy): domain Eukaryota; kingdom Metazoa; phylum Chordata; class Mammalia; order Artiodactyla; family Phocoenidae; genus Phocoena; species Phocoena sinus. Next base: position 135,501,167 of record NC_045763.1, read on the forward strand.
TCTGAGAATAAAAGAAATAAATGGAAAGTGTAAGCTTCAGTAATCTGTGTTAGCATTAATTAATACACACAGAAATCCTCATTCACTCAAAAATTTTTGAACTACTACTCTGTTCAAGGGACTATAATTGTGATATAACATGACTGGTGATGGGCTATTTGTGCAGAAGCTCCTTGATAATTCTACTAACCTCTTCATAACACACCACGTTGTGAACCCACTTACAGCAGGGTTTTACTGTTAGCAAGATACTAAGGGAGATAGAAAGATGAAAGATATAGAGACTGCTCTCAGAGCTTAACATCTAAGTTAGAGATTTGGTTAGAATAGGTTCATTTTATACTGCTATGAAATAAAAGTACAACATGTACTTAATAATGTTACACCTAAATACAAGGAAATGGACATAAAATTCTGTAAGGAACTCTGTCAGACTTCACAGAATGAGTTTTCATGTACCCAGAAAAAGAACAATAAAATCATCAAACCTAACTACTGGTCACAAATGTTCCTTACTGATGCTATGAGACACTCCCACAGTGGGGGAAATCCCAACAGAGACCACATATAACTACCTTTCTCCTCACTAAAACTGATCACAAAGCAAGAGCTTAAAATAATTCATGGCAAAGTAAAAAGCAAATTAAATCATCCTAAAAATAAGAGGTTATCAGCATTTTCAAATAGCAAACACTAGAATTAAAAGTTCGTATATGCTGCACTTCAAGAAAAAGTAACTCCTTAATCAGGTCTTGTTCTAAGGAAGATCATAAAGTAGGCCTTGATGGACAGGTACCCTCCTTTCCTGACCTCTCTTATGAATTTGTCTCCTTACTTCCCAAGGACTTTCACCCCTCACGATACTCCTACTACCCTCTATATGCACACATACATGAATGCACACTGTCCCAGGTCAATCTCTTTCTATCTGAAGGACTGAAGTAATTTTATCTTTGATTGGAGAGTGGTATTAGGGGGAGGAGAATGGACTCCATTTATTTTCACTACATAAGAGCTAAGGTGTTACTCCTCCAGGCAAGGTTTCCAGAAAAACTGTGTTCTAGAGCCTTAGAATTTAAGGATAATATAATAAGTAACTTCTACTAAGATTTCTGTTGTTGTCGTTGTTGTTTTTGACCATGTGGCATTTTAGTTCCCAGACCAGGGTTCGAACCTGTGCCCCCTACATTGGAAGCACAGCTTCTTAACCACTGGACCGCCACGGAAGTCCCTACTAAGATGTTAATGCACATATAATGGCACTGAATCCCACCACCTCCCTAACTATAATGATATCTACATCTTAATAGGTTACACAGTGAAAAATGAAAGAAATTCCCCCCAAAAAAGAATTTTAGCCATTAACTAGCAGAGAGATACTGCTGGTGTTCCTAAAATCATGCCATAAAGCCTATTCCTCTATCCCTATTAAAAAATACACATGGACTAGCTCTGTTTTAACCCTGGCCAAAAAGCAAGCAAATCTCTTCTGAAAATACTAAATTAAAATGGTCAGACAAATGTCTACCCAGAATATTATGGAGAACTCTGCACTTTAAAATACGTATATAACAAACCTTATTTGGACATTTAGAAACTTGTATTAAACATCATAAATTAGGGACTTCAAGATGTATCCCTGGTGTGCAGTGGTTAACATTCCACACTCCCAATGCAGGGGGCCTGGGTTCGATCCCTGGTTAGGGAACTAGATCCCACATGCATGCCACAAAGAGTTCAGGTGCCACAACTAAGGAGCCCACGAGCTGCAACTAAAGGAGCCCACAAGCCGCAGCTAAAGGATCCTGCGAGCCACAACTAAAGGAGCCCGCAAGCCCCAACTAAGGAGCCGGCCTGCTGCAACTAAGACCCAGCACAACCAAATAAATAAATAAATAAACTTTTTTAAAAATCATAAATTATAAAGAAAAGTTTTAGTTAAAAAAAAAAAAAACTTCCATACATTCTTCCAAAACCGTCAAGATATATTTTGAAGCGTTTTCTAGGAAATAGCTGATATAATTAGAGTAACAAGGTAACAAATTTTAAAGCTACAAAGGCCTTCACTGTCTTTTTAGAAATAATAACTTTTTCCTTTACATAAAACAATATTAAGAGTGAAGGGAGGGACTTCCCTAGTGGCTCAGTGGTTAAGAATCCACCTGCCAATGCAGGGGACGTGGGTTCTCTCGAGCCCCGATCTGGGAAGATCCCACGTGCCGCAGAGCAACTAAGCCCGTGCGCCACAACTTCTGAGCCTGCACTCTAGAGCCCGCGAGCCACAAATACTGAAGTCCACGCGCCTAGAGCCCGTGCTCCACAACAAGAGAAGCCACCGCGATGAGAAACCCGCACACCGCAACGAAGAGTAGCTCCCGCTCACCACAACTAGAGAAAGCCCACGCACAGCAGCGAAGACCCAACGCAGCCAAATTAAAAAAAAAGAGTGAAGGGAGAGAACCTAAAGATGAAGATTTAAGATACATATCAATTCCATTAGATATGATATCAAATGTTATATCAGCTATTTAAAATGTCATTGTGATAAATAGGTCTTATCTGGATACTAATTCAGAAGGGAATGACTTTTGAACCTAAGTGGATATATGACTACACAGAAGCAAAACAAATGTTTTTTAAAAGAATAAATTACAATAACACTCAAAAAAACCCTGAAGCATGACACTTCATGCTTGCAAGGGGGAAAAAAAAAAGCTTCAAATATATTGGTAAACCACCATTTTTATTATGGTTTCCCCTTATTAACTATTTGTGTGTGTGCATGTGTGTATTCATATCAAATTTCAGGTAAAGAAGAAAAAAATCCACTTTTTTGTATTCTGACCTATGTATGTATATGCCTTAAAAGCAGCTGTGGAGCATCTCTTCACTCATAACATGTTCTCTTCCTTTGTCTCTGACTTTCCCTCCCCTCCCCTGCATGCCCTGGAAACATATTACTCCCCTACTCCTACCTCCTCACCTTGGATCAAGGAATAAGAAGCTTACCCCATCCCTACTACTTGCAGACACCCAAAGCCGTTCCAGTACTATAGTTCATTCTTCTTTGATATTCTTCGCTGAAATACCCTCTACCAGTACATACAACTGAGAATTAGTTTGAAATATTCTGAAATATATATGATTACACTTTATTCAGTCCACAGTATAGTCTTAAAACCTTCTACAACTTTTTTTTAATATCTCAACTTTTCTATTGATTCTAAGCAAAAAAAGAGAAGGTATAGAAAGATAAAAGAGAGATTATCCCCTGACCTCCTCTTAGTGCCTTTACCTTTTGCTACTCCCTGTGAAATTTCTCAGAGCACTTTTTATTTCAAAAACAGGAGAAAATATATAAGATAGGGGGTTCTTGGGGTTTTTGTTTGTTTTTGGGTTTGGGCACAAATAGGCAAGGTGGAAAATGTACATGGGCAGAGAAGGAATAGGAAATTAGGGATGCCAAAACCAGAAAGAAAATAAAGAGGGGCAGAATATTAAGACCAGGCTGATATTGGATGTTGAGCTAGCTCCTTTACCCTATTCCCTTTACCACTTGAATTGGCCTTCTGTTCCCTGGCCAGCCTCAAAAAAGAAAAGCCACCACCAGTCACTTGGAGCTGGTAAAGACTAGACTTCCACAGCCAAGAATACTTCACAATAGTAAAAGTTTACCAAATATTTGGTGGCGTATTTAGAATATTAGAACAGACAAGTCTGAAGCTACCTAAAGGAAATAAATTAGCTATCTGAGGAGTAGGATGGGAGGGGAAAGCTACTCTCCTTAAATAGATGTCCTTAAGGAATAATCATCTAGGGCTCCCCTGGTGACGCAGTGGTTGAGAATCTGCCTGCCAGTGCAGGGGACACAGGTTTTAGCTCCGGTCCGGGAAGATCCCACATGCCGCAGAGCGACTAAGCCTGTGCGCCACAACTACTGAGCCTGCGCTCTACAGCCCGTGAGCAACAACTACTGAGCCCGCGTGCCACAACTACTGAAGCCCGTGCACCCAGAGCCCGTGCTCAACAAGAGAAGCCACTGCAATGAGAAGCCCTCGCACCGCAATGAAGAGTAGCCCCCACCTGCCGCAACTAGAGAAAAGCCCGCACACAGCAACAAAGACCCAATGCAGCCAAAAATAAATAAATTTATTTTTAAAAAAGGAATAAACATCTAGCTCTTAATTTTAATCTCTCAGCAGACAAATATCCTAGGAAGTTTTACTACTGTCTGGCATGCTGTCTTGTAAGTCTAATAAATGAGAATGTGAGCTCATGCCCTGGCCAGTAAGACATTAAGGCTGATGAAAGGGAATATGAAGCAAATTAAGAAAGGAGATTACTGGTTAGAAAAATTCTTACCACTCTCTCCACAATCAAAAGAGGTTGTAAGAAATTGATAGAAATCAATTATCACTCCTTTTTAACTATACGCGTAAAAGAGTTCTGAAAGTTCTAAAAGCCTCTCACTTTGGGAGATGAAGGCAAATATCTGGGATAGTCAAGTGCTATTCAAGAAAACAAAAGCCTTATTAGGCCATTATTAACAGCAGCTAGTTTTGGGGGTTTTTTGGTATATCAGAAATGTTTTTATTGTTACTAATATTCCATTATATGAATATACCACAGATTGCTTATACATTAACCTGATTGGCAATTTTGCTGTTTTCAGTTTCTCGCTATTAAGAATAAAACTGGGGGCTTCCCTGGTGGCACAGTAGTTGAGAGTCCGCCTGCCGATGCAGGGGACACGGGTTCGTGCCCCGGTCCGGGAGGATCCCACATGCCGCGGAGCGGCTGGGCCCATGAGCCACGGCCACTGAGCCTGCGCGTCCGGAGCCTGTGCTCTGCAACGGGAGAGGCCACAACAGTGTGAGAGGCCCGCATACCAGAAAAAAAAAAAAAAAAGAATAAAACTGCTATGAACATCCTTTTTTTTTTGCTTTTTTATTCTTGCTTTCATTTCTTTTCAGTAAATACTTAGAAATGAAATGGTGGTCATGGGATAGGTGTATTCTTAACAGTAAAAGCATAAGTGCTAAACAGTTTCTCAAAGTAGTTATACCATTTGCCCTACAATCAGCAACATTTATGAGTTCCATTTTTCCACGTTCAGTTGATATACTGTTGGTGCTGTCAGCCTTTTTTTTTTTAAACATCTTTATTGGTGTATAATTGCTTTACAATGGTGTGTTAGTATCTGCTTTATAACAAAGTGAAACAGCTATACATATACATATATCCCCATATCTCCTCTCTCTTGTGTCTCCCTCCCACCCTCCCTATCCCACCCCTCTAGGTGGTCACAAAGCACCGAGCTGATCTCCCTGTGCTATGCGGTAACAGCAACTAGTTTTTAATGTTGTTACATTTTCCTATGGTAAAAAAAAATACAAGTAGTTGATCATTTTTTCAAAGTAAAACTCTAGATTTTGATGAGCCAAACTTAGGAGGGAGTTTATCAATAGAAAAAAATCAACTTTAACTTAACACCTTAGCCTAGGGGAAAGGGAGGGACTAGTGAGGCACAGGCGTCTGTTACTGGCAAGAAGAACAAGGATTAAAAACACTGTAAGAGATTAAAAAACAAACAAACAAAAACACTGTAAAACAAAATAAAACAAAAACTGGTTGCAAGCTGGGCTGCTACACTAAGCATCTTGATTATTCCAAAGATGCCCTGAGATCCAACCCAATCCTTCTGGCTTCTGCCAAAGAAGCATAGAAACAGCCAAGTCAAGTTCCAAGAATAGTCATGACATACCATCCCCTTCCAACTACAGTCATCCTCAGGAAGACTGTCCGTCTTTGAGAGTATCTTGCCCTGGGTCTAAAGGCACTATCAGAAGGTCAATGAGCTGCTATCACTGCTTCCTTCTTTAGCCACTGAAACCCAAATAAGAAAATAAGGAACCTTGGATTTAATAGCAATTAATTCATTTAATTTTATTTATTTATTTACTTTTATGGCCACACTGCACAGCTTGCAGGATCTGAGTTCCCCGACCAGGGATTGAACCCATGTCCACTGCAATGAAAGCGCGGAGTCCTAACCACCGAACCGCCAGGGAATTCCCAATTCGTTTAATTGAATGGCAATTACTTCATGTAATTCTTTGAGGACAGCAAGAATAGACTAAAACTGTTACCTCTTTCACAAATCTTGTTTTCTGGGCTACCTGGAAAACAATAGGTGCTAAAATCAACTTTTTAAATACTTAAGAATAAAAGATGGCCCTTTTCCTGCAAAGCTGAGGTCAACTGTATATTAACAAGTTACATAACCAGTTTAAAAGTGAGTTTTTGGTCCGGGAATAAGAGCTACTCATACTGTTCTCCCTGTTCAGTCATCAGTAGCCAAGGAAAAAATTCTTACTAAAACTTCTTTACCTTTACACATTATGGCCTACTGGAGTGTCATGGCCTTCTAACAGAATGCCCATAACACAAGATCCAAGACTTCTGGTCTCTCTACTCATTATACGTGTAATACATTTTGGTATGTAATTGAAGTGCTATGTGTAAATATACTTGTGTGTGTTTTAAGTTTGCAGTTATCCTTGATGGCTTTCTCCCCTTTATTTCAAGTTTTCATTAAGTATCTAGAGATAATAATCTATATGCAAATGGTGCTACACTCTTATAACCTACTTTCTTATAAGTGATAAGTATTTTACTATGTGATTCAATATACAATATATACGACATATAATATGTAAATACAATATATATATCACTAACGTAGAATGGTGTGTAGCAAAACCTTTTTTGACATAAACTGTGCAAAAAGTAAAGTTCTGCCCAAGTTATGATTTTCATAGCCACAGAATACAATTTAATAAAAGTTTATGATGTTTCAATGTAGATGTGCTTGAAAAGTCTTCAATAAACTAACTTTGAACTATGAACATATCTAACAAATAAGAATTAGAAAGTATTTGGAGACTTGAATATACTTGTACCACCAGGCATATAGAGGTTCTGTCTCCCACTGTACAAACTGCTCTTTTTTTTAAAAAGGGGAGGAGAGGACAAAAGAACTGGGAATGTAAACATCATGGAAATTCATCGTAATGTCAGCCATGGAATTTAAGAGACAGGAGAAACTTTATAGATTATCTAATTCAAGCCCCATTTTTAAGGATGAAGTAACTGAAATAGAAAGAGAAATTAACAGACTCATCCAAGGTAATATATAACTAGTTAAAGGCCTTATACGTAGAATTATCTCCTAAGAATGAATCCCAGTACATTGCAGGTAAGGATGTAAAATGGTCAGCTTCCATGGAAAACATTTTGGTTGTTCCTCAAAAAGCTTAACATTGAATTATCACATGTCCCAGCAATTCCCCTCCCAGGTATATACTCAAACGAACTGAAAATAAGGATTCAAACAGATACTTAACACGCCAATGTTCATTGCAGCATTATTCCCAATAGTCAAAAGGTAGAAAAAAACCCAAGCGCCTAAAAAGAAATGAATGGAGGGACTTCCCTGGTGGTCCAGTGGGTAAGACTCCTCGTTCCCAATGCAGGGGACCCAGGTTCAATCCCTGGTCGGGGAACTAGATCCCGGATGCATGCCTCTACTAAGAATCCGCATGCTGCAACTAAGAATCCACATGCCGCAACTAAGACCCAGCAGAGCCAAAATAAATAAATAAATATTTTAAAAAGAAAGAAAAAATGAATGGATAAACAAAAGTAGTATATACATACAGTAGATTATTCAGCCATAAAAAGGAATGAAGTTCTGATACATGCTACAACACAGTGAACTTTGAAAACATTATGCTAATTGAAATAAACTAGAATCAAAAAGACAAATATTGTATGATTCAACTTACATGAAATATCTAGACTAGGCAAATTCATGGAGACAGAATGTAGATTAGAGGTTACTAGGGGCTGTGAGGAGGGAAGAATGGAGTTATTGCTTATTGGTGATATTTTCTGCTTGGATTGTTAGAAAAGGTTTAGTAATAGTAGTGATAGCTGCAATACATTGTGAATGTAATAAATGCCACTGAGCTGTACACTCAAAGTGGTTATAACGGCAAACTTTGCTATATATATTTTATAGCACTACAAAAAAATTTTAAGAGTAAATCCCATAGAAGCTGAGCTGGAGTCAGGTAGTTCTGGCACGGAAAAGCTGGTCTACCCCAGGAAAAAAACACAACAGAGATGTCTTCAATCCCACACTTTTAAAAAAATTATTTTAAATAAATCTAGGGACTTCCTTGGTGGCGCAGTGGTTAAAAATCTGCCTGCCAATGTAGGGGACATGGGTTTGAGCCCTGGTCCAGGAACATCCCACATGCCATGGAGCAACTAAGCCTGTGCACCACAACTACTGAGCCTGAGCTCTAGAGCCCGCGAGCCACAACTACTGAGCCCGCGAACCACAACTACTGAAGCCCATGTGCCTAGAGCCCATGCTGCACAACAAGAGAAGCCACCGCAACGAGAAGCCTGTGCATCACAACAAAGAGTAGCCCCCGCTCGCCATAACTAGAGAAAACCTGCGTGCAGCAACGAAGACCCAATGCAGCCAAAAATAAATAAATAAATTTAAGTAAATCTAAATAAATTCAGGTTTTCACACAGTTGCTGTTTATATAATAAGTATTTATGGTACCTAGATTCATGCCAAAAAATCCAAGACATTTTTAGTATGCTTATACTCTCCTTGAATATTGTTTCACCTAATAATTTCACAACTAAATTTAGTAACAGAGAGAGTAAAAACTTACAGTAAAATGATTAAGATTCTGGACTCTAAAAAGGAAGAACATCTATCATAAAGCCTTCTTGTAAGAACATGTATCACCCACTGACTAAGTCATTAATTCTAAGGAATACCCAGATGACACAACTTTTGACATCAAGAATAGGAAGGAAAGCAAGATTGACAAAAAGAGAGTGGAAATTAGGAAACACAAATGCATTAACAATAGTTACATCTTAAGTAGGAACAATTTAATGAATCACCAATTTAAAATGTGCAAACTCAGATGTACTGATCTAGAAGGGTAAGACTTACATAATCTTGTTCAATTATTTAAAGAGCTCAGATAATTCCTCCACATGAAGATGAAGTCTGCAATTCTAATCTTCCTACCTAACATCCCAATCCCATAATAAGCAGTCATATTATACTGATTTTGATTTATGAAACATACTCACTGGAATACTGATTATTTCACAAGTCAAGTGTCGAAGCAATTTTTACTTTGGGAAGGCGAAGAAGTGAAATTTAAAAGCCAGGAATATTCAATATATAATGCTACATAATGTAAATATTAGGAAACAAGAGGAACAGCTATCTTAAAAGCTTTCTGTAATAGAAAGTATCTTTGAAGAATAGGCCAAGAGCTAGGGAGTACCGAGGTAAATAAGACATGATCCCTGGCCCTCAAGAACCTCACATACTAGTGGGAGAAATAAAAAAGTAATTATCATGGTTACATACAGAGATGTGGCCTGAATGTTTTGGTATCATAGAGCAAGAGTGCCAACTAGTATAGCCAAAAGCAGAGAAGGCCTCTTAAAAGAGGATTCTTGGCCTGAGTCTTAAAGGAAAGCCAAGAGTTAGCTGTGGAATAAAAGTCAGCATGTTAGCATGTAAAAAAGTACAACTGTGATACATACATATATATACATATATGTATTTTTTTTCATTCTTTCAAGAATTATTTCTAGACTACCTACTACTTGCCAGGCACAGACCATGTTTAGAGAACAACATGTATTTTAGTATGGCTGAAGCCTAGAGAGCATGCCTGAGACTAGGCAGGCACCAGATTATGAAAGCCTTGGATGCTCTGCTAAGGAGTTTAGACCTCATCCTGAAGATGGTAAGAAATCAATGAAAGCTATTAAGGAAAAGACAAGATCAGATACACTCTGATCAAGATCAATACACTCTGATTCAGGCTTTCCTATACAATCTCTCTGAGGAGCTGGCATAAAGGCTTCAAAGGGAAAAGAAGGAAGGAGCTGATATGACCCATGTTTCAAAGATACTGTATGAACATCAGCAGCTAAAGTCTACTACTTCTCTTGTTCTGTCACCAGACTCCACACTAATGGGGTACAGTTTCCATACCAGTAGCAGGTAGAAGATAGAAGAGTGGTAATGTAGAGGAATTCCTCTGACCAAAATTCGTAACAGCCATCCACAGGGAACTACTAATTTTAAACAGAATATTATATTAACAAAATAAAACTACAGCATATTAAAACATTACCTGATAAGATGGTAAATTCTATGTTGTATGTATTTTACCACAATTAAAAACAATTTTAAAAAAAGAGAAGAAAAAACAACTGCAATTTAGGCACCCTATTTTTTCTACTCTGGCCAACATTTTACAAAAATGTAAACACATTAGTTCATACTATACTTAATTATAATTCACTCATTCTTCCTTCACAATTAAAGAACTCTTCAAAGTCTGCCTCCTATCACAAAGCAAAATGTTTAAAACCACAAAGAAAAAGTATGATAATTACTATCTTACTGGGGGAGAGAGGAGAATCATATCCCAAATGGACACCATCCAGTAGCCCACTATCCTTTCCTAGAGACTTGCCATGGTGCAAACTGCCACCATAAAGAATGCACATGAATTTGGGCAGACACATTCTAACAGCACAGCTGTCTGTCCAGGCATGCTGCTGAAACAATAGTACATTCCTACTTGTCCTGTCCCCCACCCACCCTAAGCCTCCTTACAAAAGGAAGTTTAAACAAAAAACTGTCTTACTTAAGCATCTAATGTGCGTGTGTGTGTGTGCGCGTGTGTGTGTGTTCAGTAAGATCAGTTAGGTAATAACAGTAGCAATGAACCCCTCTAACACCACCCTCATCGCTATGTTAGTCTTTGAAGATTCCTGAAGAGGAAAACAATTTTTTTCATGTGTATTTCTCAGTCTTGACTTGAGACTGCCATTTAGGTTCAAAGAGAAGATAACAAGTCACCATCTTTCAGAAACTTGATACAGTATAGTAGAGGAGTGAGTACTGAGAGAGTAATGGAGTTTGAGTCCTAGGTAGCCATCTTACTAGCTTTGTGACCTTGGGGAAATTGTCCAACCTCTCTGAGCTATAGTCTGTTCATCTATAAAACATGAACAACGATGCTTACACTACCTACATTATAGGGTTGCTGTGAAGATCAGAGAACTAAATTTAACCTTACCTCAGCCACACACTGCAATGCACCCTTCTCAATAATCTAAATTTCACGCAACCCATTTTGAATATATATTCTATCTTACTAACTCATTCCTTCCAGTACATGAACTCTTATCATAATTTGATCCCATCAGGACCTCAAACCTACCGACTCAACTATTTTTTCATTGTCCATCACCCCTTGAAGTCCCCTCTTCTCTCTTTACCCAGTTTAAGTTCCATGATCCATAAACATAATCACTCACTCCCCTCTCACTTGGATACACTCACTTTGCAAAATCACAAGCTTGATTAAATTAAATTCTCTATTCTCCTACTCCTAAAATCAATATGGATGGAGAAAAAACACACACACACAATCAAGCTGACTGGTGACACTTTTTTTTTTTTTTTTGCGGTACGCGGACCTCTCACTGTGTGGCCTCTCCTGTTGCGGAGCACAGGCTCCGGACGCGCAGGCTCAGCGGCCATGGTTCACGGGCCCAGCCGCTCCGCGGCATGTGGGATCCTCCCGGACCAGGGCACGAACCCGTGTCTCCCGCATCGGCAGGCGGACTCTCAACCACTGCTCCACCAGGGAAGCCCGACACCAAACTAAATTTAATAAAGCTCTTTGTATCCAGTACACTGCTGCATATCCTATGGCTATTTTAGACTCATAACTAGTTTCTCTGCTTTCACCTCTGGCCCCCAAGAGTTTATTCTCCACAAAGTGGACAGACTGAACCTTTTAAAATATAACCCCCCTACACCAATAGATCCCCATCCTACACACAACTTTTACCTTCTTTCTCCCTGTATGTATTATCTCCTAGCATTCACCTCCTGAGCCAGTCCTCTCTATCCAGTCCAGCCTCCTCTGCCATTCTGGAAGGATAAAAACCTCTGCTTTACAAATATTCTCCAGAATTTTGCCTTTGATGGTCCTCTTCCTGGAATATTTTTTTCTCCTGCAAGTCCTAAGTCTCACTCCTTCAGATCATTCAATTCTCAACTGAAATGTCACCCTACCAGAGGCTTTCTCTGACCACCCAATCCAAAACAGCATTTCCCCTATCACTCTAATTTACCCAGCTTTATATTACTCTCAGAACTCACCACAAGATACAGTAAATTAAAAAAAAAAGAGCCTGTCTCTACCCACTACAAAATAATCTCCATGAAGGTAGGTGGTTTCATTTGTTCAATGCCATATTCCCAGTACCAAAAAAGCGCAACTATTAAATGTAGTTGGCCCACCATATCCGTGGGTTCCACACTGGCAGATTCAACCAACCACAGATGGAAAATAATCAGGGGAAGAAAAAAAAACCCAGACAGCTCCAAAAAGCAAAACTTCAATTAGCAGCACGCCAGCATCTATCTACATAGCATTTATACCGTATTTACAGGATCTAGGTATTTTCACCATGAGACACTTAGCCACAAGCAGTTTTGCCAAACAATGGATTGGCCATAAGACCGTTTTGCATAAAAGATAAAATAACTGATCAACAGTTTAGGTTTCATTACACTAGAAAATGATAACCTATCAGTTTTTCTTTGTTTTGTTTTTGCGGCCTCTCACTGCTGCAGCCTCTCCCCTCTCCCATTGCGGAGCACAGGCTCCGGAAGCGCAGGCTCAGCGGCCATGGCCCACGGGCCCAGCCGCTCCGCGGCATGTGGGATCTTCCCGGACCAGGGCACGAACCTGTGTCCCCTGCATCGGCAGGCAGACTCTCAACCACTGCGTCACCAGGGAAGCCTATAACCTATCAGTTTTTGCAAATCTTTTGGGGGGCACAGTCGTCCTTCCCACCCAACAAAACCAAAAGTTTACCAAGCTATAGCAAACACAAAAGAGGCAGTTAATAATTCACAAGCGTACAAGAGCATTAATTATTGATTCTTTAGCTAATTCAGATACAACAGCTTGTTCTCTAATGCCATCTTTACCAATTTTATCACTCGACCTAAGAAGCTGGAGGCAAAAGAAGACTCAAGCTCCTCCTATCCCCCCAAAAAGAAATGGTTACATGATTTTTTTTTTTTTTTTTTGCTGCATTGGGTCTTCGTTGCTGCATGTGGGCTTTCTCTAGCTGCAGCGAGCAGGGGCTACTCTTTGTTGTGGTGAGCAGGCTTCTCATTGCAGTGGCCTCTCTTGTTGTGGAGCAAGGGCTCTAGGCACTCAGGCTTCAGTAGTTGTGGCACGTGAGCTCAGCAGTTGTGGCGCATGGGCTTAGTTGCTCTGTGGCATGTGGGATTTTCCCGGACCAGGGATCGAACCCGTGTCCCCCACATTGGCAGGCGGATTCTTAACCACTGCACCACCAGGGAAGTCCATGTGATTCTTGATGAGTATAAGTTTCTTGAAAATGGTGAACATTTTTTGCTATTCAATAGTGAAGAACATGATGTAGACAGAATTTTGATATTTAGCACTGAATCTGGCTTAGATGATATGATGAAATATAAGGACTGGGCACGTGATGGAACACTTAAATGTAGTCGAGATGTGTACTACCAGTTATATACATTACATATATTGATAAGAAATAGCAGCATCCCTTTTCCATTTTACTTCTAGGGAGAGCTGAAGACACTTAACAACAATTTTTTTTATACTGTAAAGAACTGATATCCAGCATTAGATCCTGAATCCTCCATGTTCGACTTTAAGAAAGAAGTATCGCTTTATTCCCAATACAGCCGAATACAACTATAACCATGAATCTCCAAACACTTTAAATATATTCAAGTATTTTTTGTACTTTCATTTTTCATAATAGGATCTTTTAAAATTTTTGTTTTCAATTTTTCATGTTTCATTAGGTCCTTTTTAAAGTCTTTTACTTTTGTTATTTTATCTTTTAAGGCAAAATTGTCTTATGGTCAAGTAGTTGTGCAGTGAAACTGCTTCCGGCATAATTCTTTGCAGCAAAGATTCTTAGGGCGAAAATACTGTACACAGTATTTACAACTATTTACATAGCATCTACATTGTATTAGGCATTATAAGTAATCACAAGATGATTTAAAGTATACAGAGGACATGTGTAGGTTATATGCAAATATTACACCATTTTAAAGGAGACTTGAACATCCTCAGATTTTGGCATCCGCAGAGGGCCCTAGAATCAATATCCTGCAGATACTGAGGAACAACTGTAAATGAAAAGTTTAAACATCTGACTCTAAAATCCATGCTATCAACTTTAATTATTCACACATACCAAAGAAGTCCTTTAAATAATAAATGTTCAGGGCTTCCCTGGTGGCGCAGTGGTTGAGAGTCCGCCTGCCGATGCAGGGGACGCGGGTTCGTGCCCCGGTCTGGGAGGATCCCACGTGCCGCGGAGCGGCTGGGCCCGTGAGCCATGGCCGCTGGGCCTGCGCGTCCGGAGCCTGTCCTCCGCAGCGGGAGAGGCCACAGCAGTGAGAGGCCCGCGTAACCCAAAAAAAAAAAAAAAAAAAAAAAAAAAAAAAATAATAAATGTTCAAAGTGTATTTAAACTGGAAATATTGCCTCTGGAGAAGAGAACCGGATGGCTAACGGGAGAGAGATACGGGATAATTAAATGTATACCTCTTAAATCTTGAACTATTTAATGTGTTAACACTATATTAGTGTGTTAACTTTTCATTTATTATATTAATGTGTTAACTTCAATCTTGAATTATATTGTGTTAACTTTATATTAATTTTAATAACATTTTAAAATTTGATAGTAATATTGATGCTGAAACTACATAAACTTCCCAGTTCAATTCTGCATTTTCAAGATGTGGAACACTACTGGTAAAAATATGACATTTATTCATGTCCTGGGATAGTTTAATAAGGTTTTTCAGGAATTTCTCAGAGCACAAGAACTTTTACGTTCCCTTCTTAAATGTTCCCTTACTGTTGAATCGTATTAACTAGTTCTCTTACTCTTGTAAGAGTCACTAGCAAGTTGTCAGCTACATTCACTAGTTCATTCAGGTAGGGTAAAACAGCCAAGTGTGGTAATACCTTTACTAACTAATTATGAGGCTGTTTGCCAAGGACATTGTTATCAGAAATTTTGTCACCAAAGACAGCAAGCAATTACAAAGAATATTCTAAGATATGCTCCAGTATAGCCAGAATTTAAAGTCCTAGCCCTGGTAATGGGGTTGGTGAGAAGGTTGGGAAGGGAAAAGTGGAAGCAGCTGTTCAGTCACTTCCTGTTATCCACGCTAACCACAGCTAATCCCCAAGTTAGACAGGAAGTTTCTCCCAGTTCTCCTGAAAACACTGCTCCTCTCAACTGACATGAAGGCCATGTGAAGAAGGTCATCTTCAGAAGAGAAAACCCAGCATGACGATAGTAATGAAATCCTTCACAGATCAACACTAGACCTAACGACCTTCCCAGGACTTTATACTTGTATTATATCACGAAGGATCAGAATTATAAAACCATACTTGAAAGAATAAACACTGATTTCTGCCAGCTATAACATAAGAGACCACTGCACTTAATTTTCAAATTCAGATAATGCTGAATACTTTTCCAACTCTTGTATATTAAAATATTAGGTGTTACGTGATATGACAATCTTCCTGTATGAAATCATTTTAACTATATACACATATTCCCACAACATTTAAGTAATCTCTACTTAATAAAAATTTTTTTAAAACCCAAGAGTTTTCCCAAAACTACCAAGAAACAGTTTATATAGTGTTATATGAAAGATGGAAGAATTAATTACTCCCTCAATTGAAGTCAGAGAAAAAAATGACAATCAGTTGGAACCTGTCATATAAAAATTAAGTTTGGACCTAAGCAAAAACACTATCAATGGTCTTTCATTTGTTTTGTTTACTTTAAAAAAAACACATTGCAAACAAACAAAAAAGTCTTAAAAGCAAGAGAGTCTAACAGTGACACTGTGACATTTTGCTTTTCCTCTTTCCTCTAGTCAAAATACAACAAAACATGAACCAGTCACATTTCATTTATTGATTAATCATTGTACATAGCAGGGAACTTAACCATACTCAGCAGTTACAGAACTAGTTACGAAAAATGGTTCATAGGAATACTCTGGCTCTCGTTCTACCACAGGTATACATAGCTGGTATCTAGGTCATGCTAGTCAATCTAACCAGATGCATAACTAAAAGGCCTGATTATCCCAACACTCTCTAGCTCTTTCCCCATTTTGCTAGGGAGATATTAAAAAAAAAAAAACACAATATGAGAAAGTCAAACACAGTCCTTCTACCCAACACAGTTATCACCATAATATCCTATAAAATCATCACCCAAGCTCAAATTAAAACAAACTCTCAGTAATTCCTATACCACCTTTATTTTCAATGGACAAATATATATACTTGCTCTTATCCCAGACTGTTTGAAAAATGGAAACATTTTTCAAAGCATGCTATCATGATGGCACATGATTTCACCCATCTGTTGTACTTATAAATAGCAGATATCAGATGAATTGATGAGTTAAATCTGACAAAGTCACTTTAAGAATCTATGTTCAAGGCATACAGGAATGAAATCCATGATATGTAGAAAATTCATTCAATCATATCATAGACAAAATCAAAAAAGGGCTTAGGAAAAATAAACAAAGAATATATTTTTGGCTAACTGAAGTATTTTCTGAAACATTAAGTGTGATAACCTTTTCCTAGTAAGCACAAGAGCCTAAATTGCTTTCTTGAATCTGGGAGATGTTGGTCAAAGGGTACAAAGTTTCAGTGATACAAGGTGAATAAATTCTGGAGGTCTAATGTACAGCATGGTGACTGGAGTTAAAAATAACGTTTTGCACATGCTGGTGGTGGTAGCATCGCTTTGTGGTAGAGGCATAGAGTTGGTGGGGTGGGATGAACCACGCTCCCAGTGGAAGCAGAGGAGCCGAGCGGGAACCATATGCTGCTGCAGGATTTGCAGGCCATTACGCTTTGCAAGGATGAAGCATATGGAGCCTCAAGTAAAACAAGTTTTTCAAAGTCTACCAAAATCTGCCTTCAGTGGTGGCTATTACAGAGGTGGGTTTGAGCCCAAAATGACAAAACGGGAAGCAGCATTTAAGTTCTTACTCATTTATGTATATGAGTACCAGCTTTTTATAATAAAATGCCTCAAAGCTAAAAATAATAATAATGTATTTGTATACTTGAAATTTGCTGAGACAGTAGGTCTTAAGTGTTCTCAACATTAAAAAAAAAAGAAAATGATAACTTTGTGAGGTGATGGATATGTTAATTCGCTTGACTGTGGTGTTCATTTCACAATGTATACACATCAAAACATCATGCCTGTTGTATCATCAACATATATCAAAACATAACAAACATACAACTTGATGCCTTAATATGCACAATTACCATTTGTCAATTATACCTTAATAAAGCTGAAAAAAATGCTGTAAATTCTTCCACAGATGAATATTGTCAAATTAATAACCCAAACCAGTCCTAAAAAGTATACTTTTTTTTTAATGTAAGCAAGCAGAAAAGTAATAATTTTATTAAGCAAGAGATAAACTATAGTAGCAACTGTATTTTCTTCCTAAGAATTTTCTTCCTAAGTACTGGAGTCTCCCCTAGTGGACTAGTGAGGAACATTTTGGTTACTAAACTGAACTTTTAAGTATTTGAGCATGACAAATTCACTAAAACTCTTACCTGAAAAGCAGATTTTTTCCATGGTCAAAGCAATGTTAACATTTTTTTTTATTTCATAATTTTGAAGTCAGTAGGGGCCCTGCAAGACAGAACCAAATCTGTTTCTTGAAAAAATACTGTTTCCAATGTTTCAAATATAATCTCTTCCAAGAATTGTT
Organism: Phocoena sinus; assembly: GCF_008692025.1. Classification (NCBI taxonomy): domain Eukaryota; kingdom Metazoa; phylum Chordata; class Mammalia; order Artiodactyla; family Phocoenidae; genus Phocoena; species Phocoena sinus. The sequence goes on from NC_045763.1 coordinate 135,519,186, forward strand.
ATATAAACTGAGCATGAATTTAGAAATGTAAAATCAATCTTCTTTAACAGTTTCCTAAAAATATAATTTAAAGCAAAGGAAGTTTACTAGGAAAATTACGTGGAAGAAGGAGATTGCCAAGCCCGTGACCAGGCAGGGGTGCCCGAAGCCTCAGGCTTTGTGTCTGGAGGTATTGCAGTGGTTCCATGGGAGTAACCCAGGATATGGCCAAAGTGTTCCTGGGGCATTTCAACATATGACAAATGTAACTCAAAATACCATAAAAAGGAGAGCAGCCAAGACGGATCAGTGAACTAGAAGACAGAGTAGTTGAAATCACCACCGCAAAAAAATGAAAAGAAATGAAGGACAGTTTAAGAGACCTCTGCGATAACATCAAGTGCACTAATATTCACATTATAGGGGTCCCAGAAGGAGGAGAGAGAGAGAAAGGGCCCGAGAAAATACGTGAAGAGATAATAGCTGAAAACATCCCTAACCTGGGAAAGGAAACAGTCACAAGTCCAGGAAGCACAGAGAGTCCCATACAGGATTAACGTGCAGGAACACATCAAGACACACTATAATCAAAATGACAAAAATTTAAAGATAAAGGGAGAATATTAAAAGAAAATTACTCAAATTACCTCACTGATCTAAATGTGAACAATCAAATTATGAATATTAAGCAGAATACTTTTAAAGAGCTAGTGGTTACAAAAAATGAATTTGAGAAACTACTGACAAAGGCTTGAAAATAATGTTTTTACATACCACGTAATTTCTGATAATATGAAGAAAAATAACTTAAAAACAAATTTTTAAGACACTCTATATACATAAAACTAATAGACTATTTCATATTTATGCCAAGTAATCGAGCAAAATCTAATGAAGAATACAAGTATACAAAGCCTTTTCAATTATACTTAACACATTGAAAATAATGCTACCATGCTTTCTCCATCCACATGGTCTTTATACATTCTGTTCCCTGTATCTGAAACACTCTTCCCCACTCCTATCTACTAATATATTTAATAACTCTCCATCCTTCAGATCTCAACTAAATCAGCACTAACCTCCCTGACTAGGTAAAATTTCACTATTATTGCTTCTCATAGCACTATGTATCTCACCTTTTATTGACTTATTTAAATAATGGTTGCTCATTTTATTAGGTTACTTAGAGAGTTCTATCATTAGTTCTATTATTAGGTTGCTGTGAAAATTAAGCAATACATGTGTAAACCACCTAGAACAATGCCAGCCACATGTAAATACTACTAGTATTGGCCCCATTAAACCTGTAAGAGGTAAACTTTGCTTCTGTCATCTAAGATTATTCTCTAGAGTTTTAGTTTGTTGTTAAAAACTACTTCATTACTAGCATTAACACAGTACTAGAGTTGTTCTCATCTATTCCTTGTCAAACTGATAGTCCTCTCCTCAAGAGGCAGAGCTTAATTCCCTACCCTTGGAGTAGAATTAGGGACTCACTTCTAACAAATAGAGTAAGATGGATGTAAAGTCGTGTGACTTAGGGACTAGGTCATAAAAGGAATTATGACATTCTGTTCGAAGATTACTTGCTCTGGGGAAAGCCAGCTGCCATACTATGAGGACATTCAGACAGCCATGCAGAGGGGCCCATGGGGCAAGGAACTGAAGCCTCCCACCAGCAGCCACATGCATAAGCCATCTTGGAAACAGATCCTCCAGCCCCATACAAGCCTTCAGATGATTGCAGCTCCAGCTGGCAGCTTGACTGAAACTTCACAAGACACCCTGAGCCAGAACCACCGAGCTAAGAAACTTCTGGATATCTGACACTGAGAAATTATGTGAGATCATAAATATTGGTAGTTTTAAGCTGCTAAACTCTGGAATAACTGGTTACTCTGCAATATATATAAAGTACTGTATATGTTTAAAGAAAAAGAAGATGATGTAGTAAATGAAGAAACAAAAGACACTATCAAAAAAAGACCAACAGAGGCTTCCCTGGTGGCACAGTGGTTGAGAGTCCACCTGCCAATGCAGGGGACACGGGTTCGTGCTCCGGTCCAGAAAGATCCCACATGCCGCGGAGCGGCTGGGCCCGTGAGCCATAGCTGCTGAGTCTGCGCATCCGGAGCCTGTGCTCCGCAATGGGAGAGGCCACAACAGTGAGAGGCCCGCGTACCGCAAAAAAAAAAAAAAAGACCAACAACTCAACAACAAAAAAATAAACCTGATTTATTTTTGGGCAAAAGACTTGAATAGACATTTCTCCAAAGAAGATATATAAATGGCCAATAAGCACATGCAAAGATGCTCAACATCTTTTGCTCAACTAATTAGATGCTCAACTAATCACTAGGTAAGTGCAAACTGAAACCACAATGATAAACCACCTCATACCCATTAGGATGGTTACCACCAAAAAAAAACAATAATAATAATAAATGTTGATGACTATGTGGTAATACTGGAACCCCTGTGTAGTACTGGGGGGAACATAAAGTGATGCAGCCACTATGGAAAACAGTATGGCACTTCCTCAAATATAGATTTACCATATAATCCAACAATTCCACTTCTGGATATATACCCCCAAGAAATTAAAGCAGGGTCTCGAAGACATATTTGTACACCGACGTTCATAGCAGTATCACTCACAGTAGTCAAAAGGTGGAGGCAACCCAAGTGGTCCATTAACAGATGAATGGATAAACAAAATGTGGAACATGCATACAATGAAATATCATCTGACACATGCTACAACATGGATGAACCTTAAGGACATTATGTTAAATGAAATAAGCTAACCACAAAAGGACAAATATTGTATGATTCCACTTATAGTACTTAGAGTAGCCCAAGTCATAGAGAAAATGTAGAATGGTGGTTGCCAGGGACTGGAGGAAGGGTAAATGAGGAGTTATTGTTTCATAGGTACAGAGTTTCAGTTTTGCAGGATGAAAAGAACTCTGAAGATGGATAGTGGCGATGGTTACACAATGCGAATGTAATTAATGCCACTGAAGTGTACACTTAAACTGTTAAAATGGTAAATTTTATATTATGTGTATTTTACCACAGTTTTTACAAAGACAATTTAAAGAGGATCAAATAGAACTCGCAGAAATGGAAAATATAATCACTGAAATTAGAAGTTTGATGGATTAAATAGCTGATTAGATCAGGTAAAGAGCACTCTGAAGAAATACACAAAATGTAGCACAGTGATACAACAACTGAAAATACAGAACAGAGGTTAAGCAACATGAGAATAGAACAAAAGGTCCAACATATGTCTAAACAATGTTGAAAAAGAAAAGAGTAGAGAGGGAATTCCCTGGCTGTCCGATGGTTGGGACTCGGCACTTTGACTGCCAAGGGCTCAAGGATTCAATCCCTGGTTGGGGCACTAAGATCCTTCAACCTATGGAGCAAGGCCAAAAAAAAAAAAAAAAAAAAAAAAAAGCACAAAGAATTACCAGCAGGATAAATAATAAGAAATCTATACCTAGTAGTTACTGTGTAGTGAAAATGCTAAATACTAAAGACAAAAAGATTTACAAAACCACCAAAAAGAAATGATAAACTGTCTCCAGGAAGAATAATTATAATGAAAAAAAAAAAAAGAATAATTATAATGACAGCTAACTTCTCAATAGCAATAATGGAACCCAGGGGATAATAAAATAATATACTGAGAAAAGTGAACACTAAAGCAGATATACTTCAAGGCTGTGGGATTTAGCCTAGTAAATGCACCTGCTTGGTTCAGTAGGAACACACTTTTTTCTTTTTAATATTCTACAGGTGATGTTGATACATACTCCTGGTTAAGCAGAGGAAGCAAAGGAGGAAAAGGTAGAAAGAGAGGGAGGGAACATAATAAACAAAACAAAATGTTAACAATTGGGAAAACAAGGCAAAGAGTACTTAATTTTTTATTGCAACTGTTCTATAATGTTAACTTTCAAAATAAAGTTATAGGGCTTCCCTGGTGGCACAGTGGTTAAGAATCCACCTGTCAATACAGGGGACAAGGGTTTGAGCCCTGGTCCAGGAAGATCCCACATGCCGCAGAGCAACTAAGCCCGTGCACCACAACTACTGAGCCTGCGCTCTAGAGCCCGTGAGCCACAACTACTGAGCCCATGTGCCACAACTACTGAAGCCCGGGCGCCTAGAGCCCGTGCTCCACAACAAGAGAAGCCACCACAATAAGAAGCCTGCGCACCACAACTAAGAGTAGCCCCTGCTCACCACAACCAGAGAAAGCCCGCACACAGCAACGAAGACCCAACACAGCCAAAAATAAATAAATAAATTTAAAAAATAAAGTTATAAAAAGAACAAAAACACATACATACATCAGAATTATAAAATTCTGTTTTAAGATGCCACTATTTCTAAACACTGATTCTAAAAATTCTAATAGGAAATCATGCCTATAAATTAGTCCAAATTGTCCATTACCTGGGAGTATTCATCATGAGAGAATAGAGGTTGGATGTATTTAATCAGTTACTGAAACCTGGTAACACACAGGTGTCAACTAATTCATGACAACATCACCATAAAGGTACAGAAAAACATTCATCAAGTTTCTATGCCTTCCCTAGCCCCTTCTTGACTTTGTACTTAATGATATTCTTAGCTCTTAAACTATGAAAAGTTCCCCTGGGTGATTTTGGAGATAAATTTAAAATTCCATTTTCTAAAACTTAATGATTCTTCTCTCCTCACTAACCTTCACACCCAACCTCACATCAAACCAATAAGGAGAAGAGAAACACAAGCTTCACGTTCTCTCCTTTTTCCCCTTTCAATTTCTCCAATCCCTCTATATCTTGAAGAGCAGAAAAAGTATACTAACAATTTTTAAGACAATTCTGTGCAAGACAGTGGAAGAAGCTTTACATTATCTTGTTTAATAATCAAGCCAGCCATACAGCAGGTATTATCCTCATTTTATAATGAGGAAATAAGTTCAAACAATTCACATAGTTAATAAACCACAATTCTAACCCAAATCTGTCTAGCTCCAAAACCCCTGTACTTTCTACATCATAGTGCTTTGAGTCACATTTGTTGCCTCAAGTTCTCCTTTTAGAATAACATTTTTATAAAGTACAGAACCTTAGCAGATAGCCTGACACCAAGATCCAGCTTCACAAAAATAGAACCTTGAACAGAAGTTTCTCAGTCACAGATTAAGAGCTTTCTTCCCTCTCCTATAGACCCCAAAACTACTTTTAGTTTCATTTATTCTATCTACTACCCTATTTAGACATAACTTAAACCAAAAAAATGACATCTACCTATTGAATACTTCCATGTAGAGGCTTTTTCCATGAGCATGGTAGATTCCAGTTATAATTTTATCTGATCCACTGTTGTGTTGGGGGGCTCCCCCAAGATCACTCCCAGGTTCAATGATTCACTACGACGACTGAGCACACAGTTGTACTTAAGTAATGATTTACTGAAGCTAAAAGATACAAAGCAAAATCAGCAAAGGGAAAAGTCTGCAGGAAATCAGGTACAAGCTTCCAAGAGATTTCTCCCAGGGGAGTCACAAAAGACACACTTAACTCCTCCAGCAATGAGTTTTAGCAACATGTGTAAAATGCTGTTTACAGGGTAAGCTCCTTACAGGTTCGGTACCCAAGGTTTTTCTTAGGGGCTGGTCACGTAGGCACCCTCTACCTACCACGTAGCAAAATTCCAGACTCCCAGAAGGAAAGTAGGTGCTGAGCATAAACCACATTGTTTGTACTAACAGTCTAGACACAGTGAGCCACTCTTCACAGTTCTGGGAATGGTAGAAACCCTCCCAAAATCAAAGTTCCTAGACACCAGCCAAGGGCCAACCTTGTAAGCAGGGGGTTCTAAGGATTATCGGTCACAAGCCTGCTTATGTTCAGTCTTTTCTGCACCGCTGAGATGTTCTCTTTGGAAACAACATACTGCTGCTGTTTTGTTTTTGGTGATCCCTGTTTTCTATCCAAAATGTGTCTCCAGGGACTTCACTGGTGGCGCAGTGGTTAAGAATCCGCCTGCCAATGCAGGGGACACGAGTCCAAGCCCTGGTCCAGGAAGATCCCACATGCCGCGGAGCAACTAAGCCCGTGCACCACAACTACTGAGCCTGCGCTCTACAGCCAGAGAGCCACAACTACTGAGCCCGCATGCCACAACTACTGAAGCCCGTGCACCTAGAGCCCGTGCTCCGCAACAAGAGAAGCCACCACAATGAGAAACCCATACACCGCAACGAAGAGTAGCCCCCGCTTGCCACAATTACAGAAAGCCCGCGCGCAGCAAAGACCCAACACAGCCAAACATTAAAAAAAAAAAAGTGTCTCCATTTCCTGTCATTTTAACTAAAGTTTCCTTTCCTGAGATTTATATGTTTTTTATAACTTATCAGCTGCTTATGCCCAACTTTTAAAACTCTTTTACAAGCCACAAATACACTAGATACACAATGTTATGATTAAATTCTGTATCTAACCTTAAGGAGAATACCTGTGAGAAAAAAATCCTTTTAAGATTTAAAGACAGTAAAAAATTAATCTTAGCACACCGGGATAAAATCATTTGATGCAATTTAATAGATATTGATCATTTATACTGTAACAGACTCAATAACTATAATGCTTCTTTAAGGAAAAGGAAAAATGCGGACCTCACTTCCATTACATTTCTACACATTTCTAATTAATATGTACATTTACAAATTAGCTGTTCACATTGTTGGAGCGCTATCCTTTTATAAATCACCACCTAAAAACTAGACAGTAGGACTTCCCTGATGGCGCAGTGGTTAAGAATCCGCCTACCAATGCAGGCGACATGAGTTCAAACCCTGGTCCAGGAAGATCCCACATGCCGCGGAGCAACTAACTCTGTGCGCCACAACTACTGAGCCTGCGCTCTACAGCCTGTAAGCCACAACTACTGAGCCCGCCTGCCACAACTACAGAAGTCCACGCACCTAGAGCCCGTGCTCCATAACACGAGAGGCCACTGCAATGAGAAGCCCACATATCACAACGAAGAGTAGGCCCTGCTTGCCACAACTAGAGAAAGCCTGTGCACAGCAACGAAGACCCAATGCAGCCAAAAATAAATTAAAAAATTTATTTTAAAAAAACTAGACAGTTAACCCACACTTCCTTCTTCTTGAAAGAAGTTAAACAACTCATGACATTTTAAAAGGAATAGAACACAACCCTGCTGTCCTCCTCCACATTTTTGAGTTAATGCCTCAGACTAAGTATGCTCTGTTCAAAGGGTCACGTTAAAAAATTAACATCATAGGAATATTTTACTTCAACTTAAAAAAAGGAAAGGTTTTGGGCTTCCCTGGTGGCGCAGTGGTTGAGAGTCTGCCTGCCGATGCAGGGGACACGGGTTCGTGCCCCGGTCCGGGAAGATCCCACATGCCACAGAGCGGCTGGGCCCGTGAGCCATGGCCGCTGAGTCTGCGTGTCCGGAGACTGTGCTCCGCAACGGGAGAGGCCACAACAGTGAGAGGCCAGCGTACCGCAAAAAAAAAAAAAAAAAAAAAAAAAGGAAAGGTTTTTAAATATACATATACAAGGTCGTACTTTCTTAGTTTTGGGGTTATATCAGCAAATGCTGGACTGAATTAGTGACTGATCTGTACCGTGAAATAATTGAATAATTGAAATAATTGCTGAAATGTCTTCTGCTGTTTTCCCCTACAATCTGTCCCATTAATGTATCCTGTCCTTAAATAAACTTAATAATGAGCTCAGAAGAATGAAGAATACAGAAGCCTTCAATGAAGAACTTATCTAAGGAAACAGGAATAACAAAAGTGTAAGACAAAAGTATGGGTGTTAAATAATGTGAGGAAGAATAAATGCAAAAGAAGTTCTAAGAGGACCAAAAAGAAAAAACCCCTTTCTTCTTTAAGATTTACAAAGTCTCAAAATATATGAAGTGAAAAAAAGACTGTTAACAAAAATTGCATGTATGTTTTATATACTTTTTGATTAACAACACAAACTATGAAAAGAGGGTTTAAAAGATTACACACGAGAACTTTAATGATTGTTGTCCCCAAACAGGAAGATGGGTTTGGGGTTTGTTTTACTTTTTGCTTATGTTCTTTTTTTATAATGAAATATACCACTTTTGTAATAAGAAAAAATTAATTCTTTTCCTTTCCCCTTAAAGAAATGAAAGAAACGAGTAGTAAATATATGGCTTTTTTCCCCCTTTTTCTAAAGATGAAGCAAGATCTGTGTAATAAACATTTTATACTTGTACAAATAATACAAAAAACAAACATTTCACACTTGGCCGGCCATTCTTCTGTTAGCTTTGTAAGCTGTCCCCTCAAAACTCAGTGATCAAAAATAAATAAAACAAAATACTCCAGGAAATATCTTCAAGTTAGAAGTCAGTTAACATGCACCATCACCCTCCCTATTAGTACAGACTATCCTCTCATTGAGGTCCTCCTTAGACCTTAGACCATTCTTCACTTCTATTATTTTCCCCAAAATTATCCTCCTCAAAGTAAACTGCTTTTTCTCTTTCTATATTCATTGCAAATAACAAAAAAAACATTTATATTATTGTTAGAAAGCTAGGGACTTCTCTGGTGGTGCAGTGGTTGAGAATCTGCCTTCCAATGCAGAGGACACGGGTTCGATCCCTAGTCGGGAAACTAAGATCCCACATGCCGCGCCACAACTACTGAGCTCCTGCGCCTCCACGAGAGAGCCCACATGCCGCAAAACTACAGAGCCCACACGCTCTGGAGCCCATGCACCACAACTAAAGAGAGAAAACCCGCAGGCCACAACTAGAGAGAAACCCGCACGCAATGGAAGATCCCGCACGCCTCAACGAAGATCCCGCATGCTGCAACTAAGACCTGATGCAGCCAAACAATATAAGAAAATAAATAAATAAATAAAACATTAAGACAGTCTTTAAAAAAAAGAAAGCTATAACACAGAAGCTCATGCATTAAGAGAGGCAGCTTGGTATAATGGAAAGCACAGTGGGCTGAAGTAAGTCTTACATTACAGTCCAGCTCTGACTGTGCCACTTATTGTACATTAATTTAGTGTAAATAGGAGATAAGAGGATTCTTTTGTGGTAGGTTGTCTTAAGATATTTCTCTTTACACGACACCTGCTAACTGGAAAAAAAATTGTTTTTCAAATAATATAGACATATGTAGAGTTGAAAGTGGAAGTTCCTTTCATATCTCTCCTCCCACAACCACCAAGGAACCTGAGACTAATAGGATGCTCTTCTAATAGTCCAGCTGATAACATCTGTTTCATTCACAGCTCTCTGGGCCTAAAGGAACCTCCTCTGAATCTGAGACTCAGAGATTCTAGAGTTTGAGCTCAACACAGTTACTAGATAGAAATGTGGGTCTTCTCTCTAAGGCAGGGGGTTAGTGTGTTGCATACAACACAAAGAATGACCCAATATTTAGCAACCAGCAGAACAAACTTAAGGTAGTCATTACTGCTCTCAATCAAATATTTCTAGCTGCCCTCCCAGGCTCATAACAAAACGGCACCTTCCCCATCCCCTTGACATGATGTGATGCCAAGCACCTCTTCTAGTTTTTAAAGTTTCCACTAGTACTTGATTCACCATTCTCTCTTTCCCTCTGCAACGCAACCGCCAGCATAGAATGACGGTATAAGACTAACAGCCTGGGTTTCTGGGTGAGAAAAGATAGGCAGAATCCCTCTCCCACCTCTGCCAAGACCCCCTCCCCTCCAACACACACTGATCTACACTGAACAGGTAGTGTGAGTGACAAACTTTTGATGTGTTAATGCACTAAGACTGGGGTGGGGAGCTGTTGTTACCAACCTATAACCTAATCTAACTAGACAAACCAACTGATTCTGAAGTTAATATAAAAAAATAAGCAAGCAGGCATAGCCAGGAATATTCTGAAAATAAAGAGAAATGAACTAGTCCTACGGGATGGCAGCAACAACAAAGAGCTTATACCTATAAAGCACTAATTACATGTCAAACACTATTTCTAAGCACTTTATAAATTTACTCATTTACTCCTAATAACAACCTTATTAGATAGGTATTATCATCTCTATTTTACAAATAAGGACACTGAATTATAGGGATGTTAAGTAACTTGCCCAAGATCACACAGCTAAGGAAGTGAAGATTTAAAGCAAGGCAGTTTAGCACAAAAGTCTATATATTCTTATTTATACCACACAATATAAAAATACACTAAAACAGTGTGATACTGGCACATAATTAGGCAAATCAACAGAAAGAACAGAAAATCCAGAAACAGAATCAAATGCACACAGGATTTTACTATACAAAAAGGTGAATAAACATAGTTTATTCAATAAGTGGCTATTTTGAAATCCCTATATCCTTTCTGTCAGCAATTCCAATTCAAGGCATTTATTCTACAGCTATACCTAGCACGTTTCAAATGATACATAAGATTTTTCACTACAGCACTGTTTGAAACAACCAAATTATATAATTCATCCATACAATGAAATGTCATGCATTAACAAAAAGAAAAGCAAGTTCTTTACTTATTAACATGAAAGAATCTCCAATATAAATTAAGTGAAAAAAAAAAAGGGAGGTGCAAAACAGTATATATGCTTCCATTGTTCTCAAAAAAAAGCCTGGGGGGATACACATGCATATACACATGCATATATGTATGTTATGTGTATATATATATGTATATATATGTGTGTATATATATACACACACACCTATCTGGAAGTATACATAAGAAACTGGTGATTTGGATTGCCAAAATGTGAGTGGCCAGGGAAAGGGGATGGCAGAAACACTTCTTTACCATATGATTTTTTTTTTTTAAGAAATTTTTCTTTTTTAATTAACTTATTTATTTTTGGCTGCACTGGGTCTTCATTGCTGCACGCAGGCTTTCTCTAGTTGTGGCGATTGGGGGCTACTCTTTGTTGTGGTGCACGGGCTTCTCGTTGCGGTGGCTTCTCTTGTTGCAGAGCACGGGCTCTAGGTGTGCAGGCTTCAGTAGTTGTGGCACACAGGCTCAGTAGTTGTGGCTTGCAGGCTCTAGAGTACAGGCTCAGCAGTTGTGGTGCACGGGCTTTGCTGCTCCACAGCATATAGGATCTTCCTGGACCAGCGATCAAACCCGTGTCCCCTGCATCGGCAGGTGGATTCTTAACCACTGTGCCACCAGGGAAGTCCCTATACCATTTGATTTTTTAACTATGCAAAGGTACTGAGCATTCAATAAATAAATAAATGATTTAAATTTTACAAGAGAAAAAGACTGAGCCATTTAGCAGCAGGGATAAATGCCAAAAGAATACATTGAGAATTATCATGATAAAGAAGCTGAGCAGCCATTACACTCCATGTACTACAAGCTGAAACTGAGAAAGCCAGCTGGAAGAAAGGAAAACTGAACAGATATAGAGAGCAAAAACTATGCCAAAACCTTGCAGCCCCTAAAAGAGAAAGATGGAGTATGCAGTGTTAATTTCTAATGGCTTACTAGCTCCAGTTTCCATGAGGCCCAGACACACCACGACTCCTACCGATGGAGTGTCATGATCTCCAGTGTACACACATACAACACACACTTCCACTGGAGTTAGCTCCACTGGTTCACCATTCCCCTCCCCACCTTTTTCTTAAGGCCCCTACAACTAACTTTTCTATTCATATGAATGGAAAGGTATTTCAGGATGATACCTTTGTGAGAGAGAAAAGTACCCTTTGTGATAGAGAAAGACTGTGATCTACCTAAGTGAAGTGCTAGAAATATCCAATCAGAATGCTGATAACTGTACCAAAATAAAACTATACATTATACTTAACTATATATCCAGAAGCACTGAAATCTGGGAATTAAACCAAGGGACAGAAGCCTAAATACAACATACTATCTTGTATTAAGGTCTCAAGATTATCTCAGCCTTAATGCTACCGTAATTGTTAAGTACATTAACCAATAAACATGTTAGAAAGGCAACTTTAAAAAAACAATAGCTATCACTTTTTGAGTACTTACCATTCAGCACGCACCCTCTGGGAATTTTACATGTAATATTTATTTAATTCTCACAGCTGTATGAGGCAGGTACTATTAGCATGACTATTTTACAGATGAGGAAACAGAAACATATAAAAAATTCAGAACCCTAAGAGACCTTCGAAATTATGTATTCCCATGCAAGTTATTTATTTTTTACCTATGTCAAGATATTGGTATGCTAAATCATAAATTTAATCCAGGATCTAAACCCACATAGTCTAACACCAGAGTCCATAGCTATTAACAGCATGCTTATAAATGGCACACTGACTGATGTTATAATTGAAAGCACTCAACTAGAAAACCCAAAAGCTTCAAGAACTGCAAGTGTGAAAAATCTGTTTACATCAAGATTAGGTAACAAACACAAAGTCATTCCTGGTAGATCAGTAATCTCTTAAATATAGCTTTTTAAGGAAATATTTTCCTGTTAATAGTAATTATCTAGCTATCTTTTATTAGTATTTCTTTTAAATTCAATTCTAAAAAATATCTAAGGGGATTTCCCTGGTGGTCCAGTGACTAAGACCCCCATACTCCCAATGCAGGGGGTGGGGGTTTGATCCCTGGTCAGGGAACTAAGATCCCACATGCCGCACGGCGTGGCAAAAAGAGTAAATAAAATAAAAAATATCGAAGAAGGCACAAAACAAGTACATGAAGGCTAGTCTCAAAATAAAATGGTAATACTTACTAATCCTTAATAAAGTGAATTGTATATGTTATATTGTATTTTTCCTTCTATTTTATTACCATGAAAGCTTTGGGAAGACAGTGGAGCATCAGTGCAGAAAATCGCCCCCTAGGTGCAGCACAAACTTGGGAAAACCACAAAACTTAAGTCAAGCTCTGCTTCCTACTAGTTATGTGGCCTTAAGGTAGGAGACTTACTCTCTCTTAGCTAAACATCTTCATCTGTAAAACCAGGAAATATATATAGCTTCTGGGGTTGTGTTGAGGATTAAGTGATAGGGTAGAATAAAGTGTCCAGGACACAGCAACCAATCCTTTCCCAATGCTATTATACTGCTAAAGCACAATGGTTAAGAGCAAAACGTTTAGAGTTAGACATGTCTTATTGTGAGACCGTTTTCATCATTTATTTGCCAAGGACTAAATGAGATAACACCTGAAGTAGACTAACATATAAATGCTGAATAAGTATTACTACATAAGTAATACTACCAAAAACAAAAAATGGGCGCCAAAGGTAACTAGAAACTAAACCTAGAAAAATAATAAAAGTTAGACTCTAATCTTTCTGTGCTCTACTACTAAGCTATGGGTCCATGATCAACTTGTTTCATCTGCCTAAGCATTAGTTTATTCATCTGTAAATCAAGGGTACCAGAATACTGGGAATTCCCTGGCAGTCCAGTGCTTAGGACTCTGCGCTTTCACTGCCAAGCACCTAGGGTTCAAACCCTGGTCAGGGAACTAAGATCCGGCAAGCTGCGCAGCACAGCCAAAAAAAAGAAAAAAAGTGTATCAGAATATATAATTTCTTTTTTGATGTGGACCATTTTTAAAGTCTTTATTGAATTTGTTATAATATTGGTTCTGTTTCATGTTTTGGTTTTTTGGCCACGAGGCATGTGGGATCTCAGCTCCCTGACCAGGGATGCAACCAGCACCCCCTGCATTGGAAGGTGAAGTCTTAACCAGTGGCCCACCAGTGAAGTCCCAGAATACATAATTTCTGAGGTCTACTCCAGTTCTAAATTTTTATACCTCTGTCTGTCTGGCTACCAAAGTCATAAATTTTATCTTAAAACAACCAACACCGTCATATATACATACACTCACCCTAAAGGAAAAAAAATATAAACCTGTAGCAGATCGAAAAATTTAGAGATTCAGGGAAATGGCCAAAAATGGTAAGCACTACAACTCCAGTTGAAGATTTTATTTATTTTTTTATTTTTTAAATTTATTTATTTTTGGCTGCATTGGGTCTTCATTGCTGCGCGTGGGCTTTCTCTAGTTGCGTCAAGCTGGGGTTAATATTCATTGAGGTGCACGGGCTTCTCATTGCAGTGGCTTCTCTTGCTGCAGAGCACGGGCTCTAGATGCACGGGCTTCAGTAATTGTGGAGCATGGGCTCAGTAGTTGTGGCTCTCGGGCTCTAGAGCGCAGGCTTAGTAGTTGTGGCGCATGGGCTTAGTTGCTCCGCGGCATGTGGGATCGTCCCGGACCAGGCATCAAACCCATGTCCCCTGCACTGGCAGGCAGATTCTTAACCACTGTGCCACCAGGGAAGTCCCTCTAGTTGAATATTTTAATAAGAAACATGTTAATGTCAAATACTTTAAATAAGAAAAAATTATTTTAAAAAGGAACACCTAAAAATAATGAAATTTTTTTTTCATTTATAGTTGCTAATTTCAAATACACTGTATTTTCAAATTACACTGTAATTTCAAATACAGTGCTAATTTATAGTTGCTACAAAAAAACAGAAAATAATTACAGCATTTTGAGTACCTGCCTAGCTCGCAAAGACTCTCCTGAAACATCAATCTCACACAGTGGTAGGCCCAGAGCAGCTACATACATTCTAGATCAGTGGTCCTCAACCAGGGGTGATTTTATCTCCAAGGGGATTTTGGCAATATCTAGAGACATTTTTTGGTTGTTACACTTAGAATGTGAGCGCTACTGGCATTTAGTTGACAGGGGCCAACAATCCTGCTAAACACCCTACAATGTACAGGATAACCCACACGAAGAACCATTCAACCCAAAATGTCAATATTATGGAGGTGATCTGACCACCAATCACAGCTACTCTCCTGGGAATCTGGAACTGAGACTAAGAAATTAAAGTTTAATATAGACCATCCTTTTGGTCAGAGAAAAGATTACCAAAAAAAAAAAAAAAAAAAAGGCAAGTATGGTATGAATTGAATGTCTAAGAGAGAAGAATAAAGTGAGCAAACAGAAGTCAAAACAAGAGACAGAAAATAAATATTTCTTGAGTTTTTAGCAGCCTTTCACGTCCTGTTTTTGGGCCAGCCTAGCTGCATTCCTGTTCTTGAGCCTCCACTACCTCCATATAAATTTTCTAGGTATTACATAATATGGAGTTGGTCTCTCCTACCTGTAACTAAGAGTCCTACTCACACACATTACCCACAGAAAACTGCTAAGATAGAAGAATCGACTACAGCAGAGTAATAGTTCAACACAAGTAAATCAAAAATAAATCTCATGAAACTTTATAATAGTAAGAAACCAATGGTGAGGTATAGAAAAAAGATCAATGAGAACTAATCTATAAATATAAGGACAACAGAGGAAATAGAAAAGGTAATAATGTGGAAACCAGGGAAAGAGTCAAAATTTCCTGAACTAGAAGGACAACCAAAAACCAAAGACAGTTGGTATACGATATAAAGACTGAGAAATAATCATTTAAGACAGACTCCTCAAACATCTACCTACCAAGCTCTTAAGCTTTAAGAGGAAGAATTTTATACAACTCAATAACACAAAAACAATTCAGTTAAAACATGGGCAGGGGGTTTCCCTGGTGGCGCAGTGGTTGAGAGTCCGCCTGCCGCTGCAGGAGACACGGGTTCGTGCCCCAGTCCGGGAAGATCCCACATGCCGCGGAGCAGCTGGGCCCGTGAGCCATGGCCGCTGAGCCTGCGAGTCCGGAGCCTGTGCTCCGCAACAGGAGAGGCCACAGCAGTGAGAGGCCCGCGTACCGAAAAAAAAAAAAAAAAAAAAAAAACATGGGCAGGGAATTCCCTGGCAGTCCAATGGTTAGAACTTCGTGCTTTCACCGCTGAGGGTGCCAGTTCAATCCCTGGTCAGGGAACTAAGATCCCGCAAGCGGCGCGGTGTGGCCAAAAATTAAAGACAGACAAAAAGAAAAATAAGTTAAAAATGGGCAGAGAATCGGAATAGACATTTTTCCAAAGAAGACATACAAATGACCAACAGGTACATGAAAAGGTGCTCAACATCACTAACCACAAGGGAAATGCAAATCAAAACTACAAAGAGGTATCACTCCATGCTGGTTATAATGACTATCATTAAAAAAAAAAAAAAGATAGGGTTGGCAGGCAAGGGTGTGGAGAAAAGGGAGCCCTTCTGCACTGTAGGTGGGAATGTAAACTGGTGCAGCCACCACAGAAAACAGTATGGACTTTCTTCAAAAAACTAAAAATAGGGCTTCCCTGGTGGCACAGTGGTTGAGAGTCCGCCTGCCGATGCAGGGGACACGGGTTCGTGCCCCAGTCCTGGAAGATCCCACATGCCGCGGAGCGGCTGGGCCCGTGAGCCATGGCCGCTAAGCCTGTGCGTCCGGAGCCTGTGCTCCGCAACAGGAGAGGCCACAGCAGTGAGAGGCCTGCGTACCGCAAAAAAATAATAATAATAATTTAAAAAACTAAAATTAGAACTACCATATGAACAGTGATCCGACTTCTGGGTTTATACTCAAAGGAAATGAAAACAGCATCTTGAAGGAATATCTGCGTTCCCACGTTCACTAAGCATTATTCACAATAGCCAAGATAGGACACAACCTAAGTGTCCATCACTTTGAAAAGTAACACAATAACAGGGAGCTACCCAGGTAAACATATATACTTTAAGCTTATAATATAGTTACCATAATTAAAATATGTTAACAATGTGCAGGAAGAAATAAAGATGAATGGAACAATGGAAAGAGTTTTTAAAAGATCTGTGGACATTTGAGAATACATAAGAAATACAGCTCTTCAAAGCAGTGGAAATTGATGAACTATTCAATTACTAATACAATGGAAAAACATTAAGTTGGTTCCAACCTCAAACATGTATATATAAATTTCAGAAAGGTTCAAGCTGGTAATAAGAAAAATATGAGGAAAACAGGAGATCTTTAACAATCTTGTACATATTCGTCAATAAGAAAATGGTTAACATCTAAACAAAATGGTTAAAATATATATCAAGAGCACAGAACACTATAAAGCTATTGAAAAGAATGAGAAATGTACACATCCTGGCACAGAAAGGTCTTCCAGACATATTAAACGCAAAGAACAAATCTGAGAGAAAAAAATTCATACTGTAAATGCATTTACTTGCATTTATGAAATGGCAAGAGAAGTATTAATATGTGCCCTCACATAAATATAAATACATAAAAAGTTCTGGGAAGATAACGTATCAAACCATGAACAGTAGTTTCCTCTAACAAGAGAATATGGATCATGGGTCGGAACATCAAAGAGGACTTTCATGTCTAATCTACATGCTTCTGTATTGATTTATTTTTTTTACATTTAGATACCTTTATATATTTTCACACAATTAAAAAATGCAAATTTCAACATTAATAAAAGAAAGCTACTATAACAAAAACCTTGAAGTGTCAACGCTTCTTTCCTATAAGAAAAAGATCGGTGATATGAATTACGTCTGTTAGTACTGCTAGTCTTAGGAAAATTTTTAAGTTTTCCTAAGAAAATTACCAAGCTTTCTTAGTAATTATCTGGAACCACAAAATGCTAACTGGCAATCTTTAGTACTAACTCAGTATTGTTATTTTAACTTGCTGGAATTAGCATATAGAAAGGAACATGTTAACAAAACTGTATATGTACATATTGTATATTATATTAAGCCACAGAAAATTTTCTTTGACCTTGACCACATCAAGTGAAAGGTTTTCTAAACCCTCCCTCTCCTTGGAAAAGCAAACCAGGGAATATAAATTGCCTGGGCCTGCTGAGCTTTGTGTTCTGCTGGATCAAAAGCCAATACTGGCAGAGTTCACTACAGAGGAGCCTGCAGTACCACCACCATAGACTCAGCGCATTTACAGAACAAAGCAAAGACAGAGAAGAAGCTCAATATAGGTCTCATTTTTTTAAGCAACCAAAATAAAATCTGTCACAGTATTATAGTTAATGTGCATTTATCTGTGCATTTATTTGAGTGAGAGTTCAATTGAAAATAATTGACCTGGGACTTCCCTGGTGGCACAGTGGTTAAGAATCCGCCTGCCAGTGCAGGGGACACGGTTTGATCCCTGGTCCGGGAAGATCCCACGTGCCGCGGAGCAACTAAGCCCGTGCACCACAACAACTGAGCCTGTGCCCTACAGCCCGTGAGCCACAACTACCGAAGCTCATGCGCTACAGCCCGTGCTCCACAACAAGAGAAGCCACCGCAATGAGAAGCCCGCGCACAGCAACGAAGAGTAACCCCCGCTCGCTGCAATGAGAGAAAGCCCGTGCACAGCAACGAAGACGCAATGCAGCCAAAAATAAATAAATAAATTTATTTATTTAAAAAAAAGAAAAGAACTGAGAAATCATTCTAATTAGTACAATGATCACAAATTTACATACTGAAATTATGCCCTCAACCCAAAAAGGCAGAGATTAGTAACCAACAGTTATTATAGAAAACATCACACTTCCCCACTCACCGACACACAAGACTAGTTTATTAACTGTTTCATGAGAGTGTTCATCAATATCTACTTAAGCAACATCATTCTTTTGGACAGCAATTTTAAATTATACCTAAAAATTCTGAGATATTAACACAGGCAATTACTGTAAAATAACTGAATAAAGAAACATAGAAAATACTCTAGAGTGTTAAACTAGTTTTTTTTTAATTCTATCATACTACTTAAAAAGGAAAAAGAAATGTCTTTATAAGTTGCATATTAATAAACTAAATAGATCACTTTAAGTGGCTACATAGATTCCAATACAAGGAGAAAAGGAGAGTTGTAATCTATCAAGAGGGAGTGGGGGATATAAAGTCTTTAAATAAGAAATATTAGTAATACTAAGTCTAGAGGTTAAGCCAATAGTTCAACATTACCATGAGATTTCAAACTGCACTGTGAGTGCCTACTGCTCCATTTGTTAGGCCATAATATCTAAGTCTCAATCCATAGCCACAGAGTAAGTATATAGATCTAACCCTGGTCTACCATTCTGAAACCCTCATCATTGGTCTCAAGAGAGATAGGGTAAAAAAAAAAAAAACACTAAAAATCTTCCTATATACACACACATACATATACATATGTACATATACACAAACTCCAAAAGGAAACTAGGCATCATCACACATAACTACAGAATCACAAATAGGTATCCCAATTTCTTTGGTCTCTTATCTTTTTCAATTTGAGCAAGCAAGGTTTTACGGGGTTTAAGTGAAAAAAACCCTGCAATTAAGTACTCAGAACATGCCTGGCACACAGCACTCAATAAGTGGCAATTATCTCTTCACAGCTTCTTCCAGGGACTAAGGCCCACTCTAAGTCTGTCAGCAGAACTCTGTGTGTCTTAACTCCCTTTTCCTGACACAAGATTCTTTCAAAAGTGCACCTCTCAACAGACCTTCTACATATGAACTTTTAGAGATTTAAGAAAAAAAAGCTGAAGCCAAAGCATCTCTTCCTGCCGCAAAAAAAGTGGCATAAGACAGTGGACACCTGCATGTGGACACTAGACTTGCAACAAATGGACTTCTGAACCAGTTTTAAGTAGAAGAGTTAATACATTATGTTTTCTGACAACTGACAATCTTTGAATTACTTTTGATCCACCACTCTTCTTAATCTCACATTACCAACAGTTCTCAAAGTGTGGCCCCAACCAGCAGCCTTCAGCAACACATGAAAACTTATCAAAAATGCAAATTCTCAAATCCCACCTCAGACCTAAATAATAAACTCTGGGGATGGGACCCAACAATCTGGGTCTCCACACTAAAATTTGAAAATCGTTCTATATGATCTGGTGAAGTATCAACAGTGACACTCCAAATTTATCTATTCCAGAAGAAATCTGTTAAGATTGATGAGGTTAACATTACGTATTTTGAAATCTTATACACATAGTATATGAGAAAAAGCCCAAATTGACTCACAAAATTAAGAATATAAAAGTTCTACTAAAACATGCTTTTAGCTTCCCTGGTGGCACAGTGGTTGAGTCGCCTGCCGATGCAGGGGACACGGGTTTGTGCCCCGGTCCGGGAAGATCCCACATGCCGCAGAGCGGCTGGGCCCGTGAGCCATGGCCGCTGAGCCTGCGCTCCGCAACAGGAAAGGCCTTAACAGTGAGAGGCCCGTGTACCGCGAAAAAAAAAAAAATGCTTTTAACAAGAAACTTTATAACCAGAGGTAAAAATAATACAAGGAGGCACAAAAAGTTCTTAAAGGATGTCAGACGAAGGAGATTACAATATAAAAAATCATTAAATATTAACTAGCAAACAAATGTGCCAGCTTAGAATGAGGTCTCAACCTAAACTTTACATGTGCCTTGGCCTGTGTTTCTAGTTCAACTTCTGTGAAGGAAGAAAAACAACAGTATAAAAGAGTAAGAAAGACCCATAAGACAAATAATCCTAAGAAGATAACATTTACCCTCAAGGAAGGCAGGTCTAAGGTGATTTCAGATCCCCAAAATTTCCCTACCTTTTTGCTGCTTTCTGAAAGTCCTTTAATAATCAAGAGTCACTTGAGAGAAAAATAGAGACTTAAACAAAACAGAGACTTAAAATATAAATGCTGGACTTCCCAGGTGGCACAGTGGTTAAGAATCTGCCTGCAAATGCAGGGGATATGGGTTTGAGCCCTGGTCCAGGAAGATCCCACATGCCGCGGAGCAACTAAGCCCGTGTGCCACAACTACTGAGCCTGTGCTCGAGAGCCCACAAGTTACAACTACTGAACCCGTGTGCCACAACTACTGAAGCCCACGCGCCTAGAGCCTGTGCTCCACAAGAGAAGCCACCGCAGTGAAAAGCCTGCACACCGCAATGAAGAGTAGCCCCTGCTCACCGCAACTAGAGAAAGCCCATGCACAGAAAGGAAGACCCAATGCAGCCAAAAATTAATTAATTTTATATATATATATATATATAAATGCTAAGACAATTCTACACTTTAGCATGCTATCGTGATGACAACAGCAGTGTTTGAGTTAGTTTACAAAACATTTTCACATTAGACTGATGTAATCTTGACAACCATCTTGAGGTAAGTAACAATGACAACAACAAAACTACATTTACTGAGCACTTAGAGCCTTACAAAATTTTATCATTTAATTCAACAACCTGCTGAGGTTGGAGTTGTAAACCACTTACTAATGTCAGACACAAGGCAGGATCTGAACCCAATTCTATCTAATTTTAAAACCCATCTTCTTGGGACTTCCCTGGTGGCACAGTGGTTAAGACTCCACGCTCCCAGTGCAGGGGCCCTGGGTTTGATCCTTGGTCAGGGAACTAGATCCCACACGCATGCCACAACTGAGAGTTCACATGCCACAACTAAGGAGCCTGCCTGCCGCAACTAAGACCCAATGCAACCAAATAAAAATATTTTTTAATGGATTTTAAAAAATAAAATAAAATAAAACCCATGTTCTCTAAATCTCTACACTATGGCAAGATTTGGAGACAAAGGCTTGAGTTTTCAGGCCCATAACTTAACAGCTGTATGCCCTTGGGAAGTCACTTAATTCTCTTAACTCTTCATCTATAAGATGGGAAGATTAGCATCTGTCCCCACCTATTTCAGAGTACAGCTGACCCTTGAACAACTCGGAGGTTGGGGCACCGACGATCCACGAAGTCGAAAATCCTCTTATAACTTTACAGGTGGTCCTCCATATCCAGGTTTGGCATCCCTGGATTCAACCAACTGCGATAAAACTATAGTACATATTTATTGAAAAAAATCTGCCTGTAAGTGGACCCTGAAAGTTCAAACCCATGTTGTTCAAGGGCCAACTGTAATTGTAAAGATCAAATAAGATAAAGGACATAAAAGGTGTTCATAAACTCAAAAAAAAAAACTATACAAATGTCATCATTACTGATTTTGACAGAGAGAGTAAAGAGAAAAAAAAATGATATAGTATAGTAATTGCAAGGGGAAAAGATGCTCGTTTTTCTTTTTAAAGCAAGACCCTTAAGGAGAAACTTCAGACTTCAAAATTTACCTGGGACCTTACTGTCAATTGGGCTGTGATAAAAGAATCTGTACCACAAATTATTTTGTCACTTTTCTAAAAATACAGACACACCCAGATACCTGTAACTTACACAGATTTGGAGGTTAACAAAAACCTAACAGCTGATTTCTTTTTAAAAGTCTGGTTCTCATAAGAATCAGTAGCCACTATACTAGGTCACCATAATTAAAATTCCCTTGCAACGGCCTTCCTGTTCTTTTCTACAGTATCATTTTCAACCTGTGGTGCCGACATCTTTCATTCTGCAAAGACTAAAACATGAACTACAAATCCTAAATAAAGAAATCAGACCACTTAAACTGATGAGTTTAAGGGAAAAGTTTTATTACTCAAAACTTCACAATTTAAGGTTAATTTTTAATAGCATTTACAGCAAATGAGTGAGAGAAAGAAAGAAGTTGAAGTGAAATCACTCAACTGTTGTAATGTATGTCAGATATTAAAAAGACAAGGAGGTATTCAACCCTAGATTACTAGTCACAAAACATCAGCTCACCAAAAAGGTTCAATAGCAGATTTCAGAAAAATCACACAGCACTCACCTCTTTCATACCAAAAAACAGCCCAATTATTTTTATTCCTTCTAAATCACATTCACAAAAGGCATTTTTGGCAAAGCAAATTATTATAACAACTTACATATTAATAAAAAAATATTCCCATTTTCAATGAGAAAACACCATTTCTTTTATCTACAGAAGAAAAATCACAGACTCTGATAAACCCACTTCTGTAACGCACATACATTTTTACTGACTACATACAATATTTAATCTATATTTAAACCTACATGTAAACTCAACAGTCAAACCTAACTTTCGTATATGAAATTATGTGCTAATACCTCAATACTGAAACTCAAGACAGTGACTTGTACACTAGTTGCCAGGTTTTTTGTGTAAATGTCAAACAACAGGTCCACTGAGAAGCTTTTGAATCTAATTGAATTTATTCATTCAAACCAGAATTTATCATGTGTTTCTAAGCAGTGGTTCTCATCTAGGGGCAATCTAGCAATGTCTGAAAACATTTATGGTTGTTACAACTGGTGGGGGGCGGTGGTGAGGTAGTTTGCCAGAAAGGGGTGCTACTGGCATCTAGTGAGCAGAGGCCAAGGATGCTGCTAAACATCTTACAAAGTATAGGACAGACCCCCACAACAAAGAGACCCACAACAGACCCACCCCAAAATGGCAATAACTGCCAAGGTTGAGAAACTCTGAGCTATAGAAGTTTATAAACACCCATCTGTCTAAAAACAGTACTCACTTAACCTTTGTTTCCTATATTATTTGCCAATTCTATTCTTTACATACTAGTCTTTGGCAACAAACTTACCCTATTCCCATCCTTTCAATCAGCTTCTAACTTCCAAACTTGTCAATACAGCCAATTTCAAAACTTATTATCTTTGACTCATCCCTATTTTTAATTGTAGTAGTTGTTGTAGTAGTAATGGCCGGGGCCAACACATATTTAGCCCTTACTACATGCCAGGCACTATCCTAAGTGCCTTGTACATATTAACTCATTAATCTAGGTACTATTATTACCAGGAATTCTTATTATCCCCATTTTACAAATGAAGAATCCAAGGCACAAAAAGGTTAAATAACTTGTCCAGGGTCACAAAGATAATAAGCAGTCAAGCCAGGTTTCAAATCCAGGCAGAATGCCTAAGTATTCCAAAGTCGTCCTTTCTTCTTTCATCCTCTAAACCAAATCATAAAATCCTTAAGTTCCACAAGGACAGGGACCTTGTTATACTCACAGCAACATCCCCAGGGCCCAGTACATAATAGGTGCTCAAAAAACTTTTCTTTGTTGAATGCATGAAATATCCCTCAAACTCACCCCACCTGTTGCCACTGCCTCCGCTCAAGGCCAAGGCTTTCAGCACCTCACACTTGGCTTTCTCTACATAGCCTATAAACTAACCAATCAGGTAAATGGATATAAACTCCTCTGCCACATTTTCAATAACCCAAAGTATTCAAAGTTTTCTTCCCACTGCTTCTCAATTATCAGTAGAATCATAACATCTTAAGAGTCAGATGGTACCTTAGAGATCATCCAATCCAACATTTAACAGATAAAGAAACCCAAAAATGTTAAGTGACTAAATCACCCAGCCAGGTGGAGCCAAGACCAGAACTTGATTCTTTCAATTTTTGCTCTAGGATTCACTCCTAGAGGAGTTGCTTAACTCATGACAAATGTGTCTCCTCACTATTCCATCAACAAATTACGTTCATTTCAATTGTTCACACTTGTTTCTCCTGCACAGCCTGCCCTCTTTTTCTTGCTCCACAGATGCAAATCCTATTCATCCTTCAAAATCTCGTCCTATTCCATTCTTCATGACCTCCTCCTTCTCAGAAAATCTTACATCCTGAATAGATGCTAGAGGAAGAGGATCACCATTACCGGGCCAAGTTTAATACATAACTAACACGTCCCACAAAGCAAAGCTACTTGGATCATTTCTTCCCTGAAACCTATTTACCCATTCTTTGCTCCTATGTTTCTGGAACTGATTTCAATACAGACTAACTTACATGGCACCTTCATAAAATGTTTATATACCTGGAAGAGAAGCTCACTCACATCTTTTAGAGTAGACACGTAACTCCTGAATGGCCCAAATCACCTATACCTCTTCCATTAGGAAACTCAGGTTGTTCACAAAGTCCAAACCCAGAACTCTGATACAACTCACCTAGCAGTCACAGCTTCTAAGGTTCATCTCTTTCTCTGCATACTATCATTTGTCTTAACTTCCTCCAAAACTCCATTTCGGAGGAACAGTTCACACTTCTTTTCCTTCCTCGTCTTCCCTACACTACACAGTACAGAATACCTTCTTTTATCTTTTATTATTTTCCATATGCCTCTTCAGTGAAAGTCCAGTTTGCTACCTCTTATCCAACCTCAACTAGCCAGTCCTTTACACAGAAGTCACATCTATCTCTTCAGCCTCTCTCAGGTCTTAGGGTATCTCAACTCCATGAAGGTTACTTTTGGTTTTATCCCCCCTTCTCCATTCTCCCTTCCTCTAGACAAGTGGCCTCAAAAGTGGTGTGGATGCAGCTCAGAGGAAATGCAAAAGGATCCACTGGGCTGCTGGAAAAAATTTATTAGAACTCTTGTTATATTTATTTTTTCATCTCATCCTTTCTTAAATTCTGTTTCTGTGTACATTTCTAAGTTACCCATTAGTACAGTAATAAAGATACATAAATTCTTGGAGTACGTGATCACGAGTCTGGAGACAACTGTTTTAAAAATACCTTGATAATGAGGACAAAGTAATAGGTTCCAGACCATATAGAGGATGTAAATATGTATATGTGTGTGTGTGTGTATATATATGCACACCTGGTAGGAAGAAAAACTCTTGTTTGTATCCAAAGTCCTAATGATGCCCACCAACCTCTAACCCCTGCCAGCCATCTCAGAAATGTGTCCTACTCAAAAGAGCAGAACAGAGGATGGTTTGGCAAAGCCCTTCATTTCCAGTTTGAAAAAAAAAAAGAAATTCAAAGTGCTAAGATACTACCCTTATCTTTCCCGTAGAAGGGTATTTCAGGACACTGTTCACTATCCTGACACTACTCATTGCCTGATTTATACGTATATACTTCAAAGGCCACTACCTACTGAGATTCAGTTCCTATTTCCCAATCCCTCGAGGCACAACTCATGCTCCCTTCGCTAACGACCGATTTCTACTAACACCTGGACTGAACTCACACCTCCCTTCACCCTTCTCTCCCCTGAGGACACTATCCACCGTCTTCCCCGAGCCCCACAGTCGCGTCCCAGTGCAGAAGACAGTCCATCCAAGGTCCCTAAGACCACTTCTCTTTCCTCCTTCGCCCCCGGGAGCTGCCAGCCAGGCTGGAGACAGGAGGGGGGAGGGGTATGACTCGCCTACCGTGACTGGCCCAGATGGCAGCAGATTCCGCCCCCACTCTTGGGCACCCCTCCACCCCTCGACCCCCTAGAGCTGCCTGTCTGCCTCCCACCCCGCCCCAACCCCACCTCCGGCCTTCCCCACGCCCTCACGCCGGCTCCCGGACACACTCACCGTGCTGGGTGAAGATATTGAAGCCGGCCTCTGCGGTGCGCCCCGCCAGGTCCCGCCTGCGGCTGGAGGGCCTGGCTGCGCTGCTGCCCCGGATCCCGCGGGGTTGCGACTGCTGAAGCCCCGGAGCCTCCCCGACGCGGCCCACCTGCTGCCCCATCCCTGCACTTGCGTACTCCCGCGCCCCCGCCGACCCGTGGTCACATTCCTCCTCGGCTCCGGCCTCGGGCTCCAGGCGCTTGCTCCGGCCTCTCCTTCCCACTCGAGGCCCCGGCCCTGAGCGGTCCGGCCACCGGCGTCTCCCCACCCGACTCCTCACAGCAGCCGCCGCGCTGCCTCTCGACGCCTCACAGATTCTCCTTTTCCCTCCCCATTCCGCGGCTCCGCGCCCTTAACGCTGCCGCCGCCGCCGCCGCCATCTTTAAACCACCGAGCACTGGGAGAGCGTGGGACAGAGCGTCTCCCGCCCCCTACCCGACCAGTCACCTCCGCTACTCGGAGGGAGGGCTTCCCGGCGGCCCCGCCCCGCCCCGCCCCGCCCCGGTCCCGGCTAGTCCGCGCGCCCCCTTCTCCTCGGAGGGTGGGTTCGCCCCCGTCCCCCGCAGCCCCCGTAGCAAT
Source organism: Phocoena sinus (assembly GCF_008692025.1). Classification (NCBI taxonomy): domain Eukaryota; kingdom Metazoa; phylum Chordata; class Mammalia; order Artiodactyla; family Phocoenidae; genus Phocoena; species Phocoena sinus. The sequence goes on from NC_045763.1 coordinate 135,545,992, forward strand.
CTCACTGGCACGCCTACCGCTGCTTCAGGTCTTTCGGCCCTTCGGTTCGTTCGCGGCACCTCGGCCTCCCACATCCGAATCCGCCTTAGCCACCTCCTCCCACGTTCGTTTCTACATGCTACCGCCTTTTTTAGGGTTGGTCGGTCTAAAGCCTTCCCTGTCCCACCTCCACCTGTCAAATCAATCAGTCGCGCTGAGCGCCCCAGGTGCACAGCTCGCTCTTTAGCAGGCACAGTTGGGACAGAAAAGCACAAGGCGTTTGGTGCTTGCCATCCAGGTGAGGCTCCCTAAAATGCCCCGGAGAATTCCTTTAAATACCCTCGTCACCAAGCCGACCTACAGTCAAAAGTAAATGATATAAAATTTACATGAAGATAATAAAAAGGTACATTATTTCATTGTAATTTTTTGAAACTATTTCATAATGTTAAGTTGCACTCGCCTCAGTTGTCTGCACTCTACAGTCTCATTAGAGAAGCAGTTATGACCCAGTTCCTCATATCGTATTACCATGAATTCCTCTTGAACTCCTTTACCGTGTAACCACGTGTGTTTCTGTTACCCTTACATTGCTTGACAGTAAAGTTAATCTTCCTACCGGCATGCTTTATATATAGTGCACGTGGTCAGGTCTCCTTTGATGACAAAGGAGAAAAATAAAACTACCTTTGACCCTGTTTCTGAATGAGAACTTATCTTTAACTTATGTTGTCTGAAGACAGTGACAGGCAGAAATGTTTTTAATGCGCGCACACATACATATATATGTATAAATATTCACTTATCATCTCCCCCCTACTGAGCATTCTTGCATGTTAATATTGATCCAGTTTTTTACATTCTCAAAGAACTTGATAATTATTCTTTAGCTATTCATTTAGCTTCCCTATTTCCTTTATAAAAAGCATCAACTATTGGAGGTACCACACTGAAAATTTGCTTTAAAGCAGAGGATGTGGGAGCCATTGCAAAGAAGCAACGAAACAACCATTGGGAAGATAAATTTCAGGGAAGAAGGTGGATACAGCTCTCCTTTACATGTCTTTCATAGAACCGGGCTGACCTTAGATGAACCATTAATACTCACTACTATAAAAGTCCTGTGAAATTATTCCGTTGCTATCCAGGGTATGACCAGAAATAACTGAAATTGCCCACCAGATGGGAACAGAAACACTATGCTTTAGCACTGGATACAATATGAATTTTCCATTTGGTCAAAGTTTTCCTGTGTTTAAAATACTTTGTCTTTTCCTTTTAATTCCTGAAGTGTTGCAACTACTGAAAAAAAAATCATTGACAAGGGATAAAGGTGGTCATAGAGCCATGATTTGGTTTGTTTGATTTTTATTATCTGAGAGAATTTAATTTGGGGGATAATGGTCTGGCTTCTCTAATTCTTTCATAGTATGTAATGGGTAAGTGTAGTATAGTGCGGTGGTTAAGGGAGGCACTTAAGTGCTTGAGGTCAAAACTGGGCTCAATATTCGTTTGCTCTTAGACAAATATTTAACCTCTTTATGCATCAGTTCTTCATCTGTGAAGTGATGGTGATAGCAATAGTACCTACCTCACAGGGCTGTTGTGATAATTAAATTGGTTAATATACATAAAGCACTTAAAACAGTATTTGGCATATAAAAAGCATCATACAAGCACTTACTATTAGTACAAAAAATGTAATGTTTTCAGAAATCCATCAACTTTTCCAGGCCTAATTTTTTTCAGGTGGTATATGCTTAGATAATAGAACAAATTCTACAGTATTTATTCATGTGAGCCCCTATCCACCACCTGCCACCTTTATTTAACTAAAAACAAAAACACCAATCAACCAATAAAAACAGGTGGAATCATATATCGCTTTATTAGTCATTCCTACCTGGTCATCACCAGTTACCTGCACATGTGAACTATTGCATGTGAAATATTACCTTTGTTTAGCATATGAATATTCCTCTACCAGAGAGTCTTAAGATCCTGCCTAGACTGAAGCAAATATCTTGTAAGTGGAGATGTTTTTTCAAAGTGAAATGGGAATTTTCAGAATTGGCGGGGGGGGGGGGGTTGTTGAAAGACCAGGGAGAAACCTACTTACTTAGGTGCAGGACACTATTTCATCTCAATGTAACCAAGCCCAAGTGACTCACCTGAGAATTACAATTAAACATTTAAAACGATTAAAACATTTAAAACAATCCCAAGTAGTATTAGCTCAAGCTGAAATGAGGGCAGCTGTGAACTCCAGGCAGGTGCAGAAACCAGATGAAAAAAAGGAGCAGGGATGGTGCACAATAGCACAGGGACAGCCTCACCTGAGCAGTGGCCGGGGGACGGCCCGAAAAATCAAACCCATCATCAACACCAACAAGGCACAATGAAGACATAGATGCTCATCATCTTTACCTTCCCTATAATCGGAGTAATACCACTATTTCCAGAAGCAGGGAACTGGTAAGCAATGCTTCACTGATCCCTGTCTTTACCCATCTGGATTTCCAGGCTATTGCCACATCCTTACATTTTCTCCCATATTAGTCAATATTTCTTTCTCTCTGTCTATATGGATACAGTGTTCATTTAGACTCAGATCATCTCTCTGCTGGATTCTCCTGCTGCTACCCTTTTCTTTCTAGGTTCCTCACCAAGCAATTCACTAAAAGAAAAATACTTCTTCCTCTCATTGCTTTGACTGTGCTTCCCCTCCCCTTCATCATGTACAATGTCTAAATTTTTCACCTGACGTTTCAAAATTATTTTCCAGGATACACTGGATTATAATTGCCTAATGTTCATCAGCTCCTGTTCCTCAAATACCCACCCCTTCTATAGTAGGCATATATGTTTTATCCAATAGGCCTATTTCTAGGATGTCTTCCTTTTAACTCTGACTTTTGCAATACTCAGATTCTCCCCAATATGGTGCCCAAATGACTCCCTTTACAGTATTCAGGGTTCTACTCAGATCCTGCCTCCCTCTTAGGAAAATCTCAGACTTATCCATAGAGACATAATAGTTTCCCTGTACTCTACTTGGCCCCTACCTAAAATAACCACAGCTGGTTAACAATTATTTGCCTATAAAAGTCAATTACCTCCCTCTACATCCCCGAAATGTGTTTAATTTTGACATACGGCTCAATGTCATGGGGTTAGAAAGAACCTTAGAGGTCATCTAGGATAATCTTCTGGAATTCCCTGTACAATAACTCCAGTGAGGGAGCCCATTTATTCTGAAGAGTTCTAATTGTCAGAAAGTTCTTCTTAAAGGTAAACTGACACATGCTACCCTGAAACTTCCATCTGTTTCACCCCTGGTCCTAGTTCTACCCAGTAGCTACATAGAATAAATTTCACTTTTCTTCTACACAACAGCCCTTCAAATATTTGGGAGCTGTCATGTTTCTCGAAATCTTTTCTTTTACCTATATAATGCATATGTTTGTATAGTTATGTTAATCTCTGTCTATATTATCTACATGGGCTCAAAATATTTGTGTAGATAAATTGGAAGAAAAATGTAATTTCATATGTAGCATTCTTCTTCTTTTTTAAGCTTTATTTATTTTTATTTATTTATTTTTTTAACTCAACGTTTTATTCTATGGTACAAGAACAGAATTTTTTGCAGTATGCGGGCCTCTCACTGCTGTGGCCTCTCCCGTTGCGGAGCACAGGGTCCGGACGCGCAGGCTCAGTGGCCATGGCTCACAGGCCCAGCCGCTCCGCGGCATGTGGAATCCATCCGGACCGGGGCACGAACCCACATCCCCTGCATCAGCAGGCAGACTCTCAACCACTACGCCACCAGGGAAGCCCCAGAAATTTTTTACTGAGGGAGGAATGCATTGAATTCTATACCTGTTAATCTTTATTTTGTTCTTATTATCTTTTCTATTTTATATATTTATATAAAACAGAGAAACTTTTAAACTAGTCATCAGTTATTGAGACTGCTTTGTGGTTTCACAATTTTCACAAAACTTATACCATTTTATGGGCCAGCACATATCCAGTAATGTCCCTGGGCTTTGTATGCTTGTCTTCTCCTTGTTAGGTTTATTCCCAGCAATAGGATTACCTGTATCCAGAATGCCAATTGAAACACCAAAGATGGACATCATGACAATCAGTAACACCGCAGTCTTACAAAATGGAACAAGATAAAGACCAATTGTGGTAGCGAACATTGACAACCCCAAAAGAAGAAAACGATTCATATTGTCAAAAAGAACTCCACCAATCACAGAGCCACCCAAATAGCCAGAGTCACGGCCCACAAATATCAGAGAAAGACCGCTGATATTGCGATTCACATTTGTTGCCAAATCTTGAAATGTGGGTCCCAGTATAGTGACACTCATTCCCTTTTCACTGTGGTGATTGTTTCCTTTGCTGTGCGGAAGGTTTTTAGTTTGATGTAGTTGCACTTGTTTATTTTTGTTCTTGTTGCCTGTGCTTTTGGTGTCATATCCATGAAATCGTTGCCAAGATCAATGTCATGAAGCTTACCACATTTTGCTATCATTTGTGCTATTCTGCTAGTGTTGGAGGGTCTCCCGCAGAAGCGGGGGTGGCCGTGGCTCACCGCAGGGACAAGGACACTGGCTGCAGAAGCCCTGGGAGGCACTCCCTGGCGTGAGCCCTCCCAGAGTCTGCCATCAACCCCACCAAAGGGCCTGTAGGCTCCAGTGCTGGGTCACCCCAGGCCAACCAACACTTTTTTTAGTTTTATTGAGATTTAACTGACATATAACATTGTTTAAGGTGTACAGTGCCTTGATTTGATACACTTATATACTGAAAAATTATTACTGCCATAGAGTTAGCGAATACCTCTAGCAGGCGCATAATTACCATTTCTTTTTATGGTAAGAACATTTAAGATCTACTCTCTTAGCAGCTTTCAAGTATGTAATACAGTATTATTAACTATAATCACTATGCTGTACATTGGAGCCCCAGAATTTATTCATCACATAACTGGAAGTTTGTATCATTTGACCAATACCAATCCTCCTCCCCCTCCTCTCCCTCAGCCCCTACTAACCATCTTTCTAGTCTACATTTTTATGAGTTCGGCTTTTTAAGATTCCACATATAAACGAAATCATACAAGTAGTCTTCTTTCTCTGTCTGATTTATTTCACTTAACACAAATGTTGTTACAAATGGCAAGATTCCCTTCTTTCTCATGAATAAAATTCTGTTGTATATACAGGCAAACCTCATTTTATTGCACTTTGCTTTATTGAGCTTCACAGATTTTGCATTTTTTAACAGATTGAAGGTTTGTGGCAACCCTACATCACACAAGTCAGTTGGCACCATTTTTCCAACAGTGTTTGCTCACTTTGTGTCTCTGTAGCACATTTTGGTAATTCTGGCAACATTTCAATCTTTTTCACTATTATTTTCATTATTATTATATTTGTTATGGTGATCTCCAGTTAGTGATCTTTTTTTAAATAAATTTATTTATTTTATCTATTTTATTATTTTTGGCTGCTTTGGGTCTTCGCTGCTGCATGCAGTCTTTCTCTAGTTGCGGCGAGCAGGGGCTACTCTTCATTGCAGTGCACGGGCTTCTCTGTTGTGGCTTCTCTTGTTGCAGAGCACAGGCTCTAGATGCACAGTCTTCATGAGTTGTGGCACGTGGGCTCAGTAGTTGTGGCGCTCGGGCCTAGTTGCTCCGCGGCATGTGGGATCTTTCCTGACCAGGGCTTGAACCTGTGTCCCCTGCAGGTGGATTCTTAACCACTGAGCCACTGTGGTTAGTGATCTTTGATGTTACTTCTCTGACTCGCTGAAAGCTTAGATGATGATTAGCATTTTTAGTAATAAAGTATTTTTTAATTGAAGTCTGTATATTGTGGCGTTTTTTTTAGACACAATGCTATTGCACAGTTAATAGACTCCAGTAGAGTATAAACATAACTTTTCACATAGACTGGGAAACCAAAATATTTGTTTGGCTCACTTTATTGTAATATTTGCTTTATTGCAATGGTATGGAAATGAAGCCATAGTATGTCCGAGTATTGCCTGTACATACCATATCCTTTTTATCCATTCTTTTTAAGCTGTTTGCACATGCAGTACTTTGGGTTTTATGTATGGTTTGTCTTTGAACTGTTGTTGTATTAAATCTTTAAAGGCCTATAGAGTGCCAAATACAGTTCCATTTACAGATCGATATATAAAGTTTTTTTGGATGACAGTGAGGAGGAGGATTCTTATCTGGCTGGCATAGAATAAGTCATTCTCTTTGAAGATAAGGAGATGGATTAAATGACTTCTTGTTCCTTTTAGCCCCAAGGGTCTATGATTCAATACTTCTTGGATTAAAAAACTTTATAAATTATTAAGAGACTATTTCAAACAATTGGCAAAGTGCTATATAAATGTTACTAGTAGCAATAATATCTATTCATTTTAAATTAATAAATTAGTACCGGGGCTTCCCTGGTGGCACAGTGGTTGAGAGTCCGCCTGCCGATGCAGGGGACGCAGGTTCGTGCCCCGGTCCAGGAAGGTCCCACATGCCGCGGAGCGGCTGGACCCGTGAGCCGTGGCCGCTGGGCCTGCGTGTCCAGAGCCTGTGCTCCGCAACGGGAGAGGCCACAAAAGTGAGAGGCCCGCATACCGCAAAAAAAAAAAAATTTTTTTAATAAAAAAAAATAAATTAGTACCACTCCTTTTCTATGGTAATAATGAAATAGCTGACTAAACAATCCATTTAACATGTAGCCTACCACTAACTAGTGTAGTGGAACTGAGCCTGGCTTAGAATTTATGTGAAATGGGTTTCTCTTTCAGTTATCTATTGCTGAATAAGAAACAATCCCAAAACCTAGTGGCTTAAAACAATAGCGATTTATCACTTCTTGCAATTGTGTGGATTGTCTGAATAGTTCTGCTGATTTCACCTAGGCTCACTCATATAACAGCATTCAGCTGGAGGCTCAGCTGAGATGGAAGGTTGGCAATTCACATATCTGGCATTTGGTACTGCTGTCTCGGTTTTCCTCCACTGGCCTCTTGTGGGCTGAATTATACCCACCTCCCTATTCATATGTTAAAGCCCTAACCTCCAGTACCTCACAAAGTGACTGTATTTGAGGATAGGGTCTTTAAAGAGGTAAATAAGTTAAAATGAGGCCCTAAGGGAGGGTCCTAATCCAGTATGACTGATGTCCTTATAAGAAGAGGAAGTTTGGACACAGACACACAGAGGGACGACCATGTGAAGACAGAGGGAGAAGACAGCCATCTACAAACCAAGGAGAGGTCTCAGAAGAAACCAACCCTGCTGACACCTTGATCTCAGACTTACAGTCTCCAGAACATTGAGAAAATAAATTTCTGTTAACTCACCCAATCTGTGGTACTTTGTTATGGCAGCCCTAGCAAGCTAATGTAAACAGTCTAACCTATTGGAGAACAAGAGGTATATTAGTTTGCTAAGGCTGCTGTAACAAAGTACTACAGGGTGACTTAAACAACAGAAATTTATTTTCTCATAGTTCTGGAGACTGTAAGTCTGAGATCAAGGTGTCAGCAGGGTTGGTTTGTTCTGAGGACTGTGAGGGAGAATCTGTTCTCTGCTTCCCTCCTGGCTTCGGGTGGTTTCCTGGTAATCTTTGGTGTTCCTTGGTGCATAGCATCACCCCATCCCTGGTTTCATCTTCACATGGCATTCTCCGTGTATGCGTGTGTGTGTGTGTGTGTGTGTGTGTGTGTGTGTGTGTACTGTAAAGACCCTATTTCTTAATGTCATATGGTGAGGTACTAAGAGTTAAGATTTCATTGTAAAGCAACTATACTCTGATAAATATGTTAAAAAAAAAAAGTTAAGATTTCAACATATGAATTTTGGGGAACAAATTCAAGCCATAACACTGACCTTACTTAAAGCACGGTGGCTCAGTATTCTAAGAGAGCAAGAGCGGAAGCTATATCATCTCTTGAGTCTTAGTCTCCAAGACTCTCACATCACTCCCACCACCTTCTATTAATGAAGGCAAGTCACAGGCCTGCCCAGTTTTAAAAGATGGGGAAATAGGCTCCACCTCTTAATAAGAGGACCAGCAAAATATTATGGTCATGTTTTCAGTCTTCCATAAGGTCTTATCATTTTTGACAATTAACTAGCTATATGGCCTTGGGCTAATCATGAAAGCATAGATTCTTAGAATCAGAAGGGACCCAGGCCAATCTTATTCTCACTACTGAATAAATTTCCTCTGCCTCCTTCCCACTCCCAAGGTCTCCTTCTCTTTCCATTCTAAGGGCTGCTCCTAGGTGAACTCACCAAGCCTCTGTGTCTGTACTTACTCTGTTTCCTCTGTCTTGAAAGCAAATACCCCCTTCTTTTATTTCCATCTTTTTATTGAAGCATAATGTTCATATAGAAAAGCATGTGCGTGTGTACTCCTTGATGAATTTCACAAACTAAATGCACCCATGTCATCGGCATCTCGGTCCAAAAGCAGAACATTACCAGTACCTCAGAAGCCTTCTCCATGCTCCCTTTCAGTCTCTACGGATTTCCTCCCAACTCCACAAAGGTAACACTATACTGACTTTAATAGCATACATTGATTTTTGCATATTTTTGTACTTTATATAATGGAATCAGACAGTATGTAATCATTGTGTCTGACTTCTTTCACCCAATATTATGTGTTTGAGATTCATTCATATTTTCATTTATAGTTGCAGATCATTTATTTTTCATTGCAGTATAGTGTTTCATTGTAGGAGATTATAGTATACTTATCCATTCTATTGCTGATGAGCATAGTTTTCATATGAATATCCTAGTACATGTCTTCTGGTGACCATAGATATGCATTTTGTTAGGTATTTTTCTGGAACAAAGGATATGTGATGTTCAGCTTTAGTAGATACTATCTAATGGTTTTCCAAAGTGGCTTCACCAATTTTACTCTCACAAATAATGTAGGAGAGTTTTGGTTGCTCTAAATCCTCACTAACACTAGATATTTTCCATCCTTTAACTTTTTAATCCATTTCGCACTTCTTTTACTGTCTAACTCCTATTTGTCTTTTTAAGACTCAGCTTAGGAGTCATCTCCCCCAAGAAGGCTTAATTGACATGCTGGATTAGATGTCCCTTCTCTGAGCCCACATTAACCCTTATCTATGCCCCAGGCTTTAGAAGTTACCTGTTTAGAGTTGTTGAGGTTAGTATGAAGGACAAACTGGCCCATGTGTAAATTGAAACCAGTCTTTGTAGCAGTATCTATCAATACATATACTCAGTTAGTAAACACAATATACATACTATGTGTACAATTCATATATTCTTTTACCTAGCAATTCCTAAAAAGTACTTTTACATTTACACAAAGATACATGTTCAAGTATGGTCACAGTATTGGTTTTGTTTGTTTTGTTTTGTTTTTTGTTTTGTTTTGGCTGCGCCACATGGCTTGTAGGATCTTAGTTCCCCGACCAGGGATCTAACCCGTGGCCCCCTGCAGTGGAAGCCTGGCGTCCTAGCCACGGGACTGCCAGGGAATTCCCACAGTATTGTTTTGTTTGTTTGTTTGTTTTTTAAGACTTATTTATTATTTATTTATTTTATTTATTTTTGGCTGCATCAGGTCTTAGTTGCGGCATGCAGGATCTTTGCTGAGGCATGTGCGATGTTTTGTTGCAGCGCGCGGGCTTCTCCCTAGTTGCAGCGTGCAGGTTTTCTCTTCTCTAGTTGTGGTGCACAGGCTCCAGGGCGGGTGGGCTCTGTACTTTGCAGCACATGGGCTCTCTAGTTGAGGCATACCAGCTCAGTAGTTGTGGTGCATGGGCTTAATTGTCCCGCAGCATGTGGGATCCTGGTTCCCTGACCAGGGATCTAACCCACGTCCCCTGCATTGTAAGGTGGATTCCTTACCACTGGACCACCAGGGGAGTTCCACACAGTACTGTTTCTTTTTTTTTATTCCTAATTCTACTTTTTTTTTTAATTTAATTTTATTTTTTTATACAGCAGGTTCTTATTAGTTATCTATTTATACATATTAGTGTATATCTGTCAATCCCAATCTCCCAATTCATCCCACAGTATTGTTTCTAATAGTGAAAAATTGAACCCAAAGTAACTGTTCATCAACATAGGAATAGTTAATGTAATACTAAGCACTGGTTGAAAAAAAAAGAATGAAATAGGTATATAGGGCTTAAAAAGATCTCCAAAGTTTACTGAAAAATAAAACAGCAAGTCACAGAAGAACATGAAAACTTCTCTGGATGGGGTAATGGGGAAGAGTTACCAGAAAAGGGGGGAAGGGGACTACCAGAAAAGGCGGGAAGGGGAATACCAGAAGTGCTACCATTTTGTTTGGGCAAACTTCAGCATTTGCTACAATGTTTTTTTTGTTTTGTTTTGTTTTTTTAGCGGTATGTGGGCCTCTCACTGTTGTGGCCTCTCCCGTTGCGGAGCACAGGCTCTGGACGCGCAGGCCCAGCGGCCATGGCTCATGGGCCCAGCCGCTCCGCAGCATGTGGGATCTTCCCGGACCAGGGCATGAACCCGCGTCCCCTGCATCGGCAGGCGGACTCTCAACCACTGCGCCACCAGGGAAGCCCTGCTACAATGTTTATGCCTTCCTTCTGAAAACTCCTCTCTGAATTTCCTTACCTATAATATGAGGTTAATAATAATGTATACCTTCAAGGGTTGTATGAGGAGTTAATGTATGTGAAGCTCTCAGAACAACACAAAATTGCCTCACTCTCAAACCCCCAGCCATAGTGATTGGTCTGGGGATGGTCAGCTGACCCAAGCTTGGCCAATTACAATCCTCCCCTGGACATTTTGGAATTGGAATTGAGAGAGGCCAGCCCCTCTTTGAGGACTTGGACTGTGAGATGTAAAGTGCAAGATATTTTGGCAGCCATGTTTCCCCTCATTTGGAGCAGAGAAGAAGAGGGAATTGATATGCAGGGAGAAAAAACAAGCATTTATATTTATAATCCATTTTTTTTAAGCTAGTTTGAGCTGTTTTTCTGTTATAATCCTAATCAATACAACCAATACAGTCAATACAAATGCCATAAAATACCATGTTTATTTAATGCATATTACTCATCCATAAATGGTAAATTGGAGAATGATGTCTGTAGAGCACGTAAGTTGTGCTACTCCATTAGGATTTTTCCCAGCATGTTAATGTTTTGAAGTGATCAGTAATAAACTTTCTCACAATTGAAGAGAAACCTTTAGCAATAAATGAAGACCTGAAGAGAAAAAAAAGCTGAAAATCTCATAGAAGTGCCGTCCTTTATTGTACACACAAGTGTCTTCCTTTAGTGAATAAGTGACTAGTTTAGTGGCTTCAAGAACTACTATATTTTCCACTGAGCTATCTAGAAAAGCCGCAAGTGCAGATGGAAGAAGCTGCAAAGACATTTTCGCATGTTTCCTTTAAAAGGGTTTGCCAGACCTTCCTCAGCTTCCTTGTTTCCTCTCCAGCTCCACAACTACATCCCTTGTGAGTCTGCTTTCGGCAAAAGAAGCAAGCTGAACTTACTTCTCAATGTTCCCTCTGCCTAAAATGCAGTCCTTTTTTCAGGTTGCCTGGTTAACTCCCACTTATCTCTTAGCCTAAGTCTTCCCGTAGGACGACTTCCCAAACCCTAGTCTAGGTTAGATTACCTCACCTTCACGCTACTACGCACTTTCAAAGCAATTCATTACCTGCTGCCAACACTTATCCCACATTATTGTAATTACTTGTTTAATAGCTGTCTTCCTCATTAGATTTTAAGTCCGTGAGGGCAGGAAGTGGGTTGATCTCATTTACCAGCGTATTCCCAACAACTTAGTACAGTGCCTGGTATACACAAAGTGGCCATTAAGTACTTATTAATAGAACATTAGAAATCTCTACTTTCTATCATTTCTACAAACAATTTTTCAAATATATTTCTTTTGAAAATATAAATGGAAAACTACCAGAGTAATAAATTCTCATGTCAGGAGACTTAGAAAATGTATAAAATTATAAAGAAGAATGCAAATGTTGTCTATAATACCACCATTCAGATATAAATATTTTTGGTGTTTTCCCTTTCAGTTTTTTCTTTTGTTTGTGTGTGTATATATATATATATATATATACACACACACACACACACACACACACACACACACACACGTTTTTGTTAATTTTATCTTTAAAATAAATAATACACAACTTCCTCTGTCCTAAGAATTAAAGTAATACAGAACATAGATTAAGAAATGAAAGTTGTCCTTTAAGCCTCCCCTCAGTTGTTAAAAGTTGGTTCACTTTTTTTCTCCAGCTTTATTGAGTTATAATTGACATATAGCACCATATAAGGTTAAGGTATACAAGGTGAAATGATTATCACAATAAGGTTAGTTAACACATCCATCACCTCATATTGTTACTTTGTGTATAGAGGCGGGGTCTGCTTTTTTCAAGCAAAATTGGGATCATACTGTATGTACCAGTGGTTTTTGAATTTTATTTTACCCTGCTCCATACTAAAAAAAGTATATTTTACAATACAATTCAGTTATACACACACATACATGCATGTATGTTCACACACATACACACACATACAGTGATATATGACTGAACTTTAAAAAGTTTCAGGAAACAGTGCTTACTCTTGTGATATACTCATATTCTCTATTCTAAGCTAGTCTATATCCATTTGTTTCTTCGTTTGTATAAACACTATACCTACAGAGGGGCAGCTTGGAATGGGTTGTTAGAGGCCCAGCAAGGTAAAGGAGAATTTGTGTGGGGAGGACAGCCAGCCAGTGGGGAAAGAGAGTGTCAGAGTCCAAGTGGGGTGAGCAGGGCATCTCCATGGAGAAGCAGTCTTGCATGGACTGTCAGAACCTGAATATTGTGGGAAGTGCAACCATGTGGAAGTGGTGGCTCAGCATGGGGTGTCATAGCCTAGATGCCATGAGGAGAGTATCCACATCAGGGAGGAAGCAGTAGTTATGGGAAATTCGTTACCTAGAAGGAGCATAATCAAATAAGTAAATTTATTCATAATTTCAGCCAGGTTTCTTACTATCAGAGAAAGGAGTTACAGAAATAGAAAGAAAAAAACTAAAAGGAACCCTATGGTGTATTCAGAACTGACTACTTAATTTGTAGAGCTCTGTGCAAAATGGAAATGTGGGGTCCATTGTTCAAAATTAAGAATTTCAAGATGGTGAGAGCAGAGCATTAAACCAAGTGCAGCTGTCTTTCTAAGTGGGGGGCCCTGTGCAACCACACAGGTCTCACGCCCACGATGCCAGCCCTGGGTGTATTCATGTACATAGATGGAAATGTACATCTGTTTTTATTACTAATTATGAAATATGATATGTAATTTAAAATATGTAATATTCCCTACTCTATCCATGAAAAGATTTGAGATCAGAAACACCCCAATAGCAATAACACATCTAGTGCCTAGATCTTGGCTTCTAAATACAATTCTCTACTAAAAGAAACCAGAACTTCTTAGAGAAATGGTCTGAAACAGGTCTGGGGCAGGAAAATAGCTGACTCTAGAGCTATGCCAGAAGGCAATGCTCAGAGAAGGTGGGGCATGTCAAAAGAACGCAAAGGCTAGCTTGAACGGGCTCTCATTTACAAATCTGGAAAATACAAGCATCAAAATAAATAATTAGGAAAAAAGTAAATATAGTCAGGATAATGGAATCCAGGTTTCTCACTATTTGAGAAGGAGGTTAGAGATATGGAAAGGGAGAAAACTATTAAATAAAATAGGAAGCCATGAGTCCATACTTATATAAATGAATATATAAATAATTTGAAAGTTTGATAAGTCACGAGTTATGTACATGTTTCAAGAACCTCCCTAAAAAATACTTATTCATAAGTAATTATTAATCAAGAGACACTACGATGGAGAAGACTGGCAGATACCATCTTAATTAAGTGATCAAAATAAATAACGTCACCATGACTAATCAAAATCATGGTCCCGCTGATAGGTTGCAAGGAGAGAACATGGATATTCCTACCAAAAATGAGTCTGGATCTAATCAGCAGGAAACACTGAAACCCCAAAATGAGAGATATTCTACATTCTGTAATCTGCAAAAGTGCATAATGAAAGTCAAGGGAAGACTGGGGAACTATTTCAGAATGAGAGAGACTAAAGAGGCACCACAATCTAAAGACAACATCATTCTGGATTGGTCTGTTTATTCTAAGAAACATTTCGCAAAACTTGAATAGAGTCTGAAGTACAAGGTACCTGTGTATGCATGTTAATTTTCTGATTTTGATAGTTGTATTGTGATTATACAAGAGAATGCTTATAGGAAATACACACTAATGTACTAAGGAATAATGGCACATCTCATCAGTAACATACTCTCAAATAGTTCTGTAGACAAGGAATGTCACCTGCCTCTTCAGTAAACAAAGCATATTGTGGCCATAAAGCCATCAGCCACTGCTGCAGCCACCCCCAACGATGCACCCTGAGGGGAATTTGGGATGGAGAAAAACAGGATACTGGCCCTAGATAGTTAAGATGCATATCAAGGGAATAAATTTAACAAGCCCAGACTCTTGCATCTTCCCATACATAGAAAAACACTAAAATCATTAACTTGAGACGTTTGTTTTTCGTGTGTGATTAGCAGTAATCTTTTGATGTTCGACTACATTTTTTTTTCAGCAAAAATTTCTATGTATCCTGGCTCCTCCCTTACCTCTTTGGAACAGTCGTCAGAGCTGTCTGAGAGGCATCTTCCCGGGCTATAGTCCTCAGTAATGTCCTTGCATAAACATAATTCTCAACTTTTAGGTTGTGCATTTTTTTTCAGTTGACAGTTTAAATGCCTTACCAAAAAAAAAAAAAATCAACATATATGGGTCTATGAATTTACCCTCATTGACTAATCTAATAAACTTATCGAGAAAAGAAACAATGGTATTTTATTTTTTTCATATTTTAATTTTATTGCAGTATAGTTGGTTTACAATGTTGTATTAGTTTCAGGTGTACAGCAAAGTGATTCAGTTATACATACACATATATTCATTCTTTTTTAGATTCTCCTCTCATATAGGTTATCACAGAATATTGAGTAGAGTTCCCTGTGCTACACAGTATGTCCTGAAACAAGGGTACTTTAAAATGAACAACAGTGCATTAGAATTGTTTTTAATGAACCATGGCTGTTTTCAGTGGTTACTGCTTTTTTTGATATATGCTGACAAGTTACCTATTAATTAGCTTTTGGTTAAGAATTGATTTTACAATCTCAAAGGAACATATTTCTGAAAATTGATTATTGACGTTCTCTTTGCTTATGTCTTTCTGACATTTTAGGGATTGCTGCCAGTACTAGGGTGATCAATGGTCCTAGTTTGCCAGGGTTGTAGCACTGAAAAGTCCCACTTAATGGGAAACCCCTCCACAGGACACAAAGTTTCCACACTGGTGCAACAGGTTGGGGAAAACCTGCAAAAGCCTTGTGGCAGCCCACAAAAATACAGTCTGAAAGCAACACTGTTTTTAGAGTCAAATGGCTCCCAACACAAACTACCCCACCTGTGTAGTCACTGGTTGCCGTTTTTACTCCTGAAGCTGATGTTGGAGACCTTAATTACCAGTTCACAATAATGAATCATCCATTGTTGCCTTGCTAGGAGTGATACAATTTAAGTGGGCAATTTAAATGCCTTGTAACAATCCATTTTTGGCTTTGCCTGTGGATTAACTATTATGCTTTGTATCAAGATAGTACTAGTTTAACTTTTAACGCTGTGAATACTGTGAATTTTCTAAGAATTCAGGTAATGAAAAATAACAATTACAACACCTACACCGGCATGATCTAAACATGAAAAAGAAAGTTAGACAACTGTGTTATTTTAATGAGAGGTAGATGGAAGGAGCCATGCAGCACAATTAAGAAAGTAAATAACCAAAACAGAGCATACTACACAATCTGCAGAAAAGAATTTGGAATTGAACATTGTGAAGGGGAAGTGAAAGCTCTGACTTTGAGAATCTCACAAATCCAGAGAAAGGCAAGTACTTCTAAATCATAAGTTTTCTCCTCTCCCCCAAAGACATCAATACCTAGTCTAAAATAGACTGAACTGAATTAGTTAGGCCATACCAAACAAGTTAACATGGATTAACACGCATTATTGTATCTTTTCCTAAAACTTTGATACAAAATAAACACTTATTTTAAAATGTTTTATATGAAATTAATAACACATATGTGTATAGTTTACACACACACACATATATTTGGCGAAGGGGGCCGTCTGGTAGGGCAGTATTCCAGTTTGGCTCTCTAAAAAGTTGGCCACTCTAGCACTGGCCATTCAGTCACTAAATATTTATTAAGTTCTTACTATGTGCCAGACACTGTGTCAGGGTCTAAGGTTACAGCTGTAAAAAGGCAAAAAAAAAAAAAATCCCTTCTCAAGAAAACTATAGTCTAATGGGGTATTCAGCTGAGATAACAGACACCATAATATAATGAAGTGCTAAGAGAGAGGAAATGACCTCAGAGCACAGAGGCGGGGCAAGGAAGGCTTCCACTAGAATGGGAATCTGGAAGATGAACATGAGTCAGCCAGGGGAAGCTGGGGGTTGGAGAAAGGGCAGAAGGAAGCATCCTCCGGGCCCTAAATAAGGTCAGTGAGAGCAGGGCACAAGTGGGGAGCTATGAAGTTTTCATTAAGGGTTTTTTCAAGCATCAGCAAATATTTGTGTTTGCTGTGTTTCCTATGAGAGATACAAAGAGCAGTGGATAATCACGTGAGTGATTACAATACATTGGGAATATAAGACTTAAAAAGTTAAATATCAACACAGGAACAAAACAACACAAGAGATGTCACAAGTTAAGATACAAATTCAGTTAACATTTTAAGTGATTTAGCTCAATGCTTTTATATTACAATTTGAAACTTTTGGAAAAAAACTGAATGTGCAGAAAAGCTGGAAGAACAGTATAATGAAGCATCATATTCCTCCCCACCTAGATTCACCAACTGTTGATATCTTGCTACACCTGCTTCATGTCTCTCCATATGTGGACACTTCCCTTTTGCCAAAACATCTGAAACTAGGTTTCAGACAACTGTACGTTACCCTTGAATATGTCAGCCTGCATCTCCTAGAACAGAAACATTCTCCTACAGGAGCACAATGCCCTAACTATACCTAAGAATATCATCATGAACTCAATAACGTCACCCAACATTCAGTCAATACTCAGATTTCCCCAAATGTCCCCCAAACATTCCTTCATTACTGTTCCCTCCACCTATCATGTTTGAAAGCTCTTCTGTACCTTGTAATGTACTTCTACTGTGCCTGGAAAACAAATGTAACCTCTTTTGGTCTATTTCCTCTCCTTAAAGATTAGCTACACATTAATTCTACTTGGACTTACTGGATCTGTGATGAATGATTTATGATTGGATCTGTGAAGAACAGAATTTGGAAAGCATTTCAGGATAGGCAACCACGTTACAAAAGTAACCTCTAGGTGTCCTCTTTGGATAGAAGAAATCTGTAGCTATTTGCTACCGAGGACTTTTCCAGAGCAGTCATTATTTGAAGACATACACTTTTCTTTGGTCAACATAGATCAAAGAGTCTAATCATGCCTCAGAATTCTAAACAGAACATAAACGAACTCAATTTACATGATTCTACAAACATTTGGCACACGTGAACTAGGTTGCAAACTGGGAGATGTGAGAATAATAAATAAAGTCACAGGGCAAAAATAAACCAGCGTAAGTATTCAGACTTGTTTCCCCCACTTCCATCCCTTTCTTTTTTTCATCCCTTTTTTAAAGGATTTTTTTATTGCTCAATATTGTGCCTTTGTTATAACTGCTCGGTTAAATGGGCAGATGAGGACATTGAGGCAGAGATGAAATTACTTGCCCAAAGGTCACATATCTAGTAAGTAGCAGAGCTACAATTCAAACTTAGGTAGTTTGGCTCCAAAGTCCATGGACTTCTTCCTGTAATGATGCTATTAAGCCATTATAAAATAATGAGTTCATCTTCATTTGTCATCATTCTTTTTCTTCATAGATAGTTACTGCTACAAGGTCATAATGTAGGATTAAAACAGTGTGAGAGGTCACTTAATCTTCATGTGCTGGATCAATCCAAACCATTTGAATGCATTTTAGAATTTCCCTCCCTAAGTTGCTAAAACTTCATGTAATTGTACATAAGCCTGAACATTAAATTTCTTATTTAAAATGGAATTGGACCCCAAATCCGAAGATGGTCCTGGAACCAACCCCAGGTTTTTAATGAGTTTGAAGCAGGCAGGATTTAAGGGCCAGTCAGCACTCCATATCACTGGAGGATTTGTACTTCAAAAAATATCTCCCCGAGGCTTCCCTGGTGGCGCAGTGGTTGAGAGTCTGCCTGCTGACGCAGGGAACACGGGTTCGTGCCCTGGTCCGGGAAGATCCCACATGCCGTGGAGCGGCTGGGCCCGTGAGCCACGGCCGCTGAGCCTGCGCATCCGGAGCCTGTGCTCCGCAACAGTGAGAGGCCCGCATACCGCAAAAAAAAAAAAATCTCCCCCACTTAACTTAGATATGTACCCCACACCCACCATTGAAAACCAGTGCTCTGAATGAGTCCTAAAGAAATTAAGGAAAAAAGAAATGCTTATCTTTTTTTTTTTAATAGAGGATGTGCATTTCTTTATTTTTATTTTTGGCTGGGTTGGGTCTTCATTGCTGTGTGCAGGCTTTCTCTAGTTGCGGCGAGTGGAGGCTACTCTTCAATGCAGTGCACGGTCTTCTCACTGCAGAGGCTTCTCTTGTTGCAGAGCACGGGCTCTAGGAGTGCAGGCTTCAGTAGTCGTGGCATGCAGGCTCAGTAGTTGTGGCTTGTGGGCTCTAGAGCACGGGCTTAGTTACTCTGCAGCACGTGGGGTCTTCCTGGGCGAGGGATTGAACCCGTGTCCCTTGCATTGGCAGGCGGATTCTTAACCACTGCACCACCAGGGAAGTCCCAAGAAATCCTTATCTTGTGTATTATTCACAGCAAAGTTAACATTCTACCTTGCATTATAAAGTTGGGATACTCTATAAAATAAATAAGCTACGGGATGTATTTTACAGCAAAGGAAATATAGCCAATAGTTTTAAATAAGTATAAATTTTTAATAACATTAAAAATTTTAACTATGTTGTACACCTGAAACTTACATAATATTGTAAATCAACTATACCTCAATAAAAAATAAAATAAAATGCAAAAAGAAATTTTTTAATAAAAAATAAAGTTGGGATACACATCAATGTACCTACCCTTCCTCCCTCCCTTTAGTGAGATAAGCACTCGAAAGTTACCTTGGTCACCTTTATCCATTGACCATGAAAGAGATCCCCCACCCCTACCCCGGCAATCACACATCCACAAAAGCAGGTGTGCAGAGAACTATAAGACAGTCAGGGTATCTGGCTTCAAAGATGAGTAGGTCAATTATCTTGGAAAGATAGTGTAATTAGGACTTTTGTGTTTGGGAGTTGAAAATAAAAAGTTTCCTGACTTGTTGAGTTATGGATCACCCTTGTGAGAAAAAAGGCTCTGGGCCACAAATGGTGAACATTTCAACCCACATTGACTAAGGTGACCAAACATCCTGTTACCAAGCCCAAGCTCATACTGCTTGCTGTGTGACAGGCCCACAGATCAAGAGACGAGTAGTTGGAGCAAGGATTAGCGACTTTATTTGGAAAGCTGGCAGACCGAGAAGATGGTGGACTCGTGTTCCAAAGAACCATCTTGCCTGAGTCAGAATTCAGGGTTCTTTTATACTAAAAGGGAAGGGAGTAGAGTCAAACATTTTCTGGTTCTGGTCAGCCTCCAGAGGGGATGTGTTCATTTCTTCCTGCTTGCAGTCATTCACAGGTGGGCCTGGTCAGGATGATTCCTGTGAGCTAAACAAAGGTATTTTAGCTTAATATTTATTACCTGGAAGGCAGGGTTCCCAGAGATGGGCCATTTTGTATAATTTAAGCTTATAGGCAGCATCCCTTTAGTGATTAACTTGTAATAGAATATGAAGGTTCTTCCCTATTACAGTCCCAGATGGTCTGAGACAGGGGATCGTTTCCTAGGACAAGAAACTTTCATTGTTAAAACCAGGAAAGTCCCAGGCAAACCAGGAAAAGTCGATCATCCTAACTGACACAGTGCTCTTGTGGTGCCTGGTCTATGAGGTAATGGGTCTGAGAAAAACGAGCACCAATGAAACCCCTTTGAAAATCAACCTTAGATGAGCTTATCACTGAATGAAAAGGACCATCCTCCCTCAAGGTTCTATCATGGCCTGTGCTGAGATCAGGGTCAGAAGGGTACCAGTATCTTCTGTCAGTAGAGTTAGACCAGTGGTCAGTAGCATCACTGTGAAACAATAGGAACAGTAGACTGGTCCACTTTAGGGACTGCCCACTTGGATATTGTATGTTAACACCAGCTGTTTCCTTAGTCAGTCGTTCTCAAACTTCAGTGTGCATCAGGATCAACTGGAGGCTGGCTGGGCCCCATCTCCGGAGTTCTGATCTGGGTAAGACACTGAAAATTTGGATTTCTAACAAGTTGCCAGGTGATACTGACGCTGCTGGTCTGCGGCCATATTTTGAGAGCCGCTTAATCTAAATATTAGGTGAGTCAGCAAAATCTCAGTAGTTTAGCATAATCTTCATTCACCCAACAGTCCAAAGTGTGTGTTTCTGTTTAGGTGGTTCTCTTAGGCAGCTCTCCTCTGAATGGTGACTCAAGTACCCAAGTTCCTCCGTGTGGTTCTGCCACCTTCAATATTGTGTTCCCAAGGTTGCTCTGGGGATCATTACCTTCCAGTGATCAGAAGTGGGGGATAGGGGACAAGCATGAAGGATCACTCCTGGGAAGCTTTTTGTTTGTTTGTTTTTTGTTTGTTTTTGGCCATGCTGCATGGCTGGCGGGATCTTAGCTCCCCGACCAGGGATTGAACCTGGGCCCTGGCAGTGAAAGCACCGAGCTCTAGCCACTGGACCGCCAGGGAATTCCCCAATCCTGGGACGTTTTTATGGACCCGGCCTAGAAGTTACTATATTTTTCAGACAAATGGGCACACCTAACAGCAAGAAAGACTAGGAACTGTTGTCAAACTATGTGCCCAGGAAGAAGAGAACGTGGGTTTGGTCTCTGCCACAGTCTTCTCTCCTGGCCATCAAATATCCATTTCATCCCTTTTTACCATATACAGAACACAATCCTCTTTCTGCACCAAGGGAAACAACTCGAAGTCTCTTCCAGTCATTACATCAAGCTCAAAATCCAGGATCTCTGGGTGACACAGTATTTTCCACTAGGTCTGGGTATAGCTCCTCATGGTCTGATGACTTTAGAATTAGGAAAACAAGTTTTTTGTAAATTGTCCTCTCCCATCCCCTATATTCAATGGCAGAGCTAGGACATACTATCCACAGTAAAACAAACAAACAAACAAACCCCCATTCAGGAACAAGAAGAACAGGAGTTAACACACAGTTGCCAGTCCTTTGCAATTGTGAAAACCAGCTGCGCAGGCACTGTGAAGACCTCTGTCTTGGGGTGGAAGAATTTCCTTGATTAGACCGTGGTCCTGCTCTTTGGGAAGAATTTCTGTTCCCAATTTTCTCTGCAGTCCCTGGCTCCATCTTCTAAGAGGCTCTTCCTTTTCCATTATCCTTCATGGCCACATCTGAAGCCAATGTCAGAGAGCGCATCACCTTTGGGGGCTTTTACAGTGTGCTCCCTGCCCACGCAGATGTGGAGGCTTGAGAGCTGTTTTAAAATTTCCTGGACAGGCAAAAGCTTTATAGACTAGGCTTGTGGGTTCTTTATCAATACAATTCCAAGTTCCAGAACTTGGCTCTTCTGATCTATTTGCTTTGAGACTCAGGTGCCAGTAACTACTCCCAAAGTTATTTACTAGACCTAGGGTTGCCAGATAAAATATTGGGTATCCTGTATTTTTATTTGCTAAATCTAGATCCACTTCTCAGTGTCATCTTAATTCTTTGCTTCTTTACCTCATGATTTGCTCTTTCACCTAAAAAGTGGTTACCTTAAGGGCTGGCAGAGAACAAAACATCCGTAATTGCCTAATTGCCACACAGCTGTCATTTTGTTTACTTAGTAGTCTTGCTGAGCCTTTTTCTCTCAAGGCTTTTTCTTTTATCTTATTCCTTAATATTTGGAATCTAGAAGCCATAGGATTTCCCAGCCCTATAAAGCTCATGATCTCTGGGTTTTCCTCATCCTCTTTGATCTCTGCCTGAATTGAGTCCAGCTCAATTCTAGCCTACACTCATCTCTTTCAAGAATAACTTGCTGAGAGCAGAAAGTTAAAACTCAAATACACTAGCATTCAAACTCTTTCCAACCACTTCCCTAGAGCAGGGATTCTTGACCTAAGGATTTGTAACTTGGATGGTGTATTAAGTCAAGTTGTCTGGAAGCAGACACCGAAATGAGGATGCATGTGCAAGCGATTTATTAAGGATTAACCAGGAATGAGGGAAAAACAGAATAATGATAGGATGCAATTTTAGGCAAAGTTCCAACCTCAGCTTGATCCAACAGGGGAACTCTGGAGCACATGTTATACCTCAAAGCAAAGAAGCTGGGTTGTCATACATCCTCACCAGTCACTTACTGGCCATGGCTGCCCTCTGGACTTAAACACCCATGAATTTCCAAATTTCTACATCTGTAGACAAGGGGCTCCCATAGCCCAAGGACAGTGCTCTGAAATGTCTCAGGTGAAAGCTGGTAAAGCAAAGGTAATAGAAACTGTGGGATTAGCAGATGGAACCCCTACAAAGGATCTGAGGAGATCAGGCAGAGAACCAACAGTGTTCTCCAACCAACATGGGAAACAAATTACATCTTTATTTTCACTAACCGCAACTGAAAGTTAACATTTCCTTTATTTAGTTATGAATGTAGGCAACAAATCACAGTAGTATTAGCAGCTCCTGTGAATTATGTCCCAGGTTTATTCATATAATATTATAGTTGTTGTATACATGTTGTAACATACCTCAAGATACTGTTTACACTCATATAATCATTACTACTTTGAAATTATGATAGTCCCAAGATTTGCAGTTGGCAGGCTGGAGACCCAGGAGAGCTGATGGTATAGTTCTAGTCTGAGTCTGGAGGCCTGAGACCCAGGAGAGCCAATGATGTAAGTTTTAGTCCAAGTCTGAGCCTCAAGACAGAATACCAGTGTCCCAGCTTGAAGACAGTCAGGCAGAGAGTGAATGAATTCTCCCTTACTCAGCATTTTTATTCTATTCAGGCCTGCAATGGATTGGATGAGGCCCACCTACATTGGGGAGGGCAATCTGTTTTGCTTGTCTACTAATTCAAATACTAATCTCATCCAGAAACACACTCACAGACACACCAGGAATGTTTGACCAAATACTTGGGCACCTAGTGCCCAGTCAAGTTAACACATAAAATTAACTATCACACATTCCTAGATCTTGTTATTTAATGGATTAATAAAGATGCATATATGTTACTGTATCACATCTTTGCTTTTTTTTTTCGGTACGCAGGCCTCTCACTATTGTGGCCTCTCCCGTTGCGGAGCACAGGCTCCAGACGCGCAGGCCCAGCGGCCATGGCTCATGGGCCCAGCCGCTCCGCAGCATGTGGGATCCTCCCGAACCGGGGCACAAACCCGTGTTCCCTGCATCGGCAGGCGGACTCTCAACCACTGCGCCACCAGGGAAGCCCCAACATCTTTGCTTTTTAAAAGTATTTTCCTAAGCATTTGTTAGTACAGTTGGTTTTCTGGTACATATTTTATTTCATACATTTAAAAATATTACTTTGAAATGGGGTCTGTCAGCTTCACCAAACTGCCATAGGGGTACCTGGTACCAAAACGAAAAAAGGAAAGGAAGGAAGGAAGGGAAAAAAGAAAGAGAAGAGATGAAAAGATTAACCTCTCTGCCCTAGAATTACAAATGCGTTTAAGCACACAGTCATCCTTCTAAGTTATTTCAAGTGACGTCTTATCAAATCTTTTTTTAGCACATAATATGCATCTCCATTTTTCTAAGTTTGGATATCTGTTTCCTTACTTCCCACTGCTGATCCACTAAGCTAATGTCACAGATTTTAAGGTTTTGTATATGTTAGCTGCAGAGCTCTATGAATGAGATTTTGCCCTTTTAAAAGAGACCACAGAGAAATCCATTCTCCTTTCTGCTATGTGAAGACACAGCAAAAAGATGGGCATCTATGAACATGGAAGCAGGGCCTCACCAGGCACAGAATCTGCCAGCACCTTGATCTTGGGACTTCCCAGCCTCCAGAGCTGTGAGAAATAAATTTCTGTTGTTTATAAGCCACTCGGTGTATGGTATTCTGTTACAGCAGCTGAACAGACTAAGATAACAGCACTCCATCCATTTCAAGATACAAATGTCCTGTATTGGTTAAGGTAAAACTATCTGCTATAATAAATTAATGCTCAATCTCAGTGGTTTAATAAAAATAACATTTAATGCAGTGTTCATGGGTCATGGCACATGACTGTCCTGGGTGATTCTCCTGGGCATCTCCCAGTGATGATGTAGGTACCCAGAATCCCTCCATCTTGTGGCCCCATCATCTTTACCAGATGGATTCCCCATCCAGCTAGAAAGAAAAAGAGAAAGGAGGATTGTGCTTGAGAGGTTTTAATGGCTAGAACTCAGTGACATGATCCCACCTAACTGCAAGAGAAGCTGGGAAATATAGTAGAGCTGTATGTCCAGAGAGAAGAAATGGTTGGTGTAGGATTGCCAGATAAAATATAGGACACCTAGTTAAATTTAAATTTCAGATAAACAACAAACAATTTTTTTAGTATAAGTTATGTTCCATATAATATTTGGGCATCTTGTATGTTTACATGCTAAATCTAACAATCCTAGCTTTGGTGATCAGCTGACAGTCTTTGTCACAGGCAGGATGTCAGACTGAACTTTTGAACTGCTTAAGGCCTTGAGTTAATTGAAAATTCAGGGGGAGGAAAGGAACCTGAAGAGACAGCAATTCTAGACTTCCTGATAAGTGGATTTGGGACTAGTGCAATTTATTTGGGAAGATGAAAAGGTGGGACAGTATTTGTATCATGTGTTCATGGAGACAATGTTACATTACCAGGGGCCTTATCCAGGATATCTATGAATTCCCTTCTAGCACATACTTATAGTATGGACTAATTGAAACTCCCAAAGTGGGAAGTATTGAATATTTTTTAGACAATGGCTATGATGCTACAGACAGGCTAGGGCACATGGATGGATGAGATACTTAAAGTCCCTGCTAATGTGGTAGATAGAGACTAGAGTCTGTGGTGAGTCTGAGCTTGAAAGGATTCTAAACTATGCTTCAAAACCAGGCAGATATAGAGTGGTTGGCAGAATATGCAGGAGAGAGGACATGATGATATCTCTTCTTTGTGATCCGCATCCCTGCAGAGTTTTGTGTAATGTAGACATATATAAGGTAGTTTATTAAGTTTCTAACTCAGACTCCAAAACTTTCTAAAAGATTACAGCACTCTTCCTGAAGCAAGGACTGTGGCGTCTTGGTGTTCAAGAAAACGCAAATTACCCCAAGCCTGGATAAGCCATCAGAGACATGCCTAACGCGTTATGTTGCAATAGTCTGTGGGAAAGGGCATTCAGCCTGTGATAGAAGTAATGATTTCCAGAATCTGAGGGTATTATCTGGAATGACCTTTCCACCCCCGGGAAAGAAAGAAATAAAATTTTAGGACAAATTGCTGAAGTCCTACTAAAGCAGCAGATATTAGAAGGGGACTAGATATCAATATAGTGTTCCAATGATGGTGCCCTAAAAGTTATTGATGACCCCGTGTAGAAAATATCTTTATAAATGTGGTGAAGTGTTTGTAGGTTCTTTTTTTTTTGAATTTTATTTTATTTTATTTTATACAGCAGGTTCTTATTAGTTATCTATTTTATATGTATTAGTGTATATATGTCAATCCCAATCTCCCAAGTCATCCCACCACCATCACCCACCCCACCCCACCCCCAAGTGTTTGTAGGTTCTTAAAAGTATCTGGGGGACTTCCCTGGTGGCGCAGTGGTTAAAAATCCGCCTGCCAATGCAAGGGCACGCAGGTTCGAACCCTGGTCCGGGAAGATCTCACATGCCACGGAGCAACTAAGCCCGTGCGCCACAACTACTGAAGGCTGTGAGCCACAACTACTGAGCCCACGTGCTGCAACTACAGAAGCCCATGCACCTAGAGCCCGTGCTCCACAACAAGAGAAGCCACTGCAACGAAAAGCCCTCAAGCAGCAACGAAGACCCAGCTCTGCCAAAAATAAAACCAAAAAAAAAAGTATCTGGGTGAAACAGTTTCTTCCATTTTTAAAAATTATGATTATATATGTTAAAACTCACTCTTTACTAACACTGTACACTAGTACATTTCTGTGAGTTTTGAGTCATTTAACTACCACCAAAATCAAGATATGGAACAGTTCTTCTATCTCCTAAAAAACTGCCCTCTTTGTAATCAACCCCTCCCCCAACCCCTGCCAGTCCCTGGCATCCACTGATGTGTTTTCTGTCCCTATGACCTCTGCCTTTTCTAGAATATCATATAAATGGAATCATATAGTACGTAACTTTGTGAGTCTGTCTTGTTTCACTTAGGATAATGCTTTTGAGATCCATCCATGTTGTTGCATGTATTAGGATTTAGGACCTTAAGACTTAAACAAAAATTTTTTTGAGAATATAGAGAATCGTCAGATCTCTCTGGTCAAAAGTTTTAAGACTAGACTCAGAGAAAGGGGAAGCTCCAAATTCAAAACTATTAAGACATCATACACATTTAGGGGCTTTGCTCCAGAAACTTATCTCCAATGGATGCCATAGAGAAATCAAATTATCAGAGACATTGCTTTTACGGTATGTGGGCCTCTCACCGCTGTGGCCCCTCCCGCCGCGGAGCACAGGCTCCGGACGCGCAGGCCCAGAGGCCATGGCTCACAGGCCCAGCCGCTCCGCGGCATGTGGGATCCTCCCGGACCGGGGCACGAACCCGCGTCCCCTGCATCGGCAGGCAGACTCTCAACCACTGCGCCACCAGGGAAGCCCGAGACATTGCTTTTAATGAAGGGGAGAGATATAGGCTAAAGCTGTGAAACTGCCTCCAAGATTTCTAGAATTAAGGAGGTTAATTCTGAAAGAGGAAAAGAAGACTTAATCCTTTTCAAAGAGCCATCAAGACCCACTCTAAGGTCCCTACAGTCAATTGGGAATGTTAGCAGCTCTGAGCTTTGTTTGGGAGTAATCATCGAAGACTCTTAAGGCCAGGAGGAACCGCCCAGCTATGTCTTTGCTTTTATTTGCTCGGGAAAAGATGGGTATTTATAGAAGGCTGCACAAAGGAGAACCATAAAAGCTAAGGAATATTTTGGAGTTTTCAAGAAACAAAGGTGAACCCAGAGAAAAGAGGATCCCAAGGCTGACAGAAGCTCTTTCTCCTTTCATAGGTAGCAAAGGATCCAAGATGGAGAGAAGAGGCTGGAATGCCCACAAAACAACAGAAAATAGGCAGTATGGGGGCTGGCCACGTCCAAGCAAGACCATCGCCTACTTGGCTGCCTAAAAGGTAGTCACTGTCCATTCTTTGAATCCCATGGCAGGAACCAAGGAAAGTACAGGAAGGAGGGCCCATAAATACAAATAAAGACCTATTTCTTCTCTTCTGTGGGGCCCAGGGACTTAGAAGATGGTCATAACTCTGAGGATGAAGGCTTGGCTGGAACTTCAGGCTAGAAAAACAATGTATCTTGCCGTTTGGAGCTAAATTTAGCAGTAATTTGCCCTGCTTCCAAAGAGGAAAAGAGAAAAATTAGCCAGAGCCTTGGGTCCATAAAGTAGCAAATACTTAAGCACATCCTGATTCTGGGTCCAGAACCAGATTATGGCCCATAAGGCAGCAGTGCATGTGGATAGAGGATATTGTTATGAACAAGTATCCTGCCAGTGCCTTGGCAGAAGCCAGAACAGAGGACCAGCCAGCACTCTGTAGAGGCCAGTTGCCATTTGCTATCAGCATTCCATTTCATGATAGCAGCAAGAAATTCTGTGCACTGGTTACCCTGGATTCTCCAAGCGTCCTAGACTACAAGGATCCAGTATTCACACTCTGAGGAAAAACTAGGGCATGAGTAAACCCCAAGCCTGGGGACTAGGGAAGTGGAGTCTCTGATTACATATATTTTTATAAAACCATGTCATATAGAGCTTTGTACCCCTCACAATGCTTTTTAAAATTCCCCATTTAATTAAATCTTTATTGAGTACCCATTACGTACAAAGCACTGTTGAGGAAGGTCAAGTTCACATTTTACTCCCCTTTACCTAGTAACTTGAAACACCATTTATATCAGTAATACACTTATGAAGAACTAATCACAATGATCTGTCCAACAAACCATTCCACAATTTCTTTAAGAATTATTCCAGGGAATTCCCTGGCTGTCCAGTGGTTAGGACTTGGCCCTTTCACTGCTATGGCCTGGGTTCGATCCCTGGTCAGGGAAATAAGACCCAGCAAGCCACAGGACCAGCCCCCCAAAAAAAAGAATTATTCAAAAAAGATTTAATGAGATCCTATGTACTAAGTGGCAGGCATTGGACTAGGCTCAGGCTCAGAGGTAGAAAAGTGAACAGGTAGTCTTTTACCTCAAGTAATATGGTCTAATGGATATATAAATCATATAATCATTTTATTTATATTTACATATGTGAAATTTAGAGCCTTGATTGTAAGCATTGTAAACACTGGATTGGCTTTATAAAAGGGAAGAATGGGTATAGTAAGAATAATGAAATGTGTACGTTTAAAACCACACAGCATAGTGTCTGACACATAGTAGGTGCTCAGTAAATATTTATTCATTTGCCAAATGATTATATTTAAAGGTATTCTGGTAAAAAAGGTATTAGAGGGATGTGTGCTAGTTATTTATTTATTTTTTTAGAAAAGGAAAGCACAGATTTCTACATGCTATGTTCTGTCTCTCACACTGAAGGGATTTACTTTATACTATCTCATTCTTGACCTGTAAAAAGGTTCTACACATCAGAAAGGGGAATTCTCATTTAGCTCTGCAATTATAGGGAAAATTTTTATAGAGGCAGTCCAGTCATACTGTTATAAAGGATTGGGCTGCTAGTTAAGGTTCTATGTGGTAAGATTGTTTTGAGAACTGTCTGTTCCAAAATACTCTGACCACAGATTTGCAAGCATCCTTGGAATCATTCCAGAAGAATCTTGACTTTGGGTAAGACTCTATTTCAAAAAGTTCGCAGAGTGTAATTCTATTAGAGAACACATTGATAAGTCCATACCTGTTAAAACATTAGCAGTGATTAGTTCATTGGATCGATTTATAGGACAATTAAATATCTCTGACAGGTGAGTTTTGCTGTATATAAATTAAATCTCATTAAAACAGACAAAATTTCAACATAGAGAAATGACATCCGGACTTTTAGAGACATTCAGAAAATTATTAAGTACATTTTCTTGAGCTAGGAAAAGAAAGAGCAATCTTAAGACAATAAATACCAATATTACTCTGGGTTTATCTAATGACTTTCCTCTGAGAAATGAATGTACATATTTCTTATTTTTATTATTCTGATTCGTCAGCCTCTAAAGTAATCTATTTAAAAACATGTTGTTTAAACATAAGTCCTGAAGACATTATAAATTAACATCCAGAAGTATTCCAAATAAAATTCCACTGAAGGGCTTCCCTGGTGGCGCAGTGGTTGAGAGTCTGCCTGCTAATGCAGGGGACACGGGTTCGTGCCCCGGTCCGGGAAGATCCCACATGCTGTGGAGCGGCTGGGCCCGTGAGCCACAACTACTGAGCCTGCGCGTCTGGAGCTTGTGCTCCGCAACAAGAGAGGCCACGACAGTGAGAGGCCCGCGCACCACGATGAAGAGTGGCCCCCGCTCGCCGCAACTAGAGAAAGCCCACGCACAGAAAAGAAGACCCAGCACAGCCAAAAATAAATAAATAAATAAATGAAATTTAAAAAAAAAAAAAATTCCACTGAATGGGGCACTAAAAAGAAAATCCTGCTGGCATAACATAAATTCAGTTCTCTTGTATTTGAAGAACTCCTCTAAAAAGGTTTTCAGAGACATTGAATCCAAAATTTTGCATTCACCTTTTAGGCTAACTATAGTGAACTCTGTGCTTTATTACCTAATGAATTAACCTGCAGGCACCAGAACCATAATGCCAGAATAGTCCTGTTCTCTACCAAGTGAGATTTCAGGGGTTCTGAAAACCTTCTCCACTAAAACAATGCTTTCTTGTCCTCTACCAGTGTCAGTAACAGATAAGATTGGAGACCTCACATTTTTGTCACTCTTACGTAGAGTAGCACAGAGGTATAAGATCCAAATTGTTTTAGAAAATGCAATAAGTTGAGTTAAAACTCACATTAGAGGGCTTCCCTGGTGGTGCAGTGGTTGAGAGTCCGCCTGCCAATGCAGAGGACACGGGTTCGTGCCCCGGTCCTGGAAGATCCCACATGCTGCAGAGCGGCTGGGCCCGTGAGCCATGGCCGTTGAGCCTGCACGTCCAGAGCCTGTGCTCCACAACGGGAGAGGCCACAACAGTGAGAGGCCCATGTACCGCAAAAAAAATAAAAAACATAACAAAAAAAACTCACATTAGAGTATGAAAGTCTGATATCAAAATACATTTTTGACAAGGGGGAAGGTGGAGCCTGGGAAAGTAACATATTAGTCTGTGACTTTCCTGGTGAGAAATTTCACTGCTTTACAATCTCCATTGTGAAGTAGTACATACTAACCTTTATTTGTTTAATATTTACTTTCCAACTGCTTCAAGGTGTGTCCTAACCAAGTAGGCTAAGCTGACAGGTAGGGTAACATCAGAGGTCAGGACCCACATGTATATCTCATTTGACTCTAACTTCTACTTTGCATCTGCCTTTAGCTATCCAAATTCAGACATGGAAATATGTGTATAGTAGGTGGAGGAATTTCAGAAGAAAACCAGGCTTACTTTCAGGATAAGAGAGGAGATTTTACTGTTTTATCAAAAGGAGGGCTCTTGACACGGGGAGTGGGAAGGGTAAGCTGGGACGAAGTGAGAGGGTAGCATTGACATATATACACTACCAAATGTAAAATAGGTAGTTAGTGGGAAGCAGCTGCATAGCACAGGGAGATCAACTCAGTGCTTTGTGACCACCTAGCGGGGTGGGGTAGGGAGGGTGGGAGGGAGGTGCAAGAGGGAAGGGATATGGGGATATATGTATACATACAGCTGATTCACTTTGTTATAAAGCAGAAACTAACACAACATTGTAAAGCAATTATACTCCAATAAAGATGTTAAAAAAAAAAAAAGGAGGGCTCTCGGTGACACCTGGAATATGTTCAGAAAATAAATGGGTTTATCTTGGTGTTGATCTCATTTATAATAAATTGCATAGGTCTCCTAGAAATTTTTTTTAAATGGAGCTCGTGACACAAGGATTTATAAGAAAGAAAGAATGAAAGAAAGAAAGAAAAGAAAAGTTTCAAAAAATTGGAAGTTTGTCAAAAGTCATTGAACCATTAAGTACAAGATCGTTAAGCACAAAAATGCTTCTATATAGGACCTCCCTGATGGTCTAGTGGTTAAGACTCTGCGCTCCCAATGCAGGGGGCAGGGGTTCGATCCCTGCTTGGGGAACTAAGATTCCCACATGCTGTGTGGCCTAAAAAAAAAAAAAAAACTTACATTAAAATGTGAAACCTTTTGGGAAATGTTAACCTGGGTTTTTAAACTTGTACATAGTATTATAGAAAGCCCTTGGTTAAAAGTCAACAGTCATGGTAGTCAAGTCCACACTATTATATTAACTACCTGAACGAAGTTGAGAAATCCATTTAAACCTGCTTGTTTTCAGTTTCTGCATCCATAGGATAAAAAGGCTCGGTGATCTCTGACTCATTTAAGCACTATTATTCTGTATTGTCAGTCACTGGTCATAATTTTAGCTCTAAATCCTATCTTGAAATCTTACATATTTATTAGAAGACATTTCCTACAGTTTCAACTAGCATGTGCATTTACCAAACTAACTTCTTGAATTTCACAACTGCATAAGCAAATTGAGAAAAAACAGTGAATCTTTACTGATATATACAGGCGTCATATTATCCTTCTATAAAAAATAAGGACTAGACTTGCTATTTTTATTAGGATCAGGTTTCCTCAAACTGGCCCAAGGCAAGGCTATGAAACTATGAGGTTCATTATAAATAGGCTCTCGCCTCTTCACTTCCTCCTATTTGCTAATATGGCCTTTGGCAGAACCCCAAATGCCCCTGCTTTCACAGAACTCTGCAGATGCCCAATACCCACCTTTCTTCCTAAACTCTTCATGTTCCACCTTTATGCTCACCCTTTAATACAATGCCTCATTACTAAACTCTTTATTACTTACCCACAGTAATCAATGTCCATTCTTAAGTTCCTAACTCAGTGGGTATAATGAGGAAAACTATCTGATTAAACAAGTTAATGTTAAGTAGTGAATATATCTGCACCTTGTTTCAGAAAGTATAATTGGTGCACTTCCATACTCAGCAGCAAAGTAAAAGAATTTTAGGGAGTGGAGGAAATTTGGGCAAGTACAAGTGCCAGAAAAGGGCCTTTCTGCTTACAGCCTTGTTACCCCAAGTATGGTACTAGGACCAGTAGCAATGGAATCACTTGGGGGCTTATTAGAAATTCAGAATCCTAGGCCCTCCCAGCCCTACTAGTCAAAATCTGCAATTTTTACAAGATAGGAGGAGGAGGTGGTAGTTTCTTTACACATTAAAATTTGATAAGCTTTCGTTTACAGTATTTCACATAGGTGGACACTTCCCCTCTCTGGTTTAAGATCAGCTAACTCTTGCTTATGAGAATCTGTATTCAAATGAAGACCCATTTTTGCTTCTAAGCAGCCTTCTTTCTAATTTTTGACCCACCCATACAGACTCCATTGTAATTTAATACATTTGGAGAGGAGGAGGCATTACAAAAAGCTCTCATTTAACACAGTATTGAAGGGAAGTAGAGCAACTGGAAAATTAGAAAAACTATGTAGGATACACAGGTACAATAGTGAAGGTAGAAGCCAATGTTTGATAAAAGATTTCAACCCACATGACAATCAAAAGAAAGTACTCACGAAAGTGGAATCACTGTACAATTGTTAGGACTGCTATGGGTAAGAGTGGTGAAGGGGGGTTAGTTTGTATATATGTCAAAAGTATTAATGAAGGTAGCCAATCCAATCCAACTAATTCTACAGGGTTCTTTCAATTTCCCTCTCCTGTCCTCCACAAGGCCTTCTCTGACTCCGCCTACAACACTGCCTTTATTAAGGTAACCAGCTAGCCTATTTGCCCAGGACTATCTTGCATTTCTCTCTGAAGGTTCTGTGTCCCAGGAAGCCCTTCAGTCCCCAGCCAAACCAGGATCATTGGTCACCCTCCCCACAGTCCACGTTGGAAGTACTACTCCCTACTTTGAACCTGTTTAGCTGTCTGAACTCTCACCATTAATTTAGCACTTCTTTTGCTTTATGTGGTAATTATTTGCATACAAGAAATGTTTCCCAGATAACTGTTTCCTTATAAACTACTTAAGGACAGAACTTGTCTTTAATGATTTCTTTTACTCCATACAGCGTGAAACCAGTGTCAGGCACACATGAACCAGTTAGCTGTGTTGATGGAAATAATCAATAAACAATCTATAGTAGGAATAGAAAAGAGTTTTATTTGAGCCAAATTGAAGACTATAGCCCCAGAGACAGCTTCTCAGATAACTGTGAGGAACTGCTTTGGAGAAGCACTGTTTTCAGCATGGTTTTATATATTGTTGGAACAAAGAACATCAAACAAGTCAGGGATACATTCCTGCAACATTTCAAAAAAAAGAGATCACCCTGTTCACAATGAGTTGGTATCACCTTGGTGTCTGGGAAGGGAGTCTCACCATTGAAGGAATACCAGCATTGGCATTCAAGGAGGGGAGCCATTTAATCTTATTTTATTTTATTTTATTTTATGGCCACGCCACGTGTCTTGTGGGATCTTAATTTTCCGGTCAGGGATTGAACCCAGGCCCTCAGCAGTGAGAGCGTGGAGTACTAACCACTGGATCACCAGGGAATTCCCTAATCTTTATTTTTAACATGAACATTCTTTACTTCTGGTCAGTGTATACTTTTCTTTAATAATTTAAGCAGATATATTAACACAACATTGTAAATCAACTACATTTCAATAAAAAAAATAAAATAAAGCAGATGTATAATGTATGTTTGGTAAGCTAAAACCAGGCTGTTTTAGTTAGTACAAAATTCAAGTTAACTCACATTTAAGCCAGAATGACTTCCCCATACCTCAGTATGTGAAAATTTCTTTCATCACTTCCCCCTTTAGATTGTAAATCTTTCAACAGAAAGCATTGATGATCAAAATATTTGTCCCTTGATGCCAGAGTGATTGCTGCTTGCCCTGGGTCCATCATGTCCCTCAGGGCTAGGCCTCTTTTTTGTTGCTGTTTATATGTGTATAGAGATTTGCCTAGTTATCCACATTGAGGGTAAACTAATCAGATATAGTGAAAAAGCACACAGGTATGCGAATGGGAAAATATTTTAGAGACTGTACACTTTAGCAATTGCATTGAATGGTCACACAAACATTGTACACATACTTTTAGCAGTAGGCTTAAAGCAAGCAGTGATACATGTCATGATAGCTAGGAAAAGAATACTAATACATACTGTGACAATGATAATCGTCTGTAAAGCAAAACAGAAAAAAATTGTCTATTCCTGAGGGGAGTCTACTGAACAGATCATTTAAAGGGTTAGTTTTTCTTACATCTTGTAACCATTTTGCTTTTGGGGAAATTTTTTCTGGGTGTGTCAACTTCTCCAGAGGTATTGATATGTGTAACAAGTAGTATGAGTAATAGCACAAATACCTCCTTGTTTAGCCCATAGAAAATCTAAGGCAGGGACTTCCCTGGTGGCGCAGTGGTTAAGAATCTACCTGCCAATGCAGGGGACACGGGTTCAGCCATGGTCCAGGAAGATCTCACAGGCTGTGGAGCAACTACGTCTATGTGCCACAACTACTGAGCCCGCACACCACAACTGCTGAAGCCCGCACACTTAGAGCCTGTGCTCCACAACAATGAGAAGTCCACGCACGGCTACGAAGAGTAGCCCCCACTCGTCGCAGCTAGAAAAAACCCACATGCAACAACGAAGACCCAACACAGCCAAAAATAAATTAATTAATTTAGAAAAAAAAGAAAGAAAATCTAAGGCTACCCTGTTATCTAATATTACTTGGGCTAAGGAATTTAGGGGCGTCTATTGTGCTAAAATGCTTTTTACAGTCTTTTGGTTATTTGACCAATAGTGGCTGATAGATTTCTGATCATCTCTTTGTTTGCATATACTCTTGCATTAGGAACCAGGATTCCCAAAAGATTTTGCCACCAGGTATCTTGGTTTCTTGCTAACATGAATCTTTTGACTCTGTAATGAAGAAAGGAAGGGAGTTCATCTGTTTCCTTATGTACAGAAAATGGGGTAACATAATGTCCTTATAAATATAAACCTTCTATTTACCAGTTATTAAGACGTTTATATGCCCATCCTTGGGAAAATGGATCAGTTCCAGTACCACATATGAAGACAAAACCTGGGGAGCACAAGTGATCCCTCCCAGAGTGCTCTCATTGATAGCCTTATTAACTGGAAGTTTTGTCAACACAATCTTAAACTATGGGTCATTTCTCTTGTAGGCTTTCCAAAAGTCATCTGCATGGTATTTAACATATGGGAGTTGCTGGCATAATTTATCTGCACTTTTCTCTTTAAGACATTTTTCAATAGAGTAAGAGACAGAGTGAAGGGATCCTGGGGTAAGTTGTGCTCAGTCTCTGAGGACTGAGGATAGTATCTGAGGATACTAGATGGACACACTAATGTGTCCACCTAGTATGTTGAAGAATTTGAATGCGAAAGGTTAGGCCAGAGGGGGGGTTGGTCTAGAGGGATGGCAATATTAAGTACATCTGAAAGTCAGTGATATGTATTAAGAGGGGCCTGTGTTGGTCTTATGTTGACTGAGGAATTTGATGATAGATCCAACAATTGGTTACATTGCCCCAGAAGTATACTTTGTGATAAATTTACTAAGAATTTTTTTTGCCATCCTGAATATGGGGTCAAAAGTATAGCTAGAAGTAAAACAATAACTTTAGATTTTGATAGGGGGACACATTTGGTAAGCTTTCAACTGAACTAGTAGAATGGGTCTCACAGTCCTGGTCTGGGTTCTTGAGTAAACTGTTTACTACTGTTGTCACCTTTTTCTTATCCTGGTGTGCGTGTTGTTGGAGGTCAGCAGTTCTTTCCATAGACCAGTCCATTGCAGAGACCCTTCTTAAGTAGAAAATATAAATTAAAGAGTCAATGCCCTTCGGTTTTATTGTGCATATGCTACTATACCTGATAAGGGCACTTTCATCTAGGTTGGAGAGAGAGTCCTTTAATTGATGTCTTTCTCCAGTATGTATAATCCCCTGGTTGTGGGTCATGGGGCAACTGATCTTCATCCAAAGATAGATTACTGTGATCAGCTTCAGAAACAAGCTTAGAATATCCTTTTAATAATTCAATTAAATTTTATTATAATGTAACATAGTAACAAGAAGCCAACTAGGGAGTAGAAGGCAGGAAATACCAAACCTCAAAGACAGTAACACTAAAACTTAATATCCATAAAGGTATATTGTTGAAACATAATTTTTTATCTTTAAACTTATCCTATTTCTATCAAATATAGTTAAATTAAAACCAGTTTGTTTGCTAAATAAGTCTGGTTTCAGTAAATTTGGCCTGATTATTTACATAAGTATAATTGATCGTATAGGCTCTTTTAAATTTTGCTTTGCTGGAACTTTTCATAAGGAATCTCAAACTGAACTTTTAAAAGACCTCTCAAGTCCAGGAGAGCCATGCCAAGGACTTGTCATGAGATCCCATCTGTAATAGCTACAGATTTAGGTGGATATCTCTCTTCTTGAGGTCCAAAATATCTTGAGGTTACTGCACCTGCCAGGAAGTGGCCTTCCTTCCTTCCTGGAAAGCTCCTGCTGGGAACCTAAGAGTTTCCAAATTCTGGAGGGATCAGGTAGAGATAAAAGGCAAATGCTTCAATTCTCTTAACAAGAGTATAATTTACTAAATTGCTGTAAGTCATAATTAGCTTAAGGCGAAAATTTCCCTTGCATCTGGACAACAAAGATTAAAAGCTAGTAATATTTCAGACAAAAAGTTGTAAAATTATAATCATATTTATTCATTCAAAGCCATGTAATTAATTTTTGTTCTACTTGAGTCCAGTTTTCTCCATTAATTCTGTCCACATTGCCTGATGATTTAGGGTGATAGTAGTGACAGTGATAATTTCAAGAAGTTTGTGAGGTTTTTGTTGATTTGCCCAGTAAGTGGGTGCCTTGATCACTGGAGACTGTAGAACTATATCCCAAGTGCAAAACACATTTTCTAAGTTTCTTTTTCATTGTGAGGGCATCAGCTTGCAGCAAGGGGAGGCTTTAACCTTCAAACAAAAAGATGGGGTTGGCCAGGGAGCCAAGAAGTACCAAGCTGTTTTGGGTTTCCCATAGCCCTGACTGTTTAATTCACAGCTATTGTTTACCCATCTTAATTTCTCTGATCTAGGAGCAGACTATTGCCATGTTACCAGGACATCAGGATGGCAAAAGTCTGACAATGAGGGGTAAATTTTTGCAAAAACAGAATGGACTTTATCTACACGTGCCATAATCTTTACAGATTCTGTTGGTGTTGTCTTTGGTTTTTTTTTTGTTTTTTTAAAATATTTATTTATTTATTTGGCTGCACCAGGTCTTAGCTGTGGCATGCAGTATCTTCACTGCTGCCTGTGGGATCTTCGTTGCGGCACGTGGGATCTAGTTCCCTGACCCAGGACCCCTGCATTGGGAGCGTGGAATCTTAACCACTGAACCACCAGGGAAGTCCCTGTCGTTGTTGTTTTTGTATGAAAGTCAACTAGGGTATTTCCCTAATACTCAGGTTCAGTCCCTTTCATGTGAGCCTAAATTTTGATGACAAATAACGTTTTATGTTAGGACATATAAGATTTATATGAATTTCATATAATTTCTCAAATACTTATATATAAACACAACATAAAGAAGGCTTAATGTTACCTTTTATTTGACAATGCTTCCCATGTAATTTAATATACAAAATAAGCCTAATTAGTTTAATATCTCTCTTTGAGGTGCTTCAGGACAAAATCACTTTCTTTTCCCTTAACAAAATGCATTTCCATTCTTCTTATCTCCTTTTACTGAAAACACACATCTTATTTTCCTTGTATACTGAAATGCTTCCCTTATTACTTCTAGTAGCTTTAATTACACCTATGTTATAATTTTTAACCGTTAAAAAACCTTAATCTCTTGAGAAGCAGGCTATTGTAAACTGTCATATCAGCACTTCCTGATGGGTAAATCTGTGAACACATTTTATAACCTCTAGAAACGTACATTTTCTTATAACATTCTTCCCTCAGTGTGGTATAAGACATGGGTCTAATAAATCCAAACATCTTTAGTTTTTCTTCAGTAAGAAAAGTAGGTAAACTTAGACTTGCTTAGCAATTAATGTTTCAGTATTTTATCTTAATGAGAAATGATCTGGATATTCAATGAATTCTCATCATTCAATTTAACTTAGCAAAACTCTAAAGTTTCAAGTTACCAAAAATTGGAGAAACTATTTTTAGGTAGACAGGCCATAAAATATAATCATTATTTTTTTTAAATTGAAGTATAGTTGATATACAACATTATATGTTATGGGTGTACGGTATAGTGATTCACAATTTTTAAAGTTTATACTCCTAGACCCTCTGCCTAGGATCTTTCCCTAGGTCCTCTTCACCTAGGAAATGTAACAGTACCCCTTTAAGACTCCAAGTCTTAAGATAACAGCTCAAATAAAAGTCATAGACTGTCACTTAATACAAGGAGATCTAGATATCAGGAAAAACTCACCAACGCACCTGAAGGGTCTGTGAAGCCAGGAGGGCTCAAGGGGCTGTGCTTGGTACAAAGGCGCTGGTCCAGTATAGACTCCAGGTAACCTCAGATGGGTTTTTCTGATATCCTGCCAACTATGCCAAGCAATGTTGATGGAAATAATCAATAAACAATCTGTAATAAGAATAGAAAAGAGTTTTATTTGAGCCAAACTGAGGACTATAGCCAAGGAGACAGCCTCTCAGATAACTGAGGAATTCTTCCAGAGAAGCATGGTTTTCAGCAGTATTATATCTTATAAGAACAAAGAACGTCAAACAAGGGATACATTCTTTCAAAGCTTCAAAACACCAGATCACCATGTACACAGTGAGTCAGTGTGGCCTTGGTGCCTAGGAAGGCAGTCTTTACCATTGAAAGAATACCAGTATTGGTGTCCCAGGAAGGGAGGCATTTAATCTTTATTCTTAACATGTGCATTCTTTACTTATGGTCAATGCACCCTTTTCTTTAATAATTAAAGCAGATGTACAACGTATGTTTGATAGGCCACAAACAGGCTGTTTTAGTTAGCATAAAATTCAAGTTAATTTGTGTATAAGCTAGAATTATTTCCCCATACCTTAGTATGTAAAAATTTCTTCCATCAATAGTTTGAATGAAAGAACCTATTTGAAAAATATATATATATTGTCAGTTGGAAGTACGTCTGTCATGGAATTTCAACCTATTGAATCAAAAAGTGATAATTTGGAAATCCAAATATTCCTATCTTTGCATTTAAGACTGTTTTAATGTGACTGCAACTTAACTTTTCAATCTAATCTTTCCCTCCTCCACTGTGTTCCTGAACCCATGGTTGATATGAGAATGTCCAGAGGGTAAAAAGTCACAGAATGAACAAGGTACATTTTCCCAGAGACTAGTGTTTACTTAAAGACTTTTTCTTAGAGATGGGGGTGGATGGGGAATGTGAACGTCTGCACAAATATGCTTTGTCAGATTTTTCATTTCGGGCATTATGGAGGATTAGGTGTCTAGAGAAACTCTCCTGGTATAGGACACCTAAAAACGTATATATATACATATATATATATATATATATATATATATATATATATATATAATCAAATGTTGGTGTTTGCTCTGGAGGCATCTGTCTACATGGATGGCCTAAAGCTTGAGTTCTAACAGGTGCAGTGAGCAGGAGAGAAAACTAAAGGCTTGTCCCCTTATGGTGGAAGATTGGATGGAAATCCCTACCTGGATCTGAGAGCCCCAAGGAGATATAGTACTTTACTTCAGCTTATAAACAAGGAAGAAAATACCACACAGAAGATTTATCAGTGACTCTTGTCTGTCTCAACTTAAGTTTTGTTGGAGGAAAAAACATGACTTTGGCAAAATTTCTGAACTATGCAAAAACAAACAAAAGATTCCAACTAAAAATGTAGTTTAAAGTGGGCTTGGATTGCTACTTCTCCAGCTGGCAGAAGTACCTTGCAGAGCAAATTCAAATACTCTCTGGGAAAATGCACTTTAAACCTAGGCCTCAGAGACACCCCAAGGAATATGAGCATGCGTATGGTAACTCTCTGTTTAACTTTTTGAGAAACTGCCGAACTGTTTTCCAAGGGAGCTACACCATTTTATCTCCCTACCAACAATATAGGAGGGTTCTAATTTCTCTGCATCCTGGCCAACACTTGTTACTATTTGTCTTTTTTATTATAGCTGCCCTAGTGGGTATGAAATAGTATCTCACTGTGGTTTTTTGTTTCTTTTTAATTTATTTATTTTATTTTATTTATTTTTGGCTGCGTTGAGTCTTCGTTGCTGCACACGGGCTTTCTCTAGTTGTGGCGAGCAGGGGCTACTCTTCATTGCAATGCGTGGGCTTCTCATTGAGGTCGCTTCTCTTGTTGCAGAGCACAGGCTCTAGGTGTGCTGGCTTCAGTAGTTGTGGCACACAGGCTCAGTAGTTGTGACTCACGGGCTCTAGAGCGCTTGCTCAGTAGTTGCTGCGCACAGGCTTAGTTGCTCTGTGGCATGTGGAATCTTCCTGGGACTTGAACCCATGTCCCCTGAATTGTCAGGCAGCTTCTTTATCACTGCGCCACCAGGGAAGTCCCTCTCATTGTGGTTTTGATTAGCATTTCCATAATGACTGATGACATTGAGCATCTTTTCATGTGCTATTGGCTATTGGGTCTTTGGAGAAATGTCTATTCAATTTCTTAGCCCACTTTAAAATTGGGGTTTTTATCTTTTTATTGTTGAATTAAGAGTTCTTTATATATTTTCAATACAAGTACTTTCGATAAAGTATAATTTGTCTAATTTTTCTACTGTTGCTTGTACTTTGGGTGTCATACCTTAGAAATCATTGCCTAATGTAAAGTCACAGAGATTTAGGCCTATGTTGTATTTCTAAGAGTTTTATAGTTTTAGCTCTATTTTGAGTTTTTTTTCTTTTTTGTACATGATCTGAGATAGATGTTTAACTTCATTCTTTTCCATCTGGCTGTCCAGTTGACTCAGCATCATTTGTTGAAAAAGACTATTCTTTCCCCATTTAAGTGACTTGCCACCCTTCTCAAACCAATTTACCATAAATGTAGGGTTTGTTTTTTTTTCTGGACTCTCACTTCTATTCCATTGATCTATATGTCTAAACTTATACCATAATATGGTTTTCTGGGTTTTTTTTATTGAGGAACAGTTGATTTACAATATTATTAACCTCAGGTGTACAACAGAGTGATTCACAATTTTATAATTATACTCTACCTATAGTTATTACAAAATATTGGCTATATTCCTTGTGCTGTATAATATATCCTTGTAGCTTATTTATTTTATACATAGTAGTCTGTACCTCTTAATTCACTTCCCGTATCTTATCTCTACACCCTTAGTTTGTTCTCTATATCTGTGTCTGCTTATTTTTGTTATATTCATTCATTTATTTCTTAGATTAAGATACAGTATTTATCTTTCTCTCTCTGACTTATTTTACTAAGCATAATACCCTCCAAGTCCAGTCATATCGTTGCAAATGTCAAATTTTCATTCTTTTTTATGGCTGAAGAGTATTCCATTGAACATATATATCACATCTCCTTTCTCCATTTTCTGTTGATGGACACTTAGGTTGCTCCCATACCTTGGCTATTGCAAATAATGCTGCTATGACATTGGGGTACATGTATCTTTTCAAGTTAATGTTTTCATTTTCTTTGGATATATACCCAAGAGTGGAATTACTGGATCATAAAGTAGTTCTATTTTTAGTTTTTTGAGGAACCTCCATATTATTTTCCCTAGTGGATGCACCAACTTACATTCCTACCAGCAGTGTACAATTGTTCCCTTTTCTCCCCGTCCTCACCAACATTTGTCATTTGTGGTCTTTTTTTTTTTTTTTTCTGTGATAACTGCCAGTTTTATTCCCCTGGCTAAGAGATCCAGAGGTAATTTGAGGTTTACATTTTTTTTAATAGTTCTTTCTTCAAGAATTTAGGTGCCCCCATTGCCCTTATAAGCTGGTTGCAAATTATTTGATTGACTCTTAATTATAAAAAAGAACTTTAATTCTTTTTGTATGTGTGATGTGTTCATTAAAAAATACATATGAGCAAAAAGAAAAAAACTCACACCACACAGAAATAAGCACAGTTAAAATTTTGATATATGTATGTATGTATACACACACACAACTTGAGATTTACTCCTACATATGTGAGCTGATACTAAATATGCTACTGTGTAACCTGTTATGTTTTACTTTACAATATGGAATGAACATATTTTCATGCATATGTGTGAAACTTCCCAATTGAAAAACAGACCTGGAGAATGTGTCAAAATACAAAATCCAGATGCTGGTAATAAGGACACTACCTAAAGCAAAACCCCACCAGATGATTAAAAATAAAACAAAAGTCAAAGATACATCAGAAAATGCTAACAGAAAGAAAGCAGGCGCCAGATTTTAATATCAGACAAAAAAAAAAAAAAGAATTCAAGGCCTAAAGCACACAGGATGAGGACGGCTGCGTGAATGTCTTTGTTTCCAATGCATCATCACAAACGTGTTTCTTACTCTTCTTATCTCTTCCCTTAGCCTTTCCAACTCATCTACTCCTCTTATCGTTTCTTCTGGGTCCAAATGCCTAACCGGAGTGTCCTCTTTATATCCCTGACCAGGCTGAGTCAGCCCTCCTCTAAGGTTTCCCTCTGCTTCCTGGCTAACACCTTCTTCAGAAGGTTGAGGATTTCTTTCTGCCTCCTGTGGTACAGCTTCCATAGGGCGGTCTTCCTCAGCCTTTGGCACGTTCGGTGCTTTTCTTTCATTTTCTTCACAAGACTTTTGCATGTTGAGTATTTTTCTCTTATTTTATTTTAAAATAAATTAACCCTGCAGGGATCCAGGGGATTTTCCTCCCTCTTCCCTCACTCTATTTGGGTCGCTTCCAAAAGACCAAGAGTCCTGAAAGGATCCGGGGCACTTTTCTCCTCCAGCAATAGGGAGCTGCCTGTGGTCTTTTTGATGATAGCCATTCTGACAGGTGTGAAATGATATCTCATTGTGGTTTTGATTTGCATTTTTCTGATGATTAGTGATGTTGGGCATCTTTTCATGTGCCTGTTCGCCATCTGTATGTCTTCTTTGAAAAATGTCTATTTAAGTCTTCTGGCCATTTTTTAATCAAGTTGTTCATTTTTTGTTATTGTGTTATATGAGCTGTGTCTGTATGTCTATGTGTGTGTATATATGTATACATATATGTATGATATTAACCCCTTATTGGTCATATCATTTGCAAATATTTTCTCCCATTCAGTAGATCCTTTTTTAATATTGTCAATGGTTTCCTTTGCTGTGCAAAAGCTTTTAAGCTTAATTAGGTTCCGTTTGTTTATTTTTGCTTTTGTTTCCTTTGTCTTAGGAGGCAAATCCAAAAAAATATGGCTACAATTTACATCAAGGAATATTCTGCCTATATTCTCTTCTAGGAGTTTTATGGCTTTAGGTCTTACATTTAGGTCTTTAATCCATTTTGAGTTTATTTTTGTATATGGTATGAGAAAATGTTCTAATTTCATTCGTTTACATGTAACTGTCCAGTTTTCCCAGAACCACTTATTGGAGAGATTAGACATCTTTTCCCCATTGTATATTCTTGCCTCTTTTGTCATAGATTAATTGACCATAGTGTGTGAATTTATTTCTGGCCCTCTATTCTTTTCCACTGATTTATGTGTCTGTTTTTGTGCCAGTGCCATAATGGTTGGTTTTTTTGTTTGTTTGTTTGGTTTTGGTTTTTTTTTTTTGCTGCGTTGCTTCTTCGTTGCCGTGTGTGGGCTTTCTCTAGTTGCAGCGAGTGGGGTCTACTCTTCATTGAGGTGCATGGGCCTCACGTTGTGGTGGCTTCTCTTGTTGTGGAGTAAGGGCTCTAGGTGCATGGTCTTCAGTAGTTGCAGCACGTGGGATCAGTAGTTGAGGCACGCAGGCCCTAGAGCGCAGGCTCTGTAGTTGTGGCACAC
Organism: Phocoena sinus; assembly: GCF_008692025.1. Classification (NCBI taxonomy): domain Eukaryota; kingdom Metazoa; phylum Chordata; class Mammalia; order Artiodactyla; family Phocoenidae; genus Phocoena; species Phocoena sinus. The sequence continues at coordinate 135,590,838 of NC_045763.1, forward strand.
GGGCTTAGTTGCTCTGCAGCATGAGAGATCTTCCTGGACCAGGTATCGAACCTGTGTCCCCTGAATTGGCAGGTGGATTCTTAACCTCTGCACCACCAGTGAAGTCCTGCATTCTGTTTTTCTTTGAATTTTGCTTTATTTATTTACTTTTTATACAGCAGGTTCTTATTAGTTATCTATTTTATACATATTAGTGTATATATGTCAATCCCAATCTCCCAATTCATCCTGCCACCCCCACCCCGCCATACTGTTTTGATTATTGTAGTTTTGTAGTATAATTTCAAGTCAGGGAATGTGATTTCTCCAGCTCCGTTCTTCTATCTCAAGATTGTTTTTGCTATTTGGGATCTTTTGTGTTTCCATACGAACTTTAAAATTATTTGTTTAGTTCTGTTAAAAATGTCTTTGGCACAGTGATTAAGAATCTGCCTACCAGGCTTCCCTGGTGGTGCAGTGGTTGAGAGTCCACCTGCTAATGCAGGGGATGTGGGTTCGTGCCCTGGTCTGGGAAGATCCCACATGCCGCGGAGCGGCTGGGCCCGTGAGCCATGGCCACTGAGCCTGCGCGTCCGGAGCAACTTGAGAGGCCACAGAGTGAGAGGCCTGCATACCGCAAAAAAAAAAAAAAAAAAAAAAAAAAAAAACGGTAAGAATCTGCCTACCAATGCAGGGGACATGTGTTCTATCCCTGGTCCCAGAAGATCCCACATGCCATGGAGCAACTAAGCCTGTGTGCCACAACTACTGAGCCTGCACTCTTGAGCCCATGCCCCACAACTACTGAGCCCACATGCCACAACTGCTGAAGCCCACAAGCTTAGAGCCTGTGCTCTGCAACAAGAGAAGCCGCCACATTGAGAAGCCCACGCACCGCAACAAAGAGTAGCCCTTGCTCAACGCAACTAGAGAAAGCCCATGCACAGCAACGAAGACCCAATGCAGCCATAAATAAATAAATAAATAAATAATTTAAAATGCCTTTGGTATTTTGATAGAGATTGCATTGAATCTGTATATTGCCTTGGGTAGTACGATCATTTTAACAATATTAAATCTTCCAGTCTGTGAACCCAGTGTATCTTTCTTTCTGCTTGTGTCGTTTTCTATTTCTTTCATCAGTGTCTTATAGTTTTTTGAATACAGGTCTTTTGCCTCCTTGGGTAGGTTTATTCCTAGGTATTTTATTCTTTTTGATGCTATGGTAAATGGGATTGTTTTCTCAATTTCCATTAGTTAGTTCTTTGTGTATAGAAAAGCAACAGATTTCTGTATATTAATTTTGTGTCCTACTTCACCAAATTCATTAAAGAGCTCTAGTAGTATTTTGGTGGGGTCATTAGGATGTTCTACATGTAGTATCATATCATTTCAAAAAATAACATTTTTATTCCTCTTTTTCAATTTTGATTCCTTTTCTTTTCTTTTTTTTTTTTTTGGTATGATTACTGTGGTTAGGACTTCCAATATTGTATTGAATAAAAGTGGCGAGAGTGGGCAACCTGGTCTTGTGGAACAAGGATGATCTTGGGGGAAATGCTTTTAGCTTTTTACTATTGAGTATATTAACTGTGGGCTTATCATACATAGTCTTTATTATGTTGAGGTATGTTCCCTCTATAACCACTTTGATGAGAGTTTTTATCATAAACTGATGTTGAATTTTGTCAAAAGCTTTTTCTGCATCTATTGAGATGATCATATGGTTTTTATTCTTCAAGTTTTTAATATGGTGTATCACACTGATTGATTTGTGGATACTGAACCATCCTTGCACCCCTAGGATAAATCCCCCTTGATCCTGGTGTATGATCCCTTTAATGTATTGCTGGATTCAGTTTGCTAATATTTTGTTGAGGATTTTTGCATCTATGTTCATCAGTAATATTGGCCTGTAATTTTTTTTTTTTTTTTTTTGCGGTACGCGGGCCTCTCACTGTTGTGGCCTCTCCCGTTGTGGAGCACAGGCTCCGGACGCACAGGCTCAGCGGCCATGGCTCACGGGCCTAGCCGCTCTGCGGCATGTGGGATCTTCCCAGACTGGGGCACAAACCCGTGTCCCCTGCATCGGCAGGCAGACTCTCAACCACTGTGCCACCAGGGAAGCCCGGGCCTGTAATTTTTGTGTGTAAGTGTGATATCTTTGTCTGGTTTTGCTATCAGGGTGGCCTTGTAGAATGAGTTTGGAAGGGTTCCTTCCTCTGCAATTTTTCTGGAATAGTTTGAGAAGGACAAATGTTAACTCTTCTCTAAATGTTTAATAGAATTCACCTGTGAAGCCATCTGGTCCTGGACTTCTGTTTGTTGGGAGTTTTAAAATCACAGTTTCAATGTCAGTACTTGTGATTGATCTGTTCATATTTTCTATTTCTTCCTGGTTAAGCCTTGGGAGATTGTACATTTCTACGGATTTGTCCATTTCTTCTAGACTGTCCATTTTATTGGCATATAATTGTTCATAGTTTCTTATGATCCTTTGTAACCTTATGCCATAATATCTTTTAAAACCTAATCTAATGATATTTTATCACTCTGCCATGTTCTGTGGATTACACAGATCTACTCTGGTACAATACAAGAGGAATTATGTAAGACTCTGAGTACCAGGAGGTGAGAATCCTTTGGGGCCATCTTGGAGGCAAGGTACAACATAACAGTAACCATGTAATTATTATCTGGATGTATAAAAAGATATGCTTTTTGTAATTTAGTAATACAATCAGACTTCTAAATCTAATAAAGGCTAGTTTCAAAATACTTACCCTAATCATCATGTTTAATGGCAAAACATTAAAAGCATTCTCTTTCAAACCAGGAAAAATACAGAAATGCCCACTTTCCCCACTCTACTCACCATTGTCTTACAGGCCTTAGCCAGTGTAATAAGGCAAGACAAGGAAAGAACTTGAAAGGAAGACATGACTCTGTAATTCTTTGGTGATGATATGATTCCTACATGAAAAACTGAGAAAGAATCTATGAACAGTTAATGAGAGCAGTTAGTAAAACTTCTAGATATAAGATTATACCAGCAGCAAAAAAGAACATTTATTTAAAAATGATAGCCTTACTGTAGCAACAAAAACTGTTAAATAATCTGGAAAAAATGTACAAGATCTTAGTGGAGAAATTTATAAAAGCTTATTGAAAGACATTAAGGAAGACTAAATAAATAGCGAGATATAGCCTATTCTTGAATAAGAAAAATCAGGCAAGAGAGTCATGCCCTACTAGATTGAAAAAAATCTTAACATTCAGTTGTAATTATTGAAACAATGTGGTATTGACAAAAAGATTAATAAGTCTATGGAACTGACAAGAAGGCACAGAAACAGACCATGCTTTGGGAACTTGACATACAATAGAGTTTTCAGTTGAGAAAAGATGCTCAATTGGACCCATTTAAAGTTTTTTCCTCGTATCAAACAAAAATAAATTCCAAGTGGATGATTAAAGACTCAAATATGAAAAACAAAACTTGTAAAACTTCTAAAATAAATTACAGAAAACCTTCTTTGTGATCCCATGGTGAAAGAATTTAAGACAGAAAAGGGTGAAACCATAAAAGAAAATATTGCTACTTTCTGTCCATCAAAATACACTATAAAAAGAGTGGAAAATGCAACAAACAACCTAGAAGAGACTTGTAATGTATATAACTGACAAAGTGTTAGTACTCATAATGTTTTTAAATTCTACAGAGAAAATCTAATGGAAATACAAGCAAAAGCCTTGATGTTATGAAAGAAAAAACAAATGGCCACTAAATATATGAAAATGCTCAAAGTCCCTAGTAATCAGAGAAATTCAATCTAAAACTATAATATTTCATATCATGTGTACCGTACAGGCAAAACATAAAGGGTGATGAAGATGTAGAACAACAGGTACTCGCGTTCACTACCAGCGAAAGTTGGTACAACCATTTTGGAAGACAATTTGCTATTTTTATGGTGTTCTATTGCTGCATACAAACCACCCCAAATTTAGTGACTTAAAATAACATTCCACAGTTTCTGTGGGTCACAAATTGGAAGGGGCTTGGCTGGGCAGCTCTGGAATCATTCATTCAGTTCCAGTGGGTCATCTGGGAGTTGGGGCCACTAGGAACTGGCTGGAATCATTCTTCATATTGTCTCAGCATCCCTCCTTGGGACCTCTCCACTTGGGCAGCTAGATTGAGCTCATAGCATGGTGGCCTCCAGCCTCTGGTTGGTCAGAGTCCTTATAAGGAAGCTAAAATCTTTTAGGAGCAAGTATTTGAGCTAACAAAATAGAAGGTGTATGGCCCTTTATAAACTAGCTTTGAAAGTCACACAGAGTAACTTCCACCATTCTCTACTGATTTAAAGTTACAAAAGCTCACCCACTATCCAAGAAAGGGGACATAGACTCCATGTCTTGATGGGAGATATGTCAAAGTCACATTGTAAAAAGAGCATTTGGATGGAAGATATTTTTGTTGCTATCTTTAGAAAATATTATGTGCCATAGGCACTATTTACTAAAATTTACTTCACTCCTGGATATTTACCTTACAGAAATTCCTTCCCATATGCATCTGGAGACACAACACTTTGTAATTACAAAAAACTGAAAACAACATGTCCAGCAACACTGGAATGGATAAATATACAGCAATATTCTTCATAAGTGAAAGTGAATGAACTCTAACCACACATATTGATATGAAAGAATCACAAAAACAATGTGGAACTGAAAAGGCAAATTGTAGAATATATATATCATTTATATCAAGGTCACAAATAAGTAAAGCTATTTATGCTACTTTATGTTATATTGTTTAGGAATATCTATATTTGTGGTAAACTCGTAAATTATAGAGAAAAGCAAAGGAATGAGTAACATAAAATTCAGGATAGTGGTTTCCTGGGGGGAAAACAAGCAGAAGGAGAACAGTCTGGGAGGGGTATACTGGGAGCTTTAAGGTTCTGGGCTGTTTTATTTCTTAAGCTGAGGGGTAGTTACTTACTGTTCAGTTTAATAATAAACTGTTTATTAGGTTTTGAATTTGAATTAGGTTTGAAAACAGAACAGTTTAATAATAATATTTAAAATAAATGTATATATTCGTGACAATTCTCACAAAATTCAAAAAATATGTATTTATATAAAGGGCTTTGCCACATGTATAACGAACCTCCTTTCCCAAGAAAGTATATTAGCCAAGTCTAGAAATAGGAAACTTGTTTTCTCCTCTGATAATAGACATCTGAAACATTATATTTACATAGCACCATTGATATGATAGACTGGTATGCAAAGTTTGCATTGATTTTAAAGCTAAAACATGAGATTTCAAAGACATTGAGTGGGGATATGGGGACAAACGCTTAAATTTCTCGATGAATGGGACATTTGAGTTTATTCTTTCTCTGTAAGGAGATATTCTGGCAGAAAAGTTTTGAGAAGCTCTGAGTCTCCTGGCCAACTTGATTACTCATTATTTCCTGAACACATCCTGTATCTTCTGACTTCGTGCTTTGGCTCCTGCCAAACCTTTCAAGTCACAAAATTTACTTGGTAAAAGAGAGGAGGTAAAAAGCCAACTTGTTCTTGTCCAGAACCAGGATGATTTGATCTACATTCTGTGTTCCTACAGAAGGGAAACAATCCTCTAACATTTGTGCAAGTCTGCCTTATGACCTAAAATTTGAAGACCTGGATCCATTGTTTCATACTGACGCTGCAACTGTACAAGCTCAGCCAATAAGGGCGATTGTTTCCAGCTGATAGCAGTTTGGTGAAATTAATTGTTGCTTGACATTATTTTTGTTATTTAAAATTCATTCATCCCTGACAACCTATTAGGGAATCTTAGTCAAATTTCTAACAGATGGCTATTTACTATATTGCTAAAACCACCACAATTATTTCTTGAACTTTTACTGGTAATTTCTGCAGAGTTAGATTCCAGTGGAAATTAAAGGTGGACTGTTAGAACATTGCATAGAGGATCTTATATAGTTCCAGAGTGGCTTTTCATCCCTGAGTATGAAGTTTAATGTGCTCCTACATCTTCTTCTAAAACAATATACCGAAAGACATGTCTCATTACCACACATTGCCCAGCCCAACTCCGAGTCAGTGAACCTCTCACCTCCATAGATTGTTCATCGTGCCAAAGGATGTACATTAGTGAAGGAAACTGGGTAAACTTGTTCTCTATTGCGTATGCTTTTGATGTCTTGAAGGCAAAAGTCTTGACTCTTCACACCTGTCACTCCTGTCTATTTTTGGATTTCTTAAATCTATGATTTCTCAAAAAATCTCTTGAGGTGTACCTCCCACTTCCTACGTATGTGATTCAGTTAAATTCAAAATCTATTAATTGTTTCCTATACTTACTGTGTTACACACTACACAGGGGAATCAAGAATGGGTAAGACCATCTCTGTTCTTCAGGAACAACAGAGAATTTTGTGTGTGTATACAGGAAGTTGAAGTAGGTGGTTAAAAAGTATATAGATAACTGTAAATAAGGCAGGTCACACGTGCTATTTGTAGGCCCACCAATAACATTTGTGGGATTGAGAACCAAAGAATAAATTGAGGCCCACGTGCCTTATGTTTAAGTCTTTAAAAGTTATAAATCAAGTTCACGCAGGACTATCAAAGAAAATATATCTTCTTATATCAACAAACAAACCTTTATAAAAATCAAATGGGGGCTTCCCCGGTGGCGCAGTGGTTGAGAGTCCGCCTGCCGATGCAGGGGATGCGGGTTCTTGCCCCGGTCCGGGAAGATCCCACATGCCGTGGAGCGGCTGGGCCCGTGAGTCATGGCAGCTGAGCCTGCGCGTCCGGAGCCTGTGCTCCGCAACGGGAAAGGCCACAACAGAGAGAGGCCCACGTACGGCAAAAAAAAAAAAAAAAAAATCAAATGGGAAAATATATCTAAAGCTATAACTTTTGTATGACTGAAAGAGAAGTAAAATGTCAAATATTACAATTTAAATATTATTGCATGTATCTAGATTTTGGGCTGATGATCCAATGATATCTGGATGGGGAATAAAATTAAAACATATGTAATTCATATATTATCATGTATTTATTTCATAACTTTTATCTTGCCATCATCAACAAAATCATTAATTATGTTATTATCATTAAGATGTTCATTTTTTGTGCACTATCTACAGTAATGATTCAAAGTATTAGTATACAAAATGTAGTAGAATTTAAAGTGTACAAAAATTGAATGTGTTGAATATATTTTCATTAGGAAAGTATATGTAAAATGTAAAATAAAAATTATTTTAATATATGTTTTAAAAGTTATTTCATGTATAAAATATTATAAAATATAAATTATGTATATATAATTTATATATAATATAAAATGGAAAAATAAAATATAATTAATGAATATCAATATTTTAAGTCATATTATTTAAATAAAACTGGCATTTAAAAATGTTTTTCTTTTTGTCTGATGTATTACATGTAGTGAAGTACACAGACTTAAGTATATAGTTAGAAGAACTTTTACATTTGTGAACACCCATGTAATCACCACCCAGATCAAGACACTGAATATTTCTAACACAGCAGCAGGCTCCCTCATGCCTTCTCTTAACTGATAACTTGGCAAAAGGTAACCACCAATCTGACCTCTATATTAGTTTTTTCTGTATTTAAAAATTACTTTATTTAGATATAATTCACATACCATAAAATTCACCCATTTAAAGTGTACAATTCAATAGTTTTTAGTGTAGTCACAGAGTTGCACAACCATCACTACAATCAATCTTAGAACACTTCCATCACCCCCAAAGGAAACTGTATCTCTTAGCAGTCACTCCCAATTTCCACTCAATTCTCCCGGCTCTGGGTAATTACCAATGTTCTTTCTGTTTCTACAGATTTACCTATCCTGGACGTTCCATATGGATGGAATCATATAATATGTGGTCTTCTATGACAGTCTTATTTCCCCTTAGCATAATATTTTCAAGTTTTATCCACGTTGAAACATATGTCAGTACTTCATTTCTGTTTATGGATGAATCATATTCAATTATATGGATATACTATGTTTTATTTATTCATTCATTAGTTGATAAGCATTTAGTTTGTTTCCACTTTTTGGTTATTATGAATAATGCTGCTATGAATACTTTGCACAAGTTTTTGTGTGGACAAATGTTTCTCTTGGATATATACCTAGGAGTGGAATTACTGGGTCATATGGCAATTATATGCTGAACTGCTAGGCTGTTTTGCAAAGTGGTTGCACCACTTAAATATTTTTACTGTAAAGTCTATTTTATCTGATATTAATATAGCCACTCCAGCTTTCTTATGATTGCTTTTTGAATGATTCATGTTTTTTCCTCTTTTAATTTCAACCTCTGTGTATCTTTGAATCTAAACTGCTCCTGTAGGTAGCATATAGATGGATTTTGTTTATTAATGTATTCTGTTCAATTCATTCATACAATGTTATTATTATCGATATAGTTGAATTTATGTCTGCCATTATAATTTTTATTTTCTGTGTCTCATGTCTTTTTTGTTCATCTCTTCCTACTTTACTTTTTTTTTTTTTTTTTCTTTTTTTCTTTTTTCTTCTCTTTTTTTTATTTATTTTTTTCCCTTTTTTTCTTTAATTGAATATTCCTTAGCGTAACATTTAAATTTCTTTAATGATTTTTTCCCTATATTTTTTGGAGTTATTTTCTTAGTGGTTTCTCTAGGTCTTACCATATCGTCTTAACTGACCAGAATCTTCTTTAGATTTATACCAACTTAGTTCCAGTAAGATAAAAAAAATCATCTGGTGATTCAGGAAATCTTGAGGGTGTTTTCTTACGTGTGTATATTACCTGAACTATTATTACATCTATGGCAGTGCCTAAAATGTAATACTTTGCTATTTAGAGCTAGAGGCAGTCTATCGAGTCAAGCTGCAGTCTACTTAACAGGGATAGGTGGCACTCCTCCCTGTATATAAAGAAACCTGTTTGTAGAAAAACAAGTGATGACAGCATGCAAGATGACTGAATCACTAAGACAAGGAATGAAGTTGTGTCTGACCTCTCATTAGTTTGGGATCTGCCCACAATCTTATATTTCAGTTGGCTTCATTAACTCATTCAATATATTTTTCAGGTGGCTCTTACATATTTTGCTGGATGCTTCCAGAATACATAAAAAAGAGAGGAGTCCAACTCTCTAAGAGTTTTCAGGGACATACCAATCAAGGTTGTCCTGATTTACACTCTTGCCTTGTACTAACTTAGTCACAAAACCTTAACTCCGATGAGTCTATGTTTCACTACGCCCTGAGTGCCAATGGAGAAATTACACATATTTGAAACGGGATAAGATTTGTTGCTTGTTTGGTATCATAAGAGAGATGTGGACTCTTTTGAAGAACTGAGATGTTGGACTTCACTGGCTGAACAGTGGTTAAGAATTCACCTGCCAACGCTGGGGGCACTGGTTCGATCTCTGGTCCGGGAAGATCCCACGTGCCATGGAGCAACTAAGCCCATGTGCTACAACTACTGAGCCTGCGCTCTAGAGCCTATAAGCCACAACTACTGAAGCCCGCGTGCCTAGAGCCCGTGCTCCGCAACAAGAGAAGCCACTGCAATGAGAAGCTTGCGCACCACAATGAAGAGTAGTCCCCACTCGCCACAACTAGAGAAAGCCAGCAGGCAGCAACAAAGACCCAGTGCAGCCAAAAAATAAAATTAATTAATTAATTTAATTAAAAAAAAAACCTTTCTTAAAAAAAAAAAAGAATTGAGATGTTTGTATTTTAAAACCCGATTTGGTTCCTGTTCAGTTTCCTGTTCTGGCTCCCTGTAGACCCCAGTGTCTTCTTGTGATATGGCTCAGTCCCCAGGTTGAGGCCACTGTTCTCTTCCTTCCCCACATCAAAGTTTAGCTGCATCCCTGGGTGGTAGGACTTTAGATGGCTTTTATCTTTGTGCTTTCTGTACCTGATTTTATTTTCTGCAGTAAGTATGCATTATTGACACAACCAGCAAAAAAGTTAGAACTATTTTTATTGTAAAATTAAACAAATCTTGATTGCTTCTTGTTCAGTTTCTTTAGGTCTCAGTTGGAGATGGACTAGTGCAGCTTAAATATTAACCCGAGTAAAGCTTATTCTTCGTCCTTCTCCAGGAAGCATTTTCTTACTTCAGTCAGCATTAACTCCAGCCACCCAGCCTGCTATGCTGAAGATCCTGGATACATCCTGAACAACCACATCCAAACACTCTCTAATTCTGTTAATTGTCTGTTTAAATCTCTGTCAAATATGCCCACCCTACTTGCTACTGCCCTAGTTTAGGCACTTATCATCTCTCATCCATAGTACTGTAATGCCCTTCTAACTGGTCTCTCCACCTTCAGTTTCATTTCCTCTAGTACAGTCTCCTAAATCATGACTCTTCCCTACTTAACATCCTTTACTGGCTCCCCACTGTCTATGGGAGTCTGAGTCAGAATGTCTCAGCATGGTCTACATATTTCTTTTTTTTTTAAAGTTTTATTTTATATTGGAGTATAGTTGATTAACAATGTTGTGTTGGTTTCAGGTGTACAACAAGGTGATTCAGTTATCCCTATACATGTATCTATTCTTTTTCAAATTATTTTCCCATTTCTTAAGCCCTGACACCAACTTTATCTCTTGCCACTTCTTGGTAAGTAACCTACACTTCAACAATACTCAACTACTTTCCAGTCTGTTGCATAGTTCTGTCTCTAGTTCTGGCTCCCTCTTTTCTTGTTAGCCTTTGACTTTGTTTTTCTTTTGCTTAGAATGTCCCTCCTCCCTTGCCTGCCAATTAAATTTCTCTTTCTTCCTACTGGTTCAGAAAGCTAGAGTCAGGTAGACTTCCTCCATTCAACCTTCCCTCTCCTAGAGTAGCAGGCTGTGATAATCATTCTATCTGCTCCTACTGAATCCAGAAGATAACAACATCAAAAATAATGATAAACCTCAGTGTAGAAAAGTGTAAAATAACTGTTGATATTTATTGACTACTTCTATATGCCAGCGTCTGTACTTGGAGCTCTGTAGGCATTGACTCATTTCATCCTTACAGTGACCCTGTAAGGTAGGCACTTAAAAAAAATTTTTTTTAATTTTAATTTTTTTATGTCTTTACTGGAGTATAATTGCTTTACAATGGTGTGTTAGTTTCTGCTGTATAACAAAGTGAATCAGCTATATGTATACATATATCCCCATAGCCCCTCCCTCTTGCATCTCCCCCCCCCCTCCCTATCCCACCCCTCTAGGTAGTCACAAAGCACTGAGCTGATCTCCCTGTGCTATGTGGCTGCTTCCCACTAGCTATCTATTTTACATTTGGTAGTGTATATATGCCCATGCCATTCCCTCACTTTGTTCCAGCTTCCTTTCCCCACCTCCCCAACCCCTGCCACCAAGGTAGGCACTTTTATTATCCCTTCTTATTATAATACTTGTCCTACTTGTCTTGAAATGGCTAACTTATTGTCAATCTCCCCAATAGACAGTTGTTTTTATTCATCTTTAGATTCCTAGCAACTAATACAAGTTCCGTACGTGTGGTTTTTGGAATGTGATAAAGCCAACATTCATATTTAACCAAGCCTTGATCCCAAGGAGTGAATGATGTGAGATTTTCAGGTCAGTGGTGGGAGAGGCTTGGAGTTTGGGCAGAGGCATTCAGGGTCCCTCCAGTAATATTAAATGATCTTTCCCCTTGAACTAAATGGCATCCTCCTACTTGCTTAAGAAAACCACCTGGGAGTCACCTTGTTTACCACCTTTCTTCACACCTGCACCTCAGGAAAATATCCTGAGATCCTTCAACTTCTGTTTCTATAGCAACCGCCCTAATCCAGGTCACCATCATATATTGCATGGACTTGTCCAATAGCTCTCTATCATCCTCTGGCTTCTCCCTGTTCCATTTCTAACCCCCTGCAAGTCATTCTCTACAAAATAGGTTGACTTATAAAACAAGACAAGACATAACTTAACAAACAAAAAAATCCAAACAACAGGATTAGCCTTCTGCTTAACTTGCCAACCTCAGTCTCATACCCTCCACACAAGGTGTTTCAGGCCTCCTGGCCTTCTGTTCCTCAAACAAGCCAACGTTGTTCAGCATTAGCACTTCCGCACCCATGTCCTCGGTCTAGAATGCTCTTCTTCCCCATAATTGGCATAGCTGGCTCCTCCTCATTTAAGGCTTAGTTCAGATCATCTCCTCAAAAAGTCCTTTCTTGACCACTCTTTTGTTTTCTTCTTAACACATCACTACCTGCTATTATTTTATTTACTTTTTTAAAAAAGTTATCTTTTCCACTAGAAATATAAGCATCTAAGTGCTGGGCTTCTGTTATATTCACTCCTGTATCCCTAGCACCAAGAACAAAACACAATATTTTTTGAATGAATAAACGAAACAAGGGGAAAAAATGAGCCTTTTTAGTATGTGTATATAGTGGTGAGCAGTCTTAAAGAAAGGAGTCCCTGTGTTCCTACTACTCTTAAACTGGTAGGAGGGGAGAGGTGATGTATCAGATCCTATTGTCATCCAGGTGGCAGAATTAGCAATCACAACTGTAGAAGAGGTAAACTGGGTGTGCCTGCCAATGACTGCCAGTCCTGAATTGACTGAAGGCTGAAGCCAGGTTCTGCTTCGAGGTGAACAATGCTGGGTGCTCTGGGCGGCCAGGGGAACTTATACAAATCTCTTTGTTAAAAGGTCCACCGAGAGTAGTCAGTTTAGGTAACCTCGATCCATTTGTTCAGGGCAGCCTGACCGGGTCATGGGTGGCCATCTCAACCTGATACTGTAGGGTTGGATTGACTGGACAGGCTAGGTTAGCTCTTACTGGTTTGCAGGCTGAGAGTGTGGCCCTTCAGTCCCTGTTGCCCACATCGTTCCCTTTTCACCTACCTTTGCCTACGTATTGGCCTTCATAAAAATCTAAGCGATCTAAACAGATACAATCTAATTGTATCTAATGTCCTAATCTCTCTGCATCATCATTTTCTCTTTAATTGTGAAGTCCCCTTTTAAATTACTTCATTGCCCCGGTATTTCACTTACCTTACTGTCTCTTTATCTAGTTCGCTGAAGGACACAGTTGAGAACAATTTTCAAAGCATTAAAGCATCCCATGACAAACGCTTCTGGCTAGCGCTTCTAGTTGTCCTAGGGGGTCAGTTCAAACTGCAATAATCCACAGTTCTATAGGCGCATTCTGCGAGTCTCTGGAAGAGGCACTAGACTCGTCAGTTCTGCGCTACCATGCAGGGCTCCTTTTCGGACAGGCAGCAAGTTGCCTCGGTCCCATTTCTGCAGAACATTGAATCGCTGGGGTAGAAATGGAAAGCAAGCTACTGTCGCGGGAATCAAGGTCTACTCGCGCAAAGCTTCCCGCTTAGTGGGCCAAGGCCAGCGTGGGTCTCTAGCCTGGGAACCCCGCGCACTCGGGGAGGGGCGGGGCGGCCGTGGGCGGTGGGCGGAGCCTGACGGCGGGCGGGAGCACCAATGAAAGCCTCAGCCGGCGCTGGCCGTGCGCATGACGCTGCGTAGCGGGCTGCGAGGCTGGGGGCGGAGGGGCTGGGGAGTCGGGCGCGTTACATTCGTTTGCTGTTGGGCTGGTGGCGTTGGCGGCCTGGGGCAGCCGGGAAGCGAGCGGCTAGGAGCCGACCTTCTTGCCAGCCGCGCTGTGACGGCTTCTCGGCTTTGCCCTCCTTGCTGAGGTCCCCGCTGCCAGGCTCCGGCCCCAGGTAATGCCCATGCTCCCCAGTCCCCTCCTCACTTCCTGCCAGGGTCCACCCGCCTCTGCCGGAGAAGAAGGGGAGAGAAGTGGCGGCTGCAACTCTGGCCCGGGGGCCTGGCCTTGTCCTGGGCTGAGGGGAGGGGGAGGCTCCGCGAGTCCTGGGCAGTTTGGGGGATGGGGCGGGCGGGAAAGTTACCTTCGGGCGCCGGTATGGCTGGCAGCCTTTTAAACCTTGGAGGTTTGTTTGGTGTCCCCCCCAAATCCTGTGACATCTCTCAAGCCAGTAGTAAAGAAAGTTATGAATTAGAATACATTTTATTCCTTAAAAAGCGAAACCAAAAACGCACTCAGAGTGTCAGCTTCTGACTGATTTTAGGGGAAAAAAGTGTGAAGGGATAGGTGGTACTTCAAGACATCGAAATCTGGATACCAGAACCTTTAATCAACTCATTTTATTTTGAAATATTAGGATGTGATTAAGTTTCTGTCATTCTTAAATGTTAATAGCCATGCAGTTTAAATGATATGTATGTTTAGAAGTTATTTGTAAGCGAGAAACACCTATAAGCTCTCAGGTGGGTGCTGTTTAAACATTTTTTTCCAGAGTCCCTTGAATTCGAGTAGAATTCAACTCGAAGCATTCTTTTTTTTTTCCCCTTGCTTTAAGTTGGGCGGTATTGATGTTAGGGAAGTTGTGTGTTGTTTAGGCATGAGGATGGATTTTGGAAGGAGCTCTGATGCATTCAAGACTATTCCTTTAAAAATGCACGTGTCTCATTGCATCATGTGCTGCGAACTCTCAAGATTTCACATTCTTAGGATAAAGATCAAAACACTGTTGCCACTCTTATCTCCAGTTCAGTTTGAGCTCTCTGGGCTCCAGCCACACCGGTTTTATTTTTGTTCTTCTAAGAAAGCCTCTTTCTCTTTACTATCTCCTGGTCTTTAGGGGTTTCCTTCACCTCTAATTGGCTCATTTCCTCTAATATCAGCCCTAATATCACTTTTTCAGGAAACCCATCCTGTGGGGAGTTAAACCCTCCTAGCGCTCTATTTTTCTTAGCTGCAGTTAATCATCAATTGTAATGAGCTGCGTTAGTTACTTAGATGCTTTGTTTCTTCTACTAGCATGTAAATTTCATGAAGGCTGGGCTAGTCCATCTTATTTAGGTCTTAGTTCGCAGTCTGGCCCAGCACCTGGCACAATGAGAGAATGAATGAGTTGGAGGACAGAGGAGGGAACTTTTTTTTTTTTAATGATTGCTTTTATTTATTTTATTTTTGGCTGCACTGGGTCTTCGTTGCTGTGCGTGGGCTTTCCTTAGTTGCGTCGAGCGGGGGCTACTCTTTGTTGCGGTGTGCGGGCTTCTCATTGCGGTGGCTTCTCTTGTTGCGGAGCATGGGGTTTACGCACGCGGGCTTCAGTAGTTGTGGCACGCAGGCTCAGTAGTTGTGGCGCACGGGCTTAGTTGCTCCTCGGCATGTGGGATCTTCCCGAACCAGGGATCGAACCTGTGTCTCCCGCATTGGCAGGCGGATTCTTAACCACTGCACCACCAGGGAAGTCCCAAGGAGGGAACTTTTGAATGAAAAATATTAACTAGAGATTACCTGTTTCCTTTGGGAAGGAAAAGGAAAAAGTTTTTAACAAAGGCCAGTTAACAAAATTTATTTTTGGAATTTATCACATAGGATAAATGATTATAGTGACCATACAGGTGTAAATGAGAATTTGTGTTCTTTAGTTTTGCTAATTGATAAGCCAGTTCTTTGATATGTAAATATAGGGTTGTACTAGGGCAAACCTTTATTTGGAAAGAAGAAAGGGAACCTTTATGTTTTGAATTGTATCTGTAAAGTGTTTCTCTTTACCCCTACTGAACCTGGGAGTGATGTAACAAAGTCTTCTCCTAGAGTAGGTGTTCCTGTTCAATGTTTCTTTTTTTTAAAAAAATAGATTTAAATGTGCTTTTGAAAGCTTTATTAATAAAGGAACACTGCAGGCAGGCTAAAGTGAACACTTCTTTCCAACGTGATTCATTTTAGTGGTTCAATCCAATTCTTTTTGTTTCGCTTTCTTAAGGCAAGTTAGATACTACCACACTGAACGTTCCAAAACCAGTGAACTGGTTGGATTCTTAAGAAATAATTGTTCAGTGTGTTGTATTTTTAAAATAGCTAGTCAACTTTATGCCACTTTGGGTGTAAATGTTTCTGCTGCCACTTACTGTCATATGACTGAGTTTAGTAGTGTTTCCGAATCTTTTGCACCTTTTAAAATGGAAATTTTAAGTGAGGTATGTGATGCACTGACCCTGGCATCCAGCACTTTAAATGTTACTGACATGATAAACATGAGTGCCTATTTCCTTTATTGCTGCACCTCTTGTGAGACTAGTCTTATGATCATGATTTTCACTTCCTCAACTCATTTTACAACCCAGTTCAATGTTTCTTTCTCTCTCTTCCTGAAACTTCCTTCTTCCTGAAACTAATTATGCATGTAAATTGTAGCTACTAATGTCCCCAGATTGTGAAATATTCAGTGCCCCATGCTCTTTTTTTTTTTCTTCCTGTATTTTTTTGGTCCTACCTGAATTTTCCATGGTATTGACTGTAGGTTACCTCTTGTATCTTCTAACTTGATTTGAAACATTGCTTGCTCCTGGTTCTCCTCTAATCTTTCCTAGGCCTTGTTTTTTTTCTTTACAGTTCTTTAATTGCCTTGTAATATTGGAAAATGTTAACCACTTCTAAAATGAGATAATAGTGGGAATTCCCTGGCGGTTCAGTGGTTAGGACTCTTTCACTGCTGTGGCCTGGGTTCAATCCCTGGTCAGGGAACTAAGATCCCTCAAGCCATGTGGCGTGGCCAAAAGAAAAAAGGGTTAATAGTATCTGCCACATAGATTGTTGTGAGGATTAAATGAGCCAAAGTAAGTACTAGGCAAATGTTAGCTTTGTTATTTCCTAAGTAATCTCTTTTCTTGACTTATGGCCTCTCCCTGAGACTTCCTTCCTGTGCTTGGCCTTAGCTGCTGCCTATACACCAATGAATCCCACATCTCTCTCTTTAGTCCAGATTTGTATATTCATTTGCCTGTTGGCGATAATCACTTGGCTGACTCACCGGTATATCATATTGAACTTATCTACTCATTTCTCTTCTCCTGTAGTTACTTAGCTTAATGGCACACCCGTAGGCTTAGTTGGGAAACTCGCTTGGGATCTGTATTTCCAACTGCCTTCTGGGTGTAGGCACCTGGATATCTCATAGATGCCTCAGCTTAATGTTTGTAAATTTATCCGATCTCTCTTATCTCTTCTTCATGAAATCATTTGTCCATTTAAGAAATACATGTCATTTGAGCCTTACTTTAGGCCCTTATCATTTGTGAGAGCTCATTGTTCTCCCTGTTATCCAGAAGGGCAAAATTTCCCCCTTTACCCCTCTTGAGTTCTCTTTTTTCCCCCCCAGTATTTGCTTTTTTATTCTGATAAAATATACATATCATAAAATTCACCTTTTTAAAAACAATTTTATTTTGTACTGGAGTATAGTTGATTTAACCCCTCTTGAATTCTTGACACAAGGTAGATTAACAGGAGAAAAAAGAATCTTTGATTCGTGTGCATGGAGGTCTCAGAAACAAGACCTAAAAAGTGGCCAAAGTAGGCAGCTTTTATATGTTTTAGACCAACAATAAGTTAGAGGGGAATTGACAAGACAAAGAAGCTTAGGTTTGGGTGCTTAATTAGTAAGGAACTTAAGCAAAGTTTGGGCTTGGTTAGTAAATTAGCAAAGAAGTGGCAGGTGTTTCCTTATACAGGTCTCTGGGCCCTGAACTCCCCATCTCTGGTGATAAGGATGTCTTTCTACCTTCCATTACAGGGAGGGCACCTTTTACGTGGGAGATTTATTTCCTGTTTTCAGGGAGACAGAGAGGAGGGTCATAGTCTCCCCCTTGCAACCGCTGTTTCTTCAAAATAGTATGCCACTGAGGCATATTTTGGGGCAGCCCGCCCTGGGCCCCAGCACTGCCAATAGCACATCCTCCACATTGCTGCCTGAGTTCTTACTAAAAGACAAATGTCAAGTCAGACAGATATAAGTCACCCTCTGTTTAAAAGCCTCTATCAACTCCTTGTTTTGTGTGTTAAGTTCCAAACTCCTTAGAATTGCCCCTAAGGACCCTTGACCTTTTGTCCTTGCCCTTCCATTTACCCTGTGCTCCAGCCTTTTCCTTCTCTTCCTTTAAGATTTAACCTAGATTTTACCTACTTCTCGAAACCTTTCCTAATTGCCCCTAAGCTCTATTGGGCATCAGGCCTGTATTCCCTTCATGTACATATATCTAAATTACTGTTCTGTAATACTCCTATAATTATGTTTTTATATCTTTCTCTCAGTAGTTTTTCATTCCTTGAGGGCTCAGACTGTTTAATCATCTTTGTATCCCAGGGCCTGGCATGTAGTAGACGTCAATAAAATGTTTGAAATAATGGATCTGTCACCAAGGTCTGTACATGTTCATGTTTTCAGAGTGCTCTTCATCTGGTTCTGTTTTGATGCCTGGCAAACTTCTATGTCTTATCTGAACTCTGGCTCTAATGTCACCTTCTCTAAGTGGTTGGTTATGCCTTTTCTTGACACCGTGTGTGCGTAAGTGTGTGAGAACAGTTAATGGGGTAGACCTCTGTATTATTTACAATACATCTAACATCATTGTAGAAAGAGGTGCTTAAAATACATGGATTTTCAGATAATTGACACGTACCTTTTAAGTTTCAAAAGTTAAAAAAATTGTTTTTCAAGGCAAATTAAAATTTTTGTCTTTGCCTTCTATGTTTAAAGTACCATAGCCTTTTACAAGATGTGCCAGGGTCATTAAAGCATGAACTTCAGGGGAGTTCCATGGTAGTCTAGTGGTTAGGATTCCAGGCTTTCACTGCTTGGCCCAGGTTCAATCCCTGGTAGGGGAACTAATATCCTGCAAGCCGCGTGGCACGGCCCAAAAAACCAAAAACCGAAAAACAAAAAGCAGCATGAATTCAGCAGGTTTGCTTTTTTTTTTTTTTTTTTCTTTTTGGCTGCGTCGGGTCTTAGTTGCAGCATGGGGGCTCTTTCATTGCCGTGCTCCGGCTTATCTCTAGTTGTGGCCCACGGGCTCCAGAGCGCATGGGCTCTGTAGTTGTGGTGGCGTGGGTTTAGTTGCTGCGTAGCATGTGGGATCTTAGTTCCCCAACCATGGATCGAACCCATGTCCCTTGCATTGGGGGGCAGATTCTTAACCACTGGACCACCAAGGAAGTCCCTGCAGGTCTGCTTTGATACAATAATGTGTTGGGGGACTCATAAGAAACATAAGCCCTTTAACCCTACGTGAAAAGACCTATGGTTGCTTTCTCTTTTTTAAAGTTGATTCCTACTTTTAAAGTTTTCTTTCTTTACAGTTGTCTATAATTATGCTTCTGGTTGTCACTACTTTTTTCTGTGTGAATTGGGGACAGGATTACCTACCTCACAGGGTTATTGTTAAGTTTAAAGGAGGTAATGTATACAAAGATCTTATCAGAAATTGTAGCCAGTGGTAAGTACACATTAAAAGGAACTTACCAGCAATTCTAATAATGTTTGTTCTAATTATTTGAATTGTTTCAGGAGAAAAATCTCTCAAGTTTGAGAGATTTAACAGGGAAGTAAAAGTCATGGCATTTGTTAGCAAACTGTTTCTCAAAGTCTGTTAGACAGCCTGAGTTTATAATTGGGTCCAGAATGGCAGATGCTGATGAAAAGTCTTAAGCTCTAGAATGGATCATTTTTATGTACGTCCATACAACTTAAACCCCAAACTGGGGTCTATGTTTATCTTTTAGTGTTAACAGGTAAAGTTAGAAATGAACATGAGTTTCAATTCTCATACTATCCTCTTGATGATTGTTGCATGAACATGTGAAGGGAAGTTGTTTTATTTCCTTACTGTGTATGAAAATGCTTGATAACTATTCATTCATTCATGTATTAAGTACAGACTGTTCCAGGCAAAGTTCTAGATAGTTGGATAAAATGGTGAACAAGTCAAAATTATGCTTTTCATGGGGATTAGTCTTGTGGGGTAGACAATTACAACTATAATGTATTGGGAAATAAGTGCACTGAAGAAAAATAAAGCAGGGTAAGGGATAAGACTAACAGGGTGTGAGAGTGTTTATTTTAGTTGGGGTAGATAGGGGAATCCCTGGGGAGGGGACATTTGAGATCTTGAATGAAGTGAGGGGGAAATCCTTGAGGGAGGGTGTCTGGGGGAGATAATCCAGATAGAGGAAATAGCGGACACCTTTAAGTGGGAGTGAACTTGGCTTGACCAAGAAACAGCAGAAGGCCAAAGTAATGAGAATGAGCAATGAGAATTGTAGTCGGAAGTGGAGGGTCGGGAGGTGGATGGCAGATCATGGAGGAGTTACTAGACAATGGTGAGGGCTTGGAACAGAATTCAGTGCCTGAAGGATTTTGAGCCAGGGGAATGACCTGCTCAGATTTACCTTTTAAAAGGGTACTCTGGGGCTTCTCTGGTGGCGCAGTGGTTGAGAGTCCGCCTGCCGATGCAGGGGACGCGGGTTCGTGACCCGGTCCGGGGGATGCCACATGCCGCGGAGTGGCTGGGCCCGTGAGCCATGGCCGCTGAGCCTGCGCGTCCGGAGCCTGTGCTCCGCATCGGGAGAGACCACAACAGTGAGAGGCCCGCGTACCGCAAAAAAAAAAAAAAAAAAGGGTACTCTGGGCCCTGTGTGACCAGAAGGGAGAAGATGAGGCGAGACCAGTTAGGCTACTACAGTGAGAGGTGGCGGTGGCTTAGACTGTGGTGAAGGTGATGGATGTGGTGAAAAGTTTAGAATGTGATATATATTTTGAAGACAGAGTAAAACGGACTTGCTGTTGGATTGATTAAGGGAAAGTAAAGAATCAAGGATAACTTTGGGTTTTTTGTTTTTAATCTGGGCAAAGACTGACTGCTAGTTCCATTAACGGAATTAGGAAAGACAGAAGAATGGAATTGGAGGGAACATCAGTAGTTCAGTTTTGGTCATGTTAAAGTTTGAGATGCCTGTAAGACATCTACTTACATAAAGGTGTCCGGTGGGCCTTTGGATAGGAGTCTGGAGCTCAGGGAAGTCTGGACCTGCTGAGGAAAGGAGGGTATCACAGTAAGTGCACTGGTGGTGATCAGAGCGTTAGACACTAGAAATGAAAATTATGGACATGGTGCAGTTGTTGGTAACAGTAAGTTCTTGGGGAAGATGTGACTGGGACATAAGAACAGCTTTTTGGAGAAAGGAAGAAGTCAAGGAGCTTGGAGGCCAGGAGCTTGGATCTAGTACATAAATGTTGAAGTGAAAGAAGTGTGGAAGAATTGGTGGAAGGGAGAAAGGGGGAGTGAGTGAGGTGTTCACATCCTCAGTAAAGGAGGGGAGTGATCAGGAAGACAGAACATACAACAAAGAGAAGTATCAGGTGTAATAATCTGGCTGAGGTATTTAAGGAAGGGAACGAGGAACGGCGACCTGGAAGTAAGAGGAAACGAGGAGGATAACTTCCCCTCCTGTGTTAATAGGAGGGCAAGAAAAAACTATGGTACACCTCACATATAAGGGCAGTGATCCATGTCAGCACCTAGAAACCACTTAGAATTAATTACAGTTTGAATTTTTGACTTTGCAACAGCTAAAGTAGTCTGGCTAGCTAGTGTCTAGATTGGTAAGGGGGTGGATTCATAGTCCTGAATGAGTGGTCAGAACGTTCAGCTCTCCTTCATCTCACCTGGATGATTGCAGGAGTCTGCTAGGAGGATGATTGCCAGGGTGTCCCTTTCTTACGCTCTTGCCCTCCTTGTGGTCTGCTCTCCACACAGAGGCCAAAGTGATCCATTTGTGTAGAGAAGGAACAGTTGAACTGAGCATTACTGTAATTTCCTTCCATTTTCTGCCACAACAGCCATGTACTGTTACTGACATGCATGGCAGGAGGAGCTCAATTCAGACATCATCTCATAATCTTATGATTTACATGATATGAGGATTTGGTTAAAATTGAGGTGAGGCATAAGTAATAGTTATCCTTCCTAACATCTGTATGTGTGACAATAACAAAATTTGTTAAGCTTTCTTGGAAGCCACGTGGTGTTTGAGCTGCATTTGAGAAAGTGTATAATTATGGAACTTTATTTACCCTCATCTAGCACATATTAAGAGCAAACACAAGTAGAATTTGAGGGATGATACGACTTTGTGTCATTTAGCGTACAGGGCATAGAAATGTAGGGATCAGGTTCACTTAATTTTTTAAGCTAGGTTGTTAATAGAATATTGGCACTCTAGTGTGTATTATCTTTGTGTGTGTGTGTGTGCAGTAGTATTTTAAACTTTCTAGATGAAGAAACATTGAGAGGTTGGAGGATTTACCTGAGGATGCAATATGATGGAGCAGAGATGTTAACTTACCTCTTGGTGTTGTGATACCAAATCTTGTGCTTTCCCCACTGTGTTATGGTTCTCTCTTCCTGCTAACGGAGGAAATTGAGGCCAAATACCATAGACTATGACATAAAGCTTTTTATGAAGAGTTAGTGTTTTCTTCTTTGGCTCACTTCTAAAATGTTGATGGATCTATGGCAGTGTAATTGTGCAAGCTCAGGACCTGTGCTTTAGCTTTTTTTTTTTTTTTTTTTGAGGTACGCGGGCCTCTCACTGTCGTGGCCTCTCCCGTTGCGGAGCACAGGCTCCGGACGCGCAGGCTCAGCGGCCATGGCTCACGGGCCCAGCCGCTCCGCGGCACGTGGGATCTTCCCGGACCGGGGCACGAACCCGTGTCGCCTGCATCGGCAGGCGGACTCTCAACCACTGCGCCACCAGGGAAGCCCTTTTTTCACCTTCTAATCAGCAAGAGAGAACTGATTTCTCACTGAGTTGATACAGTCTCAGCCAAAAGCAAAGTAACATTATTTTAGTTAGCCTGTATTGCTTGCTTTATGTGATAAATGTATAATTGTTTATTTCAGTTACTGAAATATTCAAAGTAGGTTTTGCATACCCTTAGTCTAGGGGGCCCCCGCACCCCCAATTAAGAGCGATTGTTGTAGGTCTTGTTGTTGAGTAGAAGGTATAAAGCTGTTAACAGTGAAGATGATGCTCATCGGCATTCTGCCAGCACACATTTTCCTCTGAGTTTAGAGAACTTATTACTCAGAATAATTGGTTGTGGTATTAACTGGTACATCACTTTCTGTACTAATATATACCTATCATATTCCAGATACGCCCCACTAGATTTTAGAAATTCAAAGAGAAGATACCATTTAGTCCCTGTTGTTAAGAAGCTTATGCTGAGTGTAAGAGGCAGATAGTATTGCTCACTGAGTATCTTAGTGTGACAGGATGTACTGGGTGCAGTTGGACCACAGAGGATGGTGAGGTGAGAGATGGTGGTCAAAGAAACCTTAGCAGAGGAGGTGAGTCAAGGCCATCTGGTGATTACAGTGTAGGCTGTGGAATCCAGTAGTTCTGGTTTTGAATCCCTGTTCTGCAGTTGGAGAATTATAGGATTTGGAGCAAATTAAATCACCTCCCTAACCTATATTTTTCTCACTTGTAAAATGAGCTAATGCCTACCTCTGAAATTGTAAAGGTTGAATAAGAAAATTTAAAGGATTTAGCAGCACAGTGCCTGGTAGGGACAAAACAGCTGCTCATTAAGTCAAAACTGTTGTTATTACTGCTGCTGCTGGGACTGTTACTTTGAATGGTGAGTAAGATTCGCTAGAAAGGGCAGAGGAGAAACAGCTTTCTAGAGACAGGAAAGAGTGTATGGGAAGACATGGTGACCAAAGACAATATTGGGGGAATAACTTAGTAGTGCCTACTTTAAAGATTCTGTAGAGATTAAAATAATCATACACGTAAAGCACATAAGCGCTCAGAAGTAGAGTCCCTATTTTTAATTCCACACTCTTAACTCCTGTATAATTCCTTTTCGAAACATCTTTGTTCTTTTTGCATCTTTTATTTTTCTGTTTTTGTCCCTGATGTCTACTTCTTGTTGTCTTACTTGAGGGCATCCCTCAGAGTTTAGTTGTCAGTTCTCACTTCTCTAATCTTTTCTGTTAGAGAATTAGATGTTCTTCTGGCTTCCTCTGTCACTGTTACACAAATGATTTTAAAATTTACCGGTTGCCCTGACCTCTTTCCTAGGTTCCTCTTTTTAATTGGATCTTATTGGTCTCCTAAAATTTCTACTTGATATATTCATTTACTGTTCCATAATTCTGTTTCATTTGATTTCGGAAAACAATAGAAGGAAACTGATCTAGATTTGTCAGATTTTTACTTTGCCAAGCAGTGATATTTAAGAAGACAATCAAGCTCACCGTGTACTCCATTGTATACAGAAAAGGACATTTAAACATAACCATTTAAAAAGACCATAATCTTAGAATTTTAAAAGTAATGTAGTGAGTACTTCATTATGTTTTGCTTTCAGACTGCTGAAAACTTCTACAGAGTAAAACACTGCTTTGGAGTAAACCTTGTATTGTCCCGATATTGATCTGCCTAAAATTTGATTTTGATCATATTTTTCAGGACTTTAAAATGTCTCACTACTACCTAACTGAAAAAACTCCTAATTTTTAGGCCTTTACAGTTTGACCCCAGTTCTTTTTTTCAAGTCTTTTTCCCTCACCACTTTTCTGTTACCAACTTAAAAAAAAAAAAAAAAAAAATCCAAATAGTGGGTGGTGTTTGTAGTTTGGATCTGACCCAGGTTCAAATCTGACCCTGCCATTAGCTTTGTGGACTTGGGCAAGTTACTGTAATGAGAAGAAGCAAACAGCCCTTGGTGTCCTGGAGCTGCCCTGGTACAGTCAGCTAGGCCGTGGTGTTGCTGTGACCTAGCCTGGAACTTGAGAGCTAGTCCTTCTGGGTGTTCTGTTGAACACAGACGGTTTCACTGAACATCAGCATCACACAAAGCCATTCTTTGAATATGATGGGTCAAGACCAGCAAAAGACCATGTTATAATCATGTCTTAACACAGGTAAAGACATGCATGTTGCCCAAGTCACAAAATATCCAACATTCCCCTCTCCAGGCTACTGGGAATGATTGTTGATGCTTTACCAATTACAGCTCTAGCCTCCCTCTGGTCTGCCTCCCTACAGAGATTTGTTGGTATACCCAATCATCACATTGTCCTCGCTTTCGGCCAGCACTCAAGCCAGAGTGAACCCCTGCCTCTTTGGGCTCTCCCCCAAAATCACATAGTCAAATCCAAATCCTAAATAAATCCTTTCCAATATTCTCTTACCAAGATGCCCCACAGTTTCCCACGATGTGCTTGTTCAAACTCAGCTTGTTCATCCATTGGTATGCTCCTGGTGTGTGGGTGGAAGGCATTGGCAGTAACTACCTGGAACCTTATTTTTCCTCATATAGGAACCAGGAGTAATAACAAGTTTTCTGCAGAGTTTTGAAGATTAGATGAGAAAACTTAAAGCACCTAGCAGAGTCCTGGTAGTTAGTAATTACTCGACGAAAGCTTGTTTCTTGTCCTCTGGTGAAGTAGTCTGATCAGTCATGGTCCCCTGAACAGGGCTTACAAGGACCTTGTTTTCATCCTTTCTCACCCATGAAGTGCTCCATTCTCGTCCTTCAAGACTCAGGTCACATACCTTCTGTTCTGTGAAACCTTTGCACCTCTTAATGATCTCTTCTGTCTCTGCACTTCAGGTATGTATTGTGTTTACTATTAACTTGACTATTGATTGTGCTCTACCTTGTGGCATCTTTGTACTTAACTTTTATTTAATTCTTAATTTTTCATGTATTTACGCCTTGTTTGTTCAACTACATTTTCTTTAAGAATGGGGGCTGTGTTTTGAAACCAGCCAATTACTTTATAAAGACCAATTTCTTCGTATTTGTTATAGTATCTGGTACTCGGAAAATGCTTAAATGTGATTAAAGTAAAACAAAAGGAAGAGAATATATCATTTGTTGCCTCCCCTAAAAATATGGTGATATTGTGAAATTTGCCTAAGCCGGATACTTAAAGCTTTTTATATCTTCTTTCCTAGACAACACGATGTTGGGCGAAGAGAAGATGTCTGTAAGAAAACGGCTGTCGAAGTCCAGTAAACATGCTGAGGAAAAGGAAGAAGGCCAGAGAGACTGTACAGAGGAGTGCCAAGAGACACCTAGTAACGGTGAGGCTTTTACTGTTTCTGAGGTGAATTAATGAAATAGGCAACAAATTCAGTGTTCTAGAGCAAGGATTGCCATCTCTTTAGCTCTCTTATAAATGGATATGTTGGTAGGCACTGTAAAGTGCAGGGGAGAAAAATAAATTGATTAAAAGAATAGAAAGGAACAAATTGGTTTAGTTGCCAGTCACAGCTGCTTTAGATACTGCTGGTGACACTGGTGTGTAAATTGCTGCACCTCTCATAGAGGTGAGCTTTATTGATGTAAGTGGAGTTTGCAATGTATGCTTTAATTTAGTTTTATATATCTGGTAACGAAGAAACTAGAAAGTAAGCCCTTTTAAATTAACTCATTGAACATTTTTGGGGTATCTACTGTGTTTTAGACATCATTCATTCATTTATTCATTCCTTCAACTACCTAACCTCTCGATAATTATTGGTGTCCTGCTAGGTGTTGGGGCTACAGCAGTGATTGATACAGATGTGTTTGCCCTCATGGAGCTCCAAGTTAAGTGAATGAGAACCCCTCTCCTGCCGTTAGCATAATTAGATTGTTATAAATAAGTGCTACTAATTACTCTTTTAATAGGTGTAATGAGCATAATGAGAGTAATTAGCAGGGTACCTAACTTAGTTAGTTCAATACTAGGTTATAAATCTTGGGGGAATTTTGTTAGTTCTCATGTCCAAGTTTGCTTAACATGAATACAAAGAAGACTATGACACAATACTTGTTAAGGTCAAGATTTGTGCTTAAGATTGATAGACCTGTAAACACAACTTCAACTGATGTCATCTATTGAATCAGGCTATTTATTTTTGTGGTGACATTTGTATAGGTTTGATTTCAATGAAGATTTGAAATTTGAGGCTTGTTTGGTTAACAAATAGGTGTGGAACTTTCTGAGACAGGTTGTCTTTGGCATCCTGAGACTTCTTTCATAAAGAAAAGCTTTTGCTTTTCCTACTTAAATTTAATTATAAATTAAATACAGCAGCTGGATCCAGGAATATAAATGTTGCTGCTTAAGTTTGCATAATGTAGTTTATTGATTGTTGGACTCTTAATTAGCT
Source organism: Phocoena sinus (assembly GCF_008692025.1). Lineage (NCBI taxonomy): Eukaryota > Metazoa > Chordata > Mammalia > Artiodactyla > Phocoenidae > Phocoena > Phocoena sinus. The sequence goes on from NC_045763.1 coordinate 135,617,949, forward strand.
ATTTATGAAATATTTATATTGTCATATGGACTAGTTTTAGTGTGATATAAAATGTGAAATTTGTGCAAAAGGATAAGCCAACATTGGGTAGAAAATTTCCCCTTCCTTGATTTAGGGACTGGGTGCTAATTCACATTTTTTTATTGAAACTTTCTGTTACCAGTATGATTTTCTCACTATGTCCCATTTTTTAAAGAAAAGCTTTTAGACTATTCTAAGTTCTACATGTTTTCAGTACTCCTTATAGCCTCAGTTCATTAAGTTTTAATCATTCCAGGTTTTAATGCAGATAATAAAAATTGAATTGTTTAGCCTAAAACAAGAAGTCTGACCTCCTCCTTGGTTTAATGTAACTAACGCTGATCTGAAAATTGCATGTGTTTCTCCACTTACTTTAACATTGGTTCACTTTGGGGGAGTAAGCAGATGGGTAGTGAAGGGCTTTGAGTAGTGAAGGGCTTAAAGGACACCACGCCATGCCAGTCATCATGGCCTACCAGCCAGGCCCAGGGGCATCTGCACCACCTGGGGCCTGTTAGAAATGCCCCACCTCACACTTAATTGAACAAAAATTTCATTTTAATAAGTTCTCAGGGGATTCATATGCAGGTTAAAGTTTGAGACACAGCTCTTAGAGTGGCAGTTCTCATTTGGTGTGTGTATTAGTCAGAGTTCTCCAGAGAAGCAGAACCAATAGGATATATATAGATATATAAAAAGATTTATTATGAAGGCTTGGCTCAGATGGAGGCCGAGAAGTCCCACAGTTTTACTGTTTCTGTGCTGGATGCCCACGTACTTCTGAGTACCTTGGCTTTCACCTCTTGGCTACTGTGAATACTGCTGCTGCTATGAACACAGGTATTCAACTATCTCTTCAAGACTCTGCTTTCCATTCTTCAGGATCTATACCCAGAAGTAGGATTGCTGGATTCTGTGGTTGTTCTATTTTTAATTTTTTGAGGAACTGACATCATGTTTTTGATTGCGGCTGCACCATTTTACAGTTTCACCAGTGGCACACAAGGGTTCCAATTTAACCACATCCTCACCAGTGCTTGTTATTTTCTGTTTTTGTTGTTGGTGGTTGGTTTGTCTTTTTAATAGTAGCCATCCTAACGGGTGTAGGGTGATACCTCATTGTGGTTTTGATTTGCGTTTCCCTAATGATTAGTGGTGTTGAGCACTTTTTCACATACCTGTTGGCCATTTGTATATCTTCCTTGGAGAAACATCTATTCATAACCTTTGGCCATTTTGTTTTGTTGGGTTATATGCTTTTTTGTTGTTGAGTTGTAGGAGTTTCATAATATAATATTCTGAATATTAACCCTTCATCAGATATGATTTGCAGATATTTTCTGCCGTTCCATAGGTTGCTTTTTCACTTTGTTGACTGTTCTTTGCACAGAAGTTTTTACGTTTGATATGATTCCATTTGTCTATTTTTGTGTTTATTGCCTGTGCTTCTGGTATCATATCCAGGAATCTTTGCTAAGCCCAGTGTCACGAAGGTTTTGTCGTATGTTTTCTTCTAGTTTTAGAGTTTTGGGTCTTACATTTAGGTCAATAATCCGTTTCGAGTTATTTTTTATACTGTATAAGTTAAGGGTTCAACTTCTTTCTTGGGCATGTGGATATCCACATCAGTTTCGGGAGTATTGCCATATGTGGTAGGCCGGAAAATGCCCCCTCTCCCAAAAGGTCCTAAAACCTGGAACCTGTGAATGCTGCTTTATATGGCAGGAAAAGGGGGCAGAGGGGTCTTTGATATAATTTAGTTGGGAATCTTGAGATTATCTTGAATAGCCACCTGGGCCCTGAATGCAGTCCTGTATATTATAAGTGGGAGGCAGAGGGAGATTTGATGACACACAGAGGAGAAGGTGATTTGAAGATGGAGCAGAGAGAGATTTGTAGATGCTGGCTTTGAAGATTGGAGTGCAATGACCAAAAGCCAAGGAATGCTGCTAGCTACCAGAAGCTGCAGAGCCAGGACTGGATTCTAGAGCCTCCAAAGGGAGTGGGGCCCTGCTGTGACACCTTGATTTCAGCTTGGCCTCCAGAACTGAGAGAATTTCGGTTGTTTTAATCCACCTAGTTCATGGTAATTTGTTACAGCAGGTGCAAGAAACTAATACACTATCTTAACAATATTAAGTCTTTCAACCCATGAACATGGGATGTCTTTCTATTTACAGACATACCTAGGAGATATTGTGGGTTCGGTTCGAGACCACCACAATAAAATGGGTATCACGATAAAGTGAGTCCACATGAATTTTTTGGTTTCCCAGTGCACATAAAAGTTATGTTTATGCTATACTGTAAACTATTAAGTGTGCATTATGTCTAAAAAAAGACAGTGTACATACCTTAATTAAAAAATACTTTTTTGTTAAAAGAATGCTCACCATCATCTGAGTCTTCCTCAAGTTGTAACCTTTTTGCAATAGTAACATCAGAGATCACTGATCACAGATCACCATAACAAATATAATAATGAAAAGTTTGAAATACTGTGAGAATTACCAAAATATGACAGAGACATGAAGTGAGCAGATGCTGTTTGAAAAATGGTGTCGATAGCCTTGCTCAGTGCACGGTTGCTACAAACCTTCAATTTGTAAAAACAAAAAACAAAAAATCCTGCAATATCTTCAAAGTGCAATAAAACGAGGTATGCCTGTATTTAGGTCTTTGATTTCTTTCTACAACGTTTTATAGTTCTAAGTTGGTAAGTTTTACACTTTTTTTGTTAAATTTATTTCTAAATATTTTGTTCCTTTTGCTGCTGTCGTAAGTGGAATTTTCTTAATTTCATTTTCCAATCATTTGTTGCTAATGTGTAGAAATGCAGCTGGTTTTTGTATATTGTTATTGTATCCTGCAACCTTGCTGAGCTCATTTATTAGCTCTAAGAGTTTTTTTTGTGTGTGTTTTGTAGTATTTTCTATATACAAAATCATGCCATCTGCACATAAGAATTCGTCTTATTTCTTCATTTTCAATCAACATGCCTTTTATTTCATTGTCTTGCCTAATTGCCCTTGCTAGAATTTCCAGTAAAATGTTGAACAGAATTGGCAAGAGTGGACATTAGGCATTCTTGTGTTGTTTCTGATCTTAGGGAGAAAATTTTCAGTTTTTCTGTTAATTATGTTAGCTGTGGATTTTTGTAGGTGCCCTTTATCAGGTTGGGGACATTCTCTACCTTTCTCTTAATTTACAGGTAATGCCTATGCTTGACTACCATTTATTTTGCTGCATTGTTCATTTGATAGCTAATTAATGAGTAAATATGATAATGACCGCTAACAGTTTATCATGTGCCAGGCACTGTTTTAAGTGTTTAACAAATATTAACTTGGTTAATATACTTCTAATTCTATTCAATTTCAGTGTTCTTTGAGATATGTACATAAGTATTTGAACAGAGAGAACAACCTGCCTTTTGTAAAGATTGAGAGTCCCTTGGCAAAAATATATGAAAAAAAGTTAATATCATTGTTATTCTGTAATTTAGCCCCTTCATCCAATTTATGCATCTAATCATAAAACTGGCCAGTCCACATAGAGCTTTGATCAACTGAGTAGGTTGAGAACACATTTTTTTCCCCCTTAGAATAAAAGCAAAACATATTTGTTTTAGAAAGTGCAGATAAGCAAACGTTCAAGTGTTTATGATTTTTCCTTGGCTACATTCCAAGAAATTGTTTTTGGGTCATAAGATTTATTGGGTGGGTATTGCCAAATTGCCCTCTGGAAATATTGCACTCCCAGTAGCCATATGAGAGTGCCTGTTTCTTCAACCTTCTTCAGTCATGGATGATGTGACCTTTTGAATAAACTCTATGGCATTTTGAGAGACGACAGATGTCCACTTTGCTTGAAAAAGGTTTTGTACAATGAGACATAGTTAAAAGCAGCAGTAAAGTTATTGAATATTAATTAGTACCTTTTGTACTTTTTAAGGTCAAAAGAATGAGTTTGGATATCTTGGTTCATTTTAGGAAGATTAGTTAAAAGAAATGGGAGTTACTAGCTGATAATTTGATAACTTAAAAAAATGTTTTTTAATTAATTTATTTTATTTTATTTATTTTATTTTTGGCTGTGTTGGGTCCTTGTCGCTGCACGCGGGCTTTCTCTAGTTGTGGCGAGCGGGAGCTACTCTTCCTTGCAGTGCACATGCTTCTCATTGCAGGGGCTTCTCTTGTTGCGGTGCATGGGATCTAGGTGCGTGGGCTTCAGTAGTTGTGGCTCGTGGGCTTGAGTAGTTGTGGCACATGGGCTCTAGAGCTCAGGCTCAGTAGTTGTGGCGCACGGGCTTAGTTGCTCTGCGGCATGTGAGATCTTCCTGGACCAGGGATCGAACCCATGTCGCCTGCATTGGCAGGTGGATTCTTAACCACTGTGCCACCAGGGAAGCCCTGGGTTTTTTAAGATTCAAATATTTGATCCATCTGAAATTTATTTTGAATAATAAGTGAGCTAGGGATCTAATTTGACAGGTTTTCAAAATGGCCAGCCAGTTGTTTCAACATTATCTATTAAATCTCGTTTTCTGTATGATATTTATATACTGACCCTCATTTCTAGTTCAGGTTCCTTTCTCTGTAGCAGTGTAGACATGTGATTAATAGACAATTTTGAAAGGTTTTTGAGGTCGATGGAGCAATAGAGGATTTAGATGTATTATACCTTTTTTAAAAAAATTTATTTTTGGCTGTGTCAGGTCTTCGTTGCTGTGCACAGGCTTCACATTGCAGTGGCTTCTCTTGTTGCGGAGCATGAGCTCTAGGCGCGCGGGCTTCAGTAGTTGTGGCGCACGGGCTTAGTTGTTCAGTGGCACGTGGGATCTTCCTGGACCAGGATCGAACCTGTGTCCCCTGCATTGGCAGGCGGATTCTTTTTTTTTTTTTTTTTTGCAGTACATGGGCCTCTCTCTGTTGCGGCCTCTCCCGTTGCGGAGCACAGGCTCCGGACGCGCAGGCTCAGCGGCCATGGCTCACGGGCCCAGCTGCTCCGCGGCATGTGGGATCTTCCCGGACCGGGGCACGAACCCATGTGCCCTGCATCGGCAGGCAGACTCTCAACCACTGCACCACCAGGGAAGCCTGGCAGGCGGATTCTTAACCACTGCACCCCTAGGGAAGTCCCTGTAGATGGATTATACTTTTTTTTTTTTTGTATCTCCCCTTTTGCTTCTAAGATTGATAAATGATTGGTTCTTTCAAGGACTACTCCTAAACCCAACCATCCTTAGACATAAAGATGGCTTTCACATGACTCTTTTGGATTACTTATATCTCTATGGAGAGCAAGGTGAAGCTGGGATGAAGATCTTCTAAGGCATGGTCAATGAGAGTTTTTTAGAAAATTATCAGGATTTCAAAATGAGTTTGAACTTCTCTAGGCAGTAAAAACCTGCTAGTCAGTGCCTACACATTAGCTAATTCTGTACTTACCACAAGGAGACAAAGAAAATGCTAGTTAAAAGAAGTGAAACTAAAAGAAGTGGAACTTGAAAAATGGTGATTCATCACTGCCTAGTAGGCCTTAGTCATCGTTAGGAATTTAGTCACTATAAGGCCTTGATTTTTAAAATTTAATAAATTAATTAATTTAAAAATCTTTTATTGAAGTACAGTTGATTTACAATGTTGTGTTTCTGGTGTACAGCAAAGTGGTTCAGTTATATATATGTATATTCTTTTTCATATTCTTTTCTATTATGATTTATTACAGGATATTGAATATAGTTCCCTTTGGTATACAGTAGGACCTTGTTTATCTTTTTTTTTTTTTCTCATTTTAAAAAAATTCTTGGCTGCACTGCACAGCTTGCAGAATCTTAGTTCCCCAACCACTGATTGAACCTGGGCCTACACCAGTGAAAGCCCCCGAATCCTAACCACTGGACCTCCAGGGAATTCCCTATCTATTTTATATATAATTGTTTGTATCTGCTAATCCCAAACTCCTGATTTATCCCTCCCTAACCCCCTTTTCCCTTTGGTAACCAGAAGTTTGTTCTCTATGTCTGTGAGTCTGTTTCTGTTTTGTAAATAAGTTCATTTGTATCACATTTTAGATTCTACATACAAGCGATATATGATATCGTCCCGCATGGCTTGCGGGATCTCAGTTCCCTGACCAGGGATTGAACTGGGGGCCTGTCATTGAAAGCCTGGAATCCTAACCACTAGGCCACCAAGGGAACTCCTTGCAGCAAGTTTAATGAGGATGAGAATTTAGAAATTTGGAGGCCATAGTGACTCCAGAAAAGGAAGAGTTGCAGAAACATGTTGGGGATGAATTGCTAGTGAGACAGTGAAGATAGGAAGTACGAACCACTTTTCCAGGACATTTTATATTAAAAGGAAAAGACAGCATGAGTTGGGTCTTGAAAGATAAGAGGTTCATTGGAAAGGGCTGTTGTTTGTTTCCAAAGGACATTGTTTCCAAAATTTCAGTTATTTATAATTTTGCCACTATCTCTGTACCATATTTATTATTATGTAATTTAAAGAAATTTTCACTAAAAAGAAGAATCTTCATCCTAAGCAGTAAATTCTATGAAGTGATAGTTTGTTTCCGTTACATATTTGTTTCTAAAACGTTAAGTAAATATGTAATACTTCACAGATAAATTTTGAGTACCACTTATGACATCCATATCATAATTTCAGAAAATTTTTAAAGACTACTTTGGTGCTGAATGTAATGTGGACAAAATAAATAGCTCAGTGTGTTGAATTATTTGAACAGTTTCTCAAAGGATCAAGGCAATATAGTTTAAAGGGGTAGTCTTGAAAAAGAGATGGGCTACCCCTTCCTCTGACAAAGGAACAGTGGAGAAGAGGATTAAAGATAGTGAAAATTAAGATAGAAGACATTTCAGGAGTTGGTCCCCAAAATGATCAACTGAAGTTTGCTTTGTAAGGCTGGGACTTGAAGGTGGAAAATGTTTGGAACTACACTTGGGAGGAATGTTATAGAAATTCATCAAGAGGCAGAGACAAAGATTTCATTTTTATTGCAGGCCTGGTTAACGCTAGACAGCAACAGTTTATAGTGGGCCCATTTTCTGTATTATATTTCTGCAGTGCATGGCAGTTTGAAATCAGAGAAAGCAGATAGCAAGCAATATCTGGGATTGGGATGTGGCTAGGTGGGTCCAAGAAATTAGTGGCGTTGATGAGGGAAGGATAGAAATAATGACAGAGGGTTAGTGACTCTAGGCTGGGTAAGAAAACTGGGAAAGCAAAAGAATAATTTCCATCAGAAGGAACACCGTTTCCCTGTACCTCTCTTTAGAGCAATGAAATCTTTCCTAGAAATTGCCCAACAGACTTCTCATGTCTCACTGGCCAGAACTAGATTACAAGTTATGCTGTCTTCCTTTTACCTCTTTACTCTTTTCTACCCTACTTAGAGTCCAGAGCATCAGCCTCCCCGGGCACAATCAAATGGCTTCCATGCCCTCTCCTCTGGTTTCTGGTAGGGTTCGGTCATGGTTGGGGTGGGTGGCATTGATAGGAGGTCCAAGGGCAGAGAGTAAGGTGTGTGTTTATAACATAGGTTCCCTCTGGGCTGAGTAACCATCTCTTCTATCTAATAGTTCTCTCCAGGGAGTTCTCTTTGGGTTTCCTAAACCATTTCTCTCCTTTGCCCTTTCAGGATAGTAACATCTTTCCTGTTGCTTGTTACTAGCCCTAGAATGCTACGCCATCCTTTGTTGCTTTTCTTAAATATTTCCACACATTTATAAGATAGTTCCTTTACACTCTTCTCAGTTAAACCTGAGTGGGCCATACCTGACTGGTGCTCGTGCCCATTCTTAAATCAGTCTCTGGCAAGGGGAATGAAACACACGCCCTTGTGGCGGAAGCAACCAGCGTTGTTCACCACAGTCAGGTGAGATTATAAAAAATAACTGTGCATACCTGTCAGTTTTGTCAGCCAGACTCACAGTAAATTCAGCCATCTAGAACAGGAGTTGTCATACACAGCCACTTTCATTCATTTCTGGCTGTATAGTGCTTTTGGACCATATGGCCCCCAAAGCCTGAAATACTTACTCTCTGGCCCATTACAGAAAAAAATTGCTGACCCCTGATTTAGAACTACACTGTTCAGTCTGGTCCGGTTGAGCCCTTGAACTGTGACTAGTCTGAATTGAGATAACACCAAAGTTGTAAAATACATAACACATTTCAAAGACTCGCTTTGCACCTGTTTTTAGTTTTTCATGTGGTTCCCAGGAAATTTTAAATTACATAATGTGGTTCACATTATGTTTCTGTTGGGCAGCACTGATCTAGAAAGTAACTGGTAACCTAGAAGGTAAGGAGTTAAAAGCTGCCCTTAGGCAAAAGCCTATATTAAGTACAGTATTATAAAGCAAAGAGAGCTTGGCACTTAGAGGCATTTGACTCAGGGTCAAGTCCCAGAAAACCCAAGTCCTTACAAGTCTTCATGCTGTTTCTATTGCCTGAAATAATCTTTCTAATACCTTGTGCACTGTGATTTTTCTTTATCAGTTGAGTCAGCTCAAATATTGACTTGCTCTGCAAAAGCTCTCTCCACCCTGATGATCCCACAGCCCTTCTGTGTATTGTAATTATCTATGTTTGCATACTTCTATTGAGATCCTAAAGGAGGGGTTTGGAATACATGCCTAGTACCCCGTATGTATTGGGTTCTCAGAGGGTTTTTATTAAGTGAGTGAGTATATAATTGAATGAATAAGTGCGTTACTAATTTAATAAGCTTGGTTATTTATCTTTTCCTTCTGGGTAACATTGGCAGTAAATTTGGCGTAGTAGCATAAGTATAGGATTGTTACAGGAATCAGATTTGGTGAAAAGCCGTGAAGAAGCAACCCTAGTAGAAAGGCACAACTTTCTGGAGCTGTTTAGTGTGGGCTCCGTTGCTCTCATTTCAGTCCTACTAAAGGTGTCACTATAATAGCACAGTGCAATAAATGATCTTTTATTCGACATAAAGATTATGTACAGTCTCTCTCTTTTTTTTAAGGTGGTAAAGCATGTAATAATTTTAGGAAGGTCTTTATCAAAACTGGTTCAAATTAGATTTTTGATACTTCAAGGAGTAAATTTTTAAATACTCAATTCAATGTTGTAGACTTTACAAGTGTGAGGTAGTGTTCATGAAGATAAATGTCTGCAAGCCTGACTTCTTAGAGATAAGAGGGTTAGGAAAAAACAAAATCTAGAGGAGCTTTCTTTAAGGATTTATCTTTGGGTCTACTAATAGGTATTATCAGTTAATGATCAGTTATCAGTTAGTGATATTAATAGATCTAGGCAGGTATTTCAGAAATTGCATGACCCTCAGTCCTGGCTTATCCCTATTTCATGGTCAATGTTTTAGAAATTTAGAAACCTTGAGTTGATTTATGTGGTTGGGTGTCTGTACATAGTTCTTTATTTTTTAATTTTTATTTTATTTTTATATATTTTAAACATTTATTTATTTATGGCTGTGTTGGGTCTTTGTTGCTGTGCACGGGCTTTCTCTAGTTGCGGCCAGTGCGGGCTACTCTTTGTTGCGGTGCACGGGCTTCTCATTGCAGTGGCTTCTCTTGTTGTGGAGCATGGGCTCTAGGTGCATGGGCTTCAGTATTTGTGGCACGCGGGCTCAGTAGTTGTGGTGCAGGGGCTTAGTTGCTCTGCAGCTTGTGGGATCTTCCCAGACCAGGGATGGAACCCATGTCCCCTGCATTGGCAGGTGGATTCTTAACCATTGTGCCACCAGGGAATTCCCTGTATATAGTTCTTTAAATCACTGGATGTTAGCTTTTAGAGTATTATTCTTTTAATTTTTATGACATTTAAGTTTGGGTGGGTAGCAAGAAAGTAATTTTGAATATTGTGTGAGGTTAGTTTTAAGGTGAAAGAAAATGAATTGAATTGGATTTTTAATATATTTTTCTTTGACTTTATATAACTTTACTGTCACTTGGAGCGGGGCCTTTAGAGATTCTCGTCTAAGTGAGAAAAAACTCTTTCCCTGCTTTCCAGACCCTGACTCCTCAAAGCCAGTTTGAATGGTGGTTAGGTTATTTATGGATAGACATTCCTTTTGGGAATGATGCACAGGTAGTGAGAATTAATCTTTGGCATCTTCTTCCCCATCCCCCTATGGTAATTAGTTGAAGGGAAGAAGTTTCTGTATTCATTTATTTATGAAGTAAATAGCTTATTTATGAATCCATGGTCTGATCATAGATGGTAGAGAACTAAATAAAAGTATTTTTACAGCTGATGGAAAAATCAAATGGATATTTGTTTTACCTTCATATTTCTTACCTAATAAGTTACCAATTTGGGAATATTTTCAAGTTATCCTCTCCTGTCCATTCTCAGCGCTAATGTTTTGGCTTATGGCGACATCATTTCTTGTCAGGATTTATTGCATTTCTCTTATGTGGTCCTTTCTTCCTCTCCTGCCAGAGAGTGGGGTTTTCCAATATCAGATCAGTTACTCTTCTGCTTAAAATTCTTAGTTTCCTCAAAGCCCTTGTTGTGATACGCACAGGCTCTCCGTGATATGACCTCTAGCCTCCTTCCCAGTCATAAACTTCACTATTATCAACAGTTGAAGATATTATTTCACTGTTTGCCGGCTTCTGTTGTTGGTGTTGATGAGTCAGACACTCAGCATAATGGCAATTCTCTTGAAGGTGATATTTTCTTCCTGGGTGCTTTTAAGAGTCCTTTTGTTTTGTGTTTTGTTTTTAAATAAACCTCTATGTTACACAGTTTCACTATGATGTATCTTTACCCTGCTTGGGATTCTTTGATCTTCCTTTGAGGATTGGCTTTTTTTTAACACTTCCAGAAAGTTCTCGGCCATTATTACTTCAAATTTTTCCTCTCCTTATAGAGCTTTCATTAGGTGCATTTTGGACCTTCACATTCTCCATGCCTTTTTTCCAAGTGGAATATTGTGAAACGATATAAAGAATCAAAATGTCCAATAGAGGATTAAATAAATTCTATTTCAGGCATAAAAATAGAATAGTAGACCAATAAAAATGATGTGGAAGAATATATAATGATATGCAAAGATACTAACAATATGTTAAATGAAAACAGGTTACCAAACAGTATTCATAATGACTCTGTTTTTATAGTATGTATATTTATAATATTATATTTAATATTATTATTTAATTTTTGCCAAAGTAAAAGGACAAATAATATTTACCAAAATGTTAAAATTAGTTGCTTGAATATCATAGGATAATGAGTGATCTTATTAGATCGTTTTTTGGAGGCTTGGATTTTTAATTTTCTATAAATGGGAGGGGGGTTTTCATTTCTCTTGTGTATTTACCTAGGGGTGGAATTTCTGGGTTAAATGGTACCTCTGTGTTTACCTTTTGAGGAACTTCCAGACTTTTTCAAAAGCATTGTGTCATTTTACATTCTCACCAGCAATGTAGGAGGGTTTTAATTTCTCCATGTTCTGATCAAAGCTTTTTTCTCCTCACTTAAAAAACTGTTTTGGGACTTCCCTGGTGGCGCAGTGGTTAAGAATCCTCCTGCCAATGCAGGGGACGTGGGTTCGATCCCTGGTCCAGGAAGATCCCACAACTTCTCAGTTGCTTCCAGGTCTCTGGAGCAACTGAGCCCGTGGGCCACAACTACTGAGACTGTGCTCTAGACCCTATGAGCCACAACTACTGAGCCCATGGTGCTGAAACTACTGAAGCCTGCGCACTCTAGGGCCTGCGTGCCGCAACTACTGAAGCCCGTGCGCCTACAGCCTGTGCTCCGCAGCAAGAGGAGCCACCGCAATGAGAAGCCCGTGCACCACAACGAAGGGTACCTCCTACTCACCACAACTGGAGAAAGCCCACACACAGCAACGAAGACCCAACACAAACAAAAAAATTTTTTAAATAGTAAATAATAAACTCTATTTTATTTGTACCAAGCTTATAAACATCATTGTTACAAGTGTTTATTAACACTCTCTAATTGTATTACAGAAAAGCTATCACATCCAATCCCTGAAATAATGCTCTTCTCAAAATTTCCTGCTTGTACAACTCTTTTTCTAGCTTTATTGAGATAATTGACACATAACATTGTATTAGCTTAAGGTGTACAATGGCCAACACTTATGTGTTTTGATTATAACCATCCTAGTGGGTATGAAATGATATTTCTTTGTGGTTTTGATTTGCATTTCCCTGATGGCCAGTGATATTGAGCATCTTTTCAGATGGTATTGACCATTTGTATATCTTTTTTGGAGACATGTCTTTTCAGATGCTTAAGTTGGACTATTCATCTTTACCATTGAGTTGTAGGAGTTCTTTACATATTCTGGATGCAGGTTCCGGATCAGATTTGCAAGTGTTTTTCTCCGTTTTGCGTCTTTTTACTTCTTTGGAGCAGAAACTTTTTTTTTTTTTAATTTTTGACCAAGTCCGATTTATTTAGTTTTTCTATTGTTGCTTGTACATTTTACTACTCATAGTTGCAGGATCCATTCACAGAAACTAATTTCCTCTACTGTCAGAATTTCCTATACTGTCAGCATCCTATGATTAATATAGTTGTAAGTACTGTGTGTACATATAGTAGTTTTGGTTTTTTTCAACTTAGCATTTTTATGTATAAATTTCCTTCTATTTATATTGCCCATGCTTCATTTTTAAGAGTTGTGTCATGTTTTGTGGTTGTAGCATAGTTTACATAGTCGTCATTTTTCGCTTGTTTTTCAACTTCACGATTTAAATAATGTTGATAGGTAACTATCTCCATCAACTTAAAAGTTATATTTTTTTCTTTCCTTAGGTCGGATTGATTTAAAACAGCTGATAGCAAAGAAGATACAGTTGACAGCAGAGGCAGAGGTAAGTAACTCCCTCTTCCAGAAACAAAAATGTAGAGTTTTAGGGTAAAGAGTTTTATTCAGTACAATTTTTAATGCTAAACTGTGTAAAGAGTTATTTACATTTCTTAACAGTCGACATGAAACAGGAAAATAAGGTCTGCCATCTCATCATCCTATGTAAGAACCAGATTGTTTTTTGTTTTTTTTTTCTGTACTATCATCCATCACTCTCATTTTCTGGCTTTTAACAGTAAAACTCAATTTTAGCAAACATGATACAGTTGAATGCTTGTGTAAGTGCTTGTGTAGGTGCTTTATGAAAGTATCTATCATGTTTCATAGTAAATAATAGGCCTTCAATAAACATTGAATCTGAATTTAGAAGTAGATTCCCTGTTATAGATGTAGAAGAAATAGAAATATCAACTCACAAACAACATCAAGACATTTCAGGGAATTCCTGGCGGTCCAGCAGTTAGGACTTGACGCTTTCACTGTGGTGGCCCGAGTCCAGTCCCTGGTTGGGAAACTAAGATCCTGGAAGCTGTGCAGCACAGCCAAAAAATAACTAAATAACAGACGTTTCAAGCAGGGCAAACAGTTCTACAAGTTAGAATTCAGCAGTGACCTCAGGAAATTCTGGAGGACAAAGAACACTTAAAAAAAAACAGCAAAAAAAACTGGGACTTCCCTGGTGGCACAGTGGTTAGGAGTCCTCCTGCCAATGCAGGGGACACGGGTTCGCGACCTCATCTGGAAGATCCCACGTGCCATGGAGCAACTAAGCCCATGCGCCTCAGCTACTGAGCCTGCGCTCTACAGCCCGCGAGCCACAACTACTGAGCCTGCACGCCTAGGGCCTGTGCTCTGCAGTGGGAGAGGCCACCACAGTGAGAGGCCCACACACTGCAGTGAGGAGTGACCCCCACTTGCCGCAACTAAAGAGAGCCCGCACACAGTGACGAGACCCAATGCAGCCAAAAATAAATTTAAAAAATAATTTTATATAAAAACAATCTAATACTCTGTGTGCCAAATGTAAGTTGACTTCAAATCCAAGGCAGCCTCTCGTTTTCCCAATAAGATCACTTCCAAAATTTCTAAGGTTTTTAAGAGTCCTTTGAAATACATGTCTGTTATTCCTTTTAAAAATTTATTTCAGTGAATGGTTTCCTCCAAGCATGTGAATAACTTGTACTAACATAGGCTTAGTGGAAATGCTTGGGTTTTGGAGTCAGACAGACCCACCTCTATAACCTACCTTGTGAACTTAGGCAATTTGCTTATCAGTTTATTCATTCCCTGACACTGTTTTGAACACCTTCTACATGTCAGGCTCTGTTATTAGCCCTGGGATACATAACTAATCAAAATAAAGGGCCCTTTCTTCAGGAAGCTCACATTCTAACACAGGAGATTAGTCAATAAATAATAAACCTGAAAAGCAAATGACCTATATGGTACAAAAATACATAAGTGCTCAGCAAAAGAAAAAAAATTATTGGCCAACTTGAATATATGAACATCCAATGATGTGGATGAAATAGCCCTGTTTTTATTAATTTAGTTACGTATGCATGCATGCATATATGCATTTATATAGAATACTGTAAATATCGATATTTTTATCCTGTTTCATAAAACAGTATATGCAAGATTGTTTGCATTCACTTTGATATTAGTGTCTTTGTAATTGTGAGAGCTAGTTTTTCAGTTATTTCCAGTCCTGGGGTATTTTCACTGTCATCTCGTTTGTTGGAGATCCAGCACTTTTTGAGTCCAGGGATGGTGCTCTCACTAGACATTTTACTACAAGTACCTATTTGCTTAACATTGTGATATCTCCCTGCCCCCCCCCCCCCCCGCCAATTCCGGAGGTATATATGTGTTTTCTACAATATAAGCACTTTACATTGCTTTATAAAGTGGTATTCAAAAGGTATATTGACTATACTTGAAACTGAGAGTCTAGACTTCTAGTTAATAGTGTGTTACATTTTATTTTTCCTGATTCCATTAGGTTACCTGTGTAAGCCTTTAAAACTACAGTGATCAAGGCCATTTCTGGTGAATGTCTTTTCCAGTTAAAAATTTGTTGTCCCATTATAAGAGATTGAAGACTTGATGATTTGGTAACTTGCACTTCTCTGAGGGCTAATTTATAATTTTGGCTAACAAAAGAAAACTCTTTAGTTTGTAGGCATATGTGCTATTTTTAAGGGCCCATTCTTGCAAATTTAGTCATTACAATGAAGAAATTTTGTTTTTATGGCTTACCAGAGTATTCCTGACCTTTATTCCTCTAGACGGGCTGGACACCTTCCATTCCTTTTCAGATTCCCCTTCTGTTCCTCTTCTGCTTCTTGTCCCCTTCCCAGAAAGAACACAAAGCCCTTATTGTGCTCTGCTTGTGAGGGAACGTTTTCACATTCGTGAAAGCGCAGTCCATACCTGCTGTCATTGCTATTTATTTTAAAAATCTGAGGTGGGAGGGAATTTAAAAAAAATATAGCATCAGTAACCCAAAGAGGAAAGGGAATGTAGAGTGAGAAGAAAAAGGAGAGGGGAGAGGGGGAATGGAGGGAATGTTTCAAGGATTTAAGTTGAAACTTTGTTTTTAAAGAGAATATTCTACTTCTCTACTTTATATATGAATCAGTGAATAATATTATTCTTCAGTTTGGTCAGTTGGAAAGATTTGAAGGAGAGAGAAAGAAATGGATGAAGTAAGGGAATAGAAGCGGAGGGAAAGGTAGAGGTTCGTTTAGCTAGTATTATTTATTACTCTGTGTTGTGCAAGACTTGTTCCCGGTCATTGAAGGAGGGCATGGCTTGAACAGAGGTATGGAGGAAAGAAACTTAAACTGTGTCTTGGAAATTACACTTGATTAGCATCTGTGCCCCTGGTGGAGCATGACAGAAAGAAAAATAAAATTTGGGCTAGATTGTAAGCCTTTTTTTTCCTATCTTCATGCCCTTGTTCATGAAGCTCTTCCTACTTGAAATTTCCTTTAACTTCCTACCTTCACCAATCAAAATACTGTATATCCTTCAAATTCTCACTCAAATGCTGCTGCTTCTAAAGTTTTCTAGGGCTTCCCTGGTGGCGCAGTGGTTGAGAATCTGCCTGCCAATGCAGGGGACACGGGTTCGAGCCCTGGTCTGGGAAGATCCCACATGCTGCGGAGCGGCAGGGCCCGTGGGCCACAACTACTGAGCCTGCGCGTCTGGAGCCTGTGCTCCGCAACAAGAGAGGCCATGATAGTGAGAGGCCCGCGCACCGCGATGAAGAGTGGCCCCTGCTTGCCGCAACTAGAGAAAGCCCTCGCACAGAAGCAAAGACCCAACACAGCTATAAATAAATAAATTAATTAAATTTTTAAAAATTTAAAGTTTTCTAAATACCCCAGCTTGAAATGATGTCCTCCCTTTTATACTTCTAAGGTCTTAGCATATACTCTATTTGTTATACACTGCTTGTTCTGAGTGAATCACCAAAATTCCTTTGGGGAACTTATGGACAATTTGACTTAGGAGTGTTTTAATTGGCATTTTGGTATCTGAAGAGATTGAACATCTTGCCATTATTAATTGCAGCGTTTTTGCGGGAGATACATTAGGAATGCTATACTGATATCAAAGTTGAAGATACTCTATAGAGTTTGGAAACACTGAGACCAGATTGGAAGCTACTGTAATATTTTAGTATTCTAGACTGAGTAAATAGGGACAGGGAGGAGAAGGGAACTGCATTTAGAAGTCCTGTTATGGGCTAGGCCTTATATTAGGTAGGTGCTTTATGTATGTAATCTTATTTACTTAAATTATCCCATTCATAACAGTGATGTCTAACTGGTTATGTTTTTTTGTTGTTTTGCTTTATTAGTAACATTTACTAATATGCGATGACCATTGAGGTGGCAGGTATGTGAATATTGTTCAGAGCCATGAAATTTACTTGTTCTTTTCCCTTGTGGGTTTTTAGAAATAATTTTAGAGACAAGTGAAAATGAACAATCTTTCTAGTCATTTGTAATTTGGTGTCATGTTCCAACCCAGCTGGCCACTCTTACCCTAATGTTTAAAGTAAGAACACTGGACTAGTTATCTCCGGGGTCCCCTTCAGCTCTAACAATCTGTGTCATCATTGTGTAGCTAACTTAAACTTTTGCTCCTAATTCTCTACTTCCTGTTGTAAAGGGAATAAATAGCCTATAGCTCTTACTGGGCAACTCTTTCGGCTCCATGGCACTAGAGTTGTTAGATAAAATCCAGTATGCCTAGTTAAATTTGAATTTCAGGCAAACCACAGATAGTTTGTTGGTCATCATGCAATATTCGGGACATACCTAGACTAAAAAAGTTAGTTGTTTATCAAATTCAAATTTAACCAACTGTCCTAAATATATATATTGGGGGGTGTCTCCTATATTTTTATTTGCTAAATATGGCAACTTGCAAAGAATTCAGTGAAAATTTATATGTACAGATAGAGGAGCTCCTATTAAGGAAAGGTGTGAAGAAGGTTGTCAAGTACTGAGCAAGCTCTTTAGTCCTAAGGGAAGAGAAATGAGAGAGGTGATGACATTAGTGGGTTGAACTGATTGAATTTTTTAAGGTCACTTCTAGGTCTAAATGCTGTCATAAAAAAAACTTTGAAGTACTTAATTAAAAAAATATGGTGCTAGTGGGGTCATAGAGCACTGTGTAACTCTGAATCGTGACCTTTTGAAATCCTTAGAATTGTGTTGTAACAAGCCTTTAAAGATCTTGGAACAGTCCAAGGGAGATTCAAATGATTAGGTTCCAACCAGCTACATCAGAGCTACATTATCTACATTAGTAGAGAAATTAGCTTTGTTTAACATTGTTTTATATTTTTTCTGTTGGTTGCAGATAACAGAAACCTACTTTGCCTTATTTAAGCATAAAAGGAAGTGTATTTGAAAGATTAATGTATCTCATAGAATCCTAGGAGAAGTCAAACACACTCAGGCTTTGGAAAGGATATTTATTTTAATGGCAAGAGTTCAGCTATTTCTGAATTTTTCAGTTAGTAAGGTTTCCAGTCATGCTTTCTAAGCTCAGAGTTTCAGGTCTATGAGAGAGAGAATTGAATTTTGTTCAGAAGGGCAGGGCCATATAGTACAGCCCCAAACTGGACATGGGGTGCCTGTCCTCACCTTTGAGGACAGTTTCCAGAGGAAAGTGAGTATGTTGAGAAGAGAAAAGAGGATATCTTTACTATTGATGTTTGTAGAACTTTTATTAAGGTACACAATTTTATAGAGGAAATGTTAGGTCTAGTGTGAAAATTGAAGGGATGAAAATTTACTTTCTATTCTTCTTAAAAATAAATATTTATATTTCGCTTGCTTCTTATATAGCATTTCTAGTGTTGTTTTTCATATTAGTATCTAGTGCAGCTGCCTGACCATTAAATGAGCAGTCTGTAATGAGTACGACTCAAATGGCATGTCTGCAAACGAGGCCTCCTCTTCATGGCTTATCACTTGTTCAAGTAAAGTAAGAAGTTTCTGGATAGTGCCAACTTATTTGATTTGTTGACAGACTGCTGGAAAGACAAGTCGAAGGGTTTTCTGCCCAGAAATTCTTTGATCATTTGTATAAGTTGAGATTAGCTTGTGCTGTAATAGCAACACAAGATGAACACAAGTAATTGTGGCTTAAACAAGATGGAAGTGCATTTTCCTCTTGTATAAATGATCCAGAGGTGAGAGGTCCACAGCTGGTATGGACCTGGTCCATACCAGGACCAGGTGACTCTGGTCCTCAGCGACTCCTCCTTCTACCTCCCTGCCTCACCATTTGTAGGCTGTGATTTGTCTTCTCATTGTCCAAGTGGCTTCAGCCATTTCATCTGAGTTTCAAAGAGCAGAATTGATGTAGGGGAAGAAAGGGGGCAAGGAACAGGTACCAGCTGTCTTTTTTTTTTTTGCGGTATGCGGGCCTCTCACTGTTATGGCCTCTCCCGTTGTGGAGCACAGGCTCCGGACGCGCAGGCTCAGCGGCCATGGCTCACGGGCCCAGCCGCTCCGCGGCATGTGGGATCTTCCCGGACTGGGGCACGAACCCATGTCCCCTGCATCGGCAGGCGGATTCTCAACCACTGCGCCACCAGGGAAGCCCCCCAGCTGTCTTTTAAGGAAGTTTTTCTGGAGGTTTTGTCAAACCGATTCTGCTTGTACCTCATTGGCAAGAACTTAGTCACCTGGCCACACCTAGGTGCAAAGGGAGACTGGGACATTTATTGATTCTGGGCATTTAGGTGCCCAGGTAAAAATTAGGGGTTCTAGTACTAAGGAAGGGGGTGAGAAACGATAGGTTGACAACTAACAGTCACTATAATAACTATCCATTGTAGTTTACTACCCCTGATCTTCTGGTCAAATCTTACCTTCTTTTGGCTGTGTAAGTGTGACTGCATTCTTCTATTTCCCTTTCTGCCTTTTCTCATTTTACTTAAATACGTAAATAAATGTATTAGTCTCTAGTCTGCTTTGATGAACCTTGGGAAAGTCAGTTCATTGTTCTTTATGATTTCATCACTTATTTACAAAATGAAGAAATGTACCTGCCGCATTGCCCCTTAGGAACGTTCAGTAATTTAGTTGCATGAACAACACTTAGTTGGTTCCTTTGTCTGTCAGGCACTACATTAGGTGCTGAGATTTTGAAGACGTCGTTTCTGTTCTCGTGCTAGCCGAGAATACTATGTATAAAATGGATAAGCAAGAGGAACAGCAATTGAGTTAGATACCTTTAAAAGGTTCATTGAAAGCTATAAGGTGATGTCACTGTAAGTTGGTATTCTTGGTAAGAAAATACATGATTTTAGAGCTCTGTTGAAGATCTTACAGGTGATGGTTACCCTCTGTTTTGTAATGTCTCTGGAAACAAGAAAACACTGTGCTGTGTAGTGTAATTCACTTGGCAGCTTTTTTTTTCCATAGTGCCAAACAAAGATCAGTGGCATCTTAGATAAGGTACTTTCTTTTAGGAAAAAAGTGCAAGGTTTAAAAGATTTTATTTTAATGTTATGATACCATATCACAGCAGGAGGATTGTTTCAAGAACAGGAGGAATATATTTTCTTAATTAATGTAGTTTTTTTTTTCTGATTATAGAAGTAATATAGGCTCATTGCAGAAAATTTATGAGACAAAGTATAAAAAGGAAACACTCACCACCCATATGTCCACCACTTGGAGATAATATTTTGGTTTATTTTCTCCCGTAATTTGTTTTCCTTCTTATATCGTATGCACAGATCCAAGTAGACACATGCAGGCATGTGTGTCAGATACATTAGCAAAATCAGCATCCATTTATATATTCAGTTATATATTTTTCTTAACATCATTTTGTGGCTTTTTTTGGGTTAAAATATTCTTTGAAAATGTGATTTTTTAAAAATTATTTCATGATAGTCATTTGTACAGATGTATCATATGGTAACTACTGGGAATGTAATATTTTTACTCCTTTCTGGTTTTCTAGCATTTAATAATGGCTAATGAAGTGAAGGAGGTAGGCCGTGATGATGAGAAACTGTAATATATACCATTTGGATAGTTAAGATGCAGGAGCTACCTAAGTAGATTAAGGTAAATAAATGTGTTTCAGCTCAGTTTAGACTGATAACAATATGATATCAAGAATATTGTAGTCTAACTTAAGTTGGGAAATAGCCCAGGATGAATTTTATTTTAAATAAAAAGGGATTAAAATTCAGAGCTCTAATTTGATTAGTTCCTGGTTTGTCTTGAACCTTTGGCTTCCTGTATTAAGGATTATGTAACAGTTATACTCAAGACTTTTTCTGACTGTGTAGGAGGAATTTATTACAGTGCACTGTTTAGGACTTTAAACCTCTTCTACATTGATGCCTGCAAATGAAACGTTTGTAATAGAACTAAGCCAAACAACACCTTTTTACTAGATTACCTACCATTTTCAGGCTACATGTATGTACATCATTGACTTTTTAGGTTTTACTTTTTTGGCTTATGGTGCTAATCATATAGAAACTATTTTATATAAAGTACAGTGGAAAGCAATATAATATAATGCGAACTCTGAGGTCAGATAGACTGGAGTTCTGATCCTAGTTCTATAGCCTACAAGTGGTGACCTTGGGTAAGTCACATCACTTGACTTGTTCACGCTTAGATCTCTCATATGTAAAATAGGAATTCTATTGCCTACTTCAAAGACTGTTTTAAGACTAGAAATAATATTTAAAAGGCCCTAAGAGAGTATCTAGCATAAAGCAGTCATTCAATTATTAACAACCATTATCAACAATAAGAACAGTAGTGATTTTTAGTCCCTTTCCCTTTATATTTTCCACAGAGAAATCAGGGCTATGTAGTTTTGTTTTGTTTGAGATATCTACTTTCTGCTCTATAATAGATACTGAATAAAGCAAGCAGTGGTATGAGTAGGGGTTTCGGGGGCAGGAGTTGATATCAAAAGCTGTTTGGAAATATATTTAACACCTATAGTCTTGGCAGTTGTTTTGCTGAGAGGTGACTGTAGAGTGGTTAACAAATAGACATGGTTTTAAAGTCAGGTGGGGGAGATAGACATTAAGACACCAAAAAATAGAAATATAAAGCATTTTAGATTGTGTTAAGTACAATGATGGAAAAGAATAAGATGCAGTATACATTAGAGTGAATTGTTAGGGGAGCCCTCTCTTGGGGATTCAATTTAAACACTGTATTACCTGCTCTGCTGTGTTACTTGCTTTGCCTGAAAAGGTCAGGTTTCTGGTTCCATGCCACTGTGAGGTTAAAAGATTCTCTGTGCAAAGCCAGGCGGTAAATCAGAGAAACAAGTAATTCATGAACTACTGATATGACCTTGTGGAGTCAGAGTATAATATATGTATATATTTAATTTATTTAATTTATTTTTGGCTGCGTTGGGTCTTCGTTGCTGCACGTGGGCTTTCTCAAGTTGCGGCAAGCGGGGGCTACCCTTCGTTGCAGTGCTCGGGCTTCTCATTGCGGTGGCTTCTCTTGTTGTGGAGCACAGGCTCTAGGCACGCGGGCTTCAGTAGTTGTGGCTCGAGGGCTCAGTAGTTGTGGCTTACGGGCTTAGTTGCTCCGCGGCATGTGGGATCTTCCCAGACCAGGGCTCAAACCCGTGTCGCCCTGCATTGGCAGGCGGATTCTTTTTTTTTTTTTTTTTTTTTTTTTTTTGCGGTACGTGGGCCTCTCACTGTTGTGGCCTCTCCCGTTGCGGAGCACAGGCTCCGGACGCACAGGCTCAGCGGCCATGGCTCACGGGCCCAGCTGCTCCGCGGCATGTGGGATCTTCCCGGACTGGGGCACAAACCCGTGTCCCCTGCATCGGCAGGCGGACTCTCAACCACTGCGCCACCAGGGAAGCCCCGGCAGGCGGATTCTTAAGCACTGTGCCACAAGGGAAGCCCAGAGTATAATATTTTGTTTTTTAATTTTTTTTTACTTACTAGATCACCAGTTTATTATAAAAGGATATAATAGCTCAGGAACAGCCAGGTGGAAGAGATGCACAGGGCAAGTATGAGGAAAGGGTGCGGAGCTTCCATGCTCTCTGAGTGAGCCATTCTCCCTGCGTCACCATGGGTTCACCAACCCGGAAGTTCCAGAGTATAATATTTTATACTCTCTACTCAGAGTATACATGTTTATTTTGTGTTTCTTTCTCTCAGCCTACTTTATAATTTTTTCATGCCTCTGTAAGGGTTACTTTATCCATAAACGACCCTGCTCTTTTCACATTTTAAGACTCAGTCCAAAGCAACCTCTGTTTGGAAGGCTTTTTAGAAGTGTTCTCTTTCTGAAGTGCAAATCTGAATATGTTTATAAACCTTGTGCTTAAAACATTATTGGTTTTCAGTTGCCCTTAGGATAAAATGAAAAATTCTTAAAATGGGGGAATTCCCTGGCGGTCCAGTGGTTAGGACTCCTCCTTGCTTTCACTGCCGAGGGCCCAGGTTCAATCCCCGGTTGGGGGAACTTCCCTGGTGGTCAGATGGGTAAGACTCCATGCTCCCAATGCAGGGGTCTCGGGTTCAATCCCTGGTCGGGGAACTAGATCCCACATGCATGCCATAGCTAAGGAGTCTGCATGCTGCAACTGAAGATCCCGTGTGCCGCAACTAAGGCACGGTGTGGCCTAAATCAATCAATCAATTAATCAATCAATCCCCGATTGGGGAACTAAGATCCCACAAGCTGAGTGACATGGCAAAAAAACCAACAGAAAAACCTTAAAAGACCTGCATGAACTGTAGACCCTGTTTGCTTCTCCAGCCTCGTCTCTGATCACTTGTAGTGCCTTCACTGCGTTCCACCCGTAGAACCTTTGCTTCTTGGTGGTTGTTCCCCATTCTTAGAATCTTAGAGGTTGTCTCCTTTAGCTGCTTGTTTTAAAAATGAGGTTCTTTGATAGATTATCTAAGCACCTTGCTTTTCTAGTTTCTAGTTAACTGCCTGCTTCCTTCCTTCTGTTGTCCTTCTGTCTATCTGTTGTGCTGGGACAATCACATAGTCCATGGGCTGGATGAAGTTAATGTTAATAGAGATGAGATTGAGAAGATAAGTAAATTAGAAAGCCTATAAGCTTGTCTCCTTTTCAGGTTACTGATAGAAATTTTTAGGCAGATTTGTTGTCCCGTTTTGAAATTCTAATTAACACGAGTTTCATGCAATAGAAGAGCTCATTAGAAGGCAGAAGTGGAGCACTTCTTGTACTGTGTTTCCCTCTTACAAAGGGAATGACAGTAATAAGCAGTCACTCTTTATTTCTATCAGTACTTGGATACATGAAACGAGGAGGCTAAGGAAACTTAATAGTGTCCACAATAGAGTTCTTCCTTGCGTCCCAGTGGCAGCAGCTTCAATCAACTTTAATTCCTAATAGAGAAAGAAGACAAAGGCATCGTTGATGAAAAAAATTAGAAGTCCTTCTAAGAAAGAAGTGGAAAATTTTATTCGCACCAAATTGAGGATTATAACCTGAGAACAGCCTCTCAGAAAGCTCCAAGAACTGTCTGCCTGTGAGAGGTCATAGACAGTTATATTAAGCTTTTGAGATAGAGGGCTATACTTTAAATGACAGATTATTGACAGTTTACGCAATCCAGATCTAGAGGTATAAAGCAGGTAGTAGGTCATGGTTTTTGGGGCCCCTGACTAGATTAAGAAGGAAGGTTATCTCCTAAGGAGTTGTGACCCTTGATGAGATTAGAAGGAAGGTTATCTCCTAAGGAGGTCTGGTTAATGCACATGCACCACACACAATAAAGGGGAGGGAGGAGGTCCAAACAGGCAAAGAAAAATATTATGTTTAAATCTTTCTCGGCTTGCCATAAAATGTGAATTTTATATCATCAGCATTAAGAAATGCCTTCATGCTGTTGTCATCAAACCCAAGTTTGTGTGCCTGGTGCAGTGTGAAACCAAACAACCAAAACATCAGAGTTTGGAGCAGAGAAAAGTTTATTGCAAGGACCAAGCAAGTGTTACGCGAAAAACTGGGTTCACTGCTTGGTGGGTGTCAAGCCAAAAGACACAACCAAGGCAGAAAGCGGGAGGATTTATTCCTTTGAGAACACTGGGGATCTTTCCCAAAGCCGTGTCTCCCCAACAGCAAAATTGGGGAAGTTTTAAGCTAAGGGTACATGCATGTTCATGAAGGGGCTTGAGCTGAGAAGCATAGAATTGGGCCAAAGGTCCACAGAGTCTAAGCTTTAGTTGAAGTCATGAGGGTCAACGTCATTATTCCATCCTCCACCCGAGTGAGGGCCTTAGTTTCTGCTGAACTCAAAGATATTATGTATATCCCTTGAGGAGGAACTAAGACTATTGTTTCTTGACTCCTTTTCCTTTGTTCTGCATTCCCTTACTTCCCTTAAGATCATGAATTATGAGATCTGTTCAAGGGCAAGCATTGTGACCAGGCTTAGATCACAATATTACTCAGGCCAAAAATGGCTTCTCATATGTCAAGAAAGCCATGCCTAGTTTTCTTTCTCCGGGGACCCCCTACCCTATCTGCTTACACAAGGAGAATGGGTGGCTCATGCTCAGAAGACATGAACTCCGGGTGGTTTTCAGGGAAGAGTTCTTAAAGGCAGCATTTGGGGTGGCGGCTGTAGGGTGTATGACTTTCTTCTGATTGGTTGGTGGTGAGGTAACAGGGTGCTGTTCCAGGAATCTCAAATCACCCTTCTGGTTGAGACCAGTCTGGGGTCTGAGCCTGCAGTTACCATCTTCCACCTGGAATTGTTCCTTTAGAACAATTCGAAGATATGTATCAGATTGTTATGTATATCCCTTGAGGAGGATCTAGGATTCTGTTTTATTGTTGAACTGTCTTTCTTGACTGCTTTTCCTTTGTTTCTGCGTTCCCTAATTAGTAACTCTAGGAATCTGCCCTTTAGAACTCTGGGAAGGTCTAGGAGGCTCAAGCTTTTTTCCTACAAACAAGAAACAGGAAACACGAAGGCTTTTATACCTGGAAGGGCCCCGCAGGTTCCCGCTCAGTTTCACTGTCCACTGAAAGAACAACTCAAAAGGGAAAAGTTGTGAGTTAAGTTTTATTCAGGAACCTTATTCAGGGACCTCATAGCCCAAGAAATAGCCTCTTAGTGGCTCTGAGGAGACTGTTCAAAAGAGGCAGGAGAGGAGCCAGGATATATATGAGATTTTTGCCTGGGAAAAACATGTAGTCAAGCATAGAAGGATTACTGCTAATCACAAAGAATAGACATCTCAAATTAATGATTTGAGTGCTCTTCTATGTATAGGAGGATGCAAGAATCTGGGGCCATTTGAAAATTTTCCTTAGTGTGCAGTTTACTGTCTAGGGGGTCAGTATATCCAAAGCACAGAATGCTTCCTTGTTTTCTCCATCCTGAATTCCCCTCAAGGGTGGGTGACTGCAGTAGCAGTGGCTTGATCCTTGTAGAACTGGAATGGTGGGCAACATTCTTTGCTTACAGTAGGAGTTTTGGAATATGGGGAGAAAAAGAAGGGGAAAAGAGAATGGTTCGATTGACGAGGAGGGTGAGGATAAGGAGGTTGCTGTAGGCTTTGGAAATTGCAAGTGTTGGGGCATGTATGGCAGTGGCTCATCTGTGGGCGAGTAGTGAGTAAGGCACAAGAACTTGTGCCGTGAGAAGTTGAGTATTTTTAATTTGAGTTGGGTAGATAAATATCAACTTTTACTGATTTTTTTATAACAATCATTATGGCTTGTTTTTTTTCCCGTGCTTCTGGTCTACTTGACCCGATACTTAATTGGGAAGGGTGCTAGTTCCAGAGTATGAGGAATCCTAGTTAAAAGATTCCAGGCTTCTTTTTCAGTGTTGAATAAAATTTCAGCGGACTAATGTGAAAAGGGGGTAAAGTGTTAAGACCTTACATGGTTTAGCCCCTCTCCTGCCACCCTCCCCCTTCTTTTCTGTCCTCAACTCTTATCACTCTTTTGCTTCAACTATAATGTCCTATTTCCTTGCTATTACTCAAACAGGTCAAGGGTGTTCCTGCCTCAGGGCTTTTCACCCTTACGCTTCTTCTGTTACTTTTCCCACAGGTATGGACTAACTTGCCCTCTTACTTTCTTCAGATCTTATCAAATGTCATCTTATTTTTGAGGCTTTCTCTGACCTCTCTATGAAAAATAGCACCCTCTTTCCCCCAGACCCTTCTCTTTATTTCTTTCCCTAACACCATCCGGCATACTGTATGTCCTGTTTACCCCGACTGGAATTTTAAGTTCCATGAGGACAGGCACTAGGTTTTGTTCATTGTTGTATCTCCAGTGCCTGCAGCAGTGCCCTGAACTACACCTAGCACTTAGTGGAATGAACAAATTCTTTCCCTTCTTCTCTTTTAGTATATTTCTACGTGAGACGGCATTTTTGTACCTGAAAAAAACCTTCATTTATTAAGCAGTCCAGTGCTAGAGCTTAATGAGAAAATAACCACCACCACCACCACCACCTCCCGCTCCTTTTTTTTCGAGTGCCACTTTTTTGGGTGTTTGTTTTGTTTTTGGTTAGGGAAGCATTGTAACAGGGAAGAGCCAATTTTGACTCCACATTGGATCTGTTTCTTTTACTTTAACCTTTGCTTTTCGTTGCTTTTGTTATTATACATAATGGCCTGACTCAGGGAACCCTGCCCCTCTGCCTAAATGTTAAACTAAAGTTCCCCTGTTCAGCTCAGAGGGAGACAATCTGACCCTGCCCACCTGTGAATGGCTACAGAAAAGAAGAAATTAACACAACCCCTCATATTTTGCAAGACGAATGTCCTTTTTACTTTACTTCCTCACCTCCTCCCCATCTCTTCTATAAAAGAAACTGGCATCCAGACCCCGATAAGATGATTTTTTGGAGACCCCAGTCCTCCATCTTCCTGGTCTGCCAGCTTTCCGAATAAAGTCGTATTCTTTGCCTCAACACCTCATCTCCCGATTTATTGGCCTGTTGTGCGGCGAGCAGAGCGAGCTTGGACTCGGTAACAGCATCATGCCTATTGAAAAATTTCAGAATGAAGGTGGGTAGGGTCAGAATGTCTCTCTGTGAGCTGAACGAAGGCCTTTTAGTTTAACAGACAGAGGGACAGGGTTCCCTGTGGCAGGCTATTATGTATGCTTACAGCTATAGACAGTGATTATAATAACAAAAGCAACGAAACACAAAGGTTAAAGTAAAAGAAACAGATCCAACTTGGAGTCAGAATTGGCTGTTCCTTGTTAAAGTTTGGGGGTAGAAGTTTTTATAAGCAAAATTTGGGGTGAGGGCTGTAGGGTGTATGGCTTCCTTCTGGTTGGTTGGTGGTGAGGTAACAGGGCAGTGCTCCAGGAATCTTGCACTCAGCCTAAGGTTGCCATCCTCCATCTGGGTGGGGGCCTTTGTTCTACAGAAGAGCTCAAAGATAAAGTATCTTCCTTGAGGAGGAGCCAGGACCCTGTCCCAAGGCTTGCACTATTGTTTCTTGACTGCTCTGCCCTTGTTTCTGCATCCTCTCCCTTCCCTGATAAGCAGCTGTTTGAACCTTCCCTGTGAAACTCAGGGAAGGTCAAGGAGGCTGAATGAAGGCCTATTTCCTACAAACAAGAAATGGGGAACAGAGAAAGGCTTTTGTGCCCAGTTCTCACTGCCCGGGACCCCAAAAACATTTGGGAACTCTGGAAGGAGTAGTTTGAAAAACCTTTATATAGTTCCATTAGATACATTAATATTTTCAGGCTTTACTTTTTTTTTTGCGGTACGCGGGCCTCTTACTGTTGTGGCCTCTCCCGTTGCAGAGCACAGGCTCCGGACGCGTAGGCTCAGTGGCCATGGCTCACAGGCCCAGCCACTCCGCGGCGTGTGGGATCCCCCCGGACCGGGGCACGAACCCGTGTCACGAACTGCGCCACCAGGAAAGCCCCTGCCAATTTTAAAATACCCCAATTTACAATTTGAGCATCCACAGTAGGTGGCCCATTATAATTTGAAGAAAAAATTTTTTTTTGCCTCATACTTTTCAAAAACTAAGTTTTAAAGTGTTAAAATGTATAATAATTCTGTGTTATGAAAGTGTGTGTTGTAGTTAGATAAATATGTAGCTGTGGAGGTAGGAGTATACATTATTGTATAAATGTTGGTATCACAGAGAAATGGCATGACTTAGAGTATTCAATATAAACACTGGACACTTGGCACTGGAGGGGTTGCTTGAGAAGAAAGGGGACTTAAGATTATATAATGGTGACATAATATTGATTTTTGTTTTCCATATAAAAATTTGAAGAGAAAAAAATACTGTCATTTTTAGCATTTCTGTTATTTTGTTTTTGTATACCATTCGTAGGAGTTCATTTAGTAGGTGATTACTTTGATTTATGCCTAAAAGGGTATACATGCTTTTTTAAATTTTTTATTTTATTTATTTTAATTTTTGTGGCTGCGTTGGGTCTTCGTTGCTGCGCGTGGGCTTTCTCTAGTTGTGGCAAGTGGGGGCTACTCTTCGTTGCGGTGCGTGGGCTTCTCATCACAGTGGCTTCTCTTGTTGCAGAGCATGGGCTCCAGGTGCATGGGCTTCAGTAGTTGTGGCTCGTGGGCTCTAGAGTGCAGGCTCAGCAGCTGTGGCACACGGGCTTAGTTGCTCCGTGGCATGTGGGATCTTCCCGGACCAGGGTTCGAACCCGTGTCCCCTGTATTGGCAGGTGGATTCTTAACCACTGTGCCACCAGGGAAGTCCAAAGGGTATACATTCTTAAAAAGACAAATCATCATGTTGCTTTTTCAGTAGCGGTTTCTGAAACTACAGGTCAGCTATAGAAATCACTTTTCTGTTTTTATTCCTGTGAATTCACTTATCATGGATTTCTTTTGATCCAGCTCTATTTAGGAGAACCCTTTAAAAAATGTCAACAACTCATAAGCTAGTTAGCCCCTAATGCTTTCCTTTATTTGTCTTAAAATTCTAGGAATTGAAGCCCTTTTTTATGAAGGAAGTTGGCAGTCACTTTGATGATTTTGTGACCAATCTCATTGAAAAATCCGCATCATTAGACAATGGTGGTTGTACCCTCACATCCTTTTCTGTTCTTGAAGGAGAGAACAGCCACAGAGCTAAGTAAGTACGAGTAAGTTTCTTTTAATGCACAAGTCAACTCTAGCACAGCTCAGTGGTCTCAATGTGGATTGCACTAAAAAAGCCTGGATTCACACCGCACTACCTTTTATTAGCCATGTATTGCTATTTTAAACAGTTGAAGGGTGGGTTTCTTCATCTTAATACGTGGATTATAACAAACATGCATACCTCATTTAAGACCATGCTGACTTATAAAATAACATAGCTAACACTTGTTGAATGCTTTACATTTAAACCAAACAATGACCCTGTGAGGCACATAATATAACTGCATATTACAGGTTAGGAAACTGAAGCATGAAGCAGTTAAATGTTGTCCAAGATTACACAGTGGGGATTTGAACCCAGTGTCCGTGCTCTTCACTATGTCTCATACTGCCTCTCTATTGTACCCTATACAGTACTTGTAATAAAGTACAGTGCAATTAGTATACGTTATTTTAATTGGTCAGTCATCCAGAGCAGTAGAGGGAAGGCTATCAAAGGCCAGTGTGTGCTAATTTGCCATTTTGTGCTTTCCTTGGTTTTATGCCTCTTTGGTCTCTGTCAGTCTCCTGTTCTGGAGAACTGTTTTGACCAGAATAGCTAACCATAGCAGAAGTGCTAATGGTACTGCAAGAAGCCCTAAAGAAGGTGATAATGTTAGATGTTAAAATGTGAGGTTTTAGTAACTGGAGGTAACCTATTAGATCAGGAGGCTGTTGGGGATTGTTGGAAGACCTTAGGGGAGGGTATCATAAACATCAGTGCAGTTTTGGAGGACAGACCAAAATAGTATGTGAACTGAGTAAAGTATGGCTGGAGGCTTGTCCTTAGAGGTGTTTGGGAGAAGGAAGAGTGGTTGTCAGCCTGTGATGCCAGGGATGCATCTCCATAGGGGCTGGGCTGTGGGGTCTTTTTGAGTACTGCTCTAGTTAGGTTTGTCTGACATCTCTTCCTTCCTAATCAGATATGTCTGCACCTACCTCACAGCATTGTTCAGAAGAAGCAAATGACAAAACATGCATAAAACCCTAACACAGCACCTGGGTCATAGTGAGAAGGCAGTTAATATTATAAGCTGTAGCTGGTAATATTGCTTTTCTTATCCATAGGTTTACATTTCTTGTAATACTTGAAGTACTCATATTTTAATTTTTTGCTCTTCCCAGAGATCTGAGAGCACCTCCAGAACATGGAAAGATTTTTGTTATAAGGCGATCTCTCTTAGAGTGAGTATTTTTAGTTGCTTTTGTTAATTATTTGCATTTAAAAAAATCAAACTATTCTGATGGTTAGAATCACTGAGTACTCTATGAATGTTTAATAGGTTTGTTCTGTATTCATGTAATACATTGGTTTTGATACTTCTTCTTGTACATTTGCCATCTCTTGCTCCTCCTTTCTGAACTTTTGGTTCTGTATCTAGTTTCAAGGGAGGAGTTGGAGGTAAGAATGGTTATTGGTCCTCTGATAAATTCCTTGAAGTTGTGCTGCTAGAACAGAAATTTTCTAATTAGGTAAACCACTTCAAGAGAGTTTCGGTGGTGCTGTCTTCTTGATACATAAATTTTTTTCATCTCTTCTTTGGCTAGCCAACTTTGAGACTTGATAGTTTTCTCAGATTTACTTACTTTAGAACCCCGATTGTGTAGATTTTATGGGGGAAAAAATAGGAAGTGTAAATTAATTGTGGCAACTTCATTTGTGAACTGAAAATTAAAGGTGCATTTTGAGTAGGTAATGAATGTGTCTTTTGAAATGTTGTCTGAGTTGATTATTTATCATTGATTTCTTCATTAGAATACTGATATTCATGAGTAATGTTCTGTGATTACTGTTTGAGATGTTTTTGGAGTGTGGATTAAGCATCTTCTGAACTGCTTTGAAGTAAAGTCTTTAATATATGGTGTTTTAAAATTAAATATCGATTAATTTTATTGGAACTACGTTTACAGTGAGCTGTTTGAGGTGGACCACATCAGAACGATATATCACATGTTCATTGCCCTCCTCATTCTCTTCATTCTCAGCACACTTGTAGTAGATTACATTGATGAAGGAAGGTAAGACAGTATACCTGTTTGCTTAGTTGATGCATGGGGTGTTGGGAGTTTTCACTATATTTAAATTTTGAAAAAAGATGGTTTGGTTAAATTGCTTCAGAAAAATCCCAAAGCAGCTGATTTGAGGGTGAGAGTTCTCCCTCCTGAAAAGTACAACTATAAAGCATATTAGAAATTTTATGACTTTTATTTTTAAAATGGTCTATTTTAAAAGACCATCTTAGTAGTTTCTAGGTAGTTTTCCTAAATGAGAGAATATTGTATATATGAGTTACCAATTTTTCTGCTATGGTATGCATTTTAGGTTGTTTCTAAAAATAGGTAGTTATTGGAATTTAACGTTTGAAAAACATGATGTTTTTAATATAAAAATCAAATTATAACTAAAGATGACAGTGTGATAATCATACATTGAATTATGTGCTTTATTAGTAAATTAAAATTTGAGATAATCATAATAGTATATTAGATTTTCGAATTGTACTATTTCATTCTGCAAAATCATCTTTTGTACATAAATTATTGCTATTTAAATATTTTAAGTATTTACCTTGCCATAGCATATTTTAGAGTTTAAAATGTATTAATGTGAGAATCTAATCTTTGAGAAATTCAGAGTCTTGTTACCTTAGGTTAGTAGTTTAGGTATCTTATGTTCAAAGACCATATTATCCTAGAGCTTTTAGAAAATAGATAAATAAGTTGTGAAGCTGAGGCTTAGGAGCACATGTGTTACATCCATGACTTCTGCGTGTTAGTGTTGTTGTGTCTCCTAAAGTTGAAAGTTTTGGGTCTGAAAGTTTTTAATTTTATAAATCAGTGCTTATTAAAAATTTACTTCTGTGTTCTTTCTCTGTGCTTTTTCCCCCCAGGCTAGTGCTTGAGTTCAATCTCATGTCTTACGCTTTTGGCAAACTTACTGTTGCTATGTGGACGTGGTGCACCATGTTCTTATGTACACTTACAGTTCCCTATTTCCTGTTTCAACGCTGGGCCAGAGGCTATCACAGGAGTTCTCATCCAGTAGTCCATTCTCTCTTGCATTGCTTCCTTTTTGTGGTCTTCCAGATTGGAGTTCTAGGTTTGGGACCACTTTATGTTGTATTAGTGTATACACTACCACCAGCTTCCCGATTCATTGTTATACTCGAACAGGTAAGGTTTTGAGTGTTGCTCAACACAATGCTATGCTTAGTTAATAATAATAATAATAATTGTTATTTTTTGTTGTATTAGTTGGATAAATTTTCATATCTGGTTCTTTGTGCTATTATCTATAAAATTAAAGTGTTAAACTACATCATCTTGTCTTTTTTTTTTGCGGTACGCGGGCCTCTCACTGTTGTGGCCTCTCCCGTTGCGGAGCACAGGCTCAGCGGCCATGGCTCATGGGCCTAGCTCCTCCGCGGCATGTGGGATCCTCCTGGACCGGGGCACGAACCCGTGTCCCCTGCATCGGCAGGTGGACTCTCAACCACTGCGCCACTAGGGAAGCTCCATCATCTTGTCTTTTAAAATTCATTCTACCTTCAGTGTTCTCTGATTCTTGATAATTGAAATAAATTACACTGAACTGTTCTGGATGAATTCAAATTTTGTTCTTGAACACTTTTTGTAGAAGCCATCTAAAGTATAAAATATTTTTGTAATTAAAAACTCTACTTTTGAAGTGTCAGATTCATTGTTTTGTCATATAGCCATCTAAAAGATTTATTTTGTTTGTACGCCCTTCAGAATTTTCTGACTTTTATTGGCTATCTGTAATGCTCGGTTTGGCTGTCTGTAATGCTCTGTTTGACTGATGGAAAGGACCGTTTCAGGAGACTTTCTTTGAACAGGCTTTTAATTTCTTAATTTGTAATATACCTGTAACAGATGGTGCTGTTAGTTGCAAAATAATTTGAGTAATAACATGTCTCTCTTTAGAGTTTGTTTTTCATTTGTTTTAGTCCATAAAAGTGAGTTTGAGTTGGTATATACAAAATTAAGTTCTTTGTGTGTTTATAATCTAGTGCTGTTCTGTGGTTGCTTATAAGAGACAAGACAGTGAAAGAAAATTCATCTTTTTCCCCCACTCCTTTGTAGATTCGTTTGATAATGAAGGCGCACTCATTTGTCAGAGAGAATGTGCCTCGGGTACTCAGTTCAGCCAAGGAGAAATCAAGTATGTAATTCCATAAGTCAAAGGATTATTCACAGGGTATTTCAACCTTTGGTGTTTACTGGGATGGCATATTACATTCTGTAGACATTTATGTTTGATTTTAAATACAAGGATCCAAAAAAAAAAAGAAACCTGTTGGGAGGGGAGGAAAAACATGTATATATGATCTGAAAGACCTTCTCACTGTTTCCTGATTGTTCCTGTTTTACCTTTGGTCCCCCAAATTTAAAACATTGATCATTAGACTCTTGCAACTTCTGCGTTATTTGTATAGAATGTTAATAGAGTCATTACACCCCGTGTGCTTACTTTTCTTGAATTGCTGCTTCAAACTCTAGAAGTTATGTCTAAGTCACAGGAGTAACTTAGTTTAGAGGGATTGGTAATATTCAATTAATTTAGGAATAAGAAGTCATCATTTTGGGAGAGCAGGAAGAAACAACATGAGCTAAGGAGAGGTAGCTTTTTGTCTTCCCTATTCTGTGCTTATTTTCCTCTTTCAGTTTTGCTGAAAGAAATTGAAGAGCCTCCAGTCTAAGCATAGTTTTCCTTTTCCAGGCACTGTTCCAGTACCCACAGTCAACCAGTACTTGTACTTCTTATTTGCTCCTACCCTCATCTACCGTGACAACTATCCCAGGTAATGGCATTATGAAGCAGAAATGGGGTAGCACCAGGAGTGTGCCAGGAAGGAGGTGGGGTAGGTAGACCAGTTCATGTAGGGCTACAGAGCAGTTGGAATGGGTTTTAATTTTCTTGCTGGCATGGGAAACCCCAAATCGTGATTCTAGCAATCTGATTTTATTTCAGTCATTCTTGACAGAATTGTACAAGTATTTCCTATGTCAAAAATGATGTTCTGGGGGCTTCCCTGGTGGCGCAGTGGTTGAGAGTCCACCTGCCGATGCAGGGGACACGGGTTCGTGCCCCGGTCTGGAAAGATCCCACATGCCGCGGAGCGGCTAGGCCCGTGAGCCATGGCCGCTGAGCCTGCGCGTCCGGAGCCTGTGCTCCCCAACGGGAGAGGCCACATCAGTGAGAGGCCCGCGTACCGCAAAAAAAATAACAGAAAAAAAAAAAAAGATATTCTGTGTGGGAAGATACTGTGAGGACCTTTTTAAAAGTTCATTTATTTACTTTATTTAGAAAGTAATTTTGTTTCTTCCGTTTTAGGACTCCCACTGTAAGATGGGGTTATGTGGCTATGCAGTTTGCACAGGTAAATTTTTTTTTGTGCCTAAGGTTTGTTGGCTGGTGGGAGATGGGGATTTGAATATAATAATAATTTAATATATTTAAAGTGTTGTCTAATTCATGTCTCCTGGGAGCTCTAGAACTCTTTTTTTTAAAAATTTATTTATTATTTATTTTTGGCTGTGTTGGGTCTTCGTTTCTGTGCGAGGGCTTTCTCTAGTTGCGGCGAGCGGGGGCCGCTTTTTCATCACGATGTGCGGGCGTCTCACTATCGCGGCCTCTCTTGTTGCGGAGCACAGGCTCCAGACGCGCAGACTCAGTAGTTGTGGCTCATGGGCCTAGTTGCTACTAGGGATGTAGTGGGATCGCAGCATGTGGGATCTTCCCAGACCAGCGCTCGAACCCGTGTCCCCTGCATTGGCAGGCAGATCCTCAACCACTGCACCACCAGGGAAGCCCTAGAACTCTTACTGAAGTCTTTAAACTATTCCCAGTTCGGTAAATGGTGTTTGCTTTGCCAATACATCAAAACTAATTTTCTACAATTAAAAAAAAAATTTTTTTTTAAGTAAAATAATTCCATTTGGTTACTTCAGTATGCATCTACATTAAATTCCCCCTCCCGTTCTGTTTTTTATTTTATTTTTGGATGTATATCTGTGTGGATGTGGTATGACACTCCCTCAACCCCTTATCAGAATCATAAATCCCAGAAGATCCCATTTTAAAATCTTGTGTCAATCAAATACCCCTTTATGAAATAGGTTCTTTTGTTATGAGTTTCATGTAGCAGGAAAAAGAGATTCCAGAGTCTGATCTTTTAAAAATGCCATCTGGTAAAGGGTTGGGAATAGGTATGGTAGAAATTAGGCTTGAGTACTATCTCTGAAGGATTACAGTTCAACAATCTTATATACTAGTGTTAAATGGAATATATGTGTAAAGGTTAGTTTACAGGTCACATATATATGTTCTTTTGAAGGAAAAAAAATCACTTTTTATCGTTCCTGATCAAGCTGTCTTTATTATAATTATCTTTGTTGTGTTCCAGGTTTTTGGTTGCTTTTTTTATGTGTACTACGTCTTTGAAAGGCTCTGCACCCCCTTGTTTCGGAATATCAAACAGGAGCCCTTCAGCGCTCGTGTTCTGGTCTTATGTATATTTAACTCCATCTTGCCAGGTAACGTGGGTACTGGTTAATTTGGCTGTTCATAAAGTTGCAAGGAAAATAGAAAGCCATTGCGTGTGAGCACCTTTGATTTACCTGCTTTTCGCTATCAACTCATCTATGCATCTATACCCATCTTTAACCTCTTTCCATCTATCTGACAGATGAAGCATCCTTCCAGTCCCTGGCCAATCTTTCCATTTGTCTTCTTTCACTCAAGTTTTGCTTTCTCTGACTGTGGATAGTCTGTGTTCATGCTTTATCTTCCCGTTCACTATTCACTGTAATCTTGCTCCTAATCTGACCAGGCCATTGAAATGGCCTTTATTAAAATCTCTAATCTCCTCCAGTAGTTGGCTTAGCCCTTATTCTGTTTGATCTCCATGAAGCACTGGGTGCTGTTGACCACATTTTGAAGTCTGTCTTGCCGCTGTCTTATTCTCCTGTCTTTCTGGCCATACCATACATAGCAGTGAACCAGACATACATACTCTTTATTTTCTGGAAGCTTGCAGTTTAGTTATATTTACAGTTTCCCTTACTTACTCTTTCTCTTTCCTCTACCCATTATATGTTGGTATTGTTTTCTGCCATCACGTTCTTTCTTCCTCGCCCTCTCTCCCAGACATCTGCTAGTAATCCTCCCTGATTGCCCCTCAAGATTTACTCCAATAAATTATTTTATCTGTCCCTCTGATGGGATATGTGTTACATATGTGTGTCTTCCTCACTAAGCTGCAAATTCCATAAGCTTAAGCATTGTATCTTGTAGCCAGTCATAGTCTCTCCTACATTGTCTTATACATAGTAGGCTAATATTTTTTGAAAAAACAAGTGAATGAAAAGGATGGGCATGTAAATGGGTATTTTAAAATATAGTGTAATATATAATATACTAAGGTGCTGTTGAACTTTGTCTCATAGTGGAGATGACATTTAACATTGGGTATTGAAAAATAAATAGGCATTTGCCGGGCAGAGGGGTGGTGGAAAGTTGCTTCCAGGTAGTGGGGTGGATTCAAAGGCATGGAGTATTTTGGAATGGCAGAAGTTCAGTTGCGGATGATGTTTGCTACATTGGGAGTAGAGGCAGAGATAAGTTATCCTTGTCACTATTGACATTTTGGGCTGGATAATTCTTTCTTTGGGGGGCTGTCACGTGCATTGTAGGATATTAGCCACATCCTGGCCTCTAACAACTGGATATCATAGCACAAGGCCCGCTTCTTGAATTGTGATAACCAAAAATGTCTCCAGAATTGCCAGCCATCTCCTGGGGGCAAAATCTCTCCCAGTTTTAAACAGCTGGTTTAGAGGAATACATGGCCAGATTTTAAAGGGCTTTTACCACCAAGTTAAGCCATACATCTAGGCATTTCCATTAAAAACAGGCTGGGTCATTTTTGTCTATAAAACCCACTTGGAAGAAAGTTATTTCTTTATTAGGTTAAAATAATTAACTTTCAAAATACACTGTATCATTTCTGAAATGGGTAAGCTGGAATAATAGCTTTTATTTTACAAAATAATTCCAGCTAAGCAAATGACGACATATAATGAACTGATTGGTATGTGAGCTGTTTGGAAGGAGTCTTAATATTGTTCCTCTTATTTTTAGCTGTGCTGATACTGTTCCTTAGTTTTTTTGCCTTTTTGCACTGCTGGCTCAATGCCTTTGCTGAGATGTTACGCTTTGGTGACAGGATGTTTTATAAGGTAATGTGTACTTGGACTCATCTTCCTTTTCACATTTTATTTGTGTACTCATTGTTAAGTATTTGAGCATTGTTAGCTACTAGCTTTTTAACATAAATATTGTGAAATCGTTTTCTTCCACAGGTTTTACCAATATTAAGTCTGAAATTCTATTACTGATTTAAGTGGCGTAGTCTTGTCTTTTCTTCTACCTCTAAATCTGCTCCCTTAGTACCGCATTTGGTTCCTGCTGGATCCTGTATTGGTGATTACAGTGGGAAAGCAGGTGTCCAGAGGGCATTGAGACTTTGCTGACTTTTTATTCATTTGAAATCGGCTGTCTGGTGCTGTAGGAGTGATCTCAGCAAATTATTCTATTTAAGATTGTTGAACAGTTCATGAAGGAAGTAACTTTTCCCTCCTTTATTTTGAAAGGCATTAATTCTGCTTCAGATAGTATTCTTACACTTCCAAAGTTGGAATTAAGTTGTAGAGTAGGGGCAGAGTGGTTCACAGTGTTCTGTAATCCCACCTGAAGCCCTCTAGAAATTTGTCTGTTCATGTTTTGGCAACACTCCAAGCCTATCTCTCCTTTCTCAAAGAAGCAGCGAGTGCGTGTTGCAAATTTTATGTCTTATTCCATTGGTCTGATCTTAGAGTAAGAAACAGGATATATATAAAGGAGCACCGGGATTTGGAGGTAGCCACCATCTCACTCGTGGTACAACTTAAATTTTGCTGTCTATGATACCAGCAAACTGCTCTTGAGGGTTATCACCCTATCTAAATCTGTGTGACCTTAGAATTCTCTCATTGTGTTTTAGCAAGGTAAGGGGGATTTACTGATTGTTATTTAGATGAACATTAGATTTAATGATTATGTTGTGTATCTTCCATCATAACTTGTGTGATAAAGAGATAGTGAACCTGGGAACTTAATCATCCATAAAACTAGGATTAATGTCACATTGAACACTAATAACCAAAATGCCTTTGAAGATTTTTCTGACATCAGTGTATGGACTAACAATTTATCATAACACACTCTAGGTGTTATATTATGTGTGTATATTCCCTGGGAGTAGGTTTTGCTTTGGTTCTGTGTACATGTATACCTTTGCTTTTTTCCTTAGGATTGGTGGAACTCCACATCATACTCTAACTATTACAGGACCTGGAATGTGGTGGTCCATGATTGGCTATATTACTATGCTTACAAGGACTTTCTCTGGGTAAGCAGCGAGATTTAGTTAATGTTGTTTAAGAAATGGAGATTCTTTTCCAGAAAGTATTACTATTGTGCAGCTGGAGGAAGTTATACTTAGTTGTCTTCAATTCTCTTGTGAGCCGTTAATGTCTTAAGAAACCTTCTGCTTTGAATAGCACTGCTTAGAGACCAGTATCTACAGTTACCAGGACTAAGACCATGTTTTTGCTCTGGATTTTGATTTTACATGACTACAAAGTAAGAATGCGTGCAGGCATTTGGAGAAGTTGAAATGATCCACCAGTAATGGATCATTTTGTTGGAGTCTCATTGCCAGCAAATAATCTCCCCTAGCTTTTTCCATTTGTTTTTTTGTTTTTCTTCCTTTGTTAGAAGTGGAGAAACCACCTATGTTTGGATTTACAGCTCTCCGATATAGATTATTAATATATGTCTTTGAGACATTCTTTAGAGCATCGCTTATTTAGACTGAAGAAACGTAGTCTTGAGTCTCATGGTTGATTAACGTTGGTATCTCTGGATTGCAGGTTTGAATTGTTAAATAAGGGCACTATTTGGCTAAATGACAGTGTGTTGTGGTGCAAATAGCACAGTATTCGAATGTTCTTTCATTCATAAATGTAATTTGACTTATGGAGGCAAGTCCCTTGTTTCTAAATCTTAGTTTTGTTACCTGTAAAAATGGTACCTGCCCAATCTACCGTACAATGCTACTCTAGATTTGATGTGTCCGTTTAGCAATGAAAACTATGTTTTGTCAACCATAGTGAGTTACAAATATAAGTTATTAGTGTTTTTGAAAATATGCTCGATCTTTCAACATTAATGGTTTTGAAAATATGTCATTTAGTAAAGTAAGGATTTTTAAGCATAGATGTTTTTGTCATTATTTTAGTACATTGGATTACTCCAAGTAGACTTAGAAAATCAAATATGAATATAATAGGTGCCTTTAGTGTATGTTAATTATAAGTCTTATGTACTTCATGTTTAATTACTTACTTTCTGAAAATTGCCTCTAATATTTTCCTTTTACCCTAGTTTTTCACAAAGAAGTTCAAGTCAGCTGCCATGTTAGCTGTCTTTGCTGTGTCTGCTGTAGTGCACGAATATGCCTTGGCTGTTTGCTTGAACTTTTTCTATCCAGTGCTTTTCGTGCTCTTCATGTTCTTTGGAAGTAAGTATCTTGGCATCTCCTGAGTACTGAGTATTATGCTAAAAGAAATTTAGAAAATAACATATAAAATCAAAGTAGAAAACTAGATAGTAATACCATTTCAAGGCAATGTTTGTTTATCAGATGGTAAGAACATTAATTTTGAGTAATTATGTACAACTCTGTTGCAGGATGCTTACACTTTGATGTAGAGAAATGAACTAAATAAGCTCTTGAAGACTGTTGATAACACTGACTTGGTAGCTCATGAAAACTATAAACAACCTCGCCATTCTTAAACTCTGTTCAGTGTTCACTCTCTGAAAAAAACTAACCCTTTTTTGGGTGGGGTGGAGAGGGACAAGTTAGAATAGGAATGCGTCCATGAAATATGTTTTCACCTGTTCTGAATACTGATTGCTTTCCAAATAATCACTGATTAATAAATTTAAACAGTGAAGCTTCATTTGTACTTATGGGACCAATGGCCAGCATAGAACGTGTATATACACAGTTGATGCTGTTTATGATAACTAAATGATTGTAGCAGATATCTGAGGCCCCTCATCTCCTGGTAGATTTTGTTTTGATGACTATATATATTTTTTGTTGTTTTC
Source organism: Phocoena sinus (assembly GCF_008692025.1). Lineage (NCBI taxonomy): Eukaryota > Metazoa > Chordata > Mammalia > Artiodactyla > Phocoenidae > Phocoena > Phocoena sinus. Next base: position 135,658,772 of record NC_045763.1, read on the forward strand.
CTAACTTCAGTGGCTTTCAACTTCATTGCCAATGATAGTCGGAAAAGGCCAATTTGGAATGTTCTGATGTGGACTTCCCTTTTCGCGGGCAATGGAGTCCTCCTGTGCTTTTATTCTCAAGAGTGGTATGCACGACAACACTGCCCCTTGAAAAATGTGAGTCATCAATCAGGCTGGAGTGGTGAAGTAACCTATTTGTTCCCTGATTGTGAGGGTTGGTGGGCAGTGTTAAGGGGAAGGGAGTAGTGGAGATGGTGATAAATTAATGTTAAGGGGAGGGAAATGTGGAGTAAAAGCAGTAACTTATCTTACTGCACTGTCCTTGAACTTTTTCTTTTCTTTGGTTTTCTTCCCATTGAACTCTCCTAGTTCTTGGTTCTCTCTCTCTTTTTTTTTCTCTTTATCTGATTTTTCTTTAGCTCCTTCTAATATTCTTCCTGTGCCCTGAAAATGTAGGTCTTCTCCAAGGTTTTCCCAGTGGCATGTGTATCCACCCCCACCCCCAAATATGCATCTTTTACCTCTTCCTTCCCGAAGTAATAAACTCTATAAAAATGTCCAGCTAGACTCATATGCCTAGGAGCCCATTTCCCTTTTTTTGTTGTATTTTTCTTGTTTGTAATTTTGTAAGAGTCTCATTCTTAGAGCTTTAGTTTTCGGCTGCTTGTAGAAAACTCCCAAATATTTGGGGTGGGGGGCTTCTTGATACATCTGCTTGGGTATTTCTCATGAATACCTATAACTGAAGATGTTTAAAATCAAATTAATCAGTTTCTCTCCCAAAGCTTCTGTCCACCCTGATTTTGCTATGCTGCCCTCGCATCCCCTCCTTATTTCCTGTGAGTCCCCTTTGTGCATTTGAACTAACTGCTCTGGACTCTGGACTCTGTCTCTGGTCACTCTGCTCTTTGCACTCAGATTTCACCTGTCAGAGTTTATCAAGATCTGATTTGGATGCAGTGTCGTCCATGAAGCTTATTTATTTATTTATTTGGTTGGTTGGTTGCGCTGGGTCTTAGTTGCGGCTTGCCGGCTCCTTAGTTGTGGCACATGGGCTCCTTGCTTGTGGCATGCGAACTCTTAGTTGCGGCATGCCTGTGGGATCTAGTTCCCTGACCAGGGATCGAACCCAGGCCCCCTGCGTGGAGTCTTAACCACAGCACCACCAGGGAAGTCCCCATGAAGCTTTTTAAAATTCCTGCTCTAGTCTCTTTTCTATTTCTGAACTTTCATAGTATTTCATCTGTTCCTCGTTTAGATGATTCAGTAATTTAAGCTTTGTATTATAGTAATTTGTGTATATTATCATCCTTAACCTACCACCATTTAGATTTAGGGCTACTAAAAATAGGACTGTGCTAAAACAAAATGCAAGATACAGAAAAAAGGTAGTGCCTCTTTAGAATTTGGTCAGGAGTCCATGCAGTTGTGTAGAGTTTACTGGACTTAGCTTCATGTAAAGCTTCTAAATCAAGTAAATCTGTGCTATAGATAAAAATGATGAACATCTTTTGAATTAGTGAGCTGCTTATAGCTTGAAGGTTACTGAAATGCTGGGAGGCATTTTAGAGATGTGCCATGTGTAACATCAACACCCCCTATCTACCCCATATCTCATACGTACAGTGCACACAGATAAACTACTCTTCCATTCTTTTTTTTCCCCTCAAAGCCCACATTTCTGGATTACATCCGGCCACGTTCCTGGACTTGTCGTTATGTGTTTTAGAAGCTTGGACTTTGTTTCCTTCCTTGACTGAAGATTGGGTATTCTACCTGATTTGGGGCCACCATCTGTTTCCAGCTCTTACTGAAGTTATCTGTGTTATTTGGACCACTCCAGGCTTTACAGATGGCTCACTCCATTACTAGGTCACCTGAAGCTGAGCTGTTAGAAGTTTCCTGGAAGCTTGTACACTTTTAAGCAGTTCTTAATTTTTTCCTTTTTGGGAGAAGGGAGACTTGTAGCTGATATAATGACAGATTTTTGCTGGGTCATATCAGCTTAAACCTCAGAAATTCTGTTTTGTTTCTTGATTGCATCTAATTAGAGACTAAACATCATGTTTTCTTGGCCACTGAATTAGCCAAAACATTGATGAAGAAATCATTTAAGTACCCCTGGCTTAGAAATTTTTTCATGTGCATTGTTGGAATGTATGCTCATTAACCATGCAATTGGGAAAGAAAATAATGTGGAATGTTTTGCTATTTCTAGTAAAGAGAAAATATCTATTTTTCCAAAGATAATCTTGTTATATATCCTAATTTGTATTTTTTTTTTAAAGTTCAGTTCTATTTTTATCTTGTTTTTGCTATACAGTGTAGGTCGTGATATCTGTGAAGCAAAATTATCCCTTTCACCTTGAATTCTTGAGTTTGCATCCATAATATTATATATTGAGGGGAACAGAAGTAGGAAGGGAAAAAGAAGTGGCACAGGACAAAGAAAAATGTTTCCTCTTTTAATTTCTAAAGTAATTTTTAAAAAGAACTTGCAGAGTCAATAATGTGTTTAAATTATTTTATTGTGGAACTTATGTGGAAGATAACTTTTGTTGTTTAAACTTTCAGGTAATAACTTCTTTGAAGTTATTTAGAAGTAACCTTTGGTACAGTTATTTTATCTAATAAATACTGACATGAATTACTTTTCAGACTAGTAAGTCTGTTACATAAGTATTAATCACCACCATTAATATTAAAGGGAATATTAAAGATCCAGAAGCTGGCTTCTGCATTTGCTCAATTATTATACTTTTTTTTCAATTATTATGCTTCTAATGGTAGTGTACTTTAGTTGCAATAAATTAATAGGTGATCATTTTCAAGAAAATGTACTTTATTGTATGATGTTCCATGTTATCAGATGCCTATAGCTAATACAGTGTGGTGTGTAGGAATTATTTTGGTTGTTTGAATGACATATGATTATGTTGGTAAAGACTGAGCTTTGGAAGGGTTTTTGAAGACCATGTAGGTTCAACCCAAAGAAGGGAGGCTTATGAATTACCCAAAATTTGAGAAGCAGCCAACTTGAGAAACTATCTTGGTGTTCTAGCAGCCCTACTGCTATCTAGAAAGTTTGAGAAATCTTTTTCAAATTGTTTTCAAAAAGTTAGTTTGAATCTCACAAGAAGGTAAGTAAAGTTTCTTAGTAGTCACAGCTTAATTTGTACCGCAAGTTCTCAGCTAAGTTTCCCATACCTTTGGTCCAGTTGAGTTTGGGCAAATCCAACCTCAACAGACAAAAGTGTACCTCAAAGAAGGTTATTTTTAAAAGGGTATTCCAGGACTTCCCTCGTGGCGCAGTGGTTAAGACTCCACCTGTCAATGCAGGAGACACAGGTTCGAGCCCTTGTCCAGGAAGATCCCACATGCTGCGGAGCAACTAAGCCCGTGCACCACAACTACTGAGCCTGCTCTCTAGAGCCCAGAGCCACAACTACTGAGTCCGCGTGCCACAACTACCGAAGCCCGCGTGCCACAACTACGCACGCCTAGAGCCTGTGCTCCACAACAAGAAAAGCCACCACAGTGAGAAGCCCGCACACCACAACCAAGAGTAGCCCCCGCTTGCCGCAACTAGAGAAAGCCTGCACACGGCAACAAAGACCCAATGCAGCCCAAAATAAAATAATAAATAAATAAATAATTTTTTTTAAAAAAAGAAAAGTAATGAGTTTAAAATTTCTTTCCTATAAAGTATTAATGACAGTAATCATTAGTTTGGGTGTGTTATCTAAGAGAACAACTAATATCTCTAACTTTGTCGTAAATTTGTTAGACGCTCTTATTCTCAATTCTGGGTAGTGAGGAAAAATGGAGGGGTTTTTTGTTTGTTTTTGGTGGATTAATTACTGCAATTGCCTAGGTAAAGTTGCTTCCTCATGTTAGAGCTTAATTAGAAAATTGAGGCTGCTTTTACCCCTCTCGGTAACCACAACATTTGGAAGCAAAAGGAGTAGTGGAAATGTTTTTTCCGTTTTCAATAGTTACAGGGTGAAAGTGGATGATATTTGCAGGTTAAGAAAGTACAGTGTGTAAAGTAAGTATTCTATTTTTGCATACACAGATTATGTTGTAGAAGTAATTCATTTAGTATAGGCAATTTTTATCATAGTTTAAAAATTATACTTACCTGAAAAATTGAATCCTGAAGTCTTTATAGGAAACCTAACAACATTTATGTTTTAGAAGTTGGTCATGTGGGCTACATAGCATGAATTATTGAAGTCTTTTATGCAAAAATATTTTTGTTTTGTGCAGTCATAAGTAATTTTGAGTAAAGTTCATTGTTTTCTTTGAAGGAAAATAACGGAGATGAACTAACATAGCTGTAGTAAGCAGGTGGCCTGGTGTAGTATAGTAATTTATACATGTTACTTTTGAAACCTTTAAAAAAGAATTGTTAGGCTTAAGCCCAGCATGTAAATCATGCTGCTTCTGGTTGAGATAGGGATGCAGGGCTGGAGCCCTTGTTTGGTTATATCCATTTCCTCTTACCCCCAAATACCCAGTTTGAAAACCACTGGTGTGGTGAAAAAAGTCCATGCACAGCCTTGTGATTAAGATAGCCCCATACTTACTAGCAGTGGCACCCAAAGTTGCTTAATTTATCAGAGCCACAGTTTTCCTCATCTGTAAAATGGGGATTAATAACTACCTCATTCGGTTGCTGCAAACCACTAGCCCAGGCAGAAATAGGGCCTCGTTATTTTCTTACTCTCCATAAATTCCAAACCTAAATCCTTACTATTATTTCATTGGAATCCTTAAAAAAAGACCTGGGGTGGCGGGGGGGTGTTTCAAATGCTGCACACTCCCAAGAATATATACTTTTAAATAGACTCTCAGGCTGATGGTGAATTGGCTTTGCACCTTGATAGATACAGGCTCTCACATAATAGAATTGGTAAGAATTCAACAGGATTGCTAAAAGCATTCTTGTTTCCAGCTCTCCAAAATTATTGATACTTTCAGATTTATCTGTTTAGCATTAGGGTAGAGTGGCAAGCTTCTGAAAAGAAATGCTTTTACCTAAGTATTAAATCATGTTTAGAACTAGTGTGTATACTTTATACTTAAGTTTTAGAAATTATGGAGAGGACGGAAGCTAATGAGGCCTTACTTCTGCCAGTGTAAGGATGCTTCTAGTCTTGGAAGGCAGAATGAATTTCTTAATGGAAGATAGTTCAATGACTTGCTTGCTGATGCAAAATTTCATGTAACTTATGTAGTTTATATGATAGTTATATATGTGTGTGTGTATATATTTACTATCAAAGAAAGACCTGCCTTGGACATTCTTTCACATATCTTATCTCTAGGCTTTATGATTATGGTTCAGAAGTGGAGGGAACTGGGACGTAAATGTTTTGAGGAATAAAATGAATATTGTTAGTGAAGCTTATGTAAGTATTTGATTAGTTTCTAACATCACTAAAGTCTCTATCAGGTCACAGAGTGTTGGAAGCCAGTTTATAAAGGAGGTAGAATACAGCTACTCTGGTTGCAGTGGAGAGGAGTCCTTACTTGGTACACCTGTGCATTCCCCCACCCTGAATTTAATGTCCAGTGTGAAAATCGGTAGATACTGATAAAATTCATAAGCTTTAGGTTAGTAGGAAAGCTGTACAATCTGTAAAATCCTTAATAAAGTTTCCTTCTTTTCTTGTGAAGTATAAAGACTTTCAAATAGCTAATTTGGATTTTAGAAAAATAAAGGCTTAATTTCAGAAGTTATGCAGTTTTTAAAAAAATCTAAAACTGTCTCCGTACTCTTTTTCTAAATGCTTTCTTCTAGCCTTTATGCTAGCAGATACTTCACCATGCTTTGTGGTGTTCTTTTAGTTTGTCTTGATGAGATGGTAGGTGTATTTCTCTTCTCTTAGGGATACAGTTTGAATTCCCATGTACAAACATGCCACTTGGGTGGGAAGAGAGCTGAAGCCCTAGCCAAGGCTCTGCCATTGGGGCCAGTAAGGCAGCTTCCTTCCTGTGTTAGTACCTTTCCAGCATGTGCAACCCATAGTGTTTTAAGAGCTGCAGAAAAGTCCCGGAAATCTGAAGTTGTTATAAGGGTTATCCTACAATTAACGATGTTTTTTCTAATTCGTTCTTGTTTGCTCTTTTCCTGAATTACAATTCCTCCTCCCCCCACCCCCTATATCTTTGTCTAATCACTGGTATCATCACTTTGTTTAGCACACATTGTATTAGCATTAACATTTTTTAAACTTTAAAAAGAATACATACAAAAGGGCAAAATAATTGCATATGTGAAGAATGTGGTAAATAAATTTGGAAAAACACCATGTCTCATTTTAAAAGTAACTCAAGTTTGATATTAACCCTATGTTAACTATGTATTTCATGTTCATAAATGGTTTTCACCTTAATAGCACACAGCTTTATATGCTGAATATAGCCAATAATTTTTATTGGAGTATAGTTGATTTACAATGTTGTTAGAATTTTCTTTTTCAGGATAATGGAGGGAGCCACGTTACAGATTACAAAGAAATAATGGGGCCCAGTTGTGATTTTGTATTTGCATCAAGAAAAGCAGTGACCCTGGTTCTTGAGCCTCCTTTCTTTCTGTGGTCATTATTTGTTGCTTGACTTCTTTTCCTGTTGGCCTTTTAAAACTTGTGAATGGGTATTTCTAAAAGTGTACTGCCCACCCCGCTCCCCAGTGGGTAGAAATGGATTTAGGTTTCTAATGAAAAGAGAAAATCTGTTGACTGGGAAGTGTGCCTTTTCAAACAAGACTTGGGAAAACTAATTTTGAAGCAAGATAGGTTGCTTCCCTTCCCTCCAAAGAATCTCCTTATAATAGGAAACTACTATGAGTAGGATTTGACATCACAACGTTCTATACATAGAAGCATATATCATAGTAACAGCCAAGAAGTACTGAGTTAGCCTCCATGGTCTGGCTCTACCCACCTGCCTCTGCAGTGCCAGAGGAGTGGGAAGGGGGAAGTCCTTTCGGAAATTAGATGTGCCCCTGATTCTTGGACCAAGTGACTATTCTTTGCCACTGGGGGTGAAGCCACAGTGTGGCAATTTTCCTTGATGAATTTACTAAAGTTTAGGATCTTGTCCTTTTAGGGTGAGCTTGTGTTTGGACCCAAGTTAACTGCATTCATGAATCTGACTTATAGAACTGGAACACCAGTTTGTAAATGTAGCTTGAGAAATTGCACTTGGGGTGGCATACTCAGGTTGGCCATGGTCACTAAATTTACTCTCTTGCAGAAGCCCAGCTTACTGTACAATGAGAAAGATGAATTTTTTGGCCTAGATGGCATCAACACCATGTGATGCGCACTGAAGATAGGCTGTGAACCAGACAAAAAGCCTATTTCTTCCTCAAGGCACAGCCATGTTGTTACCGAAACGCAACTGTGTTCCTGACGCACAGTGAGGCCAAACACCACCAAAACGCTGGAGTTTGGGACACAGAAATGTTTATTGCAGGGCCATGCAGGGAGATGGGTGGCTCATGCCTTAAAAAAAAACCCCAAATTCCCTGAAATCTTTCAGCAAAGCCCTTTTACAGGAAAGATGAGGGAGGAGCATGGTTAGTTGTTGCAAACTTCTTGGTGTCAGATCCTTTGTTCTTGAGGTCCGGTCATGGTCAGGTCACAATGTTCCTGTAACATCGTGGGACTTAACAGGGACAGGTTTACAGGGACATAACAAATAAACGTTATCCTTTGTTCTGACAGGAAAGGGCAAAGTTCCAAGGCTCAACTTTCGCCCTCCGAGGTCCAGGCCTGGCTAAGAGAAGGGAGTCCCTGCGAGGTGGGGCGCGGGGAGGGTGGGTGGTTACCGTGCCCCGGAGCATTCGTCTAGCACCCAGTCTGGGTCCTCCCGCCAGTGCCCAGGCCTGGCTGAAGAGGCAGATCTCAGTTGGTGGCTCCCTCAGGGCCAGGTCCCCAGACGCTGCCCAGCTGTCATGGCTGAGGGAGCCAGGCGCCCAGGACCCAGCTGGCCCTCAGGCTCCTCAGGCTGCCCAGACGGTGGGGGCCAGATGCCCCAGGCTGTGTCCCATGCAGATGGCCGCTGCCATTAGGCTGCAGAGGCACGGATGGGGGAGAGGTTCACTGCCGCCTCAGAGCCTGGGCCCGGCCAGTGGGCGGTCCTGGTGAGGCCTCTGTGGAGCCCGAAGCTGGGTGAGCTGGAGGGCCCCAGGGAGAAGGCTGGGATCTGCCTCTTACTCTCCACCTGACGACCACCACTCTGCCAGCCCATCTAAGGGTCGCCCATTGGCGCTGGTTTGCTTGGGGGAGGGGCCTACTGCGGCACCGGCCAATGGCTGAAGGGGGCCCCCTGTGGCGCCGACCAATGGCTGAGCAGGAACCTCTATCGCTGGTCTAACCCTCCCGCCTTAATGGTCTCTCTATTATAAGGTGAAATCCGAAGGAGGGTACTTGGGTGAATTGCATGACATAAAAACTAAGACAGACTGAAGCATCATTTCAGTTTTACAGATGCCATTGTTTTATGGAAGCAATACTGTTCCATACTACTCTTCCCCTGGGTAGTGTTTGCTGAGCAGTGTCCAGGTTTCTTTCTCAGTGTCTCCTTTTAAACATTTGTGATTGATACATTCATTTTTCTGTTATGTTAAATACAGATACTGGCCTACTTCCCACTCAGACTCCAGGGAGCTTTGCGTGCTGTATTTAAGCACCTATGGATGTGTGTATCACCCTTGTTCACACTTAGGAAATGAGTTGGTAAAAAGATCGGTGCATAAGCACACGCTGTGTTTCTTTGGTCCTAGTTCAGGGTACGTTTGGTGATTTCACTGACTGCCTCTCTTCCGAGATATTGTTTTGTCCACCTGAAGCCCTGGAAGACCCTACTGCTGAGTGGGTATAAAGCTGCCACAGAAGTCAGCCAACATCAAGAAGCACAGTTAGCCCTGTTTATAACTGTGTCACTTTTACTATGTCTTGAAATTTTCTATTTAGGAAAATTATTATCTGCTTGCATTTTGCTATGGTATTTTCCATCAAAGACCTCAGTAATACTTTATCTTAACAACATTTTAGCATTCATCATTGTGTATAATTCACAATGATGAGAGGAGTTTCCCAAGAGTAGCAATTGTATTCTTCAATAGTTACGGTCTTATTGTAATGTTCTTATGTTATCTTTTCTTGTACTTATATTTCACATACTTCTACAACTTTAACCCAGACCTTTGGTCAGGAACTGGTATGTGTAATCACCACACCATTGCACAGGATAGAAAATGAGAAGTAACATTTGATGTCTTTTTCTTCACACCATAGATCCAATCACTTCCCCAATCCTATAGATTTTACTTTCTTTCTTTTTTTTTTTTTTTGGCTGTGTTTGGGGCTTCGTTGCCGCATGCATGCTTTCTCTAGTTGCAGTGAGCAGGGTCTACTCTTCATTGCAGTGCGAGGGCTTCTCATTGCGGTGGCTTCTCTTGTTGCGGAGCACAGGCTCCAGGCGCGCGGGCCTCAGTAGTGGTGGCACGAGGGCTCTAGAGCACAGGCTCAGTTGCTCCGCGGCATGTGGGATCTTTCCCGGACGTGGCTCGATCCCGTGCCCCCTGCATTGGCAGGTGGATTCCTAAGCACTGTGCCACCTGGGAAGTCCCTAGATTTTACTTTCTATGTATCTCTTGAATCTGTTCACTTTTCCCCATCTTATCAATGCACTACTTTAGATTTTTTAAAACTTAAGAATGTGAAAGATGAATTACTTTGTTCTTCTAATATGTAAAAGCTTGATAAACCATGTATAAACTGATGCTGGAGTTTTGGGACCTCTGAACTTCAGTATCCTGGTTATGGTTCCAAACTAATGTAGAGTCAGGACAGCAGTGAGGAGGGAGGAAGACAAACTTTGGAGGAAAATTACCGTCCACCTGCTTGTGCATTGCTTCTGCCCCCTCACCTGTTTTGATGGTTGCCAGTCCTTAAGGTGAAATATGTGTGTGCTATGTGTATTTTAATTCTTGGAAAATCTAGAAAAAACCTAGGATGACGGGAGATAGGGCTAAAGGCTAAAATGTTTAAATACCCAAGGTGTTTAGAAGAATTAAAAGGGGCATAGAGATTGTACTGTTTTTGTTTTCAACACTTTGCTCATATTTCTGTGAGCTATTATGAGTCTCCCAAAACCCAGAGACTTAAGCATATAAACACAGAAGCATTAGAACTGTCCAGCTGATTTTCAAACATCATGTATTGAAGGTGTTTGTGCCAGGCACTATGCTTGGTACTAAGGAATATGATGACTGAACAAGAGAAGTTTTCTTCCCTCCTGAAATTTATTTTTCAGACTAGAGGCATCTAGATGCTGGGAATCCACCAGCATTACTTGGCATTAAGGTTTCATCCTAATACAAAATGATCCTGAAACCAAGCAGCAGGACCCTGTGAAGCCTTCCGGGGGAAAGACACTGCCCCACACCCCCATCCCCTGCCTCTTGTTTGCAGAAAAGCTTCAGCCTCCTAGGCCTTCCCCAAGTTCCAAAGAGCAAATTCAGAGAAGTGAGAAAATGCAGAAAGAAAGGAAAACAGTCAAGTAAAATAATAGTTTAGCTATAAAGCAAAAGTCAATGACCCTTAGTTCCTACCCAAGGGCTATAGATAATATTCTGAGCCATATCCGTGAGTTTTTTACATATACTAACTCCCCCACCAGATGGAAGAAGTTGACTGCATGCTAACAAAAGCACATAGACCCCAGACCGTTTGGAACCATAAGGCTGATGATGTTGCCTCCCGAAATACCACCTGGTTATCTCCCCACCAACCAGAAATCAATCAGAAAAATGTCCACAAGCTGATCAGGCACCTGCGACTCTCTCCTTTAAAAACCCTGCCTTTAAAAACCCTTCCCTGAAAGCCACTGGGGAGTTCATGTCTTTTGAGCCTATTCTCCTTGCTTAGCACCTTGCAATAAACTCTGTATTTTCCTTCATCACACCTGGTAAAAAACTCTATTTTCCTTCATCACAACCAGGCTATGCTTTGGGCGAGCAGACCCAAGTTTGGTTGGCTAATCCTGGTGGTGGTAAGAGGCGGGCTCTCAGCTCCTCCTTTCTAATGTGTTTATCCCATTACTTCCTGAGAACAGGTTTTTAAGCAGTAAGACCCAACGATTTGACTTGGGTTGGCTCTGCCTGAAGTGCAGTCTCCTTACCTGCCTCCAGCCAAAAAAAGTCTAGACCTAGGAATGCCTTCCCGCTGCACGGAAAGTTAAGAGTAGAATGGGGAGGGGGGCGCGGGCGGTGCTTAATAATCCAAGGAAGACTCGATGGAAATGCCAAGGACAGGAGCAGCTTCTGCAATAATACCTCAACTGATGGGAACACAGAGTTTTTGTTTACCCAATTTCCCCCCGAATGTGGCTTTTAGAAAAACAGAGGAAACAACAAAAAGTGGGATAGAGTGATGCGAGAAACTTGCTCGAGTCCTACCTTGCCTTTGGTCACAAGCCTAAGAAGTCTTCCCGGGGCAGGGGGAGAGCGACCGCCTGCCGCGGAAGCGCCTGGATCCAGACACTTTCTGACTCCGTGAGAACGGCCCGATTAAACATTTTTATTCTTCATTGCTGTTGAATCTATGTTGAGATTTAAAACACATGGGATCCCCGAGAGACTGTTTCTTAGCCGTCTCAGTCCTCCGCAGGCACCGCCGAAGGCAGCCGCCATTGAGGGTTGCTAAGGCCCGGGGTCCTGGGTTTCTATGACGACACGCAGGCGTTTGGGAAAAGGTGCGGCTACAAGACGTCTGGCGAGAAGCATAGTTTACAGGTACGGGCTGCAAGTGTCGGTTTCCCATCGCTTCTGATGCAGAAACGGTGCGAACTCTGCCCGACCGCGAGTCGGTGGGGCTGCGTGCGCCAGGCGCTGCCTGTGGGGAGGCCGGGACCTCGAGTGAGGGGCGCCTTCAGGTGGTGCCGGTGGTCGGAGGGGTGGGCCGAGCGTGTACTTCCCGACCCGGGCCCAGACGGATCCACCCACAGGCTTCTTAGTCGCCTCAGAGGACTTTAGAGCCCGGAAGTCTCCTCAAAGAAAACCCATGCTAGATGAATTGTAAACTCCAATTTTAACATAAACAGTTAACGGGTTTCTCTCTCTCTCTCTCATTCTCTCTTTCTCTCTCTTTCCTGCAGGTCAATGTGGCAGCCCTGCCAAATCCCAGTAATGCCGCTGATTTGTTTCTAGATTAGCTTTCTGGAGGGGTATTTCAAATTACTAGAGAGTGATAGGAGGCATTGCTTACTATGTCGCTCCCGAAAACGCCCTCAACGTCAACACCTGAGGGCAAAAATGTGAAAATCTCTGCATCCAAGGAAGAGACAGGTAAAGTTCTTCAAGGCATAAATAATCATGGCCATAGTAAGAAATCACAATACGTTCACTATTTTCCTTAATCTGAGATTTCAGGATACTTTAATTAGTTTCGTTTTTCCAATACACTTGTTTCAATAAAATCAAAAGCCATTCCTTTTATAGTATTTTTCACTACTCTGCGTAAGGTCTGTGTTTGTAATTTTTTTCAGATGCTGATGAGTTTTATATTGTTCTAAATTCAACCTATTTTAAATACCAATGGTTGTATGAAACAGTACTTTTTTGGGGTATTTGTTAAGGAACCAGTTTGTATCAGGTTTTAGTAATTATTCTGAATGAAAGTAATTATTTGTATAAGATTTTCATTCATATATAGCTAAATGCAGATCTGTACTGGAATAAGAATCTGCTAGTGACTTCCCTGGCGGTCCAGTGGTTAAGACTCCGCGCTTCCATTTCAGGGGGCTCGGGTTCGATCCCTGGTCTGGGAACTAAGATCCTGCATGCCCAAAAAAAAGAATCTGCTAGACTCATTGCTACCCCTCATTATGTTAAAGCTTCCTCCAACTCACCTACATCTTGTTTTTAGGGGAGATTCTGCTAAAGTCCCACCTAACTTTTTTTTTTTTCCTTATTTCCTCTGATATTCTGACTCCATCCCAAACTTTCAAGAGATAGACTTTTGGTAATGTGAACCTCAGAGGTTTTGATGGTGATCAAAGCATGATACATCCTTACAGAAATTAACATAAACCATTCTATGTGAGGGGCATAGATTAGTTGAGAGTTCTTTAAGAGGATTGACAAACTAACCCTCCTTGCTGAGTGCATAGGAGACCTTTTCCTATATTAGGCCGACTCCCCTACCTTTATAACTCCTCTGCCCTAGTCAAGCTGAGTAGAACACTCTTTATACTGAGTTTTACTGCACTAATTTGCTCAGATTATTCCACTCTCTTCATTTCTAAGGATCCCAATTCTACATTTAAATCCAACTCACATACCTTTCACTCTATAAATATTCCAATTTAATTTTCACCTTTAAACTTATATAGAAAAAATTACTAAATAATTTGACAGTTTTGAGGAGAGGAGATTTCTTTTGTCATTTTCACATCAAAGGGAAAATAGACATTCCCATCATCTTCATGCTATCTCGGTTAGTTTGATCAAGTGAAGTGAGTTTAATTTTCAGCTTTGAATTTGGAATAATGGAGGTTCATCTCTGTACCTGAGTTTTTGAACTCATGTCTGATGTAAGTGTGAGTAGGGCAGACAATGTGAGTTTCTTTTTCTTGACTAGTTGATTTTCAGTGTTTTAAATATTGCTGCTATTCTTGGCAACCGGAAGCAATGTTTCTCTCTGTTAGCAACATATATATGGGATTGATGAGGTAGCCTGGGAATCTCTAATTAACTCTCAAAAAAACTACAGTAAGCTTTTCTTTCCCATTATTTTCTTAGGACTTCCTAAACTAAGGGAGAAAAAAAGTCTGGTGGATCCGTCGAAACCGTTTCTTACTTCCCTTCAGAATGAGTTCATCCCTCAGGAAGTTCTACTTTCTCTGACCTATACAGCCAATGCTGGTTCTTGTCCTGAAAACTTACTGCCTCCTAAGAAAATTAAAACCCCAAAGGTGTGTATATACATATATAAAGTACTTGGGAACATTTATCTTTTGGTATCCGGTTCATTAAGTATTTATTTAGCATATGTTATGTATTCCAGATTGTCTTAAGAATATTTTAAAATTAATTTCCTAGATTGAAAACTAAACTCTTTTGCATATTTTCAAGGAAATACTTGAGTATTTCCATTAACCTGTTTTTATGTGATTTACCTAAATGATCATTACTACTCTTAGTCTTGATATTTTTCTTTCACTATTGAATTGTCCTAGTTTCAGTCTTTCTCCTTGGTATTAAATAAGAATTCTGCTCTCTTTTTCCATAGAATATTCAAATGCCTTTAATGTAAATACTCAAAAATGATTAAGAATAGATTTCACTTGACTAGAGCGCCCTCTGCTGTGTATTCATGTTTTTCTTTTTCCCAGGGTACTCTTCCACGCCCTGTTGACCACGTCTGGCATAACCCTATTAGAAGAAATAAGTTCAAATATCTGATTGACCATCCCGTTTCCCTAACGGGAGCTGGAAGGTAAAGAAGGAAGATGGTTGGGTAGATGCAGATGAATAGAATCATTATCTCATTTTGTATGATTTCCTTGGGAGGAGCAGAATCGGAAAAATTGTAAAATCATAGAATCATCGATTTTAAATCAGAGAATAAAATCATAGAATCTAGATTTCAAAGCTTGAAGTATCTGTTTTTAAAAAAATACATTTATTTATTTATTTATTTTTGGCTGCATTGGGTCTCTGTTGCTGTGCGCGGGCTTTCTCTAGTTGTGGCGAGCGGGAGCTTCTCTTCGTTGCGGTACGTGGGCTTCTCATTGCGGTGGCTTCTCTTGTTGCGGGCTCTAGGCGCACGGACTTCAGTAGCTGTGGCACATGGGCTCAGTAGTTGTGGCTTGTGGGCTCTAGAGCGCAGGCTCAGTAGTTGTGGCGCACAGGCTTAGTTGCTCCGTGGCATGTGGGATCTTCCCAGACCAGGGCTTGAACTGGTGTCCTCTGCTTTGGCAAGCAGATTCTTAACCACTGTGCCACCAGGGAAGCCCGCTTGAAGTATCTTTAATGAACCAGTATACAATCTGAAGAGGACATGGGTCTACCTTCTTGTGTATGATTATTATCAAGAGGATGGCAATACGTGCTGGCTCTGTTGACTTTTCACTTGTTTTAAATTTGCTTTTGCATGCCTTCATGTACTTGTCCCCTTACTCTCCTATTCTTTGTTGTACCCTAGTAGAAGGGAAAATATCAGGCAGAAGGCCTTTAGGGCCTCTTTTATTTGCACATCTGAGAAGAGCTAGGTAACATAGCTTCATGACCTGCAAAACCTTGAAAAACAAGTGCTTAATCCCTGCTTTTCCTCAAAGCGAACCCTTAACCTTTACACTGTTTTAGATCAAATCAGCAAATTATATTTGTTGTTTTTATATCATTCCTAAAAATATCCAAAATTACAACATTTTCCCTGTGAAGATTGTAATCTGCTAATTTTCTGTGTATGGTTAATTTATTAATTTACTCCCTCCAAAAAAAAATTTACTCCCTCCATGCTCCTTACTGAAATATCACTTAATAGTAAGTTTACAGTTACTAATACTTGGGTAGGTTATTTAGTCTTTCTGAGTTCCATTTTCTCACTTGTAAAAAGGGAATAATAGACTTGCTCCATTTTGTGTACCTTCCAGGGTTATAGAAAGCACAAATGAGATAATGAATGCAAGAGCACTTGTAAAACTATACACTGCTATGTAAATATAAGGTGTTATTACTCAGCTATGTCTCAGTGCTAGAAAAAGTGGTAGAAATTTAGGTTATTCATTTCTGTGTCCTGGGGCTTTGGTGTCATAAGTATTGGTACTTTATTTTATGCCATCAGACCATGGCTATAATTATTACTATATAATAATTAGTAGTTATGAGATGTTTGAAGTACTTTGAAAAAATAATTAGCTATATCTGAATGCAGCAATAAACTGACATTAAAGTTTTAATGTCAAATGACATCTGAGTTGGAACTTTTTAAAATGTGAAGATCTGTAGTGTGATAGATAGGATAATGACCTCCCTGAAATGTCCTCACTGCAGTCCTTGGAACCTGTGGATACATATCTTACATGGCAAAAGTTACCTTGATTTGGCATTGGCAAGAGACAAGAGGAGGGTGACTGTAAAATTAATAAGTGTTAGTGATAGATATTGAGGACAAAGGGTGGGATGGAATCAATTATGGATGCTGAGATTTTTGATGAGTAGAGTGGTGGTGCTGACAGAATTAGTGAATATAGAAGGGTGAAAAGTGAGAATGAAGGAGAATTATTCAGTCATATCTAGAGGTAACAAATATGATAAGGTGAGATTTGATAGCATTGCCAAGGGAGAAAGTATAGGGAGAGCGCAGAAGGATGAGGACAGGAGGTTGTGGAGCATTTCCATTTGGTAGGCAGGAGGTCACAGAGATGTTCAAGAAGGGGTAGGTAGGATGAGAGAACCAGGAGAGTCCAGTCATACAGAGGACAGAGGAGAGGAGAGTGTTTTTAAGAAGAGAGGTGATCAACCCTGGAAAATATTCCAGGAAAATAGTGGAAGATGAGAACTGATGACTTAGCTGTAGAAAGTCATCCTCAGCTTTCTGGAGAATGATTTCCCAACTGCAGGGAAATTTTAAGAAGTCTGATGTTTAGCAGAAAGTGAGAGATAGATAGATCAAGGTAACTTGACAACAATGTATGGTCAAGGGAAGATTTTTAGAAGGGGAGAAGACTTGAGTTATAGACCAGGGGGAATGTTCCAAGAGAGAAGGAAATACACAGAAATTAGGATTGATGGAATGAGGTCCCCAAGGATGTGGGCAAAGATGAAATGAAGGACTTAAGTGGAGGAAATAACCCTGGGGAAGAGAATACATCTTAACATGAGGCTGAAGGAAAGGCGAATGAGAAATTTGACATGGAGAAGAGGAAGAGTGCGGGGCGGGGGGGAACCCTAATGCCTCAGCCTTCTTAGTAAAGTATGAGGTAAGGAGACCAGTTTTGTGTCCCTTTGTGTGAAGGATGTGTGTGGACTTTACCCATTCTTATCCAGTAACCAGACAAAATTTATTTTGTAAATATATTTTTCTTATCTTTTAGGGATATTTCTTTTCTGTACGATGTTAAATATGTTAAAGGAGAGACTAGGGAGAACGCAGTTTGTCCCCCACAAATGGACCGTTCATTACAGTCACGTGATGGTGTCCTTGTGCCTCTTAAGGTAAATAAAGTATTTGACAAATAATTTCCTCTCCCTCTCTCTACTTAAAAAAAAATTTCCCCCAAATATAAAGCCATGTCATACTATAACAACCTGCATTGTTTATGTTTTCATAGCACTTTCTAATTATTTCTAGAAGAGGGCATTTAGTGGGAGATGATCAAACATATCTTATTTTAAGCCATTTTCCAAACTACAGTTATTTACTTTAATCTGGATAATACAGTGTAGGAGACTAGATTTTTTTTAAAAGAAACCAACAGCTTAAAGTTGTAGAATTCTTGAAAGTAACACAGCATTGTAAATCAACTGTACTTCAATTTTAAAAAAGGCAGAAAAAAGAATTGTAGAATTCTTATTTTTGGCTTGTTGCTAAGGTAAATTTTACATTCCTATTGAATTTTAAAGTCAATAGATTTTTGTGTAATTAATACTAAAACCAAGATTGTTCTTTAATTCATGGCTAATTTTTAATATTATTTATTTATTTATTTTAAACATTTATTTTTGGCTGTGTTGGGTCTTCTTTGCTGTGCGTGGGCTTTCTCTAGTTGCAGTGAGCGGGGGCCACTCTTTGTTGTGGTGCATGGGCTTCTTATTGTGGTAGCTTCTCTTGTTGTGGAGCACGGACTCTAGGTGTGCAGGCTTCAGTATTCATGGCACATGGGCTCAGTATTTGTGGCTTGTGGGCTCTAGAGCACAGGCTCAGTAGTTGTGGCGCACGGGCTTAGCTGCTCGGTGGCATGTGGCATCTTCCCGGACCAGGGGTCGAACTCACGTCCCCGGCATTGGCAGGCGGATTCTTAACCACTGAGCCACAAGGGAAACCCCTTGGCTAATTTTTTAATTTGTGCTCTGCTAAAAGTTTATTACTCCTTGCCATGACCCATATTACTACTATTGTTATTTCTCTGATCAAAATCTCTTAATAAATAGTATCCCTTTGGTATAGAAATTAGGATTTGTGAAACTCAATTTTTTTCATCTGCTTGTTTTCATTCTTGTTGTTCTTTCTTTCTTTTTAAGCCAAAGAAACTAACAGATACTTTGATTCCTGAAGAATTTCATATCGTGTCAAATACAGGAGTTTCAGGTTTGGAGTGTTATGATGAGTGAGTACTGTGGTATATACTGAATATCTGACAAGTTGAACTGTTTCCTACTTCCCAGACATAGAGGAACCTGAGCAGTTCACTCATGTTCCCAAGCAATATCTACACTGAAGTGAGTAAACATCTGGCTTACCATCCTAATACAATTTAAGAAAGGTATCAAAAAGTAATGAAAACAGTCTTACTTAAAAGAGTTTGAAGCAACAAGAATTTACTGTATAGCACAGGGAACTGTGCTATTACAAGATACTGAATATCTTGTAATAACCTATAATGGAAAAAAATCTGAAAAAATATATAACTGAATCATTTTGCTGTATACCTAAAACTAACATAATATTGTAGATCAGTTGTATTTCAATTTAAAAAGAGAGTTTGAGATTTTAGTTTAGATTAAATCGTTCTCTGTCTTTTCCTACTGTTTAATTTTGAATTAAAAAAAAATAGATCTTTGTTCTGAATGCTTGCTATGCCTCTTTGGGAATGGTTTTGAGCAATGACAAAGGAAAGTAGCCCTCTAAGTTGGAATCTCATAATGCACACTCTAGGGCTTAGCTCCAGACTTCAGACTAGTCATTTCAAGTTTTCTTTGATTTCTGCTAATGGGATTGAAAATGGGATCTTGCTTTTATTTTCTGAAACAACACTTGAATGTTCCATAGTTTAAAAAACTAGAACTTTGGATTAGGTTTTATAGTAAAATACCCAGAAGCTGTCACTCTTTTTATCTTATCCAATAAATATGTTAAATGGCATTTCCTTATGATGGTGGGTTTCAGAACAATATTTTGCCAAAGGGAACTAAACGGAACTCATTTTTTGGGTAACTTTTAATTATTATATAATTTCAAAATTATAAAAAAGTTACAAAAATGGGACAGGGAACTCCTGTATACCCTCTATCCTGACTCACTAAGTGTTTACATTTTGCCTTATTTGCTTTAATACACACACACACACTTAAACTATTCAAGAGTAAGTTGGAGGCCCTCATGACCCTTTGCCACCAAATACTTTTGTGTATTTCCTTGTAACCCACTACTTATAGATCTTTTTGATGACTTTTTTAGCTCCATCATTCTTGTATATATTAGTTACCATTTTACATTATAGACTCATAGATTTCTGTTTTTTTCAGTGAGTTATAATTCTTTGCTATAATTGATGTTCAAATTTTTCCTGATTTTGCTAATGCCAGATCCTTTGAGCTGGCTCTTGTGTTCTTTAGGCATGTCCCCATCATTCTTTGAATGTTCTCTTATTTTCTGGCTCAATAAGATTTTCAGGTTCATCTTGTATTTCCCAGCTCCAGCTTTGGAGTGAGCTATGAGCTACTTCTCCACGGAGTACTGTTTGCCTTTTAGTGGAGAAGGGTTCTTAGAAACCAAGATCTGGGTGCTAGGTGTACTCATTGCTCCTGGAGTATCATTGCTTCTAGTCCCTTTCACATACTCATTTTTGAAACGTTTTTGAGTCTTTATATTGCCTGAATATTTTTCACTAATCTAAATTCTGAAAGTGGACCTTATTAACCAACTGTATTCCAGTAGGGGGCAGAACCAAAGGAAGTGTTTTTTAACTAGGGGAAGAAAAAAGATATATAAATAATAATGAATTTGAAGAATTACCATGAGATTCTCGTTGTGATACGCATTTAGGTGTAAGCAAGTACTTCCAGAGGACAGATAAATATGCTGGGCATCAGGAAGCTTGGCTTCTAGTTTCAGCTCTGCTTATTAATTTTATAACCTGTTTAGTCATTTAACTTTGTTGACTTCAGTGATCTTAAAACATTCTTCCACCTTTGAAATGTCATTTTTCTTAATGAATCAAAGAAATTTTTGTATTGTGATACACTGAGGAACGTGATTAAAGCTCTTTTACTTAAAATTTTAAAAAATATGATAAGTATCATTATATCTGTGTCTGTAGATGTCTAAGGCTATTTAAGTATCCTCTTGTGTGTAAAATGATGGACCTTTCTGATTGTCTCCAAGCTTCTCAATTCTGTGAGGTCTTAAGTTTTTCATGTCTTGTTATGTGATAAATAGGCCAGACAGTTTTCTTACAATAATATTTACCTGTCTTATTTATTGCAGCAAATATACTACTCTCCTCACAGACAGTGAAAATAGACTATTGCTCTTCCCATCCATGTAAGTATTGTTTATTTTTGAGAGTGTTTCTAAGAAGGAATAACTATATACACATATTTTTCTTTTTATTGGTACTTTATTACACAAAAATATTAAAATTACTGCAGAAAGCCAAGACAATAATTGCCTACAATTCTATCATTTAATCAGTGTTTTCATTTGTCCAACTGCATATGGATTTTTTTTTTTTTTTTTTTTTTTGCGGTACGCGGACCTCTCACTGTTGTGGCCTCTCCCGTTGTGGAGCAGAGGCTCCGGACGCTCAGGCCCAGTGGCCATGGCTCACGGGCCCAGCCGCTCCGTGGCATGTGGGATCCTCCCGGACCGGGGCACAAACCCACGTCCCCTGCATTGACAGGCGGACTCTCAACCACTGCGCCACCAGGGAAGCCCTGCATATTGTTTTCTTACATATTTATAATAATATCAAAGTGCTAAAAACACTTTTTTTTTTTACCATTTTAAATGGGTTTTTTTGGGTTTTTTTTTTTTTTTTTTTTTTTTATGCGTTACGCGGGCCTCTCACTGTTGTGGCCTCTCCCGTTGCGGAGGACAGGCTCCGGACGCGCAGGCTCAGCGGCCATGGCTCACGGGCCCAGCCGCTCCGCGGCACGTGGGATCCTCCCAGACTGGGGCACGAACCCGTGTCCCCTGCATCGGCAGGCGGACTCTTAACCACTGCGCCACCAGGGAAGCCCCTGGGTTTGTTTTTAAATTTTATTTTATTGTGGTAAGAATACTTAACATGAGATCTATCCTCTTAAAATTTTAAGTGTGCAATACAATATTGTAATTATAGGCACAGTATTGTACAGCAGAACTGTAGAACCTTGCATAACTGAAATATTATGCCCATTGATGAGCAACTTTCCATTTCCTTCTCCCCTCAGCCCCTGCAAACCACCATTCCACTTTCTGATTCTATGAGTTTGACTATTTTAGATACCCCATGTAAGTGGAATCACACAGTATTTGTTTTTCTGTGACTGGCTTATTTCACTTAGCATAATGTCCTCTAGGGACATTCATGTTGTTGCATATTGCAGAATTTCCTTCTTTTTTTAAGGCTGAACAATATTCCAGTATGTATGTATGTATGTATGTATGTATGTGTGTGTGTGTGTAGACATATATATATATGTCTACACACACACCACATTTCCTTTATCCATTCATCAATGGATCGAGGGTTGTTTCCACATCTTGGCTGTTGTGAATAGTGCTTCAGTGAACTTGGGAGTGTTAATGTCTCTTCAAGATCCTTTTTTTTTTTTTTCTTTTGGCCACACCATGCAGCATGCAGTATCATAAGTCCCCTGCAGGGATCAAATCCGTGCCCCCTGCAGTGGAAGCATGGATTCTTAACCCCTGGATATCCGGGGAAGTCCCTCTCTTCAAGATCCTGATTTCAAGTGGGATTGCTGGATCATATTTAAAATACTTTTATATTCTAAATATAACCATTAGTGTTTCTCCATTTTGCTATAGGCTTCTTTTCTTATCTATCCCTTGTCCCTTTTCTTTTATATTGTGAAGTAGCGGATCTTAGCAGCTTGGTGTTTATTACTCCACATTTTTCCATGTTCTTACAATCTTACACAATAGGGGTATAGAGTTTTTTTGGGAGGTGGAACATTATTTTCTTTTATGAAAAAGAGGGTCATACTATTTGCATTTTTGTTGGTTTTTGTTTTGTTTTGTTTTTGTATTTTGTTTTACTGTATTATTGATATCCCACTAGATTAGTATTGTACATATAGGTATAACGCTTTAAAATACCATTAATATTCCATAGTATGTACATTTTCTTTATACATATTATGTTCCTTTTGCCATCTGAGCATGACCTATTGTAACACTAATTATATATGTCTGCCATCTTAATCTTTTAGGAAACCTAATAAAAGAATAGAAGTGGTCCAGCTGAATGATGTGATGGATGCTATGCTAGAGAGGGCTGGTGTGGAAAATCAGGCATATACAGGGCCAACCAAGGTAATTACAAAGATCAATGTAAACCAGTGGTTAAGAGCATGCACTCTGGAGGTAGAATGCCTGGATTGGACTCCTGACCCTGCCGTTTATTAGCTGACGACCTTGGGCAGGTCATTTAATGTATTTGTACCTTGATTTCCTCATCTGTAAATTACAGATAATAATATTATTTACCTCATAGGGTTGTTGTAGAGATTAAATGACATAATGAATGTAGATTGCTTAGGACAGTGCTTGGCATGTGGTAAACATTGTATAATTAATTTTTAGTCATTATTATTGTATTTAATTGAATATAAGGCACCACTGATTATAAGACCCTTATTATTTTATGTACCACTAAAAACATTGCCAATTAAACCATGCTTTCTTATCACTTATAATTTTTATTTTGCACCTAATGAAAGAGCTCTTTCAGTCTTACATAGATACAGATGTTTTCCTTTATGGGGCTGTTTCTCTTTTGTTTTATAAGTTTTTATTTTTATAGAATTTGGAACTTATAGACAAGTTCAATATAAGGCACTCCTATGTAACCTTTACCCAGGTTTGGTAATTGTTTACACTGTGCCCTGTTGGCTTTGTCATTCTCTTTCCCTCTCTATGTATCTCTATGTGTATGGTTTTTTTCTGAACCATTTTAGAGTAAGCTGGCAACCTCATGCCTCTTTATCACCAAACATTTTAGGGTATATTTCCTATAAATAAGGACAATCTCATGTATCCATAATGTAGTTATCAAAAGCAGGAAATTTAACATTGTTATGATAGTATTATCTAATATAGTTCATATTCAGGTTTCAAATTTTATTAATTGTCCCTGTAATGGCTTTTATAGCTATTTTCCCCTCCATTTCGGGATCCTAGGATCACACAGTGCTTTTAGTTGTCATGTTCCTTTAGACAGCTATAACCTGAAACCGTTCTTTGTTTTTCTTGACCTCAATATCTATAGAATGTTCCTTAATTTTGGTTTGTCTGATGTGTACTTATTCAATTCAGGTTTTGTAGTTTTGACAGGTATAACATAGTGGTGATATTGTGACTTTCTCAGTGCATCATATAAAGAGGTGCATGATTAGGCATAGATTTTTTTTTAATATATCATTTTTTATATATGTTTATAAAGGAAAATGTAAGTGAACAAATTAATCAAGGTGTTTCTAAAACTTATTCACGTTGAGTGCTTACCTCCTAAGATGTTTTTTACTGGCAAGACTGTAATAAATACTGATTATCTTACTTATCTTTTGCCAGATGCACAAACTACTTCATATATTGAAGAAGGAACAGACCATTTATAATACAGTATTTCATGAACTTATTCGACAAGTCAGTGTGGACTGTGCAGATAGAGGAGAACTACTATCCAAAATCAGGTTAGAGCAGTTATTGGAGTACCCCAGTTTCCTCCTGAATTTTATATTAGAATTATATTTATATCTGCTTTTAAAAAAATCACAAAAGTAATTTCTCTACTCTGTTGATAATAAGGGACCTGAGTGCATTTCTATTGTATTTTCTATAGTAAAAATATATTAGTTGAGAACTTCCTTAAGGTGATTTCTGTTGGGATGTTTGGCACCATATTCTTTTATGATTGGGAGTGAAGTGCTACATGGAAAAGTAGAAAAAGTATAGATTCTGGAGACAGACCAGTCTGATTTTACAGTACCACGTTTTTTTTTGTTTTTTTTTTTTGCGGTACGCGGGCCTCTCACCGTTGCGGCCCCTCCCTCTGCGGAGCACAGGCTCCGGACGCGCAGGCTCAGCGGCCATGGCTCACGGGCCCAGCCGCTCCACAGCATGTGGGATCTTCCCGGACCAGGGCACGAACCCGTGTCCCCTGCATCGGCAGGCGGACCCTCCACCACTGCGCCACCAGGGAAGCCCTGACCAGTCTGATTTTAAATCATCATCTAGGTGTGTGACCTTGGTAAAAGTCTACCCCTTAGTTTGCTTATTTGTAAATGAAGACAATTAACTATGTAAAAATTTTTCTTTTTAAAAAAAATTAATTTAATTAATTAATTTTTGGCTGCATCGTGTCTTCATTGCTATGCGCGGGCTTTTTCTCTAGTTGTGGTGAGCGGGGCCTACTCTTCATTGTGGTGTGTGGGCTTCTCACTGCGATGGCTTCCCTTGCTGTGGAGCATGGGCTCTAGGTACACGGGCTTCAGTAGTTGCGGCACGTGGGCTCAGTAGTTGTGGCTCGTGGGCTCTAGAGCACAGGCTCAGTAGTTGTGGTGCACGGGCTTAGCTGCTCGGTGGCATGTGGGATCTTCCTGGACCAGGAGTCAAACCCACGTCCCCTGCATTGACAGGTGGATTCTTAACCACTGTGCCACCAGGGAAGTCCCACTATGTGAAAATTTTTCATTCTTAAATGATATTTACTGAGTTTCTACTCTGTGTCAGGCATTAAGATGCTTCATAGAATAATGCAAGCACAGAAGTAGGTGCTCAATACAATTATTATAGATGATGATGATAACTATTATTACTATAATTCTTTTCCTTATGACTATGGCACTTTCCAAAAGCAGAAAGGAATAGTAGAATTAGAATACTGGGTTCAAATTACACATCTGCAGCTTCCTTGCCATGAAACCATAGGCAAATTATTAGATTTCTCTGAATATCTGTTTCTCCTGAATGGGAATTAATAATATGAACTTGCCCTATTAGCCACTATCTGATTTGTGGAAACAGTCTGCCTATCTGACGGTGCTGAGAAACTAGGAGCAAAGCCATTAATAGGAGACTGGTCAAGAATAGATACTAAGGGGTAAGTTGTTGGAACACCATCAAGAGCTTCAGAATGCCCAATTAGAATGAGGATAGGGACAACTAAAGGCTCAGTTGTCACTCTAAGAACAAAGCCAGGAGAGATAGATGAGGAATCATTGCAGAGGAAGTAGATAACTAACTGTGTATCCAAACCTTCCCTTAATGAGGAATTGGTGTGAGTGGGACTCTTCCAGCTGATTTCAGGAGTTAGCTTCTAGGGGCCAAAATAGGGTGGGGCCCTATTCCAGGAAGTCTAGACAGAAGGAGATAGGCAGGCAAGTCAAAGCCAAATTTCTTTAAGAAAAATTGAGCCAGACACTAGGGAGACAAAAATACTAACTCTAAAGTGCCAGAGTTAGGATCAGAATAGGGTTTCAAAGCTAAGGTTTTAGAATGGGGTAGAGTTGGAGTTTAAGAATACACAGTACGTGGGGATAAGCAATGAGGTTTCAGGGTGGTTGCTGCAGACATTCATGATGTGTTTGTGAAACGGTGAAACATTCAGTAGGTCCAGAATGATCTATTGTCCGGCATTTTGTTGTGTTAGGAGCTCTTTGAAGGTCTAGGGCCTACCTTCAATGAGGAAGACTTCTGTTGTCCTGAGCCTGGTATCTTATAAAGTCCTCCCTGTTTCACAGGATTGTTGTGAGGATCCAGTAGCTGTCCCCAATAAATGGTAACACCATGCATGCCCTGGAAATACTCTATATCAGCCCCATTTGCTTGTCACTATAGTTTTCTGCTCTGTCTTTTTTTTTTTTTTTTCTGGCTGCATTGGGTCTTTGTTGCTGTGCCCAGGCTTTCTCTAGTTGCGGAGAACAGGGACAATTCTTTGTTGTGGTGCACAGGCTTTTCATTGCGGTGGCTTCTCTTGTTGCAGAGCACGGGCTCTAGGCACGCAGGCTTCAGTAGTTGTGACTCTCACGCTCTAGAGTGCAGGCTCAGTAGTTGTGGTACATGGGCTTAGTTGCTCCATGGCATGTGGGATCTTCCTGGACCAGGGATTGAACACATGTCCCCTGCATTGGCAGGCAGATTCTTATCCACTGCACCACTAGGGAAGTCCCTGCTCTGTGTCTTTCTGATCAGCTTGTGTGTGTCTCTGCTTTTCATGCAACTGTCTCTTAGGCCTGTTACTGTAGAAGGAGGGTTTCATATGAAACAGAGGTTCATAATAACCATTTTTTATAGAGGGAAGAATGACAGATTGGTTATAAGCTGAATAAGACTCAGATTACACAGAAATAGGGCTACTGCAGTAATTAGTTTTGGTTGACACTATAAATATCTTTGGATGCAGGCATCTGACATTTTTCAGTTATTGTTATTTTCATTTTTTCCAATATTTTATTAAGGGAATTTCCAAATACCCACATAAAAATTGAAAGAATTTTACTGTAAGCACACATATATCTAGATTCTGCTGTTAACATGATACTGTTGTTGCTTTATTGCTTGTCTGTCCATCTAGCCATGCTTCTGTTTATCCACCAACTTCATGTACTTCAAAGTAAAATGCAGACATCAGTGTATTTCCCTCAGATACTTCAGCGTGTCTATCATTAATCAGAGTTCATTATTTATTTGCCTTTTTTTCCTTTTTAAGTAAAATTTACATATAATAAAATGGACAAATCTTGTCTGCATTTGTTGACTTTTGACAGATACATACACTTAAATAACCCAAACCCTTATCAAGATATAGGGTATTACGGCCACCTCACAAAGTTCCTTAATGCTCTTTCCCTGGAAATGCCCACCCCTCCTTCTCCAGAAGTTCTGACTTCTTTGAATCTTAGATTAGTTTTGCCTATTTAGGAACTTCATACAAATGGGATCATACGGTATATACTCTTTTATGTAAGGCTTCTTTCACATAGCATGTTTTTGAAATTCATCCACATTGTGCCTGTATGGGCAGTTTGTTCTTTTTTATTGCTGAGTGGTATTCCATTGTATGAATGGAACAAAACGCAGTTTATCTGTTTTCCTATTGATGGGCACTCTTTCCAGTTTGGGGCTATTATGAATAAAGCTACTGTGCACATTCTTGTAAGAATCTTTCTGTGAACATGTGCTTTCATTTCTTGGGTAAATATGCAGGAATGGGATTGCTAGTTCATAAGTTTGTTTTTTTTAATTTTTTTCAAAAATTGTTTATTTTTACACAAATTTTAAAGATTACTTTCCATTTACACTTATTCAAAAATATTGGCTATATTCCCCATGTTGTACAAAACATCATAAAGTAAGTTTAAGTTTATCTATTTATTTATTTATTGGCCATGCCTCACGGCATGCGGGATCTTAATTCCCCATCCAGGGATCGGACCTGTGCCCCCTGCATTGGAAGCACGGAGTCTTTACCACTGTACTGCCAGGGAAGTCCCGGTTTAAGTTTATTCTTATAAGAAATTATCAAGGGGTGGAGTCAAGATGGCGGTGTGGGAAGATGTGGAGTTAGCATCTCCCCACAACTAGGGTGCCAGCTGCTGGTGGGGGGACTCTGACGCCCAAGGAGATGGGAAGAACCCCAAAGTGAACCGGTAAGACATAGGGGGACTGAGGGGGGAGGAGAAGTGGAGGCCAGAAAGGATCGGTGACCCTGAGGTCGGGTAGATCAGGAGAGGCAGGCAGAAGGGGCCCTCCAGGAGGAGCGAGAGAGGAGTGGAGGACATTTGCCCTGCCCACTCAGGCCTGGGGAGCCTGCTGAGCTCCCAGGCAGGTCCCCTGCCCTCCAAGGCTCCCCCCTCCGCCCCCACCAGCCGCACTGGTCCTGGAGGTATAGGAAGGAGGCCAGGGAGATCAGGAGAGGCAGGCAGGAGGGGCCCTCCCAGACTGGAGGAGCAGGAGAGGAGAGGAGTGCGTTTGCCCCGCCCACTCGAGCCCAGGAAGCCTGCTGGGCTCCCAGGTGAGGTCCCCTGCCCTCTGAGACCACGGGTGGGGGGCACGCCTGGGCCCCTTCTGTTTCTTGAGCCTAAGCCCCACCCCCCACAGCCCCCAGGGCCTTTTACAGCTCTGTGGGTCCTTTTTTTTTTTTCCTTTTCCCTCCTCCCCTTTTTTACTATTGTGGTACTGATGTACCTTCTGGTTGTTGATTCACCTATATTTTAATTGTTATATTCTTTCTAGCATATCTGTTAGTTTCCTAGTCTAATTTTATTTTTTACTTTGTTATTGTTTGTTTATTTTTGCTGCCCCATGTGGCTTGCGGGATCTTGGTTCATGAGCCAGAAGTTGGGATGAAGCTCCTGCGGTGGGAGCTCCAAGTCCAAACCACTGGGCTAATAGAGAACCTCAGACCCCAGGGAATATCCATCGGAGTGAGGTCTCATGGAGTTCCTCATCTCAGCACCAAGACGCAGCTCTACCCAATAGCCTACAAACTCCAGTGTTGGAAGCCTCGGGCCAAAGAACCAGTAAGACAGGAACACAATCCCACTCAAAAAAAAAAAAAAGATGGCAAAAAATGTCACAGATGAAGGAGCAAGGTAAAAAACCTACAAGACCAAATAAATGAAGAGGAAATAGACAATCTACCTGAAAAAGAATTCAGAGTAATGATAGTAAAGATGATCCAGAATCTCAGAAATAGAATGGACGCATGGATCGAGAAAATACAAGAGATGTTTAACAAAGAACTAGCAGAACTAAAGAACAAACAAAGAAAGATGAACAACACAATAACTGAAATGAAAAATACACTAGAAGGAATCAATAACAGAATAACTGAGGCAGAAGAACGAATAAGTGAGCTGGAAGACAAAATGGTGAAAATAACTACCGAGGAGCAGAATAAAGAAAAAAGAATGAAAAGAATTGACGACAATCTCAGAGACCTCTGGGACAACACTAAATGCACCAACATTCAAATTATAGGGGTCCCAGAAGAAGAGAAAAAGAAAGTATCTGAGAAAATATTTGAAGAGATTATAGCCGAAAACTTCCCTAACATGGGAAAGGAAATAGTCACCCAGGTCCAGGAAGCACAGAGTGTCCCATACAGGACTCTCTAGGAAAAACACACCAAGACACATATTAATCAAACTAACAAAAATTAAATTCAAAGAAAAAATATTAAAAGCAGCAAGGGAAAAACAAAAAATAACATACAAAGGAATCCCCATAAGGTTATCAGCTGATTTTTCAACGGAAACTCTGCAGGCCAGAAGGGAGTGGCAGGATATACTTAAAGTGATGAAAGAGAAAAACCTACAACCAAGATTACTCTACCCAGCAAGGATCTCATTCAGATTTGATGGAGAAGTCAAAAGCTTTTCAGACAAGCAAAAGCTAAGAGAATTCAGCACCACCAAACCAGCTTTAAAACAAATGCTAAAGAAACTTCTCTAGGCGGGAAACACAAGAGAAGAAAAAGACCCACAAAAAAAAAAACAAACAATTAAGAAAATGGTAATGGGAACATACATATCGATAATAGCCTTGAATGTGAATGGATTAAATGCCCCAACCAAAAGACACAGACTGGCTGAATAGATACAAAAACAAGAGCCATATATATGCTGTCTACAAGAGACCCACTTCAGACCTAGGGGCACATACAGACTGAAAGTGAAGGGATGGAAAAAGATATTCCATGCAAACAGAAATCAAAAGAAAGCAATACTCATATCAGGTAAAATAGACTTTAAAATAAAGACTGTTACAAGAGACAAGGAGGGACACTACATAATGATCAAAGGATAAATCCAAGAAGAAGATATAACAATTATCAATGTTTATGCACCCAACATAGGAGCATTTCAATACATAAGGCAGGGCTTCCCTGGTGGCACAGTGGTTAAGAGTCTACCTGCCAATGCAGGGGACACGGGTTCGAGCCCTGGTCTGGGAAGATCCCACATGCCGCGGAGCAACTAAGCCCATGCGCCACAACTACTGAGCCTGTGCTCTAGAGCCCTCGAGCCACAACTACTGAGCCCGCATGCTGCAACTACTGAAGCCCGCATGCCTAGAGTCCATGCTCCACAACAAGAGAAGCCACTGCAATGAGAAGCCCGCGCACCGCAACAGAGTAGCCCCGCTCACCGCAACTAGAGAAAGCCTGCGCGCAGCAATGAAGACCCAACGCAGCCAAATATAATAAATAACTAAATTTATTTAAAAAAAAAAATACATAAGGCAAATGCTAACAACCATGAAAGGAGAAATTGACAGTAACACAATAATAGTAGAGGACTTTAACACCCAACTTATACCAATGGACAGATCATCCAAGCAGAAAATAAATAAGGAAACACAAGCTTAATTAAATGACACAATAGACCAGATAGATTTAATTGATAGTTATAGAACATTCCACCCAAAAGTGGCAGAGTACACTTTCTTCTCAAGTGCACATGGAACATTCTCCAGGATAGATCACATCTTGGGACACAAATCATGCCTTGGAAAATTTAAGAAAATTGAAATCATATCAAGCATCTTTTCTGACCACAACACTATGAGATTGGAAATCAATTACAGGAAAGAAACTGTGAAAACCACAAATACATGGAGGCTAAACAGTGTGCTACTAAATAACCAAGAGATCACTGAAGAAATCAAAGAAGAAATTAAAAAATACCCAGAAACAAATGACAATGAAAACACAACAACCCAAAACCTATGGGATGCAGCAGAAGCAGTTCTAAGAGGGAAGAATCAATCTCACCTCAAGAAACAAGAAAAATCTCAAGTAAACAATCTAACCCTACCCTTAAAACAAGTAGAGAAAGAAGAACAAAGAAAACCCAAAGTCAGTAGAAGGAAAGGAATCATAAAGATCAGAGCAGAAATAAATGAAATAGAAACGAAGAAAACAATAGCAAAGAGCAATAAAACTAAAAGCTGGTTCTTTGAGAAGATAAACAAAATTGATAAACCCTTAGCCAGTCTCATCAAGAAAATAAAGGAGAGGACACAAATCAATAATATTAGAAATGAAAAAGAAGAAATCACAGCTGACACTGCAGAAATAAAGGATTATAAGAGACTACTACAAACAACTATATGCCAATAAAATGGACAGCCACAGAGAAATGGACAAAGTCTTGGAAAGGTACAATTTTCCAAGACTGAACCAGGAAGAATTAGAAAATATAAACAGACCTATAACAAGTAATGAAATTGAAACCATAATTTAAAATCTTCCAACAAACAAAAGTCCAGGACCAGTTGGCTTCACAGGTGAATTCTGTCAAACATTTAGAGAAAAGCTAACACTGGTCCTTCTCAAACTCTTCCAAAAAATTGCAGAAGGAGAAACACTCCCAAATTCATTCTATGAAGCCACCATCACCCTGATAGCAAAACCAGGCAATGATATGACAAAAAAAGAAAATTATAGACCAATATCACTGATGAATATAGATGCAAAAATCCTGAACAAAATACTAGCAAACAGAATCCAACAGCACAGTAAAAGGATCATACACCATGATCAAGTAGAATTATCCCAGGGATGCAAGGATTCTTCAATATATGCAAATTAGTCAATGTGATACACCATATTAACAAATTAAAGAATATAAACCATATGATCCTCTCACTAGATGCAGAAAAAGCTTCTGACAAAATTCAACACCCATTTATGATAAAAATTCTCAGAAAATGGGCAGAGAGGGAACCTACCTCAACATAATACAGGCCATATATGAGAAACCCACAGCAAGCATCATACGCAATGGTGAAAAACCGAAAGCATTTCCACTAAGATCAGGAACAAGACAAGGATGACCACTCTCGCCACTCTTATTCAGCATAGTTTTGGAAGTCCTAGCCACATCAATCAGAGAAGAAAAAGAAGTAAAAGGAATACAAATGGGAAAAGAAGAAGTAAAACTGTCACTCTTTGCCAATGACATGATACTATACATAGAATATCCTAAAGATGCCACCAGAAAACGACTAGAACTAATCAATGAATTTGGTAAAGTTGCAGAATACAAAATTAATGCACGGAAATCTCTGGCTTTCCTATACACCAATAACAAAAAATCAGAAAGAGAAATTAAGGAAACACTCCCATTTACCACTGCAACGAAAAGAATAAAGTACCTAGGAATAAACCTGCCTAAGGTGGAGAAACACTTGTACTCAGAAAACTATAAAACTCCCATGAAAGAAATCAAAGATGACATAAACAGATGGAGAAATATACCATGTTCTTGGATTGGAAGAATCAATATTGTGAAAATGACTGTACTACCCAAAGCAATCTACAGATTCAGTGCAGTCCCCATCAAACTACCAATGGCATTCTTCACAGAATTAGGACAAAAATATCTTACAATTTGTATAGAAACACAAAAGACCCCGAATAGCCAAGGCAATCTTGGGAAAGAAAAACAGAGTTGGAGGAATCAAGCTCCCTGATTTCAAACTATACCACAAAGCTACAGTAATCAAGACAATGTGGTACTGGCACAAAAACAGAAATATAGATCAATGGTACAGGATAAAGTGCCCAGAGATAAACCCACACATATATGGGCACCTAGTTTACAACAAAGGAGGCAAGAACTTACAATGGAGAAAAGACAGCCTCTTCAATAAGTGGTGCTGGGAAAACTGGACAGCTACATGTAAAGGAATGAAATTAGAACACTACCTAACACCATACACAAAAATAAACTCCAAATGGATTAAAGACTTAAATGTAGGACCAGACAGTGTAAAACTCTTAGAGGAAAACATAGGAAAAACACTCTTTGACATAAACCACAGCAAGATCTTTTTTGACCCACCTGCTAGAGTAATGGAAATAAAAACAAAAATAAACAAATGGCACTTAATTAAACTTAAAAGCTTTTGCACAGCAAAAGAAACCATAAACAAGACAAAAATATGACCCTCAGAATGGGAGAAAATATTTGCAAATCAAACAACAGACAAAGGATTAATCTCCCAAATATGCAAACAGCTCATGGAGCTCAGTATCAAAAAAACAAACAATTCAGTTAAAAAATGGACAGAAGATCTAAATAGAATTTCACCGAGGAAGACATATGGATGGCCAAGAGGCACATGAAAAGATGCTCAGCATCACTAATAGAGAAATGCAAATCAAAACTACAATGAGGTATCACTTTTCACCGGTCAGAATGACCATTATCAAAAAATCTAGAAACAATAAATGCTGGAAAGGGTATGGTGAAAAGGGAACCCTCCTGTGCTGTTGGTGGGAATGTGAATTGATACAACCACTATGGAAAACAGTATGGAGTTTCCTTAAAAAACTAAAAATAGAATTAACCATATGGCCCAGCAATCCCACTACTGGGCATTTAACCTGAGAAAACCATA
Organism: Phocoena sinus; assembly: GCF_008692025.1. Classification (NCBI taxonomy): domain Eukaryota; kingdom Metazoa; phylum Chordata; class Mammalia; order Artiodactyla; family Phocoenidae; genus Phocoena; species Phocoena sinus. Next base: position 135,692,371 of record NC_045763.1, read on the forward strand.
ATTCAAAAAGAGACATGCACCACAATGTTCATTGCATCACTATTTACAATAGCCAGGACATAGAAGCAACTGAAATGTCTACTGACAGATGAATGGATAAAGAAGTGGCACCTATATACAATGGAATATCACTCAGCCATAAAAAGAAATGAAATTGAGTTATTTGTAGTCAGGTGGATGGACCTAGAGTCTCTTGCACAGAGTGAAGTAAGTCAGAAAGTGAAAAACAAATACCATACACTAACGCATATATATGGAATCTAAAAAAAAAAAAAGTACTGATGAACCTAGTTGCAGGGCAGGAATAAAGAGGTAGACATAGACAATGGACCTGAGGACATGGGGTGGGAGGGTGAAGCTGGGACGAAGTGAGAGTAGCATTGATATATATACACTACCAAACGTAAAATAGTTGACTGGTGGGAAGCAGCAGCGCAGCACAGGGAGATCGGCTCGGTGCTTCGTGAAGACCTAGAGGGGTGGGATAGGGAGGATGGGAGGGAGGCTCAAGAGGGAGGGGATGTGGGGACACGGGTATGCATATGGCTGATTCACTTTGTTGTGCAACAGAAACTAACACAGTATTGTGAAGCAATTATACTCCAATAAAGATCTATTAGAAATATATATATATATATGAAAAAAAAAGGGGGATAATCGTATTTTTCTCTAAAGTGTTTGTACCATTATATACTCCTGCTAGTAGTGTGTGAGAGTTCTGGTTGCTCCATATTTTTGCCAACATTTAGTTTTGTAGTTCTTTTTAATTTTGGACATTATGGTGGATGTATAATAGTATGTTATTATGCTTTTAACCTACATTTCCCTGCCAACTCTTTTTTTTTCTTTTAAGATTTATTTATTTTTGGCTGTGTCAGGTCTTAGTTGCAGCACGTGGGATCTTTTTGTTGAGGCATGTGGATCTTTTGTTGTGGCACGTGGGCTCTTTGTTGTGATGTGTGGGCTTCTTTCTAGTTGTGACATGCGGGTTTTTTTTTTCTCTTCTTTAGTTGTGGTGTGCAGGCTCCAGGGTGGGTGGGCTCTTTAGTTGTGGCGCGGGTTCCAGAATGCATGGGCTCTGTAATTTCTGGCATGCAGGCTCTCTAGTTGAGGCATGCAAGCTCAGTAGTTGTGGCACACAGGCTTAGTTGCCCTGTGGCATATGGCATCTTAGTTCCCTGACCAGGGATCAAACCCATGTCCCCTGCATTGCAAGGCAGATTCTTTACCACTGGACCATCAGGGAAGTCCCTCCCTGCCAACTCTTGATGTTGAACACTTTTTCATGAGCTTCTTGACCATATATTCTTTTTGTGAAATGTCTGTTTAAATCTTTTGCCTAGTTTTAAATCAGGTTGTTTGTCTTTTTATTATTGAGCTTTAGGAGTTCTTTATACATCTCAGAAACTAGTCTTTTGTTATATATATAATTTTATTTTATATTTACATATATTTTAATGTATTTTAAAACATACATACAGTTGACCCTTGAACAATGTGAGTTTAAACTGCATGGGCCTACTTAAGCATGGATTTTTTTTTTTCCTAATAAATACAGTACTACATGATCCATGGTTGGTTAAATCTGTGGATTTGAAACCTTAGATACAGAGGGCTGACTGTGGGACTTGAGCATCGTTGGATTTTGGTGTCCACAGTAGGTCCTGGAACCAGTCTCCCACAGATACCAAGGGATGACTGTCCACAGATTTTCAACTGCAGTGGAGTGGGCGGCCCAACCCCTGCAGTGTTCAAGGATTGACTATACTTAATATTTTCTCCCAACTTGTTACTTACCTATTCATTTTTTTTTAAATGTGCTCACCTTACTTTCTTTTAGAAAATAAAAAGTTTAAAAGAAAAATAGTTTTAGGACTTCCCTGGTGGTGCAGTGGTTAAGAATCCACCTGCCAGGGGCTTCCCTGGTGGCGCAGTGGTTGAGAATCTGCCTGCCAATGCAGCGGACATGGGTTCGAGCCCTGGTCTGGGAAGATCCCACATGCCATGGAGCAACTGGGCCCGTGAGCCACAACTACTGAGCCTGTGCGTCTGGAGCCTGTGCTCCGCAACAAGAGAGGCCACGACAGTGAGAGGCCCGCGCACCGCGATGAAGAGTGGCCCCCACTCGCCACAACTAGAGAAAGCCCTCCCACAGAAACAAAGACCCAACACAGCCAAAAATAAATTAAAAAAAAAAAAAAAAAAAGAATCCACCTGCCAATGCAGGGGACATGGGTTTGAGCCCTGGTCCGGGAATATCCCACATGCCATGGAGCAGCTAAGCCCATGCGCCACAACTACTGAAGCCTGCACACCTAGAGCCCATGCTCCTCAACAAGAGACGCCACCATAATGAGGAGCCCATGCACCGCAACCAAGAGTAGCCCCCGCTCGCCGCAACTAGAGAAAGCCTGCTTGCAGCAATGACGACCCAACGCAGCCAAAAATAAATAATTAAAATAAATTTATAAAAAACATAGTTTTAGATCTACAGAAGAATTGAACAGATAATACAGAGAGTGTCCATATACCCCTCTGTCCTCTGTATACAGTTTCTCTCATTATTAACATCTTGTGTTAATGTAGTATATTTGTTATAAGTAATGAAACAATATATCAATATTATTGACTGAAGTTCATAGTTTACATTAAGGTTTATTCTTTTGTTATACAGTTCTATGGGTTTTGACAAATGCATATTTTTCAACCATAGAAAGGAATGAAGTACTGATACATGATTTACCATGGATGAACCTTGAAAACATTATGCTAAGTGAAAGAAGCTAGTCACAAAAGATCACATACTATATGATTCAGTTTATATGAAATGTCCAGAAGAGGCAAATCTAGACAGAAAGTAGATTAGTAGTTGCCAGGAAATGAGAGAAAGAAGAATGGAGAGTGACTGCTAACAGGTACTGTTAAGAGGTGTTTGAGGATGATGAAAATACTCCAGAATTAGATAGGTTGAGGGTTTCACAACTTTGTGAATATACTAAACACATTATCACTTTTAAAGGGTGAACATTATGGCATGAAAATTATATCTTAATAAAAATTACGAAGTGTTCCTCAGTAGTCATTTCATCATTGTGATTCCTCGTTTACATTGCTGATATTACTTTGTGTATCAAATTTCCCATAAAAAAAAATTTAAACACCTCCTTTATATAAGTGTTATCTACCTATAACTTCTACCTGCTAATCATAATTTTGCACTCTAAAAATCCTCAAAAGAAGTCCATTCTTCCTTTCATCTTATAGCTCTTTAAATATTTGAAAACAGGCATTTTGTCTTCCTCTTATGCATTCTGTTAAGCTAAACATCCCCAGTTCTTTCAGGTTTTCTTAGTGAAATATACTACACATGGAAAGCACACTAATTTATCCATGTTGGTTTCAAAATATGGTATCAGTCGGTATCACAACATTACAGTATCATACAGAATAGTTTCATGGTCCTAAAAACCCTTGTGCATCACCTATTTATCCCTCCTCCCTTCCCATCCCCCTTCACCCTGAACCCTCAGTAACCACTGGTCTTTTTACTGTCTCTATCCTTTTTCTCTTTTCTAGAACATCATACAGTTGAGGTAATATGTTATGTGGTCTTTCCAGACTGGTTTCTTTACTCTCACTTGAATTTTAATCTGATGAAAAATTTCCTGACCATTATTTTGTGGAATTCATTAAATTCTGGGCACCATATCATTGCTTTGGAACAATTTGACTATGATGTGTTTTGGTGTAGTTTTCTTCATGTTTCTTATGCTTGGTATTCATTGAGCTTTTTGGATCTGTGAATTTATATTTTTCATCAAATATGGAAAAATTTTGGCTCATTTTTCTTCAAGTATTTTTTCTGCTCTCCCCCTCTTCAGGGGAGTCTATTTACACATATATTAGGCCACTCATAATGAAATTATCCCACAGGTCACTGATGTTTTGAAATCTTTAAATTATTTTTTTCTCTTTTACTATTCATTTTGGATAGCTTCTATTGCTGTATCTTCAAATTCACTAATCTTTTCTTCTGCAGTATCTAATCTGCTTTTAATCCCACCCAGTGGTATTTTCATCTGAGACACTGCAGTTTTCATTTCTAGAAGCTCAGTTAGGGTCTTTCAAAAAATACTATCCATGTCTCCTTAACTTTTTTTTTTTTTACATCTTTATTAGAGTATAATTGCTTTACAATGGTGTGTTAGTTTCTGCTTTATAACAAAGTGAATCAGTTATACTCCTTAACTTTTTGAACATATGGAATATAGTTATGATAACTTTTAGTGTCCTTATCTGTTAATTCTAACACGCCATTTCTGGGTCAGTTTTGATTAATTTATTTTTCACTTCATGGTTGTGTTTTCCTACTTCTTTGCATGCTTGGTAATTTTGATTGAATGGCAGACATTGTGAATTTTACCTTATTGGATACTATGTGTTTTTGTACTCTTAAAAATATTCTTGAGCTTTATTCTGGGACACAACTGTTACTTGAAAACAGTTTGACCTTTTGGGACCTTTAGGCAGGACCAGAACAATGCTCAATTTAGGGCTAATTATTCCTGAATACTGAGACTAGACTTTTCTTTGTATTCTATCCACTGCCCCATGAATCATGAATTTTTCCAGTTTGGCTAGGTGGAACAGGCATGATTTTGAGCCATGTGTGAGTGCCGGGCACTCTTACCTTTGATCCTTTCAGATGGTTCTTTTCCCTGGTCTCAGAAAGTTTCTTCACATTTATGCCCTGATCATTACTTAGCTGAATACTTGAGGGGGACCCTCTGTAGACCTCCAGAGGTCTCTCTGTGCAGCTCTTTTCTCCCTGGTAGCTTGTCCTCTGAACTCTAGCCACTTTCATCTCTCTAGACTCTTAGCTCTGTCTCCTTAAATTAGGGAGTCCAGTGGGGTCCTCATGGGTTCCATCTCCTTATTGCATGGCCTGAAAACTCTCTCAGGCCAGCAAGTTGGAGCAATCATAGTGCTTACCTTATTTATTTCTGGTGTCTCAGGAATCACTTTCTTTCATTGCTTGATACCCAGTGTCTCAAAAATTGTTTCACATACTGTGTCTTTTTTTGTTGTTGTCATTGTTATGTTAGGAAGGAGAGTGTATTTGGTTCCTCTGGATTTCTTTTTTTTATTTCTTGCACCTATATCTGTACCACAATCCTATGTATAAATTAATGTCCTTCATAAGTTTTGGAGAAGTATCAGTGATGATCTCTTTGATGAATGTCTGTATTCTCTCTGTTTTCTCTTTCTGGAACTCTGATTAGGCTTATATTAGATCTTCTCATTCTATGCTCTTTGTCTCTTTATCTCTATTTCTTAATTTCCACCTCCTTGTCTCTGTGCTGCATTCTGGGTATTTTTTCCAGGACATTAATACTCTCTTTAGCTACATCTATTCTGCTGTAACTCATCTATTGAGTTTTACAGTTTGATAATTACATTTTTCCCCTGAGAGTTCTGTTGGTTTGTGTCCATATCTGTCTCATCATATTTGATAAGTTTTTTGTTGCTTATTCATGTTTAAATTCCATCTTTTATTTCTCAGACATTTCATGCATAGTTTTGTATTCTAAATCTGATGATTCTAATATATGAAGACCATTGGTATCTAAATCTACTGTGTGTTGTTTCTTCTGCGTCTCATTCATGATGGTTTATTTACATGAGTATTTTCCAGTCTTTGCTTGTGTGACTAATATTTGGCTAATCTTAATCATGAAATCCTCAGGGTATAAATCATGGATGCTTCCTGAAGGGATGATTTGTATTTTTTCTTTTCTGGAATCCTGGCTTCATCCAATAGTCCTACTCCCAGGTTGCCCACTTTGAAGAAAGCCCAAGACTTAGTGTCTGGGACCCAATGTTGGTATTTTTACTGGGCCACCCCTGACCTTGGGTCTTCCTAGTGAATACTGGTTACCACTTCCCACTCCATTGTTAGCTTACCATATTTAGTTTGTTGTTGTTTTTTCATCCCTAGAGAATTCTATTTCTTTCTGTGAGCCCAGTAATGCTTCAAGAAGTATGCTTTATCATGGATATAGTTGTGTTGTAATGGGAAGGCCCTTCAGAATATTTTGTCCCTATATTGCCATGAGGGAGGGTCCTAAAGAAGGTGTTTTAAAAATTGATACGTCCCAATGTATGAGCTGCACATTGAGCTGATAAACTCCCTGTCACTTTAAGTGTTTAAGCAAGGACTGGATAATTCTTTTTGTCAGTGGGTGAGAGATCAAGCTAAATGATTATTTCAACTGAAAGATATTAAAATTCTAGGGTCTCAGGCTTAGAATACAATACCTAGATCACTTTTAAAATAAATGAAGACTGCTCAGTTATGGTATTTATAATTTATCATCTGTGATCATTTCCAAATATTTTGTTTGGTTTTATTCAGAAGCAAGAGAAATTACTTCTTAGCACTTAAAGACTTCTTTGTCTTTGTTTATTTTTAAACAGTTGGTGTCTTTTTACATTTTGGTCAGTTTGAGAAAGTGGTTTTATTCATGAATTCAACTATTTACAAAAAAAACTATTTAGAAAAATTCCACTATATTCAAGGCACTCTGTTAGATGTTGTAAATGTGTAAATACGTAAGACATAGTTTTTATCCTGATAGAGTTTATAATTTAGAAGAAGAAATAAAAAAAGTCCTTATTTTGTTTTACATCTCAGACATTATATTCCAAATAATTATGACTCTGATTAAAATTCTCCACAGTTCATTCACTTGGAATGCGCATTCATTCATGAGCATGGCAGGAATTCACAGCCTAGATCCTTTTCTTTTTCTGTCTTTTTCTCCCCACATATCTTTTGTGAGTATCTGTTTGCTATTTCTTTCCCTAACATTACTTTCTCTCTCACATATTTTCTGGCTCGTTTTTCCTTTTCTTCTGCATGATGTCTTATTTTCCTTCTTTCTCATACAGAGAGCGGTATGTACAAATGCTTGATCAAATTGCCTGGCATATGACTGACTTCTACAAAGACATGGTAACTCAGCGAGTGATGGACCAGCGCATTTTAGAAGAACTGTACAATTTTAATAATGTTATTGAGGAACTGACCAGGTAAAAACTGTGCTTATCAAAGCCCTGTCTCTAAAGAGAGTAAAAAATACTCAGGGAAAGTAGAATGATTAAAGGTGAGGACTCTCTGATTCTCTTTTCGTGTTTTGCAAGAGAACAGAAAGACCTGGATATAACTGTAGAGACATGGGTTACACAGGTTAACACAAAACTAGGGGTCTGTTGTATGTTTGTTAGGGAAAAGACTCTTGTTCTTCCTTCCAAAATAGAGATGCTTATCTTAGTTTGGTTTACAGAGCAGCGCCGTGATTATGGATGTTAAGGTTCAAATCCCAAAGAGAATAAGCATTATATATAATAGCAATCACATTTAGTGATCAACCAACCTTGTGGCAAGATGATTAGTGACAAGAATGAAGAGGATAGGATAGGTATGTCACAGGGTAGGACAGAGCAGCCTTAAGGCCTTGCCTGCCAGCATCTGCCTTCACTCCATTCTAGAGAATCCTCCCCATCTTCTTTCTGCCTTTTCTAGCCAGTCTGATTCCATTGCCAAACCTGGTAAGAGTCCACCTGAATGAACACTAGATTTCTTGATTTGGTTTATAAGGTAGAAAAACTAGGAAGAGATGTACACATGATAACTGAGAAGATTCCTGAGTATAAATCTGATTTCCTAGGTAGAAACGTTTTCAAAATCTTCAACTATGAATACAAAATTTGCTTGCTTTATTTCAGGGAGCTGTGTTTGGTTCAGGCACATGATATGAAATTAACAAAGGAAGCAGAGAAGGCCCACAGAGCTTTGGCACAAGCTCTTTTAGATGCTGAAAAGAATGCCAGGTGAGTTACCGAATGTTAGCCATTATGTCATACTTGCTTCACACCTTATTTCAAGAAATAAAAATTTTTAGAAGCATTTGAAGTTTTTTTTTTTTTTTTTTTTCCAGTACGCGGGCCTCTCACTGTCGTGGCCTCTCCCGTTGCGGAGCACAGGCTCCGGACGCGCAGGCTCAGCGGCCATGGCTCACGGGCCCAGCCGCTCCGCGGCATGTGGGATCCTCCTGGACCAGGGCTCGAACCCGTGTCCCCTGCATCGGCAGGCGGACTCCCAACCACTGCGCCACCAGGGAAGCCCCGCATTTGAAGTTTTTTGAATTACAACAGTGCTTAAAGGAGTTAATATATGTTAAAGTTCATTGTATATATTAACTCTTCCACACACTGTTGTAATACACATCTTGTGTCTCCTTGTGTGCGAATTTTCCAGGGGGGTAAACCTAGAAGTGGAATTACTGGGTCATAGGATATGCATAGCCTTGTCTTGCTGGATGTTACCAGATACTGCAGAAAGTGGTTGTACCAGTATATCCTCTAATCAGTGTATGAGATTTCCCTTTTGCTCATATCTTTTATCAGTCTAATAGATATGAAATGTACCTGGTTTTTGTTTGTATTTTCCTAGTTAGTAGTGTGAGTGTAGTTCTTTTTTAGATTTTAGTGACTCTACTGTGGTCCTAATGTTTTTATTCTATTTCAGGGGTTAGCAGACTTTTTCTGTAAAGGGCCAGATGGTGAGATATGGTTTCTGATGCAACTACTCAATCAACTGTTCCTTTGTAATGTGTGCCACTGTAGTGCAAAAGCAGCCAAGGACAATACCAGAACATGATTGTGTTCCAATAAAACTTTATTTATTGACACTGAAATCTGAATTTATAATATTTCCATGTGTTACAGAATATTATTCTCCTATTGGTTTTTAACCATTAAAAAATATAAAATAGGGCTTCCCTGGTGGCGCAGTGGTTGAGAGTCCGCCTGCCAATGCAGGGGACACGGGTTCGTGCCCCGGTCCGGGAAGATCCCACGTGCCGCGGAGCGGCTGGGCCCGTGAGCCATGGCTGCTGAGCCTGCGTGTCCGGAGCCTGTGCTCCGCAACGGGAGAGGCCACAGCAGAGAGGCCCGCGTACCGCCAAAAAAAAAAAAAAAAAAAAAAAAAAAAAAAAAATATAAAATAAATCAAATATATAAAAAATAAAAGAAGTAAAATTCTTAGCTCATGTGCTATATAAAAACAAGTGGTGGGCCAGGTTTGACCCAAAGGCTGTAGTTTGCTAACCTCTATTCTATTTCATTTTCATATTTTATTTTGTTTTCTGTTAGAGTTCTGATTACTAGGAAGCTCTTGGGTATGTATCAAAAGATATATATGATTGCATTTTAATTTTTTATTTAGTTGATTTAAAATATTATTATATTATCATAGAAGCAGTACATGTGCCTTATAAGAAAATTAGAAAACACAGACAAGCAAAAATAAATTTTAAAAAAATCACAATTTCGGGACTTCCCTGGTGGTCCAGTGGTTAAGACTCCATTCTCCCAATGCAGGGACCTGAGTTCAATCCCTGGTGAGGGAACTAGATGCTGCATGCCGCAACTAAAGATCCTGCATGCCTCAATGAAGATCCCACACGCGACAATGAAGATCCCATGTGCTGCAACTGAGACCCGATGCAGCTAAAAATAAAATAAAATTAAAAAATTTAAAAAAAAATCTTTGAAAAATAAATAAATTAGAATTTCTTTTGTGCTAATGTCAATTATCAGAACAAAACATCTAAAATCAGAGAGAAGGGGAAGAAAAGAGAGAAAAAAAAATCTCATTTTCTTTAAACATTGATGGTTCTGAAGTAGGATGGTTCATTTTGTGTGTGTGTGATTAGATATTGTAGGTAATATTTTTTTCTTATCGTGACTAATTATTTTGTTGAAAATTTGGAAAATACAGAAACACATAAATAAGAAAATTAAAAACATTCACAATTCTCTTAAAGTTAACTACTATTAATATTTCAATATATTTTTCTTTTTTCTATATATTTTTTATAAAAATGATATAAACTGAATGTGTACTATTGTCATTTGGGTTTTCTTTTTTTTTGTTTTTTTTTTTTTTTGTTTTTTTTTGCGGTACACGGGCCTCTCACTGTTGTGGCCTCTCCCGTTGCGGAGCACAGGCTCTGGACGCGCAGGCTCAGTGGCCACGGCTCACGGGCGCAGCCGCTCCGCGGCATGTGGGATCCTCCCGGACCGGGGCACGAACCCGTGTCCCCTGCATCGGCAGGCGGACTCTCAACCACTGCGCCACCAGGGAAGCCCCCCGGGTTTTCTTATTTTATGTTGTACACAAAAGTTTTTCCTATGTACCAGAGTATTAAGAACATGACCTTTATTTTTTATTTATTTTTTAAATTAATTAATTAATTATTTTTGGCTGCGTTGGGTCTTCATTGCTGCGCACGGGCTTTCTCTAGTTGCGGTGAGCCAGGGCTACTCTTTGTTGAGATGCGCAGGCTTCTCACTGCGGTGGCTTCTCTTGTTGTGGAGCATGGGCTCTAGGAGTGCAGGCTTCAGTAGTTGTGGCACGTGGGCTCTAGAGCGTATGCTCAGTAGTTGTGGCTCATGGGCTTAGTTGCTCCATGGCATGTGGGATCTTCCTGGACCAGGGCTCGAACCCATGTTCCCTGCATCAGCAGGCAGATTCTTAACCACTGCGCCACCAGGGAAGTCCTAAGAACATGATCTTTAATTAGCTACAGAGTATTTTCATCATAGAGCTGCATTATATATTTTATTTGGCCAGTCCCTTGTTGTTGGACATTAAGGTTGTTTCTGAATTTTTTCTTTGACTGTTATAAATAAGAGTCATTCACATATACACTACCAAATGTAAAATGGGTGGCTAGTGGGAAGCTGCTGCATAGCACAGGGAGATCAGCTTGATGCTTTGTGACAACCTAGAGGGGTGGGATAGGGAGGGTGGGAGGGAGGCTCAAGAGGGAAGGGATATGGGGATATATGTATACATATAGCTGATTTAGTTTGTTGTACAGCAGAAACTAACATTGTAAAGCAATTATACTCCAATAAAGATATTTTTTAAAAAGATAAATAAGGGTCATTAATTCACTTTTTAAAATTGAGGTCTTTTAGATAGTAAAGTGCATAACTCTTAAGGTTATTGCTTGTTGAATTTTTATATGTACATTCATCTGTGTGCCACCTGCAGTGATTAATTTTTTCTCAGTTTGAACAAGTGGATGCCTCCAAATAGAAGGAGGCTTTAGGAACTGATGTTGGCGGTTAATGGCTTTCAACAAAATTAGAAGAATTTTGTGTCACTGACCTTTTATTCTTACAGAAAAGTTAATGTTCCTTAGGAGGGAGTGTTTTCAAAAGGTTTGTGAAAGGCTACCAATCACTTTATAACTTCTGTGTTTGTATTTAACCTCAGAAGGGATTTTAATTCTAAAAGAAGTTTCAGTGTAAGTTAGAAGGAAAAGGTATGTTCTGGTAAACAAGAAGAAAAAAGATTTAAGAAAAATGTACTTAATTATACTTAAGCTTTCGGTTGATTGGTAGAGAATTTATTTAAATCTTATACTAATTATATATAATTTTTAAATGTAGCTCACAATTATTGGGCTTTGTGCATTTATATCTTCTTAATAAAGAATCCTAAATTCTGTGAGGAAAAAAAATGAAAAACAGCTATATTACTACTACTTGTATTCAGAATTTTTCATTAGATATAGTGTTATACCACTGGAGTACCATGGTGTGAAAATTCTAGTGAATAAAGAAGAATATGATGAAAAGTGTTTAGAGCAGGGAACAATATATTGAACATTTTACTTTAGGACCTTTGTAAGATTTATTCATGAAATGTGAGTATTTTTTCTTCTATTTCACTGTATATTAGTGTTACTAATATATCCAGAAGTTATACCATAATTACCTTGTGATGAGTTTTAAAGGAACAAATTGCCTACTTTAGAATAAAATTATTTTTTAAATATGTATTTATATAGCTGTTTTTAAATTTTTCTTTTAGAATTGTAGAAGAATATCATGACTTATATACGTTACAAAGAGGGAGGATGGAGAGTGATATTAAACAGTTAATGGCAGAAAGAGATATCTGGAACTCAGCCACATATGAATTGTCCGTAAAGGTTGGTTCATCTGAAATCGTAACTTATTTTTTGGCTGGATAAAGTTTCATTTTACAGTTTCAATAATCTAGACAAAATTTTTATTTATTTATTTTAATTTTTTTTTTACTTTTTTTTTGATTGCATTGGGTCTTCATTGCTGCATGTGGGCTTTCTCTAGTTGCAGTGAGCGGGGGCTACTCTTTGTTGCAGTGTGCGGGCTTCTCATTGTGGTGGCTTCTCTTGTTGCGGAGCGTGGGCTCTAGGCTCATGGGCTTCAGTAGTTGCAACACGTGGGCTCAGTAGTTGCGTCATGCGGGCCCTAGAGTGCATAGGCTTCAGTAGTTGTGGCGCATGGGCTTAATTGCTTTGCAGCATGTGGGATCTTCCCGGACCAGGGCTTGAACCCATGTCTCCTCCATTGGCAGGCGGATTCTTTACCACTGCACCACCAGGGAAGTCCCCAAAATTTTATTTTATTTTTAAATTTTTATTGAAGTACAGTTGATTTACAATGTTGTGTTTAATACCTGCTGTACAGCAAAGTGACTCAGTTATACATATATATACATCGTTTTTCATATTTTCCATTGTGGTTTGTCAGAGGATACTGAATATAGTTCCCTGTGCTATACAGTAGGACCTTGTTGTTTATTTGTCCTATATATAATAGCTTGCATCTGCTAATCCCAAACTCCCAATCATTCCCTCCCCGACCCCCCTTACCCTTTGGCAACCACAAGTCTGTTCTCTATATCTGTGAGTCTGTTTTTGTTTTGTAGATATGTTCATTTGTGTCATATTTTAGATTCCACATGTAAGTGATATCATGTGGTATTTGTCTTTGTTTCTGACTTACTTCATTTAGTATGATAATCTCTAGGTCCATCCATGTTGCTGCAAATGGCATTATTTCATTCTTTTTAATGGCTGAGTAATATTTCATTGTGTGTGTGTATATATATATATCTTTAAAAATTTTTTTTTAATTTTAAATTTTTTAATTAATTTTTTATTGGCGTATAGTTGATTTACAATGTTGTATTAGTTTCTGCTGTACAGCAAAGTGAATCAGTTATACATATACATATATCCACTCTTTTTTAGATTCTGTTCCCATATAGGTCATTACAGAGTACTGAGTAGAGTTCCTTGTGCTATACAGTAGGTTCTTATTCATTATCTGTTTTATATATAGTAGTGTGTATATGTCAATCCCAATCCCCCAATTTGTCCTTCCCACCCCTTCTTTCCCCCTTGGTAACCATGTTTGTTTTCTACATCTTTGACTCTATTTCTGTTTTGTAAATAGGTTCATTTGTACTTTTTTTTTTAGATTCCATATGTAAGTGATGTCATATGATATTTGTCTTGCTCTGTCTGACTTACTTCACATGGTCTCTAGGTCCATCCATATTGCTGCAAATGGCATTATTTTGTTCTTTTTAATGGCTGAGTAATATTCCAGTGTGTGTGTGTGTGTGTGTACCACATCTTCTTTATCCATTCATCTGCTGATGGACATTTAGGTTGTTTCCGTATAGACAAAATTTTAAAAAATGAAGTATATATATATATTTTGTGTGTGTGTGTGTGTGTGGTATGCGGGCCTCTCACTGTTGTGGCCTCTCCCATTTCGGAGCACAGGCTCTGGACACGCAGGCTCAGTGGCCATGGCTCACAGGCCCAGCTGCTCTGCAGCATGTGGCATCTTCCTGGACCGGGGCACGAACCCGTGTCCCCTGCATCGGCAGGCGGACTCTCAACCACTGCGCCACCAGGGAAGCCCAAAGATGTATATTTAATTGATGAATAATGCAGCTATTCTATTATGGGCCTTGAAAAGGAAAAGTTACATTGTTTTCTTTTGTTTATTCTCTATTGGATAGCTGGCTATTGTCCAATTAAGGGCTCTTTTTTTCCACCAGAACCTATGAGTATGAGCCAGAATTCTATTTCTGTTGTTTGTGAACATGTTAAAACTTTCAACTTTAATTATACACTAATAAACTAGGGAAAGTGGTTCTTTTTTTTTTTTTGGGAAAGTGGTTCTTACTTTTTTTATATAATGTAACTGTATTACGATCACTTGATAACTTGCTTTGGTTCTATTACCTTGGTACCCAAGATGACAACTGACTTGAAATATGGCAGCCTGTGGACAATTATAGTGATGCTTTAGGAAAGTAGTAATGTCCCACAATACAGTGTTCTATTTTTCTAAAATGTTTGCTGGTTGGTTGCCTAATTTCACATCTGGAAATTATAATATTAACAATAAATTATGACCCTCAACAGATTCAAATTTTTATACCATTTTCCTCTTTAATAGTCAGACCTCATCTACGACACAGATGTTCCATTCTGATGCAGAACTTTAAAAGGGACATTGACATGTCCAGAGAAAACAACTGTGAAAGTAAATATATAACATAAGAAACAAACCTGGAAAAGAAACAGACTCACAGATACAGAAAACAAACTAGTAGTTACCAGTGGGGAGAGGGGAAGGGGGCGGGGCAAGATAGGGTAGAGGATTGAGGTACAAACTACTATGTATAAAATAAATAAGCTACAAGGATACATTGTACAGCACAGAGAATATAGCCAATATTTTATAATAACTATAAGTGGAATATAACCTTTAAAAACTGTCTGTCACCATGTTGTACACCTGAAACTTATATAATCTTGTCCATCAACTATACCTCAGTTTAAAAGAAAAAAGAAACAAATCTGGGAGCTAGCATGTTCAGTAGGAGAAAAAAAGATGACAAGTGAGTTCCCTCACTCTAGAAGTATTCAAACAGTAGAGAACTAACTGACCAGTGGTAAGAGATTTCTGTAGAAGAATACCTTGAATTAATGGGGCTTTGTGTTGGATCATCCCTAATAGGAAATAACAGCTATAATGTCAACTCTCTGAAAATAAGGACTTTGTTCACCGATATATGCACAGTGTCTTGAACAGTCATTCATTCACTGAATGCCTATATAATTGATTCAGTATATCAGTGGTTCTCAAAGTATGGTCCGTGGACCTCCTTGAAGGTCCATAAAACCCTTCATGAGGTGAAAACTAGTGTCATTGTAACACTGAGTTATCTTCTGCCTTTTTCATTCTCATTCTGATATGATTTTTCTTGAAGCTACATGGTATGGGATATTGCAACAGATTGAATTCAAAAGCAAATGAAAATCCAGCTCTATTCTATTAAAGCAAACATTAAAGAGATTTGTAAAAATGTGAAACTGCGTGTTCTTTTCACTATTTTTTTTTTGTTTTAGAAAATGTATTTTTCAGAAAAACTATGTTAAATATATAATGAGCTTATTAATGTTTAAGTGAATTAAAAAATACATATTTTAAATAATTTCAGTTTTCCAATGCAATAAATAACAATAGATATAATCCATATAAACAAAAGCTCTACAGAGTTCTCAATAATTTTTAAGAGTATAAAGGGGTTTTGAGATAAAATTGAGAACCTCTGCTATATACTTTGTTCAATTTGGTTCCAGTTCAGTAGTTTTAGAAAATATGAATTTATGACTCAAGTTAGTTCATGATTTTTTTGTTTTGTTTTGTTTTTTGTTTTTTGTTTTTTTGTGGTACGTGGGCCTCTCACTGTTGTGGCCTCTCCGATTGCGGAGCACAGGCTCCGGATGTGCAGGCTTAGCGGCCATGGCTCACGGGCCCAGCCGCTCTGCAGCATGTGGGATCTTCCCGGACCGGGGTACGAACCCATGTCCCCTGCATCGGCAGGCGGACTCTCAACCACTGCACCACCAGGGAAGCCCCTAGTTCATGATTTAAATAAGAAATTGTTATTGAATTAATGATTCAGTGAAAAATTGGTGTGTGAAATTGGTTTGGGTTTAATAAATTACAATGGTTTGTTAATGTTTTAGGTTCCTAATTTTAGTACTTTCTAAAAATAGGTAATTGAAAGAAATAAAGTCATGTTGGCTAAAAGACTTTACCTCAATGAAAAAGGCTGGAATAAATATGCTAAGCATTTCATCATACTGCTGTCAACTAAGGTAAAGCTCAATTCACTTAAGTCATGGGAAAAGAGACTCCAACTGTTGAGGGTTGAAACTACAAGAAGCCTTTGTTAATTTATAGATTTTTTAAAAATTTAATTAATTAATTTATTTACATTTGGTTCTGTCTGGCTTTGAAATTCCTGTTCTTTCCAATGTACTGCACTGCCTGCCAAATCCTATGAGGAAACTGGGCTCATGTTGCAAAGGAAAAAATCTTGTTCCTAATGCTTTTTTTACTGTGGAAAAATTCGCCACCAAAGGGACTGTGTAATAGTGTCACTGATATTTTGAAAAAGGAATATCTTTTCAATTTTTGGATCCATTTCCTACATATGACTCTAGTATTGCAATGTTAATAATGGCCTGGTGTATGCTAATAAGTATTTGTTACATGAATAAATGAATAAGTGGTTTAATTCCATGCATTTTATCCAGGACACTGCAGACCTTGCACTGTTGCAGAAGTTGACGGAGAAATGGAGAAACTTAGTGAATAAATTTAAACAGGAAGTGGAACAAAATGAAGAGTCTACAAGAGAAAAATTGCAAAGTGTTAAGGATGGCCTTGTCAAATGGCAGCAGTTCTTCAGAAATAATACGTGGGTCTCCAAGAATCTTGTTTTTCTGATTATATGACATCATGTTTGATAACTCAGTCCAATTCTTCCTCTCTTTTTACCTTGTTTCTCTTTTACCTTGTAATTACTCTAACATTGATTTTGGTGAGGTAACCAGCTGCCCTTACATGGGCACAATCCTGCTAGGAGCTTGAATGGTCTTGCAGTTTCTAGTTCTAATCATCTCTGATCATCTTGATCCCTGTACCCAACTGCTGCTGCTTCCACTTAAGTCCAACTCTTGTTCTTTTCTTCTCTTTACTCTCTTTTTAAAATCAAGTCAACTTATGTCATTACTCTTGGCAAACTTGAATATCTGGATCCATCTGCAAATTCTGTAGCATAGTGCATGTGCCAAGAAGTGGAATCAATGACTGGCAGTTATAAGGAGGTTGATTCTGATTGGATATCATATCTTGTAACAATTAGAGAAATTTGATAATGGAAGAAGCTGCCTTCCTTTGTTAATTAACAACGTAGTTAATTGGAGGCTGGTTGACTACATCACAGCCAAGGTTAGTGGGAATCCGTACTTTGAATGCAGGCTGGACTCAGTGATTTCTAAAGTTTTTTTTTGTTTTTTAAACTTTAAGATGCTTCATCTGTTGAGGAAACACATTTAAGTACCATTTCCATTTCAAATTGAGAAGAGCAGTTTCAGTTTTTCACATCCTCTAAGACAGCTGTCCGCAACCTTTTTGGCACCAGGGACCGGTTTTGTAGAAGCCAGTTTTCCCACGGACTGGTTGGGAGGGATGATTTCGGGATGATTCAAGAGCATTACATTTATTGTGCACTTTATTTCTATTATTATTACATCCGCTCCAGCTGAGGTCATCAGGCATTAGATCCTGGAGGCTGGGATCTAAACCTAACCTGCCTGGATCTAAACCTGCTCTAAGAGGTTTCCCAGTGAGTAGATTTGGAAGTTGTGGAAGCTGAAGCTGGTACATATCCAAGCTGGTTGCTGCCGCCATTGCCCGCTTCTACTGTGTGCTGACGCTCAGCTGGGAGAGGAGCACAGGTGGCAGTGGTTCCCTTCTCCCTTTCTCCTCAGGAACTTCTTTATCAAGAGCTTTGTCCTTGTGAGGCTTCAAAAGATATTAAAGGAAACTCTTAACAGAAGTTGGGGCTCCTGACCTAAATGTTGAGTTTTAATTGTTCTTTAGGCTTCCTTTCTATTTATATATTGTTTTGGCTGCTGTGTTCAGCAGGAATCATTCTTATGATGACCTAATTTTGGGTGCTGAGGACCCAGAGACCACTCTTTTAATACTGTCATGGCCTCTGACCCTGTAACTTGCTTACTCAGGTCTGATTAGGGTCTGAATTTATATTTATATTTGTAAATTTAAAAATAAATGCCTGTGAGGGAGAGGCTGAACCTGAAAGGCTTTTGGGAAAATCATCCGGGAGAAACATATTATTAATTGTTATAAATGTGTGGATTCATGATTTTCTTTTTTTATACCTTGTTATGAGACCATGCTTTTGCTCTTTTTCCTTCTTTCAGTGGAAAAGACATTTTATCCCCTAGTAAAGAAAATAGATTTGAATCAGTTGTTCCAGACTTCAAGCAGTGGCAAAAGGTAAGACTTTCTAGTAAGCAGCTTGGTAATCAAAATGCTGTTTGTACACTTGTCACTCTTCACCTACAACTGATCTCATCCTTTAAAAATGCCATACTAGGTTTTACGAAAGATAAGGAAAGCATCAAGACTACAGGGGCTTTTAAAAATACTCTTAAAGATTCTATTTTTCAGTTCTAGTTTAGATTTTTGAGTCAAAGTTAGGCTGCCAGAAAAAAATTGGGAAAAGATACTTGGGTGGCAGTTAGGGTAGTTCTGATTCTCTCATCTAATTGTCAGACATAAGTAACATCTGTGCCTCTCATGTACCTGGCTTTTTTCTTTCTTTTTTTAAAATAAATTTATTTATTTTATTTTTGGCTGCTTTGGGTCTTTGTTGCTGCATTCAGGCTTTCTCTAGTTGTGGCGAGCGGGGGTTACTCTTCGTTGTGGTGCGTGGGCTTCTCATTGCAGTGGCTTCACTTGTTGTGGAGCACGGGCTCTAGGCACAAGGGCTTAAGTAGTAGTGGCCTGCAGGCTCTAGAGCACAGGCTCAGGAGTTGTGGCACATGGGCTTAGTTGCTCCATGGCATGTGGGATCTTCCTGGACCAGGGATTGAACCCGTGACCCATGCAGTGGCAGGCAGATTCCCAGCCACCAGGGAAGTCCCTACCTGGCTTTTCTCTTTAGGACAAATTGGACTTTTAAAATTAATAACATCTTTTTAAAAAATTGTGGTAAAATATTCATAACATAAAATTTATCATTTTAATCATTTTTAAGGGTACAGTTCAGTGGCATTAAGTACATTCACAATTGTTGTGCAACCGTCACCACCATTCATGTCCAGAACTTTTTTATCTTCCTGAACTGAAACTCTACCCATTAAACAAACAATAACTCCCCATTTCCTCCTCTTCCCAGCCCCTGGCAACCACGATTCTACTTTCTGTAGTCCTTTTGTGACTGACTTATTCCTTTCAACATAATATCCATAAGGTTCATCCATGCTGCAGCATATATCGGAATTTCCTTCCTTCTTAAGGTCGAATCATATCCCATTGTATGTATATATCACACTTTGTTTATTAATAACATCTTTTTAAAGGGGTTCAAACTTTGAAAATAGGTTTCATTAATCAAATTACTATCATGTTATAGTAGTCTGACAAGGGAAAATATATGATACTGAAATCCTCCAATGTGAACATCAAACTCATGACCTAATGAAATCTCATCCAGATCCCAGGAAACCATTTTCTTTTCTTTTGGAATGATTTGAGCAGAATATTCTAAGAATTGAAGATGTTTGTTGTCATATATAAAACGTAGCTAGTTTAGTGACTTTTTTTTTTTTTACTGTTTATCTGTTTGACATTGCATAGATAAAATTGAAAAAAATCATGCTTCTTGTTTTAGTAGGAATAATAATAATTCTCATTCATTAACTTGTCAGGCTGAAGGTGCTTTCCACATGTTGCTTTACTTATTCTTCATAGCATCCACATGAGGCAGGTTTTATAATCCCCATCTCACAGATGTGGAAATTGAAGGTTAGAAATGTTAACTTGCCTTAGTTATCTGTAAATCGTAAATGGCTGAGTCAGAATTTGAGTCCATGTCTCTCCAATTCCAAAATTCTTACCCTTAATTGCTCTGCTACAGTGCTTCCCTATACTGATTACTGATAAGTGTGGGTGATTTGTTTCCATTATCTGAGTCACAAATAATGGCAGGCTTTGTATATAGGTTGCCCTTTATTTTTTCCACAAATATTTATTGATATGTCAGATATAGCACTTGGACTTGGGATTAAAAAGATAAATGAAAACTTATACATTCTATGAACTTTCCCAGTTTAGTGGGGATCATGTAAACAGAAATATTACATCCTTACCAAAGCAAATAGTAATTAAAAATGCTCAGCTCTCTGAGACTTAATTGCCTATCACTAATTTTTTTACCTATATAGGATTTAATATAATTATTTTCATCCCTGGTAAACTATGGATTATCTTACAGAGTATCAAAATTGATTAAAATTCACTTTAACTTTGAAAATAAAATATATGTCACATGAAGAAATGGTATGACAAATAATAATAAGATATGTAATTCCAAAATATTTAGGAGTCACCTGAGTAGACTTTGATGAAATCAGTGAATAATGTGCTAATTTCCTCATCCCTCTTTCACTCTCTAGATGTTGACTGAAGACAAAGACAAATTTTCTGGGGATCTTCTAGTGTCAAAATATAGTTGTCTCAAGATTATTAAACATTTACAGGAAAGCTGGGCAGATATTGGGCTTGGGATATTTAGTCGCCATAAAAGTATGGAGGGAAAGTTACCACCAGAGCAGAAGCACATGGAGGAAATTGTGAAAAGTACAAGAAGACTCTACAAAGAATTTGAAATAAGAATAAGTGGGGATAATGGTAAGGGAAAAAAAACAATGATAATGATAATTAGATGGCTTGACAATAGAAAGCATTTTAATAGTAATTATTATTTTCAATACAATTAATATTAAAAACAAAATAATACATATAGTTTTTAAAATCAAGGAAAATAAAGCGTGGAGCATCACTTTATTGAGATATAAGTCATATACAGTACAATTCATCTATTTATACAATTTGATGATTTTTAGTATATTCACAGACATATGCAACCAGGTGGTAAATGATTTAAAGTAAAAGAGGAAGTCAAAATGATGAATGAGAGTGAAATTAACAAATCATTTTGAATACTCCTGAAAGACTGAAGTTTACTTATGAAGGTAGTGAGAATATTTTCATCAAGGACAAGAAAAAGTTTGTTTTAAATTATTTCTCTTTATACATCTGTGAGATGGGAGCATTTTCATTTCTTACTTTGCAAATGAGTTTAGACAAAAGTATAGAGAGGGTATTTTGCCATGATATCACAGTGAATCAGTCAAAAATTAGAATCCAAACTTGATACTTATTCAGACCAAAACTATAAACTTCATGTAAACCTGAACAATGACCTAAAAAATGACTCAAGAACTATATCTGTTCTAGTTTCTGTTATTAACTATCTTATAATCATGAAGAAGCTGTTTTTCATCATTGTCTTCTTAACAGGATAACTCAGTGAATTAATACCTTTAACAGGAACTGCAGTTCATGGTTTCTGGGTTTAATGCATTTCATTCTCAGCTGAGAAGAGAAGACAGAGTAAAAACTGTTATCAAGGAAATAGTCCATCAGTCAGAAAAGCACTGATTACATAGTTTTTATTCACTAAATATTTATTTAGGAACTACTCTTTGCAAGATTCTCTGCTAGGCAAGCTGTAGGATAATAAGAAAATGGAAAAAGATATGCCCCTGCCCATGAGTATTTCATAATTTATTATTGATAGTAGACTTACAAATACTTCTAAAAGTTAATGCTTTTCTCACTTTTCCAGGTATCTCTAAAATTCTTCCAAGTTTGGTTAGTTCTCTTGAATTCTGTTCTTTCAAGTTGGAAAGGCTGCTGAAGTTTCCTGAACTGCTTCTTGAAGAATGGGAGGGACTTAATGAAAAAATTAATGAAATGAAATCTCAGTTGGATGCATCATTAAACGTTATTGGTACTGTTCCGCAGTACATAGATGTGGATTCTGGCTCGTAAGTTCCCATAGCTCTCTGCTGGGTAAAAGGGAATCCCCACGTCTCAACTGCATTTTCTCAGTACTTTGCCTCAGCAATGGGTATTTGGGGTCAGATAAAAAACTTTGACATCCTCTTCCTCCAAGTAAGAAAGCCATCTGACTGGGAGCTGGAGGGTGAGGGAGTCCTGGGTTCTTAACTACAGCAGTCTAGGGTGGAGTTTCTGCCTCCCTGAGCTGAGAAGGGGAAGAGCGGGAGTAGTTTCGGTTCAAATACCATAGACTCTTGCCTTTCCTACTGAATCTTCATAAATTGTCTTGAATATAAGTTTCTTCAGTTGCTGTTTGTCCTTAGAATCATTTCCAGAAGCTTTCAATGGTTTTTGTTTTGTTTTAGTAATTTTCACTAATTTCACTGGAAAATGGGTCACCTTTTCTCCTCCCACTGTCATGTTGGAAGTTGATCTCTTGAGAGGATTTTAAAACTCATTCTTCTCATTTTGTGGCCTCAGTGGTCTAGAAGTAAATGTAAAGGGAGTGAGTGTAATAAGTCTTTACAGTAGAGGTCTAACACTGAAAGTAAGGTCTACATTGTCCAGAGTGCATTACACCTAACCCTCGTGAGGTTAGGAAGGCTGTCAGTGAGTAGCCATTCTACAAGATAATTCAAGGATTTGATTTACCTTTCTCTGAGCTCTCAAACAGTTGTACACACTGAAGTTTACTAGGCCCAGCCAAATAAAACCCTTTCTTTTATCCAATAGTTACTTTCATACTCTTAAGTAAGTCACTTGTCTTTATTTTACTTGCTTTTTCCTTCAGGGTACTCCAAGCACATATATTTAACATGATTCAGCAATGGCTTTTGAAGATAGGCAGTGAAGTTAACGATGGTAACATGGAACTTCAGCGCCAAGTATGTACTTGTAGGAATTTGTTAGATTATTTTTTGCCTTGGCTGGGAGTTTTATTCAAGGAAAAACCAAGTCATGCCTATCCAATTGAAGCAGGAGGTTGGGAGGGAAATATGGGAACTTATATAATATAATTACTGAAATGATTTTCAGTGGATTTTTTAAATGAATTTATTCATTTTATTTATTTATTTTTGGCTGCGTTGGGTCTTGTTGCTATGCACAGGCTTTCTCTAGTTGTGGCGAGTGGGGGCTACTCTCCCCTGCGTGGGCTTCTCATTGCCGTGGCCTCTCCTGCTGTGGAGCACAGGCTCCAGGCGTGCAGGCTTCAGCAGTTGTGGCACGCAGGCTTACTAGTTGTGGCACACGGGCCCAGTCGCTCCGCGGTACGTGGGATCTTCCCGGACCAGGGTCGAACCCGTGTCTCCTACATTGGCAGGCAGATTCTCAACCACTGCGCCACCAGGGAAACCCTCAGTGGATTTTTAACTGCGGTATGTTCCAGCCTTTGGAATGAAGCTTCACAGATGATCAAAAGTTTTTGAGATCTAATTATTATCTTTACTCTTTACTCAGTATACCAAAAAAATTTTCCCTCAATAGCATTAATCATTTTAAGAATTTATGTTGGTGCCCTTGACTGGCTGAAGGGATGACGGAAACATGTTTCTAAGAAGAAAGACAAGATGCTACAATACTATTGGTCTACAGTTATTTGAACAAATAGGGAATTGTCCTGCAGTTCTGAAGAACTAAACCTGTGGAATTCTTAACTAGCACAGCATGAAATAATTTCCAAAGGATGTTTTAGTTTTTTATGTTTACTCCCACTTCCTAGTCTTAATTATAATCTAAATTTATACAGGGATCTCTTATTATAAGTAAACTTAATATGCAAATATTTGACCTTACAAAATTGATAAAATGAATTTAATTAATTTTAATATTGCTTAAATTGGGAATTTGAAAGGCAGAGATCAGCATGTTGTATGGGAATACTACTTATGAAGCATTATATCACAGTCTATGAGCACGTTGTGAACATAGAGACATGAAGAGTTGAGGAGCAAATATGTTAGGACTGGAAGTACGGATCCAGGAGATCCCCAGGCTTGGGAGAAATTTCTATGACTTAGAACACAACCAAAATTAAGAAGAAAAAGGGTAGGAGAGTGCCTCTCACATAGTGGAACTCAATATTTTTCGAATGAAGTAACAGAACATTCCAGCATTGTTGATGTTTTATGGTGTTGCTACATTAACCCCTTCTTCGGTAAGTTTACCATTGGATACTCAGTTTACCATTGGGGATTATCTCCGGGGAATCATATTCTCAATTTTTAACATTGTGGAATTCAATTTTTATAATATAGGATTATTTAGAAAGTACCTTTATATACTTCTCATTTTTATATTTTATATACTTCTCTGTTTTAACACTACAGCATTATAATATAGTTAAGCTGCGTAGAAAACTTGCAAGATTATACATTCCTTGAGGAACTGTGTGTATCCATATTAACTGGTATAAGTATTTAAAAATAGAAAAGTTTATCTTTTTTTAACCCACCATTCATTTTCCTGTCTGATCCATTTTCTTCCAGATTTTTTGGTTTTGTTTTGTTTTTTTCTTTATACCTTTACTCCATCTAATCTGTGCTGCTTGGCAGTCTAAAACAGTGATCTTCAAATATTTTTTTATCATGTATCTCTATCAGCAAAAAATCTTTGAACAAGTTGTTTCTAAATTACTTATGAGAATTTCTCTGTTAACCTTTTTGGTACATTATAAAATAAAAACAGATAGTCAAAAGAGATGAAATGAATAATATTTAAAATAATTTTTAGTAATGGTTTTTAAAAAACTGATGTGATTGAACAGGCTTCATAATTTTTTTACAATCACAGGTTAATACTTAGTGATAAAGCCATTTGAAGTTCTGCTCCTAAGTTCAGTTTACTTTGTTACTTGTTTTTAAGGACTGTCATTGCTGAAATAATAGCTCACAAAAGAACAATGCAAATTGAAGAAGTGCATTATTGGCTGTATTTATTAAATAATGCTCATTTTTCAATTCCATCAATCAGTTATGTAAAGATTTAAAACAAATTGTTTAGTAAAATTTTCCATCTACCATGTCAATCAGTTCTTATAAACATTAGGCAACGTAGCATTTCTTTTTTCTAACAAAAGATCCCCAACCAATTGATACACTTTATTTGTAAGATTTTAAAAGAATTAGAAACATATTTCCAGATTTTCAAGTATATAAATTTGAGAGTTTTTAAAAGTAAGCTATATATCATTTTCAGCAACAAAATCATACCAAGATGGAAATCCTTCCAACTCTCCATTTTCAAAATGACTGCTCCATAATGTAAATTTCTTTTACTCATTGTTAAACATCAATTGTATCTTGAAGGGAAAAATTAAGTGTGATTTTTTTTTATATCAGCTAGGAGATGGTTATGTTGCCACTTGCCATCCCTCAAAAGATTAGTAAATTTGAAACAAGCCGTTTTATAAAAAAACACTTCATCTTAAAGTTTCTCTTAAGAATTTTATATCAGAATCACAGTAAATCTCTGGTTTATTATAAAAATTATCATTTTCACTATCCATCTAATTAAAGAGAATGATTCCACATCTTAGTGAAAGTGTGTTTATTTTGATTCTAATTTTAAATTCACCTATGACCTATTGCATGACCTTGACTCTACCATTTAATCTCTCTAATATAACTATGAAATGAAGATAACACATATTTGTGTTTATTTCACAGGGGTGGTTTAAGGATTTATTAATATTTTTTGTAAGCGAAAATGAGAGTTATTTCAATGACAGTATCATCCAGGCCATTGGTATATGAAAGAACAGTTTAGAGAATTAATTAATTATCTAAGAAGAATTGATGTAATTGAGTAGCAGCAGGGCCTTAGTGGGGAAAATATCTTTGGCTTGTGGAAAGAAGGTAGTGGTTTTTTAAACTCTTTCTCAGGAAGAGTTGCCCTTTTCCTGACGTGTTAATTCAGGTGTAAAAATACACTAATCAAGATTACTTTAGGGACTTCCCTGGTGGCACCAGTGGTTAAGAATCCACCTGCCAATGCAGCGGACATGAGTTCGATCCCTGGGCCGGGAAGATCCCACATGCCACAGAGCAGCTAAGCCCATGAGTCACAACTACTGAGCCTGTGCTCTAGAGCCTGTGAGCCACAACTACTGAGCCTGCATGCCACAACTACTGAAACTTGCACGCCTAGAGCCCGTGCTCCTCAACAAGAGAAGCCACCGCAATGAGAAGCCTGTGCAACATAGCGAAGAGTAGCCCCCACTCGCTGCAACTGGAGAAAGCCCGTGCACAGCAATGAAGACCCAACGCAGCCAAAAATAAATAAATAAAATAAATTTATTTTTAAAAAAAGATTGCTTTAGGTCGTTTATGGCCTTTTCTTTGGAGGCAGGAAGTTTGGGTTTTAGTACAAGGATAGACTACCAAGCTTCATTTTTATTCATTAATTTAACAAACATTTATTAAGCACTTACTCCCTGCTAAGTACTGTGTGTGGTATTGAGGGATAAAATGATGGTCCATGCCTTAAAAAGACTCACAGACTAAATGAGGAGACAGATATGCCAACAATTACAATAGAGATATGTACAAAGTACTATAGCAACATAGGCTAAGGAGCAAATTAAGTCCAGTGAAAGTTAAAAAGTCTTCTCAAAGTAGATTATATTTAAGCCAAGAAGAACACTTAGAAACTCACCAGAGAAAGGGACTACATAGGGCATTGAAGAGAATGGTTGACTTTTGCATTTCATAAAGTTTTTTGCATCTTATTTCTGGGACCCAGCCTCAGCAAAAGCCATTTGCGAAGGTTCCCAAGCTTTCTCTCTTCTCACTGCCTAAGGGTGCCCCAGTATTTTCACACTCCTAAGCCAAAGAAATTACCACACAGTCTAATTTATTATTACATAGGGAGGTTCAAACAGCTTGCTAAATATTTATGTCCTAAATATTAGTATAACTTTTGGAAAAATATTATAATACGTGTTAAAATAGTTAAACAAGGAGACCATTGGATGTAGCTTTAGTGCTTTTAGTAACCTGTGTAAACAAACCAAAGCCAGAATCGATGCACTCGAATCCAAGAAAACGAAACTCAAGAAAAACTAATTCTAAAACAGTCAGCTAGATCTTCTCGAATATGAAAAAATGAAACTCAAGAACAACTCTCATAACAGCCAGATAACTAACTTTTCCTAAATAAGGCAAACATTGAAGTTACAGCCAATTAAATAATTGCTTTGCTTTGCTTAGTGTCTTCTCTGTAGAAATCTCTGTCCTAGCTCCTACCTACAGAGTGCCTCTAACCATTTTTGGGGTTTGGCACTGCCTAATTGGAATTGTTGTTTGCCCAAAGATACTTTGTAAAATTTAATGTGTCTCAGTTTAACTTCATTGAAAGAAAAAACCCTTTTATTAATTAATCTTTAATTGAGGTATATTGACTTAAAATATTAGTTTCAGGTGTACAACATAGTGATTCGATATTTTTATACATTACAAAATGATCACCATGATAAATTCAGTTACCATTTGTCACAATACAAGTATTACAATATTATTGACTATGTTCTCTATGCTACACATTATATCCCCGTGACTTATTTATTTCGTGACTGGAAGTTTTTACTTCTTAATCTTCCTCACCTATTTCACTCATCTCCCCACCTCCACTTAAAAAATCCTTTTATTCTCACTTAATCAAAATTACTTACTAATGGAATGTATATACTTTTGCACTGTAAAACCTCTCTAACCTTGAAATCAGATTGGACATTGCCATCCTCACTTCCTGTCCCACCTTGATTTTCACACAGTAATTGTTTTTAATCACACAACCACCAATAAAACCAGCTTTCAAAGATACGGTGTCATCAAAAGTGATATAGTGTATCTAAGGTTGAAACTGTGAATCATGTCAAATTCATGCCATCTCTGACAGGTGTCATATATCATTATTATCTCCCTCAAGAATTTAAAATCCCATGGCATCCTTGAGAGCTCACTGTGAAGCCCTGGGATGCCTTGGTGTACACTGGTGGGAACTGTGGCCTTAACTGGTTGATATGCTTCACCAAGCTAAAGAAGAGGGTAGTTTAATGTAGTATAGTGAGCAAAAGAAAGTAAGGTTACAGTAGTTGAGTAGTGATGATTTGATTTCATTAAGAATAATAGTGTTGTTGAAAATTGGACACAGGTATGATCAGTTCTGTTTTTATATGGTTTTTACTGTTCGATTTATTTTAAATGAGTCATTTGTATTATAATCATTTTTTTAAACAGATGGATGAATTGCATATACCCATGATTCAATGGATGGTAAATTTTCTGATTTTAATGGTACCTGACTTTCCTGATCCAGATACTGTCATAAAGTTGGAGGAGGAAAGTGCTGAAAAACGTGACCTAGGAATTGCCAAGTTGGAGCTAGATGCGATTGCCCTGGCAAAAATGTTGTCCCGACATTCCATCTATTTGAGCAGGTGAAACTATCTGGTTATTTTATTACTTCCCTTTTGAAGATTAAATGTGACATAAAACAGAGGAGAAACTAAAGCAACATTGTAAATCAACTATAATAAAAATTAAGGAAAAAAAAAAGCAGAGGAAAGAAGGTCAGTTAAGTAGCAGCAATAAAAGATTGTTTTAAAACCTTGAAAGAAATGCTAGTTCGGTTTTTAAACTAGCTTCAACACTGCCATGTTGGAATATGAGATTTTGGTGTTTTCTTAATGGCTTTAGAATTCCTTTGAAAACAGTGTTAGCATAGGCAGGATGGGAAGTGTATATGTATGTGGGAGTGAGAATTAGTAAACAAAACAAAACGAATCACTTACTTGCATAAATAAGTTGCATCTTGCATTTTTGCACCTACTGTGGAGGAGTAGGTATAACTTGCACGTGTAATTCCACGCAAAGCTAAAGGTATACTTTTACATATTTCACTAAACATCAACCAAAACATCTCTTAAAAAAACAAAAACTGAAAAAAGTCTTATATCTGAAAAGCTAGAAGATTCCTGTCAAATAAAGAAGATGTCTATAAAAATTGTGATTCATTAACTAGGAAGCATACTGTCACTATGATTACTTCAAATTCGGGAAGTAGCTTTTACAATCTAGCCAGTTTCCCCTTCATTTCCATTCAGTGTTACCAGTGGTTAAGGGTGACGGGAAGGGAGGGGAGGAAGAGGACAAGAGTGAGAAACTGAGCAAGAAACAAATTATTCTGTGGTCAGTCAGTAGCTTAATTATTATGGTAAACTTCCACTGTATCTGGACTTAGGAGAGGAACCAACAATAAAATGTATGTGTACTCTTTTTTTTTTTTCCAGTTGTTGCAAAGAGATGGTAACAGCTATGGCTCTGAGTAAAGCAGGTCACTTAGGAAAAAATCCTACTAAGGAACTTAATGAACTGGATAAGATGAAGGTAATAACTCTGTATTCCTCTTACTTTTGTTTTGTTTGTTTTAAGTAGACCTTTTAGGTTTAATTGATTTACAACAAACTGCGCGTACACCTGTAAAATAATCACTATGATTAAAAAAAGTACATATCTAACAAACTCAAAGTTTCCTTGTACCCCTTTTTAATCTCTTCTTGCAGCCTCATCCTGTCCCGAGGCAATGTCTGATCCACTTTCTAACACCAAAGATTAGTTTTCATTTTATAAATGGAATCATATGGAATGTACACTTTATTTGTCTGACTTCTTTGACTAAGCATAATTATTTTGAGATTCACACATATTGTTGCTTTTATCAAAAGTTCATGCTTTTTAGTGCTGAGCAGTATTTCATTCTACGGATATACACAGTTTATTTATCAACCATTCTCTATTGATGAACGTTTGAATTGTTTCAATTTTTTTATTATTACAAGCAAAACTTCAATGCTTATCCTTGTACATGTGCATTGCTTTCATTTGTCTTAAATAAGTATCTAGAAATGGAATGGCTAAGTCATATGGCATGTATTTTTAGCTTCTTAGGAAACTCAAACTGTCTTCCAAAGTGGTTAAACCATTTTACATTCCTGCCAGGAGTGTATGAGAGTTCCAGTTGCTTCACATCCTCACCAACACTTGATATGGTCAGTGATTTCAATTTTAGACATTCCAATAAGTGGGTAGCGATATGCCATTGTGGTTTTAATTTGCATTTCCTTCATGATCAATGATGTTAAACATCTTTTCATGGGCTTATTTGTCATTACATCTCCCGTGGTGAAAGTTATATTTGAAAGTTGCTAAGAGGGTAGACCTTAAAAGTTCTCATCACAAGAAAAAAATTATAACTATGTGAGGTAATGGATGTAACTATGTGAGGTAATGGATGTTACCACAACAACTGAATTTGTTGTGGTAATCATTTTGCAATACGTACATATATCAAATCATTATGTTGTATATTAAACTTATGCAATGTTATACATCAATAATACCGCAATAAAACTGGAAAAAATGCTAAAATAAAGAAATGTAATTGTTTTATAATTTGGGTAGTGGATAAATGAGATATTTAAACCATTACAAGTGAAAAAAAATTAACAAACTATTTATGGAAAAAAGGTGAAATGTCTGCTCAAATCTTTGGCCATTTATTATTGGTTTGCTTGTTTTCTTATTATTGAATTTGAGAGTTCTTTATGTATTCTTGATACAAGTCCTTTATCAGATATGTGATTTAGAAATATTTTCTCTCAGTCTGTGACTTGCCTTTTCTTCTCTTAACATCTTTCAAAGAGGGGAACTTCTTAACTCTGATGAAGTTCAATCAATCATTTTTTTTCTTTTATGGGTCTTGCTTTTGATGTTGTATCTAAGAAAAATTTTGTATAGTAACACCATGGAGATTTTCTCCTAGAAGTATTACAGTTTTAGGTTTTGTATATTCAGATCTGTGACCCATTTTGAGTGACCCATTTTTTTTCTTATCTGGTGACAGGTATGGGTTGAAGTTCAGTTTTTGGCATTTGGATATCCAATTGTTTTAGCACCGTTTGTTGAAAAGACTATCCTTTCTCTATTAAGATGTCTTTCATCTTTGTTGAAAATCTATTGACCGTATACATGTGCATATTATTCTGGACATTCTGTTATGTTCTGTTGATCTTTGTGTCAACATTGTCACCATTATCAAACTGTCTTGATTACTGTAGTTTTAAAATAAGTTTTGAGATTAGGTAATGTTAATCCTCCAAATTTGTTCTTTTTTTTTTTTTTTTTTTTTTTTTTTAATAGTTTTGGCTTTATTTCTCAAATTTCCCCCACCAGGATCCCCTGCTTTAACTTTTTTTTTTTTTTTTTGCGGAACGCGGGCCTCTCACTGTTGTGGCCTCTCCCGTTGTGGAGCACAGGCTCCAGACGCGCAGGCCCAGCGGCCATGGCTCACGGGCCCAGCCGCTCCGCAGCATGTGGGATCTTCCCAGACCGGGGCACGAACCAGTGTCCCCTGCATCGGCAGGCGGACTCTCAACCACTACGCCACCAGGGAAGCCCCAAATTTGTTCTTTTTCAAGTTTGACCAGGCTATTCTAGGTCCTTTGCTTCCCATATTTAAAGTTTTTAAAATTAGCTTACCAATTTTTCCAAAAAAGCCTATTGGGATTTTTATTATGATTACATTTTATCTATTGATCAGTTTGTGGAGAATTGACATCTTAACAGTATTGAGTCTTTGAGTCTGCGAACATGGTATATTTCTTCATTTATTTAAGTCCTTCTTTATTTCTTTCAACAAAATTTTGTAGTTTCAGTGTACAGGTCTTATATATCTTTTGTAAGATTTGTCCCTATGTATTTCATATTTTGGTACTGTTACAAATTATATTCTTCTGTAATATCAATTTCTGATTATTCTTTGCTAACACAGAATTATCATTGATTTTTAAAACATTTTAACTTTATTGGAGTATAGTTGATTTACACTGTTGTGTTAGTTTCAGGTGTACAGCAAAGTGATTCAGTTATACATATACATGTATTCATTCTTTTTTAGATTCTTTTTTCTTAGAGGTTATCACAGCATATTGAGTAGAGTTCGCAGTGCTATATAGCATGTCCTTGTTGGTTGTCTATCTGGTATAAAGTAGTTTGTGTATGTTCATCCCAAGCTCCTGATTTTTCCTTCCCCCCCAAATTTCCCCTTTGGTAACCATAAATTTGTTTTCGATATCTGTAAGACTGTTTCTTGGCCATTTGTTTTTCTCTTTCTGACTTACTGTTTCTGTTTTGTAAATAAATTCATTTGTATCATTTTTAAAAAATCAGATTCCACATATGAGTGATATCATATGATGTTTGTCTTTCTCTGTCTGACTTACTTCACATAGTATGATACTAGGTCCATCCATGTTCCTGCAAATGGCATTATTTTGTTCTTTTTTATGCCCAAGTAATATTCTACTGTACATATGTACCACATCTTCTTTATCCATTCCTGTGTCGACGAACATTTAGGTTACTTCCATGTCTTGGCTATTGTAAATAGTGCTGCAATGAATGTTGTATCACTGACTTTTAAAATATATTTTTTCATATCTTGTGACCTTACTGAACTCACTTATTCCTGCTAAGAAGTTTTTTTTTTCAGATTCCTTAGAATTTTCTGTGTACATAATTATGTTATCTGCAGATAGGGACAGTTTTATTTCTTCCTTTTTAATCTACATGCCTTTAATTTCTTTTTCTTACCTTATTGTATTAACTAGACTCTCCAGTACCAGACTGAGTAAAAGTGATAAGAACAGACATCCTTGCCTTGTTACATCTTAGGGGAAAAGTATTTATTCTGTCATCTTTAAGTATAATGGGCAGTATAGGCTTTTCATAGATGCCCTTTATCATATTAAGGAAGTTTTATTTTTATTCCATGTTTGCTGAAAACCTTTTTAAAGTCAGAAATGAATGTTGGATTTTATCAAGTCCTTTTCCTGCATCTACTGAGATGTTTAATAAGTTGTCTTTTCTAATCTTTTAATATGACTTACATTGATTGATTTTTGAATTAAATGTTAAACCAACCTTGCATTCCGGGGATAAACCCCACCTGATCATGATGTACTATCTTTTTATATATTACTAAATTCAGTTGGTTGAAGTTCTTTGTAGAATTTTTACATTGATTTTCATGAAGGATATTCATAATGTAGTTTTGTTTTGTTTTTGAATATCAGTGTTTGGTTTTGATTAGGGTAATGTTATCCTCTTAGAATGAGTTGGGAAGTGTTTTTTACTCATCTATTTTATAGAGCAATTTGTTTAGAATTATTTCTTCCTTAAATGTTTGGCAGAATTCACCAGTGAAGCCATTTAGGTTTCTGGGAAAGTTTTAAATTACAAAGATAGAGCTATTCAGGTATAAGGCTATCCA
Source organism: Phocoena sinus (assembly GCF_008692025.1). Taxonomy (NCBI): domain Eukaryota; kingdom Metazoa; phylum Chordata; class Mammalia; order Artiodactyla; family Phocoenidae; genus Phocoena; species Phocoena sinus. The sequence continues at coordinate 135,725,638 of NC_045763.1, forward strand.
GTTTCTCTAATGGAGTTAAGGACATTTCTTTATTAGATATAGGACTATTATCTCCTCTTTTTTTTTAAGGTTTATTTATTTTTTATTATTAGTCATCCATTTTATACACATCAGTGTATACATGTCAATCCCAATCTCCCAATTCATCACACCGCAACCCCCACCCCCCCACCTCTTTCCCCCCTTGGTGTCCATACATTTTTTTCTCTACTTCTGTGTCTCAATTTCTGCTCTGCAAACAGGTTAATCTGTACCATTTTCTAGGTTCCACATATATGCGTTAATATACGATACTTGTTTTTCTCTTTCTGACTTACTTCACTCTGTATGACAGTCTCTAGATGCAACCACGTGTCTACAAATGACCCAAGTTCGTTCCTTATTATGGCTGAGTAATACTGCATTGTATGTATGTACCACAGCTTCTTTATCCATTCGTCTGTTGATGGGCATTTAGGTTGCTTCCATGACTTGGCTATTGTAAATAGTGCTGCAATGAACATTGGGGTGCATGTGTCTTTTTGAATTATGGTTTTCTCTGGGTATATGCCCAGTAGTGGGATTGCTGGGTCATATGGTAATTCTATTTTTAGTTCTTTAAGGAACCTCCATACTGTTCTCCATAATGGCTGTATCAATTTACATTCCCACCAACAGTGCAAGAGGGTTCCCTTTTCTCCACACCCTGTCCAGCATTTGTTGTTTGTAGATTTTCTGATGATGCCCATTCTAACTGGTGTGAGGTGATACCTCATTGTAGTTTTGATTTGCATTTCTCTAATGATTAGTGATGTTGAGCAGCTTTTCATGTGCTTCTTGGCCATCTGTATGTCTTCTTTGGAGAAATGTCTATTTAGGTCCTCTGCCCATTTTTGGATTGGGTTGTTTGTTTTTTTAATATTGAGCTGCATGAGCTGTTTTTATATTTTGGAGATTAATCCTTTGTCCGATGATTCATTTGCAAATGTTTTCTTCCATTCTGAGGATTGTCTTTCCATCTTGTTTATGGTTTCCTTTGCTGTGCAGAAGCTTTTAAGTTTCATTAGGTCCCATTTGTTTATTTTTGTTTTTATTTCCATTTCTCTAGGAGGTGGGTCAAAAAGGATCTTGCTGTGATGTATGTCAAAGAGTGTTCTTCCTATGTTTTCCTCTAAGAGTTTTATAGTACCTGGTCTTACATTTAGGTCTCTAATCCATTTTGAGTTTATTTTTGTCTATGGTGTTAGGGAGTGTTCTAATATCATTCTTTTACATGTGGCTGTCCAGTTTTCCCAGCACCACTTATTGAAGAGACTCTCTTTTCTCCATTGTATATCCTCACCTCCTTTGTCATAGATTAGTTGACCATAGGTGCATGGGTTTATCTCTGGGCTTTCTATCCTGTTCTATTGATCTATATTTCTGTTTTTGTGCCACTACCATAGTGTCTTGATTACTGTAGCTTTGTAGTATAGTCTGACCTCTGGGAGCCTGACTCCTCCAGCTCTGTTTTTCTTTCTCAAGGCTGCTTCGGCTATTCGGGGTCTTCTGTGTCTCCATACAAATTTTAAGATTTTTTTGTTCTAGTTCTGTTAAAAATGCCATTGGTAATTTGATAGGGATTGCATTGAATCTGTTGATTGCTTTGGATAGTATAGTCATTTTCACAATATGGATTCTTCTAATCCAAGAACGTGGTATATCTCTCCATTTGCTGGTATCATCTTTAATTTCTTTCATCAGTGTCTTATAGTTTTCTGCATACAGGTCTTTTGTCTCCCTAGGTAGGTTTATTCCTAGGTATTTTATTCTTTTTGTTGCAATGGTAAATGGGAGTGTTTCCTTAATTTCTCTTTCAGATTTTTCATCATTAGTGTATAGGAGTGCAAGAGATTTCTGTGCATTAATTTTGTATCCTACAACATTACTGAATTCATTGATTAAGTCTAGTAGTTTTCTGGTGGCATCTTTAGGATTCTCTATGTGTAGTATCATGTCATCTGCAAACAGTAACAGTTTTACTTCTTCTTTTCTAATTTGTATTCCTTTTATTTCTTTTTCTTCTCTGATTGCCATAGCTAGGACTTGCAAAACTATGTTGAATAATAGGGGTGAGAGTGGACATCCTTGTCTTGTTCCTCATCTTAGAGGAAGAGCTTTCAGTTTTTCACCATTGAGAATGATGTTTGCTGTGGGTTTGTCATATATGGCCTTTATTATGTTGAAGTAGGTTCCCTCTCTGCCCACTTTCTGGAGAGTTTTTATCATAAATGGGTATTGAAATTTGTCAAAAGCTTTTTCTGCATCATTGAGATGATCATATGGTTTTTATTCTTCAATTTGTTAATGTGGTGTATCACAGTGATTGATTTGCATATATTGAAGAATCCTTGCATCTCGGGGATAAACACCACTTAATCATGGTGTATGATCCTTTTAATGTGTTGTTGGATTCTGTTTGCTAGTGTTTTGTTGAGGATTTTTGCATCTATGTTCATCAGTGATATTGGTCTGTAATTTTCTTTTTTTGTAGTATCTTTGTCTGGTTTTGGTATCTTTGTCAGGGTGATGGTGGCCTCATAGAATGAGTTTGGGAGTTTTCCTTCCTCTGCAATTTTTTGGAAGAGTTTGAGAAGGATGGGTGTTAGCTCTTCTCTAAGCGTTTGTTAGAATTCACCTGTGAAGCCATCTGGTTCTGGACTTTTGTTTGTTGGAAGATTTTAAATCACAGTTTCAATTCCATTACTTGTGATTGGTCTGTTCAAATTTTCTATTTCTTCCTAGTTCAGTCTTGGAAGGTTATACCTTTCTAAGAATTTGTCCATTTCTTCCAGGTTGTCCATTTTATTGGTATAGGGTTGCTTGTAGTAGTCTGTTAGGATGCTTTGTATTTCTGCCGTTTCTCTTTTAACTTCTCCTTTTTCATTTCTAATTTTATTGATTTTAGTCCTCTCCCTCTTTTTCTTGATGAGTCTGGCTAATGGTTTATTAATTTTGTTTATCTTCTCAAAGAACCAGCTTTTATTTTTATTGATCTTTGCTGTTGTTTCTATTTCATTTATTTCTGCTCTGATCTTTATGATTTCTTTCCTACTGCTAACTTTGGGTTTTGTTTGTTCTTCTTTCTCTAGTTCCTTTAGGTGTAACGTTAGATTGTTTATTTGAGATTTGTCTTGTTTCTCGAGGTAGGCTTGTATAGCTAGAAACTTCCCTCTTAGAACTGCTTTTGCTGCATCCCATAGGTTTTGGATCATCATGTTTTCATTGTCATTTGTCTCTAGGTATTTTTTTTTTTTCTCTAGGTATTTTTGATTTCCTCTTTGATTTCTTCTGTGATCTCTTGGTTATTTAGTAACGTATTGTTTAGCCTCCATGTGTTTCTGTTTTCTATGTTTTTTTCCCTGTAATTGATTTCTAATCTCATACTGTTTTGGTCAGAAAAGATGCTTGATATGATTTCAATTTTCTTAAATTTACTGAAATTAAATTTACTTAAATTTCGGCACGTGGGCTTCAGTAGTTGTGTCACACAGGCTTAGTAGTTGTGGCTCACAGGCTGTAGAGCACAGGCTCAGTAGTTGTGGCACACGGGCTTAGTTGCTCCGTGGCATGTGGGATCTTCCCAGACCAGGGCTCGAACCCGTGTCCCCTGCATTGGCAGGCAGATTCTTAACCACTGTGCCACCAGGGAAGTCCCTATTATGTCATTTAAAGCTTGTGTTTCTTTATTAATTTTCATTTTGGATGATCTGTCCATTGTTGTCAGTGAGGTGTTAAAGTCCCCCACTATTAGTGTGTTGCTGTCGATTTCCTCTTTTATAGCTGTTAGCAGTTGCCATATCTACTGAGGTGCTCCTTTTTTGGGTGCATATATATTTATAATTCTTATGTCTTCTTCTTGGATTGATCCCTTGATCATTATATAGTGTCCTTCCTTGTCTCTTGTAACATTCTTTATTTTAAAGTCTATTTTATCTGATATGAGTATTGCTACTGCAGCTTTCTTTTGATTTGCATTTGCATGGAATATCTTTTTCCATCCCCTTACTTTCAGTCTGTTTGTGTCCCTAGGTCTGAAGTGGGTCTCTTGTAGACAGCATATATATGGGTCTTGTTTTTGTATCCATTCAGCAAGCCTGTGTCTTTTGGTTGGAGCATTTAATCCATTCACGTTTAAGGTAATTATCGATATGTATGTTCCTGTGACCATTTTCTTAATTGTTTTGGATTTGTTTTTGTAGGTCCTTTTCTTCTCTTGTTTTCCCACTTAGAGAAGTTCCTTTAGCATTTGTTGTAGAGGTGGTTTGGTGGTGCTGAATTCTATTAGCTTTTGCTTGTCTGTAAGGCTTTTGATTTCTCCATCAAATCTGAATGAGATCCTTGCCGGGTAGAGTATTCTTGGTTGTAGGTTCTTCCCTTTCATCACTTTAAGTATATCATGCCACTTCCTTCTGGCTTGTAGAGTTTCTTCTGAGAAATCAGCTGTTATCCTTATGGGAGTTCCCTTGTATGTTATTTGTCATTTTTCCATTGCTGCTTTCAATAATTTTTCTTTGTCTTTAGTTTTTGCCAATTTGATTTCTATGTGTCTTGGTGTGTTTCTCCTTGGGTTTATCCTGTATGGGATTCTCTGCGCTTCCTGGACTTGGGTGGCTATTTCCTTTCCCATGTTAGGGACATTTTCCACTATAACCTCTTCAAATATTTTCTCTGGTCCTTTATCTCTCTCTTCTCCTTTTGGGACCCCTATAATGTGAATGTTGTTGCATTTAATGTTGTCCCAGAGGTCTCTTAGGCTGTCTTCATTTCTTTTCATTCTTTTTTTTTTATTCTGTTACACAGCAGTGAATTCCACCATTCTGTCTTCCAGATCACTTATCCGTTTTTCTGCCTCAGTTATTCTGCTAATGATTCCTTCTAGTGTATTTTTCATTTCAGTTATTGTATTGTTCATCTCTGTTTGTTTGTTCTTTAATTCTTCTAGATCTTTGTTAAACATTTCTTGCATCTTCTCGATCTTTGCCTCCATTCTTTTTCCGAGGTCCTGTATCATTTTCACTATCATTATTCTGAATTCTTCTTCTGGAAGATTGCCTATCTCCATTTCATTTAGTTGTTTTTCTGGGGTTTTATCTTGTTCCTTCATCTGGTACATTGCCCTCTGCCTTTTCATCTTGTCTGTCTTCTGTGAATGTGGTTTTTGTTCCACAGGCTGCAGGATTGTAGTTCTATTATCTCTTCTTGAGTGACCTCATTAACTATGGTCTTGTAAGGAATTTGTAATTTCATCTAATTTGTCTAATTTATTGACATAGAGTTGCTCACCATATTCTCCCGTTATCCTTTTAATAATTATAGGATGTCCACTCTTTTGTTCCTGTTTTTTTTGTTGTTTTTTTTTTTTTTTGGTACGCGGGCCTCTCACTGTTGTGGCCTCTCCCGTTGTGGAGCACGGGCTCCAGACGCGCAGGCTCATTGGCCATGGCCCACGGGCCCAGCCACTCTGCGGCATGTGGGATCTTCCCAGACCGGGGCACAAGCACGTGTCCCCTGCATCGGCAGGCAGGCTCTCAACCACTGTGCCACCAGGGAAGCCCAGTCTCACCATTTTAAAAAAGTTGATTATAAAAAATTGTTAAGTGCAATATCTTACTAATAAATTTTAAAGTATCTAGGAGATGGAGACTTTTCTAGGAAAATGTAAAGTAACATTTACTTTAGAAGGAAAAAACTGGCCAATTTTCACAGAAGAAATTGATGCCTTTGTAAAAAACAGACAAAATACCTCAAAATTTTGCGTGGACTCCATAGATAAGTGAGTTCAGACTTTCAAGGAGCAGGTAGTCCCCATGCTATATAAACAGTTTAAGAATATAGGTAATGACTAAAAGTTTTCCCAGTTTATTTCATATAGCTGGCAAAGTTTTTTTAGCCCAAGTAAATATAAGAGAGATAAACTTCATAACTATAGATGCTGAATCCAAATTTTAAAATAGCAATTCCATTCTGTAAAAAATTAAAATAATAAAACACTGTGAATAACTAGGGTACATGTAAAAGGAGTAAGAATATTTTACTATGTGAAAATGTGTTCTTATAGGTATATTTCACTTCTCATCTAGGAACTGAAATGTCTCAGTTTTAGTTTTGTTTCTGGGAAGGCCTCAGAGGTATTGTTTACAACAGACTGAAGTGCCTCTGAACTGAACAGTCTGTTGGAGCTTGTAACCCTTACTGTGCATCTGGAAATGTGCTCACATCTTCTCAGGCCTGCTGCTACCCACCCCAGATGTAGTGGATATCCTGGTTTTGGTAGACTGGATCTGCCATAGATGGTAGTGGGGACTCACTGGCCTATTCCATAATACACCTTAGTCCTCATTTACTTAAATGGGGATAGATCTCTATGTGGTGAGACCATGTTTTCAGATAAGAGCAGTTTTAGAATGAGGATTCAGGGTGCTTTGAGGTGTATCTCCCCATTAAAGTTAAAGCTATAGCAACATGGGGGGACATTATTTTGAGGGACCCTTCCTAAGGGGATCTTGGGGACTTATATAAAGCCATCCAGGGAATTCCCTGGCAGTCCAGTGGTTAGGACCCAGTGTTCTTACCACTGGGGTCCCAGTTTCGATCCCTGGTCAGGAAACTAAGATCCTGTAAGCTGCGGGCATGGCCAAAAAAAAAAAAAAAAAAAAAAAGCCATCCGTATTAGGAGATTTTGTGAGAGCTTTGTGCAGTGGGCCATTCATTGCCTGGTCCACCCCAGGCCCTGACCGGAGGTCCATGACCTGACCATCTCTGAGAAACCTACACTTTCCACCAGGCTAATTAGGTCTTCTATTAAGCTCTTTCCCATTTACTAACCCTTTGCTAGCAATTTCAGATCAATAAACTGGGGAAGTGTTATCAGAGGAGGCGGAGGATCTGCTCTCACACCAGAAGCAACACTCTAATTGGTCCCATTCTCAGGCCTTTTTTCCTACCAAATGCGTATGTCCTCTCTTTAAGCCTGAGGCTGAGGCCTTTCAAGGGTACATCAAACTTTTTTATGGCTCGACAGGCCACACACCTGCCCTGGGAGTGCCTCAGTACTCTTTATTTAAAAAAAATATTAATGGTTAGTTTCCCTTTCATTAGGGCTATCTTCATTTCAAAGTCATCCCCATCCTGACTACTACTGTCTTCCCCTGGTCTCCTGAACAACCTGTGTGGTATGTGAATCCTTATGACCTCAGACTCTGGGACTTGTATGGCCTTATCTGTATCCCACATGCTGTGTGGCTTGTGGCACACCCCAGCTACATTCCAGCACCTGAAGAACATCTTGTGAACATACTGGACTGATACTTGAATGACATTAGTGATGGTTTCCTACAACCTAATATTTCTTGGGCTCCTTTCTGATAAATGAGAGTTGCATGATGTTGGACTGGGCTCTGGAGTGGAAGGCCTCTTAAGTAAGCATCCTTTGGAGATTGATTACTCTTACTGATGGTTCTTAACTCCACTCTTCCATAATAACCACCTAGATAAATTACTTCTTCATGAAGTCTTGGAGATTATCTAGTTCCCTAAGACCATCAAGGCAGTCCAGTAACTAATGACCCTGTTTACTTCCCACCTGATTCTGGCAGATTCAATCTGACCTCACACAGCTGTGCTACAGTTAAATGCTGGAGATCATTTTCCAAGAGGACTCAGTTCTTGGGATCCTTACCCCTGTGCCTATTTCTGAAAGAAGTCGATCTCAGTGCATACCAGCTGCTTCACGTGGGAATCAGGATTGCTTGTTTTCATTTGAGGTTTAGAAGGACTATGTCAAAGAGTCCTGGCATCCAGTGAGAGTACACTGGGTCTGCTACAGCCAAACCAGCTGCTGAAAACCTAGAAGAAGCTTAGTCCCCAATAAGCTGGATAGATGTCTTTTTCCAAGTGCTTTAGGTTGATCATCTATAATGTGCCAGGTGTCTAGATTTAGAATCACTGATGCCCTGAAGTTTGGTCATAATCTGAGCAAACTACCTGGAAGGATTTTTGAGATAGCTTCAGCAGGCCAAGACTGGTAAAAGACACACATTGACCAGCACCTGATAGTGCTGAGAACATGTGGGAAAGAAAAATCCTTCTCAATGCCAAAGAAATTCCTACCGTGATGGAAATGAGAAGACTTCTATCTGGTGCCCTCCAAACTGACTTCTGGCTGCAGTTGACTCTCTCCATGCCATTCTTTCCCATCTCTGCCCTGTGTAATCTATCAAGACCCTGCCATCCACCTTGGGCTACAGTAACCTCCTTTATGTTGCCCAAGGTACTATTGCCAGTTTCAGGATTTGGCCCTCCAGCAGGAGTATGACTTTGAAGAGGGGTGCTGGGGAGTTGCCTCTTGCAGTGTTCCAACAGATAAACTCAGGGATCTCAGCTTTCCTGCCCTTTTGGGGGACCTGGAGATGATGGATTCTTTTTTTTTTTTTTTTTTGATGTGGACCGTTTTTAGACAGTTGTAAAAAATTTGTTTGTTTATTCATTTATTTATCTATCTATCTTGGCTGCACAGGGTCTTAGTTGTGGCATGCGGTATCTTTAGTTGCAGCATGTGGGATCTTTTCTCAGTTGCAGCATGCAGACTTCTTAGTTGTGGCATGTGAACTCTTAGTTGCAGCATGCATGCGGGATCTAGTTCCCCGACCAGGGATTGGACCCAGGCCCCCTGCATTGGGGGCTTGGAGTCTTACCTGCAGGACCACCAGAGAACTCCTAATGGATTCTTAATAACTACATTACCACCATAGTCTCATCACTTATAAAAGACTACCCCTGTAACCTTTTGTTCTCCTGTTTTTGATCCACTACAATAGGCTTAACATTTAGGACCATCCCTTCTTAAATCCTCCTTCACCCCAGACATGAATTTTAGTCTTTTTACTTCACACAGGAAGCATTTATTAACACAGCCCTGAATCAGACATTATCAGAATTAGAGTATTGATGGAAGGAGATCCACATGTATTGATTGGCAACCAAGCTATGCTCGTCTATAGCTGGTCAAAGGTGATGTTGAAGGTTTTGAAGGAAAGCTTGCTTACCTCTATGGAAAATTTGCTTGACTCTATAGATTACCATGAAACTTTTATCAAAAGACTCCCACTAATATTTTCCCCATCAGATGTCCTATGGTAGTTATTTTCAATGTCTCAGAAGTTTATAAGAAAATGACTAGGATCTGCTTCATAAAATGCAAATACAGCTGAGAATAGTTTAATTATTTCTCATGGATGGTGAGTTAACTCTGAAGAACTAAGATTTTTTTTTTTTTTTTTTTTTTGAGGTACGCGGGCCTCTCACTGTTGTGGCCTCTCCCGTTGCGGAGCACAGGCTCTGGACACGCAGGCTCAGCGGCCATGGCTCACGGGCCCAGCCGCTCCGCAGCATGTGGGATCCTCCCAGACCAGGGCACGAACCTGTGTCCCCTGCATCGGCAGGCGGACTCTCAACCACTGCACCACCAGGGAAGCCCTGAAGAACTAAGATTTTTAAAATATAATTACTATTTGCAAAATTAACAAATGCTTTTGTTCTAGACACGATAAAGTTAAAATATGCATCAAATTTCGTAGTTGGAAGGATCTTTAGGAGCAGTGGTATGATGCAGGCTCATGCTGGCTCATAAGAGCTGACCGTGCAGACCTCTTCCCAACTCCACATTCAGTGATAACATACTGAATTGATGAATACCACTGAAATTGCCATAGTGGGAGTATAGACTATGGAAATCAACAAATGCTACAAATTAGGGAATCCCCCCCCACTGCAAGTGAATGTTTTTACCAGCTCCACAGTGCATAGGGGTCATCTAGAGTAAACCAACAACCTCGTTTGTTTTTAATAGATGAAGACTATGAAGAGTTTACTCAAGAAGTCACAACCAATTAGTTGAATTTAGGACTAGAACCTAACACTTTCACCTCCCTTGTTTGACCCTCTTTTCTGATATGCAGTAAGACATCAACCTAACCCTCTGAATGCAGCATTTAAGCTTATCAGTGACGTTAACAGAGCTGTGGTACTTATTTTACCTATAGAGGCTTCCATTCCCTATCCATAACACAAGGGTTTGGATTTGATTTTTTAAATTTTTTGGCTCTGACATTTCACAATAATTCCACAATTAAAAATAAGTCTAGGGTTTCCCTGGTGGCGCAGTGGTTGGGAGTCCGCCTGCCAATGCCGGGGACATGGGTTCGGGCCCTGGCCTGGGAGGATCCACATGCCGCAGAGCAACTAGGCCCATGAGCCATGGCTGCTGAACCTGTGCTCTGGAGCCCACGAGCCACAAATTCTGAGCCCGCATGCCACAACGACTGAAGCCTGTGTGCCTAGAGCCCATGCTCCGCAACAAGGGCGGCTGCTGCAATGAGAGGCCCGCGCACCGCAATGAGGAGTAACCTCCGCTCTCCGCAACTACAGAAAGCCAACGCGCAGCAACAAAGACCCAAACACAGCCAAAAATAAATCAATAAAATAAATAAATAAATAGTCTAATCATGGGGAAAATGTGAGACGTATTACTGCTTTTTATGGATTATTTCAAGGACCTAAAGTGGGTGATTATTTCACCACATGGTACAGTTTTTTTGATGGTGTGACTGAGCAGATCACCTTCCCCAGAGGAAATAATGTTTCCTAGTTCCCTCTGCTTTTTCTCACTAATAAGGAATAATGCATCTTTTTTTTTTTTTTTTTTGCAGTACGCGGGCCTCTCACCGTCGTGGCCTCTCCCATTGCGGAGCACAGGCTCCGGACGCGCAGGCCCAGCGGCCATGGCTCACGGGCCCAGCCGCTCCGCGACATGTGGGATCCTCCCGGACCGGGGCACGAACCCGTGTCCCCTGCATCAGCAGGCAGACTCTCAACCACTGCGCCACCAGGGAAGCCCGGGAATAATGCATCTTTTAAACATTGAAACCAGATCTTAGCTGTTAGAAGATCTTGGTAAAGTAAATGTAGTTTTTCTATTCTCTTTGCAGGGATGAGACCTGCTATGGTGAAATCCTGTATCTCAATAGATAAGGGGTGAGCACCTTTTCCAAAAAAGTACTTCAACTCTTTACTCATTCACTTTATTGGGGGCAGGGGAAATAATATTTTTGTTGTGGTTAAGAGCCCTGGCCACCTAGATTAGAATTGAAGCACAGTGCATAAATGTAATATATGTGACCTTGAGCAAGATATTTAATTGCTCTATTCCTCAGTTTCATCATCTTGAAAAATGAGGAGGGCTTCCCTGGTGGCGCAGTGGTTGAGAGTCCGCCTGCCAATGCAGGGGATATGGGTTCGTGCCCCGGTCTGGGAAGATCCCACATGCTGCGGAGCGGCTGGGCCCGTGAGCCATGGCCGCTGAGCCTGCACGTCCGGAGCCTGTGCTCCGCAATGGGAGAGGCCACAACAGTGAGAGGCCCGTGTACCACAAAAAAAAAGAGGATAGTAATAGTCTCATAATGAGGATCAAATGAGTTGATAACGCACAATACTTAGAACAGAGTCTGGCATATAATTAAGTGCCATGTAAGTGTTTGCTGTTGTTATTGTTATACAATTATAGTTGACCCTGGTCAGTTGCGTAACATTTATTGAGGCAAACCATGAGGCCTTAGTAAATCCAACAATCTTTCTGCATCTAGTTTTATAGCACTTCACTACTTGTCCCATTTCAACCCAGATCCCAAACCCTGTCAATAAGAGATGATATGATTTAGGTCTATATTAATAGAAAATCACTTCTGCACAAATCTTTGAACTGAACTGATACAAAGTTAATTGAATGGAGTTATATTTAGAGGAATTGTTCTTAGCAGTTCCTCAGTAGGAGTGAGTGAATAAATGAGTTGGTGTAATCTGATTTTTTCTGCTTAGTGATTATCTTTTATCTCTTTTCAGAGAGAATGTTATGAGTGGATCACCACATGCTCTCACCTCCTTTCTGGTCTCAAAGGCAGGAAAATAAAGTTACTGACACGTGAAGAAGAATGGCACCTACTTGGAGAAGAGGTATTTGCCATGTGTTAGCACTGGTCATTATTCATGCTCTTTCTGTATTTCAATAGATAAGGGTACTGTGACTTTTTCCAGTCAATGTTTTGAATCCTCATTCATTTGCTCTATGAGAAGAGAATTTTGGTTGTGACCAAGAGCATTGGCAACTCTTTTCCCTTCTAAAGGAGAGAATCACCACCCAAACGTCTCTCCTCACTTTCTTGGAGGGTGACTTTGCCTCCTACTTTATGGAGGAAAGGATGGCTTTCAGAGGGGAGTTACCTGCCACTTCCTGAGTCATAGCCTCACTCTTCTCTGCTTCTGCACGCACCCTCCCTCCTCCCTTCACACTGACGTCTCAGTCTTCCCATCCAAGGTTATTTCTTCCTTTGAGTACTTAATCCCATGCACATTGTCTTCTTTCTTTTGTATCTTTAATGCCTTCCTCTCTATAAACATGGTCTCTCTCCCACCTGAAAAAATATGCCCCTTGATATTGTCTCCTTCTTTACTACTACTTTCCCTCCTTCCTATCACAATCACTTTTCTTAAAACTCTAAAACTACTATAAGGTCCCTAATGACCTTATTGCCAGATCTAAGTATCTCCAATCCTATATTTAACGTGACTTCTCTATAGCATTTGATCCTGTTAACCATTCACTTTTTTGGTAATCTCTCCTTGCAAGACCAAAATTCCGTCTTTCTCCTACTTCTTTATTCCTTTTCACACTCCTTCTTTTAGTCTTTGACCTCTGCCTGCCTCTTAAATGTTGATATTCTGTCCTTGGCTTGTTTTCCCTTCTCATTCTACACTCTCCATATTACTATGTTAATCCTGTAGTTTTAACTACCTGTTTACTGAGGATCCCAAGTCAATGAATATCATGTACTTAATGGCAGTCACAAATCTTTATTTTCACTTCAGTCTCTTTGAGGAAGTTCACCTCCAGCAAAGTCTGAAGAAGCTCCCGTTGCTATCAGAGACATAAACTATACAGGTATGATCTGATGGCATATATGTCAATGCTCCTGGGTCTAAGAAGGAAGGTTCTATCTACACACTTGCAGCACTTTTATTTTACCTTTATTTAATTGATTTATTAAAAAAAATTTTTTTTTTGAATTTTGGCCGCACTGCATGGCTTGTGAGAGTTCCCCGACCAGGGATTGAACCCAGGCCATAGCAGTGAAAGCTCCGTATCCTAACCACTAGACCACCAGGGAACTCCCTTATTTTACATTTAAACACTGAAGAAACACCACCTTTCTAAATTATACACCTTTAACAAATTCTTATTTTTCTTTGCTGCCCACGTCTTGGCCAGAATTATTTTGAATTAACCACTGAATCATCTCAACAACAATATACATCTTAATTACAGTACAGTTTTAGAAACTTAGTGAAGTACCATAGACATGATCTTGGCTGCACATCAGATCTAGGAAAAAATTCAAAACCTATATGGAATCACAGAGACTTAAGAACAAAAAGGATTTTAAAGGTGGTTGAATTCAACCAACCATCTGATGCGTCAGTCTTAGTATAACACCTATGCTTGATCATTATGCCTATGTTTGAGTATCTGAACTGATGGAGATCTACTTTCAGAGTTAGTCCCTTCGTTTTTGGCGAACAGTGACTATTAGAACATTATTCTTTTATTGAACTAAATGATACCTGTTTCCCTGTAGCTTTTTTTCTACCTACTGGTCCTAGTTCAGTCTTCTGGGTTGATATGAAAGGGCTGATTTGTCTCCCACATTATAGTATTTCCATCTATTCTGTTACAGTATTTCTAATATTTGAAAATAGCTATATTCAACCTAAGTCTATTTCTGGGTTTTCTATTATTTTATATTTAATCTGTCTATTCACAAGTCATCACCACAATCTTTTAATTATTGAGGCTTTATGATACATTTTTAGATCTGGTAGGGCCAGCCCTTCCTCACTGATCTTTTTCAGGTGTTTTATGGCTATTCTCTCTTACTTATTCTTCTATATAATCTATCTCTAGAAAATATATGATTCTTAAAAACTGGGATGATATTAAATTTATATATTAACTTAGAACAGACATGTTTATGCTGTTGAGCTGTTCTATGAAGAATATGAGATATAGGATGTCTACTTTTATGCCTTTCAGTACTCTTTTATAGTTTGCTCATTTTGCACATTGCTTATAAGGTAGGCCTGAGTATTTTATTTTATTTTTTGGTATTTTAAATAAGATCTTCTTTTCCATTATATCTTCTAATTGGTAACTGTGTATGTATTACTGATTCCTGTATTTTAATTTTATGTATGGTGACTCTACTAAATTATTTTATTGTTTCAGTAGTTTTTCAATAGATTCTTTCAGGTTCTCCAGATATTCAATCAAATCACCTATAAATAGAGATAGTTTTACCTCTTTCTTTCAATTATTATGTTTTTAATTGCTTTTTCTTGTCTGATTGCATTGAATAATTCTTCTCCTCTTTCATTCTGCCTTAACCTTTAGAGTTTTCATGAGTGAGCATCTGTTGGAGGTAAACTCAATTTTTGTTTGTCTGAAAATATCTTTATTTCACCCTCATTCTTAAATTTTTTTTTTTCTGGGTATACATTTCTAGGATGATTTTTCTCTCAGCACGTATTATGATACTATTTCCACTGTTTTCTGGATTGTATTGTTACCAAATTGACAACTGAAAGTCCAGCTGTCAGTTCTTTTTTTGTGTGTGTGGTACGCGGGCCTCTCACTGTTGTGGCCTCTCCCGTTGCGGAGCACAGGCTCAGCGACCATGGCTTATGGACCCAGCCGCTCCGTGGCATGTGGGATCTTCCCGGACCGGGGCACGAACCCGTGTCCCCTGCATCGGCAGGCGGACTCTCAACCACTTCACCACCAGGGAAGCCCTGTCAGTTCTTTTGAAGTTAATCCATCTCTTCCCTCTGGCTACTTTTAAGATATTCTTTTTGTCTTTGGCATTTTGTAGTTTCACTCTGATACATGTGGGTGAAGATTTTCTTTTCAAAGTTTGCTTGGGATTCTCTTGGTTTTCTGACTCTTTGGCTGGGTATCTTTCATTAGATTTAGAAAATTTTCAGTCATCATCTCTTCAATTATTGTCTCTACTATATTTGCTCTCTCCTTTCTTTCTGGAACTTTGAATGGATATATATTGGAATCTGTCCCCCATGTCTTTTAACCTTCTTTCATATTTTCTATCTCCTTGTCTCTCTGCATTGCATCCTGGATGATTTCTTCTGACTTACTTTCCAATTTACTAATTTGCTTTTCAGCTGAGTTTAATCTGCTATTAAAGCTTTCTGTTGAGTTTTAAATTTAATTGTTGAAGTTCTGTTTGGTTCTTTTTCAAGTCTGATTATTTTTGTAATCTTCCACAGTTTCGATCTCTTATTTCTTTAAAAGTGTAAGTATAACTATGTAGTCTATCTGATAATTCTAACATATATCTGTATAAGAATATTAATTACAACATTATTTATAATTGCAAAATACCAGAAACAATATAAATATTGATCAATAGGGAATTGGTTTCATAAATTATGGTACATTCAAATAATAGGATTCTGTACAGATAAAATAGATGATTATGTAGTGAAATAAGAATCACCCATGATATGTTATTGAGAAAAGTAGATTAGGGAACATAACGTATATTATTATTTCATTTGTATGAACACGTTTATATGTATATAAAGCAGAGTAGAAGAATATCCAGCAAAGTGATAGAAGTTGTTACCTCTGAGGGTTCAGATTATTAATTTCTCTGTAGCTTGCAGACATTTTACATCAGTAGTGTGTTATCATGAAAAAAAGGTATTTTCACTTTGGAAAAATATCCTACTATATTGTGAACATTTTTCTATACCATGTATATAATTTCTACAGCATAATTTTAAATTGCTATAAAATAACTTGTTGTATGGTTTATACCATAATTTTTAAGTGCATTTTCCTATCTTGGGCATTGAGCTTATATCTAGCTTTGTTTTATACACACTGCTGCAATAAACTTCTGTAGGATGGTCTTCAGTCAATATTTGTGCAGACTCCATTGAGATATTCAACACTGTTTACTCCTTCTCTCTTCTCTTTTGGCTTTCCTGGTGGCCCTCTCACATTTCTGAGGCAACTTTTACCCTCCTTTGCAGGCTCCTCTTTCTTCCCTGACCCTTTATGTGACTAGGTTTCTGTCCTAAGGCCTCATCCTCTAGTCATTTCACAAGTTCTTCTTTGGCGATATAATTTATTTTCTTGGCTTTAACTAAATGTAGATAACTGTTAAATCTTTACCTTTAGCCAAAATCCCTCCAATCTAAACTTCAGATCCACAAATTCAGCTACTTACTTATTTCCACTTGGCTATCCTAGTGGTGCCTCAAACTCACACAGCCTAATCTGAATTCATCTATGTTCCCAAACCTGCTTATCCAACTTTGTTCACTATCTCTGTGAATGGCATTATCATCTATGCAGTGGCCTATGTAGTGGTATATAGTGTATATACCAGGTGACATTCAAGATGCTTCCTTTCCCTAACCATCCCATATCCATTCAATCAATCACCCCACCTTCCCTTCCTTCCTCCTCTTTAAATCTACTCGCCTCTTGATAGAGTGATTGTTTTAAAATGCAAAACAGGTCAATCGATTTATAGGTATCTCACTGCCTTCAGGATAAAATCCAATCTCCCTGGCATAATATTCTAGCCCTTCCTCTGTGATTGTGCCCCTGCCCATCTGCCTCTGAGTTTCTGTCCTTTTGAACTGCTTTTGTTCTCAGAGCCAATCATGTACAAATAACATTCTCTGCCTGGAACTCCCTTGTGCCATCTTTTTTCTCCTCACTCATCCTTCAAGAAGAAACTCAGACATTATGTCCTCCAGGAAACCTTCCTGATTAACCCTCTTTTTCACCCCTGCCCAATACCAGATCTGGATTAAGTGCTCCTACTCTGTGACTATATGTAGCCATAGCATTTTCTTGTCCACTGAATTGTAAGCTGCTTAAGGGCAGGGATTATTATTAACCTTTGTATCCTTATCACTAGCACAGTGCCCAGTTGCAAAATTAATGCTCATTAAATACTTTTGAATGGAAACATTGCTAGTATTCTGCTAAAATATTTATATCCACTAAGCTATAATATAATATTGTTTTGTCTCACAGGATACTGTAAAAGAAGTAACTACACCTAAAACAGACAAGCTTCTTAAAGAGGTTGAAGAAAATATGGAGGATAAGAAACTTGAGGAGGAAAAGGAAGAAGAGAAAGCAGAAGAGGTAAGATTAGTATTTTTTTCCTTTTCCTTTATATTTTTAAAGAATGAATATATATATATATATATATATATATATATATATATATATACCATTGAAAATAGAAATAGCGCATCTGGAGTGAACTCTTCAACTTCTTTCCTTTCCTCATATAGGTTTAATCATACCTACAGACACACTTATCTCTTTATTTTCCAAGGATAGGGTGTTCCTCTTCCTTTCTAAATTACTAGCCTCATTCACCTATACTATTGTTAACTACACAGTCTACCTCTCACCCTGATGCTGTTTCTTTATCCCTTCATTGCCATATTTTTCAAATAGTTGTTTAAACTCCTTGTCTCCACTTCTTTAGCTCCCATTCTGAGCTGCCTTTTCTCACTCCCCCCAGGCCATCCACACCTCTCTTCTCCTTATCCTGTCTCCACCCCTGCTGTGGCATTAGTAGTAAAAACAACCCTTCTTGGGGCATCTGATAATGGTGTGCCTACCATGACCTGTATGCTTTGCACATGTTAACTCTTATCTATACAACACAACCTCAAGGTAAATATTATTGCCCCCATTTTACAGATAAGAAAACTGAAGCTCAGAAAGGTTGACTGACTTACTGAAAATCATATAGCTATAAATTGCAGAACCAGCATTCAAACCTAGTTTAGTCTGGCATAAGAGACCTTGCTAATTCCTGGGTGGACTACTGTTGTCTTTAGCTTTCAGAACTCATGATCACTCTCCATTTTGTCTTAACTTACTTCCCTGGGGTGTTTCTTCTGTGAGTAGTTTAAGTGTTGGCATGATCCCAGGCTGTGACATAGATCCTCTACCCACTCTACATGCAGTACAACAGAACAAAAATATTATATAACACTGAAGCCTCTTTTCACCAGCATTTTCTGTTTTACTTCTGGTACAGTGCTTGGCATATAAAAGGCAAAATAAATGGAAAACATTATTTTTTGGCCACTAAATCTGTCATACCCTTTAAATCCCCTCCTTCCCTTCTTCTGTGGCCTTAGTTCAGGCCCTTTTCTCTCTATTTTACAAACTCCTGTTCAAATATCATTTTCTCTGTAAAAAAATCCCTGAGTGTCTAGACAATGCAGGGCCCTTTTCTGGGTGCACATAGCTCTTGGAACACACCTCTATGCTAAAAGTGATCATGTAGACCATAATTATTTTATTGCTTATCTCTCCCACTGTTCTGTGAGTTCCTGAGGTCCGGAAGAAATCCTCTTTGTTTTTCTCAGTTATCTCTCCTTGTCCCCATTTCCCCATCCCCAGTAATTTCTCCCACAGTGTTTCCTGTAAGTCTTCAAAAATGCTTGTTGAATGATTAAAGCAAATGGAAAACGAAAGCTTCAGACATGGTGCCAGGCAACGTGCCAGGCCACTGTGTCACACACCAGCTCACTAACACGTCCGTGGTATTTCTGTGCCCTAGAAACCTTCAACATCTACAGAGAAGGAAAAACTCATTCGAGTCATTGGAGTAGACGGAAATGTCCATTCCCAACCTCTGTTTGGAACAGATGTATTGTCTTCTTGGGTATGTAGCTGAAACTCAACTAGGAAATTCAAAACTAGAGAAAAAAATAACTAGGAAATTTAACATTTGTAAAAATGATATGGATCTAACATAACTTTTAGCTTTTCCAAGGGAACTCCTGAATAATATCTTTTCCAGATATTTTTTTCTCCCAGCATCATCCTTGGAAAAACTCATTTGTTCACCTTAGCTTTATAAAAACTTTTCATTCCTTCTTTAAACCTCATTTTATTTTATTTTTAAAATTAATTAATTATTTATTTTTTGCTGTGTTGGGTCTTCGTTGCTGCTCGCAGACTTTCTCTAGTTGCAGTGAGCAGGGCCAACTCTTCCTGGCGGTGCGTGGGCTTCTCATGGCGGTGGCTTCTCTTGTTGCAGAGCACAGGTTCTAGGTGCTCGGGCTTCAGTAGTTGTGGCTCGTGGGCCCTAGAGCACAGGCTCAGTAGCTGTGACGCTCGGGCTTAGTTGCTCCGTGGCGTGTGGGATCTTCCCGGACCAGGGCTTGAACCCGTGTCCCCTGCATTGGCAGGTGGACTCTCAACCACTGTGCCACCAGGGAAGTCCTAAACCTCACTTGAAAATCAGCATCTCATCCCTTTCCTTAACTTAACAATGTCTTGGTCAGTATTTGGCCAAGTTTTAAATATATTCATTCAGCAGTCTCTATTGAGAACTGTGATGAGAAGATACCACAAGAATTACTGGGAAATTGGAAACCTTTAGACAGTAGCTATGGAAACTCAGTAGGAAAGCAGATTTAAAATTCCTTCACAAATGTTCTAAGACCATTCACACTTAAGTCAGCTCTAGATTGGTATCTCTCTGTACAGGATGCCATGACTTTAGGAGTCTCTGGGTGGGCTTCATCCCACTAATCCCCTGAAATGGTATGCACCATTTTGTATGTGTTTTCATACTGTGCATTTTCTTGGGGAAGAGGTGTATGTGCCAGAAATCCATAGACATCATCAAATTTCTCAACCCCGAAGTTAAGAACCATTTCATTACTAGGAGTCTGATGCATCTGAATAGGCACTGGTGCATGTAGGGGTGAGGAGCTGTGGTGAGGGTCCTGGTGGATGGCAGCTAGATCCCTAAAGTGGCAGCATGGTCCAAAGTAGAGGCAGATTGCAGGGATGTATGTCCAGGGAGGTTGTAGGAAATAGACTCCAACTCTGGGAGGAAGAACTGGGAGATACCATGTGGAGAGTCAGGCAGGAGCTGGCAAAATTGGAGTTAGAGTGGTACATGGGGCTGGGGGGAGGCTACGATCACGTTCTCCCAAAATAATGCCTTTTCAACAATTTTCTAAAATGATATGTTAATATGTCAGTCGTTAAGACTGTGAGGCAAAGGGGTAAGGGTAAGCAATGCAAATGCAATGTCATGAGACATATTTAAAAAAGGCAGGTAAAGGGTAGCACTTTACTATTTGAGAACCCCCAGGAGTCCTACCCAAAGCCCTCCTGCCCCAGATTTGCTCCCCTGAGGTGAAAACCTTGCTATGCTATCCTGGCAAGGCATCAGGGTCAGGTCCAGAGTGAGTCAGGAAGCCGACAGGAAAATAGGAACCTGTAGCCTGGGGCAAAACGGAGGGTGTGGTGCTTGTCTTTGGTGGTGTGGGGCTTCTGCTCCAGGATGCCAGAATTCCATCTGGGACAGTGTGGTGCTATGTGGCTAGCTCACCTGAGGACGATGGGGCCCAGAAAGTCTATCTCTAGGCTTTGAAAAGTTGCTAATCTTCTACTATAGATCACTGAAGACCAAACTGTCCAGGTTCTCATTGACCATAAGGCCTGGGGAGTAGACTAAGATGCCATCCAGATGTACTTGCAAGTTCCTGGAGGTAAAGAAGAATCACATTCATCCTATGGGATGGTGGCCGGACCACTGGACAGGTAGAAAGGGATCACGAGGTACTCAAACAGAGGGGCCCTAATTGTGCTAGGCAAGTGAAGACAAGGTTGATCTTTGGAGATGTTGGTACCCAGAGAATGGAGAGTCCTTGACTTGGCTTGTGAGGTCATAGATTCGGGGCAGGAAGCGGAGCTGGGGGAAGTGCTGTCTTGATTTGGACTGTACTGCAGGCTCCATGGGGCAGGAAGGGCCTTGGCTCTATGCTCCTTCCTTTCACAAAGACATTGGGGCTCCCTGAGGGCAGTTTAAAGTTTCAAAAGTTTCACTGTAAAATTTTCTTTTGCTTTTGTTTGCTTGTTTGTTTTTCCTTTATTTAAAAAAAAAATTTTATTTATTTTTTGACAGACACTTAGCCTCTGGCCCTAAGAACATAAGCAACCATTTAGCAAGGATGCAGATCCAAGGCACCAGTCCTGCTGGGCAGTGGCACTCTCTCTTTCTGGTCTGAAAACAACTCCCAAGAGGCAGTATGTTTGATTGACACTGGGGAAGGAAAGAGAAAAGGAAGGAAGGGATAGGGAAGCAGAAACCTTGTGGTTTGCAGGTATAACTTGTCTTGTCCCTGGGAGCTGAGTTATAGAGCAGGAGAGCACCAAGAGATAGCTGGGTCCTGGGTTTCTAGTGAGAAGTAGCTCCAGACCACTGGGAGGCTAGGGACCTGAGCACGGAGAATTCCAGTTGCTCCTCGTATCTCCTTCAAATGACTCCAGCACAGGATTTTCTGGGGGTTGAGATATGAGTGATAACAGGAGTAGTGGTGGTAAGTCACCACCAGCTTGGACAGGCTAATTGCTTGGCCTGCTAAACCAGGGCCTCATTCATATCGTTACCTGATGTCCTAGTGTCCGCCATAACTAGGAGGACAAGGGGTGAACTATCAATTATTCCAAACTTTCCTCAATTCGCTGGAAATTAGGACTTTGTGGGAATTCCTGAAGACCATACTTAAAGCAGGAACCATGTACAAAGCTTGGCCTACTGTGCCTGTTTCAGGCAATACCCAATTTGGCACTTGCCTGATTCACTGGTGAATCAAGTGACCCCAGTAAGCAGCATTGACTCTGCCTCTACTCATCCTGGGGAAAGGCCACTCTGCCTTCAGGTGCAGCCCAGTTTAATCAGGTCTGAGATCCTGTTGCAGGGCACCCCTTGTGGCCCTCTCTGAACTGGACTCATTCCAAAGTTGTCGCTGGAGGAGAAGCAGCTGAGCTCTAACGCTGCAACCGAATGGTGGAGGTATGGGATGACTAAATTCAGCAGGCTCTCCCTGAGGCTACCCAAAGTGCTCAGAGCTACAGTGGACCCTAAGCACTGCCGCCTGGCTGCATGAGTTGGGTTGCCTACAGCTCAGCTACTTTAACAAGCAAGATGTTAGAAACCATCTCTTTTAGGCCTATCTTCAAACCATAGGTCCTGGCTGTCTGTAAAGAGTTGTAAGTATGAGGAAAATGGGAGATTTTGCTGGATCACCTATGAACTCCTTTGGAAGGGAGAGTAGGGGCCAGACTTGGGGGATCAGCAGTATTTTTTCACCAAGCTGAAGGAGGCCCTTAGAAGCCTGTGTTTTCCTCCCACAATACCATGTACCCCAGGCATAGGTATTAAGAGCAGTAACTAACTTACCCATCTTATAACAGCAACAGGGAAGAGTCCTTGGAATGGTGGTTCCAGAAAATATGTCCAAAGGTGACAGGGGCACTGTGGCTGGCTAGGAGTTCATTACTGAGTGTTGGATTCCAAGCAACTGGGTCTAAAGCCAGATCCTCCCTGCGATAGGCTCAAGCCAGAGCTATTAGTCCAATCTAAAGTCCATTAATAGAGTCTAACCTCAGGAAGACCAAGCCAAAAAGGCCAAAGGCATAATTGGAGTCAGAGAGAGAGACTAGCTCCAAGCTACCGCAGGTTGGCACGAACAAGAAAGGTCTAATGCGATTGCTTCCAAGAGCCGTGCGGCCCACGTTTGTCTCTATTATACAGCAGGTAAAAGAGCATAAAAGCCAGAGGAAGCTTCAAAATATGAGAAGAGGGCCCAAGGCAGTATCTTTAATAAGCCTTGAGGCATCTGTGTAGGTACATAGGTGATGCAGGGAAGGTTGTCACCTGGCGTACATAGAGGAGGCCATAATTCTAGAAGCCCAACGTCCAGCATTTTGGACCATGGGAATTTCCTGCTGGAGGGTTTGAAATGGACCACAGAACATTAATCTGTACTTGCTGGTGTCAGAACAGAGGGATGTTTTCCTCACACACTGTAACTAAATATCTATCTGTTGAATTAGTAGAGAGTCAGAAGGCTCAAATGTATACAGTTAGCAGAGTACAGTCCTGGTTTACTTTGGTTTCCACCTACAGTTAAAACTGTTTCATGCAGCTGTATAAATCATGTGTGGAACTGCATTTCCAGATGCCTCTGCTCTGAAAGCCTTTCTTTTGGATTCAAAGAATAAATAAATTAGTAGTATGTGCTGTATAGGCACAGCCACATCACAGGTTGCTGGTCCAGGCTGAACAATGACAGCATTTACTTCCCAAACAAACTGCCCAAAGGGGAAGCAAAACAGAAAGAGGAAAATATGTGACTGGGAAAATAAGAAGAGAGTAAAAGAGCTAGAGTAAAAGTGAAAATGTTTGATACAGTTTCTTTTCGCTGGTTTGCTTTTAGAAACAGCAAGCATAGTGCAACGGAATGTGTGATTGAGGATGGAGAGGCCTAGATGAGGGTTTTGCTTTAATCCGCTAGATCATTCTGTGATTATGGCAGGCTGCCTATCCTCTTAGATCTCCCTTTCCATCTGTAAGGTGGAGTTTAACTTTTACTTGCCTCTGTTTGGGAAACATGAGTAAATGAGATTTTTTAAAGTACACAGTTCTAGGAAAATGTCTCATAATATTCATTTTAAAATATGCTTATAGTTTTTGTCTTCTAAATTTTCTTTTATCTTCCTCTTATTTTGTTTTCTGGAATATAGAGTCAAAATAAGTAGGAGGTTTTGTTTTTTTTTTTCATATTTTCTCTGCCTTGATATTTATGAAGTTCCCTAAGGAGCTGAAAGATCTTATTGAATTTTGCAATTTGCAATTTGTTATGTGCTTAATGAAGTAAATTATTAATAACATAAATATAGTTAATTTCCTTGATCTTTAACTTAATTAAAGAAACTTGTTTACCCTTCTCTTTATTTTTTAAACCTTTTCTTCTTTCCCTGCTTCTTTCTGTTGATATTGTTCTCCCTGCTTCTTCTTTACAACTCTAATCAAATTTATGTCCACCAGAGTGTGAATAATTTGCAAGCTGGTATGGTATTTGGCCACAGGAAATCCCTATTCTTCTTTGGTATTAAGAATGTGCTTAGGGCTTCCCTGGTGGCGCAGTGGTTGGGAGTCCGCCTGCCGATGCAGGGGACACGGGTTCGTGCCCCGGTCTGGGAAGATCCCATATGCCGCGGAGCGGCTGGGCCCGTGAGCCATGGCCGCTGAGCCTGCACATCCGGAGCCTGTGCTCCACAACGGGAGAGGCCACAACAGTGAGAGGCCCACATACCGCAAAAAAAAAAAAAAAAAAAAAGTGTGCTTAATCATCTGCTATATAAACATGAATAGCAGAAAAAGAAGGCTTGGTCCAGAACATACTGAAGAAAGAGGCTATTTATCTTTGGGACTCTCAGTTCATTCATAGTACATACTTTCTTTGTCAGAGAGAATCAGCTAATGAAGGTACATTGGCCCCAAGGTATCTTGAAACAATGGCTGTAATTGAATGCATGCAGGAGAAGTTAATGTAAGTATGAGACACCACAATGGTAAGAAGACAAAGGTTGCCGACCAGGAGGTCTAGCTGAGAAATGTACGCTTCTTGGCTTACCTTTGGTTCTCCTGCTTCTTTTTTCCTTACAAGTGGGGTGGGTATCTTCAAATCTTCTGCTAGAGGCAGTGAACTACACTGCTCCAGGAGGGACATCTGTCCTCAGCCACAGTGAAGATGGAGGAAGTCAAGTGTGTATGTGTATATCTGGGGTGGGAGTAGAGTGTTAGGAGGGATCCAACTCAGTATGTTTCTAGGAGATGAACTAGAGAAATAAATGAAACTGGGAGAAGCTATTGTGCGCAGGAAAGAAGGTTACATAACCCAAACTGTAGGAATGACAACAGAGTTAAATAGCTAAGAATGCTACGAGAAGAGAATATAGACATATAACATGTGCCCTAGTAATTAAGAAACACACTTCAAACTGGTTTTCTTGATTGTAAGATCTGGTTTTAAAGGTGCTGGAAAAGAAGGGACACTATTTTATTTGTTTGTTGGATCACATCAATAAAGAGAAGCCAAGATTAACCACTGAAAAGGGGTTCCTTGGCTATTGATGGAGAATTCCAAATACCCAAAAGTCAGATTTCACTAAGAAATGATAAATATATTGTATTCTTAAATCACACCATGTCTGCACTCTGACATTACCATCCAGAGTAGCTCCTAGGCCCCCAGTTCTTGGCTAAACATTGATGCTGCTGCTTCCCTTATTTGTACTGTTTAGATATATTCTTCTAATCCCACTGCCTTTTTTGGATAATGAGTTTCTAGATATGAAAGGCACTTTTCCAAACCTTTCCATTTTATTGTGTTTCTCTGGATTTTGTCCACATCAGAGAGGTTGAAAGCAGAGCCAGACAAGCAGAGGAGAAGTTTGATGATGCGAATGAAAAACTTCATTTTACCCTTATAAGAAATAAAGAACTGGAGAAAGAACTAGAGGAAATACTGATGAAGTATAAAGACAAGGAATCTGAAGGAGAAGAAGAAGAAAATGAAGGAGAAAGAGAAGAAGAAGAAACCAGCCCAGTAGAAAGAGCCTCAAAATCTCCAAAGAAAGGTGAGGATTGCTTTCTCATTTTACTTTATTTAGGTTGTATTTATGAGCAAAAATTTGATTGGGTCATAAATATTTTAGAAGAGTATCAATATCTTTAGTGATGATCTACTAGTTCATACTTCTCCTGGGAATGCGCACACATATAATTATATAATTATCTTGTTCAGACAAGTCACAAAAAGGAAAACCAAATGACTAACAATGGTAACTAATAAACTAACATGAGATACAATTTTTACTTATAAAACTGGCAAAGATTTTTTTTTTTTTTGCGTTATGCGGGCCTCTCACTGTTGTGGCCTCTCCCGTTGCAGAGCACAGGCTCCGGACGCGCAGGCTCAGCGGCCATGGCTCATGGGCCCAGCCGCTCTGCGGCATGTGGGATCTTCCCAGACCGGGGCATGAACCTGCGTTCCCTGCATCGGCAGGCGGACTCTCAACCACTGTGCCGCCAGGGAAGCCCTGGCAAAGCTTTTTAAAAGCAAAGAATACAATGCTGGCCAGAAGGGACAAAGTAATTAGTTTCACAAATAATACTTGTGGGTGGGCAGACAGATATAGCTCTTTCAGAAAATAATTTGAGTGTATGTATGGATATGCCTTAAAAATACACATATACTTTGACTTAATAATTTCACTCTTGAGAATCTAGTCTAAGGAAATAATCCTAAATACAGAAACAAAAATTAATGCACAAAGATGTTCAGTGTATCATTGTATCTAAGAAGAAAAAATGAAAATAACCTACCTTTCCAGTCATGGAAGAAAGATTAAATAAATTATGCTACGTTAAAATACCTGAATATTATACAACCATTAAAATGGTATTTACAAGGAATTTGTAATGACATGAGAAATTCTTATGTTAAAATATCAAATGCAGGAAACAGGATATGATACAATATTTTAAAGCTAGAAAAAAAAACAGAACAAAATATGCCCAAACATTGGTATATATTGTATCTGGTTGATAGAGGTTTATGGGGAATTTTGTCTTTAGTTTTTAGTACTTAGTGGATTGTCTATGATGAAAATAATCTTCTTTATTCTATAGGAAAAGGAATTTAACTCTTCATTTTCTTATCTGTAATTAATCTATAATCTGCCCTCAAGCAGTTCTTAATATCCCCAATATTGGAGGCTATTTTTTGATTTTTGCTTTCATCTTCAACCTGCGTCAGTTCCTAGGACAAGTCCTGGTGCCAGGGGTAGTACTGGGCAGATATCTACTTTCTTTTTTTTTTTTTTTTTTTTCAGATATCTACTTTCTGTTTTCTCTGTCACCCCTGTCTCTACCTATGCCTCCCCAGCAAAAGCAGTAAGTTAGCCAACCCCTCACAGTCTCTGGCCCAGCTATGATATATCATATCAGTGTTGGAGGAGGAGTGTGAGCCCATTTTCTCCCCTTCTGTTAACTCTGAACTGGTAAAATGTTAATCATTACAGGTGTGAAAATCCTTTAGCTTTACATCTGAATATATGTGAGGGAGTTTTCATGAATTAAAAAAAAAATTGTATCTTCTCCTATTGTGTAATTTTATCCTGATAATCTGGAAACTAGACTTTTTCCAGTTTACAGAAAACTAAATACTGTATGCAAACCACACAAAAGGTCTATGTGTTAAACTAGAGCGGTTACCTCAACATGGAATGAGTGACTTTAGTTTTGTCCATTTCCATAAAAGTCTTGGGGATTAGTTTAAATCCAGAATTTAAAGGTTTTGATAATTTTAGGTAGAGGATAACGATATACAGTTAGGCCCCAATCTGCAAACAACCTACACAAGTTTAGGTTACTGCCACTCTTACCCTCCTCCACACCCTCATCAAAGTCATTGCCAGGGGCTCAAAAGTAGAGGATGAGAAGCCTTGCAAAGCTTAGGGGAACTGGCTGCTAAGCAAGGCAATCCCCATGCCATGCGGTGACCTGAACATTTCTCCGAAAAACCCACAATTTAAACATTTCTTAGAATTAGCAGGCAGCTCCTTTAAAAAATGCAGACAGCCCTGGAGCAGTCTGACATGCATATGGCATATACTGGGTCATATTTATATGAGTTAGTGCAGGGAGATCACTTCTCTCCTGATAGTTGTGCAGTGAAGGAATGGAAAATCATATGGCAAAGGTAGGAGCCTTGTGAATGCTGAGTAAAGAGATTTGGATAGAGTAGGAAGACATTTATTTTTGTTTTATGTCATTTTTAACAATTAGCGAATCACTGTGTTCTGAGTTATTAATGAAGAAACGAATCGAGAGGGGAGTTTACACAGATGAATATGGCTTAGTCTCTGATCAAAGGGAGGCTTATGATTTAGGAATGGGGGCAAGACAGGGTGTGAACAAGGTGACTGTCAAATGTGGGATGAAGGTGGCAGCACCAGTTGGAAGGATTCCAGTTGAGAACCTTGGTGTCATGGAGCAGCCAGGGAGAGCAGGCTTGACAGCAGAAGTCCTCCTGCACCCATCCCAAGGGTGGGGCTTGTGTAGGGTCTGTGCACGGGACACTGGAGGGAGGGACCAGGAGATACAAAAGGGCTACAGTGATGGATTTGGGAGGATTCTGGATACTAGCTCTATTTGAATTTTTTTTTTTCCCACCAAGCTTGGGGTATGTACTGGAAGGAAGAAATATTCTTCTTCTTTCTCTTCTCTCCTTGACCACATACTACTCTTTTCCAGGACCCACTAACTGACTACACTGAAACTTTGAGAAAATGCATTCTCAATCCCAATAACCAATGTAGAGTCAAGTTTTGGGCAAATAGTTTGTAGCTTGGGGCTTACTCATGCAGAACAGAATTTTTTAAATGCTTTGTAAAGTTAAAAGTCCTTAGTAAATATATTGTTACTACAATAATTGTTTTTGTCTTTTCAGAGGTACAGCGCAAGGAGGGTTCTAAATCCAGAACTCGGACTAAAACCACTTACAGGATGAAATCCAAATAGCAAACATAGGACACTAGGCTTCACCATGGCTTCTGTCACTGTACCCACCCCAGATATCTCTGCACTTTTGAGCTGACATTGTGGCTTGATTGAAGGGACTCCCTTTGCAACAGCTACCAGAAAAGCCATGACAGACAACTCAGGGACATCTTCTCTTTAAAAGTCACAGTGATGGCTGTAAGGAATCGGTGTATTAGCTTATTTCCAAGATTAAAAATAGGCTGTGCAAAGGTTTTCTAGCCTCTTCAATTGATTTCCCAGCAGAAGTCTATGAAAAGTGTCAGTTTCTGTCAAGAAAATAATGCTTTTTGAGGACTTTGAACTCTGCAGAGAAGAGTGGCAAAGAAAAAGCATTATTTTTTCAATTTAAGGAGAGGATCCTGGGCTTCCCTGTTGGCGCAGTGGTTAGGAGTCTGCCTGCCCAATGCTGGAGACATGGGTTCGAGGTCTGGTCCGGGAAGATCCCACATGCCATGGAGTAACTGGGCCCGTGCGCCACAACTACTGACCCTATGCTCTAGAGCCGGCGAGGCACAACTACTGAGCCCGCGTTCTACAATTACTGAAGCCCACGTGCCTAGAGCCCGTGCTCCGCAATGAAGAGAGTAGCCCCCACTTGCCACAACTAGAGAAAGCCCATGTGCAGCAACAAAGACCTAATGCAGCCAAAAATAAATAGATAAAATAAATAAACTAAAAAAAAAAAAAAGAGAGAACGAGAGGATCCTGATAATGCCCTTAGGTTTCTGCAGCATTTTCAGATTTCTTATTTCAGGCATTCTGAAGATTTATCTGGCCTTCACAATAACCCTGCAAAGTAGGTGGAGGAGACACTGTTATCCCCATTTCTCAGAATGAAATAGAGGCCCCAAATGGGTATAAGACTCCCCAGGGTCACAGAGCTGATTGGTGCCAGAGCCCCCAGCTTGCTGGACCTGTGTCTGGATTGTTTGACAATGGCGATGGGCCACCAGGCCATTGCTCGGATGGCTTGCTTCACAGGGGCTAGTGTTGCTGAAGATTCACCCAGAATCTCCATTTTTAACTTTTATCGCCTCATTTATCTGCTCTGTTCGTGACCCTGGATGCATCTAGGCTTAGAGATGGACTAAGCTGTAAAAATATGTTGCAAATGACAAATTGACGTCTGGGCAGTCGCTCAGCAGGGGCCCCTCCTATTTCACTGCTCCTGGCTCACTTGCATTTGCTTTATCTCTCCCTGGCTCCAAACACCTCCGAGATTTCTGCACCTGCTTTGCCTCCGCATATTTGGTGTTCCTTTGGATTTATCTCCTGGAATTGTAGGCCTTTGCCTGCTCCTTGAACATCAGAAACCCTCTGACTCCAGAGTCCTCAGCCCTGTTTAAGCCCAACCACTGGTCAGGCCCACCTTGGCCCACATATATCAAAGTGTTTGTGAGGTGGGTCTCAAAAATGTTTGGGGTCAGTCTAAGGCCTACTGGATGACTTCTTAATTCTGGGGAAAGAAAACATGAAATTCTTCATGAGCTGACTGGGCTCATGGCCCAACTGAAAGCCACAGCTCAGGCTAGTGGCTCGTGCTTCCAGTTACCACTTGCTGGAGCAGAGCCAGCCCTACCCTTTTCACTTTCCTGAAGAGATTCTTGAATGATTCTAGCAAATTTGGGGCTTTTTAGTGGGATTTCAGCCTACTTTTTAAAAAATTAATTTCCTACTTTGTAGGAATGAGTCATCATTTCCATACAAATCAGCAGCCCCCATCCCTGAACATGAGCGTCTTGCCCCTCGGAATGTGTCCGCTCCATCAGGTGGAAGGCTGTCTTAAAGGTCAGAGTTATGCCTGGTGCCACTACGATTAGAATGAGATGTTTGGTACCATAGACCTAGTTGGAGTGGTTTGGTTGTGAGCCACAAAAAGCCATTCTTACCACAAGCGAAAGGATAATTTATTGAAAGCACGTTGGGGAGCTCAGGAGATTGAAGGAAAGTCCTAAAGAACCAGGCTAGGAACAGATAGGATGAGGTAGTTTTAGATTTCAGAAGCAAGAACTGCTTCACCATCTCACCCAGTTGCTACCACCAAATGAACACCAGTCATTTCTTCCATCCTTACATTATTCTTAAAGTCCCATGAGGGAGAAAGGCTACCTCGTAGTCACAGACCACCCCATGGATGTACCAGGGATGGTGAGAAGACTTCAGGGATCTCTTTAGCTTCCTTAAAGGGAAGCAAGGACACCTTGCTCTGCTGTTCCACCAAGACAGAACACAGTATGGGGGAAGGAAATGCCCGAAGAGAATCAGGATGCTGGTAGGAAGGCATCATGAATGTTAGGTGGTTAAAAAAAAAAAAAAAAAGTATGCTACAGAGAAGGCCTCTGCACTGCTGCTCCCTGAAAGTTATCATGGGCAGCTCCACTTTCCCAAGTAGCTGATGTGTGGGAAGTTTTAGATAGTCCTTGAGTCCTACCACACCTCAAGATCACCCTGAGGTGGTCTCCTGAGCAGAGTGGAGAGAGGAGCTCTTGCTACACTTCTCTGTCAGTGGGGCTGCCAGGTGAGGCTGTTGTGCTTGTGTTAAAGGAGACCAGCCACTCTGTGTTCAGATGTCCAGACAGCCGTGCTGACTGGAGGTGCCTCATCACACTCCACTGGGTCCCAGTCCCCAGGCCTAGTGGTGATGTGGTCCACGTCCCTGGGAAGCCGAGGTGGTAGTGTCTTAGGAATCCTAGAACTTGGAGCAAGTCCCCAGTTCACCAGGCCTGGTTCTTCATCACACACCCAGACCAACTCCATGCATGTGGGCACTGTGTGATTCTCTCCCAAGAGTTCTGGTCCTATGCTGTGGTCCTACTGACTTGACTGTGGTCAGGTCACTTGTCAGGTGCTTTCTGGCACACATTGACTGGGCTTTCCTCTTGTTCTTGGCCTTTCCTAGCTGGAGATCAGTGACTCTGATATTGCCTGGGGAACCTACATTTTGCATTTCACTTTCAAAGACTGCTGAGAATTCTGCTTGTAGGCCCCAAATCTCTAGAGCACTGTTTGCCCACTTCTGGAATTTTAAATAAGTGTGCCACCTACCAGCAAACATTTTCCCACAGGAAGCAGAGGAGCTACTCTAAAATTAGGAGTCTAACTGCAGTAGCCCTGTTGCCTAGGGCCTGTATACCTCCAAAACAGGAGTGCTTGCTATCTGTGCCTGAGGCTGAGGTCCTCTGTAGCCATATAGATGGGAAGCAGTGTCTAGAATTCATCAGGACTTCTACCTCTGCCTCAGGAGAATGGAGAGTTCATTCCAGCCAGGTCTGCCACAGCCTCAAGACAATCTCCTATTCAGGACTGTTGAGCAAGTCCACCAATCCCCCTGACCTCAAAGATGGGCCCTGCCACGTACAGTTTTTCAGAAAGCAGGACTTCTTAGATGGTGCATCTGAGAGCAAGACCAGTGAAGGCAGCCTTCCAGACACTCCCAAGACAATCCCAGTACACAGCAATGTCATTTGGCCTGGGCAGTGTTCCTGTTGTTCTGGAATGGCTGATGAAAGGGCTCCTGCATGCCTTTCTGGATTGCAGTGGCTTTTGTTTGGAGGGCATCCTCTTGTACTTGCAGGGGTTGGGTTCCATGAGCCCCTGATCTGACAGAGGCATACTTCAGGCTATCTCTAGGCCAGCTGTGAGAAACAATTTTGAAAGTCTGAAGATAAGATTAACAGTTCCCATCATCTGTCTCACCAAGGCAAACTGCTCTTTGGCAGACAAGATATTTCCATCCCAGATGTCCAGCAGATCCTGAAGTTCACAAGGTACAGCTGGTAATCCATTCCCATTTTCCGCTCTGGCCACCCAAATAGTCAAACCCAGGTAAGAAAGAAGAGTGTATCTGATTTCTGGCCAGAACTATTGCTCATCAAGAGAAGAAACTCCTCTCTTCTGTCTAGATTTTGCTTTACTATCGTGCTAAAGAGCTCTACACCTTTGAAACAAATGCTTGAAATATTGTGGGGAGGATTCTAATACAGGAGACCTCATATACAACCTCTTAAGCTGGTTCTGTCCAAGAACAACCACCCTGGGGACAGGAGCTCCTAGCCATTGGGGCTACTTTTGAAGCATGGGGACAACAACCTGTATACGAGGCCAGGCTCCCATTTGGATGAGCCCAATTACTGTCATTTAGAGCTACTGGGCTAAAACCAGAAACATAGTAATAGTCATGATTTATTGAGCATTTATCTCATGTAAGCACTGTGCTAAGCACTTCACATGTATTATCGCATTTAGTCACAACAACTCTGTGAGGTGGGTTCTACTTTTATCCCCATTTATGTCAGGATAAGTTGCATGTCCAAGGTTAAACATCTAATAAGTTACAGAGTCTGGATCAAATCTGGTATATCTGACAGCAGAGTCTAAGCTCTCAGTTACAGTGCTACTTTTCCTCTCCAAGCTCAGGAAAAGCTAGAAGCGCAGTTGATGAACCCTCTTTGAAGGGATTTGACTTCTACATTCTCTACTTAATTGCTCAGCTCAAATACTCAGCAACGGCATTGACACACAAGCCAAAATTCTAGAGGACATCAGAACCTGCACAGTCCTGATAGACTCTGCCAAAGAACATTGTAGCAGCCAGGAGCAATCTAATGAGGAGGAACATACTTTATCATCCAGACATGATCCCCAAGAATATGGAGCACAGAGGCATTGGCAGAATGACCTGCTAGGCCTCCCAGATATAGGGGAGTCCAAACTGCAGAGCTCCAGCATTACCCTGATATGCTGGTGAGCTGGGGTTGCCCTTAAATTTCTAAGGTAGGCCTGCTAAGCCCCTTTAGGATGACCCTCTCTGTTTTTTTTGAGTTGTATGAGCTGTTTCACTGTTTTGGTTATTAACCCCTTGTTGGTCTCATCATTTGCAGATATTTTCTCCCATTCCATAGGTTGTCTCTTCAGTTTGTTGATGGTTTCACTGGCTGCGCAAAAGCTTTTAAATTCGATTAGGTCCCATTTGTTTATTTTTGCTTTTATTTCTTTTGCCTTGGGAGACTGATCTAAGAAAATATTGCTATGATTTATGTCAAATAATTTTTTGCCTATATTCTCTTATAGGAGTTTTATGGTGTCATGTCTTACATTTAGGTCTTTAAACCATTTTGACTTTATTTTTGTATGTGGTGTGAGGGAGTTTTCTAATTTCATTGATTTACACGTAGCTGTCCAGCTTTCCCAACACCACTTGTTGAAGAGACTGTCTTTTCCCCATTGTATATTCTTGCCTCTCTTGTTGAAGGTTAATTGACCATAGGTACATGGGTTTATTTCTGGGCTTTCTATCCTGTTCCATTGATCTATGTGTCTATTTTTGTGTCAGTACCACACTGTTTTGATTACTGGAGCTTGATAGTATAGTCTGAAGTCTGGGAGGGTTATGCCACCAGCGTTGTTCTTTTTTCTCAGGGTTGCTTTGGCAATTCTGGGTCTTTTGTGGTTCCATGTACATTTTAGGATTATTTGTTCTAGTTCTGTAAAAAAGGATGACCTCTTTCTGGTGATTTGGAGTCCAACAACCTGCAGTACACCAGCCCTTAAGTCCCATGCCTGCGCAATAAATGCAGGTCTAGACCAGAGTCACTGTCAATCCCCAAATGCCCTGGAATACCATTGTCATAGACTTGTTCCACTCTTACAACCATGTTGTTTTGTTGTGGTGTACTCCAATACCAAGTTAGAATATGTTATCTCTTTTATCAGCTTACAGCCTGCAGTAGACTGGATGTTTGTGTCCTCCCCCCACCCCACCCCCCAAATTCATATGTTGAAATCCTAACCTTCAGTGTGATGGTATTAGGAGGTAGGTATTAGGAGCTGATGGTATTAGTGTTTGGTAGGTGATTAGGTCATGATGGTGGAGCCTTCATGAATGGGGCTAGTGCCTTTATAAAAGAGACCCCCAAGAACACTCTTCCCCCTTATGCCATGTGAGGATATAGTGAGAAGATGGCTGGCTATGAACCAGGAAGTGAGCCCTCACAAGATGCCAAATCTGCTGGCATCTTGATCTTATACTTTCCAGGCTCCAGAACTGTAAGAAATAAATTTCTGTGGTTTATAAACCACCCAGTCTATGGAATTCTGTTATAGCAGCCTGAACTGACTCAGACACTGCCACTCTGTTAAAGTAAATTTCCAGCGACAAACTGTATGTGTCCTAGATTTGGATTATACTGTTCAGTTTGTCCTCTACCTGTCATTTCAAAATCAGTAACCAGTTGGAATACAGCACCTGGGTCTCAAGAGAAGATTTCTACTGCTAGGACCTTGTGGACAACACTATCAACTCACCTAACTGGTCTGTGAAGAATTTGCCTTTGACTATTCATTATACCCTTTTTCACCTAGCACACAGTTTCATAGCAGCTTATCCCCATTATTCTTTCCCATTAAGCCCTCCTACCTTAACAGCTGGGAAGTACCTAAAGATACCATAGATTACTCAAGCAGATCTGGAAGGTGCCTCTGCAAGGTAATGAGCAATTTAAATGTTGACTAGAGACAGACATCAGAGGAGACCAACCAATGGGTGATACCACAGACACTCAGATATATAGGCAAATCTGCCTTTGACAAAAAGAACCTTGCTATAAGGAATTATTAAGGGTCATAAAGGCCATTGTTGCATTACTACCCTGGCATTCACTTATTGTTCTGTTCCTGCCTCTGGTTATGCCTGAACCAGCATTGCCCTACCTCCTCCTTCATTGCTCTTGCCAACATTTGCCAACCTGAAATCAGGAACCATCCATGTGGGGGTGAAAAGTGACCGGCAACCCTTGATGCCACCTTAACTCCAATAAACCAGTACACTGGGATGGGTATGGGCCAACCCTGAAAATACATCAGCCCCATATTTATCGTGATGCTTCCTCAGATTTTAAGCCACATGTACCAGATAAATGTTTTTGTCCTTTTATTTCTCTATTTTAAAAAAAGAGTCTCTATAAAAATAATTCCTTTTAAGTTCTTTAATTAGGTGTAAATTTTATATCCAGCCCAAGTACATCTCTTTTTCTTTCATTCACTCAGAAACACGGAAGTGCCACTTGCGTGGAGAGTTGGAGAGAAGCCTGCATCTCAAGATTACAACAGAGTGTGATAAGCATAATGATAGGGACATGTAGAAAGGGCTGTGGGAGCAACAAAGACCTTGCCAAAGGGGCCAGAGGGCATACAGCGAAAAGGACATTTGAACTACATCTGAAGTCAAAATTTAGCCACATATAGACTCAAAATTCTTTCCAAAGTAGAATGCTGGCTAAAGCTCTTTCCCATAATTACTCTGGTTAGATGATCCACCTAAGCATGTTATATGGCTTCTCTGTCATTACATGATTTCACTGTCTTCTCGTGTGTTGCTGCATTGTGACTTCATACATTCCAAGGGCATTCCACATGGCAACCAAAGGGCAGGAAGTGAGGACAGGGGGCCTTGCTTAGGGCTGTAGCTGTTATATGGCAGCCCTCTTTGCAGTCACATTATCCTTGTTTCCTCCTATAACATGGGAGAGTCTTTCTTTTTAGGGTTCAGTGGCTCAACAGGTTTGGAAGGATTTGGTAAAGGGATGCTTCCTTGAGTTCTACTGCTTGGAGAAGACAGGAAATTTAGCAAGTCAAATGGCAAAGGTAAAACCACTGTGGAAGGCTTCTCTGTGGACAAGGATTGCAGGGTGTGGAGGTACCGAAGCTGAACAGCAGCTGGAGTGCCTGATAGAATCTCGGCTGCCATCCTCAGGGACTCGGACGCAGCCTTCTCCCCTTCCGCAGCGATCATCTAGACAGGGGATGTGAAGAAAAGCAAAGTGATTTTTCTTCTTCACTCCATGAAGGTTTTAATCCTACTTAGTGTGACTCAACAAACAAGCACTAGTATCTACTGTGTGACAGGTGAGCAGACTATCTTTTGTTCTTAAGGATCTTGATTTAGGCAGGGAGATTACACTGTTAATTGTAATTTAGGGTAGAAGTTTTTAAGGGCCATGACAAGTATAGAGGAAGTGTTAGGGGAGTTACTATGTCTGGTGGGCCTTGGAAGAGTAGTAGGATTTTGCCATTTAGAGGAAAGGTTGGCCAGCATTCCAGGCAAAGACATGGAATCCTGAAAGAATAACTCCCAGCTCAGGTTAGCATTTCAGAAGAGAAAGCATGAAGCTCACCACCCAACTGTCACCTTAAAGTGGGCAAAGGGCACTGGACTCAGAGATCTAGAAGCAACTCTGCCCAGAGGACTGCCTTCTTCCTCCATCAAAGCTCCAAAGTTATCCACCTTCTTACATAGTTAGGGGTTTTTCTTTACGTACGTTCTGTTCTTTAAGGGAAATCCACCTCCCCTCCAGTCCTCATTTTCTCTTCCCAACACCCTTCCCACCCACACCTCAATCCTCAGGAGCTGCTGGCAGCCACATCTTCTCCCTGGCATGCCTGAGTAGAGGCCATGAGTAGCACAGCCTTCTCTCAGCTCTGGCGTGGAGGGAATTGGGCCCTGATCATGGTTGTCCCTCCAGAGCTTGTGCAGAGCTAGGGATACAGGTCGGGGTGTCATTAACCTAGAGGTGACAGGTGACTGCTATTACCCAGGGAAAGATGCCAGTGCTAGAGAAGAGGGATGGAGCGTGGGGAGATGCCTTTAGGGAGAGGGAGAAGGCAAGATTCAAGGAGGAGAAGGTCACTGTTACTAATAACTTCAGAGAGAGGGAGTAACAGGAAAAGAGACCTTACGTTGGTCAGTTAGGAGGCTGTTAACACACTTGAGGAGAGCAATTTTAATAGAGTGGTGTGGGCACAAGCCAGATTCCCCCCAGCGCCTGGATGAATAGGTGAGGAGCGAAGGGGAAATGTTCTCCATGAGGAGGCCTTCTTTTGGATTCTCTGGTGATCCTCAAGGAGCAGCTGTGCAGGAGGATGGCCTGCTCGGGGCTGGCTCACCCGCACTTTGGCCTGTCTCTGTGCTTCGGCCTCCACCGCCAGCGAGTGCTGCAGCCCGGCTGGCAACCTCACATCCTTACTGAAAGAGAAAGGGCATGGGTAGGTAGGTGTGCAGCGCTGCTTTTAGCAGCCGGGGCTTTCGTACAGACCTGCCACCTTCTCTGCTGTCATTTCACGACGCACAGCGAATTCTGATTTAGCAGCGTGTGTGGCCCCCGACCTCTGCGCAGACAGTGGGCAGGGAAGAGCAGCTTCAGGGCAGTGCCTCAAATGCTGATTTTTCTTATCATTGATGCTATAGTAGAGTTATGGTTTTCTCTTTACAAGTGAAACAAATTTTGTGTTGATATACTACGAACATTTTCCCACTTAAAGTTTAATCTAAATCCCGGCTGTTAAATTTCAATAATGAAGAACAGCCTTGAAGAGCCGGACTATTAATAATGAGGGAAGTCATCTAAGTTTATAAAAGAGAACTGATTTTGAAAAGGGTAGAACTGACCAAATGAGAACAATACTTAACGTATTGCATGAAAGATACAAAATTGTATTTTCCCCCTGATTGTAACTATAAAAAAATACATAGATAGAAAAATGGGCAGTTCCTCAGAAAGTTAAATATGGAGTTACCGTATGATCCAGTAATTCCACCCCTAGGTATATACCCAAGGGAAGTGAAAACATGTTCACACGAAAACTTGCACATGAATGTTCATTGCAGCATGATTCATAATGGTCCCAAAGTGGAAACAACCCAAATGTCCATCAACCGATGAGTAGATAAACAAAATGTGGTATAGCCAGCTGAACAATAGAAAAGTATTCGACCATAGAAAGGAATGAAGTACTGATTCATGCTACACCATGGTTGGATGCTGAAAACATTAAGGTAAGTGAAGGAAGCCAGGCTGAAAAGGCCACGGATTGTGTGATTATAATATTTATATTAAATTCCTGGAATAGCCAAATCCAGAGAGACAGAGAGTAGATTAGTGGTTGTCAGGGGCTAGGGGTTGAGGAGGCAATGAAGAATTCCTGCTTAGTGGATGCAGACTTTCTTTTGGAGATGATAAAAATATTCTGAAATTAGATGGTAGTGGTGGTTGCATCACTCTGTGAATATACTAAAAAACACTGAGTTGTAATTTAAAATGGTTAAAAGTGGTGAGTTTTACGTTATGTGAATTTTATCTTTAAAAAAGGTTTAAATCCATAGAAATATGAAAGTAATTTGCCCAGATGTTACAGTGGTTATGTTGTGGCTATGAGATAATAGGTAAATTTTTTTCTTTCTTCCAAATTTATGCTAATATGGCTACAGTACTCATTCAATGAAAACAATTTTTCAAATAGAAGTTTTTAAATAAAACCAAAATATCTCCCTTTATCATATTGTTCTTCCTGGTTAATTTCCTACCCACATTTCTGTTCTCTCCACTTTGATTCCCCAAATACAGGTCACTGCATCCAAGGCAACCTGTGGAGGGAAGAGTTTAGATGTAAGAACCTCCGGGTGGGAGGAGAGCACCCCTATGCACCAATGGCCGTTGCACTGAGAAAGCACATTTCTTCTGAAAGGACATTATGTATTTCCCTGTTTTGTTTTAACATTATAGGGCCTTGCAAAAGTTGTTTAATTTGCACAGTGCCACTCAACAAATATTTGTGGAATTAAAGATGGTGTGGTAGGCTGACTAATGGCTCCTAAAGACATCCATGCCCTAATCCCTGGAACCTGTGAGTGTTACCCCAAAAGAGACTTTGCAGATGCAATTAAGTTCCAGGCTGTTGAAATGGGGAGTTTATCCTGGATCTTGCTGGTGGGCCCTAAAAGCCACTGCAAGTGTCCTTATAAGAGGGAAGTGGAGGGACATCTGGCTTCAGAAGAGGAGAAGGTGGTGTGATGATGGAAGCAGAGGTTGGAGTGCTGTGCTTTTAAGATGGAGGAAGGGGCCATGATCTAAAGAATGCAGGTGGCCACCTGAAGCTGAAAAAGGCAAGGAAATGAATTCTCCTCTCAAAATCTCCAGAAGGAACCAGTCCTGCTGACTGACACCTTGACTCTGGCCCAGTAAAACTTCTTTTGGACTTCTGGCCTTCAAAACTGTAAGGTTGGGACTTCCCTGGTGGTCCAGTGGTAGTGAATCCGCCTTCCAATGCAGGGAACGCGGGTTCGATCCCTGGTCAGAGTACTAGGATCCCACGTGCTGCAGGGCAGCTAAGCCCGTGCGCCACAACCAAGAGCTTGCGCACCGCTACTAAGACCCGACGCAGCCAATAAATAAATAGATATATTTTTAAAAAACTGTAAGGTTAAATTGGTGGTGGTTTAAGCCATCAAGTTTGTGGTAATTTGTTACAGAAGCAATAGGAAATAATAGAGATGGTATATTTGTTAAATTTGTTCTAAAATGCATTTATTAGAGAACCAAAATCTTTAGTCTCTCTCTCGTATGATATTCTCTTCCATATAATATTCATTTACAGGTGCTTTCACTTCCTGTTGGTGGCACGCATCTTCCCCACCTCCCCATCCCAGGAGTGGGAAGAAAATGAATTGTGTGTTCTGGAAAGGGGGGCAGGGCATGGAGCAATATGCGGGCCATACTCCTTTTCCTTTTTAACTTATTTCTGATGATTTCTTGGTGGCTAGATAAATAGTTAGTGCATTGGGAACCCTGATAAGACTAATTTAGGGGGTTGATGGGAGGAAGGAATGTTGAAAAAGACTTCATAGAGGAGGTGACATCTTAAAGAACAATATGATTTTGCCTGTAGGGAAAAGGGAAATATTTGGTACAGAGGAACAGCCTAAGAGCAGGCATGGAAGCATAGACACACTGAACACTGGAGAAACACTAAGTCCGCTGGAGGATTAGATACACTGGGGGAAGGACAGCAAGAGGTGAGGCTACAACAGTTGGGTCATTTATCCACTCATCCAAAAACCCAGTATCTGACTGCTGTGTAACAGCCCCATGCCAGGTACTGAGGACAAAAGAGGAATAAAATATGACCCCTGACGTTATGGAGTTCATGGTATGGGAAGAAAAATGTGTAAATGCATAAATTATAATTCAACATAACAAGGGCAAGCTTGAATGTCGTGTCTGGACCTTATCCTTTATCCTTTGGAGGGGAGGGATGAACAGGAAGAGAGGCTGAAGGGACGGCAGAGGGGAGCAACGTGAGTGGTTTTTAAATTCCAGAGCAGAAACTCCCCTGTGTCTACTTGTTCTAACTTCTTCTCCTTTCAGCTTCTCTTATTTTCTGAATTCTTCCTTTTTCCACTAGGATGCTAGTCCCAGTTTTATCAGTGATGAATTGGACATGTCACGAACATTTGGTTACCTCATTTTCTCAGCTGTGTCTGCTCAGGCCCCATCAGGCACAATCATTATCAATGCCTTCGATCCTTAGTTCCTTCTATTGAGGTCTTCCTTCAGCCAGACTCCGAACTCAGTTCTGGGCTTGGGTGCCTCATGGCCTCAATGACAGGCTCCGTCACTGGTGGTAATTGCCACCCGACTGGCCAGCTGCCTAGAATGCTGCTTTGTTCTCGTCTCTCTTCTGAATACCTTTGCCAACTTGTCTTGGTAAGAAGTGAAGATGCCTACCCTGGTTGTGGGCAAGGTCGCTGAGCTTGCTGCCTGCGGCCTAGACGCTGCTGCTTGTGAGGCAGCTCTTGCTTTTCTCTCCCTCCTATCATTCCAACTCAATCAAATCTAGGTGATGGATTGGGTAATGAATCACATAAGGGTCTGTGACATCTTACCTCTTTTCATCTGAAAGTCTTATTTGAACTTATCATTATCTGACTTTGCTTGTTTCCCCAACTAGACTGTAAGGTCCCAAGATGCATTCCTTATCATCTCTGTGTCCCACCAACCGACCCTGTCCAGCCCCACCACCCCTGCCAGCTGCCACCCCCACCACCTTGTGCTATGTGGGCACTTTACAATGAGTCTAAAGCCACTATTTGTTTTGAGAACAAAAACTGTGGCAATGACTGACTAGTCAGCACAGATTGGGGACTATGATTGGCTCAGGGTCAATTTGGCAACCTCTTAACTGTCAGCTCCTTACAGGACGGTATCTTTGAATGCATGGCACATGGAAGATTCAGTAAATGGCCAATGAAGAAAGGAATAAAAGATAAAGGGATACTTCAGCATACTTGGTGTTAAATTCATCTAAGTACCTTTACATCTTGTGCAATGCTCTTCCTCTCTAGAAGAATTTCAGTGAGGGATCGATGTGCTAGGAGACGCTTCATGGTGGTCTGCACAAGGAATTGGACTGCTTTGGACACATGAGCAAGACTGCTTAGGAGAAGAGAGGCATTTTCCATTCGGTAGTAGCAGATGGCATCTATCTCCATTACAAACATGTCTTTGGTTACAACCTAGGCAGAAAAAAAATTTGGATGACAACCCTGATTCTTGGGTTCCTTTCCCACATGAGGATAGAGGAGCTAAATATGTTCAAAGGGTATTTTCTCAGCATAAGATGATGGTAAGGAGAAAGAGTAGTAGGCTCGCCCTTTAATCAAAATAGACGTGTTTTTTTTTTTAATTATGGAGTTTGTATTAAATACACTAAAGAACTCACAATTTAAAGGAATCTTGTTTTAAATCCTTTTGTAAAAAAAAAAATCAGGAATAATTTTCTTACATGAAAACACTCAGTTGATTGTATATCAAGTCTTTTAAAACCGATGCCAAAAAAATCTCCTAAAAGAGCAACATGTTCTGGGAAACAAGCGCTCAAATGTATTGAGTGTGCATTTAGAGGGCAGTTTGGTGATACATATCAAAAGCCCTAAAAGATGTATGTGTACAACATTTCCATTTTTAGACATTAATCACAAGGATATATTTCAAGGGTTTAGCTGCAAGGATATGATTCATAGTATTGCTTATTGTAATAAAAAAAGTAGAAATAATATCAACAATAGGGAATTAGTTGAGTAGATTCCAATTACTCAATTAGTTGAGTAAAATCCATACAATGAAATGCTGTGTGTCTGTTTAAAACAAAGAGGTAGAAACATAGGTAATATATGAAAAGGTGATAACAATAGATTTTTGAGTGAAAAAAACATGTTGCAAAATAGTATGTATGGTGTGATATATATATATATATATATATATATATATATATATACAAACAAATGCACACACATATATGTCTGAAACTACAACCACATATATAGAAAAGTCTGAAAGGATACATTCTAAAATATCAACTCTATGGGTGATAGGGTTAGGTATAAGTTTTACTCCTTTTTATATTTTATTATATAAAATAAGCCTTTTAAAAGTATATTATTGTTATTCACATTTCCATTTACCAAAAGAAAGAATGAGAAAGAACCTCAGACTGAAAGTGGGAGACAGTTTAGGAAAGGCTTATAAATCTGAATCAGTAACAGGAAAGTCTAGATGTTATCTCTACATTTAACTTTTAATTGTGGTAAAATACACAAAACATCAAATTCACCATCTTAACCATTTTTAAGTGCACAATTCAGTAGTGTTAAGTACGTTCACATTGTTGGGCCACCAGTGTCCAGAACTCTTTACATCTTGCAAAACTGAAAACTGGTGAACAATTCCCCATTCTCTCCTCCTGGCAGTCCCCACAACCCTCATTCACTTTCTGTTGCTCTGAATTTCACTACTCTATGTTCCTCATATAAATGGAATCATACAGTATTTGTCTTTTTGTGACTGGCTTATTTCACTTGGTATACTTTTCTCAAGGTTCAGCCATGTTGTAGTATATGCCGGAATTTCTTTCCTTTTTAAGGCTGATTATTATTCCATTGTCGGCATATACATTTTGTTTATCTATTCAGCCATCAGCGGGCACGTGGATTGCTTCCACCTTTTGGCCATTGTGAAAAAAAATGATGCTATGAACATAGGTATACAAACGTCTCTTCAGTACCCTGCTTTCAATTCCTTGGCATTTATACCCAAAAGAAGAATTGGTGGATTATATGGTAATTCTATTTTTAATTTTTTGAGGAACTGTCATACTGTTTTCTACAGTAGCTGCACCATTTTACCTTCCCACCTACAGTATACAAGGGTTCCAATTTCTCTACATCTTTGCCAACACTTATTATTTTCTGGTTTTTTCTTAATAAGAGCCATCCTGATAGATGTGAGGTGGTATCTCATTGTGTTTTTGATTTGCATTTCTCTGATGATTAGTGATGTGGAGCATCTTTTCATGTGTTTTTTGGCCATTTGTAGATCTGCTTTGGAGAAATGTCTATTCAAGTCTGTATTGAAATGTCTATTCAAGTCAAGTATATATATTATCTACCATATATGGAGGACAATCTGCTTTACTCAAAGTCATCTGATTTAAATATTAATCTTATCTAAAAAAATACCTTAACAGCAACATCTAGATGTATTTGACCAAATATCTGGGTACCATGGCTTAGCCAGGTTGACACATAAAATTAACCATCACAAAGGCCTTTGTCCATTTTTAATTGGATTGTTTGCTTTCTTGTTGTTGAGTTATAAGATTTTA
The DNA here is from genome assembly GCF_008692025.1 of Phocoena sinus. NCBI lineage: Eukaryota > Metazoa > Chordata > Mammalia > Artiodactyla > Phocoenidae > Phocoena > Phocoena sinus. The sequence goes on from NC_045763.1 coordinate 135,769,740, forward strand.
TATATTCTGGATATTAACCTCTTATCAGATATAGTATCTGCAGGTTTTTTCCCATTCTGTAAGTTGCCTTTTCATTCTGTTGATTGTGTCCTTTGTTGTAAAGGAGTTTTAAATTTTGATGTAGCCCGTATCTCTTTTTCTTTTCTACTTTTGAGCAAAAATAGTCATTTTCCTCTGGGCCAGAAGTGGTAGCTTGGCCAGGGAAAATGTAGAAAGAAAGCAAAATCCACCACTTGGCTTACCTCATGAAAGGGTATCTCCAAGGTTTGGAGGCGAAGGTCAACCTTGTGGTAGGTATCCAGGCAGGGCAAAAAGAAGAAAAGGCCTAGAAGAGGGGGCAGGGGAAGTGACAGGTGAATGGCCAGCATGGAGGCCATTTGGGGTTCACTCTTTTGGCGTCAAGTTGCATGTTGCATTGCTTTTCTTAGCCTCCAACTGCCCATAGACCTCCCCATATCCCACCTCCACCCATGGTGTGTTTGCTGTTACTAAGGCTACCAAATAATTTGTTGTTCAAGCTGGGGCACTTTTGAGGGTGAAAGGAGAGCACTATTATGACTTACACCAGGATAACAGGCATAAACAGGGATTATCCCCAGCAAAATGGGCTATATGGTCACCTTGGTCATGGTGCTGACCTGTCCAGATATTGGGTTACACATCTGTCTCCTTCACTAGATTTAAACTCTATAACGAGAGCATCTTACGCATTCCTGTTAGTCTTAGTGCCTTTTAGGTGCTCTGTAAAACTATTTCTTGAATCCACGTGTGTAAGAACTTTAGAGCCAGCAACCTCCATGTGGTATTTCTTAAAATGTGAGCCCCAAAGGAATCAGAATAGCAACATCATGATACCAGCCTTCTGGTTGGCTAGTTAGTCCTCACCCACCCAATATAATGTAGAGGGTCAATGTGCAATCAATATTTTAGATTGATTTACTGAGATTTTCTGAGAGACCACTGGACACTGTAGGCTTGTACAAGAGCCAAAGCTTTGTTGGAATCAGCAGTACCTCAAGCACCCATGATCTCCCTGAGGAGCCACCCAGCTACTAGCCCTTCTCAGACCCAATCGAGAAGGATACCAAAAACTAGAACCAGAACAAGGCAGTCCCTGTTCTGGAACTACAGGGTCTGGTTCTATTTTTGTGTGAACCAATCTGTTGGCTCTGAATCTTCAAACTGATTTGTGTCTCCTAGTCTGGTGTCTATTCTCTATCTGTTTCTGTAGAGCTGGCTTGGAACTTGGACCCTTTCCAATCTGTGCACAGTGGGACTTTGCTTCTTCTCATGTCTTCCTGGATTAGCTCTTCAAACCCCAACTATTAGACTTTTCAGACTAACGATACTTCTATCTGTGCCCCATAATCAGCTTGGACTTCTGGATACAAACTCTGTAAGACTTTAAGGTCCTAGAGACTAGAGACCATGTCTAATTCATCCATCTTCATATCCTTTGTAGTTAAACAATGAAACACGGGAAGTGCTTAATCTACGTTTCTTAAATTTCCATGAACTGAAGGCCAATTTGTTACTTGGATGCTGAACTTTGCCTATCTAGCCTGGTGTGTTCTGATTCCCTGGATCCTGAACTAGCTCAGTTTTGCTCTGAGAATTCACAGGACTCAGACCACTTACATGTTCTACTCAAACCAGTGCCTGGTCTTAGGTCCTAGCCTACTTGCTACTCCAGCCAGCCTGGCCCTGGCATTCAGCTTTTTGCATCCACTCTCTCTTTTGGTCACTGTGACCTGGTAGTAATGCTCTCTGAAGAATTTCTTAATAACCTGTGTTACAAGTAACAGATTGAAAAATGAAGATATCATGAATCAAGTTACTTCATGTAATATGAGAGCTGTATTACAGACATGCATGGATTGAAGAAATTGGCAAGTCTCTGGGGGAGTAAAAAAGATCATTCTTACCAGGGCCTTTGGCTCTTCCAGGAAGCAGATGTCCCAGTCGGAATATAATTACTCTCTCATACTCCTGTATAACCTAAAGGAAAATTTAATACTTTTGAATCACTCCAAGAGATTAAAATGAAGTCTTCAGAAGACCCTGGTGTGAGAGTGATCCTAGGTATCAGAAATCTTTTGCTTTGAGAACCAAGAAAAAATTTCTGTTTATACTTACATTTCTAAAATATATACTTAGTAAATGAAAAATTTCAGAAACCAATGAAAAAGCATAAAATTTTTGAGACTGTGGACAGATTTTGATTAGAGAGTCATGGTTATCTAAAAAATAATTGGTTCCACCAAATCAAAGTAGTCACAGCATATTTAATCTTGTATATTGCCGTGATTGATGCATTATGAGCTTTTACATGTATCACTCATTAGCTATTTACAGACCTTACGGCAGCCATGCAGGTGCTCAGATCACCCTTCAGGAAGAGCCTGTAGCCAACTATATGTTGTCTGTAGGAGATACACTTTCTATTTAAATATACAAATAGGTTGAAAGTAAAAAGATAGAAAAAAATATACCACACAAAGAGTAACCAAAAGAGAGTAGGAGTGACTATACCGATATCAGACAAAATGAAGTTTAAAACAAACACGCAAAAATGTTACTAGTGATAAAGAGGGACATTGTGTAATGATAAAATGGCCAATGTGTTAGGAAAGTCTAACAATGGTAAACATATATGTACCTAAAAATAGAGTTCCAACATATATAAAACAAAAACCAAAAGAACTGAAGGTAGATATAGACAATTCAATAATAAAAGTTGGAGACTTTACTATCCCACTTTCAATCATGGATGAAACAACTAGACAGAAGGTCAACAAGGAAAGAAAAGACTTGAACAACACTATAAACAAATTAAACCTAACAGATAGCTATGCATAACTCCACCCAACAATAGCAGAATAGATATTCTTTCAAGCACACATGAAACATCTCCAGGATAGACCATATGCTGGGCCATAAAAAAAACTCAATAAATTTAAAAGGATTGAAACCACTGTAAGTATATTCTCTGATTACAATGGAATGAAATTAGAAATTGATAACAGAAGGAAATTTGGGAAATTCACATATATATGGAAATTAAACCACACACTCTAAAATAACTGATAGGTCAAAGAAGATATCACAAAAGAAATTTAAAAACACTTTGAGGGGGCTTCCCTGGTGGCGCAGTGGTTGGGAGTCCGCCTGCCGATGCAGGGGACACGGGTTCGTGCCCCGGTCTGGGAGGATCCCGCATGCCGCGGAGCGGCTGGGCCCGTGAGCCATGGCCGCTGGGCCTGCGCGTCCGGAGCCTGTCCTCCGCAACGGGAGAGGCCACAACAGTGAGAGGCCCGCGTAACGCATAAAACAAAAAAACAAACAAAAAAAAAAAAACACTTTGAGGGACTTCGCTGGTGGCGCAGTGGTCAAGAATCCGCCTGCCAATGCAGGAGACATGGGTTCGATCCTGGTCCAGGAAGATCCCACACGCCGTGAAGCAACTAAGCCTGTGTGCCACAACTACTGAGCCTGCGCCCTAGGGCCTGCGAGCCACAACTATTGAAGCCTGCGAGCCACAACTATTGAAGCCTTTGTGTCTAGAGCCTATGCTCCACAACAAGAGAAGCCACCACAGTGAGAAGCCTGTGCACTGCAACAAAGAGTAGCCCCTGCTTACTGCAACTACAGAAAGCCCGCACGCAGCAACAAAGACCCAATGAAGCCAAAAATAAATAAAATAAATAAATTTTAAAAATGCTGTAAATTCAGAACACAATGATAAATAAAGTTTATTAAAAAAAAAACAAAACACTTTGAGATGAATGAAAACAAAACCTCAAGATACCAAAACATGTGGGATGCAACTAAAGTAGTGCTTAAAGGAAAATTTATAGCTGTAAATGCCTATAACAAAAGAGAAGAAATATCTCAAAATAATACCCTAATTTTCTACCTTAATGTACTGGAAATAGAAGCACAAAGTAAACCCAAAGTAAGCAGGAAGAAGAAAATAAAGATTAGAGTGGAAATAAATGCAATAGAAAATAGAAAAGCATCAGAGAAAATCAACTGACCCAAAAGTGGGTTCTTTGACAAGATCAACAAAATTGACAAATACTTAGCGAGACTGAACAAGAGAAGAGAGAGGAGATTCAAATTGCTGAAATCAGGAGTCAAAGAGGAGTGACAGAGACATCACTACTGTCCTTACAGAAATAAAAAAGATTATAAAAGAAAAAATTGTGAACAACTATATAACAACAAATTAGATAACAGGTGAAATGGACAAATTCCTACAGAGTCATAAACTATCAAAACTGACTCGAGAAGAAAAAGAAAAATGAAAAAGACCCAGAATTAAAAGATTGAATTAGTAGTTTAAAAATTTCCCACAAAGAGAAGTCCAGGACCAGATGGCTTCACTGGTAAATTCTGCCAAATATTTAAAGAGGAATTAATACCAGTTCTTCACAAATTCTCCCAAATAATAGAAGAGGAGGGAAATCTTTCCAACTCATTATCTGAGGCCAGTATTACCCTGATACCAAAACAAGACAGTGATATCTCAAGACAAGAAGATTACAGACCAGTATCTCTCATGAATATAAATGCAAAAATCCTCAACAAACAACCAGCAACTTGACTCCAGTAACATATAAAAAGGATTATACATCATAACCAAGTGGGACTTATTCTAGGAATACACAGTTGATTTAACATCCAAAATTCAATGAATGTAATACACCATATTAACAGAATAAAGGGCAAATACCATGTAATCATCTCAATGGGGGAAGAAAAGGCATTTGACAAAATCCAACACCCTTTCACAAAGACGAAGGAGAAGAAGAGGAAGGAGAGCTTGTGTGGAGAGTGAAATCGGCCACAGCCCCAGCAGCATCTGTAGCGTTCCAGCCAAGGACATGCTCTTCCCTGACAGCTCCGGCCAATGACTAAGAATGGCAGGGATACAAGGGCTTGGCCATTTCTGCCCATTGTGAGACTCATCTATGAGGCAAACTTTGCTCTGGAGTTCCCTTTCAGTCTGGCCAAGACTTTCTTGGAGGTGTCCCGCAGTCTGAGGCACTCTCTGTCCAATCCTTCCTTCCCCTTCTCACATCACAGGTGTCAGATCTGCATCATCGTCTGAAGGTTTTCCCTGCCTACTCTTATTCTCTCTCCCCTTAATCTTTCACAGACCGTGCCACCCCATAAATCTCTTGCACTTCTAATTCCATCTTGGTATGTGCTTCCCAAACTGACATAGGTCTTCATTTACTTCAGGGACAGCCATGTGTAACCACCTGTGGGCCCAAGATAATTATCATCTGTGGTCTATAGAAGCTGCCTGAGAAGTTTCCTGGAGGTGTCAGGAGTAGGCATCATGACCTCTTCTGGGCTGGTCTTTGTGTTATAGAGTGTAGATGAACTAGACATAGCTCCTGTCCTGAAGGGGCTCTCAGTCTAATGGCAGAGATTGTGTATCCACAAATATTATACATGTGGTAATTGCTAGAATTGATGTGAAAGTAGGATGACACGAGAGCACAAGGAAGGGAATGACAGTCTGGAGGAGTCAAGAAAGGCTTCACAGTTATCTCTGAGCAGGTATAAAGAGTAAGAGCTCTCCTGGAAGGTGAGTGGGAGTGAGGGCATTCAATGCAGAGCAGACAGCATGTACCAAAACACAGAAATGAGAGTGGACATGGTGTGGTCAGTGAGAGGCACCAAGAAATTACTTATTGGGTCCTCATGGAATCTCACCTTTATGCAGAACCAGATAGAAAAAGGGAAGGTCACAATGATGAAGAGCAGGGATGTGAGGACAAGAAGCCACTCACAAGCCCCTAAACTGGAAGACTTGGTACCTTAAAAAAAAAAAAAAAAGCAAAAGAATAATTATATTGGAACTTCACCATATTCACTGACTAGCACCTCTAGTCCGGTCCTTGGTATTAGGGTCAGAGCAGTTTGCCGACCTTGCTGGAAATAATGGAACGAGCTGTCTATCAGCGTGGTCAGTTCCCAGAGCCCGGGGCGCGGTCTGTGTGAAGGGCTTTGTGGGCAGATGGAAGGTGGAGCAGGCTCCTGGAAAGGCAGTGGAGGGTACACTGGAACAACCACAGAATCTGGGCAGAAGGTCTGGGTTCTGGTTCTGGCTCCACCGTTTTCTGTCCAAATGACCTTAAGCAAGGTACACAACCTCTCAGTTTCCTCATCTATTCAAGGAAATGCTATTGCATAACTATTTCATAATAACTATCTCGTGGAATAGCTCATATCTCTGGCATAAGAATGAAATGACATATAAATATAAAAGCACTGAACTGTGTTTTTTTACATGTCTGGTGTTGTCATTTAAAACTCATGTTTACCTAGTGGTAACTGCTACAAAAGTACTTTTTCTATCTGAGCCCCTCTTAAATAGGTACCTTAAAAATACACGATCAATGAAATTGCTACAAAATAGATTTACGTTCCAAAGGCACTTAGCATTACAAAGGTTCCATTTAAGTCTTTATTTTTCATTGTGAAAAGCAGATTGCTGTCAACTTTGTTAGACACGATTGGCTTTACTTTTGAGCTATCCATTTCCAACTAGAGGACAGAAGCTGTGCTCCTTTCATATGCATGTGCCAAAAAGGCATACACACACACATACACACACACACACACACACACACACACACAGCCATACTTAGATGATATTTCCTTAGTATCCTCTAGAAGTACAATTTTGAGAAAAAACAGGACCCTTTGTCCCTCTCTGCATAGTTTCTTCTATTTGAAGTGGTTCAAACCATATGTGTCCAGAGGTTCATCTTCCCTGAAATTACAGCTCCATCTACCACTTGCCCCAATATCTGAAATTCCTCCATGAGAGCCCCTTCTTTGGCTTCAGGTGTGGATCTTTAGACAGTCTTTGAAAATCACCTATATGGGGTAATATTAGCCCATTTGTGCCTATAAAAAAGTGATATGGAACTGAAGTTCAGGCCATCCAGGTTGCTTGGGTGATAAATGAAATGGTATCAGGGAAAATTCAGTCTCAAGCACATAAGCTTCTTGGGGCCTTGTCTTGTTTAAACCATGTCCCAGGACTGGAATAGTGCCTGACACATACAGGTGCTCAATAAATACTTGTTGAATGTAGGAAGGAAGGAGAAGTGGATACTGAAAATGATTTAAATGTAATGGTTATAGAAATCTCAAGAATTTTAATCCACAGGTACTAGAAAACTGGCCAAAGGGATACTATTTGTCAGTTTAAAAATCTTATAGAGGAATAGAAGGTGACTAAAGATTAGAAATGGTGAAAAGTCTATTTTTAAGGGATGGGAAGGAAATGGATAACTAATTAGTAGGCCTGAAAATTTGATTTCCATTCTTGCAAAATAACTGGAAAGGTCATCACCAAATTGATGTGCCATTTACTCGAAGAGGGCAGATACACAAGCTGCACCAGCACAAAACCAAATTCGGTGCTAAATGCCAATGTATGGCAGTTCCTAAATGGCGTCCCACGGAACACTAATCCTCCAGGGCGCTCCACAAAGCAAGTGTTCCTGGAGCAAACAAGTTTAGGAAATATTGTGTACTGTATCTCACTCCTGGAGCTTCCCAATAGTCACTGGCATATTGAAGCTAGGAGAATCCCTGCAGCAAAGAAGCATTCTTAGCTTTGTTTAACCTAGTATTTCCCAAACATTTGACCAGGCGATGTCTCCTCCAAGCAAATTCATGTTCTATGGAATTTATTTCTCATGCAACCTACTCTGGGAGATGCAGTTTTGAGAGAGGTGTTTCTATAAACATCTTATTAGTTTTTGCAATATTCTTCCCTAAAAGCAGTAACAGTGTTATTGCCATGTTTACTAGCTTATAAATATATTTCATTTGCCAGTGGTAACCATGGTAAGTAAAAATAAATAAATGCACATACCAACAAAATTTATATTTTATAAGTGAAGAAAGTCCTCAAAATTCCTTCATACCATAGTTAGGGATGTGAACAGAAAACTAATATGTATACCCAAATCTAACTTGAAGCTTTACTCACAAAATATTATTCTCTTAGAATGAGTTCCTTGAATATCCAATTTGTTTAGTGTAAGTGAATAGTGTAACACTACATGTTAAAGCAGGAAGCGCCTTGAGATACGACAGTCTGAGAATCCTCAACATTTCAGTAAAATGAAGCTTCTCTTAGTTTCTCCCAAATCTTAGGTAGCCTGGCTGTGGGAGTGTGGTACTAGTGAGGAGGAGAGGGGATGTTGATGTGTCTGTTCCCCTTTCCTCTGGGAGCCACAGAAACCTCCCAGACAAGGGCTCAGCAAGGGTGTCTCATCCTTAATGGGCTCATCCATTGCTTGTGGGGGCCCGAAGCTCTAGTCACTTTATAGCTGAACAGACTGAGGCCCACAAGGTGAAGCTACTAGCCCAAGGCCACAGCTAGTTGGTGGCAGTGCTGGAACCATGACCAGAAGTCAGGGGCAGCACCCTGCAAGGATGGGCTTTTCAATAAGACTGTTTTATTCTGGAATGCTGGCTTCTCCACTTCCCACCTGTAGGTCTTGGGCAAGTTATTTAATTTCTCAGCATTTTTTCTCATCTGTGACACGGGAATGATAATACTCAGTAAAACACCTAGCATGTGCCTGGCACACAGTAGGAGCTCCAAAAATGGGGCTCCCTTCCTTCCCTGCCCCACCCATGTGGTCTGAAGCACAATACTTACAGACCTCTAACCTCAGCACTACTGTAGCAGTGAATCCAATAACCCTTTAATGACCAGAAGTTTCTGACCCATGAAAGGGCATCAGTTAGGCAAAACAGCTTTAACATGGTCAACATAAACTACATCCCAACTGCTGGAATCTTTCTCAAGTCATAGCTTTCAGTGCTACAGCATATAGGGCAGTGCTGGTAGCCAGGAGATGTTAAAATTTCATAGTCAGCAGAAAGTAGTATAACACACTATTCCTTATTTACCTTCCTTTAAACCTCCCTCACCCTGAAATTAAGGTGTAATGCGTTTTTTCTTCCACTCATCATAGAAAGGATTGGAAGCAGATAAATTTGTTCCTAAGAGTTGCTTCACCTGCAGAAGCTAAAGAGACACCTTTCCCTGTGATTCCCTCCCTTTGGTCTAACTTGCCTCTTTTAGCTTGCAAGGGTGTTTTTTTTCTTTCCCTCCAGGCTTTGCGCAAGATAAGTGCTTCCAGCGTCTTATTTTATCCTCACAATTACCCTCTGAGGTGGGTAGTATTGCTGTCCCCATTTGATACATGGTTAAGTCCCTGACTATGATCAAATAGTTAGCTAAGATTCAAACTGAGATCTAGCTTTTCTCTACTTGGCTCTGCTGCCTCTACTTTTTAGAAAGTATGATCACTGCAAAGTGTAAAATACTTTTAGGAAAGTCTGATGAGGAGAGGAGAATAAGCTACATAGTTGCCCTGAACCACGTTGATTGGTCCCCAACCTGGATCACACTCCCTCCCACCTCCCATCCATGGCTGACCCCTGAGAACAGCGGTATTTAGCTGATGTTATTTGTATTTCTTCTGATGCATTTTGGTCTCCACCACAGAGGGGTTGGTGGGTCCTATCTCGCGTCTTTCATTTCCTGGGAAGCTGAGCAGGTCCAGCAGGCTGCTCTGGCCTCGGAAGCTCTCAGTGCGGTGCCTCATTGCACCTTAATTGACATCCCTTGGGTACCACTTGGAAAGGCCGCACCCCCTCCCGGGGCCTCAGCCTGACCGCTGTACCTTCCTCGGGCCGCTCGCTCTCCAGCAGCGCCACCACCTCGGTGCCCTCCTCGCCAGAGCCCCGGACCTCATCCACGTCCACCACGGTGGCTGCAGGCGCTCGGGGCTCACCCGAGCTCCCTGCCCGCCCGAGGGCCATCTGCTCCGGCCCGGCGTCCCGGCGCCCGCGGCCTCTGCCGCCCCTCTCAGCCTTCGCCCTCTTGTTCTCTTTGTGGGCGGACCCGCTGCCTCTCCCGTGGGCCTCTCTGGAGGAGCTCCGAGCCCTTTTCTCCATCCTCAGAACGACCGAATCCAGGAGCGCAGTTCCTGCAAAGTCGCTGGCAGGGATGCGGGGCGCGTCCCGAGGGGACTATAGTGACCTTGGGCGGGGGCGGGACCTGGGCGGTGGGCAGGCGGGGCTCTGCTCGGGGTGAAACCCGGCAGCTGTTTCTCAGGGGGGCTGTGGACAGGGCGCGCCACCGCTGAGACTTGGTGCCACCTTCAACACTGAGTTTTTGTGAAAACCCATGTGCCAATTTATGGCGTTTTAAAATGTGTTTCTAGAGACGAAAATTTGAGCTGAAATACTACGGAGGCCCGCAAACCGCTGAAGGTGCGATGGCATTTTGCTTTATGATTTGTAAATATCGTATAGAATGGGGTATGTGGTCCTCGCTTAAGACTAAAGAGCTTACAGGAAAGAAAAGGTCGTCCAGTTAGGGTAACTTTAAGGTAAAATTAGAAACTTCTCCCCAAGCAACCCCGTCTTCCCCCTTAAGATCTTCCCAAGGTTACCTTTCCTCTTTCCCCTAATTTATTTTATATCCTGGCCCTACTCTTTCTGCTGAGATTTTCACTGGTAAAGGTGTTGACTGACTACTCCTAGGAACATTTAGGTTTTAAAAGGGGGAAGGAGAGGAAAATTCTCCCAGAACTCACTCTCTCTCTCTCTCTCCAGACCTCTTCTCTCTCTTATGTATATTTCTTTATTTTTACTAATTTATTATTATTTTTATTAATGCTTAAGCCTGTTGATGATGTTACTTCTTGAAGAATCAGAAGGGAAGGGATCTGATTTAACTTCTGTTTTAGGAAAGGAACACTTTTGTCCTTGGCTAGGCTCTGTTCCCATGCTTCTTTGATGAAGGCAGGAGTGTTGCTTTTTTAAGGTTCACTGGCCATGCTCCATCCAGCAGCAAACCGGGGTAGCTGCCCCACGCACCTGCATCTGAGGAAATTGAAACATTGAATAGATCTATTTCTTTTTTATTCTCTATTAGTAATTTCTCACTGAATGCTAGGTTGGTCTAGACAACCATTCAAAGTAGAGATTCATGACTCTACTCAGATAGCTCAGATCACATTATTGTATTGTTCACTTACTTTAAATTTTTCAGTATTTATTGAGTTCACATAGTGATAGCTTTTTCTCCTCTCAAAAAGTTTTATTAAAGAATGAGGACCTGAAGTAACTCAAATTGGCTCTGGAGAAACTATTCCATTTCTTTCTTCCATATATGCCATACTAGGCCACTGGGAATAAAGTAATGAAAAGATTAGTAATAAAGTAACTTAAATAGATTTGTTTTTTACTCTCTAAACCTGATTATTATTATAGGGAGAACAAATGTTTCCTCTCAAGGGCCTGACTCAATTAATAGTTCCTGCCCAGAACACTACACTGAAAAAAATTCTGAAGCTGCATTTGGCCCATAGGGGGAAAAGTATCATGATTATTTAGTATTCACTCAAAATTAATAGTTGATATTTAACATAATTCGTTTTTTTATCATCCTGAAAAGATTTCTCTATTTGGAAAAGCATGAAACTGTAGCATTTATTGATTTTTTTTCTCAGCCTTTGATTCTGTTATGAATTAATTTGATCTAGAGTCCTAGCTATAAACTCTTAAACTAAAATTGTACCTCAATTTTTGATCCAAGAATTGGCAGAATAGTTGGCCAAATGACATTCTCAACGCTGTACCCTGGGGGCTTCCCTGGTGGCGCAGTGCAGTGGTTGAGAGTCCGCCTGCCGATGCAGGGGACGTGGGTTCGTGGCCCGGTCCGGGAAGATCCCACATGCCGCAGAGCGGCTGGGCCCGTGAGCCATGGCCGCTGGGCCTGCGCATCCGGAGCCTGTGCTCCGCGGCGGGAGAGGCCACAACAGTGAGAGGCCCGCGTACCGCAAAAAATAAAAATAAAAAAAATTAAAAATGCTGTACCCTGTCTCCCAATAAGATAGAGGGATTTCTTGTAGGAAAAAAATTGATGAGAAAAAGCCATACTTGGTGTTGGAGCCCATGTTGGGTACTTGTTCTCATCTCCTTTGCTGTTATAGCATCACTACTTCATTTTCTATATCCATTTATAACAGTAACACAAGCACTTGCTTATAACACAAGTCTGTTGGGATTATGAATGACAATGACAATATCTGATAAAATGTGTAACATTCCATGTTAGAAAAGTCAACACAGCACCTCGAAGGTGGAGGAGTTGGGGAGTGCTGAGGCAGCAGCATGAGTCCCTAGCTGGCTGGCCTCATCTACTCTTAAAATGATGTTGCTGTTTTCTTTTAGATTCCTTTTTAATTGAAAGTGTTGGTCATCCCTTTGCTGAAAATATTAATGTACACATCTTTAAACTCTTAACGCTTTAGTCCTTGTTTGGGTTTGTTACGAGGCTGACATCTGTGGGAATGGAGTTACTAGGAGAGGGGGAGGACCAATTAAAGTTGCTAGCTATGAGTTTGTTTCTAAAACAAAGGTCATGATAGATTTCAAGGCTTTCTAAATTAATATACTTATTCTCATTTAGTGGTTTGAAATTTTATATCCATAATGAAGAGAGTGAATATTGATTTATATGACTTATGTAATGGAAAAACTGGAATTCATTATCACTAGATGAAATTGCAAATCTTATCATTTGGAAGCTGGAAGAAATTACAGGGAGTTATATTTGACTTTCTCAATTTGTAGATGGCAGAGAAACCAACCAGGAGGGCACAGCAGTGGTCTAGGAAAGTGATGCTGATGAGAGCTGACTTTGGCAATGGGAATGGGTTAGAGTCAGGAAATATTTCTGAGGTAGAATATCAGCAGAATTTGGTGACCACATGGGGTTATGAAGGAGCGGGGGAGGATGGTGAGAGGATAGAAGACTTGAGAGATTTTGACTTTTAGAGGTTGAGCAGTTGGTCATAACTGCAGGCATCTCGGTCAGACCCACTTCCCCTAATTATACTGCTCTCAAGCGTTTTATGTTCTGGCCTTCTTTGCCTGGAGATGCAGTTGTCCACTTGTTAGGTGCAGATGAAACTGACTTGACTCCTCTCTCATTAATTCATTCCACAAATACATAGTGAGCACCTACTATACGTTTAGCACTGCTCATCTCTGAGGGTGTAAAGGTAAGACATGCCCTTGAGGAACTTAGAGTCTAACAGGAAGAAACAGATATGTAAACACATAGATGTGATAAAGTGTATGTTATGACAGAAGGACCTACAGCAGGGTCTCTCCACTTCAGCACTGTTGACATTTGGGGCCAGATAATTCTTTGTTGTAGGGGGCTTTCCTATGTATTGTAAGATCTTTAGCAGGATCCCTGGCCTCTACCAACTACTAGATGCCAGTAGCACCTCCCCAACAGCTGCAGTGACCAAAAGTGTCTCCAGACATTGCCAGGTGTCCCATGGGGGCAAAACTGCTCAGGGCTGAGAACCACAGATCTGCATGTTACCACGAGGACACAGAGGAGGGGGTAAGTAATTCTACCTGGGTGGAGTCAGAGGAGACCCAGTTTGAGCCATATTAAGAGGTAGCCAGGTGATCCTCAGATGGGCTTCAAGAACTAGGCCGTCCGTCAGATCAAACGCCTACATGAAATTCCTAATCAAGACTTTTTGATAAGCTTTCAATATTTTTGTTACCGTGGATGAGAAACGTGTTCACAGTCTTTTTTTTTTTTTTTTTTTTTTTGTGGTACGCGGGCCTCTCACTGTTGTGGCCTCCCCCGTTGCGGAGCACAGGCTCCTGACGCGCAGGCTCAGCGGCCATGGCTCACGGGCCCAGCCGCTCCGCGGCATGTGGGATCTTCCCAGACCGGGGCACGAACCGTGTACCCTGCACCGGCAGGCGGACTCTCAACCACTGCGCCGCCAGGGAAGCCTCACAGTTTTGTTTTAAATTTATTTATTTAGTCATTGATTTTCAAGCTTTATCGCAGTAAGAATTGTACATATTTAAGGTGTATATATATACTGTGAAATGATTAAAAACTTTTAAAAACCATTTTTACAACAGAATTTACACCAGTGGAACAAAGAATTGAATATCATTTCTTTCATCAACAAATGTAATTTTGATATTTCCTTTGATGGTACAAGTGGATTTCAAATCCAGTCAAACTTTTTCCTAACGAGTACTTCAAAATAACGATGAAACTTCAGGTACAGAAGCGGCTGTAGGCGCCGGAAGCGCGCCGCGCAGGAACCCCGCTCCCTGCCCCGCCCTCCCTGGGCCGCGCCTTCGGCTGCGCAGCCTCCGTGCGCACCCAGGCGGGAACTTCCCCCGAGGATTCGCAGGGGCGGTCCCGGAGGCAGAAGTCGATATCTGGCAGCGCCCAGCTTCCCGCAGCAAATTCAGTGAGTATCAAATGGCTTGCTGGAGGCCCGTGGGCATGCCAGCTGACCCCACTTGGTTGCCTTCTGAAAAGTGTGGGTGGAGGTTACTTTTGGCTGGAGGGTCCCCAGCACCTCCTTTTCCCCGAACCCTCAAGCTACCCTTATGGGCTGAGAAAAAGCAGTCTATTAGACCGCACCTGTAACCTATTCATGGTAGATGAAGCAGGAGGAGCTCCGATTCTCACGTTAGAGGGCATCAAAATCACCTGCAGGGCTTATTAAAACATATTGCTGGGTTCCTTCTACCCGCTTCCTCCCAGGTTCTGGTTGAGCAAGTCTGGCATGGGGTCTGATAATTGGTATTTCTAACTAGTTCCTAGGTTATTCTGTTGCTCTGGAACCACAAGTCGAGAATCACTCTCATAGAAGTTAAACAAAGTGTTTTCTAAATACTCCAGCCCCTTCTCACTCCCTCTTAGCCTGGTTTATTTTCCTTGAGAGCAGTTATCATTACTTGATATTATATATATTTATCTGCTTTTTGTTTGTCCTTAGTAAGGTCCAGGGGAACAGAAACTTTGTTTTGGTCTTATAGTTCCATATTTTAGAACAGTGCCTGGCACATAGTGGGAACTAAAAGATATTTATTGCTTGAAAGAACACGTGTTTTGGAAGGCATCAGACAAAGCTGAAGCCGTGAGAGTGAAAAAGCTTGCTCAGGAAGAGGGGAAAGAGTAAAAAGGAGAAGGGCCAAGGACAGACCTTGGTGTGCGTGGACATTTAATGGAATAAGAGAAATAGGAAATAAGAGCAGAAAGCTAGGTGCCAAGCTCAGTGCAGCAGCATCTGAGACACCCACAGAGGAGAGATTTTCAGAAAGGGAGGGGACACCAAGAGTAAACAGCAGAAATCATCTAAGATGAAAAGACTGAAAAGCCTTTAAGATTTGTCAGAAGATTTGTCATTGATGATTTTGGTAAGACTAACTTAGGATGTTCAGGGTAGTAGGCTGATTGCTTTGGATTGAGTAGGGAATGGTGGATGAAAAAGTGGGAGAAAATGAGTGTGAACAGTTCATTCAAGGATTTGGCCAGGAAGGAATGGCTGAAAGTATTTCTCTGTCTCTCTCCCTTTCTCTTTCTGTGTGTCTCTGGGAGTCGGAGCAAAGTCACTTTCTAGTGGTGAGGCAGGAGTGTGTAAAAGTTTAATAGGGGACTTCCCTGGTGGCACAGTGGTTAAGAATCCGCGTGCCAATGCAGAAGACACGGGTACGAGCCCTGGTCCAGGAAGATCCCACAGGCTGCGGAGCAACTAAGCCCGTGCGCCACAGCTACTGAGCCTGCATGCCTAGAGCCTGTGCTCTGCAACAAGAGAAGCCACCGCAATGAGAAGCCCGCGCACTGCAATGAAGAGTAGCCCCCACTGGCCACAACTAGAGAAAAGCCGGCGTGCAGCAATGAAAACCCAACGCAGCCAAAAATAAATAAATTTTAAAAAAAGTTTAATAGGGATGGCAAAGGCTTAGAGTAATTGCTGTGGGAAATAGAATTGAACGGTGACATCACATGGCCCCAAATTGGGCATAATGTTAAAAAACTGTGGGAGGTAGGAATGCTGTATAAGTTCTATCAGGAGCTTCTAACTCACCTACTCCTTTGCTGTGTTTTCAAAAGATTCTCTCATACTTGTCATGAGGCATATATTAAAGCTTCAGAGGCTTAAAACACACAACACAGAAACTCGTTACTGGCTGTTCTCTAAGGCAGGAATGCTGGTAGGAGCAGCTGCAATGGAAATATACTCCCAGATACAAGCAGGGATGGGAGGAGACCAGATGGAGACAGTTAATTACCAGAAGAAAAGTGGGCTCTGGTCATCATAATAGGCTGCAGGATGGCAAACACATTGGCCTGACTCACAGAGCTCTCTGGTTGTGGTAACTAATTGTAGGATCCCAAGGAATGAACTCAACAAAGGACTCACTAAGTCTTTTTGATTTGTGTAACTACAAAAGCAAACAAACCAACAAAACAATTCTTGGTCTTTGTGAACAGAGGCCTCTCGTGAGTGAGCGACATGACTTGTCAATCCTATTCCAAGAACTAAATCAGATCCCAGACCCAGAGCATCTTGTGTGTAGCCTAAATATTCTTAAAGAAGGATGCTGCTGAAACACTGTACCTAAGGACTGCAAACCTTTTCTCCAGCCTTTCCCCAAAGGTCTTGCAGTCCCTTATGGATAACTGTTCTGGAGAAAAGGAGGAACTAAACTTTTCAGTAACTATCACTAATTTCAAACAAACACAAACGTCACTGTTTGCTGTCAGCATTCTGAGCTTATAGGGGTTAGGTGATAAATGAATTAAATTCTGGTCCAGGTTCACCTTTGGGCAGGGCTAGTGGGACTGTGAATTCATCCTGTGGTTAGTACCCTACTTGCCAAGTAAATAGCTGGAATAGGTAATCTTAGCAACTGACAGAATTCCTACATGGGCACATGCACTCATTGAGTAAGGGCTATTCTGGAAGAAAATGCCAAGTGGAGTGCCAAAATAGTAGATCAAAAGCATTACCACATACCTGGAGAATTCCAGAGGTGAGTGTCACCATCAAAGGCGTGAAAGATGCTAGGGTGATGGTTCCCACCTCATTCCCATTTACTTCCCAGTTTAGCCATCACAGAAGTCTGATAGGTCTCAGAGAATGACAGTGCATTACTGTAAACCCAAGCAAGTGATAATTCCAGTTGTAGCTACTCTTCCAAAGGGGGTCTCCTTATTGAAGAAACTCAGCCCCTGACACTCAGCAGTTATTGATCTGGAACTTAGCTCCAGAATATCTTTGTAAAAAATCCTTTTTTTTTTTTTTTTTTACATTACTCACCAATAACTTTCTATATTCAATCAAAAGTTTTGTTTTTATTGCCTATCACTCATATCCTTTTTCATTTCTATCAGTTTCTTCTCTTTAAAGTGGGGATCATAACTGTACCTTTTTCAGAGTAATCGGGAAGAAAACTTGATAATCTATGCAAAGAGCATGTAGTAAGTGCTCCATAGGTGTCACCTATTATCTTAGATAATTGGGGATGAAAATCTGGGATGTCGTTTTTCAATCCATTGTTCATTTTGCTGGAGTCATTCTCAAGTTGTTTAGCGAGATGATAAACTTTCAGAATTTCTCCGTGTCTGAAATGTCTTTTCCTCCACTTAAATGCTGATTTGACTGGTAAAGAATTCCAGTTTCAGCTTTGAAGATATTGTTCCATTGAGAAATCCAATGGCAGTCTAATTTCCATTGCTTTGTAGGTAACCTATTTCTATATAAAAGCTCTTCTTTTTCTCCTAGGTTTTGTCTAGGATGGGATCTTAGTTTCATTAGTTATCCTAAGGACTCAGATGGCCCATTTAATCTGAAAATTTGTGTTTTTCTTCAAATCTGAGACATTTTCTTCTTTTTAAACGTCCAACCCTCACCACCATTCTGTTGTTTCTGTAACATCTGTCATTCAGATGTTGGAAGGTCTGGCTGGATCCATTCTTCATGTCTCATAATTTTCCTTTTTGTTAATTTGCGCTATTTAGCCCTGTCCGTTCTGCTATAAACCAGCCCATAAATCTTTTCTGTCTTTCAGAGATTACAAAATATTCCTGGTTCATTGATGGAACATTTTGTTTTTAGAGGTTTTTTTGTTTTTTTTTAATGTCATGGGATTTTAGATGGAAGCTAAAGTAGATGTGTGTGCTCTGATTTCCTTCTTGATTCGAATTCCTTGGTTATCTTTTGGTTTGTCTAGTTCCTTTAATTAGATTGTATATTTTAAGGTAAAAGTCTTCATACTATGCCTCTCTAGTCTACACCTCTTATATACTGTTTTCTGGTTTTCTAGCACCTTATAAATCTGGCTCTTTCCACCTATCCAATAAATACACCCCCAGGTTGTTTGCTCAAATACATCCTCTTCTTTAGTTTCCCAGCTCTTTCATCTCTAGGGGCACCTGGAATGTTCTCCAGTCATTCAAGAAGCCCTCCTCGGGCTTCCCTGGTGGCGCAGTGGTGGGGGGTCCGCCTGCCGATGCAGGGGACGCGGGTTCGTGCCCCGGTCCGGTTGGATCCCGCATGCCGCGGAGCGGCTGGGCCTGTGAGCCATGGCCGCTGGGCCTGCGCGTCCGGAGTCTGTGCTCCTCAACGGGAGAGGCCACAACAGTGAGAGGCCCGCGTACTGCAAAAAAAAAAAAAAAAAAAGAAGCCCTCCTTGCCTCACCCATTCCTCTCTTCCGGGAGCCTAAGTTGCATCTATCTAGCTCAGCAGTGATTCTCCACCAAGCACCAGAATTGCCTAAAATTTCCCCCAATAGACCTAGACCTGCTGAATCAGAATTTCTGCCGATCAGACCTGGGCATCATTTTTCTTCCTTAAATAAGCTCCACGGGTGAATGAGAGGCACACCGAGGCTAAGAACCTCGCAGCCTCCTTATCGGGCTGCCCGTCCGTAGGGCGGGACTGACCCTCCCTGACCCTGGCTGGGAGGTCTTTGGAGGGGTTCTTGCGCGCTGCCGCACCGCGTGTCTTCCAAGCACGTCGCAAGAGGCAGGCGCCGGCTATCCCAGAAGGCCACCTACGCTGCCTGGGAGCCCGGCCAAGCGGCCCCAGGACTGGGGCGGAACCCAGGCTAGACTCCGGAGCAGCCAGGACCTGCCCGACAGTCCGTCCCTGAGGGGCCGGAACGCGGCGCCGTGGGAGCGCCACGCGGGCCCTCCGGCACCGGTGCGCAGGCGCGCAACCCGCTTCGCAGCTCCTCTTACGTGGCCGCTAGTTAAGGGAGCGCCTTTGACTTTGCGAGGCCCACAACGGCAGCGCCGGCGCCAGCTCTAGGGTGAGGGGCGCTTCGCCTGCTTCCCTCCGGCCTGCCTCTTTTACCCTGGGTCGTGGGCAGTCTCCGGGGCAGGCGCAAGGACAAGTCCCCATTTTGCCGGCGCCTTTGAGAGACGTTGGGAGCGGGGCAGGGGACCCCACCTCCACCCGTCGCCCGAGCGAAGTAGGGAGGGGGTGGGCAACGATGAGGTCGTTGACTTGGAAGGGGACGCGGGGATCCTCCGCATAGGTTTGGGGTGGAGAAAGTATGCCGGTGCGAGCGTCTTTACGCGGAGCCCTGTCCTCGCGCTGGGAAAGGGGTGTTGCATTTGCCTCCTTCCCAGCCCTGGTTCCCAAAGAGTGGACGAAAGATTTATCTGATACGAAGTTTGCAGTGTAGAGTGAGACCCCGAGCAATCCGAGTTAACGCTTCACCGAAAAACGAGCCAGGAACTCGGACTTCTCACACACTAGGCCGTGGCAGGGATTTCTTGCGATGCACACGGCTTAATCAACACAGGTTGGGATAAAGACTGAATTGTATGGGGACTTTGCTAAACGAAGTTTCAGAGCACCCTCGAGGTACTGCTTCTGCCTCATCACCTGTAGAAGTCGCATCTCAGTTGTTTGTATTCCACTATTGGCCATTTTAGACTTCTTATTGTATTTATTTTTCCATCTTGGGTTTGCCTGCTTTTCCTCACGAGCAGTGTTTCTGTCTTAAGTCTTGTAGGACACAATGTCTGAACAAGAGCGTATACAGGAATGCCTGAGGAAGGAAATAAGGTCACTTCTCATTTCCACCAAAGATGGTTTGACCCCAGAGCAGTTGGAAGAGGAGTACCTTTTTATGGTTGGCAACCGTTTACCCCTCCAAAACCTTGGGTATCGGTCCACCATGGAGCTGGTGTTGGATATGCCTGATGTTGTCAGTGTCTGCCCCTGTGGGGATGGTACTGTAGTACTGAAAGGTAGGTTTAAGGTTTGAAGGTCTTTGAACTTTGCAATAATAATCACTTAGTAAAGAATTGTTCTAGCTCTGCAATTATCCTGCATCCCCAGCAGGGGATTTTACTTTTGTGAGGGAGAAGAGGGATCATAGGCACCTTAGAGGTTGTGGACAGAGTTAGAGTTTCAGCACAACCAAGAAACCTTCCCCAGAATACTGTGCATTCACAAAAACTACATTGTGCGTGTGACTTAATATTATTGCACCTTAAGTCAGGAGAAACTTAACAGTGGGACTTCAAATTATGAAATCATGTTTAAAATTTCATAAAGCACAGAAACATAATTGTAGGGAAGTTATTCTTCATCTCCAGGGTTTCAGATCTTTCAGGAGTTAATTAGAAGCAGTGATATTAAATTGGGTTTTACTGTTCATTCTTCATCCTGTAGTAGAGAAGCTAACAAGCTGTTGTCTAAAATGCAAGAAATGGAGCAGGCAAGGGTTCGTGTTTATCATGTCACCTATATACACAGCTCCTTGGAGAGTTACAAATTATATAACCACAGATGCAAAGAATAAAGAAGGAAGTAAGTTTTCACCTAAATATGGTTTCTTTTTTCACACCTCCTTAGCCATTCCAGATGAATCCACCAAAGGAATAGCAAGTTTAGTTGCAAAACAGAGGGGCAGCCATAAGGTTCGAAACTCCACGCAGAAGGGAAGGGCCAGTGTTTGCTTTGGGCCCAGATCTCAACGGCGAGTACCTTACCGAGGAAGGGCGCCCCCTGTTCTTCCAGCTGTCGTGAAGAGTGAGTTGAAAGACCTCTTGACGTTATCTCCTATTCTCCTTTCTGATTTTGAGAACGCATTTGCCAAGCGATTTGGACGATCATTCCAGTATGTGCAGTATGGCTTCTTCTCTATGTTTGAGGCACTGAATGCCGCTGCAGATGTCATTTCTGTAGAACAGACCAGAGCAGGTTCTTTGTTGATGCTGAAGAAGAGCCTATCCGAGGAAAAGCAGAGCGGATGGCCAGCAGGTAAGCATATTAGCACTGGTAACTATTGCAGATCAGCAGACTTTGGAGCAGTTGTAGTACATATGTACGTATGTATGTAATGGCTAAGCTCCAACAGTTTGTTGGAGTTGCATCCTGGCTCTCTACCACTTGCTAGCTGTATGATCTCAGGCGAGTTACTTAAAATGTCTAAGTCTTAGTTCCCTCATCTCTAGAATAGGAGTAATAATACTTACCTCTTGGAGTCAGGCTGAGATGGGGGTCCGTAAAGTGCCTGGCATTTAGTAAGCTCATAATAAGTGGTAGCTATTGTTATGAAAACACAAGATCAGCTCTCTCTAGAGTACTGAAAAAGAACATTAGTTATATGTGTTCAGGTAAAGAAGATATAACATGGAAAATGAAAAGTTTTAAAAATAATACTAGGGCTTCCCTGGTGGCACAGTGGTTGAGAGTCTGCCTGCTGATGCAGGGGACGTGGGTTCGTGCCCCTGTCTGGGAAGATCCCACATGCCGCGGAGAGGCTAGGCCCGTGAGCCATGGCCGCTGAGCCTGTGCGTCCGGAGCCTGTGCTCCACAATGGGAGAGGCCACAAGAGTGAGAGGCCCGCGTACCGCAAAATAATAATGATAATACTAGTTTGTAGCATTTGCCATCTGATCTTTGCTAACACTGATCTTTGATATCCTAGCAGGCATTGTAGTAATTGATGTAGTGTAATGATAACCACCTTATTTGTATAGCAATTTACCTTGGATTCTCATACCATAGACAAGTTGGGTGAGTAACCCAATCTTATCCTTATAGTTAAGGAAGCCAAAGCTCAAGAAAGTTAAATGACTTTCTGAAAATTTCATGACTTGAAAAGTGGTACAGCTAGAGTTAGATACTGAACTCTTACTACTGCTCATTCAGTGAGCTTTTCCTACCCAATCACTGTCTCCCTTAAGGGCTCAGAAAACTGATGTGATCATTTGTATAGTGTCCCTCTAGACCCTTGACTGTATAGAATCTGTACACTGCCTATTTGGGGAATTCTATGCCTGTTTCAATGATTTTCTTTTTTTCTCAAAATTTGTATTTAGATTAATATAGCTGAACCGTGAGAATATCATGAATTTACAAACCAATATTTAAATTGTGGTGGGAAGTGTAATTTGACAAGAATATGCTAGGGGGTTTACGGACTCTGGTCAGGGAAGGCTGTAGGGGCCACTGAGTGTTTCGAGTCTAAACCTCAACTGTATCAGTATTTGTTTTAAAAATTAAAAACAATTTTTTTTTGGCCCTGCTGTGCGACTTGTGGGATCTCAGTTCTCTGACCCCCAGCTGTTGAACCGAGGCCACGGCCGTGAAAGCCCGGAATCCTAATCACTAGGCCACCTGGGAACTCCCTGTATCAGTATTCTTACGCTGCTCAAACTTTGGGAGAGTAACTCATGCTATTAAACTTACGTGAGATTGAGTTGTATAAAGCAGTTTGCCAACTTACTGACTTGTGGGGGATGGATATTCCTTCCCAGTGATTGAATTGTTCATTTTCCCCATACATGGTACCTTATTCCTCATCAGGATATCTTGGAAGTAATTTTTTGTGTGTGTGAGCTTGATCTTAGGGTAAAGAAAGAGCTAGGCCATGGTGGGGTCCGGTGGTCTGTCTTTCATGTTGTATAACAGAATATACCTCTCCTGTAGTATTCCCCTCCATACAAATCTTGAAGAAAAAAAATCTATACTCTAGAAGAATATCCTTTATTCTGTAGCTTTTCATTCCCCACCCCTCCCCCCATACCACTAGATGGTTATCCAGTTTGAAAAGCATAATTCAAGCAGATTCCTTATTTGAAGACTTTTTGGTCTCCTAAACAGGATACAGCTTTTTAGGTTTATACCTATTGAATCCTGCCTCTTTGTAATTATATTCAGGTGTCCTTAAGTGGCGTTTTAGATAGCCCCAACCTCTCAGTAACACACTTACGATCTCTTGGTTTTCTTCTGTAGGTTACTAATCATTCCCTTGTATGTAAATTTTATTGACATAATATAAAAATGTAAGCTTACTTAATTTTTAGTTCTAAATTGAGGGCCTAGCCTCTCTATATAAATACCAGAAAACTAGAAATTGTTGGTGATAATTTTTCTCTCCTCTTCTTTTATTCGCAAAAGGTAAAATTTTTACCCAGCCTTTTAGAAGGAAGCAACAAGGGTCATATCCCACAGGCTCCCCAGTAGCAATGGCACGCTTTTCACAACCCACTTCAAACATGGAACCACCGAAGCAAATACTGGACATGGAGAATACTTCTAGGTCAAATGTTGAGGCTTCAAGGCTGAATCACACTGAAAAATTAAACCAGGTGAGATATCCGACTTTGGAGTTATAAATACACCAAAAATATGTTTAAATTCAGTGGCTATTACTTAGCTCTCATGGAAAAGCTGACCTTTTAAAATTCAAGTCATTCACTTATTTCACATTTAACTTAAACATTTCCTGTGGTTCTGTGGATGAGTTAAGAAGTGAGAGGTGGCAGTGAAAAAAGAGTACAATTTTATCAACTCCATGGTTTCAACTGTTTTCTGCAGATGACTCCCAAATCTGTATCTCTAGTTCCAGCTTCTCACCAAAGTTATAGAAGCATATTTACAACTTAACTCATGAATATCTTCACCTGAATGGCTGGCCCTGAGCACTGCAATCCTGGTATTTTTCTGTGACTATGATGCTGAAGGACTTTGAGTAAAACCTACTAGAATATAGCCAACAAAAGCCTGATTATGTTAGCAAGATAACAACCTAAGTAGAGCTCAAAATAAGCACATGGAAATGAAAGACATAAAAGTGCTTCATTTCTGTAACTTAAAAAAATTAGCTTTAGTAACATAATTTACATATAGTAAAATTTGCCCATTGAAAATGTACACTTTGAGTTTTAACATATGTATCTAGTTGTGTAATCACCATCAAAATCAAGAAACAGCATTTCCATCATCTCCCCAAAGTTCCTTCATGCCACTTTGTAGTTGATCTCTTTCCCCAACTACAGCTACAGACAACCACTGCTTTCTATAAGTATAATTTTGACTTTCCAAGAGTTTCATATAAGTGGGATTAAATAATGCTTAGCTTTTTGTGTCTGGCTTCTTTAACAGGATGCTTTTGAGATTTATCCAGTATGTGTCAGTGGTTTGTTCCTTTTTCTTGTTGAGTATCATTCCACTGTACTGATATACCTCAATTTGTTATCCATTCACCATTAGATAATATTTGCGTTGTTTCCTGTTTGGGGTATTATGAATAAAGCTGCTATGAACATTTGCTTACACTTTATATGAACATTGACTTCATTTCTCTTGGGTCAATACCTAGGAGTAGGATTGTTGGGTCAGACAGTATTTTTAACTTTTTAAGAAATTGCCAAACTGTTTCCAAAGTGGCTGTGCAGTTTTACTTTCTCATGAGCTATGTATAAGAGTTCCACTTGCATCTTTGTTAACATTTGATGTTATCAGTTTAAAAAACAGTAGCCATTTGAGTGCGTGTATAGTAGTATCTCATTATGGCTTTAACTGAAGTTTCTCTAATGATGAATAATATTGGGTATCCTTGTGTAAGTATATTTGCCATTTGTATATCTTCTTTGAAGTGTCTAATAATATCTTTTGCTCATTATAAAAAATCGAGTTTTCTTTGTATTGAGTTGGAAGAGTTATTTATGTCTGCTGGTTACAAGTCCTTTATTTTTTATTATTTTAGTTATTTTTATTTTTTTGGCAGTACGCAGGCCTTTCACGGCCGTGGCCTCTCCAGCCGTGGAGCACAGGCTCCGGACGCGCAGGTCCAGCAGCCATGGCCCACGGGCCCAGCCGCTCCGCGGCATGCGGGATCCTCCCAGACCAGGGCTCAAACCGGTGTCCCCTGCGTCGGCAGGTGGACTCCCAACCACTGCGCCACCAGGGAAGCCCACAAGTCCTTTATTGAGACATGTTTTGCAAATATTTTCTCCTGGTCTGTGCTTACCTCTTCATTTCCTGAATCCTGTCTTTTGTGGGGAAGTCTTTAATTTTGACGAAATCTAATTTATTTATTTTTTTCTTTTGGTTCTTGCCTACCTAATAGATTTTTGGGTAATCCAGAGTCACAAAAATATTTTTCTATGTTTTCTTCTAGAAGTTTTTTGATTTTAGTTCTTAGGTCTATTTCAAGTTAATTTTTGTGTAAGGTACCAGGTATGGATCAAAGTTTTCTGCATATGGATAGCCAATTATTCCAGCACTATTTTTAAAGTTTTTATTATTTTTAAATTTAATTTTATTTATTTATTTTTGGCCATGGGGCATGGCATGTGAGAGCTTAGTTCCCCAACCAGGGATCCAACATACACCTCCTGCATTGGAAGCTTGAAGTCTTCACCACTGGACTGCCAGGGGAATCCCCAGCACTATTTTTGAAAAACACTCTTTCCTCACTGGACTACGTTATTACTTTGGCACTTCTGTAAAATCTGTTGACCTCATCTATGTGTAGGTCTCTTTCAGGACTCTCTGTCTCTCTCTATTCTGGTCCACTGATCTACATTGATCTGTCTTTTTGCAAGTATCACACTGTCTTGATGACTGTAGTTTTATAATATGTTGAAATTATATGGTTAGGTCCTACAGCTTTGTTCTTTTAAAAATTGCTTTGGCGGGCTTCCCTGGTGGTGCAGCGGTTGAGAATCCGCCTGCCGATGCAGGGGATGCGGGTTCATGCCCCGGTCCGTGAAGATCCCACATGCCGCAGAGCGGCTGGGCCCGTGAGCCATGGCCGCTGAGCCTGTGTGTCCGGAGCCTGTGCTCCGCAGTGGAAGAGGCCACAACTGTGAGAGGCCTGTGTACCACAAAAAAAAAAAAATTGCTTTGGCTATTCTAGGTTCTTTGAATTTCCATATAAACTTAACTTGATATAAATCAGCTTGTCAATTTCTACCAAAAATAATTATGCTCTCTGTGATTTTGATGAGAATTGCATTGGATCTATAGATAAGTTTGGGTGGAATTGACATCTTGACAATATTGAATCTGCTGATTCCTGAGCACGGTATAGCTCTCTATTGATTTAGATCTGTAAATTCTCTCAGCACTGTTTTATAGTTTTCAGTAAACAAGACTTGCATATATTTTGTTAAACTTACAGCTACATTTTTCATATTTTTGATACTATTATAAAGGGTATTGTCAATTTATTTTCTAGTTAATTATTGCTAGTATGTAGAAAATCAATTTTTTTGTATATTGACCTTGTATCCTGTGACCTTGAATCAAGGTACTTGATAAACTCGACTCTAGTTTATACTGGGAGTAAAGACAGTTTTACTTCCATTTCAATCTATATGACTTTTTTTTCTTACCTTATGACAAAGGCTAGTTTCTCTAGTTTAATAATGAATAGAAGTGGTGAGAGTAAAAATTCTTGCCTGGTTCCTAACTATAGGGGAAAAGCATTCATTTTTTCATCATTAACTATTATGTTAACTGTAGCATTTTTATAAATGCCCTATATTAGATTGAGGAAATACTCTTCTATTCCTAGATTCTGAGAATTTTTTCCATGAACGTATATTGAATTTTTCTCCATCCATTGAGATGATTATAGGATGTGATACTATGATTTATAATAAGAAATACATATTTGGTCTTCATCCTTTTCTGGCACGGAGCTCCTAAAACCTATGGAAATTCCTAAGTAAAGAGAGCAATAAAGGTATCTTTTGTTATTTTAATGAGGTAACTTTTGGAAATCACCTAAGGATGGGTTGCTGTTGGAGTCAGCCATGTAATTAGAGGGTTGGAGATTAAGTTCAGTCATAGCCAATGATTAATCAGTCATGCTGATATAATGACGCCTCCATGAAAACCCCAAAAGTCTGGGTTTAGAGAGCTACCAGGTTGGTGAACACCTAGAGATTTGGGGAGAATGGCATGCCAGGAGAAGGCATGGAAGTTCTTTGCCCCTTCCCATATACTTTGCCCTATGTATCTCTTCCATTTGACTTTTCCTGAGTTATATCTTTTTATTTATTTATTTTTCATTCATTAAAAAACTCGAGATATAATTGACATATAGCATTATATTAGTTTCAGTACGACAGGATTACAACAGGATTAGATATATGTATGTATTGTGAAATGATCACCACAGTAAGTGTAGTTAACATCCATCACCACACATAGTTACAAATTGTTTTTCTTGTCATGAGAACTTTTAAGATTTACTCTCTTAGCAACTTTTAATTATAGAATACATATTATTATTAACATAGAATATATATTATTATTAATATACAATTAATATGTATATAAATAATAATTGCCATGCTGTACATTACATCCCCAGGACTGATAATAACTGGACGTTTGTACTTTTTGACCACCTTTACCCATTTTGCCTGCCCCCAGCATGCTGCCTCTGGCAACCACCCATCTGTTCTCTGTTTCTAAGAGTTTGGGTTTTTGTTGTTGTTATTTTTGTTTAACAGATTTTGCATGTAAGGGAGATCATTTGTCTGTCTGACTTATTTTCCTTAGCATAATGCCCTCAAGGTTCATCCATTGTTATTACAAATTGTGGGATTTCCTTCTGGTTTTATGGCTGATGTACATATTCCACAACTTCTTTATTCATTTATTGTTCGATGGACACTTAGGTTGTTTCCATGTCTTGGCTATTGTAAATAATGCTGCAACATGGGAATGCAGATATCTTTTTAAGTTAGTGTTTTTGTTTCCTTTGGATAAATACCCAGTGGTGGAGTTGCTGGATGATATGGTGTTTCTCTGTACTGTTGTCCATAGTAGCTGCACCAATTTATATTCCCCCCAACAGTGCACAAAGGTTCCCTTTTCTCCACACCTTCGCCAACATTTGTTATTTCTAGTCTTTTTGATAATAGTCATTCTAACAGGTGTTAGGTGATATTTCATTGTGGTTTGGTTTGCATTTCCCTGATGGTTACTGATATCAAGCCACTTTTCATTTACCTATTGGACATCTGTATGTTTTTGGGAAAATGTTCAGATCCTCTGCTCGTTTTTTAATTGAATTATTTAGTTTTTTTTGATGTTGAGTTGTGAGAGTCCTTTATATATTTTGGATATTAACCCCTTATCATATATAAGATTTGCAAATATTTCCTCCCATTCATTTTATCGAGATCTTCTTTTCTGTGCCGTAGATTTTTAGTTTTGATGTAGTCCCACTTGTTTATTTTTGCTTTTGCTGCCTTTACTTTCAGTGTCAAGTTCAAAATATCATTTCCAAGACCGAGGTCAAGGAGCTCACCATCTAAGTTTTCTTCTAGGATTTTAATGTTTTCTGGTCTTACGTTCAGGTTTTTAATCCATTTTGAGTTACTTTTTGTGTATGGTGTAGAGTTATATCCTTTTATGATAAACCTGTAATCTAGTAATTAAAATGTTTCTCTGAGTTCTTTGAGCCATTATAGCAAATTAAATTGAACCCAAGGAGAGGGTTGTGGAAACCTGATTTGTAGCCATTGGATCAGAAGCTCAGGTAACAACCTGGACTTGCAATTGTCATCTGAAGTCAGAGGATGGGGTGGGGGTTCAGTCTTGTAGAACTTGGCCCTTAACCTTGGAATCTGAATGCAATCTCCAATGTCAGAGTTGAGTTGAATTGTAGGACACCCAGCTTGTGTTGAAGAATTGCTTGGATATGGGGAAACACCCTCACACACATTGTAATTGGAGTCAGAATTCTATAGAGCTTTTTCTTTTTTAATCTCTTTGTATGATAAATTACACTGATTTGGTTTTTTTTTTTTTTTAGCATTAAAGCAACCTTATGTTGCTGAATGAATCCAGCGTGTTGGCCATCATGTCTTTTTCTATATTGCTGGATGTGATTTGCTGTTTTCTTGTTAAGGACCTTAGTGTTAATGTTCATAAGGTATATTTTTCTGTAGTTTTCTTGTAATGTTTTATCTGGTTTTGGAATCATGGTAATACAGGCCTTTTGAACTGAGTTGGGACGTTTTCATTCTTTTTTTTGGCAAGAGTTTGTATTAGGTTTCCCTAAACATTCCACTGAATTCATCAGTGAAGCAGTCTGGACCTGGGGATTTTTTGGGTAATGATTTTAAATTACAGACCCAGTTTCTTTAACAGATAAAGAGCTATTCAGATTATCCATTTCTTTGTTAAATAAATTTATTTATTTATGGCTACGTTCTGCCTTCCTTGCTGCATGCGGGCTTTCTCTGGTTGCGGCAAGCGGGGGCTACTCTTCGTTGTGGTGCACGGGGTTCTCATTACAGTGGCTTCTCTTTGTTGCAGAGCATGGGCTGTAGGTGTGTGGTCTTCAGTAGTTGTGGCATGCAGGCTCAGTAGTTGTGGCACATGGGCTTAGTTGCTCCATGGCATGTGGGATATTCCTGGACCAGGGCTTGAACCCATGTCCTCTGCATTGGCAGGCAGATTCTCAACCACTGCGCCACTAGGGAAGTCCCAGATTATCCATTTCTTTTTGAATGAGCTTTGATACTTTGTCTTTCAAGAAGATGTCCATTTCATCTCAGTTGTCAAATTTGTTGAAATAAATTTGTTTATAATATTCACTCATTGTCTTTTTAAGATCTGTAGGATTTGTGGTGAAGCGCCTTCTTTCATTCCTAATATTGATAATTTCTGTTTATTTCATGATC
This sequence comes from Phocoena sinus, assembly GCF_008692025.1. NCBI lineage: Eukaryota > Metazoa > Chordata > Mammalia > Artiodactyla > Phocoenidae > Phocoena > Phocoena sinus. Next base: position 135,799,607 of record NC_045763.1, read on the forward strand.
AGTCTGGCTAAAGATTTATTCAGTGATTTTTCAAAGAACCAGCTTTTGGTTTTATTGATTTTTCCCACCTGTTTTCTATTTCATTTATTTCTGTGCTTATCTGTATTATTTCCTTCTTTCTGTTTATTTTGGGTTAATATTTACCTTAAGAGCAAGAAAAGAAAATTTGGTCATTGATTTTGGTCCTTCTTTTCTAATATAAACATTTAAGGCTATGGATTTTCCGTAAGTACTACTTTAGCTGTGTCTCACAAATTTTGATGTGATGTATTTTCATTTAGTTCAAAATACTTTCTAATTTCCTTTGTGATTTCTTTTGTCTTATGGGTTATTTAACAGCATGTTGTTTAATTTCCAATACTTGGGGACTTTTCAGAGATGTTGTTGAGTTATAATTTAACTTGATTGTGTTAAGAAAACATAGTCTGATTTCATTCCTTGTAAATATATTGAGACTTATGTGGCCCAAAATATATATATGTGGGTGAATGTTTCATATCTACTTTGAAGGAATGTTTGGGTAGAGTGTTCTCTGCTATATTTGGGTAGAGTGTTCTTTAAATGTCAACTAGTAAAGTTGGTTATAGTGTCATTCAGGAATTCTATATTTTTACTGATGTTTTCCTACTTTTCCCATTAATTACTGCAGGATCAGTGTTGAAATCTTCAAATATAATTGTGAATTTGTCTATTTTACCTTTCAGCTTCAGATATTATAAATCTCTGTTAGGTGCATACATATTTAGGATTGATATGTGTTCCTGATGAATTGCCCTATTTATCATTATGAAATGTCCCTCTTTATGGCTCATAATGTTCCTTGTTTTGGAGTCTACTTTGTTTGATATTACCATAGTGATGCTAGCTTTCTTTAGATGTTAGCACTGTGTATCTTTTTATATACTTTTATTTTTAACATACCTGTTTTATATTTAAAATGTGTTTCCTTTAGACAGTATTTGGTTGTCTTGCTTCTTTATTTAATCTGTCAATCTCTGTCATTTAATGGGGGTGTGTATACCATTTAGTGTAATTACTGGTATGGTTTGATTTAAGTCTAATTTTTGTGGGGTTTTTTCCTATTTTTTTCTTTTGGATTATTTATTTATTTATTTATTTTTGCGGTATGTGGGTCTCTCACTGTTGTGGCCTCTCCTGTTGCAGAGCACAGGCTCCGGATGTGCAGGCTCAGTGGCCATGGCTCACGGGCCCAGCCACTCTGTGGCATGTGGGATCCTCCTGGACCGGGACATAAACCTGTGTCCCCTGCATCAGCAGGCGGACTCTCAACCACTGCGCCACCAGGGAAGCCCTGGATTAATTTTTAAAAATAAAATTTTTAGACCAATTTTAGGTTCACAGCAAAGTTGAACAGAAAGTAGAGAGGGTCCCCATATACTCCCTGCCCTCACATTCATGCAGCCTCTTCTACTATGAGCATCCTGCAGCAGAGTGGTACCTTTGTTACAGTTGATGAACCTCCATTGACACATCATAATCACCCAAAGTCTACAGTTTACATTAGGGTTCACTCTTGGTATTGTAAATTCTGTGGGTTTTGACAAATGTGTAATGACATATATCCACCATTGTGGTATCACACAGAATAGTTTCACTGCCCTTCAGATCCTCTGTGCTCCATCTGCTCTTCTCTCCCTCCTCCCTAGCCCCTAGCAACCACTGATCTTTTTACTGTTTCTATAGTTCTGTGTTTTCTAGAAGGTCATATAGTTGGAATCATACAAATGTTGCCTTTTAAATTGCCTTCTTTCACTTAGTGATATGCATTTAAGGTTCCTCCGTGTCTTTTCATGGCTTGATAGCTCATTTCTTTTTCGTGCTGAGTAATATTCCATAGTGTGCATATATTGCAGTTTATCCATTTACCTACTGAAGGACATCTTGGTTGCTTCCAGGTTTTGGTTATGAGTAAAGCTGCTCTAAACATCTGTGTTCAGTTTTTTGTGTAGACATAAGTTTTCAGCTCCTTTGGGTAAATACTAAGGAGCATGATAGCTCTATCGTATGATAAGCGTTTAGTTTTTCAAGAAACTGCCAAACTCTCTTCCAAAGTGGCTGTATCATTTTGCACTCCCACCAGCAGTGAATGAGAGTTCCTGTTGCTCCACATCCTCATTAGCATTTGGTGTTGTCAGTGTTTTGGATTTTGGCCATTCTACTAAGTATATAGCGGTATCTCGCTGTTGTTTTAATTTACAATTCTCTAATGACATATGATGTAAAACATCTTTTACTTTGCTATCTGTATATCTTCTTTGGTGAGATGTCTGTTCAGATCTTTTGCCCAGTTTTTAATTAGGTTGTTTGTTTCCTTACTGTTGAGCTTTAAGGGGTCTTTGTATATTTTGTATGACAACTCTTTATCAGATATGTCTTTTGCAGTTTTTTTCTTTTGGCAGTTTTTGGCTTGTCTTTTCATTCTTTTGACATTGTCTTTCACAGAGCAGAAGTTTTTAATTTTAATGAAGTCCTGCTTCTCACTTATTTCTTTTATAGATCATATCTTTGGTGTTGTATCTAAAACATCATCACCATACCCAAGGTCATCTATGTATTCTCCTATGTTGTCTTCTAGAAGTTTTAATAGTCTGTTTTACACTTAGGTCTGTGATCCATGTTAAGTTAATTTTTGTGAAGGGTGTAAGGTCTGTGTCTAGATTCAGTTTTTTGCACGTGGATGTCTAGTTTTTCCAGCACTACTGTTGAAGATTCTCTTCTCTCCATTGTATTGCCTTTTCTCTTTGTCAAAGATCAGTTGGCTATATTTTTGTGGATCTGTATCAGCATTCTTTGTTCTGTTCCATTGGTCTATTTGTCTGTTCTTTTGCCAATACCACACTGCCTTGATTGCTGTAGCTTTATATTGATAGTAAATCTTGAAATCGGATGGTGTCAGTCCTCCAAATTTCTTCTTCTCTTTCAATATCGAGGTAGCTATTCTGGGTCTTTTGTCTCTCCATATAAACTTTAGAATTGATTTGTTGATATCCCCCTGTTGTAGTTTCTTAGGACAGGGCCGAAAGTAAGCTTATCACACGAGATGAATTGTGCCAAAGCACAGCAGGAGAGGGCTGCCGCTCGCTCAGGCAAAACAGCGCCGTCTGTCTTGCTGTGGTAACTTTTATTAAAGCATTATCTAGATTTACACTTTAAGACTTGTTTTCTTAACATTTCAGAAGTTCCAAAGCAGCAGCCTATGTTTTTATTAATTATACAAGCAATAATTGGCTTTCGTGAGCACCTGCCATGCTTCGTCCTTGAGCACAAGAACAGCACAAAGTTCCCACCATTATTTTGATTATACTGAAGTAGCACAAGGACATTTCCTTGCGTTCTCACCACTCTGATTATACTGAGGACATCTCATGGATCAGTGCCCAAAGCACTCAATGCTTCTTTTGCAGGCCCCCGGTTTGCCGGCGGGGGGGCGGCGCTCGAAGCATTCAGAACTGTTCACAACCCTGGCTTATTTGCATGCCCCCCGTTTGCCGGGGGTGGGGGCTCAAAGCAATCAGGACTGTTTGCAGTTCTGGCTTATTCGCCAGCCCCCAGTTTGCTGAGGGGGGGCTCATGGATCACGTCTCCTTTCCATGTCCTCAGTTATCCCACTACATCCCCCCCAAAAAACTTGCTGGGATTTTGATTGGGATCGGATTGAATCTGTAGATCAAGTTGGGAAGAACTGACATCTTGACAGTATTGAGTCTTCCTATCTGTGAACATGGAATATCTCTCCATTTATTTAGTAGTAGTTCTTTGATATCTTTCATCAGTGTTTTGTATTGTTCCTCATATAGATTGTACCTATTTTGTTAGATTTATATCTAAGTGTTTCATTTTGGGGACACTAATGTAAATGGCTATGTGTTTTTCCTTTAGAATTCCACTTGTTCCTCGCTGGTATATAGGAAAGTGATTGGCTTTTGTATTATTAACTTTGTATTCTCCAACGTTGCTATAATTGCATATTCATTCCAGTTTTTTGGTTGATTCTTTGGGATTTCTATATAGACAAATGTGTCATCTTCAAGCAAAGTTAGTTGTATTTCTTCCTTCTGAATTATTATACAGTTGACCCTTGAATACTGCAGGGGTTAGGGGTGCCCACCCCTTGCACAGTCAAAAATCTGCATATATGTTTTGACTCCCCCAAAACAACTACTGATAACCTACTGTTGACCAGAAGCCTTACTGATAACATAAACATTTGATTAACATGTTTTATATATTATATGTTAGTATATACTGTATTCTTGTAATACAGGAAGCTAGAGAAAAAATGTTAAGAAAATCATAAGAAAAATACATTTACAGAACTCTACTATATTTATCAACAAGATGAATCATCTGTCAGTACTTATATCAATATTGTTTTATATGATACAAAACACTGTATATATTATACATATTACTAACAGTAGACATCAGAAATGAAAAGATAATGTGAAACAGAAAATAATATTAGTTACAGGTACAGTGATTCATGCATTGATGTTGTAGAAGCAGCAATGTGATTGCTTTATGATAGCCTAAAGTAATCGATATGATTCCTTCATGGTAGCCTAGCCTAACTAACGAATGAGTTATAAAATTTTTATGACATTCAGTATTATATTCATAATACAGTATTGGAAGCATTGTTTCATTTTTTTAAAAAAACACTTACCTGTTATGATAGGCTGATGAGCAGTTTCTCCAATTACGAGAGACATACTGTACAGTAATATAATTCTTTGAAAGCACAGTTATAAAACAGTAAGAAAATGAAGACATTATTTTTATATTAAATATCACTCATCTTATGCCTACGTAAGGATAGACCAGTATTTACATGTATTTTATGCATTCATGACATACCTTTAAAAATTTTTTTGAATATTTCTAGGCTACGCGGTTCACCTACAAGTTTGTTCAACTTGTCATAAACCTCCAAAACTTTTTAATATATTTACTGAAACAAATCTGTGTGTAAGTGGATCTGTACAGTTCAAATCCATGTTGTTCAAGGGTCAGCTGTGCTTTCTATTTCCTTTTCTTATCTTATTGAATTATCTAGGACTCCTAGAACAGTATTGAAAAGCAGAGGTGAGAGGGGACATCCTTACCTTATTCCTGATTATTTTTTATGGTTCTGTTTTGTTGCTGTTATTTGTTTATTAGTTATAACTCTTTAAAAATATTTTTAATGGATGCCTTAGGGTTCTCAACATATGTTTTTAATTTATCACAGTTGATCCTCATGTAATATTATACTATTTCATGTAGATTAAGAACTTTAGAACAATAGATTTACATTTCTCTCTTCCTATCCTTTGTGCCATTTTTGTGATACATTTTAATTGTGTATATGTTATAAGCTCCTTAATGCATTTTTATTTTTGCTTTAAAGTATTTATTTTGAATAAGTAACATTTAAGTAATAAAAATATTAAAATAAATTACCTATTTATTTTTAAAAGTCCCAATCCTTTGCACCCAAATTTCCCTTCAGTATAATGTTCCTTCTGCCTGGAAAATTTTAACATTTCCTATAGCATAAATATGTTGGCAATGAATATTCTCAGCTTTTGTTCATCTGAAAAAGTCTTTGTCTTCATTTTTGAGTGATACTTTTTCTGGGTATAGAATTCTGGGGTGATAGTTCTTTTTCTTTTAGAACTTCAGAGACAGTTTCATTGCTGTCTGGTCTGCATAGTTTCTGACAATAAATCTATAGTCATTCTTTGTTCTTCTGTACATAACGCATTTTTTCCCCCCTTTGATGCTTTTAAGGTTTTCTCTTTATCATTGTTTTTCTGCAGTTTCATTCTGGTGTCCCTTGGAAGAGTTTTCTTTATTTGTTCTGGTTGAGATTTACTGAGCTTTTTGCAGATGAGTTTTATAATTTTCATGAGATCTGGAAATTTATTTCTAATTAAAAATCTTTATTGAAGTATGATTGACATACAAAAAGCTGTATATGTTTAATGTATACAACTTGATGAGTTTGGAGATAATTATATACCTCTGAAACCATCACCACAGCCAATACGATAAACATATTCATCACCTGCCCTCTTTATTTTTATTTTATTTTATTTATTGTATATGTTTATTTATTTATTTTGGCCATGCCACATGGCTTGTAGGATTTTAGTTCCTCAACCAGGGATTGAACCCAGGCCCTTCGCAGTGAGCACACAGAACCCTAACCACTGGACCACCAGGGAATTCCCTATTTTTATTTATTTTTAAATTTTTGTGATAAGAACACTTAACATAAGATCTACCCTCCTAGAAAATTTGGAGAATTTTTGTCTTCAAATATTTTTTCCCCTTTCTTCTTCTTCTAGGATGCCTATATTAGACTGCTTGTTATTTCCTTGTGGATTGTTGGGACTCTGTTCTTCTTTTTTCTCTGAGTCTCTTCCCCTCCACCTCCCCACTGTGTGCTTCATTTTAGGTACTTTCTCTTGCTGTCTTCAAATTCAGTGATCTTCTGTTGTATTTAATCCCATCCAGATTATTTTTCATTTTAGACATTATATTTTTAAGTTCTACATATTCCACTTGGATCTTTTTTATGTCCTTTATTTATTTCTTTATTATGTTCATACTTTCTTTATATACATAAGCATATTTATAAGATTTATAATAACTTTTAATGATCTTAACTGCTAATTTTATCATCTCCATCATTTCTGGGTTTTGAATTTATTTTCCTTGTTTTTTTTTTTTTTTTTTGACTGCACCACAGCATGTGGCATCTTAGTTCCCCAACCAGGGATCGAACCTGTGTCCCCTGCAGTGGAAGCACAGAACCCTAACCAATGGACCACCTGGGAATTCCCTATTTTCCTTCTTGATGTGGTCACATTCTCCTACCTCTTTGCATGGCTGGTAACTTTGATTAGCTGCTAGACATTATGAATTGTTGAGCTTCACTCAGTTAATTTACTTGGAATCGATCATTTTGAGTTTTGCTTTTAAGATTTGTTAGGGCGGGTAATATCAATTGAATTGTGTTCCTTTAAAATTAATATGTTGAAGCCCTAACCCCCAATGTGATAGTATTTGGAGGTGGGGCCTTTGGGAAGTAGAGTTTGATGAAGTTGTGAGGGTGGAGCCCTTGTGATGGGATTAGTGCCCTTATAAGAAGAGAAACCAGAGAGCTTGTTCTCCTCCATGTGCATACACCAAGGAAAGGCCGTGAGAGCACACAGCAAGAAGGCAGCCATCTGCAAGTCAGAAAGAGAATCCTCACCAGGATCCAACTATGCTGTGTCAACCGAAAAAAATTGCACAACCTGTAAGTAGAAGAGTTATGTTTTATTCAGCAGACATTCTTAGTACTTCAAGCCTGGGAGACAGCCTCTCAGATAAACGCTGAGAAAACTGTTCCGAAGAGGAAGCGGGGGGGGGGGGGGGGGAACCAGGATATATAGGAGTTTTTATAACAATACCAGGTAGTTGGAACAAAAGACTACTGTAAATAAAAGAAAACTAGATACCTCAAGTTATGGAATTTAGTTAGCACTTTTTTATGTAGGGGAAGATGCAAGAGTCTGGGTTCACTGAAATAATTTTTTTGATATGCACCTCAGCTATCTGGGGCCAGTATCCTATGATTTCCCATCCTGAGTTTCCTCAGGCTGCACCGTTGGAAGTAGCTGCAGTCCGATGGCTGCTAGATGGTGGGCATTCCTTGTTTTTATCCTGAGTTCCATCAGGGCTCACCATCTGGGGTAGCTACAATTGCTGATGACTTCGACATTCCTTTATTTACTGATATGGCAAGCGATATTTTATTTCTTAGCTGGAACCCTGATCTTGGGCTTCCAGCCTCCAGAACTGTGAGAAAATACATTTCTGTTGTTTAAAGCTACCTAATCTAAGTTATTTTGCTATAGAACCCTTAGCAAGCTAAGGCTGCTAGTCCAGAGAAACCTTCGGCCTAGGGCTAATTTGGCTCTACCACTGAGGCATTACCTTTCTGAGGATTCATCTGGATGTGTTAAGAGGTCCTTCCATTCTGCCTTAGTGGGAACACTTAACTTTTCTCAGCTCTATGTGAGCTCTGGGTATTGTTTGGCCAGTTGCTTCTTATCGTTTGTTTCCCCAGCCTCAGAGAACATCCCCTTCCCCCGCCTTATGCACACATCAGTACTCATCCAGAAACTTGAGGGGTCCCTCTGCAGACCTCCAGAGCTATATCTCTCTGTGCCAATCCCTACTCTCCATACCTACCTGTGTAGTAGCATCCTTTTCCTCCCCAAACTGGAATCTGTCTCCTCAGTTCATCTGTTTCTATTACCTCTTTCTGTGCTACAGACTGAACTCTCCAGGCTGTCAGGTGAGGCAGTTTAGGACTCACCACTCAGTTGTGCACTGTTATTTAACATCTGTAACTCATTATTTTCCACCTGTTTATGGCAGGAGGGTGGGAGCCATAACTTTGTTTTGAATGATGAAGTTTTCTTAATACAGAAAACTCAGCCTAAGAAAGTTAGTCCTACTGCCAAAAGATCGTTTTCACTCCTGTTCCTTTCATAGCGATTTCCCCGTTGTTTAGATTTCTTTTGTTTTTCCTGACATTTCCTGTGCTGGAGAGACCTGACACCAGCGACCCGGTCATCTTCCTTGGTAGATAAACTGACTGTATGTTTGTCAATTCCCGACTCTATCTTTGAAATTCAGAAGGTTACAATGAACTAACTGTTGGACTCTTTTTCATTAATTAATTTTTTTTTTTTTGCGGTACGCTGGCCTCTCATTGTAGCCTCTCCCGTTGTGGAGCACAGGCTCCGGACGCGCAGGCTCAGCGGCCATGGCTCATGGGCCTAGCCGCTCCGCGGCATGTGGGATCTTCCCGGACTGGGGCATGAACCCGTGTCCCCTGCATCGGCAGGCAGACTCCCAACCACTGTGCCACCAGGGAAGCCCCATTAATTTTATCAAAAAATATTTTCATTTTTAAAAATGATTTTTTTCCAAACTGATATCCAGAACAGTTGTACAACTAATGGTATGTTAATGTCTGTTTTCTCCATACCTTTTGGTTATATAACCCATGGGATTTCATGTGGTTGTTAAAAACTCAAATGTTAATTCTTGAAACAGGGTTAAATACAAAAATATTTTCTCTGACCGAAAGCTGTACATAGTCTAATTGTTTCATATCCGTTTTTGGTTACTGACAAAGTTGAGCTTTTAAAATTGTTTATTAGCCACTTTAATTTATTTTGATGAATTATCTGTTCTCTTCCTTTGCCTATTTTTCTCTTGAGATATGCTCATCTTAATGAGTGGAAGAAAGTTTGCTTAGTCAATTTTTACTTAGTGAAGTGAAGGAATTTTGGCTGTCATAGGCTAGAAATGTATTTTTCTAAATTGTCATTTTCCTTTTTTGAAATAGAAGTTCGCAAGTTAGGAATATCAAATCTGTTAGTCTTTTTCTTTTACTTCTGCCTCTGATCTCATACCTACAAAGCTCTTCCCCGCTTGAAGGTTTAAAATTGGTTTCTCACTCATCATAATCTGCTGTATATTATAGACAAAAAGGGAACTGTTATTTGTTTGAGAGACCATGATATGCCCTGCACTTACTTATATTGTCTCATTTTAAGTTACTCATAAAACAGGATATCTGGGATATTAGACTTACAATTCTTATTTTACAGACTAAGCAACTGAGGTGTGAGAGGTTAAATCATTTCTTAATTAGAAAGTTTCACTGCCAAAACTTAAACTCACATTTGTACGTTCGCATTGTTCTTCATGGTTCTGCATATGCATAAGCATCTAGAGGGAGACAACTCATATCTTTTTCAGCTTAAATGACCTACTATGCTAAGGAGATGCTCAATAAGTCTTAGGAAATTTAACTCTAGTGAACACATGGCAACTAGATGTGTCATTTTTCCAGCTGAAGACTCAAATAGTAGCCTTTAGAAGCTTTATTCAAATTGCAATGCAGCAATGAACTTTAAATTAGGATCAGCTCACTTTTTTTTTTGTATAGAAAAAATTCTGGAAGTTCACAAGAGAAATAATTATTCAGAATAGGCGTTATCTGTTTTCTAGTCGTTCTGATGAGTTTTGAAATATTTATCTGTCTCAAATTCCCTTCGTCTAAGACCCTAACAGCAATGGAATGCCTAACATTTCCACTGTTGGTGCTAATGCCTTACGCAAAATTATAGTCATCCAAAGACTTCAATTAAACTGCTCATCTGCACTAAGAATAAATAAAACATAAACCTCCATTTTATAGTAACACACGCATATACACAAATCAAAAGATTAATTTACCTTAAAGAAGATCCAAGGATCATGGGAATTCTACATGCTGATTTGGAGGGGAGAGAAGTGACAAGGTTAGACACCAAAGAGAAACTTTCCAAGCTCGTGATGTTGCCCAAGGCGAAATTCTGAGTTAGAAGCACATTTACCATGTCTAAATGACGTAACTAAGTAGAATCTAAATCAATGTGACTTTAATATAAATGGTGTTCTGTGCTTCCTGTGTAATGCTCTCAGAGTGCTAGGCCAGGCAAGTCTCCAGGGCCAGAAGACCTGTTGGGTTCCTGAGTCATCTTTGGGCTGGGGGTCCATTGGGAAATAAAGCTTTGGAGGTTAATAAAGACTGGGACCCTGAATGTTTCAGTATTCAGCAAGTCTGCTTAGCAACCAATGTCCTAGCAGAGGTCATAAGCAAAGAAAAATTGTGAAAGCTGTGAGAGAAAAAAGGAAGAGACAAGAATTGCCCTGAATTTGAGACATAATCTAATTAGGTACAGACTGAGAGAGAAAGAGAATGAGAGGCATGAAAAATATTGGGACAGTGCCTTAAAATTACAAAGTTCTTTTATGTTTCTTTATTGGACCTTCATGCGAACTTCAAGAGAAAAATATTGTTATGGCAGAAAACTAGACCCAGAGAAGTTAAGTTGACCCAAGACAAACAGCTAGAACAGGGCAGCCCAAAATACATTTTCCACCCCTGGGTCCACATCTCATGTTTTCTGGTGGCTTATGCTTTCTGCTGCATAGGAATGAAGAATATAGAACATTCTGTAATGTAGGTGCTAATTCTGTCATGTGGGATATAGAAAGGACTAAAGTAGTCAAGACTGTCTTCCAGGGGAAAGTGAGATTTGAGTTGACCTGTGTGGGAATTGGTGGGGGGGGAATGGTTGACAGTGAAGTTTTGAACTAGATTGACTGAGTCGAACTTCACCACTGCCACTTTTCAGCCATGTAAACTTGGCAAATTGATTAACTTCTTTGTAACTCAGATTTCTGATCTGTAAAGTGTGGATAACTTTTGTATCATAAATGGGTTAAGATTTGTAAAGTGTCTAGAATAGTTCTTGATAGTTGTACACCCTCAATAAATGATAGCATCATAGTTAATCTCTAAAAAAAAATTGGTTTCTCTTTGATTCATGGCTAAAAAGAAAACTTAAAGTTTTAATCTAGCTGCATTATAATTTGGGGTGTGTAATTTTGTGTTTCTCTGCCAGTTCTACACTGTGTCAACTGAAAAAAAATGCTCAACCTAAAAGTTGTATGTGAGTTATGTTTTATTTGGGGACCTTACTGAGGACTATAGCCTGGGAGACAGCCTCTCATCTGATCATCTGTATTTTATGGTTTTTTTCCGTGAACGTATATTATTTTTGTCATAGAAAAAACATTTAAAAAACAATCAGTTTCTCCTTTGTAAAATGAGGACTGGAGCTTCTTTTTCACCTGCAAGAGGAACAGGCAGGCTTGTTCATTAGTATCCTACCTTTTCCCATTTTCCTGCTTTATTTCACAAAAGCAAATGGTTAGAAAAATTTAAACCCTGTTTTTGCAAGACATGAATAATCTATTTACCACATTCTATTCAATTTCCTTTATTTTGACCTCTTCAGAGGAAGTTTAGATGAGGGATGAAAATGTGAATGGGCAAGTATGGATTAGCTATTATCATTCTAATGAATAAGCCTCAGACACTGTCCAGCCCAGCTCTTCAGAATTCTCTGCCTTAGTGTATAGACCTAGACTACAGCTAACAGTGATGTTACTTCACTTCCCATTAACAGGTTATTGCCCATAAGAGTGTTTGATCAAAGTAACAGGGATCTGACATTTCTTTGTTCTCCAGCCTTACGACTAAGAGTACTGTCAATGAAAAAAATTAAGCAATAGTCGATCTAAGAAAGAAATGGGAAATTTTATTCGAGCCAGCCTGAGAATTATAACCCAGGAGGCAGTCTTTCAGAAAGCTCTGAAAACTGTTCCACCTGTTAGAGGTCAAGGCACAGTTACATCAGTGTTTGAGACAAAGGGTTATACATCAAAGTAACATACTGACAGTTTACATAGTTCAACAAGGCAATTAGTAGGTTGTTGTGACCCCCCTACAGGATTGAGAAAGGAATTTTATCTCCTAAGGAGTTACTTTGCTGGAGCCAAGAGGAAATTGGTTTTTTTGCTTTTATTTTTGTTTTTTGGCAAGTAGGCATTCCTGTGTCTTTTAAGGGGATCTAGTTAATGTATACTGCAGATGTACAATACACAGTAAAGCAGGTAGTGGCTCAAATGCACAGAGAGAGAATTTTATGTTTAATTTTTCTTGTCCTGTCTTAACATTATTTCATCAGTACCCCATCCTACCCTACTTTTAGAAAATTTATTGTAATATTCAGCATGAGATTTAAAGTAGGTAAACCTGGAATTATAAAAGAAGTTCTGGTCTTAAATGAATTAAAAATCAGGGCTGAGTCTTAGTTTACAACTAACTTTTTCACTCAAATAATTGATAGTTTTTACATGAATTAGATGCTGTGATTTGTATTGAATATAAGAAAAGAAGGATTTTAAATTTCACGTGATGACCTGGCTCCAGTGTCTATTAAGAGTGTCCTCAACAAGTAACTGGATCTATTAAGCAATTACTGTCAAAAGGAGCCCTTCAGTAGTTCTTTAGTGCAATTCTCTGGAAGTTGCATTCTCTGGCCAACTTAGAGTAGCTGTTCCCTGCCTATTTTCCCATGAGTTCAGATGAAATTTTTAGTTTGGCAAGTCAAATTTCATACTGCCTAGTTTTTAGTCAAATGAGATACTTAGCAAATATTTGAGCAGTTGAAATCGTCACTCCTGTATGTGTGTCGGTGCCAGTTTTGTGATCTTTATCAGAAATGTATTAATGTTTTACCATATGGCCAAAAGGTCTGCTGTATATCCCTCTGAGATGTAACTTCTGTTCCTTTCTGCTTTTAGCTTCATGTATTTTCCTTCCAAAATGCTTCCACCCTCATGTTTCTAAATATCACCCAGGTGTCTATGTTTTTAAAATTTTTCTCTTATTACAAAAGTAATACAGATAGATTGCAAAAGATTTGAAATACAGGAAAGCACAGAAGAAAATTAAAATCACATATTCTTTTATCACCCAGAAAAGTTGACTTTTTCTTTTTTAAAAAAATAAAATTTAGCATCATTCTGGTTCATGTTTGTGACGTGCTTTTTTAGTCAGAATTATGAACATCCCACATTGTTAAATATTGTAATGCAACATAATTTTTAATGGCACTATGGATATGCCATAATTTTTTAACTTGGGGATTTTTTTTAATGTTTTTTTTTGGGGGGTATAGTTGTTTTACAATGTTGTGTTGGTTTCTACTGTATAGCAAAGTAGAAACCCTATGCTATACAGCAGGTTCTCAATAGTTATCTATTTTATATATATTAGTGTATATATGTCAATCCCAATCTCCCAATTCATCCCACCCCCTCTTTCCCCCCTTGGTGTCCATACGTTTGTTCTCTGTGTCTGTGTCTCTATTTCTGCCTTGCAAACTGGTTCATCTGTACCATTTTTCGAGATTCCACATAAACTTGGGGATTTAGGCTGTTGCTATTTTTGCAATTAAACATAACGTTATTGATGAAAATCTTGATCAAATTTGCAGATATCTTTGTTACTCCCCAGGATAAAATTCTAGAGGAGCAATCACTACATCTAAAGGAATGTGTACTTTTATAGCTTATCATGTATGCAGTTAGGTTGTCCTCCATAAAAGTTGTTTCAGTTAACACTCACATAAGATGCATGTGTATGTGCTTCTTTCCTTGTACCTTTGCTAGTACTCAGTATAAATGGACACTTCTTCAGAACACCCTCCGCTGACCTCTCCCTCCTCACCAACCCTAGTCTAAGTTAGATCTCACATTGCTTTCCTAACACTTTCAGGCATAGTATTCTATCATGACACTCTGTGGGTTTTTCATAATGTTTATCATAATTGTAATTATGTAGTTATATGACTGTCTCATGTTGGTCTCCCATCACTAGACTGCAAGTTCCATAAGGGCAGTGATCATACCTAGTTATTTACCCCTGTATATTCAGTGCTGAGTACAATGTGAAGCACATAGTTTGTGTTCAGTACATATGTGTTAAATGAATAAATGAGCATTATTGTAAAAATAATATTCCAATTTGATAGGCAAATAACTATATCTGACTATTAATGTCTGTTTATTAGAGGTTGAACTTTATGCTTTTATTGGCTAGCTAGTGTTAATTTTTAATCAATTGCCTATTCATATCTTCATCCATTTTTCTGAGGAGTATATTTTTTTTGATTCAGAGCTCTTCTCTGCCCCTTCTCTGGTTCTGTAGGCTCCTATCTGAATATGACATATATATATAGTGGGTTAGTTTCCATCTTTATTTATGCCCCTATTTATGATCTTTTGTTCACTTGATTTATTGTCCATTTTTTCTATTTGGTATGTAGGCATCTGACAGTAAAGCATTGTTGAAATCAGGGTGTCCTCTTGATTACTTTCTTCATGTCAATCACTGATTATCTCCCACTCCTACTTCCCCCCCACAACATTATAACTTTTACCCTCTACTTATCTACTTATCTAGATAGTCCCAGGATTACTTGGACTTTAAAAAATCTCCCTCACCCGCATTCAGTTTAAAGTCAGCTTGATTTACTCATCTAGCTTGAGGCAAAAAACATTTTTTTCTTATCTTCTTGAGATGCATTCTGTTCCTAGCTAAGAGCCTGTCATTTTGACATCTTAACCCAGGCTTGGCAAATATTGGGTTGGCTAAAAAGTTCGTTCGGTTTTTTCCATAAGATGGCTCTAGTAGCACCTAGTTGTCTTTAGCTTCATTTGAAACAATTTTGTTAGGTTGTATTGTGACAGCTGTCATATCAACGTGCATTAAAAAAAAAAAACTTACCAGAATTGGTGAATTTTTGTGTAGCTTTGAAAAGTGACCCTTTCTTTGTCCCCTGAAACACCTAGCACAGTGGTAATTTACAGTAAGCCCCCTACATACGAACCTTCAAGTTGTGAACTTTCAAAGATGCGAACGTGCATTCCATCAGCGTCAGGTGTGAGTGAAATTGCAGCTTGCCCTCTGTCTCCTATTGCTGATGATCCTTCAGCTCTACCGTCTCCCACCTCCTCTCCCTCTTCCAGTCAGTAACTCTTCTTGCCTGTTCACTCGATGCCAGCCCCTGTATGCCAGCTGTTGTACTGTACTGCTGTACTTTTTGAGGTACTGTCCTGTAAGATGAAAAATGTTTTAATCTTTTAGTATTATTTGTGTGAAAAGTATTAAAAACCTATTACAGGACAGTACTATATAGTACCTAGGCTAACTTTGTTGGACTTAACGAGCAACTTGGACTTATAAACGTGCTCTTGGAACGGAACTCGTTTGTATGTAGGGGACTTACTGTAATAAGTTGTTGTATTGAATCGTCAAATGGTGGGAGCATGTTGGGATGTGAAAAATCAATTATCTTTAGGTTCTCCCATTGTTCACTGGGAGAGCTTTAGGGAATTATCTCATGGCAGATCCAGAAGAAATGTAAAGAACCTAAGACCAAGGGCTGAGGCATTTTGTGAAAGTTAGTGATATAACCTTAGGAATCTAATTCCCCCTTCTCAGATCCTACTTTCATGTCAGCCTTAGGAGATAATGAGATTGTCTTCATTTTTCAGATGAAGAAACTGAAACCTAAAAGGTCACGCAGTTTGTAAGTAATGACAGGCCAAGTGGCAATATGAAGAAATGTTAAAAAATAGAAAGTTTAGAAGGAATAAATTAATAGTGATTATGTCTATGTGATAGGATTTTAGGTAATTTGCATTTTTCTTTATATCTTTGTGTTTTTTCTAATGTATATTTTTTACATTTACTTATCAGCTCTAAATATAACTCCATGATCTTTCATTCTACTTTTTTTTTTTTTTTTTTTTTAATTTTTATTTATTTATTTATTTTTGGCTGTGTTTGGTCCTCGTTGCATGCGGGCTTTCTCTAGTTGTGGTGAGCGGGGGCTACTCTTCCTTGTGGTGTGCAGGCTTCTCATTGAGGTGGCTTCTCCTGCTGCAGAGCGTGAACTCCAGGCATACAGGCTCAGCAGCCGTGGCACACGGGCCCAGTCGCTCCGCGGCACGTGGGAATCCTCCCGGACCAGGGCCCGAACCCGCGTCCCCTGCACTGGCAGGCGGACCCTCAACCACTGCACCACCAGGGAAGTCCCTCATTCTACTTTTTATAATTTTAAAAATATCCTGAATTTTATTATTTGCTTTCCTGTTAAATTTTATTCACCTGTTTGTTTTTTTAACATCTTTATTGGAGTATACTTGCTTTACAATGGTGTGTTAGTTTCTGCTTTATAACAAAGTGAATCAGCTATATATATACATATATCCCCATATCTCCTCCCTCTTGTGTCTCCCTCCCACCCTTTCATTCTACTTTAGGTTTCCACTCTGTGGCTCTTTACTGGACCTTGGTGTCTGGATATGTTCCATGATACTCTCTACTCCTAACCTCCTGTGCTTCCAGCTTATTTTTTCAGTTATTCCCATGCATCATCTTTTTACCATATTGGGGCCTCTCTATGCCATTGGCTTCTCTCTACTAAAATCCTCTGACCCCTGCTATCTTAACTCAGGCCTCACCTATTTTTACTGCCTACCTGTTGAGTTTAGATAATCATCCATTTTTTCCCTCAACTTTATTTTTCCACTTTCTCAGCTGTCTGAGCTCCCTTTCCTTTCCTGCTGTTCTCAGGAGTGGGCCTTGCTTCTGAACTCACAGAGAGAATACTGAAGCTATCAGATAGTAACTCTCTCCACATGCTGACCTCACATTTACAGAGCCTTTCTGTATCCCTACTGGTCCTTCTTCATTTCTACTACAACAGCAGAGCTTTCCTTCTTGTCTCCTTAAGGCAAGACATTCCAGCGGTGCCCTGGCTCACTCGCATTCCTGGCTCCCAGGGACCTTCCACCATCCCATACCATCTCTAACCTGCATTAAATAATGTGTTTAATAAACATTGAATAATTTTATAAACAGAAGAAAATTAGTAACAAAAATCTTTACTGGGTAAAAGTATGGGATTTGGGGGCTTCCCTGGTGGCACCATGGTTAAGAATCCACTTGCCAGTGCAGGGGACATGGGTTCAAGTCCTGGTCCGGGAAGATCCCACATGCCGCGGGGCAGCTAAGCCCGTGCACCACAACTACTGAGCCTGTGCTCTAGAGCCTGCAAGCCACAACTGCTGAAGCCCACCTGCCTAGAGCCTGTGCTCTGCAACAAGAGAAGCCACCACATAAGCCCGTGCGCTGCAATGAAGAGTAGCCCCCACTCGCCACAGGTAGAGAGAGCCCGCGTGCAGCAGTGAAGACCCAATGCAGTCAAAAATAAATAAATAAAAGCATAAAAAAAAAAAGAGTATGGGATTTTGTAATTGAAGACTCAATCTAATTGTTATAGAGAATGTTAATTATCCTGGAAATTTTGTGTTTAGTTTTATAAACAGTCCAACTACATAAAAAAGGACGAGGGAATTCCCTGGTGGTCCAGTGGTTAGGACTCCCCTCTTTCACTACTGAGGGCCCAGAATCGATCCCTGGTCAGGGAACTAAGATCTCACAAGCTGCGTGGCCAAAAAAAAAAAAAAAACAACCCAAACAAACAAAAAACCCTCAAACCTTTCTACATTAAAAAGTCTATATGTTAAAAAAAAGAGAGGGGCTTCCCTGGTGGCGCAGTGGTTGAGAGTCCGCCTGCCGATGCAGGGGACACGGGTTCGTGCCCTGGTCCGGGAAGATCCCACATGCCGTGCAGCGGGTAGGCCCGTGAGCCATGGCCGCTGAGCCTGTGCGTCCGGAGCCTGTGCTCCGCAACGGGAGAGGCCACAACGGTGAGAGGCCCGCGTACCACAAAAAAAAAAAAAAAAAAAAAAAAAAGAGAGAATGACATAATGCCATCTGCAGCAACATGGATGGACCTAGAGATTGTCTTACTGAGTGAAGTAAGTCAGACAGAAAAGGACAAATATCATATGATATTGCTTACATGTGGAATCTAAAAAAATGGTACAAATGAACTTATTTACAAAACAGAAGTAGAGTTACAGATGTAGAAAACAATCTTATGGTTACCAGGGGAGAAGTGGGGAAGGGATAATTGGGAGATTGGGATTGACATATACATACTACTCTATATAAAACGGATAACAAATAAGGGCCTACTGTATAGCACAGGGAACGCTACTCAGTGCTCTGTAATGGCCTATATGGGCAAAGACTCTAAAAAAGAATAGATAGATGTATATGTATAACTGACTCACTTTGCTGTACAGCAGAAAGTAACACAACATTGTAAGTCAACTATAGCCCAATAAAAAATTTAAAAACTATATTAAAAAAAAGAGTCCATCAACTCTAAATGTATTTTATAGGGTATGAAATGTTGCAGTGCCTCTTAGGAACACTATTCTTCCATTTGATTGACGTACGTTTCCTTTGATAGATGTTTCCTTTAATACTGTTCAGATTTATCTTTGCCTATTTTTTTTTTTTGACTGTAACTTGAAAATTTTTTCCCCTTTTTTTCATAGTTGGAGAATACCTTCAAATCAGTTATTGCACAAACTGGACCTGGAGGGACTCTCAATCCAGAGCTAAAACATAAGATAAAACTTGTAAGTGTTTGCTGTTTCTGGGAAATGGATGAGAATAATTGATTATACATTTGGGTATCATTTGTGGTTAATTTTAATTTGCCTACAAATATTTTAGTTTTATATTTATTCCTGATCTCTTCAAATATATTACAAATGGAGTGGCTAATCTTTTAAGATTAGAAAAAATAAATTTCATACTCCTAAACATTTTTAATGTTCTCAAAATTATTTAGAAAATGTAAGTTCCTCCAAAAATTCTCTTTTCTTCCCCTCACCCCAATAAATCATTGTTAAAAGTTAAAGATCTTTCCAATACCAGTTTTATATGTATGTATGTCAAGTATTATTCTAAACAGTGCATGGTATCCCATTGTGTTGGTATACCGTATTTCATTTATGAGATCCGTTATTAACATTTGGGTTATTTCTAGCCTTGGCTATTAAAAAATGCCGCAGTTAATGTCCTTGAACATTTATCTAGAAGTAGAGTTGCCAAAGGTATTGAATATTTTTGTTTTGATAAATATTACTAAATTCCCCTCTAAAAGGTTTGAGCAAATTTACACTCCCACTGACAGTAAAATGTCACTATCCAATCATGTTGTTTTAACTTATACCTCTTGATTTTTACACTGAGCATCTTTTCATGTGCTTAATAGCCATTTACATTTCTTATGTGAATTGCATGTTCATGTCCTTGGCCTAATTTATTGTTTCTCCTCATTAATTTGTGAAAGCTCTTTGGCTGTTTTGTGTTGGGCCAAAGGGTATGTATGCTTAAAATTTTGGTGGGAGCTGTTAATTCTGATTTGAATGGTCAAGAGTATCGTTACAACTCTTACTGCCTTATTTTATTGTTTCAGCTGTTGTGGTTTTACTGGGAGAAATGCAAAAACCTTGGTGCATTCAGGCCCTGTTTTTTTGTTTGGACATTTGACTAAAGTGTCCAACAATTATTTACTTATTAACAATTATTTATTTATTTAAGGATGTTCAATATTGACTTTTTTTACGGTAACAAAAAACTAGACAAAAATTAAGCATTCATTGAAAAAAGAATTGCTTACATTATCCACCCAAACTAGGGAGTATCATAAGAAGGTTTAGGTGTATCTCAATTAATTTACATGGAAGTATCTTCTTGGTATATTGTTGGACTTTAAAAACAGGTTTTATAGAATAGCACGTTTAGTATTGTCCTTTCACGTAAAAAATGTAATGTGAGTATGTATGTGCATAAAAAGGTTTCTGAAAGGATGTTTTCTGAAATGCAGCAACAACTGTCTCTGGGTCATAGGATTTTGGAATAAGTTTTACTTTATATTTTTCTGAAGTTTGAATTAGAATTTTTAACAAGATATAATATCTGGAAAGGTCTAGGAAAACACAAAGCTCTTTATACCTTATTGGGATAGAACAAGTTCACTTCTAGGAATTTATCCTAAAAATATTTGCACAAGTATGCAAAATACAAGTATGAAGATAATTGTTGCATTATTTGTGATGATGAGAAATAGGAAATAGCCATAAATAATTAAATAAACAAATTTTATTATATTGACTATTTGAAGAAACTGTAGCTAATGATACTGAAAGCCCAGCCTCTGTACTCCTGTGTCAAATTGAATCTCGGAGACAGAGTTTTGGGTGAAGTAGAAAAGAATAGCTTTATTGCTTTGCCAGGCAAAGGGGGACACAGCAGGCTCGTGCCTTGAAAACTATGTGTCCCAACCCAGGGGAGTTTGGTGAGGAGTTTTATGGCAACAGTTCAAGGGTGGGGTTGCTGATAAGATTAGGGTGTGTGCAGGGGCTGCATTCCTTTAATCTCCTCTCAGGTAATCTTGATGAGTTTTTCTGGTTCCTTTAGTCTGGCCTCAGGTGGTCTTCTCTGGTATGAAGAATGCTGACATCTTTCATTTGTTATGTTTTAATTCTATGAAGAGCTTAAAGACATTGTTATGTATATCCTTAGAGGCAGAACCAGGACCCTGTTCCAAGGCTGCACTGTTTTTTCTTGGCTGTTTCTCCCTTGACTCTGCATCCCTTCCCTTCCCGGATTAGCAGCTGTTCATATCTGCCCTTTGGAACTCAGTAAGGTCATGGAGGCTGGAGTCTGTTCCCTACAAGCAACGGGGGACATGGAAAGGCTTCTGTGCCCAGGAGCCCAACAGGGTCCTGCTCAGTTTCACTAGGAAACATGTTGATCTATATTTACCGATATGGAAAGAAGTCTGTGATATGATACTAAAAAGCTGGAGAAGTAATGACCTTATTTTCATATTCAGTAAAGGTATTTTTATGTGCATATGGACAACAATGGCTACTATCTTTGCTTAACTATGTTTTCCAACATTTTCTATAGTGTGCATTGCATTTCTTTTCTGCCATTTAGAATGCTTGAAATTATGCCATAGAATATTTATTTTATGTGAGCTAAAGCTAATTATGTTAGCTGAGCTAAAGAACTATGTCTAGGAGTTTCTGGGGAGTTGTGGCATTTCAGTATTATGCGAGAATGATTTCTCAACTCTGGAAATGTTGGAATTCACTGCCTTTTTTGGTTGTTATAACTTTTTTTAAAACTAGAAACTGGGACTTCCCTGGTGGTCCAGTGGTTAAGACTTTGCGCTCCCAGTGCAGGGGGCTTAAGTTCAGTCCCTGGTCAGAGAACTAGATCCTGCATGCCACAACTAAAAGCCCACATGCCACAACTAAAAGATCCCACATGCCACGTCTAAAGATCCCTCATGACTCAACTAAAAAGATCCTGCATGCCACAACTAAAGATCCCTTACGCCGCATTTAAGATCCCGCATGCCACAACTAAGACCCGGTGCAGCCAAATAAATAAATATTAAAAAAAAAAACACCTGGAAACTGATTTTTAAAACAATACTGTGACTTAAATTCATTCACTCAATAATAATGTTATTTTTGCCTTGTTACTTTTTAAATTTATACTTTCTTATTTTGATATTTTGTCACCCAGCATTCCAGTGGTGTTTATTTATATTGTATTTCAATTTTCTATTTATTAGGTTGTATCCAAGTTTCCAGAGGGTTTACTTATTTCTAAACTGCTTGGAGAGTTTGAGGTGAGTGTTTTCTTTTTCACCAGCCATGTTTTTTTATGGCTCGCTTATGATTGATAGAAATTTTGTTGCTATTCCTTGGATCCTCCAAGTCTATGCTCTAGAACTTAAACATCTTGCTTTGCATTTTGGTGGCCTCTTCTTTACTAAAAGAGTTAAGAATCTGATTCTTAATAAGTACTTCATTATGCATAGGAAGAATATTTTTACCACTATTATTATATTATTAGAATAAAAGTTATTTTTCATGTCTGTTAATACTAAGTGTCAGTGGGGATATGGAGAAACAGAATAACTCATACACTGCTTGTGGGACAAAACCCCTTTGGAGAGCATTTTGGCAAGATCACTTTACTTGAGGATGTGCACCCCTGATGGTTCAGGAGTTCTATTAATACTTCTACAGATACACTTTAGAGAAACTCTTAAACATGTGCACATGAAGACATACATATGACATGCACATTGCAGCATAGTAAAAAACTGGAAACAAATTAAATGGCTATCAGTAGGAGAATGGATAAATAAATTGAGATCGACACTTATACAATGGAGTAATATGTAGCAGATAAAATAAATGAACTAGGTTTCATCCATGCAACATGAATCATTTTTGGAACAATTATGTTTTAGTGAAAAAAAATCACATTGCAGAATGATAATTCAGATACTGCCATCTACCCAATTTTTAAAAATGGTTAGGCGTGCCAGTCTCTATTTGGAATGCCTTTCTTATAGCAGTTCATTTGTTTTCACAGCAGAGTGAGGCACAGAAAAGTAACTTGCCTAAGGGTCAGGTAGCCAATAATGGGTGGAGCCAGGATTTGAAACCCTGGCAGTCTGGCTTCATTATCCTAACTCTTAACTACTATGTCATGGACACTATCACATATTTGTACATATGAACACAGATGTTGTGAGATACTGCATAGCGTAATGGTTAAGATACATCACCTCTATGTGCTATTTCATAGATGATATGTGAAGTCAGAATAGTATTACCTACTTTATAGAGTTTTGTCAATTTAAATGGCTTAAAATAAAGTAATTAGAACAGTGCCTGCCACATAGTAATTGTTCGATAACTGTTAAAACTCATAGTAGAATAAAAAAAGAAAACTTAGAAAAGATGCATATCATCCCTCAGTGATGGAGAAAACTTAATTTCACATTGTGAATTTAAAGAAATGAATCTTTTAGAGCCAAAAAGTTTATTTCAAATAGGCCCATGAGAGAAAGCTAAAACAAAGAGTCTTGATGTTTTTTGGATTAACAAGTCAAGTCACTTGTTAATTACAGAATAAAGTGTAGGGACTTCCCTGGTGGCTCAGTGGTTAAGAATCTGCCTGCCAATTCAGGGGACATGGCTTTGAGCCCCGGGCCGGGAAGATCCCACGCGCCACAGCTACTGAGCCTGTGCTCTAGAGCTCACGAGCCACAACTCCTGAGCCTGTGTGCCACAACTACTGAAGCCTCTGCGCCTAGAGCCCATGCAGTGCAACAAGAGAAGCTACCACAATGAGAAGGCCGCATACCGCAATGAAGAGTAGCCCCCACTCACCACAACTAGAGAAAGCCCACACGTAGCAATGAAGACCCAACACAGCCAAAAATAAATAAATAAATAAATAAAAAGAATAAAGTGTAAAATAGAGTAATAAATTAATAGAATATGACTTAACTGTCACAAAATTTATGGGTAAAAATAAACTTCCTATGCTACATTCACAACTCAAAGTGAATAATTTTCTACAACTAACATTTTAGCAAAAGTAGCTTCCTGTAATAAAAGTTCATGGAGTTAAGATTAAAAGTCAACAATCTTGGAGAAATTAAAATAAACCTTTTTTTTAAAATAGGATTTGTTTTTATATTGGAGTATAGTTGATTAACAATGTTGTGTTAGTTTCCAGTGTACAGCAATGTGATTCAGTTATACATATACATGTATCTATTCTTTTTCAAATTCTTTTCCCATTTAGGTTTTTACAGAATATTGAGCAGAGTTCCCTGTGCTATACAGTAGGTCCTTGTTGGATATCTGTTTTAAGTGTAGCAGTGTGTACGTGTCAATCCCAAACTCCCAATCTGTCCTTGCCCCACCCCGCCTTCCCCCTTGCTAACCATAAGTTCATTCTCTAAGTCTGTGAATCTGTAAAACAAAGCTTTTAATGTCACAGGGAAGCTCTTTGCCCTTCTTAGTAAAAAGACTTCGGCAGAAATTCAACATTATTATTAGAAATATATAATAAGTATAGATTTAATTTAACCTTAATTCTAACTTGTAGTAACACTTACTAACCCTTTATTTATCCAACATGTTATAAAAGCTACCTGTGTGATTTGTCCTCTTGAAATACCTGGGCACCCGCCTGCCATTCTTTCAAGGTCCTTTGTTAAATTGCTAATCGAAGGGAAGATAGTGCAGTGGCAGCATAGTTTGTGGATCTTCCTGAAGTGCCACGTAACAACAGTCAGAGAAACTAGATAGCAAAACAAAAAATCCACAGACAATATTTATAACAAAATTGGGTAATATATCTCCAATGGAGAATTGCTGGAGAGTAAGCAGCAGCAGCCACAAGAGCCTCACAATATCAATGTCTGTGCCAGGAGAAAACAGGGAAGCAAGAGAGCCAATGTCTGATGGACCTAGGGACAAAAGAATTGCAAAATAGCCATCAGGTATTCACTAGAATGTACAGCAAGCCATTTTGAAAACAGCAGCTGAAACTGGATGATAATTTGACTTATCTAATAGCAGAGAATGTTTCATGGTAAGAGTTGAATAGGGCTGGAGCATCATAGCTCCTGTGAATTCTTGAAACTGACCAGCCAGAGCTCCCTTACAGACAGTAATGAAAAATTGAGCAGGATACGGACAGTAGAAAAAGAGAAGTCTTAGATGTAAGTAGTATTAAGGGAAAAGAGCCAGGAAATTTCAAAATTAACCTACTGGTTTTTGTTTGTTTGTTTGTTTTTTTGCGGTACACGGGCCTCTCACTGCTGTGGCCTCTCCCGTTGCGGAGCACAGGCTCCGGACGCGCAGGCTCAGCGGCCATGGCTCACGGGCCCAGCTGCTCTGCAGCATGTGGGATCCTCCCGGACCGGGGCACGACCCATTTCCCCTGCATTGGCAGGCGAACTCCCAACCACTGCGCCACCAGGGAAGCCCCCTACTGTATTTTTAAACAGTATATGAAAACAGTGGAAGGAGGAGCTCTGTGAAGCAGAAAGCAATCCAGAATGATGTCCTGTAAGTCAGGAAAATGAATTTCACAATTTCGTGAATTTCAACAGAAGAGGATCAGGGTCAAATTGCATCATTGTCTTAAGAAAACAAGAGAATAAGGAGCAGAATAATGTATCTGCTGACAATAAAAGCATGTCAGAAAGACATGTCCCTAATAAAGATCAAAACTGAAACCTACTTTTTCAAAAAAATATATTAAGAAAGTGTTACAAAACATGAAAGAACAACATAAATCTGAATTACACGAATTTGGAAATAAGGTGAACAGTACTCAGGGAAGAATTATAAATAAAAGGAAAAATCATTTCAGAAATGAAGATTAAACTTCAAAGATTACAAGAGCAAAAAATATAACAGCTAATGCCCTAAGAAAAACGGTAGGTAAAAATGAGGAGCATTTTGAAAGTCAAAATAAATGAGGGAGGCACTGGGGATCTAGGGGTAAAAGGCTCTGTCACTAAGGTTTTTGAAATCTAGTGAGAAACCCAGGCATGCAAATAAATTAAGGTAATATTATGTCTGAGTAGCCTATTTTGGAACAATCGTGAAGATAATTATTATAAGTTCTGGACAAAATATGCAAAATCACTCTCTGAAGGTACTAGAAATTGTCCAAAAGCAGGCAGAAACTGGAAAGGAGTCAGCACCTGGAGAAGGGAATGGCACCTTTTTGTTTGCCTGGATTTTGGCCTGATGGCAGGCCCCATACATTGTTTGGAATTGGAGATTGGATAGAAATCAGAAGTTTTACCGGCTTCTGATTTGGAGCTACATAAGCAGCTGAAAAATGAGGGGAGAAATCATAGGATGGAGAGAGCTACAGAGAGGGAGCATCAAATTCTGCACATAAATTCTGCTCAAATCTCTGACTGTTGAACTACACATGCCTGGGGCAGACTCAAAGCAGCCTAGTAAGGCTAAAAGAACTGAATCTATTTCAGCTGTTGCCCACCACAGGGAGTCAGAATTTAAGATTAGTCAAGTTGACTCCCAGCTAAAACTAAGCAAAAAGCAGTACTCTTAGAAGGCCTGTAAAAGATTCCACGGTCTCTACAGCTTACCTATTATGATGTCCAGGATACAAACCAAAATTACTGGATAGATTAAGAAACAAGAACCCACGTTTTTGTTGTGACCCTTGGTGAAGAGAAAATGTGACCCTTGGTGAAGAGAAAAATAATGGAAACTGATCCTGAGATGATGCAGATGTTGAAGTTAGCAAAAAGGTTTTAAAGAATTCTTAAAACCACATTAAAAAGAGTGTAAAGCAATATATGTTCACACTAAATGAACAAATAAGAAACCTCAGTGGAGAAAAAGAAATTATAAAGTCAAATGATTTTCTAGAGTTGAAAATAAAATATCTGAAGTAAATTCACTGCAGTGTCTTAAGAACAAATTGGAAATGGCAGAAGAAAGCATCGGTGAACCCCAGAACAGATTGGTAGAAATGATCCAATCTGAAGAACAGAGAGAGAAAATAAATGAAAAAAAATTTTTTTAAAAGCAGAATCTGGGAGTTCCCTGGTGGTATAGTGGTTAGGATTCAGTGCTTTCACTGCCGTGG
Organism: Phocoena sinus; assembly: GCF_008692025.1. Classification (NCBI taxonomy): domain Eukaryota; kingdom Metazoa; phylum Chordata; class Mammalia; order Artiodactyla; family Phocoenidae; genus Phocoena; species Phocoena sinus. The sequence continues at coordinate 135,826,536 of NC_045763.1, forward strand.
CCCAGGTTCAGTCCCTGGTTGGGGAACTGAGAGGTACTGTGAGCCGTGTGGTGTGGCCAAAAAAAAAAAAACAAAAAAACAGAGTCTGAGAGACCTGTGGGACAATACCAAGTGGCCTGATATCTGTGTAATTGTGATGAGAGAAAGATGGTAAGGAGAAAAAATGAAAAGAGAAAAAATTCTTGAGAAAATAAAGGTTGAAAATTTTGTAAATTTTATGAAAGCGTTTACAGATTTAAGAAGCCCAGAAAAGCCCACAAAATGAATACAAAGAAAATCTTACACAGGCACATTGTAGTCAAACTGCAGAAAACTCAAAGTAATTAGAAAATCATGCAACTAAAGAAAAATGACACATTGCCATAGAGGGGAACAATGTTAAATATGACGGCTGACCTCTCATTAGGAACAGTAAAGGCTAGAAGACAGTGAAATGACATCTTTAAAGTTTTCAAAAAAACCCCACTCTGCCCAATTTTTTATTTCCAGTAGTATAGTGTCTTGGTAGTATCTTTCAAGAACTTTGAAGAATGAAGGTAAAGTAGAGGTATTTTCAGATAATCAAAAATGGGTAATTAATTGTAAGCAGCCCTGCATTATAGGAAATTCTAAAGGATATTCTTCAGGCTGAAGGAAATGATGCCAGATTGTATTTGAATCTATAGGAAGGATTGAAGAGCACAGGAAATGGTAAATGTGTGGGTATATATCAAAGACTTTTTAAAAAATCAATTAAGTATATGACTGTTTAAAACAAAAATTATAACACTGTATAATTGGGTTTGTAACATGTAGATGTAATATTTGTGAAAACCATAGCATAATGAGTGGAGGGGCAGTACATGGAACTGTAGTTTGCAAGGTTCTTGTGTTTTCATGTGAGTAGTACAGTAAGACTGAAAAGTTAAGGATGTATAGAACAATAAATAATGCAGAGTTAGCTATAAAGCCAATAGATAAATTAAAATGGAATTGTATAAAAATACTCAGTAAAAGAAAAATAGTAAACTCAAAGGAAGATGGGGTTTACTGTTCAGCTGTTTTGCTTGAAGGACAACAAAGGAACAGAGTTTGAGAGAAACAAAATACAAATGGGATTAGCAGAAATTAAATAGCAAAAATGTTAGCTGTATAGGAGAAAATACTTTTAAACAATGTGAACAACAAGAGCTCAGTTTCCAAAATATACAAACAGCTCATTATAAAAAAAACAAACAACCCAATCAAAAAATGGGCAGAAAACCTAAATAGACATTTCTCCAAAGAAGACATACAGAGGGCCAACAGACACATGAAAAGATGCTCAACATTGCTAATTGTTAGAGAAATGTAAATGCAATAAGGGATCACCTCACACCAGTCAGAATGGCAATCATCAAAAAGTCTACAAATAATAAATGCTGGAGAGGGTGTGGAGGAAAGGTAACACTCCTGCACTGTTGGTGGGAATGTAAATTGGTGCAGCCACTATTGAGAAACAGTATGGAGGTTCCTTAAAAAACGAAAAATGGAGCTACCATATGACCCAGCAATCCCACTCCTGGGCATATATCTGGAGAAAATCATAATTCAAAAAGATAGATGCACCCCAGTGTTCATTGTAGCACTGTTTACAATAGCCAAGACATGGAAGCAACCTAAGTGTCCATCAACAGATGAATAAAAAAGATGTGGTATGTATATACAATGGAATATTACTCAGCCATAAAAAAGAACGAAATAATGCCATTTGCAGTAACATGGATGGACCTGGAGGTTATCATACCAAGTGAAGTAAGTCAGAGAAAGACAAATATCATATGATGACACTTACATGTGGAATCTAAAGAATGATACAAATGAACTTATTTACAAATCAGAAACACTCACAGACATAGATTATATAGGTTACCAAAGGGGAAAGGGAGGGAGGGATAAATTAGGGGTTTGGGATTAACAGACACACACTAATATATATAAAATAGGTAAACAACAAGGACCTACTGTATAGCACAGGAAACTATATTCAATATCTTGTAATAACCTATAAGGAAAAGAATCTGAAAAATATATATGTGTATAAACAATCATTTTGCTGTACACCTGAAACTAACACAACATTGTAAACCAACTATACTTCAATTTAAAAAATGGTATCTGTAAGTCCAATTATATTAATAATTTCACAAATGTAGTGGAGTATATATTACAATTAATGAAGTTATGAGATGGAATGAAAAAGAAAGATGCAACTAAATGCTGTCCACATGAAATACATTGTTAGTAAAAAGATACAGATTGGTTGAAAGTAAAAGATGAAAAAGATATACATACAGTAAGCATAAAAGAATCGAAGTGACTAAAAAAAACCAGGTAAAGTCAGAATTCTAGGCAAAGTGTATTATCAGAGATAGAGGGACATTTCATAAGGATAAACGGTTAATTAGGAAGACACAACAGTCAAATGTGTATTCACCTAATAATACTTTAAGATAAATGATCTAAAAGTTGACAATTAATTATGAGTTAACTCCACAATTATAGGGGTTTTCTCTTTCTGGCATTTAATAAAATAGTCAAAAAAAATGAATAAGGACATAGAAAATCTGAACCACACTCTCTACCATCATGATCTGTTTGACTTTTATAGAACACTGTACCCAACAACTGCAGAATACACATTCTGTTCAGGTACACATGGAACATTTGCCAAGATGGACCATGTAGTTGACCATGGAATAAGTCTCAACAAATTTCAAAATACTGAAATCTTACAGAGTATGTTCTTTAAGATGGAATTAAATTACAAATCGATACAATGAATTACCTAAGAATTAACCTTCCAGATAATTTGTAAATTAAACTGTCCTCTTCTAAATAACTTATTTTTTAAATTTGAAGTATAGTTGATTTACAATGTTGTGTTAGTGTCTGGGTGTACAGCAAAGTCATTCAGTTATACATATATATGTGTACTTTTTCATACTCTTTTGCATTATGGTTTATTACAGGATATTGAATGTAGCTAAATAACTTATTAAAGACAGAATCACAAGGGAAATTTGAAAATATTTCCAATTGAAAATGAAAATATAACATGTCAAAAATTGTGAGATGCAGCTAAAACAGTGCTCAAAGAGAAACTTATAGCTCTAAAATGCCTAAATTAGAAGAAAAGAAAGGTATAAAATCATCATTGACCTGAAGGTCTACCTTAAGAAGTCTAGAAAAGGGAGGAGCGAAGTAAAGTCAAAATAGTAGGAGAAAAGAAATAAGAAAATCAAGAATAGACATTAATAAAATAGCAACAATTAACAAAGCCAAATATTGATTCTTTGTAAGATCACCAAAATTGATAAACCGTTAACTAGTTAAATTAGAAAAAAAGAGAGGACACAAACACCAATATCAGGAAAGAGATTATATCATTATAAATTCTACAGATACTGAAAGGACAATAAGGAAATATTATGAACAACTGTGCCTATCATTTGACAACTTAGATGGAATGGACAAATTCCTCAAAAGACACAAATTACCCAACTGAGGCAAGATGAAATAGAAAATCTGAATATCCCTGTAAGTATCAAGAAATGGATTTTTGTTATTTAAAAAAAACAAAAGAAAAACACCTCTCCACAAAAGAAGGGAGAAGAAGAAAAACCTGCAGGCCCATATGGTTTTATTGGTGAATTCTGTCAAACTTTTAAGGAGGAAATTATATTAATCATACATTGTTTCTTTCATAAAATAGAATGAGTTGGGGAGTATTTTCTATGAATACATTATCCTGCTACCAAAACTTGACATAGACATTACAAAAAAACCCAATTAGATCATGTTTATCATAACATAGGATAAAAAATATTACAAAATAATAGTAAATTGAATCCAGCAATATGTGAACAAGAGGGTATTTTCCCCCAGCAATACAAGGTTGGAGTAACATTTCAAAAGGAATTAACATAATTCACCATGTTAACAGAATAAGGAAGAAAACCATATGATCATTTTAGTGGATGCAGAAAAAGAATTACCAAAATTTAATACCCATTTGTAATCAAAACTCTCAGAAAAATAGGAATAGAATAGAACTTCCTCAACCTGGTAAAGGATAGCTATGAAAAACCTATGCTTGTCATACTTAATAGTAAAACACTGGACACTTTCCCCCTAAAATCAGGGCTACCATGTCCGTTCGCATGGCTTTAATTCAGTGTTTTACTTTAGGTCCTAGACAATGTAATAAAATAAGAAAAAAATAGGCACAAAAACTTGAAGTAGTGAAACTGTCATTATTTGTAGAAAACATGATTGTCTACATAGAATGTACTAAGGAATCCATGAAAAGCTATTAGAACTAATAAGTGAATTTATTAAGGCCAAAGTTAAGAATATAAAAAAGTTGTATATTAATTATATAGATTAATAATAAAAATAATATAATATAGATTAGTATAATATAGATTAATATAAAAATCTGTTATATTTCCATATGGAGGCAGCAAACAATTGGAAAATGAAATTTTTAAAATTCTATTTACAATAGTGTCAAATTACTTGAAAATAAATCTAACAAAGAAACATAAGACATCTGTACTGAAAAATACTAACATTGCTGAGAGAAATTAAAGAAGACTAAATGGAGAGCTGTAACATTCATGGGTAAGAAGCTTAGTATTGTTATTAATCTATAGATTCAGTATTGTCCCCATCATAATTCTTGTAGGCTATTTGTAAATACTGGCAAATCCATAAGTTTGTCATATATGAGAGTACATAAGGAGTTCAGTTCTTATGCACTCAAGTGATTTTTGATGGAGATGCCAAAGGAATTCAGTGGGGACAGGAAAATCTTTTCAACAAATGATGCTGGAACAACTGCTTATGTGGGAAAAAAAATGAATCTCAACCCCAGCCTCACACCATGTACAAAAATTAGAGATATATCATAGACATAAATGGGAAAAATTCAAAATTAAAGCTTCTAGAAGAAAACTTTATTTACAATCTGGGGATATTTAAGAGTTTCTTAGAACATAGAAAGCAATAATCATTTAAAAGAAAATTGATAATGAGACTTTATCAAAATTTTACTATTTAGGAGACTCCATTTAAAAATTAAAAGGCAGACCACAGACTGGGAAGAAATATATACAATCATACATTTGAAAAAGGACTCATATCCAGAATACATAGAGAACCTTCTATATCTCCATTACAGAAAGCCAAACAGCTCCATTAAAAAAAGATTTGAACAGACACTTCACAAATGTAGATGTATGAGTGATTAATAAACACAAATGCTACTAAACTCATACGTTTTTGGTTCAAGTATAAAATGGTACTACTTTGGAAAATGTTCTGACAGTTTGTTATAAAATAAATGTATATTTACTCTTTGATCCAGAATTATACTCTTTGATCCAGAATTATACTCTTTGATCCAAAATTATTTATTCAAGAGAAATCAAAGCCTCTGTTCCCCAAAAGACTTGTATAATAATATTTGTAACAGCTTTATGCTTAATAGCCACAACTGGAGACAACTCTATTATTTATTAGTACGAAAATGAATGAAGAAATTGTGGTATATTCTTTTTTTTTTTTTTTTTTTTTTTGCGGTATGTGGGCCTCTCACTGTTGTGGTCTCTCCCGTTGCGGAGCACAGGCTCCGGACGCACAGGCCCAGTGGCCGTGGCTCACGGGCCCAGCCGCTCCACAGCATGTGGGATCCTCCCAGACCAGGGCACGAACCCGTGTCCCCTGCATCGGCAGGCGGACTCTCAACCACTGCACCACCAGGGAAGCCCTGTGGTATATTCTTACAATGAAATACTATTCAGCATTAAGAATAAATCAACTACTGATAGATGAACCAACATGGATGAATTTGAGAAACGCTTGCTGCTGAACAGAAGAGTATACAGTGTAGGATACCTTCTATTTGAATTGCTAGGATAGCCAAAGCTAATTTATGGTGGAAAAAGAGAGTTGGTTTTCTCTGGGAAAGAAAGAAATTGCTGAGTGATGGAAATGTTTTATATCTTAAATATGAGTTTGCGGCACACAGTATGCATTTATCAAAGCTAACTGAATGATAAACTTAGGTTTTATACATTTCAGTGTATGTAAATTTTATCTTTAAAAGCTAACAGTTATTGAACTCAGTTAATTATGTGCATACTGACATATTTTGGGGTAAAGGGTACTGATGTCTGCAGCTCGTGTTGAAATGCATAAAAAAAGTAAGATGGTTTGGTAGGTAGATGGCTATATAGATGATAAAGGAAATATAGCAGAATACTAATAATTATATAATCTAGGTGGTAGATGTTCACTGTCCAAGTCTTTCACCTTTTCCTGTGTTTAAAAATTTTCATAAGAAAATACTAGGAAAAAATGAACAAGAAAGATTGAAGCGAAAGTAACAGGCATTGAAAACAGGCAGAGAAGAGCCAACATATGAAATAAAACCAATGATGGAACAGAACAAATGTTGAAAACTATAATTTGAGTGAACTTTACTGAAATGGAAGACTTGAAATTATATATTGAGAGAACACACTGCATACCTGAGAATATCAACCCAGAGTGACAAGCACCAAATTATTGGACTTAAAGAAAAAAATAGTACTTTGAACAAATGAACAAGTGACTTATAAAGGAGACAAAATTAGGTTATAGAACATTTTCAGTGGGTTTTTTTTTGCGGTACGCGGGCCTCTCACTGTTGTGGCCTCTCCCGTTGCGGAGCACAGGCTCTGGACGCGCAGGCTCAGCGGCCATGGCTCACGGGACCAGCCGCTCCACGGCATGTGGGATCCTCCTGGACCGGGGCACGAACCCGTGCCCCCCGCACTGGCAGGCGGACTCTCAACCACTGCGCCACCAGGGAAGCCCCCTTCAGTGTTCTTCTAAACATTCTCATGTTTAGAAGAAAAGGGATTTAAAAAATAACATATTTTAAACACTGAAGGAAAAAAAAAGTGAGCCAAGGATTTTATGGCTAGCAAAATTGACTTTCACCTATACAGAACTAGACAAGCTATTGCCGCCATGCAAGAATTGAAGATCCATTGTTCCCATGAGACCTCAAGGAGTCTACTGAACTTCAGGTAGCCAAAATCACTTGAGGGACAGCAACAAAAGAACTGAAATGAGCACCACTTATAAAACTAAGACCAAATGAGGGTTAGAAAGGAGAGAATATAGTATATAATGGCTATATACCCTGACAATATAAAGGACAATTACACAAAATGGTAGAAAGAGAAGGGATGAGCATAGGAAAAAAATGTAAACTGCTTTTATTAATTATTCTGGTGATGGTAATGTGAGTACTGATTTTCTGAGACTATTGAATAATGTGATATAGAGCAGCAGTCCCCAATCTTTTTAGCACCAAGGACCAGTTTTGTGGAAGACAGTTTTTCCTCAGATGGGGGGTGGGCATGGTTCAGGCGGTAATGCGAGCAGTGGGGAGCAGCAGATGAAGCTTCACTCGCTTGCCCGCCGCTAACCTCCTGATGTGCGGCCCTGTTCCTAACAGGCCGCGGACCAGTACCAGTATGCCACCCGGGGGTTGGGCACCCCTGATATAGAGCATATTAACAATTATGGGAGGGCTTCCCTGGTGGCGCAGTGGTTGAGAGTCCGCCTGCCGATGCAGGGGACGCGGGTTCATGCCCCAGCCCGGGAAGATCCCACATGCCGTGGAGCGGCTAGGCCTGTGAGCCATGACCACTGAGCCTGTGCGTCCGGAGCCTGTGCTCCGCAATGGGAGAAGCCACAACAGTGAGAGGCCCGCGTACCGCAAAAAAAAAAAAAAAGAAAAGAAAAGAAAAGAAAAAAAAAATAATTATGGGATATATGGAGTAATTATGAGATAATTTTAATTGTATGTACAAGGATTTCTAATTGCATAAATTGAACCTGGAACATCTTACCATTCCAGACCAGGAAGGACTATTAAAGACTAGTTTCACATTAGAAGGGCTTAGGAATCCATGTGAAGTGTTATTTCAGGTTTCAATAAGGATAATAATTGCGGTGGTTTGAAGCCCATCAAATATGTTTAATTCTATGTGTTCATATGATATTAAAAGCTAATTGGTGGGCTTCCCTGGTAGCACAGTGGTTAAGAATCCACCTGCCAATGCAGGGGACATGGGTTCGACCCCTGGTCCAGGAAGATCCCACATGCTGCAGAGGAACTAAGCCCGTGCACCACAACTACTGAGCCTGTGCTCTAGAGCCTGCGAGCCACAACTACTGAGCCCACGTGCTGCAACTGCTGGGCCCACACGCCTAGAGCCCGTGCTCCGCAACAAGAGAAGCCACCGCAATGAGAAGCCCACGCACCGCAACAAAGAGTAGCCCCCGCTAAATAAATAAATAAATTAATTAATTAAAAAACTAATTGGTTATCATGGAAGGTGATAGAGAACCAATTCATTACCTTAGAAAATGGTAAATAAAGAGAAAGAGCCAGTCACTTACCTCACTTCCCTGAATGAACTGGTAGGACTGGTTAACCAAATGGCAGATGAGGGGAGCATATCTCTATAAAATATTCCAACTAAATAACAAAAAAGAATTTATAGAATTAGAATATCACTATGTTAAGCCTCTCAATAAAATAGTAGATCAGGCATCGACCAGTAATGGCTCCTAACGACACCGAGAAAAAAAAAAAAGACAACCAGACATTATATGTGCCTCTTTTTAGAACATGGCATCACCAATAGTCTTGTCATAGGGGTGGAGCATGAGTCTGATCAAGCCGTTGGGTCCAGCTGCCAATTTGCAGAAAATAAAGTGTTTGCACTACGAGTGTATCATCTACAAAATCTACTTCATGGGGAAATGAAATCATGTAATAGGATATATACATATATTTGAAGGCATAAATATAAACTCTAAGGAAAAGATAAAACAACCAGAATGGATTGGAGATGGAAGAGAAGTAAGAGAGTGGGAGTAGAAATACACCAGTTACCTTCTTGCTTATGGTTGGGAGTATATAAAGAAGATAGCATAACAGAGGACCTAGGGCAGTGTATCTCACATATCAATGGATGGACCAAACTAACTTACTAAAAGAAACTGCTTCTGAGATAGGATTACTCAACTGTGTTTCATATAAGGATTTGGAATTACCTCCGTATGAATTCATAAAAAATACAACAGGTGTAATCTATTATGTTGAAGCATGATGCATGTTCAAGTTTTGACAGTTTCTGGAAAGTTTCACAAGAATCTGCTGGTGATAGTTTGCACAAGAAACTAGTAGTAATGGTTACCTCCAAGGAGGTGGTATCCTGGTCAGCTGAGGGATGGGAGTGGGCTGGAGACTTAGTTTTTGCTGTTTACCTGTTTAAAACTTCTGAATATCACTTATTCAAAACATTGATAACTTACATTAAAAAGAATCCTTCCCAACCTAGTCATGTGTTCAGCTGACATTCATAGTACTGGGCACTTACCGAGAAGGTAAAGAAACCATTAGAGACTAATGAACATGAAAAGAAAAGAAGCCATAATGTGTAATGTACAAGGAAGTAAGTAGAAGTACCAAATCTAACTCACCACCACCCTTCTTCTGTCCTCTACCAGTTCTTTTTCTCTTGGGATATCTGTGATTGGCTATAGGTGTGATACTAATGACCCTTGAAACCGTGACTTGACTGACGCTGGGCCCCATTTTTACAAGTGTCCTGGGAGAAGTCAATAAAGAGTTGAGTTGGGTCTCAGAGCATTACACCAACAAGATGTATGCACTGCAGAAATCCCACCCTTTGTCAAGGGTCGGTCCTTTAGAACTGTTTGCCCTCTGTGTTCCTGTTGGTCTTCCCCAAGGTGATTAAGTCAGAGCAGGGATTTATTTCCTACTAACACCTAGTCGAGAGGAAGAGAGCAAGAGCTATGCTTAGCTCTACTGCTTTACCTTGGTTATGGAGACAAAAGTTTAAGAATTCAGACATTTTAATGGGACGTCTTTATTAACAAGGGCTAACTTACCAATTCACTGTGCAGTTTAAACCAAACATACTTGTTATCTATCTTGTATATATTCTCTTCTATCTGTATTTGGTATAGTTCTTCTTCTTTTCCAAGGCGAGAAAATCAGACAGTTACAGGAAATACATTGACACCTGCCTATTTATCCCAATTTCCAGGGTGAAATAATAACATTTTTAAGGAAATGTTTAAAAATAGTATTTTATTGTATGTGGAAAGTGGTAGTGAATATTCTTTCTCCGAAAATAGAGAAATATCAAGTTTTATTATGATTTTTGTATTTTGTGTGTTCCCCTCTTTTTTTTTTTTTTTTTTTTTTTTTTTTTAACGGTACGCGGGCTTCTCACTGTTGTGGCCTCTCCTGTTGTGGAGCACAGGCTCCGGACGCGCAGGCTCAGAGGCCATGGCTCACGGGCCCAGCCGCTGCGCGGCATGTGGGATCTTCCCGGGCCGGGGCATGAACCCGTGTCCCCTGCATCGGCAGGCGGACTCTCAACCACTGCGCCACCAGGGAAGCCCCTCCCCTCTTTTTTAAAAAAGACTTTTTGCTTTATAATCAGACATTGTGAAAAATGAGAGGTAAAAATGTCCCTTAATTTTCTTTTCAATTTAACATATGCTGTAAAAGGAACTTGAAGTTGGCCTAGAAGTTTATGGTGAGGGATTATAGGTCTCTTGGTTTGTATTATACTTGCATGGAAGCAAGGGTTTGTTGTAATGCCTGAGTTAACTCACCCTTACAAATTTAGTTTGGCTAAGTCCAAATTAAAGCATTGTCCATGGGCATATGTATATGTTATATTCTTGTTTTGTTTTTTTTTTGTTTTTGGTTTTGCTTTGGTGACAGGTAATTTTTAAAGAGCAACTTTCACCCAAAAAACTGGGCTTCTTAAATGTGACCGAGCTTGTTGGAGCTCTTAGTGACATTCTCCATGTTGAGGTCAGGGAAGGAGAACAAGACTTGCTAGTGTTTGATGCTGATATGAAGCCTCTACCACCTGGTGAGTTGAATTACAATATGATGCAAACCTGATTTTTAATTGTCTTTGTAAGAACAGGGAAAAAGAAAGCACTGGTTATGTAAATAGGCATTATTGTAACCACATCAACCAAACAGATCACACATTAGCCTTGGAAATGTTTTGTATATAATGACCTCCTTTCTGGTGATATATGTTGCAATGAGGTTACTGTATTAAAATCTGAGTTTTTTAAGTTTGCTTTCTTCATTGTCCAGATTTTTTAATAATTCTGAAGAAATAAAATTTCTGAAATGGTGTTCTGAGGGGGAAGCTCTAGATAGTTCACTGGTTCTTAACTCGTTTTAGAAATATATGGAGGTTCTTTGAAATATATGGACGTTCAGAATAAATGGGTGTGCATTGAGACTCAGCAGTTGTAATTTAAAAAAAAACATTTTATTTTTGAGATAATTTTAGGTTTATAGAAAAGTTGCAAAGATAGTACAGAGTTCTCATATGCCCTTCATCCAGTTTCCCCCTAATTTTAACATCTTACGTTACCATGATATGTTTATCAAAACTAAGAAATTAACATTGGTACATTGCTATTTACTAAACTCCAGAGTCTATTCTGATTTTATCAGTTTTGTTCTTTTTCTGTTTCTGGATCTACTCCAGGATATCACATTGCATTTAGGGCACTTGACTTTTGTTTTTGTTTGGCTTAGTGGTTTTTTTCTTTTGAAATTTTTATTGAGGTTATTGTAGGTTCACTTACAGTTATTAAGAACGAACGCAGAGTGATCCCATATACTCTTTCCTCAGTTCCCATAATGGTAATGTCTTGCCATCTATAGTACAGTATGATACTTATATTTTTATAAGTTTCTACAAGTGGCTAAAGTGGACAGCTGTGGTTTTTTTTTTTTTACAAAATGTAAATGTATCTTTGTTAATTTTTCTGATTAAAATAACTTATATTCATTCTAAAAAATTCAGATAACACAGATGAGTAAAAAGTTAAAAGTGAATATTTCTCTACATTTTACTCCCACCAAAAATGCCATTAAAATTTTTATATAGCCTTCCAGACTTTTTAAAATGTATATGTGAGCCTAGCTGCGCTTAGAAAAAAATTAGAAAAGCAGTATTTGCTTGTTTAAACAATTCCAGCAATGCAGAGGTAGTAACTAGTAGTGATAGTTTTAGTGTTTTTTTTCTGGACCTCTTCTCTATAATTATTTATCATATGTATAATTTTCTTCCACAAAACAGTATTGTATAAATATTATATAAGTCCTTGCTTTTTATACTTCATAGAGGTAATTTTCTATAACAGTATATACAAGTTTATTTCTTCCTTTTTGACTACATATAATTATTTTATGTAACTGTATTATATAGTTTACTTAACCAGTCTCCTGTCAATGGACATGTAGAAAGTATCCATTTTTTTATCATTATAAAAAATACAGTGGTAAATATTCTTGTACCTACATCTTTGTACAGTTACTAGTTTATTTCTTTAGGAGCCACTATGGTTTTATGTCTGTCTGGGGTCTGTTTTAATGTGTCAGCCTCCTATAATCATCATACACGTGTACATTTGTATGATTGTATGGTCAAAATATGTGATTGGTTTGGGAATTCCCTAAAAATTAAGGCATGGTATTATGGACTATTAAGTAGTCACATACGTTGTACATTAAGCAGCAAATGAATGTTCACAGCTAAAACTGAACAAGAAATAAATTGAAATCAGGATGTTGTAAAATAAAACCTTTCACCAAAGTTAAAAAAACCTTATCAGACTTGCCCCCCCCAACATAAATAACGTAAGATTTGTTCCCATCTGGAACTTCTGTTACATCTCTCCATACTGAAAGGTCTGCAAAGACAGGTTCATATCTCTCATCTTTCATTATCTGCCCAGTGCCTGGCACATAGAATGTGCTTATTAACAGTTTCCAAATTATTTTAATAGATATACATAGGCTCCTCTATTGGTCATTTCAGATGGAGCTGTGTCATCAGTCAGAAATTCATGTTTAGTTCAATCAGATAAGAAAATAGAAGCCAAGGCTTGTGTGTCCAGTCCCCCTAGAAATTCACTGTCTACTACTGTTATCAAGGAGACTACACAGGATTGCCCTTCAGAAAACCACAAAGAGCCAGAAGAGAAGATTTGCAAGAAGCCTAATCTGGTGGTAAAGCCTTTACAGCTGGTGAGTAAACTTTGATGGCTTTGTGTCCTGGAGATTCAGCATTATAGAAAGTAACTGAATGAATGTTTCTTTAGACAAAAATTCTGTTTGAGAAAGGTCTTATTTCTAGATGTATGATTTCTTAGGCTAGACCAGAGCTTTGGTCTGAAGTCACCTTATGCAGCATTTATTCTGGTTTTCAGCCTTTTGTATAACTAGCTTTCCTTGAGTCTCATTTCAGGCTTTTCAGTTGTCTTCGAAGATTTAACAGTTGTCTCAGGATAACATTGCTGATTCTCTGTCCATGTGTTTCAGTAGGCTTCACAACCCTCCAGGACTTTTGAGGGAAGAATTGAGGAGCTCTATTGTAGCTGTATGCCTCAGCACTGCTGCAGGTTGCCCCTGCACCTCGCCTCAGTTAGAGGGTGCTTTTATTGTTTTTCTCCTTTATTATATCTCCACACACACTTCTCCCTTTTTGTATTCTCATCTCCTATTACTTATTTTGTAGTTACTAAGGAATTAATTGCTTACTCTTCTTGTCTTCTGCCCTTTACACCTGGCTTCTTTCATGGAAGGAAAACATTTTGTTTGGAGAGCCTGCTATATTTTCTAGAGGACAATAGAAAGGCCTGAAGGAAAATAATATATTTGAGAATGAGAGTGTTTGAGAAACCGTATTTTTGATGGGAAGACTAGTCTGAAGTTTAATCCATTCTTTTTTTTAAAAAAATAAATTTATTTATTTTTGGCTGTGTTGGGTCTTCGTCACTGCGTGCGGGCTTTCTCTAGTTGCGGCGAGCGGGGGCTACTTTTCGTTGCAGTGCGCGGGCTTCTCCTTGCAGTGGCTTTTCTTGTTGCGGAGCACGGGCTCTAGGCACGCGGGCTTCAGTAGTTGTGGCACGTGGGCTCAGTAGTTGTGGCTCACAGGCTGTAGAGCGCAGGTTCAGTATTAAGCCTTAAAAGTATAAAGTACTTAAAAGTTTTGAGTATTAGTTGTGGCACAAGGACTTAGTTGCTCCACGGCATGTTAGATCTTCCCAGACCAGGGCTCAAACCCGTGTCCCCTGCAATGGCAGGCAAATTCTTAACCACTGTGCCACCAGGGAAGCCCTGAAATTTAATCCATTCTTTAAAGTTGCCTTTGTTGGTAGAACTGGGTAGAATGAGACTCTTAGTTCAGCCTAAGTATTTGAAGTACGATGTTTTCAATTTTATATAGGGCAGTTGTGTGACACACTTTTCACTCTTTACCTAATATCGTAAGACAGTACTTTTAATATTTTAATGTAGGTAAGGATCACCTAGGGAATTTTTTTAAAGGCATAATTTTGGGCCTCACTTCTAGTGAGTGAGTCTGGGCTAAAGCCTAAGAATTTTCATTTTTATTATTTGCCAGGTGATTCTGATAAAGGTGACTCATGAAATTATTTTAAGAAACGTTGTCATAGAGTTTGAAATGTTACTCAAAGATTTATAGTGGTTTCTTTGATTTTTTTTTAACTTGTAGCAAGTAGAAATTAACAACTCACAGCTCAACTTGGCAATGGCAAATCATGATATCCCACCTGATGCTGTACGGGACAAGAAATTATGCAAACTACCCCCATTAGGTACCAGTACCCTCGTGGGGGTCTTTGTGGAGTGTATCATCTCTCCTAGTCAATTCTACATCCGAATCTATAGCAGGGATTCATCAGAGTTACTTGAAGACATGATGATTGAAATGAGGTAGGAATCTGTTGTTTTCAATGTGTTTTTCATGTATCTCATTCTAAGTCAGTTCTCAAACATTTTGGTCTCAGGGCTCTTAAAAATTAAGGACCCGAGAGAACTTTTGTTTATCAATATTTATCATATAGAAATTAAAACTGTAAAAAATATTGTTTAAAAATGATAAATTCATTTTTCTGAATATAAATAACATTTTATGAAAAATAACTTTTATGAAAATTAGAATAGTGCACTGTTTTACATTTTTGCAGATCTCTAATATCTGGCATACTAGAAGAAAGTTGGATTTCAGTATCTGCTTCTGTCTTTAATTTCTTGAAATACTTTATTTTGGTGGAAGTACATGAAAACATCTGGCCTCTGACAGATACATAATTGGGAAAAGGAGTATTTTAATAGCCTTTTCAGAAAATTGTGAATACTCTTTGATAGTATACTGAAACTTCACAAGTGGTAGTTTCTTGAAGTTAGTTTCAGTGTGGAATTTGAACTTTTCAAACTCTACTATGTTAAAATTCATTTTCTGCCTTTGCACTTTGAATGGATCCAGGACTAGCTATGTAATTGCAGGCTCCAGTCCAAAATTAAAATGTAAGACTCCTTGTTTAAAAAGTATTAAGAATTTCAAGACAGCAGTAGCTTAACATTAAAGTAAGCATAGGGAACTTCTCAGTGTGGACTCAATGGAACTGGTCCTGAATTTTACCACCATCTGCGATTTTAAAACATCATGTATTGGTCTTTTGGAAAATACTGGTTCACTGAGTTATATAGATCTTCCAGATGTTGACATGTTTCATCACACAATATAGCTTTAAAAAAATCACATTCATTAATAGTATCACTGATTGCATCAGAAAAGTATTAAGTATTAGGAAGCTGTCATGTTTATGGTGGTGGATGCAGCGTTGCCAAAATCCTAATTTTCATTTGAAAGCTTTTGAATTTTATCATTGACAATAAATACTGTCAGTGTTTTCCTTGAAGTGGCAAGCTTGCTTCATTTTTGAGAAAATGTGTGGCAAATACACAAGTCTGAATAAACATAGTTTGTGAGTGGCCTTTCAAGCAAAAATGGTGTTCCATGAAAATAGTGTCTAGTTCATCTTCCAAGTAAAAATAAATCTACATACACACACAAAAAGCAGCTAATTCAGTTCACAACTGAAATGCAAAAGTGCTTTTCATTAAAACAACTTGGGAAGTATTTTACTTGTACTTGCATTTTGTTACAGAGAATATTGAAAAGATAGTCAGTGGTTGAGATTTAATAAACTTAATAATTTTTATTGCTTTATCAAGGACATTCTTATTTTTTTTTTTTTTTTTTTTTTTTTTTTGGCACGCGGGCCTCTCACCGCTGCGGCCCCTCCTGCCGCGGCACACAGGCTCCGGACGTGCAGGCCCAGTGGCCATGGCCCACGGGCCCAGCCGCTCCATGGCACGTGGGATCCTCCCGGACCAGGGCACGAACCCGCGTCCCCTGCATCGGCAGGCGGACTCCCAACCACTGCGCCACCAGGGAAGCCCTATCAAGGACATTCTTAAGTGAAAGTAGCCTCTTTTTTCTTTCTTTTTTATTTAATGTGAATGCATGGCAGTGAAAAATAAATGTTTACTAGTACAGTTGGATGCCACTGCCTTGATTTAGCAAAGGCACCGGGAATTTTACCCACCCTTGCTTTTACAGCATCAATGCAAATACTAACATAGTGAAAAGGGCAAATAACTATTTTCATAATAATACTAAAATATTAAAATAGCTTTGATCTTAGGAACTTTTTGAAAGGGTATCAGGGTCCCAGGGATTTGTGAACTACACTTAGAGAGCTACTGCTCTAAATTATCTTTTCTCTAGTGAAAAATCATGTCCTTTGTTAGTAAACACTATGTAAAATGTTTACATTTTCAGTTACTTTAGATCTATTCATGTACAACAAATGTCTGATTTTTACATTGGTGCCACATACAAGAATAATTTACTTTGTATCTCTCCAAAAGTTTTTTTCTAACTTTACCACATTATATACTCACCTCCCACCCAAGAACACCTGGCATAATGTTACATAATAATCACTTAGTAAGTTTCTATTGGAAGAAGTTTGTTGATAAAGAGAAGGGATTTGGACAAGAAAAAGAAAGTTAATTGGTATTAATAATAAGCATTACCAAATCAGAAAAAGTGAGGGTTTTTTTCTTTGCTTTTTGCTAAGACATTGCTGCTCTTGATACATCAATAAAAATGATCTTTAATTTTTTCTTCCCCTGTGGGTTTCTGTGTATTATGGAATTCTGCAGGCGCTGTTATTCTAATCAGCTGGTTTCTGATCGATATGCCATGCCAGAGTATTTTATCCAACCGGGACATCTCTGTTGTGTAAGGATTTCTGAGGATAAGTGGTGGTATCGGGTCATTATCCATCGAATTCTTGGGAAACAGGAAGTTGAAGTGTTCTATCCAGATTTTGGAAATATTGGAACTGTTCAGAAGTCCTCCCTGAGGTTCCTCAAGTGAGTTAATAAACTGAATAAGGACAACTTAAGTTTTGAGCTGTAATGCTGAAACTCTGTGGGCTTAGGATCTCTCTTCCTTTTCTCCTGCCTCTCTCCCTCCATCCTACCCTCCATTCCACCCCCTTTCATCTTAGTGCAGGTTTGGCAAATGGTCATTTGGTCATTATAATCACAGTTGGATTATAATCTCTCACGTCTTCTTTCACATGACCGTGAATCTGAATGAACCATGAGACTAAATTTCAATCTTATGTTAAGAAAATCATTCTTTGGGTCATGCTAAGAGTTGCATTTATATAGCATGAAGGTTGAACTGTTCCTACCTATATTTTATTTATTTTCAGTTATACATATCCTACCTATATTTTAATTGCATGGTTTTCAAGGACTATTATGTTTTTACAAGTGTATTGCTTAGGTTACTTTAAAGTGTAAGACATTAATTTTAAAATGCATGAGTAAAATACTCTGAAATGGTGTGACAAGCTTAAATCAAGGAATGGATAAGAGATTCCATAAAATGCAGTTTTGAAATATGATTAAATATTCGTATATTTGATTATCTGTTGCAGGTGCTGCTACACCAGGCTTCCAGCTCAGGCTATCCCCTGTTCTTTGGCTTGGGTGAGACCAGTAGAGGTATGTTTGCTTGTTTCCTGTTTAATCAGCAAACATTTGATGCCAAGGACAATTCTAGGTTCTCAGAATACAAAAATAAAACATAGAATGAGCCCTCAAAGAAATCATTGTAGACAGTATGAAAGATAGGCATGTAGAGAAAAATAATAGTGCTGTGTCATATTTGCTAGAAAATTTTGCAGCGTGTGGTAGAGATGCAAAACGAAGAGTGCTCATCTCTGTTTGGGGTAATCAGAGAAGGCCCCATACTAGAGGTGGCATTTGCATGAAACTTTGAAGGAAGATCAGTTCTATAACTGGACAGACAAGAAAAGAAAGACATTTCAGGCAAAGGGAGAGTAGCATGAAATATCTCAAATATGAGGAATTTTAAGTGGTGTTTGGCTACATAATAGAGGATGTGCTGGAATTGGTGCATGGCAAATGATGTCAGAGAAGTAGACAGTAAACTAAGGTGGAGACCCATAGGCATGTGCAGGAGTCTGGACGCAATGTCCAGACTGGGGAGCAACTAAAGGGAACTGCCACAATCAGATATATGTTTTTTAAAGAATTCTCTTGTGGTGGGAGATGATTGCAGTGGGATGGAGCAGGAGGTGTTTTCATCCATATAGATACATTGGTTTATGTAGCTATAGTTATACACCTAATTTTATGTTTTTTCCCTCAGAACTCTTAATTATACATGCCATACACATTTATTACACCATATTTGTCTGTTTAACCTAAATAACTTATCAGTTGCTAACATATACGTGGATTATTCCTTACTTTTTTTTAATCTGAAAAACACAATAAAGAGAAAAGAAGAAAAAACATTATCTGTAATGCCACCATTCAAATGCATTCAATTTAGAAATTTGATATGAGTTTCTTTCAGTTTAGTTTATTGGATGTTGGGGATGAGGGTTTTGTAGGGTTTTTAGGCTTATATAAAATAGTAATCATTATTTTATATTCCATTTTTCCACTCAACATTATAGCATAAATACATTTACATGTTATAGTTCTCAATTTTAATAGGTACATAAGTAATCTATTAGCTAAACGTGCATTGTAGCCTGTTTAACTGTCCCTTTATTGTTAGACTAATTCAGTCCACTTCTGATTTTTGAGTATTATAAATAATTATGCAAAGTATGGTTTTTGTGCGAGTCACTACTCAGCATTGTTTTCTAGGGTGCATTTTAGCCGTGACTAGGTTTCTTTTTAGTACTTCCATCAGGGAGGTCAGGGCTAAATTTGTGACCCACTCATAGCCAATGTCCGTTACTCTCATATCAGCCAGGTGGCTTCCATTTTTCGTTTTCTTTGCAATTTCCTTCCTAAACTGCTTCTGGCCTTAGGGCTTTTGCCCATGCTGGTCACTGAAATAGCTTATTCAAAGAATTCTCATGGTTGGCTCCTTCTTGTCGTTCAAATTTAAGCCCAAATGTTATTCCCCCAAGAAGAACCTCCTTGACCAGTCAATTTAAAGTGCACTCTTCCTCTTCAGTCATTCATCATCATTTTGTTTTATCTTTTTTTAAAAAAATAAATGTTTATTTATTTATTTTAATTGGAGAATAATTGCTTTACAGTGTTGTGCTAGTTTCTGTCGCACAGTGAAGTGAATCAGCCATAAGAATACACACATTCCCTCCCTCGTGGACCTCCCTCCTCCACCCATCCCACCCACCTAGGCCATCACAGAGCACTGGGCTGAGCTCCCTGTGTTATACAGCAGGTTCCCACTAGCTATCTATTTTACACAGTGTATTTATGTCAAAATTAATATCCCAATTCATCCCACCCTCTCTTTCGCCCACTGTGTCCACCCGTGCATTCTCTATGTCTGCTTCTGCAAATAGGTTCATCTGTACCATTAATATTCTTTCTTTCTTTCTTTCTTTCTTTCTTTCTTTCTTTCTTTCTTTCTTTCTTTCTTTCTTTCTTTCTTTATTGGCTGCATCGGGTCTTAGTTGTGGCATGCGCGATCTTTAGTTGAGGCACGCGGGCTCTTTGTTGCAGTGTGTGGGCTTCTCTCTAGTTGTGGCGTGCGGGCTCCAGAGTGTGCAGGCTCATTAGTTGCAGTATGCGGGCTCTCTAGTTGTAGTGCATGGGCTCCAGAGTGTGCGGGCTCAGTAGTTGTGGCACATGGGCTCTCTAGTTTTGGCTCACGGACTCCAGAGCACATGGACTCAGTAGTTATGGTGCACGGGCTTTCTGCCCCATGGCATGTGGGATCTTAGTTCCCCAACCAGGGATCGAACTGGCATCCCCTGCATTGCAAGACAGATTCTTAACCACTAGACCACCAGGGAAGTCCCTTGTTTTATCTTTATAACACTATCTGGTATTATTTTAATTGTTTGTTCACATACAACATTGTAATTCCTGAGATCAGGGATATTGTCTGTCATATTTACCACTGTATCTCCAGTGCCTAGATCAATGTTTGGTGCATGGTAGGTGCTCAATAAATTTTTTTAACTGAATGTACCTCATTCATGTCTTTATTTCTATATCTTTTTTCTGGTTTGGTGAGCTAATACTCTCATATACAAAATCTAAAGCAGGCAGAAAAGTAGAAGTCTACCCTTGGAAGTCAAACCACAATAGGTGAGTCAGGAATTTTTCAGCTTCTTTCCTGAGGTCACTCCCCAGTCTACAGCCTTGCTGGCTTGCAGGATTAGAGGACATTGTTTGGGAATAGCAAAACAGCTAGAAGTTAGGGTGTAATACTTAAAGGGAGGGAGCCATAGAATGGGTGCGTTCCAAAATCATTGTACGGATATAAAATCGCCCAAATCCTTAGATGACAACTAAACTTTGCAAGCACTGGAGAGAACCCAGTGGCCCTAGTGAAAAGTCACTGGCTTACCTATTATTTTTCTCACCTTGTACGCCTTATTTTGAAGAGGTTTTTTTTTTTTTTTTTTTTTGCGGTACGCGGGCCTCTCACTGTTGTGGCCTCTCCCGCTGCAGAACACAGGCTCAGGATGTGCAGGCTCAGTGGCCATGGCTCACGGGCCCAGCCACTCCGCGGCACGTGGATCTTCCCGGACCAGGGCACGAACCCGTGTCCCCTGCATCGGCAGGCGGACTCTCAACCACTGCGCCACCAGGGAAGCCCCTGAAGAGGTTTTTTAATCATTCCACTATGTTATTTCAGTGATTACTCTAGGAAGTACAGCATATGTGTGTAGCAATACAAGGACATTAGAACACGAATTTCTTTAACGTCCTCTTCTGATCTATTTTTGTTTTGTAATTAACGTTATTGTTTTTAACCCCTCAAGAAAATAACTGCATATAATAATAATAAATCCATTTAGATTTAGTCACGTATTTCTCAGTCTCTTAGCTCTTCAGTCTTGCTGCTCAAACCCTCTGGGAACATTTTCTTTCTATTTGAACTGTATCTTTTAGGATTTCATTTTGTAAGGGTTTATTGATGGCAAACTCAGTTATGTTCACCTGAAAATATCATTTTGTGCTTATTCTTGAAAGATATGTTCAGTAGGTATAGAATTCTAGGTTGGTAGTTACTATCTTTAGCACATGAAAGGTATCATTACACTGGCTTCTGGTTTCCCTTATCATATTTAAGCCAGCTGTCCATCTAATGGATGTTCCTTTGAAGGCAATATCCTTTTTGTCTGTAGCTGTTTTTAAAATTTTGTATTTGTTACTTGTGTTCTTCAGCTTTTTTAAAAAGCAGGATAGATTTTTATTTTATAGGTATTTGCTATCTGTATAGAAGAAAGACCTCAATAATCCAGGATATTTCTTCTTTCTTTCTTTTTTATAAATTTATATATTTATTTATTTATTTTTGGCTGCTTTGGGTCTTTGTTGCTGTGCACGGGCTTTCTCTAGCTGTGGCGAGCAGGGGCTACTCTTTGTTGCGGTGCACAGGCTTCTCATCGCGGTGGCTTCTCTTGTTACAGAGCACAGGCTCTAGGCGCGCGGGCTTCAATAGCTGTGGCACGCAACCTCAGTAGTTGTGGCTCACGGGCTCTCAAGCGCAGGATCAGTAGTTGTGGCACACAGGCTTAGTTGCTCCGCGGCATGTGGGATCTTAAAGGACCAGGGCTTGAACCCATGTTCCCTGCATTGACAGGCACATTCTTAACCACTGTGCCACCAGAGAAGCCCTAGGATATTTTTTCAAAGGATACTATGCTTTTAACAATTTCAGGATGGCATTAAAACTATCTGCTAATGAAATTGAAACTTGTAAATTTACTCTTTAGGAAACAAAATTATTTATTTGTAATTGAGGTAATGTTGATTTATAACATTATATAAGTTTCATGTGTACATTATATTTCTACTTCTGGATACCCTACCACGTGTTCACTACCAAAAATTTATTTTCCATCTGCAACCATAGTTGGCCTGACCCCCTTTACCCATTTTGCCCTCCCCCTTCCCCTTCCCCTCTGGTAATCACTACTCTGTTCTCCATATATATGTATTTGTTTTTGTTTGGTTTGGTTTGTACATTATTTTATTTTTGTTTGTTTGTTTATTCATGTTTTTTAATACTCCACATCAGTGGCATCATGTGGTACTTCTCTTTCTCTATCTGACTTATTTTACTTAGCATAAAATGCTCAAGTTCCATCCATGTTGTTGCAAATAGCAAGACATTTATATATTCTTTTAAAGCTGAGCAGTATTCCATTATGTACATATATACCACATCTTCTTTACCATTCATCTGTTGATGGGCACTTCAGTTGTTTCCATATCTTGGCTATTGTAAATAATGCCAAAGAACATGGGGGTTGAGATATCTTTTCAGATCAGTGTTTTCATATTCTTTGAATAAATACCCAGAAGTGGGATAGCTAGATTATATGATAGTTCTAATCTTAATTTTTTGAGGACTCTCCATACTGTTTTCCATAGTGGAGGTACCAATTTACATTCCCACCAACAGGTTTCCCTTTTTCTCCACATCCTTGCCACCACTTATTTCTTGCCTTTTTGATAATAGCTGTTCTGACAGGTGTGAGGTGCTTTCTTATTATGGTTTTGTTTTGCATTTCCATAGTAATTAGTGATGTTGAGCATCTTTTCATGTACCTGTTGACCATACGTATGTCTTCTTTGGAAAAATGTCTATTCTGTTCCTCTGCCCTTTTTCTTTCTTTCTTTTTTTTTTTTTGTGGTACGTGAGCCTCTCGCTGTTGTGGCCTCTCCCGTTGCAGAGCACAGGCTCCAGACGCGCAGGCTCAGCAGACATGGCCCATGGGCCCAGCCACTCCGCGGCATGTGGGATCTTCCTGGACCAGGATCAAACCTGTGTCCCCTACATTGGCAGGTGGATTCTTAACCACTGCAGCACCAGGGAAGTCCCTATAGTTTTCAATATACAGATCTTGCACCTCTTTGGTTAAATTTATTCCTAAATGTTTTATTTTGTTGCAGTTGTTTTCTTAATTTCTCTTTCTGCTAGGTCATTGTTAGCATATAGAAATGCAACAAATTTTTATATATTGATTTTGTATCCTGTTACTTTACTCATTTATTATTTCTAAGAGTTTTTTGATGGAGTCTTCAGGGTTTTCTATATATAAAATCATGTCATCTGCAAATAGTGACAGTTTTACTCCTTTCCAATTTGGATGCCTTTTATTTCTTTTTCTTGCCTGATTGCTCTGGCTAGGACTTCCAATACTGTGTTGAATAAAAGTGGCGAGAACGGGCATCCTGGTCTTGTTCCTGATCTTAGGGGAATAGCTTTCAGTTTTTTTCCTTTGAGTGTGATGTTAGCTGGGGGTTTGTTATATGTGGCCCTTACTATGTTGAGGATATGTCCCTTCTGTATCCTCTTTATTGAGAGTTTTTATCATAAATGGGCTTTGAATCTTGTCAAATGCCTTTCCTGCATCCCGTGAGATGATCATATGGCTTTTATCCTTCATTTTGTTAATGTGGTGTATCACATTGATTGATTTGTGAATATTGAACCATTCTTGTGTGGAATAAATCCCACTTAATCATGGAGTATGATCTTTTTGATGTACTGTTGAATTCAGTTTGCTAATATTTTGTTGAGGATTTTGCATCTATGTTCATTAGAGATAGTGGCCTGAATTTTCTTTTTTTGTGTTGTCTTTGTCTGCTTTTGGTATCAGGGTGATGTTGGCCTCTTAAAATGAGTTAGGAAATGTTCCCTTCTCATCAGTTTTATAGAATAGTTTGAAAAGGATAGGTATTAAATCTTCTATGACTGGTAGAATTTACCTGTGGAGCTTTCTGGTCCTGGACTTTTGTTTTTTTGGGAGCTTTTGATTACTGTTTCAGTCTCTGTGCTAGTGATCAGTCTATTCGGATTCTCTATTTCTTCCTGATTCAGTCTTGGAAGTTTGTATGATTCTAAGAATTTGTTCATTTCTTCTAGACTGTCTAATTTGTTGGTATATAGCTGTTCATAATATTCTTTTACAATCTTGTATTTATGTGATATCTGTTGTTATTTCTGCCTTTTGTTTGATTTTATTTATCAGGACCTTCTCTCTTTTTTCTTAGTGAGTCTAGCTAACGGTTTGTCAAATTTTGTTCATGTTTTTGAACAACGAGCACTTAGTTCATTGATCTTTTCTACTGTCCTTTTACTCTCTATTTTATGTATTTCTGCTCCGATCTTTATTATTTCCTTCATTCTACTAACTTTCCCCTTTGTTTTTCTGTTTTTAGTTTCTTTAGCTGTAAGGTTAGATTGTTTGAGATTTTTCTTGTTTCTTAAGGGTAGGTCTATATTGCTATAAACTTCCCTCTTTGTAATGTTTTTGCTGCATCCCATAGATTTTGGTATGTTGTATTTTCATTTTCATTTGTCTTCAGGTAATTTTTTATTTCTTCTTTGATTCCTTCATTGACCCAATAGTTGTTCAGTAGCATGTTGCTCAGTTTCCATGTATTTGTGACTTTTCTAGTTTTCTTCTTGTAGTTGATTTCTAATTTCATTCCATTGTGATCAGAGAAGATACTTGATATGATTTCAATCTTCTTAAATTTAGTGAGACTTGTTTTGCATCCCAACATACGGTTTATCCTTGAGAAAGTTTCATGTGCACTTGAGAAGAATGTAGAGTCTACTGCATTTGGGTGGAATGAATGTTCTGTACAAATCCATCAAATTCATCTTGTCTGTTGTTTCATTTAAGGCCAGTGTTTCCTTGTTGACTTTCTGTCTGGATGATCTATCTATAGATGTAAGCGGGGTGTTATTAAAGTCCTCTACTATTACATGTTGCTGCCAATTTCTCTCTTTAGGTCTGTCAATAATTGTTTTATATATTTTGGTGCTCCTATATTAGGTGCAAATATATTAATCGCTGTTATGTCTCCTTGATGTGTTTTCCCCTTTATTATACTGTCCATTTTTGTCTCTTGTTACCTTTTCTGACTTGAAGTTTATTTTGCCTGATATGGGTATGGCTATATCTACTTTCTTTTGGCTGCTGTTTTCTTGGAGAATCATCTTCCATCCCTTCACTTAGAGCCTATGTTTGTATTTAGAGCTGAGATGAGTCTCCTGGAGGGAACATTTAATTGGGTCTTGCTTTGTAATCCATCCAGCCACTCTGTGTCTTTTGATTGGTGAATTTAGTGTATTTACATTTAGGGCAATTATTGATAGTTGGATGTTGGCTTCTTAGCTTTTGTTTTCTGGTTGCTTTAAATCTCCCATTGTTTCTTTTTTTCCCCCCATTGTTTCTTTTTCCTTGTGTTCCTGTCTGCCATTTTGGTTTGGTGGTTTTCTAAGATATTTTTCTTAGCTTCCTCTTTGGCTGGTTTTTGTGTCTCTGCTCTATTTTTATGTTCTGTGTTTACCCTGAAGTTTGTATGAGACATCTCAATGAAAATAGTCCATTTTCTGCTGATAGCATCTTATATTCATTTACCTATACAAGTGCCGTCCTTTTCCTCTTCCCCTATGAAATTTGTTTTTGTTCTCTTAAATTTCCCCTTTTTATGTTGTGAGTTGTTATCAAACTAAGAGAGCTATATTTGTTTTTCTGCTTTATTTTTTTTCTCCCTTTAGGTTTTATACTATTTATTAATAAAGTGTTTAAAAATCTATTCTGATAGAGAGTTGCAGTTTTCCAGTTCTGTCTTTTTATTACTTTGCTCAAAGTTTTTTGTATTTTTGCCATTTTTTTTTTTTCTGGTTGAAGAGCTCCTTTCAACATGTTTTGTAAGGCAGGTCTAGTGTTGATGAACTCCTTCAGCTTTTGTTGGTCTGGGAAAGTCTTTGTTTCTCCTTCATATCTGAATGATAACTTTGCTGAAATAGGGTATTCATGGCTGACAGTTTTTATCTTTTAGTATTTTGAGAATGTCATTCCACTCCCTCCTGGCCTGTAGCGTTTCTGCTGAGAATCTACTGATAACCTAATAGGGGCTCCTTTGTAGGTCACCATCCTTTTTTCCCTGGCTGCCTTTAAAATTCTTTGTCATTAAAAAAAAAAAATTCTTGGTCATTGACTTTTGACAATTTTAATATTATGTCTTGGAGGAGGTCTTTTTGCATAGGGGTAATTAGATATTCTCTTAGCTTCATGGGCTTGTATATCCAGTTGCTTCCCCAGGTTTGTATTATTTCTTTAAATAATCTCTCTGCTGTCTTTTCCCTCTGTTCTCCTTCTGGGATACTCATTATCCTAATGTTGCCTGTCCTTAAAGAGTTGGAGAGCTCTTGTAGGATTTCCTCATTTTAAATATCTTTCCTTCCCTTTCCTCTTCATTTCTAGATTTCTATCTTCAAGCTCACTAATTTTCTCTTCCATATGGTCTGCTCTAGTCCCAGACTAATGTATTCTTCATCTCATTTATTGAGTTCTTCAGCTTCAGATTTCTGTTTGGTGCTTTTTTAAAGTTTCAGTCTCTTCGGTAAAGTATTCCTTCTGTTCATTCATTTTATTCCTGAGCTCATTAAACTGCCTTTCTGAGTTTTCTTTTAGCTCATTGAATTTCTTCACACAGCTATTTTGCATTCTCTATCAGTTAAATTGGAACATTCTATAACTTTGGTTTCTGGAGAATTGTCATTGTCTTTTTGTGGTACCATGTCACTGTGGCCCTTCATGTTGTTTGATGAAGTGTTCTTGAGCCAGTGCATTTAGTATTAAATGACAGGTTAGGAGTTAAATTCCCTCCGGTAGGTGGCACCATCACACAAGTTTTCGGTTTCTCTTCCTAGAGCTGCCTCTGGTCATATTTGAGAGTTAGCACTTTTCAGCCTCCACCCACCCTGTAATAGGTGTGGCTCTATGCCTTCTTTGTTGCTTTTTGTGCCACCAGTGTCGTTGCTGCCATGCTTCTGCCAGAGCCACTGTCATCACCAGGATGGTTGGCTCTTTCCTTGTGTCTGGGATCCCTTGAGGCACAGGATCTTCTGTGGGGGAAGGGGGATGGGAGGAGGGGTCATGGGCGCCTCAGGTGCTGGAGGGACAGGGTCGCGGGCCCCACTGCCACTGCTCCCCACTTGCCTGTGGTCATGGGTGCCGGGAGTGGTCAGGTGGCCACAGTGTGTGCACCACCTTCCCTGCTGCTACTGGGTTCTCTGAAGCTGTGGGCTCCGCTGCCTCAGTTGAAGGGCCAGGATTGCAGGCACGGGCTCTGAGGTTCCCTCGCCCCCACTGTGCATTCCAGTACACCCAGCTTTGGGTGTGCAGATGTGTGGAATTCTCCAGTGCCCTATTGTGTTGAGCGGAGACACCTTTGTTGAGTTGTGGATGTTTCATTGGATGTAGATTGAAAGGGGGAGACAAAGGTAGTTTTTCCACTCTAACATGTTTCTGAAGTCTGAAAACCGTGTTCTTCAGTTTTAATATGTTTACGTGTGGATTTATTCTTATTTATCCTACTTTGTGGTTCATTGGACTTTTTATCTGTGCATTGTTACTTTTCATTAAATATGGCTAATTCCCAGCCATTATCTCTTCAATTATTGTCATTTCCCCATATTCATATTTATATTCCCTCTCTCTCTCTGTTTCTGCCTTTCTTTTTCTAGAATGATAATTAAAAGTATGTTAAACCTTCTCAATTTACCTTCCATATCTTTTAACCTCTCTTCTGTATGTTACATATTTCTGTCTTCTGTGTTGCATTCTGGGTAACTTTTCCAAATCACCTTCCACTTTACTGATACACTCTTTAATTCTACCTAATCTGCTATTGAATAAACCTATTAAGTTTTTACTTTTGGTTATTATATTATTACTTTCTAAAAATTCTCTTGGTTCTTTAATTCTGCTAGATCAATTTTTAATAGATTGCAGGTCTCTACAGAAGCTTTCAAATTAATTTTGTTTTTTTTGTTTTTATTTTAAGCATAGTATGTTAGTTCTTTTATAATTCATCTGGAAATTCAAATATCTAAAGTTTTTGAGGTTTTTGTATTAGTTATGTTGTTTCTCTTTGTTCTTCCTTGTGATTCATTGTCTCTTTATATGCTTTTTATCTTTGTCTGTGTACTGCTCATTGACTTTTAAAAATTTTTGTAAAAATGGTTGAATACAGATTGAGATTGCCTACCTCCAGAGAGATTTACATTCACTTCTGCCAGGTATCTAGCAGTACAACCAGTCTGGAGCCATGTTAATTTAAATGAACAACCTGAGGATTTGTGTATCACCCAGGTGATGTGAAAATTGAGCTGCAAATCCATGTGAAGGCTAGTTTATTTCTTTTCCTCCTTATCCTGAGCATGAACCCCTAGGGACTCAGCTTAATAAAGGAAAGTCCTCCTCTCCACTCCCTACTCTGGGTGGTTACTGGCTTTGATTTCTGTCCTCTTTGACCTGTGAGACCATCAAAACCGAAGTGAAGATTTGCCTGGATTAGCACATACGCTGAAGGCAAAAATAGTTCCCACTTTCCCTTTAATTTTGGCCTGATAATTTGTTACACTTTTGTCAGTTCTTTGATGCTTTGGGGACATATTTAAAAAACATTTTATCTAGAATATTTAGTTTCTGTAGGAGGGTTGGTCCAGTAATCTAACTCAAACATTTCCAAACATGAAAGTTTTTCATCACATTAAAATAAATTTTTTCCCATAATCCGATTTTCATCATATTTCCTTTATTCTGACTTTTCTCATCCCCAAATCATAAATATCCTCAAATGTGTTATTTTAGTATTTTCATGCTTTGGTTTTTCCCACTAAAATCTCTAGTTCATTAGGAATTCATTTTTGTATATGTTTTTTATAATTCATGTTTGCATCTGTCATCTGAATCTCATATCTTGTTTGTGTTTCAGGAACATTGGACATCTGGAGCTATTTTGCAGTTCCAGAAGTTGTGTGGTTTGAAGCCATTAGTGGGGGTAGTGGATGAATATGTAGATGGAATCCTTAACATTTTTCTGTGTGATACATCCTCACATGAAGACATCTATTTCCATCATGTCTTGAGAACAGAGGGCCATGCTATTGTATGCCAAGAAAATGTCCCTTCTAAGGTGGAGCAGTCTGGTTGTATTTTGTAATGTATTGTATTTAATCTCAACAGTTTAAGGTATAAGAGAATTTAATGCTGAAGGTTATTTGATTTATTCTTTAGCAATATCTGTGAGATTCCTGCCTTCTTAATGCAGAGCACTTTCTTAATTTTCACATGATCACAAAAAACTACATTTGGCTTATTGTCCTTTAGAATATACTTTTATTTTAAATAATTGATTGAGGATTCTGTCTTACCCCCAATTATTTAATTTTCCGAAGTTTACTTAGAGAAGAGCAACAGTCTCTTATTTTGTAATTATTGATAGCAGTGTCTACATTTTCATTAATATTGATGTTGATAATTTTTGTGGCTAGCAAAAACTATCACTACAGAAAAAATCTGACTATTAAATTTTAGAAGATAATACATTTCCACAACATTTGAAAATTATGAAGTGCTAACTTTTTCACTTTTTCTCTGAGAAACTAAATTTCCTTCGTATTTTTTTAATCCTAGGGTTTCAGAGACCTCAACCCTTTAACTTTATACACTAAATCCAGTGCAGGACCAGAGGACATTGTCCTGACAGAACTGGGTTTTCCTTCCCAGCAGCACTATTTTAATGAAGATCGAGAGATAAATCCACAGTCAAAAGACAGAGAATTATATACCATGGTAAGAGGTTTTTGCAAACATCATCGTATTCTTTTTATTATTGTTAATACTTAATGAGTACTTACTATATGCCAAACACTATAAAAGGCACTTTAAATATATTATTTAATACTTATAAAATCCCTGTGATGTAGTGACTATAATTAACCTTATTTTACTGATGACGAAACTGAGGCATTCCTAACCTAGGAGAGTTTGGAAACTATGCAGTAATCTTAACAGTTATCTTGTCTCTCATCATTTGCTGGTTTAAACCTTTACTTCAGCCATGCTTTTCCTGTATGATTGCTCTCATACACTGAATTCCACTGCTGCCTTGCTGCAGTTGTGACCTCACCTACACTGACCCAAATGCTGTTCTTCCCTCTACACTCCTTAGATTCTTCTTGAAGTATTCTCATTTCTTACTTTCTCTGTAAACCTTGTGGCAACTCCTACCCACAGTAATAATAATATTATGTATTATTCCATCCCACAGTACCAATAATAAAAGAACAATAACCGACACTTATTGAACTCATACTGCATGGCAGGCACTGTTCTAAGTACTTGCATGTACTAGTTAATTTAATCTTCACAACTTTAAGATCCCTATTTTAGATATAAGTAAAGTGAAGCACATTAGTAAGTAATAAGTTAAATGATTTTTCAACAAATGAGCTCATTTCAACAAATGAGCAGATAAATAGACATGTCCTCTGAGTCTCATATTCCTCATGGCAACAAATACTGGGCTAAGAATATAGATTTGGTTCACTTTGAGAGCCCAAAATTTATTTTTTTGGACACAGCAAAGCTTTTTTCTTTGAATAAAATATGAAAATATTATTTTGTGTAAGTATGTTTTCTATATCTGACTTTTTAAATTATAGGGATGATGTTATTTTTTTAGTGGACTTTTACTATTAGAAAAGATAAAAAGGAAAGGCTACTTTGCTGTACACCTGAAACTAGCACAACATTGTAAATCAACTATATTTCAATAAAAAAAATTTTTAAAAGGCCATTTGACTACATAGAGATTAACCTACTCTGCAAAATATGTATGAATGTTTACTGCTGCATGTTTAAAATGATGTCAACATTTTAGATTTCATTTTAGTTTAAAATTAGTGGACTTCCCTGGTGGCACAGTGGTTAGGAATCCAACTGCCAATGCAGGGGACACGGGTTTGAGCCCTGGTCCGGGAAGATCCCACATGCCACAGAGCAACTAAGCCCATGTGCCACAACTACTGAGCCTGCACTCTAGAGCCCATGAACCACAACTACTGAGTCCGTGTGCAACAACTACTGAAGCCCGTGTGCCTGGAGCTCGTGCTTCACAAGAGAAGCCACCGCAATGAGGAGCCCACACACTGCTACGAACGGTAGCCCCCACTCGCCACAACTAGAGAAAGCCCATGCACAGCAGCGAAGACCCAATGCAGCCAAAAATAAATAAATAAATTTATTAAAAAATAATAATAAAATAAAATTAGTTAAAATTAATTGGGCTTGTTTGGCTTTCTGAAACCTGAATTTTTGCTAGTTGTTATTACTTGATTAGAACAGTTATATTTCCTGATTCTTAAATAGTGAGTTGAATTCAACCTTAAAAGTTTTTAGAATATCTTATCATCACTGTTTGATGTCTTTAAATAATCATAGTTCAGTCCTGAAAATGAAATAAGGCCATCTTTTCTGCAAAAAAGTTAAGGTCCAAAGCTCCTCTATCCCATCCCAGCCTATATTTTAACATATCAAGACTCTCATATGCTACACACACAGATACACACACATACACCTACCTCTATACACCGAGTTCCCTGTAATTCCTACTCTTCTTTTAGGCATCCTAACAATTTGTGTTATCTCCTTTATTGCATATTCTCAGACATCCTCCTTCCCCAGTGATATTTTGGTCATATCTCTGTGTTGGCTCTACACTGAAGGTTGTGCTGTGATTATCTGATTGTGTGTCTTCATTGCTATATTTTGAGTTCCTTTAGAGCTGAGACCTGTTGCATTCATCTTTATATCCACAGAGCTACCATGTACACATTACATAATCTGTACTCCATAAATGTTTTTCGGCCTGAACTAGTTTAGTAGGATGGGAAGACCTAGGGTCATGCATAAAGTTAGAAAATAATATGGCATATGCATGAACCATAGCAAAAAATTCCCCTCAGAATTTATAGGTAAGTAGATTTTAGAAATAGTATAGAAAATAAAATAATTTCTTTTTCCTATCTACTAGCGAGATATTAATGATGAAAAGGCTTTCAGTCACCTTAAGTCAATCACCTCAAAGCAGCTGTTAAAGGATTCTGAATTCAGTTCTTTGAAAACCCAAGAGAAGAGCTGTGAAGACGATCCAAAGTGTTCCATCTCCGAGCTACAAGATCTGAAGGAAGAAAATGAGGTAGGAGAAGGGAAGATAGTTTTTTAAAATGTAATTAATGTAATGTAATGAATTCATAAGTGAAGGGTACTGGAATAACATAGCTCTTTAAATCCTACTGCTCCAGTGCCATCAGAAAATCTCCCACAGATGAATTACAAATTCTTCAACAGTCACCAAGACCAAAGTTGCAGCAATATAGCCTTGATCACAAAAAAAGAAACGCCATTATTTGACTTCGATGTGTTTTACTATCCCATAGCTCTGGACAGTCTTCAAGAATTATGCAGTGTATGGAGAACAGTATGGAGGTTCCTTAAAAAACTACA
This sequence comes from Phocoena sinus, assembly GCF_008692025.1. Taxonomy (NCBI): domain Eukaryota; kingdom Metazoa; phylum Chordata; class Mammalia; order Artiodactyla; family Phocoenidae; genus Phocoena; species Phocoena sinus. The sequence continues at coordinate 135,859,437 of NC_045763.1, forward strand.
AATAGAATTACCATATGACCCAGCAATCCCACTACTGGGCATATACCCTGAGAAAACCATAATTCAAAAAGAGTCATGTACCAAAATGTTCATTGCAGCTCTATTTGCAATAGCCCGGAGATGGAAACAACCTAAGCGCCCATCATCGGATGAATGGTTAAAGAAGATGTGGCACATATATACAATGGAATATTACTCAGCCTTAAAAAGAAATGAAATTGAGCTATTTGTAATGAGGTGGATAGACCTAGAGTCTGTCATTCAGAGTGAAGTAAGTCAGAAAGAAAAAGACAAATACCGTATGCTAACACATATATATGGAATTTAAGGAAAAATGTCATGAAGAACCTAGGGGTAAGACAGGAATAAAGACGCCGACCTACTGGAGAACGGACTTGAGGATATGGGGAGGGGGAAGGGTGAGCTTTGACAGGGTGAGAGAGAGTCATGGGCATATACACACTAACAAACGTAGTAAGGTAGATAGCTAGGGGGAAGCAGCCGCAAGGCACAGGGTATTAGCTCGGTGCTTTGTGACAGCCTGGAGGGGTAGGATAGGGAGAGTGGGAGGGAGGGAGACGCAAGAGGGAAGACATATGGGAACATATGTATATGTATAACTGATTCACTTTGTTATAAAGCAGAAACTAACACACCATTGTAAAGCAATTATACCCCAATAAAGATGTTTAGAAAAAAAAAAAAAAGAATTATGCAGTGAATGGAAACTAGTATTGAGAAACGGTATTAAGAAAACCCATCAGGAAAAATGTTGACAACTTTTTTGAAGGATATACTTTATTTTAATCAAATGTTTATGTATTCACAGCTTTAAAAAAAACAAACAAATGTTTGTGTACACACAGCTTAGAGTTCCCTATAACCCCTTCCCCTACATTTCCTATTTCACCGAGCAACCATTTTCATCTCTTTTAGCTGCTTTTTTTGGAATTTACCTCGATTTCTTTCATTAAATAGCATGCTTATGTTATTTCCTGATTCTTCAGTTTTAAGTATGTATGCCCTTCTTACTACTAGAGATGAGGGTTTAGTTCTCTTTCATCCCTTCTCCCCCACCACAAAAATATCCTTTCTGTTCCCCCACCATCATCTTACTAATACAGTTATATCAAACTTTCCATTAGATCACCATTCAATATTTTATTGCTATGACTCTGTAAATGCTATTTACAGCCAAGTAGTATGTTACGGCAAGTTTTCCTTTCCTGCATAACTTTCATTTTCTCTGGTGTTAATATTTCTTTCTCTTTAAATCAACATACAGTACACAATTGACTTTGTATTCGGAGTACTGTCCTATCAATACACGTATAGATTTATGTAACCACCCCCACAATCAGGATGCAGAATGCTTCCATCATCTGAAAAAGCTCCCTGTTGCTACCCCTTTATAATTACATCTCCCCAAATCCCTAACGCCCTAGCAACCATTTATGTTTTCTGTCACTGTAGTTTTACCTTTTCAGAACTATCATATAAGTGGAATCATACAGTATGTAACTTCCCAATAGGGGTTTCTTTGATTCAGCATAGTACCTTCATCCAAATTGTTGCATGTGTCAATAGTTCATTTCTTTTGATGATGAGTAGTATTTTATTGTATGGATGTACCACAGTTTGTATATCCATTCATGCACTGAAGGACATTTTGGTTATTTCAGGTTTTGGTAATTATGAATAGAGCTTCTATAAATATTTGTGTCCAGGTTTTTTTATAAACATAATCAGGAGTAGGATTGCTGGTTTATGTGGTCAAACTGTTTTCCAGACTGGGTATACCATTTTGCATTCCCACAAGCAGTGTGTGAGTTCCAGTTGCTCCATATCTTATCAGCACTTGATATTGTCAGTAATTTTTATTTTTAGCCATTCTCATAGGTGTGTAGTAGTATCACAGTGTGGTTTTACTCTGCATTTCCCTAATGACTATGATGCTGACCATCTTATCAAGTGCTTATTTGCCATCCACATGTATTTCTTGGTGAAATGCCTATTAAAGTCTTTTGCCCACTTTTTTATTGTTTTTTTTCTTTCTTACTGTTGGGTTTTTGTTCTGGATATGTTCTGGGTAGCCCTTTGTCAGTTTTGCGATTTTCAAATATTTTCTCCCACTTGTAGCTTCATTCTCTTAATGGTGCCTTTCATACAGGAAAGGTTTTTAATTTTGAGAAGGTTCAGTTTATCAGGTTTTTTTCTTTTATGTACAGTGTTTTCAGTGTCAAGACATCTTGACTTAATTTTACTATAAGGTGAGATTTAGGTTAAGCTTCATTTTATTGCATATGGAGAAGACTATGCTTTCTCCATTGAATTGTCTTGGTAGACCTTCCAAAAATCAAATGTCCATATTTGTGTGAGACTATTCCTAGACTTTATTTTGCTCCATTGATCTGTCTGTTCCTTTGCCAATAGCATACTGTCTTGATTACTGTAGATTCATACCTCTTAAAATTAGGTAGTATGATTCCTCCTACTTTACTCTTTTTCAAAATTATTTTTAATATTATGGTTCTTTTTCCTTTCCATTTAAATTTTAGAATCAACTTATCTGTATCTGGGATTTTTATTGGAATTGCATTAAATCTGTAGGTAAATTTGAGGAGAATTAACATCTTTAATCTGTGAGCACAGTATATATATTTATTTAGGTTTTCTTTTATTCCTTTATCAAGGTGTTATACTTTTTAATATACAGAACATGTTTTGTTATCTTTAGGTATTTAAAGCTAACAAAGATTAAGCTAACTTAGGTAATACTTACCTAATTATTTAATTTACTTTGGGAGCAATTATAAATGATATCTTTTTATTCCAGTTTCTATATTTTCATTGTTAGTATGTAGAAATTGATTTTTGTGTTTTAAGCTTGTATGGTGTGAACTAGCTAAATTCATTTATTAGTTCTAGGAGGTGTTTTGTAGATTTCTTTGGGATTTTCTACATAGACAATAGTGTTGTCTGCTAATTGGGACAGCTTTATTTTTTCCTTTCCAATCTATGTGTCTTTATCTTCCTTCCTGCCTTATTATTGCACTGGCTAGAATTTCAGACATGATGTTGAACAGGAGTTGTGAGAGAGGATGTCTTTGTTATCCTGATGAAAAGTTTTATCATGCATGCATGGATGTGAATTTTGTTAAATGATTTTTTTGCATATGTTGATATCATGTTTTCTCCTTTATTGTATTAATATGGTATATTACATTAATTGATCTTTAAATATTGGATTAAACTGGCTTTCCTGGGATAAACCCCATTTGGTCATGGTGTATTATTCTTTTTATACACCATGGATTCCATTTGCTAATGTTTTGTTGAATATTGTTATGTCTATTTCCATGAAGGATATTGGTCTGTAGTTTTCTTGTACTATCTTTGTATGGTTTTAGTACCAGGGTAATGCTGGCCTCATAAAATGAGTCTAGAGGCATTTCTTCCTTTTCTGTTTTCTGGAAAAGATAATGTTGAATTAGTTTTATTTCTTTTTTTATTTTTTAATTGACATTTTTATTGTGATTACTAAAAGATTCATGTGCAGCTATAGGGAATAATACAGAAAGATCTCGTGTAATCTTTACCCACTTCCCCCAGTGGTCACATTTTACAAAATTGTAGTACAGTGTCACAATCAGGATATTGACATTGATGCAATCCACCAATCTTGTTCAGATTTCTCCAGTTTTACTTGTACATATTTGTGTGTGTGTGTGTGTGTGTATGTATGTATATTTAGTTCTCTACAGTATTAACACATGCAGGTTCATGTATGCAACAGCACAGTCAAGATACTGATAATTCTGTCATCACGAGGGTCCCTGTGTTGCCCCGTTTATATCCATCCACCCACTCCCTCCCACCACCCCCTCCCCACTAATTGGTTCTCCATTTATAAAATTTTGTCATTTAAAAATGCTATGTAAGGGCTTCCCTGGTGGTGCAGTGGTTGAGCGTCTGCCTGCTGATGCAAGAGACGCGGGTTTGTGCCCTGGTCCGGGAAGATCCCACATACCGCGGAGCAGCTGGGCCCGTGAGCCATGGCCACTGAGCCGGCGCGTCCGGAGCCTGTGCTCCGCAATGGGAGAGGCCACAGCAGTGGGAGGCCCGCGTACCACGAAAAAAAAAATGCTATGTAAAATCATATAGTACGTAACCCTTTGAAATTGGCTATTTTCACACAGTATAATTCAAGTAATTGCATGTATCAATAGTTAGATCTTTTCATTGTTGAGTAGTATTTCATGGCATGCATGTGTCATAGTTTGTTTCATCATTGACCTGTTGAAGGACATTTGGGCTATTTCTAGTTTTTAGCTATTACAGATGAAGCTGCTATGAATGAATGTCTGTACACAGGTTTTTGTGTGGACATAAGTTCTCTGGAATAAATGTCCAGGAGCGCAATTGTTGAGTTGTATGGTAATTACAAGTTTAGTGCTTCATCAGTGATATTGGCCTGTAATTTTCTTTTTTTGTGGTGTCTTTGTCTGGTTTTTGGTATCAGGGTGATGCTGACCTCATAGAATTAATTCAGAAGCATTCCTTCCTCTTCAATTTTTTGGAATAATTTGAAAAGGATAGGTTTTAATTCTTCTTTAAACGTTTGGTAAATTTCACCTGTGAAGCTATCTGGTCCTGGACTTTTTTATTTGTTGGGAGTTTTTTTTTAATTACCGAGTCAATTTCATTACTAGTAATAGGTCTGTTGAGATTTTCTATTTCTTCCTGATTCAGTCTTAGAAGATTGCATGTTTCTAGGAATTTATCCATTTCTTCTTGGTTGTCCAATTTGTTGGTGTATAATTGTTCTTAGTAGTCTTGTATGATTGTATTTCTGGGGTATCAGTTGTAACTTCTCTTTCATTTCTTTTTTTTTTTTAACATCTTTATTGGGGTGTAATTGCTTTACAGTGGTGTGTTAATTTCTGCTTTATAACAAAGTGGATCAACTATACATATGTTCCCATATCTCTTCCCTCTTGCGTCTCCCTCCCTCCCACCCTCCCTATCCCACCCCTCCAGGCGGTCACAAAGCACTCCTCTTTCATTTCTGATTCTGTTTATTTGGGCCCACTCTTTTTCTTGATGAGTTTGGCTAAAGATTTATCAATTTTGTTTATCTTTTCAAAGAACCAGCTCTTAGTTTCATTGATCTTTTCTATTGTTGTTTTAGTCTCTCTTTCATGTATTTCTACAATATTTTGATCTTTATTATTTCCTTCCTTCTACTAACTTTGGGTTTTGTTTGTTTCTCTTTTTCTAGTTCCTGTAGATATAAGGTTAGATTGTATATTTGAGATGTTTCTTATTTCCTTGTTTTCTTGTTTGTAGCTTGTATTGTTGTAAACTTCCCTCTTAGAACTGCTTTTGCTGCATTCCATAGATTTTTTAGAGCATTGTGTTTCCATTTTCATTTGTCTCCAGGTATTTTTTAAATTTCCTCTTTGATTTCTTCAGTGACCCATTTTTGATTAGTAGCATATTGTTTAGCCTCCACGTGTTGGTGTTTTTTAGGCAGCTTTTTCCTGTAGTTGACTTCCATAGTCTCATACCATTGTGGTCAGAAAATGCTTAATATGATGTCAGTCTTCTTAAATTTATTGAGACTTGTTTTGTGGCCTAGCATGTGATCCATCCTGCAGAATGTTCCATGTGCACATCCAAAGAATGTGATTTTGCTGCTTTTGGATGGAATATTCTGTATATCTCTATTAAGTCCAATTGGTCTGTGTCATCTAAGGCCATTGTTTCCTTATTAATTTTTCTATCTGGATGATCTGTCCATTGATGTAAGTGGAGTGTTAAAGTCCCCTACTATTATTATTTATAATAAAATCCATTATGTTTATTAATATTTGCTTTATGTATTTATGTGCTCCAGTGTTGGGTGTGTATATATTTACAATTGTAACATCTTCTTGTTAGATTAATCTCTTTATCATTATGTAATATGCTTCTTTGTCTCTTGTTACAGTCATTGTTTTAAGTCTATTTTGTCTGATATAAGTATTGCTAACCTAGCTTTCTTTTCATTTCCATTTGCATGGAATATCTTTTTTCCATCCCCTCCCTTTCAGTGTGTGTGTGTCTTTAGATCTGATGTGAGTCTCTTGTAGGCAGCATTTAGATGGGTCTTTTTTTTTTTTTTAATCCATTCAGCCACTCTGCATCTTTTGATTGGAGCATTTAGTCCATTTACATTTAAAGTGGTTATTGATAGATATATACTTATTGCCATTTTGTTGATTGGTTCTGGTAGTTCCTTTCTTCTTTTGCTCATTTCTCTTGTGATTTGATGACTGCCTTTAGTGTTATGTTTGGATTCCTTTCTCTTTGTGTATATCTATTATAGAGTTTTGGTTTGGGGTTACCATGAGGTTTATATATAACTGACTCTCCCCCTTTTCCTCCCTCCCTATCCCTCTCTTTCTCTCTCTATGTGTGTGTGTATATGTATATATATATATACACACACACATATATGTAAAGTTTTAAAAGCATATATATATAGTTATTTTAAGTTGATGATCTCAAGTTCAAACACACTGTAACAACCCTGCAGTTTTACTCCCTCCCCCTACCTCACATATAGTGTTTTTTGACATCATATTTTACATCTTTCTGTTTTATGTATCTCTTAACTACTTATTGTGGTCATAGATTATTTTACTACTTTTATCTTTTAACCTTCCTATTAGCTTTATAAGTAGTTGATCTACTACCTTTACTGTTTTTTTGCTTTTACCAATGAGATTTTCCTTTTATAATTTTTGTATGTCTAGTTGTGGTCTTTTCTGCTTAGAGAAGTCCCTTTAACATTTCTTGTAAAACTGATACTGAACTCTTTTGGCGTTTGCTTGTCTTTAAAACTCTTTATCTCTCCTTCAAATCTGAATTATAGCCTTACTGGATAGAGTATTCTTGGTTGTAGACATATATCCTGCCACTCCCTTCTGGCCTGCAAAGTTTCTGCTGAGAAGTCAGCTGATAGTCTTATGGGAGTTCTCTTATATGTAACTAGTTGCTTTTCTCTCTCTGCTTTTAAGGTTCTCTCTTTATCTTTAATTTCTATCATTTTAATTATAATGTGTGTTGGTGTGGACCTCTAAGTTCATCTTGTTTGGGACTCTTTGTGATTCCTGGACCTGGATATCTGTTTCCTTTCCCAAATTAGGGAAGTTTTCAGCTATTTACATCTTCAGGTAAGTTCTCTGCCCCTTTCTCTCTCTTTCTTCTCTTTCCAGGACCCCTGTATAATGTGAATGTTAGCATGCTTGATGTCCCAGAGGTCTCTTATTAAACCATCCTCATTTTAAAAAATTATTTTTTCTGTTCAGTTTGGGTAATTTCCACTACTCTGTCTTCCAGTTTGCTAATATGTTCCTCTGTATCATATAATCTACCATTGATATTCCAGTGTATTTTTTATTTCCGTTATTGTATTCTTCAGCTCTGTTTGGATCTTCTTTATATTTTATAATTCTTTGTTAAACTTCTCACTGTGTTCATCCATTCTTCTTCTGCATTTGTTGAGCATACTTATGATCATTACCTTAAACTCTTTATTAGGTAAATTGCTTATATCCACTTCACTTAGTTCCTTTCCTAGGGTTTTGTCTTATTCCTTCATGTGGAACATATTCCTCTTTTTCATTTTGCCTGATTCTCTGTGTTTATATCTAAGTATTGGGTTAGTTTGTTCCATATCCTGCTCTTGGAAAGTGGCCTTATATAGGAGGCGTCATGTGGGGCCCAGCAGCACACTCCCCTTTGGTCCCCAGAGCTATATTCTATAGGGATGCCCCCATGTGGGCTGCATGGGCCCTTCTGTTGTGACTGGGCCCACTACTGTGGGTGCACTGGTAGTCAAGGCTGGTTGGTTGCCAGGCTCTGCCTTGTGTGGTGGCTTGGGCCAGGTTCTGGGTCGTCTGGTTCTGCGGTGCCAGTCTGCTGGTGGTGGAGCTGGTTTCCAGCACAGCTGGCTGCATGGTTCTGGGTGTCCCAGGGCTGGTTCCAGCCTGCAGGTGGGAAGGGTTAGGTCCAGGCACAACAATCTGAATTTTAATGAGTATGTTTAGTCCATTTACATTTAATAAAATTATCAATATGTTTTGATTTTAGGTCTACCATTTTATTATCTTTCTATTCATTTCCCCAGCTTTTCATTCCTTTGCTCTTCCTTTCTTCTTTTAGTATTCCTGTTTTTTGGTAGTATTCTTTTATTATTTAGCATTCTTCTTTAGTAGCCTATTTTAATTTACTTATTACATTTTCATTGTATATGTATAGTTTTGTACTGATTACTCTAGGAATTACAATATACACCTTTGGCTTTTCACAGTGGACTTAATCAATATTTACCACTTCAAGTGGAATGTAGGTATCTTACTACCATATAGGTCTTTAGCCCTTCCCACCTTCTTTATTTTCTACTATGTATAATAACTATGTATATTGAGAATTTATAATGTTATATTTTTTGCTTTCCATCTTCAAATATTCTGAAAAATTCAAGAGGGGAATAGTCTATTATATTTACCCAGATATCTACTTTTTCTGTTGCTCTTCCTTTATTCCTTCTGGTATCATCTCCTTTCTATTCAAAGAACTCCCTTTAGTGATTCTTTTAGGGCAAGTCTGTGGAAAACAAATTATTTTTGTTTTCTTCATTGAGAATGTATTTATTTCATCTTCATCCTTAAAGGATGCTTTTGCTGGAAGTAGAATTCTAGGTTGCCAGTTCTTTTCTTTCAACCCTTTAAAAATTCCATTTCACTTCCTTCTAGCTTTCATGTTTTCTGATACAAGATATGTGCAGTGTTGATATTGTTGTTCCACTATAATAATGTGTAATTTTTCTTTGGCTTCATTCAGGATATTTGTTTGTCTTTAGTTTTCACCATGTTGCTCGTAATCTATGTAGGCACGAATTTCTTTGAGTTTATCGTGTTTGAGTTTTGCTAAGCTTTTCGAATCTGTAGGTCAGTGTCTTCCCAAACCAAATTTGGGAAGTTTTCAGACATATTTCTTCAAATAACTTTTCTGCACTGCATTCTTTCTCTTCTTCTTCTTGGACTTTGACAACACAAATGTTAAACCTTTTGGTATTGTCCCATAGTTCCCTGAGGCTCTATTTTTGTGTGTATGTTTGTTTGTTTTCCAATTTTTTTCTCAGTTGTTCAGAGTGGATAATCAGATTGGATCTATCTTCAAGTTTGTGCATTCTTTACTCTCATCTCTGTCCTGCTATCAAAAAGAGAGTGACAGAGCTCTATATTCAGTATAAAACAACCCTTCATTTAATTCTACTGTTTTTATTATATATTTGCACCGTCCTCAGCTTTACCCTCCAGAAGACCTCTAGTCTTCCAGTAGGAGGAAGAGGTGTAGTTTCCTGGGTTTTTTAAATAGGGGAGGGTACCTGGAGATCTAACTGCTTCTTACACAGACTTTTAACAAGAGCTCTTGTTTTCATTCCCACTTTACACCCTCAATTCCAAAAACTCTGTAGGAGCAATTCCTGAACTTTTGCAGTATTTATGGTATAAATTTGGGTTGACTCTCAGTTTTTCCTGCTCCAAGCTCAGGATTCCACTTTCTCAGGACTGCATAATAAGTTGTCAGTTGTCTGATTTCCTGTATCCAGAACATAGGTGATGTTTTCTCCTTTTACATTCTCTTTGACCATAAGTTTATACCTTAAATTATTTTATTTTGGTGATGTGTCAGGAGAGAGAGTAATAAATTATGTACTCAAACTTCCATCTTTACCTGGAGTTAGGAAAAATTTTAAACCTAAATTTCAAAATACATACAGGAATCATAAATTAAAGTTTTATTTGTCACCTGATACATTCTAGGATGAGATTCCCACTGGAATGCCATGCCTGGAGTCAGTAACCATAGGTGATGATATATGGGATGAGAACTGGATACCTTTGCAGGCTGGAATGGGAGAAGGAAGTGATGCTGCCTCCCACTTACCTACCTCAAGGCTTGATGGAAAGAAACCATATTCATCATGTAAAGAAATGCCACAGAAGGTTAGATCCTTGGGAAAACATAAAGCAAATCACTACTGCAAAAGGAAATATTAATGTAATTGTCCAAGCTTCAAAAAAGCTATGCATTCTGCATTTCATAGGGATTAATCAGACAATAATTCAGAAGAATGTATTCCCACCCCCACCTCCCCACCAAAGATGGTAGTGTTAGGGATGGGGGCAGGATGAAGCAGGGGAGAGTAAACCATGGACTTATTGTGGCTATCTATTCTATCAATCATTATGATTTTTGTTTTACCATTGGCACCTAGTCACAGCCTTAGGATCTAGAGATAAACAGTTTTCCCTAATTTAATTTTTATTGCATTGCCTTGTAATATTATGTCTGGATCTCTGCAGTGAGTATATTTACTAATATTGGGCCCTATATATTTGAATTTTAATTTATTTTCCACCAGCTCTTAGAAAGAAGCACTATCAACACTTAAGTTGCCCCTCGTTATTTGTGCCATTTAAATACTGGATGATCATGAAAATCATCTAACCATGAAAACAGTATTGAAGAAAATACTACAAAGAGAGTTGTGTTTTTTTTAATGTGATCTGTGTATTCAGAGGAATTCAGTGTATTGAGCATGGACCAGTGAAGCAAGGGGGAAAACTCACACTGATATAGAAAGTTAATAAATATCTTTTCTTGTTTAGTATACATTGCCTCTTTGCCTTTACCTTGCCCAAGTTATCCTCCATTTGGATCATATGGCACTATGTCTCAGTTTATTGTTGCAATTTTTTTCTCTATAGGATTGGTGTTTTTCTACACCCAAAGATACATGGGATGTTTCATGGCAGCCTTCAGGCCTTGTGAGTGGGAAGGAAGTAGAAGTTGAAAAACCAGAAGGACTGGGTGCTCAAGAAAAAAATACTGGCACAACCGGAATTCAAAATGTAAATGTCTAAAGAATGTTACTGTTACAAGTTTTCATGAGGAAATACTTACACTTTTAGAAAGTAAAATTCTGGTTAATGATCCCTCTCTTAGCATTTGGTACAATACATATACATAAAAATGTATGTTTATTTAAAAATAAATTTCAGTTAACTTACTGTTGCTATTCATCTCTCCAGAAAAAAATTCTGAGACTAGAATTAAAAGATTGATTAAGCCTCTACATTAGGGATAGGGAAAACAGGTATTTTCCCTTAATCATACATTTTAAGTTCTGTATCTGTCCTATTATCTAGGCCAGATTTTTTCTTTCTGTTGCTTTGGCAGAAAACACTAACCCTGGAGCAAAATCCGTTTGTTTTGTGTTTCTCCATCCTGAAAACAGCAGGACTGTTTGTGTGAATCGTGAAATTTGGCTAACGGTCTCTGTACTTTTGTGCATTACATTGAAAATGAAGGACTCAAGTCTAGGAGAATTGTTGAAAAGCAGATTTGTGGAAGATGAACCTTCTGAGTGATATATTTTCTACAGAATATGGTTACTTTGCATGAGATCATTGATAAAAGTATGCTGCATTACATAGAACAGTCTGTTCCAGAAATGTAGGTTACTTAAAGCACAGATTTAGCTTTAGGATAAAATAAACTTTTATATTTTGTTTCTCAGGTAGTCTTTCTTTAAGATATAATAGCTTTATTGAACTATAACTCACATACCATGTAATTCACTTAAAGTATGCAATTCAAATAACTTTTAGTATACACAGACTCGTGCAACCACCCGTATAATCCATTTTAGAACATTTTCATCACCCCTTCAGAAAAAAACCATTATCCCTTTGGTATCTGGGTAATGCTGGCATTGTAAAATGAGTTTGGGAGTGTTCAGTTTTTTGGAAGACTTTTTTTTTTTTTTTTTTTGCGTTACGCGGGCCTCTCAGTGCCGTGGCCTCTCCCGCCGCGGAGCACAGGCTCCGGACGCGCAGGCCCAGCGGCCATGGCTCACGGGCCCAGCCGCTCCGCGGCATGTGGGATCCTCCCGGACCGGGGCACGAACCCGCGTCCCCTGCATCGGCAGGCGGACTCTCAACCACTGCGCCACCAGGGAAGCCCCTGGAAGACTTTGAGAAGAATTGGTATTAATTATTCTTTAAATGTTTGGTAGAATTTTACCAGTGAAGCCATCTTATCTTGTGTTTTTCTTTGTTGGGAGGTTTTTGATTACTGATTCAATTTCATTACTAGTAATCTGTCTGTTCAGATTTTCTATTTCTTCCTAATTCAGTCTTTCAAGACTATATGTTTCTAAGAATTTATCCATTTCTTTCAGGTTATCCAGTTTGTTTGTGTGCAGTTGTTTGTAATGGTCTCTTAAAATCCTTTTCAATTCTGTGGCATTAGTTGCAATGTTTTTTCTTTTCTGATATCATTTGAGTCTTTTTTTCTTCATTAGTCTAGCTAAAGGTTTCTCAGTTTTGTTTATATTTTCAATATATAAAACAACTCTTAGTTTCATTGATTTTTTTTCTTTTCTCTATTTCATTTATTTCTGCTCTAATTTTTACTATTTCCTTCTGCTAAATTTGGTCTTTGTTCTTCTTTTCTTAGTTCCTTAAGGTATAAAATTGAGTTGTTTGAGATCTTTCTTCCTTTTTTAATGTGTTTTTAATGTTTTATTGCTAGAAACATCCCTCTTAATTCTTCCTTTGCTGCATCCCATAAATTTTGGTATACTGTGTGTTTTCATTTTTGTCTGTCTCAGAATATTTTCTAATTACCTTTGATCTTTTTTGACCCATTGGTTGTTCGGGAGTATGATGTTTAATTTCCCATATTTCTGACTTTAATCTTCCTTTTTGAGGGATATTCTCCATGAGTATTGAATGATAGGTTGGCACTGTTTTCTTTCGATGCTTTGAAGATGTCATTCCTTTATGTTCTGGCTTCTGTTGGATTGCCAGCTGTCAGTTACCATTGCTCCTTTGAAGGTATGTCTTTTTTTTCCCCCTCTGGCTTCTTTTAAGATTTTTCTGTCTTTTGCTTTCAGCATTTTGATAATTATATATCTAGATGTGATTTCCTTTGGATTTATTCTGCATATGTATCACTGAGCTTATTAAATCAGCAGATGGATACTGTACATCAGTTTTAGAAAATTCTGGTCCATTTATCTAATCAAACACTGCTTCTGCCTCATTACCTCTCTCCTTTCCTGCTGGCGTTTCAGTTCTACGTATGTTAGAACTTTTGGCTGAGCCCCCCTTGGGCTCTGTTTTCTTGTTTGCTCTCTTTTTTCCTTTTGCAATACCTCTGTTTGGAGGTTTTATGTTGATGATTCCAGTGCCCTAGTCCTGTCTTCTACAGGATCCAGTCTGCTGTTAAACCCACACGTTGAGCTCTTAATTTCAAACATATTATTTTCCAGTTCTAGAATGTCCATTTGATTCTTTATTTTATAGATTCCAGTTCTCGGTTTAAATTCTCCATATTTTCCTCAATTTTGTCTGTAACTTCCATTTTCTTGAACATGTTAATAATCATAGTTACTTTAAAGTTTTTTGCAGATAATTTCAATATCTGAATTACCTTTGAGTGTGTTCTTACTGCCTTTTTTCTCTATTTGATCTTGTCATTTGATCCTGTTTTGGGCATTCAGGGGAGGGGAAAGACAGGCGGAGCGTACCGCATGGTTCTTTTTAATGGAATGTTGAACATTATGGAATTTAGAGAGGCTCTGGATGAGATAGCTTCCTCCAAAGAGGGTTCAGTTGTCTAGTGGCTGGCAGATACCAGCCAGTCACCTTCACACATATTGAGGCTTGGTTTAGGTTTGGTGAGGACTGCTATATTTCACTTTTGTCCCTAGTCCTTGAATGTGGCTCTTACTCCTAAAGCATGATTCTTTGGAGATCTCAGCTGAAAGCCTGAGGAGTTTGTCAAAGCTCCTCCACATTCGTGGGGCTCAGACTCCATCCTCTGTCTCCTCAACTTAATTGAGATATAATATACATACCATACAGTTCACCCATTTAAAGTGTACAATTCAACGGCTTTTAGTATATTCACTAGTTTACTAGCATATTGTGCCTCCATCATCACCATAAGAATTTCAGAACATTTTCATTATCTCAAAAAGAAACGCATTCTTCAGCTGTCACCCCCACCCAAACTCCCCAACCCTCTTCCCCCCAGGCAACCACTCATCTTACTTTCTCTATTGATTTACTTATTCTTCAGGACATTTCATATAATTGGAATCAATACAGTGTGTAGCCTTTTGTGTCTGGCTTCTTAGCATAATGTTCTCAAGGTTCATCATGTTGTATCATGTATCAGTACTTTACGTCTTTTTGTGGCTGAATAATCCATTGTATGGATAGGCCACGTTTTGTTTATCCATGTGTCAGCTGGTGGACATTTGAGTTGTTTCTGTTTTTCTGCTATTATGAATAGTGCTGCTGTGACATTTGTGTATGTGTTTTTATGTGGACATACGTTTTCAGTTTTCTTAGGTATATACCTAAGAGTTGAATGGCTGGGTCCTATGTTAACTCTGTGTTTAGTGTTTTGAGGAATTGCCAGACTTTTCCAAGCAGTTGCAACATTTTACATTCCCACCAGCAATATAAGAGTGTTCCAATTTGTCCACATCTTTGCCAACACTTGCTATTATCTAGTTTAAAAGATTATACAGGGCTTCCCTGGTGGCGCAGTGGTTGAGAGTCCGCCTGCCGATGCAGGGGACGCAGGTTCGTGCCCCGGTCCTGGAGGATCCCACATGCCGCGGAGCGGCTGGGCCCATGGGCCATGGCCACTGGGCCTGCGTGTCCGCATCCTGTGCTCTGCAACGGGAGAGGCCACAACAGTGAGAGGCCCGCATACCACACACACACAAAAAATTATAGCCATCCTAGCGGGCATGAAGTTGTATGTTGTGGTTTGGGGCTATTCTTTCGATTGCGTAAGTTAATGTTTCAGAAATCATGAACATGTTTCTTGAAAATCTGCCACTAACCTCTAGTTCCATAAAGGTATATTTTCGGACAACTACGAGGGAGTCAGTAGTTGATAACTACAGAGGGATAAATCTGGCAGAGCAATGCTTCTCAAACTATAATGTTCATACAGATCACCTGAGAATCTTGTGAAAATGCAGATTCTGATTGAGCAGATCTGGTATGGGGACTGAGGTTCTCCATGTCTTACAAGCTTCCAGGTGATGCTGAAGCTGCTTGATGGTGAATCACATTTTGAGCAGCAGCACCCTAAACCACTGTTTAGAGGAAGAGACTCTTACTTTTCAATTAAGTGCTTAAGTTGACCACAGGCACTTGCTTTCAGTACTGGCATACACATTTAGAAGGCATTCACCTATGTTCTTTTTTTCCAGTGTGAAAAGCTGTCAGAATGCATTTAAATATGTTTTAACAATTTGTCTTTCTTCAAAATCATATTTATCAGGAAAGAAAAATATACAGCTTTTAAAAAAACTGTTTCTGATTTTGATTTTGTTAAACTACTGAAAATAGGCAGCAGGGCTTAGTGTAAAAAACACCTGTCTGGGAGTTCTGTAATCTGTGGCTTAGTCTTTACCACAAGACTTGAACAAGTTGGCTTTTGGGGCCTTAGTTGATCCGTCTACAAGGACTGATTTGGATCAATGATCTTTCCAGCTCTAAAAGTTTGCCATATTAATATTTACTTAATTATCACTGAAGCTTTATTGAAAGAACCTCATTTTCAGTGAGAATAAACTTAAAGGGTAGCTAAAGCACATACATGAAGTTGCATAAATTAAGCAAAAAATTGAATCCAGCTCTTTGCTCTCCTGAAGTAGCATATTGTATGGCAGGATAGCTATGTGGACTTTTAGAGTTTTCATTTTTGCTGCCAGATAAAGGGGCACAGCCATTTGTTTATGACATAATTATATATCAGTCACATCCATGCCAGCCATGTTTGAAAATGAACAAGGTGTTTCCTAATGGAAGAAGAAAGGAATGCAAAAGGAATGCCAGCTGATAGTAAATGTCTACTCCACAGCCTAAAGAACACACAAAGCTACATTTTCTGTTTGTATAAATTTTGTTTCAGTTTACCCTGGGCAGATCCCAGGCTGTAAGCCACTTAGGTCGGTTCATTACAGCCTGGTCCTGACGGGGCCCACTTAATCGTCAGTGCCAGTTAGTTAGCATCACAGAAGACAAATTCTCTGAGTCACTGTAAACTGTAGCTATTTCAGCAGCGACTCTGTGGTAGGATATAGGATCTGTTGATTAAAATTTGGCACTTCATTTGTTTTAGCCCAAATCGAGGCTTTGTTTGGGAAGTTCATCTTTTCCTCTCAAACCCTGATTCTTAGTACTCCATTTTGTCACTTCTTCTGAGGAGCCCTCCTTTAAGTCCTTTGTGTTCTCCTAGCATGTTTTTGATGCTGCGGAATGCAGTTAATGCCTTCTTCATGGCCACCTGCAGCACGTG
The DNA here is from genome assembly GCF_008692025.1 of Phocoena sinus. Lineage (NCBI taxonomy): Eukaryota > Metazoa > Chordata > Mammalia > Artiodactyla > Phocoenidae > Phocoena > Phocoena sinus. The sequence goes on from NC_045763.1 coordinate 135,875,889, forward strand.
TACTGTTTCCCTAGCCGAGGACTGTGAGCTCCTTAGGAAAAGGGATCGTATTTACTGGGAGGCGGTGTGATGGAGCAGAGAGAACATAGGCTAGCCTGAGTTCATCCCTCTGCCTTGTCGCTTACTGGTTGACATTGGATAACTTGGTAAGCCTCTTGTGAAAAAGCATTATGCTAAGTAAAGGAAGCGGTAATAAAGAAGATGTAACAACACCTAACGTAGGAAAAACGTTCTGATGTTTCATTGAAGAAACACATGCCAAGAACCTAGCATCGTGCCTGACAATGAGTGCGCAGTGAATGTTATTTCTCTCATTTCCTGCCGTTCTTCCTTGGCAGCCCTCAGTACCATGTTTGCTCATAATATGCATTCAATACGTGCTTCTTGAATTAATGGTCACTAAGTTAGAGAAGGACTTGTTTTCCAGAGAGTATCTAGATTTTTTAAAGTGGAGAGTTTTATTTATTAATTATGATATGAAAATATTCTTTTGTATATAAGTAAGGAAACAAAATAGACTTAATTCTTACTGTTGAACTAACAGTTACTTTTCATGCTTTTGCCCCATTTCCCCATTCTGTAGCAACCAAACTTAAAGAGTTCCTCAGATTCTCCCACGTTGCCCGAATTGGAGGAGTTCTACATCTCTCTTATCCAGTCACAGCAGTCAGCAGAAGGTGGCCAGATTGAGCCTAGCAGCATTGAGACTTGTCCAAAGCAATTTCAGCTGTCCACAGCGGTGCTCAACTCAACTCCTGCAGTGGTCGATTCCTCACAAAAACACTCTGGTTCAGGTAGGTTGACATACAGTTGACAAATGCAATGGTTTGCCACGTTGTTAAAAACCTTCATTTATCTTTTCAGAACATGACTTGAAAAATTGCTGATGTTAGCATTTGTCTGAACTCCTCCAGTTGTTCCCTTTCACTTTGCCACTCTTCTTTTTTTTTCTGCAATTTGGGGGGTGGCGGGGTCAGGTTTATGCACAGTAAAACTTGCCAGTTTTTAAGTGTACAATGCTATGAGTTCTGACAAATGTGTACAGTCTTGTAATAAGCACCACAGTCATTATAATAGAATATTTCCGTCAGTCTAAAAGGCTTCGTCATATCCCTTTGCAGTCATTCCCTCCCACTGCTTTCTGGCTTCTGGCATGTTACTTTTCCTTTTCTAGAATTTCATATAAAGGGAGTCATACAGTATGTAGTTTTTATGTCTGATTTCTTTCATTTAGCGTGATTTTTAGAGATTCATTTATGTTGTTGCTGGTGTCTAAAGTTTGTTCCTATTCATTGTTGAGTAGTACCCAGTTGTATGGAAATACCACAATTTGTTTATCTGTTCACCAGATGACAGACATCTGGATTGTTTCCAGATTTGGGCCATTATGAATAAAGCTGCTGTGAGTGTTCACATACAGCTCTTTGTGTAGACATATGTTTTTTATTTCTATTCAGCAAGTACCTTGGAGTGGAATTGCTGGGTCATATGCTAACTGCATGTTTAACTTTTTTTTTTTTAAATAAATCTATTTATTTATTTTTGGCTGTGTTGGGTCTTTGTTGCTGTGCGTGGGCTTTCTCTGGTTGCAGCGAGTGGGGGCTACTCTTTGTTGCGGTGCACGGGCTTCTCATTGCAGTGGCTTCTCTTGTTGCGGAGCATGGTCTGTAAGTGTGCGGGCTTCAGTAGTTGTGGCACACAGGCTCAGTAGTTGTGGCTCGCGGGCTCTTGAGCTCAGGCTCAGTAGTTGTGGTGCACGGACTTAGTTACTCTGCGGCACGTGGGATCTTCCCGGACCAGGGATGGAACCTGTGTCCCCTGCATTGGCAGGCGGATTCTTAACCACTGCAGCACCAGGGAAGCCCCTGTTTAACTTTTTAAGAACTGCTAAAATGTTTTCCGAAGCGGCTGAACCATTTGGTAATTCACACCAGCGATATACGTAAGTTCTGATTGCTTCATCTTCTTGGCAACATATTATATCGCCAGTCTTTTAAAATTTTACCATCCTAGTGGGTGTGTGGTGGTATCTTATTTTGGTTTTAATTTACATTTTCCTATTTGCCAGTGATGTTGACTATGTTTTCATGTGTTTATGTACCATCTGTATATCTTCTTTAGTGAATTGCCTGTTGAAGTATTTGTGCATTTTTATTGGATTATCTTCTTTTTATGGATTTGTAAAAATTCTTTATTCTGGATACAAAACCTTTGTCAGATTCATCTGTTGCAAATATTTCAGGTATGTGGCTTGCCTTTTCATTTCCATAACAGCATCCTTGGAAGAGGAAAAGTTTTCCTTTTGATGAAATCAGATTTGTTGATTTTTTTTTTCCTTTATAGTTTGAACTTTTTGTGTCCTATTTAGAACTCTTTCCTAACTCAAGTAACTAAGACTTTCTCTTACATTTTCTTATAAAAGTTCTATAGTTTTAGGTCCTGCATTAGGTCTGTGATCCAGTTCGTTAATTTTTGTGTATGGTGTGGTGTAAGGATCAATGTTTATTTTGATTACATATAATTATTCAGCTGTTTCAGCATGATTTATTGAAAAGACTGTCCTTTCTCCATTAAACTGCCTTGATGTCTTTGTCAAAAGCCAATGAAGTTGTATATGTGAGGGTCTATTTCTGGACTTTCATTCTGTTCTATTACTATTACGTCTGCCTTTATACCACTGTCTTGATTTTTGTGGCTTTATAATAAGTCTTGAAATCATATAAATTTGTTCTTCTTTTTCAAATTGCTTTGGCTATTCTAGGTCATATTCCATATGAATTTTAGGATTAGTTTAATTTCTACTGAAAGCCTGCTAAAAGTTTTACTGGGATTTTTTTTTAATCTCTAGATCAAGTTGGGGAGAAGTGACATGTTAACAATATTGAGTCTTCTGATCTATGAGCATAATATAACCTTTTCTTGTTCAGTGTTTAATATGTTCTTTTCCCATCCAGTATATTTTTCATCTCAGAAGTTCAAGTTATAATCTCTAGGGTTTGGTTTGGGTCTTTTTTATATCTTCCATCTTTCTCTTCAGCATACTCATCATTCACTTCTTGAATACTTGGAGTGTTCTTATGACAGCTATTGTAATACCCTTGTCTTGTGATTCTAGCATATGTATCATTTCTGCATTCTGTCATTTCTGAATTGGCTTCTACTGATTGGTTTTTCTCCTAATTACAAGTCATATTTTTCTGCTTCTTTGTGTATCTGGTAATTTTTTATTGGATGGCAGATGCTGAATTATATGTTGTTGGCTGAATCTCTTTTTCTTCCTCCCTCCCTCCCTTCCTTCTTCCTTCCTTCCCTCCCTCCCTGCTGTCTATGTATAATTTATTGCGGGGGGAGGAATGTAATTAAATTACCTGAAATTGCTTTGATTATTTCTGTGTTTATTTTAGGTTTCGTTAGGCTGATTTAGAAAAGCCTTAAGTCTGTTGGCCCTGCTAGGCAGTACCTTTCTGAGGGTATTGATGGGACTTGATGCCCTATGTGTTAGGATGTCTTTACACTGTAGCTGGTGGGAACACAAACTATTTTGCCCCAGTATAAAATGCCTAGTGTTTGTTCTGCCTACTCCTTTCAGGTAGGTTTTCTCCCTGGCCCTGGTGGTCCCCTCACATACGTGAGCCAGATCTCTACCCAGCCTAAGACTCAAAGCGACCTCTGCAGGTCTCCAGCTTCTTCTCTCTCTGCAGCTGCCTCTTGACTTGTACTTTTCCCCCACAAATTCCAGACACCTGGCCTCCATAAATTCCAAACTCTGTCTTCTCAGCACAGGGAGACCTCCAGGCTCAATGTGGACTCTCCCTCCCTGTACTGCAGCCTGGGCTTTATTTTGACAGTGAGCTCAGGCACTTGGAGGGCTCACTTTGTTTCCCGTCTCTCAGGGAGCACTGTCCTCTGAGCTTGTTGTTCAGTGTCTGAAAGCTGTTGTTTTATATACTTTGTCCAGTTTTTCAGTTGTTTAAAGCAGGAGAGATGATTTTTCAATCCCTGTTTAATTAGCATCATGTCTGGAAGCAGAAGTTTTGCTACTCTTTTAAATTCTTTCATTGTGTGTCCCTGCTTTCATGTTTTTATACCTTTTAAAATCTGAGCTCACCGACGACTTCCTGTAAAGCCCCATTATTTCACTAGAACTCACTGTCTCTTTTCCACTCTAGTGGGCATTAATTATAGTCTTGCGGTCAGAGTTTTACTTTTTAGAATACCCTGTAAAATTCTCCTTAATTTAATTTATCATAAATATATGGCACACGTACCACATGCTACTGCTGCTAGATGCTAAAGATACAAAATAAGATATTGGATTATGCCTGATATTTTTCTGAATTTTTGAAATCTGTAATTTTAAGGTCTAGAGCGGTGCTTTTCAGAATGTAGTCGGCATACCCGTACTAGCCTGTGAAGCATTTGTGATGATGGACAACACAATAGCACATTGTTTAGCTCCCCTAGTTTTTTTTTTTTTTCCTAAAGGAGGACTTTCTTGAAGGAAGCAGTGTGTTGGTTTATATATTGGCAAAAGCTCCTTCTCTCATTGCAGGCAGGTTCAAACAATTCATAGACCAGCTCCTTCAGTAGCCCTGGTCTGGAGTACACATGTGAGGATGCTAGTATCCACTTCCGTGGCTATTAAGAACTCTCAGCATGGAGTTCCCAGCAGTTTATTCCATTGAAAAGATTACTTCTTCTTAGTTAAACTAACTCCCAAGGAATTCTTTCTGTGGCTAATAATTGGCTTTTGGAATTTCTTAGCAAACACAGTTAATGTTAATTAATGTTAATTTTCATTTTTATGGTCAGTTTGGTCAGTTTTGTTTTTATGCTGGCAGACTTGGAATTGGGACCACTTTCACAATAGAGAAGGCCCGTGGGACACCATTTTGCTCACTGCTGAGAGGAGGAAGTAAGGGAGCTTAAGGATTCTTCCCTGGAATTGGAATTATACCCAATTTATTTTTTTGATGTCCTAGAAAGAGATCTTCCCTTCCTTATTCACAAGTAGATATTTTGTCCTCTCTTCTTTGCCCTCATCCTGACAAGATTTATTTTTTCTCAGCGCATGATCCCCCATCCTCATCTCCTTTCCATTTTTTGACTGGTTTCTGAGTCTCTTTCTCTCTGATTTGCCATTGGTAATTGGCACCACCTAACCAGAAGATGGTTGTAACACACGTTACTAAAGATCTAGAATGGGAGAGTGTGAGAACCTCTTGAAAAGACCTGTGTTTTCTTTCTTTTTCAGTGGAAAGCTCTCCAGAGAGCCTAGAGAATGAAGATTTTTCTAGTAGCCATGCTATTACAGTGTTCAAAGATAAGAGTCAGGGAGCCATGGACCAGCTGTCTTTGATTTTGTCTCCTGAGCACCAGATTTCTCAGAAGCTCTACATTCCTCGAAGCACAGCCACTGCTGCCTTAGGAGCTGCTGCGCGGCTAGCCACATCCAGGAGACTCCTGCACTGGTACCCCAGTGTGAAAAGGATGGAAGCATGAGAGAGGAGGGAGGAAAAAATAAACTAGATGCTTAGGGCCTGGTGACCTCCCAGGCCGAAAGAGAAGGAGGTATTGAGACAAAGTAGTATTTTGATAGTTGATGCTTTTGTCTTTCTGTGTGACTCTTTGTTAGCTTTGTTATGCGAACAGTCCCCTTTGTTGTGTAAGTATTGATGTTTAATGTTAATTTTCATTTTTGTGGATGTTTCTTTTTCTGTATGGTTTTGTTCACCTTTGTTCAATGTTGTAGTTTAAAGAAGTTTTTGTGTTTCTATAAATGTTTTTTTTTTAACATCTTTATTGGGGTATAATTGCTTTACAGTGGTGTGTTAGTTTCTGTTTTAGAACGAAGTGTATAAATGTTTTTCTTGTATATATCATGACTGATAAGTGTAAACTGAAAAACGAATGTTTTGTGATCCATATGTAGTAAGACAACAATTCTCACATCCCTATCTCCAGAAAAAGGATTGTCTGAATTTTAAGGCTGCCTTTTCTCATTTGAAAACTTCTATATCATAGAGAGAATCAAGGACTCCAATCTTTACCATCATTATTTCTTTGAAATACTAGGATCAGTAAGAAAATCCACACCATGAAGCTTTGGTCATGTGAACCCTTTTACATTTAAAAAAAATTAAGCTATTTTTCACTATAGGCAATTTCTTGAAGATTGACAGCAAAATTATAGAGACCGATTGTTGAAACTTAGCTGAGCCATCTCTGTAAGTCATCATAGTTCCCTGGAGCCTTAATGTAACAATAGTTAAACAGTGGTATTGTTTAAGCATTTATATAACATGATGTTCTCTGAAGTCCAATTTATTATGTGACATTCTGTTTAGCTCATAGTATAAACCATCAGGAGAAAAGACTGAAAGGTGAAATTAAAGAATGTGAGTGATACAAATTTCTTTGTGATAAAATACCAGACTTATACCCAAATGTAAAAAATCCAATACAGGGCTTCCCTGGTGGCGCAGTGGTTGAGAGTCCGCCTGCCGATGCAGGGGACACGGGTTCGTGCCCCGGTCCGGGAAGATCCCACATGCCGCGGAGCGGCTGGGCCCGTGAGCCACACCTACTGAGCCTGCGCGTCTGGAGCCTGTGCTCCGCAACAAGAAAGGCCGCGATAGTGAGAGGCCTGCGCACCGTGATGAAGAGTGGCCCCCCGCTTGCCACGACTAAAGAAAGCCCTCGCACAGAAACGAAGACCCAACCCAGCAAAAATAAATTAATTAATAAACTCCTACCCCCAACATCTTAAAAAAAAAAAAAAAAAAAATCCAATACAGAAGCATTTCTTAGTGGTAAAATCAGAGAAAGAGGTGTGAATTACTGGCACGCTGCCTATGACTAGCCCCTCTTCTAAGGCCTCCTGTTTTGCCATTAAATGGCAGAGCTGGCCCCTAGTTCCTTTCTCTCTTTCTACAATAAGGAATGTCTCCTCTTTCCTTCTCAGTTACTTAATCAGCAAAATGGCCACTGAGGAAGGGAGTGAGATGAGAGTAAATATCAGAGTGCATTTCAGTGTAGAGTATTACTGGTTGAAACTTCTTTCTTAGAATGAAGTGATCATGAAACAAAGTTTAACCCAAAGTCTCTAACTACTGAGTGTTTTGGTTTAAAAACTTTAGAGAAAACATGTTAAATGCAGTAAAATTTTAAAATCCAGATTTACCTTTAATTCCAACATATCTATAAGAATGATGGTATGCTAATTGACAAAAAAACTGTAGTCTGGAAACGTCAGTGATAGTTGACCCGGAAAGAACAGGTTTCCCATTGGGGTTTTTGTGATTTTCCATCAGACATCTTTATTGGAGAAGACAGTTGAAGAGTTATATGGAGGATCAATGGACAGTTAAATATCACATGACAGTTAAATTTCATATGTGATACTCAACCGTGATATGAACTGGAAAAGCTGTTTTTCATACAAGTTTAGATAATTATCCACAATTTGTTTCTAAAGAAGAAAATTCATTTTGGATGATGCTTCTTAGAATTCATTCTTTAGAGAAAAAACCCAGAATATTGAGTTATATTCATCACTTCTCAAGATGGACAATTATTGGGTTTCCGGCAGGGTGAATCTGGTAGAAGCAGTATTTACATATTTAGTAGGTCAAACTGTAACCCTCTCTATAATGGCACAAAACCACCAGCAGGAACTCTGCCAACACCGGGTAACCTGACAGCAACTAATTTCACACGTTGCCAGTTAGATGGGGATAATGGAATCACTGTGCTAATAAGGCTCTTTCAGAATCCTATCCATTTGCAAATGGCTACACAGAGAATCATTTAGACAGACCCATGTCAAACTAATGAGTGTCAGCACACTTTGACAGAAGCCTATTTAGTAATGAATAGTTAAGGTCCTATTTGAATTAGCAGAGTGAAGAATGAACCTTTGGAGGCTCGTACATTTTGACTACTTGACTTTGACTAGGACAGCCAATCTGCCAATATGTTTCCCTACCTTCTCCCAGAAGGTGTGCTTTGTTTGGTAGTTAACTGAAATAGCTCAAAGCGTCAAACAAATTTAATAGATCATTTGAAAATGAATAAATAGGTTTCTGTATATGGGCAGGGATAGCAATAAGAAATGTTCAAAAGATCGGGAGATGCTCGTGGTTAAGGGTTAATTATATTTTATTGACAAAGGATGGGTTGATATCTACTATACTTAGAACGGGCCCTCCCCACCCCCATATTTTTGGTGTTAAGGATCTATTAGAAGTAGTGATGGTCCCCAAGAAATGTTGACTGGGAAGTGGGGGCCTGAGGTGTGTGTTGAGGGAATGGGGGTGAGAACACACAGGAGAATCCTGGTTGTAAACTCAGAGGTAGAAGAGAGAGCGGCTTTACTATTAGCCACTCAGGTTTTAACTCCAGTGGCTTATGCCAGTACCCCTTTCCCATCCAAAAACACACCATGGGATATCAAAAGAGGGCCATTCCAGCTGAGTGAGCCATGCCTTTTCCCTCTCTCACTCTCACACATTTGAGATGCCAGTTGTCCATTTCAAGGTATGGGGATAACTAGAGACTTCTGCCTGCAGTCAGACTATGTCTAACCTAAAGACTTAGAATTGTAGAATTTTGGTATAGAAGGGACCTCACATGAGGAAATTTGAAACCTAGAAAGACTGACTTGCCTCTGGTCACACAGCTTAAATTCCCATTTCTGCTGACTCCTAGCTGCTCAGGGCCCTTTCCACAGGAAAAATATTGCAACATCATCTTGTGTCATGTAAATGATTTGATGCTAGAAGACACAGTTTGGGCATAAGTCCAAAAGAATGGTGGTTCTGATAGATAGCTGAGCAGCCCCTGGTGTTGGTGGGGAGAGGGATTGATTTACAAAGATCTCATATTTTTGAATGTGGATAGATTAAATTACGGTGGGCCAGTTATACAGCTAAAGAATCTGAATCAGGGTGGGGGGCATCTTCGGGGGTGGGAAACTAAAATCTTAGAGAGCAGTCCTTCTGAGGCTTCCTATTAACATTCATACTAGGTAGCAAGGCCTTTCTGACAAACTTTTGTTACCTTTTCAGGATTAAATTTATTTTACTTATGTATACAGTGCCACATTATTCCTAATTTTTCAGGAGCCATCACTAAGACATTTAAAAGATTTCATCTCTGATGGCTCATTCAGAGCTGACGTTTTCCAAGATGCCAACCAAGGCACCTGTCAGCTAAATTTGTCCGTGTGCTTTGAACGCAGCCCTGTTCCTAACAGGTGTCATTTGTCTCATTTAGTCAGTCACCAGTTGGCCTAGTAAGTTCTTGGTGTCATTAGCCTTTTGGAACCAGAATACTTTAAACTCTGCCATTCTTTTTTATTGTTTTCTTCTGAAAATAGACTTTATTTTTTAGAACAGTTTTAGATGCACAGCAACACTGAGCAGAAGATACAGAGATTTCCCATATGCCCCCTGCCCCAACACATGCACAGCCTCCCCATTATCCACATCCCCCATCACAGTGGTGCATTTGTTACAGTCGATGAACCAACACTGACACATCATTACCACCCAAAGTCCACAGTTTACATTAGGGTTCATCCTTGGCTTTGTATATCCTATGGGTTTGGTTAAATGTATAATGACATGTATCCACCGTTATAGTATCATACAGAGTAGCTTCACCGCCCTAAAACCCTCTGTGTTCTGCCTATTCATCCCTCCTTCCCCCACCCCCTTCCCCGGACAACCAAGTGTTAACCTTTTTTTTTTTTTTTTTTTTTGCGGCACGCGGGCCTCTCCCGCAGCGGAGCACAGGCTCCGGATGCGCAGGCTCAGCGGCCATGGCTCTTGGGCCCAGCCGCTCCGCGGCATGTGGGATCTTCCCGGACCGAGGCACAAACCCGTGTCCCCTGCATCGGCAGGCGGACTCTCAACCACTGCGCCACCAGGGAAGCCCTGATAATCTTTTTAAAACTTAAAAATGTTTATTATTTAAAGAAATAGACTAATATCTTCAGTCCCGCTGCCTGGGTTTGGATCTCCTCCCTACCATGGCTGTGTAACCAATGGCAAATGGATTAACTTGCTTAAGCCTCTGTTTTCTTATCTGTAAAGTGGAGGTGCTAATAGTATCTATGTTGTAAGACTGCTGAAAGATAATCTAAAATTTGAGAAGCGTTCAGCCGGGCACCTGGCACTTAGTAAACACAAATCCAGGTACGTATAGTTACCATGGTTATCATCTGTCATCTCGTCATCTCTGTGGAGGCTGCCTTTCATTGTCCCAGTGTGCGTCTCACATTCATCCCTCCAGAGGAAATCTGATTGGGTGACGTTGTCATTATCCAATATGGAGCATCTCTGTTAGACAGACTCTCACAGACCCATATCATGGGTGGTTGGTCATTTTGATGTCCAGCCTATCCATAGCCACTTTGGGCTTGGGTCCCACCCCCAGACTAAACCACTGGCACCAGAAGCATAGTCCAGTGATATGACACAAGACAGAACAAGAACCGCCCCCCACCATTGTAACCACTTTCCTCAGAGGAGGGCTCTGGGGGTAGCAGGCACTCAGAACTCTTTGGCTTGTGCAGTACAGTTGGTTAGGAAAGGAAAAGAATCCAGAAAGAGCCTGGAAGAAAATGAGGGGGGACTTCCCTGGCGGTCCAGTGGCTAAGACTCTGTGCTCCCAGTGCAGGGGGCCCGGGGCTCAATCCCCGGTCAGGGAACTAGGTCCCACATGCCACAACTAAAGATCCCGCATGCTGCAACTAAGACCCGGCACAGCCAAATAAATAAATATATATGTATTTTAAATGAGGGAACAAGGGATTAAAAACTCTATTATTATTGGTTTAGGGTTGTTGGGAGGATTAATGGGATCAATTCACATACAGTATTTCTCGAAGTGCTGGGTGAATTGTAAGCACTCAGTATGTGGTAGCCTTGAGGATGGCAATGATGATGGTGGTGATGACGATTATGACTGTTACCAGGTCTATTTGAGGCTGAAGAACAGGTACAGGTAGAATGATGGGGAGAGGGAGATAAAGGACAGATTGTACTCAAGAGAAGGGCCATTAGGGTTTAAGGTTTCAAAGCAGGAGTAGCTCCTGGGGATGTAACAGCCCAAACCGAGGTCCTAAACGTGGCAGTGTGACATGCATACACCTGGCAGCTCCTTCCTCCTTGCACCTACAGATAGACTGAGTGTCCAAGATGTGTATTCTCCTAGGGTCTCACCCAGTGCACACTCCTCCTGCCTCGGATCCATGGGGAGTGCTCTGCCACTACCTGATGCCTTTTCAGAGGTACCCAATTCTCTCCCCTACTAGGACTTCAGAAAGGGGCCAGTGTTTGAGGTCCTCCTGCCTCAGAGAATGAGTGTTCCTGCAGAGCCACTGGATGGCATGTACTGGCAACTGGTGCGAGCTTGGGCTGCGGGGAAGGTTCCAGAACAGGAGACTATTTATAGCCTGGCACAGATGCCCAATTCCCAGCTAAGGGAGGGGTCGTGGTAGATGGGAAGCAGTCGTGCTTCCATCGTTTATTATTTTATTAACCACTTAGGATACTGTATGTAGTGAGCATCACCTGGTTTCATCTCTAGTTTTCCTGTTTGCGATTCCTTCCTGCTTTTTATTTTTATTTTTTTTACATCTTCATTGGAGTATAATTGCTTTACAATGGTGTGTTAGTTTCTGCTTTATAACAAAGTGAATCAGTTATACATATACATATGTTCCCATATCTCTTCCCTCTTGTGTCTCCCTCCCTCCCACCCTCCCTATCCCACCCCTCCAGGCGGTCACAAAGCACCGAGCTGATCTCCCTGTGCTAGGCGGCTGCTTCCCACTAGCTATCTACCTTACTTTTGGTAGTGTATATATGTCCATGCCACTCTCTCGCGCTTTGTCACACCTTACCCTTCCCCCTCCCCATATCCTCAAGTCCATTCTCTAGAACATCTGTGTCTTTCTTCCTGTCTTACCCCTAGGTTCTTCATGACATTTTTTTCCCTTAAATTCCATATATATGTGTTAGCATATGGTATTTGTCTTTCTTTTTCTGACTTACTTCACTCTGTATGACAGACTGTAGGTCTATCCACCTCATTACAAATAGCTCAATTTCGTTTCTTTTTATGGCTGAGTAATATTCCATTGTATATATGTGCCACATCTTCTTTATCCATTCATCCGATGATGGACACTTAGGTTGTTTCCATCTCCGGGCTGTTGTAAACAGAGCTGCAATGAATATTTTGGTACATGACTCTTTTTGAATTATGGTTTTCTCAGGGTATATGCCCAGTAGTGGTATTGCTGGGTCATATGGTAGTTCTATTTGTAGTTTTTTAAGGAGCCTCCATACTGTTCTCCACAGTGGCTATATCAATTCACATTCCCACCAACAGTGCAAGAGGGTTCCCTTTTCTCCACACCCTCTCCAGCATTTATTGTTTCTAGATTTTTTGACGATGGCCATTCTGACTGGTGTGAGATGACATCTCATTGTAGTTTTGATTTGCATTTCTCTAATGATTAATGATGTTGAGCATTCTTTCATGTGTTTGTTGGCAGTCTGTGTATCTTCTTTGGAGAAATGTCTATTTAGGTCTTCTGCCCATTTTTGGATTGGGTTGTTTGTCTTTTGGTTATTGAGCTGCATGAGCTGCTTATAAATTTTGGAGATTAATCCTTTGTCAGTCGCTTCATTTGCAAATATTTTCTCCCATTCTGAGGGTTGTCTTTTGGTCTTGTTTATGGTTTCCTTTGCTGTGCAAAAGCTTTGAAGTTTCATTAGGTCCCATTTGTTTATTTTTGTTTTTATTTCCATTCCTCTAGGAGGTGGTTCAAAAAGGATCTTGCTGTGATTTATGTCACAGAGTGTTCTGCCTATGTTTTCCTCTAAGAGTTTGATAGTTTCTGGCCTTACATTTAGGTCTTTAATCCATTTTGAGCTTATTTTTGTGTATGGTGTTAGGAAGTGTTCTAATCTCATTCTTTTACATGTAGCTGTCCAGTTTTCCCAGTACCACTTATTGAAGAGGCTGTCCTTTCTCCACTGTACATTCCTGCCTCCTTTATCAAAGATAAGGTGACCATATGTGTGTGGGTTTATCTCTGGGCTTTCTATCCTGTTCCATTGATCTATCTTTCTGTTTTTGTGCCGGTACCATACTGTCTTGATTACTATAGCTTTGCAGTATAGTCTGAAGTCAGGGAGCCTGATTCCTCCAGCTCCATTTTTCGTTCTCAAGATTGCTTTGGCTATTCGGCGTCTTTTGTGTTCCCATACAAATTGTGAAATTTTTTGTTCTAGTTCTGTGAAAAATGCCAGTGGTAGTTTGATAAGGATTGCATTGAATCTGTAGATTGCTTTGGGTAGTAGAGTCATTTTCACAATGTTGATTCTTCCAATCCAAGAACATGGTATATATTTCCATCTGTTTGTATCATCTTTAATTTCTTTCATTAGCGTCTTATAATTTTCTGCATACAGGTCTTTTGTCTCCATAGGTAGGTTTATTCCTAGATATTTTATTCTTTTTGTTGCAGTGGTAAATGGGAGTGTTTTCTTGATTTCACTTTCAGATTTTTCATCATTAGTGTATAGGAATGCCAGAGATTTCTGTGCATTAATTTTGTATCCTGCTACTTTACCGAATTCATTGATTAGCTCTAGTAGTTTTCTGGCAGCATCTTTAGGATTCTCTATGTATAGTATCATGTCATCTGCAAACAGTGACAGCCTTAGTTCTTCTTTTCCGATTTGGATTCCTTTTATTTCCTTTTCTTCTCTGATTGCTGTGGCTAAAACTTCCAAAACTATGTTGAATAAGAATGGTGAGAGTGGGCAACCTTGTCTTGTTCCTGATCTTAGTGGAAATGCTTTCAGTTTTTCACCATTAAGAATGATGTTGGCTGTGGGTTTGTCATACATGGCCTTTATTATGTAGAGGAAAGTTCCCTCTATGCCTACTTTCTGTAGGATTTTTATCATAAATGGGTGTTGAATTTCGTCAGAAGCTTTCTCTGCATCTATTGAGATGATCATATGGTTTTTCTCCTTCAATTTGTTAATATGGTGTATCCCGTTGATTGATTTGTGTATATTGAAGAATCCTTGCATTGCTGGAAGAAACCTCACTTGATCACGGTGTATGATGCGTTTAATGTGCCATTGGATTCTGTTTGCTAATATTTTGTTGAGGATTTTTGCATCTATGTTCATCAGTGATATTGGCCTGTAGTTTTCCTTCTTTGTGACATCCTTGTCTGGTTATGGTATCAGGGTGATGGTGGCCTCGTAGAATGAGTTTTGGAGTGTTCCTCCCTCTGCTATATTTTGGAAGAGTTTGAGAAGGATAGGTGTTAGCTTTTCTCTAAATGTTTGTTAGAAATCGCCTGTGAAGCCATCTGGTCCTGGGCTTTTGTTTTTTGGAAGATTTTTAATCACCGTTTCAATTTCAGTGCTTGTGATTGATCTGTTCATATTTTCTATTACTTCCTGATTCAGTCTTGGCAGGTTGTGCATTTCTAAGAATTTGCCCATTTCTTCCAGGTTGTCCATTTTATTGGCATAGAGTTGCTTGTAGTAATCTGTCATGGTCTTTTGTATTTCTGCAGTGTCAGTTGTTACTTCTCCTTTTTCATTTCTAATTCTATTGATTTAAGTCTTCTCCCTTTTTTTCTTGATGAGTCTGGCTAATGGTTTATCAATTTTGTTTATTTTCTGAAAGAACCAGCTTTTAGTTTTATTGATCTTTGCTATCGTTTCCTTCATTTCTTTTTCATTTATTTCTGATCTGATTTTTATGATTTCTTTCCTTCTGGTAACGTTGGGGGTTTTTTGTTCTTCTTTCTCTAATTGCTTTAGCTGCAAGGTTAGGTTCTTTATTCGAGATGTTTCCTGTTTCTTAAGGTAGGATTGTATTGCTGTAAACTTCCCTCTTAGAACTGGTTTTGCTGCATCCCATAGGTTTTGGGTCATCGTGTCTCCATTGTCATTTGTTTCTAGGTATTTTTTGATTTCCTCTTTGATTTCTTCAGTGATAACTTCGTTATTAAGTAGTGTATTGTTTAGCCTCCATGTGTTTGTATTTTTTACAGATCTTTTCCTGTAACTGATACCTAGTCTCATAGCGTTGTGGTCAGAAAAGGTACTTGAAACAATTTCAGTTTTCTTAAATTTACCAAGGCTTGATTTGTGACCCAAGATACGATCTATCCTGGAGAATGTTCCATGAGCACTTGAGAAAAATGTGTATTCTGTTATTTTTGGATGGAATGTCCTATAAATATTAATTAAGTCCATCTTGTTTAATGTATCATTTAAAGCTTCTGTTTCCTTATTTATTTTCATTTTGGATGATCTGTCCATGGGTGAAAGTGGGGTGTTAAAGTTCCCTACTATGAATGTGTTACTGTCGATTTCCCCTTTTATGGCTGTTAGTATTTGCCTTATGTATTGAGGTGCTCCTATGTTGGGTGTATAAATATTTACAATTGTTATATCTTCTTCTTGGATCGATCCCTTGATCATTATGTAGTGTCCTTCTTTGTCTCTTGTAATAGTTTTTATTTTAAAGTCTATTTTGTCTGATATGAGAATTGCTACTCCAGCTTTCTTTTGGTTTCCATTTGCATGGAATATCTTTTTCCATCCCCTTACTTTCAGTCTGTATGTGTCTCTAGGTCTGAAGTGGGTCTCTTGTCGACAGCATATATATGGGTCTTGTTTTTGTATCCATTCAGCCAATCTGTGTCTTTTGGTGGGAGCATTTAGTCCATTTACATTTAAGGTAATTATCGATATGTACGTTCCTATTTCCATTTTCTTAATTGTTTTGGGTTTGTTATTGTAGGTCTTTTCCTTCTCTTGTATTTCTAGTCTAGAGAAGTTCCTTTAGCAGTTGTTGTAAAGCTGGTTTGGTGGTGCTGAACTCTCTCAGCTTTTGCTTGTCTGTAAAGGTTTTAATTTCTCCATCAAATCTGAATGAGATCCTTGCTGGGTAGAGTAATCTTGGTTGCAGGTTTTTCTCCTTCATCACTTTAAATATGTCCTGCAAGTCCCTTCTGGCTTGCAGAGTTTCTGCTGAAAGATCAGCTGTTAACCTTATGGGGATTCCCTTGTGTGTTATTTGTTGTTTTTCCCTTGCTGCTTTTAATATATTTTCTTTGTATTTAATTTTTGACAGTTTGATTAATATGTGTCTTGGCATATTTCTCCTTGTATTTATCCTGTATGGGACTCTCTGTGCTTCCTGGACTTGATTAACTATTTCCTTTCCCATATTAGGGAAGTTTTCAACTATAATCTCTTCAAATATTTTCTCAGTCCCGTTCTTTTTCTCTTCTTCTTCTGGGACCCCTATAATTCGAATGTTGGTGCGTTTAATGTTGTCCCAGAGGTCTCTGAGACTGTCCTCAGTTCTTTTCATTCTTTTTTCTTTATTTTGCTCTGCAGTAGTTATTTCCACTATTTTATCTTCCAGGTCACTTATCTGTCCTTCTGCCTCAGTTATTCTGCTATTGATCCCATCTAGAGTATTTTTAATTTCATTTATTGTGTTGTTCATCATTGTTTGTTTCATCATTAGTTCTTCTAGGTCCTTGTTAAATGTTTCTTGCATTTTTTCTATTCTATTTCCAAGATTTTGGATCATCTTTACTATCATTATTCTGAATTCTTTTTCGGGTAAACTGCCTATTTCCTCTTCATTTGTTAGGTCTGGTGGGTTTTTACCTTGCTCCTTCATCTGCTGTGTATTTCTTTGTCTTCTCATTTTGCTTATCTTACTGTGTTTGGGGTCTCCTTTTTGCAGGCTGCAGGTTCGTAGTTCCCGTTGTTTTTGGTGTCTGTCCCCAGTGGCTAAAGTTGGTTCAGTGGGTTGTGTAGGCTTCCTGGTGGAGGGGACTAGTGCCTGCGTTCTGGTGGATAAGGCTGGAACTTGTCTTTTTCGTGGACAGGTCCACGTCTGGAGGTGTGTTTTGGAGTGTCTGTGGACTTATTATGATTTTAGGAAGCCTCTCTGCTAATGGGTGGGGTTGTGTTCCTGTCTTGCTAGTTGTTTAGCATAGGATGTCCAGCACTGTAGCTTGCTGGTCGTTGAGTGAAGCTGGGTGCTGGTGTTAAGATGGAGATCTATGGGAGATTTTCGCCGTTTGATATTATGTGGAGCTGGGAGGTCTCTTGTTGACCAGTGTCCTGAAGTTGGCTCTCCCACCTCAGAGGCACAGCACTGACTCCTGGCTGCAACACCAAGAGCCTTTCATCCACACGGCTCAGAATAAAAGAGAGAAAAAGTAGAAAGAAAGAATTAGTAAAAGTAGAAAGAAAGAAAGAAAGAAAAAGAAAGAAAGGAGGGAGGAAGGGAGGGAGGGAGGAAGGAAGGAAGGAGGGAAGGAAGGAAAAAAAGAAAGAAGATAAAGTAAAGTAAAATTAAGTAAGGTAAAATATAATAAAGTTATTAAAATAAAAAATAATTATTAAGAGAAAAAAAACGGACAGATAGAACCCTACGACAAATGGTGGAAGAAAAGCTATACAGACAAAATCTCACACAGAAGCATACACATACACACTCACAAAAAGAGGAAAAGGGGAAAAAATCATAAATCTTGCTCTCCACGTCCACCTCCTCAATTTGGGCTGATTCGTTGTGTATTCATGTATTCCACAGATGCAGGGTACATCAAGTTGATTGTGGAGCTTTAATCCGCTGCTTCTGAGGCTGCTGGGAGAGATTTCCCTTTCTCTTCTTTGTTCTCACAGCTCCCAGGGGCTCAGCTTTGGATTTGGCCCCGCCTCTGCATGTAGGTCGCTGGAGGGCGTCTGTTCTTCGCTCAGACAGGACGGGGTTAAAGGAGCCACTGATTCGGGGGCTCTGGCTCACTCAGGCCGGGGGGGGGGGGGGGGGGCCGGGGCATGGAGTGCGGGGTGGGCCTGCGGCGGCAGAGGCCGGCATGACGTTGCACCAGCCTGAAGCGCGCCGTGCGTTCTCCCGGGGGTGTTGTCTCTGGATCCCGGGACCCTGGCAGTGGCGGGCTGCACAGGCTCCCTGGAAGCGGGGTGTGGATAGTGACCTGTGCTCGCACACAGGCTTCTTGGTGGCGGCAGCAGGAGCCTTAGCGTCTCATGCCCGGCTCTGGGGTCCGCGCTTTTAGCCGCGGCTCGCGCCCGTCTCTGGAGCTCCTTTAAGCAGCACTGTTAATCCCCTCTCCTCGCGCACCAGGAAACAAAGAGGGAAGAAAAAGTCTCTTGCCTCTTCGGCAGCTCCAGACTCTTTCCCGGACTCCCTCCCGGCTATCCGTGGCGCACTAACCCCCTGCAGGCTGTGTTCACGCCGCCAACGCCAGTCGTCTCCCGGCGCTCCGACCGAAGCCCAAGCCTCAACTCCCAGCCCCGCCCGCCCCAGCGGCTGAGCAGACAAACCTCTCGGGCAGGTGAGTGCCGGTCGGCCCTGATCCTCTGTGTGGGAATCTCTCCGCTTTGCCCTCCACACCTTGTTGCTGTGCTTTCTTCCGCGGCTCCGAAGCTTTCCCCCTCCGCCACCCGCAGTCTCTGCCCGCGAAGGGGCTTCCTACTGTGTGGAAACCTTTCCTCCTTCACAGCTCCCTCCCACTGGTGCGGGTCCCGTCCCTATCCTTTTGTCTCTGTTTATTCTTTTTTCTTTTGCCCTACCCAGGTACGTGGGGAGTTTCTTGCTTTTGGGAGGTCTGAGGGCTTCTGCCAGCGTTCAGTAGGTGTTCTGTAGGAGTTGTTCCACGTGTAGATGTATTTCTGGTGTATCTGTGGGGAGGAAGGTGATCTCTGCGTCTTACTCTTCCGCCATCTTCCCGGAAGCCCCAAACTCTGCCATTCTTAACCACGTAGACAGAAATTGTTTTAACTTCTCAGGCAAGGACTTCTGTAACTTTAGAAGTATCATTGTGTGCCACTTTTCACATGAAATTGAGTGTTTGACATACCCGAAAACTGAGTAGAGAATTTATTCATAGCTAAATTTTCTTGATTATAAGCATAGATTTCAGGAAATGCTTTTATCTTTCTGTTTGGTGTAAAGTTTGTTTCTTTCTGCTAAATTTTTAAAATGTTTTTTAGTTTATGGAAAAATGGTTATATAGGAAACAATGTTTACTTGATTATTGCTTCTTGGTGCAATTTAGATAAATAATTTGATGAGGAAACCAAAATATTACTCTATTTCTGCCTTCTGAACTTATGTTATGGAGCTAATGGGAAGTTATTGGGCTCAAAGAATTACGATTAGCCTAATCTTTGGAGTTTGTAACAGCATTTTGTTTGATTTGTTTAAGTATTTATGAAGTTGGAATTTGTTTTGTCAAAAATGTCTAGGTGGTTTTTTTTATAGTTTTTGTTGTGATAATTCTGCAGGAACGAAAATGTCACTTAAATATGTGACCCAAAGAGTTTAGTTGAGTAAAATACAAAATCTCTTGTGTAGTTGTGAAAACAAATATTTGACATTCTTCTTGACCAAAATATATGTCTTCATTTTTGGCATGACCTCTTTATTCTTCAAGTACTTCGGCCTTTGTAAACCTTTGCTGTATTGTAAATACTTTTATTCCATGAAATTGGAGATTCATTCACACTGGAGCCTTTTCTTAAGTACCTGGCAGCCACATTTCAAAGACTTGTTTTCTTTCTCTCCTTCATAGCAACGGATCAAACCCTTCTAAACCATCTTCCAGTTTCTTAAATTCTCTTTTGAGACTATTCCACACATGAATTCCAAACCTAGGCCCATTTTGCTGTGACTGTAATTCAGTGCTCTTTCAGTCACTTCCTTGATTTCCTGGTTCCACATTCAGAGTCTGCTGCAGTAGCTCTTCTGCCTCGAGCAGAGTATTTCCAGGTGGTTCTCAACTCCATTTAAGTGACGTTTGGTACAAACTCTTCCTTAATCTGTCATTCCACAGGACCACAGGTAGAAACCAAAGACTGAGCTCAGTTCATTTCTTACAACAACAAATGACTCCTTGACAGAAGCATCCTGTTACTACAGTGTTGTTACTCATATGTTCTGGTGAAAAATCTCTTCTCACACCATGTATATGACAATACCTGTCAATTAAATAAGACTGTGTATGAACCATTTAGAATACTATTAGGCAAAATATATCCCCATAGGATGTTCCATATTTCCTCCTCACACTACCTTCCTCCTTAACAGATACTGGTCTTTCCTTTTGCTTAGAAGGATGAAACTTAAGTAGGCATACATGATATGGGCCAGAGCCACAAGTTTATCCTTTCTTTTCTGAATTTTAAAAGTAATAACATTCCTGTTTTCATCTGGAGTGGGGCAGAGACCTGTCAAATTCTACCTCCTAAATGTCTCATTAGTCCACCTCTTTCTCTGTAGAGCTGCTGCCACCACCTTAATCGAATTGAGAGGAGAGGGGTAGAACATTTGGCTATAGTTAAGTGATAACATCCTTCTTACATCTCACATTTTAGGCAGTGGAACAACTGTTTATGATCAGGTAGACTGTGTTTTTCAACAACTTTTTCTGCAGTTGATGCAGATTTATCTTTGCTAAACTGTTTGGATTCAGAAATATAACTCCACCAAAACTT
Organism: Phocoena sinus; assembly: GCF_008692025.1. Classification (NCBI taxonomy): domain Eukaryota; kingdom Metazoa; phylum Chordata; class Mammalia; order Artiodactyla; family Phocoenidae; genus Phocoena; species Phocoena sinus. The sequence continues at coordinate 135,896,486 of NC_045763.1, forward strand.
TTTGGTCTTTATTTGGTTTCTACGTGGAATTGACCCAACAGTTGACTTTACCCAGATAGATGAGGCTCAGCAAAGTTGCCTCAAAACTTGTGTTAAGAGAAAAACGGTGAGTTTTACAATAAAAGCCAAATCAATTCTAGTAAACATGTAATTATCAATAAACCAGCATTCTGTACTGGCTTTGCTTAGAATCTTTTCAGATTTACAAAGTCATTCAACTTATTGTGGAAATTAGTTTTTGATATAAATTCTAGAGTTCTGCAGAATTTTTATCAATTCTCTTGGCTAAGTTGAATGAAATTAACGCTCACTGATGCTACCTTGTTCTTGTACCAGATCATAAGCATAGAATACTCTTGAGACATAGTCTTATTAAAGACCATTTGCTTGGACTTCCCTGGTGGTGCAGTGGTTAAGAATCCACCTGCCAATGCAGGGGACATGGGTTCGATCCCTGGTTCGGGACGATCCCACATGCCGTGGAGCGGCTAAGCCTGTGCACCGCAGCTACTGAGCCTGCACTGTAGAGCCCGTGCTCCGCAACAGAGAAGCTATCGCAATGAGAATCCCCGCACCACAACGAAGAGTAGCCCCCACTTGCTGCAACTAGAGAAAGCCTGTGCGCAGCATGAAGACCCAACACAGCCAAAAAATTTTTAAAAAAATTTTAAAAATATTCCCTGTCATTACCAAGAATGTGATTGTGGCACATGAGATTTACATTAAAAAAAAAAGAGAGAGAGAGACCATTTGCTTGAACAACTTGGCAGAACCATCTGTTTGACCTGAATGTAATGTTTAAGAATTTCCAAGTTCTATATGCTATGGATCAGTGATCCCTAACCATTTATGGGGTCATTAACTTTATTTTAAATAAATGTCAAACACTGAGGACTGTCTCCCCAGAAAGTGCATTTTCGTACAAAATTGCTCCCTATTTTTTAGGAGTCTGTGACTCAAACCCACCCTACACATTCTTGAACAAGAAAATTGCCCTCCTCCCTGCCCGCCACTTCCACCCCTGGTGTCCCTGCCACCATCCCCTAGTTGCCTCAGATATAAACCTAGGAGTAGAATTATTCTTGACTGCTCCCTGCCCTTCGTCCCACATCCAGCCCATCATAAAGGGCTGTCAAATTCTACCACTAAATATCTCACCAGTCCTTCTATTTCTCTGTGGAGCTACTGCCACCACCTTAGGCCAAGCCACCTTCATGTCTTTTCTGTCAGATGGTAGATGTTCAGTACATTTTATTGAGTGAATGAATAAACAGGACAGAGAATAAGATATAATTAAGGTCAATTGAAACCTTGATCTATTTTCTACAAGGTTATGTTCTGAATATCTATTAAACAGAAGGCATTACTGGGAAGAGTCTAATCAAATACGAGCAAACAGCCCATTTAAACTTTGCATTTCGAACTGAATAAAGAGCAGATAAGACAGATAAGACAACTGAGTAGTAGAAGGACCAGAGATATTTTGTCCAGGTCACTCTTCTGCACAAACCATATTTGGTTATTTTCCTGGTTTGGCTTGTGGAAGAAAGTGGCAAAATAAAAAAAAAATTTTTTTAAGTTCAACATTTGCAGCTTCTCAGCAACCAGCCTCTTAGCCGTCTCTCAGAAAAATTTGATTTACCAAATTGGCTCCTTTTAGTTTATCGTTCTTTATTCTTGGAGCCTCACCTCTGACTTCCCATCTTATTTTCCAGAAAATTCTTTCAGCACCACAGACTCCAGTTCAGTGTTCAAACAAAAGAAATTGATTTAAAAGTGTTCTTTAGGGTTAATATATTAATTTGGACATAAATTGCTTTTGTGGACTTTCTGGTGGCCTCTCAGTTGGGGCTAAATTGAGTTGTGTAATGAGAGAGAGGGAGAGAGGGGGGCAGGCTTGTGACAGCGCTATGTATGGTGCCAAATAATGGCCTCCAGGGGCAAGAGCAAAATGAAAGACACCAGAGAATCTACTCTTCTTACCAAGAACCTCCTTTTTAGTTTTTGGTGACTTTTATGCCATTAATACGTTTTTAAGAATATATTGACTTGGAAGATTAATATTGTGAGGTTTTCCTGTTTTGAATTCAGTGTAGTGATTTGCACCTAAAGAAACGAGCAGGGAAACTGCCACCAGCTTTCAACTTGTTAGATGACAAAGGTTAAATTAAAGATTCACGCTGAAATATAAAATGCTCGTGACTGACCGTTACCGACATTACAGAGCCCCCAGGAAGGGCAGCAGCTTGCCATCCTGGCCCTGTGTTTTAATCACCTGGAGGAGTTTTCAAAAACATCCCCAGCTTGGACCACATCATCCTCCAAAGGTTCTGGTTTTATTGGTCCCAGGTGTTCCAATGAGCAGAAAGGGCCGAGAACTACTGTGCAGGAGGATAATCCCAACTACAAGAGAAACTACACACCGTGCCCTGACCTTTCTCACCATAAGCTTTAAAGTTTAAAGTGATGGTTCTTCAGGGAGGGGTTAGAGGAGGCTGCTGTCCAACTTGTTCAAACTACTCCTGCTGCCCGGTCCTGCCTGCCCATCTCCTCGTCCTTTGCCTCATCTGACAGAGCCCACCATCCCCACCCCCCACTTTCCCTCCCACGCACAGATACGTAAGCCACTGTGACAGACTGGAGTTTTATCCCTCGGAAACACTGGCCTAGGAATGAGGAGTTGAGAACCATTGTGTTAGAAAATCATTTTTATTTTAAATAAGTAGGGTGCTCGGGCTTCCCTGGTGGCGCGGTGGTTGAGAGTCTGCCTGCCGATGCAGGGACGCGGGTTCGTGCCCCGGTCCGGGAGGATCCCACATGCCGCAGAGCAGCTGGGCCCGTGAGCCATGGCCGCTGGGCCTGCGAGTCTGGAGCCTGTGCTCCGCAACGGGAGAGGCCACAACAGTGAGAAGCCCGCGTACTGCAAAAAAAAAAAAAAAAAAAATAGGATGCTGATTGACTACTGCAACTGAATTTAAAATTTTAATTGTAGTAAGAACACTTAACAGGAGGTCTACCCTCTAAACAGATTTTTCAATCTGTTTAGAATTAAAATTTTTAATTGTAGTAAGAATTTAAATTTTTAATTTAAAATTTTAATTGTAGTAAGAACACTTAACAGGAGATCTACCCTCTAAACAGATTTTTCAATCTGTTTAGAATTTAAATTTTTAATTGTAGTAAGAATTTAAATTTTTAATTTAAAATTTTAAATTTTAATTGTATTAAGAACACTTAACAGGAGGTCTACCCTCTAAACAGATTTTTCAAGTGGACAATACCACACTGTTAACTATAGGCACCATGTTGTACAGCAGATCCCTAGAACTTAGCTGTGTTACTGAGGTTTTAACCCTGTGGATTAGCAACTCCCCATGTCCCTGAAAATGATCTTATTTTGGTCATCTGATATCTAAATCCCAGGTTCTTTGATCTCACATGGTGGCATTTTCCCACTAAATATTGTAAAGATTTAATGTGGGACACAGCCCCCAGATGCCATCTTGGATGAAGTGTCCTTCATCCAACTTCTGCACACGCCCACCTGAGCTGAGGTGCTGGCGGCAGCCATTCCACACTAGGAACTCCTGTTGGAAGAGCCAGGTGCAAGGCCTCTGCACGTAGCCCCCTGTGAGCAAGTGAAACCCAACTAAGCACAAAGGAAAAAAAAAAGCCATCTCAGAGCTGTGACTATTTTCAAGGCTACTGTTTTTCTCTGTGGAACACTGCCTTTGGAGCAAAACAAGGAAGAAGCAGGTGATTCTAATGTTCAGCGCAGAAGAACGGCTACTGCGGGCCAGCTTCTCCAACTCTGAAGGCACTCCAGCCATGTGGCTGACAGGGTCTTGGTGTTACGGCCGGATGTCAGGCCTCACCCTCTGAGGTGGGAGAGCCGAGTTCAGGACATTAGACCACCAGAGACCTCCTGGCCTCACATAATACCAGTCGGCGAAAGCTCTCTCAGAGATCTCCGTCTCAATGCTAAGACCCAGCTCCACTCAATGACCAGCAAGCTACAGTGCTGGACACCCCATGACAAATAGCAAGACAGGAACACAACCCCACCCATTAGCAGAGAGGCTGACCAAAATCATACTAAGTCCACAGACACCCCAAAACACACCACCAGATGCGGTCCTGCCCACCAGAAAGACAAGATCCAGCCTCGTCACCAGAACACAGGCACCAGTCCCCTCCACCAGGAAGCCTACACAACCCACTGGACCAACCTTACCTGCTGGGGGCAGACACCAAAAACAATGGGAACTATGAACCTGCAGCCTCTGAAAAGGAGACCCCAACCACAGTAAGTTAAGCAAAACGAGAAGACAAAGAAATATGCAGCAGATGAAGGAGCAAGGTAAAAACCCACCTGACCAAACAAATGAAGAAGAAATAGGCAGTCTACCTGAAAAAGAATTCAGAGTAATGATAGTAAAAATGATCCAAAATCTTGGAAATACAATGGAGAAAATACAAGAAATGTTTAAAAAGGACCTTGAAGAACTAAAGAGCAAACAAACAAGCAATGAACAACACAATAAATGAAATTAAAAATTCTCTAGAAGGAATCAGTAGCAGAATAACTGACGCAGAAGAACGTATAAGTGACCTGGAAGATAAAATAGTGAAAATAACTACCACAGAGCAAGATTAAAAAAAAGAATGAAAAGAACTGAGGACAGTCTCAGAGACCTCTGGGACAACATTAAACTTACCAACATTCGAATTATAGGGGTCCCAGAAGAAGAAGAGAAAAAGAACGGGACTGAGAAAATATTTGAAGAGATTATATGGGAAAATCTCTTAATATGGGAAAGGAAAACGTCCTTAATATGGGAGAAGAAGTAGTCAATCAAGTCCAGGAAGTGCAGAGAGTCCAATACAGGATAAATCCAAGGAGAAACATGCCAAGACACATATTAATCAAGCTATGAAAAATTAAATACAAAGAAAAAATATTAAAAGCAGCAAGGGAAAAGCAGCAAATAACATACAAGGGAATCACCATAAGGTTAACAGCTGATCTTTCAGCAGAAACTCTGCAAGCCAGAAGGGAGTGGCAGGACATACTTAAAGTGATGAAAGGGAAAAACCTTCAACCAAGATTACTCTACCCAGCAAGGATCTCATTCAGATTCAACGGAGAAATTAAAACCTTTACAGACAAGCAAAAGCTAAGAGAATTCAGCACCACCAAACCAGCTTTACAACAAATCCTAAAGGAACTTTTCTAGGCAGGAAACACAAGAGAAGGAAAAGACCTACAATAACAAACCCAAAACAATTAAGAAAATGGTAATAGGAACATACATATCGATAACTACCTTAAATGTAAATGGATTAAATGCTCCAACCAAAAGACATAGACTGGCTGAATGGATACAAAAACAAGACCTGTATATATGTTGTCTACAAGAGACCCACTTCAGACCTAGGGACACATATGGACTGAAAGTGAGGGGATGGAAAAAGATATTCCATGCAATTGGAAATCAAAAGAAAGCTGGAGTAGCAATTCTCATGTCAGAAAAAATAGACTTTAAAATAAAGACTATTAGAAGAGACAAAGGACACTACATAATGATCAAGGGATCAATCCAAGAAGAAGATATAGCAATTGTAAATATTTATGCACCCAACATAGGAGCACCTCAATACATAGAGCAAATGCTAAGAGCTATAAAAGGGAACTCAACAGTAACACAATCATAATAGGGGACTTTAACACCCCACTTTCACCAATGGACAGATCAACCAAAATGAAAATAAATAAGGAAACACAAGCTTTAAATGATACATTAAACAAGATGGACTTAATTGATATTTATAGGGCATTCCATCCAAAAACAACAGAATACACTTTCTTCTCAAGTGCTCATGGAACATTCTCCAGGATAGATCATATCTTGGGTCACAAATCAAGCCGTGGTAAATTTAAGAAAATTTAAATCGTATCCAGTATCTTTTCTGACTACAATGCTATGAGACTAGATATCAGTTACAGGAAAAAACCTGTAAAAAATACAAACACATGGAGGCTAAACAGTACACTACTAAATAACCAAGAGATCACTGAAGAAATCGAAGAGGAAATCAAAAAATACCTAGAAACAGATGACAATGAAAACACGATGACCCAAAACCTATGGGATGCAGCAGAAGCAGTTCTAAGAGGGACGTTTATAGCAATACAAGCCTACCTCAAGAAACAAGAAAAATCTCAAATAAACAACCTAAAGCAATTAGAGAAAGAAGAACAAAAAACCCCCAAAGTTAGCAGAAAGAAAGAAATCATAAAGATCAGATCAGAAATAAAAAGAAATGACGGAAATGATAGCAAAGATCAGTAAAACTAAAAGCTGGTCTTTGAGAAGATAAACAAAATTGATACACCATTAGCCAGACTCATCAAGAAAAAAAGGGAGAAGACTCAAATCAACAGAATTAGAAATGAAAAAGGAGAAGTAACAACTGACACTGCAGACACAAAGGATCATGAGAGATTACTACAAGCAACTATAGGCCAATAAAATGGACAACCTGGAAGAAATGGACAATTTCTTAGAAAAGCACAACCTTCTGAGACTGAACCAGGAAGAAATAGAAAATATAAACAGACCAATCAGAAGCACTGAAATTGAAACTGTGATTAAAAATCTTCCAACAAACAAAAGCCAAGGACCAGATGGATTTACAGGTGAATTCTATCAAACATTTAGAGAAGAGCTAACACATATCCTTCTCAGACTCTTCCAAAATATAGCAGAGGGAGGAACACTCCCAAACTCCTTCTAAACGGCCACCATCACCCTGATACCAAAACCAGACAAAGATGTTACAAGAAAAAAGAAAATTACAGGCCAGTATCACTAATGAACATAGATGCAAAAATCCTCAACAAAATACTAGCAAACAGAATCCAACAGCACATTAAAAGGATCATACACCATGATCAAGTGGGATTTATCCCAGGGATGCAAGGATCCTTCAATATACACAAATCAATCAATGTGATACACCATATTAACAAATTGAAGAATAAAACCCATATGATCAACTCAGTAGATGCAGAAAAAGCTTTTGACAAAATTCAACACCCATTTATGATAAAAACTCTCCAGAAAGTAGGCATAGAGGGAACTTACCTCAGCATAATAAAGGCCATGTATGACAAACCCACAGCCAACATTGTTCTCAATGGTGAAAAACTGAAACCATTTCCACTAAGATCAGAAACAAGACAAGGTTGCCCACTCTCATCAATATTATTCAACATAGTTTTGGAAGTTTTAGCCACAGCAATTAGAGAATAAAAAGAAATAAAAGGAATCCAAATTGGAAAAGAAGTAAAACTGTCACTGTTTACAGATGTCATGATACTATACATAGAGAGTCCTAAAGATGCCACCAGAAAACTACTAGAACTAATCAGTGAATTCGGTAAAGTAGCAGGATACAGAATTAATGCACAGAAATCTCTTGCAATCCTATACACTAATGATGAAAAATTTGAAAGAGAAATTAAGAAAGCACTCCCATTTACCACTGCAACAAAAAGAATAAAATATCTAGGAATAAACCTACCTAAGGAGACAAAAGACCTGTATGCAGAAAGCTATAAGACACTGATGAAAGAAATGAAAGATGATACAAACAGATGGAAAGATATACCATGTTCTTGGATTGGAAGAATCAACATTGTGAAAATGACTCTACTACCCAAAGCAATCTACAGATTTAATGCAATCCCTATCAAACTACCACTGGCATTTTTCACAGAACTAGAACAAAAAATTTCACAGTTTGTATGGAAACACAAAAGACCCCGAATAGCCAAAGCAATCTTGAGAACGAAAAACAGAGCTGGAGGAATCAGGCTCCCTGACTTCAGACTATACTACAAAGCTACAGTAATCAAGACAGTATGGTACTGGAACAAAAACAGAAACCTAGATCAATGGAACAGGATAGAAAGCCCAGAGATAAACCCACGCACATATGGTCAACTTATCTTTGATAAAGGAGGCAAGAATATACAAAGACAGCCTCTTCAATAAGCGGTGCTGGGAAAACTGGACAGCTACATGTAAAAGAATGAAATTAGAACACTTCCTAACACCATACACAAAAAGAAACTCAAAATGATTAAAGACCTAAATGTAAGACCAGACACTATAAAACTCTCAGAGGAAAACATAGGCAGACACTCTATACCATAAATCACAGCAAGATCCTTTTTGACCCACCTCCTATGGGTAAAAGAAATGGAAATAAAAACAAAAATAAACAAATGGGACCTAATGAAACTTCAAAGCTTTTGCACAGCAAAGGAAACTATAAGCAAGATGAAAAGACAACCCTCAGAATGGGAGAAAATATTTGCAAACGAAGCAACTGACAAAGGATAATCTCCAAAATATACAAGCGGCTCATGCAGCTCAATATCAAAAAAACAAACAACCCAAACCAAAAGGGGGCAGACGACCTAAATAGACATTTCTCCAAAGAAGATATACAGATTGCCAACAAACACATGAAAGGATGCTCAACATCACTAATCATTAGAGAAATGCAAATCAAAACTACAATGAGGTATCACCTCACACCAGTCAGAATGGCCATCGTCAAAAAATCTACAAACAATAAATGCTGGAGAGGGTGTGGAGAAAAGGGAACACTCTTGCACTGTTGGTGGGAATGTAAATTGATACAGCCACTATGGAGAACAGTATGGAGGTTCCTTAAAAAACTACAAATAGAACTACCATATGACCCAGCAATCCCACTACTGGTCATATACCCTGAGAAAACCATAATTCAAAAAGACACATGCACCCCAATGTTCATTGCATCATTATTTACAATAGCCAGGACATGGAACTAGCCTAAGTGTCCATCGACAGATGAATGGATGAAGAAGGTGTGGCACATATATACAATGGAATATTACTCAGCCATAAAAAGAAACGAAATTGAGTTATTTGTAGTGAGGTGGATGGACCTAGAGTCTGTCATACAGAGTGAAGTAAGTCAGAAAGAGAAAAACAAATACCATATGCTAACACATACATGTGGAATCAAAAAAAAAAGTTCTGAAGAACCTAGGGGCAGGACAGGAATAAAGACGCAGATGTAGAGAATGCACTTGAGGACACGGAGAGGGGGAAGGATAAACTGAGACGAAGTGAGAGAGTGGCATGGACATATATACACTACCAAATAGCTGGTGGGAAGCAGCTGCATAGCACAGGGAGATCAGCTCGGTGCTTTGTGAGCACCTAGAGGAGTGGGATAGGGAGGGTGGGAGGGAGACACAAGAGGGCAGGGATATGGGGATATATGTATACGTAGAGCTGATTCACTTTGTTATACAGCAGCAACTAACATAACAATGTAAAGCAATTATACTCCAATAAAGATGTTAAAAAAAAAAGATTAATGTGGGTGGTGTTATATGCCTGAGTTGTGGCTTTTCTCTCCTCTCTCAAAAAGGACTAAGTGTTACGGCAGCATGACGAGTGTGGGAAGGACATGACCAACCATGAAGTCAGCAGTAACTCTTTTCTTTTATTCTTTGTTAACCAGTTGATTCAACAAGATAAACGGGTACAGTTGGAAACTTGATATGAAACGTTAAGGAAATTGAATTTCCTGCTGTCTTTGGAAGGAGTCTGTAGGAGTGTTGGGGTGATCTGGTGTCACAAAGGGCGTTAGCTGAGGGTTTGTTGGTGATACTTCCTGGGCTTTTCTTCAAGACCAGTCACAGCTGAGCTTTGAGAAACAGCTGCTAATACGGGACAGACAGTAAGAGTGAAAGTAGTGTGTGAAAACCTCGTGGGAATTTTAACTTGGGGATTATAAACCCAGACTTTCTCTACCTGAATTACCTCTCAGAGTACATTTGGTGAAAGGACTATTTCAACAAAGCTGCATTTAAAAAAATCTGTTGTGTTCTAAATTAATTGAAGTACGTGGTTCTTCCGAGATTGGGTTTTGCTGTCTCCTCACTGCTAGGTGGCGCTCTAGGACAGGAATTCCGTTGCCAGGCCTGGTGCTAAAAATCTTTTCCTTGAAATACTTTGTTTCACAGCACTGTAGGGTTTCAGTGGTGGAAATGGATGGATTCTGGAGCTCACTTCATCCAACCTCTCTTTTTACTTGAAAAAAACAAAGTGACTTCTTTGGGAAGTAAGGGTCTTGGAGTAATTCTCATAGGATGTTCTTACCACACTTTAAAATTTCTTCTAATTTGACCCTACAAGAAGCTGTCACAGAGCTCTCTCTTTACAGAACTTAGACTTTAACACTCTATGTCCATCTTTATTACGTGAAGGTGGAGGGGAAACACCAACATAACCATATTTGGAAGCTACAACTACTAATGCTACCTTGCTCCATTGAAAAAGTTCTAAGGAAAAAAAAATCACCTTTCCATCTTTATTTTGGACTTTCCAAGCAGATATGTTTTTACCCTCTTTTATAAACTTCTGTTGTAAAAAAAAATGTGAAATTCTTACAATTTAAACACATTTTGAGTCTTTAAAAGGATTTTCTTATCCCAGGGCATTAAATTGTGTGTGTTTGTGTTTTCTTGGGGGAAGGTCCGTGGCATCCTTGGATCATCAAGAATGATTAAGAATGCCTTCAGGAATCTTGCAGCCTGTGTTAAAAGACTATAGAGGAAATGGAAATCAACTGTTAACCCTTGTGACTTCACTCTCTGATGAAGACAAGCAACTTCTATGGTGCACAGAATGGGTTTGACTCACAACAAGATCTTGAATCAGCTCTAATAACCGTCACTTCATAGGGCTGTACACATCACAAAGCAGCAGAGACAGCTGCCATCAAAAGCTAATGAGTTTGGGTCACATTAGCACAAGGATCGTATATAAGTTCAGCACCCTGTTCACTTCTGGGCAACACCGCATTTACAGAAGAGGTAGACCATCATTCCCAAGAGTATTGCTTGAATAATAAGAGCTTTATCGAGTTTATGTAAGGTGCCACAAGCTGCTTGTCACAGATTATCTGCTTTATACAGATTACCTCATTTAATCCTTTCAGCACCACTGTGGAGTAGGTACTATTACTCCTGTTTTACAGATAAGAAAATTGAGGCACAGAAAGGTTAAGTATCTTGCCCACACTGACAGAAATTAATATTGTGTCATAAGAATGTTAATATTAACTTACTAAGTACTTATTATATGCTGTACCTTCTACATATTTTATTTAATTTTCACAGCATCCCTATTACTATTCCTGTTTTACAAGAGGAGAAACTTGAGGCTCAGAAAATTAAGTTACCCAAAGTCACATCTAGTAAGTGGCAGGAACTAAATGTCTGACTCCTCCAAAGAGTTGTCTACATTGTCTCACACCATGCTTCTTCTATTCCCTCTTAAACCCCCTCCACTTCCACCCACACCACTGTATCAAAAGTGCTCCTGTAGAGGTCACGGATAACCTCCACATTGCTGATGCTAAGAGTCAGCCCTCAGTCCTCATCTTGCCTGACCCATCGGTAGCATTTGACGCCCTTTCTCTCCTTCAGGATGCCACATTCTCTAGGGTTCCCTCCTACTTGTTGGTTAATGCTTGGCATCTCCTTTCCTGGCTCCTCCTATTTCCCCCTGACCTCTTAGTGCTGGAGGACACCAGCCTTCACTTTCTTGCTGAGTTCCTCCAGTCCCATGGCTTTTAATTATCATCTATATGTTCCCACATATTTATCTCCAGCCCAGACCTCTCTCCTGAACTATATACTCAAATGCCCGCTTGACCTCTACACTCAGATACCCAAACAACATCTGAAACTTAGCAGGTCCAAAATGGAACTCATGGTCTTTGCCCTGTCTGCAACCAAAACCATGCCTTGTACAGAGTCTTCTGTAAGCCACGTGATTGCAACTCCCTCCATCTAACTACGCAGGCCAAAACCCTGGGAGTTATCACCAACTCTCTTCTTTCTCTCACATCCTGCACCCAATCAGCGGGGGAGTCCTACTGGCTTTACCTTCAAAATGTATCTGGCATCCGACCCCTTCCCCACCACGCCTACTCCTACCACCTGGTCTGAATCACGGTGTGTAGCCCAGGTTACTTCAGCAGCCTAATCTGGCTTCCCTGCATCCTGCGTTGCTCTTTCACTCTGTTCTCCACAAAGCAGTCAGAGAGAAACTTTCAAACCATAAATTGGAAGGAATCTCTCCTCTGCTTGAGACCCTCCAAGGGCTCCCAGTTCTACTCAGAGTCCTTACAGTGGCCCTCAGTGGCATTGCCAGATAAAATGCAGGATGCCCAGTTAACCTTGGATTTCAGATAAGCAGCAAATAATTTTTTAGTGTAAGTATGTCTCATGCAATATTTGGGACATAGTTATACTTAAAAATATTCATTGTTTATCTGAAATTCAAATGTAACTGGAATCCATATTTTTATTTGCTAACTCTGCCAACCCTACCCACAAGGCCTTAGCTGACGTGTGCCCCCCATTACCTTCTGCCCTCATCCCCACAACCTCCCCCTTGCTCACTCCATTCCTCCCACACTGACCTTGCTTTCCTTGAGTAAAACAGGCAGCTCCCACCATTGGCTTTGCCTTGGCTCTTCTCCCTCTAGTATCTGCATCTTCTCAAAGAGGTCATTTTAAAAATTACTACTTGACCGCACTCCCAATGCCTCCTACCCTGCCCTACTTCCTTCCATAGCACCTAACATCTAACGTATGATGTAACTTCTTATTGTGTACTGTCTGTCTCCAGCAACCAGAATATGAACTCCACAAGCAGGTATTTTTACCTCTTTTGTTCACTATTATATCCCAAGGGGCTAAAACAATAGCACATAGGTACCTGATAAATATTTGTTGAATGAATGAATGATTTCAAAAGACTACACTCCTTTTCATTGCGTTATATCCCCTCTGTTTCAACTTGTCTTATGAAAAATATTTGAAGAACCGGAGGGTGTGTGGTTTGGAGAAGAGGTTATTGACTGAGGCGGGGATTGCACGTATATCCCAGCTGTGATGGTCCTTCTGTCCTGGGACATTCTGGGTCAAGGCATGGGGACTGTCCATGTCTCTCTGCCCAGGTAATCACCAAGTCCCTCAGCACCCTATTTAACAAAAAGTTGTTTATTTTCTATATGCCAGGCCCCATGCTAAACTCCAAGGATATGAGAATAAACAAGATACTTCCTACCTAGAAGGACCTTATAGTGGGGTTGAGGTTCCTGCTTGTCTGATAAAACAAAATTGGGAATTGGGCCTGACTGACCACATTTGCCCCCTTTCCAAAGAAAGCACCACAGCTTCCAAACACCCTCTATATCCAATCATCTCCCCCCAGGTTTTTTCCTACTCTGGTAATCCCCAGGGAAAAAACAAAGTGAATATTAAGCAGCAGCAGTGAGAAGAACATCTGCTCTAACCTCACTGTGACCCCGATGCACTGGGCAGAGATAAATTAAAGCAAGCACAGGAAGCCTGTTGGCGTCAGTCTCGAATGACGCCAACAGGAAGTTGGAGCGGGAGAGAGAGGATGAGAGAGTGCACACATGGGCCCCGAGAAGCAGACCTGCTGCTGAAAATCATTTCCTCCTAGAATGTCCCAGTAGGAAAAATAATCATTAACAACTAGAATAACAATGTTTACTCAATAACTTTGTGTAAATTTGCAACCCACCTTATTTCTGCACTGTTACGTTCCTGAATTACTGATTAGAGAAATCACCATCTCAGTATGCAGTTGCTAACTAGAAAACTCTACAGAGGTTTGCAGAAATGTAGTAGTAATATGGCTAAAATGCATAAACTAGAAGATGGAGCAAGAAGTAGCTTTGGGGGAGGATGGTTTTCTCTTCTCTCTCTCCCCCTTCATTCCGGGTGGACCTTCAGCTTGTACTGGTCACTCAATGAGAGGGCTGTCATTTTCTAATTCATTGAAAAGTTACTATGGCCTATTTGACACAGGCTGTAAAACTTCCTGTTTCCATGGTATTAAATTTACCAAAAGAGCTCATCCTTTACTAAAAGAAGACAGTTCCCTAGTGCAACTGACCAGGCAGAGAGAGGGTTAAAAAAAAAAAAAAAAAAGGAGGCCTTGGGATCAACTAAATGCCAGTAGCAAGAACTTATTCTTTCTTCTCGTGAAAACTGACCAGATGCTCGCTGGAACTCAGGACACCTTAGATGACAGCCCAGGGCTCTAGAGGGAAATCCTAGACCTGCCAGATCTTGTAAGGCAGAACTGGCCCAGCCAAACTGGGGAGGAGCCATACTGATCCTCAACATTCTTAGATTTTCATTTTCAACTCTTCTCTCTCTGACCTTTGTTTGCTGCGCCCCATGAGGGGCCCTGCCCTGCCCTCCCCCATCACAGCACACGCAGGCCCTGTTAGGCAGCATGACCCTTGTTTCACTTTTTAGAGGCAGGATTGGGCTATCCAGTTTAAAACTTTACCCATCACTCTTAGTAACTATTAGTGTCTTATAGTGAAATCTAGTCCCCTGACTAAATCTTCCCTCTTTTTTTTTTTTTTTAACAATTGCACATATAAAGGGGAGAGAATCTATGCTCTCTGCATATTTGCTTCAACAGCTTGAAGATTTCCCCATCAGTCCTTTATCTTTGGCTTAACATAATGTTTTTTTTTTTCTTGGTAATGTCCTAGGAGGAAGTATCTTTTTTTTTTTTTTTTTTAGGAGGAAGTATCTTAAACTTGTTTTGGCACTGGACATTTATCCTTCCTATCACCTTGATGAGGTGGGAATCTTGGAATAAATAAGATTCAAATTGTAAAAATAATTTTTTTAATTAATTAAATAATTTTACTTGAAAAAAATTACACCTTGAGCACCAGAGTAAGAGCACTATTTTCAATCATTTTAGTAGATCATGTCCCAAGAACAAAATGCTCAGGGCAGGCCCAGCAGACTCTCCACAACCATGGGGAACATTCAGGCTGAATGTTCAGCACCATTACTTTCATGTTAAAGGTTAATAAAATTTCCGCTGCTGCAAAAACTAGGATCTGATGGGATCCACTTACAACTTTATCCCGAACCCCAATCTTCTTCCCAGGGAACTTAGCCATCTAGGAAGGGAATGTGATAAAACCAAGTCAAAAGGAATAGCTAATGACTATAAGCATTTGGATGACCTTTCTTGGAGTGCTTGTCTTTTGGAGAAGCAGTGAATGAATCAAGAAAATGAGGCTTTAAATGTTCAGGACCAAATAGGCCCTTCTTAGCTGCTATACCTCAAAGTAATACAAGAATTAACTTAAGTTCTGCAGCTATGCCAAGAAGAAACCATTCCATTGACGCTCATCATAACTGAGACAACTTTTAGTTCCTAATCAACCCTCCCCTTCTCCAGACAGACGCCAGTTTTCCTTGTTTCTAATTCCTCACCTGTGGCAACATGAAGTGGTATTATTTTAACTATGAAAAGATGTTAAATTTCTTAATCACTTTGTCCAAAAATGTGTGATCCAGTCACATACAAAATGAAAGATGGCTGTTAAAGATTTCCTCCAAGATAACTAAGTCTCCACCTCCCCCAACTCAAAGGACCCATTTTAAACTGAGGAATAGGCTCTAAGAGGAAACACTAAAGCCAAGTGTGAATAAATGACTAGCCCACTGGTCCTGGATGGCTAGAGCCCAGCTTCTTCATTCAATCAACAAATACTTGCCAGGGACCTACCATGTGTCAGGCATTGTGCTAGATGCTAAAGACAGGTGTCGTTCCTGTCTTTAAGGATTCCACAGTTTGGTGAGAGGATGGGCAGGATGGCGGGAACTTGCCGATGAGCAACCCCTGTAGGCTTGATAAATGCTCTGTGGAGCATGTTTAGGGATCCTCAGCAGCAGAGAAGGCCTGACCCAGCCTAGGGCTGGAGAGCAGGATACATTGCAGGGAAGACTTCTTTGAAGTTTTCGCCTATGCTAGGTTTTGAATTTCATATTACCTGTCTCTGGTTTTAGTGCATATAAGGTATTTAAAAACCACTGGAAAGGTATTTCAGAAGCACAAAAGGAAGAAAGGAAGTATGGGAGACGTATTCCAGTTGCGGGAGAGATGGGGAGTTTAAAAAATAAGTTTAAGGAAAATACCCAGAACCTCTAAAGAAGCTAAAAGATGATCTTTATGACCTTTTATGTCAAGCTAAGGACATTTTCTAAAGAGCCTACCTAACTTTATTTGCCCAACTGATCATGGACCAAACATTTTACAAGTCTGTAAAATTTATAAGGTGATTTTCTTTTTTGCCAATTTAAAGAAGATAACTCTGAGGTTTGTAGTTTATTGTCCTGTAGGACATTAACCAATTTGAAACTAACTTAGCAAATTTATTTCACCACACTTTTTTCTTTTCTTCATTAATTATAAAAATCCCAAGTTTTCACATTGCCTTTAAAAACAACTTTGCCATCCTGCTGGTTTCATCACTAGAGTTAATAAAACTTTGAAATGAGCTCACTATTTTTTGTTTAAAAATCAGGCTTGTAACATTTTGGGAATTACCCTTTGATAGATAAGTATGACCAGAAACGAATAGCTCATTATAAAAGCATATATGGTATGCAAAGTGTTTATTAAATAAAGGTCTTGAATTTAGTGATATTACCCAACCCTTATTAGCTATGTTCTCCTTTGTTTTTCCATCATAAGAAAAATAGGGATATTCGGTAAGGAGCTAGCCTCAGCACTTCCGTCTAGGCAGCAATCTCAACTATTGATCTGTCACCTATGTGAACTAATAGGGACCTTTTTTCACTGCTTCATCTAGGGGCCTCTGGAAATGTTAATTTGTGGGGTTTTTTCCTTGTGCTTTAAAAAACATGTACATTTACAGAGATTAATTTGAGAACACCAGAACCGTATAGTACCATGTAGAAATTAAGAAAGTGTATACCTGCTAGGAAACAAGCTTACATCCTGCTGGAAGTGGTGCAGTACTGTGATTAGGACACTTTCTTCTGAGCTTGGCCATCCCAAGATCCAAAACTTTTGACATGAGTTTAAACTGAGTAATTTTTAAATTAGTTCATGGTTATTTTTAAAGGAGTTCATTTCTTCTTCACTTAATTAATTGCATATAAATTGGGAGACAAGTGTATAGATAAATAAGGTGGAGAGCGAGTATGCACCAAGCAAAGAGACCACATGTGCAGAGGTCTAGAGATGTGGGGAGCAAGGGAAGAGTGTATTTGAGGAACTCCAAGTAGATCAGTACGACTGGATCACTGAGCAGATAAGGTAATGAAGAAATAAAGCTGCCCCAAATAGACAGAAGCCAAATGAAAATGGGCCTTGCAGGTCATACAAAGGAGTGGAGATTTCTGAGGGCAATAAGGAGTCATTGAAGGATTTCAAATGCACTTTGTAAAGATCACTTTGATAGCAAATATGAAGCATAGACCGAAGGAGGCAAGATTGAAAACAGGGTCACTCGTTAAGAGGTTATTGCAATAGTCCATAATTCATGTAGAAGTAGTGAAGGCCTAAAGGAGGACATAGGGGATAGGGAGGATCAGATTACCTCCCCTTGAAAAGGAAACTGTCCAAAGATCTTATCAGAAAGTATAACTCTTGGGGCTTCCCTGGTGGCGCAGTGGTTGAGAGTCCGCCTGCCGATGCAGGGGACATGGGTTCCTGCCCCGTTCCGGGAAGATCCCACATGCCGCAGAGCAGCTAGGCCCGTGAGCCATGGCCGCTGAGCCTGCGCGTCCGGAGCCTGTGCTCCGCAACGGGTGAGGCCACAACAGTGAGCGGCCAGCGAACGGCAAAAAAAAAAAAAAAAAAAAAAAAAAGAGAGAAAGTATAACTCTTTCCCATGTCTTGTCTCCACATCTATTTGTATGAAAGCAAAGAGAGAACAATAACATTCCAAGCAGGAATTTTATCTATGTGTCTTGAATCTGTTCAGGGAATAATATTGTTTCACATTTGGCATCTCCAGCTGTATCTTTTGCTGTACATACATTTAAGAACTCAAAGTCTATGAAACTTTCCCCATGTTCCTAAGAAGAGCACCCTGAGAGGAACTGGTCATGTGGCAGAAACCTTGAACTACAGTTATCTCCCTTCAAGTCTTTTGGAAACAGAAATTTTTACAATTCCAATGAATCACTTATAACTAATCAAAGCTCCTTTTCTTAAAAAAATGCATCATTTTCTTTTGCTAAAGTTGGTATTTTCTTTGGCATGTAGTGGAAAGATAGATAAGTTCATCTCTTAGAGGGAACTAGGATCCCAACTGGTCATTTAAGAATGAGAAGGAGACAGCTGAGGAGTCCAGGACCTAAAGCCATCTGGGAAATTGTTGGAGTAAAGATCTCCAAAAATTCTCTCTTTCATAAAAGCAAAGAAGACATTGGCAACATTGTGAGAATCAACTTGTTCAGAACTCTGGAAATTAACCAAAGGCTTGCAGCAATCCGAGGAATGTTCAAGAAAAACTTGGTGAGAAGAGCACGCATTGTGGCATTTTAACTTGCCCTATTTCCATTCCCCCTTTCCCCAGCATCATGGTGGTCTTGAAACCAACAATCACAGTGAAAATCAGCAGCGTGGCAGCTACTGTAGGGGCGCAGTAGGACTGGAGCTTCTTCACAGTCCCATTACCAGAGAACTTTTATTTTTTGACCTGTCTAGCAGTTCCCTGGAAGGCTCCACTAGCAAGTATATCTTTATTTGACTTGAGGCAGAGTTCAACCAGTGCAAACAACCTATTCCCTGGGGATATTTATTGAAAATAATCAGAGACAATTATTTTACATCATGAATGCCTGAGGCAGTAGATAATAGTTGGGACAGTAGCTGAACCAAAAGTCTTAAAAGAAAAGTAGGGCATGAGATATACCTAGAACTTTGAAAAGCTCTGATGTACGTATTCCTGAGATTCCAGAAAGCTGTTTGAGGCTGTGCATATGCTCTGGAAAGAAGGAACTTGGACCCCTACAGCACATTATACACAAAATTAACTCAAAATGGATCAAAGACCTAAGAAAATACAGGCATAAATCTCAGTGACCTTGGATTAGCAATGATTTTCTTGGATATGACACCAAAAACACAGGCAACGAAAGAAAAAGCAGACAAATTGGATTTCATCAAAATAATTTTGTACTTCAAAGGATACATCAGGAAAATGAAAATATAGCCCAAAGAATGGGAGAGAAGTTTTGCAAATATATAAGGGACTTGTGTCTAGAATACATAAATAAATCTTACAACTCAGTAACAAAAAGGCAACCAGCCCAATTAAAATGGTCAAAGGATCTTAATAGATATTTCTCCAAAGAAGATAAACAAATGGCCAATAAACACACTAAAAGGTGCTAAACATCATTAGCAATTAGGAAATGCAAAGCAAAACCACAAAGTAATACTTCACAATCACTACCGTGGCTATAATAAAAAAGACAGAAAATAACAAGTGTTATGGGGATGTGGAGAAATTGGAACCCTCATACATTTCTGGCAAGAATATAAAATGATGTAGCTGCTTTGAAAAACAGTCTGGCTAAATACAGAATTACCATATGACCTGACAGTTCTACTCCTAGCTGTTTACCCAAGAGTAATGAAAAGTGATGTCCTTACAAAAACTTGGACATAAATGTTCATAGAAGCATTATTCATGATAGTGAAAGAAGTGGAAACAACCCAATGACTCATGACAACAAATGGATGAATGCATAAACAAACTGTGGTATATCCATACAATGGAATATTACTCAGCCATAAAAGGAATGGAGTAATGATTCATGCTACAACATAGATCAACCTTGAAAACACTATGGTAAGTGAAAGAAGCCAGACACAAAAGGCCAAATATTGTATGATTCTATTTATATGAAATTTCTAGAATAGCAAATCCATAGAGAGAGAAAGTAGATTAGTGATTGCCAATGGCTAGGGGGGAGGGGAGAATAGGGAGTAACTGTTAATGGGTATGGAGTTTCTTTTTGGAGTGATGAAAATATTCTGAAATTAGATAATGGAAATGGTTTCTGAGCTTTATGAATAAGCCACTGAATTGTGCACTGTAAGGGGTGAATTTTATGGCATGTGAATTATGTCTCAGTTTAAAAAAAAGTTAATTAAAAAAAATCTTTTGATTGGAGCAAAAGCCTATATCTGATCAAGCGGGGCTGTTGACTTCACAGACTACAAAGGAGGCTCAGGACACAGTGCTGTATGGGATCTTAATCAGAGACATGGGTCAGAATCACTTGTGGAGCTTTTAACACATACAGACAATAGGCCCACTTTTAAGTTTTCTGATTTAGTGGGTCTGCAGTGGAATTATGAGTGTTTCCATGTCCCAGTTCCCATCCTGTCTCTTAAAGTGTGGATAAGACCAAACCTATGATTTTATATATTCCTGATTTAGGTGTTGAGGACTGCCCAGTTATTAGAGGACAGCATGAGAAATTAGAATCAAGAAATCCAGATTCCTCTCATTCTAAATCATTCTGGTTCTATACCAAGGTTTCTCTACTCTAAGAGCAGTTGCTGTCCATAACTCATGTTTCATGAAGAGTATTTACAAAGCATATTGGTCACTTATACTTATTTTCCCAAATTCATGCCAATATCTCAGCTGTGTTAGGTATGTAAGAGGTACTCAATAAATGTAATTTATTTTCCCTTTTTTAAAAATGAATTTATTTATTATTTATTTTTGGGTGTGTTGGGTCTTCGTTGCTGCATGCGGGCTTTCTGTAGTTGTGGAGAGCGGGGGCTACTCTTCGTTGCAGTGAGTGAGCTTCTCATTGCAATGGCTTCTCTTGTTGCAGAGCATGGGCTCTAGGCACATGGCCTTCAGTAGTTGTGGCACACGGGCTCAGTAGTTGTGGCTCGCAGGCTCTAGAGCACAGGCTCAGTAGTTGTGGGTCACAGGCCTAGTTGCTCTGCGGCATGTGGAATCTCCCCAGACCAGGGCTCGAACCCCTGTCCGCCACATTGGCAGGCGGATTCTCAACCACTACGCCACCAGAGAAGTCTCTTCCCTTCTTTATATCTACTTAAGTCTGAGCCCCTAAAGCCTTAGGAATGAATAGCTTTCTCTAATAGTAACTTTGAAATTTGGAATAGTAGCTTTTGTAATAATACTTGGAGTATTTTGGGAATAAAAAGAATTTAGATAAGGATTAATATTGGTTAGTCTAAAAGTAAATATGAATTCTAGTGAAGATTAGAAATCTCCTTCATCACTGAATGGCATTATGTATGTAAATCTGTTGCTCACAACCTCAGCCTTGGCAAGTATTAAAACACGAACTCTGTAGGGTTGTCCCAAACACAGTGGGTCCCAGAGAAAGAAGAATGACTCATGAAAAGAACCCCGTGGAGTGCTTCAGTCTGTTTCCATGATTTACAATCCCCTTACCTCAGTGGTGACTTCCACTATTTGGTCCAGACCTAGAGGCCATGTCTGACATTTTGGCAGAGAGAGGGGTATGTACCATCTTGAATCTGTCTTGGGCTCACAAATCACCTTTCTTTCCTGCAAAGTTATCAGCTGCTTAATTATAGATGAGAAGTTTGCATCTGTGGCCAGAAACCAGGGCCAGGTTTAATAAAGCCTGAACTGGCTCCCAGTTTCCAAGGACAATCAACATCAAGGAATCCCACTGCACACTTGCCCAGGACTATAAGGGTGATGAAAAATGCCCGTCTTCCCAAGTATAATGTTTTCTCAGATTCATAAATGGCTACTGACAATGTCTAATAAAACAACTGCTAATACATGTGGGTTTGAGTGAGATGGCAAGAAAACCAAAACTATCAAGGTGACCTACAAAAATCACTTCCCGTAGGTCTCCATTCCTCTTCCTCTAAAACAACATTCAGGGCACTTTGGTATGGCCCCAAAAAGGTAGGGGAGAGAAATGAATGACTTTTCAAGATTCTTTAACTTCTTTAACTTGAGTCTTTGTTGTTGGTTTTTTTAATATAAATTTATTTATTTTATTTGTTTATTTTTGACTGTGTTGGGTCTTCGATGCTGTGCACGGGCTTTCTCTAGTTGCGGCGAGCAGGGGCTACTCTTCGTTGGAGTGCTCAGCCACTGAGGTGGCTTCTCTTGTTGTGGAGCACAGGTTCTAGGCATGCGGACTTCAGTAGTTGTGGCTCACGGGCTCTAGAGCGCAGGCTCAATAGTTGTGGCGCATGGGCTTAGTTGCTCCGTGGCATATGGGATCTTCCCAGACCAAGGATTGAACCTGTGTCCCCTGCTCTGGCAGGCGGATTCTTAACCACTGCGCCACCAGGGAAGCCCTAACTTGAGTCTTTGAAAAGATTCAGAAGGGTCTACAGAAAAAGGTCTCCCATCCATTTCCCTTAATCCTCCAGTATCTTATCCCAGGGGCAATGGTGCCAGGCATCGTTTTAGGTCCTGGGGATAGAGCAGCGAACGAAACAGAGTCCCTGTTCTCAATGAGCTTACATTCTAGTATGGAGAGACACAAAATAGCTTTGGGTCCTGATAAACCCTATGAGAAACATAAAATAGCCTGAGAAAGACCAGCCTTTGAGGCTCTCAAGGAGAGCTTGGTCAGCTTTGCCAAATGTTGCCAAAAGGTTGAGTGTGGAGCTACATGTAATGTGTCTACTGGGTTTCCCAGCATGAAGATGGTTGGTGACCTTGACAGTGGATGGTAGGGATAGGAGCTTGATTACGATGGGTGGAAGAATGAATGAGAAGTGAGACAGTGGGGACAATATTAACTCACTCCAGAGACTTGCTGTGAGTGGGCAGAGAAATGGGACAGTAGCTGGTATGTTGTTGCACAAGTGAAATGAAACAGCACATATAAAGGGCTGAAACCAACACCTGGCACAGAATGAGCACATAACTATTTTTAGTATTATCTTTCCTATCCCTAGTCCTTTCTATGTCTCTTCAAAGCACATTTTCTTCTAAAAATATTTTCAATCTCTGATTGTCTTGAGTCCTGGGAATGTACAGTGACTCAGAATCATCCACAGTTATGAATGATTGTATCTCTGGCGACTATAGACAAAAGTTACTGTTCCAGGAATTGTAAAAGGAAAGGCTTTGTGCTTAAGTGGCTTGTCAGGGTGCATTTGTTGCTGGCCGGGTGAGGTCAGATGACAAGTCATTTCAGCCTGAAAGAGTGCTTTGAAGGGGCTGCCAAATACCAGATTCCAGGCAGGAAGTGATTTTTCTCCTTTTTCTCTCTGCTGCTGGGTCCCACCTTCAGCTCAATCATAGTACAGATGTGAGAGCACCCACATTCATTGTCTCTAGACAGGTTTTCTGGCATTTGCATATTTTCCTATGACAGTTGTTGGATGGTGGCGGGTTTGTGATTTGTTTGCCTTTGGTCTTTTATTTGAGAAATGTCTGCCACATAGACGTATTTCCCAGTTGTCACTGTCTATGATCACGTAAATGGCCATAAGGATAGAAAGACAAAGCAACTTGGACAACTTACAACCAAGGTAAACTACCCTAGCAGAAGGGGAAGAGCGCTAATGGTGTCTATCCTAAGTCACTCTAGTCCTTTTCCTTAAGGCACCAGCTCATGTCCCAAGCAGTAACTCCATATTCGTTTCAAAACCTGGGCATATGTGCAGCATGTCAATCCTGTTAAAGCATCAGTTAATCCCAGATTCTCAGTAAATGAATGTATTTGTAGCTAGCTGGATAGCTATTGTTCTGGAAAGAGAAGAACGTTCCTTCTTATCTTCAAGGGGATAAAGTCAGAATGGACCCTTCTGTTTTTCCTTCTGCCAGCTGAAAGGCACCACCCTGAAGCTTCTCCTCTTGGAGTTGTAGCTTCTTAAATCGCTCCCTTGATGTCTCTTTAGCATTGTCTCCTTTTTGAAAGCAATTTGATGGATATTCATTATATAACCACATGTATTTGTGACTTCAGTCATTGCCTTGCATTGACATATAGTTGTTCTGTGTGTCTTATTTTTCCAACTATAACTGTGAGCCCCTTAAATTTTTTTGAATTCCCTTCAGCTGAGTATATAGTGTAGACACTCTGTAAATACTTTTGAATTAGTTCTAACGCATTACTTTACCCTCGAGGATCTTAGCGTTTCACTGGGTAGGCAAGGGATACTCAGGTGAAATAGTTCAATAACAAGGCAAAGCAACAATTCAATGCCAAAGTGGAAATGTAGACCGAGGAGGTACAGTGCCAAGGATGCCAGGAGAGAAAAAGTCACAAGGCTGGGCCAGTCTGAGAAGGCTCTTACTTGCCCTGGGAGAATAAGTCAATAGTTGGTTTTACAAATGAATCTACCTAGCATAATAGTATTACTGCAACTGTCATTTTGTCTTTTGTACACAGATCTCTCTGCTTCCCAAAAGGAATTTGTTCTATAGACAAGCCTAGATCCTGGCCCCTAGAAATCTCCCAGCAAAGTTTACTTTTGTCCTCTTTTCCCACTTTTCCAAAGGCCTTTCATCACTATTTTTTTAAACCTCTGTTTCTATGAAAAGATTTATCTTATGGTTCAGCTCTCTAAAAGAAAGAGCCCATAGCAGGAACATGGGCATAGAAAGGATGCATACACTTTCCTGTGCTGTTTTCTGGGTGCTGCACTTGTGCTTTTAATCCTGCTGCTGTCAAGCTCCATTAGGAGATTTGAGCATCAGACTCCTACCTTTGGGGCCTGGCCTCCCATCAGCCCTGGCTGAAATGAGGACAGTGTTTGAGAATGGTAATCAAGAAGAAAGACAGGCTGGGTATTTGCAAGGAGCCCCTACCATCCTTACAGCCCAATCACCTTTCATATCACACGGGGGCATTTATCCTCCCAGTTACAAGCATTGACCGCCATTAGGGAAGCCATCAAGATGCCATGTGCTGGCTTCCATAAAGTGATTTTAAAACAGTAGTAGAGGGCTTCCCTGGTGGTGCAGTGGTTGAGAGTCCGGCTGCCGATGCAGGTGACACGGGTTTGTGCCCCGGTCTGGGAAGATAGCACATGCCGCGGAGCGGCTGGGCCCGTGAGCCATGGCCGCTGAGCCTGTGCGTCCAGAGCCTGTGCTCTGCAACAGGAGAGGCCACAACAGTGAAAGGCCCGCGTACTGCAAAAAAACAAAAACAAAAACAGTAGTAGAGAATCAAGGCTAAGCTTCTGTAACCCTCATATACTTTTGAAAAGGAATGGATTTCCTCTTTCTAGGAACATGGAACAGTGCTGGAGGAGCAGGGCCTCCTTTTCCTCCAAAGTAGGCAAAACAATCCTGGTAATCACGGGGTGACAGATGGTACAGCCAGACAGCCTTCACATCTGGCCTCTGATGTGATTTTAGTGGGTCAAAGCAATACTTGGACTCTTGCCTCAGACCACTGGCAGCAAGTTTCTGGGAAGGAAAAGGTCCCCTGGTTTCCCTTTCTTTGCATTTGATATAAAATAGGAACCAGTGCCATAGAAAGAATCCATGGGGATGTTTGTTTTTCAAGCTGAAATTAACACCTTTGTTGACATCAGCAGAAAATATTAAGAGCCCATCTGTGTAGGTTATTATGCTGGATCTCAAACCACAATCTGTATATTTTTTGTGAGCCCTTAGTGTAAAAAAGCACTGATTTGCACTCAGAAAATATATGAAAAAAATAGATGGAATATAAAGCTCAAGATCATTGTTAGTAGGGAAAATAAATGGAAAGATTATGAGTATTTATCCCTATCTTGGTTCCACAGCTGATTATTGAAATAAATGCTTCTTTTTTTGAGGAAAGCTCAAAAGTTTACATAGAAATTTATTTGCTGAGCCAGGCATTTAATTTGGAATTTTAATTTATTTGTTAAAATTTAACTTGGAATTAAAATTTGAATTTGCAAAAGAAAAAGTTGTATATTAATGCCTACAATTAGTTTTAGTGATACAAGTCCAACACACTCGTGTGCTTTTTTGTGTGTGTGGTACGCTGGCCTCTCACTGTTGTGGCTTCTCCCGTTGCAGAGCACAGGCTCCAGATACGCAGCCTCAGCAGCCATGGCTCACGGGCCCAGCCGCTCCGCGGCATGAGGGATCCTCCTGGACCGGGGCACGAACCCGTGTCCCCTGCATCGGCAGGCGGACTCTCAACCACTGCGCCACCAGGGAAGCCCCAACACACTCGTTTTTTGAAATGGTTATTTATCCTTCATTAGGTTGAAGCAAAAATTTTTCTAGTATAATCAGTGAGACAAATATATTTAGGATTGGAGGGTCAAGGTAAGTTCAGACAGAATGGCCTCAGAAGAAAGAGGAATATAGATTTATGAGGTGATATGCCATGAAAAACTATAAATGTGAGTTTGGATGTGAAGTAGCAAAGGAGAGACTGAAGTAGCAGCAAATGTCCAGATGACAATGAGCAAATCACTTCTGATGTGAGAGCCTGGGAGAGCAATACTGAGCTAAATACAAAGATTTAGGGCTCTCCTTTGGACAGCAATGATACTAGTAGGAGAGTGGTCTCAAAGAAATTTCCACAGGAAACAGGACAGTTTCCTCTATAAGACGTGACATATGAGAAAACAATTTATATGGTAGATTTTTAATGATAACTTCTGATATAAGAAGAAAATATTGACTTGTGGTGCTCACCTTGGCCTGAATAAATAATGCTCTGGACTTAGGCCATTCTGGCCAGACTCAGCATTGCCCAAACTGTGGTGTTTAGAATGACCTCATCATGATTCCCCTGTGTCTTCAAGCAGCTTGCTAATTAGGAGAACACCATTCTTTTCCCTTGTGCCTGGATATGCTATATAAAGTCTTTTTAGAGGGCAAATATTGCCTCCTCTTTTTGTTGTTGTGATGTTACTGTCCTCCATTTTTTCTTTTTTTCCAGTTTTATTGAGCTATAATTGACAAATTGTACGTATTTTAAAGTGATAGTTTAATATACGTATACTTTGTGAAATGATGACCACAAGTCAAGTTAATTAACACATCCATCACCTCCCATTGTTACCTTTGTGTGTGTGTGTAATAAGAAAATTTAAGGTCCAGCCTCACAGCAAATTCTAAGTGTACAATACAGTATTATTACCTGTCTTCACTGTGCTGTACGTTAGTTCCTCAGAACTTATTCATCTTACAACTGAAGGCTTGTACTCTTTGACCAGCGTCTCCCCATTTCCCCCACACCCCAGCCCCTGTTAACCACCATTCTACTCTCTGTTTCTATGAGTTCTGCTTTTGTAGATTCCACATATAAGTGATATTATGCAGCATTTGTCTCTCTCTCTGACTTACTTCACTTAGCACAATGCCCTCAAGGCCCATCCATGTTGTCGCAATGGCAGGATTTCCTTCTTTCTCATGGCTGAGTCATATTTGTATTCATATTATTCATATATATACCTCACACCTTCTTTATCCATTCATCTGTCGATGGACACTTAGGTTGTTTCCATATCTTGGATATTGTGACTAATGCTGCAGTGAACATGGGAGTGTAGATACCTTAGAGATACTGATTTTGTTTCTTTTGGCTATGTATCCAGAAGTGGGATTGCTGGATCATACTGTGTTCTATTTTTAATTTTTTGAGGAAACTTTACACTGTTTTTGATAATGGCTGTACCAAGTTACATCCCCATCAATAGTATACAAGAATTCCCTTTTCTTCACATCCTCACCAACACTTGGTACCTCTTGTCTTTTGGATAAAAGCTGTCCGAACAGGCGTGACGTGCTATCTGTGGTTTTGATTTGCATTTTTGTGATGATTAGTGAAGTTGGACACCTTTTAATGTTACCTGTTGTCCATTTGTATGTCTTCTTTGGAAAAGTGTCTATTCAAGTCCTTTGCCCATTTTTAATCAGATTATTTTGTTTTTGCTATTGAGTTGTATAAGTTCCTTATATTTTTTATATGTTAACCCTTTAACAAATAGATGGCTTGTAAATATATTCTACCATCCCATAGGTTGCCTTTTCATTATGTTCATTATTTCCTTTGTTAGGCAGAAATTTTTTAGTTTTATGTAGTTCTACTTATATTTGCACTTGTTGCTTATGCTTTTGATGACATATCCAAAAAATCATTGCCACGGCCAATGTCAAGGAGATTTTTCCCCTATGTGTTTTCTTCTAGGAGTTTTACAGTTTCAGGTCTTACATTTAAGTCTTTGATCCATTTCAAGTTATTTTTGTGTGTGTGTGAGCAGTGTAAGATAGGGATCCAGTTTCATTCTTTTACACGTGGATATCCAATTTTCTCAACACCATTTATTAAAGGAACTATCCTTTCCTTTCCCCCTATTGTGTGTTCTTGGAGCCCTTGTCAACGATTAGTTAACCATACCTGCATGTGTTATTTCTGGGTGCTCTATTCTGTTCCGTTGATCTATGCGTCTGTTTTTATGCCAATACCATACTGTTTTGATTACTACTGATTTGTAATATAGTTTGAAATCTGGGTGAGTGATGCCTCCGGTTTTGTTCTTCTTTCTCAAGATTGCTTTGACTGTTCAGGGTCTTTTGTGGTTCTATACACATTTTAGGATTGCTTGTTCTATTTCTGTGAAAAATGCCACTGGGATTTTTATAGGTATTGTATTGAATCTGTAAATCACCTTGGGTAGTTAGTATGGACATTTTAACAATTTTAAGTCTTCCAATCCATAAACATGGGATATCTTTCCATTTATTTGTGTCTTCTTCAATTTATTTTATCAGTGTCTTATAGTTTTCTGCATACAGATGTTTCACCTCCTTAGTTAAATTTATTTCTAATTATTTTATTGTTTCTCATGCTATTATAGATGGGATTGTTTTCTTAATTTCTCTTTCTGATAGTTTGTTGTTAATGAATAGAAGTACAACTGATTTTTGTATGCTGATTTTATAGCCTGCAATTTTACTAAATTTTTTTTATCAATTCTACAGTTTTTTGGTGGACTCTAGGGTTTTATATATATATATATACAGTTATATCATCTACAAATTGAGACAATTTTACTCCTTCCTTTCCAATTTGGATGCCTTTGTCTCTTTTTATTTTCTAATTGCTCTGGTTAGGACTTCCAGTACTATGCTGAATGAAAGTGGCAAGAGTAGGCATCCTTATCTTGTTACTGAGGCCAGCATTACCCTGATACCAAAGCCAGACAAGGATACTACAAAAGAAGAAAATTACAGACCAGCATCCCTGATGAACATACATGCAAAATACTCAACAAAATACTAGTAAGCAGAATTCAATAGCACATTAAAAGCATCATATGTCATGATTAAGTTGGATTTATCCCCAGGATGCAAGGATGGTTCAACATATGCAAATCAATAAATGTGATACACCACATTAATAAGATGAAAGATTAAAAATTGTATGATCATCTCAATAGAGATCATTTGACAGAGTCAACATCCTTTCATGATAAAAACTTTCAGCAAATTAGGTATAGAAGGAATGTACCTCAACATAATAAAGTCCATATATGACAAGCCCACAGCTAACATCATACTTAATGGTGAGAAGCTGAAAGCTTTTCCTCTAGGAACAAGACAAATGCTACATCCTTGATGGCAAAGAAAGACTATAGTGCCAACGATGTTCCTAGGTCTATTCAGATCTTTTGCATAACTTGAGTAAATCACTTATATATTCTATATCCATGTGAAGATAGGCTAATAATCCCAGTTCACATGGGCCTGGAGAGGTTCCCAACCATGTGAATTAATTGCCAAATATATAATTGTGTTGAGAAAAGTAAGTTAATATCCTGTCTATGTTTTAGGTGGCTAAAAACAGACCAAGGCAAACGAATTCTATTTTTCTTTCTTTCTTTCTTCTTATTATTTTTTAATTTTGGCTGTGTTGGGTCTTCATTGCTGTGTGCAGGCTTTCCCTAGTTGTGGCGAGCGGGGGCTGCTCTTTGTTGTGGTGCACGGGCTTCTCATCGCAGTGGCTTCTGTTGTTGGGGAGCACAGGCCCTAGGCGTGTGGGCTTCAGTAGTTGTGGCACACAGGCTCAGTAGTTGTGGCTTACGGACTCTAGAGCACAGGCTCAGTAGTTGTGGCACACGGGCTTAGTTGCTCTGCGGCATGTGGGATCTTCCAGGTCTCAAACCTGTGTCCCCTGCATTGGCAGGCGGATTCTTAACCACTGCAACACCAGGGAAGTCCCTCTATTTCTTTAAATCACTCTCCTTTGATTTAAGCAATTGCAGGAACCACTTAAATAGGTTACAAGTCTGAATAAGAAATTGCTCTTTACTTATTTACTGAATTATCCCATAACTCTTTTGTGAATTTTTATTCAGAAACGGATTCATCCTTCAATATATTCTGGTGGCCCATGCCAAATGGAAATTGGATGTCAATTTTGCTTCATACGGAAACATAGATGCCCTAAAGCTCTTTGGTGCTGGGTGGAGCTTTCAGGGTATGGGCGTTGGTACTGTATTGCCATACAGCCACACACTTTTTTACCCTCAGTTTGCTGTACCAGTTACCTTAACTCAGTGGTGAGAAAGTACTTTACTATGATTATAATACATTTCAGCACATTGTTTTAGTGAGTTATATTTGTACCACCACCACCAGCCCCCCGCCCACCCAAGAAAAGAGACTGACCACATTCAACTCTAAAGGCAGCTACACTGGCTGTAAAGTGGTTGCTTAGTCTCGTGCTTGGGCCTGTCCTGACCACCAGGGCAGGTGAGAGGAGCCAGAGGAGAGGATGTGAACACAAACCTGCTCAGAGAGACTTCCTAGAGTGTGAAAGTAAAAAGGGTTGCTCGACAGTGATATGAACATGAAGCACACAGAGATGAGTCAGGGACCCTAGCAACTCTCTGTTTTTTAAAGCTGTCTTTATTGTACACTAACTCTGCATAAGCACTGGGCTAGGCAATCTCCGTATGTGTAGCCTTAAGAGGTAGAGAGTATTTATCACCCATTTTGCAGCTGAGGAACTAAGGTTAAGAAAGATTAAGTAACTTTCCCAAGGTTACTCTGGCTGTGAAAAGATCCAGACTCAGTTTGTTTGATTAAAAATTTCATGCTGTTAATCGTTTGACTATTGACTATACTATTTGTTTTTGCAGTATGATTATTTAAAAGTCAAGCCAGTAACTCGTGATTCCTGGACTTCCCTGGTGGTCCAGTGGTTAAGACTTCGTACTCCCAATGCGGGGGGCCTGGGTTCGATCCCTGGTCAGGGAACTAGATCCCGCATGCCGCAACTAAGAGCCCACATGCCACAACTAAAAGATCCTGCATACCACAACTAAAGATCCTGCCTGCTGCAGCTAAAGATCCCGCATGCTGCAACAAAGATCCTGTGTGCCGCAACTAAGACTTGGCACAGCCAAATAAATAAATAAATAATTTTTAAAATTCCTGATTCCCAAGAAGCAACTATAAAATAAAAGACTTTATCTTAAGAGAGGATAGATGCTTCACTTGTATTGGGGAGACCAAGAAAGGGAGACAGAAGAAAACGCAAAGTTGAATAAATTTAAATGCAAGATAAAATTCAGACCTTCACAGAGGTAGCACACCCCTTTTTGTTGGATAATTCATTACACCTTACCAGAGTCTCATTTCCAAGGACTTGTGAGAGAAGACCACACCCGCATTATTTCTGGGAGTTTTCAGAACTCATTTTCTCACATTTCTCTCTGTCTCATGTATATTCACACATGCTTTTCCTTCCTGACCTGCACTGCAACAGGCACAAAGCCAACCCCCTTCACTTGTTCCTACACACCCACAAATTCACTCACAGAAATGCATATTGTCAGTTTAGAAACTTTGCTGAAGATTTGGGGGAAGAAGTTCACAGGAAGGGGTGACATGTGCCTGTGTCCACTGTCCTCCTCTCTTCCTCCTTGTCCTTTACATCCTAGGAGCAACAAAGTCTTCCCCTTGCCTCATGGAGAACAGTTTTTGAAAATCAAATTTCCCCCCTAAATTTAGAAAGGAAATTTGGTGCATATCCTGTCTATTAACATAACATAACCCTTACAGAGACTGGAGTGGCATTCAAATACATCAATGTTTTTGCAGAATTAATACTGGCACCAACTGAGATAAATAAAGATTTTAAATAGCCTCACTGTTGCTTGAGATTTGCCACCAAATCAGGTCAGATCGGCTCAGGTTCTTTCTCAAATGAGATCTTTTCTATACTGATGTTCAGAGGTTTTTGAATTTCAAATTGTGGATAAGGGATTCTAGAACTGTATAAGAGAAAACCACTGAGCTGGGTTTTATAATCTAACCCCTCTCTAGAGACATCTGTGGTCTTAATCACTGATTAAACAGTATTTGACATCTTTAAAAAGAAAAACTTAAATCCTAGCTCTGATTTAAAATGTGGCTTTAATGTCAGACGGCAGAGTTGGTCATATGGAAGAAATTAAACTAACACTCCTTTTTGAAGCTTCCACCAGCAAAACCTGTCTTTAGATAAAAATAATTTTTATTTACCCAATTATACTGACAACACCAAGACAGCATTGGAAAGACAGGAACAGCCTTCTCAGATAAGGGAGGAAGAGATGTTTCCACTGGCCAAAGAGACTAGGTTGAGGTGATGTAGTCCCTGTCTAAAAGGTCCTTTTATTGTATTATTATTTTTTAAAATAAATTTATTTATTTTTGGCTGCGTTGGGTCTTCACTGCTGTGCGCGGGCTTTCTCTAGTTGCAGCGAGCGGGGGCTACTCTTAGTTGCAGTGCGCAGGCTTTCTCATTGCGGCGGCCTCTCTTGTTGCGGAGCACAGGCTCTAGGCACGCGGGCTTCAGTAGTTGTGGCAGGCGGTCTCAGTAGTTGTGGCCCGCGGGCTCTAGAGCACAGGCTCAGTAGTTGTGGCGCACGGGCTTAGTTGCTCCACGGCATGTGGGATCTTTCCGGACCAGGGCACGAACCTGTGTCCCCTGCATTGGCAGGTGGACTCTTTTTTTTTTTTTTTAAAAGAAAGAAATGAAATCCTTTAGTTTATTTATTTATTTTTGCTGTGTTGGGTCTTTGTTTCTGTGCGACGACTTTCTCTAGTTGTGGCAAGCGGGGGCCACTCTTCATCGCGGCGCGCGGGCCTCTCACTATCACGGCCTCTCTTGTTGCGGAGCACAGGCTCCAGACGCGCAGGCTCAGTAGTTGTGGCTCACAGGCCTAGTTGCTCCATGGCATGTGGGAGCCTCCCAGCCCAGGGTTTGGACCCGTGTCCCCTGCATTAGCAGGCAGATTCTCAACCACTGCGCCACCAGGGAAGCCCTGGCAGGTGGATTCTTAACCACTGCGCCACCAGGGAAGCCCTATTATTATTTTATTTATTTATTTATTTATTTATTTATTTGCGGTACGCGGGCCTCTCACTGCTGTGGCTTCTCCCGTTGCGGAGCACAGGCTCCGGACGCGCAGGCTCGGCGGCCATGGCTCACGGGCCCAGCCACTCCACGGCATGTGGGATCTTCCCGGACCGGGGCACGAACCCGCGTCCCCTGCATCGGCAGGCGGACTCCCAACCACCGTGCCACCAGGGAAGCCCTATTATTATTTTTTTAATTTGGCTGCACCACACAGTAGGTGGGATCTTAGTTCCCTGACCAGGGATCTAACCTGTGTCCCCTGCACTGGAGCACCAGGGAGGTCCTGGGTCCTTTTATTTTATAACGAAAGTCAATAGAAAAATATTATTGACGTTACAACTTACTTTACTAGAATGTATCTAAGAGAGCAAGGGATATAGATAATTGCTTTTTTCCTTGATGTAGTCTTATAGATCTCTAGCCAAATGGTGGAATTTTTACCCAAAAATAAGTCCTCCTAGATTAAAACAAAAACAATACCTTCACACATGCAACTGGAGACCTTCTGCTTCTGATAGTGACAGACCCATACTCCTGAAGGGTAAGTTGAGGATAACTAAAAGGTTGGATAAAACATGTTTAAAATCTTAAAAGCATCAAAGAGCTAACAAGTTAATAAGGAATTACTAGCGTTAAAGCCCCAAGAGAGGATAGAAATCCAAAGAGATGAACCTTACATTTGGGACACTGGGGGGCATTTGATAATCCTGGTTAGAGGTCAAAAGTTGGAGCCCATTGTTCACCAAAGGTAGGGATGCTGATAAACCACCCTCTGCTTTGGGTTGAGATCCTAAAGGAGTTACACCCTAGGGTAGGGTGAATGGAAGTGCACTTGTACTTGGGTGTGGGCTGGATTTAGTGACTCATTTCTCATGAATAGTATATGGCAAAAGTGATGCTTTTTCTCCACGTGATCCTTCATCCTGGGTTTCTTTTTTTCAAGTTTTATTTAAATTGGTAGAATAGTTGATTTATATATTGTGTTAGTTTTAGGTGTACAGCGTACTGATTCAGTATTTTTTCAGATTATATTCCATTATAGGTTATTGTAAGATAATGGGTATAATTCCCTATGCTATACAGTATGTTCTTGTTGCTTATCTATTTTACATATAGTAGTTTGTATCTGTTAATCCCATACCCCTAATTTGTCCCTCCCCTCTTTTCTCTCCCTTTTGGTAACCCCAAGTTTGTTCTGTATCTGTGAGTCTATTTCTGTTTTGTATATACATTCATTTGTATTATTTTTTAGATTCCACATACAAGTGATATTATATGGTATTTGTCTTCCTCTGTCTGACTTATTTCATTAAGCATTATATTCTCTAAACTGAAGATCAACAAGGATATGGAAGACTTGAACAAACTATAAAAGAGCTGGATATAACATACACCTATAGGATGCTTCACCCAACAACAGCATTCTTGTCTGGTGCACATGAAATGTTCTCTAGGATAGACCATACGTTAGGTCATAAAATAAGTCTCAATACATTCTAAAGATTTGACATCATAGAAACCATGTTCTCTTACCAGAATGGAATAAAATTAGATAATAATAACAAATAAATTTGGGAAATTCACAAATATGCACAAATTAAACAACATACTCCCAGATTACCAATGGGTCAAGGAAGAAATCAAATGGAAAATTAAAAAGTTGAGATGAATGAAAATGAAAACACAACACACCAAAACTTATGGAATGTAGTGAAAGCAGTGCTTAGGGAGAAATGTATACCTATAAACAGCTATATTAAAAAAGAAGAAAGAAAAAAAAAAGAAAGATCTCAAATCAATTTACTTAAACTTCTACCTTAAGAAACTAGAAAGAGCAAACTAAATTCAAAGCAAGAAGAAGGAAATAATAGAGATTAGGGTGGAAGTAAGTGTGATGTAAAATAGAAAAACAATAGAGGATCAACGAAACCAAAAACTGTGTCTTGAAAAAGATCAACAAAATTGACAAACCTTTAGCTAGACTGATCAAGAAAAAAGAGAAAACTCAAGTTACTAAGCTCAAGAATAAAAGCTAATCACTACTGACATTACAGAAATAAAAAGGATTATAAAGGAGTACTATGAACAATTGTATGACAACAAATTAGATAACCTTGAAAAAAATGGACAAATTCCTTAAAAGACGCTAACTACTGAAACTGACTCCAGAAGAAACAGAAAAATCTGAATACACCTATAACAAATAAAGTGCTTTAATTAGTAATTAGAAAACTACTCACAAAGAAAAGCCTAGACTCAGATAGCCTCACTGATGAATCATATTGTTTAAAGATGAATTAACACTAATCCTTCACAAACTCTTCCAAAATAGTGGGAGAGGAGGGAACACTTCTCAGTTCATTCTATGAGATCAATATTACCCTGGTACCAAAATCCGACAAAGACATTACAAGAAAAGAAAACTACAGACAAATATCCCTTATGAATATAGATGCAAAACTCTGCAACAAAATATTAGCAAATCAAATCCAGCAACATACAAAATGGATCATACACCAGGACCAAGTGAGATTTAGTCTAGGAATGCAAGGTTGTTTTAAAATCCAAAAATCAATGAATATAATACACCATTTGAACAGAATGAAAGCTGAAACCACTTGATCACGTCAATAGATGTAGAAAGCATTTGATAAAATCCAACACCCTTTTTTAAAATAAAAAACACTCAACAAACGAGGATTAAAATGTACCTTCTTCAACCTGATAAAGGACATTTATGGAAAAACCCACAGCTAACATACTTAATGGTGAAAGACTGAATGCTTTCCCCCTTAAGATCAAGAACAAGACAAGGAGGTCTGCTGTTTCCACTGTTATTAAAAATTTCACTAGAGGTTCTAGCCAGGACAGAAAAAGTGGAGAGAAGAAGGCTGACCACAATGGAATCAAAGTAGAAATCAATAACAGAAAGATAACAGGAAATCTCCAAACATGTGTAAACCAAACAACACACTGCTAAATAACCATTTGATCAAAAAGGAAGTCTTAAGGGAAGTTAAAAAAAAATATTGAATCAAATGAAAGTGAAAATACAACATATCAAAATTTGTGGGACCCTGTGAAAGCTGTGCTGAGAAGAAATTCATTTCACTAAGTGCATGTATTAGAAAAGAAGAAAGTCTCCAATCAATAATCTAAGTTTCCTCCTCAAGAACCTAAGAAAAAAGAGCAAAATAAACCTAAAGGAAGAAGAAGGGAGACAAGATTAGAACTAAATAAAACTGAAAACAGAAAAACAATAGAGAAAATCAGTAAATGAAGAGCTGTTTCTTTGAAAGAATCAATAAAATCAACAAACCTTTAGTAAGACTGACAAAAAACGAGATGACACAAATTACCAGTGTTTCAAGGATGAAACAGGGAATATACTACAGACCCTGCAGACATCAAAAAGATACCAAGGGAACACAATGAACAACTCTACACACATAAATTTGACAACTTTGATGAAATGTCAGTTCTTTGAAAAATGCAAAGTACCACATCTCATCCAATCTGAAGTAGACAATTTTAACAGCCCTATAAGGAAATTAAATCTGTAATTTAAAAACTTCCAAAAAAG
This sequence comes from Phocoena sinus, assembly GCF_008692025.1. Lineage (NCBI taxonomy): Eukaryota > Metazoa > Chordata > Mammalia > Artiodactyla > Phocoenidae > Phocoena > Phocoena sinus. The sequence continues at coordinate 135,933,403 of NC_045763.1, forward strand.
AAATCTCCAGCCTCAGATAGTTTCACCAGAGAATTCTACAAGCATTTGAAGAAGACTCAACATCAAACCTACATCACCGCTTCCAGAAAACAGAATAGGAGGAAACACTTCCCAATTCATTTTATGAAGCCAGGATTACCCTGATACCAAAATCAGACAAAGACAGTATAAAGAAAGAAAACTACAGACCAATACCTCTCATGAATATAGACACAAATGTGCTTAAGAAAATATTAGCAAATAGAATTTAGCAACACATAAGGAGAATTATATACCATAACCAAGTGGGTTTTATTCCAGGGACACAAGGCTGGTTCAAATTTTAAAAATCAATCAATATAAGTCACACCACATTAATAGGCTAAAAAGAAAAATCACATGGTTATATAAACCAATATAAAAGTATTTGACCAAGTTCAACACCAATTTATGACAAAAACTTTCACAAAAATAGGAACAGAAGGCAAATTTGTCAAGTTGATAACTACAGCTAATTTATACTTAATGATGAAAAGACTGAATGCTCTCTCCCTAATTCTTATCAAAATATCAGCAAGGTTCTTTGTAGATATAGAGAAGATTATTCTAAAGTTTAAATGGAAAGTCAAAGGAACTAGAAGATCTAAAATGATTTTGAATAGGAAGAATAATGTGGGCAGAATCAGCCTGCCCAATTTCAAGATTTATTATATAGGTACAGTAATCAAGACCCATAATAGGAAAAACTGAAAAATCAGACCTTATCAAAATTTAAAACTTCCTCTGCAAAGGAAGAAAAGAAGAAGTATGCATGTAAAGAGGATGAAAAGACAAGCTACAGACTGGGGAAAATATTTTCAAACCACACATGCACAAAAAGACTAGGAACTAGAATATATAAAGAACTCTCAAAACTCAACAGTAAAAAAACAAACAATCCATTTAGAAAATGGCCAAAAGATATAAATAGATATTTCACCAAAGAGAACATGTAGATGGAAATATAGATGGCATATAAGTATGTGAAAAGGTGTTCAACATCATTAGCCGCTAGGGGAATGTAAATTAAAACCACCATGAGCTATCATTACAGATCAATCAAAATGGCTAAAATCTTAAAAACAGTGACAACACCAAATGTTGGCAAGGACTTGGAGAAATAGGATCACTTATACATTGGTAGTGGAATGGAAAAATGGTACAGCTACTCTGCAAAACAAGTTGGCAGTCTCTTAAAAAACTAAGCATGACCGCCTGGAGGGGTGGGATAGGGAGGGTGGGAGGGAGGGAGACACAAGAGGGAAGAGATATGGGAACATATGTATATGTATAACTGATTCACTTTGTTATAAAGCAGAAACTAACACACCATTGTAAAGCAATTATACTCCAATAAAAATGTTAAAAATAAACTAAGCATGCAACTACCACACAATCTAGTGATTGCTCTCCTGGGTATTTATGTCAGCAACATGAAAACTTAACATTTACACAAAAACCTGTACATCCATACCACCCAATAAATAAACCTGGATGAATCTCCAAAGAATTATGCTGAGTAGGAAAAAAATCCAAAAGGTTATACACTGTATGATTTCATTTGTATAACATTTTTGAAATTACACAGTTGTAGAAATGATAAACAGACAAGTGGTTTCCAAGGGTTAGGGATGGGAAGGGGTGCCAAGGGAGAAGCAGGTGTGGCTATAAAAGGGAAACCTGAGGGATTCTTGTGATTCACATAAAGTTCTGAAGAGGCATTTCACAAAACAGAAAATTCGATTAGCCTATAAACACAGGTAAAAGTGCACAACCTCATTAGTCATTAGGGGTATAAAAAGAAGATCACAATTTTGATACCATTCCACAGCCATCAGATTGACAAAAATTAAGAAGTCTAACAATATTATGTTTTGGAAAGGATGTGGAACAAGTGGAACTATCATATATCTCTGGTGGGAGTGTAAACTTTATGACCACTTTGGAGAACTATCTGGCAATATCTGATAAAGTTAAATATAAGTATACCCTATAGCTTAGCAATTCCCCTCCAAGGTATATACACTAAAGAAGAACTTGCCCTTGCACACCAGGAAATGTATGTATATACAAGAATGTTATTAGCAGTATTATTTGTAATAACCCCAACTACAACTACATGCAACAAAAATAGATGACCTCACAAACATAACCAAGTGAAAGAAGAGGCCGGACACACAACAACATGTTCAGGCTACACTACTCCATTTATAGAAAGTTCAAAAACTATAGCGTTTAGAGATGTATAACAAGATGATAAAACTATAAAGATGTATAAGGAAATAATTACCATAAAATTAGGATAGTTGTTGCTTTAGGGGGAAGCACTTATAAAAGGGAATGGGATCTGGATTGATGGCAATGAGCTGGGTGGTTATTACAAGGTTTAGTAAATCATGATTTCTTAGGCTGTATGTTGTCTTCATTTTCTCTGTGTATAATTGTTTATAACAAAATAACGCATCTCTTCATATTTCACTGCCTTGTCTTCAAGAAGAAATGAGGAGGGAAGAATGTAGGTGTGAGGTTTTGTGTGAGAAAAGGCATCACAGGAAAATCTGAGGTCAAAATTTAAAACTTGTGAAGAGAGAGAGAGAGAAAAAAGTGGAGTCTTGAGGGAATGGCAAACCTCCTGGCATGATTAGGTATGCCTATGGATGGTTTTTTTTTTTTTAAGTGCTTTAGGAATAATAAAGTTTGCTCCAAGTACTAAATTTCTTACTCCCTTCCTTTACAATTAGGACCTGAGCTGAGGGACTATGGTTTTTCAGGGTTTTTTTTGTTGTTGTTGTTTGTTTGTTTGTTTTTCAAATAGATACTTCATTCACCTTTGCTTTGAATCCTCCAGACTATCCGGGGTATGAAGAGGAAAACATTTGATGTGAAGGAGAACCCTCCCTCCTTGAGCATTAACCTGGGTGACTCCATCCCTCCCTCCTCCCCAGTTGTCAGTCCAACCAAGACTGGAGAGCAGGGTCAGGAGAAAGATAAACAGGCCAAAACAGGTAAAAGTTCCAAACGTTTGGAAGTGCTAGAAAGTGACAGAAAGATGAGTTTCCACATCATCCTATCAAGTTTTTCGAGATCTTTTGAACTACTGATGTCAGAACTATTGTTTGGGGTACAGCACATAAGCAACTTTAAAAACTTTTAAAAGACTTTACAAGAGGATGATTTAACAAGAAACCTAGAGCACCGTTAACGTTTTCTTCTTGTGTTGTGGGGTGGGGAAGAGCATTGCTTCTTCTTTCCTGCTTTTTCCTGCCACATCTTGCCGTCACAACTCTGATCTTACACTGACTCCCTGCCCCGCCACGAGGACCGGGTACCCCTCGACGGCGGGAACATCAGGTGTCACTGGACTTACAGGGACCACTGCGGGCCGGAAACAGGAAAACAGATGAGCCTTTCAGGCTGCTCTCAAGGCAACGTCCAGTGGATAGCTTCACACCCTGGTCCTTAAGACTCTCATTTTCCTGGGAGCGTCCGTGCTGGACCCAATCCGTATGTAGCAAGCCAAGTCCCCCGCGCGAGCGTTCCTAGGGCGCTCGACTCCAAGTTTACATTTCTTAGGCAAAAAGGCAGTGGAACTAACGGAAGCCTCTTTGGAAGGCAACAGCCTGCGCTGTTTTATCCCTTCCCTTCTCCCTGGAGCAGGCAGCCTCTCTAGCAGGGGATTCTCCCAGGACTGGGGCCAGCGCCAATCAGGACGCTCGGCACCTGCCCCCAGCCCCAGCACCTGGAGGGGCGATGAGCTTCTCGGCTCGGTGCAAAGCCAGTCCTCTGAGCGTCGGGGAGGGCGGAGGAGCCTCACGTGGGCCTCCCCAACCCGGGGCGCCCGGAAGGACGCGCGCAGACCCCGTGGGAACCGAACGCGGGAGTCGCCGCCGGAGCTGAGCCGCTCAGCTGAGGTAACGTGTAAGGCGCTGCTCCGCGCCGAGGTTCCCAGGAGGAGGGGTAGGGGAGAGGAGGGGAGGGGAGAGGAGAGGAGGGGAGGGGAGGGGAGGGTGGGGGGAGGGAGGGGAGGGGAGGGGAGGGGAGGGTGGGGGGAGGGAGGGGAGGGGAGGGTGGGGCGGGCTGAGGACCTCGCGGGACGCCTGCCTCCGCGCTGGGACTGGGATGTGTCGGGCCAGCGTGTACTTTCGAGGGCGCCTCTGCAACCGGGTAAGCGCTCCCCGGGGCCGCCGCCCTCTGCCCACCCCTATCGTCGCCGTGGCCGTGCCCGGCTGGCTCAGCGTCCGCGCTCGCCTCTCCTGCTCGGCCCCCGAGCCGTTCGCTCCGAGGGGGTGGGGGTGGGCGTCTTGGGCCTCAAGGCCAGGCCGCGGGTCGCGCCGTTCCCGCCCCGGGGCGGGCCTTGCCGGGTCCCTGCCCCCGGCCGCACCGCTGCTGCTGCCGCCGCCGCCGCCTCAGCCCCACGTTGCCGACGTGCTCCCCGGTGCCTTCCGCCCGGCGGGACCCCACACGGACGCGGCTGCTGCGCCTCGGCGCCCGCGAGCTCCCGGGGACCATGCGGCTGCCTGGGCCCGCGACACGGCGGGCTGCGAGGGCTGGCCGGGCGCGAGTGAGTGAGCGGGGCGCCGGGCAGACCCGGGGTGGGTGGGAGCGGTCGGACTGTGCGGCAGGGTGGATCCGAGCGCGCGGGCGCCCCCGGGCCAGCCTTGCAATCTGGGCTGGGTGTGCTGGTGGTTTTCCTGAAGTTTTACAAAATAAGGCGGGCGGAGGTGCGTTCGCGGCGCCGGGTCGGCCTCTCAGGTCCAGGACCACCGGGGGCTGACCGTCTGCCTCAGGGACAGAGAAACCGGACTCTCACCTGGGCCGCTGTCCGCTTCCTCCTGAGGCCCCGGGGCGGGCGTCCCGCACCCCATCCCCCAGGGCCGTGCGCTGACGGGCGGGCGCGGCAGGCTTGTCTCGAGGCGCCGGGCACATCGAAGCTCCGCTCAGCGGCCCGGAGGAGGATTTGGCCGGGGTAGAGAGATCGGGAGGTGAGCGGAAAGCAGTGTCGGGGTGAAACCCGCATTCAGCTGCTCGAGTCCCCTTAGCTCGGAGTCTGGCTGGGATGGGCGGGTGGAGTGCCCAGCGCGGCGCCCGGGAGACCGCCTGCAGGGGGGCTTCCTCGCTGCTCCGCGCCTCCGAAGGCAGCGAAGGAGGACAGGGGTGGAGAGCTGTCTTCTCTGTCAGTGCCCCATGGCTATTTACACCACCCGTGTTCTTGTGTCTCACGTGGGCATTGCTTTCCTCCGGTGAAACTGTGGGGCTCTGGAAGTTCGCTCTAACTAGTTTGATGTGGCGGGGATGTAGCCAACCCGCAGGCTGGGGCCCCGCAGTCAGCTGAGGCACTTTCTCTCGTCCTTTCCAGTCTGCCCAGCTGCGGACCCTCCCCTAGCCCCAGGTCACGCTTGCGGCCTGGCTGGAGGACCCCGGTTGCCGGGAGGGTGGTTCTCACCGGCAGGGCTAGGGGTCGGATTCTGAGGAGGCAGCCGTGTAACTGGCAGGGGTCGACGTCTACGCAGTCTGGTATCTGTGCCCTGCCCGGCCCGCCCGTGTCTGAGGCAGACCCACGTTTTATACCTTGTGAAAGACTAACGATGGGGGACTTCAGATCCTGCATGTTCACTTTGCCTGCGATTGGCTGGGATCTGGAGTCTTGGGGGGGGGAAAGGCCACTTTCTTTCTGTAGTACTTAAAATTATGTTCAGATCTTGCCCGTTTCCTTCAAACTGACAGAGGTGGACTAAGGGGAAGAAAGAGCAAAGGAACATTCTCTGAAAGCAATTATAATTTCTCAGACCTCTCCCAGGAGGTTCCAGCTCCCGTGCCTGAGAGGATCCAAACCCACATATAGAATATAGAGATGGGGGTCGTGTTGGCACTCAGGGAGGAACTGAAATGTGGCTTCCTGAGGTTCAGCCAGGGCATTTGATCGGCAGCAGTGCCCTCCCTCACTATCATAATTTCTGCCATCCTGGGCGATGAAATGAGACAGGACCATGTGTAAATGGGAAAAGCCTCAAGTTCTTTGGGAGGAGTGAGTGTTACATACCTAGACAGAAGCCCTAGCACCACTGGCATTCCTGCCAAAACTAGAAATCTGCATTTAGTGACATCATCAAAAATAGTGCTTGGGAAAGGAAAGATGGGCTCTGGTGCCGATGAGAGCAAGTCCTTCATGTTTTGCCCAAGGATCTCTGTTTTGCCTCTGACTTGCCCATCTGAAATTGGAAATGAGCTCTACTTAGACCAGAGTGCCCTTAGGCTGAATACAAACATCATCTGGCAGCAGTGGAGGCTGGCACAGAAACAGCCCACCCCTCACCCAGAGGCCTTGGGTGGGATTTTAGTGAGCTCTCCTGCTAACTTTGGAAGGAGGGTGTGGTGACTTCCAGGAGCTGGGAATCCTCTGGGTGGCCACTTAACAAAAGAGCCATTCGGCCCTGGCTGGGCTGTTCCAGGTCCTGTCTCAATTGTGAAAAGTGCCCTGAGGTTTAGAATCTGGCCTGATGATTATTAACACTAATGAAAGCTGCTACTGTTTGTTAGGTACCTTCTATGTACCAGAGATAAAGCTTTGCAAAATCAGTATTATGATCCCCATATTTCATGTGAGCAGACTGAGTTTGGGAAAGGCTAAGGAATTTGCTAAGATCATAAAGCTAGTCAGTAGCAAAGCTGTGCCTGGAACCCAGGTCTGTCTAATTCCAAAGTCTCTGCTCCTTCCACAGCACAACACTTCTCCCACTAAGAATAGACGCACATGTGGTAGCTGAAAATCTAGAACACTGTGAATAAAGACTGTTATTTGTAGGTCTGAGAGATGTTTGTGACCCCATTAGACTTCAGAGAAAAGTGCTGGCCTAGTAAAACTGGATGCTTTTTTTCCCCAGTAGGACTCAGGCATTTAATTCATACACAATGGATTAATTTCTTTAATATGTAAAGTGTAAGCTGCAGTGACATATTTATTTACCTTTCAGTTAGCAAACATCAAAAAGATTGATGAACTGTTGATGAAGTTCTGGAAAAATAGGCAGTTTCATATATTGCTGGTTGGAGAGTAAACTGGTACAACTCCTTTGGAGAGCATTTTAGAAAAGTATATCAAAATTAGAAATGCCCATGCCATCTGACTCAGTGATTTCATTTTTAGGAATCCGATTTGCCATTGTTCTTGCATGTGGCCACAAAGACATGTGTATATTATAGCATTGTTTGAACTATGAAAGAACAACCTACATGCTCATCAAAGGGGGACTTGTGGTACTTCCAGATAGTTGAATACTGTTCTGTTCATCCATAAAAAAAGATGTAGGAAGCTTACTATATAACTGATATATGACAGTTTTCAAGATATAGGGCTGAGTGGAAAACATACATAGGGTGTTTATAATATGCTACTCTTCATGCTATAAAAGAGGAGGAAGAATGAGCCGTCCAAGATATTTGCTTGCATTTGCATAACCATATAAACAAAACCTAATAATACCTGTTGCCTCCAGGGAGAGCAGACCTGTAAACTCTTTTGTACATTTCGTAACATCCTTATTGGAATATACTTGCTTTACAATGGTGTGTTAGTTTCTGCTGTATAACAGTGAATCAGCTATATATATACATATGTCCCCATATCTCCTCCCTCTTGCGTCTCCCTCCCACCCTCCCTATCCCACCCCTCTAGGTGGACACAAAGCACCGAGCTGATCTCCCTGTGCTATACGGCTGCTTCCCACTAGCTATCTATTTTACATTTGGTAGTGTATACATGTCCATGCCAGTCTCTCACTTCGTCCCCGCTTACCCTTCCCCCTCCCTGTGTTGTCAAGTCCATTCTTTACGTCTGCGTCTTTATTCCTGTCCTGCCCCTAGGTTCTTCAGAACCTTTTTTTTTAGATTCCATATATATATGTTAGCATACAGTATTTGTTTTTCTCTTTCTGACTTACTTCACTCTGTATGACAGAGTAATATTCCATTATGTGCCACATCTTCTTTATCCATTCATCTGTCGGTGGACACTTAGGTTGATTTCATGTCCTGGCTTTTGTAAATAGAGCTGCAGTGAACATTGTGGTACATGACTGGTTAAGAGGGGACTGTAAGTCCCCCTATGGCTACTTTCTGGAGAGTTTTTATCATAAATAGGTGTTGAATTTTGTCGAAAGCTTTTTCTGCATCTATTGAGATGATCATATGGTTTTTCTCCTTCAATTTGTTAATATGGTGTATCACATTGACTTGCATATATTGAAGAATCCTTGCATTCCTGGAATAAACCCCACTTGATCGTGGTGTATGATCCTTTTAATGTGCTGTTGGATTCTGTTTGCTAGTATTTTGTTGAGGATTTTTGCATCTGTGTTCATCAGTGATATTGGCCTGTAGTTTTCTTTTTTTGTGACATTTTTGTCTGGTTTTGGTATCAGGGTGATGGTGGCCTTGTAGAATGACTTTGGGAGTGTTCCTCCCTCTGCTATATTTTGGAAGAGTTTGAGAAGGATAGATGTTAGCTCTGCTCTAAATGTTTGATAGAATTCGCCTGTGAAGCCATCTGGTCCTGGACTTTTGCTTGTTGGGAGACTTTTAATCACAGTTTCAATTTCAGTGCTTGTGATTGGTCTGTTTATATTTTCTATTTCTTCCTGGTTCAGTCTTGGGAGGTTGTGCTTTTCTAAGAAATTGTCCACATCTTCCAGGTTGGCCATTTTTTTTGGCATAAAGTTGCTTGTAGTAATCTCTCATGATCTTTTGTATTTCTGCAGTGTCAGTTGCTACTTCTTTTTCATTTCTAATTCCATTGATTTGAGTCTTCTCCCTTTTTTTCTTGATGAGTCTGGCTAATGGTGTATAAATTTTGTTTATCTTCTCAAAGAATCAGCTTTTAGTTTTATTGATCTTAGCTATGGTTTCCTTCATTTCTTTTTCATTTATTTCTGATCTGACCTTTATGATTTCTTTCCTTCTGCTAACTTTGTTTTTTTTTTTTATTCTTTTTTCTCTAATTGCTCTGGGTGTAAGTTTAGGTTGTCTATTTGAGATGTTTCTTGTTTCTTTTTTTTTTTTTTTTTTTTTTTTTTTGTTTCTTGTTTCTTGAGGTAGGATTGTATTGCTATAAACTTCCCTCTTAGAAATGCTTTTTGCTGCATCCCATAGTCTTTGGGTCATCGTGTTTTCATTGTCATTTGTTTCTAGGTATTTTTTGATTTCCTCTTTGATTTCTTCAGTGATCTCTTGGTTATTTAGTAGTGTATTGTTTAGCCTCCATATGTTTGTATTTTTTACAGATTTTTTTCCTGTAATTGATATCTAGTCTCATAGCGTTGCTGTCGGAAAAGATGCTTGATACGATTTCAGTTTTCTTAAATTTACCGGGGCTTGATTTGTGACCCAAGATATGATTTATCCTGAAGAATGTTACATGAGCACTTGAGAAGAAAGTGTTTTCTGTTGTTTTTGGATGGAATGTCCCATAAATATCAATTAAGTCCACCTTGTTTAATGTATCATTTAAAGCTTGTGTTTCCTTATTTATTTTCATTTTGGTTGATCTGTCCATTGGTGAAAGTGGGGTGTTAAAGTCCCCTACTATGATTGTGTTACTGTCGATTTCCCCTTTTATGGCTGTTAGCATTTGCCTTATGTTTTGAGGTGCTCCTGTGTTGGGTGCATAAATATTTACAATTGTTATATCTTCTTCTTGGACTGATCCCTTGATCATTATGTAGTGTCCTTCTTTGTCTCTTGTAATAGTCTTTATTTTAAAGTCTATTTTGTCTGTTATGAGAATTGCTACTCCAGCTTTCTTTTGATTTCCAATTGCATGGAATATCTTTTTCCATCCCCTCACTTTCAGTCTGTACGTGTCACTAAGTCTGAAGTGGGTCTCTTGTAGACAGTATATATACAAGTCTTGTTTTTGTATCCATTCAGCCAGTTTGTGTCTTTTGGTTGGAGCATTTAATCCATTTACAGTTAAGGTAGTTATTGATATGTGTTTTCCTGTTACCATTTTCTTAATTGTTTTGGGTTTGTTATTGTAGGTCTTTTCCTTCTCTTGTGTTTCCTGCCTAGAGAAGTTCCTTTAGGATTTGTTGTAAAGCTGGTTTGGTGGTGCTGAATTCTCTTAGCTTTTGCTTGTCTGTAAATGTTTTAATTTCTCCATCCGATCATGTTTACTATCATTACTCTGAATTCTTTTTCAGGTAGACTGCCTATTTCCTCTTCATTTGTTTGGTCTGGTGGGTTTTTACCTTGCTCCTTCATCTGCTGTGTATTTCTCTGTCTTCTCATTTTTCGTAACTTACTGTGTTTGGGGTCTCCTTTCTGCAGGCTGCAGGTTCGTAATTCCCGTTGTTTTTGGTGTCTGCCCCCAGTGGGTAAGGTTGGTTCAGTGGGTTGTGTAGGCTTCCTGGTGGAGGGGACTGGTGCCTGTGTTCTGGTGGATGAGGCTGGATCATGTCTTTCTGGTGGGCAGGACCACATCCAGTGGTGTGTTTTGGGGTGTCTGTGACCTTATTATGATTTTAGGCAGCCTCTCTGCTAATGGGTGGGGTTGTGTTCCTGTTCTGCTAGTTGTTTGGCATAGGGTGTCGAGCACTGTAGCTTGCTGGTTGTTGAGTGGAGTTGGGTCCTAGTGTTGAGATGGAGATCTCTGAGACAGCTTTCACTGTTTGATATTACGTGGGGCCGGGAGGTCTCTGTTGGTCTAATGTCCTGAACTTGGCTTTCCCACCTCAGAGGCTCAGGCCTAACACCCGGCTGGAGCACCAAGACTCTGTCAGTCACCCAGCTCAGAAGAAAAGGGAGAAAAAAGAAAGAAAGAAAGAAAAATAAAATAAAGTTATTGAAATAAAAAATTTTTTTAATTATTAAAAATAAAAAAGTAATTAGAAAAATAAAGAGCAACCAAACCAAAGAACAAATCCACCAATGATAACAAGCACTAAAAACTGTATTTAAAAAAATGGACAGACAGAACCCTAGGACAAATTGTAAAAGCAAAGCTATACAGACAAAATCACACAAAGAAGCATACACATACACACTCACAAAAGGAGAAAAAGGGAAAATTATATATATATTAAAGAAAAAGGACGAGAGCAACCAAGTCAATAAACAAATCTACCAATGATAATAAGCTCTAAATACTAAACTAAGATAAACATAAAACCAGAAGCAAGTTAGATGCAGAAAGCAAACCCCAAGTCTACAGTTGATCCCAAAGTCCACCTCCTCAATTTTGTGATGATTTGTTGGCTATTCAGGTATTCCACAGATGCAGGGTACATCAGTTTGATTGTGGAGATTTAATCCACTGCTCCTGAGGCTGCATGGAGAGGTTTCCCTTTCTCTTCTTTATTCGCACAGCTCCTGGGGTTCAGCTTTGGATTTTGCCCCCACCTCTGCATGTAGGTCGCCTGAGGGCATCTGTTCCCTACCCAGACAGGATGGGCTTAAAGTAGCAGCTGATCAGGGGGCTCTGGCTCACTCAGGCTGGGGGGAGGGAGGGGTACGGAATGCGAGGTGAGCCTGCAGCGGCAGAGGCTGGCGTGACGTTGCAACAGCCTGAGGCGCGGCGTGTGTTCTCCCCGGGAACTTGTCCCTGGATTACGGGACCCTGGCAGTGGCAGGCTGCACGGGCTCCCGGGAGCGGAGGTGTGGATAGTGACCTGTGCTTGCACACAGGCTTCTTGGTGGCTGCAGCAGCAGCCTTAGCGTCTCATGCCCATCTCTGGGGTCCGCGCTGATAGCTGCGGCTCACGCCCATCTCTAGAGCTCATTTAGGTGGTGCTCTGAATCCCCTCTCCTCATGCACCCCGAAACAATGGTCTCTTGCCTCTTAGGCAGGTCCAGACTTTTTCCCAGACTCCCTCCCGGCTAGCTGTGGCGCACTAGCCCCGTTCAGGCTGTGTTCATGCCGCCAACCCCAGTCCTCTCCCTGCGCTCTGGCTCTGACCGAAGCCCGAGCCTCAGCTCCCAGCCCCGCCCGCTCCGGCGGGTGAGCAGACAAGCCTCTCGGGCTGTTGAGTTCCTGTCGGCGCCGATCCTCTGTGCGGGAATCTCTCCGCTTTGCCCTCTGCGCCCCTGTTGCTGCGCTCTCCTCTGTGGCTCCGAAGCTCCCCTCCCCCCCCCAGTCTCTGCCAGTGAAGGGGCTTCCTAGTGTGTGGAAGCTTTTCCTCCTTCACAGCTCCCTCCCACTGGTGCAGGTCCCGTCCCTATTCTTTAGTCTCTGTTTTTCCTTTTTTCTTTTGCCCTACCCAGGTACGTGGGGAGTTTCTTGCATTTTGGGAGGTCTGAGGTCTTCTGCCAGTGTTAGTAGGTGTTCTGTAGGAGCTGTTCCACATGTACATGTATTTTTGATGTATTTGTGGGGAGGAAGGTGATCTCCCATGTCTTAACTCCTTCGCCATCTTGAAGCTATCCCCCATTAACTATTTTTTAAAAACCCTCTTTCCTTGCCCTGTGTCTGACATATTCCCTTAAGCTCTTCTCCAGCTGAACAGTGTGGGGCAATACTGCCCTTCAGGTTGCTTGAGAGGTTCCCTTTGGGATAAAAGCCAAAGGGCTGTGAGACCACACAGGGCTCATAGGCTCTGAGCCATCTAAAATTCCTTTAAATTTAACTGTGCAAGTTTTCTTGGAAAGCTGGGGAGAGAGGTGTCTTTAGCCTCTCTGAGCTGGGTAGGCAAGATATGAACCTCTAATCTTGAAAACAACATGAAGAAATAGAAACTATCCTTATTTTTACCACCCTGCTGTTTCCCTATACAGAATAAAGTATCAGTGCCTGGACAGCGCTAGGTGAGGGCACAGGAGGAGCTCTGGCTGGACATCAGAGCGGGCAGAGGAAGGTCTATTTCTGGCATTGCATTTGGTCCTCAGAAAGGAGAGGAAGGGAGATACGCTTGAAAGAAAAGGTTTGAAAATTGCTCTGGGGTCTCTTGAGCTGTATTGCCCCAGAGAAGGAAGGAAGGTAGGTTATTGATGCAGTTGTCACCTGCATCAATCAGTATGTCCCTAGATGCCCCTTTGGCTGCTTCCCATCTGCACAGATGCCCAGTTCAGTATTTTTCCCCCCATGCAGCTTGGAAGCCACCAGATGCACGAGGGTGTGGGGACAGGTATTAGGCACTGCCTTCCCTGCTTCATGTAGGGCAGCTGTTGAATAGCAGAAGCAGTGGAAGAAAGACTTGCTTCTAATCACACGAGAAGGGGTCCTCCAGCACTGTTAGGTAGGAAGCCTTCACTGAGAGCTTTCTCTGTTCCCATCACTCTGCTAAGCACTCTGCCTACATTATCTCATTTAACCACTTGATCAGGTACATGTGAGAACCCAGGCTCTTTGCCAGCAAGCAACGACACCTTTATGCTCTCCTTTCAATGACTTTTGCAATCTCTGCACAGTAACCTGCAACACAGCCACAGCAGCATCACAGAGGTGCTCGCATACTCAGTTTGGGTTATAACAGCATGTGGCTGAGCTGGAATCTTTGCAGGCTGGATAGGTTTGTATAAGGCATGGTTCAGGGACAAAGCAGCCAGCGCTTTTGGTTTGGATTTCCATCTCTCTTGCTTCTGTCTCTGTGTGTGCATTAGGGCTGGGTTGAGTGGACTGCAAGTGTGATGTTCCCCAGGGACAGAGGGAGGAGGGGTTGTCTCTGCTTTGGTCCAGACGCCAGTGGTGTGGAGGGCTGTGAGGATGTGCTCAGGAGGCCCGATGTCTGCCGCCAAGGAGGAAGATGAGCAGGGTGGCCCCTGAACGCCAGGGCTGTGCTGGGAGTCTGTCTGCTGTTTGAAACAAAACATCCTGAGAACTGAGAGCCTTGCTCACTGCAAACCTTTCTTCTCCCATGCAGCTCACTGGCTAGGACTCACCTCTGACTCCCATTCCACTTCAAAAAAAAACAGCTTGAATTTTTCTCCAAATAGATTCTGGAGCACACAGGCAGCTGCTCCTTCTATATGCTCTGTTGCCAGTAGGGGTGAGAGCAAGAAGCTGGACTGGGCTCTCAGCTAAGGCTGTCAGAACCTAGCCAGAAGGGGGAAAGCCAGACACCACAGCTATTTTTTAAAAAGTCACCGTATAACACACACACAAATGGTATTTACATATATGCTAGTAGTGGATGATCAGCCTGACACACTTCAATTCAGAAAATGCCTATTGTTCAAGGCACTGGAAAGACAGAAAGATGAGCAAGGCCTGGTCCCTGGGTTTGAGTTGCCTGCAAGGCGGTGTGGGAGAGGAACAGTCGTAACATCAGCAGGACTCTGCAGACTAAAGAAGTAAATGCCAAGTAGAGGAACAGGCAATGTGCTGTCACATGCAGAGGGGCTAAAGTGAATCAGGCTGGCCCCAGTAATTCTGGTAGATCATGAAGGTATTTTTGGAGGAGGTGATTTTTGAACTGAGCCTTGAGGGTTAAGTGCGATTTTGTTAGACAAGCTCAGGAGAAAGGGCAGAGGTGGCTAAGAGAACAGCTTGGGCAAAGGCACAGGGTTACGATAGAATATGGAGTGTTTAAAGATATACTTGTATCAGTAAAATGTCATGATTTACCCAACTTCAGCTACAGAATAATACATAGCATTTTTAGATGCAGAATAAAACTTTCTCTCCCCATTAAGGAGGCAGTCACTATGATTTTTTTTTGTGTGGTAAAATCAACAGGGCTTAATGATGGATTAGATATTAGAAGTGAAGCTCACAAGGGCTAGACCTGTAAAGTTATAATAGGTTTATATCAGATTCATTTTACTTTTAAAAATAACAGTGGGGCTTCCCTGGTGGCGCAGTGGATGAGAGTCCGCCTGCCGATGCAGGGGACGCGGGTTCGTGCTCCGGTCTGGGAGGATCCCACATGCTGTGGAGCGGCTGGGCCCGTGAGCCATGGCTGCTGAGCCTGTGCATCCAGAGCCTGTGCTCCGCAACGGGAGAAGCCACAACAGTGAGAGGCCCGTGTACCGCAAAAAAAAAAAAAAAACAGTGGATGGTATTTTCATATGTAAAATCTACGTTTCTGTTGTATCAAACCACTGTGTCACTGAGTTTTCCAGTTGGGAGGCAGCAGAGAATAGGAGGAAAAATACTGAGCCTGAGGATTACGTTCTGTCTTCCTATTTTATTCGGTCTTTTATTCACTCATACATTTATTCCTGCATTCAACAAACGTGATCCATGTGCCTGGGCCATGTGCTGGGCTCACTAGGGAGAGGGAGAGAGAGAGAAGGAAAAGCCACAGTCCCTGTACCCTCCAGGAACTTGCAGTACATGAAAGAGATCACAGGAGAAGGTGATAAATGCTATAGTAAAAATAGGGACAAAGGGCAATGGGAAAACGTAATATTTTCTCAATAAATGCTGATTGCTAGGGAGTTACCTGGCGGCGCAGTGGTTAAGAATCCGTCTGCCAATTCAGGGGACACAGGTTCAAGCCCTGGTCTGGGAGGATCCCACATGCCTTGGAGCAGCTAAGCCTATGTGCCACAACTACTGAGCCTGCGTTCTAGAGCCCACGAGCCACGACTACTGAGCCCGTGTGCCACAACTACAGAAGCCCGCACACCTAGAGCCCCTGCTTGCTGCAACTAGAGAAAGCCTGCGCGCAGCAATGAAGACCCAACTCAGCAAAAAAAATTTTAAATAAATAATATTAAAAATAATTTTTGGGACTTCCCTGGTGGTCCAGTGGCTAAGACTCTGAGCTCCCAATGCAGGCGGCCTGGGTTCGATCCCTGGCCAGGGAACTGGATCCCACCTACCGCAACGAAGATTCCGCATGCCTCAACTAAGACCCGACACAGCCAAATAAATAAATAAATATTTTTTTAAAAAAAAATAATAATAATTTTTTAAAAATGCCGGTTGGTATGAATAACCAATATGATAAATTGTATGAGACACCACCAAGAGAACAAAGCAGAAAACTCAAAACTTTTCTTTGGATTTGGCTAGTAAGTCTCAAACACTTGTTCATGTCATGAAACCCATGGGAATCATGGTGTTCTTTGGAGAACACCATGATATATTTATATATTAAAATGGATGAATTATAATTTTGAACTAAATCAGAGAGCATCCTATGCCAGATTTTACCACAGACATAGAAGAGTAGGTGTCACATATTAAAAAAACTTTCTGAAACAAAATCTTTAAATTGAGAATGATCTGTCAGCTCATTTTTTCCCCTAAGAATTGGGGCAAGACTACCAGGTGTCTATTTTAGTGCAGGAAACCCTCAGTCCAGCAGGTAGAACATCAGGACTCCACAGGAGTACAGTTTTGGCAGGCTGAAGGTTGTTGACTTTAACAAGGGCAATTTCAGAGAAGTAACGACACCAGAAGCTAGTTAGAGTCGGGTTGAAAAGTGAGGATCGCATTTTCAACATGTCAACAAGTACTTATTGAGTATCACAGGGCATACAATGCTGAGGGGGACAAAAACCAAAACAAAGCCGCAGCCTTCATGGAGCTTGAAGTCGCTTGCGGGAAACAAATTTGTCGCAAGGGAAATGTAAAGTGACACTGTGAAAAAGAGCTCTAAAGTGGAGAACGTGGTACATTATAAGAGGGTTTAATGGGAGGTCTGGGGCCATCCAGGGAGGACCTGGGAAGTCATCCTGAGGGAGTGATGATTGAGCTGAAACCTGAAGAGTGAGCAGGAGCTAAGGAGGTGAGGGGACTTGGGGAGCTGGAAGAGGATATTCCAGGAATGGGGAGAGTCCCTGGCTACAGGGAGCATGGCATTTTGAGATGCCAAAGGCCTCGCAGTGGACTGGGGTGCAGAGAGTGAGAGGGAGAAACACACGAGATGAGCAGGAGAGGTAGAAAGGAGTTAGAACGTGCAGAGTCTTATCAGCCACAGTAAGGATCTGATGTTGATTCTAAAGCAGTGGGTAGCCACCAAAGTATTACGCAGGAGAGTGACATAGTCAAATTTTCCATTTCAAAGAGATCACTCTGGTCGTATAGTGTGGACAGTCTATTTGAGGTGGTCAAGAGTATATCCAGGGAGACCTGTTAGGAGACTCACTTGATACTTCAAGTGAGTCCAGGTGAAAGATGACAGTTGTTTAGGCTTGGACGTGTATAGTGGAGATGGAAAGAAGTAGGCAGATTTGAGAGGTTTAGAGGATAAAATGGACAGGATGTGATGGCTTGGATGTGAGAGTTGAGAAGGAAGTATTGAGGATAAGTCCTAGGCTTCCAGCTTTGTGTGGTGGATGGTGGTACCATTCCCTGAGGCAGGAAATAGTGAGGGAGAACAAGACTTTAGGGCAGGGGCTTCCCTGGTGGCGCAGTGGTTGGGGGTCCGCCTGCCGATGCAGGGGACACGGGTTTGTGCCCTGGTCCGGGAGGATCCCACATGCCGCGGAGCGGTTGGGCCCGTGAGCCATGGCCACTGAGCCTGCGCGTCCGGAGCCTGTGCTCCGCAACGGGAGAGGCCACAGCAGTGAGAGGCCCGCGTACTGCAAAAAAAAAAAAAAAAAAAAGACTTTAGGGCAAACATCATGAGTTCAACCTCAGCCATGTTGTACTTGAGGAGCCTTTGAGCCATCTGAATGGGGAGATCAGGAGGGCAGGTGGATATATAGGCAGGAGTTTTGAGAAGTCTGGGCAGGAAATATACCACTGTAAGTCATCAACATCTAGGGGTAATTGAAGCCATGACATGGATGAGGCTGCCTATGGAGCAAGGATGGGCTTAGAAGAGAAGGCCTGGCACTAACTTCAAGTAGAGGATGATGAAAAGTAACCAGAGAAGGATGATCCAGGGAGATAAGAGAAAAACCAGAAGGCGAAAACTTCATGAAAGCCAAGAGCAGAGGGTTTCCTGAAGAAGAGAAGAGAGAGCATAGGTGCTGCTGAGAGGTCAGTGAAAACAAGGACCAATAAAAGTCCATTGGCTTTCGCAACATGGAGATCACAAGTGATTTAAGCAAAAGCTTCAGCGATGTGCTAGGCAAAAGTCAGATTGTAGTTGGTGGAGGAAAAAGTGGAAAGTGAGGAAATGGACACTGCATGTATAAATCTTTCCAGAGGTTTGGCTGTGATAGAGAGATAGGGTGGTTTAATTGTTTTAATGGGAGACAGCTGAGCACATTTAAATGCCAATGGAAAGGATCCAGTTGAATGGAGAAGTTATAGGTTAAAGGAAGGATAATTCACAATGTGAGATTCCTAAGAAGATGGGAGGACAGCATCAAACGTGCAGGTGGAGGGACTGGCCTTAGGGTGGAGAGGGACCACTCGTGGGGCTAACTGGAGAGGAGGAGGGTAGGGTTAGGGCGGATGTCAGTATGCTTGTAAGTGATGCTTGTAAGCGGTGGTGGCAAGATGAGGGTGTTGCCATCGATGAAGAAAAGGAAGGGTGAATAGAGGGGAGACAGGAGGAAGGGCATTGTCTTAGAATGGGCGTGGTGAGGACAGTGAAGAGAGAAAGAGTGAAGAAGCTAGAGAAAGATGATATTGAAGCAGTTATTAGGTGTGTGACATTGAGCCCGTTTTCTTACCTGTAAGATGAGAATAATACCCACGATGCCTACTCTAAAGAGTTATGCCTGGCACATAGAAAGTGATCAACAAACGCAGGCTCCTCTTTTAACTTTTATCGTCACCGTCAGTGGCTAGCTGTTGAACACATAATTGGTTTTAGTATGAAATAGTCATCAGTACTTCCCGGAAGTTAGTAGCTAACTCTCCATCTGCCACTTGTCTCATGTCCCATCTCTGAAGCACCAATCTCTTTTTTCTCCAAGCGCTTCAAGCTTTTCTACTACTTAATGCTGAGGGATTTGTACATGGTGCTTAGCCAGGGCAGATTCTATTAGGGGATTTAATCATACGGGCAGGGCACTGGGCCAGGGTGAAAAAAGAGGTTCAATTAATTCGATAGCCCAATCTCCTCTGACCTCATTCATATACAGAGGAACTCATTTCTTCATTCCTTTCATAATGTTAGTTGAAGCCAACTTAGCACCAGGCCTGCATCCGGGGCTGAGATACAGAGATGAGTAGGAATGGTTCCTACTCTCATGGTATTAATCTGATCAGATAAATGTTGTAATGACTGTATCACATGCTAGGAGCACGGGAGAAAGAGCCCCTGGCTGTGCCCAGACAAGGCAGGGAAGGCTTTCCAGAGCAGGTAGTGTTTGAGCTGGAACGTGAAGATGGAAAGTCTTTGCAGACAAGAAGGGAACATCTTTGCAAGACAAGGAGGGAAGTCTCCTGGATCTTGCAGTCAGAGGGAGGCCTAGGAGGCTCAAGAAATGGCAGGAGGAACTGGAAACTGCATATAATCAGTAATGTCAGAATAGGAAATGTTAGATTATGGAGAAGAAATGAGAGACTGGGCAGAGCGTGGCATGCTGCCTCCCTGGCTAAGGACCCTGACTTGACCCTGTAGGAGATATGGAGCCACTGTAGATTTTTGAATAGAGGCAGAGTGATGGGTCAGAAGACGGTGGTGGTAGTCTAAGTGAGGGTTGACCAGAGCACAGTTTCAGTGATGTGGGTCGAAGCATGGCCATGGTAGTAGATGAGTAAAACGAAATTAAAAGCCATTGGTGTTAAGGAAGTCGTGGAAGTTTGAGGCTAGGCTGTTAGAGAGGTCATCTTTGTACATGTTGAAACTTTCTGGGATGATGGCAGAAGCTTAGGTGATGGGGAGACAATTGCTAAATCCTCAGTGAGTGGGGGAGCAACAGTTGTGGGGCAAGGGGTAGAGTGAAGAATACTCAAATAGCATGGACCTCAAAGGACTAAGGATTTTTGCTAGATAATGGAAATAAAACACTCTAGACTCGACTTCTGGAAAGCAGAATAGACTCATGAAAGACTTTAACTGTTGCTTATGTCCAGGGTGAGGCAGCCACCATAAAACAGCACATATTTCCAAGATCTCAGGCCACTGAGTACTGCTTGAGGACACCCTACAACATGACAGATGGGTACCCACAGATTCAAGATTCAGCTGAGTCGTCATGATAACTCCACAAGCCATGATGTTGTCCTTGGTGGAGTCCTTTTCCCAGTCCGTCAGAGAACCATTTCCAGCTTCTTTGCTGAGGTCTTGTCCTCTCACTATGGCAAAGGAGTTGGGCAAACAGCAGCCATCATCTCAGGGCACTGGCTGTTCAACACCTGTCTTCTCTTGGCAGATGTGTCTCATTGCCGACTCACTTCTCTGTTGGTCATCCACTCTGTACCCAGTGCTGTTCTGGGCACACTGGAGGATTCAGAAAACTACCAGACATGGTCCATTGCGGCGAGCCGCTTCTGACCAGCAGAATGACGAATCACCACACGCTAGATTCTTCTCGCATCACACTTTATTGGAGTACAGCTTGGTTTCGGGCGGATGGAAGGAAGACCCCGTACGCTCGAGCCTGTCTGCTTATATAAGGGCTTAAGGACTCGTGTAAGTCCCTGATTCGTCCGTATGGTTATCGCATTTCGCAAGCCGGACTTTGGATAGGCCACTGCTTCAAAACCTGATTAGCATATTAGGTGCATACGGCCTAGCGGCATACTTAGTGCATGCGTAATGGCTATCCGGCCGCGCCCTACAGTCCATGCCCTCAAGGATCGCATTGTCTAATTAGAAAAGCTAGACTGGTACACCTGGAATAGTAAGAGGCAATAGTAAGAGGCCTTGTCCAGTTTAAGGGGTAGGTGTTGGGTACAGACAGTCAGGAAAGGAGGTACGTGTATTCCTACTATCTAGTCAAGAGTTCAGGGGGTTGGAAGAGAGAGCGTAAGGAATCTGAAAAGACCTTCAGATTTTTGGATGGGAGGAGGTGGCGTGGGAAGTGGTGGTGCCATTTGGAGAGACAGGAAGTACAATAGAAGAGATACTTGGAGGGGAGGTGAAGACCTGTGATTTGGAAATGGAGAGTTTGTAGGCTTATTTAGGTGGATGTGGGACTCATTTTTCTATGTTGATGCAATGGAAAGTTCTGAGCGTGCATTAAGACTAAATGTCTTAACAAAAGGAAAAAAGAGTTAATGAGGAGCCAGATGAAGACAATAGTAGTAAAAGGATGGAGAAAGCACATATTCTAGAAACAGTCATGAGAAAAATGGGTAAGATTTGGTAATTGATCAGATGTGAGGGGAGAGACTGGGATGACTCCAAGTTACTGGGCATGGGGACTGGGTGGATGGTGGTACCACTAATTAAGAGGAGGGAAAGCATGTTGCAGAGACAAGCAGGTAAAATAATAAGGCCTGTTTTGGAACATTCGAATCGGAGATTACTGCGGGATAACTAAGTATACAGTGTCTAGGAGCCACTTGGTGGTGCAAGTCTGAAACTCAAGGAGTATTCAGCCCAGATACATAGCTTTGGGAATCATCCATAAACAGGTGAGTGCCTGAGGCAGGCATGGTGGAGTAAGGAGGGAACCTTGGGAAATACTCATGTTTATGAGGGGAATGGTCTAGAGAGGGGTCCCCAACCCCCGGGCCTCGGACCGGTAGCGGTCTGTGGCCTGCTAGGCACGGGGCCACGCAGCAGGAGGCGAGCAGCAGGCAAGTGGGTGAAACTTCATCTGTGGCTCCCCATCGCCCGCATTACCGCCCACACCATCCCTCCCGGCCCCCCCCACCCCCATGGAAAAATTGTCTTCCTGAAACTGGTCCCTGGTGCTAAAAAGGTTGGGGACCGCTGGTCTAGAGGAGACAGTCAAAGAAGGAATAGTCTGGATGGTGTGAGTTGAACCAGGAGAGGTAGGATCATGATGGTTGAAGAGGAGAAAGTTAAGGGCTAAAGAGTGAGGAGTAGGAGTACTTTCAAGTAGCAGTGAGTAGCCAACAGTAGATTGCTTGGGAGGGGCAAATGGGGTCATTGATGACCTACGTCAGAGCAATTTCAGAGCAGTGGTGGGAGTTGGGAACCAGTGAGTTCAGAAGGAAGTTGTGAGAAAGTAGAGAAACAAATATTTGAGAAGTTTTGCTGCAAACAGGCAGAGACAGGCAGCAATAGCTGGATGAATATTATGAGGATGTAGAGACAGCAAGTGTAGATTTTTATTCCTAGCAGCTTTGTTGGGAAGAAGCAAGATTGTTGGGACAGTAACTACAGGGGGATATGAGAAGAAGCAATGGGTTGTTTTTAAGAGTGGAAGAAACTTGATCAGGCCCATGGGCTGAGGGGATAAAGCCAAGAGGAGAAAAGGGGAAAGTCCAGGCAGAGAAGGTATTCAGTGGAGCCTGGACTGGGAGGAGAGGGAGGAGGTGGGATCTAGATCACAGGTAGAGGCTGGGCTGACCAACAGGAGGAGTCTTTCAGTCTCTGTAGAGTCAGGAAAGAGGATGAGGGTTGGGGTCAGCCTGGGTAAGATTTTGTGTTAGGCTAGGGATGGGGAAAACAAGAGCAAGTAGTTCACCCATGATGGAGTCAGTACCCTCCATGATGGAGACAGGGTTGTATGCTGAGGGTGAAGAGAATGGGGGTCTGGTGGGAGTATGAGAAGGAGGGTGAAGGTTTAGAACAATCCCTAAGGGGAATGGAAGTACTATGGAGTAAAGGCTTCCTGTTATTAAGCCCAGACAACTGAACAATGATGATCATGTTGACAGAAATTGGAGTTGTTCAAGGGAAAATGGGGAGGAGAATGCTAAGGGTCTTTTGAGCATGTTAAATTCAGGGTGGTGGCAGGAAATCCACAAGAACAAGTCCTATGGGTGATGAGTCTATCTCAGGGTACATGACTACTAAAAGCCAGCGTCCTCTCCAGCCTCCAGGCTCTGCTAACAGAGCTGTTTAGCCCAGCCGCTGCACTGAATCTCCCCTCAGAGGAAGTGATGAAACCAGTGAGATGTTCAGTAACATGCTATGAGAGCGTCTCTGAGCACCAAGTGATATGGGCTCATAGATGTTGGTATTGTTATTGGATTCTTGATGCCTTGTTAATTGAAAGGTCATATGGGGAAAGATAGGTTGGGCGAGAACTCTTCTTGTAGCTTTTTCTTTTCTTCTTCTGTCTCTATTAGCAAAGTCTGAATCAGAGAACATGCAGCTCTGCCTTGGGACAAAATGCTTATCTGGATGCCAGAGCTTTCCTCAATCCAGATCATCTTCCCAAATGATTCCCTACTGGCAGACAAATGGTAACTGTATCTTCTGGATCTTTCAGAATCTAAAAGAAGGTATTTTACTACGTACAATATTTGAGGACAAAAGGCTGCTGTTTCTCCAAAACAGGCTTTTAATGGTTTAGGAGAAAAACAACAGAAGAAAGAAAAGCTAATGTTTCCCCTAACCCTATCACCCCTTCCCTCCACCCCGTCTTCCTGTCTGCTCATGCATTCACCAGTCTGCATGCCTCCTCTTACTGGGTGAGCTTGAGTAAGTGTGAAGGGTGCAGGAATGTATGACTATGTAGATGCTATAAATAGTTCCTCTAGTCCCTTTCCTTTCTTCAGCTCACTAGCTACTTCATTGGTGTTCCTGGCCTTTTGTCCACCCATCCATCTGACTTTTAGCAGTTATGTATTGGTAGGGCCATGAAGGTCATTACAATTTTTATATACTTTCCTGTTGGATGGTAAATGGTCACTTTCTGGAGTTCTTTGAGTCTCCTACCCCTGGGGCTGCTCTAGCCCCTCGCTTAAGACTCCCAGATTTCCCCATTGTCCAGCAACCAAAAGGGTAATTAATGCCTGGCACAGTGGGGGGCCTCCTCTTCATAGCCCCAGTGCTGTGGTGGACATCAGTACTGACTGGTCATGATGGGCCCTACCAGTTATTTTTCCATACTGAGGCTTACTGTGTATCAGATACCGGGCCAGGTGCTGGAGATACAACAGTAAACAAGGCAGGCAAGGCCCCTGCCTTTGTGAAACCCATAGTCTAGACCAGTGTTTCTCAGTCTCATCACTTGACAAACTTAGGCCTGATAATCCTTTGTTGTGGGGCTGTCCTGTGCATTGTAGGTTGTTTAGCAGCATCCCTGGCCTCTACCTACTAGATGGCTCGTAGCCACCTCTCCCCGCCCCCCGCCCCCCATCGTGACAACCAAAAATATGTCCAGACATTGCCAAATGTCCCCTTGAGGGCAAAATACCGCCCCTTCCCCATTGAAAGGATAAAAAGTATTATCAAACAATTGATCACAAAGATAAAAATACAAGGACCAAGTATAAAGATGCTCTGAAAAAAAATGAGCAGATACCATGATAGAGTGAAAGGAGACTTACTTTAGGTTTGATTATGAAGCAAGGCCTCATTGATGAAGTAACACTTAAGCAGAGGCCCAGGGGAAGAGAAGGAGCCAGTCACATGAGGAATGAGGGGCTGAACAAAGGGCTTTTGCTGTTTGAGGACAGAAAAAAAGACTACTGGGGCCTAGGGACCAAAGGGAAAAAAGTGGTGCAAGATGAGTGTGGAGAGGTAGAGAGGGGCTAGATTATGCAGGGCCTTGTAAACCATGGTATTCTAAGAGTAATCCAAATACAGTGTTTTAAGTAGGCAAGCAATATGCACAGGTTGATGTTTGAAGAAGAACATCTGTCTGCTGAGTGGCAGCCAGTTGGGAAATGATTACAGTGGTCCAGGCAAGAGATTGAGGGTAGCCTGGGTCAGGGCAGTGGAGATGGAGAGATGTGGATGGATTTGGGATTTGCCTTGCTTGTTCCTGATGCCTCACACATTTTGGTCATATCCAAGGGTTGGCAGTACTGGTCTGGGGACTACCTTTACTTTATTCAGTAGCGTTTATTGAGTGCCCACTGCATGCCCAATGAGTAAGACACTGATCCAGGCAGCTCAACGTCTAGTAGGGGAACAAATACAATATGATACCAGAGCGTGGAGGTGCCATGACTCTGTAAGCATGAAGTGTTGTGGAAGTCTGTGGAGGGGAAGCTAACCCAGCCTGGGGGGAGGAGAAGAGTCAGGGGAGGACTGGAGGAGGTGGCACTTCAACTGATTTATAAAAAATAAGTTAACCAAGTGAAGTGGAGGAGAACAGGCATGCCAGGCCTAGCACAACCCAGCGGAGACCCAGAGGATGCAAAGAGCATGGCAGGGCAGAAGCATAAAAACCAGGGCATGGGCAGATGAGAGAGGAGGCTGCAGGGGTCGGCAAGGGCCAGACCATGATGGCAAATGCAACCTTTGGGTCTCAAGGGGCAACTGACAGCAAGGGGAAAACAGGAGCAGATGAGAGGTGTGGGGTCTCCAGCTCCCAGTCTAGTCTCCTCCAGTGCATCCCCCTCTTGCTACCAGAGGGTTCTGTCTAAGGTCTAGAACTACTTAAGACCTCTCAGGGTTCCCCTCATCTTGTATGTCCCAGAGAGTTCCCCACAGTGGCTCACAGTTGTCCCCATCGCACTCAGCTCCTGCCACACCGAGTGACATTTACCTTTACAAACCCGCTACTCTCTTCCATGCCATGTGCCCTCTCTCATGCGGCTCCCTAACTTCCCCCCCAAAAAAAACAGAAAGAGAAAGCACAAGATTGTTCTCACAGTTAAAATAACTAGTATCGACGGAAATGTTTACTGGTCAGGGATTTCTTTAGTAAACTAGCAGCCACTTAAAGTGATGTAGAAACACACTTTACATGAAAAGATTTACATGATCTGTAGCTAAATTATAAAGTGGCATGTACATAGTGTAATCCAGTAATAAGCATGTGTGTATATGTGGGTATGTGTACGAGAGTATAATAAAACGTTAACAGGGCTTATCTCCAAGTGAACAGTTACAGGTGATTTTAATTTTTATCTTTTGACTTACGTATTTTAAAAATTTTCTAGTACACAGTTATTACTTTCATGATGAGAAATAAACAACGAACAAAGCTGCTCTAGAGATCTGGCTGGCAAAGTTCCCAAGAGTGACTGACCTCTGGCTGGCTACCCTGACTGCTCGTTGTAGACACAGCAGTATTTTTCTCCAGGAGGACTGCAAGCAAGACTAATTCATTAAGTTCTTTCAGTCCTGAAGATGACAGGAGCCAGGAAAGCATAAAGTCTTGTTACTACGACAGCCGGTAGCCTTGATGTCTGTGTGTTTATTTATTAACAGGACTTTATGTATCCATCCTCCCACCAGTTCCAGGAGCTTCACAGCTGACTTTGATACAGATCACATTCTCAAAATGGTACAGCCCATCCAGTCAGAAGAAAGACAAGGCCGGCTCACCAGAGAATTAAAACAACAAGAACACGGTCCTAGGAAGCAAAATGAACTTGCAAGGTTTTGACTAGGGCTGGTGAGGTGTTAGGAGAATAGCATGTTGAGGAGCAAACTGGATTCTTGGGTCACTTTCTTTAAGCTAACAGTTATTGAATGCCTTTATCATGGCAGGCATCGAGTGTAGTTCTGTAGACACTTCTCTCCCTTTAAGCTTTGCAACAGTTCTGTGAGGAATTACTCCCATTTTAGAGCTGTTGAAACTGAGACTTAGAGAGGATGAAGAATTAGTTAATAAGAGCTTAGGTTTTAACACAGCTATTTCTTCAACGAAACATACCTCCCCACACATACCCCTCCCTACTTAATGGATGTGGCCTAAAGGAAGGGAATTTTAAGGCTTGGAAAATGCCCTATTGATTTTGGCCTAGAAGTTACTCAGCATGGAGTAGATGCCAAATGCTCTTGTTGAATGACTGGTTGGATGGATGGATGGATGAACAAAGAAAGAATGATTTTTTTTTTTTTTTTTTGCGGTACGCGGGCCTCTCCCTGCTGTGGCCTCTCCCGCTGCGGAGCACAGGCTCTGGACGCGCTGGCTCAGCGTCCATAGCTCACGGGCCCAGCCGCTCCGCGGCATGTGGGATCGTCTCGGAACGGGGCACGAACCCGTGTCCCCTGCATCGGCAGACGGACTCCCAACCACTGCGCCACCAGGGAAGCCCAAGAATGATTTTTAAAAGGCCTTATAGGGCTTCCCTGGTGGCGCAGTGGTTAAGAATCTGCCTGCCAATGCAGGGGACACGGGTTCAAGCCCTGGTCCGGGAAGACCCCACATGCCGCGGAGCTTAGTAAGCCCATGCGCCACAGCTACTGAGCCTGTGATCTAGAGCCTGCGCATCACAACTACTGAAGCCCGCGTACCTAGAGCCCACGCTCTGCGACAAGAGAAGCCACCACAGTGAGAAGCCTGCGCACCTCAATGAAGACCCAACACAGCCCCCCCCCAAAAAAATGTCTTACAATCATACAAAGGCACAGAGAAATAATCACATTATAAACGTGTCTCATAGACAGTTCTACAAATGGATGTGGCCAGGATTGTTCCCTACCAAAGACTTACAAGTGTGTGCCTGTAATGGGAGTAAACATCAGGAGAGTCATTTTTCGAGTGCTGGAGAGAATTGGGATCATGTGGGGTATGTAGGTCAATCAGTTCTATCACAGTCTGGGGAGGAGAGATGTTAGCTTGGTGGAGTTCC
The DNA here is from genome assembly GCF_008692025.1 of Phocoena sinus. Classification (NCBI taxonomy): domain Eukaryota; kingdom Metazoa; phylum Chordata; class Mammalia; order Artiodactyla; family Phocoenidae; genus Phocoena; species Phocoena sinus. The sequence continues at coordinate 135,960,821 of NC_045763.1, forward strand.
CATGCACAAAGCTTAGATGTCTCCTGTTCTCCTTTGCAAACTGGTTACCAAGGTCCTACCAGGTCCTACCAGTTTGCCTGCATTGCTCTATTCTCGTGGTCCTGGGACACAAAGTAGCAAGGAGACCTAAACAGTGCTGCTTCCTGGGCTACTTGTGAGAGAAATGCTTTATTCCATTTTATTTTTGAAGGTTGTATCAAACTGACAGCTTTCTGTTGGCTCAAATGAAGAGCTGTTTTTCTCCGTGTGTGCTGTCAACTTTAGGAATGCAGGAGATTGGTTATTGGGTCAGCAAGTAGAAAATGAAGGAAGCGTTGGTTCACATCTGTTATCTCCTGAGTCATCTTCCTTGCTCTGCATAGAAGAGGTTCACATATTCCTTTTTCCAGCTCTGCCTTAGTCAGCCAGCAACAGGAATGAAGGCCATTGTGTCCAGACCACTGTGGGAGCCTAGAAGAGAAATACTTTGGGCAACGTGATGGTCCTTGTCTTCTAGGGGTTCATAGCTTCCTTGAAAAGAGAGTGTACACCAACTTTAGATCACAGAGCAATGCCACTGAAGCAATGATGAAAAGTCTCTGAGTGAAGGGGCTGCAGAACACTGGACTGACTAGTTTCTTCTTATGAAAAAATGAGGGCAGTTTGGATGGACTCTACTTTTTCCTATTCTCTTTCTGCTTTAAGAATGTGTACTTCTTTAATGAGGTTAATCAGGGAAGACCTGAAGAAGTTAACTTCTGAGAAAGGGCATGGGACACTTGGAGAACTGCATCTCATCCTGGGAGGAGACACATGGTATCTGGTGGTAGGCTGTGGCAAGTCCCACTTTACAGATGTGGAAGCTGAAGACCAGACATCCCCCATACCCCCTGAAAGTGGCAGAGAAATCCTAATGCTTGGACTTGTGCAATGGCTGCAGAACAAATGCTTTCCCTTGTATGAGAAGAAGAGGTACTTTCCCAGAGGCCTCAGCCAGGTGTGTGGAGGGGTCTGAATTCCTCTCCTTGATCTTCCTGCACACTTTTTCCCTGGTGCTTCCTCACCAGCCCCATCCAATTTGGATTGGGGAACAGCTTTTCAAAGTTATTTCTAAAAGATCACACACACACATACACACTGAGTGAGCTCTTTCTTTGTATTTTATTCGGGAAATCATAAATGACTCTCAGGCTAAATAGAAACCTGAACCAATCAAATGAGTTTCCCAGGGGCTCAAAAGAAACAAGATTCACAGAACTGGCTGGCAGTACTGCAGAAAATAGAGCTGATGGAGACCCCCATGTGGGTGTGGGGTGACCTTGACAAGGAAAGTACTAGCTGGTATTTTTATCTGCCTTCTTTTTCTCAGGACATTGATGCTGCTGAATGCACCAGTAACAGACTCCTGTTTGTTCTCATAACATCTGGGCAGAAGGGATGGGGAAGACAGCGTATACTCATGTGCGGAGTAGGGAGGAGTAGCGAAACTGAGCCATAGATGGAGAACGAGCCTTGTTTAAATTCCTGTGGACAGGATTTCGGGTTCCTCAACTAGAAACAGGTTACACACACTCTGATTCAGTGCTCTAACAGCTCGAATTCTATAATCTCAAGTATTTCCTATTACATTTAATTTCCTTTCCTTCTATTTCTCTTCTGTTACTCTTCTGTGGGAGGTGAGGTATCAGGTATCGGTACAGCAACCAACTTGCCCAAGACTCCCAGTTTTAGCACTGAAAGTCTCACATCCAGGGAACCCTCTCAGTCCCGGGCAAACCCACATGGTTGGTCACTCTAAAGGTATGTCACTGCTTCAAAAGAAACTCCTGTGGAGTGAGATTGTTTCCCCAAGTTTTTTCTGGAGGTGGTCTCACATGGTAGCTAAAGTATGGGGTCTGGGCACATGGCCAGGGTGCACATCCTGGCTCTGGCAGGCGTCCCTGCCAGACCTGGGGCAAGTCACTTGACCTCTCTGTGCCTCAGTTGCCTCATCTGTAAAATGGGGATAATGATAATCTGTATCTCAAGACGTTGCTATGTGAAATCATGTAAATCAATACCTGTAAAGCACTTTTAAAAGTGACTGTTAGCTATAGTTATTATTTTATTAATAAATTACAAAGATCGCAGGATCTCAGAATTGATGGGATACCTTCTTAGATTTCATCTGTTATTAAACGCACTTCACACATTGTAGTGAACCCATTCTGTGTCTACCTTCCCCCTTTTCTGTGTCTCCCCACAGTGGTGACAACTGCAGCTGGTGGAGGTTAGTCTGATTGGCCCCTGTGTGGATGCTACTCCACTTCACCTGGTGGCATGGGAGTGGGGTGTGATGGCTAAGTGTGGTACCTCTCAGACGTGAACGTGTACACAAATCACCTAGGGATCTTGTTAAAGCTTGTTAAATGTGAATTCTGATTCAGCAGGTGTGGGTGAGGCACAAGATTCTGTTTTATTTTTTTAAAAGATTATTTTGATGTGGACCATTTTTAAAGTCTTTGTTGAATTTGTTACAATATTGCTTCTGTTTTATGTTTTGGTTTTTTGGCCACGAGGCATGTGGGATCTTAGCTCCCTGACCAGGGATCGAACCCGCACCCCCTGCATTGGAAGGTGAAGTCTTAACCACTGGACTGCAAGGGAAGTCCCAAGATTCTGTATTTCTAACAAGGTCCCAGGTGATGTTGCCGTTGCAAGGCCCACACTGTGAGACCAAGGCCACATCGTATGTCATCCTGTGTGGGTCTGAGCAAAAGCCTGTGAAATTCATGCCCAACAAGTTCCTGAGATTAGAGAATTAGTCCTGGGGGCTGGGGTAGGAATTTTTGCTTATTTTCAGCCTCAGAGCTGGTTCAAGACTATTGCTTTAATCCGACCTCCTAGCTCGCTTCTGTCCATGGCTTTGCTCTCTTGAATGGTACACAGAGGGGTACTGTGCCCCACCAGTGCCCAGGAATCACACATGGTGAGTAGGGCTGCAGAAAGGTTCAGAGCTACTGGCCTGAAGAGACAGGAGCCCCCAAACCTAGGACTCTGGTGTCCCACCCCATACTCCCTCAGTGACCTTGCCGGAGGGAGGCGTCTAACACTTCCTCAGCCACCTCAGAACATGAGTCCAGATCTTATACCTCTGCTCTGGATCTATGGACCCAATTCTCCCAAACAATCTGAGTACCAAAATAAGCATAAAGAGCAGACTCCTCACATTTGAGGAGTCTTTACTTCTTTTCCAAAACCTTGAACAGGAGTTCTCTTGCCATCCGTCTTCCCTTCAAGACCCTATCAGGCACCAAGATAATATCACCGTCTAGTGCAGTGAACCTGTTCTCTGCTCTCTGGCCTGTACAGATGCGGGAGGAAACTTTGCAAGAGAGGTCAAAGAAAAGGAGCTGGAAGACCAATTCTGCCTGCTGCTTCCTGGATTCCCTGAGGCCAGACTTGTGCTAATTTGAAAAATGGCCTTATGATAATGAGCGCTAAAAGCACTCTACAGACCCTGGTACCCTGGGAAGAGACTGGGGGACTCAGTCTTCCCAGCTCCCTTCCCTGCACAGCCCGCTCTCAGCATCCGCGCACTTTTAATCTCCCACACGTCTGCCGAGTGTACTACACATTTGTATCTGTCACTTCAGATCCCCCCGCATGGCCGCTCCCGGCCAGCTGGGCTTTCTCCTTTATTCCCATAATGTTCCCCGAGGACAACCCAGCCCGTGATAAAGGCTTCCACTTTCTTTTGTTTCTCTTACTTTGCTGAACCCCAGCCCCCAACTCCAGCCATACAGGACCTGCCCAGCGCCCTGGCGCCCCCTACCGGCAGCCTGCCTCCCGATGGATTTGGCGGAAGTTGAGAAGGTTCCGAATACAGCTTCCCTCCCACCCCATTTTCCTGAGTGGCTCTCTGAGGTAGTGGTGTTCTGAGGCGCCTCCCAACACAGATCAGACTAACAGCATCCTAGAACTGTATTACGCGCCTCCATTTCCTGCAAGCAGAATGGACCTCGGACGTTGTTGTTTTTTTTGTTTTTTATTGTGGTAAAAAACATAACATAAAATTTACCGTCTTAGCCAGTTTTAAGTGTACAGTTCAGTAGTGTTGAGTATATTCACATTGTTGTGCAACAGATCTCTGTAGAGCTTTTTCATCTTGCAAGACTCAGATTCTATACCCACCAAACACTAATTCCCCTTCTCCCTACCCCCAGCCCTTGACGACCACCTTTCTACTTTCTATGATTTTGACTCCTTTGGATACTTCATAAGAGTGGAATCATGCAGTATTTGCTCTTTTGTGACTGGCTTAATTCTCTTAGCATAATTTCCTTGAGGTTCATCCATGTTGTGGTATGTGAATGATTTCCATTCTAAGGCTACAAAATATTCCATTGGGTGTATCCACCATACTTTATCTGTTCATCTGTTGATAGACATTTGAGCTTCTTCCTCAGGTTTTTAACCCCTTATTTTGCAACTGGTCACCCACTTAAACTAAATGACTTGTCTAAGACCACACAGCCAATCAGATGTCAGTTTTTTTAGGATTTTATTGTTGTCTCCTGGGTTCCGGCATCAGCATTTGGGGAGATCTGGTTCAACCTGAAGTTATTGGGATAGGCCCTCCAGGATTTTTGCAGGCTTCAGAGGCAAATGGTGGCATCCAGGCAAGTCCTGATGACTATGAGCCTGTGAGAATATCCAGCTTCGGCTTTGGTGTGGTCAAATGCCCTGTGTGTATCTGGATTTTTATGATATTAGGCAATTATTATTCATTTGTTTAGGGGTGCTAATGGTATTGTGTTATATGTTTTAAAAAGAACCACTTTTAGAAATACGTACCAAAATGTTTATAAATTAAATGTGTGGTGCCTTCGGGTGTGCTGCAAAATAATCAGCAGAAGGTATGGATGGAACAGGCTGGGGGCTCATTATACCATTCTCTCTACTTTTGTATATGTATGTTTAAAGTTTTATCTAGTAAAAAGATTTTAGTCTTTTTTTTTTTTTTTTTTGCGGTACGTGGGCCTCTCACTGTTGCGGCCCCTCCCGTTGCGGAGCACAGGCTCCGGACGCGCAGGCTCAGCGGCCATGGCTCACGGGCCTAGCCGCTCCGTGGCATGTGGGATCTTCCCGGACTGGGTCACGAACCCGTGTCCCCTGCATCGGCAGGCGGACTTTCAACCACTGTGCCACCAGGGAAGCCCAAGATTTTATTCTTAAAAAAAATTTTCTTAATCTTACATTTGGTTAGGGTGACACATGCCCACTTTCCAGGAACTTAAATTCTTGCTGAAATTGGAGCACTTTTGACAGTTATCAATGGTATATTATAGAGAATAAAATACTGCCACCAATGGGCAAATAGTGTAAAAACAAGCAAACAAACAAAAAACCCCCTGCAGTTTGTGGGGATGACACCAGCATCCCTTTGGCAGAGGGTCAGTGGCATGAAGGGCTCAGATTTCTCTACTGGAGCATCACAGGCTCTGGGTTCAGTTCTTTCATCCTGAACCTGGGGAGCTTCTCCACCAGACCCTCCTGTCAGCAGTCACCAGCTTCCCAGCTTTCAAATATTTGGCCACAGTGCGAAGCAAATATGTCAGTTTGTTGTTCATTTGTTTACATATTCATTCATCTGCCCATCCCCAATTCATCCCATTTTCTAACCACCCACATCCAAGCAACACTATCTGTGATTGAATTCGGCTTCTAAATATCTTGTATCTGCTCACTTTAACCCATAGCCGTGGCCGCTACCCTAGTCCACCCCACTGTCATCCTTAGCTCTGTTATTCTAACACCTCTTTGCTCTCCTTATCACCACTCTTACTCTCTTCTACTCCTTTCCATCCATTCTTCTGATCTTTTCACTCATCCCTGCTTAATTAAAACCCAGAAGATCTTCCTACTGCCCTTGTGATGAAGTCCAAACTCTGGCGGTGCCTTACAGAGTCCTTGGGAACCTGACTCTAATTGCCTCTCCAGTCTCATTTCTCATTCCCACCCCGTCGTTCCCAGTGCCCCAGCCTCCCTGAAATTCTTTCAGTTCCTCAAGACACCATGCACGTTCTCATTTCCAGGTCTTTGCACAAGCTGTTCTTTCTGCCTGGGATACTCTCCCTCCCCACTCCCTTCTCTGGGTAACTCTTTCTCATCCCACAGGTGTCAGCGAAACCTCACTGCCTCCTAGAAGTGTTCCTTGACCCAGTCACTTGGTGTTCCTGCTCTGAGCTCATCACGTAATTCTCCCATCACAGCACTTAACACCCATTCGGAGGTGTTCTGTAAATATTTTTTGAATTGACAGAGTAAATTTGGTTTGAAAGAAAGGGAAAATATAAAAATGTATATTCCAACAAGCAGGTTTACAGTATCTCAGTCCCCAGATACTCCCTGATCTGTCAGTCAACCCACAAATATTCCCTGGTCACTGAAAGAAGTTTTCCAATTGCTGCTGAGTCCATTGTGCCGCCCTCTGCTGTAGGAACCTGCTTGCTCATGGTGTGATCTCACCCTCTTCTGACATTCATTCTACTGAACTTGTCACTCCCCTCACTTCCACCCCACCACCATGCAGGACCAGCACAACACCCTCTGGCCACGCCCCCTTTCATCAGGGGAGCTGGGCATTCCCAGCTAGTGGACGTTCCTGCCCAGATGCATCTCCTGTGCTTGCAGCCCTGCCACCTCTGCACCCACAGAGCCTTACCCAGCAGTAGGGTCCTCTCCTGCCCCTTAGATGCTCAGAATCCATCAGCCTTCACTCTCTAATCTCTGGGCCTTTCTGTGCTGCTTCTACGAGAGCTGCTATCACTGTTAATCTCCCCTTTGCAAAGTTTCTGTCCTTCCCTCCTTCTCTCATCTTGTCTCTGAAGTGTCCCTCTGACCTGTACTTCCAACCCCATCCTCCCCTTCCTCATTCAGGACCTTGTGCCATCATTGCCCCCTTTTTTCTAGTATCTAATCTGTCCCCCTCTTCCCTGTGTTCTTTCCTTCTGTCTACACCTGTGCTTGGACATCCATCTCTTATAAAATCCCCCCCACCCTTCTGACCCCCGTAAGTGAACATCCTGGCCCTCTGCTCCCTCTTCTCACCAGAGGCATCTCGCCACCTCTGTCATCACAGCTCCTCACCCCATATTGCCCCACCACTGTCACCAAAGCCACCCGTGCCCATTTAGTCTCAAATCCTAAGTGGTCTCCGTGACCTCTCTGCTGCCTTGGATGCCAATGACATCCTCTTCTGTCGGGCACTCTCTTCAGGTTCCCTGGCACAGCACAAGCCTGCCTTGGCTTCTGTCCTTGTCCACACTTTCTGACTCATCTGCTGGCACATCCCCATCTTACCAACCTCTGAATATAAGTTTTGTTGAGATTCTGACCTCTGCCTACACCAGCTACCCAGCTGCTCCGAAAGACCCCTCTAAGTGGACACAGTATCCAGGCCAAGCATCTCTCCTGCTCTTGTTTTGCATTTCAACTTTGCTGAATAAGGCTAAACTCAAACTGCTCTCCTCTAAATGGCAACGCTTCTGGACTTTCTCTTTCTGTCGGCAGTACTGTCATTCTCTGCTCCTCCAGGCTCAAAACCCACAGCCACCTTTGGCACCTTCCTCTGGCCACATCCACTCAGCCTCTAGGTCTGTCACTTATGCTCTCCCCAAGGTTCTCACATCTATCTCCTTTGAGTTTTTCCTACCCCACCCTTAGTTTAGGTCTCACTGCCACTGGCAGAAACCATTTGCCCTCTTTCCTCCTCCCCTAGATCCTTTTATTCTGGCCTTTATGCCTCCAGTCCATTGTACACCGTGCTGCCAAGTCCATGCACTTGAAGAAGTCGTTCTCAAGGTGCGGTCCCTGGACCAGCAGCTTCAGCATCGCATACTCTCAGGCTCCAGTCCAGTTTCTACTGGTTCAGAAACTCTCTGAGTGGGGCCCAGAAATCTGTGTGGGGTGATTCTGATGTATACAAAAGTTGGAGAACCACTGACCTAAAACATAGCAATAAGCAAATTTCTCCTCTGCTGAAGAACCTAAACATTTTGTTTAGTTAAGACTCAGTTCAGCTGGATATAACTTTAAAAAGTGGCTTAAACAAGGTAGAAATTTATATCTCTCTCACTTAAAAAATGTCAGGCCACAGATAGTGCAGGGATATAGCAGCTCCATGGTATCACCAAGAACCTAGCTTTCTATTTCAACTCCTGGAGCATGGCTGCAGTGGTCCAAGATGGCTGCTAGAGCTCTAGCTATCACATCTGTCATTTTTGCTCCAATTCCAACATTTAGGATTTGTTTGTTTTTGTTTTTTTTTTTTTTGCCACACCAAGCAATTCTCAGACACCAGCTAGGTGTCCTACAATTCGACCCAGCTCTCACACTGTCTGTCCAGAGATAGCATCAGATCCCACAGGGTAAGGGCTTAGTCTCAAAAGACTGCCACCCCCCCACCCCCGCCAATTCTTCAGATGCCAATAGCAAGTCCAGGTTGTTACCTGTACTTCTGACTGATTGGCTGTAGGTTAGAGGTTCCAATGACCCCCTTCCTTGGGTTCGATTAATTTGCTACAGTGGCTCACAGGGCTCAGAGAAATGTTTTGCTTACTAGATCACCAGTTTATCATAAAAGAATATAACTCAGGAAAGCCAGATGTAAGAGATGCCTAAGGCAGTGTATGGGGAAAGGGCATAGAGCTTCCATGCCCTCTCCAAGTGCGCCACACTCCCCCAATCGCCACATGTTCCTCAACCCAGAAGTACTCCTAACGCTCTCTTTTTGGGTTTTTAATGGAGGCTTCATTTCATAGGCACGATTGATTAAATCATTGGCCATTGACGACTGAAGTCAATCTTCGGCCTCTCTCCCTTCCCAGGAAGTTGGAGGGTGGGACTGAAAGTTCCAATCCTCTAATCACAGGGTTGGTACCCCTGGCAACCAGCCCCCATCCTGGGGGTTTTTGGTTTGGTTACGTAGGGGTTTTCCAAAAGTCACCCAATTAACAGAACCAAAGACACATTTATGCTCTCATCACTTAGGAAATCCCAAGGGTTTTAGGAGCTCTGTGCCAGGAATGGGACAATTAATGTATTTCTTATTATAAATACCACAGTATCTCACATCCTAATACAGACCAAGAGGTTAAGCAAAAGAGCCAAAAGATGGACTCTTCCAGATGAGTCCCTTTAAGCAGCCACCTCAAAAGACCCAAGTAACACTTCCACTTAAATCCAGTTGGTCAGAATTTGGTCACATGGCCGTATTGGATACAAAAGAAGCTGGGAAATAGTTTTTGTTCCGGGCGGCAAAATGCCCAGCTAAAAATTGAGGTTCTCTCAAAAAGTTACATACTGTATGATTCAATTTATATAAATTCTCAAAATGGCCGAATTATAGAAGTGGATAACAGATTAATGGTTGCCAGGGGTTGGAGAATGGGGAGGAAGGGAGTTGACTCTAGCTATCAAAGGGCCACAAGAGCCCGTCCTTGTGATGGAACAGTTCTGTGTCCTGACTGTGGTGGTGGTCACACGAATCTATACGTGTGATAAAATTGTATAGAGCTAAATATACATGTGCAGACATGCATGTGTTCATATAAAGCTGGTGAAATCTGTATCAGTGTCAATTTCCTGGTGTGATGCTTCACTATAGTTTTGCAGTGATCATTGGTGGAAACTAGGTGAAGGGCATATAGGATATCTCTTTATTATTTATTGTAAACTGTATATAAATCACAATTATCTCAAAATTAAAAATTGAAGAAACAAAAAAAATTGAGGTTCTGTTTCTGATGAGAAAGGGGAGATGTTATAAGCAACTAGCAGTTTCTGCCATAAACCTCACCCATTCTCCCGTTGTAATCAGTGCAAGCTTGTTAGCATAATAAAGACCTTTATAATCTAGCAGTAAGGAACCTCCCAAGCAACCCATACTTTATCACTGTAGGGGAGGGAAAACTCCCTGTACAGTCCTAGGTTCAATATCTGGGTCTATGAAATAAATTGACAATATTCAGATTAACAGGATAAAACATACAAATTTATTAATTTTTAATATTATGTGTATGGGGGCATCACAGGGGAAGAAAGATGACTATCCAAAAAAGCAGTGAGGGACTTCCCTGGTGGCGCAGTGCTTAAGAATCTGCCTGCCAATGCGGGGGACATGGGTTCGAGCCCTGGTCCGGGAAAATCCCACATGCCAGGGAGCAACTAAGCCCGTGCGCCACAACTACTGAGCCTGTGCTCTAGAGCCCGCGAGTCTCAACTACTGAGCCCACGTGCCTAGAGCCTGTGCTCCGCAACAAAGAGAAGCCACCGCAATGAGAAGCCCACGCACCGCAATGAAGAGTAGCCCCTGCTCACTGCAACTAGAGAAGGCCTGCACGCAGCAACGAAGACCCAACACAGCCATAAACAAACAAACAAATAAATAAATAAATAAAAAGGTCGTGAGATTTAAGAGCTTGTATATGGTCCTAACAGGGGACGGGGAGAGGGAATGTAGGAACTTAGGGGACAGTAAATGATTTTTAGGAAGGATGAATGGGCCCTTAGGAGAATAGATGGAAGATATGACAGTTTGTGACAAAGTTTGTCTGCATGTGGTATTGACTTCTAGTTTCCTCTCTTGTAATAGGAGTCAGTCTCTGTGAAGAAACTCTCTGGGGATTTATGACCATTGAGTTCCTTTTGGAGGAACTGTCCTTAGGCAGATAAGGGGAGTTAAGAGAAAGCCTCTCCATGCATTTACTGTTTTTCAAGTGCCTTCAACTCAAAATAATCAATATGCCAAAGTGGCATTTTTTTAAATGGCATTTTAAAAAATTATAGTTGATTTACAATATATCAGTTTCAGGTTTACAACATAGTGATTCAATATTTGTATAGATTGTATTCCATTTAAAGTTATTATAACATATTGGCTATGGTTCCTGTGATGTACAATATATCCTTATAGCTTATTTATTTTATGCATGGTAGTTTCTACCTGTTAATTCCCTATCCCTACCTTGCCCTTCTCTCCTTCCCTCTCCCCTCTGGTAACCACTAGTTTGTTCTTGATATCTGTGAGTCTCTTTCTTTTTTGTTATATTTATTCCTTTGTTTTATTTTTTAGATTCCACATATAAGTGAAAACATACAGTATTTGTCTTTGTCTTATTTCAGTAAGCATAATACCCTCCAGGTTCATCTATATTGTTGCAAGTGGCAAAATTTCATTCTTTTTTATGGCTAATATTTCATTGTATATATACACCACATCTCTATCGATTTATCTCTTGATGGACACTTAGGTTGCATCCATATCTTGGCTGTTGTAAATAATGCTGCTATGAACATTGGGTTGCATGTACCTTTTCAAATTAGTGTTTTTTTTTCTTCTTCAGATATATGCCCAGGGGTGGAATTGCTGGATCACATGTCAGTTCTATTTTTAGTTTTTTGAGGAACCTTCATAATGTTTTCCATAGTTTACATTCCCACCAACAGTGTACTTGGGTTCTGTTTTCTCTGCATCCTCGCCAGCATTTGTTATTTGTGGTCTTTTTGACAGTAGTCATTCTGACAGGACGGGTTTGAGGTGGTATCTCATCGGGTCTTGATTTCCATTTCCCTAATGATTAGTGATGTGATGTTGAGCATCTTTTCATGTGCCTGTTGGCCATCTGTATGTCTTCTTTGGAAAATTGTCTGTTTGGGTCTTCTGCCTATAATATAGCCAGGTTGTTTGGTTGTTTTTTTTTTTTCATATTGAATTGTATGAGCTGTTTATATATTTTGGATATTAAACCTTCATTGGACGTATCATTTGCAAACATTTTCTCCCATTCAGTAGCTTGTCTTCTCATTTTGTTGATGGTTTCTTCTGCTGTACAAAAGCTTTTAAGTTTAATTAAGTCCCATTTGTTTATTTTTGCTTTTGTTTCCTTTGCCTGAGGAGACCAAGCCGAAATAATACTGCTACAATTTATGTCAAAGAGTGTTCCGCCTATGTTTTCTTTTAGGAGTTTTATGGTTTCTGACCTTGCATTTAGGTTTTTAATCCATTTTGAGTTTATTTTTGTATATGGTGTGAGGAAATGTTCTAATTTCATTCTTTTACATGTAGCTGTCCATTTTTCCCAGCATCACTTATTGAAGAGACTGTCTTTTCTCCCTTGTATATTCTTGCCTCCTTTGTCATAGATTCATTGACTGTAAGTGCTTGGGTTTATTTCTGTTCCGTTGATCTATGTGTCTGTTTTGGGGTCGGTACAGTACTGTTTTGATGACTGTAGCTTTGCAAAGTGGCATATTTTGGGGTGACATGTCCTGAACTCCGTCACCATGTCTGTGTTGTTTGTGTTAAAGCATAAACCTCTAGAAGGCAGGCTCCAAGGGCATTTATGAAGCATTTATCTTTTCACTTACAAGGTCCTGAATAGAGCCAATGAAACAGATATTTTTCTCCCCTTCAGGAGCTTCCATTCTGAGAAAGTACCAAGATTCCTAGGGGTGTTGCCAACCTAAAAGAGAATGAAAATGGCTGTTTTCCAATCAAAAGGGGCAGTGAGCAAAGAGGGACTTTTGTTTTAGATCCATATGTTGCTGTAGTGACTATAGTGAGAGCAGGAAGAACTGAAGCATATTTTAAAATGACTTTTAAAGAATTCCATCCTGTCATCTTTCTCCCTGTTCTGATGCTATTTCCTGAGGGCATTACCCAGCACCAGCTGCTTTCTCACCTCTGGGCAGCTTTGCTGAACTTGACTGTGCCCCCACGGAAAGGAGTTAAGCTGCTTGTTAGGAGCTTCTGCTCAACCAGAATCCTGCCCAGAGGCTTCTCCCAACAGCTTTCTGAGCTGCTCCAAAAGGGGCAAAGACGGTGCTGAGGAGGGAGTGAAGGAGGAGGGTACAGGACCTGGGATGGAGCCACACCATGGAAAAATGGTGCCTTGGTGGCAGAAAGATGCTGAAGAGAGAGAAGGGACAGACATCTGAAGAAAGAATAAAGGGATGTAGGCACAGACCTGGGAGAACGAGGAGGAAGGATGGAGTCAGGCAGAGCCAGCATTAAGGGGCCCGGAATGAGAACCTGGAGGCCTGCCTGGCAGAGCTGTCCTCGGCCCTGAGGGGCAAGCACAGTATGTGGCAGAGGCTGCCCGCTATGGAGAGGCCTACTGGGCTATAGGTCAGGGCTTCCCAACCCTGAGCCACGGACTCCCAAGGGGGTTCAGGGATGGGCTTTGGCTGTCCCATGAATTCCCTGAACGGGTAGGCAGAATTCTGTGAGTATATGCTTTTTCCTTTAGAAAGAGTGTCCATGGCTTACATCAGACCCTCAGAAAGCTCCATATGCCCCTCAAAGCTGAGAATACTACTCAGTAATGTAAAGGAAGGGAACTTTGGCGGGAGGAGTGGTGAGGGAGTTGTAGGTAAGGGCCAGGTGGAACAGGGAAGTAGAAAAGCCTGTGAGAAAGTACTAAGCTGTGGCTTGTAGGCCAAGCTGGTACAGGCAACATCCAGTTCCCTGTGAGGACAGATGTCCTGACCTGCGCTCAGTCCAGGCAGAAGTCATGGCCAGGGCAGCAGGACAGCCTGCTTCCACTTCCAGGCCCTGGGAAGCCCCTCTCTATGCTGGCTCCTTCTGATCTAATCCTTTGTCTCAGCTTAGTGAAGCCCTCAGGCTCAGGGAGAACTTCCTTGATCCCCCAGACCTGTCTGTTCCACTGAAAGACACTCCCTAACCCCCACTGCGTTTCCCCATCCAAGCCCCAGCACTTGTAACTGTGGCCAGTGTCTGTCGTTCCGTCTGTAGGGAGCCCTCCTCTCTTATTCACAGCTGTAGCCTCTGCAGTAGCCTGGCCCGGTGCCTGGCATATGATAGACATTCAATATTCAATAAATATTAATTGGATGGATGGATGGATAAAAATATAAAAGAGTATGTTGCCTTATGGGTGAGGACATGACACCCAGGGAATAGTTTGAGGCCCCTCAGAAAAACAGCAGAGGCTGATCTTTAATCCAGCAGGGAAGAACGGGAGAAAGATGAGTCTGACTTTGTGAAGTAACTCCATTGAGGTAAAGCCTAATTCTACCTACAAGATATACCCCATGGGGTCCTTGGCAAGAAAGATTTATTTTCATTAATTCTTTGCTGTAAATTCAAAAGCAGGTGAGGCTGAATGAATTGATGGGGTGGGGAGACATTAGGGAAATAGTTACATTTGAGGGTGAGTGGAATAGGCGATTCATGGATTCAAAACAAAAGCCTACTTATTTGTGGTCTAGTTAAGCAGTCTGCATTTTAGGAGTACTCATTGTGGGCCAGGTGCTGAAGAGATAAAAGCAGTATAAACCAGAGGCAGGACTCAACGTGGCTGAGAAGGAACCTACAACTTTACCACCCTCACATTCACTGTCACCTCAGCTCTGCCCTATAAGGAGGTGAGTGTTGGCCTTGGTGAAGCTCTCTCATTTCCACAAGGATGTCAGCCCTGCCCTCTGCCCAGTCAATTGTCAGGTTGTGAAATGGCCTTTAATTGGCAATGCTGATGATCTACCCTTCAAGCTTTTCTGTTTAATTTACTGGAGTGAAACTCACCTAACACAAAATAACCATTTTGCAGTATAAAATTCAGTGGCATCTAGTACATTCACAGTATTATGCAATCGCCACTTCTGTCTACTTCCACATTTCCATCAAGCAAGTAATACCCAATAACCCACTAAGCAGTTTCTCCCCAGTCTGCACCCCGTCTCTGTGGATTTGCCTATTTGGGAAATTTGGTATAAATGGAATCATGCGCTATGTGAACTTTTGTGTCGGGCTTCGTTCACTTTACAGTGTTTTTGAGGTTCACCCATATTGTAGCATGTATCAGAATGTCCTTCCTTTTTATGGCTGAATAATATTCCATGTTGTGTATAGACCACAGTTTTTTGTCCATTCATCTGTTGATGAACATTTGGGCTGTTTCCACTTTTTGGCCATTGTGAGTAGTGCTGCTGTGAACACACGTGCACTTGTATTTGTTTGAGTACCTGCTTTTATTTCTTCTGGGTATATACCTAGTAAAGGAAACCCTCTACGTTTTTACCCCAAAATTTAAAAATGAATTTAAATTCTGCTGGCAATTGCTTATCAAAAGCTCAGTGAAGAGAAATATTACTCGTGACGGGTTTTTAAGCCTGTTTTTTGATGGAAAATCCTTTTGTCAAACAGCTGACCCCAACTCTAATAAAACAGAAAAGCAGAGATGCTCTGGGTGAGGCAGGTGAGGAGGTCAGAAGCCCTGTGAGATCAGCCTTCATACAACACCACCCCCCTCATCCACTGCCCAAGACCCGAGGAAGCTCCCCAAACCTCCTAGGCTCTGGGCAGCAGCTGCTCCAAAAACCCTAAGCCCCAGACCAAGCTCCCCTGTCAGAGAGCTGCAGATTTAAACGCTGCCACCTTCAGGTACACTCCCTTTCAGAGAGTTGTCCCTGGGTGTTAGGCCCTTAGACTGTCCTGGGAGATAGAGTAAGAAGCTGTTTTTTTATATATGTAATGATGTAGTAACAAGTTTCCCCTATAGATCTCATCCTCCCCTTTAAGAGGGTCCTTGGAAGAAACTCCTCTTAAGGCTTAGTGGAAACAAAAGCTGAACTCCTCCTAAACTCTGATTTGTTTTAACTGACCCTATTTCCCTTTTTGCTTTGGTTGCTAAGAAGCTTAGAGTTAAATTTGCAGCCCACACATACGCAGCAATTCTGTGTATCAACTTTATGACTGGCCTGGCATGGTTATGCTACCTTCCTTGCTGTCTTTATTCAATTTTTATTCTACTGGATGGTATGCATTTCTGAAGCACCAATCCTTTTTGGGTTAAGGTAAGATGTAAGGAATCATTTTTTTCATCTTGGTAGTCATGAGTATAAATGTCCTCCCATCATTAGAACCCCAGGTGGCCTAGGTTAGATCATGAGGCGGCCAGAGCAGCCCCCTCACACCCTGCTGGCCCTGACTCCAAGGAGGAGATGCCCCCTGGGACAAATCAGGTGAAGGTGGGTGGGCCCAAGGCCTTATATCATCAGTTTCAGTTCAACCACCCCTGTGCACCTGCTTGTGAGCAGCACTTTATGGAATAAAAGACAACATAAGGATGATCTCAGGCCACTAGGGATTCTAGAGGGCAAGACAGTGTGGGCATTAATGACTGTGGTTAGTACATAGAAGTGGAGTGCATGCCCCAGGAGCAAGGGGAGAAAGAGACTTTTCTGACCATGGGATCTGAAAAAATGAAGATTTGTTCTGAGTTTTTGGACAAGTGGTGGTAGGAAGAATAATAGCATTTCAGACAGCAGGAGTCACTTGAGCAAAGACTTATAGGCAGATGTGGGGGGAGGTACATAGACTAGTGTAGCTAGACACACAGGCTATAAACTCAAAGGCCTGCATGGGGTGTGCAGTTAACATACATGTATAAGGGGTGTGCATGTGCGTGTGTGTGTGTGTGTGCATGTGTGTGTGTGTGGTAGTAAGTGCCAAGAGGCTTGTAGTGGAGCCAGGTACCACCCACCCCACCTGTAACACTGTCCTTTCAAACGCTATGGGGCATAATGAACCAGCCCGTCAGACACATGTCTGATGGCTGCATGACTCAGGCTGCAGGCTAGGATCACAGGGTTTAGGAAGGAGGTTCATAAGGAGAGATTAGATAGACCCAGGAATTCAGGGAATGTTTAGGTTTTATCTTAGAAGCAGGAGGAGCCTTCAAAATATTTAGGCAGGAGAACGATATAGTTGTATTTTAGAAAGTAACTCACACTCAGCCATAAAAAGGAACGAAATTGGGTATTTGTAGAGACATGGATGGACCTCGAGACTGTCATACAGAGTGAAGTAAATCATAAAGAAAGAAAACAAATATCATATGTTAACACATATATGTGGAATCTAGAAAAATGGTATAGATGAACCAGTTTGCAGGGCATAAATAGAGACACAGGTGTAGAGAACAAACGTATGGACACCAAGGGGGGAACGCAGCAGGGGGCGGGGGTGGTGGGATGAATTGGGAGATTGGGATTGACATATATACACTAATGTGTATAAAACAGATAGCTAATAAGAACCTGCTGTATAAAAATAAATAAATAAAATTTAAAAGAAGAAAACAGTGCTCTCAATATACACTCATGTGTTGAAAATGATAGAAAATATTAACAGTGATTATCCTAGATATTAAGAATCTAGGTGGTTTTTATTTTCCTTATACTTTTTGTCTTTACTCATGTTTATATGATTAGAAATGGAGTCAATAAAAGTTATAGCAAAATAAACATTTAATATTTTATATGGGTAGTAATCTGCGAGGGGTCATAAAGCTCTGAGCCAGGACATTGGTAACCAGGACATTGGTAGACGTGGGTGAACGTGAGCCTTTTTTGAAGTGGGAGTTAGCCTAGGCAGAGAGAGAGAGAGAGAAGAGGGTTCAACATGGGCTGGAGCAGTCAGGATCACGCCTTTCCTTTGTGGTCAAGCAGCCCCTGGAGAGCCCAAGTGCCCCCCTGGCCCGTCAGTGTCCCTGCTCCCCTGCTACTTTAATGAGAATTAGTGAGGTTGGGGACTGTGGTGGCTCTTAGCTGACACAGAGAGCTGCTTCCTCCCAAAGGCCTTAAAAGCCCCAGTGGGACTTGGTTAGTGGGTCTCAGAGAAGAAGCCCAGGCAGTGAAGAGATGATGTTTCAGCTAAATGAATAGACTGAAATGTTCCAGGGAACATGGTCATTCATTCCGGGCATTTGAGACTAAAAACTGAATACTAATATGCATTCACATTTCCTGCTTATCTGCTCCCATTGGTTTTTGCTGTCCACCTGTAGATAAACAAATTTATGTTGTTTTCAAGTGGAGGTCCCAAGGCCTTCATAATGACAGGTGGGGTTTTTAACTCTAGGAATCCATGGGAATGATAAAATGGTAATATGTGGCCATGGCCGTGGTTAGAGGGCTGGCTTCACCTGTGGCTGGGGATCTCGGGAAAATCACCTCAGTAAACTGAGTTGCAGTTTATTTGTGTGTTAAATAGAATAATAATGCCATTCCTTGTGTCATAGTGTTGCTTGAGCTTTATAGTAGATGATGTGAACATACTATATAAAGAGCCGTGTGTGTGTGTGTGTGTGTGTGTGTGTGTGTGTGTGTGTGTGGTCACTGTATGAATATTACTGTTTCTTCCCGGAAGAGATATGGTTGTTTTTACAAAGAGTACATGCCCCTAAGGATGCCTGGCCATGACCCAAAGTCTCACGTTGGCTCCATCTCTGAAGCAAAACACATGAGGGGCTGGGGCCAAGCAGGTTCATATGGATATTATGATACAAGCCATGACACACATGTTCAAAGGAGAACCCTGTAGATGATGGAACAAAAGGGCCCAGGACTACGCGAATGTATATTTATGTTACGGGTAGACATCTCAAAGGTGACCGTAACTAGTAGGAGAATATAATCTGTAAATTCACAGTCACGCTTGTGTTCAGAAAGGAAATTATTTACTATTTGATCATGCCCTTTGCAAGCACATTAAGGAGTTGCTGATCTTGGATGCCTAGAGTGAAATGGAAAACTTTGACCATCAAACACACTTATGAAGATACAAGCAATGTTATTTACCAATGACGATATTCAAGACAAGATGTCGACTTAATTAGCTTGAAGGAGTGACATCTAAATAAGCCAAATGCATGAGGTGGGTGACTCTTCTTCTTTTCTCTGGCCATTAGTCAATACAGGGCTGGTAACCATGCATGTACTGTGTCAGTGGTTCTCCAAGTGTGGTCCTGGACCAGCAGCATCAGCATCACCTGGGAACTAATTAGAAATGCAGGGTCTCAAGCCCCACCCCAGGCTTGCTGAATCAGAAACTCGGGGGCTGGGCCGGCAATGCATTTTAACAAGCTGTCCAGGGGATTCTCATGTTGGCTAAAGATTGCATGATTCCTGTACAGGTGCTTGCCCCGCAAACAGTTGGCATTAATTATCTTTGTGGTTTCTCATGTTTGCTTAAAATGCCTTATTCTAAATGCTAAAATAAGGTTCTTGACATTGGTTAAACTTCTAACGCTAACTACTTATATCAGCTAGACTAGAATTATATTCCCAGGCTTAAACCAAAGAACCAGGAGTGCAGTAGTGCGGGAACAGAGGGCACTTGTCAATCACAATGTGTGGCAGGAACCCAGGAACCTGCAGCATTTAAGTGTTTTGAGATCTCAGGAGTAAAAGCACCTGATGTGTCTCATGCAAAGGTCTCTTGGTACCCAGTTATGAAAAAATGTAGAGATGGGGAGGGGAGAAGTAGGTGTGTAGGATGGCTCTTAAATCCAGTGATTTAACTGATACAGAAAGTAGATTAGTGGTTTTCCAGGGCCTGGGGAAGAGAAGAGAATGGTATGGGGTTTCTTTTTGGGGTGACGAAAACGTTCTAGAATTAGAAAGTAGTGATGGTTGCACAACATTGTAACTATGCTAAAACACCGCTGAATTGTATAGTTTAAAATGGTTAAAATTTGAGTTTTGTTATGGGAATTTTATCTCAAAAAGTGTTTTTTTTTTTTTTTTTTAATTTATTTTTGGCTGTGTTGGGTCTTTGTTGCTGCACGGGCTTTTCTCTAGTTGCGGTGAGCAGGGGCTACTCTTTGTCGGGGTGCACAGGCTTCTCATTGCGGTGGCTTCTCTTGTTGCAGAGCACAGCCTCTAGGCGCACGGGCTTCAGTAGTTGTGGCGTGCGGGCTCTAGAGCTGTTAGTTGGCTGACTGCTCTGACCCCTGAGAAGGGGGTTCAAATGAGCAGGCACCTGGGGATTAACATGGTTGGACAGCGGTCCCTGAGGCAAGCGTACCTTTTCTTGGAATAAAATCCTCACCTCTGGTTCGAGAGATTCCACTGGGATCATGGAGGGGAAAAGTGAATGCAGGTTAGAGAAGGATGACTTCTTGCTTTGAGAGCAAGTTTCCAGTTCCCTGTGATGAGCACAAATCTGTTTATGCCATCAGAGGCAAAGCTTGGGAGGCCAGCTGCTGATCCTTGATGTGGAGGAGGCGCCTCTCCTGGGCTGACTCCTGCCAGCCGCAGACAGCCCCAGGGAACCTGGCGGGATGATCTCACGGTTCTGGGTCGAGCGGGCATCACGGACAAGGACCAGGCCCCTCTGCTCGCAGATATAATCAGCTTTGATGGGCAGAGGCTGAGGCATTTTTCCAATTAGGGTTGTTAGAGGATTCTGGCAGGGGCAGCAGTGGGCTTAATTTAACAGACCCGCACTCATTGAATTAGCCAGTGGAAAGGGGATGAGACGGGCGCTGGTGTGAGGGATGCTGGAGCAGAGACGGGGAAGGGACGATGGGGACCCGAAGGGTGAGTCAGCAGGGACACACAAGTAAGGCCTGGCCATGTGGTCAGGGGGCTGCCTTTCCATGCCTCCTCATTTGGCGAGGAAGCTTTGCAACCAGGTGTGGGGTAGAGCCTCTTCTGGTACCGATAGGGCTGCCTGGGAGCGCTCTGCTTGTGGGGAACTGGATTCTCAAAGGCCATTGCCAGGGTTCAGGACAGTGTCTTGTGCCCATCTGCCTCCCCAGGGACCTGCAGCTGCTACCGCCTTTTCCCCCTTCCAGAACCTCCAGTTCTAGGCCACCCCGTCAGGCAGCCTCCTGTTTTGAGAACAAGGAACATGAGCACCATTCAGATCCTTAAAGATCCTGAATCCACACCTTCCTTTTGCAGAGGAGGAGACTGTTTCCTAGAGCAGTTTAGGAACTTGCCTGAGGCCACCTAGTCTATCAGAGGCAGTGGAGGGTTGCAATTCAGGCCTCCCTAAGTCTGTCTTTCCTATCCCCCAACGTTCCATTGAAATAATAGAAGAAATAGGAAGAGGTAATCCTATTTTATATATGAGAAAAGCAGGGCATAGGTATTAAGTATTAATTTAAGTAGCAAATCTAGAGTCTGATCGTAACTCTATATGAACCCTCCACCACTGTGAGGGACTGCCACATGCTTTGTACTTTTTTATGCTTTCCAGATTTTTTACAATCGAGCATATAAAAAACCTAATTGTACTTCCTGATGGGCTAGGCTGGGTGGCTGTAAGGAACATCCCTCTGATTATACCTCCCGACTCCAGAATTTGCTCAAACATTGGCCATTTTCACCCTCAAGGACACATTGGGAATAAAAGTCCCTAAGGAGAGATGTGCAAGTGAGCTTCCTTCCTCCTCTGGGCTTACTAAGGCCCGTCCATCTATGTAGGAGCTGGAGGTTGGCTCTGGTCTGCAGTGACCAGGCTGGAGGATTCCTGGAAGGCTGGGGCAGATCAGGGTTGGGCAGAGTTGGTCATAATCGAAGACAAGCCTGCTCTATACCTACCAGAACCTTGGGCCTTCCAGAACCTCCTGTCCTCTCCAAGAATGACCTGGCCACAACTACACTTACTTGTCCCTGTCCTCCTCTTGGGCCAGTGCCTCCTCTTTGAGAGCAGTGGTGGAAGAGGTGAGTGTGGGATCCAAGCCACACTGCTAAGTTCACAGCCCAGCTCGCTTCCCAGTGGAGTCACCTGGGCTAAAAGTTACTTCAATCTCTCTGAAATGCTTGTCTGAAAATAAAGACAATTTCGCATTATAGAATTTGTGGTGAGGATGAGCTAAATTTGCAGTTACCGCAGTGCCTGGCACATCCAGGCTATCCCTCTCCTGTAACCTTCCGCAGTTCCCTTCCTGTTCTGTGTCCAGCATTGCCCCAAATACCTACATACCCAAACCAGAGAAAACATGACATGGCATCGTCCCTTGAGGGGCTTATCATCTTGTGAAGGCAAAAACCCTGCACATATGAAACTTGGAAAGAAAAGTAGGCTAACATTTGCTGAATTCCTGTTATATGCAGAGAAAGAAAAAAGATACTGCATTGCTTTGATATAGAAGATAGCCCAGAATTGAGATACTCACAGTGTATGAGAGCTAGATGCTAGGGGTTTAGGACCTTCCTTCCAGTCACCTTTCCTTGTGATTATTGTATTTCACTGACTTAAGTGACTTGAAACCTCCCCATTCCTGTCCTTTCAATTCTGCCAAGCAAGCTGGACTCTTCTGTTGCTTGGCTACCAGGCAGGTGGTCTCAAATGTGGAAAAAAAAGGCTGCCCAACCTTAGAAATTGGCCACGGACATCACTGCGGGAGCACAAATAAATATAGAACATGAAGGGATTATTCATTTAGAGCCCAGCTCCTCGAACATCTCCCTGCTGTGATTCACCAGATCAATTCAAGATGCCGTAATTCAGTGTGTCAGGGAGGCTGGGAAGAGAACAGATTCACCCTCTCCTGCTGTCCCCCCCGTCCGCATCCCCCTCCACTCACCCCCAGCCCTCACCCCCGCCTCTGACCAGATTTGCTCCTCCCTTGCCTGGGATGTAAGTTACTACAGCTTGTTTCAAGAAAACCAATTGAAAAACCATACATTGTGGTGGACTCAAAAGGTCACTAAACAGGCTATAAATACAGGCGTTTCTAAACTGTGAGTGGAAGTCTATCTGAAGCCCATTCTCTTCTCCACACCCACGTCTTCCAGCTGAGGCTTTCCTTTGATAAACGGAGAGCACACCCAGCCCGGGATCAGAAAGGCATTCCCTGGGTTTTCATTCTGCAGCCTGCTGTTTATAGTGTACCTGCGAATTCTGAACTCTGGTGGGACTGTAGGCCTTAGGCACCCCAGCCGGACTCCACGTTTTATTTTGTTTTTCTTCATAACAATCATTTCTTCACAATGCATAAAAGATATATGAGTTCAAGGTAAAAACTTAGAAAACACTGCAAAGCATAATGGGGAAATAAGAACTCATAATTCCACCCCTTAAAACAAATCTAACATTTTAGGATATATTATTCCAGGCTTTTTTCTCCCTAGGCTATATATATATATATATATATATATATATATATATATATATATATATGTATGTGTGTATATATATATATATATATGTATATATATATATATCCATATTTGTTTTTCTTTACAAAAACATGCTTAAAGAGTATCATTTAGTGATACTGTTTGGAGCCTGCTTACTCAGCAATATTTATGTTAATGTTATTTTCCATAGTGTTCTCTATGTACCAGAATGTATTTAACCTTCTTCTGTTAAGCATTTAGATTGCTTCTAGATTGTCTCTCATATATAATGCTGCAGTGAACATTACTGACTTAGAGTTTGCATATAGCCACAATTACTTCTTTTGGGTAAATATGCGAAGTGGAATTGCTGGACCCCTTTATATTTAAGACTGGTACATGTTGCCAAGTTGCCTTCTAGAAAGGTTGAACCTATTTCCGGTTCACCAGTGTATGCTTGTGACCATTTCCCCACACTCTTACCAAAAACTGACCCCTGTTATATATTTTTTTAAATCTTGACCACTTTGTTGGGTTGAAAAAAAGAGCTCATAAGGTTTTAATCTAAAAGCCACTTAGCATCTACTAGCACATCAGAGAGGCTCCCAGAACCACCAGGAACTTGACCTGGAGTGGATGCCCCTTCCTCCCACCCTTGGCTAGGCCTTCTGAGGTCCTCACCCTCAGGAGGGTGGCAGTGACGGCACTGGGGGCCCAGGTTCCCCCAGGACAGATCCAGAGCCAGCACAACGGCCCCAGTCCTGATCATCCCAAAGAAGAAGGACACTTCAGGGCCAGCCACCAACCTGGGCTGCAGGCCTGAGAGTCACGTATAAAGTGAAGCACAAATTTGGATGGGAACCTTACCTAGACTGTGGGCTCAGGCCCAGGGCCTGGCTTTTCTGCTTCCCTACCAGAGCCTTCAGTTCAGCAACAAAGAGGGGTCTTGAGGCTCAGTCTCTTCAGCCACATGTGTGTGCAGCACATAACCACCTGCTAAGCCCTTTGACATAATTGTGTCATTTAATCCTCAAGACAACCCAGGAAGGAAGATACAAATATTATCCCCATTTACAAATGAAAATATCAAGGTTCAGAAAGATTGAGTGATTTTCCCAGGGTTGGAAGGAAAACGAGGATTTAAATCTAGACTTCAGACCCCAAATACTAAGCATTTCCAGGATGACCTATAACATATCTGGCCCCTGGCATTTCTCAGCCCAGGAGTACTGTCCTCATCCTTACGTACTTGTGTGAGTTTCAGGACCCAGGAACTCCTTCTCGAAGGTCCGGCTGTGGAACGTGCTGGCTGGGAAAGCAGGGTGCCTGAGCCGTCGCTGGCACCCCGTTCCCTGCCAGTTCTGCCTACACCCCGGCCACATCAGGCCTGCTGCCAGGAAAAGGGAGCGAGATCTCCTTAACCATCAGGGCTGTGGTAGGATTAAAGTCCATTAGGCAAACCTTGACATCCTTTGACTTACAAAGCAATATTATTAATAATGTTTGAAATGAGATTATATCAGAAACATTAAGTGGTCATGGAACAAGTGGTATCAAACCCAAAGCAGAGTCTTCCAGTTCCTAAGCAATCTCTTTAGTCCAAGGCTCCTCTTAATTTGTAGTAAATACACCAAGCTATTTAGCTGTGCGATTAGGTCTTTGAGCAAGGAGAGCTCATAAACATATCTATTCTTGAAACATGCTTGATCTAAAGTGAACATAAATGGCAGCTCGAGGTACCTGCATGCATGTATGCATTCATTCATTCAGCTGGCGTTTATAGAGTCCCTACCATGTGCCGGTCCCTAACCAGGCATGCGGGATTTGGAAATGAAAAGGCACAGCCCCCTGCACCGAGGGCTCCCTCCCCCAAATTCTTGTGCAGTTAAATGGGTCTGTAATCCCTGAGAGCAGTGCTAATAGAAGACACACAGCACCTGCTACAGGCCTGGGGCGAAATCAGGAAACACTTCCCAGAGGAGCTTTGCAGGAGTCGGGTGGAGGTGAGAGTGGGGTCTAGGCACACCACTCTATAGCTCCCCCAAAGCTCCAGGCTGTAGCCTGAGGGAGGCAGGGGAGGGATCAGATGTGTGTTGGGGAACTCGGTCTGGTGGCAGAGTGGAGAAGGGAGTGGGAGGGAAATTACTGGGGACAGGAGCCCAGCGAGGAGCCCACTGCTGGGCCCAGGTGAGAGTGATAGGCGGCAGTGGACACTGGCCTGGCTGAGAGCAGCAGGGCTCAAACCCAGCTCCCCATGGGAAGCCCCGTGGGAGCACTTAACCATACAGCTTCCACCTGCAGAATTCTCATTCCATTGGTCTGGGTGGAATCTGGGGACCTGCATGGTAACACAGCTCCCCAGATGACACTAGTGCCAGCTTGGGAACTACTGGCCCATGTGTCCTCCAGCTTGGATATTCTAGGAGACGAGTTAATATATAGGCTTTGTAAGCTGTAAAATGTTATGCAAACATGAGTGATATGTTTCTCAGGATTTTCTGGGTGAAAGTAATTTTACCAAACACCACCTGATCACTTCTCTCAGTGTGCAATCAGTGGCAGGTTTGACCTTCAGTCTCTGACACTCTGCATCTGTTTCTCTGGTCCTCCAGCCTCTAACAGTCCAGGCAAAACAGAATTCTTCTTCAGCCAAGGGAAACAAAAAGGGGATAATTTTGACAGTAAATAATCCTCTCTCTTTCCCACCACTCACTCACCTGTTCATATATTTGGGAAATCCAAATGATATTCCTCTGGTTTTAAATAAGACCATTTTATTCGCAGACTGCTCTTGTTAACCGTCCAGAGTCCATTTACCTCCTCCTGGGGGGCTTCCTTGACCTCAGCCTCACAGGCAAAGCCTGCTCTGGCCAAGACCTGCTCTTACACTGACCCTATTACCGTCTTGTACTGGCCAAAGCTTGCAAGATCTCTAATGGGCTGAGTCCAGATAAACTCGTGGTGTGTGATGCTTTGGGGCATGCAAATTTAAGTGCCGATCTTGGTCCTGCCTCTTACCAGTTGCATGGGTTTGGACAGGTAATTTAAATTTCTGAGCCGCAGTTTCACAACCTCTAGAATGGGGGAAATAAGACCTACATCCCAGGGATCTTATAAGATTGCAATGAGATGATGCATGTCATGTGCAGGGTATGGCATTGTGCAAGAATACTGAGTTGCAGAGCTGCAGCTTTTGGGAGGAGAGATGTCACAAAAAGTGAAAGGGCTCAAGAAGTCTGTGAACAAGGCACTCTGGCTCTGTGAGTGCTTTCCCATGCAAGGCCTAACCCTCCAGCCTGCCTCACTTAGCAGGCTGTGTGCTCACCTGGCACAGAGAACTGCCCCTCTCTGGGTATTTTGTTCAGGCCTCAGACCTTGTTGCCCTCCCATGTTCCCTAAAACAGTCTCCTTAGTTAGTACATATCAGCCTCCTACCTCCAGCCCCATGCTCATGCAGACAGTATGGTCTCCATGTGGACACATCTGTCACCAGACCCCCTTCTGTGAGCCCAAAGATGGTTCTGGTCAGTCATCAAATCAATTTAAAATAAGTGAAAATTTCTGGTTATTTCATCTCAGAATCTTCCAGTGCATTCCTAGAAGAGATCAGATTCTTCTCTCTCCTCTTCTTCTACCATCCTTTTTTTTCTTTCTCCTTCTTTATCTCATTTTAAAATGTTGTTAAGTCCTGGCTTTGATCATCTAGCCAGGAGGAAGTTTCCTTTGAGGTGTCCCTTAAAAGAGAAGGACAAAGAGTATCCTGGACCAGACCTGCAAGGACTAAAAATTTAATATTTACAGAGTGATTTAAGCTTGCAAAGTGCTGTCACATTATCTTAGTTGGTCCACACAACTGCCCTAGGAGGAAGGTAAAGTCATTCTATAATAAAGTAGTATTACCACCCCCATTCTGCAGGTTGAAAACAATTACGAGCCCTGTCCAGGGTCACACAACTAATAAATGGCACATACTGGATTTCACCCCAAGATATCTGACTGGCAGGATTCACAAATAGACCAATCTGGTTTGAACTGAAGACTCATTTCAAATGGTGGTGAAAAGGAGGACGAGGATTACATTTTGCAGGGCTGAAGAGCCAAGTTTGTGTTTATGCAGTGGACAATGGTGAGTCCCAGAATGTGTTAGAGAAGGGAAGGAACATGACCAAAAAATGATTTAGGAAGGTGAATGTAGGCAGCACACAAAAAAGTTGGAAAGAAGAGATTAGTAGGAAAGGGACAAACTATTTGATTTCTTTATTTTAAAAAAAATTTATTGAAGTATAGTTGATTTAAAATGTGTTAATTTCTGCTGTTCAGCAAAGTGACTCAGTTACACACATATATATTCTTTTTCATATTCTTTTCCATTATGGTTTATCACAGGATGTTGAATATAGTTCCCTGTGCTATACAGTAAGACCTTGTTGTTTATCCATCCTATATATAATACTTTGCACCTGCTAATCCCAAACTCCCAATCCTTCCCTCCCCCGTTCCCTCCCCCTTGGCAACCACAAGTCTGTTCTGTATGTCTGTGAGTCTGTTTATGTTTCGTAGATATGTTCCTTTGTGGAGTATTTTAGATTCCACATATAAGTGATATCATATGGTATTTGTCTTTCTCTTTCTGATTTACTTTGCTTAGTATGATAATCTGTAGGTCCATCCATGTTGCTGCAAATGGGGACAAACTATTTGAAATGTGACCCTCAACGCAGATGGTGGCAGTAGGCATAGAAAGGAAGAGACAGATTAAATGCAGGAGACAAGTAAAGGATGTCAGAGATAGTACCAAGGCTCCAAGCCTTGGGATGGAAGGAATAACAACAACAGAGGTAGGAAGTATTATTAATAACAGCTGACTTTTTTTTTGAGACGCTGTAATGTCCTAGCCACTGCAAAATTAAGAGCTTTTTGTGAATCTTTTCATTAAGTCCTCCTATTGGCCCTGTAACATAGCTAAAATTATCATCCCCATTTTAGAGATTTTAGAGGTAGAAAATTGAGACCCAAAGTGATTACATGATTTGCTTAAGATTACAAAGCTCGTAAGCTATGGACCAGTATTTCAACCTAAGTCTGGCTCACAGTCTCTACAATCCACATTCTTAACCCAGCACTGAACAGCACTTTCAACCCACCTGCAGATATAAGCTGGGATAAAGGGAGAGTTGCTTTGGTGAGCTAGGCAAACCTGGCCTCTGTAGCTGCTGTCACCCCTAAGAGACCAAGCTCACCCTTCCACTGACCTGGGTAGATGGCAGTCAGTTCTCATGGAAATTGGGATTTCTGTTTAAGATATTTGCTAAAGAAAAGGTGTACTGTAGACTGGGGGTGGGGGGTGTGAGGGGAGAAGGCAACTTCAGTTCAGGTTCTGGACAGACTTGGGAAGATAATGGCCTTTGGAACATCAGAGAATAAGGAGAGGATGGAGCCAGAGATTATCATACTAAGTGAAGTAAGTCAGAAAGAGAAAGACAAATACCGTATGATATCACTTACATGTGGAATCTAAAATATTGCACAAATGAACCTTTCTACAAAACAGAAACAGACTCGTGGACATGGAGAACAGACTTGTGGTTGCCAAAGGGGAGAGGACGAGGGGGAGGGATGTACTGGGAGTTTGGGGTTGGTAGATGCAAACTATTAGATTTAGAATGGATAAACAACAAGGTCCTAATGTATATCACAGGGAACTATATTCAATATCCTGTGATAAACCATAATGGAAAAGAATATAAAGAAGAATCTATATATGTGTATAACTGAGTCACTTTGCTGTACAGCAGAGATTGGCACAGCATTGTAAATCAACTATACTTCAATAATAAAAAAGAAAAAAAGAATAAGGAGAGAGAAGAGATCAGTGGAAGAAAGTTGTGGGATAGAGGAGGAAAATTCCCCAAAGCCCAAAACATTCTTTTAAGTAAAGGACTTTGTATGGGCAGCCAGGCAGGGAGAAAAGAGCAAAAACAAAAGGAAATGAATTCATTTCCACCAGTTATTTTATCTGGGTTTCTCCAGCAATATTCCCTTTTAGGCCACTGCACCCAAAGTCTGACAGCCTAGCAAAGCTTCCCTAATGCCCAGCTCAGAATTATCCACTGTAGATGTCTTTGTCCCAGACAGAGGATTTTGCTCTTAAACTCAGATAATATAAACATCCAAAAGAAAGGAAAGACCCAAGGAACTTAACATCATGGGACTCTCATATTGGAAGTAGCCCTTAGACCCAGGCAAGAGAGGCCTCTGCCCTGGGTCTCCTTGGCCACGCCCCTGCTCTGTGAGGACAAGTCTGTGGGGTCAAAAGGGCATGTCTGTGCCTTCTCTTTTAAACCATTCCTTTCCCGTGTCCAAACAGCCCTAAGCTGCTTCCAGGACCTGTTCAGACCTCTGTCTGTCCTTCCACGGGTACGCATACATTTGTGCAGGGTGGCCAAGAGGCAATTCTTTGGGGACAGTGAATGGAGTCTGGACTTTTAGGCTGGAGTGTCCACACTCTGTGCACATGAGGTCCCTCATGGGTACAGGAGCAAGTCTGGAGTGGAAAGAGGAGGGGGGTGAGCTGCAGGCTAACAACTGGGCCAGCTATCCCCATGCTGCCTCATTTCAGCATGGAGCTCCAAGTAGTCTTGGCATTCTAAAATTGAAACTGGATGTCCAGGTGTCCAAGTATATTTATCAAGGCAGGAGGGTAGAACACTTTTTATCTTACAGGTGCTAGCTTGATTTTTAACTTTGAGATATTTAGACATATGGTCTGTGGCCTCCATTTGTCATCTTGCCCTGGGCCCCACAGATGTTAGGAGGAAGAACTTGGATAAAAGAAACCATAAAAATCATCTGCTTCAATCACCCAGCCAAGCTTGGGATCCCATTAAATGCTTAAACACCTCCAGTTATGATTGGCGTTGGTCTCACTGCCCCGAGTCACTAGACTACTCTGTCTCAGCAGCTTCTCACTTCTAAAAAGTGCTCCTTTCTTTTGAGTGAAAGTCCATCTTCCTGTTCCGGAAATAACATGTAGTAGTACTAACTGAAGGCTTACTCTGCCAAGTAATAGGGTGCTGAGGTCAATGAGCTTTGGTGTCACATAGACCAGGATCCAAGTCCTGACTCTGCCGCTTGCTAGATGTGTGCTTTGGGCAAGTTTCTTAATCTCTCTCACGTTCAGTTCCTTCATTTGTGAAATGGAAATAATAATTCCCACTTCAAAGGATTGTCATGGTTAATAAATATCTATGATCGACACTATTCATTCCTTTTTTTAAGGTAAAATTGACATATAACATTATATTCATTTCAGGTGTACAACATAATGATTCCATGTCTGTATACATTGTGAAATGATCACCACAGTAAGTCTGGTTAACATCCGTTACCACACATAGCTAGTGGGAACCTGCTGTGCAGCTCAGGGGGCTCAGCTCGGTGCTCTGTGGTGGCCTAGATGGGTGGGATGGGGGAAGGTGGGAGGGAAGTCCAAGAGGGAGGGGATATATGTATACATATAGCTGATTCACTTCGTTGTACAGCAGAAACTAACACAACATTGTAAAGCAACTATACCCCAATTAAAAAAAAAATCCACTCTCTCTTAGCAACTTTTGAATATGCAATACAGTATTATTAACTGGTAGTCACCATGCTGTATGTTACATCTCCACAACTTATTTATTTTGTAACTGGAAGTATGTACCTTTTAACCACCTTCCCTCATTTCTCCCACCCCCCCAACCCCCTGCCACTGGCAACCACCAATCTGTTCTTTGTTTCTATGAGGACAGTATCCAGCCTTGGTATCTTAATAGAAGGTCCAGTCCCAGTGAGGAGGGACATAGTTAGTGCCAATAAATAGTGGCTTGCTTGTTATTGTTGCCTAGGTGCTCTTACACTTTTCCTCATGGGTAAGAAATTGGCATTCGACCTAGAAGGCCAGAGAAGCAGTCTGCAACACCACTTACTAGTTGTGTGACCTTAGATGAGTCACCTGTTCTCTCTGAGCCTCATTTACCTCATCAACGAAATGGAGTTGATGATGGCTCCATCACCTCACAGAGCTCTTATATTAAAAAGCTCCTACCCAGTCATTTTTCAGTTTTTCATTCTGTAAACATGCATGAAAGGTCTACTCTGTATTAGGTGCTGAAATAGGAAAGTGTGCCCCAGCTGCTGCCCTTAAGGACCCTACACTCTAGTGAATGAGACAAAGAGATAATAATAATTTTTTAAAAAAGAATACAGTGTGATATGCTGGCAGCCTGATGGAGGGGACAATTGGCTCTGTCTCGGCAAGGTTTCATGGAGGAAGTTGCGCTTGAAAGAGGTGGAGGCAGTGGGGAGGGGAATATTATGAAAAAGAAAACATGGAGTCACATCATTTAATGGAGCAGAAATACAGCACAAAAATAAGTCTTTCTTTTAAGAGACAGGTCTTCAGATATTTGACAAAAGTTATCATAGCCTCTCCTCCCATCCTTTCTCCAACATCTTCTCTTACACAAGCTCAACAAGCCCAGTTTCTTCAACCATTGTTCACTTGATTGGCTGTGAACGTGGTCCATTCCCTATATGCTCCAATGGCAGGGAATACTTAAAGGTCTGCATATATCACATAATCACCATAACCAGTTTATTAGCTATAGAATAATTAAAACCTTATTTTAAAGCCATTTATACTTTCCAAAATTCCAGGAGTCTGTAAGCTACACTACAAATCAGGAGGTTCATCATCTATTCACATAGTGGTATATGGATGGACATAGAAAAAGTATGTGTGTGAAGAGAGTATAAGGCATATAGAAAAGAGGAAAAGAATGTGTACACGCTCATGCAGAGATTATGTGGACTGCTGGCTTAATGCTATTAGGAGACAATGAAAACCTCAGTTCTAGATGGTGTCTTATTAAATCTCAAGGGATCTTGGTGGAATAGGTCAGAGACTAGGTCAGGTGTCATTTTTAAACTCTCTTAGGCTCAAAGGTCTCAGAATTGGCTTTGATGGAACTGGGTGCTTTTCCATGATTGTAACTTAAAAGGAAAAGCAAAGTGAACAGAAGGAAAGTTCCCCTGGAAGGAAACAACAGCCCAGCCACAGGAGCTGGAGGCCCTGCTGCTGTCTTAAATATCACACTGGGCATCGGGCAGACGACAGAGCCCCACCACAAGCTAGGTGGCTCTTGTTGGCCCCAGGCTGTCTGACTTAACATGGGTGTTCATTCTCACTGTTGAATATGGGGCATTATTTGTGTAAATGAAGTCCCCTTTAAAGCCCCATCTCTGGGTGAAAAGAGCCTGGTCCTTGAAGGATAGCTGGAGGGGTACACTGGCACCAGTCCTGTCCGTTTCATTCACGGTGGCCACAGCCAGCATCTCTCAAGGTAGCAGGGGGCCATTGCGGGACAAGATCTACCTAGGAAACTAGCTGTCCTTGCTCACACTCTCAGCCATCTTCTGCTTCTGCCTACCCCAATGGTAGTACTGTAACTGCCTGCTCAGCCTGTCAGTTCGGGGCCTTGTCCTTGCTGTGGCCTACTAGGGAATTAAAGGAGGGAAGACACCTGGTTTCCATCATGAAAGAATTAGAGCCTTGGGCAGTGGTTCTCACACTTCACTGTAAAAGGAAATACTTGAAATGAGGGTGACTATCCTGGTTTATGCCAGTTGTCCCAGCATAGTTATTAATAATGCCCCCTTTTACTCAGAAGCGTTCCAGTTTGGGCCATTAATTGAACAATCACCCTACTTAAATTCAGATAACCAGACCTCACCCACAGAGAGTCTGGTTTACTAGGTCTAGGGGTTACCAGGAATCTGGATTTTAAACTAGCATACTCAGTGTTTCTGTCGCATGCTTTAAGAAATTCTCATAGTGAGGTAAAAGCGAGTAGAAACAGAAAGAAACTATAAAAACAGCCAGAAGACAATTAACAAAATGGCAACAAGTACATATTTATCAATAATTACTTTAAATGTAAATGGACTAAATTCTCCACTCAAAAGACATGGAGGGCTTCCCTGGTGGCGCAGTGGTTGAGAGTCCGCCTGCCAATGCAGGGGACACGGGTTCGTGCCCCGGTCCGGGAAGATCCCACATGCCGCGGAGCAGCTGGGCCCGTGAGCCATGGCCGCTGAGCCTGCGCGTCCGGAGCCTGTGCTCCGCAACGGGAGAGGCTGCAACAGTGAGAGGCCCGCGTACCGCAAAAAAAAAAAAAAAAAAGACATGGAATGGCTGAATAATTTTTTAAAAACAAGACTCATCTATATGCTACCTCACTTTAGATGTGAGGACACACACAGACTTAAAGTGAAGGAATGGGAAAAGATATTCCATGCAACTGGGAAACCAAAGAAAGCTGCAGTAGCTATACTTATATCAGACAAAATAGACTTTAAAACAAGACTATAATAAGAGACAAAGAAGGGCATTTACGACAGACATAATGATGAAGGGTCAATCCAACAGGTTGGTATAACATTTGTAAATGTTTATACACTCAACATAGGAATAACTGATATATAAAGCAGGTATTAACTGACCTAAAGGGAGAAATAGACAGCAATACAATAGGAGTCGGGGACTTTAATACCCCGACTTACATCAATGGATAGATCATCCAGACAGAAAATCAATACGAAAACATCAGCTTTAAACAACATGTTAGAACAGTTGGGACTTAACAGATATTTACAGAACATTCCACCCAAAAGCAATAGAATACACATTCTTCTCAAGTGCACATGGAACATTTTCCAAGATAGGTCATGTTAGACTACAAAACAAGTCTTAATAAATTTAAGATGATTGAAATCATATCAAGCATATTTTCCTACCACAATGGTATGAAATGAGAGATTAATTACAGAAGTAAAACTGGAAAACTCATAAATATATGGCATTTAGACAGCATGCTACTGAACAAGCAATGGGTCAAAGAAGAAACCAAAAGATAAATTAAAAAATTACCTTGACACAAATGAAAATGTAAATGTAACATACCCAAATTTGTGGGATGCAGCAAAAGCAGTTCTAAGAGGGAAGTTTATAGCAATAAATGCCTACCTCAAGAAACAAGAAAAGTCTCAAATAAACAGTGAAGGCTTACACCTCAAGGACCTAAAAAAAGGAACAAATAAAGCCTAAAGTTAGTAGAAGGGGGGAAATAACAAAGATTAGAGCAGAAATAAATGAAACAGTGACTAAAGAGATAATAGAAAAGATCAATGAAACTGAGAGTTGGTTCTTTGAAAGAAATGAAGAAAATTGACAAACCTTTAGCTAGATTCACAAGGAAAGAGAGAGGACTCAAATAAATAAAATCAGAAATGAAAGAGGAGATGTTACAACTGATACCACAGAAATACAAAGGATCGTAAGAGACCACTGTGAAATTATATGCCAACAAATTGGATGACCTAGAAGAAATGGATAAATTCCTAGAAACATACAACCTACCAAGACTGAATCATGATGAAATAGAAAATCTGAACAGACTAATTGCTAGTAAGAAGATTGAACCAGTAATCAAAAACCTCCAAACAAACAAAAGCCCAGACCAGACAGCTTCATTGGTGAATTCTTCCAGTCAAAGAAGAATTGGTACCAATCCTCTTCAAACTCTTCCAAAAAAAAAAAAAAAGAAGAGGAAGAAACTCTCCCATACTCATTTTATGAGGCCATCATTACCCGTATACCCAAACCAGACAAAAATGCCACGAGAAAAAAAATTACAGGCCCTATCCCTAATGAATATAGATGTCCTCAACAAAATATTGACAAACTGAATTCAACATTTAAAGGATTTAATTAAAGTACATTAAAAGGATTATACACCATGATCAAGTGGGATTTCAGAGATGCAAGGATAGTTCCAACATCTGCAAATCAGTCACTTAAGGATTAACAAAATTAAGGATAAAAATCATATGATCATGATCTCAATAGGTGCAGAACATTTGACAGTCTTCACCATCCATTTATGATTTAAAACTCTCAACAAAGCAAGTACAGAGGGCACATACCTGAACATAATATGGCATATATGGCAAGCCCACAGCTAACATCATACTCAACGGTGTAAAGTTGAAATCCTTTCCTCTAAGATCAGGAACAAGATAAGAATGCCCATTCTTGCCACTTTTATTCAACATAGTATTGGAAGTCCTAGCCAGAGCAATTTGGTAAGAAAAAGAAATATAAGGCATCCAAATTGGAAGGGAAGAAGTAAAGCTCTCTCTATCTGCAGATGACATGATATTATATATAGAAAACCCTAAAGATTCCATCAATAAAAGAAAAAACTGTTAGAACTAATAAATGAATTCAGTAAAGTTGTAGGAGGCAAAATCAATACACAAAAATCTGTTGTGCTTCTGTACACTAATAACAAACTATCCGAAAGAGAAATGAAGAAAACAATCTCATTTATAATTGCTTCAAAAAGAATAAAATACTTAAAAATAAATTTAACCAAGGAGGTGAAAGACCTGTATATTAAAAACTACAAGACATTAATGAAAAAATTGAAGACACAAATAAATGGAAAGATATTTCATGCTCATAGAATGGAAGTATTAATATTGTTAATATGTCCATACTACCCAAAGTAATCTACAGGTTCAGTGCAATCCCTATCAAAATTCCAGCAGCATTTTTCACAGAAATAGAACAATCTTAAAACTTATATGGGGGCTTCCCTGGTGGTGCAGTGGTTGAGAGTCCGCCTGCCGATGCAGAGGACACAGGTTCGTGCCCTGGTCCGGGAAGATCCCACATGCTGCGGAGTGGCTGGGCCCGTGAGCCATGGTCACTGAGCCTGCACGTCTGGAGCCTGTGCTCTGCAACGGGAGAGGCCACAACAGTGAGAGGCCCGTGTACCGCAAAAAAAAAAAAAAAAAAATCCTCCTGATCCCCCTGGGTCAGAGACCCAAGTGCAGGCTGTGCCTTGGCCTAGGCTGGGGCTTATGTTGGCTGGTCCCAGAGGGGCTACTTACTAGGAACATTTTGAGAAACTTTATCATTTATGTTTCCTACCAAATCCCTATCTTCTTTGTGTCTTTCTGTTTAGGAAGTTCATAAATGCTAATCTCTCTCTTTTCAACTTTACCTAAATTGGCATCCTCCCATCTCTGAGAATTACTGGCAATTCCTACCGATCATTTTTCTTTGGACAAGTCATCCTCCTTTATGATGATAACCCTTGAAAGAACAGGACAAGTTGCCTGTGGGCTCAGTCTCTTCAAGGTGTCTTATTTAAAGAAACTCATCCAATATGCAAAACATATGTGGAAAGCAATTTAAACCTTTATTGAAGATTTTGGGGAAGTCCCAATGGGATAAATTTCATTCATAATATACAAAAAAACTTAAAAAGTCTCTTTCCCATTTCCATCTCTCCCAATATCTCACTCACACAGCAGCCACCTCGAGTCTACTCCTCCCTGCAGTCTCTCCAGAATGTTTTTCAAGTACCTTTCATGCCAGCTCTTGAACTTCTCCTTTTCTCCTTTCATTGTCTAAGTGTATTCAGGTCAGGTCATATCAGTTCAAACAGCATGGTATCTCCCAACTTATCTTTTATTCTCCCCAGTCCAGGACATGAGCTGGTAGGCAGAGTTTAGCAGAAAGCAGAGGATATAAACATTATATGTTTCCCTGTTACACAATATGTTTTCCTATTGCACCAAAAAGTGTAAAGTTGCTTTTTTAACCTGTTTTTTGAGAAAGCATGGCTTATCTGGATCAGCCTAATAGGGAGGCTTCCCTGATGGGTAATCTGGCCACATGCAGTTTTCACCCACTTCAGCCCTCAGGGGCCAGTGGATGAAATGGGACTCCTGTCTCCATCTTCGCTTCTGGGGGGCAGTTGGAAGCTCAATTTAGAATCAACACAAGCCTCCCCACCGCATCTACAGGGTGCAAAGTGAGAGATTCAGCTGGAAGAGCCATCACAGGCCCCTCCCATGGCCAGAGAAATTAGAGCATGTAATGCAGAGAGAATTTACGATTCATGGAGATACAACTACTGTTGGCTTAGTTTTGCTCCCTCTGGATGACAATATGTTGATAAGTCAAGTAGGTCAGTTTTTAGAAAAGTTTAACTTGGAACTTCATGAAGATACCCAAGGGATTAGTTGAGAATTAGCAAACCCAGAATGTAGAATAGGAACCATATATATTGTGGGATGCAGTTGACTTGAGTGTGTGTGTGTGTCAACTATTAAGAATAGGAGGCATATTTGGATGTGAATTTCCCATTCTGCTCACTAAGCCCATGGGGTTCTGCCAGGAGCTCTCCCGTGGTTTTCGTGGAGTCCCGCGCCCACCTGCACAAGTAGCAAAAGGTCTGCTGCCTGCATCACTTCATCACCTGCAAATGGACTTTTGAGAGTCCTCCTCAGGGCCCTCTTGCCCATTTTAGAATGTTTTCATTGAAGTGACTAAGGATCCTGAATAAATCCTGGTGCAATTGTTAAGGCCCCCAAACCCTGTAGCTGCCTCGTCACACCCTCATCCTGCCCTCAGCCTGGTTCCATCAGACCCGACTGGCAGGATGAACGGACCAGGTCTCTGGGCTGAAGGACAGGAGAGGAGGCAGCTCAGTAGTGCTTCCCACACCTCCCTGTACCACATGGGTTGACAGTTTTCCAATCTTCCTGCTACATTTGTTTGTGTCCTGTGAGATTTGCCTTAGATTTGGTCTAAATTTTCCTTGGTCTACTTTTATCCCATTACTTCAAATCCTGTCCCCTTGGAGCACATTGAGCAAGCCTCCCCCTTCCTGCTACTCTGAGTTAGATGACTCTAGGGTCCTGTGACCAGTCCCTCACAGGCTAGCTCCCTCTGGCCCACTCATTAGCCTAATGCCTTGCCCTTCCTTATCTCCATCTGGCCTCAGAAATCAAACTCTCTGTCCCTTCAGTGGCCTGGGTTCTCTTATTTGTATCTCTTCCAGTCTCCTGACATCTTGCCAGCAAGGAGAAACAAACCCCATAGATGCTTCTGCCTTTCCTAACAAGCCCGTTCAGTAGTCATCAGGCTGGAGGCCTGCTGCCTGGGGATCTTGGAACACCTTCCAAACAATAGTAGAGATCAAATGGAGAGAAATCCAAGTGTGTGGTACAGAGCAATGCACCTTGTGGAAAGGAAAAGTGAACCCCTTCCCAACATACAGGCCATGGTGCCCCTGAGCCTCCTGCAAATGGTCAGGTCAGGAAATAGAACGTGGAGTCAGAACTGGGGTGGAACAGAGATGGGACCCATGGCACAGGGCACATATTCCCTGCAGAGCTAGAACTATGCTAGTCATGGAAGAATGGTGTGGGCAGGGTGTCCCAGCTCTTCCCAAAATAGCTGTGTGACCTTGGCCAAGCCACTTGGCCTTTCTGAACTTTTTGCTTTCTATGAAATAAGAGAAATCAAAAAACTGCCATGCCTGAACATCAAACAAGATGAACATAAGAAAACTATCAGCAGTAATGAACGTTGTTTTGAAAGGCCAAAACGGAAAGAGAGCCAAGTCCAAGGTGAACAAAGCCCTTGATACTTGTACTGGCTTCTGCACCCGTCTTTCTGAAGCAGAGAGAACAGATCCATGATCAGGAACCCTGACCCCAAGAGCTGCAGGGACAAGTGTCATCTGCAGAAAATAGCCCACACCCATCTAAAGTGACACATAATTAAGTCCCTCCGTGCCCTCTAGACTATTAGCACAGTGGGAGTTGGCAGGCAGAGAGCTCAGGGAAGGCTGAGAGGTGGGGCAGGTGGGGCTGGAGGTGCCGTGAGATGCTCTGTGGCAGGGGCGGTGGGCAGTGGGCAGTGGGGATGAGCGGGGGGAGTGGCGAGGAAGACCTCCCACAAACCTGGCATGTGTCTATTCACTAGTCTCTTTGTTTGACAAGCATGTATTGAGCATCTACTACATTCTAGGGCTGGGGATTCGCTGGCAGACACAAAGCAGCGTGCTTACTGGGTTTTAGATCAAAGTCACACCTCCTCCCCAGCCTGAGGGGCCCATAGCCAGGTTCTTAGGCTCTGAAGGTTTGAGGGCTCCTACACACATGCACCCACTGTTCTTCCATGATCGGCATGGTTTTTATTGGGGGACCACACAGGGCAGCCCGTCTTTGGGACACCCTTGTCAGGGAGGAGGTGAGCTCAGCCTCTCCTCTGACAGAGGCATCAAGGACACAGGCAGCACCTCTGGGGTGACGCTGGGCTTTGAGGAGCAGGGCTGTCTCCTCTTTGCTGTTTCTCTGCAGCAGATACCCGCTGATAACTCCGAGCACTGGATGAGCAGCTCTTCCTGCCCCAGGGAGTTTGCAGGCTCACGCACTGTGTTAGGCTGATGGGGACTGCAGAGTCACCCCCAGGCCTTCCATCTGGGGGTCCTGGGACCGGAGGACAGACTGTGCCCACTACTGTTTACTAGTCTCCCAACCTGTGAGCTGCTTGAGAGCGCTCTGCCTGTTCATCTTTGTGTCCCTGGAGCAGAGCTCAACGCCAGGCACTTACTTAGTGCTCAGTAAATAGCAGATAAAGAGTAAGTGAGGGGAATAGCACAGTTTCCACAAGTATCATGCTGAGACAGCAAGGTCCCAGCCAGAACGCCAGTCACGGTCATGATCAGGGGCCTTGGGGACACATTTCATCTGAGAGCTAGGTCTAGGCTAGAACAAAAGAGGCATGACCATCTATTTTCACATGCAATACCTCAGGCATAACTCATATATCAGCTGGGATCATGTGTTCCAAGGATCTAGATCGGACTTGCTCTAACCCCTGTTCCAGGGCTCATAGGAAGCCAGAATCTGTCCCAAGGGCCATCGTTCTCACGGTGACCTCTGGCTCTAAACTGCACACACCGAATTAGTTCCTGTGTCATCTGCGTTCCACGGATATGCACCCAGGTCTTAGCTCAGTGCCTTCACTGGATTGCCACAAACAAGAAAAATATCCCTCACATTTGTGAGTTACCAACAGTTTGCGAAGACAATACAGAAAACTTAGAGACCTCCCAAATCTTAAAAGGCTTTCTCTCAAACTAACTGCTGGGGTGTTATCTGGCCAAGAGGCTCAGCAGGGTCCCCCAGTCTGGACCATTCTTTCTGGCTCCTCTCTCTTCCTCATGCTGCCCTCCCTGCTCCTCCTGCCACCCTACACCCCAATAAATTCTTCTCACTCTCTTACACCGAGTGGTCCAGCTCTTACCAGGGTCTGCTCCCCAAACTTGGCATAGCCAATTCATCAAGGGATGAATGAGCACAAAGGGCCATCTCTCCTGTTAGCAGCACAGAGGACTTCAGGGACCCTGAGTCCTTGGAACAACACCCACCCTCCTTATAAGGCTGCAGCATTTTAAATAACCACACCCTTTCCCATAATCCTCACCCCGTAAGGGAAGATATATCATTTACCTTCATTTTGTAGATGAACCTCAAGGAGATCATTCATTGTCCAAAATCGCCCAAGCAATGAGCGTAGAAAACAGAATTTAAACCAAAATCTTGGGACTCTCAGCCTTGTGCTCTTTCCACTACATGCAGCAGGTGAGACCAGAATGGAAGGCTGTGTGTTGGGACAGCACTCTGCATGCAAAGCAGCTTCCCCATTTGACCTGCCATCCCACTGTCTAGAATGTGCAGAACACCAGGCATTGGGAATGGGGCTTTATGAAGACACAAGATTCCAAGTCTGTGCCCTCAAATGGTCTGGAATTTAAGAAGAAAGCAAAATACAGCCACTTGACACCAGTGTGTCAACAATACAGTTACCTGAGGACAAACAGGAAGGTCAAATAGAAATGCGCAGCATTAAGTCAATCATGGAAGGCCTCCTGGGGGTGGTGAGAGACCCCTTCTTTCTTTTTTGAGTTGGACCTCAGACATAGAAGGTTAAGTTAATTATACTCCTCAGCGTTACTTCTCAGATAGTCCACATTATTTTTCATCATTGGTCTTGGCAAGGCCCCTCTCCTCTATTATTTATTTTTTTCTCTTTTATTCCTGTTCTCATTTTCCTCCTTCCACAGTCAGCCATTCTAGCATATTTAATGTGTATACATTTTGGGGTATGTGTTTTCGGTTTTGTTTTGTTTATTGAGGTATAATTGACATATAACAGTGTATTAATTTCAGGTGTACCACATAGTGGTTCCATATTTGTATACATTGCAAAATGATCATCACAGTAAGTCTAGTTATCATCCGTCACCACACGTAGTTGCCAAAAAATGTTTTTCTTGTGATGATAACTTTTCAGATCTACTCTCGCAGCAACTTTCAAATATACAATAGAGTATTGTTAACTATAGTCGCCATGCTGTACATTACTTCTCCATGACTTATTTATTTTATAACTGGAAGTTTGCATCTTTTGACCCCCTTTGCCCATTTCTCCCACCTCCACTCCCACCCCCACCCCTACCTCTGGCAACCACCAACCTGTTCTCTGTATCTATGCACTTGGGGGGTTTTTGTCTTTGTTGTTTTTGTTTTGGTATGTGTTCTTGAAAATGTAAATTGTTGGTCTGTGTGCCTGTATTTTAAATTTATATAAGCAGTATTATACATCTTTATACATCTAATTCTGGGTTTTTTTCACTTAGCCTTCTGCTAAGATTTACCCTTGTTGCTCTGTGTTACTGTGGTCCACTTGGTCTATTGCTTTCAGCAGTTGCATTATCCTTTGAGGTGTACCTCTACCTGACTTTACCCCTCCACTCTCTAGTGATGATCACTGAGCCTGCTTCCAATTCCCTGCCACCGTAAAACACAGTGATGAACATCTCCACACATGGCCCCTTATGAATATACCGAGAAATTTGGGGGATACAGACCCAGGAGCAGAGTTGCTGCTTCATGGGGTCTGAACTTAACGTGACCAAGTAGTGCCAGGTCTCTCCCTCAACAGTTGTCGTAACTACACTCCACCAGCAGTGCCCTTAAATTCCCACATCTGCTCCAACACGTGACATTATCCAGCATCCTCATTTTTGCCAGTCTACCAGTGTAGAGTGATAGCTCACCGTGGTTTCAATTTGCGTTTCCCAGATTACTAATGAGTTTGGGCATCTCTTCATTTTCTTGTTAGCTTTTTGGATTACCTTTTTTATAAACCACCTGTCTATTACCCATTATTATATTGAGGGTCTCTTTTTTTCCCTTGATGATTTGCAGAGGTTCCTTGTATCTCTTAGAGAGGCCCCTTCTCAAACAGCACGGGCCTCTCTTTGCTGCTGTAGTACCTCATCTGGAGCAAAGGAACCGATCTGACCACCAACTCTTCCCACCCTCATCCCCGGGGTCAGGGCTTGGTGATGGCCATAAGTACAGTCAGAGTGAAAAGAGCCCCTTCCTCTGATTCCCTCTGCCAGCCATGCCTGAGCATTGATGTCCGACCAGACAGGGAACAAGGAAAAAAACTGTTCCTATTCTCCGGGGCTGCTAACCTGCTGTGTCAATTTCATGAGTTAATAAATGACTGGAGAAGGCTTAATTGCATCGGAAGAAATTGAGATCAGCCAGTGGTTAGGCCCCACTCAATTAACTTGTGCTCCTTAGGGGGCCAAGCAGGGTGCAGGGGGCAGCCAATCGTTAATTACATATGCTAGGGCCAGCTACAGCAGGCGTTCTGCCACTGTTGGTCCAGGCAGTGAGGGAGGTGACCCTGCCTCTGGGCGCTGAAGACACTGAGGGCAGGGGCCCTTCAGAGAGAACATAGACCCCTGGTCTTATGGGGAATGGGAAACCCATTTCCAACACATTCTATCAGGGTGGCTTTTAATGCTCCCCCAGCCCCATTCTTCCCCTAGAAGAATGGCCTTAAGGTTCCGCATCCTGACCTCTTTATTGGCTCCAACCCACCCAGAGACACCATGTACTTTTGGTTCTCCTTGCACTCCCTTCCTCCTCCTTCTGGCCTGCTTGGCCCGAGGACACAGAATCCAGAGCCAGCCTTGTTATGGGCAGCAGATGATGCCACAAACTCTGCAAGGTCACCCGCCTCCCCTGCTGCCTCCAGCCTGAAATCCTCCCAAAGACCTTCATTCCTGCATCATTTCCCGAAAGGGCCAGATAGTTAAGACTCAAACCTGTTAAAGACACAGATTCTGGGCCCCTCCCCTGGAGATGCTGCTTCAGTAGGTCTGGAGTCTCTGCTTTAACATGTGGCTCAGGTGATTGTTACCATCAAGCCAATTTGAGAAACCCTATTTCAGGGGACACCTTAGCTCCTGGGGAGACAAGTGCAGATGTTCTAGGAGGAGAGACAGCATCCTAATGGCAGGGCCCTGGACTGGGGCCAGGAGGCTTTGCTCCCAGCACCTCTCCAGCTCCATCTCTATCTTGCTGTGTGTGGTTAAGCAAGTCACTTGTCCTCTCTGAACTTGGTTTCTTCATCTAGAAAAGTAAAGATATTGGGCCAGATCTCTTAGAGTCCTTCTATTTCCATGGACCATTT
This sequence comes from Phocoena sinus, assembly GCF_008692025.1. Taxonomy (NCBI): domain Eukaryota; kingdom Metazoa; phylum Chordata; class Mammalia; order Artiodactyla; family Phocoenidae; genus Phocoena; species Phocoena sinus. Next base: position 136,004,184 of record NC_045763.1, read on the forward strand.
TTGTGTAAGTAACTGGTTTGTTAAACAAGCATATTGCATGATTTATGCTCAAAAAGCAACTTTGATTTTTTTTCTTCTAGTATCCCTTTATTTTTTAATTTTAATTTTTTTTAGTATACCCCTCCATTTATTTAGTAACCTTTAAAAGTCTTTATAGGCTCGGTGCTTTGTGACCGCCTGGAAGGGTGGGATAGGGAGGGTGGGAGGGAGGGAGACGCAAGAGGGAAGAGATATGGGAACATATGTGTATGTATAACTGATTCACTTTGTTATAAAGCAGAAAGTAGCACACTATTGTAAAGCAATTATACCCCAATAAAGGTGTTAAAAAAAGTCCTTATAAAAATAAAATTTTAGGGCTTCCCTGGTGGCGCAGTGGTTGAGAGTCTGCCTGCCGATGCAGGGGACACGGGTTCGTGCCCCGGTCTGGGAGGATCCCACATGCCGCGGAGCGGCTGGGCCCGTGAGCCATGGCCGCTGGGCCTGCGCGTCCGGAGCCTGTCCTCCGCAACGGGAGGGGCCACAGCAGTGAGAGGCCCGCGTAACGCATAAAAAAAAAAATAAATAAATAAATAAATAAATAAAATTTTATAGATTTCTACATAAAGTCTCTGTATAGCTTGTGTTATGTATATACCTAGGACCTAATAATTTTATCATCATTTTATATGTCTTTAAAATTACATTTTCTTACTGTTTTTTGCTAGTGAAAAATGATAATAAGATGACTTAGAATGTTTCTTCTTTTTCTGTTATTGGAATGCTTTGTGTAAGATAGAATCATTTCTTTATTAAATGTTTGGTACATGTTTCTGGTGAAGCCCTCTGGGCGTAGGTGTTTTCTTTTCTCTTTTTCTTCTTCTTTTTTGAAAGTCAATTTTTGATGATTTGATTCTTCACATTATGTTTCAAGTAATTTACTTCTTGAGGAGGTGTTAGTAGGTTACATTATTCCATAAATGCATTCATTTCATCTGTATTTTTAGATTATTGGCATAAGGTTGTTTTTAATACCCTTTAGTTTCCTTATGTTTGCAGCATATGTGGTAATATCCATTTTCATTTCTCCTAGTCTGTAGTTGTGTTTTCCCTCACTTTTATTGATCAGAATTTCACTGAAGGTCTATCACTTTATTTTAAAAAATTTTTTATTGACATATAGTTGATTTACAATGTTGTGTTAGCTTCTGCTGTACACCAAAGTTATACATACACACATATCCACTCTTTTTTTAAAAAAATTTATTTATTTATTTATTTATTTTGGCTGCGTTGGGTTTTGTTGCTGGGTGCGGGCTTTCTCTAGTTGCGGCGAGCGGGGGCTACTCTACATTGCGGTGCGCGGGCTTCTCATTGCGGTGGCTTCTCTTGTTGTAGAGCATGGGCTCTAGGCATGTGGGCTTCAGTAGTTGTGGCACACGGGCTGTAGAGCGCAGGTTCAGTAGTTGTGGCACACGGGCTCAGTTGCTCCACGGCATGTGGGATCTTCCTGGACTGGGGCTCAAACCTGTGTCCCCTGCATTGGCAGGCGGATTCTTAACCACCGTGCCACCAGGGAAGTCCTGTCCACTCTTTTTTAGATTCTTTTCCCATATAGGTCATTACAGAGTATGGAGGAAAGTTCCCTGTGCTATACAGTAGGTCCTTATTAGTTACCTATTTTATATATAGTAATGTGTATATGTCAATCCCAAATCTCCCAATTTATCCTCCCCCCCTATCTCCTGGTGACCATAAGTTTGTTTTCTACATTTGTGACTCTATTTCTGTTTTATAAATAAGTTCATTTGTACTATTTTTTTTAAGATTCCACATATAAGTGATATCATATGATATTTGTCTTTCTATGTCTGACTGACTTCACTCAATATGACAATCTCTATGTTCATCCATGTTGCTGCAAATGGTATTATTTTGTTCTTTTTTATGGCTGAGTAATATTCCATTGTATGTATGTACCACATCTTCTTTATCCATTCCTCTGTTGATGGACATTTAGGTTGCTTCCATGAGCTGGCTATTGTAAATAGTGCTGCAGTGAATATTGGGGTGCATGTATCTTTTTGAATTATGGTTTTCTCCAGGTATATGCCCAGGAGTGGGATTGCTGGGTCATATGGTAGTTCTGTTTTTAATGTTTTAAGGAACCTCCATACTGTTCTCCATAGTGGCTGTACCCATTTACATTCTACCAACAGTGTAGGAGGGTTTCCTTTTCTCAGCACCATCTCCAGCATTTATTGTTTGTAAATTTTTTGATGATGGCTATTCTGACCGGTGTGAGGTGATATCTCATTGTAGTTTTGATTTGCATTTCTCTAATAATTAGTGATGTTGAGCATCTTATCATGTGCTTTTTGGCCATCTGTATGTCTTCTTTGGAGAAATGTCTATTTAGATCTTCACCCATTTTTTTATTGGGTTTTTTTTAATATATATCGAGCTGCATGAGCTGTTTGTATATTTTGGAGACTAATCCCTTGTTGGTCAATTCATTTGCAAATATTTTCTCCCATTCTGTGGGTTGTCTTTTCATTTTGTTTATGTTTTGCTTTGCTGTGCAAAAGCTTTTACTTAGGTCCCATTTGTTTATTTTTGTTTTTATTTTCATTACTGTAGGAGGTGGATCAAAAAAGATCTTTCTGCACTTTATGTCAAAGAGTGTTCTGCCTATGTTTTCCTCTAAGAGTTTTATAGTAGCCAGCCTTACATTTAGATCTTTAATCCGTTTTGAGTTTATTTTTGTGTATGGTGTTAGGGAGTGTTTTAATTTCATTCTTTTACATGTAGCTGTCCAGTTTTCCCAGCACCACTTATTGAAGAGACTGTTTTTTCTCCACTGTATAGTCTTGACTCCTTTGTCATAGATTAGATGACCATAGGTGCATGGGTTTATCTCTGGACTTTCTATCCTGTTCCATTGATCTATATTTCTGTTTTTGTGCAAGTACCATACTGTTTTGATTACTGTAGCTTTGTAGTATAGTCTGAAGTCAGGGCGCCTGATTCCTCCAGCTCCATTTTTCTTCCTCAAGATTGCTTTGGCTGTTTGGGGTCTTTCATGTTTCCATACAAATTGTAAAATTTTTTGTTCTAATTCTGTGAAAAATGCTATTGGTAATTTGATAGGGATTGCATTCAATCTGTAGATTGCTTTGGGTAGTATAGTCATTTTCACAATATTGGTTCTTCCAATCCAAGGACATGGTATATCTCTCCATGTGTTTTTGTCATCTTTTATTTCTTTCATCAGTATCCTACAGTTTTCTGAGTACAGGTCTTTTGTCTCCTTTGGTAGGTTTATTCCTAGGTATTTTATTCTTTTTGAGGCAATGGTAAATGGGATTGTTTCCTTAATTTCTCTTTCTGATCTTTTGTTGTTAGTGTATAGGAATGTGAGAGATATCTGTGTATTAATTTTGTATCCTGCAACTTTACCGAATTTATTGATGAGCTCTAGTAGTTTTCTGCTAGCATTTTTAGAATTTTCTATGTATAGTATCATGTCATTTGCAATCAGTGACAGTTTTACTTCTTCTTTTCCAATTAGGATTCCTTTTATTTCTTTTTCTTCTCTGATTGCCATGGCTAGGGCTTCCAAAACTATGTTGAATAAAAGTGGCGAGGGTGGACATCCTTGTCTTGTTCCTGATCTTAGAGGAAATGCTTTCAGTTTTTCACCATTGAGAATGATGTTTGCTGTGGGTTCATCATATATGGCCTTTATTATGTTGAGATATGTTCCCTCTATGCCCACTTTCTGGAGAGTTTTTATCATAAATGGGTGTTGAATTTTGTCGAAAGCTTTTTCTGAATCTATTGAGATGATCATATGGTTTTTATTCTTCAATTTGTTAATGTGGTGTATCACATTGATTGATTTACATATATTGAAGAATCCTTGCATCCCTGGGATAAATCGCACTTGATCATGATGTATGATCCAAGTATCCCTTTACTTTAAAATGTATTTAGTGAGAGAAATCTGCCCCTGCCCCTAGATTAAAACTTGTGCCAGCCCCATTGCTTTTTAAAAATTTTATTTATTTTTGGCTGCATTGGGTCTTCGTTGCTGCATGTGGGCTTTCTCTAGTTGCGGCGAGCGGGGGCTACTCTTCGTTGCAGTGTGTGGGCTTCTCATTGCGGTGGCTTCTTTGTTGCAGAGCACGGGCTCTAGTCACACAGGCTTCAGTAGTTGTGGCTCATGGGCTCAGTAGTTGTGGCTCGTGGGCTCAGTAGTTGTGGCTCGCGGGCTGTAGAGCACAGGCTCAGTAGTTGTGGTGCCAGTCCTTGAGGCATGAAAATGTCTGTCCTTTGACCTCCAGCTTCTGGCTGAGGCAGAGAACCTGGAAGTGGTTGGCCCTGTCCTTGTGGAAGGTGGCTCAGTGCATCCCGTTAATGGTTGAGTTCCCTCCCCAGTACAAATACACCCAGTGGGACACGTCCTTCTCAGGACAGTGAGCAGGGGCCCAGCGTCACCACCAGGCGGTGTCCTTCCCCCCTCCACCCCACCCTCACCCCTTTCCCAGTGTAAGGCCTAGACACTCCATGTTGAGTGGGTAAAGAATTTTGGCTTTAAGGGACCCCCCTAGTAATTAGTCTACACTGGGTTCCTCAATAGGGTCTCACCTCCCCCTCCTCCATCAGCACATCGGCGTGAACTTACCCATCCAACTGTCTGGTTGGTGGGTTGGCCTGAGGAAGTCGGGATATTGGAGTAAGAGAAAGGAGTGATCAGCTCTGGGCACTGGGAATACGGACAGGCCCAGGAAAGAATGGGGAAGGAGATGGGAAAGAGGTGTGTGGGGCCACAGAGAGGGGGATCGGCCATGCAGCCAACAAGGACACGTCCGCCAGGGAACAGGTCAGCATTCTCCAGTGGAGTATGAAAGAGGCAGCTGGACTCCCTTCCCCCATTGAGCCTTGCTTCCCAGAGCAGGGAGAGGCTCTTGTCCTGATGGTGCATTGGGCAAGGGTTCCGGACAGCGACACTGAGGGAGGGAAACAAGGACGGGATACGATGTGGCCTTAGAGGCCTGACCTCAGGTTCTTAGGCTCAGGGACCTCAGACCAAGGCAGCCGTGGAGGTCAGGAAACAAGCCCCCTTGGGGCTGTCCACTCCAGAGTCTTGGGGTCACAACCAGGTGCCAGCGTGTGCCCGTCTGTCCTCTCAGCCTCCCTTTCCAGCTCTCACTGACCTTCCCCTCTCTTCTCTGTCAGGGACTGACACCCTTGGCCATGACGTGCCCCCAGCTGCTGTCTGCTCAGGCACAGCCTGCGTGACTGGGCCGTCGCTGCTCCAGCTGTTTCACGTAAGTGTGAGGCACAGGAGAAGGTGCCCGGATGCTGGGTAGAGAGAGGTGTTGGTGGAGAGGGAGCTCCAGAAAGTCCTGGTCACAGAGGGCGGGCCCCGGGGGTCTGCAGTTGGCAACAGGATTGTCCTTGTTGGCTGTCCTCAGCCCCTGAGTTAGTCGCTACTGAATCCATTCTGTCCAGAGCTCCTAGGCCCTGTGAGGGAATGTAGGGACCTTGTTCTCAAGGCCTCAGGAAATTAATCAGGTAACTGGTGTGACAGAAACTCCACAGCACTGGCCCTTGGGTCCTGACTCAGACACTTGCTATTGTATGACTTTAGGCAAATCGTATAAAGGTCTGGCCTTCCCTCCTGTGAGTGGAGTTTTTGTATGGTTCAAAGGAGGTGTGTTAGTTATCTTTCGCTGTATAACAAACTACCACAATTTAGCAGCCTGCAAGAGCACACATCAATTATCTCACAGTTTCTGTGAGTTAGGAATCCAAGCATCGCCAGCTGGTTCACCGTTTCAGGGTTGGTCATGAGGCTGCATTCAAGGTGTCCACTGGGATTACAGTTTAATCTGAAAGCTCAACTGGGGAGGGATTCACTTCCACTCTCACTTAAGCGGTCGTTCGGTTCCTTTTGGGCCATTGGATTGATAGCTTTAACACCCTGCTGTCCATTGGACTGAGGGCCAGAGGCCATCCTCAGTTCCTTGCTACAACATGGGCCTCACCAGAATTCAACTTGCTGCATCAAAACCAGCCAGGGCGAGAGCTGGCTCACAAGAGGGAAGTCAGAATCTTTGAGAATCTACTCACAGAGTGACATCCCGTCCCCTTGGCTGTGTTCTGTTATTAGAGGCAGGTCACAGGTGGCACCCATCCTCAAGGGGAGGGGAGTACACAAGGCATGACTGCCAGGGGAGAGGCTCATTTGGGGCCATCTTAGAACCTGCCCATCATAAATGGCGACAGAAATGGAAACACGTTGTAAACTGTACAGTGAATGCTGTTTAGATTCAGGGAGTTACTGTGATCATTGGCATCTAGTTGCAAAGAGAAAATAAGCACCCCTGAAATCATAGAGAGCCACTGGGTGTGGGAATTTAAATGCTAAGTTGCACCACCAGGGCTGGGCCCTCTGGGAAGCTGGCTGGGACCTGGCTAGGTGACCACATGCACTTCACATGTGCCTTCTTGGTTTATGACTGTCAGGCCAGACTTAAGTGATCACAGAATGTCTGGGCCTTCCTTCTCCCCACAAATAGCCATGTTTGAAGGATATCTTAGAGGTTACAAGGGGCCCTCACATACATGAATCTTTTTCCTGAGTTTTTTGGTAATCTCTCTTTTACCATGAGAAAGAAGGTCAGTTTCCGAGATGGGATGTCCGCTAAGCAGCACAGTTGGGCCCTGAATGGGCCTTCAGCCCTGTGGCTCTGCCTGCACTGCAGTGCTCCCCATTTCCAGACCACTTCTGCTGTGCAGTCTTCACGGTACTGAAAGAGGGAGGCCAGGCATGGAAGGCAAAGAAGGGAGGGCACTGTTCTTGTATGGCTTCATAATTCCCCGTTCTCTAAAACAGCCTGGACACATCCCAGGGGACTATGCCAAGACTTTCAGTAGAGTGGACCACTGCTGCCTCCTCCAACTTCAGGTCATAGGCCTCTCTGTCCCGAGCAGCCCTCAGGGGTGAGCATGCAGGGGAAGCAGGGGAGGGTGGAGTGGTGTGGCTGTGATGGTGTGTAAGTCCTCCCAAGGCTGAGGTTCACCTGCCCGCCCCCAGCAAATACCCCAGTGAACCCTGAAGCGTGGCTCACCGTGCATTTGGGCAAAGTCAAATTGGTCTTGAACAAGGATGCTCTGGTCTGCATATCAGATGTGAGCGGAGAGATACAACTTGCTGCCCTCTGGTGGCAGATCCTAGTCATTACTGCCAGGCCTGTGAAAGAAACGCTGTATGGTGAGATGATTACCAAACTTTTAAGTACCCGCTGTGTGCCAGGCAGGAGGATAGGCTACAGTATAAGATGCAACTCCTGATCCCAGAGGACTCATAATTTAGCACAGGAGTCAAGATGTTCCCACATGAAAGTTGACAAGCATCATACCAAGACAGGATTTGAAAAGTGGCACCTGGGAAGGCGTTACAGCAGAATTCCAGCCGGAGAGAGTGCATCACCATGAGGTAGTCAGGGAAGGCCTCTCAGAGCCTTGAAGGATGGGCAGAATTTAAATAGATGGAGACAGTGAGAGCATGCTCTCCCCTGCTGAAACCCTTCAGGAACCCCCACTGTCTTCAAGAGAGTTAAATCCTAATTCCTTGCCTGCCTTACAGCCTCCCCAGCTTCATTCCTACCCCCAGCCTTCCCACATGCCTTACAGTTCCCGGAGCCTCTGTGTCCTTTCACACTCCTGGACCGTGCATTCCGTCCTCTCCACCTGGTCTACTGGACGAGCCCCCATTCAGCCTTTAGGAGTCAGCTCAAATATAACATGTTCCATGGAACTTTTCCGCAAGTGGTTAGCTGCCCCCTCCGCTGTGTTCCCACAGCCCCTGGTCTGTGCATCTCTGGTTCATAAGGCATATTAAGTGTCTTTTCATCACTTGGCTATAAACTTCTTAAGAACTGAGACTACCTGATGGGCAGAGGATTCATGCAGGGGGGACAGTGGGCGCTGAGGAAGAAAAGATAATTGGTGGTGAGCATGCAGGGAAGTGGGAGAGGGCAAAGCCTCTGAAGCTCAGTCTAAAAGTCTGCGCCCAGATAAATGTGTCCTGCAGGCAGTGTGGTGCCACAAAGTCTCCAGAGGAAGAGGGGTGCAGGGGCATGACGAAGGGCTAACTGTGGGTGATGTGAAGGGTGCTCAGAGACAAAACCAGCGAGATCTGTTAGGAAACCTTTGCACCAGTGCAGGTATGCGGTGCAGAGTCATAATTGGTGTGAAGAACAGAAAAGACTGGAAGAAACCAAAGAAGAATTTGAGGATTTGAAAGTCTGGGCATCTAGGGGAACACGCCACAGCTTTGTCAAACTCTAATATGCAAATAATCACCCGGGACCTTGTTAAAACGCAGGTTCTGACTCATTAGGCCTGTGGTGGGGCCTGAGATGCTACATTTCTAACCAGCTTCCAGGTGCTGCCAGGCTGTGGTCCACAGACCGCCCTGTGAGCACTTTGAGTGATTTAGAAGCAGAGCCAGGTGCACACAGGGCTCCAGGAGCACAATGGTGAGGAGCAGATGGTGTCTGGGTGAAGACAGGTGCCCCTTCCCCAGGTGAGCACAGCAGGGCGCCCGGCTTCCTGAGCAGCTGGCGTTCCAGCCCTCACTTACCCTTCGAGTAACCAACAGCCTGCAAAACCCTTTGTGGCAGCCCTGGTGGAACCACTAACAGAGGGGTTGGAGACGGGGAGCCCACTTGGAGAGAGGGCGATGACAGCCTGTCATGATTGGGTTCGAGGTGCCAGTGTGGGCATCTGAGGGACAAGTCTGTCCACTAAGCAGTTGGAGACACAGCCTCAGCTGCAGATTTGGGACCTCTAGGCCTGTTGATGATAGAGCCCATGGTGAGAGAGCAGGGTGAGGTGAGGTGGAGCTCAGGGATTAATCTAACCCTTGGGGCCTTTTTCAGGCTAACACTCTTCTAACAACATCTCCGTCCCTTTCATTGTCTTGCAGGTCACCGTTCCCTTTATGAACGTAAGTGCTTACGGTCATTCTGTCCTCAAGATGCCAAGTCTCCTCACACGTTCCTGCTCCGTTGACACAGCCCACCTTGGTCCCCGTGTGCCTTGGGGGTCGGGAATCCCCGTTCAGTGGCCTGAAAGGGGATTCGGCCCTCAGACAGCCTCATGCCCGGAGCGCGCCTCCACCTGTTAGCCCCCATTAGCAGGATCCGTCTGGCCAGCCTCGCCCCAACCTTACAGGGGCCAGAATGTGCCTGCCGGCTCCCTCTGAGCTCGCCTTGCCCTTGTTTTCCCCAAGAATTGGAAAGAGAGGAGATACGCCCCTCAAATGAGTTAGAGCCAGGGTGGAACTTCTGAGGTTCAGACCCTGTCCCCTCCACCTGGGTCAAGGGCTCAGGGACCGTCATCTCTTGTGCCCCAGAGGGCAGTGGTTAAGAGCATGGCCACCGGGGTGAACCAGGCTGGGTGGACTCCCAGCCACATCAGTCAAAGCCCCAGTTCATCGTGAGTGAAATAAGGATAATCAAGAACTATCTCAAAAGGTTATTTTTTTTCAGAAGGTTATTTTGAGGGTTAACTGAGATAACCAGGGGAGTGCTTACTGACACAGTGCCTCACACAGACTAAGGCCTCAGTGAACAGAAGTTATTATTCTCTGTGTCTCGGCCCCGTGGGGTAGGGGAAGGGGTGAGGGTTAAGCCTGATGTGAACAGAGGGGAGAGGGGAGAGGAGAGGGAGAAGAGAATTAAAGCAGAAAGACAGCAAGAACCTTTGAAACTGGATGGAAACAGGGAGCAGAATCACACCTTCAGTTAGCTCTGTGCCGCCTCTCTTCCCTTCCGCAGCTATAAGCCCCCCAGGTTAGGCTGGCCCAGGCCACAGCTACCCTCTGTCTTCAGGAAGCCCCTGGTGTTCCAGTGCCCAGGGCCCTCCCTGCTCTCGGGTCCCCCACGCCTTCAGCTGAGAAAGTTGCAGGAGGGCTCCCGGCCCCATGCCCAGGAGGGCAGCTGCCCCTCACCTCTCCGCACACGTCTTTGCAGAGTTTGATGGGGCGTCGGGCGGATGACAGCGGGAACGGTTGTGATCACTGGCGGAATCCTAGCTACGGTCATTCTCCTCTGCATCATCGCCGTCCTGTGCTACTGTAGGCTCCAGGTCAGTCCCCTGGGCCTGTGGCCAGAGGCCAGCAGCAAACCACGTCCCCAACATGGGGGCAGAACCTGGAGGCCCACTGCGGGCGGGACGAGGCCCAAAGCCGTGGAATGTGGGAGGCGTAAGTCAAGGGGGCTGGGAGTTGGGGGGCTGTCAGAAGGGAGCTGTGTTCCCCTCACGCCCTGCACACTTCGGGCACCCAAGAGAGTGAGCTGGGAAAATACCGGGTCACTGTGTTGTGTCTCCCGCGCGTCTGAGATTTCTGGAGTGCTGGGAAGGGCACCATGTGGGGAGACTCTGAAAGCAGCTCTCCGCACCCCAGCCTGTGCTTAGTAGGATCTGTATGTCCCTCCCTCTCTGCCTCCCCGCTCTCTCAGCCTCCACCTGAAGTCAATGCACTAGGAAGTAGCGGGAGGAAGAGGGAAGGAACTGGTCTTGCAGGGCCGGGAGGACATCGCTGTGGACCGTGGGCCTCTGGTGTTGAGTTTTCTCTCCGGGGCCAACCAAGCCCCTGGCGCGGGGTCCTCAGCGGAGCAGGGCCGTGGGCACCTGTGCGCAGCCAGAGGGGGGCATTCAGCCCTCAGGCAGCCCTCCCCACTCTCCCCTCAGTATTACTGCTGCAAGAGGAGCAGAGCCGAGGATGCACGCGAGGAGGAGGAGGAGGATCACGACCTGCCCGCGCACCGCAGAGGCCCCACCTGCAATGCCTGCAGCTCCCAGGCCCTGGACGGCCGAGGCGGCCTGGCGCCTCCCACCAGAGAGCCCTGCGGCCAGCCGTGCGGGGTGGCGGCCAGCCACTGCACCGCCTGCTCCCTATACAGCTCTCCCTTTTACATACGGACGGCTGACATGCTGCCCAACGGGGGCGGAGGCGAGAGGCTCTCCTTTGCTCCCACATACTACAAGGAGGGGGGACCCCCATCCCTCCAACTGGCAGCGCCCCAGAGTTACCCGGTGACGTGGCCAGGCTCTGGCCGTGAGGCCTTCACCAATCCAAGGGCTATTAGTACAGACGTGTAACCCCTTCCACCCCCGCCATGCACCAGCGCTGCTGCCCCAGCAGGAGCAATGGGGACAGCGGACGACACCCCCCAGCACGGCCCACAAGGACGGTCTCAGTTTTCCTGGCTTTCCTTTTCCCACAGTGGAGGGCCCACCCGGATTCAGGCTATTGAGGGCATTAAGAACCAGGGCAGGGCCTGGCCCCGCGGTCCACAGGTGGCGGCCTGACAGGTCGTGTTGGCAGCTTAGACAGTTTCTCTGTTGGGACTGTCCTGTGGCCAGTGCCAGCACTGCCACCACCGTCTCACTTCCTCAGTCCCCTGGCTTTGCCAGACCAGAGGAAAGCTGAGCAAAGGCTCTGGGGGCCTCCGGAGTCCTTGGGGGACAGAAGGAGAAAGGGGGTATGTAGGGCAAAGGGAGAGGCCAGAGCTGAGGCATTGGCAGAACTCGAGAAGGGAGAGGAAGGGATTAAAGGGACTCTTCAGGACCTGCTTGCTGAAATGAATCCAAGAGCTAGTTCACAATCTAGTTTTGTACTTCGCCTGTTCTAGAGACTGCATTCCCTGTAGCTGTTCCAACACGGATATTGCTTCCTGAACACATCACATCTGCATCTGCCTCTGTCTTCACAGAACACGTTGACTGGACTTTAAAGGCTGTGGCATAAGGTTATTTGTGAGGAATGCACCCAAAATGGATGTCTAGCCTTGTCTCCCCACAAATCCTCTTTCTCTGCCTCGGGAACCAGCTGCCCTGGCTGGAGAACCTTTTGCAAGTTTTGTTACTAGAGTTTGAGTAGCTTAGCAAAGGAAAGCCTGCTGATGGTCTCGGGGCCCTGGTCCGCCACACTGAGCACTGTGCGTGGATGCAGCCCTGCGAGGACGTGTGCATTCCCAGGTGTGTGCACATGGGCCTGTCACCAACAGTGCACACCAGGACTTTGCCACCTGTAGGAGCTGCAGAGCGGAAGGGTCTCTGATGTACCAACTAGAAAGAAAAATCTGACTCCAGACAGCAGGAGCGAAAGGTGACCAAGGTGGCGGCCAATCCCCACGGCAGCCAGCTGGCTGGTACAGGAAGAGCCTGCGGAGTCTCCCCTGGGATAATGCTGCCGCGTGGAAGCCACGGAAGCCCCTCCAGAGACCTGGTGTTCTCCCTAGGCATCCAGCCACGAGGCCACAGAGCAGGACCCCTTCGTTTCACCACGGATGGCAGCCCTCGCTCTGAGGATGGGAGGGATTTGACTTAGCAATCAGGTTCCATGCTGGCTGCCCTCCCTCCGCTGACCCACCCCCCAGTCACAGGACAGGGGCATGTTCATTGCTGTGTCACTCTAGCCCCAGTCCAACTCCCAGTTGTAACTCAGCTGTGGCCTTACGCTGCTTGAGTGAATGCATCTGATGAGTTTCCCAGTTGCCTCTGCAGTGAGGGGTGGCTGTCCCCCCACCTCCTAAGGGCATTAGGAACCCCCAGACTCTCTTGTGTCACCGAATGCTGCAGAGCGTGGGGCAGGGAGGGAGCTGGCCCCTCTGCTGAAATCTTGATTTTTGCATTTGCGACAGGGAGGGTGAAGCTGGGGAAGGGGAAGAGAATTCACCGCACCTTTTGCATCACTCTGGGCACTTGTCACCTTGCATCTCAACCTGTAATCGAGGATCACAGGGTTGAGAATCAGAGGAGCTCTAGGACCAGTCTGTTATCTCCTCTGAGATTCCATTTTCTCCAGGGAAATGAGACTTGCGCAGGTGGACTCTGAGGACCCTTTAATGCTCCATGAAGCCAGCACTCCCTGAAAAGTTCTGTCAGCCAGACCACTCTTTCTTGCCGCAGTCCTGGCAGGCGCTGGATGCACTTGCCAACTGCCTGATCCTGTGTGCAGGGATGTGTGTTAATGCATGAAAGACCACAGTAAAACACAGGGTTCGCAGGCAAAACCATTTTAATCGTCAGTGGAAAGCAGACATGTTTGACTGTCCTACTGAGTGACCTCAAATGATGACATTTCTCTGCTACCAGGAGACAGCTCTAGGTGGGGTAATGAGCTCTGTTTCAGAGCCGGGAGGGACCAGCTGAGGATGACAGCTTTTCATGCCCATCCCACTGCCAGCCCTTACTGGGCTAAGCACACCCCCTTGACACTAGCTGCTGGGCCTGGGCATCCTCGCCGCTTCCTGACGACCAGCCCCAGTGCCTTGCTTGCCGCCCTGGGATTCCACGGTCACACAACCACAGCAGGGGCTGCCCCTCCTCACCCAGAAGTTCCAGTACCACCCGCCTTGGGAGAAATCAAGACCCAGTCAACTCTCACCTGCTTCTTGGCCCTGATCTGTTGGGGTCCCTGAGTGAAAAGCATCTCGTGCAATCCCGTCTCCTCCTAGAGCTTTCCCAGCCTAAATCAACCCACATATCAAAATCTGAGCTTGGGGCATTGGAGAGATGGTGGCCGCGCCCCTCGCCACACAGCTGCACGTTGCTCAGGGCACAGGCTCAAGGTTGCCTGCCCGCCTCCCTGCAGCCACAAGGGCCTTGCCTGAGGAAAAGGAAGCTCACCCCACTCAACCACACTGTACTTTTTAGCTGCCGAGTCTGTGCTCTGGGACACTATGTGGACACTTTTCAAACTGCGCCCTAAACAGGAAGAGGAGAGGCAGGGGACACCCTGCTCTCTCCGCCTTTTCACTCCACCCCCACTTCACTGCTCCTGCTACAGATTTCTTGCCCTGCATCTTTGATAACTTGGAGTCACACTAAGTGAATGTCAAAATAAAGGAGGAGTTGGACATAGAAATCCCACAGGGTCCTCCGTTCTTTACCTGGGGGAGGGGCAGCTGGGCATGGATTTAAGAGTGAAAGACCCTTCTCATCGCCCACAATGTCCTTTTTCAACACTGAGATCTACCAGCTTCCTCTCCCTTCCTGCTTCCCTCTGCCATGTCCACCCCGACACTCCCATCCCTTTCCTTGCCTCAGTCGGAGCTCTCATCCAGGAAGGATGTGTCATTTGTTGGGAAAGGGGATTGCAGGGTAGCCACGGCTGTCGCTGAGGCGGAAGGAGCTCAGTCAATGATGCGGAGCCCTGGGGAGTAACCTGCCTCCACTCCACCCTCACTGTCCAGGCCCC